>NC_133023.1:73750452-76250452 GCF_048564905.1 Vicugna pacos | reverse complement strand
CAACCATAGATTCCAAAGAGCCCAGAGTGCCCGGAGGCTCACTCTACCACTTTAGCATAATGAGTGTACTGTCAAAGTATTCCTTGTGCTCATGCTTCAGCAGCATCGACACGGTTTTGAGCTGTCCTGACACCTGTCCAGATTCTTCTTCATCCTCCCTGAGTGATCCCCTAGGATTGTATAACATTCAGTCATTAAAAAAACTGACTACCTACACATGTTGCATACAGACTCTTTAATCATAACTGCACTGAGCACATAGGAAATGAGCAGATGCTTTCTCACCAGGAATAAAGGCCTCTTTTTGCTTTAGTACGTGAATCCAGCTGATCAGTTGAGTTGCAGAGAACCCAGCGCTAATGACGCCAAAGGGTTGAGTTTTTATTTCCGCATCAGGATGGTTAACTTTACCCAGAAAGAGACTCTGTTCTCTGACCACAGATTATATACTCTTTACTGAGGAGACAGAATCCAAAACCTTCTCTTTTTGTCTATGGGGCTGCAATGCCAAATCCCTTTAGCTACCAGGAAAATGCATGCCATTGGAGACCAGGGTAAGACAAGATGGCTGACTTAATGTCACATTCTGTGCATGTGAAAAATGCCTTAAAGCACCTGTCAGGAGTGGCAGCCTCATGTATGAAGAAGAGTCTATCTTCGTGAATTCAGCCACACATGCTTTGGCAAGAGGAGCGATTTCAAATTGTGCCAGACGTCAACCAGGGTATAAAAGCATTAGCAGAGTTCAGCTAAGGCAGAATGTTCAGATGGTCTTGGGCACAAATGTCATTTTCAATGTTTTACGGATGCAAACATGCTAGGCAAACAGCCTGTCTTTTTCAATTAAGAACTATGAATTCAGCTTGGTGTGTAGGCTCAGTGAAGCTTCAGAATGCTTGGCTATGTCTTGAGAGAAGCTAGACGCAAGCTCAGCTGGAAGCCCCACTGCTAAAAGACTTAAAGATGAGAAAACAAAATCTGGTGATTATGTGCTGGTCTTCAGCTGTTTCATTTCACGGTAAACATCATTAAATGCTTTTGTTTTGGTCTTGTAAATGAATCCAAAGGAAAAAAAATGCAGGATCCACAAAACAAAAATGTTTTCTATGGAAAAAAAAAGTTAGTCACTGTAGGTTATATTAAATTGTTTAATCCATCCCCTCCCCAGCAGACCCAAGTGTCAAAGTCTATAATATAGAAGTCACTGCCAATTGTGCCCTGCTGCCTTCCCTAATTGGTGAGTGGTGACATCCGCAGAGATAATATACTTTCTGGGCAACCTTACTAAGACTAAAGATGAAAAAAATTAAACATTTATATAACTGAAACAGAGACCATTTAGTTCTCAGAGGATTGGCAGCGTGTCACAGGATACAGACTGATATGTATCATTTACTAGTCTTGCGTCTCAAAGACATGCTTTTTCATTTATATCAGAAAGGGTTTTAGTTAGATGCTCTCTAAAATGAAATGACTCTAGGAAAAGAAATAGTCATAATTGATTCTCACTTTGTGCCTGGCTAGAACAACATCTGTTTTAGTTTTTTGTCATATATCTCTAGGAAAACATTATCAGTGGACTGCAGCTAGTCTTTCTGAGGGAATGTTTCTTACAAATGGGATGTATTGTGTGTGTGTATGTATACAGTAGATTGTATAATAATGAGATTCTAAAGCAAACGTGTGGCATTATCCTAAGACTCTCCTATGTTTAAGATGAGGATTTCACGTGCACACACACACACACACACACACACACATTTTTTGCTGTTCTGTTTTGGCAACATTTTTACATTTTGTTTCTCAATAGTCTGTTTTCATGTATTTATCCTCATTTTTTCCATTATTCTGGAAATGGCTAAACCTTGGACCAACCCTTGGGTTTGTTCTTTTCAATTTGGTTGAGCCATTAAAGTTTAGGTACAAAGGGAATTCAGGTCTTGCTTACATCTCTGGCTCTGCCTTATGATATGCCAGTACTACTGAGCTTTCCATAGTGGTACTTAATTGTCGTATCCCAAACCAGCTCTAGGCTAGCCCCACAGATGCTGTCGCCCAGTTCACTGGGCTTGAATATTGCTACCTCAAACAACAGCAATGGTTTCAAAAATGAACATTTTATAGCACTTTCCTGTCTCCAACCTGGATTCACATAATAAATGTTTCTCATTTTGTCCTAAGGCGCAGTAGCTGAAAGGCAATCACTGAGTGAATTTATCATGCATGCCTGCCTGATCTTGTAACCATTCTAGTTACATAACTAGTAATCATAACCAGCATGGTTCTAGTTAGATTTGTTCCAAGGCAAGATGGTACTGTCGCTTCTGAGGACTACCGATTTAGGAAGGCAAGGAGGGAAAATGGAATCTCCTCTCGACTTAGACCTGCATTGAAAGTCTCAAAGATTCCTTGAGGGGAAAAAAAAAGGTCCCAGGTTTCTTTGGTTCACTGATACTGTGATAGGCATCTCAAACCCAAGTGCCCTGAAATCCTAAAGGTTCTAGAGCTGAGCTATTCTTGAAGTTTGAGTGGATGTCTCTGGAGAAGAGCAAGGGATACAATGACCTTGTCACATGAACTCTCATCCTGATATGATTTCTTCTGGTCCTGTCAGAATCACTCCAAAGTTGGGCCAGATATACCCAGTAGAGTGCACCTTACACCTTTGCTTTGGGAAGTTTGGGTCACCTTGGATGTGATGTTTCTACTCTGAATATTAGCATCTTTCCTTTGCATATATATGGGCATATGAATGATGGGGAATCTCAGAATTTTCAAAATATACTTTTGTGCATCTGTAAATTTTATCCTTGAGCAGGAATGAGTTGTTCAGTGAGCTAATATTGTGTTGCCAGTGTTTGAGGAAAAGGTACAAACTGTATTTGCTCCTCGCTTTCTTAGGCACGTCGGGCCCTGTGCGTCTTCACACTGCCAAAAGTTTCTTTGAGCTTTATTCTTGTCAACTATCTGTAGCTGAAGGATGCTCAACATGATTGTGAAGGGTGCTTTGTGACTCTCAGATCCCTTAATCTTCAGTAACCCTTCTCTGAGAACATTCTAGGAATAGGAACCCAGAATCACCATATTCAACCAAGGAAGGAGACTGTCTGGACGAGTTTTGTACTCAAAGGGCAAAAGCCCAGGTTTAGACAGTTGTCTTTGGATTGTGTTTTGATTGCTCCAACCAGACACATCTGTGAGCTGGGTCAGGGTGGAGATAACAGGGACTGGCAGGAATCTCTGCTTTCTGGATTATTATCAATCCTGGTATCACTCTCGACATGCCTAAAACCAGGTCAGTGGGTTGATGGACTAGCTGAGTGGAATTTCCCAGTTGCCAGGTGACTGAATGACATTTATCATCTGCAGTGCCTTTGAATTAATATGTCTCAGCTTGTCCCCAATGCTGTAGCTCTTGTCATGGCTTCCCAGAAAAGAAGGTGATGGAGCATTCTTTATCCTGTACTTTCTACTGGCATATGACACTTAGGGGAATGCTATCTCTCTATAGCTCTCAAAGGGCCCTGAGAATAAGTAAGTGTTGTCACTCAGCAGATTTTACTACCTGATATGGTTCCTGAGGTGATTCGGTGCTGAGCTTGGGAGTCATGCTCAAATCTTTTAACCAATGCTTTCTCTCCCTGAATTTGAGTGATTTAGTAAAATTACCACCTTCTGGCAGAGACAGAAATTTCACCATAGGCAATTTCTGCAGACTGTCTCTAAGAAGAGGAACCAGAAAGTAGAGCGGTCAGGGGTGTCAGAGGCTCATGGGCTCATGGGTTTGTTGCACAGTTGGAGGTCTCTTCTCAGGGTTGTTTGTGAGTTGGGTAGTGCTGGGTTAGTAGGCTTCTGTGCCCTCCTTGCTTCTCTGCATGCCCATTTGTGCTGACTTAGGTGTCTCATTATGCATACCTAAATAAGTTGTCCTGATATGAAATTCAAGTTTACGGGTTCATGTCTTAGAACTGTACATACTAGTCCCAAGCCAAAACAATTTGTTTCATATCACACTCGATCTCTCTTACCGTATGATTTTAATTATTGATTATAAATTCATCAGCTGAAAAGATGACTCTAATTACTCTAATATGCACCTCATTTGGAGTTCACTGCAACACTGAATGGGTTTCCCTCCCATGCTAATTGATACCAAATGGAATCAACATGAAGAAATTTGTGATAACATCTATCTGATTTTCACATCTAAAAGCACCCAAATGCAATATAATGATTGCTTTATTTCTGGAAGTGTAGGTTCGTCTGCATTTTACTAAACTTGTTTATTTGCTAGTTTCATCACCCAAATATCACTTAACATATTTGTGGTGTAAACCATGGATTCGAAGAACTTGATCTATGCCTAAGGCAACTGCTGTTGCAGATTAGCCATGAAAATATTTTGTAGGCTGCACACTATGCATAGTCTAGTTTCAACCACAGGTGTATTAAGACGTTTACACTTTCAACACTACCAACAATGTGTAATTTCATTTCATTGCCTTTTAATGAAATTATGATTCAGTGACTGAACATCCTTTCCTTATCCTCTTACCTATCCCCCTGACTCACCTCTCACCTCACTAAATTTCCAAACACTCCTTTCAATTAGTCTCTTAGCAAAATAGGGGGTTCTCAATGGAGAATATTTGGTGACATTGCAAAGCAGTGTGCTGCTGGGCTCCAGAAATGGTAGCATGGACCAGATGTTCATAGAGTAATTGAAAATTCCATTTTATCAGAATAGCATTTGCTGTCAAAAAGTTTTATCTTTACTTCAACAAAGAGGTTGATTAGATCCCCCTGGACCCGAATTAGCATCTTTGAGGCTAGATATACTGTTTTGCAATTCATGTGGTTATTTCTCCCCTGGTTTTGCTCATATAGAATCTTTTAAAAATGTCTTCAGCCTCTTGAAAATATACCAGGTAAAATGTTTAATTACTTGAACACAGTAAGGTGTATGTAGGCAGTGTTTCTATATATGTGACTTTCAGCTTATTTTTTTCATCTTGCCTCAGGTATACAGCATTCTAATACGAGGTAGAAATGAACCATGCATGAATATATACTATTCATTCATTCAACAGTATTTTTGAGTGCCCATTATTTGTCTCGTTCTGGAATGTGTCAACTACTTCTGTTATTGACTGTGAAAGTTATCTTTTAGCTTTGATTATCTGGGTTTTACTGGGGTGACCAAGGTCAGCTCAATGATGAAATGAATAATTCTTTTTGATTTTAGAAATCATAAGAATAGAGACTGGGTCTAACAAAAGTTTATTAATATTGTGCCAATAAAGCAAAAGAAACAATAAAAGAAGACTGTAACAGTCAAGATCTTATTTTTAATAAGAGTATCATAAAAGATTCTTCCTTGATGTTCTGATTGGAACATTGTCACAATGGTAAACATTTTAAGTCCATCTGCTCTGAGATTGAGGTTCCTCCTTCCTTTTAGTTAATGTCACTGTAAGATTGGTAGGTTTAATCTCTGATGTGCCCAGTTACCTGGCTGGTTTAGAAGTACTCAGTGATGCTCAATGCCCAGTCTGCCTTTTCCTTTGAAAGGTCCAGGACCTTTATGCATTCTCAGTCTCAGCCATGGCTGGGTAGGTGAGCCGATAGGTGATAGGTGGGTGTTTTTGTGTATTTCAACTACATTGTGACATCAGACAATTGGACTCCTTCCAAAAGGTTATTTTCATTTTATTGGCAAGGTGATCATTAGAATAAACAGTTGTCCTTAACTGATGGAAACATCCATCCTGTTAGCAGTTGTTTGTTAGCATTATTTTGGCATGGGCCCTTTGCTCAGAGAGTTCATTTAGGACAGATCTGTTCATCTGCTTTGAAACAGAAGCACCATTCCTCGTTTTTAAATAGTGTTTTCCTGATCCACTTGGAACTTTTAGCTGTCTCATAGTCGTTGTCTACTTTAAAATTTATTATTATTAATGATTACCTGTAATAAGGGATTCATTATTCATCAAGAGAATAAATGCCAAGGGCTTTCTTGACCGGTTGACACTAAGAATTTCTCTATTTCTGAGCACTTGGAAAGCATTGGAGGATGGAAGCTATATAAAGGGAGCACACTGAACAATTAAGAATTTCATTCTCTAGGAGTTTATGGCCCAATAGCACAAATGGTCCAGTATGGAATAGACTGCATAGGATCAGTGAAGAAATTAATTAAGATTATTTGAGCTGGAAAGCAAAATGCATTTCAAAAGACACTTTGGTGTAATGGGATCCCTTTGGAGGAATAGTGGAAGCCAGGCCCCGACAGAGTATGCAAGATAAAATTGTGCTCTGTTTGGGTGATTTGATAGGTGAATTTTTTTTCCAGTTGCTTCATGATAGAGCAAGTTCTGCAGGCCATGATAAGTGGGGACACTGCCAATAGGACAACAGATGAGAAGCAAATCAAGTCATTTTACAAATGGGTGGTTTCATACACTCAAAAAGTCCATTGAAATATCAAGATCATTGTCTTCTTTGGGTCTTTCAATCTATTTAACATTATTTCTGTCCTATCATAAGATGGTTAAGAACCATAAATAAACTCCATCAGGATGGAAAAACATGAATCTGAACTTTCCATTGAAATGTTTATGAAATATTTTTTTCTGTTCATTTTCCCTTCAACCCTTTTATTATGAAATAAATATGAAGAATTAAGTCTAGTCATAATATAGAAAGCAATTTCAAGCATACCAAAATCAGGTATTCTTTCTTTATTGTATGGGCAAAATACTTGTGAAATGGCCTTCCTCTCTTATTATAGATGCTTTTTGTCGTCCAGGGCCAGGTCTTTGCCCCAGGTATTTTTGGTCTCTGCCTTCACCAGATGGCTCATTGCCTGTTTGTTCATTTTGAGCCAAGGAAAGCTAATTTGACACATCCACTTTGGAGATGTGGCTTTTTGGCAATAAAATCTTTTAAATTTCTCTTCCTATAAGGCTTACCCCACATAAAACTCCAGACATGGGAAAATCACCAAGCACCAGATTGGAAAAGGTTTGAACTAGCCTTTAGAGCCATCAGCAAAGTTGCTTTTTAGACTTACAGAAGTTGGCAGAATGGAGCCCCCAAAACCGATTATTCTGCCATGTAGTGAGGATATAAAGCCATTCCCTATGGCTTGGGCTAAAGAGATTATCAATGAGCTGCCAGTATCTGGAGTTGTTTTGGAGCAAATCCTTTGAGGCTGGACATTTGTGTGCAGGTGACAAAGTAAAAGTGGGATTTTAGGTTTTATGGTGAACACTGGACTTCACCCCAAAACACGCAGGTCAAAGGTCTACTGTTGTAGTTGGAGGAATAGGTGAAGCGGTAGGTAGCAGAGGTGGTTTGAAAGGCACAGAATTCAGAGGAAGCCAAGGAGTTTATCAGAAAATGAATTCTGGCTGAATTCATTCAAAGTTTTATCTCACTGAGGTGGCCTCATGAGAGACACTTTGTCTTCTAAGGATTCCTGATAATCAGAAATAATAGTTCTGCTCCATTATTCTTCACAACAGTATAGACAGCAAACTTGTAAGTTGTTAAATCTGAAATAATAGCTGACACCATTTTATGGTTAGTTCCTTTTAATCTTAATAATATTGACTTTATTGAAAAGTGAGTCTCTCCAGGTTCTTGTTTTAGTTTAACAAGAAGATTTTCAATTTGGTAGAAGTTAGAACCTTGAAAACACATTCATCTCCCCAGCTCCAGTGAGCTAAGCCTTGGGTTCTAATTCATGGTCTAGTACCTAGACTGTAAGTCATGCAGGAGTGCAACTGTAACCTGCTCTAAACAGAAGCGTAACTTATTACACTGCTTCCCTCTTAAATAGATGTAGGTAAACAAACACTGCTGCAATTACCTGGAGAAACCTGGTAACCTTAGTTGATTGCAGCAAGAGACCTTCCCAGGCATGAGTTTGCAAATTCAAATCCAGTGCAGAGATACATTTTCCCATTTCTGTGTGATTGCTTTCTCCACCTCTAACCTCTCCTTTCTGTCCTTAGCGTGGTTAATAATAGATGTTTGACCACTTGCTTTCTTCCCTCCTCTTTCACTCTGTGGAGTTTCCAACCTATGTGAACAATGGAATCTTTCCTTTTTAACACATGGAAAAGGGGGGAAAGAGGGATGGTATAGGTTCCAAGATTCTCAGACTGGTCAGACCGTTCCAAGACATCACCACCTGCTGTTTTTAATCATTAATGAGGCTGTCAGTTGCTCTAATCTGGGAGGTGAACCAAAAGAATGGTTTTGATTTTAATTTAATTTAAAAATCAGCTTATTGGAAAAAAATGCCTCCAGCTTATAAGTCAGGTTGCCTACTGTTGATAAACTAAAGCAAGTCAGATGCAGACACTGAACCATCATTCATGTGCAAACGTAAAGTACGTTAAATTTGCAGAACTATTATTATTATCACCACTAGCTAGAAAATTTAGTCCTTTTAATTGAAGGAGCCATTTTATTTCAGAGGCATGCTTCATATAAAACTCTGTTCCATTGTTTTTTTTTTTTCTGGAAGAAAACTGATGCACCAAACATTCAGAACACAAATCAATGTTCAGAGTGAAGCCCAAAGTGCAAATTCTTTTGCTTGACTCCCAGCCCATCAAACTATACGTTTTAGAAGTTGAGTGATTATCTGTGAGTAGCCTTTTAAGTTTGGGTTTTCTTACACTGTATGATTTTGCTTAGTGGCAAAATGAGAATTCAGAAATACAGTGTCTATGCACAAAGTGGATTTTAAAGACCTGGAGCCAGACCTTTGGTTTGTGCCAACTGTCAACTTAGAAGGTTTCATTATGCCTCTCAGAGCTTCACCAAACAGATTTATAATTGATGTCAACTGAAGTTGAAGGAAAGGAAACCTGCCTTCTTGGACTGCAGAAAACATTACCTTACTGTTGGTCCCTAGTTAGCTGTAGGGTAGGTGTATCGAATCACACTAGCCTTCTGCTAACACAGCAAGTGAGCACTTCCTGAATTCAGCTGATAATCAATCTATGCAGCTAATGAGTCTGCAAACAGACTGAGCTGCTGGAGCTGGCACCAGGAAACCACCATTCCAAACTAACCATCTCTGATTAACCTTTTGGTGTTTCCTTTGTGACGCTAATTAGAGACCTATAAAACTATCTGCTTGGGCTCTTTGGTTTAAAACACAATTTTCAAAGAAACACAGTCTACTCTAAAGCTTCCATTAGTTTGGTGTTTCCCCTCATAGAGGAAAATGACCGACTTGCCATTTAAGTATGGTTTGCTTGATTAATCTGTAATGTTTCAGTAATTAAAATGCCAGAATAAGTTGCTTCCGTAGTTGGTATAATTTATAATGCTCTCCAGATTCCAGTGGTACTGAAGTGGGCGGCAGATGTTTCTACCAACATTATATGTTGACGGTCTGAAGGTACCCATTCCTGGATTGTAGCGCTGTCTGCCAGACTCCCTGTCTGCATTCTGCTTTGGACAGAATTTCTCTTGATTGCCTAAGGGGGTTAGAGGTGTGTTTTGCTTCCTTTCTGCAGGATGATGAGCCAAGGAATGAGTATTGTACTGTTGCGGGGGGTAGTCTTATATATTAAAGAGCTGTTTAACTCAAAATGATAGGTTACAAATGGACCTACCCAACATTCAAGCTATTATATTTGCATGATGAAGATGAAGGAGCAGCATTCCTTTCTGCTATTGTCCCCCATCCCACTCCCTCTTTGATAGTTTCCACACCCAGGAGTAAGTGTCATTGAGCAAAGAGCATTGTGAGATAAGTGTTTGAAGTTTGTTGGACTCACGTCTTTACCCTGTGCCTTTGTTTATTCATCTACAGCAGCTGTACAGGTCTCATTTCTCTCTCATTTGTCCTAAATAAAAACTATCTAAAATAAATGACTTACATAATCCTAGGGGACAGAATCTCTAGATGAGGAATTGGCTCTCTATTTAAAAAAATGAGATTTGCAAAGTTAGACCTTTTTGAATTTAATTTAGAAAATGGTACTTCTACCACAAGCCTAATGTTAGTCATCTAGGCTCCTTTAGAGATTAATATACCTATACCAGAAATGTAGACACAGAACCTAACATTCTCCTTGCAGCATTTCCTAGTGCCCCTTTGGTATCTTGAGTTTCCACTTAATATAAAATGTTTAAAGTCCTGAAAACTCCCCAAAATCATTGTGAAAGGGCGTTCATATTATATCATTTATCCATCACAGCAACCCTGAGAGGGAGACAGGTACAGAATTTTAAAAAGTTAACAGAGGAGTGACAGCTATTTAAACTGAGACTCAAAGTCAGACTCTTAGCTGACTGAGAAAAGTAGAGAAAGTTAGAATGAGGAGTTGAAAGAAATGAGATAAGATACAAACATCGGTGGTTGAAAGTAAGGTAGGCAGGGACAGGAGAGGCATCGTCCATACTATCCAGCTAATCCTCATATGCAAACCTGAGAATTCTAATTGTCCTTAGAGTCTGCCAGACAGACTGTCCCATCAATTCAGGCTCCAACTAATATAAGCAAGTCCTATTGAGTCAGTACAACTGCTTCTACCCTACTTCATTCTCAAGATTGACACCACTAATCTGCCTGTAAATTCAAAGGCAAGCATAGCATCACAGTGACTAAGAGTACAGATTTTGAAACAAGACAGATCTAAGTTCCATGCTTATCTTTGCCACTTAATAGCTATTAACCTTACTCAAATTACTTATTTTTTGAACCCTCAATATTCTCATCTACAAAATGGGAGTAAACGTAGAAATTACTTATCAGAGTGGTTTTGAGCTGTTATCACTTAGAGATTCGGTCAGCAAAATAATCCACTTTGCGTGATTTCAGGGACACCACTGCCCAAAGCTTCTCATCTGCTTGCTGCTGTCTATGATACCTTTAAACAGAGGGTCAGACATTTCATTTTACAATTATAGTTCAAACTTCAAGCAGCCCTTGGGAAGAGGGAATGCATTTATTCAAATTCACACTAAGTTGTAAATGACTGCTATTAGATTGTTTTTAAGTTTGGAATTTCATGGCAGTGGGGAGATGGTTTCTACATATTGAAGACTAAGAGTCTTGGCAGGTGGAGGAAAGCACACACACACAAAAGGGGTGGCAAAGGTGACAACCTCATGAGTTGGCCCAGAGCTATCAATGTCCAAATTAATGCTGGATAATTATTTGATTTACTCACTGTGAAACATCTGAATGATGAAAAGCTACCTTTGCTATCAAATCATTTTTTCCCCTGAATTAGATGGGACTCTGGTTTGAGAAATTATAGGATGTGTATAGGAACTTGGAAGAGAGATCCATGTTAATCTGCAAGACAAAATGCACATCTTCTTGAGCCCCTGTGGTGAGGCAAGCAAAATTCTAGTTCATTTCTGTCGGCGTTGACTCCTCTTTGCTTTCCCAATGCAGAAATGTACATGCCCCGACTCCCAGGGTCCCTGTCCTTGCCTACTCTCCCCTTCTTGCGTCACTGCTCTTAAAGGGCTAATGGGACATCATTTTGATTCTTTTTATTTGTTTGTATCTACCTCATGCCCAGACTTTCATTAAAAAATAAATGGAAGAGATACATTTTTCATTTCTACTTTTCCTGTAAAGAAGCCACCCTGCAAAGGATCCTTTCTATTCTATTTTTCTGCCAATGGACTAAAAAATGCCCAGCTCCTACCTGAAAGGTCACATCTCCTTGTCATATGAATGAGCTCACAGCAGGTCTATGGGGACAATGTCATCTGAGCAATGATGGGAATTTATGTGCCTTTGGCTTTCTGCCTCTTTTAGTAGTGGAAAAAATGAATTTGTTAATGATAGAAAAAAAAACTCAACCAAAGCCCCTTATAAAATCCTCTCTATAATAAATGCCAGGGGAGAGCCATTTAAATACACAGTTGATAAAGGAATTTTCTTTTCTTTTCTTTTCTTTTCTTTTCTTTTCTTTTCTTTTCTTTTCTTTTCTTTTCTTTTCTTTTTTTCTTTTCAACTCTTGCCTTACTTAGAGCTCTTTGTCTTATATTCATATGAGTCCGGTGGCTCATCTTCACTGGTTATAGTGTGTTGAATTTAGCTGGCAGGCTATGGTTTTGTGGCATAAAATGCTTTGGCTTGTAAGGGACCTTATGATATATTTGTGTTTGCCAATAAATAGAAATGGTGAGAGAGAGGAAGACAGAAAGAATGAGGGAGGGGGAGAGTGAGGACACAGACAGAATAGTGTGGAATTAGGGCTATGCAAAAAGAACTCAGGGGCAAGCACTGTTTTTGTTTTGTTTTGTTTTGTTTTAAAGATTCTGGAAAAAAACTTCCATTGCTTGAACATAACATTCTATGATCAATGTAACTGGAAGGGCCTAATTTTTGCCTTTCTAAAAATCCGAATCCACATGCTACATGCAAAAAGCTAAAAAGATCATGATAGCCCTAAAATGATTTAATGCCGTGTTGCCCAGGGGGAAGAGAATTGTAGTTTTCGCTCTATTATTTATTTATCATAGAGCCCTGGGTAAGTCACTCACCTCTCAAAATCTTAATTCGTATGTTTATAGAGGGTCTGATGAGCAATAATGTTGCTAGGATCAATAATCAAAGTGCTGTTTATGTGTGTATAACACCTTTTCTTGGTACAATAGAATTGTGAGCCAGATAATTATTTTTTCCCTCTGCCCTTCTCCTCCTTGACTTTTTGACCTGAGCGCTTTACTATCAGCACAATCTAGTTTAGCAGACAAACACTGACCTGAGAGTCAGGGGCTATCAGTTCTCATCGTGGTCCACGAATTCATAGCTGTGTGACTGTATGAAAGTTACTTGTCCTGTCCAATCTTTGGGTTTCTTGTCTGTAGAACAGAGAATGTTTTTAGTACCTGCCTTATGGGGTGGCTGTAAGGCTTAAATGAGATACTGCGCATAAAACACTTAGGAAAGTACTCTGGAGTTATCTCCTTCTTGCTTTACTTTCCCTCTTCATTTACCCATATCTCTTTCTTTCTTTCAAATCTTGGACAAAATTTAAGTCCTTTAAGAAGCCTTTCTTGAGCAATCTCTCCTTTCCCTGGCACCTCTTCAACAACCATATACATATTTTATATCACACTAATTTGCATTTTGCCTCTTTTTTGAAAAGCTGTGAGGGCGTTGATAATTGTTAGGACCTTTCAACTTCTAAGCTCTTTTATTCTGCATTTTAGGTTCTGAGCACAATCGTCTCAGATTCCTGAGCACACAGCCATTTGCCGGTGGATCTGTAATGAATGCCATACTCAGGTTAACAGATGGTATGGTGTGCTTGCTTTGAGGGGTAATTGCTCTTTCATCTTCATTTCCTCCCTTTGGCGTTCTTTTCTTGGAAACTGCTCAATGGCAATGTCATGAAACATGGGGTGAAAATCAAACTGAAGTAGCAGGTCACGTTTCCATTTTAGAAAAAAAAATTACAGTTCCAAACTGAGGACCAGTGATGGCCTCCCAAGGGAGGAGCTTTTCACCCTAGTATTAGAGGCCAGATAAGTTTAAGGGCACAGTGGACTTAGATTGTCTGTTCATTCCTCTTTTCCTAAGCAAATTGGTTATTCCTAGTTGGTAACTGTCTCCATTTTCCTGAAACAAAGTTTAAGACTCCTCCTCCTGCTCGATCAACATGTGACACCTCTCACAGCCAGTCTGTTCTTAAAATCTAACACTTTAAGCCAAATCTGGCATCCTTTTTTCTATGGAGTCAGTTGTAAACTGCTAACTTTACTATAGACTTTCCCTCCCCCTCTTCCTCCTCTCCCCTGCCCTCGTCCAACTTTTTTCCTTAGTGTTTCTTATTTAGCTATTTCTCCAGCCCTCCCCCCTTTTAAGCTCAATTGAATTCCGTTCTCTTTTCTTGTAGGGACAACTTCTCTTTCATCATTCTATTTTTACAAAAAAAAAAAAAAAAGACCACAGAGATATTTTCAATGACACCGAGGAAGACCTTTTTTTGCAGTGGCTCCAGTGGTTCAGTGTCCCCTTATGGGTACAGTTGCCTTCTTTATTACTTTTCCCCTCCTCCCGCACAGCTCATAGTACACTCCCAAGAATGGAGAAGACCCTCAGTGAACAAATGTGGATCAGTTCGTTGCTCTGAATGCTACCAAACAACAGATACCAGCCACCCATGTCTGATCCCCAGGGCAGCTCTCATCCACCCCATTCTACCGATGCCAGGGGTGAAATGATTTATTCGAAGATGGGGCAAGGATCAGAAGAGAGTTTGTATTTCCTGGATTTGTTATGTGACTCCAGGGCATTGTTCTGTTTTTCCATTTGAAATCTCAGAGGCTACTGGCCTGGCAGGAAGTTTTCATTCCTGTTAGGAAAGGGCTACCCCTTCCAGTTTAGAAGAGATCTTGCTTAGGGAAACTGCAGCACAGTATAGGAGTGAAGCCAGAAAGATTCAGGGAGTCTGAAGCATGACTAGGAGATGGATGGAAAGAACTGGTCTGTCTAACTAGCCCAAGGGGCATGTTTGATAGTGCCCAGGTCTGTCTACAGTGTTGGCATCTGTAAAGATATTGGCCTTTCACTTTGTTTTTGACTCTTTGAGTTGGCCTGCCGTGCTGTCTGTGTCACTGACAATTCCGTTGACCACAATGCTTCAATTGAATTACAGCTTGTCTTCCTGAAGTTTCCTTTCCTCTAACCGTGATGGTTTCTTGGTTATGTTGGGGCTTAACACTTTTTCTTTCAAAGAATGCCTGATGAAATTCAAGTCTTTGGCTTCTGTTTCCCTCCTCTTTTCCTCTGATCTGGGCTATTTGGGGTCGAATGCTTTCATTAAGATAAATGGCATAAGTTTTAAAAGATGGCTCCATTCTTTTTCACTTACTGGACTGCAGGTTTGCTGAAGCCCACTCATTCTAGATGGGCTTGCTCTTTGTGGTACTATATGGGCATTTTGGTGATAGGCATTTCTCAAAAATGGCCCGAAAAAAATTTTCCACATTGTTAAAACACCCTGTGATCACTCTTCACTTCCCAGTGTTTACTGAAGTGTTTCCTAATTTTTTTTATTGGGTTTTTTGTTATATAGGGGGGAAAGCCCTGGTTCAGGTATCTGGATTCAAGTCCTGGATCTGTTACTAACTCCATTTGTGATCTTAAGCAACTTACTTCCTCATTTTGGGCCCCAGTTTCCTCATCTGTAAATGAAGAGTTTGGACTGGAATGATTTATAGGGGCTAATTCTTGCTGATACTTTATGACTCTTCATTTTTCATTTAGTATGAAGAGATTATTGAGGAAGCAGAAGGAATTTTGGCTGGGTTTTCCTCTTTATTCCTAAAGACCAAGGCAGGATGGGAAATAGGACTCAGTCCTGGGGCTTTGGGTTGTAAAAATCCTTCCATCATGGCAAGTGAAATTAGGGTGAAACTGGTGAAGACAGCTTGTATTAAACATTCTGAGTTTCTTCCTCCTCTTTGACTTTTGTTTGCATATGTTTAGCTTAACTCTGTTTTCAAGTGTGTATATTTTTGTGAAAATGGTCCTCCTTTCCTTTTACACCCAATTCATGTTCTTGTCTTCCTTCTCCCTTACTGAATCATCGATTTCTGAATAGTTTACAATTTTCAACTTAATTAGGTCTTTCCCCTAAGTGAAGAACACAGCTGTTCCCTCTCTGATGCTTTGGCAGCTGCCTCTGCCTTTCCCCAAATGGAATGATGAGCTCTTTCTTTCGGTTTCTTAGTTGGTTATTAGTTCAGGACTGCTAGCCCATGTCCTAGTGATGGAACTCCCAAATCCAATGGCCAGAGTTGTGCCCATTGCCTTTGGTGACTTTCAATCTTTTGGGGGGCTTAATTCATGTGAAATGGGGGAATTAACAATCTTTCGGAGCTCCATTTGCCTCGTTGTGATTCCATTGTTCAGCCTTTTGAGACGCTAATTCATCTATGGAAAGAACCTCGGCCAATGTCTCTGATATGGTTTTGATGGAAAAACAGAGGATAAGAAAGATCCTAAATGCACTTTGTCTCTGAATTAAATGGCCCTTATTTGTCCACTTCACAGATTCTCCACTTCAATTCCTAAGAAACCCGTTGCTCTTTTTTTGTTTTACTTTTACGTACCCGTGTTTCAGAAGGCGATTGCTGTTTTTCCCTAGGTGCTTTGATGTTATCTGCCCCTCTGGTCTTTAATTTTATGATGACTCACTTCCATTGTGAATTTTTGGGGTTTGTGCTTACCATTGCTTGCTCTTACATCTAAGATACCAAGTCAGCTTCTCCGCTCCACTCCATCTTCCCTCTCACATTATGCTCCCTGTTAATCAACCGAAAGCCTTCTGTATTGTCAGTTTAGTACTGTCGTTCCAAATGTGTGTGGTGCAGCCTGTTTTTGCTTCCCTGCCCCAAGTGCCTCATTTAACTTAATTCCTCATACTTAGCATATTAGGCATCTTGTCAATATTTCCTTTCTGAGGTCTATTTTTTAAATTTGAATGCATTCTGCGTGTGTGTGTGTGTGTGTGTGTGTGTGTGTGTGTTTTCTTTCTTCTTAAGTGATGAGATTTACTGCAGCAGAGAGTCAGAATTAGCTCTGTGCCTAGGAGGAAAGAAAGCACAGAAGGAAAGAGCATTCCTCACATTCTCAGGAGTATGCAAGGGTGAGCCCGTGGCGAAACTGTATCTGTCTGCCTGCTCCTTCCCCTCCATTTGGGAGCATTGGCATCTAATACTCCCCTTGGGTTTTCTTGGTTTCCGGCACCATTAGCCCTTCTACTCGGGGGCCCCGCATTCTCAGGCTCTCTTTGCTTGTTTCCTACTTCCCACCTATAAACTTATCTGTTTCCTGTTCCATTTCCCCAAGGTCCCAATTATTCCAAGGGATCTGTTAAACTCATTGGTCTCTCTTTCCAAATAGCATTTGATATCCTACTGTGATGGTAATCCAAAGGAATAATTAATAGTGGCATTTGGGTCACCAAGGCAGCCTGATGAGGGTGATGTCTTTAACATGGGGTCTTTCCCAGCATCCCTCTGTTCATATCCCACCAGTAGCTGGCTACATGGCCTAAGGATAAGGCCAGCTTGGTCTCCATCTATCCCAAGGAGCTAGAGCTTCCTGGTCTAACCATGTATTGAGTTCTTCTTTAGTGCCAGGCACTCTTTTGCTTGGTTTATATGCATTTATACTTTTAATCATCCCAACAACCCCAAGAGGTCAGTGCTATTATTCCTAGCTTACAGATGGAAGAAAAGAAAGCCAAGGCACAGAGAATTATTTTAAGTAATTTCCAGATAGGGCTGTTAAGTGGACTTGAACCGGGTAGTCTTGCTCCAGAGCCCACAGTCTTACACCCTGCCTCTGGGAGAGGGGGATGGTGCCTTTTTCAAATGCACACTTTACTAAGAGAAGCTGGCTTCAGATGTGCAGCAGGGGTAGTAAGCTTTCCTTTGGCAAGAAACAGATTAAGTCTTTTTTTTTTAATTTGGGGGGTAGGTAATTAGATTTATTTATTTAATGGAGGTACTGGGGATTGAACCCAGGACCTCGTGCATGCTTAAGCACACACTCTGTCACTGAGTTATACCCTCCCCCTTAAAACAGATTAAGTCTTGAGTTGCCCCAGTAGATCTGACTTATGCATGCCTCATTCTTTCTGGAGAGAAGCTTGCTTTTGAACATAGTGCTGTATCAGAAAGGTTTGCCTTTGCTTTTATGCACCCAAAAAGTCAGCAACGTTAAAAATCTTCTTCACCAGTCTCTATGGCTTTAGGCCCTCAGCAGGGATGGTTGTCAGATGCCTAGGACTAAACTTACAGTCTATCTTTTCTCTATTTTTGGAGCGGATGGAGCTGTGGGGAGGAGTCTCCTTGTTGTTGGCCAGCAGGAACATGACAAACTCAGGGCAGGGGCTCTGTGAAGGGAAGAGCAGACTCACCCATCCTCTCAAGGGCCAGAGTGGCTAGAAATCCTCCCTCACTAAGATCGTGCCAGTCTCTTCACTAGAAGTAGTTTTTCAATGTAGTCATACAAAGTATTGTATGAAAAAAAAAAAACCCAACAAAGCAAGGTACAGAGAATGATTTTAAGTAACTTCTGGATAGGGCTGTGAAGTGGTAGAGCTGGGACTTGAACCAGGTCACCTTGCTCCGGGGCCCGCAGTCTTCTGCCCTGCGCCACACCACCTCCTGGGGGTCGGGGGGAGCTGCTTCCTGTTATGCTGCTTTTCCTTCTGGGCTGCGCGCTTTTATTGTCTGCTGATTACTCACAAGTGGACAGAAAGCGTCACACCTGTGGGCTGCTGCGATCATGATAATTAATACACATTGTGCTCAGGAAGGGGAGCTTTCTCTCCCTTTCCCGGTAGCCGTTATCCCAACGCTGGGAATTTAATATATTCATTGATTCTTCTTTAGGTAAACAGGATTAAATCCCGAATGAAGCAGGGAGCAGTCTTAGGCGGTTTGCGCTTTGCCCGATTTTCGGGGTCTGCATAGTTCCAGCTGTGTAAACATGATCGGAGAACTGAGGTATTGTCTAATGGAGGAGGATTGCAATTTGGGAGAGGCCCACCGTAGCTGGGCTGGAGCCAGACATTCTTCCACCCACTCTAGTCCACACCCTGCGAGGTTGCCTTGCTCAGCTGCTAGAGTCAGAAGCGAAGATGGGGCAGCTGGTGTTAATTATACTGTCATAGCTTCTTATCAGTAGGGGATGAAAACTAGACAAAGGTTAGGAAAATTGAAAGCCACATCCTCAACTATGCCTCAGTATGGCTCTAGGAAACAAAGAAATGGAAGACGCTGGACAAAATAAGGAAGCCCTAAAGATTAAATATGGCAGTAAAAAGAAAATGTCTAGTGAAACTGTAGCTGCATTTATATTCAGTTTGATTCTCTCCATGTTCACTGGAAGCAAGGGCACAGACATATTGCCTTTGAAAAGGGCTGATTTGTTCTGATACCTGGACTCCGTTTTGTTCTTGAGATTTGTGGAAATAATGACTAGCTCAATAATGCTAAAGACTGTTAATATATGAACACTATTATTGTGGAAGGAACTGTGGTTTCTCCATAACAAATACAAATATTATGGATTATCCAATTTTTCCATCCCCACCATCCACCCACGATTATGTACAAAGTTGGCTCTGCTTAGTTCAGTAGAGTCTGGATCTAGTAATTGTTCTGTCCCTCTAAAGAGGCTCATGGGCTTGCATATTCCTGAGATTTTGATGAGATAGCAGGTTTCCATGTCTTGGATTCTCCAGTGTATTCTTGGGGGAGGGTCAGTGATAGTTAACACAAAGGCACTTGGCTTTCCACTGGATGTGAATGTCAGGATATGGTCCTGATCAAGGAAGAAAAGAAAGCATTGCCTTTTAAATGCCTTGGGATGCTGTTGCATTTAGGGATAACACAGTCAGTTAGATTCACTCCTGATACAACTAGCTATTGAAAAACTATTTTCCTGAGATGCTCACTTCAAAGTCGTGTTGCTGAGATGGAATGTTCTTTTATAGGATGAGAAGCCTCTGGTTTGAGTAGAAAAGCTAGTTCAATAGAGCACTGAGTTAGAATCATATGGGGAGTGTTGAGGAATAGAAAGGAGAGGGAAATTCAATAAATTACCATTTGATGCCATATTGGGATGTCGGAGAAATAAGACTCACTAGAGAGTCCTAGGCTAAAATGTTTACACATGCATTCCTTTGTTCACTAGCTGTGGGAGTCCGAAGAGACAGACACAGGTCTCCAGACTAGCAGTAGGGCATATGGGAACCCCTACATCTTCCATCATATTTAACTGGGGAGGGGGGCACGCCTGTCAATACTGTGCATGTGGTGCCCTTGGAACTCGAGACTAGGATGTTTATTAGTGCTATGCTGAATGCTGTAATTGTAGCATGTGCAGAGCATCCCATAACACTAAGCTCCTGGATGCTTGTCTGAATCATTGGGTATGAGCATTATGGGTGCCATAATAGCACTGGAATTCCTGCAACTAAAAAGGAAACACATTTGGCTTGTACTTCACTTACAATCACTTACGCTTAAGCTATTGATAGTTGATCGGGATCTGTAGACTGCTGGGCTTGTGCCATGGGACTTCTAAGCATATTTGATGGGTGGAACAGACAGGGAGGCTGTAGATTTTGGCAAGCTGTAGTTCCCATTAGTCAGGCTGACTGTATCTAACACTAGAGATTCCAATTCACCAAGATGAAGCTTACTACGTCTCTAGGCTTTGGCTGATGGCCCAATGATATTAACATGAAGGACAGGAGAGGACCAGTGTTAGTCTGTGAGTTTCCAATGAACAAATAGTGGAGTAGTTTACTGAATACCTTTTTGATTTTCTTTTTGGCAGACATAAAATTCATGGCAACTTTTTCCAAATTTGTGGGGATTGTGAGTTTTAAAATTCTACTTTACGATAGATGTTAACCATTCACTTTCCTAATATGGAAATGTGGGCTGTTTTATAGAGTGTGCAGACTATGTATCTGTACAGATAATAGTCCTCTCCTCAAGTTTTTCTTGTGAGGGGTGCTGGTAACATACCCGGCTAAGGAAGTTCCAGTTGCAACTGTTTCTAATATTCAGAGGGGCCCCCACAGAACCATCAGGCTTCCTCAGAAGATTCCTTGGTGGGAAGGGGGAAGCGTCTCAGAGGGTAGGCCTTTTTCATATTGGTGGATTTTCTGTCAGAGTCTTGGCCACTGCTATTGTTCTTGATTGCCTCCCTGTAGCTTCCCTGGTGGTGTGAGTTTCTAGGCAGAAACATTTGATGTGATGAGGAAAGGCTACTAAGCCAAAGGAGGAGAAACGAAGTCTGAACAGAATGGTAAGACAAGAGAATATTTCGGGCAGGGCAGAGATGGGTTGAATACTATGGAATGGAGATGAGGGAAATGAGATGCGAAAAGAAGAATGAAAATTAATTCATGAGAGCACTTATTATTTATAGGTGGGCATAAAAGGTCCATTGAACTCCAGGGGAACCTTCCTTTATGCAATACCTGTGAATATGTTGAAATTTTCTGAAGGCAATTCCATCTCAGATGCATTAGGGGAGCTGACAGCCTGCAGTTTGTGGATTATTCAATCTGGTGCATAATCAATCTACTCTTCCCCTGCCCTGGACAGTCTTTGGGGTGTGGTCAGGAGAAAGTAAATAGAACAGATGAAGGATTTCCTCCCAGGGGAGTTCAAGAGCTTCTTTAAACAAAGGCGGGATGTCAACATCCCGTTTTATTCTCCGAACATCTTTCTGAGCACTCTCTTGGCAATTCTCTGGCTTCCTCACAGTTCTTTAAGTAATTTTTGAAACATTTAGGTACTCTGGCTAGTTTTGCTTTTGAAAATAAAAGTTGGTTTTTGTTTAAAAAAAATCATCAGGACAGTCTGTGTCTCGTTGGGTGGTGCAGGAAAAAGGGGAGCTCTTGTATCAATCTTTATTCCCTGTGTAAACACAGATGACCAGAAGGGAAGGCTGTTATTAATGGTAATGCAGACCAGAAAAAAGGCTATTATTTTCAGTCTGTTGAACAGTGCAAAAATGCTTCTCAAGCACTGTGTTCAGATGTTTCTTTTTATTAGCCGTCACACAAGGAATTAGACTCATTTCAAACAGTTCGTTTTCCCACTCTTGTCTCCGTAAAAATCATTCCTCATGAGTGGTTTCTTTGTTGAAATACCGCTGACCTCCCATATTGGAATGGATAACAGGGTGTTAAACATATAAACTTTTCAGCTTGCATAAACTCTGGAAGAAGGGGGACAAAGATTCCCCAGGAGAGTAAAACTATGCGTCAATGTCTTTGTTACTGTCCTCTAAGTATCTTATCCAGGAAGTTATGTCAGCATCACAATTCTGTGTTGTGTGTGTATGTGTGTGTGATTAGTAAGAGCAGAGAGCTCTTTGAATGTCAGCAGGAGGTCTTAAAATATAATTCTGCATCTGCCCCCTTCTTTTCTCCTTTCCAACCCTTTTCTACCCCCTACCACCAATCCAAGACCATTAAGAGAGTTAAAGGAATGGTACCACATCTTAATATGTAAGGAGATGATGATCCTTAGCTCTTCAGTTCGTTGCCGTTTGCATTTTGCCGAAGCTGATTATTTTACCTGCAATTTTAATAACAAGCTAAATTATTTGCCATTCACTAACTGATAGAAGCAAATAAAAAAAGATTGCAAAGTGGAATTAAGGGGATAAGGAAGCTCTAGGGCCAAAGAAGGCTTTTTCTTTAATTAATAATTTCAGTTTACTCTTAGAATATTTTTTATGCTAGAGTCCAACATCTTAGATTAAACAAGCCTGCACCCTCCCTCCCTGGAACTGCCAAACTGAAATCTTCGAGAATAGAAATCATGCATGCTGAATGAAGCGTCAAATTCTCTACTCCCAGTGCTGTCTTGTTTTCTGCACATAGAACTAGATTCCTCAGGGCTTCTCCAGCCACAGCGTGGCATTCCTTCATTAGCCTCATGTTTTACAGACCCAGTCATGAAAGACTGGCATTTTAACCAACAAGGGGCAAATGCAATAAAATTGGAGTTCAGGAGATGCAATGTTTTGGAAAAACAGATTATTCCAAGGGTGTAAAGATACATGATCTGTACTAAATGGACGGAGCATTTAAATTTACCGGACTGGTTTTTAGTAATCTTTTGATTTGTTCCATGGATTTTTTCCCAGCTTTACTGAGATGTGATTGATGTCTAATGCTCCATTGTTTCAACTTGTGAATGGAGATAAGTATTCAGGATGATGAGGACTGGTAGTGGTGAGTGTGTGTGTGTGTGTGTGTGTGTGTGTACACATGTGTGTATCTGTGATAGTTTTTTTGTGGCCATAATTCAGATTTACTATGCATCAGCTCTTACATAGATTTTTCCAGAGCTGTGTCAGAATATCTTAACTCAGGTCGTCTTAACCGAAAAGCCTTCTGCTTCTCCTGTATTCAGAATTCAAGCCAGCTCAGAAAAAGTCCTCACAGCTGTGGCCAAAAGAGATTCCAAGACTTCCTTGATGCTTCAGATGGAGTGGCCATTCTTTCTTTCTTTCAAAGTAGACTTGGACAAGCTGAAGGTCAGGGGCTCATCCTGGGACCACCATGTGCTAAAGCTGTAAAGGACTTTAAGCGTATGGTGCATTCAAATTATCAGGCTTCCTCAAAGAACAAATTAATTGGCCTCGCTTCTCGATTTGTCTAATTGCTTTTGAGGCAACACCCAAGAAAATACAGCTGGCTTTCTCTCACTAGTATGATTAAGTGGACAACTGGAAAAAGAATAATTCTAAGTAACTCTAAGGAAAAGAGCAAAAGAATAAAATTGAGCATTGTCCATGAAAGATGGATGATGACAAGTAAACATAGAAGGTGGCGTTTGCTCCCTTCAATTTTGGTATTCATTATTCATAGTTATTATTCATACATTCCAGCACAAATGTTAGGCCTGTACCCCAGTGGCATATTTGCATTTTATTTTAAGTTGATTTCTACCTGGTTTTGCAAACAAGGATTTAATGGTTTTGGCCTTGCTGCTATTTTGTCTTTTTCATACAGTGGCTTCTGTCCCTTTCCCACTCGCTACCTCCATCATCCATCTCACACCCCCATCCAAGATTCATTCTCTCTCTCTCTCTCTCTGTCTTTAATGTTTTAGGAAAAAAGATTTCTAACATGGAAAAGTGATATTTGAATAGATTCCCCTAAGGCAATCAATTTACTTTTAATTTGTCTGGAACTAAGCTTTTCTTTGTTGCAATGAGGAAGGATTGAAACGGCTGTAAAATTTATTAGCTTCCAGGAAGATATTTGAAATGAATTTTTTTTAATGATTGTGCTGTTTGCTGTACCCAGAAGCAGTGTCATCACAATTACAGTATTCCAGATGGTTGCTGAAGTTACACTGAAATATCAAGATAATGCTAGACTTTTCTATGAGGCTTTTGTTAGTAATGAATAGTCCAACCTAGGTAGTTAACAGATATTAATCCCTTTGACACTCCTGTTTGCTTCCAGTGACTATTTCTAGTGATTCCTGCTTAGCCAGCTGATGACATGACACATGGTATCTTTTTTTTTGAATCACTGCAAGGAACAGTGATTGGTTTACCAAGCGCTTTATTTTTCAAATGGGAAGGAAGTGATTGGAGTAACAGGAACATTTTGGCAGTCAAGAATCTGTAAAGAATTTAGAAGTTACCGTTGCAACATTTTTCATTGACTCATGTATAGCATTGCCTGTTCTACAAAACTGAATGTCCTGGGACTTGATTGAAGGAAGTGTCAGTTCCTGTTAAGAAGAACACCAACTGCTGGTTGCCTTTTTTTTTTTTCCCACCAACAGTAAATTTTCACTGAAAAAGGGGAGCTTTTTCTCTTTTTGATCATGCCTTGTTCCTCTTGCTTTCTGTACCAGCCTTATTTGTGCCATCCTCACTACACACTGTGTTCAATACCCAGAAACTTACGACTAGCCTAAAAGTGGCCTTGCTCTCATGCTAATGACACATCAGCAATTTCCTTATTCTCGAGGAAAAAGTGAAACCAAGTTGGTGATAACATTAGGTTCAGTGCTACTTATAAGCACCATCTAAAGGCTCTGTCTTTGCAGCATAACTACCTGCAGAACGTGTGAAACGATCTATCTGTTTTTCATCTCCACAAAGTCAAACAACGGGTTCGAACTCTTCACAGAAGTGACTGGGTGTTAGAGGTGTCTGATGGATGTAGGCTAAGGGACTTCATTCTGTGGACAGGTTAGAATGAAACTCTCAAAAAATGGTCCCACTTTGCTCCAAGCTGCAGTATCTCAGTGTTCCTCTTTTGGGGGAATAGCTCAGTGGCCTTCTGCGACACCTCATATTTTACTTGTGGAGCTTTTTCAAATGGTTTCTAAGCACCTCGATGAAGTCCAGCACTTTGTCAGATAATTTGCTCCACCATAGAAGCCAAAATACAAAGGTTCCACTCTAGTCAATCTCTGCTTATCTCAGTCACTGTCAGCACCTCTTATTTCTCAGTCTCAATTTTCCAGGCAGCCTTCTGCTTCATTTCCTTGCTCCCCATGCATCAGCACAAATGATTTATACTTATACACATCTTGAAATCTCTTCTTTACGGATCGAATTGAATTCGGCCCCAGTACAAAAATGAAAACTCCAGGAACTATTGTGATTGCCCAAATTGCAACTTAGATTGTATGACTGTACATGCCACACTCTCATCTATCATAAATATTAAATTCTCAAGCACTTATACTTCAGTATGTTTTAACTTTGTCTCTTCGACCAGCTCAGCACTGAAGATTCCGTTGAAGATAATGCAATTGCTTTGCATTCTGAGAGGGGCATCTTTTTAATCTCTTTTCATGTTGCACCGGGAGTAAGTGAATTTCAGGTGCATAGACTGTGAATGAGGGGAGATGCCAATGTGCCAGTTGGCATCACAGAGGCCAAATACTGGGTGGCACTTGCTAACTGATGCTGATCTGTCTAATGGTCTAGGACAAGGTTGGGGTTCCTCAGTCTTTTCAGCCATCCTCTCCATCCTAAGCTGAAACTAAATGTCACAGAATTCCTGCTGTTTAAATAGCCATCTTGAAAATGCTAGTCTTTGCTGATCAGAATGGGCTTTTCTCTCTGCCTGTCTTCTCCCTTTTGGCAACATCCCTTTGCTAGTCTCAGAATCTTTGTTCCCATACCCTATCCCCCACCTTGCCTTTCCTGAGATATCTGCCTCCAGACATTTCTAGCTTTTCTTACTCCAAAACTCTCCTATCCTTCCCTTCACCCAGGGCTTTGCTATATGACCAAAGAAAATCTGATGATCTCAGTTTGGTAGTGGATCCTGTATTTCAACAGGGCCTTTAATGCCTCTACCCAGATGAATAAAAAATGTGGGCATTTCCCACCATGTTACAAGGGCTGGTTTTGGCATAACTCTTCTTTGTCATCTGTCAAATAATACCACGTGGATATTTTGAATGTCAGTCACAGTTCTGGCATCTGCCTGTTGTCCGTCTGGCCATAGTGCTGTAGGAAGGGCTGCTAACTGGCAGGAGGCTAGGGAACAGAAGAACAGAAAGGAAATGTTAAGGAGGAGCCAAAATGGCAGCAAAAGCTGAAAGAAAGAGAAGAAAGGAGTGAGTAAGAGACAAGTAGTGGTTTGTAGTGTATGTACTTTGTGAGTTACTTCTTGTCACACTGGAATGGCTGCAGGATAGCTTGATGTCATTGGTTCATGAGCCTCTAAAAATGTCTCTGCTCTCACTGGTGCACCCTTGAATATTTTACAGATGGAGCGCCATCTTTTCTTGTTGAAACTTTGGGTCCTTTAGGAAGTGAGTGTAAACTCCTCCTGGAATTACAACGTGAGAGGGCTTTGGGAAGTTGTCATTTTGCAAAGTCCTAAGCCCTTATTGGAATTTTTGCTAGCTGCTCAACTGGTATTTGTATACCCAGAAGAAGCCTAGCCCTTAAGATGTCAACCAGTTCAAAGCCACGATGGAATGTCTGAAGCCTAGATAGTGTTTCCTGCTCCCCTTCCTTCCTTTCCTCCCCCTCCCTCCCTTTTCCACTGAGCCCATTGCTGAACCCATTTGCCTTGTTAAGTTACAGATAAAGGATAGATGTTCTTTCTCCTGACTCTTTGCAGGCCTTAAGATGCTTTTAAGAATTCTTTCTAGGGTAATTCTTCCTTTGTGATTCCCAGGCATATTTGACTGGAGCATTAGTTTTTCAATGGGCATTTAAATTAGTTTTGTGAAAAAGAATCAGCATCTGCAGTGGATCTAAAAGGCTCACCATAGGTCCCATTTTTGGCTTTTATTTTTTATAGGAATGAACAATTCTATCTGATGTCAAGAAACAATGCTTGCTATTTGAACAAGTTAATTTCATAAAGTAGATGCTCTACTTGTTGTGCTGTTAACTATTATAGTACAAGACCCATTAAATATTGTTAGGATTAAAAACTCAAGGCACATGGCAAATATATTTTCAACTGGACAGCCAAGCATAATAGACCTCTTTAAGATCTGCATATAGTGTGCAGCAAACCATTCAGAGGCTGAGATGACACTTGACTTTCTCAAGCTTTCATTCACTTTATTGCCTCTGGCTAAGCTACATAGTTTTTCTTTGTAGGTTTCCATAGTGTTTCTACTAAACACAATGTAACAGTTGTTTCCACTTTTAGGAGTTGTATTAGTGGCACAGTATCTGGTGTGTTGACCAAGATGCTTTGTTCCGTTGCTAACACTCTTTTTTTGTACCTTTTTCATTCAGTTAAATTGAACTGTTGTTGAGTATCTGGTTTGTACTGGGCCCTTTGCTAGGCTCTGTGGACGTGGGAGGGAACAAAACAGATATAATCTTTGCTCATTTAGAATTTACAAGTTGGCATTAAATATAGATATTAAACAAGTAATTACATGTATGATGAGTGCTATAAAAGGAGGTAGTATGGGACCTACCTTAATCTAAGGAATCAGGGAAGGATTCCCTGAGGAAGTCACATTTAAGTCGAGACTTCAGGGATATTATATCAGTTATGAATAGTGTTCAGCTGCTGGTAATAAAGATCCCTTTCTCCCACTGAAGGAAATAAATCAGTGAATTAAGCAAGAGGAGGGTTTATTTTTCCTTTCATTTGAAAGAAGTTCAGGTCTAGTAAGATAGGTCAACAACATCTTCAATATCCCAAAGTCCTTATATCCTTTTTTTTTTTAATGGTGGTACTGGGGATTGAACCCAGGACCTCATGCATGCTAAGCTTGTGCTCTACCACTGAGCTATACCCTCCCCCAAAGTCCTTATATCCTTTTACTCTGCTATGCATAGGCACATGGCTTCCATCCTCAGAGTTGCCTCATGGTAGTAAGATGGATGCTGTAGCTCCAGCTATTATGTCTCCATTCCAGACAGAACAAAGCAGGAAGGAATAAAAACTAAAGAGTCTGTCAGCTAAGTCAGCTTCCCTCTTTTAAGGAACTTTCTTGACATCCTGCCTCCATAACATTGGGCCACTCTTAGTCACATGGCCACCCTTATCTACAAAGAAGACTAGGAAATACCATTTTTTAGCTGGCACACTACCAATCCTAACAGAAGTGGGCTTCTGTTTCTAAATACTAAAAATTGATACTGTTGTTTGGTAGACAATTTGTTATGTCTGCTTCAGATGAGTAAGAGTTAAGTCAAGAGGGGACACCTCAACATTTATGTTTTCTTGATTAGGTGCACGTGATTAATTTTAATAGCACTTACCCTTTTCATAATCAATGCCACAATCCCTTCCATTATATCTCACAAAAAATGGCTGCACTTTGGTCATAGATTATTTTGTTTATGGAGTGATGCAGATTAAGCCAAATGGATATTATGAGTACAATCCAGGAAGCTTTTCTGATTTACACATCACTTGGTTGTAGGTTATATTACTGTTGCTATTTAGAAGTAGCTAACTACTTGAACTCTTAGGAACTGGAACTCACTTTAACTCTCCCTTTCTGCCTCATTGATTGCAGATCACCTCTGAGGAGGTAACACATTGCTCTTGTAACTCTTACGTTGAACTATTTTAGTGTTGGAGTTTTGTCTCTGATCATTGGGATCTTTGAGTTAATACGCCCAAACTCTGAATCATGAGAAAGGACTGCCAGTGTTATTGGACACATCCATTGTGGCTGGACATCTATACAAACCCAATAGAGCCTCTCAGCCCTTCTATTCCACCAGGACTTTGAAAGTTTTAGCAAAGCCTGAGATGGTGTTTTCATCATTTTCCTTTTTCACTTTGGTTAGGACCCTGGGTAGGCTTTTTCTAGTGTGGAACCACACTGTTTGCCCACATCTGAAGAGACAGCAGTTTCATGTCCTGAGGAGGGTAGTAATTGCTGTAAAAGGTTTGTTATTATCTACACAAAATAACATATTGTGTTCTTTTTCTGTTGAATTACTTCCTTATCCATCATGACTTAGTCATCACTGCCTCTTATGCCTCCCATGCTCTCACAAGACTGATGCTTTAAGATTTACTTCTTTCTTTCTTTTTTTCTTTTTTTGCCAGAGGTTTTGGGAGTCTCTCATGAAAGCCCTAATGGCAAATTGTAACCAAAATATGTATTTATTACTACTTAAATTGAAAAAACTTTATTCTTCTATTTTTAATTTTTTTGTCCAAAATAATCTGATCTATTTTGAACTAAGGAATTCTATGGCCTCGAGATTTGAGACTTGTGTCCCTCTTCCAAACTATGCACACTCTTCATTCATTTAAAATATGTGTGTGTGTGTGTGTATAAAATATTTTTTGTAAATGCTAAGGACAAGTTCACAAGCAGGGAAGACCAGTTTGCAAGTTCATCATTCACCCCTAATCATGTCTACATCTGCTTTCATTCATCTGTACATGTTAATTTGTTTAAATTTGCACAACTGTGTGTGGATTTTAAAGTCTTACATGTTGCTTAGCCTAAGCTCAGGGTAACACTTTCAGAGAAAGATCTAGCAAGGTATAGAGTCACAAATAGGCTCATAAGAGGACTCTTAGCTGGAAATTAGTGAATTGTTAGCTTACCTCTGTTTCAGCTGGAGCCAGCATCTTGACAGTTAATTTGTGATGATATAAAATGGTTCCTGTCTATTCTCACATCTCCACCCCTAGCCACAGTGCTACATGATGGCAGGCACATAATCTCTACCAGTCTTAGGAATTCCGGAAGTAGTCTCTGCTTTTTTACATCCGATTTGTCATCATTGGTATTGTTAAGGGGCTTTGTATTGTAACTTTGTCACTTCTTAAACACACTTAATTTCCTTACTGACTTGAAGTTTTGGTTTTTGAAAGGTAATTCCTTTGCATTACATTTATGAAGGTAGGTTACCTTGGGCTGGTAAGACATTCTTTATGCCAGTCTATATTCTCCATGGTTTCTTTCATATTTCATATGGGTAGAAACACTAAAGCTGGGTTAGATTTTGTTTCAATAGAATTGACACAAATGTCACTAAGTGTGGTTTGGTACTAAAAATGAGAAGCAGCAAGTCACTGCTCTTGGTAAGGATTTAAGCAACTAAAGATATCGGATCCAAGCCAGGAGTGAGACATTGTGAGTAAATGAGTCCTTCAGATTCAAGTCTTCACTTGCATGAGGTAAGCACAGTGCACATAATACATTCACATACTTAATCCAAGAGAATGACATATTATTCTAGCTGCAATAGGGCTAAGGTGGGCTTGGTGAGATTGGTGGGTAGGACTAGACTGATTGCATTCCTGGGGGCGCTGAGTGAGTTTAACTTTTCCTTTTCCCAAAGTAGTGATTTATTCACTTAGGCACTGGGTAAGCTGAGACAAGTACTGTCTTTGCAGAGAAGCTTCTGAGATAACTGAGTTCCCCGCTCTGGTCTTCCTGAGTTCATAAGATCTTAGAGGTGTCTGCCTCTGGAGTCTCTGCCCTCCGGGTATGCTGGGGCTCCAGGTCTTCTCATGCTGTTCACTTGAAGCCACCTGCTCTAGGGAAGGAGCAGGTACTTAGATCTGGGGTGCCACGTGGATGCCATTCTCGCACTGGGTTGTGTTGAAAAGGAACTGCATCTTCAAGTTTGAAGACAGCCACTTGAAACTAGAACCTTAAAAGAAACGAGAGCTTTCTGTTGAGCACATTGGGAAGATTCTGCTGTACTGCAGTTTACCACTGTTCTGCTCGAGGAATGTGAGCAAGTGGCCTATGATATGAGTTTGAAGGTCAGCTGAGATTTCCTCCTCACAGCTGGTCATATGGCTGTGGTTCCAGGGCTCATAGGCTAAGGCCTCTAGGCCTTTGTGTGCTAAACTGTGGACAAAGAGGACAGGGATCCCACAGCCTTCTGGAGATATTATATTTAGACTAGGTCAAGGGCCATTTCTAGAGCTGTGTTGAAATCTGGTCTCAGCCTGGATTAGGTCTTGACATTTAGCTGCTTCTAACACCTTTTCTTCAAATTATGAAGTATACAGCCAATTCAACCATTATTTCTTGAGCCCCCTCCCAAGTGCCCCTTTACCAAAATAACTCTAGATAAATGAGGGAGAGCAGTGCCTCTTTGCTGTGTCATTTACAAGTGTATATGGAAGATGTGTTATATATAGACTAATATCAGGCAAGACCTTGAATTGCAGGCTTCTGCTTCCTGCAAAAAAGCAGTCACAGCACATATTTCCAACTTTTTTTGTCATATATTTTTTGTCTTTGCAATCTCTCCTTGTTTCTCCACCTCCTCCGATCCTGCCCCAAGGATTTCTATAAATGTTACGCCGCTGATATTTTGATGCATTGTGCGATGGGATGAAAATTTTCATTAGGTCATCCTCATGCAAGAATGTAACATAAATATAAGTTGATCTGGAAAACTAAGGCTATAAACCAGACATTAACAGTTTTTCAATAGACAGGCAGAAGTTAACCCTGGGCCTGTGCTTTAGAGAAGCCCAATGTAGAAAGACTTTCTGAGAGCCAAATTAAAACTTTTAACTCTAAATGAACCTGACCTGAAAAGAAAAACATGTCTTGCCATTAATTCTAAATTCTGTCTGGTGAGATCTTCTTTGATAGGATTAAAGTAATCCATGAAAGAATTATTTTAATAAATTTGACCCTAATGAAACTTCAGATATGAAAGATAAGGAGGGATGGCTAGTTGGGTATAATTAAACGATGTTTAGCCTATGAGTGATACATGCATAGGGCCAGTTGAAGCTTCTGGGTCAGATAGAAGGAACAGATTTCAGTGTATTCCTCCTAATGGGAAATAAAGTCATGTCAATGGTTTAGTGAGGAGATTGGCTGGTGGGACTGGTGGTCAAAAAGAAGTGACATGATTGGGTTTTCAAAGACAGCATGAGACCAATCTAAATATTAAACACCATAATCACTGACAGGTAGGGTGGGAAAGTGGGACAGTGCTATTACTCAAGAACATGATCAAGACTTCTCAGATATACTGACTGTTGGATTCTCTGCTCTGCCTCCACTCCCTCTTCTGCTGGAACCAGTTTCAAACCCGGTTGATTTTTAGTAGGAGTTGTTGATAAAAATGCTGACTCTCAGTACCTTGACGGTTAGGATAAAGTTTTTTTTTAAATATATTTTTTTCATCATAACGTGTTTCCCTTTAGGTTTTTAGTTTTGTAAGCAGTGGAAGCAGCAACAAAAATAATAATAAAAAAGCTGGGGAGAGTATACAGGGGGAGACCTGCAGCTTTCAAAAAATCCAATTCTTCACACTTGTCCCAAAAGGCAATAAAGGACTATCTAGAGGTATCATTTCCCAAAAGGGCCTGTGGGCACCTAAGAAACCAACACTGGAGAGTAACAGTGATTCCTGGGAAAAGCTGATGAAATTGACATTTTATTTTCTCCAAACAGATCAGAATGAAGGATTTCATTGCAGGGAAGAGTGCCGGATTCTTGGCCACTCTGACAGGTGCTGGATGCCTCGGAACCCCATGCCCACCCGCTCCAAGTCTCCCGAGCACGTGAGGAACATCATTGCGCTGTCCATTGAAGCTACTGCGGCTGATGTTGAAGCTTATGACGACTGCGGCCCCACCAAGCGGACTTTTGCAACCTTTGGAAAAGATGTCAGCGACCACCCGGCTGAGGAGAGGCCCACCCTGAAAGGCTGGAGGACTGTCGATGTGACCATCTGCAGCCCCAAGGTCAATGGCGCTATTCGGGAGGCGGGCAATGGCTGTGAGGCCATTAGCCCCGTCACCTCCCCTCTGCACCTCAAGAGCCCTCTGCCTACCAAGCCTTCTGTGTCTTACACCGTTGCCCTGGCGCCCCCGGCCCGCGATCTGGAGCAGTATGTCAACAATGCCCCTTCTCGTCCCTCTGAAGCTGAGCCCCGTGGAGCTGATGGCGAGAAAGTCGTGCACGAGGTCAACCCCATTCTGAAGGAGGGTCGCGACAAAGAGTCTCCCGGCATGAAGCGTCTGAAGGATATCGTTCTCTAAACCAGGCTTGGGGAAGAAGAGAGAGAAACCACGCTGGCTAGCGAAGAGGCAGGAGCTGATCATTTTAATTGCTCATCAATGGTTGGTTTTTGAGTGGCTATATTTCAGAGCTTTCCCTAAATGTGTTGTTTATAAATGACTATCATTCTGTGACAATCTCTCTCGTTTCAACAGACAGCAGGGGTGTTCCGTTGGAGCAAATTAGCTTTGGCTTTAGTTGTTTATGGGGCCTTGATATTGGGGAAACAGAGACAAATTCAGTTGTGAAAAAGTATTATGTATTAAGTGTTTGAATTTATATATTTTTCTATGTCGAAATTATAATAAAAAGTACCATTGTTTGTGGAGGATTACATTTAAAAAAGCAAAAAAAAAAAAAAAAAGAAGCTCTGGACACCTTTAATAAGCTCGCCACTGTTTTGTAGTATAGACAAGTTAATGGTCATTTATTGTGTACTCTTCATTGATGCAGTGATGTGAAATCGAGCCCCTAAAAGGTTGTTTCTGAAGCTCGAGTACTTTCCGATGCCACTACTTTGCTGTGGACACCCCTGCTTTAAGAACCCTTTTGCTAGCTGTGCTATTGTTGTATTTGATATTGCAAATTGCTACGTGTGTGGTGATGGCAAAAGGCTTTTAGAGGTTGGTGTTTTTTTTCTTAAAAAAATTAAATAAAACTACAGACAAAAACAAAGCTCAAACAACTGAGACGGCAAGTGAATGAGTAAGACCACACATGAAGATTGAGTGCTTGGAGGAGACTCACGTGGTGGAGACTCACGGAGTCGTTGCTCACCACCTTGCAGAATAGTTTTCCTGCCTTTCAGTCTTCTGCCCAGATCCGTGATAGATCATTGCAGAAAGTCATTTTTGGATATTCTGCTATCTAATTTGCAGTTGTCAGAAATACTGTGCTGAAAGTTTTATGAGATCAATTTTTCTCATTTTCAGGCCCTGAACAGGAAAGTTGCTCCTGAAGTGATCAGTTTTCAGTCTTAGAAATTCCCCATCTCCAATCATCTCAAACTCAAAAAGACTAAGTCTATTTTGAGTTCTAAATTAGCATCTTTTCAGGCATACACTTCCTGATTCAGTGTTTCCCAATCACGACTGGAATTTTGGACTGCAAAGCACGTCATGGGCTGGAATTGAGAACTCCATGTAGGATTATAAATAGGGGTAGAGTAAGCAGTACAAAGTGTACATTTAGGAAAAGACAGGTAACATGTAACAGCATCACTGATCCAATTACCGTGCCTTCTAAATGGAGACACTTGGACACTTGAACTTGTCTTTTTATGATTAGTACTTTTTTTTAAATTAAAAATGTGAACAAGAAACTATTAAAATAAATATCCATTAGATTTAGCTAACTCTTTGCTGTAGGCTAGGAATACACCTTTTTTTTAATTAGCAAGTTTGTTACACACATTCTTCCCACTTCCCCATTACTAATTGTCTATTAAATTCACTAGCCAACATAGTATTCTTGCAGCCTAAGAGTTCATTGTTTAAAAATGAACAAATATGTCACCTTTGCTCTGCCTTGGTCTTAAAAGAGCTGTTTCTGGAGAAACAAGTTTTGTGGTTATGTTCTCATTTGTTTCATTTTTTGAAATTCAAGAGTACCCAGAAAAAAAAGGCTTAAAGGTTAGAGCACTAGAATGCAAAAGAGGATTTATTTTCTTAAGTTTAGGTAGATAAGTCAGCTCTTTTAAATGTTTTAGTTATTTTTGCCTGAGTTCCTGGCTTTATACATTACTAGGAACATTTTCTTTTGTGGAGGGGGGAGGGCTTTGAGGGAGGGCGTGGGTAAGGCAGTGGGGATGGGGTTAGGTAGGGGAGAATATTTCTGAAAAAGAACTTATAATGAAGCTACAAATTCATCCTTATTCCTTATTCAGTGCTGAATACTACCTCATGCAAAATATTGGTGTGGCTGCAAACTTCCCTCTGAAACTGACACAATTAGAAATCGATTACTGTACCATCTTCATTTTGGTTCATTTAATTCTCTCTCTCTTTTTCCCCTTTGATTCATTTCATTTTAGTAGTAGATTTTGAATTAGGTATTTATTTCTGTTTGCAAGTGAATAAACTATTTGATCAACACATTAAAATTTAATTTTTTTCATTTAATTTATAATGGCTGCCTGTAGACTTTAGACTGTTCCTTGCCTGATCCATCCTGATATTATGTTGTTAGGTGCCACCCCAAGGTCGCTTTCAAGTCAGATTTGACAGTTTTTGTACAGGTGTATTTCTTACCATGCTCAGCAGGAAGGAGGGAGCTGAAAAGATTGTGGCAAGTGGGAACATTCAATGTTAGACGGCTGTTGAGCCAGAGAGGCCACTGGCTGGCATGTCTCGTACCGGCTAAGTTTAAACTGGTTAGAGTAGCAGTGACATTGATTCTGCTTTTCTCTTGTGTTTTTTTCCTCCTTTTTCTTTTTTTCAGAATTCAGTTTCAAGCTATAGACCAATCCTTTTTCCTTCTCAAAATACTTTGTTCGCAGTGGGCAGTCAGACATTTTTTGGCTTCCAAACCCTTTATTGAGCATGTTCAGAGAATTCCCCTCATTAAGAAAATATCTTTTTTTTTTTTCCTTTCCAGTTGTCTGATGTATACATCCTCCCAGAAGCACAAGTGCATCCTAGGAGGGCTTTGTAAGCTGGTTTTATAGGCAGGCTGTGCCTGCGAATAGGAATTTTGTGCAAGAATCCTAAATTTCCCTTTGGTTCATATTTCCCCACCCCTTCTTTTCAACATGTCTGATAAAAAGCCACAAAGGCCAGAAGGCCAGATATTCTTCCTTTTCCCTCTCTAAACATGTTACACATTTAAATATGAGGGAGCGGTTTCAGTTCCTAAGTCCTAGGGAGTTCCAATCCATTTATTCTGATGTCCCTTTTAGGGAGGAGTCGGTATTGAGGCATGACTTACTTTACTAGCAACTGCTTTGGGCATGTCCCTGAGCAGGTGAATGTCTTCATGCACTAGAAGGGGTTCAGTTTGCATTGACTGATTGCTTTCCCCCAAATATGGGGATATACTACTTAGAAAGAATAGGAAGAAGAGAACCATGCCACGTGGAATCTCTTTTTTCTTCTTTCTACTGACTAATCTATGAACCTGTTCAGAAGGAAACTTACCATCCTTTGAGTCTCTAAAAGCCAGTAAAGGAAATTATGGCCCACCTTATTGCCCAAATAGGTAATGGGCCAAGGGACCCTGCAGTTCCTGAATGGCAGTGGTTCTCAAAGTGTGGTCTCTGGACTGACAGCACCAGCAGCCCTTGGATGATGGTAATTCCCTGTCCTCACCCTGACCAACTGAAGCAGAAATTCTGGCTGTGGGACCTGGCAATCCATATGGATCAGATCCCCACTAAAGGTTGAGGACTTGTTAAAGCACAGGTTGAGGGGACCCACACTTAGAGTTTCTGGTTCAGTAGGTCTGGGTTGGGGCCTGAGTCTTTGCTGATTTAAAAATTCCCAGGTGATGCTGATGCTGCTGGTCCAGGAACCACACTTTTGAGTATCACTGCTCCAGTGTAAACCTGTCTCATAGAGCTAATTGCACCTAAGATGTCCCTTTAAACTCGTTCATTGACACGGTGTCCAACGGATCACTAAGCAAAAATGTTAATGGAGTACAACTTAAAACTCTGAAAATTGGAACCACCCAGAGTATCATCCCAATAGTGTTACTTCAGCATACAACTGATTGTATGAAGGGAATTCAGTTGAACTTTTCATATAGCTCTGTCATATCAACAGGCAAAACAAAAGCTGTGCACTTGAAGCAGCAAGGACAAAGGGCAGTTTGGGGAGAGGCAGGGTTTTAGAGGATAGCTCAATTGGGCATCCAAGGTGGGAAAAGGATTATTATTGTACATAATAAGAAGTTCTGACTGGAATTCCAATTCACTTTATGGGGATCATTTCGATGTTGAATGTTCCCCAAAGCATCCTGACAAGTCTGGTCCACTTGGCTCTTTACCTGGGGTAATAAGACCCTAACTGACTTTGAAAAACTGGCATAAATGAGCTTATGAAGTCCATTGTATACAGTCCTAGTGTTTGCCTTCTCAGTAAAATTACATTTAAGGATGTCATTTCATGAGTCAAATTGTATCTGCTGACACTGAAGTGTATTGAGATGTTGTTCTTTAGTTTAAGTATGTAACAAAGTAATATTCAAAGGGGATGTGTGGGGGTGGGGCTGGGACCGGGTGGCTTTATATTGATAATGAAATATTCCAGAGCAAAACACATTGTCCTAATGAAGCTGTTGCAGCTCTCTTTGTTTTCTTGTGAGGCTGGAATTGGCCTGTGGGTCACATGTTGTGCAAAAGTGAATTAATTTCCAATAGAACTCATATCGCTTCTGTAACACAAAGAAAATCAAACCACCTTGTCGGAAATATACATTGTAAGGCGCTCTTGGTAAGGAACAACCCACAAAAACCTGATCTTGATTGGAAAGCACTGTAGGTCATTAGGGACAACCGATGATGCTGATTGTTGCTCCAGCTGTGTTGGCAATTGAAGATGACCTTGTTACTAACTGCAAGTTGCTGTCAACCTTAGCAAACAAACCAGCTAACACCGTTACAGCACTGGTTAAGTAGATTTTTACTGGCACTGGCTGGCGTTCAGCTGAGGAAGGCTAGGATACAGACTTTAATGACCAAGAGCCAGACTAACTCGAGCTAGAAATTCAGCAACAAATACCTCCTTGTGCTATTTGAATGCTAAGGTATTAGTTGCAAAAGGCTTTCGCCTTCTCTCCTCTAGTGAGGGGAATGAGCCTGATGACACTATTACTGTTTACCTGTCAAACCAGGGTGGAAATTTAGAGGGATGCAAGTACAGTATGTCTCATTAAGCAGTCTCTGTTGCTGACTATATGAAGATGAAATTGTTGTATATGCTGATCTGTATGTTATGTACATTTTCACAGTGATTGAATCATTGTAAAAAGACAAAAAAAAAGACAAAAAAGAATTACCACTCTGTCTATTTTATGAAAATGATAAAGCAGCTTTATTAAATTATTACAGTTATGTTTTAAATGGTGTTATCTGCCACATTGTTTCCTTTTCTCTGGTGGTTCTCTGTTTTCCCCTTAAATGTGTTTTCTCTGCTTCAAAAATTTAATGCATTTTAGTATTAAAGGCTATTGTGGAAAAATTATTGAGTGTTTGGTGAACTGTGTCTCGGAGGGTGTCGGTTGGCATGGGGGTGGGGGTGACTATTAGGAGGGAACCAGCCCTCAGTGGGGTCACTGCTGTTCCAACCCAAATGATTTCTCTTGCCATTTTCATTTCACACAATCACCAACTCTTCCAACTAAGAGGGGCCACTTCCTTCAGCCAGGCTCCCATCATTTCCTGAGTACCTCCACTCCTCCCCACCCCAGTCGATACCTTTTTCTGAGAAGGGAGACCCATTCACATCTAGAGTGGTAAAGACTTTCCTGGGTGGCACTTTACACAAGAGCACTAAAACCATTCTTTAAAAATAAACCATTTCAGGCAGCCAACTTCACAGTGGGACTTCTCTGAAGAATTAATTTTAAAAAAGGTGAGAAATAGTAGAGGCTGACAGCAGGGGAAAAGAGAGTTTAAAACAAAGATGACCTGGCTGCTCCTTTGATGCCTTCAGGTTTGAAAGCAAAGCAACAGGAAAGGCTCTGACTTTGCACATAACAAGGCTGCAGCGAAAGCCCTGACAAGCTTTCTTTATCCCAACTATTATTCTCTGGGACTTAGCACTGGCGCTATAAGTATTCATTCTGGCTGCAACTGGCAGAAAAAGAAATCAGAGTAGAGAAGAAAAAGGAGCATGGAAGAACATTTTCAAGTAGTGCCTTTAATGGTTAAAGGCTAACTTGCTTCAGCCTGACGTATTCTTTCTGGACAATTAAAAAGAAATGATCTCAAGGAAATCCACGGCTTCTCTGGATTGCCATCTTCCTGTCGTCTCCACCCACCTGTATTAAATGGAGATTGCATCTTATTCCCCAGAATTAGCCCTAAAGCCACAGCAATAGGCAGCTATTTGGTGCTGCAAGTTAGCAGCTGTTACATCGGCAAGCAAACACAGACATGCTGGGACACACAAGTCACATACACGGATATGTGTGCAGATGTTCATACAGACTCACAGATGTTCACAAAGGTGTATCAGAGGGAGGCTGGTCTCTCAATTGTTTGGAGGCCATTAAGTCATAGAAGGCCATTAGGAGTGCTTCTGAGTCCACACCGAAAGTACAAAGAAAAGTTTTTGACCCTCTTCCATCTACCTTTTTGTTTGAGAGGGGAGGGGAGGACCAAAAAACAAAACAAAACAAAACAAAAAAAAAACCTTCTCCTTTAAAATAAGATCCTTCAAAGAATAAGAGAAAGTAAATTCTCATGTAATGAAGGGCATTCACATATGCAATATACATACATCCAAGGTCGTGGAACATTACTGTGACCTCTACCTAATGCAGGAGAGTGGCCAGGTTGGAGGCAACATCTCAAAGCTATTCAAATTTATGAAACAAAACAAAACAATCATTAAAATAATCCCCTTCCTCAGTTTGGTATCAAAGTGCTTGTGACTCTTCTCAAATGTGTCACTGATTTGCTGTGTGTGGGGCTCAAGAAACCCTGGTGGGAACTGATGTCCAAGAGGGCAGTTTCTGATACGAGGGTGACAGCTGCTCCAGGGTGAAAGACAGGACTAACCATGTTTTATTATTTGAGTTTGGGAGTAGAGACATGCCTGAGAGAAGACCATCTTGGATGCACTGCCACCACTTGTAGAGGGATGGGACCCTTAACCTCCCCCAAACAAAATTCTCTAGGATGAGAGCAGTGAGGTGTTCTCTTAGAGTTTTAGGTCTTAAGCTTCCTTCATGTTGCTAATTACTTAGCTGCACATGTCTGACGCCTCATCCCTGTGCTGCTTTTGATGCGGAGCAGAACAGGTAGAAAGTGGCACAAGATTCTCTCAGCTACGTGCAATTCCTGGCTCACTGACTGTGACCCCACCCCACTCTCCCAAGGATCGGTGTACTGTCTATCTACTTAAATTCATTACCATTCTCAACTACTCTTCAGGGACAAATAATCAACCCGGTAAGTTCTTCCTTACCAGGTTATTAACAATGGATGCTAAAGTCTTAAGGCATTTATTTATCTGAAAAACATATTGACATTTTAGCTGAGATCTTTGAAACCTCAGTGTCATGGTCCAAAGAAGTGTTTGTAGCAGTGAGATTTTTCAGCCAGGGGGCTTTTGATCAGCCTCACAGGCAACTCCCTACTCCTTCTATACCCAGTGCCTGCTTTCAAGTCGTATTAGTCATGCACGACAGAACTATGGCTCCTTTTAGAGTCTGTGCACTCTAGCTAGTCAACAGCCCTTGAAATCAAGGTCTGGTAACCCTATATTCATCTGTCCCTCTGGATTTCAAGTAATCTGTCAAGGATGTATTCATGTGTGTTACAGGTCAGTGCAGCTGGAGTCCATCCCAATACATGTTCACAACAGGCCTTGGTGACTTTTTTAGATCCAGGAAGTTGGTGGAGGGTGAGGGAAGTTGAAGGCTAAAACAGAGTGGTAGTGGGTGGTGGTAGGGAGGGGAGGCACATGTGAAAAAGAAATTGAAATCAAGGCAATTGCAAAGAAACATATCAGGGAGTCAAAAAAAATTAGCTGGGAAAAGGGGCTGAATCAGTGATGAGCACTTGGCCATCAGAGGCCTAGGAACTGGTTCCCATGGCTGCTTCATAGTTCAGGTGGAGTTGAAAAGGCCCCGAAAGGCCCTCTATCTGGTCCTTCTCAGTCAACAGGGGCCCTGACTCAGAGCTAAACAACAAAGTGATGTTAGACAAAGAAAAAGGAGAAGGAAGGAGAGGAATGACCCCAATTACGTGCATAAAGTCTTTGGTAATGAATATACCAGGTTCCCCTAAAGGAGGCCTTGCTATAAAGAATGTAAAGACCAACTCATTTTAAAACTCCTGTCACTGATGTCACCTTGTCCAGTTCGCCTCACTGGTCCAAAATGTTTTCAGTCTGGGATGTAGTTCTTCAGGGTTTGGGATGTCAGAACTGAGTTACAGGAAATGCTAAGCACTGAGATGTTTTACCAACACTATTCTAGCATTCATTTTTTTTTCTTTTTAACAGGAAAATACAGAGTGTCAGAAACCAATACACAGGCATTTTATGTCCCCAAATTAACATAAAGGAGCTTTCCCCAAACTGTTTGATAAGCTTTCCTCTGCCGGCACTGTGATGCAGGCCACAGCATCCCTCATCTGGATGACTGAACTAGTCTCCTGATTTGCCTGGACTTACCCACCCTGCCTCTATCATTCTTCACACTGCAGCCAGAAGGACCTTGCTAAAATACAATGATGGTTAAATCACAACTCTGCTTAAAACCTGTCAGTGGTTTCTCTTAAGATGAAGTTCTAACTCCTTAACACGGACTACAAGAGTGCTTTTCAATTTTTGTGAATTGCTCCCTATAGTAAGAAGTGCATTTTGCATCATGACTCAGGAGCCACACATGTACATAACTGAAACAAACAGTTTGAAAGCAACACTTATCCTCATTACCTGCAGTGCACTCTGAGATTTCCTATTCAACTCCGTGTGCCTATGGTCAGCAAACTTTTTCTGGAAAGGACCAGATGGTAAATATTATAGGCTTTGTGGCCCGGATGATCTCTGTTGTCACGACTAAACTTTACCATTATCACAGTGTACACAAATACTTTGTTTACAGTTCCCAGGACTTTGTGCGTTCCCCGAAGACCCCCCAGTTTTTACATGCAGAGCAACTCACCCCCAACCCTGGGTAGTAAGTGCTCTGACTAGAGACATTTCAGGATCACACAGTGCCTTACTCACAGGCCCAGATCTTGATGGGCACCACACCAACATTCCCTTTATATGTCATACTTATTAAACAAAGTAGTTACCTAACCTTAATTAGCAGGCAATGAGCTAAAAAATAATTTTCATGATTACTACAGAGAGAGAGAAAAAAAAACCCCAATCAATCACAAAACAAGTTCTCTTTCTCTGTTATTCTTTCTCAATGTATATAATGCTCACAAGTATGTAAGTAAATAAGTACATACATATACGTGACAAGTAAAGCACCATTTAACATAAATTCAATCTCCAACCCAACGTCACAAAATGAATCTTTTCAAAGAACACAACTCAGAGGAAGAAAGAGATACCCTCGTTTCATAGCACATTAGCTTGAATTTTCAGATGGCTTCACCTACAGACTTTACAGTAAATTGTGAAGGAGAATGCTGAAGCTTGTAGTTAGCTGCATAGTTATTTCTTCCTGCATTTTCTCTCTTGATTCTTCTCATTCTAGTGTTTACCCTTGTGCCTGAGAAACTGGGCTCATTATTTATGTTTTCAGCCTGTCTCTGTGTTTCTTCTTTCTTGAAGGATTAATGCATGTCGGAACTTCACAAGACATCTAGCTGTAGCCACCCTCCTTCTACTCTGAGCCTCATGTACCATAACCCTACCTCTACAAACCTGGGCCCACTGCGCATGGCACAAGCTTTGAGGGGCCTCAGAAAGCATCACTTGTGAGTGCTGGCTGAGTATCAGACTTTTTGAAGAATGGATTGGCAGTGGGATGGATATTAAGGGAGAATAAGTGGAAAACTCTTGCTGTAATTTAGGCACAAGCTATGAGGACCTGAATGGCATCGGACCACAGTGGCAATGGTACTAGAAAGAAAACTTGGCAGAGTTTATGTGATTGGAGGTTAAAAGGCAAAAAATGAGAGAAAACAGTTGGTAAACGCAAGAATTTATAATGGTCTGATTGGAGGAAGATGATCATATATTCGTTTAGTCAACAAATACTAATTGAGCACTTACTAGATGATAGTTAGTCTGTTAGGTGCTAGGGATATAGCAGTGAACAACATAGACAGAAAATTTTGCCCTCAAGGAGTTTACATTCTGTAGGGGAAGATAGATGATAAATAAGATTCATGAATATATTACCTGTTATGTCGGATTGTGCTAAATGCTAAGGAGAGGAAAACAATCAGTCACAGAAAGCAAATAGTAAATGTCTAGGGAGGCAGCCAAGGACGGCCTCCCTGAGAAGGTAATTTGTGAATAAAGACCTAAAGAAATTGGATTAGTAGCTGTCTGGGTATCTGGTCCAGAGATAGGAGGCTTGAGCAGAGCAGTAATCTGACTCAGAATTTAGCAGTGTCACTCTGGCAGATGGACTGCAGTGGGACAAAGCCAGAGGAAGAGTGACAAATTAGGAGGCGTGTGCAATAATCCAGCCAGAGAGGATGGTAGCTTGAACCTGGGTGAAGGCCATGGAGAGGGTGACAAGTGATCCAGTCTGGATATATTCTTCCCTGTCTCTTTGTAGTCAAAAATGGGGATATTGATATCAATAGAAAGTTAAAGAATGGAAAGTGACAAGAACAACTGTAAAATGCTGGGAAAATATGAGGTCCTGGTAGGTGACACAAAATAGGCAATAGGGAGGGGAGGAAAGATAATCATGAGAAATGAAAATAGAGCCATGTGGGAGAGAAAAAGGCAATTAGAATGTGTTTGAAATCAGTTTTCAAATCTCAAGTGTTTCTGGTTATACAGACTGCACAGTACCCATGCCTTTCACAGGCACCTTGTAAGGTAACATGATTTGCAGCATTTTGAAATAATGAACTTGTTCTCTTTTATATGGATAGATTAAGAAGATATTTGTTCTCCTCTAAGCTAAATGAGGCAAAAGGAAATTCTAATTGACCCTGGAAAAAGTAATTAATGGGTCAGAACAGCCCTATCTTTTTTTCTTTTGAGCAGTACTTCCTGAATGAATGGACTATAGGCAAAATCCGTTCTCTTGTCTGCTCTCCAGTCAGCAAATCTGTGATGCCACTTCTGGGGTTCAGAACCATCGCAACAACTTAGAGTTCCTTCCTGTTGGTAGAAGGCTACGAGCAGAGTAAGTAGTACCTGGAAATTGTTTGGGCCTTGAATTTTTGAACTTCATTATGAAAAATGTCAAACATACATAGTAGTTGAGAAAATAGTGTAATAAATGTGATAGCCCCATCATCCAGCTTTAATAATTGTCAATACACGTAGGCTTTGTATTTCATAGAGAATAAAGGGAAATGAGGACCCTGGGTAGATTCTGTGTTTTGGAATTCTGACATTTTATTTCTTGGCAATCAGAAGACTCACAGTATAGTCTGGTCCAGAAATAGGAGGCTTCTTCAGGTTTTGTAGATGGAAGAGCATCTGGGGGCAGGGAGGAGGAGAATGATAACTTTTAGAATTGGGAAAAATCTACGAAGGAAAAGTATAAAACCCTGAGTGGCTGGGGAGCACAACCCTCCAGAAGTTATAGGGTAGGCATATTACGGTTAATTTTACTCTCCCAAAGTTTTCAGCTCAATTGACTCATTCTACTGGGGCTGTTTCCTCTTTTCTTTTTGATGAGACACTAGTTTACTGTTCTATTTCAGCATTAAAAATCCATGGGAAAAGTAATTTACTTTGCCAATAGTTTTTCACTCACCAGGTTTTTTTCTTCTGTAGCACATTGACTTTTTAAAGTTCAAGGTCTATGTTTCTTGAAAGATGTAAGGTCTTTACAGTTTACTGTAGTGTTTTCGCATAGAATAAATGTCAAGCTTAACTTTGCACCATCTTACTTTTCTTATCCCTGAACCTTGATTGCCTTGGAGACAAAAAAGTGTGTGTGTATTTGTGTGTGTGCATGTGTGTGAGTGTGTATATGTGGGTGTGTGTATGTGTATGGGGAAGGATGCTTAGAAGATTCTCGGACTGGGAGAGTGTGAAGGGGGAGTACCTACAAAGGTTTCCACTCTTTTGATCAGTAATTGTTGCCAATAAGGGAGACAACTGATTGCCACTGGTATAATTTTCCTTAGGAAATAGCTAATTTGACACAAAGAACTCTCTAGTGAGGTTATATCAAGGAGGGTCATGCTCGTTGGCCACTGACTGACCCCCCAGGGGAGTGGTGTGGAGGACTGGGCTGGGCTCCAGCAACTGTGTCTGGGTGGAGCTTGAGTTGAGCACATGGTAGTTTTTCGCTTACTTATTTTCAGATGACAGTTCAAATATTTGGCCTAGATCAGTCCCTTCTGAGGTCTCCAAAGGCAGCTGAAGATGTTTTAAATCCCTCCCAATACTTTGTCAGGGAGCTGCATCTGGCTTTGATAAACCAAAGAGAAATGTGATTAGAACAGCAGTCAGAAGGCAGTGAACACAAGAAGGCCTTCCTTTCCAGGACACTTTAAGAAAGAGAATCCTCCCATTTGGAAACCTCAAGGACATAAACACACATTTTTGGGTTGCCACTTAATGGTGGTGGCACTTCTCAGGGAGGCCTTGCCTGGCTGCCTTAACTAAAGTTTCAGTGACACCCTAGACATTTACTATCCCCTTTCCCTGTCCGATTTTTCTTTGTTTCTTTAAATTTTTTTTATTGAAGTATAGTTGATTTACAGTGTTGTGTTAACTTCTGGCACACAGCATAGTGATTCATTTATGCACACACACACACCTATTCCTTTTCATATTCTTTTTCATTATAGGCTATTATAAGGTATTGAATATAGTTCCCTGTGCTATACAGCCAATTCTTCTTATAATTTATCACAATCTGACACTCTATAGAGATGCTACCTAGCAATGTGGCACAGGTAAGAAAGCGTTGCAGGGACTGAGGACTTTCATTATTTCATCTAACAACTTGGGCAAAATCAAAAGGAGATGAAATCCAAAGGCATTTCAGAAAAATAGTTCTGATATGCACATTGGTCCTCTTTGACCCAGCTGGCCTTATAGGGAGCAGCTTCCCCCGTGGGGCCTCAGGGATTGCACATAATAGAACGACAGAGCTTGAATAACATTAGCCACCATTTGTTGATCATTAAGTATGTGCCAGTCACCATCAAAGTGAAATCTACATATTCTCATTTAGTCCACCTTACGTGATGGCAAGATCATTCCTATTATCATCATTCCCATTTTGCAGATGAGGAAACTGAGGCTTCCTTTACTTGATTCAGGTTCAAACAGCTATCAAGTACCAGAAATGGGGTTCAAATACAAGGAGCTTTATCTGAAAATTCGTGATTTTAACCAGCATGTTACATTTCCTTTCTAAGTTGAAAGGTACCTTAGTGATCATTCAAGTCGCTAATTTGACAGGTGAGGAAAATGAGCTGCAGAGAAGGGAAATGATGGGGCTGTAAGAGCCATAGCTCCAATGAGGGCAGAGATCATAACTATTTTGCCTACCATTGTAGGCCCCACTCCTAATTGCAGGATCAAGCCTATAGTAGGTGCTCAGTAAGAAAACATACAATGAATAGAGAATAAATCAGCAAAATGGAAGTCTTGAATTATGGATCCATGAGATCCCTTACATGTCTGACATTCTATTTCATTTGCTCCTCAGATATATATATATATATATATATATATATATATATATATATATATATATATATATTTTAAATTACTAAAGGTATTTACACACTATGTGATGTAGGTGAGGGAGGCCATGGGCATGAAAGGTCAAACTTCAATAACTTCATGGTTTTTCATGAGCGAGTGCTGGCCCAGATAACGGACAACATTCATTTATTCACTCTGCAAATATTTCTTGAGGGCTTAATCTGTGCTAAGCACTCTACAAGGCTCTGATGGTAGAGATGTAAATCATAGCTAATTCTGTATATCTGTACAGGATCTGTTCTAGGTGACTTTTGTCTAACCCTTTAGCATGTTTGTATTGAGCACTTGTTGTGTGCCAGGTCTGTTCCAGGCACTGGGGTCACATGGTTGAACAAAACAGACAAAAATTCATGTCCTCATGGAGCTTATACTCTAATCCTTCTGACACATTTATGAGGTTTCTGATATCTTTGAGCCCATTTTATAGATGAGGAGACTAAGACACAGAGAGATTAATACCCTGCTCAGGATCTCATTGGCAGGAAGTGGCAAAGTCGGGCTTATGCCCAGGTAGCATGGTGCCCAAGACTGCTTTTAACTATTGCATTCTACTGCCTTTCAAAGAGGAATCAGAGTGTTTGCACTCAAAGGGCTCATGGACTATTTGGGGAGACAGGCAAGAAAATGATCAACTCTTAAACAACACAAATAGCAGGAGCTGACCCTCCCTGTGCGCTTACCCTGCTTCAGCCTTTTGTGCTAAGAACTTGACATATTTTCTTTAATTTCATCCTTCTAACAATCCGAAGGGATAGATTACATTATGAACCCCATTTTCCAGCTGAAACAGCTGTTGGGCTCCACATCCCATGTCCTTAACTAAGAAATATTTAAAATACATTACCCCAATACATGAACACAGTCTATCTTACAGAATAACACAGTTGTAGCCTCCCCGCCCCCAGCCTTTGCTTTTACTTACTTTCAAACCACTAGGATTATTTTTTTGATCTTTTGTAGCTTGTTCATACTGTAGGACCTACGTGCTTTGCTTTGATGGTCTCTGAAAGGCCACCTAAGTTAGGCCTGATGTCTCCAGAAGGTCTGCTAAGTTTGTGCTGGTGCTGCAAGCTGCTTTCTTAATAGCATCTTGTAGGGCCTTTCAAAAATGATACTCTCTCCTGGCTGAAGAAGCAGCGTGATGAAGTGGCTAAACTTGTCATCTTTAGACTTACACAGTCTGAAGTTCAAGTCCAGTGTGCTGCCTCTCTCCAGCTTGGCAAGTTACTTAACGTTTCTGTACCTCGGTTTCCTAGCACTGAAAGCAAATTCTTCTAGAGGCTTTAAGAGGAGGGGAATGTCTATATCGAACAAGGATTAGGAGAAGTACTTATTTTTCAGTGCCCTGTGTATGTGTGTGTGTGCATGTGTGTATGTACCTGTGAAAGTACACTGTCTTCAATCTCGCCAGCCCAACTGACTACAATATAATAATGTATATTTGCCATTCGTTCAGACATCCTTTCTAATTTTCCCTTTAGGAAGTGCTATATAATAGAATCACCCATAAAACTGTATTTCATGCCTATCTAAATAATGAGTTCACTTGTGACCACATTTGTTAAAGTGAATTTCAAATAATGACTTGCCACTTATTGTCAAATGTTAGCCAACTTTACATCCACCTCTAGTTATCATGTAACAGTTGAGCATTAATATTTATTGCTAGATGTTAGCGATTTTACAGAGCTTTGCTTTAAATGTTTGGTGCCTCACAATCTGTTGGCACAAAAAGTGTAACAAAGCAAATGACAGGAGAGCAGATTATAATGGAGTCTGATGGTTCATCTTTAAAAGGGAAACCTATTTCCAGGGAGAACATCTGCTCTTAATGCGGAGTGCGGGGGCCATAGCTGGGGCTGCTTATACTTTCAGCAGATGGAAGTGGCGTGGACTGGAAATTCACAGAGCACTGGAGACTGAAGTTTGTCACCTCACCAGATTGCTTCCTGGATAGTTCCTTGTCTAGCAGCTTTGAACCTGCAAATGCCAAATGGGAACACATTGTCTTCTGAGTAAAAAGACCGTCCCATGTGTCAATTTCAACATCACTCTTTTGTTGAGAGACCCAAGGCTCAGAAAGTTACATGCTTCCGTGTACAATACACCTGGAAAGATCACAGTCCATTTGTCTGTGGATGCATTCATAAGAATTATGTGATAAAGGCATGGCTCTCATATATAGAAAGAACCTATCAGGTCAATTAACTCACTTCCTTCTAACCACGGCAGCATTGTTCTCTCAACAATCAGTCTGGCCTTTGTCCAATTTCACTTTAAAGGAAAAGCATTTGCAAAATTCCCTTTAATATAAGGCCATTAGCCTCCTGATTGTAATATGCTTGCTTTCTTCCCTCTCCCCACCTTTTTTTGGTCAATAGTTCTCTTAAGATAATGAAATCCATACTGTGTTAAATTGCTTAAAGATCTAAAAGTAAAACCTTATTATAACAGGGCTGTGCTAAAAGAATATTGTGCGTTAGTAACTTTCCATTATGTTAACTTCTCATCCTGCCCTGGAGTGGAAGAAGCAGAGCCTTTTAACAGTACAACTAGTTTCTTCAACAGCTTCACTTGAAGACTGGTCACGGCATTCTGAGGGTTAAACTTAACACAATATATTTATATCTTGAAAATGACAGTCAAGACTTGATTTGGGGCCTCTTAAACTTTGTGCCAAAGTGTCATTTCTATCTCTAACAGGAAAGGATAATAGATTTAATATATTTAGCTTAGTACCTGTGGCTGATGGGCTAATGGACACTAGAAATATGTAGAGGGATAGACTGAGATAAGAGAGGCTAGTGATTCATGCTCGCTTATCAAATGATGTTTCATTCAGAGTTATGAATAAGCCATAATAAATATAGTGCTATGATTTGTAGTTGAACATCAATAAAAGAAGATGAATATGAGTGGTGGAAAAAATAAGCAATAACCAGAAAAGATCCAAAAATTACTGTAAGTAAAAGACTTTTCATCACTCTCCCTTTCATGTCTCTGGAAAGAAGACATTTTTCACTCTTTTCTTTTTAAGCAGTAAAAATTAAAACAAAGGGACTGACAATAATACTACACATTGCACCTTAAATACATGTCAGCCCTCCTAGAAGTACAGAGCATTTCATGGTAGTCAACAGCCACAAAATCTTGATTGACTACCTACTCTGTGGAAAGCACTGTGCTAGGTGCTAAAAGAAGAAAAAAAAGGGCTTATCATAAACTCATTCACATGTAAAATGACAGCCCTCAGAGCCGTGTCCAATACACTTTCTTCTTCTTCACATCCTCTTTGTATTTTTGACAATTCATCAACATGTGGCAGTCTGCAATATCCAGGCAGACTAAAGAGACTGCTTAACAGCAACATGATTGCCAACTAAAGAGCCATGTAATGGTGCATATATTCACGAAGCCCAAAGGACATGTTTCAAGGCAACAGCACTCTGGTAAATCTAACTCATCCTATAGCGCTAAGTAAGACTAGAAGGCATCAGAAGTGCAATGTGTGTGTTTCCAGATGCATAATAACCAGAGTTATCACATTTGGGTTTGAATATAAGAAGGGGTACTATGATGTTGGCTGTATTTCTCAGGTGCCTTTGTCTACATAACCTCATACTCTAATCATTTGGATGATAGACTCTTTTTTTCTTCCACTTGACACACGATCTTTTAGTAATGTGTACATGGTAAAAAAAATTTAGACTTAAAATTTGGAATATCAAATCATTTTGGCATTGTGTGTGTATTAAAAATTTTTGAATGGAGAGCATCAGATTTCTTCGAAGGGTTCTTTTCACTCATTTTGACATTTCTGATTCTAAGTAAAACAAACGATGCAATCTGCCTTGCACTGGGTCGACTTTGAAACTGGTTCTGGGCTTCTGGGCTATTCCCTTTCTTCTGTAGAATGTGTGTGTGTGTGAGTGTGTGTGTGTGTGTATGTGAACCATCTGGGAGTCAGTTAATAGCTGGGGAAAAACTCAGTGGGTAAGAGCAACTTACAGGAGGATAAATTCTAGCTTTCTTACTGGAGGTTAAGGAAAGCGATGCTCATCAGTAAAGGACATAGGCAACATTAACAGGTACTTCCGGTGAAACAGGCTTTGCTTTAATTACTTTACATAAATTCTCTCAGCATAACTCTTTGATTTGGATAATATGATTTGGATAATATTATTACCTCCATTTTGCATTTGAGGCAACTGAGGCCCAGAGACACTAAATAATGTGCCTACCAACTCATTGTCTTAAGTGGCAAAGCTGGGTGTCACACCCAAGCAATGCGGCTGTAGAACTCAAGAGAGTAACCACTTCCCTAAACTGCCCCACCCCCGTGACAGATCTCAGAGTGGTGTGGCCAGATCATTGGTATTAAAAAAAAAACAAAAACAAACAAAACCAAACCTCTGAGGATTCCGATGAGTTTGCAGGGTTTAGAAACTCTGAGAGAAAGCTGACCTCGCTTCTTTGAAAAAGAAGTACCCAGGTCTGAGGGGGAAAAGGGAGGCAGACAGCAGAGATGCTCATAAGCCATTGGATGATAAATACTCACCATATGGTCAAAATGATTCCCACTGCCTCCCAGTGAGGGAAGCAGATACTTTGTGTATGAAATGCACTGTTTATTTTCCTGTGCCATGGTTTCCGTTCAAATTAAATGTTTCACATCAGACAAGGAACTAATAACAAATGATCTCCTCCCTCAGTGGTGCAGTAACAAATATGTAGTCATTTGAAAGCTAGAAAGAAAATTATTACTCCCAAAGATGCAATAAATATACGATATGTTTAGAAAGTCCTTTGATGAAATGAACGCTGAAGGTGCTGCTAGCAGTACTCCTGCTTAAGAAAAAAAAAAACCTACTTGAAAAAAAAGAAGCAGCAGCATTTAAAAATGCTGTCTGATCTGTCAACATTTTGTTAACATGTAATACCTTAAGGACACAACTTAGAAGTAGAATCTTCAGTGAAGCAAAAACTCATTCCTTCTTCACATCACAGGAGAGGAAACGAGCAAGCAGAACAACCAGGCATAAAATTTTGCAGTTTAAAAGCAACTCAGGAAGATAGGCTGCTTTCTGCCCCCTTTCTTATTGTGATTGGTCTTTGAAAAGGGCAATGGCCAAACGCTATGCTTCTCTTCAGGAAGGCACCCTGATGCCTGTCCCCAAGATCCATTTTCATTCTCATCTCTTAGCACTCACAGTATTCTGGGGGATCTGCTATTTTTCTTCTCACAGCCAGGCTCCCTGTTTCAAGGACTCCAAGGAAATCAGTCTCAGCCTTTTATATTCAATTGCCTCTGGCCCTGATCTAAAACATTAACAGAGACAAGAAAGAAATCCAAGGCCAGGACTAGCTGCTGATGCTAGAGTCCAGCCCCTAGGGAGAGGTCAGGGTCAGGTCTCTGCAAAGGGACTTGCCTGCTTAATGTTTGCCATAGCCAGCCTTCTATTTCCTGGAGCTTAGAAGGCAGGACACCACACTGGAAGGCAGCAGCACCCCATGTTGGAATTGGGGTTTCATCTTACATTTAAAAAAATTGAAATATGTATAGATTCTCAAGAAGCTGCAAAAAATATACAGAGGGGTTCCATGCATTATTCACTCTTCTTTCCCCAGTGTTATCATCTTTCATAATTATAGTACGATATTAACACCATGAAATTGACATTGGTACAGTCCACGGAGCTTTTTTCAGATTTTACCAGTTATAGACGTATTCATTTCTTGTACACTAGTGTGTATGTTTTTGTGTGTGTATATAGTTTTATGTAATTTCATTACCTAGGTAGTCGTCGTGATTGTTGTAGCTATGTAGTAGGCCTTAAGAGCAGTAAGAGTGATTTCTCCCTTGCTATTTATTTTAAGAAAAAAAATCCTCCCTTTGTTTTTTTCCATTCTTTTTCTTATGCCATTCTTATTCCATTCAAAAGTGCACTCAACAGCAACTTTTCCTACCCTCAAATTGGCTAGTTTGAATGGAGCTAGTGCCTTCTGGGAGTGGACAAAGGAACCAATTTACACTAGGGGGTTGCCAGGTGCGCAGCTTAGATTTTCCTTGGGGAAGAGAATGAGGCAACCGAAGTATATATTTGGTTTGCTTTACTACTAACATGTCAGCCCACAGGCATCACCAAGAAAAGTTGTCTGATTACTGCCTCTGTGTTTTTTTATTTGTTGTTTTTTTTTTCTGTTATGGGGAAGCTGAAGACCACAGGGGTTAAACCATTGGCCTAATTAAAAAGCAAATCAGAGCAAAACAAAAGAAAACCAAAACCACCTCTAACTTTCTAATTGGGTCAAGTGACAATTTGAGGAAAAATGACTTCCTAGTGATGTGGTATGATTTGGGGAGTACACCAAGGTGTCCTCGATCCCCACTGTTTTTCTCCAATAGCTGAGTATCGACACACTGCTCCATCCCTTTTACTGGAAGCTTTTAAGTCCCTATAACATGCAGGCATCTTCAGGAGGGCTGATGCTTTCAACACTTTTTGATAATTTACATCTTAGTATCAGTCTGTGCATTCCATCCTTTCTTGCGACTGGCTTTTTGTGAGGGGAAGCCTGTGAACGTGCTGGGCACTAGAAGCTTGAGAGGGCCAGAGAAGGGCCCAGAATAGAGAGGTCAGTGGTTCGGAGGACAAACTCTATTCTGATTACAGCGCTTTCCAAAGCTGACTTTTCCTTAGACTCTCATCTTTCTGAGCCAACTGTGCAAGTATCCTTCTCTTTTAGTTGGATAGTTATCATTATAAAAACAAAACAAGTCAAAAGGTACAGACTTCCAGTTATAAGATAAATAAATTCTAGGGCTGTAATGTACAACATGATGAATTATAATTAAAACCGTTGTATGTTACATATGGAAGTTGTGAAGAGTAAATCCTAAGAGTTCTCATTACAAGGAGAACAATTTTCTTTCTATTTCCTTGATTTTGTATACATATGAGATGAATGTTCATTAAACTTGCTCTGGTGATCATTTCATGATGCATATAAGTCAAATCATTATGCTGTACACCTTAAACTTATACAGTGCTGTACGTCAATTGTATCACAATGTAACTGGAAGAAAATCAATCAATCAATCAATGAATAAAGCTACAGAATTACCAAAAAAAAAAAACAAAACAAAAACAGAAACTGAGGTCTATCTTTGTTTTTCCTCTGCTGTATATTCTATTGATCATTTGGTTATTCTCAGATTATTTGAGGAAGTTTGAAATAGGACACTTGGAAGGCTGCCATATATGTGAAAAGAAAGACCCCATTTAATATACCCAAACCAATTGAATTCTATTTAATTCAACTTGATTATATGTGGTTCAGTTCAACTCTCTTCAATTCAACATTTATTGCATGTTAAGCAAATGTCAAGCATTGAGCTCTGGTGCCAAATGTGTATGTTAAGCCAATAGAGAATCATTTCCGTGACATGGTACTAACACCCAAGCCGGTCACTCCATTCTCACCAGGACAGAAAGTGGTCTTTAAAAAAAAAGACAAAAGGCAGCTAGATTATCAACTGAGGATAAAAAAGGGATTTCTGAATGTAACTCACATCTCTTTGAGTCAAATGGCAACATGTTCCCTGGAGGCTGATGTCCATCATTTCCTGGCTTTGCCTCGTCTGACATGTCAGCAGTGGATCAGAGGGCTGCTAAGAGGAGTGGGCTGGGACATGACAGTCAGACCAAGATAGTAATGATAACGGTACATTCAGCCTCAGAACAAGCATCTATTATTGGGATTTATTCTTGAAAATGGATGTAGGTTGATGCCTCTGTTACAAGCCTCACACTCTTGATTTCAGTGAGCTGCATAACAGAACGCCCATTATGCTTTAAAAGAGATGCAAGCTTGTGCCGACTTTATGTCAAGCTGGGTAAGTGCAAATGGGTTTGAATCTTAAAACACCTTCAGTGGCTCCTCTTGTCACCTTGATCTATTGTGTTGCCCAGCTAACACAACAGTGGCCTTGCTTCAGAAAATGATGCTAGCTAGTTCTTGGATTCAATTAAACTGTGGAAGCTGAGAAAGGAATCTGGATCAAGCAGAAGCGAATTCCTACATCACATGCCAAACAGCTTTAAGTTCTTTCTCAGGCCGGTTCGCTGAAAACAAACACCCTCAAATGCAGAGGCTTTTCAGGCTAAGTCATCTCCTTCATTCAGGAAAGTCACGTAGCTGGGCCCAGGTGGATGACCACTGTGACAATCCTGGCTAGTAGGCGTCAACGACTTGTTAGGCAACTGTGAAGTAGTTCTCATGGTATGCAGGCAGAACTGATGGAGGGGGTGTCCAGGTCCCCTTCCAGACACGGAGACACAGACAGTCACCCGAGAGAAGCACTCATGGTGAAGTTGCACATTTTTCCCTCCTGGCAAACTCTTCTGACATCGAGTGGTGATCCAGTGAGGTCAGCCTAAATCACACTTCAGGATGTGCCACTGACAACTGCGTGGGTGTGAGAGAGGTGGGGTGAGAGGCAGGTGTGAGAAATATGTCAGATCTTGATGTACAAAGACTTACAGCCTGAACTGCACTCCTTGTAAATCGAGAGGTATCTTAGTGGTAAGGAAAGTTAAAAGCAGGTATGATGACTGATTTAACTGCCTATTGAGCAAGACCTTCTATGTTGAGGTTTCCAAAGCAGGCACTTCTTGCTTGCTCTCTAATAAGCTGCTTACAGGTTAAGTTTATGAACCCCAGAGGCAGTGGGAAAGTGCTTCACTTCTTGCCCACCTCAGATGTAGCTCAGTCACTGACTGGAATGTTTGTGGCGGACAGACCTGGAGGCAAGAATCATCGTGGGAAGGAGAACCTCTAGCCAACTATTCGTACAATCAAATCAGATTATTTAGGATCCATCTTGAACTTTTGAGGCTTTTCTAGTTGATTGTTTTTTTCCCTTCTCCTCTCTTCTGAGGATTGCTTCCAGGGTAGGAATAAAGGAAGTGTGGATCAGTAAGATCTGTAACATGGCAGCATCACTGACCAAAAAGGAAAAAAGTTTGGCTTCACTGGTAATCAAAGAAATGCAAATGAGAACATTAAGATTTTTGTCCTCATCAAAATATGAAGGCAGGAAAGATGAAAATAGTAGAGCCAAAGAAGGTATGGTGAAATAGTTACCCTCAAATGGTGCTGGTAGGAATCGAAATTGGTACAACTCTTTTGGAAAACAATCTGACCGAGTTTATACTTTAGAAGCAATAATTTAACTTTTTGGAATCTTAATCTCCTAAGTGAGTGACATTAAGTAGGTGAAGTTTCAAGCACAGATATGCTCATTGTGACTTACTTATTTTAGCGAATGTAGGATACAACCAAAACATATGAGAGTGTGGGAATAAATTTAAGCACATTATAGCATATCCACATGATGGGCTATTAGGCAGTCATTAAAAATGTGCTTACAAGGAGCTTTTAATAACATGGGAAAACACTTATGTTGTAATGTTAACTGGAGAAAAAAGAACACAAGCCTTTATACTGAGAGTGAACACAACTGTATTTTAAAATATGCTTATAAATGCACAATAAAAATGATGGAAGGAAATGCAACTAGTTGTTAACAATGATTGAATTTGGGTGGTGGTGCTATGACTGATTTTTTCCTGATTTTTCTTTTTAATGATTTTGCATTTTTCCCCAATTTTGTACAAGGAACATGCTGTACTACTATAATTGGGAAAATTTTTATTCAAAAAATATTGAGTGGGGTTGGGGTGGGAATTGAAAATATTGACAAAAATGAACTTGGAAGATTATCCAAGGGTACGATTTAGCTTGTTCTTCCTATTTCTGTTTAGCTCAGAGAGTTGAGAAGTAGTTATACTTAAGTCTCAGGGTACACGATCCTCCCTGCACAGCTCATTTTACACATTCTTCTGACTCTGTAAATGTCTTTGTCCTAGGCCTTATATGGGAGAAAAAATACTGATAGTTATCCTTTATTGGATGCTATGTGCTGGGCATTAGGCTAAGTTCTTGACAACTATTATTTTATTTAATCTTCACAGAAACTCTCTGGGTAGATTATTACTATACCCATTTTATAGACATGAAAACTAAGGTTTAGAGAAGTTGGATAATGATGTAAAACATAGAGTGAGCCAACAGCAGACTAAGAATTCAAACCTGTATCTGTCTTAATTATCATATTTGACACAGTTCTTGCTTTCAGAATGTGGGTGGATAATAAGAACTATGAAAAACATTTCAGGTTGTGTATTTTTGCCTGGAGTTACAGAAAGCTCTACTAACAGTGGTTTAAGCCATAAGGCCACTGTATAGTTACTTGCCATCAAGCCTGGAAGTAGGTGGTCCCAGGGGTGTTTCTGAACAATATGATCTGTGGGCACTGGGTGGCCGTCCCTGGGATTCTTTTGGCCTCTCCTCAGAGTTTCAAGATGGCTGCAGAACTATTAAAGATCAGGTCCTCAAATGCAAGTGTTCTAGGCAGGGAGAAGTGGAAGGGGCTCTAATTTTTGCAGATTTTTCTTTTTATCATGAAGAAAAATCTTTCATAAAACCTCTACATCAAATTTCTACTTATATCTGTGTTGGGAAACACTTCTCCCACGGTCATTTGCTTTTCGGCTCATCTTGTGAGCAGAGACAGTGACTGCCAATGAAAAAAATAGTGTTTCAAGGATGTTTGTGTAGTAAACAGCCTTGGAAGGTAGAGATAACGCCTTCTTCCAGGGCAAAGGACAAGCCTGCTTACTGCCTATTATAAATGATTTGTGCTTCCTAAACTCACAGTTCCTCTCCAGTAACCTAACCCACTGAGTCTGCAGTTGTCATGTGACTTTCTTTTGATTGTCCTGTGGGAGCTGGGGATTAGAGAACAAGCTCAAGAAAAAGCTGATGCACTGATCACTAATGCTCTTGTGATACAGTCCTTGTCTCTCTGGCTCAGGGTTTGTGTGCTTCTGGCAGCATCCACAACACCATGGCAAGTTAAGTTGTTAGCTTGGAAGTAGGGGAAAATCTCAAATCCTTCACAGTTCTTGAAAGTCTCATTGGTCAGAATTTTTTTCATATGGACACCCTTAGTTGTGAGAGCAACAAAGCTAGAGATTATATGGCAAAGGAAAGTGGAATAATAATATTTGGCTTAGCTAAATTAGAGTTCATTCCCTGGGGCTGAGCCCATTGCTCCTCCAACCAAGGTTTCTTTTGGTAAGAAAGTAAGGAAAGTGGTTGTTGAGTAGGCAAAAGTGTTTACCATAAAAATGACCATCATAAAGAGAGAATGTGATGTGTGTTTCGGGACAGTATAAACTGAGGATTCGGTAGCTTCAGAGAAAAGAAGATATTTACTTTGAGAGCTTGGTTTTAGAGAAGGCTTCATAAAGGAGATAATGCTTTATATGTGCCATGAAAGATAGTCAGAATTTTGATAGACCGTGATGAGGATGGCTAGGCTGGTAAGATGTTCCAGGCAAAGGAATAGCATGAGTCAAGATATACTGTGAAGAAAACACAGGGTATTCAGGGAACGGTAGAGATGAGTTCATTTTTATCCTAAAGTCCAATCTTCTAAGTGGCCCACAGAGTAAAGATGGAATACTGGGATATATCATGAGCTCTGTGAATTTGGAAAAATCATTTAGTTGTTGTCCATCAGTGGTGCCATATGGGTGTTTAATTTGCAGAGTCATGACACATAATAATATGAATCGTGGCTCTGGAGTTCCATGGAGGTAAAATGGCCAAAAAGATATCATCACTATAGTTTATACAGTTAAAATGGCAATTCAGTTGAGACGTGCCATTAAGTAGCCTACCATACAGTGAGCGGACAGATACATACTAGGAATCAGAGGCCCGATCTGAGACCTAATTTGCTCCCTCTCTTGATTCATTTTCCTCATCTATAGAATAAAGGCTTTGAATTAGGGTTTTTTAGGTTTGATATTTTATATATTTCTAGACCAGGATAATTAACCCCAATTATATGCAAAGAGTCTACTCTTGATCACGTGCCCACTTCTCCTACTTAGCACACAGACATATCACATGCTGGCACTATGATTCATAGACATGCTAAGACGTGAAATTTGATCCCACTGAAGAGATTCATGTCAAACTCATTTTGAAGCTCTGCTGCCTTTGTAGGGTTAATTTTTAGTTTACCCCTGTATATATCAATCCGTTTTGCAGTGAATGAGGTCAAGATGGGACTAGAAACTGAAAGACACTTAGTTTCAGAAGTGGCATTTCAGTGAACATCTGTTGGGTTGGTTCCTTATTCTATGAGTTCCATTAGAGTGAAAGCTTATTTCTAGAATTTTCCTATCTGCTATTTTTAATGCCCTATCAAATGCATTACCAGTTTGTGTGACCTGTGATGGCTCCATAACTCAGCTCACTGAGGAGTTAGGGTGAGACCGACCTCATGCAGAGAAATCTCCAAGTTATCAGCTTTCATTTTGGGACTTCTCTTTGTCATCTCCTTCAAAAACCTGTCACTGTGAAGTGTTCCTTCAGTGAGAAAGAGGGGGAAGAAACTCAGTCTGTTTGGAGCCTGTCATTCTTTATGCACTCCTTTGTGATAGATAGAAAAAGGCAGTAGGCAAGGAATCTTGTTCTGAGAGCATAGGACAGGAAGGCAGTGAGAAATGCCTCTGGTACAGAAGTCAGAGCTGCCGCGGCGATTCTTGTGTCTTGCTGGTCAGTGCACTCTGGTTCTCATAGGAAATTGACAACCTCAACTAGCAATGCCACTCAAGGCACCATCTGAGCTCCCACTGTGTGCACACCACTCTTCTAGGCACAGCTGAGGGGGAAGGATAGAACACATGATTGCAAGGAGCTGGCTGTCCAGCTGACGAAAGAAGGATTCTATTTTCTGATAGCAAACGATTTATAGTTACATTTGGAAAACAGCATACAAATGAGTGCAAATCAATACGACCCAGCTACAAGAGGGATGTGCAGAGGAAGCCCAGAATGAAGAGGTGACCACAGTGAAGGAGGGTTAAAAAGAAAAGTCTTCCCTGAGGAGGAGAATTTTAAACTGAGTTTTGAGTAAAGGAAGCCCATAACACACACACACACACACACACACACACACACACACACACGCTCCTGGCACCATTCCTTTATGCAGTAAGTATTTATTTGGCATCTGTTGTAGCATGGCACTGTGCAGGGTGCTTTGGGAGATACACGGAGGTACAAAGCTCTAGATCTGACTTCCCCCAGGAGCTTCAAATCTGTTAAGGAGGTTCACTTCTTCCCCAGTCCTGATGTTTCCTTCCATATGGAGTGATCCCATTAGCAGAACATTCTGGCCTCTCTCTACCCCCTCATCCCCTTCTCTCCTGGGGAGAGGACGTGACTGCTCTGATTGGTGAGTTTGAGAGAAGGTGCTGGGCAGGTGTAGATCAGCTGAGCCCTCCTGTTTTGTTTGAGAGCCCTGTGTTTATGTCTTAGTTTGAGACACTTTCTGGTTTGCTCTTGCCTGCCTTTAAGGTGCAGGTCCCCACAGAGAGAGGCCTACGGAATTCCAGGGCCACTTGGGACGGGATTAACTATCAAGTTCTGGGGTTCAGAATTAGAAAGCCCACGTAAGCTATACCCTTGACTCTAGACTTTAGCAGTACAAAGGTGGCATTTTGATTTCTATCAGTCGGAATTCATGCTCTAGCTGGCAAATGACTCAGAATTCAAAGGAGTGCTGCTTATTTGGGCCTCCATTCCCCACCCTGACCAAATCTGCTCAGTCTAATAGGAGGTATGAGATAAGTCCATATATTATCATAAGAAAAGGCGAATGTGATATGTACCGTAAGGGTGGCTTGGCTCCTTTAAGATTTTTCTCTTGACCCTGCAAAACCTGTCACCAGTACAGAAAAGGAGTACCTTTTGAGATGCTCAATGTTTACAGAATTGGTTGCAGGCTGGCCAATTTTCACTTACTTTCAACTTTCTTTTCACTTCCCAGTTGGTGACTTTCAACACTTCCTTTCGTTTATAGTCCTGGCCTCTTTTCTGAGTCCTTGATTAGTATACCCAGTTGCCGACTTGACAATGCCACTTGGATGTCGTGCAGGTTACACCAAATTTAAAGTGTCCAGAACTGAACTCTTGAGTCCCCAGTGCTCCACCCCAACCTGTACCTCTCCCAGTTTTTCTCATCTCGGAAAATGGTCCCACCATCCATCCAGTTGTTCAAGCAAAAGACCTTTGGGTGATCTATCTTGGCATGTTGGGTTGCTAAATGTCCACCTCTCTTGAGTATCATCTCTCTCCTTTATTTCTGTACTGTTATTACTGTGCCTCTCAGGGTGTCAGGCACATAATGGGTACTCAGTAGACATTTGTTGAATAAGTAGATTTTATTAACTGCAATTTTAGCCATTTCAACTTGCTGCAGCACTTTGGCTTTAAATCTTTGTTTTTACCCCTGTGGAATTCTAGCATCATCTTGCCCCTCTCTCAATAAGACTAAGACATGCTTTGGTCCTAGGCTAGTACAGATAGATTACTTTGGGAATTCAGAGGAGGGGGGCTAGGATGGGAGAATTACGGCAGTTTCATGGAGGAAGAATAAGTTGAGATGGGCCTTGAAAGAAACAGGATTTTGCTATGGGGAAGAATGGAGGCAAGGGAATAAGACATTTTGGGTGGAGAAAGTCACTAAGGGAAATAAGTAGATGTGGGCAAGCACTGAGTATTTTCGGAATGTGGCCAATAGACTGACCTGTGAAGGAATAAAATGGAGGCTACCATTGGAAATGTAGGTTATAGCTAGTTTGTGAAGAGAATGTGCCTAAAATCATCTAGGAAACATGAATCTGCTCAGTAAAAGCATGCAATATGAACTCTTTGCTAAAACTGTTAAACTATAAATGAAAGCTGCATAGACAGAGTATGAAATTAAAATCTGTTCCATTAGGTTATGACCAATTTCCTTGTGAGATGAGTGTGGCTGAATTTTAGAGAATTTCACAGAAATATGCTACTTTTGACAATGTTCATATTTCTTGTAAAAGCCTTCACATCCTCAACATTCTTTCGGATTTGCTGTGAAATTCTGCAAGTGCAATCATTCCCCTTGTCATCTCATGAAAACACATGTTCCAGGCTCATCTGTGCTGCAGGCAATCCAGTTCTCTCCTAGATTCCAAGGACAAATAAACCCTGGCCTGAGACAGAGAAAGTGAGGCGGCGAGAGGGAGGGGCTTATTCCTTCTCTGGGACTTTTCAGTTAAAGAGCCTTCACTGGCCTCAGCATCAGGGAATAATTAGTGTGTAATGCAGAACAGTGTGAAAAATTGTTCAATTTCAGGAAGAACAATTGCGGAAGAGAAAGTGGATCCATTTTCCCAGTTTCTCACTCGAATACATTTGTGCTGGCTGCTTGCTTTTGTGAATTGGAGGCTACCCAGCAAGTTGCTGTTTTTAGCAGTGATTATTTCACCAGACTCATTTACATCTCTACTTGATTTTTTTCAGAACTGCTTTCCCCTTTGGGTGGTCTCCACGAGGACCGGGGATATTCCTGAGACTCCTGAGCCTGGCCGTGTTGTATACGAGTGCAAGGAAGGAATGTCTTCCTCACTTCAGCCTGATTTAGGAGGATTGAAGAGCTGCCTTCTAAAATGTGAAACGTTGTCAATGTGGGAAACTGCGTAGACATTCTTTGGAGCTCAGAGGACAAATCTAGGACTAATACACAGAAGTTATTAAGAGGCAGATTTGGTTTGACACAGGAGCTCTGTCACAATCATAGCTGCTCAGAAAGGATGGGCTGACTAGTGTAATGACCTTTGTGTTCCTGAAAGTGTTGAAATAGTGGTCAGATAGCAAACTGTTAGGGGTGGGGTAGAAAGAATTCCTACATTGGTTGGTGGGAGGCTGGATAACCTCAAAGATCCCTTTTCAAATTCTGCTCATCTGTGAATCCTACTACCTGAGTATCTAATTCAACCCATGTTTTAAGACCAAGCCCTATTCCCATTTTTCTGCACAAAGCCTTATATAGCATTATCTGTTCTCCACACTTGACATCAACCATTTATGGACTTATGTTATTAGTCTAAGGTGTCAAAACAGCTGTCCCCAGATGTATAGAACACACACATACAAACAAAAACTCCATATTTCTTACTGATGATATGTTCAGTAGCCTTCTTTACCTTTTAGCCCATTCCTGAATTTTAACCTAACCTAACTCCACATCCCCATTCATTTGGTAATCCAGGATAGAAGAGATACAGAGAAGGGATAAAGACATCTATTTCACACATTATTATTTTGCACTTACCTCGTTCAAGATCTTGTCCTCGGCATCAGTGAACAAAATAGAAAAAGATTCCTTCCCTTGTGGACTTTACATGTATGTAAAGTACCAGTGCATAGGGACCACTCAATATATATTAACTTCCTTTCTTTTCAAATCTCCTCAGCTAGTATGGAATTACAGAAGTCATATTTATTAAACATCTATTATGTTTTGTGTGCTTAAACATGTGATCTTAGCCAGTCCTTCAAACAACCCCAAATGTTAATTCTCTCATCTACCTTCTATTCAGAGGGTCACAAAATTAAGCATTTTATCTAAGACCAAATTTTAAGTAGCACAAATGTAATTTGAACATAGGTCTGATTTCAGACTCATGCTCTTTCGTTATGTTGCTTCCAAGAAGCACAATGTTTCTTGGTTAGTCTACGGTTGGTAACTTACAACACAGCTGAGGTTCATCTTTTGTAAAATGAAATTGTGGTCTCTAAAGACATGACTCTCTGAAGGCAGAGTCTCATACATTAAGCTGCATAAGAATCACATAGGAAGCTTGATAAATATGAAGTTATCAGAATTCAAATGAGCCCAGGAACATGCATTTTAACAAGTACCTACCCACAAGTAATTTGATGCCCATAGGCTATGCACCATGCTTTGAAGGATTTAATGTCGTTTATAGCTCTAACACTTTATGCTTCTATGAGATTTTGACTAGTCCCGGTTTTATTTATAATGCATAAGAGCACTTCTCAGATTCATTAGCAGTCAGCGTAGTCATTATCATCAACTCCACCACCACCTCCAGCACCATCAGTTACAGTTGTCTTTCATTTGTAAGCCACGTGATTGACGTACTGTTCTTTCTGGAGAACACCTGTGGAAAGGGTGGCCTTTCCTCCTCTGCTGAGACTTTATGGCTGACTGGCTGGCTGGCTAGTCCATACAAAATCAACAAAATCAAAGAGTTCTAGAGTGGGCTTTTTAAAGCCATTAAGGTACAATTAGTGACTTATTTTAGATCATATACTTTAAGAATAATCAGTGTCATGGATTTAGACTATTCAGCTCCACTGAAGGTCTGGTTTTTCCCATTCACTGAATTTCCTTTTCTTTTCATGACCACGATGCTACCTCCTGCTACCTTTTGAAAATGTTGCCTCAGTTGGACCCACTATTGACAAGAGAAGCTTTGTGCTTTGGGGCTTAACGGATAACCCTATTCATTTTGAGGGTAAGGTTAATTGGGTACTGGCAATGGGAAATATAGGGTTTCAATAGCTTTATCTTGGAATTTACATGCTCTTCATGTCAACAAACAACATTATAAGAGGTTAGTGTATCTCTCATGTCATCTTAGCTTGGTTCTGGGCCCTCAATACATAATTGACTGATTATTCACAATAATCATAGCTAACATTTATGGATTATTTAAGCATGTGCCAGTCACTATACTGTTTCACATGCTAATCACCCTGTTTAATTCTCCTAGCAACCCCTGTGGGCACTTTCATGGTCTCCATTTTACAAATGAGGAAACTGGCTGGAACTCAGAGAGCTTAAACAACTTTCTTAAGTGCACGCAGCTAGGAAGTGGTAGAGTCAGGATCTGGATCCAGTCTGACGACAGAGCTTTCCTCTCTGTGCACTATACACTTTATGAAAATGGAAGGGCAATCTCTTAGGGGAGCTTGAACATTTGGATCTTCTTCAATTAAGGGTTGACAGGTTAAGCTGGAAGAGAAAGCTTCAATCATGTTTGAATTTCTCAAAACAGAATTCTTGCTGTCAGTCTGTTTTCTTTTCTTCCTTTTTATATTAATAAATCTTTTATATATGTCTGTGCACTTGGTAAATAGCTAATGATAATGGCTGCCACCTGTATTCCTCAAAAAAGGATTGAAAGTTAGAATGCAATTACAATTAATGTGCACGAAAATGAAAATTGTCAAATTAACACAGAGTATTACAGTGCAGAATGTAATGCGGCAACACTTACAGCATAGAAATAAGCATCCCTGGTCTCCGTTGAAGAGCCTGCAGCCTCACAACCACTTGGTCCCTCATCCCTATAAGGGCAGTATCTCTAGAAGCAGACAGAAAACACAATAGCTCAGTGCTTGCTTGGATCTCAGCCTTGCCTCCTTCTCTCCTCTTTGCTTCCCTGTACTTATGCTATGGAGCTCTATTCCTTTCGGCGTTTATTATGCTTGCTGTCATGCTTACTATCATTTTTGTTTTCATTGAAAAAAATAATTCCTGTTCATGTAACAATTCATATTGCAAAGAAAAAGTAAAAGGTGAAAAATAAAATCCTCTTCCTTCCCCACCTCTACTCATTCTGTAGCAGTCAGTAGTCACTTCAGTTTTTCATAAATCTTTTCAGAAACCTTCTGTGCAGATATAATATTTATGCACATATGTAAACCCATATACAGCTTTCAAAATGTTGATATTATCATAGTCTTTGTCAATCTGAATGGGTAGAAAAAATGATGTCTTGTTTTATTTTGTATTTCTTTAATTACAAGTGAGGTTGAATATGTATTTGTATGTTTATTGGTGATTTGTATTTTTAATTTTGTGAACTGCTCATTTTCTATTTATTTCTTTTTCTCATTGAATTTTAATAGCTCTTTGAATATGAGAGAAATTAGCCTTTTTTCCCCTGTCAAATATATAGCAAATACTTGTTCTTAGTTTGTCATTGGTCTCTTTTTTTAATGGTAAATTTTTTGTCACACAGAAGGTTTTAATTTTTATATAACCAGATTTATCAAATATTTTCTTTACAGATTCCAGGTCTTATGTCTTCACTTAAAAAGTCTTTCTAATTTCATTATTATTTCAAAATGTCCTTCATGATTCCATCTACCACTTAAAAACATTTTTTTTAATTTTTAAAAATTTATTTATTTATTTATATAATTTTTTTTCACTGTTACCTGGTTACCCTGCTAGCATCCCCAGGATGATTTTTTTAAACATCTTTATTGTGGTATGATTCCTGTACAGTAAACTACACATATTTCAGATGTACAATTTGATGAATTTTGATGAATTTTGATAGATGTATACACCAATGAAACCACCGCTACAATCAAGATAGCTAATGGCTTCACTGGGGAATTCTACCAAACATACAAAAAAGAACTCATATCAGTCCTTCTCAAACTCTTCCAGACGATTGAAAAGGAGGGAATACTCCCAAACTCATTCTATGAAGCCACCATCACCCTGATACCAAAACCAGGCAAAGACACTACAAAAAAAGAGAATTGTAGGCCAATATCACTGATGAACATAGACGCCAAAATCCTCACCAAAATTTTAGCAAATAGAATCCAACAACACATAAAAAAGATTATACAACATGACCAAGTGGGGTTCATCCCAGGGACACAAGGCTGGTTCAACATATGCAAATCAATCAATGTAATACACCACATCAACAAGAGGAAGGACAAAAACCACATGATCATCTCAATCGATGCAGAAAAAGCATTTGATAAAATTCAACACCCATTTATGATAAAAACTCTCGCCAAAGTGGGTATAGAGGGAACATATCTCAACATAATAAAAGCTATATATGACAAACCTATAGCCAGCATAGTTCTCAATGGTGAAAAACTCAAAAGCTTCCCACTAAAATCTGGGACAAGACAAGGATGCCCACTATCACCACTCCTATTCAACATAGTCCTGGAAGTCCTAGCCACAGCAATCAGGCAAGAGAAAGAAATAAAAGGGATCCAAATTGGAAAAGAAGAGGTAAAAGTGTCATTATATGCTGACAACATGTTACTATATATAGAAAACCCTAAAAGGTCCACAAAAAAGCTACTAGAGCTGATTGAAGAATTCAGCAAGGTAGCAGGTTACAAAATTAATGTTCAAAAATCAGTTGCCTTTCTTTACACTAATGATAAATCAACAGAAAAAGAAAGTAAAGAAACAATCCTCTTTAAAATAGCACCCAAAATTAATAAAATATCTGGGAATAAATCTAACCAAGGAGGCGAAAGTATTATACACAGAAAACTATAAACCATTGATGAAGGAAATTAAAGAAGACTTTAAAAAATGGAAAGATATTCCATGCTCTTGGATTGGAAGAATCAATATTGTTAAAATGGTCACACTGCCCAAGGCAATCTACAGATTTAATGCAATCCCTATCCAATTACCCAGGACATATTTCACAGAACTAGAACAAATCATAATAAAATTTATATGGAACCATCAAAGACCTAGAATTGCTAAAGCATTACTGAAGAGAAAGAAAGAGGCTGGAGGAATAACTCTCCCAGACTTCAGACAATACTACAGAGCTACAGTCATCAAGACAGCATGGTATTGGTACCAAAACAGACATATAGACCAATGGAACAGAATAGAGAGCCCAGAAATGAACCCACAAACTTTTGGTCAACTCATCTTCGACAAAGGAGGCAAGAATATACAATGAAATAAAGACAGTCTCTTCAGCAAATGGTGTTGGGAAAACTGGACAGCAGCATGTAAAACAATGAAGCTAGAACACACCCTTACACCATATACAAAAATCAACTCAAAATGGATTAAAGACTTAAACATAAGACAAGATACAATAAACCTCCTAGAGGAAAACATAGGCAAAACATTATCTGACATACATTTCAAAACTTTTCTCCTAGAAGAAATAAAAGCAAGAATAAACAAATGGGACCTAATGAAACTTACAAGCTTCTGCAGAGCAAAGGAAACCAGAAATAAAACAAGAAGAAAACCTACGGAATGGGAGAAAATTTTTGCAAGTGAAACCGACAAAGGCTTGATCTCCAAAATATATAAGCAGCTCATACGACTCAATAAGAAAAAAATAAACAACCCAATCCAAAAATGGGCAGAAGACCTAAACAAGCAACTCTCCAAGGAAGACATACAAATGATCAAAAAGCACATGAAAAAATGTTCAATATCACTAATTATCAGAGAAATGCAAATCAAAACTACAATGAGGTATCACCTCACACCAGTCAGAATGGCCGTCATTCAAAAATCCACAAATGACAAATGCTGGAGAGGCTGTGGAGAAAGGGGAACCCTCCTACACTGCTGGTGGGAATGCAGTTTGGTGCAGCCACTATGGAAAACAGTGTGGAGATTCCTCAAAAGACTAGGAATAGACTTACCATATGACCCAGGAATCCCACTCCTGGGCTTGTACCCAGAAGGAAATCTACTTCAGGATGACACCTGCACCCCAATGTTCATAGCAGCACTATTTACAATAGCCAAAACATGGAAACAGCCTAAATGTCCGTCAACAGGTGACTGGATAAAGAAGAGGTGGTATATTTATACAATGGAATACTACTCAGCCATAAAAACTGACAACATAATGCCATTTGCAGCAACATGGATACTCCTAGAGAATGTCATTCTAAGTGAAGTAAGCCAGAAAGAGAAAGAAAAATACCATATGAGATCGCTCATATGTGGAATCTAAAAAACAAAAACAAACAAACAAACAAAAACAAAGCATAAATACAGGACAGAAATAGACTCATGGACAGAGAATACAGACTTGTGGTTACCGGGTGGGGGGTAGAGGGTGGGAAGGGATAGACTGGGATTTCAAAATTGTAGAATAGATAAACAAGATTACACTGTATAGCACAGGGAAATATACACAAAATGTTATGATAAAACACAGAGAAAAAAATGTGACAATGAGTGTGTATATGTCCATGAATGACTGAAAAATTGTGCTGAACACTGGAATTTGACACAACACTATAAAATGATTATGAATCAATAAAAAATTTCAAAAAAACATAAATAATGAAAAAAAAAGATAGCTAACATTTCCATCACTCCCCAGGAGGTGCAAATTTTGAATTCCCAGTTTATCCCTTCTCACCCCCTTTACCCCCTAGTAACCTTAAGATTGTTCTCTATGTCTGTGAGTCGGTTTCTGTTTTGTAGATAAGTTCATTTGTGTACCATGAGAACCCTCCAGGAGGATTTTGGAAATATTAGATAAATTATAACAAGTGTTCTATTAAGTACATAAATCTGCTATCAAGAAATACAGAATATTGGTAGGATTCAGAAACAGAGGGAAAATCTGAGAGGTAAGCATATATTTTATGTTATGGATGCCCTAAAGGGAGGTGGGGGGGAGTATCATGCTTAGTTGCCTAAAGGCTTGTATTTTAACACCTATATGGGACAAAAGATAAAATCTTCAGTTTGTGCAAAGTGCCTCACACAAAAAATAGACACCTGAAAGACTACAACCTCAATGAAAAGGTAGACTAGAAAAAATTGTATGCAATAATACAGAGAAATGACAAGGAAGTCCATCATTGTCTGGGACATGCATGAGGAAAAAGTCTCTCCTGAAAATTTGCAACAGTGGGTGATGTTCCTCAAAAGTTTGGAGTTTTTATTTATACTACCTGCAGGGTTCGGGAACCCCAAACCAAGGATTTAACATAAAATTGGTTCCAGGTAAAATTGGGTCCACTGATAAAATCAGGTTGCAAAATATTTTCACATATAAGGTTCTGCTGAAGAAGCGCTCACAACCCAACTCACATGAAAAAGAACAACAACATATCACTGTGAATGAGAAGTGCAAATACACCAGAAAGCAGAATCAGAATCCCAACATCACCATATAGCAAAATATGATATAGAGATCATAGAATTAGAATATTTGAAATCATTACAAAAATAAGGGAAAAGACTGAAAACATAAAAGAGTAATAAAAAAAAACTATGCAAGCAGGCAGGTTATAAGTAATAATTGGCATTTCCAAAAAGAATAGAGACACTGAGACAGAGGCAAAATTCAAGGAAATAGTGGCTAAGAATTTTTCAGCATTGATGTGAGTCTTAAATTCACATTCTGGAAGTGAAATGGATCCTTAGCAGGAAAAACAGAAATAAATCTATAGTTAGTTTCATCACAATGAAACTACAGAACTCCAAGGACAAAGGGAAGATCTTAAAAGGTAGCAGAAAGAAAGGACAGTTTGTCTGCAGGGAATGACAATCAATCTGATGGCAGAATTCTCAATAGCAAGAATATAAGTCAGAAGAAAGTAGAATAATGGCTTCAAAATGAGGGTGAAATAATGAGTAACACTGAATTCAGAAAAAGGAAGTGAGATGTAAGAAGAGCTGACAAATAAATTAGTAAACATGAATAAATTTAACAATCATTTACTCACTCTAGAAAGCATAAATACTTAAAATGACTAATTTGGGGGATATAAAAAGAAGAATTAAAAATATTGGCATTAGTAACATAAGATGGGAGGGAGGTATTTGAATTTAAAGGTTTCAGCAAGGTTACAAAGATCAACTGGGAACATACATTTGTTGTATTATTTTTTAGATTCCACATGTAAGTAATAACACGCTGTATTTGTCTTTCTCTGTCTGACATATTTCGCTAAGCATAATATTACTCAAAAAAGAAAAAATCAACTGGGAACAGCACTGCATTGAGGGGACGGCAATTCCTCCTAAACTAATTGTATTAATCCAATACAATTTGAATCAAACTTGACAGAGGATTTGTGTGTGTGTATGTGTAAATTAGTAAGTTGGTCCTAAAATTTATATGCAAGAGTAAAAGAGTAAGAATTTCCAAGAAGGTTTTAAAGAACAAGATGGTAAAAAAAATATGTGAAATTCATCCTATAAGATACCAAATTTTACTATAAAATTCTCTATTAAAGCAATGTACCAATATCACAATAGACCAATCCCAGTAACAACACATATGTGGAAACTTGATACACATCCATGGGGAAACAATGGTCTCTTCAATAAATGGTTATGGGACAATTAACAATTCACATAGCAAGATAAAATTAGTTCCCTGATACCATACCTCCAAGCTAGTTCTAAATAGACTGTAAAGAGCATGAACAATAAAGAAACATAATCATATCTTTTCATTAAACTTGAAAACATTTCTACAACAAAATACAGCCACAGTGTATGCAACCAAAAACTGATTTTTCTCCAGAATATATAAGGAATACCTACTAATCAGTAAGTAGAAGTCAAACAACTCAACAGAAAACTGGGCAAAGGCTAGGAAGAGACAAATCATGGAAGAGGCTACTTGAATAGTCAATAAGCATATGAAAATGTGCACAACTTCACTAGTTATCAGTGATATTTAAAATAAAAACTAATCAGATTACATTTCACAGCTATCGAATTGGTAAAAATTTTAAAGCCTCACATCATGAATGCTAGTGACGATGTAGAGCAATAAGAACTCTCATACATTGCTGGTGGGAATGTAAACTGGCACAAACACTCTGGAAAGCAATTTGGCAGTACTTCGGAAAGATTCCCATGCTCCATGACATAGCAAGCCCACACGTAGGTGTATATCTTAAAGAAACTTCTTTAGATAAACACAAGGAGGTCTGTTTAAGAAGCATTGTTTTAATAGTAAAAGAAACATCCTAAATATACATGAACAAGAGAACAGTTAAATAAATTCTGGTATAGTTTACACAATGGTGGAGTGTGGTCACTGAACCAGAAACTGAAACTTCACTGCAACTGAATACTCTACAACTATATGTACAACATCAATAAATCTAGAAAAAGACAGGTTTGAATTTAAAAAATAGCAGGGATGATGTCAACATAAGGCAAAATAAAAAGCCCTGGACCCTCTTTCCTTCTACAAATACACCGAATCAATAATCAAATTCCTTTAGGAGAAATCCGGAAACTAGTTGAGAGGCTCCTATACTCCCAGGTAAGTATAAAACCAGCCACATTGAAGCTGGTAGGTAAATTCAAAACACCTTCTCACCATAATCCTACCCTTGGCACAGAACCATATGAGTGGAAAGAAACCCATAGCTTCTAGCCTCTCCTTGGGGAGGGAAAGAGTTGGACCACATGTCTAACATTCCGATTTTTCCAAGGGTACCTGTGGGACTAGCTTCTGTCTCATCTGTCTCAGGGCACTGACAGGACCTGGCGTACTCTAAACACTTGGGAGTCAGTGAGAACAAAGTTGGGGAATGGTGATCTGTTCAATGAGTATAAGTTTTCAGTTATGCTAAATGAATAAGTTCTAGAGATCTGTTGTACAACATAATCTCTATAGTTAGCAATATGGAATTGTGCACCTAAAAATTTTGAGAGGGAACATCTCATGTTCAGTGCTATTACACAAACTCACATACACCCACAACAAAAACAAAAGGACAGAAGGAAACTTTGGGAAGTGTGAGTATGTTTATTACCTTGATTGTTTTGATGACATCACCGTGTTTATGTCTAAACAAATTATACAGCTTAAATATATGCAGTTCTTTGTTTATCAACTATACCTCCATAAAGCTATTAAAAACTGAATTAAAGACTTAAATGTAAGATTTGGTACTGTCAAACTCTTAGAAGAAAACGTAAGGGAAAAGCTTCATGGCATTTTTCTTGGTAAAGATTTTTTGAATCTGACATCAAAAGCAAAAACTACAAAAGAAAAAAAATAGACAAATGGGACTACCAAGCTAAAAAGCTTCTGAGCAGCAAAGGAAACAATCAACAGAATGAAAATGCAATTTACAGAATGAGAGAAAATATTTGCAAACCATATATTTTATGTGGGATTTATATCCAAAATATATAAGGAACATACATCTCACTAGCAAAAACTCAAATAACTTGATTTAAAAATGGGTAAAGACTTGAATAGACATTTCTTTGAAGAGGACATACACATGGCTAATAGTTATATTTAAAAATATGCAATATCACTAATCATCAGGGAAATGAAAATCAAAACCACAATGAGATCTCATCTCACATCTGTTAGGATGACTATTATAAAAAAAATCAAAAGAGAAAAAGTACTGGTGAGGGTATAGAAAAATTGGAGCTCTTGTAGCCTATTAGTGGGAATTTAGAATGATATAGCTTCTATGGAAAACAACAAGAAGTTTACTCAAAAAATTAAAAATAGAGCTCCCATGTGGTCCAGCAATTCCATCTCTCAGTATATATCCAAATGTATTGAAATCAGGGTCTCAAATAAATATTTGCACTCCTTTCCATTTGCAGCATTATTTAAAGCAGTCAAGAGATGGAAACAACTTAACTTGTCCATCAACAGATAAATGGATTAAAAAATGTGATATATACATACAAGGGAATATTATTCAGGAATATTATTCATACAAGGAAATCCTGTCATATGTGACAACATAGATGAACCTTAAGGACATTATCCTTAGTAAAATAAGCCATTCATAGAAGGATAAATATTGCATGATCCCACTTATATGCAATAACTATAATAGTTGAACTAATAGAATCAAACAGTTAAATGTGCTTGCAAGGGGCTCGGGGGAGGGGGAAATGTGGAGTTGCTATTCAAGGGGTGTAAAGTTTCATTTATGCAAGATGAATAAGTTCTAGAGATCTGCTATACAGCACCATGCCTATAGATAACAATACCGTGTTGTGTACTTAAAAAGTTGTGAAGAAGGTAGATCTCATGTTAAATGTTCTTATAAGGGGAAGGGTATAGCTCAAAGTGGTAGAGCCCATGCCTAGTATGCATGAGGTTCCAGGTTCAATCCCCAGTACCTCCTCTAAAAAAAATAAATAAACAAATAAACCTAATTACCTCCCTCCCCCCACAAAAAATTAAATGTTCTTACAAAAATAAAGTCTTTCAATTTCTGTGCTAATACCACTCTGCCTAAATTATGTGTTAAATTATTTGTAAGTATTTTTACTACTGGATTCTAATATAATTCATATTGCTTTTCTTAATTTCTAAGTTTATTAGTGATATGTGTAAAAATTAAGTTGATTTTTTTTGGTATTGCTCTTATATCCTGCAATAATGTTGAAATAGTTTTGGGAATATTTAAAAAATCTTTAGGATTGTCTACATTAATGACTATTCCAGAAATGAATAACGATTATCATTTTTCTTCCAAAATAAAAAAGTAATCAACAAAATAATTAGAGTATAACACCATGTATATTTAAAAACATGAAAGATATACTAGATATATTCATAGATATTCCTACATGGCTATATTGTAAACATTTAAAAACAGACATAAAATATTAAACACAAAATTAAAGAGATACTAGATGGCTCAGAATTGGGGGTGTGAGGAGGAGGGCATTGGGATAGGGAAATGTATACAGATGCTGTGAATAAAACTGGAGGTCTATCTACCTATCATCTATCTATCCACACACACAGTGTCTCTATCTCTATCTATTCTGTATACTTGAAATATTTCATAATTGAAAAAAAATAAACAACAAAGTACATATCTATAACCACACCAAACAGAGATAACTTGTTATTACATTTTGGTGAATATGCTTCCAACATGTCTGTGTGTGTGTGTGTTTGTGTGTGTGTGTGTATAGCTGCAGTAACAAATTACCATAAATGTAGTGGCTTAATACAAATTTATTATCTTAAAATTCTGTAGGTCAGAAATCTGAAACAAATGGGTCTTATTGGGCTAAGATCAAGATGCAGCAGGACTGTGTTCCTATATGAGGCTCTAGGGAAGAAGAATCCATTTCTTTGCTTTTTCCAGCTTTTACTGGCTGCCTGCATTCCTTGGCTCATGACCCTCTTCCTCCAACTTTCAAGACAGAAAGGTTGCATCTCACTGACAATTCTTTTGTAGTCACATCTCCATGAGGACTGATGTGATTTGATTGGACTCACACAGATAATCCATGATAATCTCTCCATGTTAAATTGCTTAACCATATGTGCTTAAATCACATCTACAAAGTTTCTTTTGCCATGTAAGGTAACATATTTACAGATTCTAGGGATAAGGAAGTGGACATTTTTGGGAGCCCATTATTGTGCCATTATATATCTATATCTATCTCTCTATCTGTATCTTTACACATGCACACACACACATACACATATATATACACATTTATATATATACACACACATATATATGCATTTCTTCTTTACAACTAACAAATGATCATGAAAATTTTATAATGTTAAATATTATTTGAAAACATACTTTTTAGTGACTACATAGTGCTCAATTATATGGATTATAATATTCTATTAATTTCCATATTTAAACATTTATATTGTTTTAATAGATAATTTTGGCAAGATATCCTTTTGCATATATCTGAGTCTCTATTTCTTCAAGAATTACTCGATCAAATGTGTCAAATGTCTTACTCATTTTGAATGCTAAGGCTTATTTTCAAAGCACTTTCCTGAAAGGATTTATCAATACGTACTCTCACCAACTTAAATGAGCGTATCCATTTTCTAATCCCTTCACCAATACATTTTGCTATTTATAAACAAACAAACAAACAAAAATCTTTATCATTTTTCTGATACCTCCAACCTTTCTATTATCAACTGCTATGTTTAGAAGTTTGCTCAGGGCTTATGTAACTATAGCCATTGGCTTGGTCCATAGATAATGAAAGTAGAAGTGCAAGTCCCAAAGATGAAGGGGAGCTGATTTTTGGCCTTGGAGGAGTCAACCAATTCACATCGAAGTGCTTCCTGTTAAATCTACTAGACAGGTTTCCTATCTCTTCTTTCTTTATTTCAGTGAGTTGCAAAATGTATGTAAATATGAAGGTAGGACTTTATGATGTTTGTTGTATTTAACAATTGTTTGACAAAGGATCATTTAGGTTGGGCAAAAGAAGAATTTTCTGCTTAGAAAATTGATTTGGACCTGTATTATATTTTGGGATGGCTATTCCTGGATTAAAAAAAAACACACAAAAAACAGCATATTGAGAAATATGTATTCAGAAGGATAGGGTAATGAATATTTACTTAGCATCTCTGTGTTTGTCAGGGTTCTAATAGGAAACAGATGGCACACTCAAAGGGCAACTGAAGAGATATTGATAAAGGGAGTATTTACAAAGGTGTAAACAGGGTTAAGAGAATTAACAAGGGACAGTGAAGTGCCCTGAGACTAACAAGAGTAGGAATTGATTATCACTCTAGACTTGAAGGGAGAAGAAGAGAAAATGTGCTACTGAAAACTGGAGAGGGGATCCATAATGAGAGGGCCACCTGGTAGTAACTTCCAAATCACAGCCTGGCAGGGAGGGAGTGGGTGCCCTTAACAACACAGTTGTTCACGTCTGATTTTCTCTTTAGTACTATGGGCTTCATAAAAGAAATCAGCGAACTATGGTCTATGGTCAAAATTTGGCCCACAACCTGCTTTTATTCGACCCACAAACTAAAAATGTTTTTTTGCATTTTAAAATCATTGGGAGAAAAACAGAAGAAGAATACTATTTTGTGACACATGAAGATTTCATAAAATTCAAATTTCAGGGCCCATAAATAAATTTTTATTGGAACACAGCCACCCATGACCAGTCATTTACATATAGTCCATTGAGGCTGCTTTCACACTACAATGGCAGGTTTGAGTCGTAGTGACAGACACTAAATGGCATAGAAAGCCTGAAATATTTACTATCTGGCCTTTCCAAGAAAAAGTTGGCTGACACCTCATTTAAAACCACAGAATCAGTCATTTAACAAGTAAATGCTCTCTATAAAACAGAACTCAGGGAGAAACTTAGTCTTATGGTTTTCAAATATTCTTTCATTTGTTGAACCCCCTTTGCAAGTGAAGTAGTAAGTACCTAACTCCCAAAGTAACATAGGGTAAAAACAGAGCTGTTCTGATTGGTGTTGTAATAGGGGTAGGTATCCAAGAGTCTCACATGACTGGCTTTCACCTTGGTTTTCCCTCTTGCCTTCTCTCATGGCAGTTCTTGAGCTACTCATAGCTCTATATGTATGTAAAATCTAAGGCCTCCATATATCATTTGAAAATTACTGATCCTTTTCATCTCTTTACTTTTACAGAAAAACAGAAAGACCCAGAGAAATTAAATGATTTACCCAAGATGATCCAGTGGTATAACCGAGACTATCACCCAAGTATGTGGATTTGAGTGTGTATGGGGCAGGGTGGTCCTGATAGTCATATAAATAAAATTTGTGTGTAAATAAACTATACTTCAATTTTTTAAAACCTCAGTAAACACCACTGCTATTAAAAAAACCATAATTTGTAAACAGGGTCAGCCTTCTCGGTAGATGAAATTTCTTCTGACCAAAGTTTATGTAGACTGTCAATACTGGAGGTGCAGTTACAGCTCATCTAGTTCTAAGCTTCCATCGCACAGAAGAGAAAATATGGGGATAAAGTAATTTTGTCAAGATAAACCAAAGAGTTGCTGAAAAAGCTAGAATTCTGGCTTCTATTTCAGTGACATTTACTCTAAACCAGGCTGTCTTCTACCTCACTCTAGGTATGCATATCTTTGAAGGCAAGTTGTCTGCTTAAACCCTCTTTCAAAATATAAATAAGCAGAGAAGTAACATATTAGCATTTCACTTAATAGAAATCAGCAAGTTTTTTTTTATCATCTTTGGTATAGTGTGAGGTGACTTGGTAAGGGGCTGGCTAGAAGGGGAAAATTAGAAAGCTGCTTAGAGTTAGTCAGAAGCTTGCCTTACATGTAAGGTTATGAACTAAGAATGTCTGAGCCAGCTCTTAACTACTTAGGAATAGCAAACTAGACTTCTGACAAGCTAGACCACACCTCCCTTCTGCTGCTTCACTTCTGGGTGTTTTTCTGATAGTTTGATAGCTGCTTGATGTATGGTAAAAGCATTGGTGGGAAAGATTATAATAATTGGCTCAATATATGTCTTGTTGCCATCTGTGGATGTATCTTTTCTCCATTAGTTTGGCCATTGAAGAAAGAGCCATTTGGTGCTTTGCCAAGTAGACACATGCTATAGGTAATTTTAAGATGGTCTTTGCGAATAATCCTCTTTGCAGCACAGAAATGAGGATGTTTACTGGTCCTACAGATCTAGGTGCATTTTTCTATATCCTTAGAGTTGTGTTGACTTTGAGCAACATGATTTCTTAATGTTAACAAAATGTTAAAAATTAACAGGGTTAATTTCTTCTTTCTAAAGAATCTAAATAACCAACTCCAATTTTGTCAGAACTGTTGGGATTCCCTGATTTTAGAATTCAGGAATTGCATTGCTTCTAGCAGTTCTGGAGCCAGCCTCGAATGGTTGCCAAGTGGCTGCTGGTTGGTCAAGTGGCCTTTGATGGCACAGTAGAGACTTTGATCAACTGGACAATTTTTTTTTCTGAAGATGTGGAAAAGATTACTAAGAAAATGGCTATTGCATGGCTGGATGGTAGGCTGCCTCTTGATTCAGAAAGATTTCTGTGGCAAATATGCTGAGAGAGGGCCTGATGTTATGGAGGCTGCATTGTAGATCCATTGAACTTTTCAGTTTCTTATAAGAAGGATTGGAAGGGCTGGTCCTCCAACTCTAGCAATCAGGTTGGGCCTGAAAACTTGGTTCACGGACATTCAGTAGGAACCATTTGTACTTTGGTGTAAGTTAGCTTACTGGCAGTGGAGTGAGCTGTTAGGGAAAGTTCCTGGGGGAGAAACAATTTTCTTGTTCTCTTGAGATCACTGGATCTTCAATGGAAAGTTTTTGCCTGTTATATACTCTTGGTAATATGATAATGCAGTCCAATTGTTGACATACTTTTTTATTCTGTGCTGTGACAGTTGTCTTTCTTAATCAGTAGTTGTACATAATTAAAAACATCATAAACCTAAAATTAGAGACAAGCTCAGACAGACTTGAGTTCTCTTTGGAGAACATCTGGCTGTCTTTGAACAATCACCTGACTTCTCCTGAAGCCAAAATTGACTCTGTTCTGTCTGAAATCAGATATCACAGCCCTTATTTAGTCAGCAATGTCTGGAACTAAATTCGTCATCTGAATTCTATTCTTTATGACTAGAGTGATCAGGTATACTGCTTTGCCTGGGGACATTTATAGTTTATACCTGCTGTCTTAGTATAATTATTAATAACTGCCACTTCTACCCTAAAAATATCTCAGTTTGAATGATCAAGTATATGTTAGCCTCTGACCATGACCAAATAACCAAATTTTGAATAGTCCCCATATGTCAAGTCCTATGCTGGCTATTGTTCTCTGGGGCCACCTTATAAGAGAATACCTTGTTGATTCTGGTCATCCACAATCTTTCCTTCACTCTATGGCAGAAAGGAGCAAAGAATGAGAAGTTGACAGGTTGCAGAGTCACTGGCAAGAAACCTTACTACTCACTAGATTTTTGGATAATCTTCACTGCCTTGGGACAGGGTAATTCATGGAAGCTCTTTTGCTTCCATCCTGAAGTGTAACTTTGGTTTCAAAGGCTCTGCATTGAGAAGGAGACTCCTGATCATTTCAAACATCTTTGAAACATGACATCAAAGAGTTCCTTTCCTGCCTATTTCACTCCCAGTACTTCCTCATTCCAGGTTTCTGATATTCTTTTTTCATTTTGAAAACTCCCTGGTCAAGCCATGACTAATGTCCTATAACTTTCTAAAAAATCTATTTAGGAGAGATGTTCTCAAAAATAAAAGAAACAGGCTTGATTTGTCACCAATACAGCCAGGGAAATCTTGACTTGGAGCTGCGTTTTTAAAAATATGCCATCACAGACACACACACACACACACACACACACACACACACACCCCAAAGAAACAAACAAACAAATGATAAAAGCTTATTTCTCTTTTGGGCCACCAAGAGTAAACTGGGACATTTTTACAAAAAATACTTTAAATTAGGATAATATAGGCTCTTCTTGTGTTAATGGTAAATATTTTTTGATTTTATGTAATACATTTCATGCCAATGACCTGTCTTCCTCAGGTGGCAAGCCCAGCTTATACAGGACAGCCCCAACAAGATAAAGTTTAGAAAAGGTTTTTGAAAAGCATAAACCTCTGCACCTATGTGAGGTAGTGGTATCGCTGTGGATTAACAGGGATCTGTGACTAATGCAGTAAGGGGAAGCTGGGTAAACTCTCTAGTGTGGTACTGAGAAAGGCAAGACCTCATGTTGAGGGCAGTGATATTTAAGGCAGACAAACCTGGGATCCCCAAATCCTTTGGGTAGAGGGAATGTGAAGTTTTGATCTCTCTCTCCCTCCCTGTCTCTGTCTCTGTCTCTTTCTCGTGTGTGTGTGTGTGTGTGTGTGTGTGTGTGTGTGTGTGTCTGTGTGCATTTAAAATATCAGCCATAATCAAATCATTTGGGTATTGGGATTGGAATTGACGGGGTAAAAAGACCCACCCAGTTTTAACAGATTCCTTCAACATCTCTTGGAGATGCTTCTAAAATGGCTGCTCAATACTTTGTTTCTTAAGACAAACTTTTGAATGTGGTTCTAGAGATAAGGCAAAGCCTGGACAAGAAAGCGTTATAGAACACATCATTCTAGGAATTTTAAGGTTAGAAGGGATCTTAGATACCATGGAATTGACTTTTGATTGTAATCCATGATTAATATTTAAAAAATCAAAACATGAGGAGTGATACAAGCTTGCTAACTTTGAACTTTGCTAAGTAGAGACACTGTTAAAGAAAAATATTACCATTTCTTTTATCACTATATCATAAAATAATGGTCTTTTGGTCCAATACCAATATGTCCATAGGTTCATATTTTTAAAGAATTGAAAACGTTTAGCTTAATCAAAAACTTGCTACATTGTCTTTATCTCATTCTTGCTCAGGAATGATTGACTGATAAATATTTTGTCACTGACTGTCTGTGGACTACTACTTGGGAACAATTGATTTAGTTCAACTACATTCATTTCACAATTGAATAAAATGAAGCCCAGAGAGGGAAAGTTGTGTCTTAGGGACCCACAACTGGTTAGTGATAGAGTTGGGCTAGAATATGGATCTTATGAGTTTGGTCAATGATTCTCTGCAGTCTTGGCATAGAACACGAAGTCAGGAGAATTTTTTTTTCCATATGAGATACCATATATTATGCCAATTTTTTTAAAACATGATTTTTTCTTATAGCAGATGCTACTGCAAATTCTACCTTAATAAATTTGTCTGGAGCAACTTATATAAGTTTGGGGCTGTGCCTGTCTAAATAAAGAGATGAATGTGATTTGAGATACACAGCTGGTTGCATTGATTTAATTTATTCGTCCATTATCCAGTTGACTTTACAAGAGTAAGCAGAGGGAGAAGTTAAATACAAAGAATGATTTCTTAAGTCAAAAGGTTGTAAAAATTGTTTAAATTGTATTAGTGTCTAAATATGAAGCCTTGCCAGGGGCTTTAGCACACTTTTTTTTTTTTCCAAATCTACAATTGTTGGCGAGGCTGCCTCTTCACATTGCTTTAAATATCTGTGTTGCTTTGGAGTCAATCAGTGAATCCAAATGCTGTGTGGAGACTCAAATACACACATTTACATTGCATAACAAGTGACTCTATGTGTGCCACCTTTACCTCAGAAAATCATGAAGAAGAATTGAAGGGGCACATGCCCTCACTTTAGTATCAGTATTAACACCACAACCTATAGATTGCTGGGGTCTCAGTGCTGACAGTTACCCGGTTTTTCAAACCAATGACTAGATTATGTGGCCAACTATGTACACCTAGATGCAGATTAGAAGGGGACTGGGCTCAGAGAGTAGAGATGAACTTAGGGAGGCATTTCTTTTCAGAGTCATATGTTGCATATGTGATAATATGTGAAGGATTCCAGGAAGGGTTCTGCGTTCTCATATAATGGTATTCCTGTCCCCTAGTGGCTCTTTCCTTTGGGATAGAAGGGTATTTGTTCCCTATCGATGGATAGCTCTCCCAGAAGGGAGGGAAAAAGATACAGTATCAGCTTGTAGCACTTTAATCTGGAAATTTTTTCATAGCCTTTCCAAGGAAGAGAGCCAAAGAAAGTAAGTTATCAAAGTAAAGAGGAAGGGGAGGGAGGGAGGGCCAAGTGGGCTGTCTGAAAAGGAGACTGTAGGATGCTGCTACGGCTCTCGTCATCAGCATAGGGATAGGAGGAAGAAATTGGGAGCCTGGTTAGGGGTTATGAGGGTAGAGGAGAGAGTTCTTCAAAGACAGGCTACAAAGGCTGTGTGGCTACCATCCATCTTCCATTATCTCAACATACCGTTTGGAAGTTCCTTGTACTCAGTCGTATTTACCAGCAGGGAGAAGAATAGGGCCTCATAAGAAGGGCCAAATAGCTTGAGCCATAGGAAGGGTTATGTGTTCTTAGCGTGAGAGTGAAGGTGTGGGGAGTAATACTGATATTGATAACAATAGAAATCTGCCAAAGAGGTAGTCAACTACTTATTCATAGGCCAGTGGTTGAATGATGCCTGGTGCTTTATAGTTTGTGAAATACTTTTACACCTTACAGTTTATGATACACGATCTCATTTAATTATTACTTCCTGTGATAGCCAAAGCAGGCATTATTATTCTTATCTTATAGATGAGAAAGCAGAGGTTAATTAATTTCAAATGACTTGACTAAGGTCAAAAGGCAAATTTGATCTAGAATCAAGGTATTGTAAATCCAAACCCAATGTTTTTCTAAGAAACATTGCTGACATTTGGTTTTCTGAAACCTCTTAATACTTTTTTTGTTTTACAATTCAAGGATTCATTTATTCACTAAACATTTGACAGCCTACTCTGCATAAAATTCTGTGCATAGAATCCACCCTCACAAAGGTCTCTTATAAATACTGTCTGAAAAACTGAGTAGCAATTACAAGGTAAGCTAGATGATTTAGGAATTCAGAGAAATGGAAGGATATAGAATCATAGCATCTTTACAACATGGAGGCATTATCCAGGCCACCTCTTCCAACAACTGACTCCAAAAGTAATTTTCTCTTTAACATCCCTGACAGTGAAGGTCCAGTGTCTGTTTCAGTATTTCCAGTAATGGTGGGTGGTGCTCTCTCCCTCATAAGGCAGTCTGTTGCATTGTTACATTGCCTCAACTATAACATTATAATATTGTTTCTAGAATTGTCCTCCCATAATATTCAGCTGGGTGGTTTAATTTATTTCAAGAACAGTGGTTCACAATCATGCATGTGGGGTGGGCATGGTGGATTGTGTGTGTACTAGACTCATCAGTGGGACTTTTTCAAATTACATGTGCCTCTCACCACTCCTTATCTCTTGTTCCTTTCCCCTGGCCCACAGATGCTGCTACATTCCCTGACCCCAGATTTCCTGTTCTGGGTACAAATGTCCCAGGTCCTTCAACTACTTATCATATACTATGTTTTCTGTACTTTTTCATCATTCTAGTTTATCTATTCTGAACTTAACCAAGTATGTAAATGTTTCTCTCAAAGTATTGAAAACAATAGCACAGATGTGGTTGGACTGGAACAGGAGACTGTGGGACCATTGCTTTTAGTGAACTAGACAAAATACTTCTCCTGGTGTACTTTTTTAGATTGCACTCACATCTTTAGCAGTCACATCTCTCTGCTGGCTCATATTGATCTTGAGGCCAACTAAAATCCCCAGGCCTATTTTGCACAAACTGCTGTCAAGACTGGTCTCATCCTATGCTGTACTTGTGAAATTGATATTTTGAACCTGAATGCTGGACTTAGCACATATTTCAGTTAAATTGGATCTTTTTGGTGTTAGGCATTTTATTCTGGTTTATTGAGATCATTTTGAATCCTGATTTGGTTATCCATCCTATTGACTATTCCTTCTAAGCTTTACATAATGCTCACATTTTACGGGCTTGGCTTCTGTATTCATTCAGGTTGGTATAAGCTTTCTTCATGGAGGAGGTAGATTTTGTATTAGGGTCCTAGTGGGGATTCCCTTACTCTCCAAGGACGTGAACTTTTCCTGATTGGGAGAAAGTCTAATAACATAAGAGCTATTTGTTTGTTCACTAATTCACTCATTCATTCATTAATTTATTGATTATTTACTGAGTTCCCACCATATCCTCAACACCACTCATTGTGCTGAGGATTACAGTAGTGAACATGACAGACGTGGTAACTGCGCTTAAAAGCTTAACAATTTGGTTGAGTGACTCTAAAATCTAGCTCATACCTGCTACAGTATATTGCCAGAGAAGGTTAAATTTTCAAATCATAAATTTACTCTTTTGGTGGCTTTCATATCTGTGGCTGTTTAGATACATTTCTATTCAATTTGATTCAATTCAACACATATTTATTTACTAGGCACTGTGCTAGGCACTAAGATATAATGGAGAAAAAGAAACACGTTGCCTCTGCTTTGTTGAGCTTACATTTTAATACAGATGATTAGGTAAGAAGCAAATAAGCAATTATAATACACTGTGATGTGTTATGTTCTCTGACAGGAATAGTATGTGGTATTCTGATCGTGTATAGCAGTATCAAGTAACCCAGACTTGTGGAGGGGGTGGCCAAGGAAAGCTTTTTGACAAAATGACATTTTTAGATAAGATCAGAAAGATGAGTGTAAAACAAGTGAAGTAGCAGGGTAAGAATAAACTAGGCAGAGAGAATAGCTGACGCGAAGGTTTGGGGGGAATGAAAGAGTACAGTACATTGGGACAATTGGAAGTTGTTCCTCAGGCTAGAACAGAGTGAGGGCTGGAGATTGCCTATCATATCAATTTGGTCTTCCTACTGAGTTTGGGGTACTAACTTGTTATTAGACACCCCATATTTATTTCTAGGGAGCTGCTATAGAAGCCAGATTGCTACCTATACACCGTGAGATAGCTTTGAGGGGTGGAGTCAAAATGACTTGTTTTCCTGAAGGCTTATTGTCTATGGTTGCAGCTGTAATAAGATTAGGGAAATCCCTCACATTTCCAAGTACTTCATACTTTTCTTCTAATGTTTCTTTTAACACATGGGATATTTTTTAAACTTAGTTTTATAAATTGGCCATTTGAGAACTTATTTACAAAACAGAAAGAAATTCACAGATACAGAAAACAAACTTATAGTTACCAAAGGGAAAGTGAGGGGGATGGATAAATTGGGAGTGTGGGATTAAGAGATGCACACTACCATGTATAATATAGGTAAACAACAAGGATTTACTGTACAGCACAGGTAACTATATTCAATATCTTGTAATATAATATAGTGTAAAATAATTGAAAAAATAGGTATATTCATATATATGTATAACTGAATCACTTTGCTGTACACCTGAAACTAGCATAATATTGTAAACCAACTACACTTCAATAAAAAATAATAAAACAAAATAAATTTTTACTTAAAGAAAGCAGAACAAATTGGGGGATTGTCTTCATCTGAAACCTCTGTGTCAAAATATCACTTTGGATCGTGTACTTACTTCCTGTGTATTCAAAAGCACTGCACTTGAAAAAGGGGAAAAATTAAAAAATAAATTGGCCATTTGACTCAATCTTGCTAAGATGTTTGACCCTGGGGATGAAGCTCATTGTTTATAAGCACTACTGCTTACCTTGTTGAAATAAAAACTGTGCAATTGCTTTATGGCAAAAAATAGCCTACTGCAATTAAAAATAAATGATAGGTGTGACTGTGCACTACATGCACACTAAATATTTCAGTGTAGGGGGTAGGAACTTAGGTTTTCATACTGTATGAGGTAAGTTAACCTAATAATTTAATCCTTTGCAAAGTGTTTGAAAAGAAACAGATTTTTTTTTTTAAAGGCTACTATGAAGGAGACTTATAAAGTCTAAGATGTAACTCAATGAAGAGGTTCTCAGGGAGCATGGCTACAGGAAAGTGTTCTGAAATTTGGGTAGATGTCTAAGGTAGATAAATTGAAGGGCTGATTAGGTGAATTTGGGATTTGTGGAGAAAATCTTATGTTCAGTTAAAAAAAATCCAAGACTCTATTATGGTTATCAGGGGGAAAAGCAGGTGGGAAGGGATAATTTGGGAATTTGAAAATTGCACCTCTTGAGGAGTGATGGAAATGTTAGCTATCTTGATTGTGGTGGTGGTTTCATTGGTGGATATAGCTATCAAAATTCATCAAATTGTACATCTGAAATATGTGTAGTTTACTGTTCAGGAAACATACCACAATAAAGGTGTTTAAAAATAATTCAAGACCCTAGTTTCTCTGAGGATTCTTTCTCCCTAGCATGGCACTTTTGAGGGTCTTTGAGAATCTGAGGCCATATTATAGCTGGTAAGTCTTATAGCTGGAACATAGCTTGCGCAGTACTAGGGAACAGAGGCCACAGTTGCCTTTGTGTTGGAATGCTAAGTTAGACGTAATCCCAAGTGGAGGAGAGAGAATTCCTTTACTTTATACATGAAAGTATTAAATAATATACTAATAATGACAGGAAAGTTTTATTGAACACTTAGTATATATCAGGCACTATTTCAGATACTTTACATACATGATCTAATTTAACACATACTACAACTTTGTGAGGTATTTACCATAGCATTATTGCCTTCATTTTACAGGTGAGAAAACAAGGACCTAGAGATAAGCATATTATCCAAGATCCCACAACCAGTAAGTGGTTGAATTGGGCACATTTTCAGGTCTTTCCAGTGTTAAAACTCATTTTTGTAACCATTGTGTTATCCTCTCATCACCAAATTCCAGGGAGGTGATCCTGAGATGGTGTAGAACATTCTCTTAGTCAATAGATCAATATACTGGTGAAAGTCATCCATTCATTTCTCTGTCTCTCACATAGCTGAGAGACAGCACTTCATATTGGAAAGGGCATAGGCTTTGGACTCAGACCTGGTCCAATCCTTTCTGTACAACTTAAAGTGTGAGCATGGGTGAGTGATTTAACCTGCACAACTCTCATCATCAGTTGCTGAATCTATAATATAAAGATCATGATGTCTATTTTGCATGGTTGTTGTAAGGAGTAAATGCAACATGATAAGTAAAATGTCTAACACAGAGCCTTGTGGATCACAGGTACCCAGTAATGGTGGCTGTTTCAGTAATTAGAAGTGGTCCAATTAGATTACTGAGTTGTGGTGATGGGCATGTAACATCTTTGTCCAGAGCCAAGGGGATAAAAACAGCACCTGCAGGTAGCTCTTTAAAGAGATCTAGCTCAATTTGTGACTTCCAATCTATCCTACCTCTAACTGCTACATCCAATAGATTAGCTTTAATGTAGGTAATAGAAATTGATATCCCTAAGTTGTGGTATTAACCTAAACTCAATTAAAGCGCCACATTGCATTACTGCACTCCTCCGCCCATTTGTGATTGCACACCGCTGGACTAGATGCCAGTTTCCATGTCTTTGTTTCGAAGCAATGCATTCCACACATGGAAAGAAAACTGCAGTGCAGAAGGAGGCATGATGAGAAGTTACTTGTAGGTTCAGGAAAAAACAGAGTATCCTTAATTTATATCCCATTCACAATACACAACCATTTGTTCAGTAAAACCCCCTGCTACATTTATACTTTAAATTATTTGCTGGAAACTTGAACTACAGAAAGAAGCTGAGTTCAATTGCTTTCAATTCAATAGCAGCAAACCCACTTATTTTCACTCTTTTGTCTGGGAAAGTAAATCCTTTAGTACAGTGCATTTCCCACACAGTCAGAGTTTGTTGGTTATTTATGTTTCGATGTTGGATTTTCATCTCCCTGCTTTTCATCAGAAGCAATTATAAAGCCACCATCATGAAAATAATGAGCACAGATACGTGGTTCAACATGTTTGCATTATGACTCTTTGGCCCATTCAAATAAAGCTCCAGGGTTAATTTCTTTACGAAGGGAGATTTTTCCTCTTTGGTCCTACATATGCTAAGAATCAGTATTGTCACACAGCCCTGCCTTCTGTGTCCTCTGAGGTTTGAATACAATGAATAAAACAAAAGAGAGGGAAAAACTGCTGAGAGTAAAGGTCCCAGGAAAAAGAATCTCAAGGTGATTCACAAAGTTGAGCCCTAGAGGAAGAACCTGGTTCCCACCTGCACAAACACTGACAATTGTTTGGAAAATGTCATCAAGTTGAGGGTATTTAGAAAGGAGGATGAGGGAAAGTTTATTTCTATCAGCCAACAAAAGGGCTTGGAGGATTCTGAAATTACTCTCACTGAAATTAGTTCCAAAGAAAAGGACATGTTTCATTTTCCAGTGGAGATTTTATGCCAGGAAGTATAACATCTATCAACAAACAGGAAATAGTTATGAGATTTCAAGTGAATAATGCATTTGAACACCTAGCATAGTGCTTGGCCAAGCACAAGCTCAACAAAGGTTAAGAATCCAATTAATGAAGATTTTGTACGGGCACAGCATTATACTAAGGGTTATCAAGAGGCCTAGGGTAACATCTTAGTCCTCAAAGCTTAGAAACTTAGCAAGACAGGACCCACAAATGAAGAGAGAAGCAGCAATATGAGGCAGTGGAGGTAAGTATCAAATGATGGATGCGAACAAGGAAGAAGTTAGCATTTGCTGAGCATCTATTACATGCCATTGATTCCTCATGGAAGTCATGAGGTTGGCACTATGATTATTTCCATTTTACAGATGAGTAAGCTGAAGTTTATAGCAATAGAGTGGTTTTGTCTTGGTCACATAGGTAGTAAGTGACATATCTGAGATTTTTGATCCTTGCTCCAAATTTTATACAGATCTTCCTCAACTTATGATGAGGTTATGTCCCCATAAACCCACTGTAAGTTGAAAATATTGTAAATCAAAAATGCATTGCTGTACACCAGAAATTAACACAACATTGTAACAAATTGTACTTCAATAAAAATACATTAAAAATACATTTAATGCACCTAGCTTACTGAGTGTGATAGCTTAGCCTAGCCTACCTTAAGCCTGCTCAAAACACTTATACTAGCCTGCAGTTGGGCAAAATCTTCTAATACAAAGCTTATTTTATAATAAAGTGCTGAACTTATCGGGTAATTTATTGAATATTGTTCTGAAAGTGGGAAACAGAATGGTTGCAAATGCATTGGTTGTTTAACCTTGTGATCGCATAGCTGAGTGGGAGCTGTGGCATGCTGCTGCTGTCCAGCATCATGACGAGGTATCATATCACACACCACTAGCTCAGGCAAAAATCAAAATTCGAAATTCGAAGTACAGTTTCTACTTTATGCATATCACTTTCACACTGTCATAAAGTCTAAGAATCAATAATAAAATTAAAGAATAAATAATAATAATAACTACAACAATAGATAGTATAGTAACATATATTAATATATTAAATTATAAAATATAATTATATTTTATTCATCATCATAATAAAATATGATAATTAATAATACTAAATTATATAAATAAATAATAAAGTTGAGAAATCAAGCCATTTTAAGTTAGGTGCCATCTATACTCTTTCTATGATATGTACCATGCTCTTTCCTGTGGAGAAACAGAGAGAGGCCGCTTCATCCTTCTTGTTCACCTAGAACACCTATTTGCTAGACTCCTTGTTAAATCTTGTACATATAGTATATCATTGTAGTATAGAAGTTAAGGTTATGGACTCCCTAGGTTCAACTTGTCTCTCCACCCCCCAGCTGTGTGACCTTGGACAAGTTACTCAACCTCTGTGTGCCTCAAAAGGAAACGCAACATACTTAAAAAAGAGTTTGGCACATTTTAAGTCAAATATAAGTGATGGTTGTTATGATTTGTATTATTTAATCGTTATAAATCTCTATGAAGTAGGGACTATGGTTATGTTCACTTTACAGATGAGGAAACTGAGCCTTCGAGACATGAAATGACTTTCTAAAAAAGCAAGTGTAGGCCTGCTCAAAGGAGCCTATCCTCCAGGTGAGTCACAAGGGAGGCCCTGAGGGCAGGAAGCAACCCTCACCTTCCCAAGAGGAATAAATCCCAAGAGGAAAGCTGTCAATGAATCTGTAAGTAATGGCCTGGAAGGGTGTGCCGGGAATCCTAAACTTGAGTTTACAGCAGCCCTGTCTGCCTCCAGATGGCTCCCACAGTCACAACCCCGGCAGACAATCAAAGGGCAGAGGAATTTCCAGAGCAGAAACTAGCCCTGGAAGCACCAAATTAGGGAGAAAAGAATCCGATTGCTTAATTGAAAATTTATAAAAATATGTACAATTATGAGTCCATTACGTGGTGAGGCACAACCCCCCACTGGAGAGTGATTTAACTGCCGCTAGCTTTCCGCTCTGCATAGCTGAGTCTCCGGGGGGCCATTGCTCTAGCAGTTTGGCTACCTCAGCTGCTACTGCACCTCCTCATTTTCTTCCACTCCCGAGTCTCGAGTGGTGTGACTTGGGAAGCCAACCCTGTCTTTTGTAAAGCCTGCCATTTCGCCTATGTAGCTGGTAAGCGCTGGTGATTTATGTCTGGGAGTCTGTTTAACTGGGGTTTCTGCCTGCCTGAAGCTTCCAGTGATAATAGCCCTCCTAATTAACTCTGTTATTCTTTATTCCTCGCCCTCTGAGCTTCCTTTGAAACTCTCCCAACTTTCGATGACTCAGAGTTTTAGAGAAGCATTTTCCTGTGTAGGAATTTCACCTAGGCTCCATCCAGTCCTTCAAGTGTCACATCAGCACCTGCACCCACATGAACTTTGTGCTGAACCCCAGTGTTCCAGTAGAGAATTGTCTCCATGTATCACAATTACACAGGCTTGAGCTAAACGACTCTGTGGCAATCCACTGGGAAAATTCATCGGCTCAAGAGCTTATAAATGGACTTAATTTACCCTGCTTAAAGAAAGTGTACCTGTGCCCGTTGACTCCTAAATGGATGGTGTGCTGAGCTAAAGCAATGAGATTCTGAATGAAAAAGTCCCCAAGAGCAAAAAGGGAAAGCTCTGAGCTAGCGTTGCAAACAAAGTGCCTCCCTGTACCTCTGAGATGCAGTTAGGAGCTGGTTTGACATAGATTTAGAGAGGAGACATGCCGTACCATTCCCAGGCATGATTTCCTGACTATGGGGGTTTGGATCATTTACATATGGAATAGATGCTGCTGTAACTTTAGAGTGCTCTAGGCTGATGTGGCAGACGGCAAGGGAACCTTCATGGAAACTATTCCAAGATACTTTCCCATGATTCGTGGTGGGTGAATGGATGGAGTGAGATAACTCTATTTCAATAATATGATCAAGGGAAGCCTGGAGGTTATGTTGCCTTATTGGGATCTTGGTAACATGAGTAAGTGAAGCAAAATCGATTTCCAAGTAGATAAGACACATATATCTCTGATTCATTAGGGCTCCGTACCATGGCACGCTTGTATTTTTTTTAACCTGGCTCTGGTTACTCCCACTAGGTTTTTACAGCACAAACTAAGAAGTATAAGACCCTTTTCAGTGTTTTATTCTCCTTACTTTATCGTCTTTAATCTGTTGTTCTGAATCATTGATATATGTGCTGAAGCTCATGGAAGGTTCACACACTCTGGTAAAGTCACCTCACTTCTCTTGGTCTCCATACACTACTCAGCAAAATGGCGGTGATGCCCATTGATATTACTATGCTATACTCTGAGGGACAAAGAAACCTTGGTTCTTGCCTCTGAGTATGATGAGCGAAACAGACAAAAACTGTTTTAGGGGACAAAGTCAGATTGTAACAGGATGAAGGGTTAAACAGGATGTGAAAATGTATAGGGGAATTGGGAAACAGGGACATTTGGAAGGATTGTTGGGTACCTGTGGGGATATCTATTAGGGCCTAACATAGTTTGGAGGGTGATTTTTCAGAGCACCAGAACATTTGTTTGATTTTTAAAAATCCAATTATGGTCAGTGGCCCAAATGTAGGAATAGAGGAGTGGGTGATTGGATTGACTAAAGGCTAAAGATTTTCAAGACGATTTTGGTAGAATTGCCTAAGGAGCCGATGGATTTAAAGGTATTGGCAAAAGAGTGTTTAAAGATTGAATTGCAAACTTGAGGCAGGAGAGGGAAGAAAGTGAAGCCAGAAATGGACCGATAGGCTGATGAAAATGGAAGTCTCACAGCCTGAGGAACTTAGTGAAAATGGAGAACAGAAGTGGGAGTAATGGAGTGAGTTTAACAAACAAGAGATAGTACTCAAAGAAGGAGCTCTTGGCGTTCAACGGTTCTGAAGTGGAGCAGTTCTGGTGGGAGATGACATCCACCATGTGGCCCTGGGAGTAGCTTTCTGAAATAGAATGGAGGACGAAATCCTCATGGTAGAAGAGGTCAAAGAACCGTGCACAGCAGTAGTAGGCTTGCAGCATAAATAAGACCCACAGGTTGATGGATGGAGTTGGGCTAGAGAGACCCACTGAGACTGTGGTGCCAAAGACCACAGAGAACATTGGTGAGTGGTCTAGGGGCCAAGAGAAGACAGTGATGAAGAAAGAGAGAAAAACATATATCCTGATCCCTGAGGAGAGTCTTCTGTAAGGGAGTGGAAGGCAGCACTGTGAGGTTAGAGTAATTCATTGTTAAAATATTTTAGCCACTCTAGTGCCCAGAACAGAAACTTCTAAATTAAGCGAGGGTGAAGTAAGGAAATGATGTGGTGGTTTGTGAAAGCCTCCTTGGAAAAACACTAGGTTCAATGTTCACACTCTAAACCAACGCAATCATTATCCTTGCAACCTATTGATGTAGAATGTAAGAGTAGAGTGGCTTGCAGTGGGTCCTCATGCTTGTCCTGTGGGATAAGGGAGTTCAATCATCCCATTTGCAAAGGAGAGAATAGACAAGGGTTCTGTGGTCAGATTTTAAAGCAAAGCTATTGATTGAACTCTCTTTAATTGGCTATCACTTTCTAATTGGCTGATGATGTACAGGCCCCTTGAAACTCCCAAGAGAATTTCCAGGAATCTGGGCTGCACAGTAGTGACAAATGATAACTTCAATAACCTTGTTTCTTTGCTAAGGGCAGCCACTGGTCAACTTTATAGGACTGTTTTGTGGGGCTTTTTCCATTACTTTCAGTTAAGGACTTTGAGATATTTGCACCATCAGTGATTTTGATCATTAGAACACAATTGACTTACTATTTGTATTTATTTTTTACTTATTTATAGCTAAGGATACTGAGATTTTAGATGCTTGGATAATAAGCATTTATATTTGTTATCACTCCTGTATTTGTCTATTTACCACCTTCAAAAATATCATGTCCCTTACTTTGTTGAATTTATCAACATTGCCCTATGCTGTTAAGGAAAAATTTTCCATTTCCAGATTTCACAATGGATTTTGCATCCAGTCATGGATTTCGGCACTGGCAAGATCAAGCTATTTTGGAAAAATAGTGTCCTGGACAATTAACAAGGTTGTATAGTTTTGATAGTGAGATGTGTGTAGAAAATGCTGGAATGGACTCTAGAGTTTTCTCTGTAGACAGCCATACCTAAAGGTTATTTTCTTCTTCTCTAAGAGAGGACATTGTTTGGATCTGTTTCTCAGAATTCCTTTGTCTTTTTCTCTTGTCTTTCTTCTGTTGTCCTTCAGATCAGACAAATAAACTATTGGAAATATATAATCATCTCATTTGCAGGCAAATGATTCTGGCCCCAAATTGTTATGAGTGAGTATGTATTTTTAAAAAGATTCTTAGCTTGCTCTGAGATGGGAGGTTTTGTTTTCTGTACAGACTACCCATAGAGCAAGCGCCGCCTTGCATTAGTGACTTTGGAGTGCTTGGCTGAATGAGAACATGGCTGCTCCGCACTGTATTCACTGTAGTGTTTTCTATTGATATAAATTTCTAGAATTCAGGCTTTGCCTGCACTCAGGCACTATGTAGTTCTATTTGGCAGATGCATCTGAAGCCCTTAATATTTTGGAGAACTTCAGAGTTGAAGGGAGCCAACAAATTCCATTAAATCACCTCTTAATTGGTTTCTCTTTCCACTCTCTCCCAATCCATGCCCTGGGTGTTTGTGGGATTCTTCCTGATTTGATTCTCTGCATTTTTCTCTAGTAGCAGCAGGACTCCCTCAGGTGCCCCCTGAGAGTTTTACTCCCTCAGTGTTTCCTCAGTGTATTCTCAGATGAGACTGTGACAGATGCCCACAGGAGTCCTCAGACAGGGGGAGATGAGGTGCCTCTTCACACCTCTCTGCAGTTTCACACTTGCACACGGATGCTTCCTTGAACACCCGCAGCCCATCTGTTCTTACATCGGCCCTATAAAACTAGATATCATTATTAATAGCATATTTCCCCTAAATTTTCTTTATTGGCAAATTACTTGCAAGTTGCTGCCTCTTCTTTCTCAGGTAGGTCGGGTGAGTACTAGAGAAAATAATTCAGATAGTGGTACCTCTGAAATTCGATCTCTGAGATGCATTCAGGTATAATCATACTCTTCCCATTATACTGGTCTTCCAAGAAGGTGATAAACGTGCCAGATAGAGAACAGTACTGAAGGATCTTGTGCTGTTTGCACTCAGAGGCGTCTGCTTTTACCTTGGTGCAATTTGATGCAACAGAGCTCTTGTTACAAAGTTCCCTTGGTGGGGCAGAGTCATCATGAAATGTTTAGGTGCAGTGGGGGCCTCAGAGGCTGATTCAGAGTGTTTGTCTGACATTCAGTTCTTCTCGTGGTCCTGAGGCTTAATGGGTTTACATTTGGATTGGTTGCTTGGACCCTTTACCAGCATCAAAACAAATGCAGGCAATATTAAGTGCTGTGTGCTGAATTTGGCCATTATATTCCAGTTTGAATCAACCTATACTTCTGGGTCAAGTTTCTATAGTATTGCTTTCTGTGCCTTTTGACCCTTCAGAGAGAGCTACTGTTTTGTTTCCTCTGTCTTTAGTCTGTTCTAAGCTCTGTCCCCATCCCCACAATTATTCCCATTTCATCAGGTCTCTGGGAGTTGCACTTTTCCTCTGCAGCATCTTTAAACACTCTTCTCCTCAATTTACTATTTTTGATTTAAAAAAATACAAAATACTTTAAATATGATAATTCTAATAGAAATATTTACTTTGATGCAGTGATGTTCTACTCAACCACCCATTGCTAGATTTTGTTGGACAACTATATTACAAACTATAAAACTGGAAGTGTTCACATTTATCACCCCCTTTTCTCATTTTAGATTCCTTTCTTCCCTTTTGCTCTCTTTTCCCCCCCCATCCCCATTCTCCCTTTCTTTTAACCTTTAGCTGGCTCTTTTCCATATTTCTCTTTGTTGCAAAAAGATTAAACTTGCTTGACTAGGTTCTGAGTCAGCAAAGCTGTGAAGCAAAAGATAAAGCATCTTTTTTTTTAACCTCCATTTTTCTTCTAATGTTCCTTTATCGAGAGGTCTTTAAAAACCTTTCTCAATGCCTGTTATTTTACACTGGTAGTTTCTTTGGTGTCATCATATCTTGATGCCTTCTCCATGACGGGATCTTGGCTGCACCACTGCCCTCTCCTCAGAGCCCTTATGTTTCCTCCCTGCATTTCTTTCTTTCTTTTTTCCCTACACTTTAACAGAAGACCTGAATAAGACACCAAACCTAAGAACTCAGAAAACTTTATGTTTTCTTCATGTCTTAAATATTTCCCCTTGGATTACCATGGAAATCTAGATTTTTTTTTCAACTAAACAGAAAGCCAGACTTCAAATGACAGCCTTAAGGGAATGATCAGCCTCTAATAGGAAGCACTGACCAATCTCCTACATTTTATAAGCTTAGCTTTGCTATAAATAATGTTTTTTGTATCCAGCATTGAGGGTGGGCTGAAGAGACATCATCTGCTTTCAACATTAAAAAATAAACTTAATGAGCAGAGAAGAAAATCCTCCAGTTCTAACATAAATGGTAGTCCAGTGGTTTTTAAACCTGTTTTAACTTCTGGCCAGCTATTTTTTGAATATGTCTGGCTTGACAATAAGGAATAGAGTATATCATAGGGTGTGGAGAAAAGGGAACCTTCCTATACTGTTGGTAGGAATGTAGTTTGGTGCAGCCATTATGGAAAACGGTATGGAGATCCCTTAAAAAAACTAAAAATAGACTTACCCTATGATCCAGCAATTCCACTCCTGGGCATACATCTGGAGGAAATTCTAATTCAAAAAGATACATGTACCCCAGTGTTCACAGTGGCACTATTTACAGTAGCCAAGACATGGAAACAACCAAAATGTCCATTGACAGATGACTGGATGAAGAAGTTGTGGTATATTTATACAATGGAATACTATTCAGCCATAAAAAAGAATAAATAATGCCATTTGCAGCAACATGGATGGATCTGGAGATTGTCATACTAGATGAAGTAAGCCAGGAAGAGGAAAAAATACCACATGATATCACTTATATGTGGAATCTAAAAAAATGACACAAATGAACTTATTTACAAAACAGAAACAGACTCATAGACATAGAAAACTTATTGTTTCTGGGGAGGGGGGATTGGGATGGGAAGAGATAAATTGGGAGTTTAGGATTTGTAGATACTAACTACTATATATAAAATAGACAAAAAATAAGGTTCTACTGTATAGCATGGGGAGCTATATTCAATATCTTGTAGTAACTTATAATGAAAAAGAATATAAAAGGAATATATGTATATATTTATATGACTGAAACATTATTTTGTACACCAGAAATTGACACACATTGTAAACCTACTGTATCTCAATCAAAAAAAGAAAAAAAAGGAATAGATCATCTCATAATGAGATAGAAGAGCCTTGGGGATCAGAGTGTGAGTTCTGGCATCACCATAGGTCTATATTCAAATCCTAACTCTGCAACTTTCTAGTTACGTGATCTTGTGCAAGTGAGTTACTATCTTCTCTTAGTCAGTTTCTTCATCTGTAAAATGGGAATTAATTATAGTACCTCATCTCACAAGATTGAGAATTATATAGATGAAATATATATAAGTGCATATGTGTGGCACATGTTAAATTTCATGTTTATGATAATTTTATAGATTTCTCATGAGGTAATAGTGCATTATAATGCAATTAAAATGTGCTGAAATTTGTAATTGAAGTTACAATTCAGATTTCAGTAGGATCTCTTTCTTGTGAACATAAAAATAAAAATTCTCAGATAGGTGGATGGTTGCCTGTGTAGTTTTCTCCATCTGAAGCTTCTTATTTTGTGATCTTGGCCTTTTAAACTCAATATACTTTCCAGATGTGAATTTCCAGCCCTCAGTCTCTCTTAGACTGTGTTAACTTTCTATGGGTGAGATGGGCCTTCTTTCCCACCCCAACTTTCCTTGTATGTATGTGGAGGACTGAGCATTGACAATGATTTCTGAATGGTCTGTAGCACGGTCCTTTGAGGGATTGTTTTAAGGGTTTACAGAGCTTTACAATGTCCACCACTGCTTCCGATTTTATAGTCCAGTCAACATTTTCTCATTATGATGCATTTTCTAGTATCTTTAATGAGAAAATGGATCAGATTTGGATTGGAATAACCATCACCATGGAAACAGTAGTATATTGAGAATCACCTACTATAATGTTCCTGACTGGTTTTTCTGCTGCGAGATTCCAAGGTGCTAAAGCTCTAGACAGCCTTTATGCAATTTCCTTTTACCCTCCAGGTATTATGGCCATAGGAGCCTTATCTTAAAAGTGTCTGGGTTGGGAGGAGCACTTTCTTATTTTGTTAATGTTTGTCTTTGAAATTTCAGATTTTTTGGCTTTGAGCAAGCATCTTAATGGACAACTGAGAAGGGGTTCCTTTGTTAGAATTCCGTATGACTCTTTTTCCTTTCAGCTGAAAGTAATGCCTAGATATCCTCCATTCTATTTTGAGAGGTTTGCATCTATCTCCTCTCTCTCTCTCTCCCCCTTTCATATATTGTACCATAGCTCTTCTCAAATTTTAATATACATAGATCTGAGGTAGGGACTGAGATTCTGCATTTCTAATAAGCTCCTAGGGTATTTTGATATTGCTGCTTAATGGACCACCCTCTGGTGAGTAAGAAAGGATGTAAGAGATAATGGTGGTACCCCACCCATGCTTATTGACACTCACTTCTACACACTAGAGGTTGCTTACTGCTGACACCTTTGATTCTCTGATGATGTTTTGCTCTTGCCTGTGGGAGCACTTGTTCTGTATGCAGGGCAAGCTTGAAGTGATTAGAGCGCCAGAGAGCTGATAGCCTTAGAAACAGCCCTTAACCAATGTCTGATGGGAGTTTTGTGAATAAATATTCCAGTTTCCTTGTCTCTCAGCAGGGACAAATTTCTCCAGATTTCCACATCAAGACTGAGCACCTTTTGTCATCATTTATTGACTTCTTTTCCTTCCCTACCTCACCTCCCCATTCTCTATGAGTGGGAATCAGCTCCCAAAAGACTTACTGCATTTGAGTTTTATCTTAGGATCTGCTCCTGGGGGAACTCTAACCAGTAACTTTGCTAAATATATATTTACATATATAATATGTATACTTGACCTTTACCTTAAACACTACTGTATTTGGCTTGATAAATCAAATTATGTTAACTAATAATTCATAGGTTTGACCTTCCAGTGTCTGGTGATAAGAATCCATATTAAGGAACATAAGAAATCTCTGAGTTGGAGTTCACTAGTCTTAGCAATTTCATAGAAACATGATAATGTTACTGGGAAAAAGAAAATAAGGATTACCTTGGTTCTTCGTCACCCGAAAAAAAAGAATTTTTGATGAGAGACAAAAACCATGATATAAACAAGATTTTTATTAGTGAAGTAAAAAAATAGTAAAAGATAGTACACTCCCAAGAATTGGGAGTTGACCAATCCAAGAGAGGAAAAATGGCCCATTCCCTCGTTTTTCCTGTTTTTATATCCTGGTTTTGTGATTGATTGATTGATTGATTGACAACTCAGGTTCCCTGCACTCTAGTTGACTGACAGCTCAGGTTCCTTGTGCTCTGGACTGTTCCTTTCCCCTTGTTTTCCCCCTGCCCAGTGCTCGTTTCTATCTAAACTACCTAACATTAATACTGGCTTTCAGTACCTGGTACAACCCCAGTCAGCTTCAAAATATCAGGGGAGAATTATTTGGAAAAATGTTTAAATGCAAGGGAATGATTAATTTTATGTATCTAAACTCAGTGTATTTCATGTCAACAAGGATACTCATGAATTGAGTACACTGCACACATTAGGAAAATAAAATCCTAAATGAGTCTTTAAGGGTAACCTTTGGCCAGCTGGACTGTCACTCACAAAGGTGACTTTTGTACTAAAAATCCCATTTGAGTCCCAATTTAGTATTCAATTGTCACTAAAGTTGCTAACAGTGTAACTGCATAGCATCTTCCTAGAACAACTTCTTTAGTCTAATGGGAGTTTGATAATTAAACATTAACGTTCTGCAGAGGTGGCCTCCCCCATTGCCCATATTAGAAGCTCACTGATATTTTACACTGCAGTAGGAGTTGGGGGTGGTAGATTGCCAAGCTTTGGATGCATAACTAGCCTTATTTTACCAAGGGTTGCCTGGAGAAGTAAGTGCTCAAATGCCTGTTTTGACTATCAGCGCTAACATGCAGTTGAAATTGTGTGGACCTCTTAAAACATTGTTTATGGCAAAGCTATAGCTAAAGTTGTAAAGATAGACCTTTAGCTTCATATAACACTTTGCCACTTTTAAAGAGCAGTTTCCCATATTATCTGATGTAAAATACCTCGATATTTTAGATAGACAATTAAAAATTCTTTGAATGTTGACATTAACAAGGAATGGATGGCCAGATTGAAACAGTACTCCTCCCCCCTCCCTCCACAAGACTAATGAGGCATCAGGGAGAAAGTTAAGGGTCATGCCTCAACTTTGGTTTAGGCTTCTCTCCTTCTCATTCATCTAATTTTATGCAGACCAGGTTCATCACGCCCTAGTAACTTTAATGAGAGCCTATCCCTAACCCTACCCTACCCTCTAGCTCTCAACTCCTGTGGTGGCTCCAAAATTTCTCTACAGGAAGAGCTAAGGAGATATTATCTATTGGTTGTGGGTCTAGGAGACTCGCCTTAAAATTGTGTTTAGCAGTATCCTCTTTTAACTTAGGTTGTATGTTGCATATTAATTTAAAAAATTTCCAAGTCTTCCAAAGGCATTTTTATTCAAATAACATGAGATTTTCTTCTTATTCTTTTCTAACTTTATTTGGAGTGCCCTGGGGAAGGGCTAGCCCAAGCCATCTCTTTTGTGACATCATGAGCAACCTCAAGCCCTAATTAGTTTTCCAGAATCTGTTTTGCATTATAGATCCATGTTAATCCTTTGATTTCTGTTTCCTGTGAAGTCTGCTGCTGCTGTTTGCTGAGTGATTGTGTAACACTCTACCAGGCATATATCCCTCCATTACTCTTTTTCATCAATTTTGGCTTTTTGGTTGAAGGGAGCAGCTTTCAAAAGACCATTCAGATCCTCTGTGTTTCTTGCGTTCTTAGGCTGGCCTTCTGTTAAACTTTTATAAAAGTGCTTTCTGGAGAGCCCATATAGGAGCCTCTTCCACATCCATGTGCAGGTCTTCCTTACATCACCAACTCCAGATTTTTTTAAATTTATTTTTTAATTAAAAAAATTTTTAATATTCATTTTCATATTCTTTTTCATTAAAGGTTATTATTACAAGATATTGAATTAGTTCCCTGTGCTATACAGAAGAATTTTTTAATCTATTTTTATATATAGTAGTTAATATTTGCAAATCTCGAACTCCCAAATTTATCCATCCTAGCCCCCTTTCCCCAGGTAACCATAAGATTGTTTACTATGTCTGCAAGTCTGTTTCTGCTCTGTAGATGAGTTCATTAGTGTCTTCTTTCTTCTCTTTTTAGATTCCACATATGAGTGATATCATATGGTATTTTTCTTTCTCTTTTTGACTTACTTCACTTAGAATGATGATCTCCAGATCTATCCATGTTGCTGCAAATGGGATTATTTTATTCTTTTTAATGGCTGGATAGTAGTCCATTGTATAAATATACCACAACTTCTTTATCCATTCATCTGTCGATGGACATTTAGGTTGTTTCCATGCCTTGGCTATTGTAAATAGTGCTTCTGTGAACACATGGATGCATGTGTCTTTTCGAATTATAGTTTTCTCTGGATATATGCCCAGGAGTGGGATTGCTGGATCATATGGTAAATCTATTTTTCATTTTTTACCAACTCCAGATTTTGATGAATGTTATATAAATTGAAATGAGAAACATGTCTTTCACTGATTCTTAGGACACATTAAACAGGATCTGATTACACAAAAAGAGGTGCTGCCCAGTTGGCTTGCTTGATAGGACAGATGCTTATAATTATTTGGAATATAAATATAGAAGCAAATAGACCTATTTACCAGTATATTGCATACAGTGCTCTCTCTCTAACCAATGATACTATTAAAGAAGTGTTGTAGAATCTTTGGCTTTTGTATTTTCATGATATACATAGATCCCAATGGATGGTTTATGTAAGAATTATGATTTCGACTTGCTTTCAGTATCAATCGACTATATAGGAATTTGGTACACTGTAGGGCAATGGTGCTGGGGATTTCCCCCACTTTTTCATGTAGGTAAATGAATAAAGATTAAGAAAGATTCTTAAGAACACATTATGAAAAGACCAATTTACTAAGCACACAGCTGGAGCTTAATAGTTCTTTACTGAAATGTCAGAAATTGCTGTGCAGTGTAGATATCCCATTCATAAACCTATTTCTTTTGTACCTGTCCCATCACTGAGAGAGATCCTTATCTGTTGCCAGACATATTCTGAAGACTGTTGCTTTGTTTCAATCACTTTTTAAATACCCACCACAATCAAAGGGAAAAAGAGTCTCACAAAAATATTACTGGAGTTATCAATTTAGAACTCATCCATGTGGAAATTAAGCATTACTCTGGCTATCCTTTCCAAATCATTTTGCAAAGGGGTAGGAAAGCGTATGCCCTGACAACAACATTTCTTGGATTCTCCCTGATTGTGTACTATTTTCAGTACCTCAAAAGTCAGTGGAGGTATATAAAAAAAACAACAAGAACCAAATATAAAGCACAGGGAGCTATATTCAATTTCTTATAATAACATATAATGGAAAATAATCTATAAAGGAAAAACATATATGTATGTACATGTATAAGTGAATCACTTTGCTGTACACTTGAAACTAACTTTGTTAATCAACTACACTTCATAAAATTTAAAAAAGAATCAGTGGAGGGGCATTTAAAATTTTTTTATTGAAGTGTAGTTGGTTTACAACGTTGTGTTAATTTCTGGTGTACAGCAGTGATTCAATCATACATATCAATATAGATATATATATTCCTTTTCATATTCTTTTTCATTATAGGCTATTAAAAAGTTTTGAATATAGTTCTATCTTATGCCAGTTTCCCTGGCCCTCCCTATAGGTCACTACAGTTTCCTCCAATAAGAAGATATTGATTTGATATGGTATAAAGGATAGAAACAACAAACCAGTTTGAGAGAGGGTTGGGATGTGAAGAATGAAGGGAAACTGCACCTTCCTGGAACGATGGTAATAAACAATATGGTCCCTGTTTTTTGACAGAGTTCAGAGGAGATCAGAGCAGGGCTTGGTCGGGGGCAGTGACCCTGTGTGAGTGCCAGGAAATGTGCCCCAAGTTGATAAATTGCCGTGGTTTTATATAACATCATAGATTTGTCAGAATTTGATCATTTTGCTGCTCCAAGAATCAAACAAACCACTACCACAACAAACAGTCCTTTTGAAAGCAAGGATGTTCTTGGCAATATAAACAGGTGCAACAAGGGCAAGATCTTTCAGCAGCTTCACTCCTTACAGCAGCCAAACAGATGCATTACCTACGCGAGATTTCCTCTGTTCCTTTTTGCTGCTCTGGCCAGATCTGGGACTGTTTAATAACATGAATGATTACACTCTAACATTTTCGTGGAATCTTGTCAGCAGGGCAATAAAGAGTCCTGTGCTGCAAAAGGTGAGGTAACAGCTCAGAATGCTTTATTTCATGTTCAACATTCCTTCCAAAAAAGAGAATATATTAAAAAACAAAGCCCAGCAATAGAAATGATTAGGCAAATGAGAAATATCTGGAAGAGAGAAGATTTAAACACTCGAGGCTGTTTCCATTTTGAAAAGAGAGGAGGGATTGGGGGAGACATGAGGGAACATGATTAACGATAGAAGGATGACAGAGTGGTACCTTTATTACTGCTTTCCTATGATGTGGGAATAAAAGAATGTTTTGTGAAATTAAACAGCAACCATCCTGGAAGAAAAGCTCAAAGCCAGTTCTTTTCCATGTGTCACATGAAATAAATGAGGGCATTTATGTTACTTAGCATGTCAACACATTTTTTTTCCTTTTGCTAGGTTTTCTTTAGGTAAATTAAATGCCATGAGTAGGTACAGTAGCAGGGCTCAACTTACCAGGGCCATTAATCTTCATGCCTCAGGTTGGACAATTCATCCTGGAAAGTGGTCAAACAGGAAAATTTCCCCAGTGGACTCAGTCCTTTCCAGGAACATTTCATCTCCCTTAGGAATTTGGTAACGATAGGCCCCTGCTATATTGTCTTCATAGCATTATTCTCAACTTGGAATTACTATATTTATTCATTTACTTGTTTGCTGTTCATGTTTACTAGACTATAAGTTCTATGAGGTTATGGGTCACATCACTGAGGTCCCCTGCTGATTCTCCAGCACATAGTAGGCCCTCAGTAAATATTCACAGAAAGATTGAATAAATAATGAGTGACCTACACACGGCAGCGTAAGACTGCCATTGTATCATATTGTAGTACAACGCAGATATGTTTCTTTATCACCTCTTAGATGTACATGCTCAAAATATCCTGAAATCTTTTAGTAAGAGGCACAAAAAAGTACTTAACACCTGCACAAGTGTATCTGGGAATTAATAAAAAATATAGTGAGGGAGATGTCATCACACCTCTTACAATCATATTTTGACGTGTCTTGTGTGTTGGCAACTGGTAGGTAGTATTTACCAATGAAGAAAACTCATCAGCGCCAAACTTACTTTGGACAATCTGTTTTGCGCTTCTAAAAATATTTTAAAAAGAGGCGCACATCTGCATTGGTTCATTCAGCTGTAATTCTCTTTCACTGGGCCAGGTTCAACAAAAGGGTAACGGGGAGATGTTTTTTGTTCTTTGAATTTCAGTGATTTAAGCAACCATTTCTATTGTCTGCTTTCGAGTCTTAACAAATATTGTAGCTACAGCCATAATTACTAGATTTTGTTTTTGTTCTGCTGAGCCATTTTTATTGAAGAATGCCAAGCACAGGCAAGATTACATATAAACATTGAATTTAAATAATATAACCCCAGAATTCAATAGACATGAAGAAAACATTAATAATGAAAAAAGAAGGCAACTGATTTCCCCCTTGGCAGTTACATTTTGCCACTCACGCTCTCATTCTAAAATCATGACAAAGTTATCACTGTTTCACGTGTGTTAATATGGAGCTACCTGATTTCCCAATGAAAGATTTTAATGATCCGCTTTCATTCTGTTTCATTACAAGGAAAATTAAGAGCATTTTTTGTGCGTGTTCACTCTCGTAATTTTCTCCTCCTGCTTTTTATTCCAAATGCCAAAAATGTGTGCTTATCTGTTCTGACATCAACCAGAATGAGACTGGGCCTCACAGTAAACATTATGGCTTCAGTTTCTCCCTTCACCTTAAAAGAGTCCTAAGATTGTCTTTGGAGCTAATGGTGGCATAAAAGTTGCCCTCTGCCCCATCTCTGCCCCTTTTCCTGGATTTTCAAGGTAGACTACTTATGCAGAACTGGCAGGCTATATGGTGCTGGGAGCTCCTACTTAATGGCTGCTTACTTACTATTGCATGAGTGCTTTTCATATAACATCTCATTTAAAGCTCACAGTGAACTTACGGGGTAGATACTGTTACTATCTCCATGTACAGATGAGAAAACCAAAGTCTAGGGACATACAGTGACTTGTCCAAGGTCACAGTCAATAAGTGGTGGAGCAGGGATTACAATTCAAATTTGTTGCCAAAGCTTGTGGCCCTAACCACTATGATATGCTGCAAGCATGGCTTTTATATGCCCTGGGAAGTCAATGCCTAGAGGCATGTTTTAGGAACAGCTTCATAAAAGGAGTTTACAAATACAGATTTTAAATAGGAGGACCTCCCATCATCGTCTCTAGCTGCCTGCCCAGGTGGGGGTTATTCACCTGTACAAAGATATGGATTCATATTTTGACTTGGAACTCTTTTGGTAATTCAGCCAAGAAATTCCCTCCATGGCTTTACAAAAGTGCATTCACCAACTACGAAGGGAAGAATCAGGCCCGATATGACTCTTATTGATTAGGCACTCGACACAAACAGACATGTGGTACAGAATATGGAGTGTTAACGTTTACGTTTAGATACCTAAAACAAGTGCTTGAGTGCACGATTGCCTATTTCAGTGCCCTGTGAGAGACTGTCACTGGACCTGCATGGCTGAAGTTGCAAAAGATTATGGATAATGTGTTCATAGTGTCACCTGTAAGAAACACTATATGGTGCTAGGTAGGAAGAAGAAATACAAAAGAAAATGAGGAGGACTAATTTTAGAAAACACATCAAAAACACACAAGAAGCGGGAGGGTTTAGCTCAGTGGTTGAATGAGTGCTTAGCAAGCACAAAGTCCTGGGTTCAATCTCCAGTACCTCCACTAAAAATAAAATTAAAAAGTTAATTAAAAAATACATAAAGAAACCTGATTCCCACCCTGACTCGCCCCCAAAACACACACACATACATGAGAGGCACTGATCAGCTTTTATACAACACATTGATACCATCAGGGCATTGAGACATTAAGAAGGTTCAATACAAGAGTTCAAGTTCAGGGACAGAAAGCAGAAAGAAGCTCTTGTATGAAGACAGGGAGTCAAGATAACAAGAGGAAACTGGAAAGGGAAAGTATCCTCTGGCAGGAGAAAAGAGAACAAGGTAGGAGTGAAGCATTAAACTAGTTTTCCTCAATTTAAGTGGGAAAGGGGCTGTAAGTTTACCTATTAGTGTATGTGCTGTACTGTCTTGATGCCTCTGTAGTTGAGAATCGAGCGAGGCACATACCATGTAAATAAGAATGTGGGGTGGGGAGTTGGGGGAGAATCTGGGATCTAGAAGCAGAGTCCCTTAGAGCAAATCCTAGTTCTGTCATTGACTAGCTGGGTGACCTTGGGCAAATTACTTTACATTCTGTGTCTCATTTTTCTAATTTGTAAAATGAGATCATCCATAGTATTTATCTTGTCAGGTTGTTAAAAGAATTATGAGAAATAATGTGATTAAGGATTAATCACTTAACACAGTGTCTAGCACACAGCAAGAGCTTAATAATTGCCAGCTATTTTTGTTTTACAGTTTTAGCACGATGCGGTCCATGTGTCTGTATCATTGTTAACCACAGTAGTGTATTTTGATGATGAATGCAGTGGGGGCTGGGCCTGGATGAGTTGCCTATTATTGCAAAATGCCCTTTTCATGAACTTTCCTTTGAACTTTGGTGAATGGGATTTATTTGCCAAGATTGTGAGGACAGAGTTGACTGTGTTTGGAAAAGGGTTTTACTATTAATATGGAGACTTTCAGGTCACAAAGCTCTGGGGTTCTTTTGTGGTTGTTTACTCTTTTCAGTACCTCAAAAAAAATCCCTACTTCCTTTCCTCCCCTTAACCTTGATCCCAGTCCAGAGTGTATTTCCCTTATACATCTACAGGCATTGAGAAGGGATTTGGGAAGTGGGCAAGAAGGAGACAAGAGAGGCAAGCCAAACTAAGCCTACAATGCTGGCTGAGAGCCATGATGGCATTGATGACTTCAGCACTAGAGGAAAGCTCCAGTTTCTCTCACTGTTTGATGGCTTTTTGCATGGTTGAAAAATAAAACCCAATCTGTCATATAACTAACTGAATTCCTTTTAATGGCTTAGTTCTACACTCTGTGCAAACCAAATTCCTTATGGTAAGTTTAATGTTCATTCCAGATGTTAGTCCTGGAAGCAAATCATTTTCTCTGGAGGGGCAGTCCAATCCGGAAAATGGAAATAAAATATTGGTTTGATATGGTGCTAATGAGTCAGCCTAGAGACCTTGATTGTACTTGGTATTTAGCAATTATCATGATCAGAATATGTAGTAAGTAGTGTCTAAAGTTGTTTGAGTCAGCTGAATGAGAGACAAAGTGCAGGGTGAATTGTTCCATTTTATGGATGGAGATGTTGACAATTAAAGCCCATAGGTGCAAAGCTGACTTAGCCTGATAAGTGTACATTTCTCTACCTGAATCCAAAGATAACATCGTAAGGTAGTTTGGAGCTTCTTGTGGCCTAAGTTTGCAGGGGTTACAGAAACGGTCGGGTGACTCTCTTGAGACTTGTTTCCAAGATTCAAATGTTCCTTTTTGCATCCCAGTTCACTTGAAAGTGAATTAAACAATGGCTTCCCATTATTGACTGTCTACAAAATAGCTGTCAGCAACAAACTGGCAGGGTTAGATTAGAAAGGGAAAAAAAATTTATGTAACAATATTGTTATTTATAAAAAAACCCTCCTCAGCTACTACATGACATCGGAGCTCATGCTTACCATGATGTCTTTGGATTGTTTAACATGGAATGTCAATGAAGGTTTAAAAATACATTTGTGCTTTGTTTTTTCAATAAAAAGTTGATATTAAATTGTCTTCCAAACCCAACATACTTTGTTTTTCTAAAATATTTGCAAGGCTTATGAAACAATTTGTGTAGGTGGTTTAAAAAGCACCAACAATAACAACATAAACCCACATTCATGTTGATAAAAGCCCCACTCCTATACCAGTTTTTGGAAGATAAGAGTGTTATGTGTTCATGAGTCAAAAGTTGGTGACAATACTCCACCTATGTGGGTGTAACTAGAGGTTAGAGGCACTAAGTGTGTTGATGGGGATGTCTGGTTGATCCAAGAATCATCGGGTTTCATAATTGCATTAGTCCCAGAAAGCATACTTTTTTATAACTGGGCTGAATATATGTTCTATCCTGGAAAAATGATTATGCCCTTAGTATCCTGTATACCTATGACACTGGTGCTTTATACAGTGGTAACAATGTATTTGGAATGTATGTAAATGGTAGCTTGTCATGGACAAAATGCTGATCATCCTGTCTAATGTAGATCTCTGTTATTGTCTAAGGAAGATACATTTACCTTATAGCTCTTAATATTGTCTGATGCTGTATTATATATTTATGGATTCATTATCTTTCTTGCCCACTAGTCTTTAAGTCACACAAGGGAAAGGGATCCGGTATGTTCTGTTCTCCATTTTCTATTTAGTACCTAGCATGGTGCCTAGCACATAGTAGGTACTTGATGAATATTTGTAAAATGAGTAATGAATGAACTGCTTTATAGCGAAGGTTCCCTATGGTGCTGCCTCACCAAACATCTTTGGACCATATTCTACATTCAAATCAATGTTTATCCCAAATATGAGCTCATTTACAATTTAGTCCCTGATTTCAGCTCCTATCAGCTTGGGGTGGGTCTCATAAGACCGAATTGTACTCCTGTCTGTTGAATATACAGAACAGAATATGTATCACTAACAGTCATATGAATTGGAAATCTCTTTTAGAGCATCACCTTCAGAGAGTCACAAATCAAAGGGAATATTATTTCTTCAGGTCCTCACCATATACTTGACCTTAGCTATATGCTGTAGCTTGATCACACATGTGATTGAAGCATGGCTCTAAAGACTTGTGACTGTCCTCACAGGACAAAGGTTTTCTATCAGTAAGATTGCTCAGTCATTTGTTCCACTATTTACATTAATTAGTTAATTATCTATTAGTGTTATTTTCCCGAAATATTTAAAAAAATTTTTTTTCCACTTTGTTACCAGAGTGATTTGACTAAAGCAGAAATCAGATTCTCACTTCTTTCAAAAAACTGTCATTTTGGCTCCCCATCATCTATAAAATAAAGCTTAAACTTCTTAGCATGTCATATGTGCTGGAAAATTTTCATTTGCTTCTCCCATGCTCTCCCATGCTCTGTACCTGTGGAGGCTGACCCCATATGGATTGCATAAATAGACTTTCTTGTTCTCTGGCTTCCAACTGGGTTTGGTCAATGGGAGTCTTCAGAAGGATGTTAAAGAGGGTGCTGAGAGTGTGGTTGTGGTATTTATTTACTAGGCTTCTTCCTTGCCAGTCTGCTGGGGTTGGCTTCATCCCTTTACTGAATGTTGTAACTCCGGGTAGGCCTTCTCTGTACTCTGCCCCTTCAAAGCTTCATGGTTGTAACCGCCTACTGTTAATTGCATCAGAGTTCTGTACCCCTTGCTGCTTGTCTTAAATCCTGCACAACACCTTTGTAAGTAGTCCCTTTATTGAAATCTTCTCAAATTACCCTATTTGAGTGTGCCATTATGATATGGCATATAAGGTCCCTTTTAATCCACTCCTTACTTACCTTTCTTCTCCAGCCACTACTCCTTTTACACCTTATATTTCAGCAATGACAATCTACCTGCAGTTCCTAGAAGGCTGTTACATACCCTTGTCCTTTTGCACACTCTGATCCCTGTGCCTGGAATGTTCATCCATCTGCTAGTCTACCTAGGATTCTCCAAATCAACATGAAAGACTTAACTTAAAAGTTTCTCTGGTGCCTGAGTCCCAAGTCATGCATGGCTTATCACTGTGACAGTACTTGTAACAATATACCTATTACTATTATTATCTGTCTTCATGTATAGCCATTGCTAGATGATGAACTGCTTGGGCATATGAATTGCACATTATTCATCTCTGCAACCCCAGAGCTTGACATGGTGTCTAGTGTTATGTCTGTTCAATCAGAGAGCATTGACTACTGAATGAGTACTATATCCTACATTGGTTCCTCCTGACAGTCCCAGATAATAAAATAGAAGAAAATTCAGAAAATAATGGAAGTGGGAAATTAAAGCATTTGATGAGGTGCTTTTACATATTATATTTGTTTGTACATATATGCATATATATCTTTGGATAGGGAGGACCTATACTCTCTTTACTCTATGTATCCCATTGTGACCATTGTGACCCTACCACTGAAGTTTTGCTGCTTTGATCTTCAAAAAATAAAATGAAAAATCCAATTTCTCATAAAATAGTTCTTATTACATTAAGCATAGAATGTAAATGGAAATCATACCAATTGTTAAGGGTATCTATTTAACTCAAGAACTGGAGAAATAAACTCAAGATAGCATTAAGATTTCACTAAATGGACCATGACACAGACCCAGGTCAATACCATATTTATCACTGAAAGTCTGTAAGACCCCACTCTAATTGATGGCTCATCAAAGATTACTGTTAACTGAAACTCAGTGTCCAGTAATCCCTAAAATATTTGCATATTTAACATCTCCAGTGCACAGTTCTCCATTAATGGCCAAGCTTCCTTTAAAGAATAATTCAAGTAAGTATTTGTGTTACTATTTCTATGGTAAAATTGTGTATTCATCAAGACTATCATTCAAAAGCAAAGATAAAGAGGATCTACACTCTTTACTCCATGTGTCCCATTCTGACCTTTGTAACCTTATTACTGGGGCTTTGCTGCTTTGACAGTGAAAAATTAAAGCAAAACAATTAAACCTTTTAAAATGAACTTTATCTGCTTAAAGAAATGGAATAGACATCTCACAAGGAGTATCTTTCATTCAAATTTGTCCGAAGTGGATATTTGCTTTCTTACTGTGTTTTGCCTTGGAATGGGGTTGAGAAGGGTGATGAGGCCATGAGGCTTGATTCAACAGTCTATAAGTTTGCTATTCATCCAAAGTACCAGAAGACTTTGTTAAAGTGTACACTCCCAGATCTTACTTTATCTTCTTCCCCAACTGAAATTCTGAACAGTAATGCTGGGGTCAGGATTGAGAACCTGCATATTTAACATGCACTTCAGATGATTCTGATAAAAGTGATACTAGGGCCATATTGCCAGAAACAGTGACTAAGTAAAGAGCAGAAAAGGATAGATAGGAAAGTCCAAAGCAGCCTTTTGGCAAGTGGGTATCTGCTGGTTTTTTGGGGTCCAGACACATCTAGTTCTGTAGTGGAATCTTTTGTCATAATACGTCTTCATTCCTTTTATGCCATAATGGATTTGTTTCTATCATCCCTTATCTGTCCATTGCCCCTCCCCCTCAGGACTGTTTTCTCTGACTCCTCAAATGGTGACTAGCCAATATATGATCGAGTAATATGTGTTGGAAGAATCCTGAAGGGAAGAGATTACCCAAGTTATGCAAATTTCTCCAGGACTCACCATCTTGAATCTAAAAATGAGATGGTAGTGCTGATCATATATCATAAGCCTCAAATTCTTTTGGCTTGTGCTTCTATTAAATTTTTAAAAGAAAAATATGTCCTTAAAACCTAAGTTTGTGGAGTTGAGAACCAAGATGGTTATAAAGGAGGCTCCTGAATTTCCCTCTTCCCTTGGACACACAAAATATACAATTACACATGCAAAATTTTCCTCTGAGAGAAATTCAGAAACTAGCTGAGAGACTCCTGCACATAAAGCAAAGGAAAAAAATACCCATATCAAAGTTTGTTAGGGAAGGCTGAGACACACTATCACCACAAGCCCTACTCCTGGCATAGCACCATACAATCAGGAAGGAACCCCTAACTCCTGGCTTCTTCCTGAGGAGTGAATGGTTTGGACCACATATCTAGTGCCTCAAATTTAAGGCTGCTATATGATGGATGGTCTCCCAAAACACCTAACTCTGAAAGCCAGTCGGGCTTACATTCGTGATTGCCAAAAGACTATAGCAAATGAAGAAGCAGATCTTAATGGTTATGTGAGCACTCTCCTTGGCTATCCTTCCAGAGCTCAGTGTAGAGAGAGCATGCAAAAACACCCATCTCCTAGTCTTTCCCTAAATGGAGTTTGACTGCGTATCTTACAAACTGCTGTCTGAGAGTCTGGCCTCTAATTACCATGCATTTATGTGCGGACTGCTATCTTCCACAAAGCCCAAAAGAGCTGGTGGGCATTTTACCCACCTTCTCCTCCCATCTAGCTCCAATGATAAAACCAGAGTAGCCTGTATACACATCTGGTGCCCCAGCCTTTGCAGCTGCCACCTAAGGAAAGGGCCCTCAGAAAGCCTGTCTCCCATAGTCAATGGGGTTTGCATTCACAAGTTCCCCAAACAGTAAGATAAAAAGACGCAGTTTTTAAATGAATACAGGAGCATCACCCCTCTCCATGGCTATACACCTAGGCTCAGCATAGAGAGAGCAGGAAAAATCTTCCATCTCTCAGTTGCTTGCTGGAAGGGATTTGAGTGCAACTTTTACAGCTGCTTCTTGATGATCTGGCTTCTAATCAGCCTTCATCTGGTTGCTAACAGTGATCCTCCCTTTTGGGACACTAATAGGTCTTGACACACCCTCAACTACTGGGAGCCACTAGGAGCAAAGACAGAGGCTTCGACAACCATAAAGGTTTGAGAGGCAACCAGGAGTTCAGGCCAGGTTGATTAACAAAGTTCACCTTCTACATGAGACCAATCTGTCAAGACTAGAAGAGGAGGTTATTTTATCTAATATACAGAATCCAACACAGAGGGTCAAGAAAAATGAAGAAACAAGAAAATATGTTCCAAACAAAAGAACAAGATAAATTGCCAGAAACCAATCTTAATGAAACAGAGATAAGAGACTTACCCAATAAAGAGTTCAAAACAATGGTCAGAAAGCTGTTTACTGAGGTAAGAAGAGCAATGCATGATCAAAATGAAAACATCAACAAAGAAATAGAAAAAATTTTAAAAAGTACCAAACAGAAATCATACCACTGAAGAATAATTGAACTGAAAAATTCAATGGAGGAGTTCAACAATATATTAGATGAAGAAGAGGAAAGAATTCGTGAACTCAAACACAGGGAGATGGGGCAGTGGAATTCATCTAAGCAGAGGAAGAAAAAGCAAAAAGAATGAAAACAAGTTGAGGATAGCTTAAGGGACTTATGGGACACCATCAAGTGGACCCATATACACATTACAAGGGTCCCAGAAAGAGAAGAAAGAGAGAAGGGGGCAGAATGTTTATTTAAAGAAATAATGGCTGAAAACTTCTCTAACCTGGGGAAAGAAACAAATATTCAGATCCAAGAAGCCCCAAAAGTACCAAACAAAATGAATCTAAAGAGATCCATACACCTGAGCATATATCTGTAGAAAACTCTAACTTGAAAAGACATATGCACCCCAGTGTTCATAGCAGCACTATTTACAATAGCCAAGACATGGAAGCAAGCTACATGTCCATTGACAGGTGAATGTGTTAGAGCAGGCAGATAGCTAGATACGAGCAGAGAAAGGGGGACATAAGCCAAATGGCAGGAATTTGGGCAAAAAAGGAGAGGGGCATGAACCAAATTCAGGAAACCCTATATTATGTAAACACCAGGGGTCCCTGGGCAGAGAAAATAAGCAGGAACCTCTGGGCTGATAAGCAATCACACATTTTGGGGTGGCCTAGATGCCCACAAAAAGTGGGAAAAGACAAGAATCTCCAGTGTCCAAATGTAACCTTTTGCTCATTATGCCTTCATTTCAATAAATATATTAGCCTTGCAGATTAGAAGTACCCATCATGCACCGATGCCATGACACTTCTGATCCAGACTAAATAAGGACAAAAATCCCTCCTCCCTTCAGGAAGGTGGAGTTGACATGAAAATCAGGGAATATGACCCCAAACCTTTCCCTCTCCAATGAATATTCCACCCATTCATTTTTACACTATATAACCAACTTACCAAAGCTCACCTGAGCCTGCCCATGTTCCCCTTGAGAGTATACTACCTATCCCTTAATAAATTCTCACTTTATTTTCTTAACCTCTGTGTCTCATCTCTGAATTCTTTCTGTGATGAGACAAGAACATGGTCACTGGCAACAAATGGATAAAGAAAATGTAGTATTATTCAGCGTTAAAAGAGAAGAAAATCCTTCCATTTGTGACAACATGGATGAACCTGGTTGGATTTATGCTAAATGAAGTAAGCCAGAGAGAAACAAATACTACATGATGTCACTTAGAGTTCGTGGAATTTAAAAAAAAAATGTTGAGCACATAGAAACAGAGAGTAGAATCATTGATTGTTTCCAGGGTCTGATGGTGAGGGGTAAGGAAAATAGGGGGAGGTTGGTAAGAGGGTACAAAGTTAAATATAAGATGAATAAAATCTGAGCACTAATGTATAACATGGTGACTATGGTTGATAACACTTTACTGTGTTATTTTATAAAATTATATTGAAATTTATTAAGAGTAAAACTTAATTGTTTTCACCAAAAAAAGATAGATATGGGAAGTAACGGATGTGTTAATTAACTCAGTGGTGGGAATTCACAATGTATTCATATATCAAATCATCACATCAATACTTTAAATATATTACAATTTTGTCCATTTATACATCAATAAAGCTTAAAAAACCCAAAATGCCTAAATTTGTGACTGTAAAGTGAAGTATTTAAAGGCATGAAAATCAATAAATACTGAATTAAGTACTTGTGATAGGTTGAATAATGGCCTCCCAAAGATATCCATATCCTAATCCCTGAAGGCTGTGAATATGTTAACCTACATGGCAAAAGGAATTTTGCAGTTTTGATTAATTTAATAATCTTGAGATGGGGAGATTATCTTGGATTAGGTCCAAAGTAATCACAAGGGTGATTATAAGAGGGAAGCAGGAGATCAGAATGAGTACTAGGGGATGTGAGGACAGAAGGTGGGAGAGCAGGTGACCTCTAGAAACCAGAAAAGGCAACAAAACAGATTGTCTCCTAGATCCTCCAGAAGGAACACAGGCCTGTTGATACCTTGATTTTAGCACAGAGAGACCTATTGTAGAATTCTGACCTTCAGAACTATAAGATAATAAATTTGTTTTATTTTAAACCACTAAGTTTGTGGTAAATTGTTACAGCAGCAATAGGTAACCAATACAATACTCATTGTGTGTTCAGCACAGTGAAACATGGTATGTAATATAAGTGCTCTTTCTCCTTATCTCCACATATTCAAGATCTACCTATTCATTATTGCATCTCCAATTCAAATAACACCTTCTTTAGGAAGTCTTCCTTATATCTTATAAGATATATCTTCTCTTCCTTTGCAAGAGTTATTTTCTCTGTTTCTAAAAAGCTCCATCACACCAGTCCATCCTGTAGGATTCCATGTTAAAGTGTCACTTCTTCTGTGAAATTTTCTCTAGCCATCTATTCCACTAATAACCCCTGCCCTGCCATCATCACTGTCACAAAACCAGGAAAAAAAGTAGTCACTCTCTTCCTATTGCACTTAAATTAATTTGCATGAACATATATATCACACATTTCTACAATTTCTTAATTTAGCTAGCACTTTATCTAAAGATTTTTATGATTCTGATTGCTTCTTACTTTGTATTATAGTTATTCTGTACATGTTTTCATTTCTCAGTTAGACTGTAAATTTTCTGAGAACAGAAGTGACATTTTATATTTTTTGTATCCCATAATTTCCTCCCCTCTATCCAGGCATTGTGCCTTGCATATAGGAAATGCCTGGAAATATTAGTTGAATGATTGTTTGGTTAGAAGGAAAATTAACCAAGAGCATAATGAGAATAGGCATCCTGAAATGGGCAATATAGTCATTGTTTGCATCTTAATTATGAGTTTTGAACTTGCATCTTGATTATGAGTTTTTCACATAGATTTAATATCTGCTTGGAGGGCTTCTGCATTTTACAATGAGCTTCATCTTGTCTGTTTACACAGACAAGTGCTCATGGATGGATCAGCCCTCCTGACTTCTTGGGAAATCCAGTTATGCGCCAGGAAGAAGTGGTTGCTAGGGGAGATTATGTAGCAATAAGCTGATGAATATTAAGTGATTCATATATGTGAGGCAAAATATTATGAACATTTTTATAGATTGGTTAAGCAGAAAAGGAAAGTACAGAACTTGTCATTAAGGAACTGACAGTTCTAATAAGACAAAGTTTTGTAAACTTCACCTCAATGTTTATATCTTGATTAATGTACTTCTCTACAGTAGGATCATTTAGAAACCCTTCTTTCTCTTGCTTTCTGTAGTTGGAGGCAAATATATTTTCTATGTTTCCAAATTTTTTACCCTCAAATCAGTACCACCATGAGTACTCAAATGTTTTAATAAAAACTTGTTTCCTTTAAAATAGATGAAAGCTCTAGACCTACATAATAAAATCTTTATTTACTAAAACTGGCTTCTGTTATGTTTTGGTTTGTTTGGGCACTTTAAGTGAGACAAAAGGGAGGGGCTATTTTACTTCTAAATTGTATTTCACAACAGAGCAATTCTAAAAGGAAGATGGTAATCAAGTATATGGAAGTTTTGGGATGGAATTTTCATCTATTAGCTTTGGTTTTACACTAAACCACCCTATTTGGGAATTTAAGTTCTTCCTAAGGCTAATTATAATATTGCAAGGTAGAGAATTTTAGTTCACAGAGCCAAGAGAAATCATCTCCATCCCATGAGATGGGTTTCTGTCTACTCAAAGGCAATTGGTTACTATATTTTGGGTATTGATGAGATGTCTGTCCTGTGACATTGATAGAATAGTCAAATTTAAGTGATGTCCAAGTGTAAGGGGAAAAAATAAGGAAGAAAAAGCCTGGAGAGTATGTGAAAATTCTGTGACAAAGATGATGATGATGATCATCATCATCATTATTTTTACTTAAACATTTTTGTGTGATATTATATATAAGGCACTGGGTTGGGCACAATGGCTAATGTAAAGGTGAAGAGGCCCCAGTGTGTAAGAAAGACCTGGATCCCAAAGGAATAAAACAATAAATGACAATGCAAAGAATCATCTGCTAAGGGCCAAATGAAAAATTTCCTTCTATATTACAAGCTTAAATCTATAGCTATATACTTGACTTTTGGTCTTATATCTATCCAAGACTTTCTTTCTTAGCTTTCAACATAATTATATTTCTGTTTCTGAGGTCAGCTTCATTTGAATGTTCTGGATATGGAAAAGATGTACTAAGTCAACTTCATAGGATGGAGATAAAGAAAACAAGAAGTAGGTGTTTTAGTCAGGGTCCATAAGAGAAAAACAGAACCAATAGGATATCTATCTATCTATACATATATCTAGATAGATAGATATAAGAGGAGATTTATCAAAGGACTTGGTGTATGCAGTTATGGAAACCTAGAAGTCTCACAATCTGCCGTCTGCAAGCTGGAGAACCAGGAAACCCAGTGGTAGAATTCAGTCTGAGTCCCATGGCCTGAGAACCACAGGAGCCAGTGGTATAACTCCCAGTTTGAAGCAGAAGTCCTGAGAACTAAGAGTGCTGATGTCTGAGGGCAGAAGATGAGTCTCCCAGCTCAAGAAAAAAGCAAATTCGCCTTTCCTCTAATTTTTGTTCCGTTTGGGCCCCCAAAGGATTGGATGATGCCCACCCTCCATGAGGGCAGATCTTTCTACTAATGCTATTGAATCAAATACTAATCTCTTCCAGAAACACCCTAATAGACACATCCAGAAATAATGTTTTATCAGCTATCTGAGCATCCCTTAGCCCAATCAAGTTGATACATAAATTTAACAATCACAGTAGGTAAATGTACTCCTGGAAACCAAGCTGTATGGAAGTGTTCAGGTTTTTAGGGATAAGTACACTGTGTAGGATAGTCCAGTGTGAATCTGTGGACAATCTACTTGCCTCCCCCACCTCAGAGTATCCTGGGTGGCATTCTCTTTTGTGCCTTTGCCTTTTCTAGTCATTATTTCACTATGGTTGCCAGATATAAAGGCACTGAGTTAGAAATCCTGTCTAATTCACGACCTTCTTTTATTGTCAATCATTTAATAATTTCTGTTGTAGAATTTCAAAAGGTATCAGTGGCTATTCATTAATTTATTCTCAACACATATTTACGTATATCTAATGTGTAGTAGGCAATGCTCTAGGAGCTGAGTGTAAAATGAATAGAACAGGTACTAGCCTTGCCCTGGGGGAGCTTACAATCTAATAAGGGAAAGATATATTTTTAAATTGATTTACAAATAAATGCATAATTACAAATTGTGATAACTGTTATGAAGGACAAGTAAGCTCTGAAAGAGTGTAATGATGGGGGTTGTGGTACCACTTTAGGTAGGCTGACTGGGAAAGGCTGCTCTGGGGAAGTGATATTTCAGCTGAGATCTGCTACAAAGGAGGATGGGCCTAGGGGTGTTCCAGGCAGAGAAAGCAACATGTGTGAAGTATCTGAGATGGGAAAAATTTGTCAGATGTAGGACCTGCACTGTAAGTGGGCCAAGTCAGTGAGATTTTGTAAAAGGGCTAGAGTAATAGGCAAGGATTAGATCACTTAAGGCTGGTAAATATAAACATCTGATTTTTTTCCCTAAATACAAAGAAAAAACATTGAAATGCTTTAAGCAAGGGGTAACATGATTTATGTTTTAAAAACAACAGTCTGTTCTATAGAAAATGTACTATGGAAAGGAAAAAAAAGAAAACAGAGATAGATCATTTAAGAGCCTGTTTGAGTAGTGTAATAATAGAGAGGAAAGATGGGAACTTGAACCAGAATGGTGTTAGGGAAGGAAAGGAAAAAAGAGGCATAATTATGACATCTTTGTGAAAAAGGATTATATTCTATTCTCACTTACTTGGGAAGCTGAGACAGAGAAAGTCTGAGGATAGAAGATCAGCTTGATGTATCTTTCTTTACCATGTTGCATAAATATTCCCATGTATGTAGTGCAGGGGCCATATTGGGTAAGACTCCAGGACATTCAACCAGGGTATTGGACTTGAATTGTTGGGTAGATGTATTAATATAGACTGGTATATCTTCTGAGAAGCCACTGACCTCTGAGGGTTTTGAATGTATTTAATGGATGATGTTAAATAGTGGTTAAAAAAGGAGTTAATTATTTTTAATTTGGGTAGATTTCTTTTAAATATTTACCTAAAATCTTGATTTACTGAATTATTAATATTTGATTAATGATTTACCTATTAAGTGCCTACAAGTACTCAGATTACACTAAGCACCACTGGGACATCAAAAAGGTGTAAGATAGTGTTCTGGCTGTATAACAAACCATTTCCCAAAGCAGGGGCTTAAAACTGTAACAATAATTTATTTTGCTCATAAATTATGAGGGTTGACAGGACTCAGCTAGGCATTTCTTGTCAGGTCTCTGGTTGTATCAGAGATGTGGTTATAGTCAGGTGGTAGTTGGAGTTGGAGTTATCTAAAAGACTTCATTCTATGTCCTGTGCTATGGTGGGGAGCCTGAAACAGCTGGAGTTGGAACAGCTGGAGTGCTTTGGATATCTCTATTTCTGTGTAGTCTCTCCATGTGGTCTCTCCACATGGTGGTCTAAGAGTAGCTGGACTTCTTGCACGGTAGGTAAAGGATCCTATAGTGAATGTCCAAAGAGGAAACAGCAGAAACCTGGCCTCAGAAGTCACCTCTGCTGCTTTATGTTTGTTGAGGCAGTCACAAAGGCCACCCATGTTCAAGTGTAGGGAAGTTAGAACCCATCTCTTAATGGGAGGAGTGACAAAGCATTTGTAAACATGTTCTGTTATCACCAAAGCCACGGTACCTTATTAAAAAAACAAAGCAAAACAAAACTCCTCAGGTATTAGTTGGGCATGACCAAAAGTTGGGAGCACTGAAGAGAATTGTGCATATTTTATAAACATATAATATGTACACTTAGTAATGCTTTATTTTTGGAAGGTGTGTGCTATACATTTCAGGCAATGATTTAGTCAGGCTCAAATGCAGTTCCATAAGAAAACAGGGTTATCTAGTTATTGTATTTAGCAAACTAATTAGAACAGTTACTTGTGAAGCTAAGTGGAAGTGAAACATCTCTAATTCAGTGAGTTAATCATACATATTTTGACGATAATTTTGTTTTTCACAGTCTATTAGGAGGATAGCCACCATCACCAAATACCACACACGCTTACATTGTTTTATTTAGCTAAAGTACGAAGGTGTAGTATTCTGGATATTTTTCTTTAGTAACAAATCTGTAATGGTATTAAAAATAAGCACAAACACTTTAAACTTTTGAATTGTTTTAATTCTGTGAAATGAGTTTTAATAAACAAAGCGAAACAATTTCATCGAGTTCCATAAAAGAAACTGTTATTTAACTAGGAATTCTTCCTCCTGTTCCTGGTTATTTATGGTGTGGAAATGAATAGAGAGCTTTTCTTCTTTTTCAATTTACGATAAATTGAATAACTGAGAATAAATCAAGCCAAGAGGTGGGGGATGTTCTTTCTATTTTTTCTGTACTGGTGACTATTGTTTAATGCAAAACAAAATAAAACAAATGAATAACAAATGCTTGGAATTTTTTGTAGTTTCTGATAATTGTAGGTACAGAGGGGGTATCTGCTATTGGATGACTTAAAAGTCTCAATGAAAAGAATATTTTTGAAAGGTTCTGTATTAGTTTTGAATTTTTATGGTACTATCAAGGGATGATTGCTCAATATTCTGTTAGAGTAAGTTTCTATTTGACAAGTAAGCATTGACCTTAGTGAAGAAAACTGAGAATGTTATTAAAATTGATCTAGATACAGTGTATGTTCTGTTGTGATGTCTAAAATGTTTCATTAAAATTTTATATGAATTTCTTATTTTGAAAGCTATTTGAAGTTTTCTTCATTATTCCAATGGAGTATTTTTGAGCCAAACATGCCTTAACTTAAGACTTATCTATAAATATTTTATAAAAATAAACTAATAAAACTACAACAATCATTTTAAGTTTTAAATTTTTAAGTATTTTTTAAATTGACATATAGTTGATTTACAAAATTATTAGTTTCAGGTGTACAACATACTGATTCAAAATTTTTTATAAGTTATACTCCACTTAAAGTCATTACAAAATAATGACTATTTCCCTGTGCTGTGCAATAATACATCCTTGTTGCTTGCTTATTTACTTATTTATTTATTTTTATTGAGGTATAGTTGATTTACAACATTATGTTAGTTTCAGGAGTAAAACATCGTGATTCAGAGTTTTTATAAATTTTACTCCATTCATAGTTATTTTACAGTTGTTATGAAATATTGGTTATATTCCCTGTGCTGTACAATATGTCCTTGTAGCTTATTTATTTTACTCATATAGTAGTTTATACCTGTTAATCCCCTACCTCTAACAATCATTTTAAAGTCATCTTTTTGAAATGCTTTGTTTTCAATATCCAAGGAGTAGGCCAGATGTGGCTACTACATTGGTAATGGTAATAATGCATAACAGAAGCTCATCTGTGCAGAACTTTACTTGTTGGAATCTAATTTTTATTGCCCCTCCATCCAGATGTAGAAAAGAAATTTCCTTACCCCTTAAGGGAGGTTGACAACCTCATGAGAGGGTTTCATTAGAGGTCATTATAGGATGGCAGAGTGTATTTAAATCTACATAGAATGTTATATGGGTAGGCCAAATATATTTATTATTGCTCAATGACAGTTGGACTTCATTTCTCAGAACTGACTCTTGCTGATAGTAAGATAATGTTTGGGGGCTACTGCATTACAGAGAATGCAAGCTTATGCCTCTTACTTCTTATACTGAAATTTCCAACTCATTTTTTTCAAAACTAAGAAACAAATTCATATTAACATATTAAATATAAAATATGCTAGAACATGAGGAAGTTGATTCATTATGCTGGATTTTGAGATCTGGAGGAAGTCATTTGTTATTTGGCATTCAGAATAAAACAAATGAAAATGCTGGCAGTTACTTTATCTTCTGAATATTTAATCTGATTCAAAATTTGGCCTATTTGTATATAATTTCCAGGTATATAACACAGCTTTAACCTTAAACAGTAGTCTAAACAACATTGTAAATCAAAAAGATAAAGCCCAAGAAGAATAAAATCCATAAGTAACTGTTTATATATAACTTTCTGTGAGTCTCAACAAATATGAATTTTATCCATACGACTTCTTTAGTTTCAGTCACCAAAGAATTACAGCTATCTCCGTGACAGAGACATTGTAACAAAAGCTGATGCAATTTTAGAGTGAGGCATTTCAAGTAGAGTATAGAAGTTATGCAGTTAAATGAACATGGATTCCAGCTTCTGCCCTGTTCCTCAGCCTGGAAATTAGCCAGGGCATTATCCCTCTGCTTCTTTTCCTGAAAAGCTTCCAGGAGATTTTTAAGTGACCCATAAAGTTCAGCATCTTTTGTTCTGCATCTTATTGAAAACCAGTACCACGGCCCCCAATGGGTTGACGTTTCCTAGGCTGTGTATGCTGAGATGAGCACTGTCATCTTGATCTTGGCGGTGTGAAGACCTAATTTGCATTGGAGGTAGGGAGGGTTGGAAACCGACTCCCTTGGGCCTTGAATGTAAGGAGGTAGAGAGCCTATCACTCCATTTTACTTCTGAGCTGTGATTTATTCAATATGTCCAGAGACTTTTTAAAATGAACTGGAGGTTTCAATAAAGGCCTTGCCTTTAAGATATATAACCTGTGATTAAAAATAACCCCAGCTCAAAGCAGGAGAGTGACCTTTGCAAAAGCAGTAATGGGATATTTTGGTTCTTTTACCATACTGAAATAGGTCTATTTAATTCTGCAAATGGAATGGAGGGAAAAATGGAGAGCAATTAAAGACACCTGAATCAGTACTAGACGTGGTTTAGGTGAAGGGACACTACATCTTTGAAATGAATACATGCAACTACCTGGACTGTTTATGCCAATTGCACAGGTATGGCTTACAATGGTCTTATGTGAGGACATATTTATCCATGTAAATCTCAATGTACACCATGTATGGATGGAAAAAATGTTGCTAGATTCTCCCAGGGTGTATTCTAATGTCTGAGACATGAATATCATTTCCCCAGATGATTTTATTTCTGTTGGTACTAGCTTTAACATTAGAAACTCTTGGCCCTTTACCTTTCAGCGAGTCAGATTTTAGGTTTGGGCTCCCTTTTTAAAAAAAGAAACCTAGAAATTCCCTTTATTCTTCTAGGATTCTAGGGCAGTTTGGAGCTTTAACATATTCTTACAGGTCTGACCTGAAAGAGTTAAAGGACCAAGTGCCATTTTATTAGAACTGCTTATTTACTGCTGCAGGGAATATGGTCAGTTCAATAGCTGATTGTTGTTGGAATTTTATTCCTTCTCCTGTAATTGAGGATTGAAAAAGAGAGGTAAGGTGTATATACTTTATGCAACATTTATTTCATTTCTTTCTGAAAATGCTTACCTCTTCATACTTGCCTTTCCCTAGATGGAGTTAAGTGTTTTGATGAAGGGTAGACTGAGGTGAAACTGTAGCTCTCATTATCTGCTTGACATAAATTATGTGTCTAACTATTTAAAAAGGGGAAAAATGGAAAGGGCTATGAAGGACCCTGGGGGTCAGGTAAGTGCACTTGAAACAGATGTGTTAGAGAAGTTGCTTCAAAGACACAAATCCATCCTTATTAATTGCCTACTGGTAGGGTAAGGTGCGGGCTTGTTTCTCTCTGCAGTGAGGTGTCAGGGACGAGTTGCCAGGCAGGAAACTCACTGTTGCACTGAGTTTAGAATGGTGTGCTATGTTTGTTAATGCCACTGTTTCCTTTTCAACTGCCTGCCCACCTTTCTTGAATGGGAGCCTCTGACTGCTGCTGGAATGCCAAGCGACACGACAAATGATCTGCCAGTGTTTTCCTGTTAGTCCTGTGTAGTGAGAATTTTGCTGATGGATTAGGCCCCAGGAAGTATTAGAAAAGCAGCTTTTTTTCTTCTTCTGAATTCTCGTTGCTCTTTGTACTTCTCTCTAGTAGAGCAATTACCGTGCTGTACTGTAATTATTTGTGTCTGTCTTTCCCAGTAGACCGTGAGTTCCTTGATGGAAAGAACTTTGTCTTATTTATCTTTGTATACCCAGGGTCTAGCACAGTTTCCGGTACATACTAAAAACTCAGTTAAATGCTTGTGGACCAAATGAAGGAATGAGTGAGAAAAATGTTACTCAAGGCTCTGAGGCCAGACAGAGACCAATACTCGTAAGACTACTTATTGTTTCGATAACTGACTTCCTAGGGCCTAAGGGAGGGCTTCTACGCCTGGGCGTTAATTTTTTGTTCTGTGAGACATGGAGGTATCAGTGTTCTATCTCTTTGGAGAAGATGGCTATTTGGGGGCATTTTCTCCAAACTTCTCCCAGAGTGCAAGCATAGCACCGTGAATCTCTCATTCATTGAAACCATCACAATTGTAATTAGTCATTTTTTCCTGTATTTGTGTGGTTTCTTGATTAAGATCTGCACCTTCCACTAGACTGACTCCAGTGATGGAGGGTAATTTCTTGATTAAGATCTGCACCCTCCACTAGACTGTGAGTCCAATGGTGGAGGGTAAATACCTCTGATTTTGCTCCCCATCACCCCCCCTACGATCTAGTATAGCACCTGGCATAGAGTAGGTACTCCATAAATGAGGGAATGGCTGGAGACACTAAGATGGCTTCCTTTATTCTTGGTTTTTCTTTTTGTTTTTGCTTTTTCTTGAATAGGAAAATATGTATTTTTATCAGTCTTCTCAGCATTACCCTGAGAAACTTGCTTCAGTTTCTCATTTAACATTTGAGCATCCAGGCTCTTTTCAGAAAGCTTTAATAAAATTTCTTCTAATTTTTGGACCAGATTATCGATTTTCTTAGAAAAGAATGCCTATTGCCAAAGGTGACATGCTAACTTTTAAAGTGCCCAAGTTTGGAAAACTCTGAAGTTTTGATTTCAGTGAAGACTTTCTGTTAGCTTTTAGAGGACTATTTGGCGGCTGCACAGGATTCTCTCAAGGGGAAAGGCCTTTCGAGTGACACTCGGTAATTTAGCCATTAAGGTTAATGTTCATCTTCTCCCTGTCTATTGAAACTTCTAGGGTAGGCAGTGCAAATAGCTTATCAGGTAGTTTTAAAGGTCATGTGCAAAGGAAAAAAAATCCTGCACCGCTCATGAAAATGTCCTTAGTAATCAGTGCCTGCTTATGGGAGGAGGGGGCTGAGGGACTCTCTCAGCTCATCTATCTTGTCTTTTCCTCCAGGTCACTTTGTGACAGATTCTGAGTTGGTAGCTGCCCAGCCTGGAAGGTAGCTAGCTATGTACATCTCTGCTTTCTACATTAGTAAAGTCAGTAAGTTTTTTTTTTTTTAAAAAAGCTTCAACTTTTTCTTTTGCATTTCAGCCTCTGCGCTCTACCTCTGGGGTAAGTCTGACAGAGATAGGAGCAAAGAACAGACTTCTCTGTTGACAGTCGGTAGCTTTGGTCAAAACCACCTTTCTTAGTAGGAGTCAGAATGAGGATGGTGAAATGCTGAGGCTTTCCCCCTGCTATTACTTTTCATTTCAGCCTGTGACAAAGCTATGCCGCTGCCATCTCTCTGGCCTGCCTCAACCCTCTATGGAATGCACGAATTGAGCCCTGCCCAGTCAGGTCTGACCACATCATGAATCCCTCATAAGTGGATCTCGAGCTTCTCAAGGGAAATGAAAACTTAATTCGCCACTCCAGATCCCAGCTGAGAGCACTGCCTCGGCTTCCTTTGAGACTTCACTGAGTTATTGGCCTTTTTCTTTCTCCTCTTTCTTTCTCCAAGCAGTAAAAAGTATGGGTTGTAGCTGCTTGGAGGATGAAGAAAAACCTAGAGTTTTTAAAAATGGTTGCTCTGAGGCAGGCATTTAGGAGTGACTCTAATAGTTCTTTCAGAAGAGTGAACTGTACCTTCGGGCTTACTGCGGTCACCCATTGAGAGAGGAATCATAGAATGAGTCTGCAGTAATGATAAAATGAAGAATGCATTCCTCTGCAGTGCAGTGCATCAATAGCTGTTTTGCATATGGATGCAGTAGTAAGATAAGAGTCGTCTACGTTGCATTCTGTTTTATTATCTGCTTCTGAGAATACAGCAGCAGGTTTGGGGGATTATATTTGAGAGGAAAAGTTATATTTTCAAAATCCTATTGATGGCTGCATCCTCCCAGCCACTCCCTCTCTCCCTGCCTTGCCCCTCCCTTCTTCCCTGAGTCATTGCTGGGAAGACTTTCAAATAAGGGAGATGTTGTTGTTCCCATAATCAACTTATTTTTGTTTTCTAGAACTCTGTGTTCTTCCATTTTTACTTTTGAATGGGAATTTATTGGCAGGCACTTATGAGAGACAACAGAAAAGTGCTAGGTATGGCTGAGCAGATTTATTTCCAAAGATTCAGCTCAGAGAAGAATATAGTTTTGTTTGAATTCTTATTTCATCTTGAAAAAATTAATTCCACATCTCATGGCTACAGATTTGTTTCTGAGATAGTGACCAACCTGGATACACCGGGCCCTCTTTCATGACAGTTAATTTTGAACATCAAACAGAGAAGAAAGACCTGAAGATTGGAAATAGCTAAAAAAAAAAAAAAAAAAGAAACAGTTGAAGTGTTTCTTAGACTTTTGAGCCCAAAGTTAGTTTTTATTAACAACATGAATTTTATCTTTGAAAATAGAGGAGAGTAAGTCCTTTATTTCTGCATATTCTTGCAAATTGCATTTTCAAGTATGCCAGGCATAATTGTAATTACAGCTACGATGTGGTAGGCATTACATATACATACATATATGAATATTCAAATTTTAGTAATTACAAGAGCACTGCAGGATATATATTATCTCCATTTTGCAGATGAGGAGACTGAGGCTTAGCAAGGTTAAGTGACTCAAGTAATGTTATCGACTTAATAAGTGGTTGAATTGTTGCACTCCAAGTTCATGACTTTTCCACTATCCCTTACTGCCTTTCATGTGGTCGAGTGAGCGTATCCAAAAGGTCACTTTGTCCTTCAGTTGCCAATGTCCTCTCCCCATACGCCATGAAGAGTTGGCTTCAGGGAAACTGAAAATAGCTCCATGAATGTGGTATTTGTTCCAGAGCGTCTATATTCCTGGGGAAAAAATGGATAATTTTCTAAGGTATGTCATCTTTTGGAATCAAAATTTAGCATCAAATTTGGATCCCATATCACAAAGATACTCTTGAGTATCTAAAGAACAAGCGTAACTACATGGTGGTGATATATAGACCAGCTCTTGCAGGATCTTTAATACAAGGAGAGTCTCCTAACATCCCCCCAAATATAGGCTATGGGCTCCTGCATTTCTACCCAAGGAGCAGAACACCATCGGTCTTTCAGAATAAGTCATAGAAAAAAGCTAAAGACTATAAAGCCAAAAACATCCCTCTGAAATTACTAAAGTGACCAGTTTTAATATGAACATTGTCACGGGTTCTGTACAATAAAGGTAACTTTAAATGCTATCACAAATATCAAATCAGTGTATATACAACTTTAAATTGAGTTTCTTTTTTTTTTTTTAAAAACAAATGTTGACATAGAAAGCACATAGTTTAAGTCTCAAACTAGGAAGTGGTGGCCAGTTGATTGAATTTACCTCTGATATTTCAGGGATGATGTTGATCCTGAAATACATAGTGAAGAAAAACAAATTAGAGAATACAACACAATATATTGAACCCCTGGTAGGAGCTCCAAAAAGCTGAAATGATCCAGCTCAAGTTTTTCTAGGTATGTGATTAAAATGTCATGACTTCATAAAAAATGGTGCCCTTTAATATGACTACAGTATATAAAGAATAAGCTAAGTTGTATTGCATCAGTTTTAGTTAATCAACTTTATTGAGGTATAATTTACAGTAGTAAAATTCACCAATTTTAAGTGTACCATTTGATTTTTGACAAATGTATGCTGTTGTGTAACTAACACCATGATCAAAATGTAGAAATTTTTATCAACCCAAAAAGTACCATCATGTCACTTTGTAGTAAATCCCCTATCCTCAACATGGGCCAATGCTTTCCATCACTATAAATTTGTTTATTCCAGAATTGCACATAAATAGAAGCATACAGTATATACATATAGTCTTTTGTCTGTGATTTCTATCATCTGTGTTGTTACATGTATCAGTAGTCCATTCTTCTTACTGCTGCATAGTATTCCATTGAATAAATATAATATGTTTATCTATTTATTTACCAGTTGATGAGCATTTGGAGTCTTTCTACTTTTTGGCTGAATTTATGACTCATGCTGCTATGAACATTCATGTATAACTTTTGGTGTGTGCATATGTTCTCATTTCTTTTGATTATTAACTGGCAGTGGAAAACCTAGAACAAAGGATAAGCATATGTTTAACATTATGAGAAACTGTTTTGGAAAGTTGTTGTGTGATTTTTACATCAACACAGATCATTTGAGAATTCCAGTTGTGCCACACCTTAACAAACCCTTGGTATTGTCAGTCTTTCATTTTAGCCTTTCTAGTGGGTGTGTCCTGGTATGTCACAATTTTTAATTTGCACTTCTCATATAACTAACAACATTGAGCATCTTTTCATGTGCTTCTTTTGCCATTTTTATATGTTCTTTGGGGACATGTTTATTCAAATCATTTTTCCATCCTTTTGAGGTAAGTTGTTAATTTATGTGTGTAGAGTTTTTTTATATTTCCTTGTATCCTTTTAATATCTGTGCATCTTATTGTGATATTCCATTTTCTATTTCCGATATTGGTAATTTGTGTCTTCTCACTTTTTTCTTTATCAGTATTGCTAGAAGTTTATTAATCTTATTAATCTTTTCAAAGAAACAGATTTTGTGTTAACTGCAATTTTCTATTATTTTCTGTATTGAACTGAGTGATTTCAGCTCTTAGTTATTTGTTTCCTTGTACTTGCTTTGGTTTTATTTTGCTCTTCCTTTTTGTTTCTTTAGGTGGAATCTTAGTTTATAATCTATTTCTTTTTAATAAAATCACTTAAAGATATTAATTTTCTTCTAAGCCTTGCTTTAGCTGTGTCTCACAAAATTTGATATATTGTATTTTAATTTATATTAAGTTCAAATACTTAAAAATTTCTCTTGCAATTTCCTCTTTGAACCATGTATTATTTAGCAGTATGTTAATTAATTTTGAATTGATTGGAGATTTTAACTTTATATTTCTGTTTTAGATCTAGTTTAATCACACCATAGTTAGAGAGGACATACTTTGTATGATTTCAAATTTTTTAAATTTGTTAAGGTTTGTTTTATGTTGTAAAATATGGTCTATCTTGGTGAATGTTCTATGTACTCTTTAAATGAACATGTATTCTGGTGTGGTTGAGTGGAGTGTTGTATAATTGTTAACTAGATTCAACTATTTGTGTCATTCAGTTCTTTATTCTTGCTGAGTTTATATCTACTAGTTCTACCACTAATAGAAGTGTGTTGAAGTCTTCAGCTATAATTGTGGGTTTGTCTGTTCTTTTTTTTTTTTTGGTTATTTATTTTTACTTCATGTATTTTAAATTTCTTAGATGTGTATGTATTTAGGATTATTATAACTCCTTGGTGAACTGACCCATTTATCAATATGTGATGTCTGTTTTTACCTTTTAATTTTGTTTGTTCTAAAGTCTACTTTTTTTTCTCTGTGATTTATCATAACATTTTGTGTATATTTCCCTGTGCTATACAGTGTAATCTTGTTTATCTATTCTACAATTTTGAAATCCCAGTCTATCCCTTCCCACCCTCTACCCCCCTGGTAACCACAAGTCTGTATTCTCTGTCCATGAGTCTATTTCTGTCCTGTATTTATGCTTTGTTTTTGTTTGTTTGTTTGTTTTTTAGATTCCACATATGAGCGATCTCATATGGTATTTTTCTTTCTCTTTCTGGCTTACTTCACTTAGAATGACATTTTCTAGGAGCATCCATGTTGCTGCAAATGGCATTATGTTGTCGGTTTTTATGGCTGAGTATAAGTCTACTTTCATATTAATATAAGCACGTCAACTTTCTTTTGATTTGTGTTTGTGTGATATATCTTTTCCCTTTAACATACCTATATCATTATATTTGAAATTGTTGTAGGTAGCATTTAATTGAATCATGTTTTTTCATCTTTTCAAATAAGTTCTGTCTTTTAATTGCTATTTTTAGATCATTTACATTTGATGTAATTTTTGATAGGTTTGTTTTAAGTCCATACTGTTTCTCATTTTCAGCCCTCTTTTTGATTATTCATACATTTTTAGTGTTCCACTTTGACTTATATTTGTGATTTTAACTATATATTTTGTATAATATTTTTATTGGTTGATCTAGGAATTATAAAATACATACCTAACTTTGCACAGTCTATTTAGAATCATATGTTATCACCTCAGTTGGAATAGAGAAACCTATCAACATCCATCCCCTTTTTCTTCCCCCCTCTACACTATAGGTGTATTTTTATTTTTACAGCTTTTTTGAGATGTAATTGACATATAACAGTCTATGAATTTATGTGAACAACATATTGATTTGATACACTTATATATTATGAAGTGATTATCACTGTAGCTTTAGCTTATACCTCTATCATCTCACATAATTACTATTTCTTTTTTGTGGTGAGAACATTTAAGATCTACTCTTTTAGTGACTTTAAAGTGTATAATGCTGTATTATTAAATATAATCATGCTGTACACTAGCTCCTCCAAACTTTTTCATCTTATAACTAAAAGTTTGGACCCTTTGGCTAGTATCTCCCCATTTCTCCCACCCCTTAGCTCCTGGTAACCACCATTCTACTTTCTGTTTCTATGAGCTCAGCTTTTTTAGATTCTACATAAAAGTGATATTATATAGTATTTATCTTTCTCATCTGACTTGTCTAACTTAGCATGATGGCCTCAAGGTCCATCTGTTGCAAACGGAAGGATTTCCTTCTTTCTTGTAGCTGAATAATATTCTATTGTATATATGTATATATCACATCTTCTTGATGCATTCATCTATTGATGGACACTTTTAGGTTGTTTTCATATCCTGGCTATTGTGATTAATGCTGCAATGAACATGATAGTGCACATATCTCTTAGAGATCAAATAGCGTTTCTTTTGGGTATGTATGCAGAAATAGAATTGCTGGATTATATGGTAGTTCTACTTTTAATTTTTTGAGAAACTTCCATACAGTTCTCTATAGTGGCTGGACCAATTTACATTCCCATCAACAGTGCACAAGGGTTCCCTTTTCTCCACATCATCGCCAACACTTCTTATCTCTTGTCATTTTGATGATAAGTATTCTAACAAGTGTGAGGTGATATCTCATTGTGGTTTTGATTTGCATTTTCCTGGTGATTAGTGATGTTGAGCATCTTTTCATGTACATGTTACTATTTGTGTCACCTTTGGAAAACTGTCCATTTAATTCTCATGTCAATTTTTTAAAAATGAGATTGTTTTATTTTACTATTGAGTTGTATGAGCTTTTAAAATACATTTTAGATATTGGTCCCTCATCAAATATATGATTTGAAAATATTTTCTCACATTAAGTAGGTTGGATTTTCATTTTGTGGATTGTTTCTTTGCTGTGCAGAAGCTTTTCGATTTGATGTAGTGCCACTTGTTGATATTTGCTTTTGTTGCTTATACTTTTGGTTCCATATCCAAAAAAATCATTGGCAAGACAAATGTCAAGAAATTTTTTCCCTATGTCGTCTTCTAGGAGTTTTACAATTTCAGGTCTTATGTTTAAGTTTTTAAAACATGCCAAGTTAACTTTTGTGAATGTTGTAAGATAAGGGTCCAATTTCATTCTTTTCCAACACTATTTATTGAAGAGACTATCCTTTCCCCATAGAGTACTCTTGGCTCCCTTGTCAAATGTTAGTTGATTATATATGCAAGGACTTATTTCTGGACTTGATTCTGTTCAGTTGATCTATATATCCATATTTATGCTAGTACCATGTTATTTTGATTATTATAGCTTTGTAGTATAGTTTGAAATCAAGAAGCATGATACCTCTAGCTCTGTTCTTCTTTCTCAGGATTGCCTTGGCTATTTTGAGATCTTTGTGGTTCCATAGAAGTAAAGGTAAATAATAAACATAAGCAAAATTGACTAACCATTAGCTACAGTAACTAAGAGAGAGAAGACTCAAATAAAATCAGAAGTGAAAAAAAGAAACATTACAACTGATACCACAGAAATACAAAAGATCATAAGAGACTACTGTGTACAGTTACAGAAGGATATTTGACAACCTGGAATAAATGGGCAAATTTCTGGAAACATACAACTTACCAAGACTGAATCAGGAAGAAATGGAAAAATCTGAACAGACTAATGACGAGTAGAGGATTGAATTTGTAATCAAAAACCTCCCAACAAAGTAAAGCCCAGGGCCAGATGGTTTTCTTTGTGAATTTTATCAAACATTTGAAGAAGAATTAACTGCAGTCCTCAAATTCTTCCAAGAAGTTGAAGAAGAGGGAATACTCCTGAAATCATTTTATGAGTCCAACATTACCCTGGTATAAAAGCCAGATAAGGACACTAAGAAAAATAGAACCACAGACTAATATTTCTGATGAATATAAATGCAATAATTCTCAACAAAATATTAGCAAACAAAATCAATAACACATTAAAAGGATTTATACCATGGTCAATTGGGATTTATCCCTGGCATGCAAGGATGGGTCAATGTATTAATCACATTAAGAGAATAAAAGATAAAAATCATATGATCATCTCAATAGATGCAGGTAAAGTATTTGACAAGTACAGCATCCTTTCATGATAAAAGCTCTCAACAAATTGGGTATAAAAGGAACATACTTCAACAGAATAGCAATGCGACAAGCCCACAGCTAACATTACACTCAATGGTGAAAGTCTCAAAGCTTTTCCTCTATAGGTATCTTATATATTATTTTTATATACACTGAAGACTGCATCAATCAAACAATGTTATATTTCTTGGTTTGAACTATAAGACATTTTTTATAGAAATGAATAAAGGAATAGTGTCATACCTAGTTTACCATTTATATTGCTCTCCTTTATTCTTTATGTCTCAATTTTTCTCTGGTAGTGTTTCCTTTTTTTACCGGAATTACTTCCTTTAAAAAATTTTTTTAGAACATTTTTGCTGGCAATGAATTACACTAGTTTTCTCTCATTTAAGAATATCTTGATTTCTGTTTCATTCCTGAAGGATAATTTTGCTGGATATAGAATTCTAAGTAGACAGTTTTTTGCTTTTAGTACTTGAGTAATACACTGTTCCTTCTTGTCTCTTGCCTCTTGATTTCTAGTGAGCAATCATCATTTACTCAAATTGCTTTTCCTTTATAGATAATGCATCATTTCTCTGCCTACTTTCAAGATAAGATTTTTTTCTGTCTTTAGTTTTCAGCAGTTTGATTACGATTTACTTGAATGTAGATTTCTTTTGGTTTATTCTGTTTGAGATGTGCTCAGCTCTTTGAATGTGTAGATTTATGTGGTAGGCAGGATGGTCCCCCAAAGATGCTCATATCTTAATCCCCAGTACCTGTGAATATACAATGTTATCTGGGAAAAGGGACTTTGCATTGAAATTAAGGTTATTAATCAACTGATTAATAGTTTACTTTAAGACAGGCCAAATGGGTCCAATGTAACAACATGAGCTCTTAACAGTGGAGGAGGAAGGCAGAAAAGTTAGTCAGAGAGATGCAATAGAAAAAATATGTCATTGTGATGTCACAGAAGTAGAGATTTCAGAGAAATTTGAAGCATGAGAGGAACTTGATTTGCATTGATGACTTTGACAGGAGCCATTAACCAGGGAAAGCAGAGAACAACCCCTGATGGCCAGCCAGCAAGAAAATGGTGACCTCAGTCCTCCATGAAATTGAATTCTGCCAACAACCCGAATGAGCTAGGAAGTCAACTCTAACCCAGACCTTCCAGATCAGAATGGCTGATACTTTGATTTTGGCCTTGTGAGACTCTCAGCAGAGGAACCAGCTGAGCCATGCTGTACCTGACTTCTGACTTACACACAGACAGATGAGATAATAAATTTGTATTTTGTTTATTTTTATTTTTTAAAATTGAAGTATAGTTAGTTTACAATGTGTCAATTTCTGGCCTACAGCATAATGTTTCAGTCATACATATACATACATATATTTGTTTTTATATTCTTTTTCATTATAGGTTATTACAAGATATTGAATATAGTTCCTTATGCTATACAGAAGAAATTTGTTGTTTATCTATTTTATATATAATAGTATCTGCAAATCTCAAACTCCCAATTTATCCCTATCCATGCCCCCACACCCCGGTAACCATAAGTTTGTTTTCTATGTCTGTGAGCCTGTTTCTGTTTTGTGAATAAGTTCATTTGTGTCCTTTTTGTTAAGATTCCACATATAAGTGCTATCATATGGTATTTTTCTTTCTCTTTCTGGGTTAATTCACTTAGTATGTCAATCTCCAGCTCTATCCGTGTTGTTGCAAATGGCATTATTTTATTTTTTATGGCTGAGTAGTATTTCATTGTATATGTATACTGTAACTTCTTTATCCAGTCATCTGTCAATGGACATTTAGGTTGCTTCCATGTCTTGGCTATTGTAATTTTTTTTAGCTCTACATTCTTGCTCCTTTCTTTCTTAAGCCATGATGACACAAATGTTATACTTTTTGTTGTCTTATCACAGGTGTCTGGGTATAGAATTCTAGGTTGACACTTTTTGCTTGTTTTTTCCCCTTCTAGTGCTTTGGAAATGTCTCTCTATTAATATTCTAGATTCTGTGGTTTCTGACTAGAAGTGTGATGTCATTCTTATCTTGGTTACATATATGCAATGTCTTTTTTTCTCTGGATTCTGTGAGTTTTTAGAAAAATTATCACTGGTTTTCAGCAATTTGAGTATGATGTGCCCTAGTATGACTTTCTTTATATTTCTTCTTCGTGGGATTTTTGAGCTTCTTGGTTCTTTGCATTTACGATTTTAATAAAATTTGTAAATATTTTGACTATTACTTCTTCAAATATTTTCCTATCCCTCCTTCTGGAACTCCAATTACGTATATGTTTGACTACTTGATATTGACACATAGGTCACTGATGATCTGTTTATCTTCTCAGTCTTTTTGCTTTTTGTCCTTTATTGTGTATAATTTCTGTTACCATGTCCTTAAGTTCACTTATATTCCCTTCTGCACTATCTAATTATCTGTATAATTCAGACTATTGCTTTTTCATTTCTAAGAAGCATCATTTGGTCCTTTTTTATACTTTTCATTCTCTTTTTTATGCTCATGTTTTCCTTGACCTTCTTGAAAATATGGAGTATAAATTTAAATATCTTTGTCTACTAATTCCATAATTTCTGTCAATTTTGGCTGTGCTTCTATTGAATTATTCTTTTCTCCTGGTAGTGGGTCATATGTCTCTGCTTCTTTGTAAGATTAGTGATTTTTGATTGTAACACAAGTTTGCTACATATTGTGAATTTTATATTGCTGAGTGCTGGGCTTTGTTTTATTCCTTTAAATAGTCTTGGAATTTTTTTCTTCCATACAATTATATTACATGGGCTCAGTATGATTACTTTGCTAATGTGGGTATAGAGTGAATTTGCTACAATACTAAGGCAATACCTTTCTGAGGACTTTATCCTATAATTCATCTATTACAAGGTCTTCCTATTCTTGCTGGTAGAAATATAAAGTATTGCAAACCCTATGTAAACTCCAACAATTTTTCAGTTTATTGATTTCTAATGATTCTTGTAGTGAAATTAGAAGTAGTTTCTTACATTCATATTCAAATGTTATGTGTTAAGCACTGACCTAAACATTTATTCGTTCTTTAATCATCTTTTACATATTTTCCTTATCACTAATGTTTGACAATATGTTCTTACAACTAGCATTTTCATTTACCATACCAATAAGAAAATGAGTGATTGGATTGCTAAGTCTTATAGCTACCTTCCTTCTTAAGGTGCTTCTTGGATAGAATCAGAATTCGGGAAAATACAGTAATTTCTCATTATTTATGAATGTTTTGTTCAATAAAGTCAGAGCAAACACTGAATTAGGGAATATTCAATTATTGATTCTAGGGGAAATATGGGGTTAAGTTCCTGTGAGCCTTTGGCTACAACATTTTTATGAATGTAACCTTGTTTTATACACGTTTCCATTTAAAAACACCTTATTTACTATATATTGTTGATTCATTGACATTGAACTAATGACCAATAGCACTATAACTCACATCTGAATGAATCTTATCTAACACAGATTTTTTTTTCTCCATAAGGCACATAACAACCCTCTTAAGCTTAGGCACACTAGACAGCACCATGAGACCATGTTTTGGGGCCATATAAAGAAAATGAAATTACCAAAAAAAAGAAGCAAAAACTGTGACATTAAATATACCATGGACATTCTTTACAGTATAAGATCTGAAACAAGAAGACAGGATGTCACCTTGTTCAACCTCAGCAGGGAACATGTGTGTGGGAGACAAATTTTTCACTGCTCTGTGAACACACGTCTGCAAATGACTGCAAAAGCTCTGTGAATATTGATTTTAGGGTTACAATAAATTTTAGTGACCAGGCAAATTTAAAAATATAGAATCCATAAATAATGAGTATTGACTGTATTGATGTGTGACTTATTTCTTTCCACTTATCTATTCTTACTTGGTAATGCTTAAGGGCTAAGCTGCTTGGAGGTTGGCACATTCTGAGTCCCTGTGACCTCTTTCTAAGACCTAACCAAATTAAAGAACTGTTTTTATAAATAGAAAACTTGAAAGGCCAGGCGGTCATCCTGATTGAAATAAGGCTGGGGGCTCTTGATTTAAAATTTTATGGTACTCTACCTATTTTGCAACACAGGCAGTTGCTTCTGGTATTGACTAGTTGGACCCACCTTCCCTCAGTCTGTTTATTTTTGACAGAAGGAACATAGCCCACATGGTATGCATGGTATTCAATTTTACTTCACATCCTTTTGGCCCAATTATACATTTTATTGCCTGAAATCAACTTTTTTAGTGTCTAAATAAAGTGGATTTTGTTTGTATGTATCATTAAAAAGTGTATGGGCTCTTTAGGGTAATTTTTTTTCAATTGACTAGTTAGTTTTACCTTACAAAGGCTATTAGCCTCTTTCATCTCATGAAATTCTTTAGGTTTAAGGAAATAGTCATATGGTTTTCTGTCTGTATTTTAAGAAAGGTCACTTTGAGATTTTCTTTTTGGCTTTTTTTGGCTGTGCTATCTGTCTGTCATGTCACATTAGACTTTTTCAAGGATCATGCCATGCATGACACTGCGAAGAGACTCAGTCTATCATGAAAATAAAGCCCCTGAATGTGAAAATGGGGGGAAAATATGCACTTTCTTGAAAAATAGGTCAAAGATGTAAAAACCGTTATTGGAAGATATATCTTGCATCTTAGAAGTAAAGGCCAAGGAGGGTAGCCTTGACACAGTTTCAATAGAGGCTTTTGAGAGGCCAAGGGGAAATCGTTATTATAAAAAGGGACATTTGGATTTACCTTCCCCTAGCCTTTTGGACAAGGAAGGGAAAATGTGGAGTGCATCACTGAAACAGCTTGCTTCCTTCAGGGTTCCTTGCACTTCAAGCTAAAGCCTCTCAGTGAGCCAGACTACAGGGACATGCACAGGGGCTGACTACAAAGTGCCTTGGGGAAAGTAGAAGCATTACACAGTGAAAATGTCCAAAGGCTTGAGGAAAACTTTGTGAAAGTTATTTTTGTGTGTGCATGTTTCCCTCTGAAATATATTAATAATAATAATAATAAAAATATAGTTTGGAATCTAACCTGGTATACCATTGATTCTCTGTTCCCTCTCTCATCTCCTCTAAATGAAATGTCATTTGTAAATATATGTATTTCTCCTCTCCTTTCCCTCCAGGATCAATGACACACTTTTGAGTTTCTGTACCTAAATTTCCTTTTCCTACTTCCTGCCTTGATTTTTTGGAGTTCACTTTTGACTTTTCTTCCTCATGAAAATTCTTCTCCAAACTTAAAAAAAATCCCTGTTTTGTCCATGTGAAGACAGTGCTTTTCTGTGCTCATCCTATTTGATAGTCAGCTGCCCCAGACATCAGCTGTCCCTCCCCAGGGTTCTCCATGTTCATCCTCTCTCAGTATTCCAAGAGCCTGTCCATCAGTGTCTTCTTTCAGCTGTACCCTTAGAATGCTTCAGGTTATTCCTCCCCTAGTTTTGACTTTGTTCTGAACCTTTTAAGGCTCTCACCTTTACCTTTATCAACATCTCTCTCTCTCTCTCTCCATTGACTTCTTCCTCTTTACCTATAAACAAGCTCAGCTGTACAAGCCCTTTAAAATTATAATAATAAAGAGCCTGGCCTAATTGAACCCCTAATTTACCTTTGTCATTCTTACTAGCAACCATCCTGTTTCTTCCTTTATTTTATCATTAGATTTTTCAAAAGAATAACCTACTCTTATTACTGTGATTTTCTTTATCTGCAGTCTATCATGTTCCCACCACTCTAAAAAAATTCTAGTCAAGGCACCGAGTGACTTTGAAATCATCAAATATAGGAGCTTGTCCTAGTCTTTCTCTTCTTCCTCACTCTTCCTGCACTTTGTCATGGTTAAACCAACCTTCCTTGGCAGGTTATTTCGAAAAGCGTGAAATACAAAGTAAAAGTTTCCCAACCATGCTCTCGACTCCTCATTTCTACTCCCAAGAACTAATAATTGCAATAGTTTATTGTATATCCTTCCAGAAATTTTCTGTGCATAATGAAATACCTTTTGATACAAACAGGGTCATATTACATGTAATATATTGTGTGATTGCTTTCTCCACTTAAAAATAAGTCTTATAGACCATTCCATAGTAGTATATACAGATTGACCTCATTTAAAAAATGACTGACCAGTCTTAACCTTGTAGGAATGAATTATAGCTTATTTAAGTGGTCTCCCTTTGATAGATGTTTTGGTTGTATCAACAGTGTTGATATCACAGTGTTGCAGTGAACATACTTACGGAAGCAAATGTATTTGCATTTGATTAGGGTAAATTTGTGGATTTGGAAATGCTACCAAGCTCCTTCACTCTCTTCAAATACGGACAGTTTCACTAATAACACAACAAATATCCATGTAATTTCCAGATGCAGACATAGGACATTTGCTTACTTTGTATTCCTCTTCACTATGTCCTTCTCCATCCCCATCCACCAAGTAATAACTAATTTGGGAATTTCGTGTTAATCATTTTCTTGTTTTTTAAAGAAAAATCATTTTATCATATATATGGGAAGTTTATACATATCTTTACATATATTGCTAGGTTTTATGTGTTTTTCCTTAATCTTTATAGAAATGGAATCAAATTTCTATAACTTGCTTCCACATAATGTGGTCTAATTTATTCATGGTGACATGCCTATCTTCTCCATCTTAGAAGTTTTTTCTCCATTAGCTTTCTATCATCCTGGGTCTCTTCTTTGCTCACTTTTTCTCTTTTGTTTTCCTCCATGATTTCTTCCCATCTCTTCAGTGTGGCTGTTCTCTGAGTTTCAGTCCCAAGTGCTGTTTTTCATCTCAGTTTCTACTAAGTGACCTTTTCCCTTTTTTATATCTTCTATTTTCTTATTCATGTGGATGCCTCCCAGACTTATAGCTCTGCTTCTAACTTATTTCCTGAGCTCTAGTCTATCATCTTTCACATTTTTACTTATATTTCTTGTTATGGTATCTTAAATTATATTGATTCGAACAGCATTTAGTGGATTTTTAAAAAAATTCCAGATCCTGTGCTAGGTGCTGAAGATTCAGGGAAGTGTGAGTCATGGTCCTGCATTTTAATAGGAAAAACAGATGTAGAAAACTGCAGAAAAGTTTACATGGATTTATTGTATTTTCCTAGATTCACTCTGCTTCTTAAATTTCCTACTTCTGTAATAACACCATTCTTTTCCTCCTCACCCAGGCTTATCTTTGCCTTTCTAGTCCCTGAGTCTTCTTCCTCTTTTAGTTTTGATCTTTTCCCTCTTGCTCCACATTAAGATTCAGTCACCAGATTGTATTAATTCTTCACGCTTGTGTATAATTCTTCTTTCCCCCGCCGAACATCACTCTTCAGAGATCTTCTCTCTTCACACTGAAGCTGTTATAAAAATTTCTTTTTCTTTCAACCTCAAATTTATGCTTCAAGCTATACGCTGTTTAAGCTTTACCATATTCGGCTCTTAACATTGTTGCTACTCATCCACTCAAGAACCTTCAATAGCTATCTGCTGCCTATTGAATAAGATCCAAATTCCATAATCTCATATTTAGGGTCATCTGTAGTCTAATCTCAAATTCTCTCTTCAACTTTCTTTCCTCTTACTGATTTCCTGTGAGAGGATTTGCAAACTTAAAAGATCATAGGCATCAAGCAGGTATTGCAAATTAGTAAATCTGGCTGAGTGAGGACTGTGGCAAACTGGGAAACAAATTTCCCACCTAAAGTGTATAGCTCGTGGCTAAGCTTAAGCTGATTATTGCTATGTGGGACTTGCAAGCCTAATGTTGCCAGGTTTTCAAGAGAAGCCAGAAATTCAGATTTTTATATGAAATCTTTGCATTTTTAGACATTGGCAACCACTTTAAAAAAAGGTTTTGTCAAAAGAACACATGGCTGAGGGCTGCCAGTTTCTGACTTTCGCCCTATGTAAACTCTAGCCAGACTGATATTACCATTTGGATTCTCACCTCTATTCTGCCTGCCTAAGATGTCTTCAGCCATTCTCTCGGCTTATCAGAATCTGTTTATAACCCAGCTCTTTTGGGAAGCTTTCCCTGGCCAGAAAGCCTGACTTTCTAAGGCACTTACTGTCTGTTTTAATCACTTGGCATTTAAACATGTCTTATATTGTGAACTGTCTTTTTTCCTGTTCCCATGTTTCTTAGAATATTTTTATAATTACACAGGCAATATAAACTCATTATATAAAATTTGAAATGTATAATAAAGTACTCAACTTAAATAATAATGACCTGTTGTCCTACCATTAAACAATAAACCTATTAACATAATTATATTTCCTTATTTCTTTCTAGGAACTGTGAAAGATATCTCTCTCTCCCTTGCTATCTCTCTCTCTATCTCTCCATCTACCTCCAAATTGCCTTTCCTAAGGATTGTACCAGTTTGTATTCTTATAAAATAATGTATGAGAATATCTTTTCTCTGTCACTATTCTCAACGCTAGATATTTCCATTATTTTTTAATCTTTGCCAATATGATCAGGGAAAATGGTAGGTCATTGTCTTTTTTATTATAGTAAGATGTATGTAATATTTATCATTTGTACATTTGTAAGTGTAAAATTTATTGGCATTAAATATATTGACAATGCTGTGTAACCACCACCACTATACCCCCCAATTTTTGATCAACCCCAACATAAACTCTGCCCATTAAACAATAACTCCCATATCTCCCTCCTCCTCAGCTCCCAGTAACTTCTACCTAGTCGTTATCCCTATGAATTTGCCTATTCTAAGTACCTCATACAAGTGGAATCACATAATATTTGTCTTTCTGTGTCTGGATTATTTCACTTGGCATTATGTTTTCAAGGTCCATCTATGTTGTAGCATGTATCAACATTTCATTCGTTTTTATGACTGATTAGTATTCCATTGTATGTATATGCCACATTTTGTTTATCTAGTCATCTGTCAATGGACACTTGGGTTTTTCCCACCTTTTGGCTATTGTGAGTAATATTATTATGAATGCTGGTATACAAATATCTGTTCAAGTCCCTTAATTCTTTTGGATGTATATTTAGGGATGGAATTTCTGGGTCATGCAGTAATTCTATGTTTAAATCTGAGAAACTGTAAAGTGTTTTTCATAATGTCTGTAGCACTTTACATTCTCATCAGTATTACATGAGGGTCCCAATTTTTCCACATCCTTACCAACACTTGTTTGTCTGTCTGTCTGTCTGTCTTTCTTTCTTTCTTTCTTTCTTTCTTTCTTTCTGTCTTTCTTTCTTTCTTTCTTTCTTTCTTTCTTTCTTTCTTTCTTTCTTTCTTTCTATTATAGCCATCCTAGTAACTGTGAAGTGATATCTCATTGTGGTTTTGATTTGCATTTCCTTGATGACTAATGATTTTGAACACCTTTTAAATATACTCATTGACCATTTGCATATATCTTTGGAGAAATGTCAATTCACATCCTCTATGTATTTTGGGATTGGGTTGTTTAATTTTTTGTTTTTGAGTTTTAGGAGTTCTTTCTATATTCTGAATATTAATGCCCTATCAGATATCAGATTTACAAATATTTTTTCTCATTTTTTAGATTGTCTTTTTACTTTCATGATGGTGTCTTTTGATGCATGAAATTTCTTGATTTTGATGAAGCCAGTATATCTATTTTTTTCTTTTGTTGCCTGTGCTATTAGTGTCACATCTAAGAAATTGTTGTCAAATCCAAAGTCATGAGGATTTCCTCCAACTTTTTCTTTCAGGACTTCTTATATTTCTAGCTTTTAAGTTTACAATTTTGATTGATTTTGAGTTAATTTTTGTATATGATGTCCGAAAGAGCACTCGTTCTTTTTTATGACTGGTAGTATTCCATTGTGTATATATGCCACATTGTCTTTATTTATTTATCTGTTGATGGACACTTAGATTGCTTCCATATCTTGGTAATTGTAAATAATGCTGCTATGGACCTTGGGGTGCACATATCTTTTTAAATTAGTGTTTTTGTTTTATGACATATTACCCAAGGCAATCTACAGATTCAATGCAATCTCTGTCAAAATACCAATGGCATTTTTCACAGGACTAGAACAAATAATTTTAAAATTTGTATGGAAACACAAAAGACCCTGAATAGCCAGGACAATCTTTAGAAAGATGAATAGAGCTGGAGGAATTATACTCCCTGACTTCAGATTATACTACAAAGTTACAGTAATCAAAACAGGATGGTACTGGCACAAAAACAGACACATAGATCAATGGAAGAGAGTAAACAGCCCAGAAATAAACCCACACACTTATGGTCAATTAATCTACAAGAAAAGAAGCAAGACTATACAATGGAGAAAAGACAGTCTCTTCAATAAGTGGTGCTAGGAAAACTGGACAGCTACATGTAAAAGAAGAAAGTAGAACATTCTCTCACATCATATACAAAAATAAACTCAAAATGGATTAAATACCTAAATGTAAGATCAGATACCATAAAACTCCTGGCAAACATAGGCAGAACACTCTTTGATAAAAATTGTAGCAATATTTTGTTGGATCAGTCTCCTAAAGCAGAGGAAATAAAAGGAAAAAATAAACAAATGGGACCTAATTAAACTTAAAGCTTTTGCACAGCAAAGGAAACCATTGACAAAACAAAAATATAACCTACTGAATGGGAGAAAATATTTGCAAATGATATGATCAATAAGGGGTTAATATCCAAAATATAAAAACAACTCATATAACTCAACATCAAAAAAATAAACAATCTGATTACAAGATGGGGAGAAGAATTGAATAGACATTTCTCCAAAGAGGACAATAGGCACATGAAAACATGCTCAGCATTGCTAATCATCAGGGAAATCCAAATCAAAACCACAATGAGATGTCACCTCAAACCTGTCAGATTATCAAAAAGAATACAAATAACAAATGTTGGTGAGGATGTGGGGAAAAGGGAACTCTCATACACTGTTGGAGGGAACGAAAATTGGTGCAGCCACTGTGGAAAACAGTATGGAAGTTTCTCAAAAAACTAAAAATAGAACTACCGCATGACACAGCAATTCCACCCCTGCACATATATCTGAAATAAACAAAAACACTAATGTGCTTCTTTTTTCATTGATACGTTGGTCTGCTTTTACATCGGACCCACATTATTTAAATTATTATTGCCTTGGAGTACATTTTAATATACAATAGAATGAATCTTCATTACTCTTGTTTCCTCCAAAAGTTAGATATTTTTATATGCATGTCCTAAATAGACTTTTGGCTATTTGAAGACACAGAATTTGCCTTATTCATCTATTTATTACCACCAGTACCATTTTGGCCAGTATAGTGCCTTGCATGATTAATCTTTATTCAATTCCTAGACTAAATTTTATAGTTTCCAAGTTCCTGTTTTTATACTTGGGTTCTCATTATCCAAATCCACCTCTGAAGCTTAGGATCTTTAATATTCAGCCTCATATTTAAGGGTGTTTATTGAACACTTCTTATTTTTAAATCTGAGTGCTCTTTTGGACTCTAAGAAGTTCTTTGGCCCCTCTAGGTGTATCTGGGAAGGTTATGCTATGTTCACTAGCAGAGAAAGATTCCCATCTCCTTCTTCCATCTTCCAAAATAGAGCTACCCAAATACTGTTTCAGGTACACTCAATGCGTCTTTGGTACTACTACAAGACAGCTCTCGTAGCCATCTACTGCCTCACAGAGGAAGAACATGCAAAATGTTGGCTGACCTATACGTTTCTAGGGTGGCTGTCACTAAGTGTTTTGACAGATGCCAGACAGAAAAAGTAAAAATGACCCTGGTAAGTTAGGGGAAAAAATATCCTACTAGGGAGAAAAAAATGATAAAAGGATGAGCTATCACAGGGAGATGAAAATTCAAATTCACAATTACTGAGTCAAAAAAGGCTAGATAGTCCCTAGCGTCACAGGTAAAGATCTGAGAGTTATAGTCGATCTTGAGCTAAATATGAACAAGCAATGCAGTGCCATTGTGAAAAACTCAACTTATTTTAAACTTACAAAGTGATTCTTCCATTAGATTTAGGGATTTAACTTTAAGAAACCTGCATATAAAATTTAGTATTATTATTACTTAGAATCATCATTAATATTTGTTTAATGTTGAACAAAGTCCTTTTGCATACATTATAAGTTTATTTGATCCTGACAACAGCCCTAGAGTTATTCATTAATATAATGTCCATTTAACAGAAGAGAAAATTGGCCCAGAAAGGTAAGTGAAATGCCTGAGTGAATAGAGCAAGATCTGGTTTTAAACTTAGGTCTTTTGACTTCAAATTTGATGTGATTCCCACTACAGGAAAAATAACTAGAGGGAGATCACTCATATCAAATTTTTTTCAAATTTTAAAATTATTTGAATACTGTCCAAATAATAAGCTGCCCTGGTGAATTTTATATGGAAATGGATTTGTGATAACTCAATTCACAACCAACTTTTTGGAATGAATCTAATTGCATTAAGGGAAGTAGATTTAAACACAGTTATCAATGTGTATAATACAATGATTCTGATCTTGATTGTATAAAAGGAAGTGCATTTAAACACAGTTATCTATGTATATAGCACTATGATCCTGATCTTAATCATCCCACTGAAATAGATATGGAGATAGTCAAGGAAACTATGGCTTACAGATTGGAATAATATGTCCTATGGACAGGAAAGAATTTAGGGTTGTTTAATGCACAGGAAACAAAAAGAGAGATCTAATCTTGGTCTTTGTAAGAAAGGTTTTATGAATCAAAAGCTGCTCAGTTCTCTGCTAACAGATGGAACAGTCTGAAATCTGCTTCATTTGTTCATTCTTTCATTCAAAATTTTCCTTCAACTTTTCTAACATGTGCTAGTCACTCTGCCAGGTGTGGGGGATACAGAGATAAGTAGAACATTGCCCCTGTCATCAAGGGCTCTCTGTTGGGGTGGTGGCAGATGTATAAATAAACAACAACATTCTTATATAAGCAGAATAATAAAGGTATGTATGCTCAGAATGCTGAAGGGTTAAGGAGCTCATTTAATCTAGAAGTGTCAGGGAATGGTTCAGAGAGTCTTTCTAGCTGTTTCTGAAGCTTAAATAGAACCTTGCTTGCTGAAATTGAAGCAGAGGAGATTTTAGTTTGACTTCAGGAAGAACTTTTAAACTTTAGCTTAAGAACGATAATGTCCCATATAAGGAGGTAAGACATTTTTTTTTTACCTCAGGAAGATTTAAAAGTAAAAGATAATCTCCCCAAAGGCAAGAGAGCATACCACATGATCTTTTAAGCAAGGCCTTGTCTAGCTCTAGTGTTTTTCTGATGAATTAGGAACTGATGCTACATGTCCAGAGATTTGCAAAATCAGGCAGTAGACATAATGGAAATCATGCAGTGTACCTAAAAGCAATTCAATAAAAATACTTCTATTCCTTTTATGCATGGTTTTTATGCAAATCTGTATTTGAAGAGAAATTAAGTGTGTATGTTGTAAGCAGATGTTCGTGTGCTCTCAGCTAGTAATAATAGGAAACCGTAGAAGGAGGTGGTGATGTGTATGAGGCAGTGGGACTGAGCAGTGCGGATGGTGCCAATGCACTTTTTGGAAGAAAAAGAGGATTGCTGCTTTCTGGTGAATTTCTTTTGAAAAAAAAATACGTGGTTGTGTTCGAAAAACTGAGATAACAGATCTGGAAGAATGCATTAAAGCAAAGGCTTATAGGGATAACTCTCAATCTGAGGATCTTGAATCTCCTTCAAAATATGTTGGTATCAAGGCTCAGCTCGCTTCAGAGGGAGTGGATTTCCTATACTTATTAAAGCTACAAGAGGCAACACAGTGTAATGATTAAGAGGACAGAATCCGGAACCAGACTGCCTGGGTTTAAATACTTGTTTGTACTCGCCAACAAGTGTGTGATCTTGGGCAAGACTTTTTCATCTCCCTGTGTCTCATTTCTTTCATCTATTAAATAGAGATAATGATCATTAAAAGTATCTACTGTGTAGGGTTGTTTGAGGATTAAATGAGTGAATACACACAGGACAATTAGAATACTACTTGGAGCCTGGTAAGTGCCATATAATATTGAGCTCAGCATTTTACAGTTTTCAAAGCCCTCCCTCAGAACCTTGTGAGAAGTGCTAGGGAGGTTATATCAACCTTATTTGGCAGATGATGTTACAGCCTCAAAGGGGTTGAGCAGTTTGCTCCAGATCCAGCGGAGCCAGGACTTGGACCAGGCTTTCATGCTTCATTTAGTCCTCTTTCCACGTGATCACACTTGTCATTAGGTCCACATTTCCTCCTAGGACTTCTTTAGACAACTGAGGAAAATAAAAGTGTTTTCCTGTATTGGTTTTCTATTGCTACATAAAACAGTTTCTGCCTTAGCCCGCTAAAACATCACTCATTTATTATCTCCTCATTTTGTTGGGTCACTATTTTGGGCAGAGCTTAGCTGGATCCTTTGTTCAGGGTCTCACAAGGCTGCGGTCAAGGTGTCAGCCAGACCGCATTCTCATCTTGCAGCTCAACTGCAGAAGAATCTGCCTCCAAGCTCATTCAGGCGGTTGGCAGGATCTAGTACCTTGTGGCTGTTGAATTCGTGGCAGCTTGCTTCTTCAAAGGCTGTGAGGGAGAGTCTCCGTTGCTTGGAGTCTTCCTTTTCAGGGAAGGCTTAATCTCTTTTAAACGTTTCACCTTATTAGATCTGTTCCAACTAAGATAATCTCTCTTTGATTAATTAAAAGTCAATTAGGCACCTTAATTACATCTGAAAAAAATCCGTTCACTTTTGCCCTATTATATAACAGATCACAGAGGGGCATGACATCCCATCATCTTTGTCATATTTTATTGGTTAGAAGCAGTTTGCAGGTTTTACTCCCCAACCCCACTCAACCGAAGGAGGGTGCACAAGGGATTACGCACTGGGGCTTACCCTAGGGAGTGTCCATCACACAGCCCATTATTTTCCAGCTGCTGCTAAGAGAGGATGATCATGTCACTTTTAAGACAATCAAATGATTTTAAAAGTTAAAGTCAGGACTTGAATCAGAGTAGCTGTGTTCAAACAGCAATCTATTTGGGCGAACATCTCACCAGCTTATCTTTCTCAACAATTTGCTTTTTTTTTCCATCTAGGTACACTCCTGCTCAAGATATTTCACCCCTGGGGCTGCCAGTAGACGCTGACATGCTTTCTTTTCACTTCATAGCCAGGCCTGTAACAGTTTAAAATATGAACCAAAATATTAAAGCTTCCTTCAGTACATGCCAATAGAGGATGTAATTTTTTTTTTTTTGGTGAGCTTCCTTGTAATCATGGCTGAAAGATAAAAAGCTGAAATTTTCGTAGGACTGAGCCCCAAATAGTCCGTTGCATGCCCCACTTTAGGAAAGACTCCCAACACAGAACTCCATGACCACGTCTCTCTTGCTATCTCATCTGTTTGTGTCATTTTCCTGTGTTTTGCATTTGTTTGAAAGCTCTTTAATGTTTTTGTAAAATGAACACATATGTTGACCGATAAACAATAAATAAAGAACAGTTGGCATAGACAGCATTACAATCTCTGGAAAGAGGCTTTAAGAACCACCAGACTGTGCTATTGTGGTTTTTACCTTTCTTCTCCTTGTCTACCTGCGGATGTGTCTGGCCTCTGGAGCAAAACACAGCATCCCAAATGCTTGCAGTCTGCTACAATGCTTCTGGAGTTCCACTCTAGGAAATCATGTTAAAACTGGAGCTATACAATGAAACAAGGAAAATGAAAGGTGGGTTGCTTTAGTCCCCAGATAGTTTTAGAGAAAAAGCTAAGCCCCTACGTGCTCTTCCTTGTACCTCCTTCGTCTCAGGAGTATAAAGGGAGTGTGCAGTGGCAGCTGCATGAATTAAACAAGATGATCTTGGAAACACTAGATTGTTTCTTACAATGATGTCACTGGATCTAGTCTGAGTTACCATAGAGAAATTGTGAAAAAGAATACATTATATCGCCATGAAAGGCGCAAAGGCCCAGCTGAAGCTTGTGCTCAAGAAAAGTAGCAGTGGGTCTCCTGTTGTTTGGCTTGTTCTGTATTTAGTAATCACGGATGAAACGTTATTTTGCTTTGTATTTAAGAGACCCATACAATATATGAAAGAAAGAAGAACTAAAGAGCGCTGCTAGGCCCAGGGTTGCTATCTACTGAACATGAGTACGTGGCTCCCAGGAGCTTGTTCCACAACTTTCTGTTGCCTGGGCCTCTATGCAATAAACTCAAAATCAGTGATTCTCGACTAGGGCTGGTATGGAGTTGTAGCAAGGAATATAGGAATCCATATGCCCAACAAACAGTGCTTATAAAGTAAATAAATAATGTACTTTGGATATGCATGTACTACTGTTTCCCAAAAGTATGTAGATGTTGCTATGATGAATAAAATATAAACTAGTAAGTGTTGCTGAATTTATTGTAGGTTTTTGTTAAGCAATTTCTCAACCAATATATCCTAAATATGACTCCTGTGTGTGTATATGTGTGTGTGTGTGTATGAGAGAGGGAGAGTGGGAGAGGGAGAGGGAGAGAGAGAGAGAGAGAGAGAGAGAGAGAAATTGTTTTTAAGTTTAAAAGAGATCCATATATTTCAAAAGATTGGGATCCACTGCTGTAAGCACTTTCTTTAATGAGAAGAAATCTTGTCTTTGTCTATCTGCCTCTATCTCATCCTCTCTAACTAAGCAGCTTCAGAGGGGCTACATACAATTATCTTTCTCCTCCTTTTGGCGCCTAAAGCATCTTTCTCCTCAGACACTGATGCTGGGAAAGACACAATAGTAGCTCTAATAGTAATAATAACTTCCTCTTAAATAACATCCTTTATCTAATGCTCTCTAAATGCTATATTGCAAGATCTCACTGTCATAGGGAAGGGACATGCACAGCTAAGAGATGTTGCAGCTGGGAATAGAATCCAGGCAGGCTGGTCCCTCAAACACGTTTTCCTTGTTGAAACCTGCCTGCCTGTTTCTGACAGGGTGGGGCTCATCTATTTCTGAATTAACCCTGAGGCTCTAGGGGAAGGCTTGGTAACAGAGTCTCTAGCCATTTGGGTGATTTGCCAAGTTGCCATCCATTCATTGCACTTAGAGACATAAGTAAATTCTTCCATATCCAGCATGGCTGAGGAAATAGAAGGCTAGTGGTTAGTTTAGGAAGCTCATGCTTCATTTCTCAATGAATTAGAATATGATAAAATACACCCAACATGAAGATTAGGCTGAAGAAAATTTTTTTTCTGTGAGGATTCAGAAGGCATTTTCTAACTGGCACAGGGCCACGAAATCAGCATTACGAACCCCAGTGAACCCCATGCTGCAGATGATTTGCTGGGCTGAGGCACTGAAGTAGAGAAAACCCAAGATAACTGAGGGCAGATGGCAGGTGTTTTGTATCTGCATCTTGGGGGCTTCTCGGCCCAGAGTTATCCTTGGGGGACATGGGGTTTGGGGAAAAAATCAGAATGTGTGTCTTTCCCTCTTCATCATTTATATCTAGACCAAGTCAGGTTGAAATTAACATTTGTGTCGCCTTTAGAGAGGTGAGCGGTGGCGGGAAGGAATCCAAACAGGGGCAGGCAGAAGCAGGATGCTGAGAGAGGCCAAGACTACTTTTATGTTTTGAGCCTCTCTGCATATGAAGAAAGTAGGAAAGCCAAAAGAAGAGGGTTATACAAATGGGCACACGTTGTTAACAATTTGTATAAAAGTATCTAATTTACTAGACTAAGGCCCTTTATTGGTCTCTCTCTCTCTCTCTGCCCCCTCTCATAGCATAGGTTCTTTCTTGTTTGCAAATCTCAATACACATCATCCAGCAAAGGGCAAGCACCTTCTCCACTGTGTCAGTCCCATCTCTATCAGAATTGGAATTAGACCTACTAAAGGTCACAGAACAAAAATCAGTTGAATTTAAATAGACATTGAGCAATTTAGGCCACGAATGTAACACTTAAAGTAATTTGGTCCAGACAGAAAACACCTGTCCATGCTGTGAATCCATATGGGGGAAGTTGGCAATCTCGGGAGAGTCATAGCAGCGCCCCACAATAAGGATTAAGAAGACCAATTATCTCAGAAGCCAAATCTTCTGAAATAAATTGTCTGAGGAATCGACCTTTGAAAGGCTCAAAATCTAGAGTGGTTTGCTTAAAAATGTTTCACCCTGGATACTTCAGAATCTCATTTCCACTTTTGTAATTCTCTCCCTCCCTCTCTCATTTTAATGGTAATAAAGGAGACATATTTATCACATCAAATATATTAAATTTTCAACCCTAGAAAGTAAATCTATTTCAAGATTTCAAGTGTGTTTTCCCAAACGACTACAGCTGCTTGAAAGGCAAACCAAGGGGGAGGTTGAGCCACTGGCAAGGAAGCTGGGGAAGGAAATGAAAGACGCCTAAGTCAGAAGGTGGGCCCTGCCTTTCTAAGCAACCAGACTTTCCTGAGTTGACCTCTGTACTCCAGAGAGTTGTCTGGAGTCCATATGCCAATCTTATGGGTGATCAGAAACCAGGTGCCTGTTGAACTGGGGAAAGGAGAGAGAAGTAAGTGCAAGAGTATTTTTAAAAATTTTTATCAGTGCACAGACAATATTATGAAAACAAGAACATAGGAATAAAAAACTCACAGTATCACTAAATAACGTTTCAATTTTTTAAATGTGCTCTTTACATGCCCACTTAATTTGACAAAATTATAAAAATAATAGCTATACACATGTGCTGTTCTTTATGTAATATTATATTGTAAATGATTTGTCATGTGGTTATATGTTCCCATAATGATCATTTCTAGTGGCTGCACAATATTCCTTTAAGTCTTGATTTAGTCATCTGGATTTAGCTAGTCTATCAAAGGTCATTTAGATCATTACTAACTTTTTGCTGTTATAAACAAGGTTGTTATGAACATCACGTTGCATACGGTTTTTGTAACTTTTTGTTTTATTTCCTCAGCATAAATTCCTGGCAGTTAAATGACTGGGTGAAAGGATAAGAACATTTAAATTTTTCTTGAAAAATGCTGCCAAACTGATTTCCAAAAAGACCGGAATATTGACTAATTTCACCACAACCTGCCAGAAAACTGTGGAAAACAATCTAAGTTGGTAGAAATGTTACCTCATTATAGCTTTAAGTTAAATTTTCTGATTGCTTCCAAGATTGAACATATTCCCATACATTCGTTTGTTACATTTTCTCCTCATTTTATTGTTGTTGTTGGCCATTTATCTACCCAGGACTTTTAACTTTTCTAATTAAAATTCTAAGTAATTTAAATAACAGGAAATATCTCCCTGTCATATTTTACCAAGTTTTCTTCTTGTATTTGAGATACTTTCTTAAATAGGGGGGAAAAGTGTGGAATACATATGATCCTATCTTCAATCTTTGCTGAGAGTGACTCTTCATTGTAGTATTTATATTTTAGTGTATAGGCTGCTGGATTCAACATCAAAAAAATATCCTGAAAGGAACAAAGAATTACAGTGTGGTGATAAGACAAAAAAATTATTTCAAATCTAGGGCAACGTGGGGTTGATTTTCTTATGTTTTAAATCTTTAAAATTTTACATCAGTCCTTTTAGTGTCATAGCAGTGTCAATTTAGTGGGACCATGATTTGGTGAAAATAAAGTTGAATTGCAGAAAGTAGAAGCGTTCATATCATGGCATCTTCACCAACATGTGAAAAACTTTAATTGCCCTAGAGTCCATCCTTAACTCTCTAAGCCTGTGACCTTGAGTCTGACTTACTGTGTAAAGCGTATCATGTAAGACGATTCTCTAGTCTATTTCTCTTCCAGGCAAATCTTGAAAGAGGCCGTGTCTTTGCTACTTTTTAGACTGCATTTCCAACGCTTTCATATTTGTATCAGAACTTGGTCAATTTCTGAAGAAGAGAAAAAGTCTTAGCTGAAGCATGCTGGATGGGTCCCTGCCACCCTTAGGAGGACGCTGTTGCTGAGGGGGTTTGTCAAAACTTATGTTTCCATTTTTGGGCTCTGTCACTCATTCTGTTAGCTCATAGCAGCTATGCTCCACCCTCTCTCACTTGTTCTGCAATTTTTGAGCATGAGAAAAATAAATTAAGAAAGATATATAAGTGGAGGGACTGTTGCTGGCAGATGGTGAAAATAACTGTGTCAGGAGAAAGGATAGGTGGATTTAAGAGCGGTTCATTAGAAAAACCTTAGTGCTTGGTATTCGACGTTGTAAAAACATGCTGACATCTTTTCTTTCATTTTATTGTTCAAGTTTCTTTTAAAATAAAGACTCATATAGTGTACATATTTACTCATCCTTTGTTATCCTACAGAACAAGAATTTCTACATAGTCTATTCATGTTCCATAAATTTTATGTACTAAATTGTCATTGTTTTCCTGACACATTTATTTTACTGTCCCCTTTCCCATAATTCACAGATCTTGTCACCTCTGTCTCTTGAAATGCTTGAATCCACCCACCTTTTTCCTTTTGTATTTCTAGTTCTAAATTTATCACCCTAGCTCATACCCATTTGATAAGCTCTGAGCATATATCTCCAGCTCTTTCTGTACTTCCCATGGAATGTTCCTGAGACCCTTTAAACTCATCTTATCTCTATCCAAGCTCACAATTGTCTTCAAACTTGAGCCTCTTACAGTGTTCCCAATCTTATCCATCTAGTGCAATCCAGAAACTTTGACATTATCTCTGAATCTTCCCAGTCGCTAACATTTCATAGCCAACCAACTACCAAGTCTTGCTAATTCTACTTCTTAATGTTTCAAATCCAATAATTTCAGTCCAGTTCTGTTGTCATTTTCCTAATCCGTGTCTTTATAATTTCTTACTTGAACTATTGCAAAAGCTTCCTATTACAATTCTCTACATCCAGTCTTTCCTCCTTCCAGGTGAAACCAGCATGGCTTTTCCAAAAGGCAAATCTGATCATTTCACTCTCTTGCTTACAAATCTTTGATGGCTTTCCATTGTCTTTGGTATGGTTTAAAGACCTGGTTTCTGTCTCTCCTTCTGGCCTCATTTTCGACTAAATCCTTCTACCTATCTTATGATCCAGTCACACAATTGCTCTCTATACTTGAAGTGCACTATACATCCTCATACCTCCATGCCCTTCCTTCTTCCCTGGACTAGCTGATCAATATCTAAATAGTCTTTAAGATTCAGCTTAAAGGTCACTTTCTCTGTAAAAGGATCTCCGATTATACTCTCCTCTTGAACTCCTTCCTCCTCCCCATCCTCCATGAAATTAGGCATTTCCTCTTATTTGCTTCTATAGATGATCGTGCATAATTGAATATAGCAATAACCCATAGCATTGGAATGTCTTATATGTATTTTGTTTTTTACACTAGATGGGGGCATCTTTGAAGGCAGAGGCTAGTATTTATTTTATATCCCCTTCCCTACTACTTAATGTGATGGGCCCTGGAAATATGTTTGTTGAATGAAGGAAGAATGAATAAGTAATATGCTTTATCATTTTAGCTACTTTTTCTCCTTGTTCACTAATTTTTAAGCATTGGAATTTTCATTTTTTCCCCCAGAGGGCCTTAAACCTCAAGATCATGATTATTTTAACTTTTTAAATTCTTTCTCTTTTTAACAAGACTTTATGAAACATTTAAAAGCTATAACTTGACTATTTTTATGTATAAAGCTTAGCCAAAAACTCTAAAAGTGTTTCATGATGACAATTTAACACATTCAAAGACCAGGTATTGCTGTGTGTCCTCATCCATATGCTGTTCTTTTGGGTAGAAATCTTTCTTGCTGCCCCAGAATTTTAACTCCTTGTTTGTTACTGGAACATTCCACAAGACTCTTCACCTGTCTTGTCCTGTACTATTTCTTGCTATTTCTTTAAAAAATTTTAATGTCCTCATGAGTACATACATTTTTACTTTATAAGTATGCTCTCTCTTTGTGTAAAATTTTAGATTCTACTTTTTTTTTGTTTTTGATTTTGACCTTTAGCTTCTATCACTTTCTTTATCACATTCTTTTTGTCTTTTTATACCTCTTTCTGTGTCTTTGACCTGCTTCAAATTCTGTTACTTCCCTCCAAAAGAGAGCTATTTCCCCTCTTGCCTACTGTTTTGTATATGGGCAGGATCTACATACGGTGAGGTCTTTTTCTCTCTTTCACTTTGGTTTTCCTGCGTGCCCTGCCCCCATCTCCCACAAATAAATTTTTCATGTGCTTTCTTCCTTTTCTCCTCTATGTAACTGTACATGGTCTCTCATAAAGCAGTGGAAACCCCATCACATTTCCTCAGCTGTCTTGTTGCTCATCTCTAATCACTGCATCTGTTTGCCATTGCTTGCTCCATTGTCCTTACTCCTCTTCATTTCTTAAAGAAATGTCCCTCTTTATCCTGCATTCACTGTCTATTCAGTATGAGTTTACTTTTCATCCCAAAACTCTTGAAATAAACACAATTTATTAAAACACTTGATACATGATTTCAGATCATAACAAACCAATGGGATAAGAAATAGATTATTTTGAAATGTTGAGAAAATGGGCTAAATATTTAGGGAAAAAAGCCTTACCTCACATCATGCACCAAAAATATAAATTAATTCATTGGCTAAATGTAAACATTGAAATCATAAATGGCTAGATTAAAATATAAGTGACGATTTAATTGATAACTAGTTGAGGAAGAACTTTCAAGGCATAAAACTAATAAAGAAATCACCAAGTAAAAGTTCAACATATTTATATATACAATATTGTATATTGTGTATAAAATATATTGTATTTTTATACAATATAAAGCATAAAAACAATAGTACAATCAGAAAACTAGATAGGGAAATATTTCTAATGAAAGTGACCAGATTTAATATTTTTATTTTTTATTTAACTCACAAGAATGTAACAAGAATGACATTGAGTTGACAAAACATATGACAGTTCACAAGATTTTAATATCAAATATAGTAATTAAAGAAATGTAACTCCAGTAATATTTTTCATGTAATACTAGTGTGGATAAAATGAGATTAATATTTTCATATATTGTTGGGAGTAATGCAAGCAACCTTTCTGAAAAGCAATCTGTGTGTGTGTATACACATATGCACTTATAACACAACATGCATGGAGTCACAAAATGTTCATATTACAACTTTTTGAGAATGTATGCTAACAAAATATCAAGCTATGTAGACAAAAAAGCCCACAGCAGCATTATTTATAATGATACAAAGTTGGATAATTATGTATCCAACAATAGAGAGATCTCTGTATATATCTAAAGGTTGAATACAATGCAGATATCAGTAGTCATATTTTCAAAGAAGATTCACTTCATTAGTAATACAGCAAGTAGTCAAAATGAAGATACACAATTGCCTTGCAAAATTATGCAAATTTAAAAAAAAAGATCTATATTGTGTGAAGGAGTCAGGTACATGCATCAAAATGTTGATGATTGTGAGATTATAGGTGATTTTATAACAACGAATAGTTTTTTCATTATTTTAATAGTTATAAAATAATTTTCAAATTTCTTATGGTCATATTTTACTTCTAAAATTGGATAAATAACAGTTTTTTTTAAAGGAAAATGCATGACTGCCTGTTTTCCTTTTATGAATGTGTTCTTGGGTAGTTTGTATTTCTCTGCAATATTTAATTTTTTTAAATAATTAAAAGTGCTTTCTTCCACTCTCTTAGCTGTGATTTTGTCCCCAAGTTTCCTGAGACCCTGATATTTTAACCTAATATGTTCTCTAAAATTCCAATTTGTTTGCTGATCTAAAGGTCATTTCAACTAAGGATCTGAATTACTACAAGTGTATCCCTTGGAAACATTCCAGTTAAAATATTAATTGTGACACCCGCCACCAATTCTCTGCATAACTTCTTTGTGAAGTGAATTCATGAGAGAAACTTCTTTTGAAATATTCTATTGTAGTCCTTCTTCATCCCTTTGAAAAGTCCTGCCTCCTTTCCTCATTCTGTCCTTTCTATCTTCTCTTCATTCCCTTTCTCTGGCTTCTCCTTCCCTCCCCTTTTCTCTTTCATCCTTTTTTGTCTGTCCCTTCCCTGGCTTCTGCTCTGAACAACTGTATCTACTTCACTTTCTTTGCTTACTCTTCTCCATTTATCCTTGTTTTATGCCTGTCTTATTTTTTTCTACAAGAATTCTTTTGATTTTTCTAGTCACCCCTCTGTACCCTACTTATCTATCAATCTTTTAGGTTGGCACCCTACACATACTGACATACTTATAGACTGGCATAACCTTTTTTTTTCCTGTTTTTTTCCCATTAAGAAAAAATTTGTTTTCATAACTTGATCAGCATTGGCCTTTGGGGTTTGACAGTCACACTGCTGATACCTGCTCATTTTATTTCCTGCTATAACCCTTAGACCTTCTTGTGATTCCCTTTTACATTGGTGCATTTGATTATTCTTTCCTTTGTGAATCACATTACATTTATGAATGCTTTATTGAATCTCATTTTATTGATTTCTTCCCATTTAAAAATTTATCCCGCTTGCACTCTATTTTTATGTCTATCTTGTGATGTGCAGGAACACGTGCAAATTTTATTAGTCTTCTCACTTCTATTTTCTAAGTAGTAAATGAAAATATTGAATTGTATTGAACTCAGAGTGGATCCCTAAGGGACCACCTTGACACTTCCACCCAATGCAGTATTTGAACTGTTAGTAACAACTCTTTGTACTCAGTTTGTTTTAAGTAGTTCTGTATCTAAACTATCCATCTTATGGCACTTCCACATAATTTATCCTTTAATTTTTTTTTGCTAGCCCAAGTCTCCAACTTTTTCTTTTTTAAAGTACTAAACTTATCCTTTGAAGGAAGAATTGAATTGTGATTTTGTATGATTATTTTTAAATTTACACTTCGATTAATTTGTGCATACATTTATAGAGTGTGTATAAAGCTATATAATGTATGTGGTGGAGAAGCCACCATCAGAGATCTGGGCTGTTTCTGGTGTGCTGCTTGAGTAAGCCCCAATAATGGCTGCTGCTGCCCTACCTAGGCTCCACCCCAGGATCAAGTTTCCTCTGTGTCCCACAGTAGAGTTTTCCCCAACTTGTGGCTGCCCCAGATCCAGTGCTGTGCTGTAGCTAGAGTGAGCAGGGCTGGAGCATTTGCTATGCTGTAGCATAGAGTAAGCAGGGCTGGAGCATCTGAGCTAGGATGCGTGCCGAGGTAGTCACATAAAACCCAGCATCTGCTAGTGCAGACCTCTCTCTGCTCTACCTCAGCTGCAAGCCAGCACTTACTTGTGTGCACCTCACAACAGGAGTCCAGGATTCTCTCTGCCCTCCTGTTAGTCCCAATTGTCTTCCAACTAGCCAAGGGAACTCATCTTCCCCATATAGGACCCCAGGATTGGGGCACCCAATCTGTGGCTGTAATCACTTACTCCCCAGGGCAACTTGTGGAATCTTTAGGGTTTTCTATATATAATATCATATCATATCATATCATCTGCAGATAGTGACAGTTTTTCTTTTTTTTCCAATATGGGTGCTTTTTGTTTCTTTTTCTTTCCTAATGCCCTGTCTAGGACTTCCAATACTATGTTGAATGAAAGTGGCTAGAGTGGGCATTCTTATCTTTTTCCTGATCTTAGAGGGAAAGATTTCAGCTTTTCACCATTATTCTTTTTTAATGTAAGTGTTTATTACTATAAACTTCCCTCTTAGAACTACTTTTGTTACCTCCTATTGTTTTTAGTATGTTTTGATTGCATTTTTGTTTGTCTCAAGGTATTTTCTGATTTCCCTCTTGAGTTCTTCTTTTTAAATGTTTATTCATGAGTTTATTTTTTAATTTCATGTATTTGTGAATTTTTCTTTTTTTCTTTAGTTATCGACTTCTAGTTTCATTCCATTGTGGTTGGAAAGATACTTGGAATAATTTCACTAATTTAAAATTTGTTAAGACTTGTTTTTCAACCTAGTATGTGATCTCTCCTGCAAAATGATTTGTGCGCATTGAGAAAAATGTGTGTTCTGTTGCTTTGGCTGGAATATTTTGTACATGTCTCTTAGGTCCATTAGTTCTATAATATTGTTTAAGCCTGCTGTTTCCTTATTGATTTTCTGTCTATATTATCTATTCATTATTTAAAATAGGTATTGAAATCTCCTATTATTGTATTGCTATCTCTTTTTGCCTTCAGTACTTTGAATGCTTTCTTTATATTTTTAGGTACTCTGATGTTGGGTGCATGTGTATTTACGATTGTTATATCTTCCTATTGAATTGAACCTTTTTATCATTATGTAATGTCCTTTCTTACCTCTTGTAACAGTTTTTGACTTAGTGTCTACTTTGATATATGTATAGCTACTCCTGCTCTCTTTTGATTACCATTTACCTGGTGTATATTTTTCCATCCCTTCACTTTCAACCTATGTGTGTCCTTAAATCTCAAGTAAATCTCTTTCAAGGAATTTGAATCTCTTGTAGTCATCCTAATTTTTTGCTTATCTGGTAAGTTTGAGCAACTTCCATTCAAAGTAAATATTGATAGGTAAGAATTTACTGTTGAAATTTTGTTAATTGTCCTCTCTGTTTTGTAGTTCTTTTGTTCTTCTCTTCCTCTCTTGCTGTCTTCTTTTGTTATTTGATGATTTTTTTGTAGCAGTGTTCTTGAATTCTTTTTTCTTTATCTTTTCTGTATTTACTGTTGTTTTCTTCCTTGAAGTTACCTGACACTTGCATAACACTTTTTATAATAGTCTATTTTAAGCTGAAAATGACTTCAGTCTCATATAAAAACTCTTTAGTTTAGTCCCTTCTTCCTCCACTTCAACTTATTGTGTCAGAATTTACTTTTTCTTATGTGTATCTGTTAAAATACTTTGTACTTATAGCTAGTTTTAATACTTTCATCTTTTAACTTTAATACTAAGATTAAAAGTGCTTTATGCAGTTCCATTACAGTATTACTTTTTTGTATTTTTCTATATATTTACCTTTATTGATGAGATTTATACTGTTTTATGATTTTGTGTTATGTTTAGCATCTTTTCAGTTTAACTTGAAGAACTCCTTTCAGCACTTCTTATAAGGCAAGTCTAGTGATGATGAACTCCCTCAGTTTTTGTTTGTCTGGGAAAGTTGTCATCTCTCCTTCATTTTTAAAAGACAGTTTTGCCCGGTATAGAATTCTTGGTTTCCAGAGTTTTTTTCTTTAAGCACTTTAAATGTATCATACCATTCCTCTCTGCCCTGTAAGATTTCTGCTGAAAAATCCACTGGACAGTCATATCATTGCTCCCTGTATATGACAAATCACCTTTCTCTTGCTGCTTTAAAAAGTCTCTTTTTAGGTTTTACCAGTTGAATTTACCATTGAATTTGAGTTTACCAGTTGAATTAAAATATGTCTTAGTGTAGACCCCTTTAGATTTAACATATTTGGAGTCTTTTGAGCTTAATGAATCTGGGCATTCATCTCCCTCACAAGGTTTGGAAATTTTTCAGCCATTATTTTTTTAAATAAACTTTCTGCTTCTTTCTCTTTCCCTTCCCTTCTGGGATTCCCATCATGTGTAATTTGATTTTGTTGATGGTGTACTGTAATTCTCACTGGCTTTCTTATTCTTTTTTTATTCTTTTTGTTCCTCTGACTGGATAGTTTCAAATGACCTTCATTCAAGTTTGCTGATTCTTTTTTTTTGCTAGACCAACTCTGATGTTGAAGCTCTCTATTGAATTTTCAGTTCATTCATTATATTCTTCAGCTCCAGAATTTGGTTCTTTTTTATGGTTTCTCTTTCTTTGTTAAACTTCTCATATTGTTCATGTATTCTTTTCCTGATTTAGTTTAGTTGTCTGTGTTCTCTTGTAAGTCACTGAGCCTCTTTAAGATGATTATTTTGAATTTTGTCCCAACAGTTTGTAGATCTCCAGTCTGTTAAAATTGGTTATTGGAGCATTTGTTCCTTTGTTGGTATGTTTCCCTGATCCTTCGTGATCCCTGTAGTTTGGCATTGATGTCTGTGCATTTGAAGGATAAGTCACCTCTTCCAGACTTTACAATGGCTTTGGCAGGGAAAGCCTTTTACCATTTAGCCCAGCCAGAAATGGGTGTGCTGGTTGCCAGAATCTATCAGCCAATGGGCCCACTGTTGTCTGTGGGCCAGCTGTTGAAATCTGTGCACTGGTTGTCAAAGGCCCCTGTCCATTTTTTTGCTGTTGTTCTTAGCTACGCTCAGGTGATCTAGCCATGCCAGTTCCCTTAGTGGTCTAGGTGGGACATGACAGAAGCAGGCCTCTCATGTAATGTCCTGAAAAGTTGGGGGTGTCAGATGCTCACTTTGTTTTCTTCCACAGTGGGAGAACTTGTGGGCTGAGGAACTCTCTCGTGCTTCTGGGCTGTACCAGCTTGAAATGAGGGTGACTTGAATCAAGTGAAATTATTCTTCTTACCCTTTTCAATATGTATTTTCTCATTTTTGTGCTCCATCAAGGTTCTATAACCTTTAACCTGGATTCTGGAGTCCTCAAGAAGGTATTTTCATCCATGGGTGGTTGTTAAATTGGTTTTTCTGTGGGGGCATAAGTGCTGGAATGCCCTAATCTGCCATCTTGCTGATATCCTCCTGTAACTTTTTTAAAGGATGAAGAAGCTTTTTAGGTATTAATACGAAAACATGTCCAAACTATATTACTAAATAAAAAGTCAAAATGAAGAATGATAATCTACCATTAGATTGGAAAGAAGAGTGAAAGAGAAAATTTATATGGATTTCTATTGGTCTTTGAATGTATAACAAACTCTTGAAGGAAAAACAGACAAAAATGATAAAAGATTCTCATTTGGGGGCATGTGAGCTGGAGATAGGAGAGACAGAATTAGGAGGAAGACATTTTTACTTTTTGTTGTTAAACAATGTATATCTAACACTAATCTATTTAACCAATTATATAATTTTACAGTCATATCATTTATAAATTAATACCTTAAAATGCCCTGTTAATACAGATATACATGAATGCAATTAAATATGTTATGATTATAGAATAAAGTCTATACTTATAATTTGAATGATTTACCATAGATCAAGATTTTGTTGTTTCTAACACTGTTAATTACTAAGCAAGTCAAGTTCTGTGGGACTTAGTGTTCTTGACAATGAAATAGAGAAAAGCTTGACAGCCACTCTAATAGAATCAAAGTACTTTGAAAGGATTAATTGATTAAAAGATACTGATTATTTCAAAACCAACAAATATTTTCATGTTATTAAATAATACAGAATGCACAAATTAAATGATAACACTTTTAAATACAGAATATAGAGAAATATTTTTCCACTTATGTTTTGTGTTTTGCTAAGTTAAAGGAAAAAGAAGTTAAAACATTCAAAAGAACCTAAACATATATGATTTACTTAGCATAAGCTCAAGCTGGAACATAAACTAAATTTGCTATTTTTCCAAAAATCGCAAAAGGTTTGCCTAGTTCTTACTTAATTGACATATACTAGAAATAACACAAGAAATAATCTATTTCTTTGATAAGGCACATGTCTGCTTTTCTGTGTTCAAAAACGTGTGTGTGTGTGTGTGTGTGTATGCACATGTGGGTTCCTGCTTTGTTTTTAACGTATCAAGTAGATATTTGTCTGAGAGACCTGTATTTGTATCCTATTTTTGTAAAGAAAAGCTTGATTGTTCTCTTTCTAGTTATTATTTGCCCAAAGTCCAACATCTCCCACTCTCTTATCTCTATTACTGGGAATTAATTCTTCCATTCTCCACAGAGGCACCAGAAATGGCAAGAACATCTGAAACTCACTTTTGTTCTCATCCTTTTAGCTCATGAGCTGGTGAGGTTTGGAAAAACTGCCCTCTTCCCCCACCCGCCCGCCTTTTTAGGTATTCAGATTAGAAGCAGATGCAGGCAAAAAGATCTCCTCTGGTGAAATATCTGCTGGGAAAATGTTGGTGTTTTATATCCTGTGGAGAGGATGTTCAAAGTTGGTGTGATGAGAGTCCAACATTATACAGCAAGGCTTGTGGGGTTTCCTGATTAGGCATACTAAACAGCATTAACATCTCCTTCTGTTTCTTTGTGAAATGAGAATTTTTACTTCTTACACTAAACATAAAACAAGAGCATTGAGCACTCCCTTATAAGTCTATGTTTCATACTTGATTCGCCTGTTTTTTCCACAAGGTATCTTTCAGTTACATTGATTATATTACCAGATTATCTGATGATTAAGGCCATTAACAATCCACTCATGAGTAGTCAACATAACAATGTTTAGTTGCCTTGCAGTAACAATTAGGTGATGAAGCAATTTACCATAATTAGGTACTATCGGAAGAAAAAAGTATCCACATTAAGGGAAGTTAAAAAGACTTCTTTCTTATGGTTAAGGACGACTGTTAACAGAGCAATTTTTTTTCTGAATTACAAAGAAAATTATTGCACTTTTAATTTGCTCATGATTACAAACACAGAAACAATAAATGGTTTTTGTTGAGAGTTTGCCCCATGTGGCTTTCGGCAAGTTTCTTAACCTTTCTCTGTTCTTGTTCCATCAACTAGGAGGCAATGATAATAGTCATACCACAATTAGGTGCTGTTGGCTAATTAACGTTTGCAAAGTGCTTTGAGATCCTGGGAAAGAAAAGGTCTACAAATAAAAATGCACAATTTACATAAAACATTTAAATTTATTGCAATAGGCTTATTCAAACTGAAAATTGAGCAGTGACAGTCCTTCACTTCCTATTCTTAATTTCTCTTCATCAAATAAGAACATTTTATCCATGTTTCCTATTTGTAATGTCTTTTCCAGTCCTTAAGTGGTGCTTTCTATTTTTGTAGTCTGCCCAGAATAAAATCACAATTTGCCTTTTGGTGTTGTTCAGTCATCCAGGAGCCCTGCCTAAATAAGATGAGATTATCTATTTGGGAAATAGATTTTTGCCTGTTTTTTTTTTAGAAGAGGTATCATAAAGATGACAGGATTTTTAAAAAAATTTAGACACTGCTTTGTATCCTCAGACTTGGTACCTTGTTTGTTCCTGGCATCCAAAGGAGGTAGGGGAGGAAGAGGTAGTGGGCTGCAGAGGTCCAGCTAGGTGGATTAGAAGATGTTCCAGAGATAGACATTTTATCTTAGTCACAATCTGAAAAGTCTACAGGTATTGGGGGACCTGGTTAGTTTGCAGGAGTATAACTATGGAAGGGTCAGATGTTAGGTAGCACAGTGGTCATCATCTCATATTTCTCTCCAGCTCTGCCCAAACCTGGAAGAGGACTGAGTTAGTAGGTTCAGTAACTGAGTAGGGATTCAGAATAGTGACTGAGGTAGAAGCTTAGGTAGAAGCTTAGGCAGAAGCTTAGAGAACCACATAAACATGGGTGTGAAAATTGAAGGGAAAGTTGTAAAGAGCTACAAATCAAAATAGGAGAAGAGGAAACATTTCTCTGAGGAAATGGGTCTCAGGCTTTAAAAAAAAATATGAACATGAACTTAAAGTACTTATTATGTGCCAAGCACTAAGAGCTTTACAATCCTCACCTTTAATCCTCTCAAGAAGTTTATGAGTTAGATACTATCATTATCCCCATTTTATAGATGAAACTAGAGTATATGCAAGTGAAATAATTTCCCCAAAGTCACACAACCAGTAATTGATAGAGTTAAGATTTGAACTCAGGCAATCTAGCTCCAGAATCCATGCAAAAAGCTCCTATCTACTACTGAATTTTATTGTTCGTTGGTAGAAAAAGGACTTGGGAGAAAATGCAGAATTCTTGGCAATCTTTACTGAGCCACTAGATCTCAGGGGGGCTGATCTAAACCCAAACTAAACTGAGTGGTAAGACTGAATCTGGTGATACTCCCTTCAGTTTGAATTGGCTCAGAAGCTGGGAGTGGCTAGGATTTGCAATTTGAGTCACCTCTGAACTCAGCTATGAGGAACCAAGGAAGGAATAAAGCAGAGAAGCAGTAGTGGGAGTAATAACAACCTCCTATTAGAATATTGGAATTAGTATTTGTTATTCTACTGTCTTCTAGTATCGCCATCTTCACTGAGTCAAGATGGCTCTATGACTTGTATGTGAGCTCTAGGCATAAATAATATCCATAGAACCATGCTAGAATGTTAGCTTAGCTCACATCCTCAAAGTGACTCAAAGAAAAAGTTTCTGTCTTCCAACTCAGTAAATCTTTATGGTTTACTGTGGTCTTCAGTTCAGGTACTGACTAATCCTGATTTTCTTTAGTTAATGAAGCCTGGTAAGATCACAACCCAGGTTTGCTTGGGAGAATTTTATTTATATATATATATATATAAATAAATTTAGAAGACTTACCTTTTCACCTCTAGCTCTCTTGTTGATTGGGCTAGATTTGTATGATCTTCCTGAAATGTAATTTACCAGTTTGAACCGTCTGAAAATAGTCAACCCCCTGGAATAAAAGATATATACGTATACACCCGCACACACACATATATAGCCTATGTAAGTCTGTGTGAGCTTCCCCATTGAATATATAAATCGAAACCTTAAAGTGTGAGATTCCTAATGCTGCTGTAATGTCTGGAGGTGAAAAGGGAAAAAAAGTGGAAAAGACCTGAGGGCTGGTGGTATAGTGTAGGGAAGGGTAGGGAACTAATATTTATGACATGCCAACTCTATGCTGAGCTTCATGCTAAATGGCTCACCTGTACGGTATTACCTTACAAACTGTGTGAAAGAATATTATTATTTTCATTTTATAGGCGAAAAAACTGAGGCCCAGAGAGGTTAAATACTTTGTTCAAGGTCACACTGCTGGGAAATAAGTAGTCAAGCCAGGATGTGAATACAGATCTGCAGCCTGTGAAGTGTAAAGTTACAATGATTCATCACATTCGTTTTCTTTCTTTGTTCTTCGCTATGGTCTAGTCTAAACTGAAAAGTACAGCTCACTTGGAAGTCGCTTATTTTATTTAATTTGTGCCACAGTAGCTAGAGTCTATTTTTGTGGCTGGTTAAATAATGAAAATGTTGATTCTAATGTTAATAATATTTAAAGTTAATAATAAAAAAATCATTTAGTGAGCTGGACTAGATGCCAGAAAGCATGGCAAGTACTTTACATTGATTATTTCATTTGTTTTTTATAACAAACATCATGAGGTAGGTATCAGTGATTATCCTTACTGAGGAAGCAAGTTCAGAAAGGTTAACTGACGTGTTGATGATCACACAGCTGGTGAGTGTCAAACCAGGACAAAAACCTGAGTCTGTCTGACTATAAAGCTCAAGTTCTTTGCTACCATCTCTCCAGGCTCTTCTAAAATATTTTGAGTTAACTTCATAGTAAGCTGAAGTCTGAGCTTCAAGGATTTCTTTGCAACATTGTCTTCTCTGAGGGCTTTTAACCTGTTCACAGTTAGAATGAGAAATGATGCCTCAGCTCGTAAATTGGTCCTGTTTGGGGATCCACAATGCAGCACTATGAGCCCAGCGGGTAGTTCTTTTTCTTTGTTAATCCTTAAGTACACCTCACTCCCACTTTAAAGTTTTGATATCCCCAGCACTAAGCTCAGTATCTTACACGTCTGGGTCATTTGACACCTATATCCTGGTTATGTGAGCTCTAGGCTGGCACTTCCAGGAATTGAATTGAGATGGAAGGGTGGTCATGGTGATTTTTTTTTCCTTTTTTATAAATCTCAGTGTGAAAAGTGAAAAAAAAATTAATAAGGGGCTCTGAAGTAGGACAGAAGCAACAAGAGGAGTTGGTCACAAGTTTATTAAAACTATTGGAAAAAAGGAAAAAGACCCTCACTAAAAGCCACAAAGCTTCTTGCTGTCTTGCATAAACGGAGTTTAAAGATTTCCATTCCTTGTGGCAATTCAAACTGCTTTTCTTTAAGTAGGCACAGCAGTGCCTCTCCATGCAAAAGGCAGAAGCTCTAAAAGTTGGGCTGCTTTCTGCCCTTTCAGAAATGGAGGAGACAGAAAACCCATCACTTTGGAAATTAAGATTGGATACCTGGTATTCATTCTAAGGACTTCAGAGGTGAAGAGGAAGCCCTGGGAAACCATTCCAGCCACCCATAAAGCTGCGGGCAAGCTGAGACTTTGGGAATTGTTTTTAGAAGGTTTGGTCACTGGTAATAAGTTACCAAGAGGAGAATAATTGATGCTGTCTTGACTGTTACTTATGTAAAAATTTCCTGTTCAAAGGACCTGTGCCATGAAAGACATAAGCGATATTAAAGGTTGCAAGCTGATTTAACAAAACAAGCTTGGTAAAAGAACTGTCAATAACAGGCCCAGGCAAATATGTTACAGCTTGAGTCAGGCTGGAGCCAGGCTGCCTGCATGCTGTTCCCTTCTACAGATGGGGCAGCACTTGGCGAAGCTGACACGGATATGGAATTTAAAGCTATGTGGTGATTTCAGTATTTCGTTTTCCTGCGAATCAATAAGGATGATTCAAAACCAAACCAGATGGCCATGCAGCTACTGTGGAATATCAGCTACAGGCCAACTTTTATTTTTCTTCAGAATATTACCTCTTAGAACAACTTTAATTTCCAAAGTGTCTTAAATGCAGCAAAACACACTTCATTGGGAGAGTCTATAATATGCCTCTTCTTCTTACAACTGCCTTCCAGATTCTCAGGAAGATCTAGTGCTTCTTAGAACTCAGAAAGCTGGCATGAACATTCAAAGGCTAGGGAATGTAATATTTGTCAGTAGTGGGTTAGAAGCGGGAGGTTGTTGGGACTGTACTTTGTTGTCTGCTTTTCCATTTGTTTTTGTCTCAGACTAAAACTTTGCAGGAAGAATCACGATGAAGATAGTTACAGAGCTGGGAAAAGAGGCCTAGTAGCCTCTAAAAGAGTGTTTTGGAAGAAGTTTATTGACCAGAAATATAATAGCCCCAGACAGACTTGTGATGTGTGTGTGTTGTTTAATACATTTTTCCATCTCTCTTAGAAACCTTTATGTTTTTCTCCTGAAACCTTAACTCCTAGCAAAGTGATTCTCTTTTTCCCTTCCCCTTCCTTGTTTGAACTTTTAAATTTTGAAATAATTTCCTTTAGAGAAGAATGGTTAAAAAAAAGTAGAGAAAGTTCGTGTATACCCTTTAGCCAGCTTCCCCTCATGTTAACACCTTACAAAACCATGCTGAATTTATCAAAACTAAGAAATTAACATTGGTACATTACTATTAGCTAAACTGTAGACATTATTTGGATTTCACCAGTCTTCCCACCAATGTTCTTTTTCTGTTCAAGATGCAGTCCAGGATTTCAAATTTTACTTAGTCCTCATATCTCCTTAGTTTCCTCTAGTCTGTGGCATTTTTTGGTCTTTCCTTGTTTTTCATAACTTTGACATTTTTGAAGAGTACTGAGCAAGGTAGTTTGTAAAATGGTCAATTTGGAGTTTGGCTGATGATATGTCTTGATTGGACTGAAGTTATGGATTTGGGGAAAGAATACTACAGAGGTAATGTAATAGGGAAGAACAAATCTGACTCCATATTAGATCTGTTCTGTTGGCTCTAACCCTGTGCTGTTTTCTGTGCTCAGTTGTGCTGGTTCTGCACCTTTCGTAAAAGAATGCTGCTTGTAGCCTGAAATATACAGGAGAGCCCATTCTCAAGGCTCTGCTCTTTAAGGGTATAAAACTTTTCCATTCATATAGAGATAAAAAGTTGCAGAACAGAGAATAATTGTCTTGTTGGAGGTGTATAGGAACATCGTGACCCAGCCTATGTGGACAGCTGCAAGAACAGAGGATTTCAACACCAAGAAGCAACCATATCCACTCCCCTTTTTAGTATAAAGAGCTTGAATTCTGACTTGGGGAAGATGGTTCTCCATTAATCTGCCGTCTTCTAGGTCTGCTGGCTTTCCGAATAAAGTCATTATTCCTTACGCTAACACCTCACCTCCTGATTTATTGGCCTGTTGTGTGGTGAGCAGAATGAGTTTGGACTTGGTAACAGTAATGTGCCCTTTTCCATTTATATTATATTAGAGTGTATATGATGTCAACTTGAATTATCATTCATGATGTTAGAAATGTAACTTAAAAAAAGAACAGTACCCATACAGTGGATTGCTTTGGTAAGTGGCTAAATGATCAGAATAAAGTACAAAAAATGTCTATTTCAATACCTGACAATAAATGTCCATTCCTTCCTCCCTCCCTCCCTCTCTTCATTTATTCATTCACCAGCAATTATATATTGAATCAGCCAATGCAACTAATGTGTCAAGGCTCTTTATATATTTATCTATTTAGTAAACACATATTTATGAAAGAATAATTATGTCCAAGGTTGTAACTAGAGCAAGGAAAGTGAGGAACTTGCCTTGGATATAAAATTTAAGTATAGCAGTAAACAAGTGCTAGTCAAAATGAGAGCAGTCTATTATTTGAACACCAATACTAATGGCTAATAAATATGTTACATCAACCTTGATAAAATTGACATTTGTCAGACCTTTGCCATTTAGCAAATGTATGACCTTGTGCTGGCCGTTAAACTAAGTCCTGGTTTCCACAAACTTAAAATGGAAACAATGGTAGTACCTGTCTCATGAGATTTCTGTGGAGATCAAATGAGATGTGACAGAAAGTATGATCAGTGTAGGATTTGGCACAAAGTAATTATTTAATTTTTGATGATTGTTATTTTTGTCAAAACCACCAAAAGCAGTTAATTTGAACATCTCTTTTGTTATTTATAAGATTCTATCTTGTCTTGTTTACTAGTGGAGTCAATCAGATAAATCACCTTACCGAGAACATCCATGTAACACAGCTACTGCCAAAAACACATTACCAATCCATCATATAACAAATGTTAAAAATATGTTAGCTTCTTTTATTATTACTATTAGTGTTAATGTTATTATTATTGCCTAGAAGTGTGAAATGGATCCCAACTACAGGTACCTATAGAGCATTCTCTTAGAAATTGTCAAGAACTATGAGAGTCTGAGATTTTACCCTACTTACAAGGTGCTATAGTTTCATGTATGCTATTAAAAGACACAAAATTGCTGGGTCAAAGACAAAGAATTTTATTACTCCACAACAACAGTGGTGGTCAGAATACCATTTCCTCGCATTGGTTTCCTGAGCCCGAGTTCCTACAGCGCAAGATAAACAGGGCTAGGTGATATTTGCTCATGGAGTCAGTTGATTTCAGGAGAGGAATCTTGGGCTTAGGGAGCCCAAATCTTTTATTTTTTATTTTCAAATCTTTTAAAATTGGCGGTAAGTTTAGCTTACCTTTGTTCGACTCTAATTACATCTTTTAAGATTATAAACGATACAAAAATCCTTGTAAAGATAGTCTGAAACAAAGGCAGTTTAATTCCTGTGCACACTAGATATAGTGTGAAGAATTGTGTCACTTCAGGAAGTAACACACATTTGTCCCATCTTATATGCTCCTCCAGGAAAGGTGATTTACTTAAGTAGGGAAAAAAACCACAAAGGAAGGCATCTCCCGATTCATTACCGTCTTCTCTGATTTGCTTTTAAAGCCTACTTAGTCTGTCAAGTAAATCTCACTAGATTCTTAAGATGATAATCTGACCTCTCACTCTGGAATGTATTCCGTAACAGGAACAGCCGTGGTCTTGATAGTGATGTGAACTTTACCTGTATGCTGAGGCTTAGATTCTGCTTGGAACTTCTTGTCTAGTTTAGTTTCATAAACTCCTACCCTGGCTTCCTTATTCGGCTGCTGCAATTGGTTTTCTTTTTCTAGTGTGAGGCAATGTCTTGGATTTGACCACAGATTTGTTCTATAGATTGATTAATGGGTTTCTTTTCAAACTTGTATTCTGAGGTTGAGGTAAGGTTTTTAGGGGACTTCAAATTACATATGACCTGAGGTTGATTTGGTCCTGTTCCAAGGGGAAATTGACCTCCCCATCTTGCATGTAGGCTCTGTGTGGAAGAGCTGGGAAATGCTGAAGGGAGGTTTCCTTTTGGTGATGACCCAGGGCAGAGAGATCAAGGCTCAGGACTCATTCTTTAGCTTCACTCTGAAGAAGTTGTGACACTTCTCCACCCTGGGTGGGGCCAGCCTACGGGCTAGGCACATCAGGCATCTTCTCTCCATGGACTGTAAACTCAGTGACATTGCCTTCCACTCCTACACCTTCTCCTTAGGGGCTAGCCAATGCAAGCAGTCAACTATTTTCCCTGTGTAGAAGTCTGGCACCACAAAACTCTAGAATTCTCCTCTTTAATACTCATTAATTCAAATATATAAAACACATCCTGTTGTGCTTGATCTGGCTGTAGATGCATGCTATGAGATAACAGGGTCACAAATGAAAACATTAGAGCTGTCATTTATAAAGGCAGTTCCATTTTCCTCACCTTTTAAATTCACAGTCAAATAACACATTTTTATTTTAGACCAAACTTAATAGCTCTTGGTCTTAGTCTAGAGGCTAAATCCCAGTGAAAGTTAGAATTAAATCCATTTATTTGTTTCTTAGTTACACAAAGGAAAAAGAATAACAAGTTTTGAGTGCATTCTTCCCAGGGAACATATCTTTGAAGGCCCACTATCTGTCTGCAGTATGAAAACAATGACAAGCCTGAATCAATGATGCTCAGGATAAAAAAGAACATAGACACTCGGTCAATTTTTCAGAAATAAGAGTAAAGACTTTTTTTTTCTACTTCCTTGAAGAAGGGCAAAGAGTCTCTGTAGTGGTGGACAAAGACACCTTTGGCCTGTTACTAATGGTACAATGAAACTACCATTAAAATTGTTGATAATATTACTTACTCATAGTGTCTTGAAATGGAAAAGACCCTAGAACTCATTAGGCATAACCTGCTTGTTTTTTACAGAAGATAACGGTCAGATAACTTATTTGCTAAGGTCACAAAAATAAAACTGCCAGGACCAATATTTATAATTGTTTCTTAATGCTATAGTGCTATTGGTTTATAGTAGGTGCTCCATAAATAATTATTGAAAGGATAAAGGCATGATTGATATGCCTACCATATATTACCCTCCATATGTGAATGATTCTTGTTTTAATAAGATTTATATCAAAGTGTAGTTTGATATATTTCATCTGGGATACTGAAAGTTCACAAATCATTAGTGTACAGCGAGAGGGGAGGATTCTTAACAAAATGAACACACTCACAAAATCACTACTGAAATAAAAATAGTTTATTACTGCTATCCAAGCACATGTCGCCTCTCAGTCACTACTCCCTAAATCACTATTCTGACTGATATTCCAATTTACTAGTTTTGCCCTTTTTTTTGGATTTCATATGAATGAATCATACATTATATGCTCTTTTGTATCTGGCTTTTTTAGCTGAATATTATAGGAGAGATTTAACTGGATTGTTGGGTGTAGCTGTTGTTTATTTTCATTGCTGTATAATGCTTCACTGTATGACTATGCCACATTTCACTTGTCCACTCTACTATATATGGATATTTGGGTTGCTTCCAGATTTTGTCTCATGAATATTGCTTCTATAAACATTCTTGTCCATGTCTTTGCTAAACATATACCTTTCTTTCATGCACATACAAAGAGTGGACTTAATAATATACCAAATGTTGATGCTCTGCCTTATATACCCTAGATACATCTCTGAGGTTGCCTATAGCTGCAATGGACCATTCTTATAAATACTAACATCTTCCCATATTCAGCACTGAGATTTCTCCATTGTTCTTTTATTACAGTGTCTAGTTTTATGAAAATTAATGTAATTACTGATATATTTTGGTTTGTTATAATCTTGCCATTTGTTTCATGCTTACTCAACATTTTCTATGATCTTTTCCCCTCTATTTTGCCTTACTTTGAATCAATTAAATATTTTTATTATTCCACTTCACCCTCTGTCTGCTTGCTATTTATATACCTTTTTACTGTTCTTTTAGTAGTTACACTAGAGATTACATCATATATTGTACAGATGTCAATATAATTTAGTATTTGGCCACTTCTCAGCTAATCATAGGACTTTATGCTTTTAATATTCATAATAATATAATTCTAATGACCTCTCCCACATTTGCATTATTGTCATCACTTATTTTAATTCTACATATGTTTTAAGCTCCACAATTAAGTAATATTTTGTTTCATATAGCCAATATTGATTTATATTTATCCATGCACTTAGTAATTGAATTACTTTTTATTCCATTTTGAAATTCTGTGTACCCATGAGGAACCCTCTTTGGGATTCTTTTGGTGTGAGAATATTGGTTACAAAATCCATTTTATTTGTCTAGAAATGTCTTCACTTTGCCTTCAATTTTGAAGGCTATGTTTTTCTGGTTATAGAATTCTAGATTAGCTATTAGTTTCATTCAGTACTTCTAAGATACAATTCCATTGTCTTCTTGCTTCCATCACTCTATTGAGAAATTGGCTGTCAGACTTATTGTTTATTTGAAATTTTTCTTTCTTCTCTAGCTGTTTTTAGAATTGTCTTTCCTTCGGTTTTCAATAGTTTTACTGTGGTATGCCTAGATATGCATTCTTTCATACTTTTTTCTGCTTAGCATTTCAATCACTTCTTAACCCTTTGGTTTGATGCCTTCAATCATTTTGAGAAAATTCTTGATGATTACCTCTTTAAACATTACATCTGCCCAATTCTTCTTCTCTTTACTCTCTGAGATGACAATTAGATATTAGATATTAGTTCCCCCTTTTTATCATACTATATTTCTTATAAATTTCTGTATTTTTTATTTCTTATTCTCATCATGATTCAGCCTGGATACTTCTTACTGATTTACCTCCTGGTGCACTAATCTTCTGTTTAGCTGCTTTCACTCTTCTGTTAAATCCATTTTTGATTGAATGCTGGACATTATTTATGAAAAACTGCAGAGGTTCTGTATAATGTGATATTCTTCCAGGGAGAATACACTATCTTTTGACAAGTAGTCAGACTAGCAGTTGATTATTTTAATCCATTCATGAGCTGAGCTGAATCAAGGCTGGATTTCAAACTTTATAAATCACGGTCTACTTCTGGTTTGCTGTCACTCCTGGGGCCTTTCTCTCAAGGGGTCCCAATTGAGCCTGGTGAGTTCCCCAGAGCTCCTCCTCTTTTGAAGGCATTGAAGGCATTGAACTCCAAATCTGTCTACCCAGATCCATTAAGTAGATGATAACTTCACTCAGCACTTCAAGTACTTTCTTGAAGTTTAGTTTCTAGCTCTGCGCAGCATAAAAATTAACAAATGATGCAAGGAATGTAGAATACTGATCTAACTTCAGTGAGTTTCCTTTCTCTTTGGAATCTTGGCCGCCTCAAGCCCTGCCTACCTTGGAAGCTCTTTGGAACCTTCAGAAAGATTCTCTTTTATATATTATCTAGCTTTTCTAGCTTTTTTTTTCAATGAGAAGTTTGTTTATCACTAACTCTGTCATACTCAGGAGCAAAAGTCATAACTCATTCTTAAGTGACCACATTTTAAATGCATAAAATATGCAAGATTCCTGCATTCTGTGAGAAATACCTATTGAATAAAAGTACAGAGTGTAGTTGGGGGTGATCCAGCTTGTTATGAGTTTTATCATGATGGAATTTCACCAAATGCATGTTACACAAAAGACAAATATGTCTTCCTGCTGCATCCAGCTTAATGTTACCAAAGAATCACAATTAATTAGTTAAAATTTACAGAAAATACAACCCCCCCAAACTCTCTAACATTATCTCACTTGATTTACAATGGAAAATCTCTGGTTAAATAACCATGTGAATAGGGTTCCATTATATACTTCTTTTGATGCATATACAAAAATTATTCTTGCTGAGCATTGGGCATTCCATGGATTTCTAATCATTGTTTTATTTTACTTCCTAAGATTTAAAAATTTAACATTTAAGTATATTTGTATATGTACAAATGCTTGTATTAAAAAACATAAGCAAGTTGGTAGTCAGCAGCTGCCATAATTCCAAATTAGAGTCTCACATAGTGTTTTTATTCTTTCTTAAAAACAAGGTCTTACTATTGTAGGGGAGAGAGTTGAAGAAATTTAGTGAGTAATCTTTTGGTTGTATGTAATAAAAATTCAACAAAAAAAATAGCTTAAGCCAAAGGGATTTTTTTGACTCATATAACTGTGATGCCCAACAGTGAATTCTGGATTTAGGCCCATCTGGAATAAGGGACTCATAAGATGTTGTCAGAGTTTGGTCTTTTTTCTATCTTTAAAATAAATTTCTCTTTGTATACTGGTCTTGCTTTGTTAGTTAGTTTTTTTTTCCCCTATACAGTGGAAAAGGTGGCTGTTCGATCATGTTTGATAATCAGAACAGAAGAGAAACCCTTTCTCTCTATTTTCTCTATAATATATATTATGAAAAGACTCTGGCACAAAGTGAGTCATATGCACAACCATAGACCAATTGTCTGTGAAGATATGGTACTATAATTGGCTAAACTTTGGTCACATGACCAGTTTTGTGGTCAGAGGTGCAGATCATTGTGATCAAGAGTTCCAGCATGATTACATATGGAAATGAGGCTGCTTGTTAAAATTTATTCCTCTAAAGTTCTCTGGAGAATGATTCTGAAAGAACCTGGAGTTACCTATTTTCATATGTCATCATGATAAGTCTCTAAGAGGTATTCAGAATGGTTTAATGCCTTTTTTGTAACTGTACTTACTTACATGCCTGTATTTTGGTAGTTGTTAATGTACTCAAACTTTTAGGTTCAGTTCTTCCCCATTACCTGGCTCTGGCATACAAGCTTAGGCCTTAATATACATTAGAAATAAAGGAAACTTACTCAGTAGAAGAGCCTCCCTCTCAGCTCACACAGACACAATTGGTATCAAGATCTTCCTTTGGGAGTAATTGCCTATTTTCAGCTTTTGCTATTCTTCTCTCTTAGCATTTCATTCCAGTCATGTTCTTCTACTTATTTTTATTTATACTCTTCAAATTATTCATCCACATTCATTCAAATGGGCAGTGAATGAACACTCATTATTTAGGTTGTCAATATTTCTCGTTCTTGGGTACTTACTTCTGAATATTTTTACTTGATCTTTTATTTTATACAAAATTTCTGGTTCCTGATGTCATTAGAATTATACTTTTGTCAACTGTGAGTGGGATAGAGGAGTCATAGTCCAGAGGTGAATCTTAAAGGCTATAGCACTCCAGAGGTGGAACACATACTGGGGGATTATCTCAGAGAAGTGAAGTAACATTGATTGCCTACAGTCTACTAGATGCTTTGCAAATATTTCAAACTGTCATATGATCTGGATAAAAGGGAATCACTCCCTCATTTTATAGAATTGGAGATTCAGAGAGTTGAAGTAACTTGTCTAAGACCATATATTATTCAAAGGTGGAACTAGTATTCAAACTTCCAGGCAACTGACTTGAAAGCCTGATTTCTTTTCAAGGAAGCAAATGATGAAAGTTTAGATAAGGAGGCAGGAGAATACATGACAGATGCGTTCATGCCTTCTCTACCTTTCAGAGGAACTAAACTCTCTGAGGATCTGAGGATTGTGGTGCTAATGAAAAGGTCAGAATTAGTTTCAGGGTTTCTAGGATTAAATCTGTAGCAGGGGCACCAACTGAAGATACCACAGATATCAGGAACTGAAGAGACAGTCTACCAGGGAAAACTAAGGTTATAATTCCAAAGCTATCAAGTCTAAATGCCAAATTTAGAGACCAAAGATAGGTTAAGGCAAGGTTCAAAGCTTGACAGAAGCAGGATGAATAGACAGAGTTTCAGAATGGAAGGTGGGGGAATGATTTCCAAAATTATTGTCACCAATTAAGTAGGTATTTGTGGCTCATCTTTAAGGAACATGGTTTTTAGGTGGGTACCATAGATTTAAAGAGCCAGAATTAGATCACACAACAACTAAAAGAGTTCCCAATATATTCAGCAAGGGAAAGGTCCAAAAAAAAAAAGGAGCAGGTGAATGTCCTGGAAAGCAGTGATTAAGGCTGTGTGGCTCTAAGACTTGCAGAGCACTAATTAAAAGCTGCCAAGTACTCTATCCCCTAGGTCAAACCCTTTGAATGGGAGATGAGAAGGCAACTCAGCCAAGGCTTTGAACTGGCTAGGCATCCAAGACAAAGAGTGACAAATAAGTCTAGTTCTCAAAATAGCAGTTGCTGCCACTAGTCAATGAACAGTTTTCCAGCTTGTCCAGTGTAAAAGGGATTGTTAATCCCTCTATTGTCTTTTTCACCACACCCACAGATCAGCACTGCCATTAGTCTCCTTACACACCAAGCGCTGGCAACTCTTAAAAGGAATTTTCCAAGCGCTTTAGTTCAGTGCTCTAATGGTCACAGCTCACAAGTCATGCCTGGATTCCTTCTGCACCTGGAAACTGTGAGTGGGGGCTGGTTTTCTGCTAGACCTCAGTGACTAATGCACACCTGCACTTTCTATTGTTCCTGTTGGCAAGAGAAATATTTCACAGAAGAGCTTCAATAGACTGTTAAGAAATTTGGGCAACAATTTCTATATGGGCCTTGTTTTATTCAAGATTGAAATTAGTGAGAGTTTACAGGATCTTAGAATTAGTATCTTTTTTCATAATTTTTTGCACTTAATCTAGTAGCTTTTACTGGGAAGAACAAGATTAAGAATTATAGTTTCTTTTGGTATGGATGAATCCAAGGAAGTATATCTCCTCTCTATAGCTGTTATGCCCACTGGGTATGACTTCTAGATTATGATGCTGTTCCTAGGAGGTGACTTTGAAGTACTACCTTAATTCATGTTCCTGCTAATCTGCTCAAGATAACATTTATTTGCTATGTCTTTAAAAGGAAGAAAAATCTGCTATAGCTAAGAGGTAATTTAAATGTTAGGACATACCAGTTCTTTGGAGTAGAATGAATAGGAGAAGAAATCTAGGCTTTGGAAGAGAGTGAGTTCATAGTTTACATTTAAAGACCTAATTCACGCTGTTATGTGTCAATCTTGGCACAAAGTAGGTATTCAACAAATGTTCTATCTTGTTGCTGCAGCAGATGATGGATGCCATTCAAAGAGCTAGAACTGGAGAAGTTCAGTTATATGCAAAATTTCAGGAAATAGATTGTAGTAAGGAATCAGAAAAAGACTGGATCAGGATCAAAGCAGCAAGCTAGGCTCAAGATATGTAGAAAACCAATGGTAAGGATAGAATTTGGTGAGAAGTTAGGTGAATAGGAAAGAACAAGGATAAGTTTATGGAGAAAAAACGCAGGATGTCTAAAGCTCACATTGTTTCCAAGGCAATGGATGATGCAAGAAGTCTAGAGGCATGTGGTCAAAACAGTTTCTGGATATTATGGGGGCAAATAGGTTGAAACTGAAAAGATAAAATAGGGCAGAGGGACCAGGCTAGAGGTGTTAGGCCAATGGTTGTAAACTGGTGGTAGTATTCTAGTTATGGACAGGTTTTGCTTGGTCTACACAGTATTTTGAAAGACACTGTAAGTAGGCAGATGATATACTTGGTTGTAGTACAAGACTCTGAGCACCTATTGTCCAATATCAGGCCAATTTCACACATTTGTTATTCTTGCTTCCTTTGTGTTAGACATTTTAGTTTGCTACTTTTGGTGGAGGCCATCTGCTTGGCACTTTATTTCTGTATCCTTTCAGTTCCAATGGCCATTTAGTGTCAACCATCCAGAATGGCTTTGCCCTAGGCTGAGACCAATAAGTCTGTTCTAATGAGGAGGAAGTTAGGAGGTCTGGTCTAGTTCTTCCATACTTCAGCAATATGTTGACTATGCTTCTCATCTAGTGCCTGATTTTGTCCCAGCTCTTCACTTATTCCTTGTAACTAAGCTCAATACTTGCCCTTCAATTTCAGTACCTAGATCCTTGACTTACTCACTGGTATTGAAATCCTGTGTTGGTATCCTGTATAGTATCTCATTTCTGTTCATTGATATGTGACAGGAGCCCTTACTCATGGAGCGGGCTGATGGAGTAAGTTTGTGAATCTTCATCTAGGATTTCTAGTCATTTTAAAGCCTTTGCTCAGGCACCTGCCAATTTTCCATTCAAATGAATTAACCTAAGGGAATACACAGAATGGGAGTTTATAATGAGTATTATTCACAAAGTTATTACTGCACAATGGCAATATTTGTTGATAGATTTGATTATCAAATGAGCAACTTTAAAAGAATGAAGAAAAATTAGAAAAATAAAACTAAGTATAGGGGAGAATGATAAACTATGCATGCTAAAGCATCCTCCTGTCACACGCATATATACACACACAAACAGTTTTGACAAACTGAAATTGAAATGATTGAAAGGAAAACTTGGTACAGTAGTCACTGGGGCTTTTCTGCAGATAGTTCTTCCTCCCCTCCTTTTCTGGGCCCATTGTAGGATTGTACTTCGTGGTTCCCTCACAGTTTCATGGAACCATGTCATTAGTTTTGGCCAGTGTGTTGTGAGCAGAAGTAACACAACTCATTTCAAGGCCAGAGGACCAGAACATTTAATTGCCTGAGTAAGATGATGCCTACGTTGCTTTCCCCCTGCCTCTGTGACAGGAGATTTTCAAGATGGTAGCTACTCTGTCAACAGAAATAACTGAGTGATCACCACCATCTCTACTGCCAGCAACCCATGAAGGAAATACAGCATGGGCAAGGAATACACATTTGTTGTTTTAAGACATCGACTTTTAAGTGTGTATATGTGTGTGTGTTTGTGTGTGTTACCACTACTACAGCATAGCTTAGCCTAACTTGACTGAAATACCTAGCTTGGATAGCAGACTCCTCCCTTTAAGTTCCTAAAAGAATCAGTCACATATTTATTGGTGATTGAGAGCAGTCTGGTTTTGAAAGGAAACTTTATTTTTAATCAAAGTAGAGATTGCTTATTCAGAAGGATGAGCTCCACTAGCTTATTCTCAAATACTTTTGCCTGGCTTAAATATATCCAAGCTGCCCTACTGATCAGGATGATACAGCTCAGCTTGAAATTTCTATGAGAACAAGGGTGTCAATAAGAAGGCTGCTTGCTGACCAAGCCTGTGTAATCCAACAGAGAATTGACAGTTTGATTTATTCCAGAAATACGGGCTTTAAGATTCAGTTTTGGGTCAAAATGAAAAATGCCAGGAGATAGTAAAAAAAATGATGATGATGTAGTTTTTGACTGTGAAAAAGAAATATTTAAGATTAGATAAGAAGCCTAGCCAAATAAAAAAAGGGCAAAAAGCTTTCATGTCATCATACTCTTATTCTTTGCCCAAATTGTAATTAATATCTTCCTTTGATTTCATACTTATTATTTGTGTCATTTAAAGTCAACTAGCAATATTGTATAATCCATATCTTGTTAAATATACTGATGTTTTCAGACTAAGTACTGTCATCTCGGAATAATCTCAAACTACTGAACACTGAAATCTTTGGTAGCTATGATTTATTGTTTCATTCAAATTTTTGCACAGAATTCTGGTCAAACTTTGATTAAGTTATTTCATCTTGCTAACATTTATAGAAAAAAGCCAGGGAGTCTAGTTAAAAGGACTTTTCTTTTCTCCCTGTGAGCCACTATCTGAACAAAAATTCAGACCTCCTCTTTTTGAAATAACTTTTTTCTTTCATTTTAAAATAATAAATGATAATTATAGAAAATACAGGTAAGAAAAGAGTAAATAAAAATCACCCTTAAGTTCATCACCAAGAGGAACTACTGCTAACATTTTTATATACTTTTATAAAAGTGAAATCATATTCTTTAGTAACTTGCCTTTTTTAATTTACTATATCATGGGAATTTTTAATCTCTTTAAATAAAGTTTTACAATGCATTTTGTGGCCTTATTTTATCATATGGATTCATAATAATTTATTTAATTGATCCCCTTATAATTGCATGAGTAGGTTGCTTCTAAATTTTCTGTATTATCAAATACTGTAATGAACTGTTTTGTAGTTAATATTTTCCTACTTTTGCACTTCCATAATATTTATTTATGGCACATTCCTAGAAGAGAAATTTCTGGGGCAAAGAGTATATACATTATCAAGGTTTTTGATACATGTTGTAAGATTATAAAATTATCTCCTTGTAATTTACATACCCTTCCAGCTATGAATAAGAGTGTCTTTTTCTTGGCACCTTTACAGATACTAGATATTGCCATTGTAAAATATTTGTAAATTTTAAGGGCAAAATCCACTGATTTTGCATTTAAAGGTAAGCCTCCTTGAGATAGACTATGGCTAGTTGTGCAGCATGTTCTTACACAGAGCTATATGTTAGGGTCTAGAAGTGGTTAATTTCTTTCCTAACTCTCCATTTAAAATTTGCCACAGAGCTTTGTTGTATGCAATGCCATCCATCATAACTAGAGATGTGCTGCATACAGTAACTCACCAATCATTCAAATCCTGGTAAACCTGTAATATTTGCAATTTGTGTCTATTGCACATATTTATCTATTTACTCCACTTTCATCCTCTGTAGGAAAACAACTATATTTGCCTCAGTAGCATCATTAAGGGAGAGAAATAAGTTAGCAAGTTTTACCCATTTGTATTCTTTTATCTGATTTACTGTGGAATATGATCGTTTTATTTGTGAAGTAACAATACAGAATGAGGAATCAGAATAGTGGCAAAGAAAATATTTTCTTAACGAAAAGTCTTTTTTTTTTTATTGTTTTACCAGTTGGAAAGGTAAAGCATTCAGAAGGGAAGAGTATGTCATCATAAAATTGAGTTAGATAATAGGCAATAAGGCATAACAGCATTTTCTAACCTCTTGGATAAAACTTGCAAAAATCTTCAAGAACCAATTACATAAAACAATATATCACTAGGATGTGCATTCTCTTTAGTTGCTTTGTGATTTTCCATAAATGGTAAGCATATTGCTTGGTGGAATTACAAATACATAGGGAGCTTCCCCTAGCTTGGCATTCTCTGGCTTGTATTGGCTAAGCTGTGGTTCTGGGCTTTGTTTAGTTTTTGTTTTTGTTTACAGATTATTTCACTGAAGAGGAAAAGGAAAAAGAAAGTCAACTTGTTTTCATGCCCCACCTCTAATAACATCCGGTGGGGATAATATTTGGGTGTGAGTGTTCCTCTCTATTGCAGCAGTGAATCAAAGTCACAGGTTTCTGAAGAATGGCTGAAATAGTAATACGTTGGGGATTTTGTTCCCTCCCAGATAGTCACATGGGCTAGATAACTTTTTGGATGTTGATTTTCCACATGCATTATTTAGTATCCTCATCCCTACCCCTAGCTGCAGTTTACTAATTATTTACTGAGAGGAAAAAAATCTATTTTTCAAGGATAAAATAGATCAAAAAGGTACGATCTACTGTGCCAGCTTGTTCCGAAACACTGAAATAAGATCAGGAATCATGTACCTAGTGAAAGCTCTAGTCACCTTTGATTTAGGATTTTACTGACATTCCTAAAACTCTGTAGCATGTGGAATAATAGAATCCTTAACAGTGATTGGATTCATCACTCTTCTTGATGATTTTCATTTTCTTCTTTAAGTAGTTTTATGTAACTTTTGTAACAATCAATATACATTTATTAGGTTTTTCCAACTCTGGACCTCCACCTTTGAATCATATTTTCCATCTTTCATTAGTGTGGTAGTTAATTTCAACTCCACTGGGCTACAGGATGCCTAAATATTTGGTCAAACACTATTCAGAGTGTGTCTGTGAGGGTGTTTTAGGATGAGATTCACATTTAAATCAGTAGACTGAGTGAAGCAGATTGCATCTAATCAATTGAAGACCTGAATAGAACAAAAATGTTGAGTAAGAGGGAACTCCTCCTTGCCTAACTATTTGACCTGGGACATTGGTGTTTTCCTACCTTTGAACATGCACTGAAACTTTTCTTGGATCTTGAACCTGATAGATTTTGGACTGAATCTCCAGCTTGCTGACTGCAGATCTTAGGACTTCTCAGTCTCCATAATCACATGAACCAATTTCCTCTCAGTGTCTCTCTATCTATCTAATCTATCTATCTATCTATCTATCTATCTATCTATCTATCTATCTATCTATCTATCTACACATACATACAGATACCTTTGGGACAAGATATCTATCTATGTATCTATGTTTCTATCTACCTAGCTCAAATCCTTGGGGACATCTTCAGCATCTGCATACCTGGCACTGTGGTGTTACCATCAGCAGTATACAGATGCTGTGATAAGGCTGACTTAAAATTATAATAAAAATCTTCCTATACCTTTTTCTGTAGAGACCAGGAAAATTAGAAAATTTTGTAGTTTTAGAGGAATTTGAACATTGACTAGGTTATTTTTTTCTTGTACTTTAACATCCTTAGGACATAGATTGGATATTATTCATTTTGCATATTCCATGACTTGTACATATTAGAAAATTAATGAATAAGTGTTTATTAACTGAATAGATATCCTCAATTATATACTATTTTTATAAGCCTTTAGTGGATGGTGACTCAAGGAGACATACACCATGGCCTTTTGGGTACAGGTCTTTTTCACTTGGGCCATCTGTTGGCAATGAAGGAGTGCTCATAGTTGTCATGTGATCTTAGAGAACGCACTCTCTCAGAGGCTTATGCATCTGTTAACAAGGTATCAGGCACTTATCAGCATTTTTAATAATCTCTACCTCTCAGAACTAGTTTCATATAAGATCATGTGATCATTTTTGTGCTTCTGAACATTTGTTGTAAAATACAGGAATTAAAAAAATAGCAAAAGAGGAAATTTATTGATTTTTGGGTGACTTGGGGTAGGGTAAAGACCCAAATTGTAGGAATGTAAAGCATAAAATGAATTTATGATTATCTTCCTTTCATTTGAGTATCCTGTTTTCTTAACCCTCTCAGATTCCTGCAGCAAAATTCTGTAAGGAGAGAAATGAAATCCCTTACAGAATGACAGCGAGGAGGAATGAACTGGGTCAGGGGACTTTAGCTCTAGCCTGATAATTTCAACCTGACCCAAGTCAGTAATGAAAGTTGTTTGATGCACTATGGGAAATTTGATGATAGTCTAGGGCCAAGCTTAATGGACAAGTACATCTATCAGCACAGCATACCACCACTGAGCAATCACATTTTTGAACTCAAAAGAATTAAGAAGGCAATGAAGGCAAAATGTTTTCTCAAGGAAAACAGGTAGGTTCTTCTCTGTTAAGGCTGAGATTAAAATCCTTTGAGCCAAGGTTCTATTTGCCACCTTCGGTGCTAGTGCTGCAGAAGCCAAGTCATGGACTTTTAATTTGATTAAAAACTTAAGTGCCCTCAATTCTACTGCTTTAGGTTTGTATCATGCGTCATTGAGTCATAAGATGGGAAACATCTGTTTGAATTTGCAAGAAAGTATCAAACAGAGACTTCTTAACACAGCTCATCAAGACCCAGCAAAAGCAGAACAACCAGCAGGTCAAATGGGTAATACTATGACCATCTCCAGATTCAGAAGTTTCCAGAAATGTCTTGTAATCAGGAAAGTCACCAGGCTGCTAATCATTATAGTGCAGGTACTAAGGTCATGGGAGGGAAACTGAAACATGTATCAAACAAAGGTCTCTAGTTCAAATGTGATTAGGATTGGATATCAATTATAAATAAGGCATAATACAGATAATGGACAAGAGATAATGGTGAGGATACAGAGGATTCTTGGTTCTCAAATGAATATGGAAACAAATATTAAAGTGTTTTCATTGTGGAGTGCAAAGCAGCTGACCAGGAGGAACTGATCACTCTTTTGCAAAAATTCAAGTAAAAAAGCCCTGAGTTTCCCATTTTTACTTTGTTAATCAGGAAGAGTGTGTGAGGAAGTTCTGCTTGCGTAAACTCTCAAGTGCTGTGAAACACTGGCTCTCAGAATTGACTGCAAATGAAAATCACAGGGGAGCTTAAAAAGAGAATCTACTGCCTGGGCCACTGCCCAAACCCCAGCAGTTTTGATTTAATGGCTCTAGAGTAAGGTAAAGGAACCCATATTAAAAAAAATCCTCAAGTGTTTTTTAAAGCCTGAGAGTGAGACATCATACCATCAGTCCCACATAATAGCTCTTATAGGCCAAGTAGGTGGCACCCAAGTGGTAAGATTTCAAGTGCCCTAAAAGTCTCCTGAGTCCCTTGGTATATTTCTGGCATTAGCCCTGCTACACTGCTTAAAATAACTATGTTCGAATTTGTATACCCTAACTAAAATGCAGATGTTATCTGGGAGAGGTAACACATTTATACCTTATTTTGAATTTCTTTATGAGATTAGCTAGCAAAGGGAGCATGCATTTTAACAGGGGATCAGAAACTCTAAAACATGGAGTGCTAAGAAGGGAAGTTATACCTTCCCTGTTTATCTAGGCTTGAGGAATCACCAGGGTTGCAGGGCTTTCCATTTTAAAATCAAAATTGTCCTGAGCAAACCAGTATGAATTGGTAACCACAGATGTGGGTGGAAGAGCACCAAAACCTGTGAGGGCTTTGGGCACCTGGGTAGGAGGAATAAGGGGCTCTAAGGGAGGAGCACAGAAGAAGCAGAATAAAGGACCCATTTCACTTACTTTGCCATTTTGCTTGGAGATGATATAATAACAGAGGGCTAGAATCATTTATTGGGATATCAAATAGTATGGATGATTTCTTTTTTTAATTGCTAGAAGAAACAGAAAGAATAAATTGTGTTTTGTTCTCTTCTATTTCTAGAAGCTAGTTAGGGAATTTTGTGCCTGGGGGTGGTGTGTAGTTTATGTTGCCAAACATACCACAAACAAACAAGCAGACAAACAGTAAAACTTCTGATTTTTAGAAGCCTCGACTCATTGAAGAGCTTAACTGGAATGAAAAGTCCTGAGGGGATCTTTGAAAGTGGGTAGGAGAAGCAACAAGATAATGAGAGAACAGACCTTGAAAATAGGTAAGGGATGGTGGATCGAGGTATCAGGAAAAACTGGAGCACTTGGGGTGTGTGTGTATGTGTGTGTGTGTGTGTATGTGTGTGTGTGTGTGTGTGTGTGTAGAAGGCTGGGTGGTATACCTAGGGATGCCAAATCTGAGGCCTATTATTTGCTAAGATTTCTATGCCCAGTATTGTATGGAAGGTACTGAGTTTTCCAGCTTCAAAGGACCAATGTGAGCTTGTCAGTGGTGACTGATATACACCTACAGTCAAAGTCCTTCTCCAGTGTTCTGCTCTGTGCAATACTCTTGGGGTACCCAATAATGGAGGAGATTTAATTTACTGCTGGCCCAGCAGGATGGAGGCTCAGAGTAAAATTTAATTAAATTTAAGCAAAAAGTGACATTTCTAACTCACTACAATACTCACTACAATATTTGCTTTTGAAAGCCTACTATATGGCAGGTACTTTATTATATATAGGTTGTATGTAACATACATATGTATATACATTAACACATATTTATATAATGTATGTTCATGTATAATATGCGTATTTTACTGATGAGGATCAGAGAGGTAAAACTGACTCATCACACAACTTGTAGAAAGTGGCAGAACTAGGAATTTTAACCCTCGCCTTTCCAGTTCCCGACCCTGTCCTCACCACTCATCATGTTACTTCTGCATTGGTTAAATAGAATAAAAGGAAAATAAAATGCTGAAATGCTTCTCTGGTTTTCTGTTTCCTTTCTCTAAGAAAACGTGTAGGTACAGATCGAATGAGCCAATGTGTTCACGTGTTCTAAGGGGTTGGCCTCACATCTATGCATGACTTTTTGACCATCCTCCAAACTCAAGGGTTGAACTTAGTCTCTGAGATAGGCCGTTCCATGATGGAGTTGTTTGGTATAGCTGTTTTGGGGTGTGTCTGTGTATCTATCTGGAATAAGCTCAACATTATTTCTAGACACTTTAAAATGTGTTTCTTATGACTTTTGATAGCAATTCATCACCAAATGATTTTTCTCTTGGCCAGTTTCCATTTCTCATCCAACTGCAACAAGAGAAAGGAGAGCAACTCTAGAAAGTGGCAAATAGCCTGATAATTATTTTCCTTTCACAAACTAACTGGGAGCAATTTTTAGATAAGTTGTGCTGTTTTGGCTTCCTAAGGTTACTTCATAAGATTTTGACAGGATCTGAGGAGAGAAAAATTCTTGGAGACAATCCAGCTTTAAACAAAGGTGAAACCATTAAAGATTTGAACATGAGAACAAGGATGAAAGTGGATCTGGTCACTAGTCATGTCAAGAATTCTTGCTATGGTGTCGTATTTACCTTACAAGAAAATTTGTTGACAATAATGTCTTCAAAGTTATCATTAATACATGTTAGGAGACAGACAGACAGATCTGAGTTTGATTCAGGCTCCAGTACTTGCTCTGAGACTTTAAATAAGTTAAACTCTCTAAGATACATTTTCCTCATCTTTAAGTGAAGATGATAATACATAACTCATGAGGCATAAATGAAACAATATATGTAAAATAATTAGCACAGTATCTGGCATGTAACAAATGGTCAATAAGTGTTAGCTATCATCATCATCATTGTCATCATCATCATAGTCATCATCATCATCACCATCACCACCATCATCATTTTTCTTCTGTATTAAGCACATCACATTTGCTTTTTTTCCCCTTAGCTTTTAAAAAATGCTTAAAAGCTGTGTCTGCATACCTGCACACTTCAGTAAAACAATTTAGTCCAACTGGTTCTTTAGATACTGTGTAAGCATATAGAGACAATGAAAAGCCTGTGTGAGCCTGATATTGTTAGAATTAAAATATTTCTCCTAATAACTTTGTGATAGGTTGAAGATAACAGGACAATCCTTCTTCTAGTTTAACTTAACTTGCATTCTCTTCAAAACATGTCTTTGGTCTGTAATTCTACCTTTTCAAATTGTTTTGAAACCCAAGCATTACCTTAACCCATAATGTTTGATCCTCATCTAATATGTCCAGGGCCACAATAATGAATTAGACATAGTATTTGCCTGAAGGGAGTTTTAAGTCTAATAACCATGCCACTACAGTAGCAGAAGGTGGCTTTCATATGGCCTTGACTATGTTTCTCATTTGAACAATCTGAGTGGTCAAGGTAAGCTTTGCTCTCTTTCTCTGTCTCTCTCTCCATCTCCATTTCTCTCTCTCTCCATTTTACTTTATTTTTCTATGTGAACCCAATGTATTGGAACTTTGAATCTTTACCAGTTGGAAAGACAATGTCAGTGACTGTTCCTGAATTTTTCAATCATCACGGACTCTTAGATGGAGGAAGGATTAGATTTCTCTTTAAGTGGATCCAAAGAGCCAAACTCAGATGAATGAATATTAGGAAGGCAGATTTTGGCTGGAATGTAAAAACTGTCACCATTTGAAAATTGAATGGGCACCTTGGCTCTGGAAATGTTTAAATAAATGCTGAATGACCATGTGGTTGTAGAGTTCATTCCTGTATTTAGCAGGAGATTGAACTGGATGGTCTTTCTGGTTCTTAACTCTGAGGGTCTATAAAACCTGGAGAACGCTCTAATGGGTTAGATTTCCATGCTGCTAACACTTCAACATTTATCTATTGGCATTATACAAATTACATAGCTTGTTGGGCAGTTTAATTCCTTAAATTTATCATTTCAATCTTGAAAATTGTAATTTGGACAGCTTCTTATCTAAAGGGTACACACGAGTCTTTAAGAATCAACGAGAATCTCATATTTTTTTATTGTCAAAAGGAGATGTGTACAATGAAGCTCTGCTCACCATGAAAAGGAAGGTGGGAAGTATTTACTGCTGTGTGCAGCGCGCTTTCTTTTACCAAGGCACGTACTTTCATCTTAGTTTTTGTCAAGGAAAGATATTAGCCCCCACCTCATTTCTCCTGCTTCTGCTTTCTTGAATTTTCCTAGTTTAGCCTAGTGAAGTACTTACCTATAGACTCAGCTTTGTCCCAGTTCCCAGTCCAATCTCATTTGAAGCTTACAATCTTATGGCTTTTGCTGCTGGTCTGACTCAGGACACAACGTCTTAGTACTGATCTCTAGGCTCCTACTTTGTTCTTAAGTCACTATGCATTAGTCTGTACTGTGTAGTGCTGACAACTGGTTTTCTGTATTTACTCTTGAGTTCCAGCTCTTCCTTCCTGGGTATCCCAATGTGTAAAGTTGAATTTTGGCTTTGTATCATGCACTGATGCTATGTTCCAATAACTGCTTTAGTATATTTTCTTTTTCTTCTGATATAATACTACTAATAATAATAACTATCATATCTTGGTGCTTACTATGGAACAGCCACATCATACTTTTAGAATTGAGATGGAAAACTGGAAAATTCAGAGAAGGGTGGTGAAAAAAAGTTTAGAGTGTTTTTTTTTTTCCATATAAGAACAACGTACTTGGGTTGAGATATTTTTTAAAGACAAGAGGTACTTGGAATTCCATCTTTAATGACTGTTATAGGGAGAAATAGTTAATTGATTTTTGTCATTCAGAGATTTTAAAAATTGGAGAAGTGGGTAAAACAGAAGCAGTAGAAATTTCTCTTGAACCTAATGAAAACCTGTATGGCTCTTAAGGTGTAGAAAACTCACTATGGGCAACTAAACACTGTGGTTTAGTCTAGGCCTGGTTTAAAAATTGCTTTAAAGCTGGCTATAAAATCTTGTTCAATTAAAAAAAAACTTACATAACAGGTTTTTAGGTACTATGTGGATACAAAAAAACAAAAAATTTGTGAAAGATTGATATTATTAGAACTAAAGTGCTTTGCTGATTGACTCCAAGAAAAGCCTAGATTACTGGTACTGGAATATTTTGCTATCCAGCTGCCTGAGGGCTGGAGAATAGACCTTCTAAACTACAATCTAATTCTAAGATTCTCATCATTCTCTGAAGTTTCAATTGAGAATGAAATTGTTTCAGATCAGGTAGAAATATTTGTTTTTTCCTCTTTCCACCAGAATTAAAAAAAACACACATTTTTCATGATTTGTGATGAACAGGCAACTCTGTGTTTTGATTTATCTCTTTTAATGATCATAATTAAATATGATTCATCATTGTAGTTTCATCAATAAATCAAAGTAGATCACAAGGCAAAATCATCTGTTCTGTATAATCATGTGCACACAGTTTTTAAAAGAAAAATGAGAAAGGTTATCCAAGGAAAGGACTCACTTTAGATTCCTGTGTCATACCTTACTCTCCAAAATTATAGTAGCCATTTTCTCAATATCCACTCTGTATTAAACAGACGTGAATTCAAATAGGCCTACCATCTCAGAAAAAATACTTTTGGAGACACTTACTGTTAAAACTCAACTTACTAATGCATGTTATTTGTTCATAGCAAAACAGGTAGATTCAATCTCATGAAGACTGCATTTACCTGCAGGAGCATCCCCAGTTGCAGGAACTCAAAGTTCAGCCAGGCAGATAAAACTTGCTGACCAAGGGGTAGTGCAAACTACAGGCAAGATAAAATGAACTGTGAATGTGATGGGATGAGGATGGTCAATAGTCCAAGATGAAGCTGCATCATGCCTCAATGGGTAGATAGAGTAAAAAAACAGGATATCTGGGAACATATAGTTCAGGAAAGAGTTGAGAGATGCCTGGGACCTCGGTTTTCTCACCTGTAAATGAAGCTAAATATATACCCTATGGAATAGGATATTGGGAGGATTGAATGAGATGCATATAAACATTTAGCACACTGCCTGGCACTTGGAAAAGGCCCAATTGATGTTAATTCTTATAAGAGTTAGTCGTACTCTTATAAGAATTGACTAGTAAAGAATGTGAAATAATCCCTTGCTGAGTGTATTGTTTATCAGCACATTTCTGGGTCATCTTTGTAATATTGCAATACCAACTCCTACTTAGCTTGTGGTCAGTTATGAATTCCAGGTCTCTTAAACTATGCTTATTTTTAATGAGATCTCTTTTATCCTATATCTGTGGTTGTCTGGTTTTTTTTTTTATCTTTAAGCTTGTTCCTAATACTTTGTGCTTTCTCCTGTTGACATTATTCCTGCTTCATAGGCCCTTTCTTCCAGTGTATCAACATTCACTTTATATGTTATTTCTGTGCCATAACCCTGCCAGATTTAATGTTATATGGACATTTAATTAACACGTTCTTAATTTCTTAGTCCTATAGACTTGACCAAAATTCCTATCCCCTTGCCTTTGTCCAACAGAGATGTTAGCTCTACTCAAAGGTCCATAGATGCCAAATAAGGGGCTATCAAAGAAGATCTAACATATTGTTTTATAACTTGATATTTTATTCAAACTTCTTTTGGACCCTGGGACACCCAGTTCCAGTCTTAATTCTATGGCTGAATTAGGCTGTACATAGATGGCTTCTGTTTCCCAACTACTCGAGATTTATTAACAGAAATTTTACTCTCACACTATGGGGTCAACAGCATTTCTTGGGATGTGATTGTTATTACAATTCAATTAAACACTTTCATAAATGTATAATAAAATACAAAATCAAATGGGATGAAATTTAGCTCTTTGATTTTAATCTACTGGTTGAAGAATGCAAAGAAATCAATTTGGGATTTTTTTCTAGTTTTTGTGAAAGGTAAATATTTCAAAACAACCATTGTTCATTGCAGATTGCTTGTGTTTAGCATATCTTCTGAAATACAAATTGTTTTCATGGAAATAATTGAAAGAAATTAAGAATGAATCATTGAGTTTAACTGTAGCATGAGACTATCCAAAAGTTCATCAATTCATATTATATGAAGAAATTGGGAAACTAAATGGGCATCATTTGGTCTAGTCTTCAGAGTAATTATTCTTCAGTTGATTTAACATACTAGATAAAATGAAGGTTAATGCCTATACTAATTATGAAAAACTTTGTTAGTTTTTATTGAGTATTGAAACACACACAGATTAATTCTGAGCTTTATTATATTGCATTAAATCACTATCATATATAAAACACATAGATCAGAAGATGTCAAAATTTAGCTATAATATGAATTAATACAAGACACATTTGATCTCTGTTAGAGGAAAGAATTTCACTGGAGAATAATAAATAATTATTTATTAATTATTTAATAATTAATATTGCTTCTGAAATAGTATTTTGGGTTATTAGGGGCCACAGGCAAAGAAGAGGTGGTGGCAGTTCCGCTTCTCCCTTGTGTTAATGAGAAAATAATTGTTTGAGGATGTCTTTGGTTCTAAGCAAAATCCCAGTGGGGAGAGCTTTGAAGATTTGTTCTTCATACACTTTTTTTTTTTTTAAGATTCAGGTCAATACCTATTCTTTTTTTTTTCAGTTTTAACATTTTTTATTGATTTATAATCATTTTACAATGTTGTGTCAAATTCCAGTGTTCAGCACAATTTTTCAGTCATTCATGGACATATACACACTCATTGTCACATTTTTTTTTCTGTGAGTTATCATAACATTTTGTGTATATTTCCCTGTGCTATACAGTGTAGTCTTGTTTATCTATTCTACAATTTTGAAACCCCAGTCTATCCCTTCCCACCCTCTACCCACCTGGTAACCACAAGTCTGTATTCTCTGTCCATGAGTCTATTTCTGTCCTGTATTTATGCTTTGTTTTTGTTTGTTTGTTTGTTTTTGTTTTTTAGATTCCACATATGAGCGATCTCATATGGTATTTTTCTTTCTCTTTCTGGCTTACTTCACTTAGAATGACATTCTCCAGGAGCATCCATGTTGCTGCAAATGGCATTATGTTGTCGGTTTTTATGGCTGAGTAGTATTCCATTGTATAAATATACCACAGCTTCTTTATCCAGTCACTTGTTGATGGACATTTAGGCTGTTTCCATGTTTTGGCTATTGTAAATAGTGCTGCTATGAACATTGGGGTGCAGGTGTCATCCTGAAGTAGATTAAAGTGTTCTTTATTTTAGATCCAGTATTCTAAATCTCCTTCACTGGAGGAAAAAAAATACATTCAAATAAACTTCCTTTTCCGTACAGATCCCTGTATTGCTTATTGAATTTGTCATTTTGGGTGCACTGTAATATATTTAATGTAGGTTCATCTTGAGTTCCCCGAGAACCTTGATTCTGCTTCGTAGAGCAGTCAGTTGATTTCTGCTTTAGCACACCAGAATGGCTGTGGTGTTGCCCTCACAACAGTATCCCTCCTACCCCCTTTCTCTCCATAATGTAGATTTAATGCCCATGTAGATGTTTCACAAAGAAGTTACATAATTCTGTGGTTTTCTTCTCCAGAATAAATAAAATCTTCACCGATTTCCTGCATAGAGGATCCTGCAGGAAGTGGGAGTGATTTTCACTTGGCCCATGATTCTCAATTCAATTTACATTTTGTTTAGTCTGGTGACTCTTGGCTTTGTTCTAGGTGTGCTGAAAGGAAGATCAACTTAAAGATATTTATATATGGAAGTAAAGATTCCATTCATCAGGATCTCTAACAGATTTACTTTTCTTGACTTTGACTTCAGGGAAGAAGCAAATTAAGACAATAAGCTCTCAGTGACTTATTTTAATAAGTTATTTAGTGTGTCTTGAAGTCAGTATAAATTTGGTTTAGAACTGTATACTTCTACTTACATTCTTGAACAATCATAATCTGACCAGCATTCTGGCTTTGAGGCTCTACAGGCTGTCAATCAACTGACATTATTTAGATTACTATGTAAACCACTGATTCAATTATTTTCCATATTCTTTATTTACTATGCCATAAAATGGATGAATACACGTTATAATGATGGTAAATAAAAAGTTTGGACATAAAAAAGGATTTCAATAGCCAGAAGATCCTATTTTCTGAGCATTTTAGTTAAACTTCCTTGAACCTAGAACTATCACTTGTCAAATTACCCAGCTTGTTGCTCCATAGCTAGTTTAGATGAAGACTTGTACTGAACAATTTTATAATCAACATGGTAACTGAGATGTGGGAACTGGATCTGGCATTCTAGGACCTAAGTTCAAGTCCAAATTTTGCTATTAGTCAGTTATGTGACCAAGTTAATGAATTTTCCCAAGCCTTATTTTTCACATCTCTAAAACAGGGATGACAGTACTCAAGGTACAAGGCTGATAAAAATGTTAAATGAAATAATGTATAAGAAAATATTTTGGAAATTGTAAAATGTCAGCTATCATTTTGTTATTCACACAAATGGCATTTTAAAGACTAGAGGGTTGTATTGATCTTTATACTCTCTAGAGTATCCAAATCACTTTGGTGCTTAATCCTTATTTTTTAAAGCATGTGAGTGCTCCCCTTCTACTCAAACTGCCCTTGAGTATTGCTACCAATTTTCCTAGATCGATAAAGATGAAGGATAAAGAAAGATACAAAAATACTTTGATATTTGGTATTGATTAACAACAAGTACAAAAGATAATGTATTTTTTTGTAGCAAAGCCTCACACCTCATAAAACTGCCCTCTTGGCTAGATATCCGGATATCACATATGATGATTTAGTTTCCAGAATTCAGATTCCCTATGTAGTTTATTTATTTATTTATTTGCTTATTCTAGAGTGCTAGGCCAGTCTGCCTGCTTTTAATTTATATCTATCGAATATATTATATGGGCAAATAACATATAGACATCCTATTCCCTTATATAGTAAGTTCATTTGGGCTTTCCAAGGAAAAATTGGTTTGTTTCCTGAGGAGAACAGAAACCCCATTGCTCCCACCTACCTGTCCCTCTGCAAGAGAAGTAAGAATTTCCATCTGAGCACTATTAGCCTATTGGACAGTATTCCAAAAGTAGCAGGGAAGAAGTTTACTGTCCAAATCATTTCAGTCTAACCAAGACCAGACTCTGGAGAATGTCCTGGAGAGAACAATGCTATAACATTGCTTTCACACCGAGAAGTAAAATTGCTCTTTAAATGAGCTTTTGTTGTGCTTTCTACCTGCTATGATTTTAAAGTTAACTTTCGCACTATTTGTTTTCATTTTTTGCAAGTAACTTATGATATTACACTGTCAGTTATGTGCAGTAATAAGGCTAACCTGTATAATTGATATCCACTGGTAATCATAAAGCCTTGTTTTTGAGTTTACATCTTCAACCTTCTTTCTCTTAAATCCACTTGAAATAAAACAAAAACAAAAACAAAAACAAAACAGAGTTGCTAATAAGCAACAAAATGCAGTGCTTGTGCTTCCCTCCTTCCCTTCCCTCCTTCCCTTCTCACCCTACACTGGAGATGTTAATGAACAAAGACATGCCTAAAAGCCAGGCAATCAGAAGGAGGAGAAGTGGAAGTCATGGATAATCTGGAAAATGAATAATCAGTGTCTTGATAATGTGTGGTGAATACACTCATGTTTATGTAAGATTCTTCTTAAGTGACACAAACATCTTCCATCCCACCTGCTACTCCAGGGATTTGATCTCCTCTCCTCCTTAGGAAAGGAAGTCACCTAAGTTAGGGACTGCCCATTTCCTTGTCTCAAAATCATCCATAAAGCCCTAGAATGACAGAGAAGGGATATCACAGGTCATCAAGCAACTCCTTACAATTTAGAGGATGAGCAACTGGGATCCAAGGAGAGAGAGAAATGACTCATCCAAGGTAACATGACTGCTTAATAGCAGAGCTGGGACTAAAAGCCAGATTTTCTGACTCTTAAGTCCGACACATCACAACTGTCAATCTCAATACTTAATTACTCTAAATTAGTCACAGAGAAGTTAGTTCTGTTGATTTTATCTCTTCATTTTCTCCCTGTGATGGAAGATGCTGAACATTCTCTCCTCTGATTTTCTTCTACTGTGTTTAGTTCCCTTTTCTCCATCCTCAGTGCCATTTTTTCAGTTTAGGTTGTCATCATCTCTCACAATGTATCCTCCTGCCTTCAATCCCCTTTTACTCCATTAACCACACTGCTATCAGAGTGGGTGTTTATAAATAAGATCTAAAGACTGTCTTCTGATTAAGATCATTCGAAGGCTTATCACCACTTATTTCACTTACTCCAGCATAAACTCCAAACAAGCCTCATCATGGTCTAATCCTTAAATTCTTCTCTAAGCCTCATGTTTCATTGCTCTTCTCAACTCCCCCATCAACTCTTTTCATTATATGACAACACAGCTAAAAATAGTACTTTGTGTCCCTAAGGTGCTATGTTGGTTCTTGTTTCTGAGATTTTGCATCTATTATTCACCAGAGTAATCTCCTTTCCTCTGTAAATAGGAAAATACTCAATCTTCAAGATCCAGCTAAAGTTTTCCTTTTGATGACATTTTCTCCATCACTCCAGCAGAATTAATTGCACTCTTTTTATGACATCACTGTACCATTTACATATTTCATTATAGTAATATATGATAAATATTTGTATGTAACTCCTGTATTGTAATGTAAACTTCTTGAAAGAAGGAGTTTTGTCTAATTCCCACCCTCCTTCCTTCTTTACACAGTGCCTGAATGTGGGGCTCGATAAATAAGGACTTGATGTGGTCATGCCCAATATACTTTGTAGGTCACAAAGATGACCAGTCATTTAATTTAATAAATATTGAGGATCCATTTTTTTATGTTGGGCTCTGTCATTCTGGTTAATATAACCTTCATGTTCATTTGAAAAAGTGTCAATCATTCTTTCAAAAAACTAGTATAGGAAGCAGAAGATAATGAATTTGTTTGGAAAGCACATTTACAAGTAAGCCCACAACAGAAAACTGTCTCTATAACATATTTCTTTTTAATAAAGTAAATACATGGACATTAGAGCTGCCGTTTCAGTCCTTAGTACCTAAACCTTATGTCACCATCAGGAGCAAATATAATTACATATCGAAAATGTGAAAAATTCTAGTACATTAACACTGAAAAGTAACTCAATACATTGTGTTCGCTGGCACGTAATTGACAAACATTAAGGGAATACAGTGTTGTTTATTCACACCATGAATTGGAAACAAACCTAATGCAACAGGATATTTTCTATGTTTTAACAGCTAACAGGATAGTTAAGGACTGATGTTTGGGTAATTTTGCTTGTTCGTCTGTTTGTATTTTTGTCTGAAATTTCACATGACTGAAAATTTGGTAAATATAGCAAATGTAAGGCCATTGTGTCTGGCAGAATTTTTTGGTCTGCATCACTGCTGCCTTGGCTTCTCTGCTTCCTTATCCACTTCCTCCATCTTCTTTCAACATCATTTGCTTTGCGAGTTCGGACAATTGCCGAAAGAACTGTGGCTCATAGCTCTTTTAGTGCTAATCTCGTGTATACAGCTGAGGTTCAGGTTAGGGCATCATTCTCCATGAATCTAAGACCTTATCTCCTTATGTCACAGAAGTTGCTGCATCTCTGGCGAACTCTTGCGGTTTTGTGCAGAGAAATCAGAAATGAGTTGATGTACCCATTTTGTCAGAGTCATAGCCAAAAACACATCAATGAGGAATCAACACCACCAAAGAAGCAAGTTTGTCCTCTATAGTTTAAAAGGAATACGTGATCCAAGAATAACTGTTAGCCACTTCATTAACTCCTTGATGCAGTCTTTATTTTTGGAATGGATTCCAGCTACCAACATTTGATGCTGTCCCAGTGATCATTCCCCAGGCATTCATGTATATCCTCAAGATGTTAAAAATCCCAAGGCTCATTTATTGGAAAAATGTAACAAAGTCTTACCACATTGCAATGCCATGCCTAATGGATTTGTGACTCTCATACTAAGGGTTATGATATCTGTATATAAAAATGAAATATATATAATATACAAGATATATCTTAAATTAATTAAGATATATAGTTATATCTTAATTTCCCTCATAAGGTTATAACTTTCATATGCCCACGGGTAAATGCAACCATTCAGCATTTTGTACTTGGTGTTTTATCAGTCAAACCATAGCTTGGAGCAATTTGAGAATGGATTAGGGGACAGCTCTATGCTACAGTGCAAACAAGAAAGTGTTATTTCTCTAATTCCACAAGCATAGTTTTGGTTGTTTGAGCGGTGAGAGGGAGTGTACTTAGTCTTTTTTTCCCTAGAAATAAATGATATTAGAGGTGAAATAATGAATGAATGAATACATTAATGAATGAATGATGGTGATAATAAACCTTTTATCCAGTGTCACGGTAATAGAATAGCATAAAATTGAATAGAATGTGGGGCCATTTACACTAAAGGGGATGAAGAATAAAAGTAATTAGGTCTATTTTGGAGAAAGAAAAGCAGCACCTAGCTGTATTCAAGGCAAGCCCTGAGCATGATAGGAAAGTTGGTACAGTTTGACTTGAATTCCCCTTTGATAATTTTTAATGCTGTTTCCATAATTTTCCCAGTTCTTGTGTACTTGTTCTTAAGGCTTCTGGCTCCCTGAAGCTATGTGTGTTGACCTTCTGTAGCACACATCACTTCAATGCCCTAGACATTTCCAGATTGCTTTTTTACTACCTACATGTCCTGAGATCCAACTTTTTGGGATCTTACCCTGTGATGGGGCTACTGGGATGCTTTAAACAATTAATAGCTGAATGAGTAATTCGTCTTGAAAAGTAATGTTTGCTTCTCAACTGAGACCTTCCAGGCCTTTAACTTTAAGGAATAATTATAATGATAAATATTTCAACAAATGTATAGCAAACAACTTCTGTGTCTTGGCACAGCTATGGATATAAAGACATAAAGAAGACATCCCTGCACTTTAAGTTTAATGGATAAGTAGATATGTAAGTAGGTGCTTAACAGTGATATGCTAATTGTTATAATAGAGAGATGGACACAGAGAAAGGAGAAGGCTAACTGCCTGAAGAATTAGAGTAAACTTCATAAAGAAAGTGAAGTCTGAATTATTCTACAATGTTATTAGTAATTAGCAGATTTATATTTAAAAATTACTCTGGCAACAGAACAATTGGAAGAGGCAAAGACTAGAAACTGTTTCAGTGCTTCAGGGAGAGGTGATAATAGCATGAACTAAGAGAATAGGAAGGAAACAAAGGAGAGTTGAAATGTTTCATTCTAAATTTGTAGATAGAATCAATAGGACTTCATTGGTGACTTTTTTTAGTATATGAAATATGAGAAAGAAGGATGTTCCTAGGACAAATCCCAGATTTCTGGTTTAGGGGTCTATGTGAATGGTAGTGTTGTTAAGTGATTCAAATCACAAGAGAAGGAGCAGATTAGGGGTGTGTGGTGGCAGTAAGACATTAGCTTTTCCCTTCTTGGTCAAAGGATGAATAATTCAGGATGGCTACAGTAGGTGAGCACACGTAGGTCAGTTCTCTAGCTCTTTATCAGTTAGAAAGTTTTGGCCAAACTGCTTAATTTGGATGACATTATCCATATTGTACAGAGCCTTTTATCTGCATTCTTCACTGTTATAATAGTGCTATACATTTGAAGCAAGTATACCCCAAACTAATCTTCAATAGTGTGGACTTGGGGGAAAAACAAAACAAAGCAAATTTCTTTATCAAAAAAAGATCTTGTCCACTGTTCTGTCATGGTGTATGAAATCCTCTGTCATTTACTACAATACTTTAGTCTTAAGGTACTATAGTATCTGGTAATAAGTTAGACACAATTTGTTTACTTTTGTAAATGAATACTACTACCCTGAATGGTTAGACTTTGAGATGTGGGAAAAGGAAATTTGAGAGCATAGGACGGTCACTTTATAGGTCTAGGAAGGGCCTCTATGGTAGGAAAACATGGGCTGTATGGGAGTAGCTTGTAGGCTATTAATGCCTGGCAGAGGAAGGGCACAGTGAAAACAGCGTTGTCCACCTCTCAGTTTTGCCTGGGGCCGGGCCTCTAGGAATGTTTCTTTTTACTAGAAAGTTACCTACAAGAACGTTATGAGATATAATTAATGGTTGTCAAATGCTTTGCAATGATAATGTCATGTGCAGATGATTTATAATTGCAGAAGAAAGCAAAACAAGTAAGACTCTGTTGGGGAATGTACCCTGAATTATTCTTTCTTGCTGTAGAACATTGGAGCAGATACGAAGTGAATCTAAGTGAGAAGCAGAGGTATAGATACGGTTTGATGAGGATCTTACACATCCCTGGTCAGGGGGTAAATTCTCTGTCAAGAAATGGTTGAGAAGTAGTGAGGGAGGGCTTGATCTTATTTCCTAACCTCACAATAATGTTCCAGCAGTTGGCTGGCCAGTTTGCCATTGTGGATAAACTGGGTCCTCAAATGTTGGGTCCTTTCAAATTGGTTATAAAATGCTGGGTTAGAACCAGCACAACTTTCTTGGCTCATTCTCCCAGTGAAATTAGTAGCATTTCATTTTCTTTATTTTTAAAAACAAGTCTTAATTCTACACAATCAATTCCTCATAAGTCTATGCATTCAATCTCCAGATTGTTTCTCTTAAGTGTCTCTGTTTTCCAATTTCTCTTCAGCTTTCCTCAGGACCTCAGAACATTTTGATTGATGTGTTGTGATAGCCTCCTAACCGGTTTTTCTATGATTGCATTTTTTCTCTAATTATCACTTTTAGGAGAATTATATTAATATATAAAATTGTCTTTGACTTTGCATAGAGGAATAGGCTGTGGGTTAAAAGCATGAGCTCAATATAAACTCATAAATATTGGTATTTATACAGAACCTTACCTTAGTATTATCTTGAAATTTGAGAGGAATGGCATTTTGGTCATTAAGATAATATCCAGTAAGGATAAAATAAGGCTGCATAAAATGGTTTAATATCACTTACTATTCTTCCTCTATATGAAGATGACATAGCTTTGAGTACCTGTCCTGGATATACTCCATTTCTGCCTGCAGATCCACCTTCCTCCCATCTCTATCTTCTTTGTGCCTCGGATAATGGGCCTCTTGAACTGTACTAACAGTCTCCCTTCTGCTCTGGTTTCTTATTGGGTGTAGTCAATGAGATGCACTTACAAAAGATCAGAAGGCTGGAGAAGAGATCAGGCTACAAGTTGGTTGTGGTTTCATTTTTTTCCCCAAAAGCTAGAGCTCCAGCTCTATCTGAATTCTGAGCACCATGTTATCCCCTTTATTCCTTTAGCTCTAGTGGTGGTGATGTATCTACATTCTTGCTAGCCTGGGATCTTAATGAGAGCTTGTTGGTTTTCCTTACCCTATTATTTTATTTCAACAATGTTAACACTTTAAAATGTTCTTTTATTAAGTTATCCTCAGTTAACCCATTTGAATGTATGCTGTTTCCTGCCACGACCCTGACTGATACAGTGGCTTTACTGGATGCTGGCCTATTTACTGCCAGAAAGAAGGAATTCACAGAATACTCCAAAAGCAAAGCTATATTTTTTATGGTAGCTTTTACCCAACATTTACTGACATGGATAAGAATCCTATAGCGTAGGTCAACTCCTTCAGTGATTTAGAAGTACGTTTGGTGGCCAGTTTATCTGGGAGTTCAAAAAGGAGATATACTTTATATGAATGCTGTATTAGTCACAGTAGGTTACCCTTATGCTTTAGTAACAAATCTCAGGAGGTTAACACACCATCCTAACAGGAGAAAAGATAGATTGGAGAATTTTCTAGAGCGTTCTCATTCCTTTAAGCCATAAGTGATACAATCAGACTTCATTGAGGAGTCCCAATCATATCACCCTGCCAAACTTCAAGGCAACTGGGAAGAGGATTTTGCATAGCCAGGAAGGAGGGTCATATGGTCTAGGAATGAGATTTGGTAAATACATCTGCTGCACATGCTATAATAAGATTGGTCTTATACTTGAGGTGGGTATTTGGTTACACATGCTTAATTTTTTTTCAGGCTAAAATTATTATAATTTTGTCTTCTATTTGTCTCATAAGGCAAAACCAAAACTTTTAAGAGCTGATCCTTTGACTTACCCTTAGTACCCTCTTGGCATGCTTCCAGACAGAGTTAGGGTTGTCTTCTTCTATTAGGGTAGGTGTCCTTGTAAGATACTTAACATCCACCTCTCTACTTAAAACAGCAAAATAAAACAGCTCCATAGTTCCACTCCAGCTAATCATCAGAAAGTATAGCCTAGAAAATTTTGCATAAGGGATCTTATAAAAAACTATCCTTTGAAAGTGGATGTTGTAGTTCATGTAAGTTTGCTGGTTAGGTTACTGTTTACCACATTTCATAGCATCCTCCTTATAAAGGTCAATAGATAAATTCTTTTCTTAGTAATAGAAAAAGTGGCTCCTTTTCTGAATAGCTTAAAATAAACTCAAGGACAGGGCAAATTGTGGAGCTGGTCATGGTTCCCTTTAATGTTGGTCTGCTAATTCATTAGGAACCAAACATATTGTTTCCTTCCAGCAAGTATACCTTGCTTCACAATATGCATTTGGTTTCACCCCTCATTTCATCTTTCTTTTCCTGCAGTTGTTTCCCTTTGTCCTTATTTTGTTATTGTTGTATTTCCACTTTATCTTGCTATGTTGTATACATGTTTATGTGCTTTCTTACAAAATAGCATATAACTACATGTAAAGCCACATTCTAATATCTGTATGAGACCCTCAATTTTAAGAGACCCTAAATACTAAATTTTGCCACTAGCTAGCATGGTTGCAGCCTCTGGAAGATTTCTTTTTGCAGTGGAAATTTAGTATTTTAAGATAAGAGCACAACATAGAATTCCTAGATGTATGCTTTTTAAACCTAAGTAAGCAGAATCACTGTAAACATCAAGTCAGTATTTCATGCAAGGTTGTCAGGAGCAGCATCTCCAAATTTGTCCCATTGTCTAGCATAATATGATTATATAGACCCATCAGAAAATGTTGCAAAATACATGAAAGGATGCTCTCATTTACTTTAGGTTTGGGGATTATCTCAGTAGTGAGTCATTTCACTTGGGTGTTGAAACCTGAGGTATATATAGCATTCAACAATTTGAGGCTCAGAGCAGGATAGCTAATTTATCTGGCTCCTAAAGCTCTGATTCAGAGCCTGGGGCAAATATTTTTAGGGGTTTTGGACATTGCTTCATTGAAAGAAGCTTGCTTTTCTTTGATGCTATTACTGAGGAAAAGAAAAGATACAAATGTTTATCTATATAAATATCTCTGTATGTATATATGTATGTGTGTGTAACTATCATATTCTCTCCCTCCCTCTCTCTCTCTAGCATCTTTTGCTTTTGTTATTCCTTTCCTGTTAGCTTGGTCTTTCCCCCCTCTATTCTGTCTCACTGACTGATATCTTTTTCCTCCACCTCTGTTCATGATCTCTTTCATTTTCAGACTTGCTTCTCTCTGTCTGATATTTATTTCATTATTTTCCCTTTCAGTTTGTTGACCTTTCTTCCATCTTCTCTCCCAAACTTCAGAGAATGGGCTGCATGTGGCTTGGCTTCTACCCTCCTCCCTGTTTCCTCTGCCTTCTCTGCTTGCTGCCCAGCTGAACTGGTTACTGCAATAGTGTTTTCAAAGGCAGAGCCACGTGATGCACAGAAATAGTGGATTGTCTGAAGGGGAGGGAAATGGTGTCACTGTTCTCACTTCATTTTTTAAGGGGGTGTCCTATTTGCTATTAGCTTTCTTGCACTAGGGAAATTTTAGCCTATGTGTTTTCTTTTGAGAGCAATTTAAAAGAGTTTATTAACATTTTTTTCTTCTTACCATGGAAACAGATAGACCAATTAGGGAAATTCATGCCCCTCTTCCCCACATAGCAGTTGCTTTTTACAATCATCTGACCTCTTTCTCCCGTCTGCTCTTCTCTTCATGTAAAAGAATCCACATTCACAACAGACTTCTAATTTTTGACTTTGAGAGAAATGGTATGCCCATCACAAATGAAAAATTACTTTTTGGTTGGAATTAGTATCTTGGGGGAACTGGCCAAATTCCAGTTTGCTGCCTAAAAGTGATTAAATCAGTTGTGTTCTTCCTCATCTCTTGTTGAATCTACTTAGCTGTATGGCAGCCTGGTGGTCTGCCTGTCATATTGCTCTTTAAATATGGCTTCTTTCCTAAGGAGAGTGAAAGTAAGGGAAGTTTATTCATGAAACAGAGATTCTTGAAGTTACAAAGCACTAAGTTACCCAGTTCAGTGGAATAGTGGATTGGCCCACAGATCTTGAGTTCTATCCTTGATTTTACTTAACAGAAAAAAAAAATTCATCCATGAATCATTTACTTTAGCACTTACAACCTACCAAGCACTTGCCTAAGTGGAAGGCAGAGAGCTTACCTCCCCAGAGCTTACAGGGCGAGAGTCCTCAGTCTAAGCCACAGATTGGAATCACCTAGGGAGTTGAAAAATGTACTTAAAATCTGAGTTTCACCCCCTAGCGATTCTGATTTAATTCGTCTAGGTGTGGGCTAGACATATCAATTCTTAAAAGCTGTGCAGATGATTATAATGTTTAGCCAAGAATGAGATCCATTCATCTAGGGCAGTGGTTCTCAGCATGTGGCCCCAGACCAGCAATATCACATCAGTATCTCCTGGGAACTTGTTAGAAATGCTCATTATTGGGCCCCACTCTTAGCTTACCAAATCAGAAACTCTAGGAGTGAGGCCCAGCAATTTAAGTTTTAACAAGCCTTCTAGGTCAGTGATTTACAGACTTTTTCTGGTAAAGGACATGTAGTACATACTTTAGGGTTTGTGAACCATAGGTTCTTGTAACAACTCAGCTCTGCTCTTATAGCACTAAAGCAGTCATAGACAATATATAAAATGACAAAATAAAAAACTATGGATGGGTTCTGATAAAACTTTACTTATAGAACAGAGAGTCGGGCTGGATTTGGTCCTTGAACAGTCATTTGTTGACTCCAGCTCTAGGTGATTCTGCTACATTCCGTGATTAGTCAAAAAAATACTATCAGATATGATAGATTATTTGTTAGGGAATTAAAGACACCTAACTTGATTAGCTGGATGGGAAAAAGATTCTAACAAAAAGTATCAGCTAGTAAGAGTTAGACAAAAAGGCAAGGATAGGGCATTCTTGGCAGGGGAAGATTTCACTCCACATTTCCTGAATATGCACCCTCTATTCCATTTAGACCTGCCTTCTTATTGCCTTATTGATCCCTGCCTCCATGATATTTTTATACTACTTCTCCTTCTTAGAATGTTATTTCTCTTCATCCTCATCCCTTTGAGTCTTACCTGTTCTTCAAGGCCCAGTTTAGATTGCAAAGGAAGTTTAAACTGCCCTTCCTGTCACCCTACATGTAAGATGTCAATATGTCAGAGAGAATCCAGCTGGTCATGAGGAGGCAGATGTACAGCCTTTAGGTTAAAGAGCCAGAGAACTGCTGAAATCAACTGCAAATTTTCAGGTCATATTGGAAGGAGTCAAAGCTGTTGGATGAAATTGATGGATGAATTGAGTATTCAAGACCTTAAGCAAATGACAAGAAATTTCCATGATTTTGTGATTAGAAATTGCAACAAGAAGGAGCTATTCCAGAGGACAAATTACATAGGATGAAATTAACGTTGGACCCACAAAAGAAAAACCAGGCTCAGCTAAACTAGTCCAATAACCACTGTAAACCATTACAAGGATTATTAGCTCTTACTTAATGAGAAAAATTGAAGGCTGACATCCAGAAACACACTCCATCCTTTATGGATGTTGGTATTTTTTCCATTCAGAGTAAACTGTTTTTACTTTTCATTATAGATAGTGAACTGTTATTTTCACTAAGGACTTTTGTTACCCCAAAAGTATTAAAAGTGTTAAAGTTCTATGTTAAAATACCTTCCTAGATACTTTCAAACCTGTCTAAACTGGACAGACCCTACCTGACTGGGTTCCTTATATTGGACAAAATCAGATAAGCAGCCTCCCTTATAGGATTCTGGTTTAGCGAGGCTTACTTCACTTTGGGTTTGCTGCAAGTGACATAAAAGCATGGAAGAGACACAGAGAAAGAATGACAGTAAGAAAGAGAGAGAGGAGTGCATTTATGAGGTTAATTAAAAATATTTTGATATAGTACATAAGAAAATGATAGGAGTTATGTTATGGCTGTAGAGGTAGGCAGGAACTAGAAAATGTAAGACTTCATATTCTATGCTAACTTCTTTGGAATTTATCCTGACAGATATGATGAGCCATTTATGTTTAAACATTTAAGGGGTCTGACATGATTAATTTTGTATTTTACAAAGATACTCTAAAAATTATGTGGAGGAATGAACTGGAGAGGTAATCCCAGGCAGGGAGAAAATAGTGAATTCCATTTTGGCTATGATGTATTGAGGTACCTCTGAGACTTACATAACTTTTCCTTCACAGTTCCAAAACTTCCTGCATCAGTTTGTAACTGGAGCACTCTATTCAAACCTAAGTCCTTCCTGGGTTTAATAACTCACCTAATGAACTGAAAATTAACTATTAATAATCACATATACATATAGAAAAATAACAGAATTAAAACAAAAAGTAACCTTAGGGAAATCAACTAGTCCAGCCTCCTTATTTTACAAATAAGGATTATAACTATAAGAAGTTTTACATAGGCTTCATGATAATCACAAAATAAAAACTAGTAATAGAAAAGCTAAAAGAGAAAGAAATCAAACCCTACCACTAAAAAAAATTTAAAATAAATTAAATCAGAAATGAAGACAGCAAGAGAGGAAGAGAAGAACAAAGGAACTATAAAACAGCCAGAAAAAAATTACCAAAATGGCAATGTTAAATCCTTTAAATATAAATGGGTTAAATTCTCCAGTCAGAAGACATAGAGTGACTTAATGGATAAAATACAAGATCCAAACTAAATGTTGCTTACAAAAGACTCACATTAGCATTAAAGATGCACATAGGCTGAAGATGAAGGGATGGCAAAAATATTTCATGAAATAATAATCAAAATAAAGCAGGGGTGGCTATACTTAAATCAGACAAAGTAGTCATTACAAAAAAAAGAAGGTCATATATTATGGTAAAGTGGTCAATTTGTCAAGAGGATATAACACTTGTAAATATATATTCACTGAATGTCATAAAACCTAAATACATAAATCAAATATTAACAGAACTGAAGGGAGAAATAGACAGTAATACAATAATAGTTGGGGACTTCATTATACCACTTCAATACATCAATGAATAGATCATCTAGACAGAAAAACAAGAAGGAAACAGAAGACATGAACAACACTGTAGATGAAATAGACATAACAAATGCATACAGAATATTCTACACAACAGCAGAAGAATGCAAATTCTTCTCAAGTGCACAAAAAATAATCTCCAAGATAGACCACATGGTTAACCAAGTCTTAAAATTTAAGAAGCTTGGAATCATATTAAATATCTTTTCCAACCACAATGAAATGAAACTAGGAATCAACAAAAGGAGGAAAATTGGAAAATTCACAAATGTGTGGATATTAAACACTTACCTGAACAACTAATAGTTAAAAAATATCAAAAGGAAAATCAACAGCATCTCGAGACAAATGAAAGTGAAAGCTCAGCATACTACAATTTATGGGATTCATCAAAAGCAGTTCTAAAAGGGAATTTTATAGCAATAAACACCTATATTAATAAAAAAAGAAAGATCTCAAATAAACAACCTAACTTTATACCTCAAAGGACTAGAAAAAAAGAAGAAAATAAGCACAAAGTTAACAGAAGTAGGAGGGAAATAATAAAAGATCAGGTCAGAAATAAAGTAGAAATTGGAAAATCAATAGAAAGATTAACAAAAATGAGAGTTGATTTTTTGGAAAGATTAAAAAAACTGACAAACTGTTAGCTGGAATAACTAAGAAAAATGAGAAAAGTCTCAAATAAATAAAATTATAAATGAAAGAAGAGATATTACAACAGGAATAAAAAGAATTATAAGCACTATTATGAATAATTATATGCCAAGAAATTGAACAACCTAGAAGAAATGAATAAGTCCTAGATATATGCAATCTAGTAAGACTGAATCATGAAGAAATCAAAACTATGAATAGACCAATAATGAGAAAAGTGATTGAATCAGTAATCAAAAATCTCGCATCAAAGAAAAGCACAGGAATGGATACTTTCACAAATGAATTCTACCAAAAAAACTTTAAAAGAATTAATACCATTCCTTCCCAAACTCTTCCAAAAAATTGCAAAGAAAGGAACACTTCCCAACTTATTTTATGATGCCAACATTACCCTGATACTAAAGGCAGAAAGAACACTACAAGAAAAGAAAATAACAAGCTAATATTCCTCATGAATAGAGATGGAAAATGCTCAACAAAATACTAGCAAACCAAATTCAACAGCAAATTAAGAGGATGATAGACTAGGATCAAATAGGAGTTATCCCTGTGATGCAAGATTGGCTCAACATACACAAATCAAGAAACGTGATATACTACATTAACAGAATGAAGGATAAAAATTACATGATTATTTCAGTAGATAGAGAAAAACATCTGACAAAATTTAACATCCATTCATGATAAAAACGCTTAACAAATTAGGGAAGGAATATGTATCACCATAATAAAAGGTGTATGTGATAAACCTATACCTAACATCATACTCAACAGTGAAAAAAATAAAGGCTTTTCCTCTAAGATCAAGAATAAGACAAGAATGCCCACTCTCATTGCTTTTATTTAACATAGTACTAAAAGTACTAGCCTGAGCAGTTTAGCAAGAAAAAGAAATAAAAGGCATCCAAATCAGAAAGGAAGATGTAAAACTGTATTTGTTTGAAGATGGTATGATCTTATATATAGAAAACACTAAAGAGTCCACTAGAAAAGTGTTTGAACTAATTAACAATTCAATAAAATTTCATCATAAAAATCAACATACAACAATAAGTTACATTTTTATACACTAACAATGAACTATCTGAAAAAGAAATTAAGAAAACCATCTCATTTACAATAACATCAAAAAGAATAAAATATTTAGGAATAAATTTAACCAAGGAGGTAAATGATCTGAAAACTGTAAAACAATGGTGAAGGAAATTGAAGAAGATGCAAATAAATGGGAAAGTATCCTATATTCATGGATTGAAAGAATTAATATTGTTAACAGGTACATAAAATCCAAGTGAGCCACAGATTTAATGTAATCTGTATCAAAATTCCAATGGCATTTTTCATAGAAATAGAAAAAACAATCTTAGAATTCATATGGAATCATGAAAGACCCCAAATAGCCAAAGCAATCTTGAGTAGGAAGAAAAAATTGGAGGCATCACACTCCTGATTTCAAATTATATTACAAAGCTACAGTAACCAAACAGTATGGTGCCAGCATAAAAACAGACATGTAGTCCACTGGAACAGAATAAGGAGCCCAGAAACTAACCCATGTATTTATAATCAACTATTCTTGCATAAGGGTTCCAGGAATACAAAATGAGGAAAAAATAGTCTCATCAGTAGATGATGCTGAGAAAACTGAATATCCATATGCAAAACAAAAATATTTGACCATATTTTATACCATACACAAAAATCAACTAAAATGGATTAAGGACTTAAATGTAAAACCTGCAAGTCTAAAACTCCCAGAAGAAAACTAGGAAAAAGCTCCTTGACATTGATCTTGGCAATGTTTCTTTTGGGTGTAATGCCAAAAGGAAATACAACACAGGCAAAAATAGGCAAATGGGATAACATCAAAATATAAACTTCTCAGCAAAGGAACAATCAACAAAATGGAAGGACATCCTACTTAATGGAAGAAAATATTTGCAAACCCTATATCTGGTAAGTGATTAATATTCAATAAATAAGAGACTCCTACAACTCAATAGCAAAAAACCAAATAACCTGATTTTAAAATGGCCTGAGGAGCTGAATAGACATTTTCCATAGAGACCAAGAAATGGCCAAGAGATATATGAAAAGGTCCTCAACAGGGAAATGCAAATCCAAAATACAATGAGATATCATGTCATACCCATGGGATAGATACTATTAAAAAAAAGTGTTGGCAAAGATGTAGAAAAGGGAACCCTTCTACACTGTTGGTAGGAGTGTAAATTGGTACAGCCATAATGGAAACTGAGTATGGAGATTCCTCCAAAAATTAAAAATAAGACTACCATATATCCATTATGTTAAGATGGGTGTGTGTCTACAAATGAACACATCTTTGCAATTCAATATAATATATATGCTTTGTCTATTCAAAATCAGCATTTAGAGAAGAACCTTTGGAGTCAAGACGGAAAGAATGAACTCCCAAACACTTGTGGTATGTGTAAGAGGAAAGACTGAGAAAAGCAATAGAAGAAAACTAAGGCATTTGTGTAGGTATTCCTGAAATAAATAAACATCACCCTTGTTGACATTTCCTGAGTATAATGTCTTATTTAACTGACAGTTTTTGCATTTCTGTTAGAAGGCCTTATAATATCTGAACCATGTGAATGTTTAATTCTAGGAAAGTGATATGTTCTGCCTACACTTATTCTTTTGCCTCTAAGGCTTATTTTAAAAAGCATTTTGGCGGCCATATTAAGAATTTAAAATGACTCCAACAAAATTTTAAAAATAAATATAAAATTACAAAATCGATACTGGTGGGATTTATAATATGCAACAAATTATTGGGTATTTATCTGGACATGTATGATATGAGCAGTTATGTATAGAGGTGAATTTCATCCTTGAAGCTGTTAGATGTTTTTCTCTTCAATTTTTATAGCCTCAACAAAGATGTCCACGTCATTTTCAAGCTACCAAAATTAAGAATAAAACATATTGTTATTTCTTGGATCCTATTTCTGCTGTATCTGTCATTATGTACCCAGTTGCAAATTGGATTGCCTTTCATTGTCATTTCCCTTGATTCTTGAAGCCATCATTTCCTTCAGTTCATTCTTTATCATGTGACAGAAGATATTCTTTGTGAGACTCAGTTTGTTTCTCCCTCTTTGCTTGATTTTCTCCCTCTTTGCTTGATTTCCTCCCTCAATAGGTTCGGTTCTTCTTCCGCCTTCAACATGACTGTTCTCTTATTACACCCTTCATTGCAATTTCAGTTAGTCACTATTAGTACCAAAGCATGAGAATGGTTTTCCCCCCAAGAGGATACACTATTCATAATTTTGGTTAGTCTTCTGGGAGAAGTCTTCAACGAAAGTATGATTATTTTTTTGTCTCAATATTTCTGGCTTGAATTTGTTTACAGCATGCCATTTGAAACACATGCTGTGTTTTATGTATCTCTTGTTCATCATGTAGTTTGAAAGATAAAATGAGGAACTTGTCTTAAACCTAACCTTATCTAGTTTAATAAAAGGATAAAACAAATAAATGACTTTTCAAAAGTCCCCTTCCCTTTGTCCTTTTAAAAAATCCTCTAGTTTCCTCTCTGGTTCCTAGCAGGGGTATGCTTTGTCAGTTTTATTTCTTGGCCTGGAACATAAGGTTTCAAGTAAAATCCCTTTTTGGTTCAAGTCTGCTTCATCTACAGGAAGACTGAAGGAAAAAAAATCTATTTTCTTTTAAGTAACTTTAAACTGCGCCTTCATGACTTCTTTAACCAAAAAGTACTGTTTGTGCCAATCTGGAACCGAGCTGAGAACAGATCTGACTTCCTTTTTGTTTCTACTTTGTATGATTAAGACAAGTAAAATTAAATTTGTGGGACTTATCAAGATACTTGGCACAAATCAAAACTCATTTTGGCTTTTATATAATATGGAGGTTAGTAAATATTTGTTAACACCCATACAGAAATTGTCTAAGAAAAATATTTTCAAAGAGAACATTTCCTCCCCTAAGAATTCATTCTTTGTTTCAAAACCAAAGATGTGAATTGTACAGAGGAAGCTTGAATTTTCCATAAAGGGATATAACTTTCACAGTCAAATAGTCTTTTTTAAGAAAGTCATTTTTAAGAAATTATTCTGATGAGTTTTTGGTTCTCTTCTATTAAATCTGTAGTGATCATACCTTTATAGGCTTATTCGGTTAGGCACACTTCTTGAAGGAGTTCAGGATAACCCATTAACTCCTGCTTACTTATTTGTGACAGTGACACCTAAGTTATGCTTTTTTTTTAAACCACAAATTACTGACCATCTGGTCTTTCAAAAATATCCGTATTTTTAGGAGGTAAAAAAAAGATTTGACAAGGATATTCTGAAAATATTTCTGCCAATATGTGAAAACCTAAAAAATTTCTGCTTATCAGTTTTCACATCTGTATCACTTGAATACTTTGGCTGACCTGAGTCTGGGTAGTTGACTCCTCAGGCTTCACTTGTTTCCATTGCATTTGTCTTGTGAGAGATGATGTTTTGTGACGTAATCATCATCCTTCCATGAAGGATGAGTGTTTAACTTGCACCTGGGCCTTTTCTTCGATTATAAATTATGCTTTAGCCCAAGAGTGTGTTACTTTCTATTTCCAGTCTTTTTTGTTTTCCCTTCAAGGCCTTTTGATACTTTTAGGAAAAGCAGTGCTCCAATTGATTATAAGAATATTAAGGCTAAGCCTGGAATGGCACACTTTTCCAACAGAGTTAAGAGAGATTAGGCTGAGGTGGAAGCAAAATGAAAGTGCTGGACAAAGTAATGCTAGACAAGATCTTGGTTTTCAATACTATTTTCTAGTAAAAGGAAATAGAGCTCTTTGCAGAAACAGCTGTGGCAAGGGATACATAAGATGAGCCAGATACATCTGGTAATGCTGTAAATAAAGTACTCAAAAAACCAAAATGATGGGGGTATGTCAAAGAGACACAAGAGCCAACCTGAAAGGGCTCCCAACATCTAAAGCTGGAACAAGTTTTTCAATAAAATATAATAACAGTTTTGGATTGTAACCCTAAGTATAAAATAAATATACATGATTCCAAACTGCTATAAATAAATTATTAAATAAATAAATAAAGGAGAACAGATAAATCTCCCATGAATATTTATGTAGAGATAACTTCCCTTCCAAGAGGTGGATCTTAATTCCTTTGCCTTGAGTGAGGACTTGACTTAGTGACTCACTTCCAAAGAATAGTGAATAGTGTATGGAAAGGGGGTAGGGGGATAATTTTATATTGAGAAACCTAACACATACTACCTAAGCCAGGTGATCAAGGCTAACATTATCAGTGAAAAGACATGTTGATAACATGTACCCTTTATGTGATGGGATCACCTCTGTGATCTTACTTTCCCAAACTCATAATCTCAGGCTAACCGGGTGAAAAACATGAGATGAACCCAAATTGATGGACATACTACAAAACACCTGATAAGAACTCCTTGACATTGTAAAGGTCATCAAAAAATGCAAGCACAGACTGAGAAACTGTCACAGACCAATGAAAACTAAAGAGATATCATTACTTAAATATGATGTGGGATCCTCAAACAGGAAAAGGACATTAATGAAAAACAAGTGAAATCTGAATAAAGTCTCAAATTTGGTTAACAGTAATGTGCCAATTTTATTTCCTTAGTTGTGACAAATGGACCATCATTATATAAGATACAAACAACAGGGGAAACTGCCAAAGAGTATATGGGAATTCTCCGTAATATCTTTGTCATTTTTCTGTAACTAAAATTATTCCAAAATAAAAAACAGTTTGCTTAAAAGAGTAAATGGTAAGGAGGTCTCCAAAAGGAATAGACCATAGATATAAATTTTGCACGTGTAATAATCGTCACTTTGAGTTATATCTCAGTTTGTTTATATGTAATAGAAGCTTGATTATGGTAAGTATTCTCAAGCAAATACATGGAGAGAATGATGAAATTTCAAGCTAATGAATGTTGCTGAGTTGGTGGTGTGTATTTCTAATACTTATAGCATGTGGGAGGAGCAAAGAGAGTCTCTTTGGAATGAGGCCCTGGATAAACTAGGTGACTATTTGAAGATTCAAAGTAAAGGATACGATCTGTAGGAGACAGAGAGGAAGAGAAGGACAGAGGGGAGGAAGGAGAGAGAGACCGACAGACAGAGAGAGAGAGAAAGAGAGAGAAAGAGAAAGTGGAGAATGAGGGGGGAGGATGGGAATAGTCTCCTCTAGGAATAAGCTTGGCATTGTGATATGTTTGTAATCAAATAGGAGACAGAAAAAACTAGAGTTGGGGTCAGTTGCTGCAGGAAGGAGATTGGGGAAAAGGAACACAATTTAAAAAGTACATATGCAGGTGAGATATGGGCTAAAAGGAAAGCTGATGATACTTCAATTTCTTTCCAATCTGAAGGAAGGACAAAGGGAAGAGGGGATAGTGTAGGCACCTCAGAGCAGGGCAAGGGGCAGGGATGATTAATTATGCTATTGTGAAAAGCCAAACAAGCAAAGACTCTGTCTGCTATACCAGATATTTAGGCAAAGAATTCCTTATTTACCAAGAGTTGAAATGACAGCTTGGGAATGCTCCCAAGGTATATGTAATCATCTAGTTACCACGTCTGCAGGAGACTGAGGCAAATTTACATCTCTAGTGATTTAAGAGGGAGAGTCAAAATTGTTAGGACTTCATTTTGTAATGACCCTAAATAGATTTGCTGGCTTTATTTAATAGTGTAATAGTGACATTAGGAAAGCTCCTGATAGAGGTGATACTGAAAGATATTGGCAGAGCATCTGGATTAGGGAGTAAAAGTAAAAGAGAGATCAGAAATGAGGGGAGGCCAGATTTCTTCCCTGGGACTTGGGGTTATGTAAATAATGGACAATATTACATGTTTTACCATGATTCAAAAGAATAACAATCATGCCTTATAGCCAGCTTTCAGATATGGAAAGCAGCAGCAGAATGTGAGGATAACACTTTGCATTACATTTGCCAGAAAAAATAGTCTTGACATGAAATTTTAATAGCACTAAAAAATTGTAACAAATGTAGCCGAACATGTCTGCTGAAACAACATTTCATCTCAAATAAGATGAACAAGGAGGAAAGCAATCTGCCTCAACTGTTGATGTTACATTGACTGGTTATATCAGAAACATGGTTAAATCCAGAGTAGAACTAACTCTAAGTCCACACATTTGGTGTGATAGTTTTCAGCAATTATGCAATGGCTGAGAAGAATTGTGAATTGGTGAGTTCAGTAACTTAGTCTGAATTGTCATCTTTTAAAGAGTAGTTTAAAGGCAGTTTATATGTTTGTGCTAAGCTGATTCTATGAGAAGTTCTAGTTTTTCTTTTGAAAAAAGAGAACTAAATATCAAAGCATATTATATTCTCCTTGTCTCATCCATAGAGGTTGTTCAGACCAAATTCCCAGTCAAGGTACTGCAACTGGTGACAGCATGTCTGAAAGAATGGCAATCAACTCATGTGGAAATGGTTCCCAGAATATTGGTCTTGCAAATTATTAAATCAGAGCAAACAAAGGAATCTTGAGGATGTATTGAGTATTCAGAATGTGGGTAGGAGAAGGAAATGTTTTGAGAAGAGACTTAGAAGTAGTGACAATTTAAAGAGCTTAAAGTAGGAATGGAAGAGAACAGAAGACGAAAAAATGCAAACAGAGGCAAATGAGAGAAAAGTGCTGCAGGAACTCAAGGTGAAATCTTTCCCTGTCCAAAGCAGGATCACAAATAGGAGGAAAGAGCTGAGCTGCCATTGATGGGAAGAGGATGAAGATGACGCTGTGGGAGGCAAGGCCCAGGGAAAAAAAGACTGGCCACAATCCTCAAAGGACCATGTAAGCCATTTCAGGGCTATTTCTTCTTAAAACTGCAACCATTTTCTTTTGACTAGCCCTTTAGGGCCAGTTTTGAGGGAAATCCTTCAGATGTACAATTGAGAACAAATTGCAAAGGCATTTTGGGGTTTTCATCTTATGCACCTGGTTGGCGCTGACTGAATCTCACGGTACCCATCTTTCCTTACTGCTTGTCTCAGATTCCCAAACTGCAAGGCTGTTTAATGAATATGAGGCAGCGAAGTAAAGGAATTGCAGCAGCTTGAGATTTACGTAAAGACTGTATTATCAAGGCTTTTGTTCCCTCTTCTAGCTTCACAGAGAATATGGATTACCAAAGATCTGTGGGATTTGTAAATCAACTCGAACATAATAATGATGTTTGGAACTTGTATTGAGTTTACTGGAGCTACTTCTTTTGATTTTAGAGCTTTACATAACCCTTTCTTGCATGCATTGAGATTGCCTTTATAGATAGATTCATAAATTACTCCTGGTATACAGAATACATGAAAGGCTGACTGTTTGCCCTGCTTGGGACCAAGACCTGAATGTTCAACTATTGGAAGGCAGCTGGAACACAATCAGTGCAAAGGCAATCAGAGCTTCCAGGTCCATTCAGTACTAACTTAGAACATCTAATGAGAATTAGGAAAACCTGACTATATCATACATTTATAAATTTAGTAATCTGGTATCTCCCCTTCTATTTTTCTCTCTGTCATATATTTTGTTCTAAAACGTTAAGGTTATTAGAACAATTTGTCTTTGATATACTAAGATGCATTTCCAGAATATGGTTAGCCAAATTTGTCTTTGCAAGAATTGTGTACATGTCTCTCTTCTATGAGGAGGAGGAAATCTTTGAGAAATATTGGTTTTGCTTTGGGTTTTTCTCCTGCTAACAAAGGATAGCAGATACTGAATACTGCAGTATCTAAATTAAACCAATCTGTATGTCTCTCTTTGTTTAAAATGGTCTCTCCAAAAGTGTAGATGAAGCAATTCATCTGCATTGCTTGTTTTCATATTATTAATACCTTCTCTAAGTATATTAATTACTCTATGTGTGGAAGATAAGTGATGTTCGAAACTGTATTTTTTTCCTTTCCACCATCAAAGACTATATTCACTAAGAAGAGCTTCACAGGGCTTCTTCTCATCCCCAGAGAAGGCCCCAGAGTTTTAGGTTACCACAGACTTGCCTTGGGGTTGTACTCATGAGGGGTGAGCACAAGTCTACTCTCACTGTTCAGTGGCTCTTTGACTTAGGCCTAATTGGCTACAAATAGAGCTTCTGATCCAGGTTGTTGGGACCCCCAGATACAGATTCTTCGTGAAGTTGCAGAAGTCCTTGTTAATGGTAAATAACCAGATTAAGAAGTCGTGGGTATGGAGGAGTGGGTGTTTCTGTCAGAGTAAAAGGAAATCTGAAATCTAGAAAATTTACCCTTAACTTCTAAACTCCCCACATCGTTTTCATCCATAGACAGCCCTCACTGAAAACTCTCTTTTGGACATCATCTATCTAGAAGTAATGAACCAATAAGATACACCTACGTGTTCCTGAGTATTACTGTCTTTTGGAGGGAGTTTTGTACTACAGATGCATCTGGTGCACCACCAATAGAGCTTAAAATAAGATATGGAGCTTTTAAGATTTATTATCGTTTTCTCTCTCTAGTCTATCCAATCTCTCTGGCCTCATTGAGATGAGTTGTTTCAGAGTCAAATGGCCAAAGATAAACAAATGGAAAGTTTCCAAACACAGAACTGCAAAGATTTTTATGTGACTCTCCGAATAAAGGTATGAATGGGCAAATACCCTAAAATGAAAGCTAATTAGCGGTATGGTTTCCCCAGAGCTGATGCTTTTAGTTTGCCAACCTTCCATGAGTCCCTGAGGATTGGTTGATTCAATCTTTTTCTCCGCTAGATTATCCGTATGGTCCACTTACTGTGTGTAAAACTATGAAAAAAATTGATTAATGAATTTTCTGTACATGTATATGTTGAAATACATTCATGCATACATACATGCATACATATGAGTGCACACACATATCTTTTCTGTGCTACAATTTAATTCAGAGCTGTTGGTTTTTATTTAGTGGTTAATATAATAAGACATCTTTGCTGTGAATACTAAATACTATATTCTATCTACAGTCCACATGGGCAGAACCTCAGTGTATACTAAAACAAATTATGCATATGAATTGAAGGTCACATGAAAAGCCCATCAATGCTACATTAAGGAAACCATTTGGAATTTTTTTTCTTTTCTTTGATAATGGTTTGTACAAGCAGCCATCGAGTTTCTGTTGAATCTCAATGTTGTATAGCAGTCCTATGGGCTACTTACTTTTTCTTCTGAGCCTTATCAGTCTGATTGTCTCACTTTGTCAAATGTGATATATTTGACAGATATAATATTACATATGCTCTTTTCTGTTGGTACCCACATATCTTAGGCCCAACCTGCTGAGCTCATGTTCAATATCATTTCTTTAATGTTTGACTACAATGCCTCCACACTTCATAGCAATCTATAGTGAGTGTGACTTCTACCTTTTATTGGCATGCAATAAATATTTGCTTCTACTGGCTGCTGCTGAGAGGTAATATATGGGCATTTCATAAAACCAGCATGATGATTTTGTCTGGAGAGCTGCATTTGTTAAGTGTTTTAATGTGTTATGTTCTTTGGTTCACTTTTCATTATTTATAGATACCCAGGGCTGGAAAGAACTTGAGAGGACATACAGTCCACATGGCAGCCACATCAGCCTTGTCCCTGCCTTTAAGTGACACCACAAAGACTTCCAAATTCTGAGGAGCTAATCTGTTTTCTTAAAGATTCTTGCTAACGGAGATTCCTGACTCCCATAAATCACTCATTTCTGTAACTAATAATCTTCACTGTCAGGGAATTCTTCTTTATGCTGAACAGGCTTGTCAAGTTTCTGGCAAAAGCAGCTCCTTTTAATCTGTCACAGTAGATAAGGGGAATTGTTACTTTTCTGGGGAAAACAAAGCAACGATCCTCAAAACAATTACGAAACCACCCTTAGTCTTCTCTTCTCTGAGCTGAAGACTTTCATTTCCTCTTAGAGCTTTATTTGAATACATTTTAGTCACATTTTTCATTCTTTTCAAGATGCTACTCAAGTTCTTTATATCTCTTTAACAATGTGTGTTCCAACATTGGACACACTACTCTGAGATTAATGTATGGGTGGGAATGAATCCCATCTCAAAATCTCAATTCCCCAGAGCATTTTTCCACTTAGACCAACCCCAAACTGCTGATATCCAATTTATATGGAAAAAAAAAAGAAGTTTCTGTCAATACCATTCTTGGTTCAGTCCTTCTCAATTCCAAGTCTGTCTGTATATAGGTCATTATACCTCCTCTTCCATTAAAAAAATTCCTTCAGAAAAAAAGAATGTTCTACACATTTTCTTAATTTATCCCATTTTGCACAATATTCAAATAACTCCTCAGTCTCTGCCAAGTCAGTGATTCAACAAGGATTTTTAAACTCCAAACTATGTATGTGGCACTGTACTCAGTGTATTCCTATGCTGGCTTAAATTACATAGCTACCTCATGGCTTCAGTTTGACTTCCAGTCCTGGCAAATTTTAAGTTAAGCTTGCTGCTATGATCAGATGCCATTCTGGAGATGTAGAGTATTTATGCAGAGGCAGTATTCTGTATCTCTGAATCTCTATATATGAGAAGTATAGGCTCATTCATTCTTTGATTTATTCATCATTTGTTTAACAAATATTCATTAAGCATATACTGTGTTCTAGGCACTATGTTAGTTGCTGGTATTCAATGGCAAACAAAAACATATAGACTTTCCATCTTAGGATTTTCAATTTAGTTGGAGAGCTGGACATTAATCAGATAGTCACAAAAGAGCTATAATATCAGAAAAATGAAAATGCTGTAAAGAAGAGGTGTAAGGTGCCCTGAGAGCATGTGATAGTGGGATCTGACTTGACAGAGAGGGGAGGGAAAGCTTCACTGAGGAAGGAAAACCAGAATTGAGACCTGACAGAAGGGCCACTAGATTCTCACTAACCTCCATAATGTCGATATACATGCCTCCAAAAGTCATTAGAGTTTTGGGGAAGAAGGTAGGGTCAAATATAGAAGGGTAGAGCTAGGATGGTAGATGTATGTTACGGTGCAGGTACAGCAGAACTGAAGGGCAAGTAAGCAAGTAGCAGATATGTTGACAACTTGATACATATACTTAAAAAAATTAGAGATAAGGAAAAAAAAAAAGAAAATAAATCACCTGCCACAGGTTTTCAATCTAGAGGGAAAGAGGAAGTAATTAAACATTGGTACATAGGTGTGAAGAGCAGTAGTATTGCTTGGCACTGGATTTTGTGATGACTTTTTTTCCCTTCTTAATCAGAAGAGTTGATATCATCTATCAACTTTGAGGAATGGTTTTACTTTTTCTTTCTTTTTTTTTTAAATTGAAGCATATTTGATTTAAAACATTATATAAGTTGTAAGTTTACAATATAGTGATTCATAATTTTTAGAGGTCATACTCCATTTATTGTTATAAAATATTGGTGGTGTTCCCCATGTTGTACAATATATCCTTGTAGCTTATTTTATACATAATAGTTGATATCTCTTAATCCCCTAGCCATATATCACCCCTCTCCCCTTTCTTATCCCTACTGGTAACCACTAGTTTGTTCTCTGTATCTGTGAATCTGCTTCTTTTTAGTTATACTCACTAGTGTGTTGTATTTTTTTTATTTCAAATATAAGTGATTTCATAGAGTATTTGTCTTTTTCTATCTGACTTATTTCACTTAGCATAATGCCCTCCAGATCTGTTAATGATGCTAAAAATGGCAAAATTTCATTCTTTTTATGGCTGAGTAGTATTCCATTTTGTATGTGTGTGTGTGTGTATATATATCTTACATATTCTTTACCCATTCATTTGGTGGATTCACTTACGTTGCATCCATATCTTAGAAACTGTAAATAATGCTGCTATGAACATTGAAGTGCCTGTAGCTTTTCAAATTAGTGTTTTTGGGTTTTTTTGGATATATACACAGGAGTAGAATTACTGAGTCATGTGGTAGTTCTATTTTTAGTTTTTTGAGAAACCTCCATATTGTTTTCCACAGTGGCTGTACCAATTTACATTCCCACCAACAGTGTACAAAGGTTCCTTTTCCTCAGATCCTTGCCAACACTTGTTATTTGTGGGCGTTTTTTTTTTTTTTTTTTTTTTTTTTGGTGATAGCCATTCTGACAGGTATGAAGTGATATCTTGTGATTTTGATTTGCATTTCCCTGATAATTAGCAACATTGAGCATCTTTTAATTGCCTGTTGGCCACCTACATTTCCTCTTTGAAAAAATGTCTATTCAGTTCTCCTGCCCATGTTTAAATTGGGTTGTTTTTGTTTTTTTGATGTTGATTTGTACATGTTGTATATTAGCCTCTTATTAGTCATATCATTTGCAAATATTTTCTCCCATTCAATAGATTATCTTTTCATTTTGTTGATAGTTTCTTTTGTTCTACAAAAGCTTTTAAGTTTAATTAGGTCCCATTTGTTTATTTTTACTTTTTTTTCTTTGCTTTAGGAGATAGAGTTTTAAAATATTGCTGCTATTTATGTCAAAGAGAAGAGTGTTCTGCATATGTTTTCCTCTAGGAGTTTTACAGTATCTGGTCTTACCTTTAGGTCGTTAATCCATTTTGACTTTATTTTTATATATGGTATTAGAGAATGTTCTAATTTCATTCTTTTACATGTAGCTGTCTGGTTTTTCCAGCACTATTTATTGGAAGAGACTGTCTTTTCTCCCCTTCTTTGTCATAGATTAATAGACCATAAGTGCATGTGTTTATTTTTGGCTCTCTATTCTGTTTCATTGATCTATGTGTCTGTTTTTGTGCCAGTCTCATACTGTGTTGATAACTGCAGCTTTGTATTATAGTCTAAAGTCAGGAAGCCTGATCCCTCCAGCTCTGTTCTTGTTTCTCAGGAGTGTTTTGACTATTTGAGATCTTTTGTGTTTCCATACAAATTTGAAAATTATTTTTTCTAGTTCTGTGAAAAATGTCATTGGTGTTTGATAAAGATTGCACTGAATCTGTAGATTGTCTTGGGTAGCATGGTCATTTTAATAATATTAATTCTTCCAACCCAAGAACATGGTATATCTTTCCTTCTGTTTGTGTCTTCTTCAAACAATAGAAAAGATCAATGAAACTAAAAGCTGCTTCTTTGAAATAATAAACAAAACTGATAAACCTTCAGTCAGGACTCATTGTGGAAAAAGGGAGAGGGCCTAAATTAGTAAAATCAGAAATGAAAGAGAAGTTACAACCAACACCACAGAAATACAAAGGATCGTGACATTACTATGAATAACTATATGCCAACAAAATGGACAACCTAGAAGAAATGGACAAATTTTTAGAAAGGTACAATCTCCCAAGGCTAAACCAGAAAGAAAAAGAAAATAGGAACAAACCAATTACCAGTAATGAAATTGAATCAGTAACTAAAAATCTCTCGACAAATAGAAGTCCAGGACCAGATGGCTTCACAGGCAAATTCTACCAAACATTTAGAGGAGAATTAACATCTATCCTTTAGAAATGATTCCAAAAAATTGCCAAGAAAGGATCACTTCCAAACTCATTGTATGAAGCCAGCATCACAGTAATACCAAAACCAGACAAGGATATCACAAAAAAGAAAATTACAGGCCACTGTCACTGATGAGCATAGATGCAAAAATCCTCAACAAAATACTAGCAAACTGACTCCAACGATACATTAAAAGATCACATACCGTGATCAAGTGAGATTTATCCCAGGGATGCAAGGATTTTTTAATATTCACAAATCAATCAATGTGATACACCACATTAACAAACTGAAGAATAAAAGCCATATGATCATCTCAATAGGTGAGGAATGTGATTTTTAATAGTTAAGTGATCTCATGGTTTCTACAGCTAGAATCCAATGAGATGGGGATCTACAAGTGAGAGTTAAAGCTAAAAATATTTCAGAATGAATGACATAAGTATGTAGTGAGCCTTAGAACATTACGACAGAGTGTTGAAACAACTGATTAAACATGTCTCTCTTAATAAGTTCAATTTGAAAGTTGTATAACCAGCTGTGTAAGAAGATAGAGTGAAGGGTTTTGTTTGGTAAATTGAGCATCTAAAATCAAATGCTGCAAGAAAACACGAGTAAATTTTCACAAAATATTTATAAAATACGCTCCTAAAGTGGCAAAGCCTGAGAAGGGACATACAAATTTAAATAAAGTGGAAAAATGAGACAAGATTTGTTTGTCAACTTTTGGAATGCCTTTGAAGTGTGAGTAAGGAAAACTGAGGACAAGAAGGGATGCTTCTTCAGTTTGGACAACATACAGATAAAATTCATAACCCAAAAAATGTGGTACAGAAAAGGATTGCAGATTATTTTTTAAAGAACTGAGACAATTTTTGGTTTTAACTTTATCTAGGATTAAACTATATTTTCCAGTTCTATATCTAGTTTTGCTTTTCAATTTCAAGCTTTTTATCTTTGTTTTTTAAGGTTTTTAAAAAAAATTTTAAATTATTTAAACAATATTGAAAGACCAATTAAATCTCTCTTGTTTTAATTTTGCTATGTTAAAAATAATCTCATAGTTTTCAAGCATGCATTTGTATATATCTCATAATATAGCATAATGGTTAAGAGTTTAGATTCTTGAGTCAGACTTGCCTGGATTTGATTTCTCCCTGTGCTACTTACTGGGTTATGTGACTTCAGCAAGTTGCTTAATGTCTCTGTTCCTCAGTTTCCTTATCTATAAAATGAAGATAAAAATGTATCTACCTCATAGGGTTGTTTTAAGGCATAATCATGTTAATACATATAAAATTCACAGAAAATGCCTAGCCGACAATAGGCACACTACGAGTACTTTTAAGTGCTAAATATTGTTCTAAATCCTTTATATGTACCTTTTCATTAAGTTCTTAAATCTATCTCATTAGAGAAGTATCATTCTCACTTTATAGATTAATAAGCTAATCACAAAGAAGTTAACTGACTGTTGAAGGTTACACAACTGGCAACTGTGAGTCTGAAACCTAGGACAGTAGACTCAAAAGACATACACTTACTATACTATAATTTATCCCTTGTAAGGTTCATTCAAGAATGTTTGTACTGTATGTAGTCTTAATCAGGTTACATATGTGAAATTTATTTTTATGTTATTAATAGATGTTATTTTGTGAATAATTTTTATGATTCTACATTGTGGTACATTTTTAATTTATAAAACGTAGTCTATCATGTTGGTGTGCCCTAATTTATCCCACAATCACATTATTAGACTTTTAAGTTGTTCATAGAGTTTTGCTTTTTAAAAAATAGCATCATTATGGGTATCTTTGTAATATAGATTTTCCTTCTTTTGAATTATTTCACTAAGATACGTTCTGAGGGATTGGATTACTGGGTCATGCAGTACAAACATTTAAAAATATTTAGGAAATTGAAAGATACAAAACACACAAAGGTAAAAATCACCTGTAATTCATCCTCCTTTCTTTTTTCTTGTATATTAATTTTAAAAAATTCTCCTTTCCTTACCTCCAGACCCACAACACATAGGAAATCACTAACCATTTAGTATACATCCTTTTTGAGACACATACACACCAACACAGACACATATATACACATATACAAGTTTTTTTAAAATAAAAGATGGAATTTTGCTAAATGTTAAAATATTTATATGTGAATATTTCAGTTTTTGAGTAATATACTGGACCAAATTGCCTACCAAAGAGACATTATTAATTGATGATACCATCAGCAACATATAAACATATTTACTTTTCTAGTATTGGATTTTCACTTTTTCCCTTTATTTTAAGTTTTGTGCAGATAATTTTATGAACCTAAGATTGCTTGATATATCTTTTGAATTTCTTTTCATTCATATAATTTGCATCTTCTAATCTGTTGAAGTGGTTTTTAATCTTGGCTTTAACCTCTGTTTGGGGTATGTAAAACTTATTCCTTTGGTGTCTGGATTTACCTCTTGCCTCTATTAATGGGTGCCATGGGCAAATAACTTAATTTTTCTGAGATGCAATTGCCTTATCTGTAAAAAGAGATTGTGAGGATTAAGTGAGATAATTGATAAATTACATAAGTCAACAATGCCTTGTATAAATAAGTTCTTACTAAAAATTCATTATCAACACCTCTTCCATTTTGATTATCTGACTATTGGATAAATATATCACTGTAGGATCTCATCCAAATCACTGAAGAAAATGTTAAATGGGATAGGATCAAGGTGAAATCCCTACACTATCCCCAGAAGAGATTTCCTCCAGGTTGATATCAATTATTAAGAGTATCTATGAGTATGTTCATGATTCTCTGACAGAGGTATTCAACCCTGGTAATTAGATGACACAAGACATTTTAAAACACACAAATACCTAGGCTCTAAACTGAATTTACTGAATAAGTATCTCTGGATAATGGGACCAAAGTGTGTCTCTTTAAAATTCCATACATGATTTTGAGTACCCAAGGTAGAGAACCAATTATTTACCTAATAATATTATTCAGCTTGCATTGCATTACTTTGAACCACATTATTTAACCTTGCTTTGCAGAAGCTTTTTTGTTTGATGTACAGGCATACCTCGTTTTATTGTGCTTTGCTTTATTGCACTTTGCAGATATTGTGTTTTTTATAAATTGAAGGTTTGTGGCAATCCTGCGTCAAGAAAGTCTATTAGCACCATTTTCCAATAGCATTTTCTCACATTATGTCTCTGTGTCACATTTTGGTGATTCTTGTAATATTTCAAACTTGTCCATTATTGTTATATTTGTTATGGTGATCTGTGACCAGTGATCTTTGATGTTAATACTATGACTCGCTGAAGGCTCGGATGATGGTTAGCACTTTTTAGCAATAAAGCTTTTTTTAATGAAGGTATGTATTTTTTTTAGACATAATGCTATTTCACACTTAACAGACTACGGTATATCATAAACATAATTTTTATGTGCATTGAGAAACCAAAAGTTTGTGTAACTTGCTTTTTGCATTATTTACTTTATTGCAGTTGTCTGGAACTGAACCTGCAATATCTCTGAGTTGTAGTTCCACTTGTCTATTTTTGCTTCTGTTGCCTGTGCTTTTGTTGTTATATCCTAGAAATCATTGCCAAGGCCAATGTCAAGCAGTATTTCCCTTATGTTTTTAATTAAGAGTTTTAGAGTTTTAGATCTTAAGTCTTTAGTCCATTTTGAGTTGATTTTGTGTATGGTGTAAGGTAAGAGTCTAGTTTCTTTCTTTTTTTCTTTGCACGTGGATATCCCAGTACCATTTGTTAAAGAGACTATCCTTTGCCCGTTGTGTATTCTTGACATTCTTGTCAAAGATTGGTTGACTATATATATATATATATATTGGTTGACTATATATATATATATATATTTATTTCTTATCTCTCTATTTTCTTCCATTGTTCTATATGTCTGTCTTTATGCCAGTGCCATACTATTTTAATTACTATAGCTTTAATACATTTTGAAATCTGGAAGCATGATGCTGCCAACTTTGTTCTTTTTTTCTGAAGATCACTTTAGCTATTCTAGTTCGATAAGAATTTTAGTATTTTTTTTTCTATTTCTGAAAAATAAAAGTGCCATTGGGATTTTAATGGGGATAATATTGAATCTGTAGATTGCTTTGGGTAGTATGGACATTTTAACAATATTATTTTTTCCATGAACACAGAATGTTTCTATTTTTTTCTGTCTCAGTTTTTTAAAAGAAATGTTTGGTAATTTTCAGTGTACAGCTCTTTCACCTCCCTGGTTAAGTTTATTCCTAAGTATTTCGTTCTTTTCAATACTATTGAAAATTGGATTCTTTTCTTAATTTTCTTTTTGGATAGTTCATTTTTGGTGTATAAAAATGCAACTGATTTTTGTATGTTAATTTTGTATTCTGCAACTTTACTGAATTCATTTTTTAGTTCTAACAGTTTTTTGGTGGCGTCTTTAGGGTTTTCTACATATAGGATCATGTTATCTGCAGAGAGAATTTTACTTCCTTTTTTACAATTTGGATATCTTCTATATCTTTTTCTTAGCTAATTGCTCTGGCTAGTACTTCTAGAACTATACCAAATAGAAGTGGCAGGAGTGGGCATCCTTGTCTTATACTTCATCTTAGAAGATCTCTTGACCCTATAATCATACTTTGAAATTATCTCAAGGATATGTTTAAAACTCACAAAAGGCCTTATTACCAGCATATTTTTATTATACTATTGCTTAATATAGCAAAAAAGAAAGTAATTTAAAGTCAGTAAGGGAAGTATTGAGTGAATAATAACACACATACATAATAGAATATCATTTAATTATTAACTTATGATTTTGGATAAATTTAATAAATGGATGAATAATAATTAAACATTTTGTGCTCAGAGTAGGCGTATTATCTGGCACATAATAAGAATTAAATACATATTTGTTAGATGAACACTGATGGAAATAACGCTAAATAAAAAAGCAGGATACTGAATTGTAAATTTATAATATATCAACCATGTAAAAATATACAATTCTTATAAAGTATTATGTGGACCAAAATACTAATAAGTGGTTATTTCTAGTTGGGGGTAAAGGCAAATTGTGAGTTATTTTATTGTTCTTATTTATAGTTTAATGTTTTCTGAAATAAACATATTTTTATAATCAGAAATTGTTTGTGAAAAGGAAATTAGCTTGTGTAGATTTGGCATGACCTGTTCTTGGTGAATCCATGTTGGCTCTGAGTAATTACAGCTTACTTTTCTAAGTGCCCACAAACTGTTCATTCAATAATCAGTCTTAGAGTCTTGCCAGGAATAAACATCAAGCTCATAGTTTGTCATATTTGACATATGCCTTCTTGAGCATCCTGAAAGTTAGGATAGATGCCTGTCTCCTGCCTGCCAACATATGTCTATTCAGGTCTCCATGATTTCTCAAAATTAACAGCAATAATTTTTTGATTATATGTAAGTTACATGATCACTCAGGACCCTCAGATATAACTTTCCTCGACCAGGAGATTTAAATTTCTTTAGTGCAACTTGGTGTTTTCTTCTCATTTATTATGGACTTCAATTTTCTCTTAAAGAGGTTTATTCTACTTGTTTCTGTTGGAAAGTCACTATCCTTGATGGATAAGACAGAAGTGGTGCAGTTCTTTCTAATCTGATCCAGGTAGAGGGTCTATCCAGTTTCTTTATCTCATTATACACACACACACACACACACACACACACACACACACACACACACCCCACACACACAAAGAACCAAAAATTCATTATTCTTAGCCTAAATTTACTCTCATCTTTACCTTCTTGACTCCACTCTTTTAGGTCCATATAACTTTATTTCTTTTTTCCTATTGAAAAAATAGGAAAAGGATGTAGACTGAGACTTGATTTTACCATTTGTAAAGACATTGCTTTCTCCCCTAACCTGAGCCTTGGTTTGCTTTGCTGTAATGTATTGATCAGCATAATTGCCTTACTTATTTCTCAGGCTTATAATGATCAAATGGGACAATAGATGTGCTATGCTTTGTAAATCTTGTGTTGCAGAACATGCAGTATCCTCTCTGTGAAATGGTTTACAAATGTTTTGCTGAACTGATCCTCTTGTTAGTCTCATTGTTTCCTAATTATCATTCAAAAAAAGTGCCAACTCTTTAAAACTTTCCTGATCATTTGCATGTGTCTCATCCCTTAGCTTCCTTCAAGGAGCAGTTATTACTTTTCCTCTGTGCTCTTATTACTTGGTACATATTTTGATTACTTATATAGGTAAAACTTATAAATGACAACATTATTTCATTGTGTTACAATTGTTTCTTTTAATGTCTGTCATCCCTCTCCAAACTGCAACTCCCAGCCTAGGCTTTGAGTTCCTTGAGACAAATTTGATTCATTTTTGTAACTCTGCCCCATTTCTTCTTATAAACCAATATTTGCTGAATGAATACATCAATTAATGAATCAACTAGTGGGTAACAGTACCAGCTATAAAATGCTCCACACATATAAGGAATTTTTCTTGTTTGCTTCTTTATCCTTTTCTTTTTGATTCTTTCTTTAAAATTGAGTATGTCACAACATATTATTCAGGCAATTAATACATTTCTGTATGTCTTGTTCTTTCTTGATTGTTCTTTGATTTTATTTCAGATGTCTTGTGACACACTGAGCCTTATGTCCCCTTAGAGTCTCTGATCATAGGATCATACATAATTTGTTAAATCTGCTCACTTCTTTGGTTATCACAAAGCCCTAAAAATGTTAGGGTTACTTTTTCCCTCAAAGATTTATTTTCATCTCAATGATCTTCATTAGTAGAATTGGATTTGGCATAACAAATCCTCTCTTTGGTCCTTTCAGCTTCTGAGATTTCAGTTGTTCCTTTTAGTAACCAAATAATATTTCATTGTATGACTATAACACATTTTGTTTATTCATTCATCTGTTGCTGGACATTTGGGTTGTTTCCATCTTTTAGCTATTATAAGTAATCCTGCTGTGAACATTCATGTACACATTTTTGCATGGGCATATGTTTTCATTTCCCTTGGGTACATAACTGGTGGTGGAATTCCTAGGTCATATGGTAATTCCATAGTTAACTTTCTGAAAAACTGCTGAATTATTTTCCACAGTAGATGCACATTTTTACATTTTAAACAGCAGTGTATAGTGGTTCCAATTTTTCACATCCTATCCAACTTGTGTTATTGTCTATCTTTCTGATTATAGATATGCTAATATTATAAAGTTGTGTCTTACTTTGGTTTTGATTTGCATTTCTCTGGTTCCTAATGATGTTGAACATCTTTTTATACGGTTATTGGACATTTGTGTATCTTCTTTGAAGAAAGATCTATTCATATTTTCTGCTCATTTTTAACTGGGTTATTTTTCCTATAATTGAGTTTTGTGTTCTTAATATATTCTAAATACTAGTCTGTTATCAGATATATACTGTGCAAATATTTCCCCTATTCTGTTGATTGTCTTTTCATTTTCATCATAGCATTCTTTCAAGCACAAAATTTAAAATTTTTGATTAAATTATTTAACCTATTTTTTCCTTTGTTGTTTGTATTATGACGTTACATTAAGAAACCACTGCCTAATGCAAGGTCATGAAAACTTACTTCTATTTTTTTATAAGAGTTTTATAGTTTAACGCTTACATTTAGGTTTTTAATTTCTTTTTAAAATGAAAGTATAGGTGATTTGTTTTTAAAATTCATTTAAGAATTGATTTTTTTAAATTGATATTTTATCCTTCGGCCTTGTTCAACTTGTTTTTCATCCTAATAGCATTTTTGTTTATTAAGTTTGTGTGTGTGTGTGTGTGTGTGTACGTGTTTGTGTGTATTCCTTAGGATTTTTTATTTCTATTTCTGGCCTAATTGTTCTAGCTAGAACCTCCACTACAATGTTGAATAAAAGTGGCAAAAGTAAACATTTTTGTATTGTTTCTAACCTTTCACCATTAAATATGGTGTTGGTTGTGAACTTTTTGTAGATAGTGTTTTTTTTAATCAAATTGAGGACATTATCTTGCATTCCTATTTGATTGAGTGTTTTTATCATGAAAGTATTTTTTATTTCATCAAATTATTTTGTTTTCCTGTATTTTTTAAGTTGATCATGTGGCTTTTGTCCTTTATTCTATTAATATGTTGTATTACATTGATAGATTTACATGTGTTAAACCAATGATGTGTTTCTGGGATAAATTGCACATGGTCATAGTGTATAAAACTTGTTACATGTTGTTGGATTTTGTTGAGGATTTTTGTGTATATTTACCTAAGGCATATTCTATAGTTTTTTCAATTATTCTTGTGATACCTTTGACTGGTTTTGGTATCAGGGTAATACTGGTCTCATAGAATGAGTTGAGTATTGGCCTCTCCTCTTCTAATTTTTGGAAGTATTTTTGAAATGCAGGTGTTAATTATTCCTTAATATTCAATAAAATTTATCAATTCAGTAAAGTTAATGAATGAAGCCATTTGGACCTGGGCTTTCCTTTGTGGAAAAATTTTATTGTTATTGTTGTTGTTATTAATATTATTATAAATTCAATCACTTTACCTGTTATAAGCTTATTCTATATTCTATTTTTTAAATTGAAGTTTACAATGTATCAATATCTGGTGTACAGCATAATGTTTCAGTCATATATATACATACATATATTCATTTTCATACTCTTTTTCATTATAGGCTACTATAAGATGTTGAATATAGGTCCCTGTGCTATACAATATAAACTTATTGTTACCTATTTTATATATAGTAGTTAGTATCTGCAAATCTCAAACTCCCAGTTTATCCCTTCCCACCCTCTTTACTCCCAGTAACTGTAAGTTTGTTTTCTGTCTGTCAGTCTGTTTCTGTTTTGTAGATACATTAGTGTCTTCCTCTTTTTTTAGTTTCCACATATGAGTGATATATGGTATTTTTCTTTCTCTTTTTGACTTACTTCACTTAGAATAATGAACTCCAGGTTCATCCACGCTACTGCAAATGGCATTATTTTATTCTTTTTTATGGCTGAGTAGTATTCCATTGTATAAATATACCACAGCTTCCTTATCCAGTCATCTGTCGATGGACATTTAGGTTGTTTCCATGTCTCAGCTGTTGTATATAGTGCTGCTGTGAACATTGGAGTGCATGTATCTTTTTGAATTTGAGTTCTCTGCAGATATATACCCAGGAGTGGGCTTACTGGATCATAGGGTAAGTCTATTTTTAGTCTTTTGAGGAATCTCCATACTGTTTTCCAAACTACATTCCTACTAACAGTGTATGAGGGCTCCCTTTTCTCCACCCCCTATCCAGCATTTCTCCTTTGTGTACTTTTTAATGATAGCCATTCTTACTGGTGTGAGGTGATACCTCATTGTAGCTTTGATTTTCATTTCTCTAATAATTAGTGATATTGAGCATTTTTCCCTGTGCCTATTGGCCATTTGTATGTGTTCATTGGAGAATTGCTTGTTTAGGTCTTCTGCCCATTTTTGGATTTTTTGTTGTTGTTACTGAGTTGTATGAGCTGTTTATATATTCTGGAAAATGTCAGTATCATCTTTGGCAATATTTTCTCCCATTTTGTAGATTGTCTTTTGTTTTGCTTATGGTTTCCTTTGCTGTGCAAAAGCTTATAAGTTTAATTAGGTTCCATTTGTTTAGTTTTGCTTTTATTTCTATTGCCTGGGTAGACTGCCCTAGGAGAACATTGCTAAGATTTATGTCAGAAAACGTTTTGCCTATGTTTTCTTCCAAGAAGTTTATATTGTCTTGTCTTATGTTTAAGTCTTTAAGTCATTTTGAGTTTATTTTTGTGTATGGTGTGAGGGAGTATTCTAACATCATTGATTTACATACAGCTGTCCAATTTCCCCAACACCATTTGATGAAGAGACTATCTTTTCTACATTCTGTATTATTGCTTCCTTTGTCAAAAATTAACTGTAAGTCTGTGGGATATTTCTGGACTCTCTATTCTGTTGCATTGATCTATATGTCTGTTTTGGGGCCAATACCATGCTGTTTTGATTACTATAGCTCTGTAGTATTGTCTGAAGTCTGGGAGGGTTATTCCTCCAGCTTCATTCTTTTCCTTCAGTATTGCTTTGGCAATTCTGGGTCTTTTGTTATTCTATGTAATTTTAGGATTATTTGTTCTAATTCTGTTAAAAACGTCCTGGGTAATTTTATAAAGATCACATTAAATCTGTAGATTTCCTTTGGGTAGTATGGCCATTTTAACAATATTGATTCTTCCAATCCAAGAGCATGAGATATCTTTCCATTTCTTTAAGTCATCTTTAATTTCCTTAATCAATGTTTTGTAGTTCTCCATGTATAAGTCTTTCACCTCCTTGGTCAGATTTATTTGTAAGTATTTTATTGCTTTGTGTGCAGTTTTTTTTTTAACATTTTTTATTAATTTATAATCATTTTACAATGTTGTGTCAAATTCCAGTGTTCAGCACAATTTTTCAGTCATTCATGGACATATACACACTCACTGTCACATTTTTTCTCTGTGATTTATCATAACATTTTGTGTATATTTCCTTGTGCTATACAGTGTAATCTTGTTTATCTATTCTACAATTTTGAAATCCCAGTCTATCCCTTCTCACTCTTTACCCCCCTGGTAACCACAAGTCTGTATTCTCTGTCCATGAGTCTATTTCTGTCCTGTATTTATGCTTTGTTTTTGTTTGTTTGTTTGTTTTTGTTTTTTAGATTCCACATATGAGCGATCTCATATGGTATTTTTCTTTCTCTTTCTGGCTTACTTCACTTAGAATGACATTCTCCAGGAGCATCCATGTTGCTGCAAATGGCATTATGTTGTCAGTTTTATGGCTGAGTAGTATTCCATTGTATAAATATACCACCTCTTCTTTATCCAGTCACCTGTTGATGGACATTTAGGTTGTTTCCATGTTTTGGCTATTGTAAATAGTGCTGCTATGAACATTGGGGTGCAGGTGTCATCCTGAAGTAGATTTCCTTCTGGGTACAAGCCCAGGAGTGGGATTCCTGGGTCATATGGTAAGTCTATTCCTAGTCTTTTGAGGAATCTCCACACTGTTTTCCATAGTGGCTGCACCAAACTGCATTCCCACCAGCAGTGTAGGAGGGTTCCCCTTTCTCCACAGCCTCTCCAGCATTTGTCATTTGTGGATTTTTGAATGACGGCCATTCTGACTGGTGTGAGGTGATACCTCATTGTAGTTTTGATTTGCATTTCTCTGATAATTAGTGATATTGAACATTTTTTCATGTGCTTTTTGATCATTTGTATGTCTTCCTTGGAGAGTTGCTTGTTTAGGTCTTCTGCCCATTTTTGGATTGGGTTGTTTATTTTTTTCTTATTGAGTCGTATGAGCTGCTTATATATTTTGGAGATCAAGCCTTTGTCGGTTTCACTTGCAAAAATTTTCTCCCATTCCGTAGGTTTTCTTCTTGTTTTATTTCTGGTTTCCTTTGCTCTGCAGAAGCTTGTAAGTTTCATTAGGTCCCATTTGTTTATTCTTGCTTTTATTTCTTCTAGGAGAAAATTTTTGAAATGTATGTCAGATAATGTTTTGCCTATGTTTTCCTCTAGGAGGTTTATTGTATCTTGTCTTATGTTTAAGTCTTTAATCCATTTTGAGTTGATTTTTGTATATGGTGTAAGGGTGTGTTCTAGCTTCATTGTTTTACATGCTGCTGTCCAGTTTTCCCAACACCATTTGCTGAAGAGACTGTCTTTATTCCATTGTATATTCTTGCCTCCTTTGTCGAAGATGAATTGACCAAAAGTTTGTGGGTTCATTTCTGGGCTCTCTATTCTGTTCCATTGGTCTATATGTCTGTTTTGGTACCAATACCATGCTGTCTTGATGACTGTAGCTCTATAGTATTGTCTGAAGTCTGGGAGAGTTATTCCTCCAGCCTCTTTCTTTCTCTTCAGTAATGCTTTAGCAATTCTAGGTCTTTGATGGTTCCATATAAATTTTATTATGATTTGTTCTAGTTCTGTGAAATATGTCCTGGGTAATTGGATAGGGATTGCATTAAATCTGTAGATTGCCTTGGGCAGTGTGACCATTTTAACAATATTGATTCTTCCAATCCAAGAGCATGGAATATCTTTCCATTTTTTAAAGTCTTCTTTAATTTCCTTCATCAATGGTTTATAGTTTTCTGTGTATAATTCTTTCACCTCCTTGGTTAGATTTATTCCCAGATATTTTATTACTTTGGGTGCTATTTTAAAGGGGATTGTTTCTTTACTTTCTTTTTCTGTTGATTTATCGTTAGTGTAAAGAAAGGCAACTGATTTTTGAACATTAATTTTGTAACCTGCTACCTTGCTGAATTCTTCGATCAGCTCTAGTAGCTTTTGTGTGGACCTTTTAGGGTTTTCTATATATAGTAACATGTCATCAGCATATAATGACACTTTCACCTCTTCTTTTCCAATCTGGACCCCTTTTATTTCTTTCTCTTGCCTGATTGCTGTGGCTAGGACTTCCAGGACTATGTTGAATAGGAGTGGTGATAGTGGGCATCCTTGTCTTGTCCCAGATTTTAGTGGGAAGCTTTTGAGTTTTTCACCATTGAGAACTATGCTGGCTGTAGGTTTGTCATATATAGCTTTTATTATGTTGAGATATGTTCCCTCTATACCCACTTTGGCGAGAGTTTTTATCATAAATGGGTGTTGAATTTTATCAAATGCTTTTTCTGCATCAATTGAGATAATCATGTGGTTTTTGTCCTTTCTCTTGTTGATGTGATGTATTACATTGATTGATTTGCATATGTTGAACCAGCCTTGTGTCCCTGGGATGAACCCCACTTGGTCATGATGTATAATCTTTTTTATGTGTTGTTGGATTCTATTTGCTAAAATTTTGGTGAGGATTTTGGCGTCTATGTTTATCAGTGATATTGACCTATAATTCTCTTTTTTTGTAGTGTCTTTGCCTGGTTTTGGTATCAGGGTGATGGTGGCTTCATAGAATGAGTTTGGGAGTATTCCCTCCTTTTCAATCGTCTGGAAGAGTTTGAGAGGGACTGGTATGAGTTCTTCTTTGTATGCTTGGTAGAATTCCCCGGTGAAGCCATCCGGTCCTGGACTTTTATTTGTAGGGAGGTTTTTAATTGTTATTTCTATTTCCTTTCTAGTGATTGGATTGTTCAAGTGTTCAGTTTCTTCTTGATTCAGTTTTGGTGGACAGTATGTTTCCAGAAACTTGTCCATCTCCTCTAGGTTATCCAGTTTGGTTCCATATAGTTTTTCATAATATTCTCGTATGATATTCTGTATTTCTATTTTGTTTGTTGTAATTTCTCCATTTTCCTTTCTTATTTTGCTAATTTGTGCTCTCTCTTTTTTCTTCTTTGTGAGTTTGGCCAGAGTTTGTCGATTTTATTTGCTTTTTCAAAAAACCAGCTTTTGGTTTGGTTGATTTTTTCTATGGTCTTGTTAATCTCTATTGTATTTAATTCCTCTCTGATCTTTATTATTTCCTTCCTTCTGCTGCTTGTTGGGGCTTTTTGTTCTTCTTTTTCTAATTGATTCAGGTGGTGGGTTAACTTGTTTATTTGAGATTGTTCTTCTTTTTTGAGGTAGGCCTGTATCGCTATAAACTTCCCTCTTAGCACTGCCTTTGCTGTGTGCCATAGGTTTTGAGTGGTTGTGCTTTCATTATCATTTGTCTCAAGGTATTTTTTAATTTCAGCTTTGATTTCCTCATTGATCCATTGTTTTTTCAATAACATATTGTTTAATCTCCATGCTTTTCTTTTTTTCTCCTTTGTTTCTCTGTTGTTGTTTTCCAGTTTCATGGCATTGTGGTCAGTAAAGATGCTTGAGATAATTTCTATCTTCTTAAATTTGTTGAGGTTTCTTTTGTGTCCAAGTACATGATCAATCCTGGAAAATGTTCCATGTGCACTTGAAAAGAATGTATATTCTACTTTTGGGGGGTGTAATGCTCTGAAAATATCCATGAAATCTAGTTTTTCTATTGTAGTATTTAATTTCTCTGTTGCCTTGTTTATTTTCTGTCTGGAAGATCTGTCTAGTGATGTTAATGCAGTGTTAAAATCTCCAACTATGATTGTATTCCCATCAATATCCCCCTTTATCTCTGTTAGTAATTCTTGTATGTACTTAGGTGCTCCTATATTGGGTGCATATATATTAACGAGTATAATATCTTCATCTTGTATCACTCACTTAATCATTATAAAATGTCCTTCTTTATCTTTCTTTATGGCCTTTGTTTTAAAGTCTATTTTGTCTGAAATCAGTACTGCAACACCTGCTTTTTTGGCTTTTCCATTTGCATGGAATATCCTTTTCCATCCTTTCACTCTCAATCTATATGTGTCCTTCTCCCTAAAGTGGGTCTCTTGTATGCAGCATATTGAAGGTTATTGCTTTATTATCCAGTCTGCCACCCTATGTCTTTTGACTGGAGCATTTAGTCCATTAACATTTACAGTAATTAATGATAGATGTGTGTTTATTGCCATTTTGAACTTATCTTTGCAGTTGAATTGGTATATCCTCTTTGTTCCTTTCTTCTTCCTTTTGTAGTTTGGTAATTTTCCTTTGTATTATCATGGATTTTATTTAATTTTTGTGACTCCCTTGTAAATTTTTGACTTGTGGTTATCCTTTTTTGTAAATCTATTAACCTATATCCGTTTTTATTAAACTGATAATAACATGATCTCAAACCCATCCTACTGTTAAAAAAATTTAAAAAAGAAAAAAAATTCTATATTTCCCTGCCTCCCTCTCCCACTCTCAGTGATTTGTATGTCTTCTTTTATAATTTTGTGTTTTCTTTATTTGTAATTCATGAGTTATCACCTTTCCAGTTGTGAGTTTCTCTTTTCTGTAGCATCCTGCTGCTTTTCTATTTAGAATAGCCCTTTCAATATTTCTTTTAGCATGGGTTTAGTGTTGCTAAACTCCTGCAGCTTTTTTTTTTTGTCTGTGAAACTCTTTATTTCTCCTTCTATCCTAAAGGATAGCCTTGCTGAATAAAGTATCCTAGGCTGCATCTTTTTTTCATTCAGGGCTTTGAATATATCTTGCCACTCCCTTCTGGCCTGTAGTGTTTGTGTAGAGAAATCAGCTGAGAGCCTTATGGGGGTTCCCTTGTAATTCACTCTTTGCTTTTCTCTTGCTGCCTTTAGAATCATTTCTTTATCCTTGACTCTGGCCATCTTGATTATGATATGTCTTGGTGTGGGTCTATTTGGATTCTTCCTGTTTGGGACCCTCTGAGCTTCCTGTACTTGGCTATCTGATTCCTTCTTTAAGTTTGGGAAGTTTTCAGTCATGATTTCTTCAAAAACCTTTTCAATCCCCTTTGATCCTTCTTCCCCTTCTGGGACCCCTATTATGCGAAGATTGGGATGCTTTATATTATCCCATAGGTCCCTTATGCTATTATCATTATTTTTTATTTGCTTATCTTGTAGTTCTTCTGAATGGTTGCTTTCTGTTGCCCTGTCTTCTAGATCACTGATTCGCTACTCTGCATTAACTAGTCGGCTTTGCACAGCTATTAGATCATTCCTCATCTCTGTCAATGAGTTTACCCATTCTGCTTGCCTCTTCTTTATAGCTTCAATTTCATTTTTTGACATATTTTATTTCTCTAAGCACTATCTCTTTTAATTCCTTCAGCAATTTGATCACTCCTTTTTTGAAATCTTGATCTAGTAGGCTATCAATGTCTATTTCATTGAGCTTTCTTTCAGGGGATTCCTCTTGTTCTTTTAATTGGGAAAGGTTTCTCTGCTTCTTCATCTTGCTCATACCTATCTGGCACTGTGGTTTATGGAGTATCAGTTGTCTATTTTGGATCTTAAGGATTTTATCTATCTAATGCCTATTTAGGAATAGAACTTAGGAAAAAAAAAGAAAGAAAAAAAGAGAAAAAAATAAGAGAGAGAGAGAAAGATTTTTAAAAGAAGGGAGAAAGAGGTTTTGAAAACAGTGTATAATGAATAATAGAAGAGCGGGTTGAAGCAGAGTATTAATCGGGTGGAGACGTCCTTTTAAAACCTTTAAAAAAAAGAAAAAAAAGGGCTGGGGAGATGAATATATGTGTTTGAAGCCTGTGTCTAATCAATAACAGGACATCAAAACCCAAGAGAAATAGAAATGAATTAAGAAGTAAAAATTAAGAGAGTAATTGAAAATAGAACAGGTAAAAACAGATTTAAAAACAAAACAAAACAAAAACAAAAAACAAAACAAAAAAAAAAAGGGGGGGTTGTCGGTGTTCTCCTGGAGTCTGTGTGCTTTTAATGTGAAGTCCTTCTGTCTTCGTCCTGTTCTGGAAGCTCAGCTTGTTTTCATAGGCCCTCCGTTGGCGCCCTCTTCTGTGCTGCTCCCAGCACCTGTCGGCAAGCAGATCGTGCCTCCTCCTAACACGGGGTCAGATGCAGCTCTCCTCTGCTGTCGGCGGGCGGGTCACTGCCCCTCCGGATGCCGCAGTCAGATGTTGCAGACTAGCCAGGCAGGGGGGCGGGTCGTGCCCCCTCCCAGCACCTCGGTCAGGGGCTGTGCTCCTGCCGGACAGGTGGGGGGCTGCTCTCCCTCTACTTGCGCAGCCGGTAGCTCCGCTGCTCTGTGCGGCTGCGCGCTCCGCTCTGGTCGCGCTCCACCCTGGTCGCGCTCCGCGGGTCGGCTCGGGGAAGACCGAGGGGCAGCCTCGTCCCTGCTCCGAGCCAAGACCCAGCTCCTTGTTTGTCTTTGTGGAGCAAGTTCTCTGAGGGACCAGGATGGACGGATCCCACCTGCCCCGGGCTGTAGGCCCGTCTCAGTCTGGCCCTTGAGGCTGCTGAGCCCTTCGGTGCGGATGCAGGTTTCGCCCCTGCCCCCACCTGGGTGCTAAGCGCCGGAGAATATGGCCGCTGTGCCTGGGCCCCGCCTCTCTTCCCCTGAAAAGTTTCCGCGGGTTTTCAGAGATGGGGGTGTGCACCCTTCCCCCCGAGAGCACATCAACCTTGCTGTTTTACGGAGGGCCCAGGTTGTTCTGCCCTGTGCACCCACAGCCCCGGCGCCCAGCCTCTTGCAGTCCCCCGGGGCTGCCTCCGTGCAGCCGCCCCCATCCTCCGCCCGGCTTGTGCAGCCTGGCCCTGCCCGCCACTGCCGGCCCGCGTCTCAGGCTGGGTGTCGGGGGGACGCTCTGTGCCCGTTTAACTTAGTTCTGTCAGACAAGGGCTGCTCTGTACAGATCCGAGCCTTGGAGGCTCCCCCTCTGTCCCGCTGGCCTCTCAATTGGAGAGGGGAGACCCAGCGAGCGAGCGCCAGTCCTCCTTTGCCGCTCCCTCCCCGCAGGACCCGTCTCGCGCAGCTTTGCCTGTTGTTCTTTCTTTTTTCCTACCAGATTTTTGTCATCTTTGTCTTTTGAAGAGGGCGATGTTCTGTCGGAGTTCCGCAGGTGCTCTGGTTGGCTGAGTGGGTCTGTAGATGTGGGTCTTGGTGTATTTGTGGGAGAGGGTGACTTACAAGCGTCCTTCTACTCCACTATCTTGCCTCTTCCTGTGTGCAGTTTTAAAAGGGATTGTTTCTTTACTTTCTTTTCTGTTGATTCATTGTTAGTGTAAAGAAATGCAACTGATTTCTGTACATTAATCTTGTATCCTACTACCTTGCAGAGTTCTTTTATCAGCTTTAGTAGTTTTTGTGTGGAGTCTTCAGGATTTTCTATATGTAGTATCATGCCATCTTCATATAGTGACAATTTTACCTCTTTCCTTCCAATTTGGATCCCTTTTACTTCTTTTTTCTCCCTGATTGATATGGCTAGGATTTCTAATACTATGCTGAATAGAAGTGGTGAGAGTAGGCATCCTTGTCTTATTCCAGATTTTAGTAGAAAGGCTTTCAACTTTTCACCATTGAGTATTATGCTGGTTGTGGGTTTGTCATAAATAGCTTTTATTATGTTGAGATATGTTCCCTCTACACCCTCTTTGGTAAGATTTTTTAAATCACAAATAGGTGTTGAATTTTATCAAATGCTTTATCTGCATCTTTTGAGATGACCATGTGGTTTTTGTCCTATCTTTTGTTAATATGGTGTATCACATTGATTGATTTGCCTATGTTGAACCATTCTTGTGTCCCTGGGATGAACCCAACTTGATCATCATGCATGATCTTTTTTATGTGTTGTTGCAGTCTGTTTGCTAATATTTTGTTGAGAATTTTTGCATCTGTGTTCATCAATGATATTGGCCTATAGTTTTAATTTTTGGTAGTGTCTTTGTCTTGCTTTGGCATCAGGGTGATGGTGGCTTCATAGAATGAGTTTGGGAGCATTTCCTCCTCTTCAGTCTTTTGGAAGAGTTTGAGAAGGATCAGTAAAAGTTCTTCTTTGTATGTTTGGTAGAATTCCTCAGTGAAATCATCTGGTCCTGGACTTTTGTTTGCAGGGAGGTTTTTTTTTTTTTTTAATTGCTGGTTCCATTTTATTTCTAGTGATTGGCCTAATGAAATTATTTATTTCTTTTTGATTCAGTTTTGGTGGACTATATGTTTCTAGACATTCCTCTGTTTCTTCTAGGCTGCCCAATTTGTTTCCATATAGTTGTTCATAATATTCTCTTATTTTTTTTGTATTTTTGTGGTGTTGTTTGTAATTTCTCCATTTTCCTTTCTTATTTTGTTTATTTCTGTCCTCTCTCTTTTCTTCTTGGTAAACCTGGCCAGAGGTTTGCCGATTTTGTTTACTCTTTCAAAAAACTAGCTCTTGGTTTGATTGATTTTTCTATAGACTTTTTAAATCTCTATTTTATTTATTTCCTTCCTGTTCTTTATTATTCTCTTCCTTCTGTTGACTTTAGGTTTTGTTTGTTCTTCTTTTCCTAGTTCTTTTAGGTGGTAGTTTAGGTTGTTTATTTGAGATTGTTCTTGTTTTTTTTTTTTGAGGAAGGCCTGTATCACTATGAACTTCCCTCTTAGGATTGCTTTTGCTGTATGCCATAGGTATTGTGTGGTTGTGTTTTCATTGTCATGTGTCTCAAGGTATTTTTTTTTTATTTCTTTTTTTATTTCATTGTTGACCAATTGTTTTTTTAGTAGCATATTGTTTAGTCTCCATGCAGTCATTTTTTTCTTGTTTGATTTTCTGTGGTTGATTTCTAGTTTTATGCCATTGTGGTCAAAAAAAGATGTTTGAAGTAATTTCTATCTTCTTAAATTTGTTGAGGCTTCTTTTGTGCCTGAGTATGTGGTCTATCCTAGAGAATGTTCCATGTACATTTGAAAAGAATGTATATTCTGTTTTGGGGGGATATAATGTCCTTAAATTACCAACCAAGTCCAACTGTTCTATTGTGTCTCCATTGCCTTATTGATTCTTTGTCTGTAAGCTGTGTCCAATGATGTTAATGAGGTGTTAAAATGTCCTACTATTATTGTGTTCCCATCAATTTCTCTCTTTATGTCTGTTAGTATTTGTTTTATATATTTAGGTGGTCCTATATTGGGTGCATATATGTTAACAAGTATAATATCCTCTTCTTGTATTGCTCCTTTAATCATTATATAGTGTCATTTTTACCTTTCTTTATGGCCTTTGTTCTAAAGCCTGTTTTGTCTGATATAAGTATTGCTACTCCCACTTTCTTAGCATCTCCATTTGCATGAAACATTTTTTTCCATTTTCTCACTTCCAATCTATGTGTGTCCTTCACCCTAAAGTGGGCCCCTTGTAGCAACATATTGTAGGCTCCTGTTTTATTATTCAATCTACCACTCTATGTCTTTTGATTGGACCATTTAGTCCATTGACATTTATGATAATTATGGATAAATGTGTGTTTATCACCATTTTAAACTTTGTTTTCCAGTAGATTTGATATTTCTTCTTATTCCTCTTTTTTCTTTTTCTGGTTTGATAATTTTTTTCTCATATTACTTGAAGAGCCATTTTTTAAGTGGGGATGTTCCTGTGTAGACTAATAATTCTGTGCATATCTAATAATTTTGTTGTGAGGGCTATTTTTAGTATGGATGATTGTCACATATTTCTTCTGTGTGTGTTGACTGTTATCTTTTTCACCAGGGGTGGGGTTGGTGCTGTGGTGATCAGGGCCTAACCTGGTTGTTGAGCAGGGCCTCCTTTTTGTTCTGTGGTTGTCACAGCCCTGATAGGGGCCAGGTCTGCTCCTCTGTTGTTGGAATAGAGTCTTCTAGACCCATTTCTGAGTTGTAGTGTGTGGTAAGTGAGGTTGGAGTGGTTCAGCTGGAAGAGGAGCCACTGAGTATTGCTCTGAATGAGATGTCCACAAGGAGGTGCCCTCTGTGGTGTTGTCTGTCACCTGTTATGCAGACTTACATAGTACACTTTGTTGATGCTGCCCTTGTCCCTGCCTCAGCCACAGGAATGTCAGCAACCCACTCAGCAGTCCCCCAGGTTCTGCACCTGCATAGTAACCAGTGTAGGTCCATGGATATCAGGCACTAGGACTTGCTGTAGTGAGGGTGCAGTCACACACCTGGATCCATGGTGCACCACAGGGTCAGTCCAGACCACAGTCCCAGGTCCACGTTTAGTATACAAGCCTGCTGTTAATGCAAACCTGCTTCCACTGTGTGCCAGAACTCTACTAATTCATCTTTGAGACAAGAGTCCACAAAGGAACCAGCAGAGCAAATTCACTACTGCCGTCTACAGCTAGAATGAAGTTTTAGTCCCACCTGTGAAATTGCAGGACCTTGGGTATGAGTTCAGGTTTCAGCCCCACATCTACCTAGGAGCCACCCACAAACCAAGAGGATGGCTGTGTCTGAACCTCACCTCTCTTCTCATGAAAAAGTGTGCCAACCATGGTGCCAAGCAACAGTCTATGGGCTAGTGGAGACAGGCTATGCTCTGGCTACGTTGCACCCCTCCTCCCACACATACCAGCAGTAGTGCTTTTATGGAGTTCCCAGGCTCTTCTGTTCTGCAAACATTCCCAACCACAGCCTACACCACACTCCAGCCCCCTGAGGCTTTGTCTGCACAGTAAGCCCCAGTCCTTTCCCCAAGCTCATCTGCAGGAGCCCGAGCTCCAGCAGGCAGTCCTGGCCCACCCCTGCTGGCTCGCATCTCAAGCTACGGATTGCAGGGACCCACTGTCCTGGTTTCTATCATTTCTTTCTGCCAAGCGGCTGTTGCTTTCCCCTCTGAGCCTCTGAAGCTCCCTTTTTATCCCTGCTGACGTGCTAACTGGAGAGGGGGGTCCCAGAGTGAAAGTGTTTTCCCTCTTTTGCCACTCCTTCCTTGCAGAACAGATCCCACAACAATTCCCTTTTTATCTCTCTTTTTTTTTCTCCTACCCATTTTTCTAAGGAATCTTCTTGTATTTCCAATGTAAGCGATATTCTGCCAAAGTTCAATAGATAATTAAATTGGTAATCTGTGAAAATTTTTTGGTCTGTCGGTACAATTTTTGGTGTATCCATGAGAGAGGATGAGCTATGTTTCCTTCTGCTGTGCCATCTTGGCAATCACCCTTGAGTCAGTTTTGATAGCTTTTTCTCTTTCTTGGAATTTGTGCATTTCATTTAAGCTATCTAGTTTATTGGTGTAGAACTGCTCTATAATCCTTAAAGTCAGCAGTGAAATCTCCTTTTACTTTCATACTTTTCATAATTCAAGTCTCGTCTACCTTTTTTTTGGTCAGTCTAGCTGAAGATTTTTTCAATTTTGTTGTTTCATTTTAAAGAACAAATTTTGGTTTCATTAATTTTCTCTAATGTTTTACTATTTTTAATTTTCTTTTTTTCTTCACTAATCTTTATTACTTACTTCCTTCTGTTGGCTTTGGGTTTAATTTTCTCTTTTTTTTCCCAGTTTATTAAGGTAAAAAGTTAGTACTATTTACTTTTTATTATGTATTTTTAAATGCAAGTATTTATAGCTATAAATTTTCTCTAAACACTGCTTGGCAGCATCATGTAAATTTTGATATGTTTTGTTTTCATTTATCTCAAAGTGTTTTCTAATTTCTTTGTGATTTCTTTTTTTGACTCATTTTCTTGTTAGGCATGTGTTGTTTAATTTCCACATATTTGTAAATTTCCCAGATTTTCTTCTGTTGATTTACAATTTTATTCCATTCTAGTCTAAGAATCTACTTTTTATTATTTCAGTTCTGCTAAATTTGTTGAAAACTGCTTTATGACCTTATATATGGTTTATCCTGGAGAATGTTACAAGTATACTAGAGAAGAATGTGTATTCTTCTGTTTTGAGTGGCGTGTTTTATTGACTTCAAATTTGCTGTTGAGCCCTCTAAGTAAATTTTTTTAATTTTAGTTTTAGTACTTTTCAATTCTAAAATTTCTATTTGTTCTTTTTTATAATTTATATCTTTTATTGATAGTCTTTATTTGGTGAAATATTGTTCTCATATTATTCTTTTATTCTTTGTTCATGGTTTCTATTAGCTCTTTGAACATCTTTAAGACAGTTGATTTAAAGTCTTTGTTTAGTACATCAAATGTCTCAATGTCCCAGGGAGAGATTTTTTACCTGTCTTTTTAAAAACCATTTTTGTGAAGTATAGTTAATTTACAATGTTTTGTTAGTTTCAGGTGTACAGCAAAGTGGTCCATATATATGTATCTCTCTCTCTCTCTCTCTCTCTCTCTTTCTATATATATATATGTTCTTTTTTAGCTTGTTTTCCAATGTAGGTTATTTCAAGATATTGAACATATTTCCCTGTGGTATGGAGTGGGTCCTTGTTGTTTATCTATTTTAACCTGTGTATGCACCATACTTTCCTGTTTTTCACATTTTTCATAACTTTGTTTTATTGAAAGCTAGGCATTTAAAATATACAATATTGTAACTCTGGGAGTCTGATTCACCCTTACTCCACAGTTTTTTCTTGTTGCTGTTCGGTGGTGGTGGTGGTTGTTGGCTTAGTTGCTTTTTTGAATTAATTCTGCAAAGTCAGTATTCTTTATCATGCATGACCACTGAAGTCTTCCCTTGGTTATCTTACTTGTTAGCTAATGACTGGACAGAGATTTCTTTAAGTTACTTGAACCAGTGTGTCTCCCTGCCTTTGCCAAGGGGCTCTGTATGTGTTTTTAGACATGCTCCATCTTGCACACAACATCAATGTCAGAGAGATTAGAGCCTTTTCATGTCTTTCCTGGGATTGCACACAGCTCAATGCACATGGTTTTCTAGATTCATAGACCTATATTGAGAGTTTCTCAAAGCCCCTAATAACATTTCATTTGCAGTTTTTTCTTTTTAGTTGTTTTTTTTTTTTTTGGTCATACTTTTGCTATGCTTAACTTATACTGCCACCTCAGGCAGCTGCAATGTTAGACAATTGCTGATGATTGTTTTTGATGAACACCTTAGGAATAGGGCTGTTTGCACAGAGTGAGCTCTGAGTCAGATTATGTAAAGATAAACTTTGAGAATGGAGCTTTTCAGGCAGTCTCCAGACAGGTCAAATTGTGACAATTATTTTGGGGTAGGGTTTTAAGGAGCTCCACACCAATTTTCCCCACTCCAGTGTCTGCTGCAATGTTGATTTCCACCGCTTTTCAGTCACTGTGAAACTCAGTTTTCAAGGTTACTGCAGAGCTGGAGAAAATGGGAATAGAGCAAGTTGAAATGCCATAAAATTCACTGTTCTTATTGACATTCAGCCACTTTTCTTGAATAAACTCCCTTTATATTGTTGCAAATCTTTGGTTAATTTCCATTGTTCTGAAAAAGTTGACTTTTTTTTTTTTTGCCAGTGTTAAGGTGTTTTTATGGAAGAGCAGATTTTCAGGAGTTTTTACTTCAACATTCCAGAAGTCTTTTTTCAGGAAGTACACCTTCTGTTCCTAGAATTTAAATGAAATATTCTTAAAGTGTCATGGTGGGATGAAAAATCATAGGCTTTGAAATTAGATATACTGTAGATTAAACCTTAACTAAATTACCTGTTTGTTGTGTGATATTACACAGGTGACTTATCCTCCCTGCATTTCAATTTTCTTGTTTATTCAGTGAGGATGATAATACTTGCTTCATAGGATTGTTGTGAGAATTAAATGAAATAATGGATATAAAGCTGCTGGTACATAGAAGGTATTAAACTCATGTTAAATTTGCCACTCATCTTTCTGCTTAACTGCAAACCTAGTACTTTCAATCTCAGTAAGTTTGTATGCTTCATGTTGGAGTCACCCAATTCATTTGGTACAAAAATATGTAATAATGATGTTAGGATACTCAGCCAGTAGATATCACCCCATTAGCTGTCACCTTTTAGCTGCAGACTCATTTGCAAGGTACCTTTAGGACGTGGTTGTTGCATTAAAGCTCCATTTTCATTTCTGCCTCCCAGCATTGGGTTGGCTTTACTAACAGCAATACTACATTGTTGCCTTATTTTCAGCCTTTATTTTTCACCATGCCCCATAGATCTTTTTTAGCCCTGTTCACATGAAGCCAGTTATTTGTCTTATTTATTATTTATATATTGTTAGATTTATATAGTGCTTTCCTCCCTAAAAGCTTAAGGCACTGTACAGAGAACTTAAAAACATGGCCCAACAAACATTACATATCTAAAACAAAATTGGAAATGGGGAAAGTAGGCAAACAAACAGGAATGGAAAATCTGAGGAATAATGGATGATCGAGAGAAAGGGAAGAAGAGTATGTTGGGTAGTTCAGTTTTCTTTCTTTCTTCCTTCCTTTCTTTCTTTCTTTCTTCCTTTCTTCCTTTCTTCCTTCCTTCCTTCCTTCCTTCCTCCCTCCCTTTCTTCCTTCCTCCCTCCCTTTCTTTCTTTCTTTCTTCCTTCCTTCCTTCCTTCCTTCCTTTCTTCCTTCCTTCCTTCCTTCCTCCCTCCCTCCCTTTCTTTCTTTCTTCCTTCCTTTCTTTCTTTCTTTCTTCCTTTCTTCCTTTCTTCCTTCCTTCCTCCCTCCCTTTCTTCCTTTCTTTCTTTCTTTCTTCCTTTCTTCCTTCCTTCCTCCCTTTCTTTCTTTCTTTCTTTTCTTTCTTTCTTTCTTTCTTTCTTTCTTTCTTTCTTTCTTTCTTCCTATCTTCCTTCCTTCCTTCCTTCCTATCTTTATTTCTTCCTTTCTTCCATTCTTCCTTCCTTCCTTCCTTTCTTCCTTTCTTCCTTCCTTTCTTCCTCCCTCCCTCCCTTTCTTTCTTTCTTTCTTTCTTTCTTCCTATCTTCCTTTCTTCCTTTCTTCCTTCCTTCCTTCCTTCCTCCCTCCCTCCCTCCCTCCCTCTCTTTCTTCCTTCCTTCCTTCCTTCCTATCTTTCTTTCCTCCTTCCTTTCTTCCTTCCTTCCTTCCTTCCTCCCTCCCTCCCTCCCTTTCTTTCTGTCTTTTGGTCTTTCTTTTAGTATGCCACTCTGAGAGCTTATCTGTGGTAAATTTTTTATTTTCAGATCTCTGGTCCAGTCTCAAGGTACCTGAGGTCATTCACAGTTCAAAAGAGATAGGTTTGTTTTACCTGTTCAGATTTGGGTAAACAGAAAGCAAAACTAGCACAACTCAATGTTTATTCTCTTCTCTTGCCCAAATCATAGATTTAAATGGTAAATAACGTTAGCCTCAGAATCAATTTCTTTCTTGACAGGAGGACGTGCTAATGAAGTGTGAACTGTTAGTAGGAAAGTTGTATCTTGCATGGACAAGCTTGTTGTATTCCATGTTTAAAGATGGCAGACAGTGCTAAAAAGTAGCAATTTCTTTGGGCTGTGAGTCATTAAGAGCATCAAACTGATGTAAGGTACAGTAAATTACAAATATTGCTGAGGATGAAGTTGTAAGGAATAATGATAATAGTGCCTTTGCTTATTATTGTTCAAGCTCTGGCATCCTACAGTATATATTTTCAGTTTATAAGCCAAATGAGTTTGGTGTTTAGAATGCAGATCTGGTATTACAGAAAGTATTGAAGGAACATGTATACATGAATATTGGCCTATTGCCTTTCATACTGACTTGCTGAGAAATCACCATTTGAGATCACCTACAATACATTCTTTGTTCAATATCACTGTTTTATACACACACACACACACACACACACACACATTTTTCCCTCTAGTACATCAAAGTGTGGTTTATGTAATCAAAATTTATTACTCAATTTTTGTTACTTAATTACCATTAATATTTATCCCAGAGGGGTTACAATAAACTATATTCTTTTCTAATTATTGCCCCATATCCTGAAATCAGATGATGTGGTTTCTAGGTGTTTTGTTAAGTGATCTACAAACATCAACCTGAGTTTGTAACAAACTTCTAAAAGACCAACCTCCTAAGACTATGGAGATAGGGATATTGACTGTGGAAATAGGTATATTGACTGTGAAGATAGGGGAACTGCCTTCGCCCTTCAAAGCAGGTTACCACTCAGACACAGAACTACTATTTCAGTGAAACAAGCAGGTAATAATGGGAAATGTCTCTTGGTTTGGTAAATGGCACTGTAATTGCAGTTGACACATCCTTGCTCCATCAGACTAATTTTTAAAAAGTAATTATATTCTTATCTTTTCTATCAGCATATCCACAATTATTCTGTCCTCTGGCTCATAGAAAAAAAAGATTCTAATTGTCATGGACACTTTGAGTTTAAAATGGCATCTGGCTAAGCAGAACTTAGGATGACTCTCCTAATTCCTACTAAAATGAAACAAACTAATAGGAGCTTAAGAAATTTTGGAAAACTGAGACTGAAAAATGATTGCTGGAACTAAAGTGAAATTCTAGTAACTTTAAGAACAATGAAGCTGCTCTGCAATCTGAAAGTTCCTGAACCAGCAGTCTTTGTCACTCAAATAGAGGCAGGAAGACATTTTTCTCCACCTTTACTGTCTGACAGTGTTCCAGGGTTTGTACCAACCAGACAACTGGACAATTGCCCTGCTGCCTTTGAAAAGTAAATGGACTGATTTTTAAAATTCTTACTATAATATTCAAATAATGTAATACAAATAAGAAAGCCCAAATAACCCCAAATCTCAATTCCAGATATAACCACTAGTATTCAGTGAGTACCCTTTCAAACATCTTCTATGCAAATATATGCATAGATGTTAACAGAAAATTTTACTTAAATGATATCATGCTACATATGTTGTTGTGATATTCTTCTACTCAGTATTATGCTGTAGAGTAGATATATTTCTATGTCAACAAATAACATCTTTATCAACACTTTAATTATGAAACCTGTCATCCATGGACTCCCTGTTATCTTCTGTTCCCTGTCCTCTCTTGCCCTCCTCCCATGCCCAAGAGTTTTTCTTTTTCTCTCTTTTCCTCCTTCCCCCCACCCTTTCTTCCTCTCTCCTACACTCTTTCTATTTTTCCTTCCTTCTTTCCTTCCTTCTCTCTCTTTCTTTCTTCAATGAGATGGTGCTCTCTGGGCTAAGCCAGTCTTAACAGGGCCAACACTGGTTTATTTCTTCACTTACACCAAATGAGGGATCCTGGATGGTATTGAATTCTGATATTAAGCAATGCAAAGACTCCATAGAAGAGGGAAAATCCAACTTCTTTATCAGCAAAATTACAAGAGTTTAATTTTACCAAACTTTTTTAGGTGTTGAAAGGACATTACTGCTTCCAGATGGGATGGATAATTCAGTTAACACTGTGGTGCTTTTATTGGCTTGTAAATAATATTTAGTTAAACATTTTAATATATTTCAATGTAATTACTAAGAAATAAAGTAAAACATGAATATGAACAAATAGTAGCCCTATGCCTAAAATTTCACTTCAATATTTGAGTATAGAGGAAAGAATTTTTCCTTCTTGGTTGTTTTTAGCTTGATGAATTAAATTGGTGGGTTATAAACACAAACAAAGAGCAGGTAGAGAGTGCACATGAGTACAGTGGACCCGGTGTTGGGGGAACAATAGAGTGCTGGAGATTGCAGAAAGCCCCCAAACATATGTTTATCTAGAGAGTCACTGTTGCTCAGTTCCAGTGATCACTGAGAATTTGTATCCATTGTTGCTAGATTTTCTGATTTTCAATTTATCTGTGTATTCTTTTGCTTTGTGAATATTTGCAAACAAAAAAGTCACATCAAAGTGTGTGTCTGAGGGGCAGTATCTGTGGGATTTTTGCTAGCCAAATGCTTTAAATTTGTGACATCTGATATGGTCATTCCCTCCATAGTGAATGAGCTGTTATTTTTGCATAACTTTAAAATTTACCCTTGTAAGATTATTTTTATTATTCAAGGATTATTGATTGAATGTCTTAGGTATGATGGGGAGAAGAATACAGAAGAAGAGGCAGAGGGAGAGTAAAAACTATGAATACAGATTGCTAATTTTATCTACAAGTCAATTGTAGGAAATATGTGATATTAATTCCATTTTACAGATTAAAAAAACTGATGTTTGGAGGGTTTAAGTAATATCAATGTACCAATAGTACACAGCCAGGAAGTGGCAGACCTGTCTAGTGTACGAGCCAAAGCCTTTTAATTTTTTTTCTTTTTATAAAAATAATTCAAGCTTTCTGTAGAGAATTTGCAAAATGTAAAAGATAATTTGTAGAAGTCACCAGAAATCACACTATACAGAGAAAACTACTGTTAATATTCTTATGGGCATATATATATCTAGTCTTACAAACATATACACATATATCAAACTCAGTATTTTATTACATATGTAATTGTATCTTGGTTATTTTTCTTAAACATTATACCAAGAGCATATTTTATTAGCTATCCTTTAAAAATAATATATTAATGACTGGATAATCATCCTTCAAATAGATATACCATTGTTTATTTAGTTAGATATTTTAATTGTCTCCAGTTTTTCTCTATTATAAATAATGTCTTGCCAAACATCTTTTGGTATAAATCTTTAAATTTAATTATTTTATAGGATATGTTTCTAAGAGTAAAATTACTCGAGCAAAGGGTCCAAAGATAAGGCTTTTAACACCATATGTTTAACTTTCAGAGAGGTTTTTACTGACTTACATCCCCATCCTTATGTCTGTCTTTTTTTTTTATCTCCTTGCTTGTCTTAATTATTATCATAAAACAGTTGTTTGTAAACATGATAGACAATAATGTTACTTTTCCTCTGTGGATAATCTTTCTCTTATTTTTGCCTTCTGAATTTCTTACAATGTCAAATTAATCTTTTTCTGTATTATTATTTTTCACTGCTTTATGTATAGAAAGTTCTTCCCTATTCACAGGTAGATACATGTTTGCTTATATTTTCTTACAGTATTTTTATGTATTAATTAACATTTAACTCCTTAATGTCATTGAAAGGCTGTGCTATCTCAGCTATACTTCGTTGCATTCCCAAGTGAAGGAAAAGACAATGGTTCTCAGCCATAGCGCACATTGAAACAAACACTACGTGGCAATTCATTGTACTACCTTCATATTAGCAGCTTTCTATGCTGAAATGCTGAAAGATTGCCGGAGTAATTAGAGTAAGTGCTGTCAAGGGGTGTTAGTCGGGGTTGGTATTGTAGGAGAAATGAGTCTTGAGTAGTTTTGACTTAGAGAAGGATATAACAGGGTCAAATAGCATACTCCATGCCTGGAGACAAGGTTCAGCCTATAATAATTTGTATATCTAGAAAAGCCTGTATCTATCTTTCTGTAGCTATTGCTTTTATACTTATTACGTATGTATGTATGTATGTATGTATGATTTTGACTATTTGAAGTCTCACATCTTCTATTTTGATCTGTCCTTAATGCCACAAAAGTATCCTGGTACCAAACAGAATCTTATACTATCAGAGCTAGAAATTATCTCAGAGACCATTTTATCTTCTGTAGATACAAATTAATTTCTTTAATAATGAAATGATTTGCGTCAAACACACAGCCAGAGTTGGCATTAGGATCCAGATCTTTGACTCCTCATTCAGTGCTCTTTCCATTACAACAAATTGTTGAAAGGTTCCTTTTACTAGAGTGCAGATACTCATTATGAAGTAATCATATTGAGTTTGAATGTTGAAAGTGCTTTGTTTTCATATGTCTTATCATATGCATTTATAATTCAAGATACAAAGTATAAAATATGTAGACTTAAAAGATTTACTTTGTCTCTAAGGAAACCATGTCAGCATACTGTAAATTTTCCCTATTCTGAAAAGAATGATGTCAAATTATAATTAATCTCATCATTACTTCTGATTTACTCTTTTAAGTAGAGTCATAGTTGTTATACAATTGGACCACATCTCAATTTTAAACTTTGTAGCTTTCCAGCTTGATTATTTCAGTTGTTGTTGTTTTTTTTTCCCCAGTTACACCAACAGAGATAACAAAGCCTAGGCTTTCAGACACATTGTAGAATTTAACTCCCCATTGTGCTGAGCTCTGGTATTTTCCTGCTTGGCATTTTTGACATGAATGAATCATTCAGCAAGTTTTTGAAGCACATCCCCTGTGCCTACTCTTGTGCTGGGAACTTCGGGAACATAATTGTCCTTGTTAATCTCTGATGAGGGTCTTCTTTTTCATTATAAGGTTTGGCTTTCAATTTTGATATTATATATGGGTAAGGTCACCAAGATTCAGTTTAAGATCACATGAGGGAAACTGGATGAAAGAATTTATAAGATTAAGCATAATCATTGCCACCACCAACTGCAAACATCTATTAAGTGTTTAATATGTATCAGGGGCATAAATAAGTGGGGAAAATTGTGACCATAAGCAGTGTATAATTCATCAGAATAATAACAGACTCATAAAAGAATAAATAACAATACCAAGTGGCATATAATAGAAACAACATGAGTTGAACAAGTTGACCTCATATATGCTGCACTTCAAAGGAATGATCAAATACAGGTAGGGTGAATGTGTGTTTGGAGTGAGAGAAGCAGAGGTAAATAGGGCATTACTGATAGGAAAATCAGTATGGAAAAAAGGGCAGAGGTGAAATGTTCATGGCCTATTTTGGAAAAAAAAATATGAAAAAACTAGATGGCAGATGCCATGAAAAGAGAACTGATAATTAGAATCAGGCAGATAGATATTGGTTAAAATCCTAAATCAGTCATGTAGATACTATTTGACTTTCACCTACCTGAATCTCAATGTCTTTTAATCAAAATACTGATGAAAGTATTCACTTCATAGGGTTGGTATGAGGATTACATGAACTATGTGTAAAATGCCTCACATGATATCTGGTACTCATAAGCACTAATTAAATGACAATTCTTTTCTTACTTGTTTTAGCTGGAGTAGAGGTAGTTATAGAAGAATAGAGAGAGGTAAAGTTCTGGCAGGCCTATCTCAGATTAATGATTTATCCTGTAGACCATGGAGAACCACTGAACATTTATGAAGAGATGAATAGCATGTACACAATGCAATTTTAGGACAATTAACCTTCTAATAATTCAGAATGGTTTGGAGAGGAGAAAAATTGCAGACAAAATAAATGTTACTCTAGTCTAGCAGGTAAAAGGGGTCTGTTCCAGAGTTATGGTTGAATTGGAAAGGAAGTTATAGGCAGGGAGATATGACAATGAAAGAATTGTTGCAATTTGGAGACTGGTTATGGAAGGAAGAGAAGGAGAAATAAAGGATGACTTCGAAGTTTCAAAACTGGGTTACTGGGGAAAATTAAAAAATGAGGTGAGATTATTTTGGGGAAAGTATAATTAAATTGTTTTGGTAAATATTAACAAAGCTGTGATATTAAAGTGGAGAAGCGAAAATATTTGTAGTACATCCAAAGACTTGGCTCTGCCAAGGGGATATTTGAACTTTCAATGCACCAAGAGACCATGGTGATTTGTGGCATGTTCATTTCTGTGTTCATAGGTATATATATATTTGGGTTGGTTTGGACCATTAGGGCATAGTGACCCATGTTAATCTTATGGGAATTCTTCACTCTATTTATTTATTTTTAACTTATTGTTTTACTTTTTTGGGGGGATAATTAAGTTTTATTTATATATTTATTTGTCTTTAATGGAGATATTGGGAATTGAACCTAGGACCTTGTGCTTGCTAGGCACCACACTCTACCACTAAGTTATAACCTCCCCCAGGAACTCTCCACTCTAATTCATAATTGGGGAATCCATCTACATGCCAGCTTTAACAAGAGGAAAACATTGACTTTTTTCTATCAGCCTTTTCCTACATATTAGGAAAAATCTATATCTGATGAGGAATTTAGACAGTTAGAATAGTAACAAGCTCAATGTGCAGACTGGGCTAAGGGGAACTGCAGTGACAGTGTGTCCACTAGAGGTAGAAAAAGAGTTAAAGTGAAAAGAAACAAATCTTTGAGAGATGTTTTATTTGTGCTGATTATACAACGGCAGTACAGTCTGCTAGCTGAATTTGAATATTGTACTTTCATGGATTCACTTAGGAAATACAGTGCCTTTTTTAGAATCTAGAAACTTAGGTGTCATTCCTAGGTGTTGGGAAGTGTTCAGTTGTTGAGGAGGTGGCCCCTGTGAATTACTTTAGACAATAACAGCTTTAGTATGATATTTTGGACTTTAACATAAAACAAATATCCCAATCAGACTTGATTTTCATGATTTCTCTTTTATAGGAGACCACAAAATTGGACAAAGCAAGCAGAACTTGAAATGGTTTTGCTCAGGGAGGTCAGACTTGACTAGTCCTATGCGTATGTGGCAATGTGTTATAAAAGCCTCCCACACCTTCAGCATCTTTAATGACTTTGCCCTGGTTTGGCCTTAAATCTTTAGCTCTTGTGTTGATTTCACAAAGGCTTTCTGATAGTTCTTTTCCAATAATTCACATCCAAGTAAACATACCTCCTTTTTATTTCAGCTGATTGGGGGTGGCAGGGAAGTATGTTTTTCTAAGATGGGGACACCCAGTACCTCCAGAAAGGAAGCATATATTCAGGGACAGATGGTTAGAAAAGAAACATTTTTTTCCTCTAGATTTGTATCCATGACAGTCAATTTAGGACCCATATTATATGGGATTGAAAAGAGACTGATTTTTACCTTGCTGAATTATCTGTGACCCTATGGACTGATCAAAAGGAAATGGGGGTTGTGGCACTTCTACATATATTCAAACAATCTGCCTTCAGCCAAGGGTATGACTACGTGCCTAGCAAAGGCTTCAGCATACCTTCTGCCTATTTTGATCTACTTAAAGAAATTGCTTTGTGTTGCTAGAGAATAGCTGACCCCGTCATCCTAGTCACATTTTATCCTTGAATAATGAGGAGAAAATCTTCCTGCAGTAAATGTTCAGTTTATGCTCTTTTTCCCCTTACATCAGAAAGAAAAAAAAAAAGCTTTATGAAATAATGATGCTATCCCCAGCTGAACATAAGGGTTTGTCCCTAATATCTTAATCAATAGTTAGAGTTAGGAAGGTCAGCTCATCTCTAAACTAAAGCTGGAATCAGCTGTCCACCACACAAATGAAATTTGGCAAAGAAGGCCTCAGGCTCATCTAACAGCTCCAGGTCTGCTTCTCAAATGCAAGAGTTTAATAGTTGGCTTTTGGTGTTTATCTTTGACATCTTGACTGAGGGTCTTCAGAAGTTGCGTAGCCTACCTATAGACTCCTCTAAATCCTCATTAGGGTTTCTGTTTCAATTATTCTGCTCAAACCCGTGAGCAAGAGTGTGAAATATGTCCCTGTAAGAGCCCAAATATCAGTTTTTGAAAATCATTGTAGCATTTATTAATTTATTCATGCAGTCAGACATTCCTTCAGCAAATATTTTGGAGCATCTGTTATGTTCCACACACTGGGATAGACACTAGGTATGCAAATTGACTTACAGTTCACTTAGTTAATAATGGCCTATTTAATAAACAACTTCCATGAAAAAAATCTATCTCATTTTTTAACCATTTAAAATTGACCAAAAATTGCTAAGCTCAGGTGCTCTCCTCATTCTAAACATATTTATTCCTTTCTTTTCTTTATTTTGAGATTTTAGGATTTGAGCTAAAATTCTGGTTCTGGTATTTATCAGCTGTGTGATCTTGAGTACATCACTTAACCTTACCTTACCTATTTTCCTTTTCTTATTTATTTTCATTGTCTATATTTTCCTATGTTTAAAACATGGGTAATAATAGTACCTGCCTTATGAGATTGTTGTGAAAATTAAATTTAAATCTGGCAAAAAAAATCTGGCACACAGTTACAACTCAGTAAATATTAGGTAATACTAATTTTTTTACTTTGAAAGAAAATCCTTTTCTTCTCCTCTATTGTCTGTGGGAAGTATGGACAGGAGAAATAAACACACTTGGCAATGGTGAATTCTTGTCTCCTCTCCCTATTAAGAAAGTCAAAGATTTAATGTACAAGAGCATTGAGGCCATTAAAACATTCTGTTTAGTTTAAAATAAGTAAGCCTATGTCATCCAGCTTGACAGAGCAACTCAGATTTGATTAGAGCTTCAGTACTTGCTATGTTTTTACTCTTGGTGTATTGAAGCCAGTTTCATCATGATTTCTATTTCACAATCACGTGGCTTTACCAGTTTACCTAATTTTCATTACTGCACAACTTACATGTATCCTATAAGCCCTGAGAGGTACATGAGTAATATGTTTTGTTAAGAAGAGAGCTTTAGAACTTTAAAAACAATTCTTCTCTTTCCCCTCTCCCTCAAAAAAGGATTTCCCTACAACCAGATACTTTTGTGACCCATGATACCCAGTGATGAAAAAGGAGACTATTATTAGTTCATTTTAATAGGAGATATGAGGCATTAGCCATTATTTCATAAAGAAGTGATGACTTTGGGCTGATGTCAACATAATTATCCAGGTAGCAATCTTCCCGCTCTTTATAAACTGTATTACCTGTGTTCCCTCAAGCCACAACCAAGTTGAGTCATCCATGGGGTATCCAGAGAGTATTGGTTCCAGGGCACACTGCCTGCAGATACCAAAATCCGATGATGCTCAAGTCCCTTGTATAAAATGGCAAAGTACAGTCAGCCCTCCCTATCTGTGGATTTACCTACTGTACTGGAGAATAATAGGTGTGTGAAATGAGTTGGTGGTTTTATGTGAGTGAATGTCAATTAGAAGGTAATTTTCTGTAAAAATAAACAAATCCTCAGAGTTGATATATGATCCTGATGTCTTAAGGTATTAATGAGTTCCCTGAAGGTGACATCGGTAACAAAAATTATGGATTTTTTATTTCTGGAAATTTTATCATAAGGTTCAGCACTCACTTATACACAATGTTCAGTGTAATTTTATTTGGTTCGGCCTAGATAATTATTCTTGCATAGTTGGCTTTAGGTACATGTTAACACATATGCAAGCCTTTTTATTGTCTATATTCAGAAACTGGCCTACTTGAAGACAGGCATGTCTTATCTGCAAATGAAGCCAAGGGCCTTATCCTAATATGATGAAAAATCAAGGACTATTTAAAGCTTTCAGCACAGTTGGTTCTAACTTCAGATAAGCAGGCCAAACAAGCCCTTACTTAACAGAAAATCATCTGCTGTTCTTGGCTTCTCTAATTAACTAGGGAAAAGTTCTCAAATCTCAGTTATCTCAGGTACCATTGAATGTGTTTCATTGTGTTGTTCACCACTCCTGATAACTTCAACTTTGCATTATTAGTAGACCTTTTAACAAATGTTGACATTGAAGTTTTTATTGGGTTAATAATTTTCTGTATTTCAGCAGGACACTCTGAAAATAGGCTAGTTTCTTTCTTCCTTTCTTTCTTTCTTTTTTTTTTGGCTAGTTTCTACATAAGGGCTGTGGGTAGTGACTGCAGACATGAATGTCTCCTTTGCAATTGATAGTTCTAGTATTTTTTTTTGTGCTCCTTACATATTTATCTTTTTCTGTGTGTGTCTGAGAACATTTAAGTTCTATTAGCAAATTTCAACTGTTTAATACAGTGTTATCAACTATAGTAGCCATGTTTTACATTAAATCTTCGGAACTTATTCATCTAATAGCTGAAAGTTTATACCCTTTTCCCAAATTCTCCCTATTTCCCCCATTCCTCAGACCCTGGCAACCAATATCTTAGAAGAGAAATATAATCTCTTTGAGATTACCTACCTCATAGAGCCCTTTGGTGATTAACATAGAAATTCTCATGTAATGGACCTAAAATGGTGCCTGGCAAATAATAAGTACTCATAAATTAGTAAGCATTATTGTTGTTGTTGTTGTTGTTGTTGTTATTATTATTATTATTATTATTATTATACCTTCAAACTGGCCTTAGACAAAATAGTATTAATTCTATTACATGAAATATGAAAGCAGGCATTTTTCCTTCCTGGGGAATTGGGAAATTCTAGGGTAATCAGTATACAGAATTGATAAAAATCTATACCAATGGGAATATCATGGGAGAGGTACTATGGTTCTTAGTAATACAGACACCCACCGCCTGGGCCCATCAGCACAAAGCAATGAGGCACAGAAATCCAGAGATCACCTTCAAACACTCTGAAAAACATCAGTCTCCAGAAACACTTTGAGGAGCTCTGTTAGCTAGTTAGAATCTACTGTCACCAGTAAACAGCTGGCTAACATAAACTTAGCTGTCCTGTGATAAGTAGAGTTAAAAATTCCAGAAGCAGTGTTGTAGAAAATAAATGAGTTTTATAGGACTGTGTGATTATAGGTTGAGCACACCAACTCAGTCATGTTTTTCACCCATTGTTAGCTTCAAACCTTTGAAGCATTTTGTTTTATTGGTTGCAAAGTTGTGGCTTGGAAAAAAATAGAGAGAGAGAAAAGAAAAATGAAAGCAAAGCCTCTATCAATCCATTAAAACACTGCAAACAGTAGTGATGGCTAGCAGTGTTTAATAATCCATCATGGTACCCTACCTTTCAACCCTAAAACTGTCACTCCTAGAAGGTTATTGTTGGAGCACAAATGTGGTTGATTGTTCACACCAGTGTGTTAAGATGCTGTTGGAACTGAAGTATTTGGGGAACACACACAAATGGAACTTCCTGTTCAAACTAAGGTGATAAGGCACTTTTGGCAAGGTTTTGAGTGAGGATATGATTGTTGAGAAAAACAAAACAAACCTGTGTGTGTGTGTGTGTGTGTGTGTGTGTGTGTGTGTGTGTGAGAGAGAGAGAGAGGGGGTGGGGGAGATTTTTCAATGAAAAAAATATCCAAGGATGAGAATTGATCATGTAAGAAACCTCCAAGGGCTAGGACAGTGTCTTATTAACTGCTTTATTTTCTGTTGTTTTTCTAGAACCCAGCACAGTGCTTAGCCCATAGTACATGGTCAGATATTATGCATCAAGCTAAATTTTATTAAAAAAAGTTTGACTGATGCAGTCAGCATTTCCTTTTGCCCAAGCTGTGGGGCAGAGGGATAGACAGTATACCTCTTCCTACTGGCATCTTTGGAATAAGCATTTTCTTACTTGTCTTTAGTCTCAGAGGAGGGATCAACACTACAGTTTCCCATGTCATGTCCTCTTCCAACTTCTTGGAGGTCTTAACATTCACGATTCTTAAATATCGGGAAAAGAAAAAGAAGCTAAAAGCTCAGATATAAGCTCTTCCATCCACATTTTAGAGATGAAATATTTAGTATTTTAAATTAAACATGCCTAAAAATCTTATTCCAGAGAGGCTTTTGCAACTATCCTGCTTACAGAGCTCTAACCTTGGAATGGAATCTGCATATGAATCAAGGTCAGCCTGTTGGAGTTTCTCTAACCAAAGTCTAAATTCAAAATCTCAACCTTAGGGAAACAGCAGGGGCTTGGTTAGAAGGTGGGAGTAGAGAACACCAGAGGGATGACATTTAGGGGACTAGTGGAAGATCTGTGTGATCTTTGGAACTGATAATTATTGTGCCTTCTATCCTGCTTGATGCTTTTAAAAAATTCAGATCAAGCCTTGGAAATTAAAGAAGAAATTTATTTTGAGAAACTGCTGAATAAAGTAAATAAAAACTTAGCCTGTATTGATATGCATACAATGTCTATTTTAAGGAAATCCATGGTCCTGCTCTATTCTGTAGTTGATCAGCTTATATTTTTAGTGTAGTGTAGTGTTCTGTTCTGGGTATCACAATTTATGTGGAATATTGATCAGTCAAGATGTATTCAGACAAGGGGACCAGGATGAGGATGGGTTTGGAAACTAGACATGAGAGCAACTGTTAGGCATAACAAGAATCATTCACCCTGTTAATACTCATAAGTGGCTTCTTATTGCATTTAGATCAAGATCAAGATCAAGATCAAGATCAAACTCTCACTATATCATAAGTTGCCTTAAAGGTGAGGAAGACAGAAAACCAGTTTTATTTCTAGCAAGGCATTCTACTGTCCTACCTACTTTTTACTTCCCACATTCCCCACCCTCATCACACCCTTCATCCAATCTGCACAGCTCACTTAGAATACAATAGGATACAATAGAAAACAACCTGACCTTTGCATGATCTGGTTCCTGCCTACTTTTCCAGCCACATTGCTTCTCTCTTTCCAGTTACTCTCTCATATGTCTCAGTGACACTAGCCTTATTTCTGTACTTTGCATGTACTGAACCTTTTCTTGCTCAGGAAAAATCTTTGTACTCAGGTATTTAGCATGTTTGTTGAGAAATTAGCAGTCAGAAGCAATATTTGCTCTTGTGAATATGTTTTTTCTCCCTCTCCTAACCTTGGCTGCTTTTACTACTTTGATTTGTCATTGCTTCTTAGAAGTTTTATTGATATGCCTAGGTGTGGTTTTCTCTGTATTTCTACTACTTGGGGTTCAATGACTTTCTCAAATCTGTGGGTCTTTTACCAGCTTCAGAAAAATTCGAGCCAAATACTGCTTCTGTATGTTCTTTTCTTTCCCTTCTGGGCCTCCAGTCACATGTTATAGAATTTGCCCTGGAAAAACTAGATTCCAGTTTTCATCTCCCCAGCCCATGAGATCATGAAAAGTTTCTGTTGGCATCTTTGACTCAGCCATCGCCATTTGTTCAGCTTTTTACTCTTTCTTATCATTCATGAAAAAGTGGCAAATGCAGTTATGAGGAAAGCAGTGTGCAGAGAATTGGCCTTATCTTAGTGAGCTTTCTCGCTGGGATTTTAACCCTTTAGTTCCTGGTTGACTAGGCAACAAAACCTATTCCATAAAACAATATCTGTTTTGGTATTTTATCCTGTTTTTTATAGTTTATAGCTTTTCTTGGTAGAAGTCTTGATTGGCAAATTGTTCCTCCTGAAATGCATAGCTGGAAATTAAATCATATTGTTATTACTATTACTATTTTTAGTTTAATTTTTGCTGGCATAATGGATGATCCTATGTACATTTTGAGCAGGTAGTCATCTTCGTGCCACCAGACTGAAGGATTCCCACTGCCTTAATGTATTTTCTCTGTGACAAAGGTATCATAATATTGCTATGGTGCCTGAATTCTGTCCTTTTGGAATCATTTCATTAGGTTAAAGCAGTGTACCTCTAGTTCTCAACAGTGTGATCTGATTGGGTTTTACATTTCCTACAGTGTATTTGTTTAGAATATTCTCCCTCAAGGGGTTCCACAGGCAATAGATCTGTGGTCTCAGGCTTGTTCATATGATGGCAGTGGCTGGGTAACCAGAATGGAAGAAGAAACTTGCAAAGTCTATTAAAGCCCAGAGTTATTGTTCTTAAAACGTTATTTCTGCCACATTCATTTGGCCAAAGAAAGTCACAAGGCTAGCTCCCATCCAAGCGGTAGGGAAGTAGACTTCCATCTGTTGACCTGTGGCATTTTTGCTATTTTGTGGCAACAGTTTAGCTACAAACAGGTTCTAGTCAGTCTTGGAGAAGTAAGTTAGTCCAGGTCCTTCAGAAACAGATACCAAGACAGGATAAGATATGCAAAGATTTATGGGGGGAAATACCTGAGGATAAAGAAGAGTGAGCCAGAGATGGCATGGAGAACCTTTAGACTACACTGAGGACCTGACACTTATGAAGAAGAGGGGAAATAAAATTAAATAGGAATAGCCTTAGACTACAGCAAAGTTCCAAAAATATATTTAAAAACTGGGCAAAAGATCATGACTTTCTACTAGGGCAACCCACCTTAGCCTCCTGCTCATCCACTCTTGTCTTTTTCAGCTTATTGATGTTGATCAACACCCTTGTTGGCTGTTCATCTATATTACTTCTAGGGGTACCATGTTCCATCCACCATCTTCACAACTCCTATGGGTAAAGCCCCATTGGCTATATTAGTGGTTGTTGTTTTTTAATTGTGTCTTCCTGGCTTTTGGCAGTTAAGTCCTATCCCTTGTCCTCTGTTACTTCATGGACCTATTATCCCCATGGATTTTAATGAACCCAAATCTGTGACCACCTTTCCTACCGTCATTATCTCTGGTCTTCAGAGAATAACCAATCCTGAAATTCTTTGTTATGCTAGTGCCCCTTTTACCAGTACATTCTTGATGACCTCAGTGAAGGAATGACTGGGCCCTCCTATGGAACAATATTCTTGGCTGAGTCTTCCAGCCTCTCATAGTCATTCCAGCCTGTCTACCTCTCTAAGACTTTGTATTTCTTCCTTTGTTATCAGGCTAGGGTGCCACATTCATTTCTTCTTCATTCAACATAGGCCATTGCTTTCTCCAGACTTCTAAGAATCCCATCTCCCTAGAAATTGCCACTAAGTCAATGAATTCTTGCTTATCTAGTTTTATATTCTGATATATTAGGTACCCTCAAAATGCAATACCAGGAGTACTTCCCTAACTGCTTGCTGGTACAAGCTAGCTAATTCTTACAGCTCCTCCAGAGTATAAACTCTTTTTTTCCCCCTTATCAGGCCCAGCATGTCCCCAGACAGGTTATCCTGGAATTTAACCCTAGTTATATAACTCATAGCCAGGAGAGGAGGTAGGAACAGCTCCTGAGGGTTGGGAGAGTGGGAGGATAGATGGTGTAATTTTGCAGGGGAGAGGCCTCTACAGCGTTTTCCGGCACAGCAGAAGTGCTGGCCCTTATGAAAAAGGATGGAATACATCTGCAAGTTCAGGGGACTTGGAAATCTGCAGAGTAAACATTTTCAGAGGAATTCATCCAGATGTCCCCCTGCATCTTAAAGTTCTAGATTTTTCTAACTCAGGATCCTAACCTAAATATGACACACATACCTTGGCTGAGCCTTTAAATGTCTCTGGAGCTCTGTGGCTCTGATTATAACATCCCATGTCTGCTTCTCAGCAGTATTTGCTCTTCCACTGTGGGAGATAAATACCTCTATTGATCTACAAAAAAAGTTCTGTGGTTTTAACCTTTAGCCTTTAACTCTTTCTTAACAGCTTTTAGTTTCTCATTAACCCTCTTCAGATGATTCATACAACTTACCAATAATCAGTCTATTCCATTATTCTTATAGACATATTCTTCCCATGTCTTTAAAATGTCTGAATTGTTCCTGCAGAAATATTCCCCTCCACTGGAACATTTCCCATGTCATCACCAGTGAAATTTATCAATTAGGTTTCGACTTTGTGCCAGGAGATGTTTATCCCACATAACACTCAAGTTCTCATTCTCTTTTCCTACTGGGTGATGAGTGAGCTAGTCTCCAAATCCCATGTTACTGCCTATTTTATTGAACCTCTCCTGGATGCATTTGTGTCAGGGTCCTCTGAGAAGACATCAAAATGGGACTAGATATACAGTAGATTTATTGGGGGAATACCCTTGAAGGGTGAAGGGGAAGGAGCTGGATAAAATTGAGAGAGTGTACATATCTTGATGTAGATCACACATCTGTGAAGGAGAGAAGAAAAGAAAGAATTGAGTAGAAAGACAGTTTGGCCAGATCTATAAGGTGTCATTGAGTTATAGTTATCCAGTAGAAAAGCCTTGCATCTGTCAGTAATGGATCTTTATTTGTACCCCTGCCATGCTTTCATTGGCTGGGATCAGCCTATGGGAAGAGTGACCTCCATGTAAACATGGTGATGGATCCAGAGGGGCAACACCTGGGGCCATCAGTTAGTTTGGCTCTGTAAAGCAGGAGATCTGTGGCAGAAATAAAAGCCTCACCATGTGAGTTAACATAAACTGTGGAAGTTTTCTAAATGTTTTAGTTATTATTGCTTTATAAAGCAATTTCTGTTTGATGGGGTTTTTGTTTGTTTGAACCAACCTTCCCTAAACTTTCAACTTTCTAATTTCATTTGGATTGAAATCTGTCTTTTTCAGTGCAAGAGCATAAATACAGAATTACCCTAATTTAAAGTTTCATTTTGTATTTTTCAAGAAAAGATTTAGGTAACAAAATGTTTGGAGGCCTCATCCAGTTTCTGCCTTTAACCTGGCTAATCTCCTTATAAAAGTAATAGATTCTTTGGTAACTAAGCAGCCTAAATGAGAGAATAGAGATGACAATTTATCTCCTTTCTACAACTGAAAAAAAAAACAAAACAGAGTTCATGTCCAATTGCTGGTGTGTCAGTTTTGTCATTTTCACTCCCGCTGGTCTCCACCTACACTTGCTTAGATGAATAGCTAAGTTCTGATGATGCAACTCTGATGGCGTTTTACTTTATGAAAGCCAAGAAATACCAGCATATGGTTCCCATGGGAACCTCACCTCTGTCCCTTTGTGCTACTCTAATGATGAGAAAATAGCAGGTAAATCAGCAATAATTGCTACTTTAGTTGGATAATACTGAAGGGTATAGGCACAATGGATGACACAGATATATTACAATCCATATTTGGAAGTTGTTTTTAAAAGTCTTGATTTTGATCCATATATGAGCTGAACAGGGCTCGGAGGGTATACATACACCGAAGGCTAATTTGTAGGCTTTGGGCTTTGATGCTTTACATGCTGTTATGGTACAATGGATCACATGCTGGGTTACCTGGTTGCTCAAATAATCCCCAGTGATTATATCAGTACTTCCCCAACTATAAGCACCACATAGCATTATTCTCATATATTTTAGTGTCTGTTGTTACAACTTGGCTAAATTGAGCATAAAACAGATGAGATACGGTGAATTGCTCAAGAGCAGATATTTCTAGTCAAGTTGGCTGTCTTTCCAACTCTGGATCCTGATTTTTGATGCTGGGTAGTCAGTCTCAACTTTTATTTGCTGGGATAATACCCATTGTACATATTGGTAATCTTTGGTAAGGTGAATAAACTCAACCTACGACCAGGTCTAAGTATGAATGTGCAGTACACAATTACTAAATGATGTTACCTGAGGAGTACTGAAGTAAAGTTTTGTGTAGTTAAACATCTGCCTACCTTTCCACTGCAACCTTGAATTCTACCGCATTAGAGTTATTTCTCAGGCTTCAGCAACAATGGTATGGTGTTGCAGGACACTGAAAATCCGTATGTTATTTGAAAGAGTCAGATATGTTTTCACACTGGTTGAGTATTCTTGTGAGAGATAGCATCTGAAAGCTTGCCTACCTTGAGTTCATATAACAGTATCATGTACAATCTGATCATTGTTTAAGGGGCTTGAATCTTTAGCTCTTTGAATCCTTAGCTCCAGGAACAGAGATCTGGCAGCCAGGGGAGAAAATTTAAAGGCATTTCCATTATGGAGATATTATTTAATGCACTGTTATTACCATATGCTAAAAGAGCAGTAATAAGTTAGCAGATGCCATTAATATTACCATCATATACTAAATTAAAACTTTTCGGCCCTGAACAGCTAATGTATCTTCAAGTTATTACCAGCAGAGAATACCCCAATAGGGAGAAAGCAGTTTGTCACATATTATAATAAATTCAAGGTGATACTATCTTTGTGATTGTGTGTGTGTATGTTGGTTTACTTATGTGCATCTTTAAGTATGTTGTGTATGTACCACACATTCTGCCTGTTTCACCCCATCTGATTCTGTAGGGTACAACCAAATCTCTCAGAGACTACAGCCAATAGCCTTCATGAAAATAATCCAGTATCCTCTGTTTTCCATAGTATCTCTGGCTTTTCAATGTGCATTCATACTGGCTATCTCATTTGATGCTGTCCACAAATCTGTGATGTAGGTAAGAGTATTAACTTTGAATAACTGAAAATACTAGGGTTCAGAAAGAGTAAATAATTAATATAAGGTCACATAGTTTATAAGATGTAGATCTGGCACTGTAAACTTGGTCTTCTGATCCTTCTGATGTTCTTTGGGTAGAAGTAAAATGATCAAGTAAGGTCTTAGTGGGGAAAATGCCCCTGGATGTATGCGTGTGGGATTGGGCTGTGGTAGAAAGAACCAATCCTTATCTGAGACTGAAATCTAATGAAAATCATGCTTATTATATGTCATCGTTCAACACTAAGATTTTATGAGGTCCTCTTTTACTTTTCTTGAATTTTCAAAAAGAATTGTTTTTAATATCTTAACCTATTTTTCTGGCTTAACTTCACTTGGATCAAAAAATACAATAATGATTATATTTAGCTGTGGAATTCTTCATTTCTTTAATTTTTATCATCAACTCTACTTGTTTATGATTAAAGGTTCAGATTCAAACTCCCACAGAGATATTATTTTGGGGGGAAGGCATAAATCTAGTCTGAATGTACAATTCATCTTTGTTAAGCCTTATAGAGATTTAACCAGCACTAGTAAAACAAATTTAGTGACCAAACTAAGAGGGATTTTTTAAATAAGCAGGAATATATAGCTTTACTAACTACATCTCCTTTAATATCTTTTGGTTCTCTTAGAACTCAAAGTTCTTGAAAGCTGTTAAATTGTCAATTTTGCTGGCATTTCTTGGCTTCAGGTAGTAAGATAAATTGCAAGACAATGAAAGAGGTGAAGCAGGTGGTAAATGAGTATTTCATCTACAATTACCTGTAATCTAAACTCCTAACCCTTCACAACTTCACCACCAAACATTTACTGTATGCAACTCCTTTTAATTTAGTACTTTTCAAGGCAACAAGGATTTATGTGATCATCTAATTTGGGCTTAGCGTTGCAATGAATTTAGAACATTTCCAAGTATGTTTTCTTTGAAACTCTTATTGGTACACTGTCTTTCATGAGCCCTCCCATAAAGCTGACCCTCCTTGGCGCTCTCTATAATAGGCTGTATTATTTATCCTTCCATTTTGTGACATAATTATTGGTGTAACCGTCATTAGTCTTATTTGGTCATGAGCTTCTTAAAAATTGAGACTGTATTTTACTCACCTGTGTGACATCACCTAAAACTGAAATCATAATAATAAGGATTCAATTTTTTTAATGAATAAGTTAAAAGTAGCAAGGTTGGTACTATGTATCTATGAATTGAATTGAAAGCACTTAGTGTTTCTTTGTTTAAATCTTTCATAACTCTCAGTTTCTGCTAGGACAGGCTATCCTTTCAGAACAGATTCTTATGGATTTTTGTTTTCTATGTGTGTTCAGTCTAATTGTTTATGTTTATGGGTCTTCTTTCTATGCTTTGTTTCAACTGTAATTTTAATATAAGATTAATATATTTTATAGGACAGCACAACTACTCATTTTTAAAATCTCTAATTTCTTGAAATTCCATTTGTGGTGAGTTATATATAAAGGTTAATCTGGGAATACCTGAATGAAAATTTGGCCTTGTTTATCTTCCTCAAACTTAAAACAAATGTTTATAGTCATAATTTATTTGGGAAATACTTTTAATTTTACTTTTGAGTAAAATTTTTAATAAATGTATGTTCTCTAGGAGTCCTGTTATTTTATGTTTCTCTCTACCTTTTTATTGATCTATTTTATATCTTCTTTGTGTTCAGTGCAGCTCAGAAGTGGTTATGTCTTCATTAAATAACATTTCTTTCATTGAATCAGGATATATCTACATTTGTGGGGAATAATTGAAACATTTCATATTTTACTCTTGGAATTAATCTTGCCAAATGAATCTACTGACAAACTTGTCATTTGTCTTAATTTTTCATTGCTGAGAACACAATAAATGCATAATAATAGGTTTGATGTCATAGGTATTATTGTACTCCTGATATCTCCCTTCAGTCATTTGGGTTTCATGGAAAAAGTTTTGTTTTTCTAAAGAAAAACTTTGCTTTATTAACATCTGAAGAATACTAAATATTCAGAGGAATTAAAAAGTCAACTGCTAAATGTTTCATTTACAAAATTTCTATCATAAAGAAGTTTCTGGTATCCAAATGTTTAGTGTAATGGAGAGAGGGTCAACAAAGAAGCCAATAAAGAGGAACCTCACAGACTTTATACCAAACTTTGAAATGGAGATTCTTTGGTGATCTTTCTAGTTTCTGTACTGCTCTCCCTCATTATTACCTCTCCACTTAATCTACTAAAGGTTCAGCTCTTCATGTGGAAGATGTGTCCACATCTTCCAAATCAAGAATTAAATAAGATAATACAAAGTTCATTATATATTGTAATATTCTACACAAATATAATTGATTACTTATTAATATTAATAAAGCCCTCACTTAATATATTAGTTAAAGCTAGTTTTTGTAAAGGAAAGCACAGAAAAATGAAAGTACACTAGGCATAATGACTAATAATAGCTGAATTGACCATATAAGTTGCATACACATTACCACACCAGAGGAATGAATCTCCAGTAATGGGGATTCAGGTACCTATATAAAAGGCATGAGGGGGTATGGTGTAGGATATTTTGAGATAGAGTCTTTCTGAAGTTCTGAAATCACATGTCAGTGGTGGACATCATAGTTTTTCTATGAGTGAAGCTTTTTGGGAGGAACTGCAGACCTGTAGAGGGATTTGTAGGCACTTTATGTTGTTCAAACACAGATTACAGATGGAGAGGTGGGGAGCTCTGTAGTTGGAAAGGCAGGTAGGATCTTTTGTCATGGATGACCTATTTAATGCTAAGGAGTCTGCATTTTTACCCTGAACAAAAAGGGGAATTCCTAAAGAAATTTAACCAAGAGTATGATATGATGAGATATGTGTTTTTTGGAGAATGGCTTAAGAGAGATAACAGTAAGCCAGTTAGGATGGGAGTGACTGTGGCTGCAGTCTGAAGAATGAATTGGAATGAGAAAAATAGAAGTAAGGATCAATTGAGAAGCCATTGAACAAATCCAGGGCAGAGATGAGATGGGCTTAAACTATTTACTAGAGAAAAGCAGATGCATCTGAGAGATCAGGATAAAAAGGACTATAGCAATTTGGGGAACTTAAAGGAATCCTGTAGAGATGGGTAAATGAGTGCTGGATAGTTGAGTACTAAGTGAGTTGTGCTGGAAGAGCAGAGAGGTACTTGGTTACAAGATTATACAAGGCTATGCAAATTATATGCTACAGACTAAGTGTTTGTGTTATCCCCAAATTTGTATGTTGAAATCTAATTTTCAATGTAATTGTATTTGGAGGTGGGGCCTTTGGGAAGTGATTAGGTCATGAGGGTGGAGCCCTCACGAATTGGATTAGTGCCCTTATGAAATAGACTCCAGGGTCCTTGCTTGCCCCTTCCATCATGTGAAGACATAGCAAAAAGACAGCCATCTATGAACAAGGAAGTGGGCCCTCCCCAGACACTGAACCTGCAGGTCTTTGATCTTGGACTTTCCTGCCTCCAGAACTGTGAGAAACAAATTTTTGCTATCTTTATAAGTCACTCAGTCTATGGTATTTTGTTGTAGCAACCCAAATGAAGTAGGACATCATATTAAGGAATTTGGATTTAACCCAATGTCTGTGCAAAGCCACTGAAAGATTTTAAGCAGGGGCGCAAAGTGACAGAGCAGAATTTAGAATGAGTTGGGTAAATGGATGGTAAGAAAACAACCTAAAAAGAAGTGCCAAAAAGTTCTGTATTTTAAAGAATCACTTTGTTGTGGTCCCTGAACTTTCTAACAGAGTTTTTTTGTTTTGTTTTGTTTTTTTCACTTGACAGGTCTAAATTGGTGAGGTCCAACATTTCAGTCATGTTCAGATTCTCACATAAGGGGAAGGTAAATACATGTTTAATTACTGATTTTTATTCATTGCAGAGGAAACAAGAGATGTTGGGTATATTTGTCTGTAATTTTTCTTTTATCTTATATAACAGTAAAATGAGCTGGCTTGCATTATTAATATACAGGGGATAACAGTCATATAAGATTTTTTTTATGGTTTAAATCTCCATTCTCTTTTTATCCTTCATTCATTTTCATATGTTTTTACTTTTTGCTGTCAAAGGAGCTAGAATTAATACGAATCAAAGGAAAACAGCTGATCTATTCAACCCATTCTTTTCCAATAATGAAAATGACTTTTAGACAGATACCCCTCATGTAAATGGAGCTGTTGTAGCCAGACTTTCTCCAAACTGGAGAACTCCTTTCTCCTTTGTGTTGAGGATTAAATTGCTAATCAATGTTTCCTCAGAGTTAGCTTCTTCCATGTCCCAGCTGGGGCTGATGAAACAGCTGTTACAGTGAACTAGCCTCTCCACCTCCATGTAGCACCAGCCGGCTTTACACATCATCAAAGCTTCCAGTTTCTTAGATGATGTGATTCAAATGGCTTGCTGGCCATGGTCTTTGCCCAAAGTATCTACTTGACTAGCTCTACCCGGGGATTGTAATCTTAGTAGTAATAATTTATTGAGGTTCAAATGCCAATATGATCTCAAAGTGGGAAGCCCTTAAATTATTATCAGTAAATACTTTATCATAAAATTAGTTTATCCTTTTAATTTCCAGGCTCTAAGAAAATGGGGCAGAATGTAAATAGGGTTGAATAGAACGAGGACATCAGGAAGAATTTACAGAAGGTATTACTGCCAGAAAAAGCAAACAGGTGGGACATGGCAGTGCAGGATCACAGACAGCAGACAAGACTGTGTATTGGTTTGTGGACCCCAAGAGGGGGAGCGTTACTATTGATGGGGACTGGAGAGGCATAGCAAATAGGTTTCCACTTTTAATACAGTTTTATAGGTGGTAGTTATGCTACAGAAGTATGTAATTTTCGATACAGAAAGAAATATATCAAAAGCAAGAAATTCCTCCTGGGTAACTATTTTGTATGTAATCAGAATTTTCTGGGCGTACTTGGGAGTTCTTATTTACCATATCCATAGGTCAGTGACACTGTCCAGTGCTACCTAGCTTAGTTTATTTCTACCGTTAACCTGTTTTTACTTTGGCAAAATTAGCCAAGGAGGCTAATGGAAGGATTATTTAGTTAATCTTCTGCCAAATGTGTTTTGTTTGGTTTTCATCCACCTCTCAGAGCTTCCCATACACCTCCAGTATTACCCACTCTAAGGTCTGCACTCAGACTGGAATGCATTTACAGTTGTATAATAGAGCTTTTGAAGCCCCTTTTAGTCTCATACAGAAAGCCACAGTGGTACAGGGATGGAAAGTAAGGGTTTTAGAATCTGATAGGCCTAGGTTAGCATCATGGCTCTGCAGTTTACTAGCTTTGTAATCTTGGCAAGTTAAGCTTTCTGAATCTCCATTTCCCCCATTTGTTGTGCAACAATATTAATAGTACCTACCTTACTGTGAGAATTGAATGAGATTACACATGTAAAAGTGTTTCACAGTGCCTGGTACATTGTAGTCTCTCAGTAAATGTTAGTTATAAGTGCGTTATCTATATTACTTATAATTTTAGTATCTTGTAAACCAGGAAGCTCTTTTTTTTCTGTCTCTCTCTCCTCTTGCTCCACAAAGATAGGATAAAAGAAGGAGCTTAAATATGTTTAGAAAGAGGTAGTCTAGGCTTCTGCATCACTGTCCTTCACTCTTTCCTAAGCCTGAGTCTTTAAGGGGAAACAAAAGCTGGCTTAGTCATTATTATACGTAAATACATTTGGTCCCATCCTTTTCATTTGTCCTAAACCTTCCACCTGCAGTCTTCGCTGCTCTGCACTGACCTACACAGATATCCACGCTCTTGACACTATTGTCAGATACCTTATGGCAGTTATTTGCCAATTGCAGAAATTGATCCATTGCCATTACCCTATTCCTCTTCAGGGTCATCTTCTTTATATTCCCCTGTCCAGGGAAAAGTTGCCACTGACAATAACAACTGAGCATTTAAAACCTTATCACCTCTGAGAAGCTATCTGCTATAGTTCTTCTCCCCAGAGATTTTCTATGAGAGAGAAATACAAAGTAATTTATTTATAACTTCTGAGTGCCCACACTGGTTTCTGACTCTAGTCGAGGATATTGTTCCCAGGTTGCATTTTCAAGGCTTGTTTCTTTAAGTGGAATAGTTCCAAGACTGGTCTTTTTCTACTGTATTGAGCAGAGGACATTTTTTTTCTTTTGAATACTATGTGGCTGGATTTTCCTCCTATACCTAGCCTGGTCTTCTTACTTCCAGGGGTGTAGTGAGGGTTAGCTTATATTTTGAAAAACTCTCTGAGCTCCTTGGATGAAAAACATCACAGAGAATGAAAATATACAGGCAATAAATAAGTCATGCTAATTGGTTGCAACAGATCTCTAAAGATGCCTCAAGACTCTGTTTCTCCAGTCCAGCATAGTGCAGTGTTTATCAAATATACAAATTCAAAAAAAATCTCTTTTGAAGGGAGCAAACAAAATTTAAGCGTTCTAAAAAGCGATGTATAAAGTCAGAAAGTCAAAGGAGTCAACCAATAGCCAAGCAAACAGCCATCCTGAGACACACACACACACACATACACAAATTGAACTGTAGTGCAGGACGAAGCAAATGAGTTTTTAAAATGGGTATATTTTGAACACACTAGGAAATACAAATTTGTATTATTTCTAAGCATAATGTGCCAAATACAGGCTAACTGCTATAGCTTCAGGGATCTCTATTTGAAATTTAGTATAGTTAGTAGATGACATGTGAAAGACATGGAGTAGATGTAAGAGAAAATAGAGGTCCAATTGGTTTTAGTCACATTAAGTGTTTGAAAGATTTATTTATGAACTAGTCTTTTGGCATTTGAGCTAAAGGGCAGGACACATATCTTTCACTCCATTGCCAAGAATCTACTTTTACAATAATGGTTTCTTTCAGCTGTGGTGTTTATATTAAACATGAATTGCAGATATGTGAGCAAATTTTGTGTTCAGCATCCTTCTGTCCTTGGTTTCCCTCAGTACCATTCCCATGCACTCACTGCCCTTAATCCATCCTTTAGTTACCGTCTTCGGTAGCCTCCCCAACTCCAAACCTTCCCTGGCTGCCCCCACCCCCTTCACCCATTAAAACTCAGCTGTCCACTGTCATTATTCACTTAAGGCCATTATCTTTACTAAGTAAACTAATTTATTTTCCTTTCCAGAGCATACAATTACATTTGATCTGGGCCTTTCCGTTACTAAAGCCAATGGAGAAAGAGATCGTTAAAATTCTAGAAATTGTACTGGGGCCAGTGGGGAAGTTTTTTGGGGGGAGGGGGATGAGAAAGAGGTAGAGGATATTATTAGCAAATGTTACCTAATATCTTGACGTTATCTGATAACTCTACATATTATTGACAGTTAGGGTAGCCCTAAGTCCATGTAAATAATATGTGCACAGACATTACTGGACTAGCCTGATAGAACAGTGAGAGAAATTGTAGTTTGGTCCTCTGGAGGGTGGTGGCTATGATCATAGTTCTACACTGCACACAAACCATTCCAACACTTGAGAAGAAAGGTTTATATACATTTTTTCTTCACAGTTTGAGAAATGCTGGTAGGCTTAATGTCAGATAGAAGAGATACAGGAAAGAAGGAGAGACAAATGCTTCTTAGGGAGATAATGCAGTGAAACAGATATTTTCCTTACATTGCATAATAGTCAGCATTCTTTCACTTGTGGTAATGGAACAGAAAATAACAGGCTAGGTTAGTTGGCTTTTGTTGTGATTGTAACTGGGGCAAAAGTGTGTGGTTGCTGATGAGTAGAAATAAAAGAAACCAAGACTGGCTTTATGATGGTATTGGAAAATACAGAGTTAATTAAAGAAAAAGAAAATAATGGATCAGGAATGTGAGAAGATAGGAGAGAAAAAGACAAGAGTTAACATGGGATGGCTATGACTTGGAGTTTTGGGAAATAACAAGAGAGAAGAAAAAGATATTGGGACATTATAATGACTGGGATTTTGAAGAGATAAGTAGATGAGGAAGGAATTTTGTAGTATGTAGATGCTGGAAGTTTTTCTTGGAATTTCCTTACACCTCAGTACATATTTTAATAGTTTTGAATTATTTTTTATGTATTGATTTTGCATTTCTTTATATGCAACACTGAATTGAAATTGGTCCACATGGTGGATTAGCTTTATATGGATTATGAAAAGATACAAGTTTGTCTCATAGAACCCAAGGGCAGTGGGATGGGCTGAATTGTGTACCCCACAAAATTCATATGTTGACGTTCCAACACTCAGTACATCAGAATGTGACTGTATTTGGAGATACAGATTTAAAAGAGTTAATTAAAGTTAAATGAGGTCATAAATGTGGGCCCTAATTCTATATGACTGATGTCCTTATAAGAAGAGGAAATTAGGACACAGCCACACAGAGGGGAGACCATGTGAAGACACAGGGAGAAAATAACTCCTACAAGCCAAAGAGAGAGCCTCAAAGGAAACCAACCTGTTGACACCTTAATCTCAAATTGCTAGGCTCCAGAACTGTGATAAAATAGATTTGTTTTTTAAGCCAATGTAGTACTTTGTTATAGTAGTCCTATAGGACGAATACAGGTAGAAACGCATCTTGGCCTTGAAAAAGGACTAGAATCAAGAAATAAAAGCTGCCATAAACCTAGGGAGTACTGTCTATTGCTTAATTCTCTTTCTTGTTTCATTTTTCTCTTATACTGAAGACTAAATTTCCTTATTTCTATGCCTATGTGGCAAAATATGGTTGCCCTACAACTCTCAAATCTAGAGTCACATAAAAAGATTGACTTGCAATTTCTGAATTTTAGATCTGAATCTCCAGAAGAGAAAGTTTGATCAGCTCAGCTTGGCTTGTGTGTCTGCTCCTTGCCAAACAGTGGTAAATTAGGGCAAGAATAGTTGGGGCACGTGGTGCAAACATGGTTACCAGAGACGCATCCCTGTGGACCTCTTTTATTATATTTTCTTGTCACTTCTGGCTACTCCATTGATTCTCTTATTTTATCACAAGTGTTTAGAAGGGATATCTAAAGATATTTATGTAGCATTTTAAGTTATTCTGTATGAGGAGGTATTTTTCTGCTAATCTAGTCTACTCTACTGCCAGAAATATAGAATATATGTTTGTAACATGCTAGGCAAGTACATTGATCGGTGCCAGGAAACATTTCTCTGCACATATAGTCCACCATATTGCCCGAAACATAAAATATAGATTATATGGAAGTAACATATTAGGTAGATCAGTTCCTAGGTATATAATATACATAACAAATGTGGCATAGATCCTTATGTTTGTGGTTGATGGACTAAAGGAGGGAATAGGATGAGGACCAAAAATTAAGAATACTATCAATAAACAAATGAAGAGCCAAATGATCCATTGTAAAGATATATGTATACCATTCATACAGTCTAGGATAAAAGATGGATAGGTAAACCATTTTAGCCATTCAGCAGGCAGCTAAATACCACTCTGATTATGGGGGAGGTATTGTATTTTTTTCTCTAAATGGAAAGCAAAGTAAACATTTATTTTTAAGAATTTCAATTTCAAGTAAGACATTTGCATCTTAATCTTTTGAAAAGTTTTTTTTATAAGTCATTTAAAGGACTCTAAAATAATGTTCCTTTTTATAGTTTGACTGCTTGGCATTAAAAACAGAGCTGAATGTTGCCCTTCATGGCGCAGTATGGAAAAGGAACATGGATTCTCTTTCTTTCTCTGCCCTCAAGAGCTCTGTGACTCTTCAAGCAGGAACTATCTGAAGCTCAGACCATATAGTTGTGTTTGGCCTTCCTCCTGTTTGACAAACCTTTCCCCTCTTTTCATTATTTTAATTTCAAAGCACATAGCAGTTTGATTTTCAGAACTTCATCTCTCTGTGTGAAGAAACAAACTGCATATTTAACCAGTTTTTTTCCCCTAAGGGAGGCTAGTCAAGAATTTTAAACCAAACCAAAACATCAAATATGCATATTAACTATCATTATTGTTTAGTTAATCTTATCTTTCCTTCCATTTCTTTCCAAGTAAAAGAGTAGCCCTAATCATACATTTACATGATACATATTCTTATGTATATCATGTAAATATATATATGTAGGTATACCATATATGTATATATGTGTACAAATTACTTGAAAATATATATTATATCTGATGGCTGCATATACTGTAATATATGGTAGCACACTTAAAAATATTTGGACTTTCATTTTTTGTTTAATGGAAAAAAACACTGAGCAATAATGGCTTTAATTACAATCAGCTCCATGAGGGTAAAATGAAATTTCTGACCTTCTCTCCAACTACACTGGTCATGGATGGATTTTTCGATTCCTTCTCTTCTGGACTCATCAAAACAACTTAAAGTTACTATGAGAATCTTCCAGATTTATACTTTCTCAATTGTCAGGTTCTAGGTCACCAACACAAAGTCAGGAAATATTTAATAGGTGTGGTTCACTGGTGGGTGGTATGACACTCTTGGGGCAGAAGAATAAGCAAGTGCAATTTGGGATGGAATTTGAAGGCCAACGAAAATTTGTCACTAATTTTCATTGGCATTCATTGGCCTTAGCCACATCTATTACTGAAAGGGTTCTTTTGATGTCATGCACAGGAAAATCTGGAAATGACCAATATCAAAGTACCTTTATGCCCTGAGCACATTGTAAATGATTAAGTGGAGGCTGAAAGTGAGAACTAACCCTCTGAGTTGAAATAACTGGTTTCTGATAACTAGTAATGTATTTGTTCAGTGCTTCTAGTTTCATTTGCCGATGTTGCTCAATTCATTTATTTTTTAATTTATTCATGTCATTCATTCCTACAACAAATACTTACTGTGGGCCCAATGCATGCTAGGCATAGTTTTAGACACCAAGAATCCAGTGATCAGTAAGACATACAGCTACTGATTTACTTCTCCCTTCTTCCTGAACAGTAGCTCATAATATAGATCTTAATTGCAGTCAATACCTTTTTTTAATGTGTTAGAAGCTAAATCTCTTGTAAAAGGAAAATGTGGTAAATTTTAAACTTAAAATCTCTTCTCTCTTGCTCTTACTCTAGTTCTTTAGCAATATGGTCCAGGTACCTCTTACTTTCTCCTATAACAGTATGAGCTGATCAAAGGCCATCTCTGGTTGTGGACTTCATCTCTGAAGCTATCAATTCTTAGGGCCAATTCATCAACCCTGAAAGTTCCTACTAAAATGTGATGATTATTTCATAGGCACAAGTGGGAAGAAGCCTGTAGGAAGATATGTATGGGCTATAGGAAAAGAATTTTAAAGTCATTGATGGAGGACAATTTCTTTCCATTAGAAAGCATAGCTACAAACTCTTAGGAAATAATGTATTTAACCAAATATAAGAAGTTATTAGTATCTCTACCATCTACACCTTTCTGGAGGTGTTACTGTAACCATAACACATACAGTGTACTAGTTTTATGAATTTTATTGTTTCACTTCACAGATATGAGCTATATATTGAGATTTAAACATAAATAATTACATCTTGTCTATGACTACATGTTACTTGGCTGTTAGAAACAACCCTATGACATAGAGATCATTGCTTTTAAATATGAGAATATTGAAGAATAAAGAGATTATATTCCTTGAAAAATCAAAGATCACATAGCAAAATAGTTGCCAGCTAGGACTCTAATCCATGCTACCTGGCTCAAGAACTCATTATGTGGTAGGCACTATGTCAGGTGCTGGGGATGCAGCAGTGACCTGTTCTTTTTGACTAGTGTGAAAGAAATACATGTATCAAGCACCCGAAGAAATAGATGTGAAATCATAAATGTGTAAAGTGTTATGAATGAGAGGCTTATGACCAATGAGACTTTATAATATGGTGGTTTGAATTATTCTAAGTGGTTAGGGAGGGATAGCCTGAGCTAGTGATTCTTAAGATGAATTCAGAGTTTGAGTTGACATTAACTGGATGTGAGAGAAGGGACAGACAGACCATAGAGACAATAGTATGTGTGAAGATACTAAGCTGGGAGGAAGAATGGTGAGTATGAAAAACACAAATCAGATCAGTGTGGCTAGAGTACAGTGTGTGGCAAGGGAACACTGGGTGTATTGATGGAGAGAAGATGGTCCTAGAATAAGAAATAGTACAATAATAAGAGGTCTTAGAATGAAGAAGAAGTTCTAGGCTGGCGCATAAAGGGATTAGACTGGTTACATTAATGAATTAGTTTGTATCCTAATGGCACTAGAAAACCAGTTGAGAGTTATAAGCACAAATGAGTTCACACAACATGATTATATTTGTATTTTGAAAAGATTATCCTGGCTATAGTATTGAAGATATAGGATGAAAGTAGATTCATGTACATTAATGGGGAAGCAACTGTATTTGTCTAGAAAAAAATAATGGTGGTTTGGACCCAGCTAGAGGAAAGAAGTACACATATTTGGAAGATATTTAGGAAGTAAAGCTGTCAAGTCTTAGAGGCGGATTGGATATGAAGAGTAAGGAAGATGAATGTATTAAGGGTCAGGGAACATGGTCAGATTTATATCTTTAAAAGGTGATTTCTGAGTCAGTGATCTTTCTTTTTCATTGTGGTGACTCTTTTACACTTTCAAAGGTCTTAAAACTGGAGAGCTGAGAGAAACCTTAGAGAGTCACAAATCTTGTTTCTCTTCCATCCCTTTATAAGAAGACAGAAGGGTTATAATTTTCAAGTCTGACAGCTAATAAGTGGCAGAACCAGGACTGGGTCCACATTCCACAACCTCAATACACAATGGTAGCTCACTACAGAATCAAAAGTTCTTATGTTCATAGTTTATACCAATTGGTGTGAGGAGTCTGGGATTGGGAGGAGAGGCTGGCCTTGGAGATAGGCAAGATAGTTATGAGAGAATCTGGAGCAGAAGAGACAAATGATAGTAATTCTATAAAACATTAGAGTTGACAGGTCAGGACAAAGATGAATATGTTTAGAATATGTCCTCTTTTTTATCTTTTTATTTATTTTATTTTAACATTTTTTATTGATTTATAATCATTTTACAATGTTGTGTCAAATTCCAGTGTTCAGCACAATTTTTCAGTCATTCATGGACATATACACACTCATTGTCACATTTTTTTCTCTGTGAGTTATCATAACATTTTGTGTATATTTCCCTGTGCTATACAGTGTAATCTTGTTTATCTATTCTACAATTTTAAAATCCCAGTCTACTCTTGTTGATGTGGCTGATGATTGGGGGAACTATGGGTCTATACTAACAAATATTGATGAAATAAATTGAAAGTGGAATGAAGATCCTGATATTTACATATATTCAAAGTGTCTCTCCACAAAATAATTATTAATTACAAAAGATAAAAAAAGTGGAGAATAAAAAAATTGGAGAAAAGGTAAAAATAGTGGAGAAGCTCTGCAGGCACCACCCTAGTCCAATGGTCAATGTGAACACCATCTGTAATAGGACAGATTGAAATTGTGCACCACCTGATAGGATGCAGTGAGAAGAATGCTGCATCACTTCCATGATTATCCTGTCAAAGATGCATACCTTGAATTTATCATGAGACTACATCAGACAAAATAAAACTGAGGTGCAGCCTATAAAATAACTGGCCTATAATCCTTAAAGATATAAAGGTCATAAAAGCAAAGTTTGAAGAACTGTTGCAGTGAAGAAAATTAAATTGGCATGACAATCAAATGCAATACATAATTATAAATTAGATAATTTGCTATAAAGATCATTATTGGGATAATTGTGGACACTTGACTGGGGGTCTGAAAAATAGTGATGTAGCAGTGTAAATTTTCTGATTTTGATGGTTGTATTGTGATTATGCAGGAGAATGCCCTTTATGGTAGAAAACACACAGTAAAATATTGTGTCGATGTGTCATCATGTTGGGAACTTATTCTCCAGTGGTTTAGGAGAAAATAGTTTTTTGGCCTATACCTCCATAATTGCAAATTTTCTATTAGTTTAGCATTATCTATGTACAAAGGGACAGGCAATATAATGGTAGTGGCTGAGAAAATAAATGGGCTTTGAAAATCAGATTCTTGGCTTTATCACTTAATAGTTGTATCCTACTGAACCATTCCCTGAATCTCAGTTTTCCTATCTAATATATGATGATAATGATATATTCTCACTGGGTCTACATTATAGTTAAGTGAGAGATGACATCATGACCATCATCATCATTTTTTCCTATTGCTGAGAATTTCCTATATGCATTGAATTAATGGAGTACAGTACTTGTCAAAGTCTCTGTGATGAAGGATCAGATATTTTAAAAGTTTAATTTAATTCATCATTGATTAATACTTTAAAAAATACAATAAAAATGAATCACTAAAAATGAACTTAATATAAAATACAAGCCTATATTTTATTAGATTCAACAAACATGAAATTACATTTTCATAAATATAATAACACACATCATAAGAAAAATAAATTAATTATAGAAACTATGTTATTCAATGAAAGTGTAAGTATAGGCAATTAATGGTTACATGAATAAAATAGGAATTCCCTCTATCAGGTGTCTATATGCACACTTTAAAAGATACTGTGTATATCAACAACTAAAGTTTTTAATTTGACAAATGAACCTGCTTCTGGATAATTAATTTACATAATCTAGGCTGGAACAATGATGCTACTTGTAAGGAATAATGTATGTGTGGCTCTTTCTGTGTTTTGTTTTAATAACACTTAGAATAGACAAATACATCTCACATAAGTATGTTGACAGGAATAAAAGAAGCTTTAAAGCAATTTCAACAAGCTCAAGTTATTTATTTTTAACCTTTTACTCAAAATGAAATGAATGATGCTGTTATTTCAAAATTTATCTTCAAGTGTTCATTGATAGTCCCCAAATTTTAACCTGTAAAATTATAGTAGAATTACCTTTTGACGAAGGAAATAGATTTCGTATTTCATACATGTTTGGGTTTCAGTTGATAAACTGACCTTAAAATATCACACATTGTAGTTGTAATGTGGTCCTACTGAGCATGACTACAACACCCCTTGCATCCAATGCAACTCTTCACATGAGTTCAACAACACCTGAATTGGTCAAGATCCCCGTTCAATGAGACAAGCACTTTCTTAGATATTGTGACAATGTCAATGTGGTTATAGAAGTTTCTAAACTTAGTTTCTATGCTTATCTCATTGTGGACTGGTAAAAAAAAAAAAACAGTTCACTTACTGGCATTGGTTCAAAGACTACATTGAGTACCACTAGTTTAGAGCTTCAGGTGGATTAACTCAAGAAATAATGTATGTAAATCACTCAGCACAGTGAATGATACATAGTAAACACTCAATAGATACCTAGTGTTGATGCTGACATTATTAATATTATTTGAAATTTTGACCACCAAGCTTGAAGGGCTTTGCTTAACGGGAAAAGTAGCATTCAGTAGTCAAGCATACACAGCTCTAAGTTAAAGTACACAGACCATCTAAATAGATGTTCACTCTGTCATCCATTCAAAAGCAGGTGCTATCCATGCAAAAAAACAAGTAAAAGTTTGCTTCATTAGTAACACTTGTCTGTCCATGTAGTCTACCTAGTTTTGGTGCAGACTCCTTTGAGGAAATACCTGTGCATGCCCTATTACAAACCATTCTGATTTTAGCTGAAGCGCCCAGCAAAGGGAAACATGAGGTTTAAGTAGTCTCTTCAGGTTATTGACTAATGAGTCTCTTTATTTCCTGGAAACATGCCCCTCTTGAGCTAAGCCAGGGGGTTCCTGATGCTCACCCTTATATTTTCCTTATATGTTCTTCCACTACTGGGGATATTTGAACCCAGGAGTTGATATTTTGAAATTGTCTAATGGCTGCATGGAGACCTTACAAGATTACAAAATTGATTTTGTTCACTTTCCAGATAGAAGAATGGGCAAGTTTGCTTGATTCTAGTTCATTAGCCAAAATTTTGAGGACCTCTGGCAACTGCTTCTCCCTTTTTCTTTGCCATATTTTACCCTCAATAAGTGGTCTTAGTAAACCAGATCTTCTTATTGGTCATAGAAGAAATGCTGTGTACTGTTTTCTAATGAATATTCCACCCTTGCTATGAGCCACCAATTTGGTCCCATAATCATCAAAAGAGTATAATCCGGGTAAAATAATTCAGTAGTGAAAGACAGCACAGCAGAAATATATGAGTAACCAGTAGACCAGTAGAGAATTCCTTGGGTAAGAAATGACCAAAGAAATAAAAACTCTTCCTGCTATATTATAAAATGACCTCAGGCTAAGTTTATGGACCTAAGATACCTGGAGAGTACGTATTCTTCTTTTATCTGGTATGTTTATTTATTTTTATTTATGTATGATTTATTTTTGTGGCATTGTTTATGACATTGTTTTGTTACTGTCTAGAATGTACATGCATATTTTCTGTATCCAGTTGCAATTTTTGTGGGTCAATAGTTCTAGCTATGAATTTTATTTTAAAACATTGTTTCATCATGGTTATTATTAATTGTTCAATTATCACTCTGTTCCTGTTTTTATGTGTATATGGCACAGCAGGCTTGAAACATTAGAGTAAGAGAGACCTAGCCCCCCAACCCAAGAAGACCCTGCTTCATAGTCAGCTCACAGAAATATCTCTAAAAAACAACTGGAATGGGTGAAAAATTGAGAGTAGCAGAAGCCTTCCTAACTTCTGTTTCCCAGTTAACTTAATCTACTGAGCCCAGATTCCAGTATGATATCTCTAACAGTAAATGCCACAGCTACATTTCATTGTGAAAAAAAAGAATTCTGAGCAATCCATAGTCCAATTTTGACTTTTAGAAAATGACTGTCCTCAAATTTGAGAAAACTTTGCTTTCTGGACTAGGAATAATTTTGGTCTTTCCCACAAGTTTTAGTAAAAATTTATAGAGACAGAATAAACTTCTACCATTAAAAAAATCAACTGAAATTTGGTTGGACTTGATAAGAGACATCTTTCTATTTTCTTACATTTGAAGAGTATCTCCTGGGTAATAGTGAAGAAAAATAGGTTAACCTGGACTTTGCTGAGATTAATTGAAAATCACAGTTTCCAAATGAGCACCACAAAAAAGCCTACTGCATTATAATTGCATTATTGTTTTCCTCAAATTTATATTATCTTGATGTTTCCAAAATATATATCATGGCTTAATTAATCATCATGCTGATTTAACAATTCTCTATTCAAAAAGGAAATATATATATATATATACATATATGTGTATGTAAATACATATATGGATTTCATAAACTTCTCATCAAATATTATTACTGTGTATTATTTCTTGATAAATACAATTGTTTTTGTGATCTTCTGTTAACCACAGTTTCCAGGTTTTAACATATTAACCTTCTGAAAGAAATATCATTCTTGCTCTCAATGTATACTCTGTGGACAATTAATTTATAAACCAGTTAAGGGTAAAATATGTGCTTAAATAGGCCTTAGAGATAACCTTTACTAACCATCCAGTGTAGAGTGAGTCCCATCCCTTCCTGCCATTCTTTATATGGGACAATTGTTTATTTCACAGAACTTACAATTTTCAGTAACTTTATTTTCTTTTTACTTGATGTCTTCTTTCCCTTGCCTCCATTAGAATATAAGTTTCATGAGGCAGGGCCTGTGCCAAACATGTTCACTTTTGTAGTCCTAGTACTGGAAACATTGCCCGGCACATAGTTGAAACCTGATAAATTTCAAGAGAATGAATGAAGATTCCTATAATTCTTTATAATAACCCTTATACTTGGCACCATAGTAGTTATTCAGTAGCTTTTTATTGGTTATTATATCTTTGGATATGACATAAGTAGGTTAGAGCTATTTCCTCTGTGCAGTGATTTTAATACCGAACTTGTTAGTTAGGATGATACTACATTCATTTCCTATTATTGTCTAAACAAAGGCTGAATCTCCCCAGAGTGCCAACTCTAATAATGTACTCTCACTGTTCCACAGAGTTCCTGAAACATATGTAGCCTATTTTTCAATTTGTTTGATCAACGTGTAGTATTCAGAGAAGTTAAGTACCATATGTGACCAGTAAATCAATGTTGCTAAGGAAAATAGTGCAAAAGCAACACCCAGTGCTGGAGAGGAGCAAGAAAGAGTGAATCAAAAAAAAAGAGGGAAAAAACCCAAATACAGTCATTATAGTAGAGATTGTAGTAGAGAGGAAGGAAGCAGATAAACAGCTGGTTACTTACCTGGTCTCTGAGAGCTAAAGTGGGAAGGACCCTGGTTTGAAAATCTGATGATCTTGATTTGAATCCTAACTCTGCTACATAATAACTGTGTGACCTTTAGCAAATGGCTTAACTTCTTGGATCTTGTTTCCACCACTCGCAAAAGGGGGTACTTGTGGAATACTGTATTAAATGAAGGCATGTATATGTGGCTCTATGGACAACTACATTCTGTATTAACCATAAAATTTAATTTCAGATAATTAAAATTTTAAATTTGTTTGTGATTGTCCTAATAGGCTTTGCCACTTACTTTGGTAAATTATTTAACTATTGCAGGCCTTAGTTTCCTCATCTGAAAAATGAGCATAATTGTATCTACCTAATTGGATCACTGGGAGAATTACCTTGAATAGTGCCTCAATACGTAGAAGGTTATTAATACATTGAAAGATGTTTCTGTTGTTATGGCTAATGATAAACCTAATTTCTCTAAAATGTGTGTGTGTGTGTGTGTAGGAATGAGGAAAAGAACTTACTTTATAGGAGATTGCATCAGAGGGACATACAGAAAGTATAAAAGGGCCGCTAATAGACTACAAAGGTCAATTTAGAGATTCTATGATCCACTATAAGCTCCAAAATTAGTGCATAACTTGGAGAAAACTTCTGGACTTTCTAGAGGAGATGCACCTTCTAAAATAGCATGATAATGCCACTCATCCCCCCAAGTTGTAAACAAATAATCAAAATAGTGGTTTGGGGACATTTTGCAAATATAAGCGTGTTATAAAACTGTATAATGAGAAAATTTTAAAAATCTACTTCATCTTGTTCAACAATAAAAGTTGGACAGGTAATACTACAAAAGTCAATAGCAATAATAACAGATTATATACTTTTCCACCCTTACAATCAAAGAAAATAGACCAGGCAAATTTTCAGAATAAAAGGTCATTTTCTTGGATAGAACATCTGGCGATAAGAGATTTGAGGGAGAAGAGTTTCAAAATGGTGCAATGAGATTCAATGAAAATCAACTTAAGCACCCTCTGCTGAGCTAGGACAGCTTGCTCTAAACACTGTGGCAAGAGAGAGAGGGTGAGGCTTACAGAAGCCATGCTCATCTAAATCACCCCTCTTCTTTCCTTTCCCATTGACTTCTCTCCCGCAATAGGTATACTTTTACAACTGTTAGCTATGTGAGGAGGCTTTGCTTTTAATGAGCTCATCTGGATTATGACCAGTATGGTATGCTGGTAAATGTTTGAAAACTGCTGCCCTCCCAAAGCCCTGATTTGTAGCACTTTCAGATTGCCATGGTAGAAATATTCCCACTACAGCTTATTTAAAGCTACCAGTGGTTTAATTACCAGCTTGAAAAATGTTTGAAAATGTAACAGTCAGCTCTTGTGGTCTACTAGTAGCCAGTCCCAACACAGCACTTGCTGCGGCTACATTGTACATGGTTTCTGGAATATGTTATATAATTTTATGCAGAATAGTTGAGGCAGAAATGGATGCTTTTATAGGAAGCCCAACAGAGATGCATTCAACTTATCCCATTATCATAGCAATACTTTGTATTGAATATTTCCATCATATTCTCTCTAGTAAATACAATCTAAACTCTGAGTCTCTGGAAATGTTTAATTATTAATGCTTCCTAGGGTTTGACTTTTTTCAATGTAACCTTTTCTTACTTTATCCTGGTTTAAATGCTCTGAAATATCCATTGAAATATCTATTATATTATGAAATATCCATAGAAATATCTGTTGTTTTAAGAATGACATTTTAAGGCTGCATCTTTATACTCATCATTGTGGCCATTTAACTAAATTGGCCAGTCATTTCAGTCTAAACATTCAGAAAAACTGATTCAATCCTCAAAAGCAATTGCCATTCACTGATTGCTTCTCCTCAGCCTGGCTGTGTGCTAACCACTTGCCAATATAAAAGTGAAGAAGATGCAGCTCCTGCCTTTGCAGACCTCATCATTTTGCCAACAAAGGTAATTACTATTATGGATCGAATAGTGTCTTCTCAAACTCCATGTAGTGACATTCTAGCCCTCAGTACCTCAGAATGTGACTATATTTGGAGATAGGGCCTTTAAACAGGTGATTAAGTTAAAATAATGATGTTAGAAAGCGCCCTAATCCAATCTGACTGGTGTCCTTATAAGAAGGGGAAATCTGGACACACAGAGACATCGGGGATGTGGACTCAAAAATAAAAGAACATGTGAGGACAAAGCAAGAAGGCTGACATCTGCTAGCTAAGGAGAGAGGCCTCAGAAGAAAGCAAACTTCCAACACTTTGATCTGACACGTCCAGCCTCCAGAGCTGTGAGAAAATAAATTTCCGTTGTTTAAGCCAGCCAGTCTGTGGTATTTTGTTATGGTAGCCCTAGCAAACTGATGTCATTACCATAACTAAATAGTCACAATCTCTATCACTTAGGGTTAGGTTCAGTTGTGAGGAGCATAAAACTCAAAATAACAGTGGTTTTATGAAGATGGATTATTTCTCTATATAAAATTCAGGTTATAAGCAGCACAGAGCTGTCATGGCATCTCTGGTCCACGATAAGCATTTGAGACCTCAGCTCCTTTCAATCTATCACCCAGCCATATTGAGTAGGTGGTCTTTACCTTTATGTTTCAATATTGTGATATCTGTATTCCAGACATGAGGATGGAGGAGTATTTGAAATAGAGAAGGCAAAGTTGTCAATGGAGGAAGAATCCTGGAAGCTGCCACATGATATTTCTGCTTACGTAGCATTGCAAACAACTATGACTCATGGCTACATTTAGCTATGAGGAAGGTTGGCAGTGTAATATTTAGGTCAGGTAAAAAGTTTATTCCTATGAAAAAAGTAGATACTGGATAGAGAAACAAGTAGTAGCCTCTGATGCACTCTGCTTTATTGACTATCCAAATGGCATTGCTCACCCTTCTTTCCAAACATAGAACACATTTCACTCATTCCCAAAAGAGAAAACACAATGTCCCATCTAGATGCTTTGTTCATCTCAAAGTTCAAGCTATCTGGTGACATATCTTTTTAAAAGTCACATCCAGATGTGATTCATTATATTCTGCTCATTTATAAACTATGAGACAAGTTCATTGTGCTTTGGTCACCTATAAACTAAGAGACAAGTTATCTGCTTTCCCACTCACCACCCAGTATACAGTTGTAGAGAAGAAACAGAATAGTTGCAACAAAAACTCACATTTAGAAAGGGAGAAAATGAGAACTACACAGAAGTCACTCACCCACAGCAATGATCAAATCATTTGGGGCAGAAGTTGTAAACATCTTGAGCAAAGGCATGGAAGTATGAAATTGAATTTTATGAATGGAACAGTTATTTCACATAACTGATTAGTGATTTCAGTGAACTGACCAGCTTATTCTAGTGTTCATAGATAACAACTGAATTATCCCTTGATCAGTCAATTTCAAATGATCTTAAAAGTTAATACAAATTCAGACCCAACATAAAAGAAAAGGAAGAGAATGAAAATGATATTTATTGATTGCATGTTGTATTCATTCATTCAACAAAAATATAATGATTTATCACTATTTTAGGCACTAGGGGTAGAGGTGTGAAGAAAACTAGTAAAGTGCATGTTCTCATGGAGCTTATATTCTAATAAGGAGAGATAGTCAATAAACAGAAACATAATTAAGTATATGTTGTACCAGGTTTTAAGTGCTATAGAGAAAAATAAACTTAATATGGATCTTAGGAAGAGCCAGGTTGGGGTGGAGGTGGTAATATTTTACACAGAGTTATTAAGGAAGATTTGAATAGAGACCCAAAGCGTGTGAAAGGTTACATTTTAGTCTTAAGAATCATACAGATTTGATTGACCCCTTAAAACACTGCTGTCATAAGTATCTGTTGTCAGCATTATAATCTTACAGAGGAGGAAAAGGAAAGGAAATATGGCAAAACCACACTTCGAAAAGAAACCGAGTGTCATCTATCAAGCTGATCCAAGGACTAGATCTATCCTCAGGTCTTATCACCTGTCATACTTTAAACCTGGCTCAGTTTCTCAGATACTGTTCAGATACATTTTGAAATTTTTATGTTTATGTACTTATCAACAAAATACATAGAATTTTTATTTATTTAAGGCAAACATTATCTTTCTATATTTTATAAGAACGGACAGTACTGAGCAGGGACGTAAGGCTTTAGAAGCAGATTGATTGAAAGGTGGATCCTAGATCCACCTACCAGTTGTTAATTTGAGTCTTAGTCTTCTAGACTTTTAAGATGGGTTTTTCCACTTATCTTAAAGCTTTGTGAAAATTCAACATGAGCATTAATATGAAGGGTCTAGAATCCTACTTGGTAGATGCTCAGAGTTTATTGCCTTGTCCTTTTCCACAACATATCTATAAACCACTTTAGAATAATTGAAAAGATAATGTTACCTACAAAAATATCATTGATAAGAATATAAACTTAATTCAATTTGATGCAAATAACACATGACTCATTGATGTCAGTATAACAAGGTGGTGAAAAAGGGGGGAATTTGGAGTCAGGCAAACCTAGAGTTTCCTCCTTGTTCCAGTACTTCATATATGTGCCTGGTGTATAGTCAGGCACTTTAAATGCATTCTTGCTCGATTCTCACAACAGTCCTGTGAGTTCAGGCTTATTATTCTATTTTATTGATGTGAAATAGACTCAGAGAGGTTAAGTGATATATCCATGATCCCAAAGCAACAAATACGGTGTTTGAATGCATGACTATTCTTTTTTTTTAACATTTTTTATTGATTTATAATCATTTTACAATGTTGTGTCAAATTCCAGTGTTCAGCACAATTTTTCAGTCATTCATGGACATATACACACTCATTGTCACATTTTTTTCTCTGTGATTTATCATAACATTTTGTGTATATTTCCCTGTGCTACACAGTGTAATCTTGTTTATTCTACAATTTTGAAATCCCAGTCTATCCCTTCCCACCCTCTACCCCCCTGGCAACCACAAGTCTGTATTCTCTGTCTGTGAGTCTATTTCTGTCCTGTATTTACGCTTTGTTTTTGTTTGTTTGTTTGTTTTTGTTTTTGTTTTTTAGATTCCACATATGAGTGATCTCATATGGTATTTTTCTTTCTCTTTCTGGCTTACTTCACTTAGAATGACATTCTCCAGGAGCATCCATGTTGCTGCAAATGGCATTATGTTGTCGGTTTTTATGGCTGAATAGTATTCATTGTATAAATATACCACATCTTCTTTATCCAGTCACCTGTTGATGGACATTTAGGCTGTTTCCATGTTTTGGCTATTGTAAATAGTGCTGCTATGAACATTGGGGTGCAGGTGTCATCCTGAAGTAGATTTCCTTCTGGGTACAAGCCCAGGAGTGGGATTCCTGGGTCATATGGTAAGTCTATTTCAAACTCATGCCTTTTCTATTATGTTGTACTGCCATTATGGCTATCAGTTTGTAGATCAGATAATTATTGTCATGTGGTCTGCTTTAGTTCTCTAAAGGCTTAGGAGATCTAGTAGTGCAATGATAGGTTAGATGAAACAATACCCATCAGTTTTCATTTCTGGTTCCCCATCTTTTGAGTCACTTTAAAAATTATCTGTGGCAGAATCTATATTAGTTAGTCCTATTTCAGAGGAAACTTCTCAATTCATCTTTGATATTTTGAATTTCTGCACTGATTCCTAGTTTGTTGATTGTGTAACAAAGTTTTCTCACAGTTGGATCAGGCTGGCAGTGGAATGGGATGATGCAAATGTAAGTGGATATTCTCTGCAATAAAATGCAAGTTGCCATTTAATTCTGTTGCCATTACAATATTTTGGACATTAATTTTGATTTTTTAAAGCAAATGTCTCAGTTATCACATTTTCAGCAATCACTTTTTTTTTCTTTGGGGATATATGTGCTACAGGAAGGAAACTTTGTTGAGGAATACCAATATCCCTAGTATTAATACTTCAATTTGCCTATGAAAAAAAAAATGTGTGGGGCTTCCCACAGCTTTATTGATTTCACATGTACTATTGTGCCTATTTTTGAAACCATTCTTTGAGTCAACATAGTTAAGTTCTTTGAAAGCAAGAGAATAAATCTAAAAATGTTCAAAATCAGCAGTAGCCTCAATAGATCATTCTTATTTTTCTGAGTGTTTGTATAAGAGTCTCCATAGAAGTTATGTCAAACACCTACAGGTTTTGGAGTTTTAAAATGGCAATACAGAATTTTAACAGCACCAACATCAAAACAATTCCCATTCTATCTGAAAAATTAAAAACTCACAAAGATTATCATATACACTTTTGGTGAGATGGGATTTTGTTTTCGCTGTCTAAAAACAAAATAGGAAGAAAACCCCTATTAAACTTTCACTCTGGGTTTGATACTTAACTGAAAATAATACATTTTCAAGATAATCATGTTTGATCTACGAACACATGTAACACTGAGTCATTTTCCCCAGGACTTGACATTAAATTTGTTATAAATATCAAACTTTCTGTTAGTTTTAAAAAACATTTCTGTAATTTTTATGAGATATCTTAGTGGTAATTTTTATAAGATATCTTAGTGTTATTGAACCAACAGTAGTGATTCTTGAGTTTTGTGTATTGTCATTCTAAACTAAAAATGTACCAGTGGCTTTAACAACATCAGTAACAAACTTTGTAAATAATCAACTGATACTGTCTATAACAGTTCAGTGTTGAGTTATAAGTGTAAGTACAGTGAGCACTTCTCCCATATGTAGTTTATTCTAAATTATACAATATACTTTTATAAAATAAAAATAAGTTTGAGATATTTTCTGCATTGTCAGGCTTCTGATTCAAAAAAAGGAGGGATATAGCTCGGCCAAAATTATAATAGTGACAATTGGATGCCTACTCTATGACAGGTGGTTTCCTAATAATACTTTATGTAATCTCCACAACAGTCTGTGTGAAAAGTATTATTATACCATTTTACAGATAATAAAATTGAGGCGTTTAGAGGTCTTATAACTTGTCCAAGTACATATGGCTAATAAGCAGTAGAGCCAGAATTTAAACCCAGATATATCTGGTTCCAAAGACTATTCTCTTTCATTACATGAAATTTCTTCCTTAGATTACTTTAAATGAGAAAACTTCTTAAGAATTCAGAACATATGGTCTTTATAAGTCTAGTTTTTTTTTATTTCAGAAAACTAGCTGCTTTGGACCTTGAAAACTGAACATTCTTATGTCATCAAAGTTAAAACTACTGTTTATTTTTTGTAAACTTAAATTTTTTTCTGGGCCTGTTCTGTTTTTGTGGCTTCTTGATTGTGAAATTGGAGGAAAGGAGGGAAGAATTGTGGTATCACTTCTAGGAATTTTGTTGTATGTTCTTACGTTTACTTGAATTAAAAATTGTGTCTTTCAATCTCTTCAGCCTTCTTTCTATCATCCTTAATGTAGATTGTATAATGTAAATATGGGTCTTTATTAAACACATTGTACTAAAAAGTTCCTTTTTTGTCTTGACAATTACTAAGCTATATTGCATCTTTATGAAGAAGTGCATATTTCTCAGGGAAATTGCTCTTTTAAAAAAGGTTTAAATGAATAACAATGGGGAAAATTCCAGTTAGTTAATTATAAGGAACTGAAAAATCTAATCCAAGAATGCCCTTTGGCACTAGACCCATGGCATTTTCATTTAATTGTACAATAGATAAAAATTACAGCCTTGAAAATTTATTATCTCTTAGTAATCTACTGTGAGAGGCAAACAAGTGTCGATGACCATGCCACCTTACTTAAATGATTCAGGTGCATTATTGCCTGTTAAATATAGCATTGTGCTTGCAAAATGGAAATTGATCTAGTAAGAGATTACATAAGAAATGATGAAGTTTTCCTATGTAGTTTGCTTTCTTCCATCACCAAGCTGAATTTGCCTCTTGTTTCTTACAGACATTTTGCAAAATATGAGAAAAAAAATCCCAAGTAAATCATTTTGTGTTTTGAAGGCCTCTTCCATCCACTCTTGGTTCTTACGGTCTAACTCAACATGGTCCTCAGTTCAGCCAAAAACACGGTGCCTCACTTTCCTTATCATTTCTTACTGTGAGCAATACTCACCCAGTGTAAAGGTAACTGTATGCCAGATGTGATTTATAGATATTAGAAACTCCTCTGCCTAAATATTTTCCTTTGTCAAGATACCTGATAGGAATTTTTCTCTTAGTAATTTTTTTGAGTTGAATGTTGGAGAAGTTTTTAAATGCAAATGTTATATAGGTAGGTAGGTAACTTATAACAAGACATTAACTTTCTCCTTTTTTTTATCAATTAATACAAAGTTGGAACACCTACAGCATGATGAAGTACATGGCTTGTTGCAGTGGGGGTGAAAGACAAATTTATATAGACTAGGTGGGCTACTTCTCTGGAGAAGCCTGAGGGTAGGCAATGGAGGAGCAGTATGATGATTTTGGGTAACATTGTGTGTGTGTGTGTGTGTGTGTGTTGCATTCTAAGGGAAAAAGAATGGGACCCCAACACAACCTTACAGTTTTTTCCAGCACTTGCTCTGGTTGTTAGGGCTATTGTACTCATCCATAATCACATATTGCTTGTTGGTTCTGCCATTCCAGGAAGTGGAATGACTTCTGCCTATTAGTAGACATTATAGAAGGCTGAGTGGTTACTGGAGTGAAAAATATGCTGTATGTACTGAGATTGATGGGAAAGAAGTAAGAAAATGGAATTTTCATTATAGCTTGCCTTCTCTTTGCTCCCTTTCTCTCTATTCTACATGCCTAGGATAGCCCAGAACCTTTATCAAACTCCAGACTTCTTTTACTTATAAACAGGACTTAACATGTTTCCTATTAAAATGTAAAATGGCACAAACTCTGTGGAAATAGTATAATGGCTCCTCAAAAAAATAAACAAAAGTATTGTAAGATTGAGCAATTCTGCTTCTGAGTATTTATAAAAAGAATTGAAATCATGGACTTGAACAGGTATTTGTACATTAATGCTCATAGAAGCATTATTCACAATAGCTAAAAGTTGAAAAAACTCAAATGTTGATTGACAGATGAATGGTATGTACAATGGAATATTACTAAGCCCTAAAAAAGAAATAAAATTCTGCCACAAGCTACAACATGGATTAACCTTGAAAATATTAGGCTAAGGAAACTGGACACACGAGGGTGAATTTTGTATGATTCCACTTATATGGGGTACCCAGAGTTTCAAACTCATAGATATACCAAGTATAATATTGGTTGCCAGGAGCTAGGGAGAAGGGAAATGTGGAGTAATTGTTTAGTGAGTGTGGCATTTCAGTTTGGGATGATGAAACAGTTCTGAAGATGGATGATAATGATGATTGCATAACAATGTAAATGTACTTAAAGCAGGAAAGTTGTGCACTTAAAAATGGTTAAAATGGTAAATATGTTACATATATTTTATCATAATAGGGATTTTTTGGATATATGTATTTTTATTGAAAAATAGTCAGTTAACAATGTTGTGCCTATTTCTGATGTACAGCATAATGCTTAAGCCATACATGAACACACATTTCATATTCTTTTTCACTGTAAGTTACTACAAGATACTGAATAAAGTTTCCTGTGCTATACAGTATGAACTTGTTGTTTATCTATTTTATATATATATTAGTTAGTATCTGCAAATCTTGAACTCCCAGTTTATTCCTTCTCACTCCCTTCCTCCCCAGTAACCATAAGTTTGATTTCTATGTCTGTGAGTCAATTTCTGTTTTGTAAATAAGTCCTTTTTTCTTAGAGTCTACACTGAAGTGATATCTTGTGGTATTTTTCTTTCTCTTTCTGACTTACTTCACTTAGAATGACGATTTCCAGATCCATTCATGTTGCTACAAATGGCATTATTTTATTCTTTTTTATGGCTGAGTAGTATTCCATTGTATAAATATACCACAGCTTCTTTATCCAGTCATCTGTGGATGGATATTTAGGTTGCTTCCATGTCTTGGCTATTGTAAATAGCGTTGCTATGAACATTGGGGTGCAAGTATCTTTTTGAAGTATGGTTTCCTCTGGATATATGCCCAGGAGTAGGATTGCTGGATCACAGGGTAAGTCTATTTTTAGTCTTTTGAGGAACGTCCATACTGTTTTCCATAATGGCTGCACCAAACTACATTCCCATCAATGGTGTAGGAGGGTTCCCTTTTCTCCACAGCCTCTCCAGCATTTATCATTTGTGGACTTTTTAATGATGGCCATTCTGACTGGTGTGAGGTGATAACTCATTGTAGTTTTGATTTGTATTTCTCTGATAATTAGCGATACTGAGCATTTTTTATGTGCCTTTTGGCCATTCGTATGTCTTCACTGGAGAATTGATTGTTTAGGTCTTCTGCTCATTTTTGGATTGGGTTGTTTATTTCTTTTATTATTAAGTTGCATGAGCTGTTTATATATTCTGAAAATTAAGCCCATCAGTCTCATCTCTTGCAAATATTTTCTCCCATTCCATAGGTTGTCTTTTTGTTTTGCTTATGGTTTCCTTTGCTGTGCAAAAGCTTATAAGTTTAATTAGGTCCCATTTGTTTATTTTTCCTTTTATTTCTATTGCTTGGGTAGACTGCCCTAGGAGAACATTGCTGAGATTTATGTCAGATAATATTTTGCCTATGTTTTCTTCTAGGAGATTTATTGTGTCTTGTCTTTTGTTTGAGTCTTTAAGCCATTTTGAGTTTACTTTTGTGTGTGGTGTGAGGGAGTATTCTAACTTCATTGATTTACATGAAGGTGTCCAGTTTTACCAACACCATTTGATAAAGAAACTGTCTTTACTCCATTGTATATTCTTGCCTCCTTTGTCAAGGATTAATTGACCAAAAGTTTGCAGATTTATTTCTGGGCTTTCTATTCTGTTCTATTGATCATATGTCTACTTTTGCTGAGCCAGGACTTTTGCTCCAGCAATTTGAGATCAGAACTTACTCCTGACTGGGTGGTGATGGCCACTGAGCAGAGAGGAAGTCCTGCTTCACACCTGGTGTCAGCTCTACCACCTCCATCTCCAGGCCAACCCACTGACTAGGGTGATAGCTGTCAGCATACCCTGAGGAAAGATATGACTGGTGTCCACATCAAATCCAGCCCTCTCATCAAAGGCAGTAGACACAGGTAGTTTGTATAGGGATGCTCCCATATAAGAATGCCCCTTCAAAACTGCAATAAGTAACTGCTTCACCTAAATTCACAGAGGCAGAGAAAAGTTAAGCAAAATGAAAAGGCAGAGGAATTACTCTCTATTGAAAGATCAAGAGAAAATCTCTGAAAAAATAATGAAACAGAAATAAACAATTTACCAGATAAATAATTCAAAACACTAGTAATGGAAATGTTAACTGAATTAGGGAAAAGAATTGATCTTGCCACTGAACATTTTAATAAGGAACTAGAAAATATAAAAAAAGACCCAATCAGAAATGAAGATTTCAATAGTTGAAATAAATACACTAGAAGGAATGAATAGCAGACTAAGTGATCTGGAAGACAGAATAATGGAAATCACTCAATTAGAACAGCAGAAAGAAAAACAAATTTAAAAAGTGAAAGCAATCTAAGAGTTCTCTAATATAATGTTAACCATTCAAAACATTCACATTATAGGGGTTCCAGAAAGAGAAAAGAGAGAGAAGGGGAAGTAAGTTTAGAGTGTAGGTGAAGAAGTAAAACTGTCACTATTTGCAAATGATGATGTTTTAAATAGAAAATCCTAATGTTTCCACCCCAAAACTCTTAGAAATAATAAATGAATTCAGTAATGTTGCAGGCTACAAAAATAACATACAAAAATCTGTTGCTTTTCTGTACAGTAATAATAAACTAATTGAAAGAGAAAGTAAAAAATAATCCCATTTAAAATTGCATTAAAGAATAATAAAATACCTAGGAATAAACTTAACCAAGGAGATGAAAGATCTATATATCTGAAAAGTATAAAACATTGATGAAAGAAATTGGAGATGATATAAAGAAATAGAAAGATATTCTGTGCTCTTGGATGGGAGGGATTAATACTGTTAAAATGACCTTACTACCAAAGCAGTCTACAGATTTAACACAATCCCTATCAAAATACCCATGACATTTTTTCACAGAACTAGAGAAAATGACCCTAAAATTCCTATAGAATCACAAAAGGTCCCGAATTGCCAAAGTTATCTTTAGAAAAAAAAAACAAAGCTAGAGGTATCATCCTCCCAGACTTCAGAGTATTTCACAAAACTACAGTAATCAAAAGAGCATGTTACTGGCACAAAAACAGATAGATGAATGAAACAGAACAGAGAGCCCAGAAGTAAATTCATGATTATACAGTCAGTTAATCTATGACAAAGAAGGCAAAAATATACAATGTAGAAAAGACATTTTCTTCAACAAGTGGTACTGGGAAAATTGGACAGCTACATATAAAACAGTTAGATTAAACATTTTCTCATACAATATACAAAAATAAACTCAAATGGTTTAAATATGTAAATGTAAGACTTGAAATCATAATACTCCTCCAAGAGAACATAGGCAGAACACTCTTTGACATAAATAGTAACCATGTTATTTTTGATGTCTCCAAAGGCAAAAGAAATAAAAGAAAAAGTAAACAAATGGGATCTAATTAAATTTAAAAATTTTTGAAAGGAAGCCATCTACAAAATGAAAAGACAACCTACGGAATGGAAGAAAATATTTGCAAATGACAAGGGGTTAATATCCAAATATCAGAAAAAAACAAAACCCCTCATAAATGGCTCATACAACTCAATATAAAAAGAAAAAGAGGAAAAGAAAACCTCATTAAAACATGGGCAGAAGACCTGAACAGACATTTTTCCAAAGAAGACATACAGATGGCTAACAGGCACATGAAAAGATACTGAACGTCAATAATTATTAGAGAAATGCAAATTAAAACCACAATGAGATATAAACTCACACCTGCCAGAATGGCTATCAAAAAAACTACAAATAACAAATGCTGGCCAGAATATGGAGAAAAGGCAACCCTTGTGCATTGTTTGTGGGAATATAAATTGGTGAAGTCTACATGGAAAATAGTATGGAGGTTTCTCAGAAAACTAAAAATAGAGCTGCCATATAATCTAGAAATCCTGCTCTTGGGTATATATCCAGAAAAAATGAAAATACCATTTTGAAATGATACATGCATCCCAATATTCATAGCAACACTATTTACCCTGGCCAAGATATGGAAGCAAGGCAAATATTCATCAACAGATGATTGGATGAAGAAGTAGTATATGTATGCAATGGAATATTGCTCAGCCATAAAAAATGAAATCCTGCCATTTGCAGCAAAATGGATAGAACTAGAGAATGTCATGCTTAGTGAAATAAGTCAGAGAAAGACAAATACTGTATGATACTACTTATATGCGGAATCTAAAAAATATATACAAATGAGTGTAATATACAAAACAGAGTGACAGATATAGAAAACAAACTAGTGGTTACTATTGGGGAGAGGGAAGGGGGTGGGGCAAATTAGGAGTATGAGATTAAGAGGTACAAACTACTATGTATAAAATAGATAAGCAACAAGGATATTCTGCATAGCACAGATACATTATTTAGTCTTTATCTTGTAATAACTTTTAATGGAGTATAATCTGTAAAAATGCTGAATCACTGAAATTAACATAATATAAATAAACTATATGTCAATGTAAAAAATAAAATAAAAATACATAGGTAGGAATGATTTTTGTTTTATGTGTAGGACAGTGAGAATAAATATCTGACTAGAGAGCCGAGTAAATATCAGGAAATAAAGTTAGATCAGTTGGGGACAGATTACAAAGTTCTTTAAAATGCAGACAGTTTATTAGCGTTAAATTATATCTGACTAATTGTTGCAGATATAGCTTCTCCTAGCTTCCTACTAAAATCCTTTGAGATTCACACACAAACTCACAGTATCATTGAAACCTGGTGCCAATAATCAAGCAGGTGCCAAAAATATGGGGGAAATGTCCATTAATAAGCTGTTGGAACTGAATCTAGAAGCACAACTGATGGCCAACATATGCTAAATTACTAGGAATAGGACAAATTTGATGAATCTGAAAGAAAATAAGAGGACCATTTTTTTGGCCTTTTCTCCATCTATTCTTTGGTTCAGCATTTGAAATTCTGTACTAATCATAAATCTAGGTGCAAATCTTTCTACATCATGGGTCCTGCTTTTTGAGTCTTCTCCCCACCGTATTCATTCAGTCTCTATCAATATATCACTTTGTAAATCCTGTTAGAAACTACAACTCCCATGATGACTCAGTCATGATGTTGGAAGGGACTTTCAGTGATATATTAATTCTTGGATCTGTGGTTCCCTGAAGTAAAGCACTTTAGGCTAGCATGGGAGACAACTAACTATCTTCCAAAAACCCATGCTCTTGCCATAGTGTAGTGTTGTATTTAGAAAGCAGCCATCCATTCAGAAATTATATTCTTTGTCCTACTCATATCTAGACATAGCCTTGTTCTTTGCTGAAAGAAGATGAATGAAAGTGATATATATATATATATATATATATATATATATATATATATATATATGCACTTCCACGCAAAAATGGTTAAGAAGTAGACATTCCTCTCCACTCTCTTCTATCTTCTAAATGAAGGTGAAGAATTCTAAGAACCTATGGGAATGGCAGAGTCATCAGATGAGAGGATACTGGGTTTCTAAATCTCCACGTAGATGTTTATTCACTGAATATTCATTGAACAATTATCTTCCAGCAAGAAATAAACTGACATAAGCCACTGACATTTTAGAGTTTGTTTGTTACAGAAGATAGCATTGCTATAACTAATATAGCATAGATGGACAAAGTATGTTATCTTTTAACAATGTATGCTGGTGTAGTGTTTTTTAAAAATAAACTCCATATAATAAGAATCTTAAGAGAATGAGTTTGGGAGGACAATTGAAGATCTCTTCTCAGTCCAGTGTAAGGTAGCAAATAAAAATGATAAAACCCTATTAGACACTTAGAACTGGGCTAGGAATTATGCATTGCAACCCTTGTTCAGTATATAATACTATATGCATCTCATAATCCTGCTACATGTGTCATCTAATTTCACCCACACAATCCTATAAGTTAAGTAATAGCATCCTAGTTTTACAGATGAGGACAGACAAATAACTCCCTAAAGTCACACAGCAATGTGTGGAGCCAGGATATGAAACCCAGTATTTCTTATTTCAAAGTCACTTTTAACTACTACTTTCTAATATTTCCTGTAAAAGAGTTGAGAAGATATTTTCCAACTGACAAATGGATAGAGAACAAAGTCAAGAGATGTCCACACACACTATCTGTTAGAATTTTTTTTTAAAGTTATATATATATAATTGAAGTAAAGTCAGTTTACAATGTTGTGAGAAGTTTTTAAATCTAAGTAGATTTCTTGTCATTCAAGAATGAGTAAGACACAAAATAGCCAACTTGGAGATGATTACCACATAACTGAGACATATATCAAACATGACTTGTGAGATATAATCAAAAAGCATCTTTGTTTTAATTTCCTGTGACCTCTCCAATTGTATTCTTGGAGATGAGTTCTTTTCTTGTCTCTGAATAAAAATTAAGGTTATTTCCATAACTTTTCCAGTTACTTTTAAGTAATAGGAGTCTCATTTCAGTAAGTAATGTCTTTTCAGCAGTGTAATAATAAAACTATAAACTTTATTCAAAGCCCCATTCTTTTCCCAGTTCAGGACTGCTGCCAGGCTGACTAACTTGAATAGGAAAAGGAGTATCTTTTCTCTACCTTGCATTTTCCCCTGTCCTCCTCTATCTTGTTAACTTTTTTACTTCTATGTGGTAAGATAAAGGCAGAAAGAGAGGAGGAAAAGACCAGGAAAGGAGTTAACTTACTATACTGTCTTGAGAAGGAGCAGAAACTCCCTGGGGTTGGTAGGTATTTAAGTTTCATCTTTTTTCCATGGAATGCTTTATTGCCTTCTTCAGAGACAACCTCATCACTGGAAATATCTCACAGTTCTCCTGATGCTTGTGAATGCATCTCCTCTGGCTTTTCCTTTATTGTTCCTTCATCACATAGGAATCTGACAATTCATCTTCCTGTTGGGGGCATCTCTCCCATGGCCTCTCCTGGCCAGGTTCTAAGGAACTGCACACTGGCTCTTTCTTCTGTGTGGACTACATATGCTCTGTAGAATATACTCATGTGTCCATTTCCCCAACAAACTCTGGGAGTGCAGTCTTTCTTCAAATACAGTAACTTCTCTTTGCTCTGCATTAAGAGCAACTAGCCAATAAGTCTTGCCCTTTATATTGCCTAGGTGGTATGAGCAACACATCAATTCACTATCCATCATGCTCCAGGGAACATATTTCAAACTCAGCGTGATTCTGTGGAAGACCCTTTCCTTCAACTCATGATGAGGGGCAAGCCTCTCTCTACTTACACTTTGAGAAGATAGTACTCAGAGCACGCCAAAAATTCTTTCCAAAAATCTCCTCCTAAACTCTCAGTCTTTTATCAAACTATCTAACCTCTTTTATAGGCAGAAAATAGAGTATTTCACTACTAGGATCTTGAAACCAGTATTCAGCCATATTCATAAATTCCACTTGGGAAACTTCTACTTGTTTGAATGTGGTATCTGATATTTTAGAACTTGAGCCCAAACTCAGACTTAAATAATTTCATTTTAACATCATATTACAAAAAATAACAAAATTAAACCAAACAACAACAACAGAACAAAGAAAAGAGGATATTGAGAATTACACAGGGAAATCTCAATTCTAAAAATAATCTAATTCAAGTACCATAAGAAGTATTTTAATAAAACATCATGGCGTCATAAAGTAGTTACAAAAAGACATTGGGGAATCTAATTTTCCAAATGGGGATCTAGTGTTCATTCCAACTTTATAGACAATGAGATATCAAAAGAGCTAATCAAGGGGTACTATTTGAATGTCAGTCCTCCTGCCTTCTGGGGGAAATGTTTGAGCAGATTTTGAGGACTAAAAGTTAGGTTTGTCAGAACCTTAAGATAAACAATTCTGACAAAATGAGGAGAAAAATTCCATCTCTGATTTCTAGGAGTACTATTTAAAAACACGGACATTTGTGAAGAGCCTATGGATGAGAAAGTGAGACTCTTTTTGCATGTGACAATAGGCATTTCATTCAAATGAACTTTGACCTAACTGTTCAAGAGTACAGAACTCAAAAAGTAAGCTACTTTGGAGTACCTAATTTTACTTACTGTTTGGAAAGACAGCCTTGTCCAACTGCAAGGTCCACTGTGCTGGTGAACAATGGGGTTAATGACACTGAAAGTGGAAAAACTGTAGCCAGTGGCTACAGCTGTAGCCTTGACGTGATGAGGATGCCCTTAGCAGTAGTACTGCTCACATTTTGTTACCTACCTTGGCATGGGAAACAATATAGCTCCAGAAAAGGTCACCTAGTAGAGCAGCAGTATGGTGTAATAATAATAGGCAAGTTGCAAAGCTTCAGAAAAGCTTCAGCAGCCACCAAGGTGGTATCATCTACCTATGACCAAGGACGGGAAGAGGACTTGAGGGATTTGGATAGGGTGACTATATAATTTATTCTGTAAAATTGGGTACTTTTTAAGAGTGAAAGGAGCATATTAATAATTATGCCAGTACAACAGAGATTAACTAAGGATTCCTGGGCTAAAAGGGGCATATCATAGTCCAAGGTTGGAGGACAAATATCTTTTCTGGATTGAGGCTCTGAATCAACAAACAATACAGCCATTATCTAGGTGTTTGGTGGCTTAATATATGAGTGGCTAAGGCATTCATAAGTGATGTCACTATATCTACTTTTTAGATGGGCATCAATCAAAATTAGGAATCAATCAAGACCATTCCTTATTCCTACTCACTCTGGTTTCGTTATTTTCCAAGACATCTAGCTTTATTTTCGGCCATGAATTATCTGTCTCTGTGTTCTTCTTCCACATAAATTTAGCATAATTTATAATCTGGCCTTGAATTAAAACATATGAAGTATTTTGCTTATCTTAGCTTGCTGGCTTTGAAAAGGCTTTAGCGTTTCAGTGATTTTCATAGAGTTGATTAAGTTGATTTAGGCAATATGAGGGGAGAGGCAGGTGACTGTGTGGTTGGAAGAATAACAGCAAAGGCTAAGGAGCTTAATTGTGATGAGGAGAATTATGAGAAGCTCTTACAGAGTTTGCAGAAGTGCAGCAGCATTCAATTGAATTTAGTAATATTTAGCGCATACTCTGTGCTACATATTATCTGTCCTTGGTGAATTTATAATCTGTTCAGGGAGACAAGAAATCTGTACATGAAACAATTAGTGCATAAAACAAGATGATCAAATGTCAAAGTATGAATTTCAGGTAATGAATATTATAATATTTCGTGGATTAGAAGGTGGTGAAAAAAGATCTTAATCGTAATACCCCACCTCCAAAAAATATTTCATCAGTTTTAAATATGGCAAAAGACACTGTGACAGAAATGGCTCATCTTTCACAAAGAATTTTTGCTCCTCCGTTTTCATAGTATGGAATGGCCACCTAAATACAGCAGTCCTGCCAATTATGACATCTCCCTACCATAAACTTTGCATTTTGTTGTGACCATATGACTAGTTTTCACTTGTGAAATATGGGCAGAAATGATATAAGCCATTTGGGGATAGTTTTTCTTGATGAAGCTGGTGTGCTTTCACTACACTTAGTTCCTCCACCTGCCATCTAGATGCAAAGAACTCCAAGACTTTTGAAAGGAAACTAGGTCCCTGAATCACCATGTGGAAGAAAGATATATGCTGACAAGGGGCAATTGCATTTTAATGTTACATTAACGAGAAATAAACTTTTATTTTGATAAGCCATTGGAACTTTCAGGGTTTCTTTGTTACAGCAACTAGTATTATCCTAAATAATACAGACACTAACTATTACAGGAATCTTCAAAAACAAGCCATCTCACAGTAACGTGGGATTTAATTGCTTACTGATTTGTATCCTCTATTATTCAATATAATTAGGAAATGCATTAGCTCCCCTCATTGAGTTTACCCAACAGTAAGTGAATATAAAGGCAAAGGAGAAAATACTCTTTTTCTACCTAAGGCATCAGTCTCCTCACTTATTTTAAATTATTCTGAAGCTGGCTGAATTCAACAGTTGACCTCTTTACTTGCAGGATGAGACAGTGAAGTAGACTAGAGAGAAAACCCTGAGTCTGGAGTTTAAATATATTCTGAGTAATTTGGAAGGGTAGTCTTTTTTGCCTGTACAAATATACTCATATTGTCTGATAAAAGGTATACTAAATTCAGAATTTAGTGTATGTACCCTCCTCTATCTAGCTCTGAACTCCAAAAGTTAAGAAATTCTTTGCTTTTACATACATTGACTGCCAATAGCATTAGATTTCTGTTAATCATGAGATTTTAGCTAAAAACTAGAGCCTGGGCTAAGGACTTTTATCTTATTTGCTTAGCAATAAGATAGCATCAAAAATGTTTGAGGATTAAAATTTCATCATGAGGGCCCTGTTTTTGGCAGTTTGATCTGGGAGTGTTGTCATATCAGACTGGAATTGGGAGGAGAGTTACAGGAGATTTTTGCAATAGTCTAGGCAAGAGATTATAAGCAAATTTTAATAAGGCATATATAAGCACATTTAAATAGAAGGAAATGTCATGTTTCTACCTTGGATGACTTAAATATAATTTTCTCAGAATGAATCTTTAAATTTAGCACAAAGTCAGTAAAACTTTCAATAGATTTTTTTTTAGTTATATCTTAGAAGAAATGATTCTAAAGTTTATCTAAAAGGAAAAAAGCTTGCAATAATAGATAGGCATTGTGGAATATGAGTAACATGAGATTTATCCTATCACATGCTAAAATATACAGTTATGATAATTGAAGTGTGCTAATAGTGTTTAAATAGGCAAGCAAGTCACTGTGAGAAAATTGAATAGTAGAAATTGGCCCAAATACATAAGTTAGCTTATGATAAGGAAGTAGTTAAAAAGCAGTATCAAAATGGAGAAATATGTTTGGAGCTAACTGCTATTTGGAAAAATTAAAATAAATTTAACTTATATTAATGAGGTAAAGCAGTGCTCCTCAAGGTGTGGTTCCTGAACCATCTGCCTCAGTATTACCTGGGAAATTGATAGCAATGCAAATTCTCAGGGCCCACCCTAGAAACTTAGAACAGAAATTCTGAGGGTGGGCCCTGCCACCTGTGTTTTAACAAATTATCAAAGGGATTCTAATGCATGTTAAAGTTTGAGAACCACTAAGTTATATTATGCTGCAGTCACAAATCGACCCCCAAATTTCAATGGCTTCACAAAACTAAGGCTGATTTCTTGCTTAAACTACATGTCAGCTGGTGATTGGCAGTGGGGTCTCGGTTCTTCATAGTTATTCAGGGACTGCTGTTGACAGAAGTACCCATATCTTGTAGTTGCACTCTCTGGAGTACATGACCTCCTTAGATACTCAAAAGTGGAAGAGATAGTTGTAGTGTTGTGAGTTGATCCCTTTATTCTTTTCCACCACCCATCAAAACTAGTCATATGATCCTTCCCAACAATTAAGGGTCTGGGAAATGAGGGAGAGTAGTTGCAGTGGTTGGTGATCACTAATACATCTGTCACACATTTCTATATTAGGCCTTATACAAGTAGATGAAATATTTAAAGGCAAAAAATAAAATCATACCATAGAAATATATAGGTCAATGTATGTAAAGTATCTGTCATGAGAAAAGCCTTTCTGAGTATGTAAAAAGAAAAAAAAAACAGAAATCAAAATGAAAAAGAATGACAGATTTTCCTGCATAGAAGTTAAAAGTGTGTCAAAATAAAATAAATAAAAATTTAAAAAGAAAGAAGTAGGAAACTACTTCTGCATATATGACAAGTTAATAATATTAATGTGTAAGGAGTTCTTAAATCAGTAACAAAGGAAAGCATCCCAATAAAACTATGGAAAATTGGCATATTAAAAATATTGCTCTCAGTAATTATCAAGGGAATGAAAATTTCAAAAAGATATTAGCCCCCACCTCTACACTGTCAGAAGAAAAAATGTAATACACAGTGTTGACAAGAACATGGGTAACTTTCATTAATTACTCCTGGGCAGTGTATTTGGTACCATAATTTTGAAAGGGAAAGTGGCAACATATATCAAAATCCTTAGCATTGTGTGTACATTTCAAATAGAAATTCCATTTCTAAGAATATTATCTTAGGAAAGTTCTCAGATAGGTGTAAAAAGTTATATGCACACGTGTGGACTGTTTGATATTTACATCTATCAGTAGGTGATACAAATTATGTTGATGCACACTTAGTGGTATTCGCCATATATTATGAAATGAAGAAAAGCAGGTTACAGAACAACATGCATAAGCCCCCCTCTGCAAGCTTTTTTTCACCTCACCTCAAGTTCCTTTATTATGGATCTTGAAAATGGACCTTTGTTGGGGGCCACTCTCATACTGGGTATTTTTCAAATGGCTCTTTCAGATACTTAATGTCTTAGCTTAAGTGTCACCTCCTCAGAGAGGCCTTTCCTGAAAAATCCCATTTATATTAGGTTCCTCTATCATTCTTAATTACAGTGTGGTATTTACATCTCTCATAGCACTAATCACAGTCTGTAATAATTTTTGTTGCCTATTTCTTCCACTAGAAGGTAACTTTGATGAGAGTGAATTTATCTGTACACAGGTAAATCCCTAGCAATTAACACAATGCCTGGTGAATAATAGGAATTTCGTAAAAATTTGAGAGGTTGAAGGAAGGAAAGAATGGAGGAAGGAAAGGGGAGGGAGGAAAATTCATATAAAAAAAGTCCAGAAGGATTTATGCAAAAATACTGACAATGGTTATTTCTGAAAAGTGAGATAGCCAATGATTTTAATTTTTTTCCACTGGACAGCTCTACTTTTTTGGTGTAATGAGTTTATGTTACTTTTAATAAGCAGAAAAAGAAACACAAAGTATTTTTATTTTGATAAGAGGAAAGGCTGTGAAAAATAATGAAGACTTGAATTAAGGTAGTGACAGTAGGAATGGAAAGGAAATGGTGAATGTTAGAGACACTCTAGAATTAGAAGGAACAGGATTTACAGGAGCATGAGAAGGAGTTGATGATACCAGTCCTACTCTAAGAGATATAATACAACTGGAGAGTGCTTCACAGTTTCTTCCCCTCTAATATGATTCTCCTCTAAATTCTTCTTTTCATATCATTTTGGAGGAAATGATACAACACATTTTGTCTTTTTTATTGAAGTATAATCAGTTTACAGTGCTGTGTCAATTTCTGGTGTACAGCACAATGCTTCAGTCATACATGAACATACATATATTCATTTTCATATTCTTTTTCACCGTAAGTTACTACAAGCTATTGAATATAGTTCCCTGTGCTATACAGAAGAAATTTGTTTTTCATCTATTTTATATATAGTAGCTAATATTTGCAAATCTCAAACTCCCAATTTATCCCTTCCCACCCCCTTTCCCCCCAGTAACCATAAGTTGTTTACTATGTCTGTGAGTCTGTTTCATAACACATTTTGTCTGGTCTATAGTAGTGGCACTATAGATAATAAGGGGACAGATTGGGGCAAGTTATGGAGGACCAAGTCTTAGGTTTTAGTTACTGTGTGTGTGTGTGTGTGTGTGTGTGTGTGTGTGTGTTTGTGTGTTTGTGTGTGTTGAATAGGGGTCAGAGGTAGGAAGAGGAAGAAGTCTTTGATTATTGTAAAGTTCTAACTATTGCCACTGGGCAGATAGTGATAATATTTTCTGGAAAAAGTATAGAAGCAGAAGTTTTTCTGATCTCTTTGTTTTAGGAGAGGAGGCTGTATTACCTCAGTTTGCAAAGTGATGAGCTAGAGGCAATGATGTCAAGCTTCTGGCTTGAGCAGGAGATGCTATTGACTTGTGATAGGGAACACAGGAGGAGGATAAAAATTGAGAATTTTGTCCCCTTTGGGACATTGAAGTATAAGTGTTTACTGTTGTAAACTTCTAAAACAAAAAAGTAAGTGATTCAAAATCAAATTTATTCACGAATAGCAGAGGAATTACAATTCAGAAGATGTAAATTATGGAAAACCACAGGCAGGCAAGTTGGAGAACAAAGGAGAGGAGTACTCTTTTACAGAGGAAAGGAGGAAGTTGAGAGGGGCTGTTTTGAACAAAGTTCATTAGAAGAGAGAGAGATTTTGTGATTGTGGTGATTTCTCATTGGCTGTGCTGTTGCTGGGCAAGAAGAAAATCTTTTTTCCCTACTGAGGTATGTAAATTAGGCTTCACCTTGCTGAGGTATGTAATACTTAAAGTATACTTTAAGTGATAAGTGGTATGTGTTTTAGAGCCCTCCCTTCAGAGATTCCCAACTCCATTTTGAATGAGGTTTTCCTTTATTCATTTTCACACTATTTAGTTAGATCTGTGTATCTGCAGCTCAAGGAAAAATTGGAGTCTGGAAATATTGATCATCAGTGGTCATCAGGCTGTAGGTGTTAAATGAGATAGAGATGTTTGGAGGTCACAACGTTTAGCCTGACCTTTCTCGAAAAACCTTGAATCTTTTCCTGTCTCCCTAATAATTTCAGATGCTTGCAATTGTCAAACTACCACACTGTTGAAAGTATCCAGTGCTGCAACTGGGCCTGCGATGGACTACCATCTCTGTTCTGTTCAAATAATATTTGTGATTCCTGAGATTTGTTTCACTATTCTTCCTTCTGATTTGATTTCTTTTAGTTATCTAACACATGCAATTGGGAAAAAGCCAGAGTAATATTTCAGTTCCTTTTTGAGTTCTGAAATCATTCTGAAAAATTGAAATAAAAGAAATAAATCATCCATCTAACTTGGAAAATAGTTCTTGGTCCACATGCATATGGTTAATAATATATGATTTCAGTAGACATAAAGTAAGAAAAATTAATTTTATTACTGGTAAAAAAGTTAGCTTAGTGCTTCCAATCCTGTACTATAGGTTATATTACATACATTCCACTCCCCAGACGAGGACTCCAATAGTGAGGAGGAAAACTTTCCAAGGAGTGCAATAAATACTAAAGAATTAATAAGGAATAGAGTTTCAGCAATAAAAAGCCTGGCAAGAAGTACAGGTGATATTTTCCTTTCATGTAGCTCCGTGCTCCTTATTCCACCTGATGTTTATTAGAAGAAAATCATTCCATTCATTTCCTGATGAAGAGTAATTTAGTTTAATAACATTTTCTCTTTTATTCATTGATTGTCAGAAACATATATTTGAAGCAAATAGTTCTTACATTTCTCTAGTTACAGAATGCTTGTGTCCCACTTCCCCACTTTTTTTTTGATGGCAATTGTCTTTGCTCAGTTCTTCGAGCACAACCCTAAAGGTCAAAGATTGCATTGAACAAGTGCAGCCCTCCCCCCTCCACTTCCACTTAGACCTCAGAGCCTGTCAGAATGATTGGGAGGAGGCATTTAGTGCCACATATAAGAGACATTACATGACCCATTCTCTGTGAGACCTTTCAGACCTAGCGGCCTAGATCATATTTTCTGAAGATGTAATTTTTAAGTTATTATATCCCAATGAATTGCGTTAGCCTTATATTGAATCTATAAATTGGTCAAAAACAACTAGGAATTACTAAACCAAAAATACTTCCTTGGTTAATTTTTCCTTATTCCAGAATTATCTTATTTTTTTCTCCCTCAGAATGTTATTCCTGGATTTGGGGTTCTTATTACAGTAAACAATTTGTTATCTGGGAAATTGGATAAATTGTTGTGAGATAAACATTCCACTGGTCCGGGAGATAATTCATGCTGTACCTGGCTGTTTTCCCTTTATAATTCTCCTTGTTCATTTTGCTAAGACTTATTAAGCAAATAAGACAACAGAGAGTACAATTTGTTTTTTCTCCTCCTGCAAGTCCCCAATCAGTTGAGCCAACTTTGAGTTACATTAGTATCTTTCTAATAGTGAAATGATAACTATAAACATTAGTTCATTCTTTTATCATATTTAAAAATTGTCTATTATAAAGTACAGTGAGGAAGGACTGTTCTGCAATTAAAAGGTATTGTTACTGCATTATAGTTACATTCTTGAATCACTTTCTCTTCATTTTAATTAAATAAAGGAATTATTTAAGCCCTGCTTTCCCAGAGTGATGAAGGTGTACTACTAAGCAAAGGGGTACTTACTTCCCATAAATAATTTTAGTACATCTCTTGGATTGCTAGATCTTGTCATAGATTCATGGTCAAGTTTGAACCACATCACTATCAGATATACAAAATCAATCTGAACAACATTATGCCTTCATTTGGAAAATGCTAAGTGACTTAACATGCATAGTAGTGGTGGCTTTCATTTGTTAACATACTTTGTGCTTCCTGTAAAGGTGACCTTTATCATCAGATTATACACCATAGAGCTTGTTCTAGTTCTCCATTCAAAGGTTTAGGCTAGATGTCTGCTCATTCAAGAGGCTCAGAATAGCCACAGCAAATAGATTTATTCATTTGATCATTAATGTATATTTTAAGTATTACAACATGAAGCAAAAAATCCAAGAAAAGTGTAATAAAAGTTAAATTCCTATTGTGAATGAGTCATATTGTCTATTGAAGACACTAATTTCTCTATAGGGTGCAGTCTTGGAGCCTTTCAGTCTAATTAGAATTCATTTCCATATTTTTCATCAATTCTTTCTTCAGCTGAAATCTTCTCAAATGACCTTTTTTTCTTCACTTATGACTCATCCAAAGACTTTATTTTTCCCCAAACAATCATTCAAGCACAACTGCATTTTTCCAGTAAACACATTCTAAGAATAAATCACCTTGTTGGTGAACATCTACTAAATGGGAGGAAGACATTGACTGTACTAAGCTTGCTTTCAGTGTCACACACACTTTCTGCATACCTCTGAGGTGGTTAATTCTATGTGGGAGGCATGTTTCTGGGGCCTCTAAAGTAAGAGAGTTGAGTGCGTGCTCACGAGCTTGCAGTTGGATTAACTATATTTGCAGTTATCTAGTGCACATATGAACTGGATAGAAACATCTACTCCCTTGTCTGAAAAAATAAGGCAGTGGAGGGGTGTAATGTTGTCATCATTCTATACAGAGTTCCAACATGGAAAACTTCCTACAGATAACTGTTCCTTTGAGACCATCAAAGCAATTTAAATATGCATAGCTCCTGAGGCATAGCTCAGTCTGACTGACACAGTGCTTTGCCTGTTCTCATTCTGGGTCATTCAGATGAATTTCAAAACTGTCTCTGGAAAGTTTTATCAATGTTCAATAGTATATGCTAATTACTAGACAACAATTTTTATTCAATCTTATCCTCTGACCTCTAGGTAAGAGGCTGGTTTGTTGTCAACTGTCAAAAGGAAACTTCTGGGTGGGTTTATGAGGGCCTGTGGGTAGTCTGATTGAAACAGCAAATAAAGGAGTAAATACCTCTCCCTTTCCCAGAAAGATTGCAGGGGGATCATTTGCTCTCTTCTGCTATGCTTGATGGGATGATATTGTGCCCTGTGAAAATGTAAAGAGAGAAATCAAGATGATTAATACTGAGAAAAGAAAAAAAAGAACTTGTATATTGGATGTTCTCAGTCATTTTTCAGTTAGTTTATTTTACAAAATTTGACAAATGGGAAATTATATGAGAGATGAATCTGAAAGCTTTATGAGTTTCTAGTTACCAAATTATAACCAAATTTATAGTGGGAAGGAAATAGGGAGTATTGCATATATCCTATCTTTCTAAAATTGTGAGGGCTTTTGTTTGTATATCACTGTGGTTGGAAATGCTGTGACATTTACCTTCATGTTACCAGAAATGACACATATTGCTCTTCTTCAAGACCCTGTTATTAGTGGTGAAGTTTATATAACTCATCTTGAAGTTTTCCATATTGTCTCTCTTTCCCCCTCTATTGAGTGTTTTAATGCTTTAACAATGCTGGAGAAGATTGCAGTGCACATTATTACTCTGACATCAATTAATCACTGAGTCTTGTTATTCAGGGCTGGCTCCACTTTTCATATCCCAAACAAAGTCAAATAACCGATTTCAGTTTGAAGACATTAAGCAGATGGATTTACTGCGACTTAAACGAAAAAAGTTAGGTGACTAATTAAACACAACGAGAAAACTGAGATTTGAGTTAAAGCCTTGCCCAGACTCAGACATCATCTTTACTGAGTTATGATATGCACAAGCTAATAAAAATCTCATTTGACAAAAATCATATCAATGATTCTCCATAGTGAATGTAGATGTCAAAGATGCTAATCCAGGGAAACTGCCAAGAGCTTTAAATTCTTTTCGTAGACTTGCAGTTCATAATTATAGTTCAGCATCTTTCACAGGTTAAGACTCTTAGACTTTTGAAACTCTGTTATTGTTATTCTGCCACCTTTCATTCTAAGTACCATTTTCAAGTTAATTGACCTAGTTGTGAAAAACAAACTACTTACATTTTTTTTTTCATTATGTGTTTGGACTGCCATACACATAGAGCATGTCCCTTTACAAAACACTCCATGAACACCAGCAATTATTGTTGTTCTTGAAATCCGAAATTTAAGGTGGGAAATTTAAGTAAAGGAACTTGAAGAGAAATTGCTCCTCTATGCCAGAACATGAACTGAAAGTGATCATGTAGAACATTTCAGCAATCATCTTCCCTAATGCCACGCAAACAGTGATGCTTTTGTTAAAGAGATTGTTTCGGAGATTTGTATAAGAGAAAAAGAGAGTCTATAGAAATTTCAAGGAAACTTTTCAAAACCAGTTCAATTTGACAGTTATCAAATGCCCATAATACAAAACTGAATAAGTCACAATTCTTACCCTTGAGGAACTCAAAACCCAATAGAAGAATCATTAAAAACAAAACCAAAACCAAAAAACTTCTATGAAAAGTGCACCCCCTACCCTAGTACTCCTTAGCTTTCTACCAAGATTTATTTGTTGTAGCATTTATGACATTTTTATATTCCATATAATTTACATTTTTGTCTCTCCACACTAGAATTAAAGCTCCATGAAGTTAGGAGGGTTTGTCTGATTTGTTCATGCTTAGTGCTTAGAGAAGGGTCTGGCACACAGTAGAGAATAAAGGTTGTTGAATTAGTGAATAGATGAATGAATAGTAAAAAGAAGACTGTAATGAGTATTACAATAGGTGTGAAAATAAAGCGATTTTGAAATATATAGAGAAGATGAGAGACAGGTCAACTGTGACCCTGCTCAAATGTTAGCTATTGTGTAAAGCCATCACCCAAGTGGGTTTCCTTCTGATGTGTCTTTATTCTTTCACATCTCTTTTAGAACACTTGCTATATTGTATTATCATGATCTATTCACCTTTCAGTTCATTGGACTATGAAATCTTTAAAGATAGGGACTCTTTATCATTTACCCCCAATTTCCCATTATGGTGATTATTAAATGAATGAGTAAGGGTATAGTAAGCCTGAGACTCAGAGCTTAGGGTTGGGCTGGGGATAAGAGGTGTGATCAAGGCAGACAAAGGTCATGGTCAAATTTGAGTGTAGACTACTTTTTCAAGAAATTTGACAATAATTTAGAAAGTTTCCAGGGGTCAAGCAGAACAGAAAGTTTTGGAATAGTTGCTGAGTAGATTCATTAGGGAAATAATTATTTAGATGTGGAAAGAAATAATTGAGATTGGGGACCTAGGTGAAATTTAATATCATGGGTATTTAGTGTACCTAATCAGAATGTTGATGTATCTTCCTTGAAGTAACTTACATAAATTGGGAAGGAGATTTAAGAAAATGATTGGTTGGATTAATTCAGGGTTGGGATTCAGCACTGTAGGTGTAATACAAGGTCAAGGGAGTTAGGAAGTTCAGGGAATTGGTGGATGTAATTGAAATATTAGATTATAGGATTCTAGACGGGTAGCGAGGCTAATAAGGCATTGAGTAAGTTATTAAAATCTGATATTAGGGAACTATCAGAGAATTAGGAGGATTACAACTAAAGCAACAAGGAAATTCCATGTAATGTTAAGGTCTAAGGTGAGGACACAGGTGGAACAACAATGGAAATTATTTAAGCCGAAAGCATTATTATAATATCATTATAAGGATATAAACCTTTCAAGAAATTAAGTTATTGGAGCATTATGAAGTTGCCTCTAAAGCTTATATTTTATTAATTTTATATCTTATAATATCAAATCTACTTTTTAATCAGATGATGGTTTCTGAGTAAAATTTTAAAGCCTAATCTAAAACTTTCCAAAGGAATGGGTAAAAGCAGTAGGATACATTGACTAGGTCACTAAAATACTACAGAATTGATTAATCTGAAAACCAATAACTTGTATAATTCCCTTTGATTAAAAATCTTAATAAGTATCTACTCTGTTCTAGGGATTATGCTAGATGTTGAGAATATGGTGATGAGTATCTTGTCCTCGAGTTACTTGTGCTTATCTATTTGAAGCAATGTATCAACTTATTTAAAACATACTATAAAAAGAAATATTCTTCTTTTGATCTAAAAAGCTAGAAAATGTAGACCACCATAAAAAGATAGTAAAACATTGCTCATAAACTCACTATCTGGAGATGTCATTAAAATTACTTTTCACATTTTTAGAGGTTTGTGTGTATTTACAAAAATATGATACATGCACTGGTTTGCAAATTGCATTTTCTCATTTTCCCATAATTTCTTAGGACCACATTTCTATATCAATAAACATTTTTATACCATTTTAGTACATGCTAAATGTACTAAATAGTACATAGTATCTCACTGTATGGTAATATATTTTCCCAGTACTCTATATCTGGACATTTAGGTTGTTTCCACTATTGCACTATAAATAAATACTGTAAACATCCCTGATTCTATGATTTTTTAAAAAATATTTTAATACATTTAAAATATTTTATTGAAGTATAGTTGATTTACAATATTATATTATTTTCAAGTATACAGCATAGTAATTCAATATTTTTACATCTTATACTCCATTAAAAGTTTTTGCAAGCTAATGGGTATAATTCTTTGTGCTGTACAATATATCCTTCTTGCCTATTTTATACATAGTAGTTTGTATCTTTTAATCCCATAGCCCTAATATTCCTCACCCCTTTCCCTCTCCCCACTGTAATCACTAGTTTGCTTTCTATGTCTGTGAATCTGTTTCTGTTTTGCTATGTACATTCACTTGTATTTTTTTTAGATTCCACATATAAGTGATGTACAGTATTTATCTTTCTCTGTCTGACATTTTACTAAGCATAACATTCTCTAGGTCCATCCACATTGCTGCAAATGGTAGAATTCTATTCTTTTTTATGATTAATTTTCCATTCTGTATATTCACCATATCTATATCTATATAGCATTTCTTTATCCATTTGTCTGTTATTGGACACTTGAATTGCTTCTATATCTTGACTATTGAAAATAGTGCTGCCATGAACATTGGGGTGCATATATTTTTTTGAATTAGTGTTTTCATTTTTTCCGGATATATAGTCAGCAGTGGAGTTACTGGGTCATACAGTAGTTCTATTTTTTTCGTCTTTGAAGAACCTCTATACTGTTTTCTGTAATGGCTGCACAAATTTACGTTTACATGTACAAGGGTTCCCTTTTCTCTACGTCCTTGCCAACATTTGTTATTTGTAGACTTTTTTGATGATAGCTATTCTGACAGGTATGAGGTGATATTTCACTGAGGGGAAATTACATCAGAGACTCCTGAATTGACTCTTCTAGTTATTAGGCATAGTTGAAGTAGGCAATGGCTTAAGCAGCATATTTTGAAAAACCTTTGAAATTTCCCCTGACCCCCAATATTTCCTCTCCCTTAAATGTCTTGTAATTGCCTATCTTTTTGACTTAAGTATTTGAAGAAAATACAATGTTGTTAAAGAGGGATAAACATTAAGCCATTAGTGCTTTAATTTGGATGAGTTCATCAAAGAAGCTCTAGTCACTTATGTTCCTGAGGGCATGGTACTTATGAAAGACATGTTTTGATAGAGATGGGTAACAGGAAATACTGGGCATCCCAGGTAGGATGCTTTGTGGTAGAATGCAAGAGTACTGGTTTTCTGGAATATGAGGAGTGGTACCTAAAGTGAAGAGTGAACATTAAAGAGTGGAAGGGCTACTGCAAACAAATTGTCTTCACTCAACACTGGTGCGAGGAACAAGTGTTGCAAACTGAGATATACCTGACCATGTGTATGTAGCTAAAAGGATTTAACTGATGAAACGGGTTTCAACCAGTCCAGATGAATATTTCATCCTTCTTGTCTGTTTCTTTCATTTCCCTCCAAATTGCTCTGTGGAAACATATCTTTTCTAAGGGAAAAAACTCTGTTCTGCTTAGAAAAATGTGCCCATTGAAATCTGTATTATCTGACTAGATGATGGAGAAAATATTTATGATTTCTGATTATAATCCTCATCCTATTTCTATTTGAGATTTTCTTTAATATTTCCAGATAGTGATTATATACACAGACACACATACACACACATGAATATATATGTATATCTTAAATATATATGTACTTTAAATATAAAAGAGAATATCTAGTCTATGTCAAAACCATTGTCTTTGAAACTATATACTTGCATGGCTGCTTATCTCCTGGTCAAAACAATTATTTTTCTTTTCGAATTACCAAAAATGTCTACTACATTAAAGATATCATTTAATTTAAATTATTCACTTATTTTTTATTTAGTATGAAGGCCTTGAAGACATGATTATATCTGTCTCTACTCTCTAGATAGTCACGTATGTGTATATGTATGTGTAGGGATATTGAAATCATCATAAATACTCACAAGCAGAAATTATGTTTTATATACAAAGATTTTCAAATGTTTACTTGTTGGTTCTGATTGTTACTGTGCTCGTTTTTAAAGAATGAGCCAAAGATGGCCTTTGTGTATTAGCCCTAAGATTGTTTATTTCTTTTCTGCAGGCTGAAGCCTATTAGCTCAAAAGCCCACTGTCACCAAACTCAAATTTGTGTATGTTCAATTATTTTTTAAATAGTCCCCCAAAGCATATTTTTAGGCATTTAGGGCTTGTCTGATTTGCATATACTATGAAACTGAGACAGGAGGGAAGGGAGCAGCGTAAAACCACTGAAGGAAAGACACAGCAGTTGAGGGTAGGACAAACTGGTTAGAGCCAAGATGGTGGAAGGTTTAACTTCCAGTAGACTCTGAGCCTCATTATACGCTCATTGTAATTCATTAGCATGCTAAATGACACACCCACAGGTGCAGTGACAGTTCCTAGGCTGACCATAAAAGATCAAGAAGTGGGAGTTGGCTCAGTTCTTGGAAATCTACCCCCTTCTCCAAAACAGTTGGAATAATCCTCCTACTTGTTAGCATTTGAAATTACCCAGCCCATAAAAACTAACCACCCCCAACACCTGTGGCCGCTCTCCCTTTTGAGTGAGGACATACTGTCCTAGGGCCACCTCTCTTGCCTTCTGACACAGCCTACACTCTGTCTATGCAGTATGTATCTCCCTGAATAAACTTACTTTCACTTTACTATGCCTTGCTCTTGAATTCTTTCCTGCACAAGACAAGAACCTATTCTCCAGTAACAAAACCTCAACCCACATCTGCTGGCCATTGATAAGATAGAGGCTTGTGGCTATAAGACCCCCAAGCTGCTATGGCCCTTTGAGGTTCTCTGACCCAAGGACCCCCTGCCATACTGCTGAGTGACATCACCTAGACGCCTAAGCTCCCTCTGTGATCCCCTTCTCTCCAAGGAAGTTTTTTTGCCCTTCTACCCTTCTGAGTAGAGATTCCTTCACTTTAGCATCTGGACAAACTCCTGCTGTGAGGGACTTCCTCTCTCAGGAAATTGTCTAAACTCCACCCAATAAGCTTGTTTTATGTTACTGACTCTTGTAGTCATATTTTTTCCCTTATCAGCCCCAAATGCCTTGAATTCCTGACAGAACATAAAAACATGCGTTCAAAGACACAAGGAGCCAATTAAACTTGCAAAGACTTCAACTGCAAATCTAATTAAATACATTATATATGAAGATGTGCATGAATTAAAAGTAGTATGTAGAAAAAGTGAAGATTATGACAAAGCTTTATGAATATATATTTGTAGAAATGTCTATAATTTGCAATGTAAAATTAAAGATACCATTTTCCCCATGTTTTGAGATAGTGGTTGAATGCAGATTTTTAAAATATTTTCTGATCTCTTAGTGGCTATCTTTGCCACTCTTCATATTGCTCTTCTTAACTTGCTTAGCTATAGGATATAAACATGAAAAGCATATACATAAATTTTTGATAGAAATCTACTTATGAACAAGAACTTCTATAATTTAATATAATACTTGTGGTTTTTATGCTTAGCTTGTGATAAATTAAATGGCTAAATTTGTCAAATAGAGCACCTGAATTTTACCTATCTAAGAAAATGCTTTGTTTCTAATGGTAGACATCCTTTCTAGGGTTTTTTTCCATTCATTTATTCACTTATTTATTCAATAACCAGTGATATGGTGTAGGTAGCACGTGTTTTGGAATTAGACTTGGGCTGAAATTATAGCTCTGTCATTTACTGATTGGGAAAATTTGGACAAGTTAGTTAATATTGTAGAACCTCAATTGCCTTAATCTCCCATTGCTTAATTACTTGATCAGTCATGTTTGTGCTTACAACCTCAAACATTTGTTGAACATGCAATAATATATGCATATATTACTAGAAAAACTAAAACTTTCTAGTTTAAGCAGTTTCAAAGCTGCCAAGTGCATTATTTGGAGAGTACTTACTGACAAGTAATCAGGTAATAAGATGGAACTTACTCTGGATTAATTGGGGCACAGTGTCCCCAATTTATATAGCTCCTGTCATATAGTTGATCATTGTCTTCTTTGTTGCCCTCTTTCAAAGGGAGAACTACCAAAACACTTAGACTGACACAATGCAAAAGTTTGATAGTCACATGAAGAATAATCATTAAAGAAAAGGATCAAGAAAAGTAAGAAAAGGAGAATTTAAATGACTGACTAAACAGAAGTGAACTTTGAGGATTGCAAGGTAGAGCCATGACAATTCCAACTGCAAACATTTCTGCTTTTTGTTTGTTTCTGCTCTGGTTTACTCTATTATTACTCTCAAGAAAGAAAATGATTTAATTCATATGCTTATTGCCTCAAAATAATTTTCCCCAAAAGGGAAGAGTTCTTTTCTTCTTGCTTCAGAAGTTAACTAAGCTTTTAAGAAAGAATAATATTTTTTGGTAATATTTGTCTTTGCTATGGAAACACACAGGTTTTTCTTTCTATAGACAGAACATTGGGTAGTCAAAATTATGTACCCCAAATTCTGGGAATGGATTTAAAGCTGATTCCTGATTTTAAAATTACCCGCCATTTGCTAGACCATTAAATGCCCCTGCTGACTCTACTGATGATTATTTTCAAGGATTTCTTAAAGTGGAGCCTGTTGAGTCTTCAAGCCATCAATCCAAATTTGTAGGTGAGTGTATATGCAGTTGTCCTCTGAGAGCTCTTTGATGTATATGAAGTCAGTGTAAGTTAAGTCCAGACCTGAGTACACATTTGTTGTACCTCACAACTGGCTAAAATTGTTCTCTTTGTTTTTCACAGAGACCTGGTTGACCAGATGTAGATATGAGGCTTTATGTTTCCTTTTAAAGTTAAGACTTTCTAGGTGAGGGTGGATGATGGTCTATTAGATGGATCTAAACTTTAAACTTAGGATCTTTCATGATTAGTATTCGCTTGTTTTGGCTTCCCACCATACTTAAAATAAGATCGCTATTACTTACAATGACATACAAAGCCTTAGATAATCTAGCCCCTGCATACCTCTCCAAACTCATTGCCTACTATTTTCATCTTTGCTTGCTAAGGCCTAGCCAAGTTGATCTTTCTGCCCCCAGACACACCAAATTCATTCTCTCCCAGAGGCTTTTTCACTTTTCATTCTCTCTGGCTAGAATACTATGCCTTTTGATCTTAGAAAATGTGCTTCTTTTCATGGTCACAGCTCAAATACTGTTGCCATAGGGAGGCCTTCCCTGACTACCCAATCTAATGGCATGTTTATTCAATCCCACTCATTACTGATAGTTACTTTCTATCACTTATTTCTTCATTTTAGGCATTTCTTCATAGCATTTATCTCTATCTCAAATTGTCTTGTTTGTATCAAGACACTCACTAGAATATAAGCCTAATAAAAATGAGGTCTTGCTATGTTATTCACAACAGTATCTTTAATATCTAGAATAGTGCCTGTGCTGGAGTAAACATTTATAAATGTATTGAATGAATTAATACATTTTGACAGTAATTTACACTGCCCTACCCTCAATTTCCAAGTTCAGAAGAAGATTAATGCATATTGTGATTAAGGGTTGGGCCTCAGGATCAAAGACCCTCAAGTCTAATATAGGAGAAGGAGTCCTGAGTGTATTTCAATCTCATTCTTCAAGAATCACAGCAGGGGAAAAAGTATCTAAAGCAACCATTGATGTAACTCCCATGATTCTGAACTCCATTAAAACACTCTGCTCTCCTTTTCTCCAATATTGGAAAATTCAGATATGATGGGCTTGAATATGGATTTAAAACGGGTCTTCTCAGAAGCCTCTACCACATCATTTTCTTTTCCAATCCATTCTTCACACTATACAGAATGATCTTTCAAAAAATGTAAATGCAATAACATCCACATGACTAATTCCTTTTGGCAGATAACATCCAAAACCATTACCTTATTTTTAGAGTCTGAACAATCTGGCTTTCTACCTTCCAGCCACTTTGATCTTCTTTCAGTTCTGGAATGTGCCATGCCCTTTCTCTTAGTTTAGGTCTTCACATATGCTATTCCATCAGCTTGAAACAGTCTTTCCTCAGCCTCCTTCCCTTCCTAACTTATCCTTCAAGTTTCACACAAAATGTTACTTTCTCAAAGAGGTTTTCCTTACCCTTCAGACTAGTTGAAATCTCTAATATGTACTCTTATATGCCCCTGTACCCTCCGCCATTATGCTCATTCTGATTCCAGAATGAAGAGCAGGGAATGAATATGTTTTATTTACCATTATATCCCTAGCATAGTGCCTGGCACAGAACAGGCAGCTCAATAATTAATTGAATGAAATTATTCAGTAATGTGTTTGGAGTTTAATCAGTCAGATCTATGTATATGGTTAGGTTTAATTTCATAACACAAATTAGCTTTAGAAAAGTGACAGATTTTTCTTATTTCTTGTACTATATTCCACATTATTTCTTTTTCTCCCATGAAACAAGCTTTCTTTCCACTTGCTCCCTTTACTTATTTTTTCTGGAAAGTGTCTTTTGTTAAAATTGTCTCAGATCTTTGGAACTGCCTTTTAAATTTTTGCTGATTACATCATATCTCTCCTTATCTGTAAATTGATGTTCTAGAAAGACTATCTTCCTGGGGGAGGGGGGGACAAACAAACAAACAAAAAATAACATTTGCTGTAATTCCTCCTATTTCTTTTTTTAATTTTAGAACATCAGCATAGAATGAGAATATGTTTCACAGGGGCAGGTATCTTGTCTGTTTTGTTTATTTCTTTTATTTACAAGGCTAGAACAGTGCCTGGCACATCATAGGTTATCAGCAAATATTTGCTTAATGGAAATGTTTTTGTCTACCAATCTTGGCCTAGAGTAGAGAAGATCAATAGATTCTTTAAATTCTTGTTAATGCTTGGCCTTCTTCTGGATGGTTTAGTTTTAGATTGCTAGAGACAAGATGTAGCACTTCAGAATTAGTGTAAATGAATACTAGATTTGGAGGAATCAGAGAATCCTCTGGGCTGATTTCAAAGTTGCTATAGCCTCATAGCCACCATGACTCACATCAAACTAGAAACATATCTCCTTAGGACTGTCGGATAAACAGTGGAAATAAAACATCAGGGATGGCTTAGATGTCAACAATAGCTGAACATATCAGTTCTGTTGCATGTTAGTGTGTTTTGTTAATCTTATTTTCATCAAAGACAAGCTCCATTGCAAATTGATCTGATGTACCTATTAGAATTTCCCTTATGTGGTGTGCCAGACATTTATGTACTCACTGAGTGTTTTTTGATTAAGTTTAACTCATATTTTACATCGGGAGAACATACTGTTCCAAAAGGAAATTATCAGTGGTCAAAGTTCATAGGATATTTGGTGTTTTAAAATGTAGTACATTCATTCATATGACTTTCAGGAATCTTATAATCTAATAAAAGAAAATTTGCTTTCATGGTCAATTCTCTCATCTGCTGTCGGCAAATGAAAAGTTAGAAATAGCTAAATATTAGAAATATTGCTTATCTCTACTCTGACAGTATCTCCCATTATATTGAAAAACAGTGAACAGATAAATAGATGTACTTTATTTGATTTAATAGAGTAGATACATGGAACTTAGGATGTACCTACACCATATTGGGGACCTGAAGTTCCTTGTACATGCTGTTGTCTAGAGGCTGTGTTGAAACTATTCTACATCTAACAAGGTTTCAAACTTTTTAGTTGTGTTTAAATGTGACATTTTAAGTAAACTACAATAAACTTGGTTTTTAATATCAAACTTTTTCAAACCATAGCCTGAAATTTTGTGCATTCATAATATTGTGTGTTATGTTGTTAAAAAATGGGTTGATTAAAAATGTATAGATATATTTAAAATATTGTTTCTGAGGCCAGTGAATTAGTACTGAGAAATAGAAAATTACCTCTTTTGAATGGAAGAATGTCACACCAGCCAACACATTTATTTATAACACTTTCTCTCTTCATTTTTATACTGGTAGACTGGTAAAGGAAAATTGTGGGATTCATAATAATGTTTAAGGATTCTAGAAAAACAACTTCATATCATTGATATGATTTGAAAGAAGTCTAGTCTCTTGTTAGAGACACGTAGGGTTTTGGCAAATACAGAAAGCTACTTTTGCAAGATTTTTTTTAATTTCAAAGAGGCCCAAAGGTTTGTAATAATGTAATGGACATGTTTTCATGATAAATTAAGGAATAGTCTCATTAATCCTCAGAATATGGTCAAAGAGAACACAGTTAAGATAATAATTAGCATATTGGTTCAAGATTACTAAGAAAACAATCTTATCTGAGATAAAAGATTACATTCCTTTATTTAAAAATTTTATTGAATTATAATTGACATACAATATAATATTAGTTTCAGGTATACAACATAGTAAAGCAATATTTTTATACATTAGGAAATGATCATGATGATAAATCTAGTTAACTTCTGAAACCCTATAAAACTATTACAATATTATTGACTGTATTCCCTATGCTGTGACTTTATTTTATAGCTGAAGTTTGTACCTCTTTATACTCTTCACCTATTTTACCCATTCCCCACAAACTCTAGCAACCACCAGCTTGTTCTCTGTATCTGTGAGTGTGTTTCTGTTTTGTTTTGTTTTGTTTGATCACCTCTTTTGGTTTTTAGATTCCACATGTAAGTGAAATCATACAATATTTGTCATTCTCTGACTTATTTCACTTATCATAACACTTTCTGGGATCATCCATGTTTCACAAATGGCCTGGTTTCATTCTTTTTATGGCTGAATAATATTTCATTGAATATTTATACAATATATTTTATAGCCATTCATCTATTGATGAACACAAGTTTATTCTATATTTTGGATATATTTTAAATAGTGCATGAACATAGAGGTACATGTATCTTTTCAAATTAGTGCTTTTGTGCTCTTTAGATAGATATCCAGAAGTAAAATTGCTGGATCAAATCATAGTTCTACTTTTAGCTTTTTGAGGAGCCTCCATAGTGGCTGCAGTAATTTACATTCCCACCAACAGTGTATGAGGGTTCCCTTTTCTCCACATCTTCACCGACATTTGTTATTTGTGTTCCTTTTGATGATAGCCATTCTGACAAGTGTGAAGTGATATCTCATTGTGGCTTTGATTTGTATTTCCATAATGAATAACAATGTTGATCATCTTTTCCTGTGCTAGTTGGCCATCTGTATGTCTTCTTTGGAAAAATATCTATTCAAGTCTTCTGTCCATATTTTTAATTGGGTTGTTTGTTTACTTGATATTGAATTGTATGAGTCCTTAATATATTTTACATATCAGCCCCTTATTGGATATATCATTTGGAAATATCTTCTCCCATTTGAAAGTTTGCCTTTTCATTTTGTTGAAGGTTTCTTTTATTGTCCAAAATCTTTTCAGTTTGATGTAGTTCCATTTGCTTATTTTTGCTTTTGTTACCCTTGCCTGAGGAGACAAATCACCACAAAATACTGCTGAGACATTTCAATAAGTGTACCACCTATATTTTCTTCTAAGAGTTTTATGGTTTCAGGTCTTACATTTAAGTCTTCAATCCATTTTCAGTTTATTTTTGTATGTGGTGCAAGGAAATTGTCCAGTTTCACTCTTTTGCATGAAGCTGTCCAGTTTTCCCAGCACCATTTATTAATAGCTTGTCTTTTACTTATTGTATATTTTTTCCTCCTTTGTCACAGATTAACTGACCATGTAAGCATGGGTTTACTTCTGGACTCTCTATTCTGTTTCATTGATCTATGTATCTCTTTTTGTGCCAGTACCATACTGTGTTGAGTACTACATTTTTGTGGCACAGTTTGAAATCAGGGAGTGTGAGACTTCTAGCTGTGCTTTTCTTTGTCAAGATTGCTTTGGCTATTTGTTTTTTTGTTTTTTTTTGTTTTTTTTGATGATTCCATACAAATTTTTGGATTATTTATTCTAGTTCTGTTAAAAATGCCTTTGGTATTTTGATAGAAATTGCATTGAATCTATAGGTTGCTTTACATAGTGTGGACATTTTAAAAATATTGATTCTTCCAATCCATGTGCAAGGTATATCTTTTCATTTATTTGTTTACTTTTGAATTTCCTCAGTTTCTTTCATCAATGTCTTACAGTTTTCAGAGTACAGGGCTTTCACCTCCTTAGTTATTTTATTCTAGGTATTTTATTCTTTTTTGATGTAATTGTAAATAGGGTTATCTTTATTTATCTTCTGATGGTTTTTTAATAGTGTATAGAAATACAACAGACTTCTGTATATTAATCTCATATCCTGCAACATTCCTGAACTAATTTATTTGTTCTAATACCTTTGTGGTGGAGTCTTTGGGGTTTTGTGTGTGTAGGATCATGCTATCTACATATGATGGCAGTTTTACATCTTCTCTTTCAATTTGGATGCCTTTTATTTGTTTTTCTTGCTTAATAGCTGCATCTAGGACTTCTAATACTATGTTGAATAAGTGGCAAGAATGGGCATTCTTGTCTTGTTCCTCACCTTAGAGGAGAAGTTTTCAGCTTTTTATTATTGTACATGATATTAGCTGTGGTTTTTTCATATATGGCTTTCATTATGTTGATGTATGTTTCCTCTATACCTACCTTATTGAGACTTTTTCCCATAAATGGATGTTGAATTTTGTCAAATGTTTTCTCTACATATATTGAGATGATCATATGATTTTCATCTGTTGTTTTTGTTAATGTAGTATATCATAATGATTGATTTATTGCTGTTAAATTATCCTTGAATCCCTGGCATAATTTCACTTGATCATGGTGTTTGACCTTTTTAATGTATTGTTCAATTCAGTTTGCCAATATTTTGTTGAAGATTTTTGCATCTTTGCTCATCTGTGATATTGGTGTAATTTTCTTTTTTTGGTAGTGTCTTCATCTAGTTTTTGTATCAGAGTGATGATGGCATCATTAAATAAGTTTGGAAGTGTTCATTATTCTTGTTTTTTGAAGTGATTTGAGAAGCATAAGTATTAACTCCTCTTTAAATGTTTGATAGAATTGACTTGTGAAGCCACCTGGACTTTTACTTTTGGTGGAGGGGGGAGTGTGTTTTTAGATTACCGATTCAATTTCATTACTAATAATCATTCTATTCAGATTTTCTATTTCTTTATGATTCATTCTTGGACTATTACATGTTTCTAGGAATGTATCCATTTCCTTATAGATTGTCTAATTTGTTGGCATGTAGTTGTTCACAGTATTCTCTTATGATCCTTTGTATTTCTTTGATATTGTTTGTGATTTCTCCGCTTTCATTTCTAATTTTATTTATTTGGGCTCTCTCTTTTCAAGATGAGTCTGGCTAAAGGTTTGTTGATTTTGTTTATCTTTACAACAAATTAGCCTTAGTTTCATTGATCTTTTCTATTTTTTTTTTTAGTCTCTTTCATTTTTTTTCTGCTCTGATCTTTATTATTTTATTCCTCTACTAACTTTGGGCTTTATTTGTTCTTTTTTCTATTTCCTTTAAATGTTGTTATGTTGTTTACTTGAAATATTGTTTTTTGAGGTAAGCCTGTATTACTATGCAACTCCCTTTTAAACTGCTTTTTTTGTGTCTCACAGATTTGGGGTTGTGGTGTTTTCATTTGTCCCAAGGTATTTTTAAATTTCCTTTTTGATTTCTTGTTGACAAATTGATTACTTAGTAATAAGCAAAGCAATAATCAATCAATCAAAATGTTTATCCTTGATTTATTTATGATTTTTCCAGTTTTCTTCTTGCAATTGATTTTTAGTTTCATACATCTGTGGTCAGAAAAGATGCTTAATATGATTTCAATCTTTTAAAATTTATTGAAACTTGTTTTGTGGCCTAACACATGATCTATTCTCAGTATATGAATATCCCTGCATTTCAGTTAGAAAACATGAGACACTGTAGAATAAAATTGAACAAGAGACATAAAGAGAAAATTTATGAATATTGTCAATCTATAAAAATATTTAAACTCCAAATAATTGAAATTCAAATTAAACTATCAAACTAGAAAAACATTTAAAAAATGTAGCTAGTTCTGACAAGAATGTTGTGAAATTGGCACTCATATACACAGATTATAATAGAGTATAAATTGCTACATAGTATCTTGAGGGAAATTTGGCAATACCTATGAAGAGCCTTAAACAACTTTATACCCTATGACCTAGTAAATCCACAGATTGGAAATTATTCTAAAGAAGTAATAAGAAACATGTAGAAAGACATATTTAAAGGATATTCACTGCAATATTTAACAGCAAACATTTAAAACCAGCTTAACTATCCAAAGATTGGGAATTATGATGCATCCAAATGATGATGGAATATTGATGCCCATTAAGAAGCATGTTTTAAAATAGTATTTAGCAATATGAAAAATGTATTTAATTTAACATTAGGTACATAGAGCAGAATATGAAACAGAATTTGAATGATTTTGTAATATTTATACACACCTAGATACATAGAAAATATTAAATATGTAGTTTTTAAGTGTATGTGTCATTGTGGTAGGATTATGAATAATTTCTTCTTTGTTATTTTTTCTTTTAGCTTCTCTGAATTTTCTAAATGTTTCACAATGCATATGTGCTACTTTCTGTTATTATAAAAATGCTTATTTTTATATTTGTTTATACTGAATTCCTAAAATAAATTACTCCATGGAAATTTCATTAAAAAACCTGAATATGAATCTATTCAAAGCCTAGCTACAACCAGCAAGGTACTCAAAATTCATTAAAACACAGTAGGCATAAAGAGAATAATTCTTCAGAAACCTGAAAGCCCTCAAAGTAGCAAAGGGTCATCCCAAATAAATATTCCTTATAATATATGTTGAAGACCAAGTACAGGTAGGAAAAAGATAAATTCAACAAGTCAGCACATAATTACATCCATCAGCATGAAAGAGTGTGGTTCTTTAGATGGCTAACTGTTTGAAAGATCACATTTTACTAGTTCCTGGGTCTTTTGTTTTTCATTTAGCTTTTTCCTTTTTTATGATGCATTAAATTTTTTGATCAGATCCACTTTGCTGTAAGGATGGATTTGATCATTTAACATTGTATTATAAGGAGTAAGCCCACTAGACCATGCTCTTCAAGGTAATTTCATTTTATCTTGGAAGTATAATTGAAGAATTGCATTTTCAATGTTAGAAGATCTCTAAAATGGTTCCTAGCATGAACCTTGGTCAACTGGATAAAATCCTATTTAATAGCGCCTTTGATAGCATCCATTTAAAACTCCAGTGCCAAATTCTGGGGGAAGAGGGACCTTGAATAAAATTAGTTTCTGAAAGAACAAGGAAGGTAACATGTGCTTTTTCCTCTCAGAATTGATGACAATATTAAAATGTCAGATCTGCCTGCATTTAAATAGCATATTCATAGAAAAATGAGCTATTTTTGCATAGCATAAAAAAACATATACATGGGTAGTCATAGAACTTCCAGAGGACAAATACCTATTTCATATTTTCTTTATATTACTGGAAAATAGATTGAAATGTACTCTACAAAATGGCTTTTACAATATTGGCAAAGGGAGAAAAATGACCAACTGATTTGACTGAAGTTCTAATAATTATGAAATTGAAACAATTTAGTTCTCAATATTTTATTTTAATTCAACCCTTTAAAATAAAAGTGTATAGCTATAGAGCATAATGAAGTTACTATGTTCCCATTATAGAGAATGAGTCACCTCTACTATATGAACTAATTGTTGAAAATATAGAATTTAAAAGGAATTTTCTTGTCTTGGCAAAGATAATCTTGTAGGTAGCTACAATTTGCAGTATGTATTATGCTTTCCCTTCATAGCACAAGAGAAAAGTGAAAAACATGATTATCACTGAAGTGAAATGGGCAAAAAGCATATTTTAAAATCAACAAAGTTTATTTTTTCTAATTATGCAAATAAGGAACTGATGAAGTCAAATGTAGAAGCCACACTATCTCCTGCATGGACAAATTTTTTAGATAATTGAAGTGCGTATGTGTGTGTGTGTGTGTGTGTGTGTGTGTGTGTGTATTTGCAGAGCATTTGAAAGAGAAAGCTAGCAGAGAGCAATAAATCATGGATGTATAGAGGGATTAAATAATAAGTATCCACTTAGGGTATTGTATTCTTAAATCATCTAAATAGCTGTGGCTAGATGTTGTCAAACAGCAAGTCAAGCTAGGGGTTTGTACTTTAGTCATGGTGACATATAGTGAAAACTTTTCATACCTCTCTTGGATCTTACTGCATCTAATGCTACTAAGTTAAATATTTTTCAATGGCTACCTTCACCATTATTATTCTATAGTTTCTAAAAGTCAATTGGCAAAGTACCATCCAAAGAGCCCACATGTGCGATAATGTAGAAGCCAGTAGTTTGGAACCTAAAAGACAGGTGTATGGATTGAGACTGAGATTTGAGGACAGTGGAAGTATAAATGCCAAATTGATTCTAAAATCAACCCAATTTCACTCAGTGGATGCATACACATACCCACACACACAGAGTTTTCTTTAATTCAGCTATGTGAGATAAGGCATGATTTGGGAATACATGATAATAGGGAGCTAATGTGGTGAGAATGCAAGCAGATCAAATGGAAACAGTACTACAAATAATTTTGGGTCAATCTATGTATGTGAGTTATACATTCTTTCCTTCCAACATCTCCTAACCCCCCAACCATCCAATGGGATGTGTTCTCTTATTTTGTGATATAAAGACCAGTAGCAGAAAGCAAGGTTAGATTAGAAAAAGAGAAGTTTGTGGCATTCTTAATTTGGAAAAAGGACATATTTTGCTGTGTTATAATCTGAAGGTTTAGTTCAACAAACATTTTTTGTATGCTTAGTATATTTCAGGACAGTGTTGGGCACTAAGGGTACTAATGTGAGTATATACATGTATTAGTATTGAAAACGTTTATAATTTGGGGATGTTAGAAAGACGAAATAATGGATTTCATTTTAATGAGGTAACTAAGATGAACTGAAGGCATGAGTCATGCCTAATGTTGTTCACTTTTATATCCCAATCATCAAGCACATTGTCTTACACATGGTAAATTCTCAGTAAATATTAAGTAAATTAACAGAAGTGTATGATGGGTACTATGAGATCAGAGAAGAGGGAAGATCACAGCCTGTGATTTGGAGAGAACTTCTTGGAAGGGATGATGGCTGAACTGAATCTTAAGCATTAACAATTTAGCCAGGTAAAAAAAAAAGTGGGAAGGCTCTAGGCAGAAAAAATGGCATAAGAACAGGCAAGGAAGCATGAAATAGAATGTTAGATATAAAAAACTGTAAGAATTTTGATAATACAAGAGTACAATTTATTTATATAGCTTATTGATTAATTTGGAGATTTTGAATGGAAAAAAGGAAGGCACTTCTATGTAATCTACATATATTGATCATGGTGAATTATAGCCCTCTCTATTTTAAATTGTGAATTTTAGCAGAAATGATAATAAGCAGTTAAAAATTGTGTTAAAAAACTATTCACACAAAATGTACAGTTACAAGTCAATGAGAATAGTGCCATGAATAGAGTACTTACTCTAGAACCAAGGGTGAATTACTTTTACCACTAACTGCAGCTTTCCATCTCAAATGTTCTTAGTAGTAATTTCAGAAGTTACATAAGGGAACACATGCTTTCATAGTCAGATGGACCCAAACATAGCCTAGAGTTTGGCCACATAGCCAGAAATTTTAGAATTATTTGTGCAATTATATTCTCCTCTCCAAAAATTGAAGGATATTATGTCTTTATAGTGGGTATAGTTTGCTTTCAGCTTAATCAGTTCCTCTTTGAAATAAGCTTCGCTAATGGGTCAGATGTGTGATAATTCAGATACTTCCTGAGATATGAATTCTGAAGACAGCTGCAGATTTTTTTTTAGCATGAATCATTTATTTTTTAAACACCCAGATAACACATGATCATTTTAGTAAAACAAGAAAATATACATAAGCTGAAAATACTAAAGTCATTCCAAATCCCACTGTTCAGAGTTAACCATTGCTCACATATTGATCTATGCCTATCTAGAAATGTGTGTATGTAAGAGAAAGAGAGAGAGAGAGCATAAGAAGAGTTACTTGCTAATAAGAATGTAAATCTACTAGTATTCCATAGCCTGGTTTTATAGCTAAAAATATGTCATGGATATCTTTCACATTCAATAAGTATAGGGCTATGAATTCATTTTTTATGGCTTCATAGTATTCCATTGATAGTATGTAATGTACTTCATGAGCTTTCTCCCCATGAACATTCAACTAGTTTTCATTTATTCAGCAATATCCATATTGCTGTGAACAAATTTGTACAAATACTTTTGTGTTCTTGTGCTAGTATCATAGTAGGATAAAAATCCTCAAAGTAGTGTCTATCAATAAGGATGAAGTGTCTGAGATTTTACCTTATTTAGAAAGCAACCATGTTAGCCTGCTACAGTTTTATGGATGTTGATAGAAGACACGAGACTCCTGGGTTAGAGATAAAGGACAGTTTAATATTCACAACAATAGCAGTAGCAGAATATCAGCTTTTTTTTTTCTAGTGTCTGTGCCAGTACCCCAAGTCCCAGTTCTTATAGAGTGACTTAAAAGAGGGCCAGATAACCACTTTACCCACAATTGTTGCATTATAGGGGAGAAACTCTGAGTTTGGGAACCTGAAGATTTTTTAATGGACAGTAATCATGCCTTCCCTTTGCTCTGGAGTGAGATACTGTATCTTCTGAAGATGTAAGAAAACCAGTTCCTTTACACTGGAGGGAGACATCATCTCTGTCTTTCACTATATAAACATCCTTGGAATGATAGTCCAGAATAAAAGATAGTCAGGGGCTCACTCTGAAGATGTGTAGTAATGCTAGAGACTCAAGGACTGGATAATGGCCACCCAATAGGAATATTGGGTTAGAGTGTATGCGCATCGTACGTATTGCCTAAATTGCCTTATTTAAAGTTTATACTAACTTCTACTACTACCAATAATTCATAAGTGTTCTTATTTAGCCACATCTTCACCTACACTAGACTTTGTCAGCCTTTTAAATTTTAGCTACTATGGTTGGGAAATATGGCAATACATGTTCTAAAATTTTTAATTTATTTTTTTACTAATAAGATTAAATTTATTTTCATTATAATGTCTGCCATTTGTATTTCTTTTTTATGAATTTCCCTTTCATGTTCTTAGTGCATTTTTCCTATTGATGCTTTATTTTTTTCTTGTTGATTTATAGGTAGCCTTGGTATATTAAAATATAAGCACATTATATATCATGTATTGAAAATACATGCTATATATGCCTTTCTTCTGTCTCTTAACTTTATTTTCTTAGCTACAGAAATTTGAAGCATGATTTTCACTCATTAAAACTTCTGACCTTCTTCAGAAATTATAAATTTCTTTCCACAAATGGCTCTGCATTTAAAAAAAATGAGTTCAGTAACATTCTACAATATAAAATGCATGTAGTCTTCAAATAATATCTGCTAAATTCATAGTCATTTTGAGTTCAAAAACCTGTACTTCCTTGAATGTATCAGCAGTGTTTTTGCTTTTCTCCTGAAGTTTGTAGTTCATTGTGATCAGATAGCTTGTCACATCAGTAAGAAAATACAATATTATGAACCATGGGGGTCCAAAGAATTTAGCCCCTTAGAGCTCTTTTAATTCAAAAAAAAATCTATGCTCAGTGAATTTCTTTAGCAACTTTCATGACCTAGTCATCTTATAGCATTCAACAAAATTAAATATCTTATCCTATTCAGCTTTTTACAAATATCTCATAAAGCAACTATGGTTAGGGGCACGAATATAAAAAAAATTCAGTCTCAATCACTTCCTCTTTCACATGACTTTACCTCATGAAATACAAGGCTGCCTGATAAATGATGAGGTGGAAACTATCTATGGAATCTTTCCTTTTTCACTTGAATAAACTGTTGAAATGTTCTCTGTTATTGAAAATGCCTCATCTATAACAATGATTCCATCTTTTATATGTTTGGAACAGTTTTCAAATTATTTGTTGACAAATGGTTAAATACTAGGCATAACATGCATCATGGAAATGTTGATATTTGTCAGTGATGTCAAGGCTGATCTGTGTTGAAAAAATTGACTATTCAATAAGTAGAGCTAGTAAAAATAGTTATTAATAAGGGAAAAATAAAATTGAATCCCTACCTCAAACTATATACAGACATACTTTATTTTATTGTGCTTTGTAGATATTGCATTTTTAAAACTTGATATGTGACAATCTTGTGTCAGACAAGGCTACTGGCACCATTTTCCAGCAGCATTTGGTCACTTCATGTCCCTATGTCACATTTTGGTAATTCTTGAAATATTTCAAGCTTTTTCATTATTATTATTTTTGTTATTTTGACTATGATCAGTGATCTTTTATTTATTTATTTATTTTTTTTTTAATCAGTGATCTTTGATGTTACTACTGTAATTGTTTTGGAGCACCACAAATCACGTTCATGTAAGACTGCAAACTTAATAAATGTTGCATATTCTCTGACTGCTCCACTAATAGACCATTGATCCATTGCTCCCCCTCTCCTCAGAGCTCCCTCTTCCCTAAGACAGAAACATGTTGAAATTTGGCCAGATAATAATCCTACAATGGCCTCTAAGTGCTCAAATGAAAGGAAGAGTTGCATGTCTCTCACTTTAAACCAAAAAGCTACAAATGATTAAGTTTAGTGAGGAAGGCATGTCAAAAGCCAAGACAGGCCAAAGTCTAGACAGCTTGCACCAAAACAGTAGCCAAATTGTAAATGCAAAGGAAAAGTTCTTGAAGGAAATTAAGTGTTACTGCAGTGAACCCACTAATGATGAGAAAGCAAAACAGCCTTATTGTTGACAAAGAGAAAGTTTTATTGGTCTGCATAGAAGACCAAAACAGCCAAAACATTCCCATAAGCCAAAGCCTAATCCAGAACAAGGCCCTAACTCCCTTCAATTCTGTGAAGGCTGAGAGAGATGAAGAAGATGCAGAATAAAATCTGAAGGTAGCCAATACTGGTTTATGAGGCTGAAGAAAAGAAGCCATTTCCATAACATCAAAGTGCAAGGTAAAGCAGAAAGTGCTGATGTAGAAGCTGCAGCAAGTTATTCAGAAGATCTAGCTAAGATAATTTGTGAAGGTGGCTACACTAAACAACAGATTTTCAAAGTAGACAAAACAGCCTTATGGTGACAGAAGATGCCACCTAAGACTTTTTATAGCTAGAGAGGAGAAGTCAATGACTGGTTTCAAAGCTTCAAAGTTCAGGCTGACTTTCTTGTTAAGGGTTAATTCAGCTGGTGACTTAAAGGTTGAATATTCATGTATCCTGTGATAAAATTCCCCCCCTCTCCAAAATTTCTTGTACAAGCACAGATATATTCATAGCAGCACTGTTTGTAATAGGGGTGGAGGGAGAGGAAAGAAAAAAGGAAAGTAAAACAAAACCATCAAAATAATCACAATAAGAAAAACAAAAGCCTGGAAACACCCATCATCAGAAGAGTAGGTATATGTTCAGGACAAAAAGCAAGACCTAGTAAATTGCATAGGCTATTCACTTTTTATAAAATGCAAATCCAACTAAAATCAAACAATATATATCTTTAGAACAGATAGATATGAGATAAATTTTATTTTAAATGCAAGAAAATGATGAAAATAAAAATCAGAATAGTGACTGTCTTAGGTAGAGGATGGCAGGCAATAAGCTAACAAAGAAGCACAAAGATAAATACTAGTTATTGTCAACGTTCTGGTTCTCAGGTTGTGTAATGGGTTTAATGGAGCTAACTATATAATTAAAAAATGAAACTGCTATGTATGACTCTGTGTTGCTAAAATTTTCAAGTGTGCCACACCCTGAGATAAGGTGGGCTTCATTTGATGATGACAGTACTGGCAGAATTCCCTTCATCTAATTCAACTTTTACTTGACATGTGAGAAAGTTGAGACCTAGAGAAATAAGACAATTTCGTCACATGACCTAGGCCAAGCCAATCACACTACTCAGTCTTCTCTGGTTATTGCCACAGTGACTAGATAAGGAATGCAAGCGATTCCAATGGATTCAATCAACATCTTCCCCAGAGATTTTTCTCAGTGGTGCTGGTGGTATGGACCCTTTATCCCTCAGACTGCAGATTGTGAGCATGGGAGGCTTGAAATACCCATGTCCATATCTTCCACGACTTGGAAGAGCTGGTCTTCAAAAAAGACCAGTTATTCTAGCATGCAGCAAGAAGCATAACTTAGTGCTCAATGTTGACTGAGTCCCTGATGCAGTCATATTAGATAAGAATTCTACTCCTTGACTTCCCAGTTAAATGAGCCAATAAACTCTACTTTGTGGCCAAAGCTTTTTAAAGCAGGATTCCTGGCACCTGAAACCGAACATTCTTGATCAATATATTCAAGGAATGCTAAAGACAAAGAATGAGGAACAGAGATGTATTAGAAAAAAATAATCTCCTCACAAAGCTTTAATTTTTTCTCCTGTACTCATTGACTATAAAGAGCTTATGAATACAAATCTCAAATTTCAGACCTCAAATTGGAAAGTGACATCGAGTAATGTTAAGTAATTAATGTAAGATCACAGTGCTAGTTTTGCAAATATCTGAAACTAGAGCCTAGGTCTCACCAATTCTAGTTCAGTGTTTTTTCCACTATATAACATTGACTTCTCTGCTTCCCCATAGTAATGTAGATTAAACACTAATTAACTATGCCTATTACTGTTAAAAAGAAACGTCAAAATATAGTTTAAACAAATGGGTGACTGGAAAAAATGGGTGACTTTTAGCTAACTTCAACTTCTTTTTTATTATTATGTAAATTTAAGGTGAATACATACAGTTGATCCTTGAACAATGCGGGGGTTAATCTGAGTATAACTTACAGTTGGCCCTCTGTATCTGAGGTTCCTCTGCATCCTCAGATTCAACCAACCACGGACCTTGTAGTACTGTAGTATTACTACTGAAAAAGATCTGCATATAAATTGACCCATGCAGTTCAAACCCACATAGTTCAAGGGTCTATTGTAATTCAACATCTATATACACTACACAATGACCACCACAAGTCTAGTTGCCATCAGTTGACGTCCTTCAACCATTTTTCCCAACCCCTTTATCCTCTGGTAACCACTAATCTGATCTCTGTATCCATGAGTTTATTTTTGTTTTATTTTCTTTGTTTTGTTTTATTTTCTTTGTTTTGTTTTAGATTTGCACATATAAATGACATCACAATGTATTTGTCTTTGACTTATTTCACTTAGCATAATACTTTCAAGGTCCATCTATATTGTCACAGATGATAAGATTTCATTCTTTTGTGGCTGAGTAGTATTACATTATGTATATACATACAGCATATCTTCTTTATCCATTCATCCATTCTTGGACACTTAGAAACAAAAGCAAAAATTAACAAATGGGACTACATCAAACTAAAAAGCTTCTGCATGGAGAAGGAAATCATCAGCAAAATGAAAATGCAACTTACTGAGGGGGAAAAGATAGTTGCGAATCATATATTTTATACGAGGTTAATATCCAAAATATGCAAAGAACTCATACAACTCAACAATAAAAATAAACAGATTAAAGATAGTCAGAGTATCTGAATAGATATTTTTCCAAAGAAGACATACAGTTGTCCAGCTGGCATGTGAAAATACGCTCAAATAACTCATAAGCAGGGAAATACAGATCAAAACCACAATGATAGATCACCCCACGCCTGCCAGAATGGCTATTATAAAAAAGACAATAAATAACAAGTGTTGGAGAAGATGTAGAGAACAGGTAACAGTACTGATGAGACTAAAATGGTGTAGCTACTATGGAAAACAGTGTGGAAATTCCTCAAAAAAATTAAGAATAGAACCACCATATGACTCAGCTCTTCCACTTCTGGGCATTTATCTTAAGAACACAAAAACACTAATTTAAAAATATATATGCACCCATATTTTCATTGCAGCATTATTTATAATAGCCAAGATATGAAAATAACTTCAACTTCTTTATCCATTGGTTAATGTAAATAAAACACTATATTGAGAGTCAGGAGAAGTTTCTTGTCTTTGGCTTTTCTAGTAGCTAACTGAATGACCTGGGAAGATCACTTTTCCTCACAGGGTTTCTTTGTTTCCTCATCTTAAAAAGAGGGGTTACACTTCTACAGTATATTCTTCTTTACACCACTGAAACATGGGTTAGTAAGCTGCTTTCATCATTTTTCTACACTTCTTTATAATAAACAGCCAATGTATTACACTAGCTTCCTCAAGACAGGATTTTTAAGATATATTTTAGGCCTTAGATCTCCTAAACTACCGTTACTCACCCTCCACCCACCTTCTATTTTGAAGTTTGAAATTCACTGAACTGAGTATGAGAAAAAGCCATTCTTGCACTATGTCAAGCCTATATCCAGGAAAAACACACCTTAGAAAATAGGAGAAAGATACAGATGTCCAATTGGTGACAATAAAGTATGGTATCATTATATCTTTAAGTGTTTAATGACTAAAGACGTAGCACTGCTCATAGCTGTAGGGGTTACAATTAGGAGACTATCAAAACTGTTCATACTAGTCTCCATTGTTTAAATTATAATTGAAAAAATAGTTTAGAATGAGCTCAACTATGATTGTACTGGGGCAAAAGGTAAAGATGGGCAAAACTTAGCCTGTTTCTCTTTCTAGTTATTTATGTATAGACCATCAACCAGCTAGAATTGAAAGCCAGATAGGGTAGTTAGAAAAATGAAGGCTTTTAACATAAACGTACAAACTTTTTAAAAATTCCACCTCACTAAGGAAGATGTCACAATAGAAGATAAATGTCTACATTTTGACAAAATAGTACAACTTTTCAACTCTTGATATATTTGCTTGGAACTTGTTCCTGGCTTGGTTCTCTCAGATACATGGACAAGGTTCCAAATGAAATCATCAAACTCATTGGATTAGTTAACATGTTTCAAAGAGGAACAGCTTGTCATCTGAGAAAAAAAAATTCAGTGAATTCCAAATATACATGTTTTCTGATCCTTGAGAAAAGAATGGGATACAGTGAGAGTGAGAGCAAGAATGGAGTAGAGAGATAGAATTAGCTAATGGAAAAGATGGTTAGTAAGATTATTAAGACAACTAAAATACTGATATTTCATTAATATTTAATACCATCATCTAATTAATTCAGAATATACTACATACACTAGCTTAAAGTCCAATAAAATCTCACCTTAAACAGGTGATATCTAGTGATAGACATTTTCTCCAAAATGCCCATGAGGAATGTGGGTTGAATCAGTGGGTAGATAAGGTCACAGTTTGTTGGCCTTTGTCTTGTTTCACAGTATACTAGTGAAATTTCAGTCTGTAATTTTTAATTATTTGTTTTGCTATGTTTAAGGCAATTAATGTGAGAGTTATTTACTTTTTTGATAATTAGATGTAGTGATTAGAACATGTTTTATATTACACTGGAGTTTTCTTTTTAAATAACTCATGAATAGAAACAGCAGCTGGATTTCATGATGTGGTGAGCATGGTAGTGTTTGAAGGGAGCTAATAGAGAGGTACATTTTTTTCTATATTTAAAGTGTCTCACTGTAATATGCTTTGCAAGCCTAACATTATTTATGGAATTGGATAGTAAATGAATAGCAGATATTCATTGCTTGCTGTGCACAATGATGCCACCTATTTGTCAACTTAGGTGTCTTTTTTCACTAGTTCCATGTTAAATAATCAGCTTTCAGGGGCATGCCTGGACTGTGTCCGGTTTTGGGTCTCCAGGAATGTGAAGCAAGCAACTGTGTTGCTCTCAGTGTCTGGCTGTTCAAATCAGAAACAACTGAATATGATAAGCAATGGAATAGACTACAGAAACAGACTAAAAATGAAAGAATTCTGTATGATTAAACAGATTTAGTAATTTTTTTTTCTGACTGGAAATCTGTATGGCCTGGTTGATATTCACAGGTGAAAAGAGTGGTTTGCATAACTAAGGAGACATTAAGATGATTCAGATAAAGATTATCTTCTCCCACCTCCCCTTCCACACATACACATACACACACACACAAAGGATAAGTAGGTCGTTTTAATTATTGACTGAGTGCTTCACTTCATATCTTGGTGATAGGTAGGCATAATATAGGATAAACTTGGGCATAAAGCATTGATATTTTGTAGAAACACCTATACATAGTGTTTGTGAAATGAAAAGTGAAACCTACTAGTCTGGGCGATTTAGAAAGACACATACTTTGATTTTAGTTGGTGAAAAGCAATTTATTAACAAAAATGTAATGTCTAGTAAAGCAAAGAGACAAATACAGAAAGATTAATTGACTACTTCAGGTTAGATATTAGATAATAATAGTAACCAAAACCACATCAGTACCTAATATTTATTTAACATTATGCCAGGCATTTTGGCAAGTACATTATTTATTGTTTTCAGAATCATGCCACACTCAATCTCAGGAAATTCCCAGACAACACTGTAAAGTAGCATGACCATTATCAGAATCTTACAGATAATAAAACTGAGGCACAAAGAATATTGGGGTTAAGTGACTTGCTGATGGTTGCAGTCATTAGGTGGCAGAGCCATAAGAACAGGCCTGGAAATGGCAGTGTGGTTATTTGCTGAGAATTATAAATTAGAGCAATGATAGAGAGCCAGCTGATCTAGTTTCTTCCCAGTGATAGTCAGGCCACAGATGGTTTACCAATCTGTCTTTCTTTCAATTAACCATTGACTATAATTTGCGAGCAACTCCCCTTCCTAGTTCTGTGGATGTCCCCTAGTAGCAGATTGGCTCAAACAAACAGAAGGCCAATTGTGCATGACTTCTGACAATTTCTGGGCATCTTGATAATGGGCTTTTTTCCCCCTAAGGTGATACTTTCTGGAATAGAGCAATTAAAAAAAAAACCCTGAGCCTTTCTCAAAGCATAAGGCCAAATATTTAGGTAGAACCTATTGATCATGGCTAGAGAATGAAGAATAATTAGCCTAGGAGAAGAAATAGTTTGTTATAAAGGGATTATTTGAGAAGGTACTAGTTTAAAAATTAAAATAACAAAGAATGAAAATAAAATACCCATACTCCATGTCAGAAACAGAGTTTTTTTGTTTGTTTGGGGTTTTTTTGTTTTTGGTTTTTGTTTTTTTTTACAAATTTCAAGCAATCTCATTTGTTTGAAGAGCTATTCTTTCTTCCTACTGATCCTCTGTGGCTGCCATTCTCATGGTTTCTCTAACCTATCCTGCCAATGCTCAGTGATGGAATAAGATCTGCCAAATCTTTTTTTTATACATAACCAAAATCAGTTTACAAAGAGTATAATAATAGTTCAAATCTTATTCTATTCTTGCAAACAAAATTTCAACCCAGTCATAGATTATGTCACTTGGGCTCAAGGATTCTAATTAGGCTTCTGCTGTATTTTAGTACAATGAGTAATAAAAACAAGAGGTGGCTCTGATCTCAACTTTATCCTGGAGAGGTTTAAATCAACAGTTATACTCAGTTCAAATTCCTTGATATGTAGTGTTTCAGCTGTAGGTCTTTCATATGAAATCTCTTGGTATTAATAACATTACTTCAATTCCTGCCTCCCTAGCCCCTCTTCCCAACCTCATTTTTTAATTCACTCACCCTCTGAAGTCACACCAAAAGGGAAAAAACAGAGTTCATTGTGGAGACAACATTGTCCTTTATGTCAATTAGATGCACCTTGAAATGTTCCATCATTTTTGTAAAGGTAAAAGAATGGTCAGCCTTCCAAGAATTTTCAGGAATTATATAACTTTTGACTATAACTTTTTTTGGATTCCTTTAAGACATCCCAGTGCAATATGTACAAAGTGGGCCAGGTCAGCTCAATAATAATAATGATAATATCAGCAGTGGCAGCAGCAAACTGTTAATAGAATCCACTACATGTCAGACACTCTTCAAAGAACTTTACAAATTGAACTTATTTAATAGTTAATAGGAGGTAGCAACAAAAGCTTCAGCATCAGATTACAATCATTGGATGCAGTTCCCGGATGCAGGTGGTTTTCAAGATTAGCTGCTCTTGGCAAAAGATCTGGATTACTTCTATTTGCTTCCCTCAAAAAGGAATTTTATTTGATCTGTTATGACACCAGCCCTAATAGAAATGGATAGGTCAAACAAGGTTATATGCAGGGATAATACAGGCCAATATGAGTCTTCAACTGCATACAGGGAAGTCTTCCATTGCTTTTTTTTTTTTTAAGCTTTTCTTACTCTCTTTTTTTCATATGTGGTTAGAAGTGGAATAACAACTGCCTAGATGATAAAGAACACAAAAGACAGTTATAATTTCAGAAATAATTCAGATTGTTCATTTGTGAGTAATTAGTTTACTCCAATAGATACCACTTTGGTAGCTAACTTTCCTTAGATAAATTCTCATAGTTTATGCTTTGTTATTGATTGTTGAGAACAGAAGTCAAAACAGTGTTGTCCCAGAACTGTTGGAGAAATCCAGTCTGAAGAACTTCTCTAAAGATAAAGACTTTTTCTCCATCACAGTAGAACTTCTTTGACTTTAATATTACTAGGCCTTTAATTATGCAATTCCAATTTTTCTCACTTGGAAGATTTCCCTGTTTTAAATTTTATTCCTTGAAAGAGGAAATGAGAAGGGATGGAAGATGATTCATTTTGTCAGCATGTCCTTGCAAAAAAGCAGTTCTCAGGAGATCAATGTGAGTCCACCCCACCCCCATTTAAGACAATATACCAACTTGAACTTATAATATTCCTTACATTGAAATCATATAGTACATAGAAATCACTTGGTGACTTTATAGAGCATAAAACCCACTTTGTGCTTAAAAAAAAGTAATCATTGTGTTTGAGGCAAATAGAAGAAGGACACTAGCCTGTTTTCCTCCATGACACTGCTTAGTACCGTTGAAAAGATTTTGAGTCTAGCCTGTTAAGGCAAGCCTACCAGGGCATTGTTTGGAAATACCATATCTGACAGGTACTTATGTCTTCAACTAAGAGAAAGTCTCCTATTCTTGTATGACATCTCTCCTCTCCGACCTCATTGAATGTGAGCCACTGCAATACTAGGAGACTCCTTACCCAAGTATATCAATATGAGAAGACAGCACATTCAAAGGTAGAGAGAAAAGTGGGGCAAGAGGGAAAGATGAATTAAGGAGCAAGGGATCAGAATGACTAGGTATTTTAGGAAAATAATTATATGCTTCATGTTCAGAGTGCAGAATGTTGTTACATGCTTATAAATGTGAACTATGTTCTAAGTGAACTTAAGTCAAGACTCCAGATTATTCATGAGAAAATATTCTTCTTTTGTAGAAATTGAACAATTTTCTCCAGATAAAAAGTTGAGGAATAGGGGGAAATACATATACCATGTTTTGATAGAGGTGAGTGATCAAAAGCAGAACCTAGTTTTAAGTAGATATATGATCAGTATGGCATATTAATACAGAGCAATCTTTTAGAGGCAAAAGACTATGAAATACAGAATTTAGATGAAGAGCCATTATGTAAAGTATGCTGATGAAAGGAGAAAGTTGAAAGACCAGTGGTCCTGATGCAGGAAAAATGGATGTGGGGCATGAGGAGGGCCGTGTCCTAGGCTCCGGTTGAGCCCGTGGGATGTGCCCCACCAAGTGTGTGTCCTTGGCTTCGCGCAGGAGAGCATTCAAGAGTGAGCCACAGCTGAGTAAAGACAGATTTATTTAGAGAGATACATTGAAAGGCAAGAGAAAGGTCATGAGGTGTGGGGTTTGGGTGCTCAGATTAAAGAAAAAGTTGGTACACCCTCCATAGACAGCGTGCAGGCCAACTCCGAAGAGGGAGAGAGAGAGAGGGTGGCAGCAAAGACAGCCACGAGGTGTCATGTTGCCAGTTTTTATGGACTCAGTGGCTTCATATTGCTAATAAGTGGAAGGACTAGTCTAGCTAGCCTGGGGAAGGGGCTGGGATTCCCAGGAAGCTGGCCATTTCCTACTCTTTGACTATTTGCGGCTAGCCTAGGGACTGCCATGGTGCCTGTGGGCATGTTATTCACTATGCTAATATGTTATAGGGAGCATATAATGAAGCTCAAGGAAGTCAAATCTCCACTGTCTTGAGCCTCAAGGCCTACTGGGGGTTGAATCTTTCGCCATTCTGATGTTAATTGTTGTGTTGTTCCTTGAATGACTGTGCCCTGCCCCCTTCTTGTCCTCACTCTTGAAAACTCACCTGTAATGAGCAATAAAATAATAGTGGGTTATTATTATTGGTATGAAGTTCAGAAAATTCATAAACTCATAAAGGGCCCCAAAAAGAAATGAGCAGAAAATACCAATTCTCTCTGTACACAGGAATTAAGGAGCTGTTATTACTGAAAACCTGGATGTGCAGTGGGGTAAATAATAAATTAAAAAGCCGCTGACTCAGGAATGTGATCCCATCTTCCTATGAAGGGAAAGCAAATGGGTGACTGAAGAGAGGGGTGGTGCAATTTTATAAGATAGCCCTGAGAATATAAAATTGAGAAACTCTATGTGAATGGAGGTGACAGACTGCTATGTACAGGAATTAAATTATATCAGCAGCACAGAAATTAAGGCTATTTTTAGTTAGATATAGCAAAAGGCTACAGTGCACCTGCACCATTTCTGGGAGAAAATATTTGCACATAACAGACCCACACGTGCAAATGCTTAGCTAGTAATCAGCATATTATCATCTTATCTTAGCAATTGCATGTTGTTTAGGGGACATGCAAGCCTTAAAAAAAGTCCTTTGAAACCTTTGCTTTGTATTTCTCATGGGGAAAAACTAACATTCTTAAATTATCTCAGTGCTCTAGTCTGCATTCTTCCCTCCTCCTGCACTAAGAGATTTGGATTTTATGCTCAGAGAAAGCCAAGGCAGATGGGAATTATTCAGAATTTGGAAAAACAAGGAAGCTTCAATTAATGGGCTGCTGGCAGGCAACCTCTGCAATGCACATTTTACTCCTACATACATTTTGTTCGCGCATACACACTCATGCATATGATTTCTTTTAACTTTTAAAGAGAGAGGATCACACTTTAGTAATGAGAGAATGTCTCCGAGCAGAATTCAATATGTGTTATGTCTTAGCAGTTTAATTTAGAGGTAACAAAGGGGGAAGTATGCAAATCCAATTTCAGAAACAAAGATGAACTATTGACGTATTTTGTAAAGCAAGTCCAATTTGAAAACCAAACAGTCTTTCCATCAACGTGTGGCAGATCTAATTAAACTGAAGTTTAATATCATGGAGGGCAGGAAAAGAACTATCTGTGATTAATATATGTGTGGGGAGGGGAAAGGAGCGGGATGGGGAACACATTTGGAGTCCCACTTTGGGGGCGGGGGTTACTGAATATGCTATATCATAGAGAGTTGAAACTTTTGTTCCATTCCCTCTCAGTGGTGAGATGACACTAGTCCTTGGTTCTGAGCCAGATTCCAAGGAAACTGCTGGATAAAGAATTATAGAATACATAATAATATGTTAGAATTTATATATCTTCTCTGTAAATTGTTTCTTACAAGAGCATAATGTACAAGAGGTGTAAATTTCCAGGAAATAGATTTAGGAAAAATATTTCTGATTAGATAATACATTTTACTATGAAAACATTAAGCAAATGGCCTGGTTTTATAACAATCTGGATCTTTAAAGACAGTTAAGAAGGCTTGAGAATTAGTTTGAGAGACCACCTATCCAGTGTTATATTGTCTGTAGTAAGGTTACTGCTCTGCCAAGCATGTCAGTTCAGTACAGCAACCATCTCTACAGAGACAAACTCTGTCCTAAATTCTTAGCAATGGATAAAATCATATTTCAGAGCACAAGTCTATAGAAACTACTAAGTACATTTCTAGATATATGAAATTAATTCTCCAGAATGTATACTAGGTGAAATGTGTAGGTCATAGCCTTCGAGATAGGCTGTTCTTAAAATAATGTTACCTTTAGTTTAAATCCTTAAGTTGGCTGTAGTTTCCAAAGGGGAAAATGTTAGCAAATGTTGAACAAGCAACTGGAGAAGATGGCAGAGGCAATGGGCTGCCCTAGCAGGAAACAAAGTGATAAGCAGGAAGAGAGGTCTAAAAAAATTCAATATTAAAAGAAAAGAAGGAAATATTAAGCTGGTCCAGGAAAGATCAATGGAAACAATAAGCTTTTTGTTTTGTTTTTGTATCAGAACCTTTATTAAAAATGAAAAAAGTAAATACACCAAGAACTGTACATCAGAGTAAGAAAGAGATGTGACTTGGAGGAATGGAAGTTTTCAAATAATTAGCAATGTAATATCAGGGCAAATTAACGCTATTTTTGAAGAATGTGAAATGTCTTGAAATTGACAAGTCATAGGCTGGTGGCTATATTCACTGAACAATATTTTTTGTTCATTTCCGGGTTAATGAGATTTCTTTTTAAGATCTTTCCATACTGAAGTGGCATCTCTGCACACTGATCTCCTATTTTGCATTAGTTATGTTGGCCTTTTTCATTCTTTCCGTCTTTGAAATCATACAGCTTTTTATGAGCTAAGGAATGCTCCAAAAGGCAACTTGCAGGATGATTGCTGTATAAAAGGGCTAAGCTTGAAATAATGCCTATTAATGCCACTGATTTAGCAGGAATGTCTCCACTTTGTTCAGCACACATTTGCTTTTTGAATTCATTCCATTAGGAATTTTGTCTTAGGCTTTGGTGTTATAATCTTCTATTCTCTTCTATTCAGTTATCAGTTTGATACTGAATGTTGCTAACTTTCACAGAAAAGCCTAAAATTCAGAGAAAGACCAGCTTTTTGGTTGCCTTAAAGGGACTATAGTCTGCCAATTTGTGGGAAGAATGATTACACTGAGAGAATGGATGACTATTTTAACTGGTTAAATAAAACTGTTGAAAGAAAATGAGATTTTACATAAATGAAAGTAGTCTGAAGTTGACTGTTAATTTTGTTTTAATTTCAGGAAGAACATTTACTGTATTTTCCTCTATTTTCTTACTTTTTATAAATTTCTTCTCTCACTATCAAAAATAAGAGAACAGATATTTGTAAAAGTAGTTTTAATGGTTTATCAACCTTTCCCATGCAAAAGCAGTTCACCAAATAAATTTCTACAATCAGATATAGAAAATAGGCAATTGACTTTTTCTATGATTAAGTATTGAGCAAAGTCAAACATAGCATGCAGAAAACAACAGCTTTTTTCTTTCAATATTTCAAAGAGGTCTGCTTAATAGCAATTATTCAAAGGCAGAGAGAATGAAACTCAAAAGCTTTAATGAGAAGAGAAACTGTGCAGGAACTCCATTGCTTTATTTACCAATACACACACACACACACACACACACACAAAATCCCGCACACTGCTACAGTTCCTCAGGACCAATGTCTTGGAATGCCTCCAGTCATGATTAACTACATCAAAAGCCAAGGCATCTGCCACCTATGTTCATATCACAATCATGCCGAGTCCAGGCGGAGTATAGAGATGGAAGAAGATAACCAGATGCTCATAAATTACAAGGTTTCTGTGGAAAGCTACAATGCAAGGGCATTTAAATTTAGACAAAAAAATCTTCAGTTGAAAGTTTTTCAGATATTATATAAAAATCACTTAATACTATGCATGAGTGTCTAAATTCATGTAACTAGCAAGTTGCTTTTACCCATTAAAATAACAAATATTTTAATGCATGTGTCAATTGCAATTACAGTGCTGTTTATTTGCTAGTAATATTAAAAACCATTTCCACTTCTTTTTTTAACCTAGTTTCAAACGTAGATTAAAATATTCTTACATATTTGACATGTTTACTATTTAATTTTTTTCCCTGAAACTTCAGGAGTTTTGAAAGGAACAGAAATTTAAAAAGTTTCTCTTGGTAATTTTAGGTTCAGGAAGTTGTGAAAATTTTCAGAGAATGTTTATTGAAAGGATTCCAGCTTACTTTTGAGAGTCATGAAAGAGCTCTTTAGTTTGGAGAAGTTTTATATTCTTAGTGAACACCCATTCTCCAGAGTCCCAGACTAAATGGAGCCGACATTGACTCTTCAGAAATCCTTTTTATCCATAGTCTTTCCTGATCAGTGAATTTGAATCATAACAATTTAATATTATGCATTTATGCATGTGCAAATGTCAACATATTCCCTTCCTAAGCCCAGCCAAAAACTATTGCCAATGATTTTCTTACTTTCTGGACAGATCATATATTCTAATTGCACACTGATTGAAATTATATTATATGTTTTTCATTAAAGGTAGATTCCAAAATCACTTCTGTGGGGAATTTTTAAAGAATTTTAGATATCTTAAACGTATGTTGCAAGAGGAGAATGTTAGAGATCAAGTAACCCATATATATTCTTGAAGACTAGCTCACTGGGTGGGGCCTGCGCTAGTCTTTACAGAGGATGCTGGAGAAGCCTCAGGGACCATAAGTGCTTTCCCAGGATATCACAGTACAGGCCAGTAGGTATAGGCGGGGCAACAAGGATAATGGCTTTCTTAGAGGAAATTTTGAGGGATGCTGTTTTCCCTGCAAACCATCAGGTGTGTGTTCTGATAAATTTCACAATTTTGGTCTGTTGCTGACATTAATTTCAGTGAAGAGTCCAACATGCTGTAAACATTCTCATTTTGTCTGATCAGTTTTTTCTAAAATCCTGTGCCAGCTGTCATCACACGTGTTAGACTCTTTTGAGGTAAAACTAGCGTTTAAACACCAAGAATATCTCAGTGTGCAAAGTAGTGTTTTAAAGGTCCATCCATTAACTTTATCTTAATAAACTCTATGCTTTAATGGGAGACACTAATCAGTAGTCACTGAGATAACTTAAATGATACTCTGTCACAAACAATAGCTTTTTAAAAATATACCAGGTCTAATCTCAAAGTACACATTACTATATATAAAATAGATGAACAACAAGGACCTACTGTATAGCACAGGGAACTATATTTAATTTCTTATAATAACATATAATGGAAAAGAATCTGAGAAGAAAAAAATACATATGTTTGTATATGCATAACTGAATCACTTTGCTGTACACCTGAAACTAACATTGTAAATCAACTACACTTCAATTAAAAAATATACCAGGTCATCATCATTATCATCTTCATTATGACTATTGCTATAGTCATGAATATATATATATATATATATATATATATATATATATATATATATATATATAGTGAGAGAGAGAGAGAGAGAGAGAGAGAGAGAGAACCATTCTGTGCCTGATATTATACTAGAAGGTTAGAGAACATATGCAATGATTACTCAAGATAAATATTTCTTCATGTAAACTAGGGCTTCATGTATATTAGGAACTGAATCAGAAAAAGTTAAACCAAGCACTACTGAACAGTGAAATATCAGTGGAAAATATGAGTAGAGAGTGTTGTGGATATATTTTATATAGTAGTTTTATATTTACATTTATTTTACGTTTATATAATATAGTTTTGTATTTTCTTTCAATACTTTCCACATTTATTTGGGGAGGGGCTACTGGTAAATGTGCTGGGTCTGGGCAGGCAGATGAAGAAGGAAAAAGGAATAAAGAATAAATAAGTAAGCAGTGGGAGGAGTAAAAGAAAGGCTAAGTAAGAGAAGGGTAAGACTGCTATGTAGTGCAGGTTCCATCGGGACTTACTTTTTCTTTTCCTGATAATTTATTGTTTATCCTCTGTTAGGCATAGACATTCTCCCAGGTGTTACTTCTCTGACGACTACCTCTGATATCTACTGCAACCATCCAATACTTTGTGGCATCAAATAGGGAGAACAGGTTGGAGGAGTGTTCGGACCATTATGGAAGCTTATGCCCAGGGCAAAATTCAATTTTTTATTTGATACGAAATCTGGGCCAGTCCTAAGCATTTCCTTTTCTTAGATTTTTGTAGACAGTATTAGAGTGTTTTTTGGGGGCAGGTGTGGAGGGGAGCATAGAATAATGGAAAGAGAACAGGCTTTACAGTCAGTCAGACCTTCCGATTCAGGTCATGTAACCATGAGCAAATTACTTAAACTTGCTTAGCATCAGTTTCTTTAGCTGAAAAAGATCGAGATATAATCAAGAATAACACCTACCTGAGAGAGTGACCATTAGGATTCATCATAATGACAATATTCAGTGCTAAACTTAGTGCATGAAATATAGTGAAAACTAAGAAAATATTAGTTCTGCTACATGAATGTTAACATTAAAGAATCTTTAAGTAGTCTGTGATTAATTACTTAAATGTTTATATATGTAATATGGTAATGTTGTCTACATTTTTATTTCTGCTGTGAAGGAATATTTTACTTATAATGTTTTATAAAATTGAATTCGGTGAATTTTTTTCCTGGGGACAAGTCTGAGAGGATGAGATCAAAAGATCATGAAGATTTTGAATTGCCAAAAGGATCAGTTAACTGAAAAAAAGTTGAGGAGTACTATATTAAAAGATCATATCCCAAAACAGACTTGTAGGTTTGTAGTTCTATTCCTAGTGCTATACTATAAAAATAAAGAAATTCTCCTCAAAATAGAATTACATCAAAATTTAACATTACTCTAAATATGACTTTAGAAATATTTGTGGGATAGACACAAAATATGCTCACATTATGGACATTGACATACTTAATCTCAGGTTCACATTGCATTGCAAACATGATCTGAGAAACTATCTACACTTTTTGTTATCTTTAGTTTGTTTTTATATTAAATATCACTTAGAATGATTAGTCTTCTGATGGGATTTAGAACTGTATTTTCTTAAGGTAGCTTTTTTTGATATTTATTTGTATTTATGTTTCAGAATAACTACTTATTGTTCATGTGGTTTGGGGCAAGTTATTTTTACCTTCCAACGCCTCACTTTCTTCCTATGTCAATGAGGAACAGACTAACTTTCCATCTCTGCCATTTCATAATTTGACAATTCCAAGTATAAGATGGCAGTTGCTCAGAATAATACTTCGTCAGGATGATAGAATAGATGAAAAAAATCTTGAAAACAATTCAAATAGTAATAGATGTTTTTTGAAAGCCACTTGAAAATGATAAAAGAATATATAAGCATGAGATATTATCAAACTTTAATCAGTTTAAGAAATAGATTAAATGTAAGACTTGACTGTGCCCAGGACTTTAAGTGATAGAAACTACTATGTATAAAATAGATAAAGAAGACGGATATATTGTACAGCACAGGGGATTATAGCCATTATCTTGTAGTAATCTTACAAGAGTATAATCTATAAAAATACTGAATTAATAGGCTGTATACCTGAAATTAGGATAATATTATAAATCAACTATGGTTCAATAAAGTAAAGAACTAAAATCAGTAAATAAAAACAATAAAAAAATGTGCCCAGGGCCAAATTTAACTGCCCACTTTGCACATACCAGCATTTGCTTTTTATACTACTTACTCTCTACCACATATAGCAGGTGTGGTAATAATGATGGTAATAGTTAGTAGTAATAGTAGTAGTAGTAATATCTGCTATTAATTGAACACCTACTAGGTGCCAATCACTGGGTGATATGTAACTATATATCTATACCTGTTTGTCTTTATATGTCTTAAATTGCAAGGTAGATATCACAGTTACCAGCTTATGACAGAGAAGAAACACAAGGGTATACAGGTAGACACCTTGCTTAACTTATTTTTTAATTTAATGCTTTTTGTTGTTGTTGATGTACAATATACATTACATATGTCTAATATAGGGATTCAGAATTTTTAAAGGTTATACTGCATTTAGATTTATAAAATATTGGCTATATTCCCTGTGTTGTACAATATATCCTTGCAGCTAATTTTATTTCATTTCCTTATTTATTTATTTTTAAACATAATAGTTTGTCTTGCCCCTTTCACTCCCCTCTCCCCACTGGTAGCCACTAGTTTGTTCTCTATATCTGTTAGTTTGTTTCTTTTCTGTTATATTCACTAGTTTGTTTTATTTTTTAGATTCCACATAAAAGTGATATCAGAGAGTATTTGTCTTTCTCAGTCTGACTTACTTCACTTAAGATAATACCCTGCAAGTCTATCCATGCTGCAAATGACAAAATTCTGTTCTTTTTGGCTGAGATATATCTATCTATATATATATCTATAGATAGATAAATGCCACATCTTCTTTAGCTATTCATCTATTGATGCACACTTAGGTTATTTCTATATCTTGGCAATTGTAAATAATGCTGATATGAACATTGGAGTGCATGTATCTTTTCAAATTAGTGTTTTTGTTATTTTTTTCAGATATATACCCAGGAGAAGAAATGCTAGGTCATATGGTAGCTCTATTTGTTTTTAATTGAGTTATAGTCAGTTTACAATGTTGTGTCAATTTCCAGTGTAGAGCACAATTTTTCAGTTATACATGAACATACATATATTCATTGTCGCATTCTTTTTCACCGTGAGCTACCACAAAATCTTGTATATATTTCCCTGTGTGGTAGCTCTATTTTTTAGTTTTTTGAGAAACCTCTGTACTGTTTTCCACAGTGAGTGTACCAATTTACATTCCTAACAAGAGTGTATGAGGGTTCCTTTTTCTCCACATCCTTGCCAACATTTTTATTTGTCTGATTTTTGATTATGGCCATTCTGACAAGTGTGAGAATATCTCATGTAGTTTTAATTTGCATTTCTTTAATGATTAATGATTTTGAGAATATTTTCATGTGCCTTTTGGCCATTTATATGTCTTCTTTGGAAAAATATCTATTCAGGTTTTCTTCCCATTTTTAAATTGGGTTATTTGTTTGTTTTTGTTGTTGAGTTTTATGAGCTGATTTATGTAAGTTGGGTATTAACATCTTCTTAATCTTGTCATTTGTAAATATTTTCTCCCATTTAGTAGGTTGTGTTTTCATTTTGTCAATTGTCTCCTTTGCTGTGCAAAAGCATTTAAGTTTAATTAGGTCTCAATTGTTTATCTTTGCTTTTATTTCCTTTGCTCTAGGAGACAGATCCAAAAAATATTGCTATGATTTATGTCAAAGAATATTCTGCTGATATTTTCTTCTAGGAATTTTATGGTATCTTTTCTTACATTTAGATCTTTCATCCATTTTGGGTCTATTTTTATTTATGGCATTAGAGAATGTTCAAATTTCACTCTTTTACAGGTAGCTGTCCAGGTTTTCTAGCACCACTTATTGAAGAGACTATGTTTTCTCCATTGAATATTCTTGCCTCCTTTGTTGTAGATTAACTGATTATATAAGCATGAGTTTACTTCTGGGCTCTCCATTCTGTTCAACTGATCTATATGTCTGTTTTGTGCCAGTATCATGCTGTTTTGATTACTGCAGCTTTGTAATATACTCTGAAGTTAAGGAGTGTGATTCCTCCAGCTCTGTTCATCTTTTTCAAGATGATTTTGGCTTTGAAGGGTATTTTTTGTTTCCTTGCAAATTTTAAAATTATTTGTTCTAGTTCTGTGAAAAATGCCAAGGGTATTTTGATAGAGATTGCACTGAATTTGTAGATTGCCTTGTAAGTATGGTCATTTTAATAATATTAATTCTTCCAATCCATGAACATGGTATATCTTTCCACTTTTATGTCTTCAGTTTCTTTCATCAATTTGTTATAGATTTCTGAGTACTGGTCTTTTACATCCTTAAGTAAATTTATTCCTAGGTATTTTTATTGTTTTTAATGTGATGGTAAAAGTTTTAAACCTAGTCAATGTCAAATCTGAAACTCCAGCCCCAGGTTCTTTTACTTCATTCAAAGAGTGCTTCTAGTCACTCTGTCTTGAGGCCATTGAATGTCTCCTTTCACTTTTCTTACTTATTACTTCCCCTCTTCCCCTCTTACTCCTACAACTTTGTTTGTTTCTTTTAAATTTCTAGTCTAAGAAACTACTGAGAAGAAAATAGATCTTGAGACTAAAATCTCTACCAGGTGTCTTACTTTGCTCAAATGTTAATATGCATTACAGTAAATTCATAGATTATGTCTTCTTCTCTTTGTAGTGTCTGCATGTTTCTCTTACTCTGACTATACATATATATATATATAATATATATATATATATATATCTTAAATACACTTAATATACTTTGAAAAAATTAGCAAGCTATTGCTTCAGCAGGTATAACTTAAAGGGAGGTATGTATTTAATTCCAAATGTGATCACATAGACACATGCACATTTTATTTTCTTTTGCTTCTGGGAAGGCCTGGGCCAGATTTGCTGAATGAAGTTTTATGTTTTCCAATTTATAAAATATTTATCAAAGGCATAATGGGCTTTTTACAGAGGCTATGTCAGGCTACTTGAGACATTGGTTCATGGCAGACAGCTACTGTCTATTAGAACTGTGATAGTGGTCAATGCGCTTCGTTCTCTGCCAAAAGTCTGAATTCTAATTTCAATTGAAAAAGTTAAATTGAAAATGAAGATTATTTATCATTCTGATGTTGGAATTGATCTTTAATACTAACACATGAAGGAAGGTTAGATACTTTAATGGATTACTCAGAGTGAATTAAAAAATAAGCATTTATTATAATTGGAAAAAATTAATATTTTATATTAGAAATTAGAATTTCTGGTGAATATTCCAGGAACTTAATGTGCTTACATACATTAAGATAAGGGAAATTACCAGCTTTCTAGTTAAAAAGATTATTATTTGGCAACCTGGAATAGTGAAAATACTATGATACTGTCTTGGAAGTTTGAAAGTCCAGGTAGCTGTTTAATTCTTGTTTGATAATTTCTATGTGGGCCAAATTCAGTTGGGCTTCTATCTTTGCTTCTCTCTCTCTTTTTGCACCTCTTTCCATCACTGATTTCCTTTTCTAATTTTTCTTATCCATTCACTCAATAACCTGTTTCATAGTACCTACTATGACTCAGTCACCAATTAGGAGTTGGGGATTCTGAAGTGAAAACAAAACAAAAAGTCTGCCTTTATGTGGTTCTCTGCATCATGCCACTCTCTCATTCATTCATTCATTAACAAATATGCTAGTTATAAATGGGTCCACTTTACTAACAAACTCTAAATTTTAGTTTCAAACGTTTGTTAACTTAAGTATATAAAAAAGATCATATTACACTGAGTCAAAAAAAGCTATTGTTTTTCTATAAAAATGCTTTGTGGAAATTGTACAAACTGCCTTCTATGGCTTCATTTTTCCCTTCCCTTCCCCAGTCCCTAGATCTCTGATGCTCTTTCCCTCCTTCCTCTTATCTAAAGCCTAAGCATCATAGGAGAGCACCATGATCATGGTAGGAAATACAATTGGTATTGAAAATATATGTATTTGTGTGAGAATATAATTCACTTCCTTGTACTGCTTTCATCCCTGACCATCTCTGTTTTTAGTCTAAGGAGGGCAGCTGATATATTTTACTTGCTATTAAATAACATACTTGTTCTCATTTAGATGGAAAGCCTTGATTATAGGACTGTCTCCTTTTTAACACAGTGCTGATCACCATATTGGCTGTTAATAGATAAGTATAGTTAAATCCCATTAATTTAAAACACAGAGGACTATAAAAGATGGACTCTGAATTAAGTAGAGTATCTGTTATTTTATTTAAGAATAAGGCATGTGCTTAGCTAGGAAATTATAGTTGCTCAGCAGATACTACTAACTGAACTTGAATGATATTTTATGTTGTAATACACTACGTAACTGCATAGAATTAAGTTGCTAAACATCTTATAGTTTTGAATATAACTGTACCAGAGTCATACACTATTTCTATAGAAATGAATAACCCTGAAAATGAAGAAAGTTGACGGAGATTTAAAAGCATTTCACTTAATAATCCATGTACAAGTCTTATTCCAATGCACATTGAGGTAGTAATAAGGTATTATGTTGTGCTAAAAAAATTAAGATCATTATACTAATCAGAATTCATTTAACACAAATATAAGTATTCTATTTAACAGCTTTGAAACAGTATACAGGGATGAGATCTTATGAAAAAATCTGTGGTCAGAAGGCTGCATATCTAGATATTATGTTATTGATTGCACAGTCCTTCACATTCTCTCATTTAAGGGCTTGACTTTCAAGGTCAAGAGAAATGCCAAACATGACAATGTCTTGCTTGCCCACAGATGGTGCACCTCAGAAGTGTGAGTGTACTTTCCTTTCTCTATGGAAAACCATGTTTAAAATAATTTTCAAAGGATAGCTTATTTCCCCTTATACTTAATTTGACCCATGAATACCATGAACTGTTATTTATTAGAGTATTTGTTGTTTAGGGAATTCAAACAAAAGCTGTTTATTGAAGTTAATAAAATATAAAGTTCAGCTTTTTTGAATAGGCAAGACCTCTCTGTTTAACAGATGGCTCAACAGTTGTAAGAAAATTATTCACAACCCAAAAGCAGCACAAACAATCACTTGAAAACACTGTTCTCAATTTACATATTTTAAAAAAGAAAATGATTTTGTGCTGTCTCTCTTTCTTACTGTGCCTTGAACAGATGATACAGTCCTGAAATGGACAACAGACAAACCTTGCTTCTTGATGGACACTGGATTGATGCCACTCTTATTAGCTTTTTATGAATTATGAACCCATCAGCAGATAGTGACTTCTGAAACTATGCTGATCTTAACCAATTGCTATTAAAACATCAAATATGAAAATGAAAATTAGTTTGAGGAGGTACCTATTCTATTCCTGAGTTTTGTTGCTCATTTCATTTATCTCTAAAACTGAAGGAAAGAGGCAGGAATAATCAGTTCTTCCAATTGATCAGTAGCAAAGTTCTCTTAGATGAAGGAGGCAGTAGACCTCTCAGTTCCATTATAGGTTTAAGTTGGATGAGATTTCAAAGGCTTTCAGTGGTAATACCATTTAAAGAAAACCTTGGATATATGTATGTACATGTGTGACTGAGACATTATGCTGTACACCAGAAACTGAGACAACATTGTAAACTGACTATACTTTAATAAAAAAGAATGCAAATAAAAAAACATTGTTTTCTGTTTTACATTAAAGAGGGGGGCAATTCTGCTTCCTTTATTTTCACTTTTTAATCCTAATGTCATTTGACAGCCGTGCTTTTCTCATGTCAGTATAACCTCACATATTTCTATATGCAGTCACCTGTTTCGAGCAAGAAGTCCCAAGGCTATTTGTGACCTAGAAGTGGATTTCATTTGATTTCTTATAGTTTTATGACTTTTTGATTTCTTCAAGTGATTCTTGTTCTGGAAAGAATTTCCAATGGGTGAGAAATAGAGTTTTTCTGCATGTGAAACACATTAGCCAATATGGGAATAAATCCAATTACAATTTACTCTGTCCAAATCAAATATTCTGTCTTTTAAATTTTGCATCTTTCAAAAACCATGCTTCTAATCACTTTGACCTGAGTAAGAAGACTCAATCATAAACCCATATATTATATATTTATAATATGCCGAGGAGAATGATAGACAGATTCATAGGATTGGAAAATGTCATGAAAGGAAATTTTGTCAAAAGCATTGCCTTCAACCAAATCACGCTCACATTATCTCAGATAGAGAAATAGAACCCAGAATATTTTTCAGTAAAGTATTCTAAGCTTCTAAACCCTCAAAATTTTTTCCTATTGTTTTGGAAAGGACCGGAAAGACTTAGCATTTGTCAACTTGGAGACTTACTTCCAGCAAATATCATTCTCTTTTTGAAGGGGTATCTGAAAGAGCTTAGCAATAAATCTGCAGGAAATACTTCAGGTGTTTGAAAGAGAAAATCTAGACATCCGACAGTAACCTATTCTCTTCTTGGCCAAATGACACCCTCATTCTATCTGATTTTATGCTTTATCTAAAGTGTGGACAGTTATCTCCATTGAAACATTGTTAATTCAGCTGATACTACAGGTTTACTCCCTTCACAGTACAATTAGTTTTATCTTGTTCCCTAACCATAGACTTTAGCTTTAATCTCAGTCAACTCTATTAAAATATGTATTATAATTTTCAGATGGAGTCAAGGCAATGTGGATGGATCAGCACTTTGCATCTCTTATATTAGAAACATCTGCAGTACTGATAGTTTCAGTTGTATAAGTTCCTTATTAAGGACAGCCTCATACAATTGCAGCAGTGGAAGAGCTCTATAATAATGCATATATTTATTTGCTATGTGTCTGTGTGCTCCTTATATCTAAACAATATTAGATAAAAATATCGTGGATATCAAAAAGGCCCTTTTAAAGTTACTATATAGAGTCAATGAAGTCATTTTACATTCACTAATGTTCTCAAAATATCTCCAAAGACAGACTCATGCTGATTCCTGTGATGACTTTGCAGCTGCTATTTGTGTCAGCAGTACACCTAAGCTAGCCATACTCAGCAAAAGGAAGGCATATTTTTCTGCCAAATCAATGCCAGACCTTGTGTTCTACATCTCTCCAAAACTGGTACTTTGGGAGAAGAGTTATAGTGGCTATCAATCACTAGCAGCAGCCACCAGATCAGATTGATTCTGATAGTTTAAACTACCTTACCAATTGTAGGCTTGTGAACATTGTGCTGTTTTCCAAAGTGTTTGCAGTTTAGATATTTCCTCACCTCTATTCCCAGTCTAAGATGCAATAGTAACTTATCGATTTTCCTAGAAGCTGTGTTCTTTTGCTAGGCTATTTCCTATGCTTTCATTAATTGGTGCATTGGTTGTCAATCATAAATCACTCCACAGGTAAAGGAGTAAGTAGTGCTATACCTACTCATGCAAGAACTTGAAGTTTACATAATTTTCCTCTGATACCACTAAGGGGGAAAAAAGCTCTGTTATTTTGCCTACTTTCCTCATTTTTTTTTAGTTCAAAGATTGAAAGAATTAACATTGTAGGAAAAAAAAAACTTACCCATAAATTTTAAGCCTTAGATTTTTGTCCTGCCTTAGTTACCAAGTAGATAACAGACCTTGAACAGGAGAATCACATAACTTTTCAGAGACTCAGTTTCCTCTTTTCCAGATAATAACACAATGGTGAAAATGCTTTGAAACAACAATACATTATATTAAATAAATGGCAACATTATTAACATTACTTCAAAAACCCTCTACCTGATTTGTGCTTTTTTTCCCTGAAAGTTTATTAAGTCTTGCCCCATTTCATTCCAATTTCTCCTTTGCTATTATGAAAGAACTAATAATATAATATCTTGAATTATCTTAATTCTTCTTCGAAAGAAGTTAAAATTCCATAAGCTTTGCATTTTGGAGAGAGTTCATTATTATGTTTAGACTTGAAACGTAGATATTCCATAAACATTGAAAAGCCACTCTCGTCTTATCAACTGCATCTTAGGCAATAAAGCAATAGGAGGGACTATGTTGTTTCCCTAGAATGGAATACAATTTTCTGAAAAGTAGAAGTAGTTTTCTTCTACTGTTTCTATTCCACTTAGACTGGCAAGTGCCTATGGGGCACGGTATTTCAAACTCTGCTTGTGTGCCACTGCGTATCTTGTTCCACGATCTCTAATGGAAAAGACTCAAGAAGTATCAGCAACAGGAGACATCTGCAATGTAAGCAGTTGTGTCATTCTCTTCAATTTGGTGGACCTGAGCCTCCAACTCGTTCAAACTCTTTCCTTAATTGATACGCTGAATATCTCAGATTGTTCTAATTGAAGACATCAACTAAATTCCATTCAGTAGGTTGAACTGTGGAATCTGTTGGTATAGAAATTCTTAGCCTGAAGAGTTGTCACTTTCCCATTCAGTTTCCAGATTGATTGGACTTAATGTACCTTGTAGCATGTGGCACAGCCAGAGTAAGGCTTTTTTAAAGCATTGTTTTGTATGTGATCTTGCTTTCCTGTTTGCTCTACTCTGGGCACAAATATCCTGACTACGCTTGTCAATTAGTCTCCAACTGACTGAATATCACTTTCTTAGTAACCATTTGTAAGAAAAAAACATTTACTTACATTATTTAAGATCTAAAGGGTGTTTGTTGAAATGATACTATAGGCAACTTGATGAACATTCATTCTTCTAGCTTATCAGGCCAGAAATAGTGCAGTAATCTTTGGTTCTCCTCTTTTTCTCGTACCCTACACCTGATTTGTGAGCAAACAGCATGGATTTAAATTTCCCCACTTTTCAGCATATCCAGTGCTATAACTCTAATCCAAGGTATTATTATTATTCTCATTTGTATTTTTACTATAGCCTCTAAGTTATTTCTGTGCTTCACCTTTGTCTTTACAGTCTATACTCAGCACAGCTGCTATTGTAATTTTTTAAAAAAAAATTTAAATTAAATGACTCCTTTGATCAACACTCTAAAAGTTCTGCGTTTCACTTAGGGTTTAAGCCAAAGTTCTACCGATGATCTATCTGTAAGGCCCTTCATTATCTCCATCACACTCATGTCATGTCTCAAACTTAATCTCCTACATTCTCTTCACTTTATTTCAGCTCATTTGACTCTAACCATATTTGCATCCTTTCTATTATTACTTGAATATTCTAGTTATACTCCTGTGTTAAGGCTTTTGTCTTGGCCATTGTGTTTGTATAAAAGCCTCTACCATCCCCCACCCCCACAAATCTATAAGGCCAAATTTTTCACTTCTTTCAAGTCTTTATTTAAATGTCATTTTATTCATCAACCCATCTATTCCACCTGCACTCCACATTGTCAGTTTCCTGGCCTCATAGAATTAGTTGGGAAGTGTTCCTTCTTCTTCACATTTTAAAAAGTTTAAGAAGGATTGGTGCCAGTTCTTCTTTAAATGTTTGGGGAATTTAGCAGTGAACTCATATGGGCCTAAGCTTTCTTTGTTGGTAGTTTTTTTTTTATTATTAATTCAATCTTGTTACTTATTATAAGTCTATTCAAATTTTCTATTTCTTATTCAGTCAATTTTGGTAGTTTGTGTATTTCTAGGAATTTGTCCATTTCATCTAGGTTAAATAATTTATTGGCATACAATTGTTCATTGTGTTCCTTTATAATGCTTTTCATTTCATAATGTTAGCAGTAATTTTCTCTTTTTCATTTCTCTTCTAGTGATTTGAACTTTCTCTCCTTTATTTCTCTTGGTCAGTGTAGCCAAAAATTTGTCAATTTGTTTTTTATTGATTCTATCTATTGTGTTTTTTCTCTATTTCATTTATTTCCATTCTAATAGTTATTGTTTTCTTCTTTGTGCTTTTTTTGACTTTAGTTTGCTCTTACTTTTCTAGTTTCTTAGGGGGGAAAATAAAATTATTGATTAGAGATCTTTCTTGGGGGATTTTTTGATGATTCATGCTATAAGGCTATCATTTCCAGGAATTCTTGGTGCTCTAAGAAGATGGTAAGATAATAACTGGCATGTTTGTCTATTCTATCCACCAATCTACCAAGAATGATTTTTAACCTAATACTTTATAATGAAAGTGAAGAAATAACTTGAAAATTAATAAATACACAATATAGCATTAAAACATTATATAATTTACTGAATTAAACATGAATGTTCACATACATATACCATCACATATATCTGAAACTCTAAACAAATGGTAGAAAATTTTATTTTGATATGAAATAACAATTTCTCCTCATTAGGGATTAAAGCAATTCTTAGCCATGTGAGGCCAAAAAAAATGTTTATTCTCTGGACTGATCTTAGATGTTTTATTTCGTAAGCCTTGAATATTTTACTTCAGTTCTCAGTTGTGTTTCTTTTCAGGTTTCTCAGCGTGGCCTCTTCCTTATAACTACTGTGAATCACAGAGAATTTTGTCCTGTCTTTAATTGAATAAGTGCTCTTCTTAAACGATGTGTGTTCATTAATTCTGTTTCTAAAGAAGTTGCTTTCCTTCAAGGCACACTAAACTGTCAGATTTAGCTGCGTAACAGCAGAGCAATAGTTTTTTTGCTTCTTTGCTGTGATTTTATGGCTGTCTGATATGGTCACTATCTTTAATGCTACATATCTTGTTTTCTGTTCTATGTATATCTCAGTGGCCCTGTAGATATGGGAAGAATTTTACCCTACTCTGACTTTTAATGGAGAGAGCAGTTTCAGAATGAGCCTGATCTAAGACATCTCCCGCATTTCACAGGGTCATGGGCACTTTCTTACTTGTGCTGTAAACTATTCAAGAGCTCCCTGGTACTAGCAGCACAGAGCTTTACTTTTAGCCTTTTCACACACATTAAGTGAGACTACATCCACTATTAATTAAAAATGAAAATTTTGGCTGTACCCACTCCAAGTCACGTTACAGTGGAGACACTGCCTTTGACCTCATGGGCCAGTAGGGAATGGGGATGATAGCTGGCTCAAAGTTGTAGGGCGGGGCAGGTGTGGGGTGGGGGGTATTTTTTTAAAAATGAAATTTTTACCTAGTCTAATGATTAATTATTTGAGGATGGGTGAGGGAGCTTTCTAATCTATGCATTCCTATCATGTTTCATTTAATTTCAATACTTTAATAAAATATATGATTACATATCATAATATCCGTATATGTACAGTTTAAAAAATATTGATATAGTAAAAATCACTAACTCAGAAAAAAGAAAATCAAAAAGTATTGAAAACTCCTAAGTATTCATGCTTAATTACATCTCTCTCTTTCAAATTCAAGGACATCAGTATCCTGAATTTTATGTTTATAGTTTCCTTCTTTTGTATAAAGTTTTGCCACATTTACATGTGTTCCTAAACAAAATGTTTGGTAGTTTGTCTGTCTTTGAACTTGGCATAAATGGAAATGTTTAGTTTATATTAACTTCTGTTTAGCTTCTTTTGCTAAACTTAATCTTATAAGATTCATCAGTGTTGCTATTGTTTCTTCTCTGAAAAATCTGTTCATGCTTATTTCCTAATTTTGTTTTGTTGTTTGCCTTATTCTTATTTTTATTGATTTGCAGGATTACTATAATAATACATATAAATATCTAATAATATATAATATATAAGTACATATAAATTATGATTACACATAAATTATATTTGATTCTAGTATATGATATATATGATTCTAATAATTACTAGTCATATGATTTATAAATAAATTCTTTCATTTTGTGGTTCTCTTTTCCCTTCTTTTTTTGTTATTTTTTGGTGAATGAAAGTCTTATTTTTAATTGAAAGTATCAATCATTTCTTTTACAGTTTTTGTGCTTTTTTTGGGGGGGTTCTTGTTTTAAAATTCTCCTATATTTCTTTCTAAAAATTCAACAGTTTTGCCTTATATTTAAGTTCTTAATGTGTCTGGGATTAATTTTGTATATAATGTGACATACATATTTTTTGTTTATATTTCCAGTATAAATGATCACTTGTCCCAGAAAACTTATTTAAAATTCAGTGGCTTATTTTTTGACCAGGGCTCATAGTGAGTAGTGCATTTTGTATTGTGATCCAGCATTAATCAACATTTATTCAAAGAGAGACACACATATATATATTTATTCAATATTACTTACACATATTTTGTGTGATGAACCTTAGTATTTTATCTTCTATTTTTAATAAAAATTTTGTTGAGGTAATGGCAGATTCCCTTGTAGTTTTAAGAAATAATACAGAGAGATTTCATGTACACTTTACTCAATTTTCTCCAATGGTAACCTTTTACATATTTTTAAAATTTATTATTGTCAAAATTTATTTCATGTGATTGAGTTGTTTCAATTTTGAAAAATGCTTATTTCAGTAATCTGTAATGCCAGATTTGTTGTATAAAGCTTTTGTATGTGTGTGCATGCATGTATTTTTAAACACTGTACCCTTTCCAATTATTTATTGGACTATAACTGCACCCTCTAAACTATGGTAGATTTATAATGATATATGATAATTTATTTCTTCTTTAAAATTAACTTCACTGTCCTGGGTCCTATGTGCTTCCACATAAATTATACAATCATTATGAAGTTTCATGAATAAACCACATGGAAGCCTTTTATCAATTTTGGAATTTAGAAAAGAATTTATATCTTTATTATATCAAGTTTTCCTGTGTTTGAATATATGTCCCCATTAATTAATATTTTAAATAACTTTGAATAAATAACAATTTCCACATAATTTTTGCAATGTAATTTTATTACATTTATTTCTAAATATTATTATTGCTGTTTAATTTTATTATTACTATGATAGCTTTAAAGATAACATTTTTTACTTGTTGATAGTGCATATGAATATAATTATTCATATTGATTTATGTATAATAACTATTATTTTATTAATTTTATAATTTGTATGTTTTACTATTTTTTATGTAAGTGATCAAAAATATGCAAATAATGAGAATTTGGTTTTTTCCTTTCTTATTTATACACTTTAATGGTTTTTTTCTTTGTTTAATGTTTGTGCACTGTCTAGGACTTGCAGTAAAATGCTGAGTAGAATTGTTGATTAATTAGAACTTCTGTTTTGATCCTGATTATAAAGGGAATAATGTTTCACCATTAAGTTTGTTCTAAGTTTGCTTGTTATAGATATTTTTATCAGTTAGATATTACCTCCTATTCCTACCTTGCAAATATTTTCTTATGAGCAGTTGTTGAATTTTATCAATTTTTTCTTCATTTATTGACATATTCATGTGATTTTCTCTTTTAATGTTATGACATAATAGAAAGTATTAATAAGTTTTGATATCTTCTAGTATTAAATTCATAGATTTTTCTAGTATTAAACCAACATTGCATTCTGTGAAAATAATCTAACATAGTTATGATATACCATCTTTTATTATATTGCTGGTTTTGTTTTGCTAATAGTCTAAGATTTTTCCATTTCTGTTAATGAGTTAAATGGGCTTTTCGTACTGCCTTTTCTTTGATTATGCAGATTCTTCTAGACTATAAAATTTCTTGTGGAATATTCCCTCTTTTTCCACTTTGTAATTTCTTACTTAATATTATGATTATTTGCTTCTTTAATGTTTGGTAGAACTTGTCCATGAAGATATCTGGCCCTGGAGTTTTTATTGTGAGGAGAAACCTTTAACTTTTATCTTTTGTGACAGACTGCAAAGCTATTCCACAGGGAGGGATTTTTAGGCTACTCAATCTATTATATTATGGGAAAAACTAGTCATTTCCCTACCTAGGAAATTGTGCTTTCTCCTCCCCATTAAGAATCACTCAGCTAGTGTGTATTATTGTATCACTATAAATAAGTCTATCCTTACCCTTATATTGATGAAATTGAAACCTTAAAAATAAAAGTTAGCTAATGCATGGTCAAGTAGAAGTTGCAGGAATACAACATGTGTTTCTTGACTTTCAATCTGTTCAATGTCTCAGTGACTATTTAACACAGTGTTGCTTTGATGAAGATAATTTCTCATTAACTATCTTCAGTTATAAATTGTAAACGGGTGGTACAGATTGGGAGGAAAGTTCAGCCTAAATTGTAAACTAATTCTTTCTTTCATTCACTGTTGTTAGGTGGGGAAACTTTCTTTTACTTAGTGTTTCCTTCCTAGTGGAGAAAGAGTAACTTAATCTTATTGTTGAGCTTGAATAAACAGAGCCTACACATTCCTATCTTTTTCTCCATTCTTTCCTTAGGAGATAGCATGCCTTCAGAAATCAGGTTTTCTACTCTGATTCTCCATAAATTGCAAAGAAGGGCTGCTTCTGTGAAGGGAATATATGGTGGTCTAGCAGCAAAGAATGGGCAGTTGTATGATAGTTTTGTAGCACTAAGATTAGGTAGATAAGCCTGCTAATTCAGGGATTCAAAATCATGAAGTCATCTTGACCATAGGTATAAGCCACTATTTCCAGTATCAGCTCTGACAGTAATAAAAGTGATGTTTTGAATGCCATCTGTTTTATAACCATTTCTCTTCTAGCATATTCAGAACTTGGACAGAGGAATGGAGAATAGTTCTTGCTTACCCCTCTATGTTGGCATGTTAGATTGGTACCCTTGAAAAATGTTTGAGTACAGAATTAGAGATCAAAATAACATGTTTAGAGGCTCTTTTGGAACAAGGGTACATAGCTTTGGCTTTGTACTTAAGTGTGTGTACTGGACATTTTACTTTGGCAGTTTGTACAGGGTTTTATTGAGCCATATGACTGATTTGTGTCTTTGTGCATTTAGCTTTTAAATGATGTAACCTGTGTAAGCCACTTTAAGACCCAGATGCCAGCCAAGTGGGATTTTTACCTTGGTGAGTATGAAAGACAACTTTCAAAGTTGGTCCTCAATGATCTTCACCTCCTAGTAGTCACATCTTTGTATACATCCTCTCCCCTTGAGTTTGAGCTGGACCTAGTAACTTGCTTCTAACAAGTAGAATATGGTGAAGTGATAGGATATCATTTCCATGATTAGGTTGCAAAAGCATGTGACTTCCACCTTATTAGCATTCTTTACTGCTCTTTGTCTTGCTTGCTTTGGTGAATTGCTTTGATGCCCTATTGGAGAGGTTCACATGGCAAGAAAACTGAGGACAGCCTCCATCTAACAGCCAATGAGAAACTTAAGCCCCCATTACAACAGCTGACAAAGAACTAAATCCTGCCAACAATCATGTGAATGAACTTGGATGTGGGTCCTTTCCAATATGAGCCTTTAGGTAAGACCACAGCTTCAGCCAACACCCTGATTGCATCCTAGTGGGAGACCATGAAACAGAAGATCCAGTTAATCCATGCCCAAACTGTGAGATAATAAATGTGTCTATTATATGTCACTCATTTTGAGGTAATTTGTTATGCAATAATATGTAGCTAATATAGTGGGTCACCACAGTTTAAGTAGCTTTATCCAGAAGCAAGTTGTATTTTTTTTAATATAAAGGACTGCATTGAGTGAAAATTGATTGAGTCTTGCCATCTTTAGGAAAATTGAGCAACTCAGCAAAGTGTAGGGTTGGCAGCAAAATGAGGCCAGCCACAGGCCTCAGCAAAGAAGCAGACCAAGGGAGACTTAGACTGATTTGGTATACCCCAGATGGTCTTGGTCAAATGATGGGGTCTTTGCAATTCAGGTTGTGTGTGTTTGACTTTGAAGTACATAAACACTGGCTGAAGCATATGTTTGGGGCCTCATGTGGCCCTCAGCAGAAGCCTTAGTAGGCAAAGGAAGCTGAATCAAGATTCAACTAACAAAAACAGTCTTTCCAGATATCAGCCTTTTAGAGAAAGATTATTGGATTCTGTTTTGATGTTTTTTCATCTACATATGTAAAGTGCATTAAATATATGTGTGCTTCAGAGTACTAGTGTGTCTTGTTAATACTTTAAAGTGTTACTCCTAAACTCATTAGTTTGAGACTAGAATACAACATTAGCTCCTATAAATTATTTTCTGTATTGAGAGCTAGGAAGAAAATTATAGTAGTGGTGATCTTGAATTCATGTGGTTGGTCCATAGAGTGAATTGTCACTTTCTCAACAAATGATCTTGAGATGAATCTATATTTATTAATTTCTTAAATATTGATTATGACTTTAGTTACAGAGGCCCAAATTGTGGCTATACCACCTATATAATGGTAGTAGATTTTATTAGAAAACCAGTAAATAGATTATAAACAGTATATGTCATCTTAGGTTGAGGTAGAGAAATATGTTAATAAAATGATTGAAAACACAAATGTAGGAAGGCAATTTAAAAAGGCTATTCCTGGATTTTTGTCTATAGGAGTCAGAGGTGTTTATGAAATCAAGAAGGATCTAGAGTGATTTTAAAAGTATGTTTTAATTTTAATATCAGAATAAGATCAATAGAAGAATGAATATAAGAGGTTTACTAAGGTAAAGCTCTTAGGCATAGAAGGCTCTATTTTTGTGAGGGAAAAAATGATATATCAAAGGCCAGAACAGAATGATATAAAAGGCAAATGAAGATTGTTCTATATCTAACTTCTCTGAAAAGGATATTATTAAAGTGGGAAATATCCAAGTTTAACTAGATCAGAAGTAGCAACTAGAGCCCAACAAAATCTAACAGAGAAAGAGATGAAAGCTCTCAGACAACAATCAGATATGATTTCTTGGAAGGGTCAGGATCCAGGAGTTTATTGGAAGATTGCAGATAAAGAATCCAGAAGAAAAAGAACAATTGGAGAACACATTTTATAATTAATGACAGCTATACTAAATGATTACAGAAAATCTGGACAGATTTGATAGGGGAAAAGTAGAAAGAAGAGCATAAAATAATATAAAGGAATTATCATGTGAGTTTCAAGCCAGCACATTTATTTCAGATAGGAATTTAGTTATAACCTGTGCCCTAAGGGAACAAGTCTGAGAAATTTAATGAATTAGGACTCAAAAGAAATGTACATCAAAAATGAGACATGTTAAAGGGGAGTGAGACAGGACAATGATAGATCAAGTTCAGACCTGGGTTAGACATTGGTCTAATGGGAGAATACCTCTTGAGTACTATTATCCAACTCTAGAAGGTGAAGGTGAACATGATTTGTTTGAAGAGTGGATGCTTTTGACAGGGCTAACTTTTATTGATTTCATATCTCTCACTATGTGAGACCCCACAAGATGAAATCTAGAGGAATATGTTAGCAAAACAAATGTCTTAGAAATCAAATAGAAAATAAAAGGAAAGAAAGCATCTAAATCCATTAAAGAGTACCAACCCTACATATGTCAGAGATGAAAAGGCACCAACTTAAGAAGCAGGTTAAACTGAGTCTTCCTGAAAGGCATAAAGAAACAACAGAGGAGAATAGAACATTAGAAGCATTTTCCATCCCTGAGGTGAAAAAAAAAAGGAAATAGCAGATATAAATGCTACTTGTATCTTGGAAGATTCAAAGACAGAGAAAAGGCACTGACTTAAGGAGTGTGTGAGAGAGCTATTAGTCAATACTAGGTCCCTTAGGGGATAAACTTCAGAAGTGTCAACATCAGCTGCACTTTTAGAAATCTGCAGAGGGTGATACTTCAACAGAAATAAATATTGAGATAAGCATGAATCTTTCTTTAAGATAAATATTTAACAAGACTAGGAACTTCCTTAGCAGGAGACAGTGGGAGAAGCTATACTGTGCCATAGGACTAAAAATGCTGGTTCTGAGGAGATAGTGAAAGCTATGTCACTAGGCTAAGACCACCCTCAGTGTAGCATTGGGGTACCAGAGGCGTGGGACCACAGCAAAAATGGAAATAAAGAAGTCTGAAATCTACAAAAGGGAATAAATACTTAAAATAAGATTTGGTAACTGGGGTTATCACCATTTCAAATGTATAAACTTTCTCAGAGGTCACAAATAACCTGAATGACATTCAGAGAATAAAAAAATAAACTGAGATGAATATTCTCCCCCAGATAAAGTCAACGCATAGTTCCAAACTTATCTCTCTGGGAAATTTCTCCTCATTGTTTTGAGCTTCACTGGTCATAGATTCTGATAAACTGGCATCTTGGCATTCTGACTTGCAGGCATCGTGGGAAAATTTACACCAAAATTATTTTTCTCGGTCATTGCTCTCTTCCCTCAGTTACTATAAAGTCTCAGCTATGGTGAATTTGCATTCTTAATAAAAGGGAGTACATTATAGAGTTGGCAATACAAATTCTGAGGCCATGAAGGACCTAAATTCATCCCATTTAGAGAATTCCAGAATCTCATCCTGTGTTTAATTCCTTGTGAATCAAATCTGCTTGCAAAGAGCAAGCTTTCTGTCCTACTACCATGCCCTAAATATAAAGAGGCCTACTCCTGCAGAAAAAGCAAATTTATATAAGCCACAGTCTGCAATATCAGCTTAATCAGTAATAGGTACTATTATTTTGATTTCCCTCTTTTTGACTCCTTGCCTATCTCTTAGCTGAGTTTAAAATTTGGGCAGGGAGAACATGGCTGTTACATTTAGGACCCTCTCAAACCACAACAATAAGTAAATTTTGTTGGTGTTTGATAGTAAAAATATCATTTAACAACTCAAAGAGCATAAAACATTCCCCCATTTTATTAATTCAAAAAGGAGCTTTTTAAAAATATTATATTCACAATGTTTCTACAGAATTTTTGAAGTTTTAGGCAATTTTAAAAGATATTTATTTGAAATGGTACCAAATTAGCAGTCAAGGAACCTGGCTTTTATTTCCACAGCTGTTGCTAACAGTCTTGTGTAAATCAACTAACTTCTACAGGCTTGAATTTCTACAACTTTAAAATGAAAGTTTTAGATTAAGTGATTCCCATCATTTATCCATAGCAGATAACTCATAATAGCCTGAAACTGGAACTTATACATATGTCCATTAACAATAAAATGGATAAATAAATACTGGTACATTCCTTTTGATGAATATAAGGATGCACTTCTGTTGGATGTATATCTCGGAGTGGAATTGCTGAGTCACAGCATAGGCATATCACCATGTTAATAGATATTGTTTAAAAGTTTTGAAAATACTTGATTGTACCAATATTTTCTCTTACTTGCAGTAATAAATCAAGAAATCAGTTATTCACATCCTTGACAACATTTGATATTTTCTATCTTTTTCATTTTAGCTAGTTAGGTGGCATAAAATGGTATTTCATTATGGTATTGACTTGCATTTCCCTGATGATTGATAAATCTGAACACTTTTTAATGTATTTATTGGTGATAAAACCTTTGTTTTTAAACCTCTAGTTTTGACTTATGATTTTAGCATAGTAGTCTCAACTAATAGGAAACTTTATCAGGTAAAAATATCTAGATAGTCTCAATAGAGCAAAAGAATTAAAAAAATCTACTAAAATACATAGCTGAGGGCAAAAGGAGTTAAGAAAAATCGTCAGGTGCTAGAAGCAAAGAGAAAGTTAAAACCAGAATGGTAATCTCATGAACTTGCTATAGTGGAATGGGGATAGGCATTGATCTGAGCAATCAAACTCAAAGGCTCTAACATTAAGGTCTTGGGTTTTACATCATGTATGGACAGAAAATTAAGCCTTTAACTCTTTGTGAGGTGAGAGGTTGGATCTGATACAATAGCACAAAACTATAAATCTTGAAAGCCTTCACTCTCAGTGAAAGAGGGACTTAGAAAAATTCTTCCTACTGGCCCAGAGAGAGTGCAAAAATACTTGCTTTACCTAATATTCTGGATGGGAAAATGTACTATGCTCTGAAAAACTGTAATCACAAAATGAACTGCACACAGGGATAAAGACTGAATTTACACTTTTCATGAGGTTAAGGAATCACAAACATTTTAAAACAACAGCAACAACGTAGAGATCAATCCGAGACCAACAATACCGCTAGGTCATGTGGAAGAAATAACTCTCAATGCCTATGAGATTTCTACAAGAAAAATATCCCTGCTGAAGATGAACTGAAAACAAATTAAAAATTACAAAACATATACAACAATGATACATCTTCAGGAGAGTCAACAGTCAAAACAAATAGGATAAACACAAGAACATAAGATACAGGCCAGTCTGAAATAAACTACACAAGTATATTTTTAACAATTAGACAAATTTTAAATAATAGAAATTTCAGAGGAAGATATCATAAAAACAGAACAGTCAGATTTGAAAAAAATGTTGCATAGCACTTTTAACTATGAAATTTGAGGACAGGCTAAATAGCAGATTAGACAAAACTAAACAGAGAATTTTTGAACCAAAAGGTAGATAATGGGAAACTACCCAGAATGTGTCATAGAGTTATGAAATTATTGAAAATATGAGAGAGGTTTTAGGGACATGAGGGGAAGATTGGGAAACTATACTATAACTAATAGCTCCAGGAGAGATAAGCTAGGATAGGTGAAAGATACAAGGATGCATATCAGAGTTAGTTGTACAAGGTGTATATTATTTGGGGGGAACTTAAAGTTATGGCTTATCTTTAATTTTTTTAGGTAAAATATGAATGCTGAAAATTTGTGATTAATCACAAAAAGATTCAGAAGCCTTAAATGCATGTAAAAGAAAGTAAGTTTTAAGATGAAAGAGTTAATCTCTCAATGTGAGAATTTAGAAAATTAGCATCAAGATAAACTAAAAGAAAAAAAAGTGATAGAAAGAACAGACATTCATAAAGTGATTAGTAAACTTCAAAAATAAGGAAATGATAGAGATCAATAAAGCAAAACTCTAATTGCTTGAAAGTACTAATAAAATGACAAAGTTTTTTAAGTATCCATCACAAAAAAGTGGTCACTAAAGAACAATGTAAAAATAAATAAGACCCAGGTATAGATAAATTACACCTTTAAAAATAATAAGATACTGTGATAAATATTTACCAATACATTTGAAAATATACATGGAATGTAAAAATGTATAAAATTATTTATATGCACATATATGTATATTTGAAACTAGTCAGGAAAAAATAAGAACTAAATGAACCTATGAAGGAATCATCAGAAACTCTCCAAACCAAACTCTCAAGGTCCATCAAATTTTCAAAGAATGTATAATTCCTATCTTGTATACATAGTTCTGAAGAATATAAAAGAAAAGAACACTTTGAAATTCATTTATGAATCTATTTATAACCTAGAGATAAAAACCAAAAAGAGTATGAAGAAGAAAATAATAGTAATAATAATTTCTAATTAATGAAAATTGATGCAAAAATCTTAATAAACTATTTATGATCCAGCTCCATTAATATATTTAAAAATATATCCTGACCAATTTGGGTTTAACCCTGGAGTATGGCAAGTTTTCAGTATTAAATGTTATAGTAAGTCTTCCAATTCCAATATGGCACATTGCATGGACAGGGAACACTCCTGGTGTAGAATGTCTTGATTTCTCAGAAGAAATATATAAAATTCTTTTGTGAGTACATGGATGGACTAATAAGAAAGGAAAATAGATCTATGGAAGTTATCAACAATGAGAAAATATAAATTTGGAGAGGAAAGGAAACACTGGAGCAGGCATTTGTCTTCTAATATCTGGGAACATAGAATTTAGGTTAAAATGAACCACTCTATGCAGCTTCATACATCTATTGAAAGTAACATATGTAGAATAAGTAATGCACACACTTACTATTTTAAAAGAAATAAAAGAAGGTATTAAAGTATAACAAAATAATAAGTGAGTATAAAAAATGACCAGGAAAATTTGAAGAACAAAGTAGAACTCCAGAAATAAACACATATGTATGTATATACACGAAATTAGAAATTCAGTAAACAATTCAGCACAGAAAGAAAAAAAGAGCTACAAGATAGGTATGAACATTATGAGAGAATGCAGTAGAGAGACAAAGTGATGGAAATTATGAAAGAGAGATTAAGGGACACGGAAGACAGAGAAGGTCCAACATAAATCTAACTTGAGAAGCTGATGAAGATAACAGAGAAATTGGGAAAAGGTAATCTTAGGAAGATAACAGATAGTTTCTCAGAACTGATAGAGACATGAATCATCAGTTTCAAAGTTTATAGAAGACTAATGGATTCAAGAAGGATAAATAAACAGAAATCCATGATTTGACATTCTATAGTGAAAATTCAGAACACTAAAGACAAAAAAGATAAAGCAGCCAAGAAGAAAAGAAAGATTAGCTGCAAAAGGACAATTAGATTGTCAGCTGACTTCTCAACAGTAGCAATGGAAGCCAGAAAACAGTGAAATATTTATTTCAGAGAGTCAAGAAAATATGTAACTGTCAACTTAGAATTGTATATCTAAGCAAAAGAATCTTTCAAAAATCGTGGCAGAATAAACACCTATTCAGACAATCATAAACTGTGATGTTTACTACCAACAGTTTCTCACTAAAGAAACTTCTGAAAGTTGCTCTTCAGGTAAAGGAAAAGTAATCCCCAGAAGGAAGATCAGAGATACGAGAAACAATTCTAAGAGATAATTAAACATGGAGATAAAACTAAATAAAGTTTTGACCATATAAAGCAATATTAGGCAGATGTATTCATGAGCATTTTCTGGGGTTAGATACAACTACCCCCAAATCTCAGTGGCTTATAGCACAAAATATGCGTTTCTCTTTTACCAATCTATGAATTGTTTGAAGCTATTCTATATACGTCTTCTTGTTCTAGAACACCAGTTGAAAAAAATAGCCCTCATCTTGTACATGCTAGTTTCATGGTGAAAGATCGGGCAAAGAGGGGAAAACAAGCAATGTAATAACATTTAAAAGATCTGCTGTCTACTGGCATGATAACACTCTGTTTAAATCCCATTGGCCAAAGAAAGTAATATGGTCAAGCCTAAAATGGAACAGGTAAGAATATGTACATAATTTTATGTATTTTTCTGTATGTTTTGATCATTACATAATTTTAAAATGTATTTTCTTGTTTTATTTTTGGATTTTGCTTTGTCTTAAGATTGCAAAATGGAGGTCAGGAAAGCTGATTTATTACCTAAGCACTGTTTCTGTATAATCTTGGTTAAATGTTTTAATCTCTCTGTACCTGAAACCAGTTGCATCACTCAAATTGGATGCTTGTCATCAAAAAATCAAACAGAAAGCTAGGAGAGTGTTCTCTGGGCTCCAGGTTAACAAACAAATGAAAGAAAAGGTTAAAACAATGAAATAAACAAGCGAAAAAACATTACCAACCAATATAATGTTAACTGACCAAATGCTCAGAATGTAACGAGAAATACTTAGTAAACAAGCAACAAGGATTACTAGTAGAATAAATAGCAGATACACAATTTCATAGTAAAAATGTGCTTGTAAAATATTTTACACTTTGTTGACATGTTAACAGAGAATTTTACACTTCATTGAAAAGACATTAAGACAATTACGAGGTCATTAGTGTACACTTTAAGTCTCAGCCTTGAAACCCTATTCTCTAGAGAATTCTTTTTGACAGTTTAGTTCTTAGCATATGCTGAGTCAGGATGAAATCTGCTCTATCTTTTCTACCCACCTAGCAGCTAGCCTTCAGAGACTGCTGAAGGAGGTGTTTCTGGGGCTTCTTCAGGATATCCAAGGAAATTTACTTAACTATTTATGACTTGCAGCTCATTCAAGTTTCCTAAAAGGAAGTCTTCATAATCTGGTACACTGGATTTCAGCCCACTGGGACTATTGAGTGACCATTTATATTTTTTAAAAAATCAATTATTAGTATTCTTATAAATTCATATAATTATAAAGAAAAATAGTTCATAACTTAATTGCCTGTAAAAATCATGTGAATATTTCTTAGAGCAATACAAACACATGGTTACAAAATTCCATTGTTTGTGTTGTGTAATATTTTTAAACTTTTTACAAAACTGCATATCATTTTACAAAGTGTTTTGCACATTGCACAAGATACCATAAATATCTTGAAAATTGTTCCATATCAGTATATACAGACACTTATATTTAATAGTGCTTGTCATTGTACTTTATGATTAAATAATATCATAATTTGCTTAATGATTCTACTGCTGATGAATCTTTGGGTGACTTCTTACACCATTATGAACAATGCTTCAATGAACTTTCTTATGCAATGTATATTTTTATGTAATTTTATGAGTATATTCACATATTTCCAGTTTTCAATGTGTCTTCTAGGCCCAACAGATTGCAAGAAATTTTGTAATGTGTATGAGGGAGTTATAAAAAACATTTAGTGCAGTTTATAAGTAAAGGTGACATTCTTTATAGAGAAGATGCACACTCATTCAGGTCACAAAGTGTCAAGACAGATTTTCTGTGATACTTGTTTGTCATCTTTGTAAAATTCCTTAGTGTTGTGAGGGACATGAAAGTTTATCTGTTATGGTCTTTTTCTATTGAAATACAAAAACTGCTCAACCAAAGCTATGGTACCTGCCAATCTATTGGGGGGAGTGAGTTTTGTATTTTCAAATGATTATAGTTGTATCTTCAAAGACTATATCCAACAGAGGCATAGTGAGAGTAAATAGTGCATGTGAGAAGTGAAATACATTTTCACCACCTTTTCCTGATTGGATGCTTCCTAAGTGTTAGAATTTCCAAAGACTGAATATGTCTTTAGGTGTTCCCGTAGACATATTAAGTGAGATAATTTGTACCTCTCTAGCCCTCTATTAATTCTGATCATATTTCCAAAGATTAGTATTTGGAAAATCAGGGAGAGATAAGGCTGGGATTTGTAGACGACAGAGTCCTAGCCAACTGTGACAGTATACTCAAAAATAGTATCCAGAATCTCTTTGTTGAATATATTTCAAACTTTCATCCTTTGAGTAATCTGAAGGGATATTGTATGTAACCTATTTTTGGAGGGGTTATCTTCTTTTAAGTAAAGGCTTTTGGGGGAGAAGTGGTTCAGAAAAAATTTGTAAATACATATCACAAAGTATCTCAGCCTCCCAAGTACACCCTCAGGATCCAAAGTATCAACTCTTGATTTCCCAATTTAAAAGTTGGGTTACTTTAGTTATGAGAACTGATTTTAAAGACGATTCTGCCAACCACTAGGAGAATGAAGTTAAAAATGAAAGACTGTAAGAGTCTCCTGGTATTTGGGGGATCTAAAACTGGTCTCAGTTTAGTCTGTACCTGAATGGGAATAGACCTTAGTTAGAAGAGATCATATTAGCTCTGGCAAAAGTCCCCAGAACTGCTGATTTATGACACTCTCATCCAGACACTCACTGAGTTGAACATGACCTTGCTTGTTGACCCAGCACTCAGCCAGCCCTGTATGACCTGGGTAGTTATAAGAAGCTGCCCACAATTTAGCATCTAGTGGTTCATGAAAAAACCTGCCACTGTTAGGGAAAACTTGCTCAGCCTTGCAAAAAAGGGAAGCTTGGTGATACAGTGTTCCTCAAAAGACTTGTGAGTCGAGGAAATTTTGTCCTTTTCTTCCTTCATGGCTGTAGTACAGTTCCTTTTATTTTTCTTCTGACATTACTATAGATACGTGTAAGAGGTTGTTGTAACTGAGCTAAAGAGGCCAAAACCACAAATGTATATCATCTTATTACTTTGCTGGTTGTTGGTTTATATTCAGAAACAATTCTGTCCCTTTTGCCTTTTCCACCACTAGTTTCCACTTGATCTCTCTGTATGATGGATCTTTGGCACTCTGGCACTAATGTACAGATAAGTTTGTCATACAACACTTGTTCCTGATGGTTCCTGATAGGTATTGTCACCCACTTTCTTTAACATAAATCAGATTAGCATCCCATGCTGCATTATTGGAAGGAACCCACACTCTAGACCGCCTAGGTATTTTCTTTCATTTAAAGTCACATAAACCTTCTCTGTTAGTGAAAAACATGTCAAGAGACTATTACTAAAACATGATTGTCTGATCATCTCTCACCGCAGACACAGATTATTCTCCTGTAAAGACTGTAATTTTAAATTACTTGAAGTTGAGGCTGAACAAAAAGAAATCCTGCATCCTGTGAGAGTGCTAGCTACAACAAAAATAAGCTATTTACCGAGGTGTCTGAAATGTTAAATCAATTCCTACATGGGGACAATGCAATAATCAATCACTAACAAGGTTTCTTCTGTACTAGAACAATTGGCTATCACCAGAATTTAGTCACACTATGCAGAACATAAGAGTGGAGTCAAAATATTAATCACATGAAAGAAGAAAGGATTTTCATTTTTGGATAAATAACATATCCATATATTTTAATTTAAATTCTATTCTGATTTATTAATGATTTTTAAAATTATTTGATTTTTATAATTGTGCCTATTACTTATAATTGTGTATCTATTACTTAAGTCTTTAAAAATCAGTTAGACACTGTGCCTCAGGATATATACATAGAGAAGTCAACATAGTTAAACAGAGCCAACCCAATAAAAGTCTACTGCAAACTGTAAGTATGCATTGTAATTCCATAGACAATCCATGTTGTTCTTAGCAGTGAGGTAGGGAAAAAAATTTTAGAAGACATGGTTTTAGAATAGACATTTTTCCCAAGAAGATACACTAATGGTCAACAGGTATATGAAAAGATACTCAGCATCACTAATCATCAGATAAATGCAAATCAAAATCACAAGGAGACATCACCTCACACCTGTTACAATGACTTTTATCAAAAAGACATGAAATAAAAAGAGCTCATGAGGATATGGAGAAAAGGGAACTCTTGTGCACTGTTTGTGAGATTGTAAATTGATACAGCCACTATGGAAAACCATATTGAGGTTCTCAAACAAACAAACACTACCATGTGATCCAGCAATTACTCTTCTGTTTTTCTGAAGGACATGAAATCACTATCATGAAAGGATATCCACACCTCAACCTTTATTGCTTTTTTGTTCAGCATATGTACAATAGCCAAGACATGGAAGCAACCTAAGTGTCCATTGTTGGATAATTTAAAAAAGGTTATATATATATTTTTATATATTATAAATATATTTATGTATATAAATATATATTTTTATGTATCTCCATAAAAAAGAAGGAAATTCTGCCATTTGCAATGACATAAATGGACCTTGAGGGCATTTATGCTAAGTGAAATAAGTCAGACAGAGAAAGACAAATACTGTATGATCTCACTTATATGTGAAATCTAAAAAAGAAGTGGAAGAAGAAAAATGAGGAGAAGGAGGAGGAGTAGAAGAAAAGAACAAACTCATAGAAAAAGAGATCAAACTTGTGGTTACCAGAAGCAAAGTTAGGAGGATAAGGGAAATGGATGAAGGTGGTCAAAAGGTACAAACTTCCAGTTAAGATAAATAAGCCCTGGGGATGTAATGTAAAGCATGTTGACTATACTGAAAATATAGTGACTATAGTGAACAATATTGTATATTGGAAAGTTGCTAAGAAAGCAGATCTTAAAAGTTCTTATCACAGGGAAAAATATTTGTAACCATGTGGGCTGATGAATGTTAACTACACTTATTGTGGTAATCACTTTGAAATATATAAAATCATTATGTTGAACAACTAAAATGCAATGTTACATGTCAATTATACCTCAATGAAAAAATACGTGGTCCTTGAGCAGTAAACATATAAAATGTCAACAGTGACTATAACAGTGACTACATCATTTTTTACAATTTATGAAGCACTTTATCCTACTTTTGCCTCTTTATCCAAATGTAAACTCAAAAACTGTTTTATCTTGTCATCCCATCAAGGAATAGATGGTTTAAAATGAAAACACATCTTGTACTATGCTATAAAATTAGTAAAATGTCACATTAGTCCAGGAGGCCTAATGGGACTACTCCAGAAAATCATCAACTGCTCCTTTCCTGAGATGTAAACCTGGGACATCTTAAACAAACTATAAAAATGCATGAGGAAAAATGCTGTCTTATTCTCCCAATGAACATTATTTTAAACTATTTTTATATCTAATTCCAGATAAATCTAGTCAGATTTAGAATTTACTAGGACATAAGTACATCAAACATATTTGTGTCTTAGTAAACATTCAGAGTGCTTCAACTAGGTCCACTGGGGCTCGGTGGGTCTGATATGTGTTGCAGAACTGGCTGTGCTTTATAACTATGGTTCCAATTAGTGTCTTTTGTTTTCCAGCCACAGAAGACAAAAGATTTACTTCTTATTTTAGTTTTCTAAATTCAATATTTCTAGATTCATATTTTTAAATGTGGACTTATGTTGGATTTTGGTTGAAAGGGAATATCGGCTCCTTGGTTTTATATTTTAAGCAAAATGTTGCTTAGAAATACATCAATATGCTAATTCAAATCTTCCTGCTAGCAACTGGGGTGCCTTTTGTAGATATGAGTTCTGATGAAAAGTTAATAGACATTGCTTCGTTGTAAAGATCTTGCTCAGAAACATACACTCACAGCCCAATTTGTTTCCCTAAAGTTTACATATTGGGGACAGAAAGGGGAAAGAAAAAAATACCAAAGATTGAAGAGACTCTAGGAGCAATATATCAAAGCTTGGTTTGTCATAGGATATGGTAATAATATAGTTTACATGGGAGGCTAATGTGCAACCTGTGATTCAAAAGCTTAAAAGGTAATTGGGTACTTGTTGCTCTTGAGAAGCACTGCGTATCTCTTTCTATATGTGCACATTATCCAGGCAAATTCTCCTTGTGGTATGGCTGTCTATGTAGTTTCTTGAGTTGTTATAGGTATCTGTGGTTGAGGTTTTATAGCCCTACCTTTGTAGTACTCTATAGTTCTCCCTAGTCTCATTCACTGTTAGCATCATTTGACTATCCAACAAATTCTCTCTTCCCCCATCATATGTGACCAGAATACGGAGGAAGTTAGAATCGCAGAGGAGGCAGGAAGACACGTCAATCTTCCCATCATTATTTTTACTGAGATTCTGTTTGAGACTACCCTATTTTAATTTTCCACACTTCTGGTGTCTTATTAAATGAGTGAAAGTGGTTGAATAAATATGTTAATCTATTTTCCTAACATCCAATAAGTATGCAACCGGGATTAGTTCATTTATGCAAGTTCACATATCCCAGCAACCTTAACTTTTCCCTAATAGCTGTTTATGTAAGAGATTTAATTTCTGCTCAATTACCTAAAATTATTTTATTCACTTTCCTATCTAAACACTTCATAAGAAAATTAATAGTTTGCCAGTTTTATTCATCATTGGTTTCAAATGTCTTCATTTACTGGCAGAATTTTTCTTGAGATAGATACGCATTTTCTTTTCACTGTAGTAGTGTTGCTCTTCAACATTTATTAATGATCTTTTTATACTGTGTACAATACAAACACATATAAAGACAAGTTCATTTTTTGTGGGCATTTCCTCTTATGAAACAAATTGATGGAATGGTAGAGAAAACTGACGTTATATAAGTAGACTTTAAGATTAATAGCAGTGGATAAAATGGTCCACAAGTGAGTTTTCTGATAATTTTATACAATTGACTTTGTTACACTTTTTTTAGCTCCTTTGTTTGATTCCCTTCTTTTTTCTTGTTTAAAGTTAACTAATACAATATACATTTTTTATTGTCCTTAATGTATACTTAGAGATGTGACAGCAAAATATTAAGAACATGAGTTGGTAGTAGAAAAATTGGGTTCTGGCTGTATTGCTTATGGATTGTGTGTCTTTGGGTAGTTAATATCCATAAGTCCTCTTTTATCTATAAAATAGGAATATGATATTATATCTATCTTTCAGGGTTGTTGTAGAAATATAAAATAATTATAAATATTGAACAGCTAGCATTATGCTTAAAATAGACTAGATGTTCAAAAATGTTACTTATTATACAATGCTTTCCTTTCCAATTCACTTTTTTCTCATTTCAAATAATTCCAACTTTATTGAGGTGTAATTTACATGCAATAAAATTAACTAATTCAAATGTACAGTTTCATGAAATTTTATTATTTTATACAATCGTGGAACAAGTCACATAACGTCACATTTCCATCAACCCAAAAGTTTCTCCTGTACTCCTATGCTGTCAAAATCTTCATTCAAAACCCATGCCTTGCCAACTGTAGACATGCTTTTTGTCACTATGTGTTTATTTTTTCTAGAATTCCGCTTAAGGGAATTTACATAGTATATAGCCTTTTATGTTTGACTTCTTTACACCATAATGCTATTGGGATTAATCCATGCTTTTGTATGTGTCAGTAGTCAGTCTCTTAACTGCCTAATACTATTTCACTATAGAAGATAATACAATTCATTTGTCCATTTACCCATTGATGGTCATTTTGTTTATTTACAACCTTTGCTTGCTATGACTAACACTGTTAGAAACATTAGTTTTCAAGTCCTTTTGAGTACATATGTTTTAATTTATCTTGGGTAAATTAAGGGAGTAGGATCATTGATGACTATATGTTTAACTATATAGGAAACTACAAAACTATGGATATATCATTTTATATTTCCACTAGCAGCGTATGAAAGTTCAAGCTCCTCCACATCATCCAAACTTAGTATTATTAGTCTTCTAAATTTTACAGTTTTCTAGTACATGCATAGAGGTATCTCCTTGTGGTTTGTTTTGTCTTTCCCTAACAACTAATGATGCTGAGCTATTTTATGTGCTTATTAGCCAGTCATATATCTTCTTTATTAATCTGTTCAACTATGTCCATTTTATTACTGGGTTGCTAAACTTTCTATAATTGATTAATTAGGATTTCCATTATTTTTTGACAATTAAGGTACCAAATGGAACAAATTTATTTTCCAAGGTTTATGATATAACTGGTAAACACTTTTTATACCTACATGTTATTTTATATGTGAAAGGACTTCCATTATAATGTTAGAAGTGATGAAAATGGACATTTGTGCCTTGTTTTCAATATTAGAGGAAAAACTCTTTCACCATTAGTATATTAACTATAAGCTTTTCATCAATGCTTTTTAACAGGGTAAAGAATTTCCCTCTATTTCTAGTTTGTTAGTAAGTTTATCTTTTATTATTAAATTTTTAATAGTGAGAGGATAATCTTTTATATTAATTGAGATGATCATAAGTATTTTTCTTTTTTAGATTCTTAATATGACGATTTGCATCAATTGATTTTTGTATATTGAAACAAATTTGCATTCTTATGAACATCATTTGTTCATGATGTATTATCCTTGATACATTATCCTGACTCAATTTGCTAAGCCTTTGTTACAGATTATGTGTCATTTCTTAAGAGACAGTCAACTGTAGTTTTCTTCATTCATGATATCTTTTATTTATTCTGGTTTTAGTGTCAGGATAATGAGTTCAGAAATGTTCCTAACTTTTCTATGTTTTGTGTAGAATTGGTGTTACTTCCTCCTTAACTATTTAGTACAATTTACTAATGAAGCCATTGATTCAGAAGTTTTTTTGTGTAAAGATTTTTAACTATCCAATTACTTTTTAATAAATTAAAGGACTGTTTGTTTCATTAATATTATTTCTTTTTCTTCTTGACTGAGATTCCATATGTGCCTTTCAAAAGATATGCCCATTGTTGAAGTTATTTGTGTAAGATTTTGATAACATTTCTTAATCTTTTAATGTCTGAAAGATTTGTAATAATTTTGTTATTTTCCTGATAATGATTTATCAATTGTATTATTTATAAAGTTTTGTTTCTGTGATTTTGTCTACTGTTTTCTCTATGCTCTTTAATTTTGATTTCCTTCTTCTTGCTTTAAATTTTATTTGCACCTATTTTTCTACTCTTAAGGTGTCAAATACTAAGTACTTCCATTCCAATTGTGCATTCTGGAACTGGGGAAATTATCACAGGATGAGTTTGGAGACCCACTAAACCCACTGTGAGGTGCACCTGAGCATTAATCCATTAATCAAATCCATTAATCAAATGTCCTCTGCTCTGACTGAAGTACCACAGTGACATTTTGGGTCTCCTAGAATCAGTGTCAGTTCAGAATTAGTGATCAGTAGTCCTCAAAAGGTCTGATTATTTCATTTCCCCCAGTGTGCAGTCACCCTGGTAAAAGGCCATAGGTTCATTTAGGGAAGTGTAAGAGAAAGATTAATAGTATAAATTTTGTGTAGGGCACCAGGATTCTCTCTTTAGGGCACTCAGCCTCCCCTTCATTCAAGGGGTTCTGAATCTGTAAACTGGTTCAAATCTGGGAATTGATTGAAGGGCTGTAACTTTCTGTTTTTATAATTCCAATTAGACTTTCATTCACTTGACCTAGAACATTTTCATTTATACAGATCAAGTAAAAATTTAGTAAACTTCCTACTTATTTCACTTCTAGGATTAACTACCCAATGCCATAGGTTTGTAAGAATCAGATTTTTTTCTGATTGCTGTTTTGGCTCTGCTGTTCATTTCAGTAACCACACTCAACTTTTGGAGGTTTTAGAGGTTGAGTCCCACTGTTTGGCCTCTTCCTTCCTGGGATCAAATTACTTCCATTGCACCTAGGTTTTCTAATTGAGTGTCTAGGATTTATTCTGTATGGTCTGGTCTATATAGAACAATCACAGAATTCCCAAGGATGCTGGGTTATCCCTTGCAGATTTATTTCTCAAAGTATTAGTGAAAGGTATATCTTCTGGACCCTCCCAATGTAGGTGAGTAGGTCTTAAATCCACTCTAACATTCCAGTCTTCCTAAATCTCTGAATCCCCCTCTATATTAAACCAAGGGAGTTCAAGCATTTCCAAATAGCTCACAGTGGGCCATTTTTTGGTTCAAGTTTCAACCAAATAACCAAAGAAACTGTTAACGTCCTTTCTAACTCCCGAAGCTGCAATATTAAATATGGAATCTCTGCTTAGCAAGTCTATATCAATAAATTCATCTTGATCCAGATTTATGTTCTTTCCACCATTATACTACACCTTTAATATCCATTCTCACACATGTTTCCCAGATTTCTGCTTGTATAAATTAGAAAACTCAAGTAGTTCCTTTGGAGTGTAGCACACCTCTTCATAGATCACACTTTGCCTCTCACCTGTATAAACCTGCTAGGACTTTAGTTATAGGTCTAGAAACAAAGAGAGCTAACAGGAGTGGATCCTGAGGAGAATCAGCATTGTCTTGCATGGCAACTACCTCAAGAGAGGCAATACTATTTCCTCAGGCAAAGCAGAGTTAATCCCCTCAGATCAAGGTACAAGGCTGATAACATTGTGAGTGGAGAGGTGGATATTACTGTGCTTGGGAGACCTTCCATTAGCAAAGAAAACATATCAGAATTTAAGGGCTCATTGTGCTCAACTTCATCAGCCTTCCCGTATTCCCCATCCAACTTACAGGAACCCATTCTTTCCCAATCAATGCCTTCATTTTAACAGTAGACACCCTATAAGGCAGAGAATTCAACTTGTCTTGTAGTTCAGCCAGTTGTAGGATGAGATTCTATTTGATTTTCAGCAATTTCAGCCCTGTGTCTACAGAAGATAAAGCTCTCCATCAGGGTGCACACAGAAGCTCTTAGGTCATTTATAGGGCTCTTGAGCTGAGAATTTGAATCCCAGAGCTCATCCTTTTATTTCACCTATTTTTCCAGCAATATTAGGAGCAATCAATCAATGTTATTATATTCCTTAGTTTTCAAAAAATATTTCAGAGTCACTTAGTTCTTTGCTTCGTATAAGTGGTTGATCAGGACTATCCAATGCTGATATTTTGTTTATCTCTGTTAATAGCATGTACTATCAGTGTTCTTTTTACTACTAGAAATAGTTATTAACATCTTTAAATGTAATCAGATTAAAGAGTCAATTCCAGAAACCCCAGAACTATTTCAGAAAATACATCCTTAAAATTTTGTTCCTCTATAACCAATCTTGGTAACCAAATCTGTATTAGAGTTTTCTGAGAAACAGAAACAATGTGAGATATTATATCTATATCTGTACCTATATATCTATATCTGTATATAAAATTATGGAGACTAAGAAGTCCCACAATCTGCTTCCTGAAAGCTGGAGAACCAGGAAAGCTGGTAATGTAATTCAGTCTGAGTTCGAAATCCTGAGAACCAGGGAGCCAGTGGTGTCAGTTCCAGTCTGAGTCCAAATGCTCAAGAATCATAGATCAATGGTATAAGTCTGCTCTGAGTCCAATAGCCTGAGAACAAAGGGAGCTGATGTTTGAGAGCAGAAGTTGGGTGTTCCAGCTCAAGAAAAAAGCAAATTTGCCTTTCCTCTGCCTTTTTGTTTTCTGCAGGCCCTTAATGGATTGTATCATGCCCACCCACATACATGAGGGCAATCTTTTACTCAATGTACTACCTGAAATGCTAATCTCTTTCAAAAAACACCCTCACAGATACACACATAAATTATATTTTACCAGGTATCTCGGCATCCTTTAGCCCAATCATGTTGACATAATATTAAACATCATAGTAGATTCTGTGGTGATTATGTGTATAATCTTTGCTGTCATCCTACTGTTTTTATAGTTCACTGCATTATTTTACTTTTCAAACAGCAATGCACAAGGGTTCCAATTTCCATATATCCTTGCTAACATATATAATTTTATGTTTTTTTTAATAGTAGGCATTTTTTGGGTGTGAAATGTATCTCACTGTGGTTTTCATTTTCAATTTCTTAATTATTAGAGACAGAATTTTTTAAACATTTTTTATTGAGTTATAGTCATTTTACAATGTTATGTCAAATTCCAGTGTAGAGCACAATTGTTCAGTTATACATGAACATGCATATATTCATTCACATTTTTTTTTGCTGTGAGCTACCACCAGATCTTGTATATATTTCCCTGTGCTATACAGTATAATCTTGTTTATCTATTCTACATATGCCTGTCAGTATCTACAAATTTTGAACTCCTAGTCTGTCCCTTCCCACCCCCCTCCCCCTTGGCAACCACAAGTTTGTATTCTATATGTATGAGTCTGTTTCTGTTTTGTATTTATGTTCTTTTTTTTTTAAGATTCCACATATGAGTGATCTCATATGGTATTTTTCTTTCTCTTTCTGGCTTACTTCACTTAGAATGACATTCTCCGGGGACATCTATGTTGCTGCAAATGGCATTATGTTGTCATTTTTATGGCTGAATAGTATTCCATTGTATAAATATACCACCTCTTCTTTATTCCAGTCATCTGTTGATGGACATTTAGGCTGTTTCCATGTCTTGGCTATTGTAAATAGTGCTGCTGTGAACATTGGGGTGCAGGTGTCTTTTTGAAGTAGGGTTCCTTCTGGATATATGCCCAGGAGCAGGATTACTGGATCACATGGTAAGTCTATTCTAGTCTTTTGAGGAATCTCCATACTGTTTCCCACAGTGGCTGCACCAAACTGCCTTCCCACCAGCAGTGTAGGAGGGTTCCCTTTTCTCCACAGCCTCTCCAGCATTTGTTATTTGTGGACTTTAGCAAAGGAAATCATAAGTAAAACAAAACAACAACCTACAGAATGGGAGAAAATTTTTGCAAACAATGAAACTGACAAAAGCTTGATCTCCAGTAATATATAAGCAATTCATACGACTTAATAAGAAAAAAACAAACAACCCAATCCAAAAATGGGCAGAAGACCTAAATAAGCAATTCTCCAAGGAAGAAATACAAATGATCAATAGGCACATGAAAAAATGCTCAATATCACTAATTATCAGAGACAGAATTTTTTAATGTACTTATTGGCCATTTGTATATCTTCATGGAGAGATGATTCAAGTCTTTTTTTATCATTATTAAATTGGGTTGTTTGTTTTTTGTTGTTGAGTTTTAGAACTTTACATATTCTGGATATTAACCCATTATTAGATATGTGATTTGCAAATATTTTCTCTATAGCAAGGGTTGCCTTTTACTTTGATGTTGGTATCTTTTAATGCACAAAAGTTTCCAATTCTGATGAGGTCCAAGGTATCTTTTTTTCTTTTGTTTCCTATGCTTTTGATGTTTTATCCAAGAAATCATTTCCAAATCTGATGTTACGAAGCTTTTCCTCTATGTTTTCTTGCAAGTGTTAATATTTACCTTTTACGGCTAGGTCTTTGATCCATGTTTAGTTAATTTTTGTATATGATGTACTATAAGGATTGAACTTTATTTTTTGAATATTATGGGCATCCAGTTTTCCTAGCACCATTTGTTGAAAAAATTGTCCTGTTGCTAATGAACATTTTGAAACCTTGATGAAAATCATTTGACCATGTATTTGAAGGATTCTTTCTGGACTCTTCATTCTATTCCATTGGTCTATATGTCTGTTTTTGTGCTACTATGCAACTCTTTTGATTACTATAATTTGTTGTAAGATGTGAAATCAGGAAGAGTGAGTCTTCCAACTTTGTTCTTTTTCCATATTTTTTTTATTTTCCATATAAATTTTAGAATTGATTTTTCTTTTTTTGTGAAAAAAATCATTGGGATTTTGACAGGGGTTTTATTTAATATACAGATTATCTTGGATGGTATTAACATATTTACAATATTAAGTCTTTCAACCCATGAACATGAGATGTCTTTTGAGTTATTTTTTTACTGCACCTATTTTTTTAATTTATATATATGTACTGTTTATTGTTTCTAAGAATGTTTAGAGTTTTAGCTTTTCAAATGTACATAGTTATCAAAGGAATAAAGCCAACCACAAAATAAGAATTAATTCAAAAAGATACATACACCCCACTATTAACAGCAACATTATTTATAATTGCCAAGATATGGAAACATCCTAAGTGCACATCAATAGATGAATGGATAAAGAAGATGCAGCATATATATGTAATGGAATACAACTCACCTATAAGAAAGAAGGATATTTTGTCATTTGCAACCCTTTATTCATTTTTATTTTTCACTTCAAAAACCAGAATTTTATAACTGGCATAAACATTTCCATTGCATCAAAAATAACAAAATTTCTAGAAATAAACTCTACCAAGGAGGTTACCTATACTCTGAAAACTATAAAACATTGATGAAGGAAACTGAAGATGATACAAAGAAATGGAAAGATATCTTGTGCTGTTGGATTGGAAGAATTAATATTATCAAAATGGTTGCACTACCCAAAGCAATCTACAGATCCAATGTAACCCCTATTAAAATACTCTTGGCATTTTTCACAGAATTAGAACAAGCAATTTCAAAATTTATACAGAACCATAAAAGACCTCAAACTGCCAAAGCAATCTTTTGTAAGTCTTTTTTTTCTTTTCTCTATCTTCTTTTTGTTCTCTTTTCATGGTTTGATGACTAGAGAAGTTCCTTTAACATTTGTTGTAATGCTGGTTTGGTGGTGCTGAATTCTTTTAGCTTTTGTTTATCTGTGAAGCTTTTGATTTCCCCATCAAATCTGAATGAGAGCATTGCTGGATAAAGCATCCTTGGTTGTAAGTTTTTCCCCTTTCATTACTTTAAATATATCATGCCACTCCCTTCTGGCCTATAGAGTTTCTGCTGAAAAATCAGCCAATAACCTTATGGGAATTCCCTTGTATTTCATTTGTTCCTTTTCTCTTGCTAATATTAATATTTTCTTCTTATCCTTAATTTTTGTCAATTTGGTTATTATGTGCCTTGGTGTGTTCCTCTTTGGGTTGATCATGTGTGGAACTGTCCGTGCTTCCTGGACTTGGGTGACTGTTTCCTTTCCTAAGTTGGGGAAGTTTTCAGTTATTATCTCTCCAAAATTTTTTTCCAGGTCCTTTCTCTCTCTCTTTTCTTTCTGGAACCCCTACAATGTGAATACGAGTGCATTTCATGTTTTCCCAGAATTCTCTTAACCTAACCTCATTTCTTTTCATTCTTTTTTCTTTTTTCTCTGTTCTGCATTAATGATTTTCATTACTCTGTCTTCTAGCTCATTGATCTGTTCTTCTGTCTCATTTAGTCTATTTTTGGTTCCTTCTAGTGTGTTATTCATTTCAGTGATTTTATTCTTCACCTCTACTTAGGTATTCTTTATATTTTCCAACCTTTTGCTAAAAACTTCTCTCTGTGCATTTATACTCCTCTTGAGTTTTCTGAACATTTTTTCCGTCATTACTTTAAACTATTTCTCAGATAAATTGCCTATCTCCTCATCATTTATTTCTTCTGCTGGGATTTTATCTTGTGCCTTGGCCTGGAAGATATTCCTCTGCTGCCTCATATTGTCTATCTTTCTATTTGTATTTTTAGGTAGGTTAGTTATGTTTCTTGGCCTTGGAGAGGTGGCCCTCTCTGGGAGACGTCCTATGCATCCCTGCAGTACACTCCTCTCTTGTCACCCAGGGGCCAGGGGCCAGCTGGTTCCCAGCATAGAGTCTGGCCTGTGTTTGTGGATTCCTTCCACAGGCTTTGGGATTGTTATTTTCTTATTTCTGGTATCTGCTCCCTGGTGGATGAGGCTGGATTAGAGGCTGATGCAGGTTTCCAGGCAGGAAGAGCCGGTGCCTGACTACTGCTGGGTGAAGCTTGGTCTTGGACCTCTGGTAGGTAGGGCTCTATCTACAGGCATCTGTGGCTTAGGAAGTCTGCTGATAGGTGTGGCTGTGTTCCCAGCCAGTATTTTGTTTGGCCTGAGGCTTCTCTACAGGCTGTTGGATGGGGCTAGATCTTGGTGCTAATGATCTAGTCAAGATCCAGGAAAGCTCATGTAGATGAACACTCCAGAAATGTCAGCCACCAGCTCTTATGTCCCCTGAGTGAGCCACAGCCATCCCCTATGTCCCCAGGAGAGCTTCCAAACCAGCAGGCAGGTCTGGCCCAGGTTCTTGTGAAATCACTTTCTCTGCCCTTGGACCTAGTACATGGGAGCTTCTGTGTATGCTTCCCAAGAGAATGAAGTCTCTGTTTCCCCCAGTCCCATGGGGCTCCTGGAGCTAAGCCTCACTGACCTTAAAAACGAGATGTCCTAGAGTCTCCTCCTTCTCCCAAAGCTGGAACCCCAGGCTGGGTAGCCTGATGTGGGGCTTAGAACTCTCACTCCTGTTTGAGAGACTCTGTGACTTAATTATTCTTCAGCTTGTCTGTTGACCACCCGAGGGGTATGGGGCCCAATTATATTGTGAGCACACCCCTCCTACCATCCCATTATGGTTCCCTCTTTATGTTTCTAGTTAAAGAAGATCTTTTTTTGCTAGGTTCCAGTGTTTTTTTTTTTTAATGGTTGTTTAGTGGTCTCTTCTGGTTTCCCTTTCCAGTTATTTTTGTCTTTAACTTCTTTCAGTACTGTTTTATAGTTTCCAGTGTATGTCTTTCTCTTCCTTGGTTAAGTATATTCCTAAGTATTTTATTATTTTTGACACTACTTTAAATGAAATTATTTTCTTCATTTTACTTTTGGATGGGCCATTGTTAATGTATAGATAAGCAAACTCTGCTGAATTTATTAATTATTTCTAATAGTTTTAATGGAATATTTAGGGTTTTAAACATATAGAATCATGTCATCTCTTATCAGATAATTTTACAACTTCCCTTCCATTTGCATTCTATTTATTTCCTTTTCTTGCTTAATTACTCTAGATAGAATTCCAATAATACACTGAATAAAAGTGGCAAAACTGGTTATCCGTGTCTTGTTCCTTATCTTAGAGGAAAAGCTCTCAGCCTTTCACCATTCAGTATTATGTTAGCTGGGGTGGGAGGAGGATTCCATATATGGCCCTTATTATGTTAAGATAGCATCTTTCAATTTCTAGTATATTGAATGTTTTTATCACAAAAAGCTGTTAAATTTTGTCAAATATTTCTTTTACTTTAATTGATATGATCATTTTTTCACCTCCATTCTGTTAATATAGTGTATTACATAGACTGATTTTCTTATCTTAGACCATGGGAGCATTTCAAGGTAAATCCCACTTGGCTATGCTAAACAGTTCTTTTAATTCTTCTAATTTGTTGTCAAATTTGGTTTGCTAATACTTTGCAGAGGAGTTTTACACCAATATTCATAAGGGATAATTGTAGTTTTTATTTTCTTTTAATGTCTTTATCTGGCTGCATTCATTTTCTAGATGTGCCATGACAAAATACTTCAGATTAGGTAGCTTAAAAAATTATTTTGTCACAGTTCTGAAGGCTAGAGATCTGAGATCAAGGTATCAACAGTTTTTGGTTTTGATTTTTTTTCTGAAATCTCTTTTTTCCTTATAGATGGCTATTATCTCCCTCTGCCTTCTTATGGTCTTTCCTCTGTTCAAATATATGTCTCATGTCTCTTTTCATGCTCTAGTCTCCTTATAAGGACATAAGTCAGATTGGTTTAAGGCCCTCCCTAATGACCTCTTTTTAACTGAATTGCTTGTTTAAATGCTTTATCTCCAAGTATAGTTATGTTTTGAGTACTAGGAGGGGACATAATTCAGTCCTTAACACTCCACCTCTGAACATCCAAAATTTATGTCCTTCTGACACACACAAAAAATCACTCCAAATCAATAGCCCTGAAGTCATAACCCATTCCAGCATCAACTCCCAAGTCTCAAATTTTATCTAAATATCATCTGATTCAAGTATGGGAATAGACTTGAAATTTGATTCATCTTGAGACCAAATTTTTCTCCAGCTGTTAATTTGTAAAACCAGAGGATTTTTCTGCTACCAAAATACAATGATGAAACAGTCATAGGATAGACATTTTCTTTCCAAAAGGCAGAAATCAGAAAGAAGAATGGGGTCATGGGTTCTAAAACTTGGCAGGGCAAATTCCATCAGATTTTAAGACTCTAAAATTATGCTTTGTCTCAATGCTCTGTCCTCTAGGCCAACGTGGGTGGTGATCTCACTTGCCAGGTCCACTGAAGTGGCAGCCCAACTTTTGTGGCCCTCTGTGGTGGCACTGCCCCTGAGGCCCTGAGCAATGGCCTCACACTTGAGGCCCTGGGCAGTGGGAGCCTGGCTGAATGAAACTGAGAAGGAGACAGCCTTGCCTCCCCTAAAATGTGCCCTCTGTGATGTGAGTGGCAGCCCTGCTAATCTCTGATTCACCTTTGGAGTCATTCTTTTCTTGAAGGGTAATATAAATTAGCAGCTGGATAGCTATATTATCCTGCCCTGTACAATCCCAGACATCCAACAGTCTTCCTTAATTTTGTTCCATCTGTGTCCTCTTTAGTCCAAGCTGGCAGTGTTTATGCTGGAATAACCTCATCTATATTCCTGCCTTCTGCTGAGATGGTTGATTAGATCCATGAGTCACACTCATAATCTCTTTATTGAGCAATTATTCAGTCAAACCCTTAGTGTTCTCTCCAGAACTTACTTTCTCATGTTTTTCAATGTAGGTGGGCTAAGAATTATCCAAACTGAAGTTCTGGTTCTTTTTGCTTAACAATTATTCCTTCAACTCTTCTCTCTCCTCTTTTATTTTTACTAAAAGCAGCTAGGACAAGCCATTGTACTTCAAGACTGCTAAGAAATCTCCCCAGCTAAATACCCAAGCTCACAACTCACAAGTTCCTCCTTCCACAAAATAGTAGAATACTATTAAGACAAGTTCCTTGCAACTTCATAACATTCCTCCAATGTCCAATATTAGGTTCTTTATTTCCATCTGAGGCCTCACCAGGAAGACCTTTAAAATCCTTATTTCCACCAATAATGTCTTCAAGCTAATCTAAGCTTTTTAACATCAGCTTCAAAATTCTTCCAGCTTCTACCCATTGCTCAGTTCCAAAGTCATTTCTACATTATTAAATTTTTTCTTACATCAACCCTCTACTTCATGGTACCAAAACCTGTGTACCCCATAGGAGAAGAATAAAGAATTATCTATCTATCTATCTATCTATCTATCTATCTATCTATCTATCTATCTATCTATCAATCATCTATCTACCTACCTACCTATCTTCTGTTGAATATATAGAAAGGGAAGGAATGAGAGAGAGAGAGAGAGAATGAAAGGGAGGGAGATTTTAATGAATTGGCTCATAGAATTGTGAAAGCTTTATAAAATAAAAATATGCAAGGTATTCAGGAGACCAGGAGACCCAAGGAAGAGTTGTAGTTTGAGTCTATGACACTGATTGTGGTATCAGCATTAGGGCAATACAGTTCTCATAGAATGAGTTAAGAAGGTTTCTTCCTTTTAAATTTTTGTAAGATTTTGAAAAAGATTGGTGTTAAATCTTCTTTACCCCTTTCCAGATTTATTGAGATATCATTGGTACAGAATTGTGAAAGTTTAAGGTGTACAGTGTGATTGATTTGATACACTTATATATTGCTGTATAAGTACTACCATAGCATTAGCTAACACATTCATCACATCAGATAATTACCTTTTTTTTAATGATGAGAACCTTTAAGATCAACTCTATAGCAACTTTCAAGAATATAATGCTGTATAATTAACTATAATAACCATGCTGTCACATTAGTTCCCTAGAACTTGAACATCTTATAACTGGAAGTTTGTACTCTGACCAACATCTCCCTGTTTTCCACCTCCCTCATCCCCTGGTAGCCAGCACTATTCTCTGTTTTTATGAGTTCAGCTTTTTTAGGTTCTATATAAATGTTCTAACATACAATATTTATCTTTCTCTGTCCAACTTATTTAATTTAATGCCCTCAAGTTTCATCCATGTTCCTGTAAATGACAAGTTTTCATTCTTTCTTATGGCTAGATATTCCATTGGAGGGAAAATATATATATATATATATATATGGAGAGAGGTGGGGGAGGGAGAGAGAATATATATATTACCCCTTCTTCATCCATTAATCCATTGATGGACATTTAAATTGTTATAATATCTTGCTAGTGAGAATAGCACTTTAATGAACATTGCAGCATAAATAATGCATCAAGATCCTGCTTTCATTTTCATTGGATATACACTCAGAAGTGAGATTGCTGGATCATATAGTAGTTCTGTTTTTACTTTTTTGAGGAACCTCTACACTATTATCCATAGTGAGTGTACCAATTTACATTGTTACCAACAGTGCACAGTGGTTCCTCTTTTCACATTCTCACTAGCACTTGTTATCTCTTCTTGACTTAATAACTATTCTAATAGTTGTGAGTTGATATCTCATTGTGGTTTTGATATGCATTTCCCTGGTGATTAGTGATGTCAAACACCTTTTCATGTAGCTGGTGGACATTTGAATGTCTTCACTGGAAAAAATATTTGTTCAGTTCCTCTACCCATTTTTAATCTTTTTTTGATATTGAGTTATAAGTTTTTTAAAAACATATTTTGGATATTAACTGCTTATCAGATGTATAATTTGCAAATATTTTACTCAATCCCATGGCTTGCTTTCATTTTGTTGATGGTTCCTTCTACTTGGTGGAAGCTTTTTAGTTTGATGTAGTCCCACTAGTTCATATTTGCTTTTGTTTCTTGCACTATTGGTGTTATGTTCAAACAATCATTGCCAAGGCCAATGTCAAGGAACTTTTTCTCTATTTTCTTATAGGAATTTTACACTTTAAGGACTTGCATTTATGACTTTAAACCATTTTGAACTAATTTTTGTGATTGGCGTAAGATGAGGGTCCAAATTCATTGTTCTGCATGTAGTTATCCAATTTTCCCAACACCATTTGTTGAAGAGACTATCCTTTCTTCATTGAGTATTCTTGGCTCCTTTGTCAAATACTAGTTGACCATATATGTGAAGATTAATTTGTGGGCTTTCAATTCTGTTCCATTGGTCTATGTGTGAATTTTTTGCCAGTACCATATTGTTTTGATTGGTATAGCTTTGTAGTGTAGCTTGGAACCAGAAAGTGTAGTGACTCCAGCTTTGCTCTTCTTTCTTAGGAATGCTTTGGCTATTCAAGGTCTTTTGTGTATCTATACAAATTTTAGGATTGTTTTTCCTATTTCTGTGAAAAATGGCATTAGAATTTTGATAAGGATTTTATTGCATCTATAAATTACTTTGGATAATGAAGACATTTTGACAATATTATTTCTTCTGATCCACAAACATGGACTATCTTTCCATTTGTATCTTCTTCAATTTCTTTCATCAGACTCTTGTAATTTTCAGTCTGAAGATTTTTCACCTCTTTGGTTAAATTTATTCCTAAGTGTTTTTTTTTTTTTGAAGCTATTGTGAATGACATTTAAAAATTTTTTTCAGGTATTTTTTTTTAGTGTATAGAAATGTAATTGTTTTCTGCATGTTGATTTTGTGTCCTGTAACATTAAGTGGATTTGTTGATTATTTCTATCAGACTTTTGGTGGTGTCTTTATAGGATTTTTTTATATAAAAATCATATCATCTGCAAACAAAAATTTACTTTTTTCCCTCACTTGTATTCCTTTTATTTCTTTATATTGCCTTACTGCTCTGACTAGTACTTCCAGTACTATGTTGAATAGAAATGGTGAGAGTGATTATCCTTGTCTTGTTCTTGATCTTAGCAAAAAACCTTTCAATCTTTCACCTTTGAGGATAATGTTGACTGTGGAGTTTTCATATATGGCCTTTATTGTGCTGAGCTATGTTCTTCTACACCCAATGTGTTGAGCATTTCTATTATAAAATTATGTTGCATTTTGTCAAATGATTTTTTATGAATTTATTGAGATGATAATATGAATTTTATTATCTTATTAATGTGGTGTATCACATTAAGTGATTTGTATATGTTAAACTATGCTTGTATCCCAGGGATAAATACCACTTGATCATGTTATATGATCCTTTTGATGTATTGTTGAATTCAGTTTGCTACTATTTTGTTGAGAATTTTTGCATCTATATTCCTTAGGGATTTGTTCTGTAGTTTTGTTTTCTTATAGTTGTAATGCCCCTACCTGACTTGTGTTAGGGTTATGCTCCTCTCCTAAAATAAGTTTTGGAGTCTTCCCTTCTCTTCAATGTTTGGGAAAAGTTTGTGAAGGATTTTTGTTAATTCTTTAAGTATTTGTTAGAATTCACCAGTGAAACCACCTGGTTCTGGGCTTTTCTATGCTAGAAGTTATTTGATTAATAATTTAATTTCTTTACTTGTTATTGATCTGCTCAGATTTTCTATTCTTCACAATTCAGTCCTGGTATGTTGTATTTCTAGAAATTTATCCATTTCTACTACATTATTTAATTTATTGGTGTGTAATTGCTTATAAAACTGTTTTATGAATCTTTGTGTTTCTGTGATCTCCATTGCAATGCTTCTTTTTCCATTTCTGAATTCCTTCATTTAAGTCTTCTCTGTTTCCACTTTTTTGTCCTTAGTCTATTTAATGGTTGTTGATTTTGTTCTTTTTCAAAACCCAGCGTTTTATTTTGTTAGTCTTTTCTATTTATTTTCTTGTCTCTATTTCATTTATTTCTGCTCTGATCATTGTTATTTTCTTTCTGTCCTTATTTTGGGATCAGTTTATCATTTCCATAATTTCTGAATCTGTATCTTTTGATTGATTTTTCTCCTAGTTATAGGTCATACTTTTCTATTTCTTTGTATACCTTTTATCTTTTAATTGGATGCTAGACTTCATAAACTTTGCATTGCTGGATGCTGAATTTTTTATAATCCTTTAAATAGTGCTAGATATTTTTTGGTATGCAGTTAAGGTCCTAGAGATTACTTTAATCCTTTTGAGGTTAGCTTTTCATATTCATTAATGCAACAGTTTGAATCTTTTGGTCTAGAGTTAAATTAGCCCCCATACCAAGACTTCACATTTCCAAGGACTGTACCTGAAGTGTATTGCAAGTTCTTATCAATCTGGATTGTTAATGCATAAAATGAATGGTTCAGCCTAATGCTTTATGATGAGTCTTCTGGCTTAAAGTAGTATCCTTCTCATGCATGCACAGAGCACTATTCAGTCAAAGACTCACAGGAACCCACTGGAGATTTTCAATGTTATCTCTCTTTGCAGTGCCCTTTTCTCTAGTACTTTGTCTCCAAAATTGTAGCCATCTTAGCCCTCCAAACTCTGAGCCCTTTCTCTTCAATTCACTTTGATTACTGTGTTATGTATAAGTTCCCACTCCTTGTGCTACTGAATGTAAACTTCCTTCAGGCTTATCTAATGTATTTTACTTCTTTCAGGGATCACTCTCCTATGCTGCTAGTTATATATTAAAATAATTAATTATACATTTTTTCATATTTTCTTATTGATTAAGGCAAGGAAGGAAGGCAAATCCTTCAGGTTCCCATGTATATATATATTTTTTAATACATGTTTGCCTTGTCTGTCTCTTGATGGAATTTTAATGGTCTTACTGACCTCTGCATTTATAAGCATCTAGCACAATAGCTGGTATTAAATAAATGTTTTTGAAGGAACAAATGAATAAGCAGATGCATCTTTATTAATGTCTGTATTATTTACATTAATAAGGATTCTTCCCTTCTTCTCTCATAACTTACACTTGAGCAATGAAACATCTCAGTCCACTGCAAAGCAATAGAAGATTCAGACTGATATTTCTTTTTTCCTGAGTTATCACTGATTGACCTTTACATATCCTGAAAGTATTTGCAAAAGGAATTTTCTGACTTCAACATTTTCTTCAAATAATATTTTAAATTAAAGTAAGTGCCATTTTCTGCCATTATACACTAAACCTTATACCCTAGGGGTAATTTTATTTCTTTCTAGGTCTTGGTTTAAATTTTATATAAGATTTCACAAGTGTGATGTAAGATATAATAGCCAAATATAAGTAATGTGAACATAATTTGATGAGGATATAGATAAATTGGTAAGTATGGAAATTAGAAAGAAACAGCATCTCTGAGAAAACATTTCTTTCCCTGTCCCTTTTTTTTTCTTTCTTTCTCCCTCCCTTCCTTCCTTCCTTCCTTCCTTCTTTCCTTCCCTCCTTTTTTCCATTCTTCCCTTATTTTATACTTACTAATCCCTAAACTCTGGATATACAACCAAGAATAAGACACATCTTCTCTTTGAGGGGAAGAATGCATGTAAAAACAAGTAATTTAAGTACCATCTGATTTTTTTTATGGAATTACAAAAGATGGAGTGATTATTCTGCCTTGAGCAGGTAATAGAAATGCTCGCAGAGGAAGTAAAATTTAGGCTGAAACTTGAATAATGACAAGGGTGTTTTAAGATGTATTGGAAAGATGGGCAAGAAGAAGGGTTTTCTGTTAGAAGAACAGTGAATAATTCAGTATTACTAGATTAGAATTACATTGTAGGTAATGGTAAGATATGATGGTGGAGAGGAAGTCTGGGGCCTCGTCAAACAATTTGGATTTTAGAGATAAAGATAAATCAATGATGATTTGAGGGGCTTTCAACAGGAAGGCAATAAAATAAAATTTCTGTTTTAGAAAGGTAATTTTGGAGAAAATGTGGAAGGTGAATTAAAGGGGCCAAAAGACCAACTAAAATTCAGTTGTAATTGTCTAAGTTAGGGATAAATTAGGTCCTCAAGTTAGACTAGTGTCAGTGACAGTGGAGATGGAGAGTGCCTAAGTGCCAGTTAGACACATTTCTGATGCAAATTAAAAAGCATTGTGATCTATTATATAGGAATTATATGCAGAGGAGAATGAGAGGGAGGAATGAGTTAGGGTTAACGACTGGATGAAAGTTGAGCCCATCAACTGAGTTAGGAAGGGTAGGAATAGTTTTGGGTAGGAGATTTGGAGTGCTTGTATAAACTAAATTTGTAGGTTACAAAGAGATCTGTGTTGGAGATAGAATTTGGAATCATCAGAATATAAGTTTTGTTGAAGTCTGTGTTCTTGGATAAGTTTACTAAAGAAGAGAGTAAACAAATAAGAAGACTAAGAACAAAGTCATATAGAATATCAACATTTAGGAGATTGACAAAAAGAGAGAAGTCTAGAAGGCTGACCAAGAAAAACTAATATAAGAGGGAAGAAGAGAACCAGTAGAAATGTTGTGAAATCCCAGTGAATCTGAGGGTGAAGAACACAAATGACTTTTTTTATTGATGATAGATAAAGGATTAAGATGGGAGAAATCCAATATGATTTACAGTTTATGAAACTTATACTGAAATCTTTATGTAGCCACAGACCAGAATGGAAATATTAAAAAGGAGAAAAGGTCTTGAGAGAAAGTTTTGTTCTAGTTTGTGATATTTTACAAAAAGAGAACTAAAGTGACATTCAAACAATGTAGTCTGATTGGCTGTGATAAATGCAGGCTGGATAAAAAAAGGAACCTTATTACTCAAGGAGCTCCAAGGATGGGTGCTCGTGCTAATCAGATTAAATAATGAGTCTTTGTTACATCTGATTTAAGCTTAGGGACATAACCAGAGATGGTAATTAGGCTGCTCATGAATAGCTTCTATTACTATGCTTTGACACTTCTGATTCAGCTCGTGGATAAATCTGAAGTGTAGAAATATAAAGATGAAAACAAGCATATGTAGGTGTGTGTGTTATAGATAAACTTGGATTTATAGCTGAATATGTAATTATTTCTGTGCATATACTGGGTACTGTATTATAAATGTATACATATCTAGTTGCATGTATTAATTTTGAAAATATTAAAATAATAATTTGCACTTATTAAGATTTTGGGAATATTTTCTTCAAACTGGTTCATTCACCCAGATGTGCCTTTGATCTGAAAGGTTATTACAGAGCCCTGTGATGAAGAGACCAATAGTTCTTCAATTGGAAATGCAAGGATGTTTTCAAGCAACCTGTCTAGTATCTGCAATGCTTAAAGGTTGTCAAGCTTTGTTTAATGTCTCGTGTCACAAATCTACTAAACTTTACTAGCATATCAATCTCTATTTCCCTCACATTTCTTATTACCCAAAGGACTTAGAGGTTGTTAAAGCTACTTTGAGAATCAGAAAATTATCTTTTAAAATATCACATATTTTGTGTCTGGTTTCTCATGTATCTCTCTGCTGTTCCCATAAACTTTACAGAATTTGAGAATAAAAACTAAGACTCTGTGTGTGTGTGTGTGTGTGTGTGTGTGTGTGTCTGTGTGTCTGTGTGTTGGGGGTTGATATGGAATGAGGAGGAATATTTATCTTCTCCTTTCTTTCTTATCAAAATAATATACATCTTACCAATATCCAAATTGAGTTTCACCACATGACCACTTCAGCCTTCAAATAGGTACCCTTAAGGAGCTCCTCTAGCATATATTGGCTGGACAATATAGTTTGATATTTGATCATGTTCTAGTGTTATGATTTGTTCTGCTTGTGTTTATTTTGTCTTCTCGATAAAGATTACATGTTTCAAATTTAAAAGACCATGTAATTAACTCTATCATCTCTTCTATAAACATATTTCAATGAATATCTTAGATGATAGATTAATTTGCCAACAAGTAATCAGTTCAATTGTTTACTTCTTTTTTTTTGCAGTATAATTGATTTACATTATGTTCATTTCAGGTATACAGCATAGTGGTTAAGTATTTTTGCAGGTTATAGTCCATTATAAGTTTTTAGAAGATAGTCTATACTTCCATGTGCTATACAATATATCTTTGTTGCTTATCTATTTCATACATAGTAGTATGTATCTGTCAATCCCCTATCACTAATTTGTCCCTCCCACCTTCTTTCTCCCATTTGGTAGCCACAAGTTTGTTTTCTATATCTGTGAGTCTGTTTCTTTTTTGCACATGCATTTATTTATATTATTTTTTAGATTCCACATATAAGTGAAATCATACACTTTGATTTATTTCACTAAGCGTAATAATCTCTAGGTCCATCCAAGTTGTTGCAAATAGCAGGATTTCATTATTTTTTTATAGCTAACTGATGTTTCATTGTATATATAAACCACATATTCTTTATACATTTATCCATTGATGGGCATTGGGTTGCTTCTATGTCTTGGCTATTGAACATAGTGCTTCGATAAACATTGGGGTGCTTGTATCTTTTTGAATTTATGTTTATTTTTCTGGATATATACCAAGAAGTGGAATTGTTGGATCATGTATATGATAGTTCTATTTTTAGTGTTTTGAGGACCCTCCATACTGTTTTCCATAGAGGCTGCACCAATTTACATTCCCACAAGCAGTGTGCAAGGATTCCCTTTTCTCTACATCCTCTTCAACACTTTTTATTTGATATTTGATAGCTGTTCTGACAGGTGTAAGGTGATATCTCGTTGTTTTAATTTGCATTTTTCTTATAATTAGTGACGTTGAGCATGTTTTCATGTACTTGTTGGCTATGTATTTTTTGAAAAAATGTCTATTCAGGTCTTCTGCCCATTTTTTGATTGAGTTGTTTGATTTTTTTATATGGAGTTGTATAAGCTGTTTATATATTTTGTGTATTAACCCCTTGTCAGTCATATCATTTGCAAACATTTTTCTCATTAAGTTGTCTTTTTGTTTTGTCAGTGGATTCCTTTGCTGTGCAAATACTTCAAGTTTAATTAGGTCTCAATTTTTTATTTTTCCTTTTTTTTAATCTCTTAAGAGACAGATCCAAAAAATTGCTATGATTTATGTCAAAGAGTGTATGGCCTATGTTCTCTCTAGGAGTTTTGTAGTTTCAAGTCTTATATGCCTCTAAGCCATTTTGAGTTTATTTTTGTCTTTAAACAATTTTGAGTTTATTTTTGTATATGGTGTGACTATTGGTTTAATGGATTGTGTTCTTAAAAAAAATTTAAACCAGTCTAAGACTTGTAAAAATCCACACTTTATTGTAATGAAACTGGAGATGGGCTCACCTACTATACCTTTTGCAGAAGAGTCTATAAACCATATCAGTTTAGTATTCCACCAATATTACTTAAGGTCAGGTTTGATATACACAACTTTAGAACCTAACATAGTGTCTGGCATATAGTAGTCCACCAGCAAATATTCATTGTACAAAATAACCTTGATGATTATTTTTAAATGGCAGCTTTATAATTTCAATTTTATAAAATTAATTAACAAAATTATAATTTTAATCCATATAGTTGATTGACAGCAAATATGGTTAATATGGTAGTGTTTAGGGGTTAGAAAAGATCTTGGAAATATTTTCTTTTGTGTACTTATAAATTTTGTACTTAAAGGAAGTGTTTTATTCATCATACAAAACAAGTCAAGAAAGAGTAGTCCCTTTCTTCAGAATAAAAAATACTTTAATGTATTCAGTTCATTTTCAGTTTATTTATTTTTTGGTTTTCTGTTCCATTAATATATGTTTACTAAAATAAAAGTTTCTCTTTATTTCTGTTTTAAATAAGTGATATCCATAGTGAGGTCCCAGACAGGTGCTAGTCTACTAACTCTTTGTTACTGTTTTGCAACAAGCCAAATATAGAATTTGAAAGTAAGCTTTAGAAAGCTTTATAGCCATTTGACAGAGCAATTTTATGTCCATTGAATCGATAATATAAAAATCGGCATGTCTTTTGTGTATCTTTACTATTTCTCTTCCATTTTCCTATTTATTTATTCTTACTGTACTTCATAAATGTTGGTCTGGAACATAGTGAAGATTTTGAAAATTAACCGTTCTTTCACCACAGATAGTTTGAGAAATCCTGGCTTAGATGATGTTTATAAAAGACTGTACTCATAAATTTTAGCAGGTTTTCTGATAAAATTCCCATTTCCTTTGCTCTCATTGAGATGCATATTCATAGAAACAAAAATTCTGAGTAAAATTTTGCTGATCATGTTAATTTATTTGTGGACCCTAAATTTTTATAAGATTTAATGTTTATGGTTCCTGTGATGCTGCTATTTCATTTTTTTAAATATTAGATTCTCTTAAATTTGAAACACTGCATGTACTGCAAAAATATTTTAAGGTAATTATAACTTTTAATTGCAGAATGGTGATCCAACTCAAACATCAATCTGTTTAAGAGTGACATAAATTCTCAAAGTAGTTGACAGTCATATTAGCTTTGTGATATTTCAGTGCAAGTGATTTCCCCTATTTGTACTAGCTTATTTTTCAAAATAACTAGAAGTAGTTTTGACTTTCCTTCTTGTATTTTTTACATTAAATTTCCTGAATGCCTTACTTTAATCTTTTTTATTACTATTTTTATAGCCTATTCATTATTGTTGCTTTTTTCCCTTAATATCAAGTTTTCCCATGTGTCCCTTTTTTGTAGTTTGGCAGGAGCAAAGTTTTATTGGATGCATTTATACTCTTTCCCCCTCTTTCTTTCCATAATCAGGCACTCCAAAGCCATTGGATAGCTTGTTCTATGTTAGAAACTGAGTATATGAATCACTTTTTTCCATTTTAATGGCATTCACTTTAAAGTATGAATGACAATTTGCCACTAAGCCAGCTCTTATAATAAAAATAGTTTTTAGTTAGGTAATAGCTTTTGACCAAAGATCTCAAATTATGATACAGAATTAAAGGTTAAATGCCTAACACTGATAGAATAGGTAAGGTTTATTATGGCCATATGTGCTGTCTACTCCAGGTATTCAGTTTAACCTTTAAGACGTAAATCCAAACTTTGATTTTACATTATTTCATAATTTAGGGAATTAAGATTTAGCAGGCATTTATTGAATGCTCGTTAAATTGCAGTCATTGTATTAGGCACAATAGGGTAGGGGAAATTCGAATATAAATAAGTTAGTTTGCCAAGGAATTCACATCTAGTACTCAGCAAAAACAACCCATAACATGCCAAAAATTGACCACATGCCTTTATTTGTAAACTAACAAATTGTTCTGCTGAACCCATTTTAAAACTTTTGGTCAAAAGTTAAATATGGTTAGAAATAGGGAAATAAATTTTTAAAAAGCTGAAGATTACATGTTTTTGTTCATGGGCTTTCTAGTTGGCAGAGTTGACTGGGAGAGATGAACTGACTCACACAGTGCAAAGTAAATAAAGAGCTAAGAAATCTGTTCTTATCACTAGGAAATGATTGATAAAATAAATGTAAAGGGTAGAATGCTGGTTTCTATAAGATTCTGATGTATTGAATAACATTATAAATATAATATTTGGACAAAGAAAAAATAATTTGGGCTGATAAGAAACTTGCAGAGCTGTAAATAATAAAGGACAGTGATTAAAGTAATTTTCAACAAATATTTTTGTAATTTGCTGCAGATAGAAATTAGATGTTTATTTTAGTGTTAAAAGTAAGTGCAATCTAAAATCTATTTCTTTTTGTAAGTACCAGTTAGGTATTATATGTTTTAATGATCACTATTTTAAAAATGGACATTTAAAATATATTATGTTTTGTTATAAATATAGTAATGCATATGAAAATGTTTAGTAAACTATAAAGTGCTATATAAATGATTAACATTTTACATATGAAGTCCTATAAATTTATGAGAGGTATAATATTAGAGAGGGCATTTGACAAGATCATAGATAAATAATGAAAAAGAGAACGGGTGAACACTTTGACTTGTAACCACTAGTAAGATGAACATAGACATCATTATGAAAATAACAAAATGGTAAAGATGTTAATTTCTTAAATGGCTAGATATTAGCAGTATCCTATTAAGCCAAGTTCACTAGGATTAAATCATATTAAATACTCAAGTTCAATTGTTCATTTTCTATTTTGAATTTATAGGATTATACAATCTGTACTTTATAATGGTAATAAAACATATTTTCATTCTTCATATTTTGTCTTCTAGGAGAAATGGTTGGGCCTGAAAAAGGGGAGTTTCAATGTTTTAGGAGTCCTATACAGCAATGGTTCAAAGATGTTAGTTCTACATTTTGGGTTTTGGATAGTAGAGGAAAAGTAAATTAGAATTTTTCTCTACTATATTCCTTGGGTTAGGTTATCCATTTTCCATTGACAGAACCTTACCACAAAGAATATTCTCATTTCATTGGACATGCATTTAATCCCTGTGGGATTATAATGAACCAATTCAATTTGGTTTCAAAAGGAAGGAAAAGGATTAGAATCACGTTATAACTCTGTGCCCTTTAAACTTCTCCGTTATATCCTGTTTTATCTTTGAAAATTTATGGGCATGGAAGAGGACAGAGGTCTTTTTTTCCTTAGGGATAAATGATGACAGATATGAGACCAATTGACTTTATGTGGTAATAAGACATAGTGGGATAAAAGCAGCTTCTACAGGCAAATGTTAAAATTAGGTTCTATTACATTTGGGGCCAATCAATACCACTTTGTTTTCAACCATGCTTTGTATGAACATTTGGGGCTTAGAGTTTGAGGATTACTAGTTTATTTGGTATATTGTGAAGCACAATAAACCTTATTATAGAAAATTATAGCTCTTTGGAATCAATAGCAATAATGATGCCTCACATTCATATTGTGCTTTACGGTATACAGAGCAATTTCTTACAGTGATTATATCCCAAATCTTTGCAATAGTAGTGGAAGTAGGCATGGTGCAGTCAAATGGTGCTAAAAGACCTTTGGAGCCATAAATCTAGGTTTGAATCTTGACTCTGCTAGTTACTTGCTTTAAGTTTGAGCAAGTTACTTAAAATTTTTGAACCCCAGTTTCTTGTATTTTGTAAAATGGGAATGATAATTAAAATCCATCTAGCACAGCTGTTATGAGGAGCCCATGATCACATATGTTTATAGCAGGTGATTCCAAGGAGTTGAGATGTATTGATGTGTAAGCAGAGAAAATTTTATTTAATCTCCATTTACAGATGAAGCATTGGAAGCGCTGAGAGGTTTTGACTTGCCCAATGTTCAACCAGGGCTTGAAATCATATTTGGAATTTAATTCCTAACTTAACATTACACCACTTTCCCTGTATAACATTTCTATAATTCAAAATGTGGTCAACGAAACATTGGAATTCTTTAATATAATATTGTTTACGTTTTCCATACTATATTGTATTGTTAAAGTCAGCTTCCTGTAAGGTTTTTCTTCTTTAATTTGCATATCATCAATCATGGTTGAATTTCCTGCAGTTCTAAACAACCAATAGAATGTGGTAAAAGTGTGATACTGTCTGCATTCTGAGGATGGGTCATAAAAGGTAATGAGGCTTTAGTTTTATTTGCTGGAACACTTGCACTTAGAGCCTGGGGCTGTCATGTAAGAGATCTGACTATTCTCAGATCCCATGTTGTATGGCTTATGTCACATTCAGAGGTTGTGTGAAGGCAGTTTGGTTAAAAGCACCTGTTATGTCCAGCCTTTCAGCCATTTCTGCCAAGGCACCAAACATGAGAGTAAAGCCGTCTTGGATGCTCCAGGGTAGCCCATCTGCCATCTAAGTACAAGTGAATAACTATGGTTGAGACCGAAAAAGAGCAGAAAAATTGTTCAACTGGACCATGTCAGAATTCTTGACTTAGAATATCCATGAGATATAATAAAGTGGTTGTTGTTTAAGCGACTTAATTTTGGGGTAATTACATAGCAATAGCTCACTGGAGCAGACTGTTTACATATGCAATTACATCTTTATGGAATGCTTTTTCCTTTCTCTCTGTCACTTTGACCACTTTCTTTTTGTCTCTTTGACAGGGATAAAAGATGATTTCATAGTCACATACTTATTATCTTAGAGGAAAACCAAACAAGTAGGGAAATCTCTTACAGACAATGAGAAGTGCAAAGTAATGGGGGTATAGTTGCAGGACATGAATGATGCTATAAATATTATATAACAGGAGGAGAAAAATGTGACAGGTAAAGAGAAAGTTTGACTTACAGAATTATTTGGAAACAATACTTGAATAGATAAAGGTTGAAAACGACACATTAAAACAGTAAGTTAAATAAAGTTTTCTATTATTTATTTTTTAATTAGAGGATTGGAATAGTGAGAGTTTCAGTTGAGGCATGATCCTATGGCCATGATATAGGCCCTTCCACAGCTGAGTTAGACAACTTTGGTTGAGCATTAATAAAGACAATAATGATAATTAATATCTATTAAGGATATTTAATGTATCATCTTAGTTAAACTTCACGCAAACCCTGCAAGATAAGTATAGTGTTGCCATAATTCTCACTTGAAAAACAAGAAAACCAAAACACAACAAGGTTAGGAAACGTACCCAAAGTTTCATAGTCCAACTCCAAAGCTTGAGACTTTTCCACTCAAGCTTCCAACTGCCACAGTCACATACGAGGCCAGTTACTATTATTTTTCCCAATTTTTATTTTCTCTTGTACTGCCACAAGTAATATCATTAAGCTAGAGGGAGAACTTTTAACATCATGTGCATATCATCAAGAGGCAGAGAAGGGAATAAAGAGAACAGCCGGGAGAATGTAGGTAGCTGAATGCAAACCCCTACACCACTGGAAATAGGAAGATTCATAAATATTTATTTTATTTTTATATTCTAGAACTATGAAAAACTCTCCTCTAAGATTCGATTAACATAATTAAGTTCCCAAGACTTTTGAAAATTAAAGTTCCTTAGCATGTTGCATGAAAGAAAAGAGGACTGCTTACTTCTAGGGAATTGCTGTTGTGATTTGCAATGAGGTTTGTAAGTTTTCTCTGTTGATGTTTTCAATTTGTAGCCTATACATTTGAAAGTTTCTGTTGGGAATATTTGCATTTATAGTCTACTAGATAGCAGACTGTGTGCTGAAGTTTACGTTTGCCATGTATGTTTCTAAAGTGTGCATTTGCAAATTTACTAGTTTGCTGGATCAAAGTCTGTAACTGTAGTTTGCTTGCAAACTGAAGCACTGGTTGATGGAGGAGTTTGAAATTAGAGATTGATGAAGTGTGCTGTGCAGCATACTTCCTTTGAAGGTCTACTGCTGGAGTCCTCAGTCATGTTTGTTTTTGTAGGAAAATGTGAGCTACAGGGGAGAGAACTGTCTCCAAATGAAATGCCATCTCTTCAGTGGCAGCATCATTTAATTTTTTATAGAAGCAGCAGTAAGAGCCTTTAGTCTGGTTGGCCAAAATAGTCTTATGCTTTTAATTTACCCTTTAGTGTAGTGGTTTCCAAACATTTACAATCATGACCCATATTAAGAAATGAATTTAACTCATGACTCAGTACACACAGACAAATATAACTGAAAAAATGGGGAACAATAATTTCCTTACTGATATGTTCTGTTCTCTCCTGTTCTACTCTATTCTACATTATATTCTAGTCTAGTATAGAGTAGTCTGTTCTATTTCAAAGGAAAGTGTGACTACAACCCACTAAAATTATTTCATGACCGTAATTTATGGGTCTCCCTCTCCCCATATTCTTAAGGCTTAATGATTTATTGATGAGCAAGCCCAGGCTCCAGCCTCTGGCTTGTAATAGAAGATGGGCCAGAATGAGGTGAGAGCAGTAGGACAGCTAGAAATTCTCTTTTTCAAATCAGAAAATAAGTAAAACAGAATAATATGTGGAAGAAATCATTTGTGAATTTTAGATTTTTTTCCCTTGGACTATGTTAAAAGAAACATTGGAAACATGTAATAAAGGCATACCTCAGCGATATTGTGGGCTCAGTTCCAGACCACTGCAAAAAAGCAAATGGAGCAATAAAGTGAGTCACAATTTGTCTGGTTTTATACTGCATTTAAAAGTTATGTTTAACTATACTATAGTCTATTAAGTGTGCAACAGCAATGTCTAAAAAAATGTACATGCCTTAAGTAAAACATACTTTATTGCTAAAAAAATGCTAACCATCATCTGGGTCTTCAGCAAGTCATGATCTTTTTGCTGGTGGAGGATCTTGCCTTGATGTTGACGTCTACTGACTGATCAGAGTGGTGATTGCTAAAGGCTGGGGTGACTGGCGATTTCTTAAAATAAGACAGCAGTGAAGTTTGCTGCACTGATTGGCTGTTCCTTTTATTAATGATTTCTCGGTAGCATCATGCAATGCTGTTTGATAGCATTTTACAGTAGAACAATAGAACTTTCAAAATTTGAGTCAATCCTCTCAAACACTGCTTCTGCTGTAACAGCAAAGTTTATGTAATATTCTAAATCCTTAGTCATCATTTCAACAATCTTCACAGAGTCTCTGCCAGCAGTAGATTCTTTTTCAAGAAAATATTGTCTTTGGTCATCCAAGAAGCAACCCCTTATCTGTTAATTTTATCATGAAATTGAATCTGTCTAATCATATATTTAGGCTCCACTTCTAATTCTAGTTTTCTTGCTTTATCCACCACATCTGAAGTTAGTGATTCCACTGAGATCCATGATGGTTGGAATCAACTTCTTCTGAACTCCTCTTAATGTTGATATTTTGACCTCTTCCCATAAATCAAAAATATTCTCAGTGGCATCTAATATGGTGAATCCTTTCCAATGGTTTTCCACTTATTTTGTTCAGATCCATCAGAGGAACCACTATCTATGGCAGCTATAATCTTACAAAATGTATTTCTTAAATAACAAGACTTGAAAGCCAAAAACACTTGATCCATTGGCTTCCAAATGGATATTGTGTTAGCAGACATAAAAACAACATTAACCTTATTGTATATCTCCACATGAATTCTTGGGTGATGAGGTACATTATCAGTGATCAGTAATATTTTGAAAGGAATGTTTTTTCTGAAGAGTAGCTCTCAATAGTGGGCTTGAACTACTCAGTAAATCATGTGGTAAACAGTTTGGCTATCACTTAGACTTTGTTATTCCATTTATAGAGCACAGGCAGAATGGATTTAACACAATTCTTAAGGGCCCTAGACTTTTCAGAATGGTAAATGACCATTGCCTTCAACTTAAAGTCATTAGCTGCATTAGTCACTAACAAGAGAGTCACCCTGTCCTTTGAAACTTTGAAGCCAAGCATTGACTTCTCCTCTCTACCTATGAAAATTCTAGAAGGCATTTTCTTTCAAAATAAGTGTGTTTCATCTACATTAGAAATCTATTATTTAGAGTAGCCACCTTTATTAATTATCTTAGCTAGATCTTCTGGATAACTTGCTGCTGCTTCTACATCAGCACTTCCTGCTTCATCTTGCACTTTTATGTTATAGAGACCACTTATAGAGACAAACTTTTCTCCTGATGCTTCCTCACCTCTCTCAGCCTTCATATAACTGAACAGAGTTTGAGCCTTGCTTTGAATTAGGCTCTGGCTTAAGGGAATTTTGTGACTGGATTAATCTTCTATCCAGATCACTAAATCTTTCTTCACATCAGCAAGGCTATTTTGCTTTCTTATTATTCATGTGTCCACTGGAGTAGCACTTACAATTTCCTTTAAGAACTTTTTCTTTGCATACACAATTTGGCTGTTTCATGCCAGAGGTCTAGATTTGGACCTATCTCAACTTGCAACATGTCTTCCTCAGTAAGCTTAATTATTTCCAGCTTTTGATTTAAAGTGGGAGTCAGGGTACTCTTCCTTTCACTTGATCACTTAGAGGATATTGTAGGGTTATTAACTGGCCTAAATTCAATATCATTGTGTCTCAGGGAATAAGAGGTACAAGGAGAGGAACGGAAATGGGGAAAGAACAGTCTGTGGAACAATCAGAATACACACATTTTTGGATTGTTTGTCGTTTTATATGGCCATAGTTCATGGTGTCCCCCAAAAATTACAACAGTAGCATCAAAGATTACTGACCCCAGATTCCCATAACAAATATAATAATAATGAAAAAGTCTGAAATTTATAAGAATAACCAAAATGTGGCACAGAGACACAAAGTGAGAAAAGCTGTTAGAAAATTGGCGCCAATTGACTAACTTGATTCAGGGTTGCCACAAACCTTCAGTTTGTGAAAAACGCAGTATGTGCAAAGCATAATAAAGCAAAGTGCAACAAAATAAATCAGGACTATTTACCTTTAACAAAATTTTAGGGTCATAATTTTTATGTGATCACTTAGCTTTATTTGTTCAATTTTAAAAGCAATTTATACTCATTTACAGATAATCAGCAAAATAAAATAAATTACTACGAGCAAATAAATAAAAACTACATATAATTCAACTGCCTATTAATAATATTTAATATTTTGATATAATTCTCATTTTTCTCATTTTCTTTATATGCCTATTTTTCTTTAACAAAAATTTATGTTATACCACATATATTCTTTTACTTAAAATTATAATGTATTTCCATAGCATTACATATTGTTTGAAAGATAATTTTCATGTGAACATATTAAATATATATACTATAATTTACATATCTGTTTTTTGTTGTTAGACATTTAACTTGTTTTTATTTGCTCACTCAAATTCATAGCTAATTATAAATGATGCTGCATTGAACATTATTGAACATAAATCATAATTGAATTTTAACCTCATTGCACATTTTCCAGGATGTGAAGTAAATGGATCAATAAGTACAATTATCAGTGCCTACATAAGTAAGTCACCAAATTTCTTTCCAGGAAGGCTATACCAATTTATGTTCTCACAAACAGCACATGAAACTTCTTTTGACATTGCTTCCTTTAAAAAAATTTAAAACATTGGTATTATTTTAAGAAAATTGTTAATTTGATATCTATTGCTCTTATTTTCACTTTTGCATGTTTTATAAAACTTACAATTACATTTGTAACTATATATTCTATACTTCTATATTTGAGAACAATACATATGATTTCTCCTTTTGTACGTTGGCATATTCAGCATCATTTACTATAGCCTTTCATCAATTCTCAATGTATGCCAATACAATTTGGATTATTTGTTCTGGTTCTGTGAAAAATGTCCTGGGTAATTTGATAGGGGTTACATTAAATGTGTAGATTGCTTTGGGTAATATGACCATTTTAACAATGTTAATTTTTAAAATCCAAGAACATGGTATATCTTTCCATTTCTTTAAGTCACCTCTAATTTCCTTAGTCAATGTTTTGTAGTTTTCTGCATATAAGTCTTTCACTATCTTGGTCAGATTTATTCCTAAGTATTTTATTTTTTGGATGCAATTTTTAAAATGATTGTTTCTTTATTTTCTTTTTCTGATATTTCATTGTTAGTATAAAGAAATGCAACTGATTTCTGTTTGTTGATCTTGTATCCTGCTACCTTGCCAATTTCTATCAGTTCTAGTAGTTTTTGTGTGGAGCCTTTAGGGTTTCTACCCATAGACTTTTGGTCAATTAATCTTTGAGAAAGAAGGCAAAAATATACAATGGAGTAAAGACAGTCTCTTCAGCAAATGGTGTTGGGAAAACTGAACAACTCTATGTAAATCAGTGAAGTCAGAATACTCCCTCACACCATACTCAAAAATACTCAAAATGACTTAAAGATTTAAACATAAAACAAGATACTATAAACTTCTTAGAAGAAAGCATAGGCAAAACATTATCTGACATAAATCTTGGCAATTTTCTCCTAGGGCAGTCTACCCAGTCAATAGAAATACAAACAAAATAAACAAATAAGATCTAATTAAAGTTATAAGCTTTTGCACAGCAAAGGAAACCACTAGCAAAAGAAAAAGACAATCTACAGAATGGAAGAAAATATTTGCAAAAGATGAAACTGACAAGGGCTTTATTTCCAGAATATATAAACAGCATATACAACTTATTAGAAAAAGAACAAACAACTCAATCCAGAAATGGGCAGATGACTTAAACAAGCAGTCCTCCAATGAAGATATACAAATGGCTAAATAGGCACCTGTAAAAATGCTCAATATTGCTCATTATCAGAGAAACACAAATAAAAATTACAATGAGGTATGATCTCACACCAGTCAGAATGGCCATCATTCAAAAGTCTGCAAATGATAAATGCTGGAGAGGCTGTGGAGAAAAGGGAACACTCCTACACTGTTGGTGGGAATGTAGTTTGGTACAGCCATTATGGAAAACAGTATGGAGATTCCTTGAAAAACTAAAGTAGACTTACTATGTGATCCAGCAATCCCACTCCTGGGCATATATCCAGAGGGAACCTTAATTTAAAAATATACATGCACCCCAATGTTCATAGCAGCACTATTTACGATAGCCAAGACATGTAAACAACCTAAATGTCCATTGACAGATGACTGGATAAAAAAGTTATGGTATATTTACACCATGGAATACTACTCAGCCATAAAAATAATAAAATAATGCCATTTGCAGCAACATGAACGGACCTGGAGATCATCATTCTAAGTGAAGTAAGCCAGAAAAAGAAAGACAAATACCACATGATATCACTTATATGTAGAATCTAAAAAAAAAAAAAACAGAGAGAGAAATGAACTTATTTACAAAACAGAAACAGACTCACAGATATAGAAAACAATGTTAAATTTAAAAGTTTGGTGCAAATAGAATAAACTTTTACTACAACAAAATAAAATAAAATAAAATAAAATAAAATAAAATAAAATAAAATAAAATAAAATAAAGAAATAAAAGCAACTCCTCTACTGGCTATTTAGGTTGTACACCTTACTGTGTGTTTTCATAGGTATTTATTTCATAGGAAGGTAGAGTATTTTGAACCAGACATCATTATTTCAAATTGGAACAACCATTTATTTATTTGGACTATAGAATCAAACTGAGCCGAAAGACTATCTTACAGCATTAAAAGGCTTAATATGTTTGTGATGTGTTGTGTGTGTGTGAATATCTTATGTCTTCAGCATGAAACCCAATAGGATTCTCTAATGAATACTACTAAGTAATTGTTTCTAAATTATTTTTTATTTTAAAAAGTGATGGGACTAGTTTCATATTTTGAATAATTTTATTCAAACCTTAAATGGACTATCATAATGCATAGTGTAGAGTTTGGTAATATCACCATTATACAGGGTTTTGCTTCTGCTGGATGCATACCTAATATAATCCTCCTCTCTTGCCTGAATCCAGTATTAACATGGAATCTAAGTTGCACATGTGTCTTTAAATCAATGCTGACCATGCAAAACAGAATTTTTGTGAAAACTGCAGTTTGACTTAATAAAATTGCTACCCAATTTCCATCTTAAGGTATTTCATAAGATAAATGAATTTATATCTTTAAATCACTTCTGATGAATTACTGAAGCTCAAGTAATTTTGAACACAGTATAGATGATATGAATGAGTAAGATAATATAAATTATTGTTTTTCCTTCACTATACATGCAACATAACATGCAGTATTGGTGATAAGAAAATAGAAATAATGAGAAAGGAAAAGCAAGAGGGTGTCAATAATTATTGAATTCTTACAGTATTCTAGGATTATTGTACATCAGTTTATTTTAAGATATAAGGAAGAAAAATATTATTATAATATATTAATATGAGAGAAAATAGAGTATACCTCTAGCCCAGTTTCTGTCTTCAGTTGCAGAATAATATACTACTGCTTTGTAATTTTTAGGTAGTAATTTTTCATAAAATAATAAACTATTGACAGGGTATTTATATTTAAACTGTGAATAAAACAGATTATTTTCCATGTAAATTTCATTTTTCATTTTTGAAATAAGATATGCAATATTTTCAGGCAACAAAAAGCAAACAGATTTTAATTGTTTTGACAGGCTTGATAGTAATTGTATTTTTTTAAAAACTAAGTGCCCTTGCCTTATGTTCCTTTAATAGATATAGAGATGAAATACTTTATTGATTATAATAAAATAGACAATTTTCATGGGCTAAATAAGCTTAGAAATTTTCAAAGGAAAACAAACTGTTTTTGTCAGTGATACACGGCTAACTTCCACCAAGCTTGCAATTGTTGATTTTTAGGCATCATTATAAAAATTGTTTTCTATGAAATACTGTAATTGCAAAAAGTAACTTTAAGAAACAAAACAAAACTTGGAGATTAGTGTAAAACTTTCTAAATTGTAGTCAACCTTTTCACCTCTGTTTTCTCCTCACACCTCACTAAAACTGGCAATGAAAAAAATTTAAATTGGACATAAACCCACAAGGAAAAGAGAACAAGAAAGAACATGGCAAAAGCGAAATGTCTTGAGCTGGAAGTCATACAATTTGGCAAACAAAGGAAAGCTGAGACCTAAGCCTGGAAGTAATGGAGTGGCATGAAAACAACCCAGGAAAAGGCTAATGTGTGACCCAGAAGTGCTCAGACACTGGAATAAGAACCTCTAAATGTGGGAGAAAGATTGGTTATTAGATAGATCCCCAGGTCCCCTCCCTACATTTATGTATTTGAGAAAGTGTCTCTCCTACAATGAAAGAAAACTGAAAGTTTGCTCTTTTAAGATATTGAATAGAGAGACTCAGGACTTGATGATTTCATAATTACTAGTCTCCCAGAAATAAGAAAGAGGACAGGAGGCTATGAAAAATGTGATATCAGAAATGAAAAATTTAATAGAAAGGTTGGAAGGTAAAGTTTAGACTTTTCTACAGAAACACTGCAAGCTAGAATATTATAGTAGGACAACACCTTCAAAATTCTGAGAGATTCTTTCAAAATATTTGAATCTGTAGTTTTCCTACATACTTTGAATTAGATACCTAACCAACCTATTAATGAAATGCTAGGGTAAAATAAAGGTATGTTCAGGTATGGAAGATATTAAAGTTTTACCACCCATGTGTTCTTTTCAGGAATCTACTGTGCTGCTCCCACAAAATGAGAGAATAATCTAAGTAAGAGTAAAACATAGGATGTAGGAAAGAAGGAAGCCAACATAGAAAATGGGAATGAGAATTCCCAGGATAATGTTGAAGGGAGACAAATAAAGAACACAGATATGCAATAGACTCAGTAAGCCATCAGCCCAATGTGGAATAGGAGGAAGAAAGGTTCTTGAAAGCCTGCCTTGAAGAAAAGTAATTAAATTTACAGATTTTTGATAACCTGAACGAACTGAGAGAATTACATCTCTGACAGAGAATTTGGGGATAAAGTTTTTAAAAAGTATAAAAACCTGCAAATAAATAAATGCAAATATTGACTTTGGGGATAATCACTGCCATACGTGAAAGGAAAATTCAATATTTGGTTACTATCTACTTGCTAATAATCATTAACAGTTAATGTTTACTTTTGCCATGAAGTGTGATATGACTTGGGAGAATAGGGAAAGGCAAGAGTGCACATGTGATTGTGTATGTGTGTATGTTTGTGCACATATGTGCCTATGTCTGCATGCAGGTTAGAGAGTGTGAAGGACTTAAATCTTTTCTTCCATAGTAGAAAGTCAATATATAATTTAAAAAATTAAAAGTATAGAAATAGCAGTGTAAGTATGCTATTTACAGGTATAGTGATAAATGCCAGAATACACAGCGAAAAGAATAGACAGTTATTGCCTCTGGTAGCAGAAATGGAGGGTGGAGAAGGATAAGTTAGGGAATGTTATTTTATTATGTCTCATGTTAATATTTAATTTTTAAAGTATGTATATGGATGATACTGATAATTTATCAATTAATGGAATAAAAAACCACATGGGATGGTGCACTGTTGGTTCCCTGGCAACCTCTAGGTGAACTGGCCTCATTGATGTATTGCTGTCCTCAGCCTATTCATTCTTTCATTCTTTCATCAAATATTTTTGAGAATTTACAACATATCAGGCACTGTCCTAAATGTTGGGAGAACAAAAATGTGCAAAAATCTCAATTTTCATAGACCTCATTGATGGAGCACCACCCAAGCTCCTTTATTTCTCTTCTCTACAACCAGGCATTCTGCACAATATAGGATCTAGAGTACTTCACATACAAGGTACCATATAAATGGATATGTAATGAGGTGAGAAATAAGCTTTACTTTCTTACAAGCCCTTGGTAGATTAAAAGGAAATAAATTAATTTAAAGAATTTTAAAAATTACTTTATTTTCATGTTTTTTGGCAGAGAAGAATTCTTATGGTAATTCATATGGCATTTTAAGAGACTCTGAATAGTCAAAACAATTTTGAAAAAGAAAAATCTTAGAAAACACACTCCCTGATTTCAAAATATATTACAAATCTACAGTAATCAAAATAGTGTAGTACCAGCATAATGAAAGACCACTAGAGCAATGGAATAAAATAGAGTATTCAGAAATAAATGCTCATATATACATATATATATATATATATATATATATATATATATGGTCAATTGATCATCAACAAGAGTGCCACAACCACTCAGTGGGGGAAAGACAGTCTCTTCAACAAATGGTGCTGGGAAAACTGATGTGCACACGCAAATGAACAAAGCTGAACCTTTATCTTATAGAATATACACAAATTAACTGAAAATGAGTCAAAGAGCTAAACATAAGACCTGAAGTTATAAAACTCCTAGAAGAAAAACATAGGGTAAAAGCTTCATGATATCGGACTTGACAATCACTTTATGGGTATGATAGCAAAAACATAGGCAGCAAAAGCAAAAATAGACAAATGGGACTTCATCAGACTTAAATACTTTTGCATATTAATTGACACAATCAGCAGAGTGAAAAGGCAACCTGTAAGGGGTTGCCAAGGAGTTAGAGGGATAGGGCGGGTAAAATGAGTGAAGGGGGTCAAAGGTTCAAATTACCAGTGATAAAAGTCTTAGAGATGTAATGTACAGCATGGTGACTTTAGTTAATAATACTGTATTGCATATTTGAAAGTTGCTGAGAGAGTAGATCTTTAAAGTCCTGATCAAAAAAGAAACAAAAAGAAAAGGCAATCTATAGAATGGAAGAAAATGTTTCCAAATTATATATCTGATAAGGAGTTAATGTGCAGGATATATAAAGAACTCCTATAACTAAACAACAAAACATGAAGTAATCTAATTTTAAAGTGTGTAAAGGCCTTGAATAGACATTTCTCCATAGATGATACACAAATGGCCAACAAGCATATAAAAAGATATTCAACATCACTAATCATCAGAGAAATACAAATCAAAACTTTAATAAGATATCATCTTACACTCAGTAAGTTGGGTATTATAAATATACATGGTTTGCTTGCTGTTCTAGCAGCTGAGTAGTGAGGATGAGCTGAAAGAGCTGGAACAGAATCTTGGGTTATAAGACTTTTCTCAGGTTCTTAGGACACAGTCCTATGAGTGAACAACAAACCTCATGAGAATTTTGCCTCTCCATTCAATGGTCAATAAAGGCAGTGATTTCCTCAGAGAAGTGGCATGGATTCATTATTACCCAGCTCTCTTCCAAAGTTGGCTCTGTCTACAGAATATATAATATTCAAACATCACATATTCACACCTGTCTTTGTATCCCTTTCACTGTCTTATTCAAGGAAGGTACTCAATAAATATTTATTTGATACATGAATGCATGAATTTTCAGTTTTTTTAAAATGCTGAAGAAGATTTTTTCTAAAGGGGGCACTGAATTAGAAGTCAGACAGTCATGACATTAGTCCAGGCTGTCTAATTATCCAGCCATGACAGTCATTTGAATTTTGGGAAGTCGCAATCCTTTGAGTGGGACAGTCCTTATCTGTAAAATGGTGTTAGGAATAAAAAAATGACAATACTTGGCTCAAATTAAAGAATGCTTTTTGACACATTTGTAAACTGTATGGCAAAATAAAACATAATATGGTATTAATTTTCAGAATTTACTACATACTTGTTCTATGTTAGGTGCAGTGGAGATCAAAAGGAAACATAATCCTCTACTATTAGTTCAGAAAGCAATATACTCATCTATCTAATTTTGAAGCACTACCTTGTTTGCTTTTTAACAAGTGATTTGTGACAGGAAATTAGATAGATAGACACAGTTATATATTAAATAGCAAGTTCTAGCAATGGGTTCGACTGACAAGTTCAAATAGATTGATTACTGACACAGACCTGCAGACAATGAAAAACCTTTGGGGAAATTTTATTTTGTTTGGTTTAAGCAAATGTAAAAGTGCTATGAATTTCTACTGGCTTTTATAAAATGATAGGTCAGAACACCTGATAGTTGTGGGATCTGACTACACTATTCCATAAAAACTAGGAAAGAGTTACAAGACTGGAAACTGAAATCCTGAGTTGTATATCATACATCTTATACTCAATACATGTAATGTTGTAGTATGCACTACAATAATACATACAAGTATATGCTGCAACAATACATGTATGAAAGCAGTATTTTGGGCATGTTGAAGTGTACCTTTAGATTACATCCTGCTTTATTCCGGTTCCTTAACAAGACAGAGTTGCATAGCTTATAGCTTTTATATCAGCTCCAGTTGACCAGTAATGAGCTGGGTTCTGCATGGGCATAGTCCATGATGTGGAAATTCTTTAAGCACATGAATGGGAATAAGATTGAAATCACAAAGTTCTGGGGGGATCTATTGTAGGCTAATGCAAAGGAGCCTAAATGCAGGGTGGAAATGATGATGGTACATCACTTCACTTCTTATTCTTTAATAGTAACAGTGGGTAGGCTTTAAAGTTGTTTGAGTCCACTTTCAAAAGTGTCTTGCTTAGTACTCAAACGTTTGTAAGTCACTCTCAATCAAACAAACAAAACAAACAAAAAGAAGTATCAACATTAAAAAAAACTTACTTTTGGGGAACACAAATTTTTTTTTTTACCTAGCTTATTTCTTTGCTTTTTAAAACTTTTTTTTCCCAAATAAGTTATCTCCTAACTGAGCTGTTAAGTGAAAAATAAGGAATGAAGTCCTGTCTTTAATGAAGCATCTGCACTTAGAGGCACACAGTACCAGGACCATCAGTAGCTATCAAGCTGATTGAGGGTGAATGTTGCAGAGGATGGCTAGCAAGGGCTTAATGAAACCAACAGTAAAAGATCCACAGTCACAAAACAAGATAATTACTGAAGTATTTGTCTTTGTAAATACTTAAGAAATATTATGAAGGCTGCTGGAGAGAAGTCATACATACATAAAGAACATTCAGTCAATGTCATTTTTTCAGCATTCAATTAGGTCTACACTAAGATCAAGTCAAGAACACTATCAGAAATTCTCTATATTGACCATATTATTGTAGCTCTGCACAGTTGTCTATAGTGTGCTATGTTTTAATGTTATCCTTTCAGCTTTTCTCCAGACAAAATAAAACAACAACTCTTGCCCCGACATTCCTCCCACCTGATATAAATAAAAGCCCTCCATATCCGCTTAGTGCATTTGGTGACACAGTATTTTTGAAGGTCACCACATACCATTTGTCCTAGTGCGAAAACTCAGTGAAGAATGTCTTTAAGAGGTCATTCTATGGAGAATTGTCCTCTTTTTCTGATGATGATCAAGAGTTCAATTTTCACTTTGGCTGCTGGCAAGTTAAAAACTAAAGTTGGGACTAAATACAGCCATAATGTAGGCCTTTATGATCAGGATATTTATTTTTTCTGTTTTGTATTCAGGCCAGAAAACTTCTTGTTATTTAAAATATCTATTTCTCTTATTTTTATGTATAATTAATCTTTTGGAACATTTTATTGTATATATTCATGTTACAAGAAGCCTTAGATGTTTTTAAAATGAGGTGGAGGTACAAGTAAATACTTTTTAAAATGTCAAGTGACATAATACTTTGGCAAGAGAATAACATTCGTTCATGGGAGAAGGATTAAAAACAGCAGATTGTGGTAGAATGTGGTATTCTACAAATGATACTTCCCCCCCCCAAGAAAAGCCCACACAGCCTTGTAGCCTAAAACATACATAAAGTAAGTGACTTAATTTTTATTTTTCTAATATTACTTTTTTAGATTTTGATATTAAGATAATATTATATGTTAATGTACAAGTATATTATAGAAATTCAGGAAAATACAAATAAGAAATTGTGTTGGTAGGTTATATGTATCTAGCAATTTACTTATTTTGGTTATCCACTTTTTTGGTGTGTGAATGCTTGTAGCAGTCTTTTATGATCCTCTATTTCTGTGGCATCAGTTTAAACATCTCCTTTTTCAATTATGATTTTATATTTGAGTCTTCTGTTTTTCTTAGTCTAGCAAAAGGTTTTTCAATTTTGTTCATCTTTTCAAAAAGACAGCTCTTCATTTAATTGATTTTTTTCCTACTGTTTTACAATTCTCTCTTGCATTAATTTCTGCTGTAATATTTATTATTTCTTTCCTTCTGTTAATTTTAAGCTTAGTTTATTCTTTTTTAGTTACTTGAGGTGTACAGTAAGGTTGTTTAAGATCTTCTTGTTTTAATGCAGGTTTTTATCCATATGAATTTCCTTCTTAATACTTTTGGTGAATCACATATGTTTTAGTATATTTGTTTTCATTTTCATTTGTCTAGAGATATTTTCTAATTACTCTTTTGATTTTTTCTTTGATTCATTGGTTGTTCAAAAGTGTGTTGTTTAAATCCAACATGTTTCAGAAAGTTTTAGTTTTCCCTCTAATATTGATTTCTAATCATTCTATTGTGGTCAGAAAAGAAACTTAATATGATTTCAATTTTCTTAAATTTGTTAAGACTTGTTTTATGATCTAATACGTGATCTGTCTTAGAGAATATTCCATGCGTGCTTGGAAAGAATGTGGATTTTGCTGTTATTGGGGGACTATTATGCATATATTGTGTTAGGTCAATTTTGTTTCCAGTATTGTTCAGGTCCTCTGTTTTCTTACTGATCTGTCTGTATATTCTACTCATTATTGAAAATGAGGTATTGAAATCTGCTGTTATGGTGTTGCTGTCAATTTCTTCCTTAAGTTCAGGCAATGTTTTATTTACATATTTATATGTTCTGTTGTTAGGTGTCATATATTATTATATATTTCTGGTGAATCATCCCTTTTATCATTTGTATTGTTCTTTGTCTCTTATGATGGTTTTTGAGTCAAAGTCTATTTTGTCCGATGTAAATATGGCCACCCGTGCTCTCTTTTGTTTACCATTTGTATGTAATATCTTTTTCCCTTCTTCTGCTTCAAGTATATCTGTGTCCTTAAATCTAAAATAAATCTCTTGTATACAGCATATATGAGAATTAGATCTTGCTTTTTATCCATTCAGCCTATCAGTCTTTTGATTGAGGAGGTTAATCTATTTCCATTTAAAGTGATTATTGATAGGGAAGGACTTGCTATTGTCATTTTGATAATTATTTTCTCTCTGTCTTTCACCCTGTTTTCCTTCATTGCTCTCTTCCTTTGTGTTCCATTGATTTTTGTAGTGACATGCTTTGATTCCTTTTTTATTTTCTTTTGTGTATGTTCTATAGGTATTTTCTTTGTGGTTACCACGGGGATTACATAAAACATCTCATAGTTATAACAGCCTATTTTAAGCTGATAACAAATTAACTTCAACCTAAAAAAATCTACATTTTTATTTTCCTCCCACTTTATGTTCATCGATATCCCAAATTACACCTTATACTGTGTATTCACTTATATACTTTTATAATTACAGTTATTTTGTTCACTTTGGTCTGTTAATTTCTGTACCAGAATTAAGAGTGATTTACATACCACCATTATTCATTTATATATTTATATATCAGCAAGCTTTATACTTAATATCTTTTCATGTTTCTGTTTAGCATCTTTTTGTTTCAACTTGTAGGATTCTGTTTAGTGTTCCTTGTAAGGCAGCTGTAGTGGCAATAAAAATTCCTTAAGCTTTTGTTTGTCTGGGAAAGGCTATCCTTTGTTTTTGAAGGGAAATTTTGCTGGATATATTTCTTGATTGGCAGTCTTTTTTTTCTTCTTTTAGCATTTCAAATATATCATCACATTCCCTTTTGGCTTGCAAGATTTCTCCTAAGATATCTGCTAACAGTCTTACAAAGTTTCTCTTGTATGTGATGAGTTACTTTTCTATTCTTGGCTTTCAAATTATTTCTTTATCTTTAACTTTTGAAAATTTGATAATAATGTGTCTCAATGTGGGCTTGTTTGGGTTCTTCCCAGATGAAATCCCCAGGGTTTGCATCTGGATGACCATTTTCTTTCCAGATTTGGGAAGTTTGGGCCATTAATTTTTAAAAAAGCTTTCTTTCCCTTTCTCTCTCTCTCTCTTCTCCTTCTGTGAGTCCCATAAAGTGTATACCATAGGCCGTTGGGATTTCTTACTTTCCTCATTTTGCTTTTCTGGCTACATAATTTCAAATAACCTGTATTCAAACTCACTCATTCTACATGATCAGGTCTGCTATTTAAAACCCTGTAGTGATTTTTTTGGTTCAGTTAGTACATTATTCAACTTATTCAGCTCCAGCATTTTTTGGCCCCTTCCCCCCCCCATTTTTCAGTTTTATTAGGTAGAATTGTTACAGTTTGATTGCCCATATAGAATATATGGCATGTAAATATATATACACAATATACTGCACATAGTTTTACATTTACATATATGTACTGTTCATTGTTTCTAAGAAAATTTAGAGCTTTAGCTTTTTACACTTAACCTAGTTATCAAAGGAATAAAGCCAGCCACAAAATAAAAATTAATTCAAAAAGATACTTGTACCCCACTATCAACAGCAATGTTATTTATAATTGCCTAAACTTGGGAGCATCTGAAGTGCACATCAACAGATGAATGGATAAGAAGATGCAGCATATACATGTAATGGAATACAACTCAACAATAAGAAAGAAGGATATTTTGCCATTTATGGGCCTTCGTTCACTTTTTTCTTTCACTTTAAAAACCAGAATTTTAAATTGGCATAAACATTTCCATTGCATCAAAACCAACAAAATTCCTAGAAATAAACTTAACCAAGGTTACCTATACTCTAAAAACTATAGAACATTGATGAAGGAAATTGTCTTCTTGGATTGGAAAAATCAATATTATCAAAATGGCCATACTACTTAAAGCAATCTACAGATCCAATGCAACCACTGTCAAAGTACTCACAACATTTTCACAGAACTAGAACAAACTATTCCAATATTTATATTGAACCATAAAAGACCCCGAACAGCCAAAGCAATCTTTTGTAGGTCTTCTTTTTTCTCTTTCTTCTTTTTGTTCTCTTTTCTTAAGGTTTAATGACTAGAGAAGTTCCTTTAACATTTGTTGTAAAGCTGGTTTGGTGGTGCTGAATTCTTTTAGTTTTTGTTTATCTGTGAAGCTTTTGATTTCCCCATCAAATCTGAATGAGAGCCTTGCTGGATAGAGTATTCTTGGTTATAAGTTTTCCCCTTTCATCACTTTAACTATATTGTGCTACTCCCTTCTGGCCTGTAGAGTTTCTGCTGAAAAATCAGCTGATAACCTTATGGGAGTTCCTTTGTATGTTACTTGTTGCTTTTCTCATGCTAATTTTAATATTTTCACCTTATCCTTAATTTATGTCAATTTGATGACTATGTGCCTTGGTGTGTTCTTCTTTGGGTTGATCCTGTGTGGAACCCTGTGCTTCCTGGACTTGGGTGGCTGTTTCTTTTCCCAAGCTGGGGAAGTTTTCAGTGATTATCTCTCCAAAAATTTTCTAAGGTCCTTTCTCTCTCTCTTCTCTTTCTGGGACCCCTATAATGCGAATATTAGTGTGCTTCATATTGTCCCAGAGTTCTCTTAAGCTATCCTCATTTCTTTTTGCTCTTTTTCTTTCTTTCTGTTCTGAAGTAGTGATTTCCACTACTCTGTCATCTAGCTCATTGATCCGTTCTTCTGTCTCATTTAGTCTATTCTTGATTCCTTCTAGTGTGTTATTCATTTCAGTGATTTTATTCTTCAACTCTACTTAGGTATTCTTTATATTTTCCAACTCTTTGCTAAAAACTTCTCTCTGTGCATCTATACTCCTTAGGAAGTCTGCTGATGGATGTTCCCACCCAGTATGTTGTTTGGCTTGAGGCTTCCTTTCAGGTTGTTGGGTGGGGCTAGGTCTTGGTGCTAATGATCCACTCAAGATGTCAGCCTCCAGAAAAGCTCATGTAGATGAACACTCCAGAAATGTCAGCCACCAGCTCTTACATCCCCTGGGTGAGCCACAGCCATCCCCTATGTCCCCAGGAGACACTCCAAAACAAGCAGGCAGGCCTGGCCCAGGTTCTTATGAAATCACTGCCTCTGCTCTTGGACCTGGCACACGCCAGCTTCTGTGTACACTTCCCAAGAGAATAAAGTCTCTGTTTCCTCCAGTCCCATGGGGCTCCTGGAACTAAGCCCCACTGGCCTTCAAAACCAGATGTCCTGGGGTCTCCTCCTCCTCCCAATGCCAGAACCTCATGCTTGGGAGCCTGCGATGGGACTTAAAACTCTTACTCCTGTGGGTGGGCCTCTATGACTTAATTATTATTCAGCTTTTGGGTAGCCCACCTTGGAGGGGAATGGAGCCCAATTATATCGCAAGCACACCCTTTCTACCATCCTGCTGTGGTTCTCTCTTTATGTTTCCAGTTGAAGATCTTTTTTCCTAGGTCTTTTTTTCGATGGTTGTTTAGCAGTCAGTTGTGGTTTCATTGTAGTTGTGAGGAGAGGCAAGCTGGTGGTCTTACCACTTGACCATCTTGACTGGAAGTCCCCTGTTTGGCCTTTTTATGTGTTTTCTCTTTCTTTAAATTTTGTTGTGCTCATGTATTATTTTCCTGAACTCATTGAGCATCTTCATGATGGTTAATTTGATTTCTTTGTGTAGTAATTCATATACTTCCATTTGTTTTATGTACATATATATTTATTGAAGTATAGTCAGTTTACAATGCTGTGTCAATTTCTGGTTTACAGCACAATGCCCCAGTTATACATGAATATATGTATATATATATATATATAATATATATATGTATGTATATTCATTTTCATATTCTTTTCACTATAAGTTACAACAAGGTATTGAATATAGTTCCCTGTGCTATACAGCAGAAACTTATTGTTTATCTATTTTATATATGGTACTTAGTATCTGCAAATTTCAAACTCCTAATTTATCCCTTCCCAGCCTCTACTCCCACCCCTGGTAAGCATAAGTTTGTTTTCTGTGTCTGTGAGTCTGTTTCTGTTTTGTAAATTAGTTCATTTGTATTTTTTTTTCTAGATATCATATGGTATTTTTCTTTTTCTTTCTGGCTTACTTCACATATACCTCCATTTCCTTAGTGTCTATTTCTGGAGATTTTTCCCCCATTGATTGGACCATTTTTCTTATTTCTTTGTGTTCCTTGTAACTTTGTACCCATACTTTTGAAAAAACTTCCACCTTTCCTAGTCTTTATGGACTGGCTTCATACACAGAGAGACGTTTACTAATCAGCTTGGTTAGAGATTGTGGGGGTCTCTGAAATCTTTCATGTGAATGTACTGGTTTTGGACATGTGTGGGTAAATTCCTAATTAGAGAGATTTGCCAGTTTCGGAGCTAATAATCTCCTTTTCCCTCTGGTATCTGTCTGCTGGGCAATGGATCCTGTGAGGCAGCAGTATGACACCCACCTCTTTTTCTAAGCAGCCTCCAGGCATCCAGGTCCTGTCAGCACCCCAAATTGAGCTAGGCAGCAACTGCTCCCTTGGGCGGTCTCCCAAAAGCCAGAACTTTGGTCATATGCCCTACTCTTCTCCTTTTCTCACAGGAGAGTTCTCTGAGCTGGGACAACCTATGTCTGCTGTACCACAGGCCTTCTGAAGCAACAGCATGCTGCTGCCCAAATGTTTAGTTCTTAGTGACCCCTAGGAGTCTGGAGACAGACCCAGCCCCTTGGGCAGTACATCCCATAAACTTAAGATATTGATTCTACAGTCCAGTTTTCTCTTTGACCCCCTAGGGAGAAGCCAAAACCTGATTGTTTCCTCCTAATCACGTGATGCTGTGCTGGGGCAGAGACTATTGTAAAAGAATGCCATAAATTTTCCTACTGCCTTCTATGTGGCTGGTGTCATGCTCACTCAGGTTTGGAAATCTCTTAACCAGTTTCTGGATTTCTCACCAGAGGCATTGGTCTTCGTAGTATTGTTGAATTAGTGTCTCCATGAGAGGAATGAAAGTCTTGGGCTTCCACCATCTTGATGACTTATTTGTAACCTTTTAACCAGCTTTTAAAACTGGTACCAATGTGTTAATATGTTACTCTACAATCGAGTCTTTATCAATGTTTTTTTATACTTTTTGTGTTTTTCAGTTTTTGCTTTACATAATTTGATGCTATTTTTTTCTAGAGCAGTAAAATTCATTATGATTCAACCTTTGATCAATATAAAATGATCCTCTTTGTCCTACTTAGTTTTGCTTTGATTTTTATTTTGTCAGTTATTAATATTTTAAGCATTTTTATTTTTGTCATTGCCTGGCATTTATTTGTCTATCTGTTCATTTTTTATCAGTCTACCTAATTTCATTTTTAATATATGTCTTGTAAGAGCATAGAGTGATTAGATATTTTTCTTATCTCAGAGCATTTATCTTCAATAGAGGTTTAATATCTTTCCATTTGTTTTCACAACTGATAGTCTTCATCTGACTTTGTATTTTGCAATCAAAATGAAATCAGTTCTTTTAGAGTATATAACTTTTTATAATTTTTATTCCTTGGATTTTAATTCTTCTCCTAGTGGCTTATTGTTTTTCTTTGAGATATTTCTATTTATCTGAAATGTTGCATAACAAAAACTATTTTGATTGCCATTTTCACATTTGACTTGGTGTAGTATTACTTTTTATTAATGTTTCTTCTCAAACTTTTGAAAACAAAAATTTCTTGTTTTTGATAGAAAAGAAACAACTATTGAAACAGTATAATGCATGAACTCTAGGAAACCATAGACAGGCTTCAAGGAATTTTATTAATCAATTGAAATTGCAGGTCAATATTTTACTTGTTTATGAGTGTATTTTTTATAAAAAAATTCTTTTTATTAAATCCTGCAGAGTGATCATGATCCTCAAAACATTAAGAACCACTGCTTGAGATATTGTGCCATTGTCTTCTAGCTTATTCTGTGGAGAAGAATGTCTTTCACAATTACTGGTTTGATATTCTGCTGTGTCTATTATTCTCTTATTGTTTCAATTTATTGCCGATAATATGATTTTTAATGTTGCATTATATGTGTGTTTGCATTTTTTCTTATTTTAGTTAGATTTCTTGGTCTTTCTTCTTTCATTTCAGTCTGTTCTCTTTCTAGGGCTCTCTGGTAATGTTTCACACAAACTCTGTCCTATTTTCTACCTTTGAGAATAATAAGCACATATATTCTAGAACTTTCATGTGCATCTTAACATAAAACTATTTTAAGAGATTTTTTTCTGAGTTGTCATGGCAATTCTCCCTTCCCTTCTTGTTTCAGAATCTTTTCAGAAGCTCCATACCAGTTCTACAAGTTCATGCTTGATTCAATAGCTATATAAGTAGGCATGCTATTTTCTAGAAAACAGGAGGAATGTACATTCTTTAATTTCTCCTACTGTCTATTTAGATACTGGCATCTTTTTCCTCTCACAACTAGATCTGAAGTTCAGTTCATTAATCCCTACTTCAATTTGCAATACATTTATTTATTGAGGTTATATTAAAATGAATTTAGATTTTATCTAGTTACAGCTCTCTTTTTTTTTACTAAATATTGAAATCAGATGCAATTTTAAATATTTATTTGAACAGTGTGTGTGAAAGTGTACATCCAGAATACACACTCTCCCATTGCTCTTCCAATCTTGTTTATAATATACCCCCTTAGATGTTGATATACCAGGACATCACATGCCTTCATCCATTTCTCCTCTACTTTCTGCCAAGAAACATTCTGAAGTGAGTTCTGAATGGAAGCAGAAACTTATTTGGGCAAGGAACAGCCAACCTCTAGCTCTAGTTGGCTTAAAATATATGTGCCATACATTTGGAAGATAACCACCTGTTTTTCTGATAAGCACAGTACTTCTGTCCCAGAGCTAAGAGAAAATAGTAAGAATGAGTTAACACTTCTTTTTGTGAGTGTGTGTATGTGAGTGTGTGTGTGTGTGTGTGTGTGTAATCTCTTTGGTTCTGTTTTAGATGGTTGAGAGTGAAGGGTTTTTTTAGTCCACCCCTATAAATGACACTGTATATAAAAAATACATACAGACTTTGACGAATGATCTTTTTTTTTCCTCCTTTTCAGTTGGCTTTCCATTTATGTTAGGGATGTTTTTATAGTGTAACTAGGCTTGACTACCTTTTTGCCATGCTACCATTAAAGTCTCTTCTTGAAATGTTTGTCACTATTATTTCATTTCTGTTATATTTAATTTCTCTGTCATTTTGTTTTGAATGTATATATGTTAAGCCACAAGTCTTTATGTTGACACCCACTTTAGTTGTTAATGCTGTCCTGAAGTTTGTAAGTGCTTCTATTTTTGTTGTTTTTTTCCACATTGTTTTAAATCTTGTCCTTAGTTTTCTGACATGTTTCAAAGTATTTGTGTTCCCATGTGAAATAATACCTTATACTTAGTTCTCCATATTACTTGAATCCCCAGAACCTTGTTTTTGAAGACCTGCAGATTGAGTTTAAATCATTAGTTGACTTGGTTCATATGAACCACTCCAATCTACCCCCCACCCTTAAGATAAAAACAAATAAAACTTATAAACTAGTCATAAAATAGTGACAACAAAACATCAAATTAACTATTATTAAAAAGTTAATAATAGCAACTTAGTATTTGCCTTTTGCCAGATAATTAAGCTTATATGAGCATCATGAACAATCTATGAGGTAGATATTATTATTGTCTCCTTTATTACCAAAAAGGAAGCATGACAAGATTAAGTACCCTGCCTCAGTTCATGCAACAAGTGGCAGAACCAGGATTTAAACCCAGGTGGCCTGTCTTTTTAATGTATGCTCTTAATCACTAAAATATACAGTCTCATTACATTTTATTTCCTTCCAGACTTCTTAGACCAACAATCTCAAAAATTATAAGATAATTAGCTACATAGATATGATTTTAGATAATTTTTTTTTCATTTGAAGATTAATATAAATAGATATGTGAAACAATAGTATGTATATTTGCTGATTTGTGGTGGTATGGGAGCAGGGCAAGACTGACATTGGTTGAGTCCAAATAAGTAATAATACTTGGTTCACTTTTGGAGATCTGTGGTATTTATATGAAATAGGTCACTTTATATGATGTCAGGCACATAGCTAGATACTGCAGATACGCTAATTAATCAAACAGGTCTTGTGGAAAAAAAGACATTAAACAAATCATTTTACATATTTCTTAAATTGAGTCCACGGGCACAGGTTTATTAGAAGGGAAGTATTGGGTCTAATGGGAATATATAAAAAGGAGGACTATCTATCTGGAAGGTCAGTAAGATTTCTTAGAAGAAATTATATCAATGATGAAAAGACTATGAGTTAATTAGGAGAAGGATATAGATATTCTAAGTAAAGAGAACAGAATGTTCAAACTCTATGTGACTGGAAAACAAAGAGAATGGTATATACAAAAGATCATAAGAAGTTTACTATGGCTGCAGTGGAGAAAACAAGGTGGAGACAGGCTTGAAATAAGACCCTGAAGATAGGAATCAGAATGTTCTGAGCCTTGTATGTCATGTTAAGGAGTTTGACTTTATCCAGAGGACAATTAGAAAAATAATAAGATTTTAGGGAGAGAAATGGCATGTTAACATTTGTCCTTTAGAAAAATGATCCTATGAGATATTGCAACTGTCACCAGTGAGAAAAAAGGCAGAGAAGTACCACTGGAACTGTTTGGGTAGTAGATAAATTTTTAAAGAGTTATACAACCATAGTTCAATTCTAAAGAAGACTAAAAAAATATTGAAGCCAGATAAAATTATTCTAATAGAACTGTGATTTTGTATTTTGATTTAGGGTAAAGGTGCAAATATCATCTGTAAGTAAGAAGAAAATGAGACCTTTCCAGGGATTTAAGTAGATGCATGTTACACTAGTGCCCACAGTGAAGCAACAACTCTTTAGCACTGCCAAGTGAATATTGGGGACAAATTATGATATACCTTGAGGTAATCACTTACACATAATTTATTTGGATGCAGTGGAGTTAAAAGTCAAAATTAAAATGGCTACTAGAAGTTGACTGCACCTAGAACATTGTAGGCATTATTGCTAACCTTCCATGACTTTATTCTTATACTAACCAAATCAGAAGGTCAGCGCCCTAAAATCAGTTTTCTGCATCAGCAATCCAGCTGCATCTTGAGCAGTGAAATCTTAAAGCTTAAAATGCTGCCTTCTAGAGGTCCTCCAGGGACTTCATTATTGGAATGATGCAATCATTCAGTCAAGCCCTTAGGGCCTCAGAGTGATGGGGAAAAGTACCCAACTAACCCACTGAGTCCTGCAGCTGCCATTCACAGACTGGCACCACGTAGTACTCCAGGTAGAGTAACTGCCCTACTACCACAGAAACCTTACCATTAACACTGTGGCTCAGGCAGTTTGAGGATTCAAGGAAATGGCTGTGTTTAATGTATGGCAGCTGACCATTTCAGTTTCTCTCTTGAAATTCCTCAATAATAATAATAATCGTCATGAAACTAACAACTATACATGTAATTTCCTTCTGAACAAAACTATAGATTTGTGTAAAATGACTCCTAGACTTTTGACCATGTATGAGACAGAAATGTTTGAGTATAATGATTTCTTATTGACATAATGACAACTTTCAGCTAAGCAGTTAAGTCTATATATTTCCCCAATGGCCTCTGTACATGTTGTAAATTGAAATGTACATTAAAACAGTCAATCCCAGTTTCTCAGCATCAGCAAAGGGAAATTGGCTGTATTCATATTAAAAGTCTGGTATTTAGCAGGGTTTAGACTATGTTAAGTATGAGTCTCATTAAAATATGCATTGCTGATAAAATAATTGAGCATAGACAGATACACACATTGAACTTTAAATACAGGATATCTGAAGTTGCATGAGCAGTAATTATATTTTTAATCTATCTTTGTATTTTTAGCACCTAGAATAGAGTCAGACAAATAGAAGGTACTCAACAAATTTTTAATGGGAGGATTAAGGAACAATTGAATAAATAAATGAATGAATGAATAAAAGAATGATTAAATTACCGGAAATAGATCTCTTCCTTCTTTATTGTCATTTTTAAAGAAAAATGTAAGGAAAGATGTTATTGGAATTTGTGTGCATCTGGGCTGGATCTAATACGGTTTTGACTTGTTTGTTTTTATGTTTGGTGTCTCCTAACCTAAGAGATAATACTGCAGCATAAAATGATGTGGAGGCTTGGGACTTGTTTGGGACTGACAGAGAAGCGGTATGACAGTGATATTTTTCTGCTTTTTGACAATATGATACCATAACAATATGCAAATTAATTTTAATTTTAGGTACATCAGCTAGACCATGTTTTTGAGAATTGGAATGCAGCACTAGTTCTCTCCCCTCCAATAAATCTACTTAGGTATGTGGGGTGATCTCAGTATCACTTCTATGAACTTGTTTTCATCGTAAGTGAGTCTTTCCAAATTGATTTTCAGGCAGGGGTTTCCCATTGAATTGGAAGGCTATCTTAAGCAGTCACCTCTAAAACCTTTAAATTATTTTATCTAACACAACTATCTGACATCAGTAAAGCTCATAGACAAAGCTTAAAAGGTTTGTACATTATTCTGGAACACATATTTTTAAAGGGTGACTTCTTAGGCAAAACTTTTTAATATCTGGATGGCTGTGCCTGTTACCATATTTTGCATATATGGTTGGCCTCAATAAATATCTGTTGTTGAAAATGCTGGTGTCCTCTGTACAAGGTATGGTAAGATGACACTTAGAAATGACAAAAAGTTGTAGGCTTTAGAAAATAGCTGAAGGAAAGCTATCTCAAATAAGGTGTGCTTCAATGCATCCCAGCATGTGCTATCTAGGCAGTAAATGGGTCTTCTTCCCACTCCCAGTTCTCTCAGTTGACCTGTGGATGACCTGGCAGGGCCCACAAATAACGTTTCAGGGTGACCATTCACCACACAGAACTTGAAGACTATTACAACCTAGTTGGAGACCTTATGAGGCAGCAGATTCGAATTTGGGTGGTTTCATGTATCCAATCAGATTCAAAACAGAGGCCATGGCTTTGTATCTGCAATCCCCGTTTCTCATAGAATGTTGATAATTCATGGACTTCATGTAAAATCTTGCACCAGCAGCAATAGGTGTCTCTGATTCACATGCTTTACTGACATAACAATAAGAACAATCATTTACTTAGCATTTAATGTCAGAAACTGTGCTAAGAACTCCATGTGTATTATCTAATAAATTCACACATTTATATTAAGATATAAAATACTCTTATTATCTCCTATGGTACACTGATTGCCAACATGTCCCTAACTGTTCTCTTGTTCCTGTATCCACACCCTGTTTAATTTATTTTGTTGCTCCTCCCATCAAGAGATGGAGTCTATATCCTCACTCATTCAATGTGAATTTTCCTTGTTAGCTGATTTGGTTAATAAAACATGTTAGAAATGATCTTGTGCCAATTCAGAGTCTGAGTCTCTTACTTGATCACTCTCTGTCCCTTTTTCTGTCCCTCTGTCTCTCTCTGTCTCTCTCTCTGAACCCTGCCATTTTCATGTGATCCAGACTGGTCTAACTTACAGGAGGATGAGAAGCTGGCCATGTGGGAGAGAGTTAGCTAACACTAGCTAAACTCCAGAAAAACAGCCTCCTAGCTAACGTGTAGCTGACTACATATGCATAAGGGAGTCCAGTTGGAACCGGAAGAACCACTCAGTCGAGCCCAATCCAAATTGCCAGCCCACAGAGTTATAAACTAATTTATTGTTTAGCTCAATTGTAGTTGTTAACAATTGTTTTAAGCCACAAAGGCTTGGGATGCTTTGTTAACGAATAAATAACTAATGCATCTCCATTTTATCTATTAGGAAATTGAACTCAGAAAAATTTAATGCTTTTTCCAAGGTCATACAGCTAACAAATACGAACTGGGATTTGATTCCAGGTCTGCTTAACAACAAAGTCTGCGTTCTTAATCACTTCCTCAGGACATCACGGCACTGGGGTTTTGCATGATAAATACTACATTTTAAATGATGCTATAAGATGTTGTTTTAAATACTTTTATGTCTGTTCTATGCCGTGGCATAATATGCTGAGAAGAAGATTATGTACATATGTGTGTATCTGTGTGTGTGTGTGTGTGTGTGTAAAGCAATCCATTGCATAAAACTATTTTGAACCTAAAAAGCACTATAAACATTTGGAAATAGAGAAACCCAAAGGGAAAAACACTGCACGTGCACACATACAGATATTTGTTGTCAGTGCAGCACCCAGAACATCTATCTATTTAGAAACAGTTTTTTAAAAATCCTTTGGAAATATGAATTCTGGACAGCTGCTTTTATAGTGATGATGGTGCTAAATTAAAATGACATCCTGAACACCCATTCACAAGACCCAGGCCAAAATAGCATAGCAATACAGAAACAGGAATGACTAAATGCTAGGGAAGATGCTTTTTCACATTTTGGGGAGGAAAATTTCCTTATTCATTCAGTTTTCATTCACCCAGTTCTCTCATCCCAGTTTTTTGTCTCAGACTATACTTTCTGGATCTTTTCTCTGAGGAGCATCTACAGACTGTGAAAGGCATCTTGGGCCTTATTTAGGGTAGAATGATAGAGAAACACAAAGGAATGTAAGAAATACAAATACTTAAAAGCTCAAATAGAAAGCTGCATAGAAATCTATGGACTTGAAGTTTGAAGACATAGATCTTAGCTGAATGATGGCAAAAGGAGAGAGGAAGATGTGATACCAGAGTGGGCATATGCTGTAAGCCACCAGGCCAAATGAAGGAAATGCATGGTACACACTTAATGAGGATGACAAAACTAGTAGCAAGACATATTAAAACCTTAAGGGGGAGGGTACGTGAATTATCTACATCTAATGCAAGTGGTCTTGACTAAAATTGAAACATGTCAAAGTATGCTGAAATTTCCAAAAATGAAAATCTGAACTCCCCTGTATTTATCAGAGTATCCAGGGGTAGGTATGATCTTTTACTCAGGAATTTATTTAGATATTGAGGGAAATAAAATAACACATTCACCAGTGTACATGAATAAACTATATTCAGTACTCACAACAAGCTGGGGATTCCCAGGAGAGAAAGGGCTTACTCAGGGTCTGATGAGAAGGTAAACAAAGGGAGGGGTTGGGAATGGCTTCAGACTTTTATTGCTGTTGTGGAGTTGGTTTGGGACTGGTTTGGGAGATTCACTGGCCTCAGGTAGAAGTTGTAGTATTTGAAATTTCTGCTGATCTGCAGGGGCTGAGTGGGACTTTTTATCTTGGATGTTCCAAACGTAGAGCAGGAAGGGCAGAGGGGTGGGAATCTAAAATCTATCATGGTCAAACATCAAATATGCATAAAGCCTCTTTTTCTGTGTGTGATTTATTTTTCCAGCTTTATTGAGATATAATTGACATAAGATATTGTGTAAGTTAAAGGCATACAGCATATTGATTTGATATATTTATATGGAGTCTTCACTTGGTAACCATAGGGGATTGGCTCTAGGAGTCCCCCCAGATACCAAAATCCACTGATGCTTAAGTTCTTTATATAAAATGGTATAGTATTTGCATACCTTATGCACATCCTCCAATATATATAATTTTATTCATGTATAGTTGACATACAATATTATGTTAATTTGAGGGGTATAATATAGTGATTAAAGATGTATATACAATATGAAATGATCACCAGAAGAAGTCTAGTAACCATCTGTCACCATACAAGTTTATTACAGTATTATTGACTATATTCTTTATGCTATATATTACACCCCCATGATTTATCTATTTTATAGCTGAAATTTTGTACCTCTTAATCTCCTTCACTTTTTTCCCCAACCCCCCATACCCCTCCATCTGGCAACCATCAGTTTGTTTTCTGTATCTATGAATCTGTTTCTGCTGTTCTGATCAGTTTGTTTTGTTTTCTCATTTTTAAAAAAAATTTAATTAATTAATTTTTTAGTTGAAATATAGTCAGTTTACAATAGTGTGTTAATTTCTGATGTAGAGCACAATGCTTCAGTCATACATGAATATACGTATATTCATTTTCATATTCTTCTTCACCAAAGCTACTACAAGATATCAAATATAGTTCCCTGTGCTATACAGTATAAACTTGTTTATCTATTTTATATATACAAATCAGTATCTGCAAATCTCAAACTCTCAGTTTGTCCCTACCCACCTTCTTCCCCCTCTGGTAACCATAAGTTTGTTTTCTATGTCTGTGAGTCTGTTTCTGTTTTGTAAATAAGTTCATTTGTGTCTTTTTTTTTTAGATTCCACATATGAGTGATATCATATGGTATTGTTCTTTCTCTTTCTGGCTTACTTCACTTAGAATGACATTCTCCAAGGCCACCCACGTTGCTACAAATGGCATTATTTTATTATTTTTTATGTCTGAGTAGTATTCCATTGTATAAATATACCACCACTTCTTTATCCAGTTATCTGTCAATGGACATTTAGGTTGTTTCCATGTCTTGGCTACTATAAGTAGTGTTGCTATGAACATTGGAGTGCTTGTATCTTTTTGAATTAAGGTTCCCTCTGGATATATGCCCAGGAGTAGGATTGCTGGATCATACGGTAAGTTATTTTTAGTCTTTTGAGGAATCTACATACTGTTTTCCACAATGGCTGCATCAAACTGCATTCCTACCAACAGTGTAGGAGGGTTCCCTTTTCTCCACACCCTCTTCAGCATGTATCATTTGTGGACTTTTGAATGATGGCCATTCTGACTGGTGTGAGGTGATATCTTATTGTGGTTTTGATTTGCATTTGTATGATAATTAGTGATACTGAGCATTTTTTCATGTGCCTATTGGCCATTTGTATTTCTTCCTTGGAGAATTGCTTGTATAGGTCTTCTGCCCATTTTGGGATTGAGTTGTTTGTTTTTTTCTTACTAAGTTGTATGAACTGTTTACATATTCTAGAAATTAAGCCCTTGTCAGTCTCATCTTTTGCAAATATTTTCTCCCATTCCATATGTTGTCTTGTTGCTTTGCTTATGGTTTCCTTTGCTGTGCAAAAGCTTGTAAGTGTAATTAGGTCCCATTTGTTTATTTTTGCTTTTATTTCTATTGCTTGAGTAGACTGCCCTAGGAGAACATTGCTGAGATGTATATCAGATAATGTTTTGCCTATGTTTTCTTCTAGGAGATTTATTGTGTCTTGTCTTATGTTTGTCTTTAAGCCGTTTTGAGTTTATCTTTGTGCATGGTGTGAGGAAGTATTCTAACTTCATTGATTTACATGCAGCTGTCCAGTTTTCCCAGCACCATTTGCTGAAGAGACTGTCTTTATTTCATTGTATGTTCTTGCCTCCTTTGTCAAGGATTAATTGACCAAAAGTTTGTGGATTCATTTATTCTGTCCCATTGATCCATATGTCTGTTTTTGAACCAATACTATGTTGTTTTGATTACTGTAGCTCTGTAGTGTTGACTGAAGTCAGGGAAGGTTATTCCTCCAGCTTCATTCCTTTTCTTCAATAATGCTTTGGCAATTCTGGGTCTTCTGTGATTCCATATAAATTTTAGTATGATTTTTTTTCTAGATCTGTGAACAATGTCCTTGGTAATTTGATAGGGATTTCATTAATCTGTAAATTGCTTTGGTAGTATGACCATTTTAACAATATTAATTCCTTCAATCCAGGAACATGGGATCTCTTTCCATTTCTTTAAATTTTCTTTAATTTCTTTAGTCAGTATTTTGTAGTTTTCCATATATAAGTCTTTCACTTCCTTGGTCAGATTTATTCCTAAGTATTTTGTATTTTGGATGCAATTTTAAAAGGGATTATTTCTTTACTTTCCTTTTCTGATATTTCATTACTTTCCTTTTCTGATATTTCATTGTTAGTGTAAAGAAATGCCACTGATTTCTGTATGTTGATCTTGTATCCTGCCACCTTGCTGAATTCATTTATCAGCTCTTGCAGTTTTTGTGTGGAGTCTTTAGGGTTTTCTAAATACAGTATCATGTCATCTGCATATAGTGACAATTTTACCTCTTTCCTTCCAATTTAGATCCCTTTTATTTCTTTTTTTGTCTAATTACTATCCTAGGACTTCCAAGACTATATTGAATAGAAGTGGTGAGAGTGAGCATCCTTGTCTTGTTCCAGATTTTAGTGGAAAGGCTTTCAGCTTTTCACCATCAAGTATTATGCTGGCTGTAGGTGTGTCATAAACAGCTTTTATTATGTTGAGATATGTTCCCTCTATACCCACTTTGGTAAAAGTTTTTATCATAAATCGGTGTTGATTTTTATCAAATGCTTTTTCTGCATCTATTGAGATAATCATATGATTTTTGTCCTTTCTCTTGTTGATGTGGTGTATCACATTGATTGACTTGCATATGTCGAACCATCCTTGTGTCCCTGGGATGAACCCAACTTGATCATAGTTTTCAATTGCACATATAAATGAAATCATATAGTTTTTATAATTTGTACTTCTGTCTGACTTACTTCATTTAGCATAGTACTCTATGTCCCTCCATGTTGTTGCAAATAGCCAAATTTATTTTTTTAATGGCTAATTATATATATGTATGTGTGTGTGTGTGTGTGTGTATCACATATTCTTTATCTATTCATCTATCTATGAACACTTGGTTTGCTACCATATCTTGGCTATAGTAAATAATGCTGCAGCAAACATAAGGATATATGTACCTTTTTGAATTAGCGTTTTTGTTGTCTTTGGGCAAATACCCAATACCCAGAAGCTGAATTGCTAGATCATATATTAGTTCTATTTTTAATTTTTTGAGGAACCTCCATGTAGGTTGTCTTTTCATTTTTCCAATGGTTTTCTTCCCTGAGCAAAAGCTTTTGAATTTGATACTTTAAATCATCTCTAGATTACTTATAACACCTAAAACAATGGAACGCTATGTAAATAGTTGCTGGCATGCAGCAAATTTAAGTTTTGCTTTTTGGAGTTTCCTGGAATTTTGTTTCTTTCTAATAGTTTTGATCTGCCATTGTTTGAATCCACAGAAGTAACACACATGGATATAGAGGACCAATTGTCTGGCAAAATGATAACCACAGAAGCATTTGCTAATGCCTGCACCCTTTCACACAACTGACATTTGTGTGTGTGTGTGTGGTGGGAACATGTAAGACCTATCTCTTAGAAACTTATAAGTACATAATATAGTATTATTAGCTATAACCACCATGCCATACATTAGATCTCCAAACTTAATAATCTTATAATAAGAAATTTATACCTTTTGGCCATTCCCTATATCTCCATTCCCCTCATTCCCAGCCCTTGGTAACTACCACTCTACTCTCTGTTTCACTGAGTTCAAATTTTTTAGGTTCCACAATGAAAAGGTGATGTCATACAATATTTGTAATATAAGTAACATCATACAATATTTGTCTTTGTCTGACTAATTTCACTTAACATAATGCCTTCAAGTTTCATCTGTGTTGTTGCAAATGGCAAGATTTCCTTCTTTCTCATAGCTGAATGATATTCTATTGTATGTATATATCACACTTTCTTTATTCCTTTATCTGTCAATGGGCATTTGGATAATTTCGATATCTTAACCACTGTGAATAATGCTGCAATGAACATGGGAGTGCACATATCACTTTGAGATCGTGATTTCAATTCCCCTGGCTGTATACCCAAAAGCAAAAGTTTTGGATCATATATTAGTCCTATTTTTAATTTTTTAGGAAACCTCCATACTCTTTTCCATAGTGACTGTAACAACTTAACATTCCCACCAACAGTGCACAAAGTTTCAGTTTTCCATATTTTCACCAATACTAGTTATCTCTTGTCTGTTTGATAGTAGCCATTTTAACAGGTGTGAGGTGATGTCTTATTGTAGTTTTGATTTGCATTTCCCTGGTGGTTAGTGATGTGGAGCATCTTTACATGTACTTGTTGTCCATTTGTATGTCTTCTTTAGAAAAATGTCTGTTCAGTTCTTCTGCCCATTTTTAAAACCAGGCTTTGAAATTAATGCTGTAATGACTCTAATGGTTAAATAAAAGACATGTATTACAGTCTCCTAGTTCCTCTATTTCTGGTGAAGTTTCTACTTCCAGTCTTACAAACAAATCAACTGGTTGGCTATTTTGAGCTATGAATAGAGGATGGAGCAAGAGCAAAAGAGGTGGCACACTAAGCTGCAGTGCTCATTTATACCTCATTGTGAATGAATCATTGGAACCATTTTTACATGAGAACTGATTTTAGTGGAGAAAATAGACAAAGAATAGAAGAAAATCAAATATCTTGAGGTGGGAGAAAAGAGAACAAAAAAGAAGATACTGGAGATATCAGAGGCAAATGATACTTACCTATTTGTCAGAAGTATCTATGGATAAGCAGCTGTAGTATATTTGGTTCTTCTTCAGAAGATTGAGTCTTCCACAGTTTCAGATATCATAATCATATTTACTCTGATGGTTGAAATCTCCCCTTGTTTTCCATTCCATTCACAACTGACACACCCTATGCATCACTGACAATTAAGCTTTCAGAGGTAAAGCTCTGATTTAACACAACTCTGCCACAAGATTGTTGAAGTGCTCCTCAAATGAATGAATAAAGTGAATCAAATTGAAAACTCATACTTTAGTGTGAAAGATCATTCATGGCTTTGCCTTACTTTCCATTCTAGTTTTATATACCATGCTTTACTTTCATAGCTATGCCTCTCAGTCCAGCTGAACTACCCACTGTTTACATGTACTCTACTGATTCGGTACTTTTGCTCCTGCTGTTCTACCTACTACTGTCTCTCTGCTTGTAAAAATTTTACCATATTGTATAAAAGCTAGGCAGACACTTCTTTGCCAACCCAGCCTTCTCTAACCTGATTTCCCTGACCCTACCTCCCTGCCCATTTATCTAGCAATATTTTATCCCTCTTTCTAATTAATCAGAGTACTATTTTTGCATCTTTTTAGTGTTTTTTCTTTGTTTACTTGTCTTCCAGTATTAACTTGAACTATCTGAAACTGTTGATATTCAATCATTTTTGACTCACATAAGCAGAATTTATATGAATCAACTTAATACACAACTTATCTCTCCTAATAGAATACAAGTTCCTTGAGTTGCCACCAAAGTGCCTATCTAATGCCCCTCTTCTCCAGCATATTATTTCTTGAAATGAATGACCATATGTTCAAATTTGATCTAAACAATCAGGAATTTTCAGATTGAGTCATTTAAGTGGGAGTATTTTCTCCTCAAGATTGGTAACTAAACAGATTTCTATAAAAAATTTCTGGATAAACTTTAGTTGAATCAGAAAAAAGACAATTTTATATATCACTTAGTAGAGTTATATGATATTTAAAGGTAGCTTCAACTTTGTGAGTTTATGATTTAATTGCCAAACTTTCTGGGTGCATAACTTTTTAGCTGCCTCATGAGCATATTTCAGTTGATCTTTGTATAACATAGCATGGTTCTTACTTTTTCAGATTTTGTAATATAGGGTTTTCTCCTTGGGGCAAGATTCACCTTGATTCTAAGCACAGACTGTCAATTATTTATCTTGAATTCCTTCTTATTTGCTATAGAAATCATCCATTTCCAACCCCACCCCCTGCACATCCCCCACACACCACCACCCCTGGTTCTATTTTCCTTTCAAGTAACTATGCCAGAGTGTCTATGCACAAAGGCTTTGGTTCTTATTCTATTCTTCTCTGTACACTCAATACCTACCACAGTACCTGGCACATCATAGACCCTACATTAATTAGTGTTTGCTAAAGGAAGGAAGAATGGGAGTTAGGGAGAGAAGAAGAAGAGAGGGAAGGAGGGAAAGAAGGAAGGGAGGAAGGGAGGGAGGAAACCATCCCAGAAAGTCATCACATGTTAAATTATACCACCTCTAGCCAGTCTGCAATTTTGTTTTTGTTCCTCAGTTTAGGTTGAAATTCTAAAAAAGATAATATAAAAGATAAAAATTTTACTAGGAATTAGACACAATGGAATTGAATGATTTCCATTTGTTCTCTAGATGTCAAGATAAAAGTGGTAGTAGTATTACCCCTCTGATGAACAGAACACTTAGGAAAATCAACTCTTGGGATACAGGACAAAAGTAGAGGTGCCATTGAGAAACATCACATAAATGAAAGCAGAAAAGACTTTGGCATGTGAGCTGAGTAGCAGAAGACTGACAATCTGTTTACCTATAGGGAGAAAAAAAATCTTAACTATAAAACCTAGCAGGCAGATTGCTGCCCCTCAAGCTCCAACCCTCTAGGGCCATGGTCACTGCAAATTTCTCCCCGCCTCCACTCTGAACACATTAAACAGTCCCAAGAATGCAAGGAATAATGAATAATTTCCAAAGCTATTAGCAGTATATTCAGAACATAGGAGCCTGTAGGGTATAGCAGAGGCAGGAAGAGGATTCCCTTTTTTTTTTTCCCCAAGCTAAATGTCTCTTAGAAAGTTCTTCCCAATAGACAGTTTAGTTGAAGTGTTGACTTTGGAAAGACCATTCTCAAGGTGACACAACTTTTATCTGGTCATTGTTGTTCATTGGCCCCTTGGTTTGGGGGTTAATAACACATGAATAAAAGGAAAATATCTCCCTTTGAAGAAAAAAAAGTTGAATAATTTCTGTCAATTAATCTTTTTTTTTACTTCAGGTTAAAGGAACTTTCTCAAAAAGGGCATATTCCTGCCATAGGAGTAGAAATCCCCACAACGCTGATTAAGGACACAGGTTCGGGCCTTTTAACTCAGCACCTCCAGTTTGCTTCAAATGGAATGCTACAGGCAGAAAAGATGCACAGCATGTACATAGGAATACAAAGCTTCCCTACTGAGATTTTATTGCTCAGTGGCATTACTTATCTTGCATTATACTATTAGCAAAATCTTATAGGCTGCAGAACAGGAGACTTCCATCTCTCTCTTTATGAAACTATAAATTACCACTTTTTAAAGTGCTTCCACTATTGATAGGTAATAATATTATTTTCATATTTTTTTTCAAAATTGGGTAAGATAGACAAGATGCATCTAGCAATGAAGGAACTCATAGAGAGTACAGAGGCAATGAATCTTGGTCCTTTGTGCCAAGAGAAGCAATCTTTCCTTTTAATCACATAGATCCTGAGTTCATAGATCAAATCTAATTCTTCAGCTTTTCTCACCCACAGTGTCTGATTCTGTACTGTACTGCATTTGATATATTGTATTGTTTCCTGCATTTCAAGGTAAGTGCATGTCATACTCTCCTCCAGTGGAACTCTGAAATAAGGGTGTCAACCAGAAATGGGGAGGCATAGCAGAGTCTAAGATCAGAACAAAGAGATGTTAAGAATATTAGAATACAAGGAAAATAAAATACCAAGAGTTGGAATGAGGTCAGAAGTCTTTACTAGAAAGGGAACTAGGAACAAGAAAAACAGAAGGCAGAGGTCATACCCAGGCTATGGATCAAAACACTGTAAGTAATTTGTAGAGTATACATAAAGTACAAAAACAAGAATTGAAGCAAAAATTGCCTCCAGTTGTAAGTTTCACTGTAGTAGACAGTAATGACCAGCTTACCTACAGTGACCAGGGTTAAGAATTCTTAACTGTGCAGCAACTTGTCATGCTTAGAAGGGATTGAGTTTGATCTAGAAGAACATAAATCCATTCTGTTATCTATTTACCCTTTTAATATCCATCTGGAATCCAGGCCTTCATAGATTCATTGGTCCATGAATAGCAGCCAGCTCAGACACTTCCCTTCAGTTTCTAAGATGAGAAATCTACACAGCTGGGAACCAGTGATAGTTATTCCTTGCCCTCCCTCAAATCAAGACTGCCCAAGAGATCATAGGGCTTATCTATCATATTCTAGGCGTGAAATAAAGTAGCTTATTAAATGCTGGTCCATTCCAGATAAGTCATAGAAATATGTCCTTTACCTACATCAACTTTCAGCAGGCTGATAACAGCCTAAGCTCTGTCACATAGTTTGAAATAAAAAAGAAGCTTAATTTTTTTTTTTTGAATTTCACCATGTGCTAGAAACTGTGTTGGGCTCGTTTAAATACATTATCTCATTTAACGTTTACAAACAGCCCTTCAAATTCCATATAATTATGAATTAAATATACTGCTTCATAATTACTTTCACAATGTTCATAGTCCCTAAGTCACTTTGCAATGGGCAATTTTTGCAAATCTTTTTTAAAACAATAAGATCCAGATTAGCCTTTGGAACATGAAATGATGCTGCAAACACAACAAGATTGTTGCATTCCTTTAATGTTCTCATAAAAGCTGTTAAGTGTAACGGAAGTTTAGGATAACTATTGCAGTAGGCTATATCCAATAATAGAGAATTTCACAAATTCGGCTACTGTCAGTAAATGTTTGTAGTCATATTTTGCATTGCACAATAATTTACTTAGAGTTAAACATTTTTATCATGGTATAATGTAGATAGAGAACAGAACTTTAAGGCAACATGTATGTATGTCTGTATCTGTATATAAGCACACATACTCACAGTCACTTATGTATAGTATCTCCATCCCAGAACCAACCACAGATATATTTCTTAGCCCCATCTTCCCCACCCCAACACACACACACACACACACACACACTAAATAAAAAGATTAGATGTGCATTCACATCAGATTTCAAACTCAGTTTAGATTCTACAAAATTCTTAGTATACCGCAATTCCTGATACATATTACCTAAGAGTGATTATTATATATATTTTTTAGCTAGTAAGAAAAACAAAATCAGTGCTATTAATATGGTTGCCATTATATATATTTGGTGTTCAAAGGGTAGAACATGAGGACTGGGATCCAAGATTTCTTTGTCCGTTTCTTGGGTGTCGGTCATTAGTTAGGTAACTGCCTTTCAGCTTAATCTGTAAACTGCACGTGAAAATGCTCTCACCTTCAAAGATTGATGTGAGCATTAATTGATACTTATAATATGCTTTGAAGTTCTAGGTTAAAAGGCACAACCATCTCCATCCTTGTTCCTTTTGTTTTGGTATAATTGTTTAATTATGTTGGATTAGATAATAAAGGCGATGGTCTGTGGAAAATGTTGGAGGAGAAAAGTGCCAGATAAATGTTAAATCGTTTTCTTTATTAAGTTGACTGAATATCAAGTTTGCCTTTGGGCTGGATTTTGCTTGTTTATGGTTATCCTGAAGACAGCATGACTCCATGTGAATTGACTGGAGAATACAGTCTTTGGGAATTCTTCTGGTAGGAGCCCCACTTGATGCTTATTTTGTAAAAGTTTCTATTGATCTCAAAATCCACCCCATAATTGGTGACTGGATTACTTTTCAGAATCTCTGTTTGTACTGTTAGCAAAAACTCTGCAGCACTTCAGCCAATCAATGTCTCAAGCTGATGTCCTTTGAACTACTGCTTGCTGCTAAGAACGGAGGCAGTGCAGCATAATGGCTGAGAATAAAAACTCTGAAAAACTTGAATTTAATTAGTTGCTGGACCACTTACTGGCTATGTGACCTTGAGCAAGTTTTTTAAGCTCATTGCGATTCAATTTCCTTATCTCTAACATGGGAATGAAAAAACAATAAATATCTCATAGAGTTGTTACAGAGATTAAATGGATACATCCATACAAAGTTTTTAGCACAATGCCTGGCATGCATTAAGTGCTCCCTGGATGACAGTACTTAATGTTAGATACCTGTGAAAGCTACATCCTCAGAGCAATAAGCTCCTTATACGTGAGGGGGAAACCTCCTCAACAATGTTCTGTCAGCTGTTTGACCTTGGGTAAGTTGCACAACTGCCCTGTATCAGTTTCCCTCTCTGTAAAATGAAGATAATACTTGGATCTACTTCACAGTTTTGTTATGAAAAGCAAATGGTTAAAATGTGTAAATTGCTTAGAAGAGACCTAGGAATATAGTAAAATTGTTAGCTACTTTATAGGCTATGAAACACAGGAACATATTTGACACAGGAAATTATTTTTTTCTAAGCTATCCATATTCACTCTCTTCCTAAATTTTTTTTAAATTAAAAATGTCTTACAGGAAATTGTTATCCTCAATTCCATGGTATTTTTCTCAGTTCCAAGTTAGTTTTATTTGTGCCACTCTTCTATCATCTCCAGTCCAGTGTATATGTGGCCACTATTGATTCACTGATCCTCAGTGATTCTCCAAAGAATCAATGGGTGGAGTATAGTCTTAATAGAACATTTAAAACATTCCATTTTTCTCACTGTAGATTTGCTCCTGCTACATAATCATTGACTTGGAATTTTGGGAACAAGTTATTTTGCCCCTGTGTTTTATCATCTTCCGTTTTCTAAAAATTCAACTCAAAGCCTACCTCTTTCAGGAAACATTCCTTAATGGGACAATGTAGGATATAGGTTAAATATACAAATTTCAGTAGGAACAGACCTCATTTTCATTTTTTTCCGTTGCATTGCCTTAGTTCAGGCCTCCATCATTTCTGTTCAAGACTATTGCCACAGCTTCTTAAGTTTCTCACTAGTCTCTCCTTCAATATGCTATTTATACCATTGTCAGAGTGATGCTTTAAAAAATATGATAATATCAATATTTCACAGTCTTTCAATAGCCCCACATTTCCTACAGGACAAGGTCTAAACTTTTTATCCTGACAAAAGATTCTGAGTTGTTTAACTTACCTACTGGGTGATTATAGTGCCATTAATTGGAAATAATATTGGAAACATAGTTCAAAAAATAGATTTGGCCAGTAATTGGGGGTGAGGAAATGACAATTGAGGAATGAGTCAAATTTTTGACACAGTGAGTTGAGGATGCCTCTACCTCTACCCCATCATCCAGTACAGTACCTTACACGTGCAGGAGCTAAATACTAACAGGATCAGCTGCAAAGATATTCAGGAGATACATTTGATAGAATTTAACAACTGGTTGATGAGATATTATTAAGGATGACTCTCAGATTTACAACTTGGGAAACTGGATACAGGAAATATCTTTATGTCTATTTGTATATCGTAGAACAGATAATACGGGATTAAAAAGAGGTTTGGTGTATAAATATGAAGGGTTCAATTTATGCTAGGTGAATTTGAGATAATCATGGGATATTCAATTAGCATTGTTTAATAGACAGTAACAACTGTGAGTTTAGAGTTCATGGGAAAGATGTATACACCAGATTAGAAATACAAATTTGGAAGTAAATGATACATGGTGGTATTAAAGATACAGAGGTGGGTGACCCAGGAAAAAGGTGTGTGCTTTAATTATTTATTCACAAATATATCTTTTCTTAGTAGATGCAGTCTTGTGGGGGAAAACAGGAATCCCTGAAGTCAGGGGATAGGTTGGGAGGCAGGAAAATAGGTCAGCTAGAAGGGATCACTTTTAAGTTCTATCCCAGTGCCCCAGTCAATGGCATTGTGTCCCCTCGGATTTGTGAGCAGTAAAACAGATTTGGATAGAATTACGTTGCCCTCATGTCTACTTCTTTCCTTAGTATGATATTATGTATGCTATGGGCATTCTATAAGTATTATGATGATAGCAAAATGGGAATATGAAGAGTGCTTTGGTGTCCTGCAAGAAATCACTCATCATATATGACCAATAGTTGATTTCCAGAGGTTATGATTTTGAAGCAATCATAAATTTATTATATTAAAATAACTTTGCACTGATGGAGAAAGTGTACCTTTGTTTTGAAGAGGAGCACATCTTCTATCCGCCACATGAGAGTATGCTAGCTAAAAAAAAAAAGAGTTATATGATCTCTATTAGTGAACTAAATTGGGACCCACAGAGTTAATATTTGTCGCCAATGTCTGATAATCTGTAGTTTTAGAAAACAGATGCATTCAGCACTGGAAATTAGTGGAGTTTTTTGTTTGTTTGTTGTTTGTTTTTGCACAGATGTCTTTTGATCGTCCCCCTCCGCCCTTGCATTTGAATACATCCCACAGGGACTATTCATTGCAAAAGAAAAAGTATTTACTAATGATACAGCTTTAAAACAAAAATAAAAATTATAACAGTCTGCTTGAAAATAAAGGCCCTCTGAAAGCTCATTTATAGATTTCCAAAGTAAAAGTTTCCAGAAATGGAAAGAATAACTGACAGCTCTATATCTGTAAAGCAATTAGCTCTAGGGCTATTTATGCATATATCATATATTAAATGAAAAAAGAAAACCTTAAATACTTTATGTAGTTTGCAACATGAGACCTGCTTCAGCTTGTAATACCTCATAATGCCAATTTTACCTATAGTGATCTTCTACCAATAGAAAAAAATATATGTGAGATACTTGTATTTTCATATGACTCATATTTTGTACTTTTCATCAAACTAATGCTGAAGTCCTATCATAATATGTTAAGTGTTGATACAAATTAATAATATTTCAGCTTTATGTCTGATCCTGGGAAAACAACCTGGCATTGTTCAGTGACCATGCAGACTAGTGCCAGTCTCATGCCCAACTAGAGGAATAACCTGTCTCCTCTACGCACCTCGTCTAAAGTTAGGCATAGTTAATGGCCTTTGAAAGTACATTCACTCATTAATTAATTCAATAAATATTTATTGATCAATGGCTATATTAAAAGAATATTGTTGAGTGAATGAGTAACTCTAATCCAAGTCAGAATTTGTCAGTGCTAGAAGCGTGGCGCAAATAAGATGCTACTGTAGTACAGAGAGAGTAGTGATCCCATTAGGAAAGGCTTCACAGAGTAGATTTTGAGCTTGCTTTTAAATTTCTATAAGAGAAAATGCATTAGCATTGGAAAAGTGGTTATTCTAGTTTGAATTAATTAGAAGTAGCATCTTATGGGAGATGGGACGGGCAGATAGTCAAAGAAAAAATTATGGAAAGCTTTGACTAAAGAATGTGGACTTTATTTAATTAGTGATAAGGAACTATTGAATATTTCTGAGTATAAGATGTCATAATAAGGGTGATAGTTTAGTAGTGTTTCTTTGGCAACTATGTCAGCAATGAATTCAAATGAGGAGAAATTGGAGATAGGGAGATTGTTGCAACAACTATGTGGACCATAATTGTGGCAATAGAAATGAAAAGATGGGCAGATGATAATTAGGATTTAGAGAAATATGGAGGATGGAAGAGCCTGAGGTTAAGATAAAAGGCCTCCCTTTCTCATACAATTCTTTAAAACTTATCTTTCCTTCCATTAGCAACTTAGAGTATTAAGTAAGCTTTCTTCATGCTGCTACAGTACAATATTCAGTGTTATACTGTGAACAAAGGGATGAGGTAGTGTACAAACTGGTTATTAGTTTCAAAAGAGCAACAAACGATCACCACCTGGGAAAGCTAAGCTTTCTTTGTAACATTCTAATGATCTTACTTAATGATCCTTTTTTTTCTCTTGTAACTTTTGGCCTTAAAAATAGTTTTTTTTTTTTTTGCTATACCATGTAACAAAGGACTAGAAACCTTTTAGAAGTTACCATCTTAATGACTTTTAAAAGGAATCTTAGAGAAAGAGATTATAGACAAGGGGAAAGCCAACAAGAAATAGTAGAAGATGCTATTTCTTTCTCCTTCAGTAAAGGCTAAAATAGCAAGAATGTAATCAAATTAAATGGCATGTCTTCAAATTATGTGTTTTCTAAGTAAATTTTACGTCCTTCTTCCCCCAAAAGCAGGCCATTACTCTTTCCTTTTCTTTCACTTTCTGTCATATCAGAAAAAAACCCTCAACATACAGTCAGGTAGGTCCTTCCTGTTTCACAGTTTCCTTAAAAGTACCGGGATTTGCACGAGGGTGGAGGGGAGTGGGGAGAGGAAGTGTTAATTCTGTCTTTGGACATAATCAGATCACCTCTCCTAGTTTTTAACTCATTGCTTAATCAAAGAGTTGGTTTGTAAACTTGAGATGCCAACGCACTGCTAAGGATTATTTTTAGCTTATAATGTTGGGCCACGGATGCAAGGAATTCTGAGGCTCTTTCAAGGGTTTTAAAGATTTTTAGTTATGAAGGACGAGCTGTCAGCAAAAGGAGCATGGGCTTACTACAGCCCAGCAGTTACACTGTGTTTTCTACTGATGAAGTACTAAATGACTGATTAAAAGGCTTGCTGTGTGTTGTCTCTAAGTTGCATTTTCCCTTGTGTGCATTCAGCAGCATCAGGAGACCAGTATCTATTTCACACTCCAGTTCAGAGCAGCCTACCACATCCTACTTCCTCCACCTGTGAAATGTGTTGCTTTGGTTGGTGCTTTGTGATTATGGACCATGAATTACTTACGCCCAATTTGGGCGTTGCCTGTAGTTCCTACCAAAGTGACCTTAAACCTATTGCTTCTTTTCCTTATGTTATTACCTTGACTTCTGGTGAAAGGGCTAAATTCACTTAGCTAGTAAAGGTGTTAAGCTACAGTATAATATTTATCCATCTTCATTAATGAGAGAGAGAAAAATAATAGGCTTGTTTCATGAGCAAGCTCATTGCTGCCACTATCCCAAGTAAAATACATATCTTTACCCTTGCCCTAGTAACTTAAACATAGAAAAGAAATAAAAATTTAGAACGACAAAGGAGGGTAAGATATGAATGAAAGGGTGAAGGGGTTTTTCAGCACAATCTCAGTCCGTGGAGATTGGGTGGGGGAGGGGAATGTTGCTAGAGGAAGTATGATGGGAAACAAAACCAGAATAAGCATTAGGCATAAACTTTCAAAATGGCCAGGTGAGATTCTAGTATGTAAATAGCTGATTATTCTTCTTAATCTGTTCATCTTCTGAACTAATTCATGGGACAATGTTTCTATTTTGAGCATCCAGTTCCCAAAATTGGTGGTAATTAGTGGCAAGCTGTGACATGTGCCTGTTGATAGTAACGGTGGACTCTTCATGCACCATGAAGTTTGGTGGTGTAACTGGGTGGGTAGCCTCCAAGCCTTGCACTCTATTTTGTTCTTGTAGAGTTGGCTTCTGTTATTTTGAAAGGGAAAAGGGACTACAAAAGAGCCTTCCGTGTGGTCTGCCTCAAGTAAGCCAGGCTCAGAAGGACTTTTCTAGTTAATGGAGAGGTATTTCCTTGTTGGTAACTTACATTTTCACAGATTTCAATCATCCAAACCAATATGTTTTCCCCCATATTAGCTATGTTCTCTATTTCAATGAGACGGGGAATAGGAGAGATGAAAAGGGGCTACAACCACTGTCTGTAAGAGACCAGTTGAAAAGAAACCTACATATAAATGTTGTTTGTTTATCCTCAGCCTGAAGTTAGGAAACACTGATCTAAAATAATACAAATAAATATAATATTAATTACGTTATAAATATTAGCAATAGAGATATGATAGCTAACATGTATCAAGCACTTCCAGCTGGTGGGACACTCAGTGTCCTTTACTTACTTATCCCATTTAACAACAAGTTAGAGGTAGGTGCTATTATCATTTCCATTTATAGATGAAGAAACTGCATCTTAGAAAGGTTAAGGAACTGACTCAAAGTTACACACCAAATGGAGAAGCTAAAATTGGAAACTGGATCTGTTAGATTTCAAAACAAATACTTCTAGCCACTCTACCATCTTGAAATAAAAAGAGCAGTAATATATTCTGCATATATGCATCTCATAATACATCTCTTTAAAGAAGAATCAGGGTAAGGGAAAAGGAAACTACTTTCTTACGTGCTAGTCACTATACCTCTTGCTTTACTTACATCTTGTTTCATCTTTATAACAACCAAGAGAAGTATTATATACATTTTATATTTTAGGAAACTGGGTTTCAGAGCAGTTAAGTAATGTACCTAAGGTCACAGAGCTAGTAAGTAATTGAGCCAGAACACAAATTCTTGTATGTCTGAATAAAATTGAAAAAGGTGGCTATCACTAGTCTTTCATACTTGTTTCTTTTCTCATTGGCCTATGTTGGGAAACGGCCAAGTTGTTATGAAAGCCAGCCTTACCAATGTGTAAACTTAATTGTTTCCCTTTAATGAGTAAGGAGAGAGACAGAGATAGAGACAGAAACAGAGATACAGGGAAAGTCAAAGACGGAGAGATTATGAGGAAAGCAATAATACATACCAGCTCTATTAGGAGTCACTCTAAATTATGATCTCTAGGTAAATAAAGGAACCTTAGATTTTGATAAAGCCTTATGTTTCATGTTCATTTCAACTCACAGTCAAAATTTTGTTTCTTTTTAATAAGAGATACATTCATCTCAGTAATTCACAGCAGTTTTTAATCTGCCTTCAATTTTTGTCCCTGACAAAACATCTCTTGTCTCTGGGAGATCTCTGAGAGATCAAATAGTGAGAAAGACACAATGTTGAAAAACAATCTTAGAAAAGATTTGTAGTGTTGAGTTTAGAGGATTTTCCACCACTCTTCTGATTTAGCATTGCATGTGCTAAATGATTAGTTTTGGTCATTAAATTAACCTCTTCTAACTTTTTCTGTCTTTTAGGATGATATTATTTGAACTTTTCTGCATATTATTACAAAATGCTAAATAAGAGTTCAGAAGTCTGCTCCTTACTTCCTCTGCTTTCTCCAAGCTTCTAAAATCCATAGCCAGCCTTTGGCTCATTTCTTTGCTTCCCTGATACTGCTGCATTATAAGAGAAAAGGGCAATATTTTTGAGGGTATGGGTAATGGAAGCATTTAAGGGACAATAGTAAATTCTTGTGGAGTGTGAGGCCAGAATGGTAGATGTGGGGTAGCATACTGATGGAGTGGATAGTGCATGCTTTTAAGACAGTTGCTTTAGTTATCATTGTGACTTCCAGGTACCAGACCTGCAACTAGTCACATAAAATATATGGGAATTAGTGTCTTCTTTTATTTCATTGTGATCTGGGTTGTGGGTTATAAAACTTACTTGATATTTACTATATCTATCCTATCTTAGTTTAATATTGAGAAAGACAGAGCCTACACAGGAGTGATGCTCTCTAGTTGCTATGAGGTTAATATGCACCTAGTAAATTTTGCCTGATTTACCAGCTTAAGATATGGAGTGAACTGAATGACATAAATATTTCAGGTTCCAAGGAAGTCCTCTTAAAAGTAGGAAAAACTTGGAAAATTGGTCCAAGAGACATGAATGCCATTTCTTGTTCCTCAGAGCTAAGCTCCAACAAAGAGTGCAAGAGATAGTTGGAAATGGAAATTTGAAGAACCATGCTACATATCTAAGATGAGTGAGAGGATTAATAATTGAGAGACTCTGACATTTCATCAAAGGACTTTAAAGATCAGGAAATGTAAAATTATGATCATTAATTTAACAGATATTTATGTATCATGTATTATATAACTTGATACAGATCCAGTTTCTGGTTTGCAATGGAAACAAACTTGCTTTCTCCTCTTATGGTGCATACATTCTAGCAGAGGGGAAGGATGATAAACTCATAAACATATGCATAATAAAATATCATGCACTGATAAGTGTTATGAAAAGAATAAAGCAGGAGAAGGGAACAGATGATGGATGAGAGGGGTGGATGAGAGGAAAGGGTGAATTATGTGGGATAGAGTGTTCAGGGAAGGCCTTAATAAGAGAAAGTCACATTTGAACATAGACCTAAATGATGAGAAAGAAGTAGCCCAATTACAACCTGGGGAAAGACATTAACCAGCAGGAGAAAAAAATAAGTTTCTGTTCATTAATGAGATGCAAGATGACCTATATTGCTGGGACATTGAGTGAGGGAGACAGTGGTAGAAGATGAGGTTAGAGAGGAAGGCAGGGCCAGATCTTATATAGACCATATTAACACATGCAGATTTTTTCCCTGAATTCTATGGGAAACAGACTACTAAGCCATATTAGAAACTGGAATAACTTTGTATAATTATGATGGCTACCTGAGTAGGATTTTGCTGATCAATCTATATTAAGCAAAAGTATGAGAACTTTTATGAAAAGTAGGTTTCCTAAATTAAAATTTTTCTGGCTTTATTGAGATATAATTGACATGTATTATTGTAAATTCAAGGTGATACACATGTATATTGTAAAATGATTACCACAATAAGGTTAGTTAACACATTCATCACCTCACATAACTACTTTATTTTTGAGATATTTAAGTCCTATTGCCTTAGCAATTTTGAGGTATATAATACATCATCATTAACTGCAGTCACCATGGTGTATATATTAGATCCCCAGAACTTACTCATCTTACAATTGAAATTTTGTACCCTTTGACCAACATCTCCTCATTTCTCTTTCCCCTGGACCCCTGGCAACCACCATTCTACTCTCTGTTCCTATGAGTTTAACTTTTTAAAGATTCCAAATATAAGTGAGGTCATACAGTACCTGCCTTTCTCTCTCTGACTCATTTCACTTAGCATAATATTTTCAAGGTCCATCCACGTTGTTTCAATGCTAGGATTTCCTTCTTTTATAGCTGACTAATATTCAATTATATAAATATATGAATATTATATATAATTTTTCTTATTCATCCATTGATGGACACCATTTAGGTTGTTTCCATACCTTACCTATGGTGAATAATGCTGCAATGAACATAGGAGTACAGGTATCACTTCAAGATCCTGGTTTCAATTCCTTTGGATAGATACCCAGAAGTGGGATTGCTGGATCATATGGTAGTTCTATTTCAATTTTTTGAGCAATCTCCATACCTTTTTCCATAGTGGCTGTACCAATTTATATTTCCACCAATAGTGCTCAAGGTTCCCTTTTCTCCACACTCTTGACAACACTTATTTCTTGTTTTTTGATGATAGCCATTCTAACAGTGAGGTTATAATTCATCGTTTTGATTTACATTTCCCTGATGATTAATGATGTTGAGTATGTTTTCATGTGCCTGTTAGCCATTTGTATGTCTTCTTTGGAAAAAAATTGTCTTTTCCCTTCCTCTGACAATTTTTAAATTGGATTTTTTAACTTTTTGAGTTGTATTAATTCATTATATATTTTGAATATTAAATCTTTATCAGATATATAATGTGCAAATATTTTCTCCCTTTATATAGGTTGCCTCTTCATTTTGTTGACTGTTTCTTTTGCTCTGCAGAAGCTTTTTAGTTTGATGTAATTCTACTTGTTGCCTTTTGCTTTTGTTCCTTGTACTTTGGGTGTCATAGATAAAAAAATTGTTGCCAAGATGAGTGTCAAGAGTTTTTCCTTATGTTTTCTTCTAGGAGTTTTATAGTTTCCAGTCTTACATTTAAGTCTTTAATTCATTTTGAGTTAATTTTTGTGAGTAGTGTAAGATAAGGGTCCAATTTCATTCTTCTGCATGTGGCTATCCAGTTTTCCCAACATCATTTATTGAAAAGACTATCCTTCCCCACAAGTATTTTGACTCCCTTATGAAATATTAATGTGGCATGTCTGTATGGGTGTATATCTGGGCTTTCAATTCTGTTCCATTGGTCTACACACACGCACACAATTTTTTTCTCTCAAAGCCAAGGAATGAATTTAAAAAGATTATTTACACCATCAATCTCTCTCTCCTTTTTTGCTCTCCCTGACTCCCTATCTAAAGTAGAAGATCTTACAAACTCATCTCTTTACTTGGTGTGTGCTTTATCTTGGCATCTGATGCTGGTTGAAGTAATTGAAGAAGAAAAGCTGTGTGATGACTCATAGTGTTGTTTTCTTGACTGGGCCATTCTTAAGTACAGAAAAGATAGAGGGGGAAAAAAAACAGATACACGAAGCCTCTGAAGAAAATAATCATTATAAAGGGTTGCAAATTTGGAAATTTTAGTATTGTGGGTCATAGAAGTCGTACCACTTCACCTTCAAGAATGAGAGCTAGCATTTCTTAACCACCCACAAGCTAATGCTGAGAAATCTCTCATGTAATTCTTGAATAGTTTCAAATGTGCTGGGTTTTGAAAGGTATAATTAAAGCTTATTATTCTCTCTTTCTTTGTCTACCAGCTGTCGGATCACAGGAAGAAGGAAAACAAGATTTTTTTCTTTAATCAGTGAAAGTATTTGCTGGTTTTAAACAGAAATTGTTCCTTTATACATTAAAATCCCTCATATCTCTTTAGATCAAGGGATATTGAGATGAGTTACAGTCAAATGAAATTTTAAACATTTAGTCTGGGAAAAGTCAATGAAGAGATTTAACGATATTATCATTTAAAAATGGGTTTTACAAAATAGTAAAGCTTGAAGTTGAGGTGGAAACCTGTGAGGTAGTTTCAATCCCATTTGCTATCAAAACTAATATGCACACATATGAGCATATCATATGTTACCATGTATATATCCTTTTCACTTCTCCAGATCGTAAAACTCTTCTTTGGGGATTTTTTTTAACTTTTTTTCCTTGCTGATTGTAGGAAGTGAGAGTTATTAAAATTATTTAAACATATTAATCAATATTTTATTTTATTTTTTACCTACCAAAAATGACAGTTTGAACTTCTTTTTAGAAAAATGAGTGTCTTGCAACCATTATTCATTTATAAATATTTATTAATTTACAAATATTTTTTGAGTGTCAGGTAATTTTAACAGTTTTCCATTAGACACACTATAAGAAGTTAAGCCCCTTCTTGTTTGTTCTCTCCAAACTTTCTCTCAGTGTGAAATATTGGGGCAAAATATGAATACCATGGTATTTGACTTTGACTGGGAAATCATAGCTTTCAACAGAATTGTGTCCTTTAGGGTTTGGGGAGTTTCAAAATCACATAAGTTTTACTTTAGATCTTCTTGGTCTCATCTATCTCCAGGGCCTATGGCTACTTGTTTCACCCTAACTACTGCTTTGATGACCAAATCAAAGTGGTAACTACTCAACTTCATGCAGACACAATCCAACACTTTATCTCATGCTCAAATCACTTGTTTCTGAACTTCTATTCCTAGAATTGTCCATTGTGGTGAGGCATGAGATGCCACAGGACTTGCAAGGGTTTAAATGCCCCTTGGGGTAAAATTAAGTGAATAGGGGACAGGAGCCAGTGCATAAATTCTTTTTCCTTTCTCTGCCACACAGTTCTGTGATGCAATAGTTTATATGATTTTTCAGAAGATGGTATCAAAACATTAAGCAATCTGTAGGTCTTGATACCCATCAGCAACCATATAGTAACACATCCTCTCATATTTACTCTTCTTATTTTCCTACCTCATTCCCATTTTCCCTCATCCCTGCTACCTTGAAATTGCACTTCCTAAAACTTTAGTAACACAGAACTTTTACATCAGACTGTGCTTTCTGGGAACCCAGGATATGAAAGGATATTGAAGCAAAAGCAATCAGACCTAATTTTTCTACAAGTGCTGCAATCTGACACAGACTTCTAATTTTCCTGTAAATTAGATGACCATCTGTGGTAGTAATTAGGGCTGTTCATAAATATTCTAGACTTCATCATTCTCGGCACATGGTAGGATTGCACTTCCCAGTCTTCTTGAAGTTAAACATGGCCATGTGACTGATTATAACTAATGAAATGTGAGCTGAAATTACATGTGTCTTTTCATATCAGAAACCTTAATAGCCAGTGTCAATTTGCCACACTGTTGAGATAGAATCTCTGTCAGTGTGGGTCCCAAGTGACTACAAAAAGCAATGCCTCCATCTGACCTGTGTTGGACATGTGGCACGAATAAGAAATAAAACATTTATTGTGTCAAGCCACAGAAATTTGAGGTTGTATGTTCCCTCATCATAACCTATTTCATGCTGACTTTATATAGCATTCTCCCTTCCCAAAGTGGAGGACACAACACATCACATTTAGAAATTTGATCGCTTACTGTCTATGGCTCTATCTTTTTTTCCAAAGTTGAATTATAGTTGCTGTACAATATTATATGTTACATGTGTATAATACAGTGATTCACAATTGTATATGTTACATTCCACTTATAGTTATTATAAAATACTGGTTATATTCCATGTATTGTACAATATATTCTTGTAGCTTATTTATTTTAAACATCATAGTTTATACCTCTAAATCCCCTACTTATATCTTGCCCCTTCCTCTTCCCTCTTCCCACTGGTGACCACTAGTTTGTTTTCTGTATCTGTGAGTCTACTTCTTTTCTGTTATATTCACTAGTTTGTTATAATTTTTAGATTCCACATGTAACTGATATCATATAATATTTGTCTTTCTCTGACTTATCTCACTTTATTGCTCTATGTCTTTAAAAAAATAAAACTGCCACTATGATTCATGGTGACTTCTTTTCACCATCCTGGGAAATCACTAGTGTAAGTAACTAGAACTATTTCCATATATGTCTCATGCAAAGAACATTTCGAATATTGCTGGCATGAATGAATATTTTCTCAATCACTCTGAAATAGGTTTCTAAACTGCTCTCTATTCTTTGACAAATTATTGACATTAAAATTTCCATTAAAAGTAAAACTCAAAATTAGATTGTTTTTGGACATGTCTTGATTTCCAATAGCAAGAAAACTTTTACGATAAAAACGTGTGATAAAAAACAATTTCTTCTGGAAACGAAACTGTCAGATAGATCTCATGAGTGCATTCAGATGAGTGAAATCATTTATGCTGACAATGAAATGAGTAAAAAGCTGCCTTCAATGGGAGAATCGGTCTCTCTTAAAATCTTATAAAAGGCTCAAGGAATCTGAAATAAGATTTAGTATCTTCATTTAACAAAAACACTGTCTTACTCCATGTTCATTGGCACTGATACTCTTTTTTGACCTACATACAATTAATCAGATCAAGACTTAAGGTCAAAAAAAAAACAGGCTTATTCTCCTTGGCTTCCTCTGTCCTCCTGGGTCACCTTCTTCTGGCCGCTAGGCAGTTCAGTAGCACCCTACCTCTTCCTTAAAAGAAAGTAATAACCAACATTTACACAGTGCTTACTGTGTTCCAGGCACTATGCTAACTACTCTTTAATTCTTATAACAACCCCATGAGTTAGGTATTAATATTATCTCATTCCTTTTTTATAGTCAGGGAAACTGAGGCTCATAAATTTTAAGTCTCTTGTCCATGATTATGTTAATTAGTAGGTGAAAAAGCCAGGATTGAAACTCAGGCAATGTCTGGAATCATGTCCATGCAACGTACCCAAGGGTTCCAAAGGAAAAGCCAGAAGGAGCACAGTGTATGACAAGAAACTAAGAAACCCATTTATTTCTGGGAATGCAAGCTAAACGCTTTAATGGCCAGACACATACTGTGCCTGTGGGAAGCTTAGTGCAGGAGAGTAGGGAGCAGGGGAGCCTCTGATAAACTGGAGGTTACATGCCCTAAGTTCAGCCAAAAGAAATGTAGCTTTCAGTCCTGGCTTTTTGTCCTCCGAGAGTTGTCTTTTCATTACTGAATACCTACGTTATTACCTTTAAGTGTGCTCAGTCTACTTTAAAGAGGAAGTGCACCAAAGGTCATAATTCTGAATATTCCTTTAAAGAACTTTTTCATCTTGTACAAATGTAACTTCATACTCCCACAGAAATATTGATTTCATAACTATATTCAGACTAGAAGGCCTTTGAGAGAACCCCAGAATCCAGTTAAGAAGTTTCAGCACTCCAGAAGAACACAGGACAGAGAAGGGCCGCATTGAAACATATAGGAAGAGAACTTTTCCTTTTGCCTGTGTTTTCTCCTACCCAAAGTAAGCACAGCTCAGCACCAAGAGAGACCCCTTTGGCAGTGCTTTCTCTGCTGGGGAAAGGAGGGAGAGGGGGGTGCATCTCATGCAATGCGCTGGTTTAATTCCTTCAAGATGGCCTGAAGATTGTTAGAAACTGGATTTAGCATCTGTTAGTGGTAGCTTCCCACAGAATGAGTTTTAACCCCTATCTGACCTGTGTACGTGTGTGTATACTGTTCAGTAAATCAGAAGCAACTACCTTTTCTTTGTATCTCTATTTGTGTATGTCTAATTGTTCTTGCCCCTAGTGAAAGTTAACAACTGGAGTCACAGTAGTTGCAGGGTTTTTTTCCATAGTTGAATGGAACTTTAATAATTCTTAGTCACTCACAGATAGCTGATAGAACACTGATTAACATTTCTTATCTTTCCTTTCTGTCCCTCTGCAAAGTTTTCTTCAACTCATTTGGGAAAGGCAACCATGCATTATTTATATGTAAGTTCACTAATTTGATCAACCTTTTTAGATAACCCTGGGTCAACTGAAATTTGACTTATGGGGCAACCACCCATAGACAGTCACACAGATGCACCTGCATGCACTTTTCTCCACTGTCATATCAATGGGCCATAACCCCCTTGAAAAAATTCGACCTCTAGAGGTGAGGAGGATGTTAAGTATCTGCCCATTCATTTCAAAAAACAAAACAAACAAACAAAAAAAAACAGTGCCAATCGATGTAGATTAGAAAGTGGACGGGCTTATTTCTTATAGGTCAAATCACATCATCTCTTACTAATAGCTTCTGGTCACTACCAATTTGGTTTGGATTTGAACAAATTATTCAGAGTTTAATGACTGTTTCTCATTATCTATTCTTCTTTCTTTTGCCTTCTTTAGGAAATCAACCCAGAACACTTCTGTTCACAATGTTATATTTATACAATGCCTTACTTTTTATACAGTAATCTCTCAGGGAAGAATTGCTGCACATTTTCCATATTGTACATTGAGTAAGAAGCATTTTTTTTTTGGCCCAAATCATTCAATCGTTTAACATAGACTGGAAAACACAACTAGGATTGGTTTTAATTGTGACACCCTATGTTTCACAGCCAAAGCTAATCTTTGTAACAAATAGGTTAGAAAACATTGAAAATATTTTGTATGAATGATTTCTCTTTGGAGCACCTCAAGGCATGAATCTTGTAGAATAAAAGCAATTTCTGCCAAAATAGTAAGACAGTGTTTGACATGCCTTCCCTCACAGCGGGTGGTATGTTATGGACTGTCAACTAAAATTATCAAGAAAAATGTTATCATTGGCGATTGTATGTGATGCTTTCTAGAGCAATCTAATTTTTTTCCATCTGAACCCTAATTTAGAGATCCCATGGAGCCAATACTTTAAATCTATCAATCATTAATTGAGGCAAAAAAGAAACTATTCTCAGATTAGTTTTTATTATAAACCAATTGTTACCTTAAGCAATTTTCAACTGATTATTCAATTTTAGTTGAAAATATAATAAAAAGTTCCACGCAATTATCCATAGATTTTTTCCCCTCTTATAACAGGGCAATTAAAGAAGTGTTAGCTAGAATATGAAATCATGAAAACCAGTTGCAGGGATGAAGTAACCAAGATGAATAAAGGGTCTGAGTTGTTCTCCAGCATCCCTTGGTAACTCAGAGGCACCATGAAAGAGAAGCTGCAGATCTCTTGATTCCTAGCACTATTCTGTGTTTACTTACTCACTCGCTCTCTTTGTCACAACCACTGTATTTCATCAACATTTTCAGTTACCTGATAAAAATGAGTTTCCTTAATGATTAAATTTAATTTTTCAATGGTCATTCTTTCCTTTTTAAAGGACTAAAGCAACCATTAGAACAAGAATCAATTGGTCAAGAAGGCTTGCAAATATTTTAAAGAACTGTTCTAGTGTGAGTGATTTTAAGAATAAACCTTGACTCCCCAATGTGAAAGATATACGAAAAAATTGAAGACGATGGAGAGGAGATAAATTGAAATACTAATGTGTTTGAAAGTGGACATATAGAAAGAGGTTAAAGGAGTTGAGATTAGTGAATCATAAACTCAAAATTTATGAGTTGTAGTTTAGTAAGTTTTCAAGAACAAGATGGTGCATTTTGAATATGATGACCAGCTAACATGCTTTGTTTTCCTGGAGGTTGAAGGACAGGAAAATTCAGAATTAAGGAAGGTATTAGGTTAGTCAAAAAGAATTTATTGATCTCTCATAGTGTGGAACACAGAATTCTGACTCCTCAAATTTCCACCCTCTATTGTACATGTCCTGTGTAATCTCCTCCTCTTGAGTGAGGGTGGAACAAAGAACCTGTGACTATAATGAGATCGTATATTCTTGATTTTGTTACATTATATTGTAAAATGAATTTTTCAGATGTAATTAAGTTCCTCAATTAATTGACCTTATGATAGGGAGATTAATCAGATGGACCTGACTTATTCACCTAAAACTAGGTCTAGAATTCACCATGAAGAAGTCAGAGATTTGAAGCATGAGAAAGATTTGATGCAATGTTCATGGCTTGAAGATGAAGGGTGTCATGTGGCAAGGAATGTGACTGATAGCTGTAAAGAAAAACAGACTTCAGTTCCAGAGTCATTAGGAAACTAATGACTTCTGCCAATAATAAGAAGGTTCTGGTAGAAGTTTTTCCCCCACATCCTCCACACATGAACTCAGCCTAGACAACACCTTGATTTCAGGATGTATCCTGCTGGAGTCTTCATCCATGGAAACTGTTAGATAATAAATTTGTGTCATTTTAAGTTGCTATGTTTGTGGTAATTCATTATGTATAAATAGAAGACTAATACACACAGGGTGTATAGTAGTAAAATTACTTAGAATACATGTTTTAAAAACATACCGTCACTTAGAGTGACAATCTCCAGGTTCATCCATGTTGCTGCAAATGGCATTATTTTTATTATTTTTATGGCTGAGTAGTATTCAATTGTATAAATATACCTGGAGATTGTCATTCTAAGTGAAATAAGCCAGAAAGAGAAATAAAAATGACATATGATATCACTTATAAGTGGAATCTAAAAAAAAAAAGACGTACTTATTTGCAAAACAGAAACAGACTCAGACATAGAGACCAAAACTTGTGGTTACCAATGGGGAGGGGCGTGGGAGGGGATAAACTGGAAGTTAGAGATTTGCAGATACTAACTGATACATATATATATATATGTGTGTATATATATATATATATATATATATATATATATATAGAGAGAGAGAGAGAGAGAGAGAGAGAGAATAGATAAACAAGAAGTTCATGATGTATAGCACAGGGAACTATATTAGATATCTTGTAGGAGCTTATGGTCAAAAATAATATGAAAATGAATATATGTATGTTCATGTATGACTGAAGCATTGTGCTACACACCAGAAATTGACACAGCATTGTAAACTGACTCTACTTCAATAAGAAATATATATACATACAAAAAAACTTTTAAAAAACCCATATGTCATCAAATAGGAGAGACAATAAGGCAGACTTCTATCAGATTAATTGAAATAGCATGGTTTCCCTTGTTCTATTATGAAAAATGGTAGTATTTCCCTCTGGTGATAATTATCAAGAGATGACTAGACAGCTATCTGTTTACATCAGTTTGGGAAAAGCCTGTCTAAAAGGCAGGGTTGGAGTGAAGACTTTAAAAACTAGTTCACAGAATTTACATTGACCACGTACACATTTTTAAATCTCTGGGATTTTTTTCTTCCTGAGAAAAAATTTCTGCACTAATTTTCTTCATTGGCCTTCCAGATCCACTCTCTATTCTTTTCTGTCCTGCTCCATGCCTTAGGAGGGTGACCCTAAATAACTATCCCCTTGAATCCCTTGATCTCCTGCTTCTATGGGATTCAGTCAGTGGGAGCCAATAACAGGGGATGGGAAGGTGGAGGGAGAGTGAAATCCAGGTACTTCTGCACTTCTCCTTCCCTCTCCTAGCCTCACTCCTCATGTCCCTCTGCAACTCTGTCTCCCACTAGGCTGTTCCTCCTTCCTCCATGACTCCAGCTCTCAGCTTGTTTGCATAACACTTTTCCCTCTAACCTAGAGGTGATACTAGCTTCCCACTACTATTGGTCGTTTTGGAGTACCTCACGATTTGCTGTTTGTTCTCCTAACTCTGTGTGATGGACTGAAAGTTTGTGTCTCCCCAAAATTCATACATTGAAATTCTAACCCCTTATGTGTACCTTTGAGAGGTAATTAAGTTTAGATTAGGTCATGAAGATGGGATACTCATGATAAGATTAGTGGCCTTACAAGAATCCATGTGCGCCTACTGGGGAAAGTTCATGTGAGCACACAGGAAGATGGTGGCTGCCTGTAAACCAAGAGAAGAGGCCTCAGAATGAAACCTACTTGCAGGTAACTTGATCTTGAATTTCTAGCCTCCAGAACCATGAGAAAGAAATTTCTATTATTTAAGCCACTTAGTCTATGGTATTTTGTTATAGCAGCCTGAGCTGACAAAGACACTGTGTACACACCTTTAGAAATAGAACCCTCATTAAAGTATGTTTTTGTAAACATCTGAGTGTTCACATGTAAACATCTGTTCTCTACCAGAATCCTGAGTGGCGCACAATCCAGGCCAACTATCTGCTAATTTTGTCTTGCCAAAAATTGTACCTGGCCCTTCTTTGAAGACTGCAAGTTGAAATGCATCAAGATACTGAGTTTTGTTTTCAGTGCTGTGACGTCAGCTGGCAGCAGCAAGGGGTGGATGGAGATTGATATTTATATGTTTGAATTGTCAATGCTACTCTTCAAAGACTGCTTAATTTTCTTTTTTGGACACTCTAAGGTGGGAATGCTTATTCTATGCTCTGATGGTTTCTTCCATGTGGAGGGACTTTTACTAGCTAGATCATTCCTGGCTTCTTTTTGTCCCCTCATTCATTCTTCTGATGGATATGTTTCATGGTAAATTTGGAAACAATAAATTGAGCAAGAGCCACTCAGCTTCTGCTTTCCTTTAGGTAGCTGGCCTTCCCGCAAAGTGGATGCATTCTGCTCCACTCTCATGTTGGGGCACTTCTCCCAGTCATCCACTGATATGACTGGGGCTGGGGAGGGGGTAAGGGAAGTACACTGACTGATTCTGCGATTCAATATTAGAAAGTTGTTTAGCTTTCAAATTAGCTTTTAAAAGAAATTAAGGTGGTAAAGAGAGATGCTATTTATTTAGGCCACTGCAGACCTCAGCAGTCTCTTTGCCTGATCACTGCCACTAGATTAAGTTTCCCGGACCAAATGATCTTTTTTATTTTTATTTCTCTCCTGTAAGTTCCCTTCAAAGTGATCAGATATATCTACTTTAGTTGTTATATATGCAGATAACTGTAAGAAGGAACATCTTACATGCTTTTAAAGCAATTGTTTTTCTTTAGAATGGGTTCTTTTTTTAATAACAAAGATATGATACTTAGTTAAATGTGAAACAACAAACTATTAAATCAAGAAGTAAAGAAATACAAAGATATAGGCATAATAAAGCAACTTTCATTCTAAACTTTAAAAAGCACATTTAAACAGATCACAACTGGATTTTCAAATGACAATATGCAGCAATTTCACAACAGGAAGTTAGAGTCCTGGCAGATAGTAGAAAAAATGAGGAAGAAGTATTGAGAGAGGGGATCCTTCTTCAGCACAGTTTTCACAGCTACTGGCCTGGTAATTGCTTTAATTTATTTAGGGTATAATTTTGGGGAAATCTCTAGGGCAAGTAAGTTATCTTTATTTTTACTTTTTAACTGCCAAGAATCAATTTTCTTGCTTACTCCCAACAATCCCATCTTTTAGAATAATGAAATTTTATGGAGTCATCACTTGCTTTTTGTAGGCTGGTGACATTTTCCTGCCCTTCTATAGACATTCTGATTTTTGACACTCTGAACACTTCTGACCTAGTTAGTTACAACTTTCTCTAGTGTCTAATTTTCTGTAATGTTCCCTTTAAACTTTTGACCCTGTTTTGGGATGGTGGTGCTCATATTAAGCACAGAATTTGATAATCACAGAGTAGCATTCAGATATTTTTGTTACTACTTCTTGCATCAGTCTATTGCTTGAGGCTTTTTTCCCTCTAATGTGGATCATCAGAAGTCTGTGCCATATTATATCTCATTTTGAACCACAGAACTGAGAATGTATCATTACATACTGAAATTCTTGGACTCTTCTCCTGAAACCTATTCCATTTCATCTCACAACTGCATTTATTACACAGTAATGTAATTACATGCATCATTCTTATAGGGATTTGAAATGTTCACTTCAAGTGTCTTGAAGCTGTAGACATTTTCACCAGGTTTTTAAAATAGCTGAAATTATCAGCATCTGAACATTGTATACCAACTTAGGGCATAGCTTCTATGCCTAAATAAGACTAAGACTTTACAGGAAGGACAATCAAAAACTGAACATTTGTTATAGTGCCTGTAGCAGAGGGTTTGCATGGCTTACTGCAATTTTTATTACAGAGCATTGCCTATGTCCTTAGAGAGTTGTAGCATTTAGAACCACTTTTATCCTGCTGCCCTGTCTAATAATCTAAAGAACATCTGACAATTACAAAGGGCTTTGCATCCCAAAGGGCTTTACAAACTACACATGTGCAGGAATTACCTCAACACTGAACGGCATCTTGCTTTAGGGATGAGTCTAGGGAATCTTTCATGACTACAACTAGCCAGACCTTTGAGTTTATGACTCTTTCTAAAGACAAAGGCAACACATACATCAATTTTGCAGTAGTTTGACTCTATATTGTGCAGGAAAGAAAAGGTCACATGTCCAAACTGATAGCAGCACTTAGGAGATTTTTTTTAGAGATGGTATATCAGTTTTCTCTTTGAGTAGGAGAATTTTGTGTAAACATTTGTTTGAATATGACAAGGTATCATGAACCTTCTTTGAAGCACTTGCTTCACTAAACCACATTTCTGCATGAGCTTTTCCTTTCCCTGAGACCCAGTTTTATTTTGGGAATCAGGTATCATGTTAGCCACCTTAGATCACGTTCCAGCCTTACTACCAACTGCCTTTCTAATTCTAGCCCTTACCCTCATTCCACTTCCTTGCATTTCAAGTTAGTTGGAAATGGGAAAATTGTAGAATTAGGAGAGAGATTAGGAGTGATTACAGCTATCATTTATCAAGTGCTTTTTATTAGCTAAGTTAACACCAGGTGACATAAAAAATAAATTTAAGAATTCCTCTGGCTTCAAAAGCATTACTGAACAAAAAGAATGAAGCTGGAGGAATAACCCTCCCAGACTTCAAACAATACTACAGAGCTACAGTAATCAAAACAGCATGGTATTGATACAAAAACAGACATATGGGTCAATGGAACAGAATAGAGAGCCCAGAAATAAACCCACAGACATGGATATGGAAACAACCTAAATGTCCAGATGACTGGATAAAGAAGCTGTGTTATATTTATACAGTGGAATACTACTCAGCCATAAAAAAGAATAAAATAATGCCATTTGCAGCAACATGGATGGACTTGGGGATTGTCATTCTAAGTGAAGTAAGCCAGAAAGAGAAAGAAAAATACCATATGATATCATTTATATTTGGAATCTAAGAAAAAAGACAAACAGATTTATTTACAGAACAGAAACAGACTCACAGACATAGAAAACAAACTGTGGTTACTGGGGGAAGGGGTGGAAATGGATAAATTGGGGTTCTAGATTTGCAGATACTAACTAATATATATAAAATAGATAAACAAGTTTCTTCTGTATAGCACAGGGAACTATATTCAATATTTTGTAGTAACTTATGGTGAAAAAAGTACAAAAATGAATGTATGTATGTTCATGTATGACTGAAGCATTGTGCTGTACTACTGTGCACCAGAAATTGACACAACATTGTTTTTGATATATATTCCTCTGGCTTCATACAATAGAATCTATTCAATAGGTGAAGGAAGTGGGGGTGTTCCTGATATAGTAATTTAAAAACCCAGGCTGTCAGAGGCTCTGCAACCTTCAGCAAGTGGCACCGCCTTCCATCTGGCACATACAGGGAGACTGGAGAATTTTGCAGGAGGTTTTTATAGGGTCGGACTATAATTGGCATACAACACACACGTCTAAATTACAATGGTCACAAGTCTATAAAGTTACCACCCTTAAATGTAATTGAGGCTGAGAAATGTAGACTGGCTGTGTACCTAAGAGAATAGGGAAACAGGTTTGGTGAAAAGAGATCCCATCTGTGCCATACCTAATATGTACTGTGCATGTGCTTAGTATTTTCTTATATTATATTGTTTAATTTCTACACAAACTGTGCAGGATTGATTTTATTATACCCATTTAGAGATGAGAAAAAGTGTAGCTCAAACTGCTGGTACAACTGACCCAAAGTATTTTGGCCTGTAAATGTTACAGCTGTGGTTTGTACCCAGGTCTGGTGCCAAAGCCCTGGTAAATTACCAGGTCTAAGTTATATCCACACTCAGATTAAAAAATATGTCTAAGCCTATTACCGTCTTCAAAAAACCCAAGGATGGAAGCTTTACAACTTTCTTTGATAGCTCATCCCAGAGTCTTTTCATTTGAAGATTAAAATGTTCCTCCTTATGTCTTATATAAACACATTTGGAATTACTTATTTTAGAATGTTTCAAAAAATTCAAAGAGAAAAATATAAATCTCTCACAACATTACAACCCGACAATAACTACTGTTAACCTATAGTTGTATTTCTGGAAATTTAAGTACATTTTGTTCTACAGAGTTAAATCCTGCTATACATATTTTATTTCATCATGCTCCTTTTGTAAACTAAAAAGCCTACCATGAAAAAGTCTCCAGTTCATAAGACACTCTTCCAACGTATCACTTTTTACTAATAATGTCTGCAAGATATTTTTTCTTAGTCTGTGACATTATTTACTCAATCAATAAATAATTTCCGGACATTCCAGTTGTTTCTAACATTTTGAAATTTTTTCAATGATGCTGCTACAAAGATACCAAATAACTCCATGTATATTTTGAAGATGAGGATAACATCCAGTCCATTCTTGGTCTCATTACTTCTCCAAGGTCAGAACATTATTTGTGTATTGATCTCAGGTATGGTGAGACCTGAGATAGTATTGATGAAAGACTTTTGGGTATCTCAGAGAAAGTTAGGCTATAAATCGAGTTGTTTTTATTACAATGAAGCATAGAGAGCTCAAATGGTTCTGATAATTTCTATGGAAAATACAGAATGAAATTTTTTTTTACCAATCTAATGTCATATAGCTTTATAAAGTAGGTCAATATCACTAACTTGCCACGGGTAGAAGAAGCTAATTGATTTTGCTGCCACCTGTGAGCACAAATAAGCAGCAGGTCTCAGACTGCTTACTGGTTGCCTTGACAGAGTATGTTTATTTAGCATTAGCAAACTCAAGAAAAATTATCTTAGTTTCACATTGCTTTATTACTCCTAATGGCTTATTTCAACAAACAATTTAGTCCTGTGGAACAGACTGGATGACTAATGTTGTCTGTCGGCACAGACTCTGGCAGAATGTTGTTCTCAGCATCAAAGCAAATAGTTGCTGAGCTGTCCACAGAATTCATGACACCACAGAATGCTTGATCCCAGGAAGTTTACCATTACTGTTAAACATAGTCCATATCCCCAACACATCTGAAATATTACCAAACATGGATAGTATATAAATGTGGGGATGAAATAAAACACACATATGCAAATATACTGATTACTCCATGTACAGAGATAACATCTTTACCAGTGTAATCTCTGAGATAAAAAGGGAATGTTTTCTAATCCAGTAAAGCACAAGTGCCAGGGTACTCCCATACACTCTTGGCAGAGAGGTAGTGTAAATTGATACAAACTCATTGGAAGGCATTCAGGAAGTATTTATTAAAATTCAAAATGTACTATGTAATCAACAAGCAATCTCATCTATAAGATTCTACTCTTAGAAGAAGCAGTAATAAAATAGATAAGTAAAGATATTTATGTGCAAGGATAGTTACTAAAGTTTTTTATTGTAATAATAAAACAAAAACATACAAAAAACTTGGAAGAACTTAAATTTCCATTAATAAGGGGTGATAGAGCCTTCAATGGACTATTATGTAGTCATTGTGTAAGAGTGGTGTAGAACTATATATGCTAGGTTGGAAGGTTGTTCATATCTTACTGTTAATGAAAATGGAAAATTATAATATGAATGCATTTTTGTAAATAAAACATATATTCTTGCATATCTATAGCTAAACAGTTCTATATTGATATTGATGCCAATATGAATAAATTTGATGCTTATAAAACAATAGGGGAAGAATAGAAGAGCAAAAACCAAAGTTTTCACAGTGCTTTCCTCTAGAAAGTAGGAATGGAAAGACTTGAGTTGTAGCGGTCGGGGTTTTACATATATACATTATAAGCATGCATACATATATACAAATACATACATATATGCATATATATTATATTTTACAGATTTATGGATGATTTTTCACTTACTTTTCATATTTTCATATTTCCACTGTTATTGAATTTCATTCATTCATTTATTCCAGGGGTGTTAGAGACCTATCTTGACTCAAAATTTGATTAAAATTTTAGGCCATAGGAAGATGACTATTGCTAGATCTTTATCGGTAATTGGATCAGATTTTTGAAAATCTAGTTTAGGATTTATTAGTGTAGGTATTGAGACAGAATGACATGGATGCATGAAGTCAATAGCAATTCTACAAGTTTAATTTTAATCAATGGCCACCACCCCTTAACCTATCATATCATTTACCAAGACTAAAAAAGTAGTCCACCAGTTTGGTTAGCATTTCATTTTGCTCTTTTCCCCTTCATGCCCTTTGCTCATGAGCAGTGCAATGGCTGGACACATTGAAACAGAAGTATTTGTGATTCTCAATAAGCCACAAACCGGAGAACTGGATGAGAGTTTATCCTGGGTAAATAAGAATTGACCCTCCTTTGCAAATAGTAAGAAAAAATCTGTTAGTTGTACTTTAAAACTGAAAGGGATTAGATAAGAGCTCCATAAAATATTGAGTATTAGAGATAGCCTTTTTGGATCACTAACTGGAATTCACTTTTCAGTGGAAATGACCAGAGAAAACTAGAGAATCGAATATTTTGCCCCAATATTTTGTTGCTGATAAATGAAACATCATCACAGCAGGAAATACCAAAAATACCACATTAAACTGGTTTCTGTAACAAAGTAATGGTATCCTGAGTGACCCATCGTCCTACATACTACAGTAGCTTGCTACAATTGTCCTACTTCCCTGACACATTTTTGGAGACATGTTGCTTAGCTTTCATTGCTAGTGTGGACAGATTTTTGAGTAATAGAGACTTACAAATAAATTACAAGTACACAGATGGCCATATGCTGGAGAATCTCAATATGGATCTGCCAGTCCTCATAGGAGCAATACTTGGGAAGGAATTGTCCTAGGGAGATGCCATCTCTCATTTAGATGTACAAAGTGATTAGATGTAGTTGAGCTAATATTAATAATATTACCAAGAGCAAAACTTGATTGAAGGCTTTTTATGTACTGAAAACTGTGTTAGACATTTTATCTTAATTAACTTATTTAATTAGAGTAGCTCTATGAAATATCATTATTCTCAATTCATAGATGGGGAAATGGAAGTTAGAGAAGTTAGGTAACTTGCCTGAATATCACATGATAAATTAGCAGTTGAGTAATATTTCAAACCCAGGTCTGTTGGATTCCAAATCCCATGCTTTTAATTCATGAGTCCCTTATATTGTCTCAATAGTAGGCACATTATTTGATGGACACTATACATGCAATAGCTTTTGGCAAGTTGATCAAACAATATAAGAGCAATTTACACCATTTTTTAATATATTTTGACTAACATTTTGGGGACAAAACTGTTAATAAACTAGCAATTCCTTGCCTTATATTTATGTAGTTATCACTTCTATTTTAAGAGATGTCCCGGAAGGATTTACATAGTGTTTTAGTTTTAATTAATTTATCTTTCAGTCAACTACATTTAAAAACTAATTAAAAGACAATAAATGTCCCTCTAAATTCCCCTTCCATCCTTTCTACCTTAACAGTTGGGCCTGAGACGCTACAGCAAATGACACCTTGCCTTCTTCATTTTGGATTAATACAAAGAGGAGGGTGAGGAGATCAATCAGATGAAGACAGTGAGATTGGAGTATTTTTTCTCTATACTCTCTCTCTTTGGGGTCACCATGGACTAGTTGCGTCCATAAAGAGGCCACATAGTTACTCCATCTCAAGGTTATTATCACCATTCATCTCCCCTGGCCAATTTAGACCTCTCCTCCTCACTCTTTTTTGGTCCCAGGAGTTTGCCTTATCCTTTCTAGTGGTATTCCTTCATACTTCTTATATTTTTGAAAACATTCCCTATTTTAAACTCTGTTCAAATTCTTCAGTTTGTATGAACTGACTAGTTTTAGGCCCAGACACTGATTGATGCACATGTACGTCACTCTGTAAACCATGTACCTGGTTAAAAAATTTGATCTTCCCAGGGAAAACTGGATTATTTTTAGGTTGAAGGTATAGCAATAACAGAGATAGTCCTTGATAATATTTCTAAGCAAAATTTCAAGGCCCAAGTTATCACTTTACCTGGAGCTTCTTTTCTTCCTATTGTATCAGTTTGATTTCCTGGAATGACCCTAAGTTTCCAGTACGATGGAAGACGCTTTTGTCTGCCTGGAGGTACTGTGAGCAGAAAGCCTCAGTGAAAGATTGGACCTCCATACTTTTCGTGGAAATCAGAATCTTTCCTTATCAAAATTATATCATTCAGCTATGTTGTGACTAGACAAATGAGGTTAATCTCCTTAGCTGTCATGAACTTTCTGTCATATTACACACTTACACAGTGGCATAAGCCCTGACTCAACTTTTTTCTTCAAAGTGGTTTTATAATTGATTTGTATGTTTCTGCACACGTGTATGGAAAGCAACATGGTAGCAAAAGGAAGCTGAATTTTATGTACAAAGTCTGTTAGAGACTCATCTATAAAAAAGTAGGTGAGAGTAATCCTTGCCAGGTTAATTCATGAGGTGTTTGTGAAGCTTAATACATATCATCATATGAATGTCCTACATAAACTCACTCACATAAACTACACAGGTGTTTGTGATACTGCTGCTGCAGTTGCTACTGATGATGTTAAAAGAAACTTCTCCATTATGCATCCCTTTTAGATTTTAAGTTCTGTGTGGGTAGATAACAACCAGCAATAACAGGCTATAGAACCCTGTTGTCATTTTAAATTCTGCATGAATTTTGTACTAAATGAAAAAATAGCCCTAGACCAAGTGCAATTCTTCTTACAAGACCAAAAGTATTGTAAAACTAGTTGTAAACCAACTAGGAAGAGAGGTAAATTATTATCCATCCTAATTCTGAGAGAGATGATCTACTTATTGGATGTACATACTGGGAAAGTAATATGTTTTCTTTAGTCCTAACTTGGAGATTTTTCTCCAGATTTCAGTAGAATCTCTTTCCATAGGCATGATTGAATGAGAGTTTAAATTGGGACATATTTTATAGAAAAAAAAAATCCAAGTAAGATGTCATCTGGAAGCTGATCTCTTAACGCCAGGACAGCAAAGATAGTGAAATTTCCCTTTCCCTTGACTGACCTAACCCTGGCAGTGACCGGGTTTAGTGGGGTGACCCAGCTATTTATGTGGTGGGGCTTCTCTTCTTGTCATTTTGCTTTCTTTTATTCAGTATGCCCTCAGCCTCCTAATAGAAACCCATGGAAGCAGACCAGTGGCTGGGTAGCTCTTTGAGAAGACAACAACAAATATAAAATATATGAAAATTAAAGTAGCAGCATATGTAACTCTGCTTGTTTTATGTAAAATAACTGTTTTGTTGGTTTTAAATCTCATGTACATACTCACTTTCAATATTATTTTAGCAGTGGAAATATGAATGTTGAACCTAGGGTATTTTCCCCCCAAAAATAGCTCCTCAAGGGTTTAAGAGATACCATGCACTTGCACATGTGTTATGTACTAGTCTGGACCCAAGTTGGATTTTTAAGGCCAAACATAATTATGGAGCCAGGTTTATGTTGATTATTAATTAAACCGGAGACAGCACTGATTATCACTGGTAGGTAGAAATTTAAGGGCAATGTAATTTGTTCAAGATAAATTAAGCAAGAGATTCAATGGACTTTATGTTGTTGAAGTGCTATTTTGTTTAATTGCAAACTTTTGCATAAAATGAAGAAGAGTAATATACGAAAACCGTAAGTGGGAGCAATTTACCTTTCTGAAACTCAATGATACTGGGAAGGAGAGGAGTACGTGAAAGGCAAGAAAATGTGCTGGGCATGCAAGTGGCAGAAACATTCTCAAAGATTTCTGCTGGGAGTCAAGGGAGACAAAACTAAATAGTAAGGTTGCATTTCCTTCAAATCTGCATATTCGGCAGCCCTTAAGCCATTACCTGCAGCTGAGGAGTTCCAATAAAAGTGATTTAAAAACTCATTCTGGCTTCCTCCAGATGCCAGTACCCTGGGGTTGCCACCACACATTATTTAATATGGGCTTGATGGTTTCAATCCTCTTCCTGATGCCTGATTCAGCTCTTCTGTAGGCAGCCTCTTCTGTTTGAAACTGATGAGGTGTTGCTAAATGATTGGAATTATTTTAGTATTTCGTAATGTTTTTTGTTACCGATTTCATTTGTATTCTTCTTGATGTACTTTGGTTTATTTTTAAAATTTTTAGATTTATTTTCCTATATGATTGCTCTTTCCCCCAACACTTAGCACCTTACTGAAAATACTGAAATCTGCATTCATAGAATTCTACTTTAGCATGCCACCTAATGAACATCCTGTTAAAAGAATAAAAGATGATCAGGATATCAGAGACTTCTTCCCTTAGAAGAAGAAAATGTGCTTTGCATAATTTTTTTTTGGTTTTATTTACTTTTTAATTTTTTTTAATGGTGGTATCTTTGACGTACATTATTAGTTTCAGGTGTAAAACATACTGATTCAGTATTTGTGTCTATATTGCCAAATAGTGACCACATTAAGTCTAGTTAATATTTGACACCATACATAGCTACAAAATGTTTTTTCTTGAGATGAGACCTTTTAAGATCTATTCTCCTGGGAACTTTCAAATATGTAATATAGTATTATTAACTATAATTACCATGCTATGTATTTCATCCCCATGACTTATTTTTTATTATTTTATAACTAGAAGATTTTGACTACCTTCACTCATTTTACCCAAACTCTACCTTCACCTCCTACCTCTGGCAACCACCAATGTGTTCTCTGTATCTTTAGGCTTATTTATTTATTTTTAGCTTTTGTATATAGCCGAGATCATACAGTATTTGTCTTTTTCTATCTGACTTATTTCTTCTAGCAAAATTGTTTCAAAGTCCACTCATCACAAACAGCAAGATTTCATTCTTTATAGCTAAATACATATATATACACTTAATTATATATACTTAAAATTTTTTTTCTTTATCCATTCATCCACTGATGGAAATTTATGTTGATATTTCCATATCTTGGCTTTTGTAAATAATGCTGCAATGAACATGGGGGTGCATATATCTTTTTGAGTTTTTTTTTTTTAGATAAATACCCAGAAGTGGAATTGCTGGATCATATGGTAGTTCTATTTTTAAGTTTTTGAGGAGCTTCCATACTGGTTTCCGTATAGGCTGCACCAACTTACCTTCCCACCAATACTTCACAAGGGTTCCCTTTTCTCCACAACTTTGCCAACACTTGCTATTTGTTGTCTTTTTGATAATAGCCATTCTAACAGCTGTGAGGTGATATCTCATTGTAGTTTTGATTTTCATTTTCCTGAATGTGATGTTGAGCATCTTTTCATATGCCTGTTGGCCGTCTGAATATCTTCTTTGTAAAAATGTCTATTCAGATCCTCTATTTTTAACTAGATTGCTTGTTTGTTTGTTTTTTGCTATTGAGTTGTATGAGTTCTTTATATATCTTTGAACTAATCCCTTATCAGATATATTATTTGCAAATAAATTTTCTCATTTAGTAGTTCCCTTTTTTTGTTGTTGCTGATGGTGTCCTTTGTTGTTCACAAATTTTTTAGTTTGATGTAGACTCATTTACCTTTTTTCTTTTTTTTTTTCACTTTTGTTGCCTTTGCTTTTAGTGTCAAATCCAAAAATATCATCACCAAGACTGACATCAAGGAATTTACTGCCTACATTTTTTTCTGGGATCTGAGTGGTTTCAGGTTTTACATTCAAGTCTTTAATCTATTGTGAGTTAATTTTTGTGTATGGCATATGATAGTGGTCCAGTTTCATCCTTTAGCATATGGCTGTTTGGCTATTCCAACACCATTTATTGAGGAGGCTGTCCTTTCTCCATTTTGCATTTGTAACTCTTTTGTCATAAATTAATTGACCATACATATGTGGTTCTATTTCTGGGTTCTCTATTCTGTTCCATTGATCTATATGTCTGTTTTTAATGCCTGGACCATACTGTTTGGATTACTATATTTTTGTAATATAGTTTGAAATAATTGGGCATGATGCTTCCAGTTTTATTCTTCTTTCTTGAGATTGTTTGGACTATTCAAGGTCTTTTGTGGTTCCATAAAATTTTCAGGATTGTTTGTTCTATTTCTGTGAAAAATGCCATTAAAATTTTGACAGTGGTTGTGTTGGATCTATAAATGGCTTTGAGTAGTATGAGTATTTTAACAATATTAGTTCTTCCAATCTATGAGAATGGACTGTGCTTCCATTTGCTTGTGTCTTCTTCAATTTCTTTGATCAATATCTTGTAGTTTTCAGTGTACAGATCTTTCACCTCCTTGGTGAATTTATTCTTAGGTATTTTATTCTTTATAATACAATTGTGAATGGGATTGTTTTTTCTTTTCCTAATAGCTCCTTATTTGTGTAGAGAAACGTCAAATTTCCATATATTGATTTTGTATCCTGTAAATTTACTGAATTTATTTATTAATTCTAATAGTTTTTTGGTGGAGTCTTTCTATGTATAGTATCATCTTATCTGAAATAGTGACATTTTTACATCTGCCTTTCCAATTTTTATACTTTTGACTTCATTTTCTTGCCCAATTACTGTGGCTAGGACTTCCAATACTGTGCTGAATAAAAGTGGAAAGAGTGGGCATCCTTGTCTTGTTTGTGTTCTTAAGGGTAAAGCTTTCAGCTTTTCACCATTGAGTACGTTGTTAGCTGTGGGCTTGTCCTTTATGGTCTTCATTATTTTGTGGTATATTCCCTCTATACCCAGTTTGTTGACAGTTTTTATCATAAAACCATTGTTGCTGTTGATTATGTAAAATGCTTTTTATGCATTTATTGAGATGATCCAAGTGATTTTGTCCTTTATTTTGTTTAGATAGTGTATCACATTGATTGATTTACAGATATTAAATCATCTGTGCATCCTTGGAATAAAAATTACTTAATTGTGGTGCATGATCCTTTTAATGTAATATTGAATTTAGTGTGCTGTTATTTTTTTTTTGAGAATTTTTGCATCTCTGTTTATCAGAGATATTTGGCTGTAATTTTCTTTTCCTGTGATGTCATTGTCTTGTTTGGTATCAGGGTTATGCTGGCCTTGTAAAATAATTTTGGAAGTGTTCCTTTCTCTTCTTTTTGGAAGAATTTAGAAAAGATTCATTTTAATTGTACTTTGAATCTCTGGCAAGCCATCTGGTCCTGGACTTTGGTTCTTTTGGAAGGTTTTTTCATAATTTAATAATTAGTAGAATCTTATGCAAGTAAAAAGGGATTAATTCTGTGAGTTAGTTTTCTTTTTATTATTTAAATAGGTCATTTATATGTATACAACTAAAAATAATAAACACAAATTATCAAGATGTTTCTAATGTTCTTTACCATTATATTATCACTGGAGGATTAATTAACTGGGAGCAGTAAGTGGGAAACTTGTCAAGTTGTGTTGTAGTTATTGGTTTACATCTCTGTTCCTTTCACCATGAGTTCTGGGCGATCAGGATTGTCTCTTATTCATTTTCATATTCTCACACTGCCTGGACTATCAAAGGTGTTCACTCAATACATGCTGGATGAAGTGAGAATGTAAATTGGTGCAGCCACTATAGAAACAGTATGGAGATTCCTCCAAAAATTAAGAAAAGAACTACCATATGATCCAACTTTCACTTCTGTGTATTTATCCAAAGAATATGAAAACACTAATTGGAAAAGATATATGTACCCCTATGGTCATTGCAGCCTTATTTACAATAATCAAAATGTGGGAACAACTGAAGTGCCCATTAATGGATGAATGGATAAAGAATATATATATATGTGTGTGTGTGTGTGTGAGAGTGTGTTTGTGTATACATATATATCACATCATATCACATGGTATTATGCGAAACGAAATAAGTAAGACAGAGAAAGACAAACGTTATATGATTTCCCTCATATGTGAACTAAAAAAAAATTAATAAATGAACAAACCAACCAAACAAAAGCAGACATGGATATAGAACAGAACTGTAGTTGCTAGAGGGGAAGGGGAGTTGAGAATAAAGGAGGTCAACTGTATGGTGACGGATGGAAACTATGAGCATGCTGTGGTGTATACAGAAGTTGAAAAATAATAGTGTACACATAAAACATATAATGTTATAAGTCAATAAAAAATACATGCTGGATGAATAAATGAATGGTTCTGGTAGTATATTTCTTTCTGCAGACTTGGTTCTATATCACACAGAGTTTTATATTCTGTGTTTGACCATGTCACTTCATACTTGTCATCAGATTTGTCAGGTCTTTGTATCTTGGCTGATATTAATCTGATATTTGCCAAGATGCTTCTGTCTTTTGGTCTTTAATTGCTCATATTTCAGTCTTGGTATGTATCATAAACACATATCAACCACATTTTTTAAAGTTGGACTTTTTTTGTTTGTTAGACACTATGCAAATCCATATAAGAAGGAAAACCAGGTGCAATATGAGTGTGCTTCCATCCAACATGAGTTTGCTCTGCCAATGCCCTTTTTAAAATGCATATGCATCTGTGACGGGAGTCAAATCTATAATGTTCCATGATTTTAGGTAGAAAAAGCCAATGCTTTTGGTCATATGGTACCTAAAATCCTGTTATTTAAAAGCCCCTTTCTCAATGAGTGCTTTCTGTCTCCTACTGTCATATATTTCCCACAGATACATAATATATACCTTTCACTTGCTGCTTTCCTGGTCCTTTTTCATTTCATTTATCCCTATATATGAGCTGTAGTAGCATCCTTTGTCTTTATATATACTAGTTTTAAGAGATTGTGTTTACTTCTTATGACTTTTGGGAAAAGTCAACTTTTACATTGTAAGGGCCAAGAATAAATGAAACTAAACCAAATGTCATATACTCTCCATAATACTCTTGCATAATATGTAATTCAGTGTTTTAAGAAATAGTGATCATCTTCTTTCCAAAAATGTTTTTTTCTTATCAAACCATAAAATCTGCTAGGGCTATATTTTCCTTAATTGCCTTCTCTTCCCTCCTTTAAGCTTCTTTGATGAGGAGATGCTTATGGATCTAGCGTCGTGGATTTTTTTTTCTCTCAGCATCCTATTTTCTATCAGGGATATTGTAAGGACCCAGTTTCCAAAAGCTTCTTCTTATGAGTCTAATTGAATACTCATAAGCATGTGCAGAATGATTAATTTTCATTAGAAAGTAGGGCTACACTGTTCTGAAAAACTATATCTTGATAGATTTCATATTCCTCTGTTTTCTTAATATCTTTCATTCTTTTTTTTAAAAGAATGCAAATAGCAGAGATACCAACACATTAACTTTGTGTCCAAGTTTATTTTGGACCTTTTAAATGGTTCTCAATACAGATACCAAGTTGAAATACCTTTGATAGTTTGCTTCACAGTGGCTCTGGTCACAGGACGAGTGAGGGGTACTACAGTAAAGCCAAATCCAATCCCTTGGGTGTCTTCTCTCTCCTCAGTATTTCTCTTTGCCTGTTTGGCAGTTCATTTGTACTAATCAAATCTATCAGGGGTTGACAGGTGGTGAGTGAGTAGTACAATTCCAACCTACTTAGCATAAAAGTAATGTTTAGTGCAATTCCTATGAAATTGTATGATATGGTATTATTTTAATAAGTGAATTAGCAAAAGTGAGCCAGCCACTTTGCTGTCCTCACCATTCATTATTTAAAACTGTACTCATCTTGGTTATCCATGCTGGTCTCAGGAGAGCATCATTTATAATACAAGCATATTATTAACAAATGATGTCATATACAAATTAGACAATTTTATACCTTTCAAATCCAGTGATTAAGGACATATTTCAATAATATTTTATGCTTCTAAACACTACATAGTAGTGTTTAGAAGCATAAAATCTTTCTTAAATTAATATTCTTTTTCTGAATTAATATTCTCTGTGGGTACTATAAAAATTTTCTATAGTCTAAGATCCCATCTATCTATAAATAAGTTAATTCTTCCTATGGATAGTATTTTGATTTTTCTGAACATTTAATATAGCAACAGACAGGTGTATAAGCGGAAAAAGATTATTTCTTCCACTTAAGATGAAGTTTGGTAAAGATGAAAAGTTGATTGTGTGGTTAAGCATTGTCAGTAATGGAACTTAAATGTTACACACATTTAAACAAACAGAATAATGCCAACTTTTAAAGATATAGGCCAATTGTAGACTGTTGTTGATGTTCAAATGATATGTAAAGAAAAATTGGAAACATATGGAAAAGAAGTTTGGATCATACATGCACTCAAAGTGTTATCTTTTTGGCTTATTTTCCAAGAGTGCATTTAGGCATAAAACCTCATGATCTATATGCCAATATAAGAGGCATATTCTTTGATTCACAATCAGTTCCAGGAAAGCATTGCAAAAAAGCAATATGTACAGTGTGGTGTATTTTCCATTTTTAAATTAAACCTGGGAATTTACAGAGTAACTAAACCTTTAATATGAAGACCACTAGGAAAAAGGATTCAAGGCCACATGAATAGATGTAGTAGAAATTTGTTGCTTTGTTTGGCTTCCATTGTCCAACTATTCATTAGATAATATACTAATTGGATCTAGTATCCCATCTTCCATTCAGAATCAAAGGCTGAGATTCCTTTTCTTGCTCCTGGCAGCTGGGTTATAGGTATATATCCCAGGTTCATGTAATTGGTTGCTACCATCCCAGACTATGAATCTAAAGTGAGTATATAAGGTTGAAACGATGGTTATAATTAATTTAGGAAGCTGCTATCATGTCTAGCAGTAGTAGTGGTAGTGTTTAGAGGAGGTGGAGACCCACAAGTATTGATGTCTCTGTCCAAGCCAGATTGTTTCAGCTAAAAGATGATTGCTTTGTTCTTTGCTTCTTATGCCTCCAAACCTCATTTGGTTTCTGCCAGTTTTAAAAGTCTGTTTTCATAGCCAATGTAATAGTATCCAATACAAGCTTCCAATGAACCCCTTTTTATTTCCCAGAGTAGCTAAAGTTCATTACTATTACTAGTGGATAAGAATGATGACAGATATCATATAATGCTACCCAATTTTCTTGCACTAATTATGTTTACAAACTCTAGATCATTTGTTCTGGCAATTACAGGAACCCATCACACCTAATTTAACACCTAAGAGGAGACTACTACATTTGGTAGAGCAAAAGGAATGTGTAAAATTTACCAAACACAATATTGTTCGTATTTTTGAGAATGATTCATTCTCTTTTACAGAAGGGAGATAATGTATAAGAAGTATTTGGTAATAATACATATAGCTTGATCTAGAAGGCATAAGCTTTAGAAACATGAAGCCCTGGGTGTTTAATCTTGGCTTTACTATTTGCCACCTGTGTGTCCTACATAAGTTACATAAGTTTCCTCATCTGTATAAAGATAATAAGAAATGTAAAGATTAAGTGCTACAATATTAACTGTTACATTGCAACGAGCACAGAGCCTGGTGCATAATTATCGTTTAATTGATAATAATTATTACTGTTAAACATTTATTGAATGTTTAGCATGAGTCAGGAACTGTGATATTCTACATACAATATAAACTCAAATAATCTTCAAAAGAAAACTATAAAGTAAGTACTATTTTTATCCCCATTTTGAAGATGAGGAATAAAGAATGTGAAGCACAGAGAGGTTACAAAACATCCTCAAGGTCACACAGCAACAATTCCATCCTTTCCATTTTATTTCTGCTTAAATTTGTGTGGCTCCTTCCTCTTCCAGTCATTCTTTTTATTTGATCTTTCAAATTTCAATTCTGTTATTGCTTATTCTCTATGAAATGCAGGGTCATTGGTCAAAAATTTACAAATAATTCTGAAGTAATCTGTGAGTAAGCCAAGGACAAGTATTCCAGCTTTCAGTGTCTTTTTCAAAAACATAAACAAAGGCATTCATATACAATCCCTTCATTGGGGAAATTATCCTTCTAATCTGAGATATAATTTTCATTTTTAGAACATTCAGATTATCTCTTGATAGATCATTTGCATGACACTTTAAGAGCATATAACCCTCAGGTTAAGAGCAAGTAAAATGGACTCCTTTGGAAAAGCTGTATTGTGATGAGCTCAGTGAAACAAAGTTTATGCGCTCCAGCCTTGTTCTTGAGTGAGCAACTATTTTCATGAGGCAGAGAGACCTATCATCTCTGGTCTCATGTTTGACTCAGGCAGAATAAAGGATCTCAAAAGCTATTTCTCCAGATTAGATTTTAAGCATGTGGCCATGGGCACTGCTGACACACCTGGATAAACGCCCCTGTGGCAAAGAAAGGCAACAGCGCTGCCAGTCATCAGCATCTAAGTCACTCCCATTTCATAAGATGATGAAAAAAATTAAAAGCTGTTCTAAAAGCAGAGGGATTTGAATCTGGCTTGGTACCAGGCCCTGTAGCTATGCTCATGAAGGGTTGGTCCTTCTCTTGGGTGCAAGCCCATTTCAGAATCCATGCCACCTGTTGCTGCTGTTTTCTCTTTAAGCTTTTCTTTTTGTAAAGAGTGTGAGAAGCTCTGATTGGCAAAGCAGTTTAATTTTTTATTTTTTAAATAATGCTGTCATATGAGGGTGAAATGCACCTCTTCATTCCCAGTGATCTCGTTAGGCCACACAATCTGATGGGGGGCTGAATATAACTCTCCCCCAAACTGCAGGCTGGAACTTGGGTTAGACAAGAACTGTCAGCAAGTGATGCCTTTCCCCAAATGCTTCAGTTAATTTATAAGTCCTCTCTGGAAAATACTTCCAAATGTTTCTGACAAATGCACAATGCTTAAACAACAAACTTGTACATTTCTTGATTACATATTTATTTTAAAATTCATTTACCAATCTCATATTTCCACCACCTACTACGAGTCATACTTAGTGCATGGGGAATCTGCCCAATATTTGGTTCTAAAATACAAGTCTTATAAATTAGAGGAAAAATCCAGCTCATGTATACATATCTTATGTGCACAAAATCCATCTAGAACATGCACACCTTATGTGCACGCCTCCTTCAATTTCAACTTTAATTGGTCATCTTATGAAAAACGTACAATTAAAAAGCAGTTTTTGCTAGGATATGCGAGTTTGTAAAGATCATTTTTGCAGTTAAAGTATCTAACTCTCCATAGAGAACCACACATGCTAGAATTTCACTATCAGCCAAAGAGATGTATATTAAACTCTTGATTTTGTGAAATATATTCTGTTGTTTCCCTTTACCAGGAATCTTTTAGGATGAGCATATGATGGCTACAAATTGTTGTTAATGTGTTCCCGAGGCAGCTAACCATTTAATATTCATGCAACAGTTTATTGAGCTCCTTTCTCCGGGTACAAATAAGGAATATTATCCTCACTATAAGAACCAATGATATAATTTCAATGCTTTCAGGAGAAAGGCACTGTATTTAATCTCCAAATAATTTTCATGTAATAATGGTGTATCTATAAGAGTAAGAGAATAGAGCTACTGTTATTTTCCTCTATAATGCTTTCAGAAAGGGAACAAAGGGCCTATTAATCTTGAAATATCTGTATGTCCCATCATCATAAATTATTATTTTTCATCATCATTTACTCCCATTTCTAGATGGATCTTTCCTGGTCTATATACATCTGCAGTTGTGCAGCTGAATTCTACCAAATGTTATGAGGCTTTTAACTATAATCTAATCCTTTCACAGAACTTTTTGTGTGTCTTCTATTGTAGTGAGATGGAACAGAAAAGGCAAATTATTTTATAGAACTCTCTAGTCTTATATATCATTTAGTTATAAATGCTACTATTTATCTTCAAACAAAACATAAAATGCATATTCACATGTGTACAAGTACACACTATGTATATCCATATGCTAAATATACAATTTCTTATTGAATACTTCTGTGAAGAGCAACTTCAGTGCTAACATTGTTTTTGAAAACCTCTAGGCCTACCCTTCCATCCCCCAACACTTGTAGGGCTGAAAGTTTTCTAGAATCTCCTCTATTTTAACCATTCTTAATCCTTCACTTACATATCAGAAAAAGCAAAGTGAGAATATTGAGTTACTGGCATACCATGAATTTGCTAATAGGACCAAATCGTGTCACTTTGTAAATTCAAAATAACTGTGCATGGAGCACTAAAAGTTCAGTAATGAAAACTTACATTATTAAAGACAAAGTCTTTCACCCTAAGAGCTTGTGCTGTGACTTATGATGGAAAAGGCAGCATATCAGCAATAGTTCTAAATTCTCGTACCAACAAACTCAAAATGAAGATGTAACTAGAACAGTACAGAGACAATACAGCAGCGAAATCTCAAACCACTAAACATATTTTCCTTAAATTTCAATGGGGCTGTCTGAGAACCTACATAAAGGGCTTTTTTTCTCTGTTTCTTTTTAAAAATTTTAATCAGTTAACATCCAAGCTACTGCATGCGATATAGACTCTAATTCACTTATCACCACTCACTTTCCACTGGGATCCTTTGATCCCTGACTCCTCTAAAAACATCCTAAAAAGGAGAAGTAATTTGAAGCCAGAAAGCTCATCCTATGAAGGACTGCCACCAGAATTTACCAGTCAACACTTCTCAACCTCAATTTACTCATCTGGGAAATAAGGAGATGAGAAGATTGGATGAAAGGATCTCTATATCCCTTTTATCTCTAACATCCTATGGTCCTGAGGGCCACAAGTCTACTGTCAAGTTTTGCATTCTTTTCTTTTTATAATAAATATAAATAGCAATTAAATATAACAATTGATTATTTCCTCCAGTCCTTAAAATTATTTTGTTGCAAAGCTGGCAGGCGATAGTTCATGCTGTAATCTGACTTTCTTAAAATTTCATTTATTTTGAGATGATGCTATGCATCACGTAAATAGGAAATCCCTGGGGCTTCCTCTTCAACTTACCCTCCTTCTTAACTCTTATGTTGCTGAAGTACTAGGTTAGGGAAGGACTTCATCACACTAGTGATGATGAGACTGATGAAGATAAGGGGGTATGAGAAAGAGCTTTCCCAGTTTCTCTCTTCCCACTTCATACAACTTACGTTAAAAGTTAAGAAGGAGTCTTTAAAGCAGCAGTTGTTGGCAGTGGAAAAGGAAATAAGAAACCTCATTTCTTGAGATAGGCAGAAATAAATTACAAGGGAGAAATAAATTATAAGAGAGAGTAAACTCATTCCTATGGTCTGAGGAATGTATATGTGCATTTGAGGAGGGGACCATTCAGCATCATTGGCAGGAGGCTGTAGCCTACAAAATATGTTATCATCAAACTCAATTATTAATTATTGTCTAAACTTCAATCCCCTTAATATGGTTTACAGACTGTTAGACAGTCTGTCCTTTGTCTTCCTCTCTAGCCTCATTTTGTACTACCCTTCTTTACTTGCTCCTGGAGCCTCATGTCTTGTAGTGTGTGTTGTTGCCAGTCTGATTTTTTTTTTCACTTCTTCCCACTGCGCCATGATTAGTGCTGCCTCTAGCCCATTGCACAACCTTAAGACATTTCCCCCAACTTTTCTTCTAGCTGATCCCTGTTGTTCTTTTTTGTTCTCAGCATAGATGTCAACTTTTCTCCTGATTTCCTCAAACTTTCTCTCAAAACTGGGTATCATTATGAGTCAGAGACCCTTTGTTTGCATTTCCATATCAACCAGTCCTTCTTTTACCATAGCAATTGTGCCCCTCTTTATTGTGTTAAGCCATATTAACATCCATTCTCATAGTTTCAAATACTCTCTGTATACCAGTGACTCCCAAATGTATGTATCCTGTCCTGATCCCTAAAATACCAAACTCATATATCTAATTGTCTATTCAACATCTCCTTTTGGGGATACTAATGGACAGATCAAAATTAACATGGCTAAAATCAAACTTTTCATTCTTCTCATTCTTCTCTATCTCAATTAATGACTAATTCATTTTTTTCAGTTTCTCAGGACAAAAACCTTGGAGTCATTCTGAGTCCAAGTCATCTTGACTTCTCAAAACTGATCACATCTCACCACCTACATTGTTACTATATGGTTCAATACATCATATTCTCTTACTAGAACTACTTCAACAATTTCCTATTTTCTTTCCCTGATATCACCCTTTGCCCACTTCAGAAAATCCTCAATGCAGCAAGTAGAGTGATAATGTTAAAATCTAATTCAGATTATGCTACAGTTCTCTTCTTCCAATTAGTATTTAGAGTGAGATGTAATGCCCTAACAATGACCAACAAGGTCCTCTGTTATCTTTCCCATCTCTGATTTCACGTTCTACTACATGCCCCTTCTTTCAATGCCACTCCAAAAACACTGACTGATACACTGATTTACTTGTTACCATTCCTCAGCTTTGACAGACACTGTCTCTTTTCAGGGCCTTTGCACTTGCTGTTTTACCTCAAAACAGTCTTCCTCCAGCAGCTGCATGGCTTACATATTAACTTATTTTAGGCCTCTCCTTTAATGACTCCTTTTGAGTGAGAGTATAAAATATATATTTTTGGCCACAGTTATATCACCAGATCTAAGAACATAGTAGTCACTATGTTTGTTGAATGACTGAATAAACAATCTTAATGTTTCCTAGGGTCTGTTTCAGACCAGTATAGCTATTCTTGGTGACATGTAGATAGGTGACTATTCTTGTCTCCCTGCAGTGATCGTAGACCAGTTCTTAACAGACTAGCTTAAAATTCTAAAAATTTCTTCCCTCATAAATATTGACATATATGGTGGTTTGATTGGAGAGAACTATTTGTATTTAATTTCAGATATGAAAGGAGATGAGTCGGCTTTTATTTTCTTTTAAGCTTGCCTGGAAATTTGATATGTTCACCATGGATAACATTTTTTCTAGTGAGAATTAACTCTTGAAACTCAACAAGCTATGTTTTGACATACTATCTATTCACATGGTGGGGATTGATTCTAACTAAAGGATAAACATTGGAATTTTAAGCACTGGTATTATTCAAATCCTAATCTTTGAGGGAAAATGGATTTGCATGCCTCTAGAAAGCAAAGCATGTATATTTGTATGGTGCATTTCTTTCTTCTAGCTACCTTTCTTTCTATGTATATATTTCTAATATATTGCATGTAAAACAGAAAGTCTCTAAATGAAATTGCGTTTTTCATTAGGAATGATGCATTCCATAGGAGAGAAGAAGAGTGATTATATTCATCATCAAAATGGCAGAATAGGAGACCACAGGTCCCATACTCCACAAAGATCAACAGTTAGATAGCTATTGATGAATAAAAACAGCTCAAGAGTCCACTTAAAGATTTTAACCCAAAAGGGAACAAAAAGTCTAGGATAACCACACAAAAAAGGAATGAAGAACAACTTCATTTTGCCTGAATCATCCCATTCCCCAAGTCAGTGACCAGAGAGAACTCCTTAGCTTGAAGAGTTCCCCTTGGAGGGAAAGGGAGGGCAGAGTGGGCAACAAGCTTCCCCAGCAATTCAGGCACTGCATGAAGAACCTGCTTCAGTTTCATTGCACCCATACCCTGGCAAAGCTGAGACATACAGAGATGGCTTAAGACAGGGAAAAGGTTGGGAGCCACCAGTATCAGTCACACAGTGGGAGTAAGTGCAATTCCTAGGGGCCTGCTCTGCAGGAGATGCCAGCAGCTTTCATTATTGAAGAAACCAATGACCAGCACATCCACTGCAGGCCCCATGAAGAGTTCAGTGGTGGGGTTTTCCCTTCACAGGTTTTCACATTAGAGAGACCAGGCACCTCAGTCCTTCTTCACTCCCCTGCCCCCCACTGGAGCCTAGGATCTGCATTAGCAGCCAACTCCAGCCTCTGAGGCTTCATGAGTACAAAGCACCAGCCTAGACCCCCCACAGTCACCCCCAACTCTGTGTGCAATTGGGGTCAGCTACTCAAGCTGCAAACCTGCACACCACTGATCCAACTCCTCTCACTAGCCTCTACTGTTATGTTCATGCCCAGGTGAGTCCACATGAGTCCACACCTATAGCCAGGGCTCCACAGCTGACTGGCCGCTCAGATCTGGTCCTGTCTCCTGTCACTGGCTTGCATTTCTGGGCTCCCCTGCAATTAGGCCTTGACACTATGCAACCGCACCCCACTCACCCTACTCCCATCACCAGCGACACCACCATGTACCCGAATGAGACCCAGTGGTCACACATGTGCACACTGACTGCCAGTATCCCTGTAGCTGCTAGTATGCATACATTTGGCCCCAGATCTTGCTGCTGGGTCTGGCGCTCACCACAACCTATGCCTGCCACTGGCCCCTGCCACTGTGCGACATCTGCAGCCAAATACTACAGCTGAGTGTGCACATCACTGGCTCTGGCTACCACTGCCTTCCCTGGTCCCCAGGTGCTGTAACTGAAGACACTGCCAAGGCCTTTGCAGACACTATGGACACCCTGCAGCACTTACCAAAGACCACATAGTTAGTTGTCAGTGTTATGGACCCCAGAGGCCTGAACCAACAAGACAACATGCCCATCCCCTGGTACCAGAGCCACCACACTTCCCTGACCTCAGCACCCTACATTACTGGAACCAGGGTCACAGCACATTCTAGTATGCTCCCACCTACACATAAAGAAGTTCTTTCTTAACTGAAGTCAATCTATAAAATCTAGAAGAAGTGGCTGCTTCTTCAAATGCACATTTATGCAAGGCTCCAGGAATCATTAAGAAACAAAAAGACATTACACCACCGAAGGAACACAGTAAAAGTCCAGTAACTGACTTCAAAGCAATGAACATGCATGAATTGTGGGGAAAAAATCAAAATAATTGTGAAAATGCTCAGAGAGCTACAAGAAAACACAGATAAATAATTTAACAAAATCAGGAAAATGATAAACCAACAAAATGAGAAGTTCAACAAAGAGATAAAATACATTAAAAAAAAACCCAAACAGAAATTTTGGAGTTGAAGAATGTAATAATTGCACTGAAAAATTAAATAGACAGCTTCAGCCACAGATGGTACAAGGCAGAAGAAAGAATTAGTGAACTGGATGACAGATCATTTAAAAAAATCAGTCTGAGAAGCAAAAAAAAGGAATGAGGAAAGCCTACCAGACTAATGAGAGACAATTAGAAGAAATAATCTACATGTAATTGGAGCACCAGACAAAAAGAAAGGGAGAAAGGGGCAGAAAGCTGCCTTTTTGAAGAAATAATAGTTAAGAATGTCCAAAAACTATGAAAATATTTAGATATCCAAGTTTGTGAAGCTCAAAGATCCCCAAAAAAATTAAACTCAGAGATTATCTCCAAAACACATTACAATAAAACTGCAAAAAAATCAAAGACAAAGACAGAATATTGAAAGCAGAAAGAGAAAATAAGCTTGCCACATACAAGGGTGCTCCTAGAAGGCCGTCAGTGTGTTTCGCAGCAGAAACCTTGCAGCCTAGGAAAGAAGATGATATACTTAAAGTTCTGAAAGGAAAAAAAAACTGCCAACCAAGAATATGTTATCTGGAAAAATTGTCCATCAGAAATGACAGAGAGGAAAAGAATTTCCCAGATTAACAAAAGCTGAGGGAGTTCACTGCAACTAGACTTGCCTTGCAAGATAAGATGAAAGGAGTTCTTCAAGCTGAAATGTAAAGATGCTAATTAGTAACTTGAAAACATGTGATGATATGCAATACATTGGTAAAAGAAAGTATATAGTCAAAATTAGAAAACTTCAATAGTGTAATATAGTCCTTTGCTAATCACTTAACTCTAGATTTAAAAGTAAAGGAAAGAAGTATTAAAAATAGCTGTATCAGCAATAATGTGTTTATGGATACACAATATAAATAGGTGTAATTTGTGACATCAAAAGCATAAAATATAAGGGGATAGTAGATTTTTTGTATACAATTGACATTAATTGTTATCACCTTAAAATAGATTGTTATATCTATAAGATGTCTCGTATAAGCCCCAAAGTAACCACACAATAAAAACCTATAGTAGATACACACAAAATAAAGAGGAGGAAATCAAGCATATGACTACAGAAAATCACCAATTCCCAAAGGAAGACAGCAAGAGAGAAAGGAACAACAAAGAAACTATAAATCAGCCAGAAAACAATTAACAAGATGGTGTTAGTAAGTATTTACCTATCGATCCTTACTATAAAGGTAATACAAATCCTTACTTTAAATGTAAGTCAAATGGCATAGAGTGTCTGATTAGATTAAAAAAAAAAGATACAACTAAATGCTGCCTACAAGAAACTTACTTTAGCTTTAAGGACACACATAGACTCAGAGTGAAGAGAGGACAAATGATATCCCAAGAGGAAACCTGGAAAATTTACAAATATGTGGAAATTAAACAACACACTCCTGAACAACCAAAGGGTCAAAAAAGGAATAAAAAATAAATCAGAATATATCTTGAAACAAATGAAAATTAAAAATACAACATACCCAAAATTATGGGATTTAGCAAAAAGCAGTACTACGAGGGAAGTTTACAGTGATAAATGACTATATTAAGAAAAAAATTATCTCAAATAAATAACTTCACACATCAAAGAAATAGAGAAACTCAACAAAATATTAGCAAACAGAATCCAACAGCACAATAAAAAAAATCATGTATCATGATCAAGTTGGATTCATCTCAGGGACACAGGAATGGTTTAACATTCTCAAATCAAGCAATGAGATACACCACATCAATAAAAGAAAAGACAAAAATCACATTATCATCTCAATAGATGCAGAAAAAGCATTTGATAAAATTCAACACTCATTTATGATAAAAATCCTTACCAAAGTGGATGTAGAGGGAGCATATCTCAACATAATAAAAGCCATTTATGACAAACCCACAGCCAGCATAATATTCAATGATAAAAAACTCAAAGCCTTCCCACTAAAATCTGGAACAAGACAAGAATGCCCACCCTCACCACTTCTATTCAGCATAGTCTTGGAAGTCCTAGCCACAAGAATCAGGCAAGAAAAGGAAATAAAAGGGATCCAAATTGAAAGAGAAGAGGTAAAATTGTCACTATATGCAGATGACATGATACTATATATAGAAAACCCTAAAAACTCCACACAGAAACTATGAAAGCTGATAGAAGAATTTGGCAAGGTAGAAGGATACAAGATTAACATACAGATATCAATTGCATTTCTTTACACTAACAATGAAATAGCAGGAAAAAAGAGTAAAGAAACAATCCCTTTTAAAATCACATCCAAAACATTAAAATACTTAGGAATAAATCTGACCAAGAATGTGAAATATTTAAACATGGAGAATTATAAAACATTGATTAAGGACATTAAAAGATGACTTAAAGAAATAGAAAGATATCCCATGCTCTTGGATTGGAAGAATCAATATTGTTAAAATGGCCATACCACTCAAGGCAATCTACAGATTTAATGCAATCCCTATCAAATTACCCAGGACATTTTCACAGAACTAGAACCAATAATCCTAAAATTTATATGGAATCACAAAAGACCCAGAATTGCCAAAGCAATATCGAAGAAAAAGAATAAGGCTGGAGAAATAATCTTCCCAGATTTCAAACAATACTACAGAGCTAAAGTAATCAAAACAGCATGGTATTGGCATAAAAACAGACATATGGATCAATAGAACAGAATAGAGAGCCCAGAAATAAATTGACAGACCTACGGTCAATTAATCTTCAACAAAAGAAGCAAGAATATACAATGGAGAAAAGACTGTCTCTTCAGCAAATGGTGTTAGGAAAACTGGACAGCTGCATGTAGTTAAAATACTCCCTCACACCATACACAAAAATAAACTCAAAATGGCTTAAAGACTTAAACGTAAGACAAAACACTATAAACCTCAGAAGAAAACAGACAAAACATTATCTGACATAAATCTCAACAATGTTCCCCTGGGCAGTCTACCCAGGCAATAGAAATAAAAGCAAAAATAAACAAATGGGACCTAATTAAACTTGTAAGATTTGCACAGCAAAGGAAACCATAAGCAAAACAAAAAGGCAACCTACAGAATGGGAGAAAATATTTACAAAGGATACGATTGACAAGGGCTTAATCTCCAGAATATATAAACAGCTCATACAATTTAATAAGAAAAAAACAAACATCCCAATCTCAAAATGGGCAGAAGACCTAAACAAAAATTCTCCAATGAACACAAATGGCCAATAGGCACATGAAAAAATGCTCAGTATCACTAATTATCAGAGAAATGAAAATCAAAATTACAATGAGGTATCACCTCACATCAGTCAGAATGGCCATCATTCAAAAGTCCACAAACAATAAATGCTGAAAAGGGTGTGGAGAAAAGGGAACCCTCGTACACTGTTGGTAGGAATGTAGTTTGGTACAGCCATTGTGGAAAACAGTATGGAGATTCCTCAAAAAGCTAAAACTAGACTTACCATATGATCCAGCAATTCCACTCCTGGGCATCTATCTGGAGGGAACTCTAATTTGAAAAGATACATGCATCTCAGTGTTTATAGCAGCACTATATACAATAGCCAAGACATGGAAACAACATAAATGTCCATCGACAGATGACTGGATAAAGAAGCGGTGGTATATTTATGCAATGGAATACTACTCAGCCATAAAAAGAATAAAATAATGCCATTTGTAGCAACATGTATGGACATAGAGATTATTATTCTAAGTGAAGTATGCCAGAAAGAAAAAGAAAAATACCATATGATATCACTCATATGTGGAATCTAAACAAAGAAAAAAAAAGAGGACACTAATGAACTCATCTACAAAACAGAAACAAACTCACAGACATAGTAAACAATCTTATGATTATCAGGGGAATGGGGGTGAGAATGGATAAATTTGTGAGTTTGAGATTTGCAAATGTTAACCACTATATATACACATAGATTAAAAAAAAACTAGTTTCTTCTGTATAGCACAGGAAACTATATTCAATATTGTGTAATAACTTTTAATAAAAAAATACAAAAATGAATATATGTATGACTGGGACATTGTGCTGTACACCTGAAATAGACACATTATAAATGACTATACTTTAATAAAAAAAGAACTTAGAAAAAGAAGAATGAACTAAACCCAAAATTATCAGAGGAAAGAAATAATAAAGATTAGAGCAGAAATAAATGAAATAGAGACTAGAAAGACAATAGGAAAAAATCAGTGAAAGTAAGATCTGGTTTTTGGAAAAGATAAAACTGACAAACCTATAGCAAGACTAACTTAGAATAAAACAGAGAGGACTTATGCAAAATTATAGATGAAAGAGAAGTCATCATAATTGACATGATGGAAGGATAATAAGAGGTTACTGTGAAAAAATATATATGAACAAATTGGATAACCTAGGAGAAATGAATAAATTCTTAGAAGCATACAACCTCTGAAGACTGAAACATCAAGACATAAAATGTCTGATCAAACTAATAATGAATGAGGAGATTGAGACAGTAATCAAAACTTTCTCAACAAAGAAAGCCCAAGACTGGAAGGCTTCACAGGTGAATTCCACTAAATCCTTAAAGAACAGTTAATATCAATCCTTTTGAAACTATTCCAAAGAATTGAAGAGGAGGGAACACTCCCAAACTCATCTTACAAGGCCTATATTACCTTGATATCAAAGCCAAATAAAGACACTACAGGGAAAGAAAAATATAAGCCAATATCCTTGATAAATGTAGATGCAAAAATTCTCAACAAAAGAGTAGGAAACAGGATGCAACAGCACATTACAATGATGCATCATAATTGAGTGGAATTTATCCCTGGGATGCAAGGATAGTTCACCATATGAAAAATCAATAAATGTGATAGACTGAATTATTATAATGAGAGCTAAAAAATATATGATCTTCTGAATAGATGCAGAAAATGTGTTTGAAAAAAATTGAACACCCTTTCATAATAGCTCTCAACAAAGTGAGTATAAAAGAAACACCCCTCAACATAATAAAGGCCATGTATTACAAACCCACAACCAACATTGTATACAATGGTGAAAGTTTGAAAGCTTTTCCCTTAAGATTAGGAACAAGTCAAAAGTACCTACTCTGACCACTCCTAATCAATATAGTACTGAAAGTCCTAGCCAGAAAAAATTAGGAAAGCCTAAGAAATAAAGGGTATCTAAATTGGAAAGGAAGAGCTAAGAATGTCTCTGTCTATGACATGATCTTGTATATAGGAAATCCTAAAGACTGTACCAAAAAATTGCTAGAAAAGTAAAATTTCAGAATACAAAAACAAGGATCAAATATCACTTATGTTCCCATTTACTAACAACGAACTATATAAAAAAGAGAGAAATGAATCCCATCCACAACTGCATCAAAACAATGAAAGACGTAGGAGTAAATTTAACCAAGGAAGTCAAAGATCTCTATAGATTGCAAACTCTAAGACAATGATGAAAAAAAAAAAAAAACCAAAGAAGCTACAAATAAATGGAAAGATATTCTGTGTTTTTGGATCAGAAAAAAATTAATATGGTTAAAATGTTCATGGTATTCAAAACCATTTATAGATTCAGTGGAATCTCTATCAAAATTCTAATTGCCAAAGCAATCTTAAGAAAGGACAACACTGGAGGAAACATACTTCCTGACTTTAAGTTATATTACAAAGCTATGGTAATCAAAGCAATATGGTACTCGTATAAAAACAGACACATAGACAAATGAAAGAGAATTGAAAGCTAGAGGGAATTTATTTTTTAATAAACCCATGCATGTATGGTCTACTAACATTTGACAAGGGAGCCAGGGACACTCAGTGGGGAAAGATAGCCACTTCAATACATTGTTATGGGAAAACTTGATATTCATATGCAAAACAAAATTGAAATTGGGACCCTATCTTACTGCACTGGTAAAATTAACTTGAGATAAATTAAAGACTTAAAAATAAGACCTAAAAATAAAACTCCTAGAAGAAAGCATAGGGGAAAACTCCTTGACATTGGTCTTAGCAAAAATTTTTTGATATGACACCAAAAACCACAAGCAACAAACATAAATTTAACAAGTGAGTTTATTTCAAACTGAAAAGCTTCTGCACAACAAGAGAAATAATCAACAAAAGGAAGAGTCAACCTATGAAGTGGGAGAAAGTGATTGCAAATCAAATATATGATAAGAGGTACATATGATAAAAAATATTTAAGAAACTCATAATAGCAAAACAAAGTCCAACTTAAAATAGACAGAGGAACCAAATAGATATTTTTTCAAAAAAAAAAAAATCCAAATGGCCAATAAGTACATAAAGAGGTGCTCAGCATTCAAATAATCAGGGAAATGCAAATCAAAATCACTATGAGATAACACCTTACACCTGTTACAATAGCTTTTTTAATACAATAAAAAAAGACAGGAGTTAACAAATGCTGGTGATTATGAGAAGAAAAGAAAACTCTGAGCACTATTGATGGGAATGTAGGCCGGAACAACTACTATGGAAAATAATAGGGGAGTTCCTCAAATGACTGAAAAACAGCAATCTCATTTCTGGGTGTATATCCAAAGAAGTGAAACTTCTATCTTGAGTATATATCTTCACCCCCATGTTCTGTGCAGCTTTATCATAACATTAAGGCATGGAAACAACCTAATTGTCCTTTGATGTATGAATGGATAAATAAAATACAATTAAGATATATAGATATAGATATACAATGAGATATGATTGAGCCATGTAAAGAAGGAAATCTTGTCATTTGTAACAACATGGATAGAACTTGAGGGCATTGTGCTGGGTGAAATAATTCAGACAGAAAAAGGCAAATTGTTTATATTACTTATATATGGAATATAAAAAAAGTCAAACTCACAGAAGCAGATAGCAGAATGACAGTTTCCAGGGGCTAGGAATTGAGGGTAGAAGAATTGAGGTCGTGTTGGTCAAAGTACATAAACTTTTAGTTACAAGAGGTACAAATTCCAGGGGTCTAACATACAGCATGGTGACTATAGTTAACAATACTGTATTGTATATTTGAAAGTTACTATGCGAAGAGATTTTAAATATTTTCACAATAAGAACAACAAAATGTTAATTTTGTGAGGTGAAGGAGGTGTTAACTAATCTTATTGTGGTAAATATTTCACAATATATGTGTATCAAGTCATCATATTGTATACCTTAAACTTAATGTTATATGTCAATTATATCTCAATAAATCTGGAAAAAAGAAAAGAGAGAGAGCAAACAACTGAACAGATTTTAGCCCCTAGACCAGAATCAAAGAAAAAAGTATTTTAAAATCATACATTTAGTGGAAAGCCAATAGTTCTGAAATGATATTTTTTAAAAAAGTAACTATATGAATGTGGAGGAAAAATAGGAAAGGACTTTCTCTTTTTGTTTGTTTGACAATAATTTTTAGGTTTAAGGAAGAAATTTGCATCTTAATAGAATTCATTGGATTGAAAAATTACTCAACTTTTATCAGTTCCCTGCCTGAGTTTCCTACAGCAAGAAAAATGAAGCTCTTTTAGGTATTTGAACCTATGTTTCCCAGGAAGTTATCTGATCTACTGATTTTGAGTAGTGAACAAGTTGGTCTGGGCTGAAGGGAAGTGTAGATACAGAAACAGCGAAGACATAAGGCTATTTTAGAATGCTGTCTCAGGATGCAGCAGGCTATGAATAAAAGGGAAATGCCTCTCCTGTACATATATAGAAGACAAATGATAGAATACATTTCTTGAGGCTTTAGGATGGCCTTATCGAGAACCTTATTCTTCCCTTCACTTTATGTGTGTGTGTGTATATATATACAACAAAATCTGAACATATTTCTTGGAGAGTTTCTAGCAGCATAGGTTCATTTAGAATAAAACTTGACAAATATTCTTTAATTATCTTTCTGTCAGTATTGCTCCCTTCCTGGGAGGTAACCACTGTTCATAAATGGAAGCTGGTAAACTTCCTGTTATTTTCCTAGGTGCTTCCATAAATATATGTTCCTATATATATAGCAGTTCTCTGTGACTTTTTCTTTTCTCTTGAAACTGTCTAAATATATTACAATAATATCTTTATTAATGTAAGGTGATATAGTCCATATATATTAATAACATAACAGAAAATTTAAGGATATTGAAATAATATAATTGAATTCTTCTAACAGGAAGCATTAAGTACCATTAGAATGCTAGGTTTATGTGTGGAAAAATTAACATGGATTGAAATATGAAGATTTGTGAATGTGAGACTTAACTCAGACCTTGAAGAACTGTCAACCATAAGAAAGTGAAGATTAAGACTTTGGGCATTTCAGTTAAGGTTTGCAGCATGAAAAAAGCAAAGGAATAAGCATCATGAGTATGAAGGATAATAAGGTGAAGCTGACTGATCCTGCTGCAGACGTTAACATGGGGTATATTCATGTTACAGGTAAAAGAGGAAACACATCCTGATGGCACTAAATAAAATGTACTTCAGATAAGGGAACCTTGATTTTAGAAAAATAATGAAATGGCAGTGCCAGTAACTCAGATATGAGTTTTGGGACATTCTGGACTAGCACAGTGGGAATGGAGAAGGAGAAGTATATCAGACATTCCCAGAAGAAATGAAGTGATTTGTTTGATAGAGGGATTAAGAAAGAATGACTCAGAAATGAATCCAGAGTTTCAAATTTCAAAATAATGCTCATCTTAGACATCAAAAAGCAGAAAACGAGTCTGGCAATGGGCAAGGATGGGAGGCGTGGAGAGGGAGTTTGAATTACTTATAATGAAGACTGCCTAAAATGTTTAAGCAGAAAATGCACAGTTTACTTTTCTAAATTATATAAAGAATTTTCTTCATCACCTGCCCTACTGTCTCCTAGACCCCTACATGCAAACATCAAGAGTTCCACATTTAATGGCAACAGTGTTTGGAATTTAAAAGGACTGGGTTATGTGAGGGTATTGAAATTCTATTATGGTTCCATAGTTACTCATCTGTGCCTTGCTAGTATTGTTAGAACATTTGAAATGCTAGAGGCCTCTAAAAAGTGTCTTAAGTCACTGTATTGCAAGCCTTTATCTAGGCCTGGGGACACCTCTTGTTATAACCCATCAGGGAACAGCAGAGATAACAGGTGGCTCCTCAGCCAGATGGTATAACGCATAGCTGAAGGGGAGCACGATCTCCACAGACAGGTTTCCATTATGCTTTGAGATGTGAAGAGAGTCCTTCACATTCAGGCCTCTGGTGATATTCCATCCTGGAAGGGTTGAGATGAGAAAATATAAAACGTTGTTGTTTTTTTCTCAGCCCCCCTCACACACACAAAGTTCTATCAGCCAAGGAACATACACGTTGGATCTTTAGTTAAAATCCAAAGGTATATCAGACAAGGCTCTTTTCAAATTCCAGTGTTACATCTGCTGTAAAATAAGGTGATTTGTCACTGAATTGAGGTGAAGTGCATCTGACCTTTTGAGCAGATGAGACACACAAGCACAATCTTCCCCCACCCCTCTCATTTTCAAAATACTGGATCCACGTCTAGAGTAATGTTTTGGGAAAATAGTATTCAGGCTTTTTGAGCAAAGCACAGAGCCAGTCTCAACATTAACAAAATGATCTAACCAAAACATAAAACCAAGTCACTGTCTTGTTCTAATTTTAGTGATATTAACAAGATATGAACTCTGAACTGCAGGTGGCTGAGTGATGTTGCTAGGCAACTTTGCTTTTTATATATGAAATTGGCCCTGTTGGGTTAATTCTACATTTTGCTTAAATCCTTCTCTTTGAGCAAGGAGACGGTCGGACCTGAAGAATCTGAAATTGATAGGTGGGTAAGGCAGTTACAGGTGTACACATTGTTTGGTATTCTTTTGTAACAATCCACACAAGTATACAACTACATTGTTACAACTAAAAAATGACAACATGAAATATAGCAACCATTTTTCTCTCAAGAAGAAGAGCTTATAAATTTACTTGGTCCAAAGTATCTCTTGCTTTAGCAATACATCAAATTGTGCAGTTCCATCAGTCTGAATCAATTAGAAATTACTCACAAAGTAAATTACATTGAAAAGCTTTGATTTGTTACCAGAGTTTGTTACAATTCTCTTCAATCTTAAAAGACTAAAAGCAAAAATGTAATAATGTGACAGTGATAGTGAAATGTAACTTTTATTGAGATTGATGAGAACCTATTTGCTACATATTTGCTTTTAATAATTTAATTTTTCAAACACTGTAGAAAGAACCATAAATATTTTATTTTGAAGCTTCTACAATTTATATAACTTTGGTTTGAACTGGTTCCTGATCTTTTGAATATACTTTTTATAATAATTCTATTGACAGTATGGCTTTACCTCTTTAATTAGCTCCTTAACTGCACCCCTCCGTCTGATTAAAACATGCCTTATTTATTGCACACACCAAGCACTTGCTGAAGTAAATTGAAGAATGACCTCTCCTTTTTGTAAAATCTAAGCGAATGATTGAGGGCAGGACATTAACTTTCATCTTCACAGAGGCTTTGGAAAATTTGCTTTCCCCAGCAACATTCAGGTGCAGTTGTGACCATTTGAAAATAATATCTAAGTTATTTGAAAGAAGTGAAATCTGAAAGTGAAAATGAAAAAATTCTCATATTTAGTGAATTATACCATGGATGTTACTAAATTGTCCTGTTTATACTTAATTGCATTTCTTTAACATCAAAACATCTATAAAGAATACAGATTCATCTAAAAGTGATGATGTTGGTACTTAAATATTCAATATTAAGAATTATTTATAACTATATTTTAAATCATACATCTGTTGCAGTAGCAAAAAGGTATTTGGTTGCACTTCATTTGATTCTGAAAATGTTAATATCAAAATCTTAGGTGTTCGTAAGATATGCTGTTCAAATGAGGCAATAAGCAAATAAATAAATAAGCTTACTGGTCATTTTTGTCTTATTAGGATCTTGTAGAAATGCCTCTATGGGAATCTCTCAGATGTTTCCTTGCTTCAGGGTGAAAACCTAGAGAATGGAGAGCTTTCCATGACATTTTGCATGGCATCGCTACTGTAGATGATTCTTGTTTCCAGTTGGTGGTTTCTATCCAGACACTAACTTAGACACTCCATTTGGAAGTTAACTTAGTATTTGGCCATAATTACTCCTTCTGGCAGTCACTTCTATCCATAGAGGAATAGACTCTACTCTTTTTGCTATGCTGCTTAACTTTTACTATGAAATTCAAATATTCAACATATTATCTGCAGACATCTTAGCAAAATATAGTTGTGTACAGCTAGCCCTGTGTACACCTTGACTACCTTTAATGCATTTAAAATAGTTTAAATTTCCAAAAGGAGCTAAAGTATATCTGTATCATGTGATTTCTTCCAGTAAAAGTGTGATATCTTTCAGAATTCATAGCATACACAGAGATACTAGCAGTGTAGTGATGAATAAAATGTGTCCTAATTTTCAAAAGGAAGAAAAGCAGACTTCATGTATGGTATGGATTATTCACTGCCAAATTTTGGATTAATTTATTAAACAGAGAGCAGTGATTATTAAAAATAATGCAAATAGACTTCAGAAAGTACATAACAAATGTACACCATTTCCTTTTTAAATTTTATTTTACTATAGTAAGAATAGTTAGCATTAGCTCTATTTTCTCAAAAAATTTTAAAGTGCACAATACAATATTGTTGACTATTAGTAAAGTGTTGGGCAGCAGATCTCTATAAAGCATTTATTTTGTTTACCTGAAAGTATATTCTCATTGATTGGTAACTCTCCATTTCTCCCTCTTGACAGCCCCTGGCAGCACTATTGGCAATAGCCAAGATGTGGAAACAACCTACTTATACAACAGATTAACAACTAAAGAAAATGTAGCATATACATAGAATAGAATATTATTCAGCCCTAATAAAGAATAAAATTCTTTAATAAAGAAGGAAAATCTTCAATATGCAATAACATGGATAAAGTTTGAGGTCATTATCCTAAGTGAAATAAGCCAGTCAGAGAAAGACAAATACTGCATGATTCCACTTATATGAGGAATTTTGGTCAAATTCATAGAAACAAGGGGTTCTGATGGTTGCCAGGGGCTGTTGAGAGGCAGAAATGGAGAGTTACTAATCAATGAGAATAAAATTTTATTCCCCAGATTTGGGAAATTTTCAGTCATTATCTCTCTGAATAAGCTTTCTGGCTCTCTCTCTCTCTCTCTCTCTTTCTCTCTCTCTCTCGCCATCTGTCCATCTCTTTCTCTGTCTTCTCCATCTGTTTGACTTCTGTAATGCTTGATGTTGTCCCTTAAGTCTCTTAAGCTTTTTTCAGTCATTTTTATTCTTTTTTTCTCCTCTGTAGTAACCCATCTTCAAATTCTTTGATCCTTTCTTCTGCTTGATCTAGTCTGCTATTGAACTCCTCTAGTGAATTTTTCAGCTTAATTAACGTATTCTTCACCTCCATGGTTTCTGTTTGGTATTTTCTAATATTTTCTGTCTCTGTTGAAATGTTCACTCTGTTTATGCATTGTTTCTTAACCTCAGTGAGCATCTTTATGAATTTTCTGTCAGGGAAATTATATAATTCTATTTTAATAGAGCAGTCTCAGAGATGAGGCCAAGATGGCAGAGTAGAAGGACGCTCGTGGCTCACCCTCTCCCACAGATACACCAAGACTCACATCCACGGACTCACTCAGCCAACCAGAGCACCTGCCAGAACTCCGACAGAACACTGTCCTCTTCAAAAGACAAAGACGCCAAAAATCTGGTAGGAGAAAGGGAAAAAAGAAAGATGAAAAGGCAAAACAGTGCGGGACCGGTTCCGCGGGGAGGGAGCAGCAAAGAAGGACTGGCGCTAGTGCGCTGGGTCTCCCTGCCTCCAACGGAGAGGCCAGCGGGATGGAGGGGAAGCCTCCAAGGCTCGGATCTGTACGGAGCAGCCCTTGACCGACAGAACTAAGTTAAACGGGCACAGAGGGTCCCTGCAACACCCAGCCCGAGACCTGAGCTGGGAGCGGGGGGCCGGGGCAGGCTGCCCCAGAGGGGCGGAGGATGGGGATGGCTGCACTGACACAGCCCCGGGGGGCTGCAGGGGGCTGCGCAATGTGGATGAGTGGGTGCAAAGGGCAGAACAACCTGGGCCCTCCATAAAACAGCAGGCTGATGTGCCCTTGGGGGAAGGGTGTATACCCCCTTCTCTGAAATCCCACGGAAAGTTTTCAGCGAGGGGAGGTGGTGCTCAGGCACGACCGCCATATCCTCCGGCGCTTGGCACCCAGGTGGGGGTGGAGGCGAAACCTGAATCTGCGCCTGGAAGCTCGGCAGCCTCAAAGGCCAGACAGTGACTTGTTTGCAGCCCGAGTCAGATAGGATCCTTCCACCCAGGTGCCTCGCAAAGTTCGCACTGCCAGTTCAAACAAGGAGCTGAGTTTGGACACGGAGCAGGGGTGGGGCTGTTCCACGGTCTTCCCTGGCTGCCTGCGGAGCGACCAGCTCCAGGGGACAGCGGGTGGCCCCCCGACTTTCTGGCAGGAACGCTGTGCTGGGAGGGGGCACGATCTGCTTGCCAACAGGCACTGGGAACAGCACAGACGAGGGCGCCAATGAAGGGCCTCTGGAAACAGCGAGCTGAGCTCGGAAACAGGGCAAAGACAGAAAGACTTCTCATTAAGAGCACAGAGTCTCCAGAACACTCCCTCCCCTCCTTTTTTTTTTTTAATCTGTTTTTACCTGTTGTATTTTCTATTACTTTTTTTAATTTTTTACTTTTTAAACAATTACATATCCTCCCAGTTTTAATCCCTTTTAAGTTTTTCTTTTAAAATAATATTATTGTTTTTTAAAAATCCACGTCATGTCATTTTTATCTCTCTTGGTTTTGATTTCCTGTTATTGATTATACACAGGTTTCAAATATATTTTTCCACTCTTTTCTCCTTTTTTAAAGGTTTTTAAGAGACGTCTCAACCCGATTGCTATTCTGCTTCAACTTGCTCTTCAATTATTCATTATACACTGTTTTCAAACCTTTTTCAAAATTCTCTCTTTATCATATCTTTTTTATCTGTTCTATTTTTATTACCTTTTTAATTTCTACATTCTAAACAATTGTATATGCTTCTAGTTTTAATTCCTTTTTAAATTTTTCTTTCTAAACAATTGTATATACTTCTAGTTTTAATTCCTTTTAAATTTTTCTCTAGAAGTAGTTATATTATTTTTTTTTAAAAAAATCCACCTGATTTCACTTTCATTTCTTTTGGGTTTGCTCTCCTGTTATTGATCATAAATAAGTTTCAAATATCATTTTTTGATCTTTCTCTTTTTTTAAAAAGGGTTTTTAAAAAGATGTCTTAACTTGAATGCCAGTCTGATTCAAATTGCTCTTCTATAATTGATTATACACTGTTTTCAAACCTTTTTTTCTCCCTTCTCTTAAAATTCTCTCTTTATTTTATCTTTTTTTTACCTGTTCTATTTTCTGTTACCTTTTTAATTTCTTCATTCTTAACAATTGTATATGCTTCTAGCTTTAATTCCTTTTTAAATGTTTATTTTAAAATAGTTATATTATTATTTTTTTAAAAAATCCACCTGATTTCATTTTCATTTCTTTTCGTTTTGATCTCCTCTTATTGATTACAAATAGGTTTCAAATATCATTTTTTGAACTTTTTCCTTTTTTTAAGGGTTTTTAAGATAGATGTCTCAACTCGAATGCTAGTCTGATTCAAATTGCACTTCTATAATTGATTATACACTGTTTTCAAACCTTTTTTTCTCCCTTCTTTTAAAATTCTCTTTCTCTCTCTCTCTCCTTTTTTTATTTTTTAAGTTTTATTCCTACATAGGCACTAGATAGATAAATAAATAAACTCATTTAAGGACCACAATAGATAACTGATACTCCATAAACCACAGTGCCAGAGAAATATGAGCAAGATGAAGAAGCAGAGAAACCATTCCCAATTAAAAGAACAAGAGAAATCCCCTGAAAGAATGATCAATGAAATAGACATCTGTAGCCTACTAGATCATTATTTCAAAAAAGGAATGATCAAAGTATTGAAGGAACTAAAAGAGATAGTGTTTAGAGATATAAAATATATCAAAAATGAAATCAAAGCTATAAAGAAGAACCTAGTAGAATTGGTAAACTCATTGGCTGAGATGAGAATGGATCTAAAGGCTGTGCAAAGCAGACTAGATAATGCAGAGGAATGAACTAGTGACATAGAAGACAGGACAACAGAAAGCACCCAGTCAGAATAGCTACAAGATAAACAAATAAAAACAAATGAAAGCAACATAAGGGACCTATGGGATAATATAAAGCATGCCAATCTTCGCATAATATGGGCCCCAGAAGTGGAAAAAAGATCAAAGGGGATTGAAAAGGTTTTTGAAGAAATCATGACTGAAAACTTCCCAAACTTAAAGAAGGAATCAGATATCCAAGTACAGGAAGTTCAAAGGGTCCCAAACAGGAAGAACCCAAACAGACCCAAACCAAGACATATCATAATCAAGATGGCCAGAGTCACGGATAAAGAAATGATCCTACAGGCAGCAAGAGAAAAGTAAAGAGTGAGTTACAAGGGAACCCCCATAAGACTCTCAGCTGATTTCTCTACACAAACACTATAGGCCAGAAGGGAGTGGCGAGATATACTCAAAGTACTAAATGAAAAAAAGATGCAGCCTAGGATACTTTATCCAGCATGGCTATACTTTAGGATAGAAGGAGAGAGAAAGAATTTCACAGCCAAGCAAAAACAGAAAGAGTTTAGCAAGAAAAAACCCATGCTAAAAGAAATATTGAAAGGTCTACTCTAAATAGAAAAGAAGCAGGATGCTTGCTACAGAAATGATAAATTCATAACTGGAAAGGTGATAACTCATCAATTACAAATAAAGTAAACATGAAATTATAAAAGAAGGCATCTAAATCATTAAGAGAGGGAGAGGGAAGCAAGAAAATATAGAGTATTTTTCTTTCTTTTTTAAACTTTTTGTTTTTGGTAGGATGGGTTTGAGATATAGTAATGGGCTAATAGACTTACAGAAAAGGGAAACCACAAGTCAAAAACTTACAAGAGAGTCACAAAAACTAAATAAAATCCATGATAATACAAAGGAAAATTACCAGACCACAAAAGGAAGAAGAAAGGAACAAAGAAGAAATACCAAATCAACTGCAAAAATAAGTTCAAAATGGTAATAAACACACATCTATCATTAATTACCATAAATGTTAATGGACTAAATGCTCCAGTCAAAAGATGTAGAGTGGCAGACTGGATAATAAAGCAAGAACCTTCAATATGCTGCATACAAGAGACCCACTTTAGGGAGAAGGACACATATAGATTGAGAGTGAAAGGATGGAAAAAGATATTCCATGCAAAGGGAAAAGCCAAAAAAGCAGGTGTTGCAGTACTGATTTCAGACAAAATCGACTTTAAAACAAAGGCCATAAAGAAAGATAAAGAAGGACATTTTATAATGATTAAAGGAGTGATACAAGATGAGGATATTACACTTGTTAATATATATGCACCCAATATAGGAACACCTAAGTACATAAAACAATTACTAACAGAGATAAAGGGGGATATTGATGGGAATACAATCACTTTCAGGGATTTTACCACCACATTAACATCACTAGACAGACCTTCCAGACAGAAAATAAATAAGGCAACAGAGAAATTAAATAATACAATAGAAAAATTAGATTTGGTGGATATTTTAAGAGCATTACACCCCCCAAAAATAGGATATATATTCTTTTCAAGTGCACATGGAACATTTTCTAGGCTTGATCATGTACTTGGGCACAAAAGAAACCTTAACAATTTTAAGAAGATAGAAATTATCTCAAGCATCTTTACTGACCACAATGCCATGAAACTAGAAATCAACTACAGAGAAACAAAGGAGAAAAAAAGGAAAGCATGAAGATTAAACAATACATTATTAAATAACCAATGGGTCAATGAGGAAATCAAAGCTGAAGTTAAAAAATACCTTGAGATAAATGAAAATGAAAGCACAATCACACAAAATTTATGGGACACAGCAAAGGCAGTGCTAAGAGGGAAGTTTATAGCGATACAGGCCTTCCTCAAAACAGAAGAACAATCTCAAATAAACAAGTTAACCCACCAACTAAAAGAACTAGAAAAAGAACTAAAAACCCCAAAAGGCAGCAGAAGGAGGGAAATTATAAAGATCAGGGAGGAAATAAATAAAATAGAGATTTAAAAAAACATAGAAAAATCAATCAAACCAAAAGCTGGTTTTTTGAAAAAGTAAATAAAATCAACAAACCTCTGGCCAAACTCACAAAGAAGCAAAAAGAGAGAGCACAAATTAGCAAAATAAGAAAGGAAAATGGAGAAATTACAACAAATAACACAGAAATATAGAATATCATATGAGAATATTATGAAAAACTATATGGAACCAAACTGGATAACCTAGAGGAGATGGACAAGTTTCTGGAAACATACTGTCCACCAAGACTGAACCAAGAAGAAACTGACCACTTGAACAAACCGATCACTAGAAATGAAATCGAAATAGCAATTAAAAACCTCCCTACAAATAAAAGTCCAGGACCGGACGGCTTCACCGGGGACTTCTACCAAACATACAAAGAAGAACTCATACCAGTCCTTCTCAAACTCTTCCAGAAGATTGAAAAGGAGGGAATACTCTCAAACTCATTCTATGAAGCCACCATCACCCTGATACCAAAACCAGGCAAAGACACTACCATAAAAGAGAATTATAGGCCAATATCACTGATGAACATAGATGCAAAAGTCCTCACCAAATATTAGCAAATAGAATCCAGCAACACATAAAAAAGATTATACATCATGACCAAGTGGGGTTCATCCGAGGGACACAAGGGTGGTTCAACATACGCAAATCAATCAATGTAATACATCACATCAACAAGAGAAAGGACAAAAACCAAATGATCATCTCAATCGATGCAGAAAAAGCATTTGATAAAATTCAACACCCATTTATGATAAAAACTCTCATCAAAGTGTATATAGAGGGAACATATCTCAACATCATAAAAGCTATATATGACAAACCTACAGCCAGCATAGTACTCAACAGTGAAAAACTCAAAAGCTTCCCACTAAAATCTGGGACAAGACAAGGATGCCCACTATCACCACTCCTATTCAACATAGTCCTGGAAGTCCTAGCCACAGCAATCAGGCAAGAGTGAGAAATAAAAGGGATCCAAATTGGAAAAGAAGAGGTAAAAGTGTCACTATATGCTGATAACATGTTACTATATATAGAAAACCCTAAAAGGTCCACACAAAAATTACTAGAGCTGATCGAAGAATTCAGCAAGGTAGCAGGTTACAAAATTAACGTTCAAAAATCAGTTGCATTTCTTTACACTAACGGTGAATCAACAGAAAAAGAAAATAAAGAAACAATCCCCTTTAAAATAGCACCCAAAGTAATAAAATATCTGGGAATAAATCTAACCAAGGAGGTGAAAGAATTATACACAGAAAACTATAACATTGATGAAGGAAATTAAGGAAGACTTTAAAAAATGGAAAGATATCCCATGCTCCTGGATTGGAAGAATCAATATTGTTAAAATGGTCACACTGCCCAAGGCAATCTACAGGTTTAATGCAATCCCTATCAAATTACCCAGGACATATTTCACAGAACTAGAACAAATCATAACAAAATTTATATGGAACCATCAAAGACCTAGAATTGTCAAAGCATTATTGAAGAGAAAGAAAGAGGCTGGAGGAATAACTCTCCCAGACTTCAGACAATACTATAGAGCTGCAGTCATCAAGACAGCATGGTATTGGTACCAAAACAGACATATAGACTAATGGAACAGAACAGAGAGCCCAGAAATGAACCCACAAACTTTTGGGCAATTAATCTTCGACAAAAGCGGCAAGAATATACAATGGAATAAAGACAGTCTCTTCAGCAAATGGTGTTGGGAAAACTGGACAGCAGCATGTAAATCAATGAAGCTAGAACACTCCCTTACACCATACACAAAAATCAACTTAACATGGATTAAAGACTTAAACATAAGACAAGATACAATAAACCTCCTAGAAGAAAATATAGCCAAAACATTATCTGACAGACATCTCAAAAATGTTCTCCTAGAACAGTCTACCCAAGCAATAGAAATAAAAGCAAGAATAAACAAATGGGACCTAATGAAACTTAGAAGCTTCGCACATCAAAGGAAACCAGAAGTAAAACAAAAAGACAGCTTACAGAATGGGAGAACATTTTTGTAAATGAAACTGACAAAGGCTTGATCTCCAGAATATATAAACAGCTCATACAACTTAATAAGAAACAACCAAACAACCCAATCCAAAAATGGACAAAAGCCCTAAACAAGCAATTCTCCAAGAAAGAAATACAAATGATCAATAGGCACATGAAAAAATGCTCAATATCACTAATTATCAGAGAAATGCAAATCAAAACTACAATGAGGTATCACCTCACACCAGTCAGAATGGCCGTCATTCAAAAATCCACAAATGACAAATGCTGGAGAGGCTGTGGAGAAAGGGGAACCCTCCTACACTGCTGGTGGGAATGCAGTTTGGTGCAGCTACTGTGGATAACAGTGTGGAGATTCCTCAAAAGACTAGGAATAGACTTACCATATGACCCAGGAATCCCGCTCCTGGGTTTGTATCCAGAAGGAACCCTACTTCAGGATGACACCTGCACCCCAATGTTCATAGCAGTATTATTTACAATAGCCAAGACATGGAAACAGCCTAAATGTCCATCAATAGGTGACTGGATAAAGAAGAGGTGGTATATTTATACAATGGAATACTGCTCAGCCATAAAAACCGACAACATAACGCCATTTGCAGCAACATGGATGCTCCTGGAGAATGTCATTCTAAGTGAAGTAAGCCAGAAAGAGAAGAAAAAATACCATATGGGATCGCCCATATGTGGAACCTAAAAACAAAAAGAAAAACAAACAAACAAAGCATAAATACAAAACAGAAACAGACTCATAGAAATAGAATACAAACTTGTGGTTGCCAAGGGGGCGGAGGGTGGGAAGGGATAGACGGGATTTCAAAATTGTAGAATAGATGAACAAGGTTATACTGTATAGCACAGGGAAATTTACACAAGATCTTGCGGTAGCTCACAGAGAAAAAAATGTGACAATGAATATATATATATATGTTCATGTATGACTGAAAAATTGTGTTCTACACTGGAACTTGACACAACATTGTAAAATGATTATAAATCAATAAAAAATGTTTAAAAAAATAGAGCAGCCTCTGGCAATTTATCTTATTCCTTAGTTTGGAACATCTTTGCCTGATTCTTCATTTTTCTTAAATCTCTGTCTTAGAGTCTATGCAATAAGAAAAGAAGCCACACACCTCCAGCCTCATACAGGAGAAGATACTTACCAATCAGCTCAGCTAGAGATTCTGGGAGGCTTTCAAAGCTTTCTGTCAGTTTAATACACTTTCTTTGTTCTTTGCAGCCCTTATGAATCTAGGATATGCTAGGTCCAATCAGTGTACTGGGAGAAGAGTAGCTGAAACCAGTTCCCCAGAAAAGTTGGACCATTGGATAATTTATCCAATTCTTCCCTTCCTCTGGGGTACTTTGGGAGCTAGGCTTTTGTCTGCTTACTTGGTGCTGGACTAGGCGGCACTGGTGAGGGGTTGATGTCAACTGCTATCCTGAATACCCATCTCTCTTCTCACTTCCTCCATGTGGCTAGGTTATGCCAGGTCCCTTCAGCACTCTGAGACAGGCAAGTCAGAAGCCAGTTCTTTGGATGGCCCTCAAAAATTTGTAGCTTTGGGTTACCAAACCAACTTTTTCCTCTCCAGAAAGATGCAGACAGCTGTAGTTTTTGTCTGCTCATTCTGTGCTGATCCAGGGAGGGTAGCCATGGCTTAAGCATCCCAAGCCACTATTTCAATTCTCTCCAAGATGGATAGCCTGTGCTGGGCCTGTCAGAGCTCCAAAATGGCAATACAGTTGCCAGTTCTTTGCACATACTTAGAAAAGTTGGGATATTAAATGTGTGGGTCAACTTTTTCCCTCCCCAGAAGTAAATTGAGAGCTGAGATTTTTTTCATCCACTTGTTCTGTGCTGAACAGCGAGGAGGTTGCTAGACTTATATTTATCCTTGATTTTAGGAATGCATTGGACAAAATTTCTTGTTATAACCTAGTGGAAAAAATTTAGGTGCATGGGCTGGATAATGCTGACTGGATTACTCTATATAATAATAATAATAATAATAATAATAATAATAATAATAATAATAATAATAATAATAATAATAATAAAAATAAATTATTGCCAACCCGAGGGTCAAATTCTGGTAACCTGTCCCCAAACTGTGTATTTGACCTTATCAAGCTGAACTTAAAAAAATAAAGACCTTAATGCAAACATGTAAACTATGCTTATATAGATAGTATGGTAGATGTTCGAAGTCAGCATTTTGGTGCCATATTTCAGGAAAAACTTGAGCTCAGAGGAAGATGAGAAACTTGTTAGTAAAAAGGAATATTGTCTGAGGAACTTAAAGGAACAGAGGAAGTTTAGCCTGGAGAGGAGAAATTTTGAGAAGAGAACATGATATCTATTACTCAGGATTCAAATTATACTATTATATGGTAGATTTAATCTGTATTGCTCTTAAAAAAATGGGTAATAGAAAAATAGATGGAATTACGGAGAACCGGATTTAAGTTGAGTAAAAGAATACATTTATAAAGCCTAGCAATGGAATATTCTATTTCTCATAACATGTCAGCTTCCTCATCTCTGGAAATAATTTAGCTGAGTTTGGACAACCTTCTGTATAGCATGCCGTAGAAGGGATTAGCACATTGAGTGAGTAACTATTTACTGTGGACAATTCTGAAAACACTTTTGTCTCTAAGATTCTACTGAGAGGAGACCATACTTATTTTTAAATGTGCCCTGACACTCCTGACTCATAGTCTTAATTGAAGAAGACAACCAATGTTTAACAGGATATAATATTAATGTCAGTGGCTGCACATGTGCAGAATGTTTTTGACAAAGGCATATATCCTAGGTAAATGTCAAGTTTGAAGGCGTGGCTATAAGCGAGGAAAGAATAGGAAATGAAAGACATCAGGCAAGGAAATTAATGAGGTTAAGGTCTTAAAGGTGGTTAAGTAGGTGAAAAATACTGTTCCAAAAGAGTGTATATGTAATGAGTCATGAGTGATTTAAGGACATTAAATAGTACATTTCAACAACAAAAAAAATGTGTCAGAATTCATTCGAAGTTCCTTGCTTATGCCTAGCAAACTAGGGGATTACATTTTGACTCTGTTGAATATCTCATTTTGCTTTAAGAACATCCTTGTGACTAAAGCCCAGTGCAGAGTAGAACCCATACCTTGGAAGTCATGTGCCCAGCTGTGCTCTTCCAATTAGCACAGCATTTCATGTTTGCCACTTAGAGTCTGTAATGGGGGAAGAAAGCTGAAATTCTAACTGGAGAAAAAGCTAAGGGCTTAATAGAGAGGTCAGAACTGGATCACTTTTTACTTGAAATAAGTCTTATTCATCACAACTTGAGTTTAACTACATATTCCGTACAACTTCACTGTATAATATTTTTTCTGTCCTTATCATTCCCGTACTCTTTAAAAGGATACATCCCCAGTATGGTGTTACTGGTAAACAAGAGCAAGGGTTCAAGGTGGGACAGTTACATAATAGTGTGTTTTATTTTTATTGTTGAAAAAGAACAACTGTACTTCTCAAAATGTTACCATATATTACAGTTAATAAACGAGAAACTGGAAAAAATTCATGATGCTGAAATCTCAAAAAATTAGGAATTAAAATTTGGACTCAACAGTGTAGAAACAAAAATAGAATGATCCATGTATTTTGATTATTCTATTTCCATTGAATTGGCATTTCATTTCCTTTGAATCATCCTCAGGGATGACAAAGTATTGGTATGAAGAACACTAAGCATGAATTCACTTTACCAAAATACATAGACAATATCCAAGTGGCATTTTTAAAATGGAATTATATAAATAAATGAAGCACTGCCTAAATTACTAAACACTGATTGCAGTATTGTGATTTGTTTCTTGTAAATATTTTATACAAAAAATCAGAACTACTTGTTGATGACAAATTAGAAGGTTGATACTACTTTAGTCATTCATGGTATAATGGTTAAAAGCTGAGCTCTTGATTCTAACATGCTGGGCTTGAATCTACACTTGAGCAAGTTATTAAATTGGCCTGTTCCTCAGTTTCCTAATTTGTAAAATGGTCAAAATAGTACTACTTAACTCAGAGACTTTCATGAGAGTTAAATAAGATAATCTATTAAAAGCATTTAGCAGTGCCTGGTATAAAGTAAGCAATCAATAAATGATCATTGTCATCATTAATGAATATATCTGTCTACCCTTGTGGGGAAGTGCTGCCTCCCCAGGCTGTCCAGTTTCCCTACCTCTGCTGACAGATTCAATTAAAATTCAGATTCTGAAAATCAGTGTTTAAAATGTTCCACACTTGGGCTTTCCTTCCCACTTCAAATTTAGCTAAAAGAATAGTCTACAGACTAGAGATTGAAAATTCTGTAGTAAATGGTAAGATGCACACACTTTAAAAATTTTGAATTATAGTAAGAAAAAATTCTACAAACAAGTAAACACACACACACATACAGACATAATACTTAAGAGGAATAAAAATCATGCTGTATTCAAATAGTCCTACTTACTTGCATATGGAGCTTAATATAGAAAATACATATGAAATTTTTCCTATCACATAAATTTTATTTCCGTATACATGAAATATTTGTGCTCCACTCCCTGATTCTCAGTTGTCTCTTATTGCTCAAGGCAATTATTGCAGAACTATATCCTATAATTGGGCCCATCAAAATTGACTTGGATTCATTCTCTCAGAACCTTGATTATTACTGATAAATTAAGTCTTGCCAATTGCTTAATAGCTGCCAAGTTGTTAATGTGTTATATTTTCTTAGCAACATACCTCATTTTACTAGAAGGCTTTAGGACACAGGCAAAACCATTACTTCTGAGCCTTAATTTCCACATTTGTAAAAGTATATAAAAAATCTGTGCTCTTATCTCACAGGGTTGCAAAAGGTTAAATAAAGTACTTACAACACTTTGAAAATTATAAAGTTACATACACATATAAGGGTCATTTACTCATTCACTTACTCACTCAATTGGCAACTATTTATTGTGGAGCTAAAATGTGCAAATTACCATTCTAGGGCCTTGGGATACATCAGTGAACAAAGATCCCTCCGTTATATAGGTTCTAGTCATGTAGTGGGAGACTTACAAACAATATATAGAATACGTCAATCATATAGAAAGTGATAAGTGCTATAGAAAAAAGTAAAACAGTGTAAAGAGAAAAGGGATTTCTGTGGGGACGTTTGTCATTTTAAATGCAGTGCACCTCATTGAGAAGGTGATGTGAGAAAAAAGACTTAAAGGGCTTGTGGAAGTAAGCCATGTGGATATTTGGAGGAAAAGCATTCCAAGCAGCAGAGGAAAGGTTTTTTACAAATAGAGCAAGTATGGCAATTCCCTCCAAAAAAAGAGAGAGAAAGGAGAGGGAGGCCACTGTGATTTCAATAGAGTGAGCAAGAAGTAGACAGTATTAAAGAGGTAACGTGAGGGATTAAGAGGAAGGGAGAATTAATCATGTAGGGTATTGTAGGTCACTTTGATGACTGATTTTACTCTGAGTGAAGTGGGGAACTAGTGAAAGTCCCTGAGCAGAAGAATGACCATACCTGACTACTCTCACAACTATGCTGAGAGCACACTATAGAGGGCAAAAAAAAAAAAAAAAGACAGCAACAGAGAAATCAGTTAGGGGGTCAGTGCAGTAATCCAGATGAGAGGTGTTGGTGGTAGGGTGAAAGTAATGAAAAGTGGTCAGATTCTGGGTATAATTTTGGGGGTAGTTTCAACAGGTCTTTCTGACAAATTGGATGTAGGGTGTAAGAGAAAAAGAGGAACAAAAAATGACTCTAAAGTTTTTGGTCTGACAACTGAAAGGATGGAGTTGCCACTTACTGAATGATGGAAGGTTGAGGATGGAGAAAACAAAAAGATGTGAAGGCCAGGAATTCAGTTTTGGAGATAAACTACCTGATAGACACCTAAGTGAAGATGTTAGGTAGGTATTTAGATATATGAGTCCTGAATTGGGGAGAGATGTCTGACCTGGAGATATAAATATAGGTATTATTGACATACAGATGTTATTTAAAACCAAAGAGTGAATGGGATCTCCCAGTTGAATTGTGCCCTGAGGAATTCTAACACTAAGAAGTTGGAGAAAAGAAAAAGAACTAGTAAAAGGGCCTAGGAAGGAAGAATGAGTAGCTAGAAAGTAAATCACAAGGATGTGGTATCTTGGAAGCTAAATGAAGAGAGTGTCTCAAGTAAGAGGGAGTGATTGACTATGTCCAATACTGTTGATAAGTAAAGTTAGATGATAGCTGATCATTGAAGATTTTGACAAGCGCAGTTTTAGTGGACTGGTGAGGGGTAAAGTCTGGCTGGAGTGTGTTTAAGAGAGAATGGGAAGGGAGAACTTCTAGAGCAAATGTAGACAACTCTTCCAGAGAGTTTTGCACCTAAGGGGAGCAGAGAATTGGAACTATCATCTGCAGTGAAAGTAGGGCCAAAAGAGAATTTTAAAATATATTTTTCAGGAGGGGATTAACAAAGGCATAAGAGAATAATAAAGGCATGCTAGTGGGAATTAGCCATTAAAAAGGGAAAATAGACTAGAAAGAATGAAGACAGATGATTAATTGCTGAAGTAGGTGAGAGGAGATGAGATCTAGTGCAAGGATGGAGAGAACTGACTTTAGATAAAAGTGTGGTTAGTTCATCCATGATAACATTTGGAACAGTAGAATATTAATAACTCAGATGAAAGATTCTGACCATTGGAATTTCAAGTCCTCTGGAAGGCTGTGCAGGAAATATTTCAGAATGCGAGGCCTTGCAGCAGCACTCAAATCTTACCATGTAAAAAAAAAGCAGGCCAGATCTTCTACTAACTAGTTGGATAACTTTGGATTTTTGTATTTAACTTGCTGAGCCCCAGTTTCATTCAGAAAATGAAAAGATGGGTCTCTAAGGTACTTTTCGTCTCTAACAGTTTGTGATGTTATAGTGTGCACTAGTCTGGATTTAATAGCCGAAAAAACACCCTATTATCTCTGGAGCCTTTTTTCATATGTTGACTTGGTGTATAGCCCCAAGCAAGCCACATCTAAACCAACCACATTTACTTTTGGAAGGAGGCATACATTATGTACAGAGACAAAGAGACACGCACACATGCACACACATAAACACACTTTCCTTCACTCCTGTCTTATGAGAAAGGGGTGGGGGAAGAGAGAAAGAGGAAGATAAGTGGGAGAGAGAGAGAATAAGAATGAAAACTAACTCTCTTCCCCCTATACCTCATAATAATATGGGGTAGATACATGAGAAAGAATTTCAAGAGATGCATGAAATGGATTCAGAGATATTTTGTGGCACTTTAAACACTGAAAATGGTTAACTATATGGACACTTTGCAGACTACCTGCTCTTTTATCTCTGCACAAAGAAGTTTTATCTTAATTTGAGATTGATTCTTTCTTATTCTATTTCTTTGTCAATTTTATTTTCCTCATGAAATTGACCAAACTTATATTTCTGTTTAACTGTTGTCCTAGGAATTTATTCCAAGCTCTATTATCCTTTGTAGGAAATAGTTTCTGTTTGTTTACTCCCAGATTTCTAATTTTAGATGTGATCCCTAGGGACAATGAATACCCTCAACTCTCTGGACAGAGTAGCTCCAAGCAACTTTTATCATCTTTTCCACAATTTTAGACTCTCTACTAAGGGTTCTTGAGGCAGACTGTTTTTTGATGAAAAAATGTATTGGTCTAAATTCTCACCCTAAATCTATGGGAAAATTGTTAGAATGTAACCTTGTCTGTTTTCTTTTAACCTTTCCTTTGAACCCAAGCTTGATATGTTAACATCAAGGGCTGTCACTTTTCTGGGATTGGAATTGTTTTGCTTCACATATACTACAGAAGACAAGTGAAAAAGAAAGGGAATCTTGGTTAACCGTGGGCAGAGCAGAGCAGATAGATGCACATGAAGGGCTTCTCAGATCTATTGTTGAGTGCTTCTCAAAGTAAACACTGCTGACCTTGAAATTTCTCACCATTGTTCATTTCTCAGAGAATTCATTAAGTTGTGCCATTAAAACATGACCACTGTGCCTACTGTCATTGGGATGTTATTGAGATGGCAGTGGGATTCAGAGTCCTGCTGTCTGAAACAAAGGGCAGGTGGTGGACCCTCTAACTTATCAGAAAAATATTTGAGTCAGTCTAGTGGCCTGAGAAGTGGGAGAATCGACATTAGTTAAAAGGAGTTTTACATGTGTTTAGTTTGGGGAGGAGGTATAAAGTCATATTATCCCTTAGTTTTGGAAACCAGTAATGATTTGGTTAGTTTCTGAAAAAGAAATTTTATATCCTAAACCAGAATAAGAAACAATTCTGGAATTCGATTATTCTATAAGAAAGAATAGACATATCCCTTTAGTTACAGTCCTATTCATTTCTAAAATAATGCAATGTTAGCTATAAGTCATTTATTTACTAAGTAAGTAATAAATTCACGCCCATCAAAAATATATTAAGGACATGTGTACTTCAGTTGTGTTAATGATTCCCATGTTAAGGGTCCCTACTCTTGAAGCTAATTGATTTCACTGTCAGAATGGGGATATTAAAAAAAAAAAGAGCAATAACCTCAAGCTGTAGGAAATGATTCTGTTTTTGAGTTACTGCATAGCAGTAAAATACATATCCTCGGTGTATTTTGAATACTATAAAGATAACATAATACTATTTAAATGGATGAGGTAGGCTGAGATTTTAAAGTCTAACCCCTCATATCAAGCGAGCATTACTTTTTCAGCAGATGACATATCTAAACTTGTCTTGCAGTCTTCTAGGGGATATCTGAGTGGTCTGAGCCTTAATTCAGCAATCCTCAAGTTCTTATAACAACATGTTTAACTCCTGGCAATGCTGAATCTTTCCTTCCTTCCTTCCTTCCTTCCTTCCTTCCTTCCTTCCTTCCTTCCTTTCTTTTCTTTCTTTCGTTCTTTCGTTCTTTCTTTCTTTCTTTCTTTCTTTCTTTCTTTCTTTCTTTCTTTCTTTCTTTCTTTCTCTCTTTCTCTCTTTCTCTCTTTCTCTCTTTCTTTCCATATGCCTAAGTGTTTATCATGGTGTCACAGTGCTGAGAAAAGGAAAATGTTATATTGGTCATATTAGAACCATGAGTATCTCCAATGGATGTACTGTTCCTCATTGTCCTACAACTGGTCAGGAGATGTGGATACTGATCTAACTTGTTAAACAGTTGACACTTTTGAGAAATTTTTTTCCAGTCCATTTGCTTTTTTATTAAATACATTCCTATTTATCTTTTTTGCTTCACTTGGAACTGTAACTGTTTGAGACGTGCTATTTCTATTTACCTTTCTTCTTTCATCTTAGATCATTTTCCAAAACCAAGAATCTATTACCAGGTGCTGGGAAATGGAAGATGCAGGTACTCCTGCTGAAGATTATGGGGAAGGAGGAGGCTCTAAAAGATGCTAAATTACTTTTTAGTCTAGTCTTGTGAGTCTATTTCATTTAAAGTTGTCTCCCTTTTGGGATCTTTAAGCTGCTGTGTCAAACGTAAAAGCAACCCTGTCTACTTTGCAGTTTTTGAGAAAGTTCGAGTATTAGCATACATTCTTCTACATCCACTCACGTCCTCTTTTGGATGATATTTTAAGATATGTTAATTCTAAAATGGGGAAAATGAATACAGCTAAATATTACCCAAGGTGAAACAATGTGCCAAAGTTTAGGGAGACAAATTTACAACAGAAGTCATCTAGTATTAAAGATGAGCAAATGCACACACATACATCTTTCCACTTCCCCTCTCTACCTCTTACAATATTGGTTACCATATTAATATTATAATATCATAGCTAATGAACGTGCATTTTATTCTATATCTGTGTTTAGTATGTGCTCATTATACGTAACAAATACATATCACTTCAAAAAAGATGAACATTCTCTTCTTGATGTATATTTTTAAAGTACTGTAGCATCCCCAAATATTACTTAATTATGGGTTGAGATCATTTTGGAGAGCAGGGAACCAAATCTGTAATTTTACAATGCCAGTCGATAGAAAAATAGAATCTGAAGAAATTCACTTTACAGGAAACTTTTCAGTGTTATCATATTTGTAAAGAAAATATTAATCTAATTTGTTAAACACAGTACCTAGATATCCAATAACCCTGTTTTCATGTTTGGTTTATTTTCTAATATTTTTGATTATATATTTCTAATGGAAAAGTCAGAACATGGACTTTTTAAAAGCCCTCATAATTGAATAGAACGTTTTTACCATAAATATAGCTAGAAAAAATTCTGTAAAAGCATAGTAACCTAAGCAAAATCAGCTTCTGACTGGCAAAACGGACATATGAGCTCTCAAACTCAGTGGGCTTAAAATTTGCTAATTGGGATCCAAAATGTAATGTCAGTTGAGTCATCACTTCATTAAGCTGCAACGCAATCCTCTAATAATGCTCATTAATGTTGGAATGGACCTTTTAAACTACAGTGTTTTGTCAATATTAACCCATCTTCTGACCACCATGAAACCATAATTGAGTTAGTGCTTGTATTCCCATTTTACAGAGAGAGGGAGGGAGAGTACACAGCAATACAGAGTGGTTGAATAATTTGGAAGAGAGTAAAAGGTCATTAATAGCATTGAAAAGACTAATGAACAAGGTTAAAAGACCTCCATTCAGTGATCCATTCAAACTCCCATGATATTAGGACACTGGGGAAGCTTTGTAACTCAGGATTCTGGGAACGTTTACCCTCTACGTGGACATCATAGGGGACAGGGATGTAGAAACAAAGCTTAAGCCAAGGCAGGTGCAGGCTTATTTGCATGCCACTACATACCCATTGGAACAATGCCACATGGTAATAATCTTATCTCACTCTTGCATTGTGTGGAGCAGTTTACATCGTGCTTTTATAAGTATCATATTATTTCATCTTCACAATGAATAAAGTATTTGAATGCCTCCTAGCATGGTCAGAAAGCTCAGATATAAAGCACTACATGTACACACAAAATCATTTAGAAAAAAAAATTCTTGAATCAGTGATGTTGAAAACAATCTGTCAGTTACTGGATTCTAATCAGATTTTTGTGCAACATGATCATAATAAAGTGATTTGTAAGTGTAAGTATAACCTGAGGAGCATTTTTCCTGCAGATAAGCTGCGTATCTCTTCCTGGAGAACAGTCACAGGAGTACAAATCTAGAGTGTACCAGTATTTCCTTGTGGAGGGTTAATATCCAGGTACAGATGTATACACACTTTGTTCATTACACTAGATAGTCTATATTCTTTGCAGGATACTAAATCTATATATTAATTTAGTCAATTTCACCAAAACCATGATTGTACCTTGAGTCAGGTAGATTTTACCAGTTAATCCTTCATAAAAGAACAGTGTGCAGTGTGGAATAGGGTTTAACAAATGCATGACACATACCCAAGGGAGGAAATGTGTGAGAGACCTTGTTAGGGGGCTGAAACAGAAAGTAAACAGCTAATTTGTTTTGTCAGTATAATGGCAGGCAAGACTTGAACAACTCTTTGGTTTCATTCATTTTCTTATTTTAGTTTTGTACAGAGTAGTAGCTCCGAGCCTTTTAAAGTTTGAGTAAAGCAAGAGTATTTACTGCTGGGGAGAAAGGAGCTTCTTGTCTTGACGTTTGAGATTCTTCTTTTTTTTCATTCTTTTTTATTGTAGTATAGTCAGTTTACAATGTTGTGTCAATTTCTGGTGTACAGCATAATGTTTCCATCATGCATATGCATACATATATTCGTTTTCATATTCGTTTTCATTATAGGTGACTACAAGATATTGAATTTGCAGATACTTCTATATGTAAAATAGATAAATAGCAAGTTTATACTGTATTTAGTATCTTGAGATTCTGTATTTAGTATCTTGAGATTCTTCTTTTTCAAAATGTGCAAAACAGTGATTTCTTCAGATGGTTGTGTTGGGGTCAATGTTTAGTCATGTCTAGTCATTTGAATTCCTTGGGTTTGAAATACTGAAATAGAAGACATGTAGAGAAGAGTGCCCAGCATTTGCTTCTTGGCTGAAGAACAAATCTCTCTCTGTCTCTCTCTTTTTTCTCCCCTTTTACCATATACACAAAGTTCTATGTACTCATGTGAATTCTTTTGTTAGAGTTATCAGTGAGCAAGAAATTATATTTCTGTGCCAGCCAAACATTGTCCACATTGCAGTATCTCTTTTTAGACCACACTATATTTGGGAGTCGACTACAAAAAGGGCACTTGCCTTTGACTCTCTTCAAAGAATCTTCTTTGCATTCCTGGAATCACACCTAGATATAAACTAGTTAGACCAGAAGGAAGAGACAACAGCTGGATTGACTAGCTGGCTGGCAAACATGAATGACTCTTCTCTTCTTATGACATTAACTGGAGCCATGGTATATCTTCAGCATCCAAGGAAGGTTCCAGGGTTTGGTGAGTGTTTTGGTTAGGGATAAAGTCATTAAGATGTCCCCAACTATCCTATGGACCTACCTTCTTTTTAATAGTAAATGATAGCAATAATAGCAAATGCTTAAAGAGCTCTTATGAAAGGCCAGCTCTATTTTAAGCACACCATATACATTTTTCCATTGAATGTTACAAGTCTTTGAGGTAGGTGCCTTTATTTATCCACATTTTAGAGATAAGAGAACTGGTATACAAAGCTTAAGTAACCTTATTACCATTAAGATTGGCTTTATACCACAATGTGGATCCTTAGTAAGTTGTTCTGGACCATGTGGTAAATGTTCTTTTGCACAGACTAGAAATAGCCTGGCGCCTAGGACCAGTGGGAGCCAAACAGCCCCCTCTTTCACTTTATCCAATTAAGTCCAATACCAAAGCCTCAGATATTAATATTGTAATGACAGGGAAAGGCCAATCCAGAGCATGGTAGCAGTAAGAAATCGAAACCGATGAGAAGAATAAGAGAAAACAAGTTTGCCCCGATTCATAGAAACATCTGTCCTAGGCCTTTTCAAGCCTGAGCAGGGATATCACTTATAGCCATCTCAGCTAAGCAGAACTAAAGAAAAAAGCGAGGGAGAGAGGGAGGGAACAGGAGCAGGATAGAGGTGGAGAGAGAGTGAGAACCTGAGATTTTGCCACAGTGTCTGCTTCCATGTATCTCAGGTTTCTAGGAGAGCTTCCAAAGTAAGAACACAGCTTAGATGCTTCTGACTTAAACAATCACATGGGGGAAAGAGTCAATGTAGAGAATAAAATACACTAAAAAGAGAGAGAGAAATAATTCCTCCAACCTCGCAGACTCAAAGACCTTGCAAAAGAAGAAATGCTAGGGTCGAGTAGCCAGCAGCCATAGTTGTGTCCATTTACAGGTCCATACCAATAGCTGATTGCATATTGTCATGGCACTGTCATTTATAATCACCTAAAATTCCAGAACCTAGTGTGCATAAAATCGATATTCCACACTCATAGATATACAGGGACTTAATTCAGATGTCAAGGTCCCCCTGACATGGACGATTCAAGATCACAGCCACTCAGTGTCTTGCCTTCAGGTAAAGTCAGTAAGTCTGACAATACAACACCCCCAGTCTGTTACTGTCTGGAACTACAGTTAACAACACATGCAATTTAATACCCACACTGGTTTTTTCTCAAATTAAAAAAATGTTTAATTGAAGTATAGTTGATTTACAATGTTGTGCTAGTTTCTGGTGTACAGCATAGTGATTCAGTTATACATATATACACTTTTTCATTATAGGTTACTACAAGATATCAAAGAGAGTTCTCTGTGCTATCCAGTAGGATCTTATTGTTTATCATCACTCAGTTATTAGACATAAAATTTTCTATTGAATTTACAAGTCAGTTATTAAACCCCTATTGCATGTTTAGTGTTCTGGTGAGGGCTGGGTTTAGAAATATCACTCAATAACATGAGCCTGTCAGGAATTACTGTTCTAGTTTTTGGGCCCTGGCCTGAACTGATCAGAAAGGTTGTATACATTGAAAAAATTGCTATTCAAGTTCAAATACATATTGGTAAGCTTCCAAGCTGAGTCTAAGCTTTTGTGATTCCGTGTTTAGTTTACTTGTGTGACTGCTGGAAGCAACTTGCTCCAGTCTAAACAGAATGTCTCTGGGCATTAAGGTGGTATTTTCACAAAGCATTACCAAAATCCCAAGGGATTCTGTGGACAAATGCTGCAGTGATCTCATTAGTAGGTACCTTTTTTTTGTGTGCAAACCCCTAGAGTGGTCTGTACTTACATTATAAGATATTCATATGGAGAATGTACAGTATAACACATGCCATGGCTTGGAGAAGGAAATGACTTAAAGGGCTTTTTTTGAAGTCTCTTTCTCCAGTGACCTGAAAAATTCTGGTCTGCTAACATTGGATCCTGGTAGAAAAATTCTAGTTCTGGTTTGGTCTGTTGATACTATATGAGACTTTGGCTTCCCCTGGGGTAAGGTTGATATGAGGCTGTGATAAAACAACAACTAAACCAAACAAACAAAAGCAATCCATTTAAATATAGTATTAATCATTTAAAAGTAAGTAATTAATGAGTTTTCAAAGTTATACTGGTGGAGTTATAAGTACTCATGGTTACCCAGTAATTTGTCTTCAACCAAACTAGGCAAAATAAACATACACACACACACACACACACACGCACACACACATACACACACCTGCTGTATTTCACAAGTGACAAAAGACTGTTATTTTCAGTCTGTGGAGAAGTGATTCAGTGGTTATAATGAAATTTGTCAGTGTATTGCTCCTGCTTTATTCAAGGTAAAAATATTACTTTAATCACTTTCAAGAAAATGTGATCTTTTCTGTACTCCTGCTCATTTAATGTGACTGAGGAAATATAGTTTGCACTAAATTTTGCATAATGAACATGGCAACTTCACAGAAAACAAAGCATTATGATCTCAAGTCCCCCTTAATCCGTAGTTCCTTTGCAAATATATATTATATCAATATGACTGACATTGAACTTTGGGGTCAGTGTTATTAATGAAAGGGTATTTGTCATTTTTCTAATGAGGATTTACTGATTATGACTTACCAAGAAGAGGCAAGGATATTTCATATAGATGGCAACTCTAACAAATATATTTGTAAATGTGGTCCTGGCCAGTAGTAAGTACCTTTTAAATAGCAGAGTTAATAGCACTTAATTAAAGTGGATGGGTAATCAAAAATTCTAGTCTTACCAAGTAGCTTGAAGTTTATTGCTATATCAGATAGTCTTCAGTTTCTCATTTTAGGGATATAGCCAGCTGAGTCCAAACTTGTCACATGCCAAATATCCAGGGCTCAGATATGAGTGTGTCAGTAGCCATAGCCACCATTTAAGAGCTGATATTAAAAAACAATTATGTCCAGTGACAAAGCAGCAAGAATTATTTTGGGAGTGTTCATTTCTCAGAGACATTGACCATGATTAACAGAAAAAGTAATAGATAGCAACTTGGGATCAGAAGTTGAAGTTAGGGACACATGGGAGAAGAGCAATGTTGGATGATCCAAAGCCAAGTGCAGTCAAAATATCTGAACATCTATAATAATAATAATAATAATAATAATAATAATAATAATAATAATAACAATAACAATAACAATAACAATAATAATAATAATAAAAAGTTACTTCCCAGACTACATGTTACAATCAACAGATTCTACACAAAGCTAATTAAATGAGAATTTGGTCAGGGTGGGAAGTGTGAGGGGACTTTTAGGGCCAGGCATTAGTATTTTTTAAAGCTCTTCAATACATTTTTTAATGGTGAGCTAGGGTTGAGAAATTCTATTTTAGGGCAGTGCTTGTCAAATTTCAATGTGCATATGAATCACCTGGGCATCTTGTTAAAATGCAAATTTTGATTCAGTAGGTATGAGATGAGGCCAGAGATTCTGCAATTCCTAACAAGCTCTCAGGTGATGGTGTTGGTGTTGGTTGTGGCCCATAATGGGTAGCCGTGTAAAATGGCAAGTGAATAAGGAAGAAGGGATATTTCATGGGTGAGAGACAAGAGAAGGATGTTGAATGAATCCAAGGGTGCTCTTTTGGGTTCATCTTGATAGGAATTGGAGACAGGAGAAGGCCTTTATGATTGTTACAATTCAGCTTTAGCTCAAAATGCTAGCATATGCAAAGGGGCTATTAAGTTCTCGAGAAGCTCTTTCAAACTGCTGTGTATTAGAAAGTCCTCTTTAGTTAGAGCTCTGCAGGATTCCTTTGTGAAAAAAAAATTCAATCCCATATTGTCACAAAAATAGTAAACAATCACCACCAGAACACGTGAACAGCTTGTTTTTTTCAATGGCCAGAAACACATCTATTTTAAAGTTATTGACCACTAATTTTTTAATGGTTTCTTAAACTTGTTATAAAATGAAGAAGAAGAAGAAAAAAAGACAAGCTCTGCAGAAAGACAAAGAAAACTCATTTTAAACAAGGTATCCAAATTTAATACGAAACATACTTCTGAAAATGACAGTCCCTTGGTGCTCGTCCCCCTTGCTCTGCAACTTTAGGTGAATTACTTAAACTACTCTCTAAAAAAAAAAGGAGTGAGAAGATATTTTTGGTGTTAGGTCTTAAATGTGCAAACTTATTAATATTGTATAGAAACTCTTTATAACCCTTCTCTCTGGGGATAGGACTGAAACATGCATTATTGGCTAGACATGTTCTACACTTTCTTTACTGTATATAGTTATATTTTGGGAAACATGATTTGGCCATCAGTGTCTTTTTGAGCTATGCACCTACTTGGCTGAGGAATATAGTCCATCAAACATGGAGCCATGGCTTCATATACACCACATCTGTGATACCTAAACATATTCTGAGATTCTACATGCTGGTTCAGGAGCTGTCAACATGCATTCAATCAGTCTGATCAAAGCAATGGAGAAAGCAGTCTCTGAGAGTAAAATTTGATTATTTTATGATTTCACCTGACCATAAGCCTCTTTTTCCAGCAAGTAAACAGTCAGCAGCTATTGTTTCTATCCATCAAAATGTATTATTCATATCCTTCCAGTGAATACCTATCAGATGTAAATAATACAATGCCTATGTATTGCCTAGCACATAGTAGGAAAAAATATATTAGACCCTATACATTACCTTTGAGACCGAAGCCTAGCCTTGCTTCTACCTATTAGTGTGATTTGGGGGAAAAGTGCTTTGTTAGCCTAAACTTTCTTGCCATATTAATTATACTCTATATCATATTTGTAAAAATTAGACTAAAGAAAACAATTTGGGCTTAAGTGAAAATTACAGTACCTCACTCACAGTATGAATATAATGAATTGTAACAATCACCACCATCATTTCAAATTAGTGAAACTAAAATTTGGAGAATTGTGTTCTATTTGGGCTTTATATCTGTGGCTTATGATTTCAGTTTATTTTTTCAAATGATCTATGTACAATTAAATAGTCATTTTCATAAAATATATATACCTACAACATCTTTGATTTAAGCTTCCAGCTGTTATTTTCAGTGTGAAGCTTTTTTGCACTTCTCCCTCTTTCATTCGTATTCCTCTTGATCTCTTAGCCCGAAAGCAGCAAAAGTGGAAAGACCATTTGAGCACGAAACAATTAGAATAGAGTGGTCCTTCTTTTGAACAATTAATTTTGTATGTGTATACTGGTGTACCTTTAAAACCTTCCTTTGTTTGGAGTGTTTACAGTTGACCCATTTCTGTTCACTTTAGGGTAGCTGCCTACCGTATCTTTCTGACACGAAAATATGTCTATGTCCAACTCAGAGGAGATATGTAACTATGAATATTATTTTAATACTGAAATTGACTAGGCTCCAGATTAATTATTGTGGTAATCTTACATGCCTTTTCAGTTTCAGGAGGCGGTACAGTATAGAGTTTAAAAGGTAGGCTCTGATGTCAGACTGCTTGGGTGAGAAATTCCAGATCTGCCTTTGCCACCTGGATGAGCAAAGGCAAGTAATCTGACCTCAATTGCCACAGTTCCTTCAAATGTAAAATGGTCCTGATAATAGTAGCTACCACATAATATTATAGTAAGGACTAAATTAATTGTTATATGTGTAGTACTTAACTTATGGTAAGTATTCAACACGTCTCAGTTATGATGACGATGACAATAGTCAAACAATTGAAGTGGCTCACGAGAAGCCAAAGGTTTTCTTTAACATATTGCAGTTTTATAGTTCTATAAAAGTCAGTCATCACTTCTGTTCTCTAAATCACTTTGGTTTAGGATTTGATGCATTTATTTTAGGGCAATACTCTGTCCTTCAGTTTCCCTAAAAGACATTGTGGCCTTTCTTGAGGGTTCTTTTTCCTTGATAATCAGTGCATTCCAGGCTAGTATACTGCCTGTGTGACAGACATTGCAACAAATTTCAGTACTTTGTTGCCAATGGGAATTGCTATCTGGTCCGTGAGAATATGGCCTTTGTTGGCCTTTGCTCTTTTCCTCACACTCATGGGAATATATAAAATATGAAAGAGGCTCCCTTACCACAGACTTTTTAAAAATGCAATTAGAACAAAAAATCCATTGAGCTAGTATTTTCACACAGAAACTAATATTCCTACAGTTTACAAAATAAACTTAGAGGTATACCTCCACTTATGTGGCAGAAGTAAGCTATCTTGTCTGACTCAGAGACCAGTTACAGGCCATCCTCCCTATTCCCATAGGCAACTCTCGCTATAATGTGGTCTTTACAAGTCCTTATAAAGTCTAGGAGCTTTGGAGTCAAATGCACCTGGGTTTGAATGCTGCCTCCGTCACTTAGCTGCATGATTTTATTGTAGTCTACCTCCTTAAACCTCAGTTTTCTTATCTTTACACTGGGAAGTAAAGAAGTTAATACATGTAATATACTTAAAAGAATATCTGCTACATAATAAGTATTCAGTAAATGGTTGTTACTGTTTTTATTATAATCTTCATGTGCCTGACTTCTGGATTATTTCTCTATTTCACACGCATTAACAAAGAAAGTAGAGAGAGAGAGATCCATATTTTTTCTCTGTTTAGTGTCATTTACTTCCTCTGTATTTTTTATCTTTCATTCCTTTGAGCTAGCCAGTGAGGTACCCCTACCCCTATTCTGTGCTGTTTTCTCATTTTACAGTTTAGTTACAAATTATGGGGAGATAAAACTTGGCACATGCTTGGTATGTACATACATCAGTACTGCAAAACAATATCTTATTTATTGTGATAATTATTATTATGAGTTATTATTTGATGAGTGAAATTCATTTTATTTGCCAGAAAGTCTAAAATATCTTGCAGCGCCCTCTAGAGTGACTCTTGCTTTTGTATCAAATACAGCTGCATACATTATATAGATTAAAGGCTGGAGTCAGACTACACTGGAGTTGCAGCTCATTTTAAACTTTAAAACTGAAGAAACAGAAATAATCATGTCATTATGCAGAAGGCCTAGAATGTTAGTTACTTTGGGGCAATAGCTCATCTATTGTTTTCCTTACCTACTCTTCAGCAAAGACCGCATCTCCTGCTCAATACGGGGCCCAAAGCCCTACTATTATTCTGAAAGGTCAGAGGAAAGCATGTTCTGCGGTACTTATTCAGGGATACTCAGGACAGATTTTTTTTTTTAATACTGTTAGCTCATTCACTTTCATGTTGAAAATGTAGGCAGCTGAACATCAGCTGAATAAAATTGAACAGGACCTAATATTAGTCTCTTAGGAGTTTGAAGAGAAAATGCTTCTTACCATTTGAATATCTGTCTAATCCATATAAAAAAGGACATATTAGTCATGAATAAATGATGTAAATATTTATCAGTAAGACCATTAATGTGGCATTACAAATACAAGTCAGCCATGCTTTTTACATTGATTTAATTCTGCTTTGGATTTTTTCAATTGATAAAGTACGGCAGTGAATCGAATTACTTATCTGTATGGCTCATATGTGCCCATATGTTCAGGCTCTTCCACCAGGTGCCATCTTGCCTGCAGCATCTCTATTGCCTTCAAAAGAGCCGCCAAAGTGGCAAAGATCTTTTAAAGACTGATGTAAGTGCCTCCCAAAAGGCCTAGTGCCTTTGCCCTTAGCTTAAACAGTAGCTAGCTGTACCTGCAGGGCCCTGCCTCTCCTGCTGGCTAGAAACACTCACCTGAAAACCCCTGCCTAACTCCACACAGCAGGAAGTACAAAATAGGACAGAAAGCAAATAGGGACAGTTCTGGTTTCAGAGCTTATCTAGGTCTTCTGTTCTTGCCAGTTCTCTAGACTACGCTCTTAATGTGTCACATTATAATTGACTTTCTGCTTTCAATATCTTGTTTCTGTGGACTTCCAGTACCATTTACATAGCAGAGGTGGTCCTGAGCCAAAGAAAATGGTCCATGCCTTAGGACAACACAGTGTTTCAATGTGTGGTTTACAAAACCCAGTGGAATCAGCCATAAAAGAGGTTTCACTTTAAGCAGAGGCAAAGGTGTAGCCCTTCTTGGAAGTTCACATATGGCTCTCCCCAGTTAGACACTAAATAACCAAAGTCTTAGGATCATAATTTATCTCCATGGTCATTTGTTTGCTAGTTACATTTTTTCTCAACTCATCTGTCCTTCTGTACCCTAGGACTTGCATGTCTGTACCTGTTATTAAATTCTTGCTGCTCCAGACAGCACCCCTGGACTCAACCTCTTGTCTGACTAGACTTACATATGTCACATAGTTTTTGAGCTGTGCCTAGTTGGGTTGCCTTAGAGTAAAATCTATTCTGCTACTGTTAACATAATTTCTAGTTGTTACTCAGTAACAGAAATACTTGTGTTTTGTCTATTCAGTAAAACTTCTTATAATAAAATGGAATGATAATTTTTTCTGCATCTGCCAAAGACTTAAGGAATAATACTAGCATTATTGCTAGTACCAATTAATAATCACTTAAAAATTCTTGAATTCAGTATGGAAATTATATTTATGACAATTTTTAGCTAGTGAGTTTTGTTAACTGTATGAAATGCAAGTGTGGTGACTTTATTTTAAATTTAAGTTTAATTCAAGGAGTAAATAAGGATTTCTAAGAACATAAAACAACTCTGGTGAATTTTAATAGTCAATATATATTCCAAAAAGATATGCAACTATCATTCCTGGGGTAGGAACCATGTTTTATTTTTGGATCTCCCCTAGCACACAGAAGAAACTCAGTAAACCTTAGTTTGAAGAACCAGTGAATAAACAATAGAACCAACAGTGTGATATTTCCATTTGGCAATCTTATTATGGGATGTTCCTTAAGATATTTAAATACACATAGATGAAGATGATGTTTCTCAAAGTGAATAGTAAGCTTCAAAAATATAGTTCACATTCTGTTTTCAGGCAGGCATGCTTTCTTTCTAATTGGAAAGCAATTCTAAAATTGTAATGGAAGTCAATAAGCAAATATGATTCACTATACACATTCACTTTCCAAGACTCTGTTTTTCACAACTACCTTTAACGCATAATGTAAGATGAAACTGTAGGGCAATATAGTATACTGATAATGCCACAATGCAAAATACTTGTTGACTATTCAAGGGAGGAATTCTTCTGTCCTCTCAATAATGCCAACTGAAAAAAATCCATAGTTGTAGGACACAATCATAATAGTTGCATAAATGACTTTTTCAGTACTATGACATAATTCTCCAGGAGAATTCTTAAATCATTTTTCTATATGTTTTATTCTTGATTTTATTTGAAACTATCTTCAGTACAAATCTTGCCTAAAAGTAGAAACTGCAAGCACTGATTGACTTACGCAATTGCATATAACAAGTTTTGGACCCAGACCTAGGGGGTTATATTTTTGGTCCAAGATGTGTTATAGACTTACTTAATTGGTTAAGAAAAGAGCTAGACAGTGTGTCCACCTCCCTCTGGTGTAAAAATAGGGCTTCATCTGAATGAGGTTTTCATTTCTTCTCTTACTCAGAAATAGATTCTGTGGTCCTTATAATAGTCAGGATAGGCTAGGAGGTTACATATGGAAACAAACAACCTCGGTGTTTCATGGGCTTAAAACATCAAAGTTTATTTCTTACTTTCCCAGGACAGTGGAGTCCCCACAATCCAGGACACTGCCAGTCACTATGGCAAGGCAAAGGAGAGAAGTCGATAAATAGCACCCTGGTTCTTAAACTTCCATCTGAAAATGACACAAGTCACTTTTGTTCATATTTCAATGACCCCCAAAAGTCACATGGCCACATCTAATTTCAGGGAGACAGGGTAGTACAGTTTTACCATTTGTCCAGAGGGAGAAGCAGAAATTTTTGATGAAAAGCACTAATGGATAACAAAATTCTCTCTTCCTAGCCCACCTATGCTACAGTGGAAACCTATGATGTTTCTCAAATTATCTGTATTTACTTAAAATGATACATTTTTAGAGTCCTGACCACTCCCAAAGGTCAACATTAAGTTCACAATGTTATCTGATTTTTGCGATATTCTATGACCAAGGTGACTTCTATCAAGTAACTTCTATAAAGGTTTTTTCAGTTGTCATTCCTACCTCCTCCCACTCCCATCTTGCAGTCAGCCATCTGATTACTAAGGAATAACATCAAGGGCTCAATTTTCAAAATTAGGTACTTAATTAGATTGCCAACCCACCGGGTAGGGACTGCCTAGAACTGCTTCAGAGCATATAGTGTAACTAAAAAAAATAGTTTCCAGTGCTATTGTTATTCACCAAATCCTTAATTTAATGGCCCAGATATGGAGTTGACTGTCTATGTATATATATATATACACACACATAGATATTTTAATGCCATTGTATGGTACATCCCCTTTGATAGGCTTTTGCCAGCTTTGAATCCCTCTGGGCAACAAACACTCTTCAAAGGGATGGAAAGTGTTAATTGGAATCGCTCCTTGTTATAAATAAATTCAACCACCAATTTAAGACTGTAATAGGCCCTGATACCACCAAATATAAGCTGTAAACACTCTTTTACTATATAACCCCAGCCCTAAACAAAATTACCATGAAAATGAGGATAACATAATCCATATTTTCTTAATTTCAATTTCTGAATGAGATGATCAATATCCTGCATTATTAAATTTCTGGACATAGATGAAGGATCATCCTTCATAGCTTCTCCAGCAACTGTTTTTCTCTAGAACCCACATGGAAAAGTTTAGTTCAAAAATTTTAAATATGGCACTTGGTTATTCACTTGTCTGTATAAAGATGGTAAAGAAGTATGACTTTAAAATTAGACTACATTAGTTCTACTAATGTTTCTACATTTGTAAAAGCTCTACAAATTTATCTGCATATCTTTGCTGTTTGTACGTTTCCCTAAATGAAAATTTAGTTAGATTTATATTTTTTCCCATGAAGTTTCTGCTTAGTGGTAGAAAGCAGTCATTGGTGAATCTTTTTAAAACTTTTCTGTCAGCTAAAAGGAAGAACATTGGGTTTTTTGGTCTTCTGGTTAGATTCTCATCGATGCTTCTTTGATCCTGAGGTACAATTATGATGAACAGAGTGAGCATATGCATGTATGTGTGTTTTCTAACTTCTATTATATTAAGAGGAAGAATGATCCTTCAGAGACCATTTAGCTGAAGAAAAGCTGAACTGAGATCACCACAGAGCTGCCATCCTTTCCAGATAAAAGGTCAGCATTATTGGCCTCAGTTAATCGTAAGCTTGATGTGCATTACAGTAACTGCTGTCTGAAGGTGTTACCATGGACACAAATATCAACATATCTTCAGGAGGAGTTAAATAGTGAAAGGAAAAATGGGAGACTATAAAGTATCCATCAGTGGAGCTTGCAAAGAAGAAAACTCTCAAGCCTCCTCGTCATACTGTCATATGTGTTTCAAAAAGTTGTGTAACACTTTTTACTATCTTTTATTGAGTGATTGATATATATCAGGGTTGTGTGAATACTTATTAGACATTATCTCACTTAATCCTCATAACAATCCTACGAAATAGATACCAGCACTATTCCCACTTTTTGGATGAAGAAATTGAAGCCCAGAGAAATTAATTAACTTACCCAAGATTATGCAGCCAGTAAGTGGTGTAAGTGGAATTCAACTCTGGTCTGTTTTTATCCCAGAGTTGTACTCTAAACCTCTCTAATATATTGTGGCAGATTATAATATAAAGTAAATCTTAATCTCTGGTTGGAAGTAAGAACTCAAATAGAACAGTGCTCAACACATAGTAGGTGTTTAAAAACTATTTATTAAATTAATTAAATATGAGTTTAATATTCCTAAGTGTGATGGGCAGAATTCTAAGATGGCCTCCAAAATTTTCCACACACCTCACATGTACATATCCTATACAATATCTAGGACTATGAATATTATGGATCTTACTCCTGTGACTAAGTTATGCTGTAAGGCACAATTGACCTTGAGATGGGAAATTTACCCGAGTGAGGCTGGTCTAATCACATGAACTCTTTAAAAGCAGTGTTTTCTCTGTCTAGTTGTAGAAGAGGATGGCAGAGGTTTGAAGCATGAGAAGGATTTAACGTCTTGCTAAGCTTGAATATGGAGGGGAACATTTTACAAGGAATATGGGTGGCATTTAGTAGCTGAGAGTGGCCCCTAGTCTACAGCCAGCAAAGAAATGGTGACCTAGGTCCTATAACCAGAAAGAACTGAATTCTGCAAATGGTAAGAATAAGATTGGAAGAGAAGTTTTCCTTGGAGGCTCCAGATAAGACCTCAGCTCAACCGTCACCTTGACTTTAGCCTTGTAGACCTTGAGTGGAGTATTCAGGCAGAGCTACAGAATTATGAGCTAATAAATAAATGAATATTGTTTTAAGGTGCTAAGTTTGTGGTAATTTGTCACACAGCAATAGAAACTAATATACTAGTTACAATATCAAGTAACTATACTCCATATAGTCCTTATTTTATTATGAGATTTTGTTTTTTGGGATTGTCAGTCAGCTTTTTCTATGAAATGGCTGAATCTGTGTTCTAAAATTTCATGTACAGAGATATTTTATTTTATTGCCAATCTTTATACATTTTTGAAGATAGCCCAGTACTGTTAAGATCAACAACAAATTGAAAGAATCACATGTACTTTTTCACTTTGAACTCACCAAATTTCACTAACCAGTGTATTTCTCTGTTCTCTTTTTTATAGCCAACATACTGTGATTCAATGCTATTAATCACTCTGATCTAGTATATTTTAGATAGGCCTCTTGAAAAGTTGCAACCACCATGTCCAGCTAGAACACTATTAACTGAATCTTTGGTAGCTATTACTGCAATGGGTGATGTACAGCTTAAGAGCTACCTAGAAATATAGTTATGTCTAAGAATCCAGTCTGAATGACAATTCCCCCATGTCTTAGGAGTTATGGAACAAATGATTTATGATATCAAATTGGAGAATTTGGATTCTTAACTGATGTAATTTAAAATATCTTTTCAACCTGTGCTAAAGAGTCACAGTGGGAATTTCAATAGTGATAGAAAGCAATAAATGTATTAGAAATGGTAGAGAAGTTGGTAAAACTGATGCAGCTTTGGGTTTATGCTTCAACATGATCTGATCCAAAGCTTGGATAGCAGAAATGTCATTCCAAGTGATAGTGTCAGAGGTTGGGCAAATATAACTTTGTTTTTATCCTAATGGGAATTTTCTGGGGCTGAGAGCTAGGAAGAAAATCCTCTTTTAACTTGTAAACTGAGCAAATTTGTTCTGGAAATCATTGAAAGAGAATAAATATGGAGCCCCAGGATGCCATTTTTATAAGTCATTTTTCTGCCCACAAATACACTTTAAGTTCAAAAGCTGGCAGCTTTACTGAGTACCATACCTGCAGTTTGGTTGAAATGCTACTATCAACCCTGTCAACTCCTAGTGGATTTCTCCCACAAGCACCAGTATCACTTAAAGCCTGGAATGAATTCTTGTTATTGTAAGTCTACCTCATCAAAGGTCTTGACTCCAAATAGAAAGTAAATACAACTGAGTAGTAAATACAATAGCATGAGTTGACTTTGTTGCACGGTCTGGATAATGTTAAGAAAATAGAAAATGCAAATTTTCAGCCAGAAAGCATATTATTATGTTTTCCTCTGGGAAGTTCAGTATTTTTTTAATCATTGTGCACTTTATTAGTCAGGATTTTCTACATTTAAGCTGAACCAGAAGATAGTACAGTTGGGTCACATGATCTATATTTTGCAGCCTAAAGGTCACCACATGATTTCAGCCAAATAAATTATTCAGAAAACAACTTGGGACATTATGAGAATTCTAAGTTTCTGCTTCTCCTTTACTGACCTATATCTTCTGACCTGCATTACTCAAGGCTTCAAAATAAGAAGAAGCCTTAATTTTCTTTGGAAACATTGTTCTACTTACACAGTCACCAGAAAGGACTGGGTAATAGCTATGTTGTAAAGAATTTACAGGCGAAGTTTGTGCAGTATTTTTGAGGAAGGATTTCCCTATGCTGCAGTCATGAAAGTAAAGAAAGTCAGGTATATTCAGACAAAAGGTAAAATATCATTGCACTCTGGTACCTTTTTTTGTTTATTACATTCAATTATTTTTTTATCATTGTGATTTTATCATTATAATCATACCATCCTAAGCCTTACATATGAACAGACCAATTGAACTAGGAAGGCTCAAAAGAGTTATTTGAGCATAGTCCTTCAATATATTTAGGAAAGTATGTGATTGAAAGAAAAGAAGGCAAACGGTGGTCCAAAACCATTCACTGCTTAAAATAAGAGATGTGTTTGGCTAAGCCTTTGTCCTGCTTTTGTTAAGCTTATTCTCCCTTTATTGGAGACCATTAAATATCCACCCCAAAATAGGCATTAACAAACTGCAGCGTGATGGCAAAATTTGGCCTGCTACCTGTTTTTTGAGCAATTTTTTTTTTTTTGGAATGAAGTTAAAACCATTGATTTAATCTCTGGCTATTTTTGTACCACAACAGCAGAGATGAATAGATGCAACTGTATGGCCCTGAAATCTAAAATATTTCTTTCTGATATTTCACAGAAAAAGTTTGCTAACCCCTGTCTTAGAAAGTTAGCCTTCTCCTATTTTGACCCCCATCAGCTTCTCTAAGGCCAATATTATGCAGAAACAATGTATATAAGGAGCTATTATACAGTACTCTGAGACTTAGTGTCAGGTTACTCCTACTGCAGGTGAAATTCTTCCACTGTGACCACTTTCTTTTAAGTATATAATTTAGTTCTTATACTTATGTTTGCATGATTTGGCTTTGTAAACTGCCTTGTACACCAGGATCTAGGTCTCACCTTTGCTTTGGTTTGTATCCTTCTGTCCCAAATCCTATTACCAAACTCCAGTACAGTGACTATAGCTCTACTCTCCACTTGATAACTTCAATCTTGCCTCTCGCTTACCTAGACTTTGAGTACTGCTACCCACAGCTATTATCCATCCATTAGCGGAGACATGTGGCCACCTGTATGCTTGTGTGAGTTTCAGAAGTATAGCTATCATTCACTTTGAATGCTGTGCATTGGAAGATGAATTGGGTTTTCAGCACCACTGCCCGAGTTGGTCCAAAGGAGTATTTCTCATCCAGGTGTAAAGTTCTAGATTCATTTCCTAGTCTTCCAAGTTTTCGTTATTTTATCACAGATAAGTACCCATACTAAAGCAAGAAAACACATAAATGTTGGATTAGCAATTTCAATGAGAAGAAAGCAGGATGGTTTTGCCACAAGCACAAACTTATCAAAAGAAAATATGTAGAGAGTAAAAATATTTTCATGACTTCTGAAAGAAAGTGGAATAGCATCCTATCTCATTTTTTAAAAATTATTTCAACATTAAGTATCCAATGTAAGAAGCAGTTATTTATAGTAGAGGGAAGAAATCAACAATTTAAAGTAATTTGGTAGAGAGATTTGGGCCTCAAAGGGGAAAATGTAGTTTTGGGCTGCAGAGGATGAGTGGTCTCTAGTGGTGGTGATGGACTTGGTAAGAGATTTCAGATCGGAGAGCACAAGGATTGTTTTCAGTGCACCAATAGAGGCAAGGGAAAGAAAATTCCTCCCAAGATGATTAAAATGACTGGATACGCTAATTCTTACTGAGAAATAAGCATGCTCAACTGACTAGTCAAAATCCCAAGTGGTGCATGAGTATGTATAGACCCTCTACTATGTATATATTGCAAGAGATAAGGCTCTCCTTGAGTGTCAATAGTGGTTCAATCTGTTTTTTTTTTTTTCAATAGGGAATCTCATTCCATGGGTTGGTTGGACTTTTTCAACTGGAAGTAGCTATCTTTGTGTTTTAACTTTCTTCCACATCATTGTAAGAGAAACTGGATGGATTCCTGGTATCAATCAACCCTATTGTTTTGGTGGCACTCTTAAGGGAAATTTAACTTTGTCCTGATTGAGAGAGAGAGAGAGAGAGAGAGAAAGGAGAAAGAGAAGTATTCTCATTGTCTCCTGAAACTCAGTATTTTCACCAAGAATGCCTATAGCATGTGAGAATATCTGACAAAATCCATTTTAGCTCATCACACATTATTGCATTTTATTTCTTAGAGTCAGTCTCTATAAGTGAATCTTAAATGAAGTCTACCTTTTTATTGATTGAAGAGAATTGCGGAGAATATTCATGATTGTGGTATTAGACTGTGAAATCTAGTGTCGGAAGCAGCTTCCTTTACCCAAGTTGAATGTGAAATATATGGCAGAGGAAACTGCAAGTCTTGATGACACATCCTGTGGAGTTAAGGTTAAAACCTGTTCTGCAGGAGCTGGCTGGATGGGACAAAATAAGCAGCCTTTGGGGCCTCTTCTCTCACATTAACTCAGATATCATTTCAAAACCTAAAAAGCCATTCAGTATACAGCCTGCCCTTCCAAGTAATCTTCAGCAAGGAACCCTGGAGTAAAAGGCTTGGAAAATAATAGCAAGAGCTTGGCAGAAGGCAAAACTAAAAAACAAAAAAAAAGGCAAACACATATATAAAGGAGGCATGTGTGAAAATTCTTCTGTTGACTGCTTACATAAAACCCACTCTAGGGTAATCATATCAAATTCTATATGCCTGAAAATGAAATTAGCATCTTTTCCAAAATTACCTACTATTTTCTACCTTTTTATAAATAATACAACAAAGCTAAGAACCCCAGACTCAAGTTGAAATTTTTCATCTCTTTTGTTCTTTAAATGTAATCTTTCAAGAAATGCTGGGGATTCTTCTGCTAAATATATACTTGTGTCTCATCACTATATTTCACTTGCCATAATTCTGGTTTTAGGACTAATCATCTTTAACCTCGATTTCTACAAAAGTTTCTTTTTTTAAACTCAAACTCCAGTAGCCACTGCCTGCTTTCCAATCTCCTCTGTATATTCATTGCAGGAGCAACCTTGTCTCAAAACACAACAATGAACTTTGTTGCTTTTATACTTAAGAATCTACAATGGCTTCTTAGTGCTGAAAATGTCAAATTTAATCTCCTCTTTTACACCATAACCGCGAGTTTATCTATCCAGGTACTTCTTTCCTGTATAACACAAACCATTCACTCTAGTCAGGGCAACATTTATCCTACTTTGCTGTGTGTGACATATTAATTCCCATTATCCAAAATACTAACTTTTTAAACATTTGTTGAAAAGTTATCACATGCCAACCGTGAAATTAAGTTCTTTTCATAAATTTTCTCTAATATTCACAAAATCCATATAAAGAAAGAATTGTCATCCCTGTGTTTATAGCTGAAGAACCTGAATATTTGAGATTTAGTTAATTTGCTTAGGGTCAATCAGTTAGTAACAGATTGAAGATTAAAATTCACTTTGATATGACCCCAAAGCCTGTGATCATGTGCTCACTTTCTGCCAGCAGCAGTCTAACCTTTCCCACCCTTCTTTTTATCTACCAAAATTTATACTTCCTGTCACTATGCACCTCTCCCTGCCCACCATCAAGGGTAAGCACTAATCTGGTTTCTAACACCATATATTATTTTAACTTTATACAAATGAAATAAAACATTATGTATTCTTTTGTGCCTAGATTATTTTATGCAATATTATGTTTTTAAGATTCAACTATATTGTTGCATGTACTTGTAATTTTCTCATTATCCTTGCTTTATATAGCATTCCATTTTGTGAAAATACCACAATTTATTTATTTTTGGCTGGTTATGAATGATGTTTATAAAGACAAGACTCAAGAGCTACTGGAACTCTTATAAATTGCTCTCATGGGAAGGTAACTTGGTACAAACATTTTGGAAAACATTTTGGTGGTTTATCCTAAAGTGAACATGTACAAACTTTTCGAAACAGCAATTCTACTACTCACTATATCTAACATGTAAATTATATATTTACACCAAATGAAAGAAATGACAATGTTCATAGAAGCACCAATTATTGTCTTTTTCAATTTAACCATTCTGCAAGGTATATAGAGTCATCAAGTTTTGGTTTTATTTGAATTTGTCTTGAAAAATGAAGCTCAACACCTATTACAAATTTGGATATCATTTTTGTAAGGTACTTGTTTAAGTCTCTTGCCCATTAAAATTGTGTTGTCTTTTTCTATGTATTTGAAATAATTTTTTATATATTCTGGATATCAATCTTTTTTGGAGAGGATTTATGTATTTTTTGGAATATCTTATCCTACTTACCTTTTCAATCTTTTATTAGTATTTATTTTTTAATGAAGAGAAGTCCTAAATTATAATATAGTCAAATTTATCAATTTTCTCTTTATGATTGATAATTTTAGGTTTCTATATGAAAATATGTGCCAACTCCAACTGTGTTCTTATATATTGTCCTGTTAAAGTTCCATTATCTGTCATATTTAGATCTTCTGTTTATTTGATTTTTTTCATTTATGATGATATATAGGATCAAAAATTCATTTTCCCCACATTGGATAGCAAATTGACCCAGTATAATTTACTGAAAATCCATACTTTTTACTGTGCTATGTAGTTTCAGTTTCATCATATACCAGGCAATTAGCAAAGGTATTATCTATTTCTGGACCTTCCTGTATGGTCCATTAGTCTATTTGTCTATTCTTGTGTCAGTATCATACTTTCTTAATTTTTATTAGAGGTGATGATTCTGACAGTATAAGCCCTATAGCTTTGTTTTTCTTCCAGGTTGGCTTGACTATTCTTTGGCATTTGCAATTCTGTATAAATTTTAAAATCAGCTCATTGTACTCAACAAAAAGCCTGCTGGAATTTTTATTGGTTTTGCTTTGAATCTATAGATCAACTCTTAGAGAACTGACATCTTAATACGAAGTACACTAATCCATGACCACAAATTTACTCAGGTTGTTATTGGTTTTTCTCAGTGATATGTTGTATTTTTGACATAGATATCTTGTGTTATCTTTCTTTAGAATTGTTTCCTAGGTAATTAATATTTTAATGGTACTTTAAATGGTATTATATTTAAAGTAAAATTTAAAAAGTTTTCTTGCCAATATATAGAAAAATGATATTGATTTGGTCTGGTGTGCACTGACTTTGTTAAATCCTTTTATTAATTCTAAGAGTTTCTTTTTTTCAGGTTTTTATATGTTCATTGACAAGTCTTATGTGAATGATTGCTTTTTTCCAATGTCATATCTAATTTGTTAGAACTTCCATTAAACAATAAATAGAAATGGTAATGATGAACATCCTTGAGTAGTTGTAACCTCAGGGGGTAAGTGTTCTGTATTTCACCATTAAAATTACTATTTTCTATAAATTTTAGTTGGCATTATCTACCATATTAAAGAAGCTCTCTTCTTTTCCTAGTTTTCTGAGTTTTACCATAAATGGGTGTTCAATGTTAAATACTTTGTCTTCCTCTTTTGAGATGACCATATTTTTTCCCCTTTAGTATGTTAATGTGGAGAATTATACTGATTGCTTTCCAAATGTTAAACCAAACTTGCATTCCTGGAATAAACTCTACTTGGTCATGATACATTATGCTTTTTATATATCACTAGATTATAATTGTTAATATTTTGTTGAAGAATTTTGCATCTAAGTTTAATATGGCCTATGCTATTCCTTTCTTGCATTGTCCTCATCAGGTTTTAGTATTATGGTTATGCTAGGCTTATATAAACAGTTTGAAAATGTTTCCATTTATTTTCTGTTCTCTAGAAGAATTTGTGTAAGATTGGTGTTATTCTTAAGTACTTTGAAGAATTCACCAGTGAAACCATACAGCATTAGAATTTTTTTCATCAGAAAGTTTTTATTTATAGACTTATTTTCTTTAATAAATCGTCTTACAATTCATATTTTTATTTCTTTTATATCATTTTAGCAAATTATGTCTTTCAAGGAATTTGTCCATTTCATCTTATGTGCTGACTTTATTGGTATAAAGTTATTTCTAATATGCTCTTATTATCCTTTAATGTGTGAAGGGTTTTGGAGATGATTCCTCTTTTATTTCCTACATTGGTAATTTGTGCTTTCTCTATTTTTTGATAAGTCTTACTATGTATTTGTTACTTTTATTATGTTATAAAAGAACAAATGTGTGACTGTGTTGAACTTTCTCCATTGTATCTTTTTTCTGTTTCTGCTATTAAGTTTACATTTCCTTTTCCTCTATTTTCCTTAAGTTTTATTTGCTGCACTTTTCCTACTCTTTGGAGTTTGAAACTAAGATCAATGGCTTTTAACTTCTTTCTCTTTTCCAATATATGAATTTAAAACTATAAATAATCCCTCAGTTTTTTTTTAACATTTTTTATTGATTTATAATCATTTTACAATGTTGTGTCAAATTCCAGTGTAGAGCACAATTTTTCAGTTATACACGAACATATATATATTCATTGCCACATTTTTTTCTCTGTGAGCTACCATAAGATCTTTTGTATATTTCCCTGTGCTATACAGTATAATCTTGTTTATCTATTCTACAAGTTTGAAATCCCATCTATCTCTTCCCACCCTCCGCCCCCTTGGCAACCACAAGTTTGTATTCTATGTCTATGAGTCTATTTCTGTTTTGTATTTATGCTTTGTTTGTTTGTTTTTGTTTTTGTTTTTGTTTTTTCGATTCCACATATGAGCGATCTCATATGGTATTTTTCTTTCTCTTTCTGGCTTACTTCACTTAGAATGACATTCTCTAGAAGCATCCATGTTGCCGAAAATGGCATTATGTTGTCAGTTTTTGTGGCTGAGTAGTATTCCATTTTATAAATATAACACCTCTTCTTTATCCAGTCATCTGTTGATGGACATTTAGGCTGTGTCCATGTCTTGGCTATTGTAAATAGTGCTGCTATGAACACTGGGGTGCAGGTGTCATCCTGAAGTAGAGTTCCTTCTGGATATATGCCCAGGAGTGGGATGACTGGGTCATATGGTAAGTCTATTGAGGAATCTCCATACTGTTTTCCACAGTGGCTGCACCAAACTGCATTCCCACCAGCAGTGTAGGACGGTTCCCCTTTCTCCATAACCTCTCCAGCACTTGTCATTTGTGAATAATCCCTCAGTTTTGTTGCATCTCATACATTGTGATTAGTCATATTTTCATAATCATTCAGTTTATTTTTTAAATGTACACTGATTTATCCATTGATGTATGAGTTATTTAGAGTTATGTTACTTAGTTTCTGTGCATTTGGATATTTTCTAGTTATATTTTTGTTATTGAATGCCTATTTAATCATACTCTGCCACACTTTGTGTGATATCAAATCTTTGCAATTATTTCTACTGTGGTACTTTAACATAACATAAAATTAACCATTTAACTAGTTTAAATATACAGTTTGATGGCATTAATTATAGTCAAATTGTTGCACAACTATCATCACTATCCATTTACAGAAATCTTTTTTATAACTGAAATTCTATACCCATCAAGCAGGAAGAATTTCCCATATCCCCCTCTCCTCAACCCCTGGTAACAACATTGTACTTTCCGTCTATGAATTTGACTATACGAAGCACCTTATATAAGTGGAATCATACAGTATTTGTCTTTTTGTGTCTGGCTTATTTTGTTTAGCTTAATGTCTTCAGGGTCCATTCATATTGTTGCAAGCATCAGAATTTCTCTCCTTTTAAAGGGTAAATAATATTCCACTATATGGTTATACCATAATTTGTTTACCCATTTATCCATTGATGGATATTAGATTGTTTCCATTTTTAGGCTATTGTGAATAATGCTGCTATGAATATAGGTACACAAATATTTGTTCAAATCTCTGATTTGTTCTGGATATACACCTAGAAGAATTGCTAATTTGTACATTAATTCTGTACAGTTTATTGAGGAACCATCATACTGTTTTGTATGGCTACATCATTTTACACAGCCACCAGTAATGCGCAGTGGTTCCAAGTTTTGTATCCTGACCAATATTTGTTATGTTCTGTTTCTTTTGCTTTCGCTTTTTAAAAATAACAGCCATCTTAACAGGTACAAAGCAGTATCTCATTATGGTTTTTATTTGCATCTCTCTGATGACTAGTGATGTTGACAGTTTTTTCATGTGCCTATTTGTTATCTGTATGTCTTCTTTTGAAAAATGTCAATTAAAGTCCTTTGCTCATTTTTGAATTGGGTTAGTTGGATTTCTGTTGTTGTTGCTGTTGACTGGGAAGGGTCATTTATATATACTGAATATCAGTCACTTATCAGATATATGATTTACAGGTATTTTAAAAATCATTCTGTGAGTTGCTTTTTCACTCTGTTGATAATGGTTTTTGATATGTTAGAGTTTTTAATTTTGATGAAGTCCAACTTGTCTATTTTTTGTTATTGTTGCCCTGTGCTTTTGATGTGCTCTACAAGAAATCATTGCAAAGTCTGATATCACAAAGGTTTTCACCTTTATTTACTTCTAGGTGCTTTATACTTTTAACTCTTACACGTAGATCTTTGATCAATCTTAAGTTTTTTTGTGCATATGGTATATTATAAGGGTCTAACTCCATTCTTTTGCATGTGGATATTCAGTTTTCCCCACACAATTTGTTGAAAAGACTATTTCCCTATTGAATAGTCTTGGAACGCTGGATGAAAATCAGTTGAGAGTACATGTGAGGGTGTATTTTGGGTTCTCTCTTCAATTGGTTTTACATATCTGTTTTTATGCTGGTATCACACTATTTTTTATTACTGTAGTTTGTAGTAATATTGAAAAAGAGAAAGTGTGAAACCTGCATCTTTGTTATCTTTCAACATCATTTTGATTATTTAGGGTCCCTTGAGAATTCATATGAAATTTAAGATGGATTGTTATATTACTGTAAAAAAATATCACTGGTATTTTAACAGGAATCACATTGAATCTGCAGATCATTCTGAGAAGTATTAACAACTTAATAATATTAAATTATTCAATCTATGGAAATGAAATTTCTTTTGATTTACTTGTACCTTTATGTCAATGATGTTTTACAATTTTCAGAGGAGAAATCTTTCATCTCTGTAGTTAAATTTATTCCCAAGCATTTTTTTCTTTTTGATGCTATTGTAAATGAAATGGTTTTCTTAATTTCCTTTTTGAATTAGTCATTGTTAATGTATAAAAAATAATTATTGTATGTTGATTTCTATTGTATAAGTTAGCCTAATTTGTTTGATAGTTCTAACACATTTTTGGTGGACTCTTTAGGATTTTCTATATAGATTAATCACATCATCTGCAATTAGAGAAAATTTTACAACTTTCTTTACCATTTATGTTTTTTATTTTTTAATTTTTTTGCCTAATTACTATGCCAAATACACAATTCTTATCTGACAGTTTATTCTTTCAGCCATTAAATTTATTATCCCACTGCCTGTGGCCTCTAAGTTTTCTGCTGAAAAATCCACTGCTAATCTTACTGAAAATTTGTACATGACCAGTCACTTTTTTTTTGCTGCTTTCTAGTTTCTCTCTTTGTCTTTCAAAATTTCAATTATAATGTACCTTGATGTAGATGTCTTTGATTTATCCTGTTTAAACTTCATTGAGCTCCTTGGATTTTCAGATTGATGTCTTTCTTCAAATTTGGGGAAATTTTACTATTCCTTCAAGTATCTTCTACTTTTTCCTCTCTCATTTTTTCTTCTGAGACTCTCATAATGATTATATTCATCTGCTTGATGGTTTCTCATAGAGTCCTTAGCCTCTGTTCAGTTTTCTTTGTTCTCTTTATTATTTTTGATACTTAGAATTGGTTATTTCAAATGTCCTTTATAAAAGTTGGCTGACAATATTTCTAATGAATATAATTGAAAATCCCTCAACAAAATAATAGCAAACCAAATTCAACAATACATTAAAAGGATCACACACAACGATCAAATGGGATTTATTCCATGAAGGCAAGAATGTTTCAACATCACAAATTAATCAACATGATATGTTACATTAATAAAATGAAAGATAAAAATTGTATGATCATCATAATAGATGCAGAAAAGGCATTTGACAAAACTCAACATCCATTCATGATAAAAAAAAACTCCACAAAGTGGGTATAGTGGAAATGTACTTTAGCATAATAAAGCCCATATATGACAAATTCACTGCTAATATAATATAATATAATACTCAACAGTGAAAATCTGAAATCTTTTAATATAGTATCAGGAACAAGACAAGGATGCCCACTCTCTTTACTTTTACTCAATATAGTATTGGAAGTCCAGTCACATCAATTAAGCAAGAAAAAGAAATAAAAGGCATACAAATTGAAAGGAAGAAGTAAAATTATCACTAATTGCAGGTAATATGATATTATATATAGAAAACCCTAAAGACCACCAAAATTCTATTAGAACCAATAAGTGAATTTATTACAATTGCAGGATACAAAATATATATACAGAAATCTGTTGTGTTTCCATACACTAATAATTAACTATCCGAAAGAGAAATTAAAACAATCCCTTTTGCAATTACACTATCAAAAAGTATAAAATACCTAGGAATAAATTTAGCCAAGGAGGTGAAAAACTTGTACACAAAGCTGTAAGACACTGATGAAAGATATTTAAGACACAAATAAGTGCAAAGATATTCCATGCTCATGGGTTAGAAGAATAAATATTGTTAAAATGTCCATATACCCAAAACCATCTATAAATTCAATGCAATCACTATCAAAATTACAAAGACATTTTTCACAGAAATAGTAAAAAAAAAATTCTAAAATTTATATGAAACTACAAAAGACCCAGATAGTCAAAGCAATCTTGAGAAAGCAGAACAAAGTGGGAGGCATCACACTTCCTGATTTCAAACTACACTACAAGCCTATAGTTGTGAAAACAGTGTAGTACCAGCATAAAATCAGACACACAGACCAACTGAACAGATTTGAAGGCTCCAAAATAAACCCAGACATATTTGGTCAACTAATATTTGACAAGGGAGCCAATGATACTCAATAAAGAAAAGGCAGCCTCCTTAATAAATGGTGCTGAAAAACCTGGACAGATACACGCAAAAGAATAAAATAGGATCAGTATATTACACCATATACAACAATTAACATAAAATGGATTAAAGACTTGAACATAAGATCTGAAACCATCAAACTCCTAGATGAAGACATAGTTGGCAAGCTCCTTGACATCAGTCTTAGTGATGTTTTTCTGGAACTGACTCCAAGGGTGAGGCTACAAAAGCACAAATAAACAAATGGAACTATATTAAACTAAAAAACTTCTGCACAGTGAAGGAAACCATCAACAAAATGAAAAGGCAACCTACTACATTGGAGAACATATAATAAAGAGTAAATATACAAAATATTTAAAGAAATCATATAACTCAATAAGAAAAACCAAACAAATCTCATTAAAAAAATGGCCAGAGGACGTGAATAGACATTTTTCCAAAGAAGATACTCAAATGGCCAACAGACACACAAAAAGACGCTCATCATCATAAATCATCAGGGAAATGCAAATCATATCAATGGGATACCATTTCACATCTGTTAGAATGGCTATTATCTAAAAGACAAGAAATAACAAATGCTAGCAAGAATGTGGAAAAAAAGGGAACTCTCATGGGAATGTAACCAGGGGCAGCCAATGTTGAAAACAGTATGGAGATTCCTAAAAAAGTTAAAAATAGAGCTACAATATGAACCAGTATTTCCACTTCTGGGTATCTGTATGAAGTAAATAAAAACATTAATTTGAAAAGATATATGCACTACTATGTTCATTGTAGCATTATTTACAATAACCAAGATATAAAAACTAAATGTCTATAGATAAATGAATGGATAAAGAAGATGTGAGATATATATGTGTGTCTGTGTGTGTGTGTGTGTGTGTGTATCTTGCTATTTGCAAAAACCTGAAGGAACCTATAGGGTATTATACTAAGTGAAATAAGTCAGACAGAGAAAGACACGTACAATGTGATTTCACTTATATACAGAGTCTAAAAAACAAAACAAACACATGAACAAAACAAAACACATATTCATAGATACAGAGAACAGGATGTTGCCAAGGAGGAGGAAGGCTAGAGAAGGTGTAGTGGATGAAGGATATCAAGACATACAAACTTCCAGTCATAAAATAAATAAGTAATTGGGATGAAATGTACATCATGAGGAATACAATCAATAATATTGTATTAATTTTGTATGGTAACAGATGGTATCTAGACTTATCGTGGTGATCATGGTGTAATGTTTGCATATGTAGAATCATTTTTTGTACACATGAAAGTAACATAATAATGTATGTCGAATATACCTCAATAAAAAAGTTGGCTGACACTTCTGTCTCTTTAATTCTGTTGTTGAACCTCTCTAGTGAACTTTCAATTCAGTTCTTTTAATTTTAGGCTCCAGAATTTCTGTTCTGTTTCTTGCTATGAGTTCTACCTCTTTGTTGATATTTACGGTTTTCTTCAGATATTCTTTTCCTGATTTCCTTTAGTTCTTTGTCCATGTTTTCTTCAACTCTGTGCATTTTTAAGATGGTTATTTTAAATTATTTGTCTGTTATTTTTGATGCCTGTTTCTTCAGGGACATTTTCTGCCATTTTTTCTTTCTTTTAATAGACTATGCTTTCCTGTTTCTTTTTATGCCTTGTGATTTTATGTTAAAAATAAAAGTAGCCATCTCTCTGAGTCTCTGAAGACGGGATCTCTGCCAAGGAAGACCTTTACTAGTTAACAGAGTGTGTTCTGTGCTTTGAGATCAGCCTGGTATGAAGGCTTAAGGTTTACTCAGGCCTTTTCTTCGCATGCATCTTGCCTGGGCCTGTGTACATGCGTTTTTTTGTTTTTGTTTTGTTTTTTTTTTGATCCCTCCCTTATACATGGCTGCTTTTAAATATCTTATTTTCCCAAGGAGTTTTACTCCTGCCTCTTCTCAGAGCCTTAGATTTTCTATTGTACTTTCTTATAATCTCTTTGCAGCAGGAGTCTTCAGGTCCATAGTTCCCCTGCAGCTTTCATGATCAGTACCCACGTGCAATCCACTCTGCTCCCCATGGCTTTTCCTAGCCTGAAGTCTGTGCTAAACTGCTTTTCTCTACCTAAACTCTGAATTAGGTGAAACAGAGATCAATCCTTCATTCATTTTCCAGACTGGTTTGAATGTTGCAAGTGAAGTCCTCTCGCCTTCCTCCAGTTCGAGAGAAGGAACTAGGACCTGGCCTCCTGCTTCCCTCAGGCTGTGCTGAGCTGTGCTAGTGAGAGTGCGAGGCAAGGGTGAGTAAAAATGCCATGGGATTTACTACCGTTGAATGTGAATTTTTCTTGATTGGGAATTCTGTTGGTTGCTGCAGACATTTGATTGTTTTTTAGAGCTCCTATATAAAGTCATTATAGTTGCTTTTCAAATGTTTCTATAAGGAAATGTGAGCCAGGAGTTTGCTAATCTTGTTGACATCACTCTTCTCTTTGCAGTTTTTGAGACTTAATTCATATCCAAGGGTGTGTTCTATTATGGTGTATGCCCCCCTTGTGTATTTGGGAAAAAAAGAGCATTCTGTAGATGCTGGATATAGCAGTGTAGATATTTCAGTTAAATCAATTGTTCTTATTTAATGTTTCTATATTCATATTTACTTTTGTTTCCTTATTCTGCTCAATTTCAAGAGAGGGGTTTTAAAATTTCCAGTTATGATTTTGGATTTGTCTCTTACTCCTGTCAATTTCTGCTTTATATATTTCGAAGCTATGTTATTAGATACAAGCAACTTTCGGTTTTTATATTTTCTTATTGCACTGTTTCTGTTACTATTTTTATGAAATGTCTTCCATTATTTCTCATAATACTTATTTCCTACAGTATACTTTCCAAGCTATCAGAGGCCACAGTAGCTTTTTTGAATAATTTTTGTTTATGTATTTTCCCATCTTTGCACTTTTACTCTTTAACTACTATTATATTTAAAAGATGTTGATTGAAAATTGCATATATAGTTTTTCCTTAATTCATTATAGCAATCTTTATCTTTTAAGATGAGAAATTAGGCAACTCAAATTGGATGTAATTAATAATATAGTTAAAATTTACCATCTCGCTTTTTTTTTAAATTGGCTCTTCTGGTCTGTGTTTCTTTACTCCTGTTTTCTGGTTTCTTTTGTATTAATCAAGTGCTCTTTTTTTTTGTTGTTGTTGTGTTAGATTTTAATTATGCCTTTTTTATTATTAATAAATAGTTACCTAAGGGACTAAATATGCATCTATTAACAATAGTTTAACTCCATTTACTTCCTCCAACCCTTATGTTTTGTTATATAATTTATTTGTTACATGTGTTTCAAATCTAATTAGACATCATTGTGTTTTAAATGGATTTTCATTTAGCAATATATTTATCTTTTCTGGGGCTCTTCTTCCTTTTTATGGTAACTTGTTCAATTAGGATTGTTTTTCTTCATCTTGAGATTTTTTTTTCTTTTAGTAGTGTAGATATGCTGGTGATGAATAAATTCAACTTTAAATATCTGCAAATTTCTTTATTTCATCTTTGCCGAATAATATTATATTAACTACAAAATTATTTGTTTACATTTTCAATACATTATCTTATTTATTGTTTGCTGAGTTTTTGAATCTATAAATTGAGATATTTTTGTTAGATTTAAAGATTTTAAAGTTATTAATTTTTCATACATTGGTTCTATTCCATTCATTTTCTTCTCATCTAGGATTCTGATTACAAGTATGTTAGACCTTTTGATTGTGTCTCATGTATTTTCTTACTCTTAGATCTGTGTTTTCTTTTTATCTCTTTGTGTTCACTTTGGATCATTTCTCTTATTATTTCTTCAAATTTATTAATCTTGTGTCTTGTGTTCTATATGATGTTACAACAACTAGTGAGTTTTGAGATTTATATACTGTCTTTTGAAGTAACATAATGTTCATTTGATACATTTCTGCAGATTCTGATTTTCTTTTGAAATGCTACATCTCTTCTGATTATTTCCACCTTTTCTTATATTTTCTTTATCATATTAATTATAGTATTTTGAGGTCCTTCTGCTACCTCTAATATTTGGATCATGTATGGGTCTCCTTTTATAGAGTATTGTATTTCTTCATTACTGACTTTCTACATGTCTGTTTTTTTTTTTTTTTACCATATGCTATACATTATTCCTCAAATGTTGAGATGGATCTTGATTATGTAAATTTTTCTCTCTAAAGTGTTATATTTTGCCACAGAATGTAGTTAAATGACCAGAGGATCACCTTAATCATGCTAAAGCTTATTTTATCACTTTGCTAGTCTGTGTTTCAGTTTTGTTCTTTTATCCCTGGTATAGCCCTTGTTCTGTGGTATGTTCTTTACTTCTGGAATATGGCTGTTATGGTCTCAAGAAAGCCCAGGGTGTCAATTCTAAAAAGGCCTCCTCTGCATTGTGTGGCCTCTTTAATTAACCTCTGCTCAACTCTCCAATTTTGAGAAAGAACCTAAATTGTCTAATTTTGTCACTCTAGCCCTATGGGATCACCAGTATGCTAGTTTCTTTTTCCCAAGAAGTAACACTCTACCTTAGCCACACCCAGATTTTTCAATTCTGGCCCATACCCAGTTTTCAGATTTCCTCAGAGAAGAGGCAGCTGCAGATTCTTGGCTTCTAAAAGTTTTTCTCCTTTGTGAGATGCTATTTCTTCGGGTCCTTATTGCTTCTGTAGACCTCTGATGCCTTAAACATTTTATCTTTTCTGGTTGCTTCCAGTGATATTGTTGGCCTGCTGCGAACTATTCCATCCCATTTGAAAGGAGAAACTCATTCATCTCTTTTTGATATCTATACCAGTATCTCCTAAGTTGTATTTGTAACTTTGTGGGATCTGATTTAGAAGGAAGAAACATCTAAGTCTGTCTGACAGAATCTTGGGAGATGGATTCTGTCATCTTGTTATTCAGCTAGCGTGCATGGAAATAAGTATATGGCCATCCACTGCTAATGACTGAAGTTGATCATTCTGCATATTCTACATTAATACATTTATTTGAGAACCTGTATCATAGTAATACCAATAACTATCCTCAAAGTTGATGTAGAATTGAGTATTGCCTCTGAAGCTAGGAGATAAATCAATTTTAAATTTGATGTTTTCTATTTAAATACACTGTTTTCCTATCTTTAGCCAGTCATTCTCTGATACATCAGAACTAATCCAACTCCTTCATTCTATATTGTTCACATATTTTCTTTCTTAAGCAATGTAGATACGCACAGCACACATATTTATCTTTGTTTATCTTGTGCCCATGCTTATTGCCTTTTTTCACAACATAAAACAGTAACTTTTTTGAATAAAAGCAAAAATAATGAATGAGGCAAACCATATGTCAAAAGAAAGGCATGTGATTTTAAGCAGAATTGAAAGAAGAGAGAAAACACACTTAATTTCAGAATCAGAAAAGGCTCCATGGAAGTAGTAGTATTTACGTTGGGCTTGGAAGGATGTATAATCTTGCAGGCAGACATAAACAGAAGCAAAGCATTCCAATAGAAAATGTTTTATCTTTACTGTCTTATCCTACTTGCCTTTTCATCACTTTTCATTGACTAGTTTGAAATGCCTCAGATTATCAGATCAGTTCATTTAGACTTGTTAAAGTTCAGAGGTGTTTTCCTAAGAACATTGAGTTTAGTAAAATTTTGAATGGCACAAAAGTGTTACGTATGGGGCTAGAGGAAAAGAGAACCAATATTTATTGAATACCTATTAAGGCGGGAAGCCCCATAAAAAGACCGGCAGGACCCCTAGGCAGGGCCGCTGCTCTCTTAGCACCGTCGGGTTCCCTGGCCCAGAGGCTTTATCTCACTTTTTGCCTTTAAAGCGGCTAACTTACACCTAAAATTCTATTGGTTCCCTGAGCTCACTTCTAATTGGTTATTTCCTTCACTCCTGATTGGTTATTACTCTCACTTCTGATTGGTTATTACTCTCACTTCTGATTGGTCCACTTCCCTAACTTCTGATTGGTCCATTTGTAGTGCTTCATTTGCATGGAGCTCACTCCTGATTGCACTATTTCTACAAAGCTTGTTCCTGGTTGGTCAACTTCTGTTGTACTTTACTTGCATATGATGTTGCAAAATGTTAAACTGGCAGCCTATAAAAGACTTGTGTAAACCTACAGATGGGGTCCAGAGCTTGAAGTGTCAACTCCTCTGGACCCGCTGGCGTAATAAACCTGAGTTCTCCAACTCTCTCAGTGCTGCTTGGTCTCTCGCCTGGATCCAGGTTGCTGTCACAACTGAGCTGTAACACCGAGGTGTAACACATTTTTCTGCAACACTATTAGGTTTTAAAACCTCCCATGCTTTCTTTTATTTTTTTTAATCCCAGTCCTGTGAGGTAACACGTTTTCTATTTTTAAAATGAGGATAATTGAGGCCCAGTGGAGGTGAATAATTTGTTCAAAGACCCTTTACTGATGTCAAGGTTGTGATTTTCATCCGTCTGTCTTTGTTAAGCATGTGCACTTTGACTACATGATGCTTCTCCTCACTACACTATGGTGTATAATTCTTCATAAGTTTTGAAAAGCTGGTTTGAGTTATATTGTGTAGGAAGTTAAATGTCAATCTTTTTAGGAGTCAAATGAAGTGATCTGAGGATTCAGAAGATTGGCATTTGAAACTAGTCAAGGAAAAGTGATGTAAAAGCAAGTGCAGGATAGAGTTGGTAAAGATGCAGAAAAGCTGAATGCTATCACAGTTGACATAATCTTCTGAAGAGAAGTCAAGAAGAGTAACAGTCCCAAGAATATGTTCAAAATATGTCTGCCAGAAAATGAAGTTTTGTTGGCTCATTTTCTGAATACAGAAACATATAATTTTAATTTGATGGTAATCAATTGCTTTTTAGTAAATTTAGTAATTATTCATATGTATTTTATTACATGAGTAATAAGTTTCACTGTAGAAAAACCTTGAACATACAGAAGTCAAAATGAAAAACAACTGCAATAGTCTGATTTTCTAACATCCAAGAATAATCACATTTTACAAATATATTTATGAAGTATGTTTTCTACACACACACACACACACACATAAATTATGGAATTATACTATAATGCTATTTGATCATTTTAAAACATTAATAATGGAAATTGTGAATGCTTATAAAAGTAAAAATTATATTACTATGAGCCCCCACTCCCTGTATCTATTGCCCTGCTTCAGCAATTATCTACATATAACCAATCTTCTGTCATTTATATATCCACTTACTACCTCCCCTTCAGCATACTTTTAAAACAAATCTCAGATGTTGTAAAACATTATTTAAAAATCTGCAAAATACATTTATAATAGATAAGGAACTTGTTTTTAAGCAATACCTCAATGAAATGATCATTCTTAACACTATTAATGATAATTTCTTGATATCCTCAACTAATCAAGGACTGTTAAACTTTCCCCAGTAGCCTAAAAACGTGTCTGTTCAGAATTTATTTGTTTACATCAGAATCTAAATTCCAAACAGTGAATAGCATTAATATATCTCTTATAGCATAATACTATTTATTGCATTTAAAATCAGATTTATTGAATAGTCATTTATATACAATAAAATGCACCCAAGAGCAGAGATTGATGAGTTATGACAAATGTGGATGCCTGTTTAATCAGCCCCACACGGAGGCATTAGAATGCTTCCATCACTCAACAAAGTTCCATCATACCCCTTTGTAGACAACCCACATTACACCCTACCTGTGGAAACACTGATCAACTTCCTGTCATTATAGAATATTTTTCTTATTCTGGAATTTCATATAAATGGAGTCACAGTGTGCACTCCTTTATTTCTGAATGCTTTCATTCTAAAAATACATTTTGAGATTCTTTCACATTGTTGCATATATTGTGTATTTATTCCTTTTATTGCTAAACAGTTTTCCATTGTATGGATATACCACAGGTTGTTTTCTATTATCAACTGATGGATATTTAGTTGTTTCCAAATAATTTTGACTACTATAAATATGGTTGCTCTGAACAAATTGGTGCAAGTGATTTTGTGCACTGCAGTTTCATTTTTCCTGGATAGAATTGCCAACTTATGCAGCATTTATTTTACTTTATAAGTAACAGCTAAGCAGATTTACACAATCGTTGTACCATTTTACATTACCATCAGCAGTATATGTGAGTTTCTGTTGCTCTCCATCTTTGTCAACATTTGGTATTATAAGGCTTATTAAGTTTAACAGTAGGTGTGTAACTGTATCTCATTTTAGTTTTAATTTGCATTTCTATGAAAACTAATGATATTCTATAACTTTTTATGTGCTTATAGGTTATTTATATATGTTCTTTTGTAAAGTGCCTATCTAAATCTTTTCCCAATTATTAAAAAAATTTTGGATTATTTGTCTTAAACTATTTAGTTGAATGACTTCTTCTCCCCCTTTTTTTAATTGACATATAGTCAGTTACAATGTGTCAATTCATGGTGTACAGCACAATGTTCCAGTCATGCATATATGTATATATATTCGTGTTCATATTCTTTTTCATTAAAGGTTATTACAAGATATTGAATATAGTTCCCTGTGTTATACAGAGGAAATTTGTTTTTTTTTAATCTATTTTTATATATACTGGCTAACATTTGCAAATCTCAAACTCCCAAATTTATCCCTTCCCACCCCTTTCCCTTGATAACCAAAATATTGTTTACCATGTCTGCAAGTCTGTTTCTGTTTTGTAGATAAGTTAATTAGAGTCCTCTTTTTTCCTTTGTTTAGATTCCACATGTAAGTGATATCATACAGTATTTTTCTTTCTCTTTCTGGCTTACTTCATTTAGAATGACAATGTCTAGGTCCATCCATGTTGCTGCAAATGGCATTATTTTATAATTTTTTATGGCTGAGTAGTATTCCATTGTATAAATATACCACAGCTTCTTTATCCAGTCATCTGTCGATGAACATTTCGGTTGTTTCCATGTCTTGGCTGTTGTATATTGGGGTGCATGTATCTTTTTGAATTAGAGTTCCCTCTGGATATATGACCAGGAGTGGAATTGCTGGATCATATGGAGAGTCTAATTATAGTTTTTTTGAGTAATCTCCATACTGTTTTGCATAATGGCTGCACCAAACTACATTCCCACCAACAGTGTAGGGGGTTCCCTTTTCTCTATACCCCCTCTCAAATTTTTTCAGCATGGTCAGACTTTTCTTGTTGTAGGAACAAGAATAACAACTTGTAAGTAATTCATGGGTCAGAGTTGAAACTGAAATCTAATTTCTTTATTCAACTCTTTATGCATTGCATTCTTCCTGGAATGGCTCTATTTAGGAAGCTTGTGAGGAAGGGAGGAAAAAGAGCATCTAAACTATCAGATATTCTCCTAATGTCAAAAGACTATGTAAAAGTGTGATTTTCTAGACTCAGGAAACTAGAATTAGGACAGGTGAAGTCTTTAGTTTGTCCTTGACCCATTGATAGTTAATTTTCTGTAAATGTTACAAGTATATATTATTTCTGATTCAGCCTCATTTCCACAGCTTATCAAGATTTTATGTTTAGTGAGGTCCAAGAAAGCTTCAACTACTACCCTTGAACAGTTTTTCTGTTGTAGCAGACAAGTCATCACTGGTTCTGTATTTCAGGCTATACCACTTACTTGCCAGGTTTTACTGAGCCACAGGCATTCTGTCTCCTTGTAGTCCCTCAGTTCTACTTGACCACCAATCTTTTGGCAGTCTTTCTCTTGTTTTGTCATTCAGAGTTCGAGGTACCTCTAGTTTCATTGCTGATGAAGCTTTTTTTTTTTCCTGTTTCTCACTCTCCCCACGTTTATAGTGATTTATGAGCTGAAAGGGAGAAAATGCCAAGTTAACTTCACCATTTTTAACTATAAACCTTTCCATACACTTCTCATTGGACTTGAAAACATAGTGGAAACTGGGTTTAGAGGTGCAATGTTGAAGCGGATGCAGTGTTGGGACTCAATAATTTCTTTGTGTGTTCTTTTTTCTATTTAATTTTAATTTGGAGTAGTTGCAAATGCTCAGTACATACAACAGGAAAATGTCTCTACTACATCAATAAGTTTCTTTGCATCAATAGCCTCACTTATATAGTAAGGCTAAGTACAGTAATTTAGTAAATTGAAAAGTCCATACATTTCTATCTTCATGTATACTTTGGAGAATTGAATACCAAAATAGTAGGAGTAGGTACATAGAAATGAAGCACAGAGCAAAGCTCAAATGTGAACAGTTATGTAGGTTAGTCTCAAATATAGCATTCTATTAATGTTCATAGGAGTGAACTGTGTAAAATTATCAAAGGCATATATCCAGAATGTTTACAATTTCTTTTTATAAGTATCTTAGTTTAAAAGTGGTGTTTAATTTTCTATACTCTTTCAATTCATCATAAATTTCTAAAATGTATGTAATATATTATTTACATGTACATTTTGAAAAAAGAACTGAGCTTTCTTTTGTCCATTTGTGAAGAAAGATACCGAGGTAATATATTTTAGCTTAAAAGGGGAAATTCTTGAAATTAAGGTAACTTCTCATGAGAGAATTTTTAGAGGGATGTTTGGCAGATGAAAATCATTTCAACAATGGCAAATGTAACTCTAACCTTCTTGAGTACCAGATTTCTTTCCTAACCGAATATGATGTTGAAAGTTGTATATTTTTCCTATAAAAACCTTCAAGATAAATTGATTTGAGTGCAATATTATTTTCTTCTAGAAACAGTTTTTCAATAAGATATTACTGGTAAAGGGTACAATGACTATACTTTTAACATGAAAATGTCCAACAACATATTAAATCAATTATCAATGATGCTTGTACAATGTAGGGTTTAAACTTTTGGAATGATTTATATATCCATTCAACTATTAATTTCAATAATAAATTACATTCATTTTTGTTTATGTGATCTCACTAAATATAGTGAACAGTTAAGTATGCTCATATTTTTCATCTATCAGAAGTTTTTAATACAATTTATCACTCTTTATGTGAAATATTGCATTTCTTTCCATGACATTTTATTTTCTTGCTGTTCCTCTTATCCCCTTGGCCACTTCTTTGAAATCTCCTTGTTAGTACTTATTTCTCTAGCAAATCATGAAATATCGAAGTTCCTTAGGGCTTCTTCTCATTTACCACCCAAATCCATTACATTATTATTTGATTCATTCTACCTCCCAAATATAGATGTCAAAATATGTCTCTCCATTTTTTTCTCCAATTCCTTCATCTAATTGCCTTATTTTTCTTCAGTCTCACCCTCAGTGACTGCTTCAGTTAGCTATTGTTGTGTAGCAAGCTATTCTAAATCTTAGTGTCTTAAAAACACACTGAATTATTATTACTCATGAATCTGTGATCTGACTTTTTATTGTTTTCCTCTGCTCTCACTTGAATAGTTACAGTTATGTGGCAACTGTAATGGTCGTAAAGTTCAAGATGGTGTCACTTACAAATTTTGCAGTGGGTGCTAGCTGTTGTTTGGGGCCTCTACGTCCTCTTCCATGCTGTCTGTCATCCTCCAATAGGCTGGATCAACTTCTTCACGTGGCAGTTTCAAGACAGCATTCCAAGAGGGCAAGAGCAAAATGCAAAGCCCCAATATAGCACCATGACATCATGCAGTTCAACCACTTTAAATATGATCAATATGCTGATCACAATTGAAGTTATATTTTTATTATTTAGCTCTTCCTGATCTGTAGACTTGGGTATCCACCTGCCTACTCATCATGTCTACTTGGATGTGTAATAAATATCTCAAACTTAAAATGATGAAAATTTTGATTTTTTCAACCTGACTTTCATCAATATTCTCCATACTCAGAAAATTTATCTATTCAGCAAATATTTATTGAACACCTATTATGCCAGATATCATTTTAGACAATAGATAAACAGTGAACAATACAAACAACATTCATGATTTTATGGACTATGTATTCTAGTGGAGACATCAACCAATAAAAAATAAAATGTCAGATTATAAGTGCTAAGATGGAAAATAAAATAGGATCGTGGATAAAGAGTGATGGAAACTGTTATTTTGGATAGGGAGGTCAGGGAAAGCCTCTCTGATCAGGTGACATAAGACTAAAGACCAAAGTGAAGTGATGGAGTGCACCATGTATATATAGGTGAGAATCACATCCTGGGTACCATCCAGCTTCTCAAGACTCAAGCGTAAGAATCATCATTGATTCTTGCATTTCCTTACTACTCTCTCAGATGGAAGCTAACTGAAATTAATTTAACTTTAAAATATATCCCATATTAGTTTACTTCTTTCCAGTTCAATTGCTATCACTTTGCTCTAAGTTATTATCTATACTGATATACTTCAATAGTCTAAGTACCTAGCTACCAATTCCTTGCCCTTGAAGCCAGAATGATATTTTAAGGCTATAAATCAAATTATATGACCCCTCTGCTTAAAAATTTGACTTCCAATAGCACTTAAAATAAAATACGAAATTATTAACCTGGTTTACCAAGTCTCATTTAGTGATATCCACCACAAAATAACTTAGATGATATAATTGCATGCTAAAATTTGTGTAAGTAATCACATGTGGGCATTCAATAAATTTTGGCAAATGTTTATCAAAGTTCATGAAGTTGTACATTGGCATCTCCACTATATTTTTTGCCCATAAATTATTAGAAGCTTATCAGATCTCCATTGTAATTTTCCCTCGACTTGCAAAAGCTCCAAAGTATCTATTCCTTTAAGGGATCAAAAGGTATTTTTACAGTATTATTCTTTGATGTCCACATTGTGTATACGCATCTGTTTTGTATTGATACACAGAAAAATCAAGCATGAAGAATTAATTTCATAAGAATTATTTTTAAAACTTTTGTTTACTGAGAGTCAGTAAACAGACTTCTAGTTTTTATTCCAGGTGAAATCAATGTGGCCAGTGTCCACTTGATTCATCTATTTCTTCTACAAAAATTTATTGAGCAGCTACTATGTCCCTGTCCCCATATATTCAACATTAAATAAAATGGATAAGGGTCTTGAATTCTCACAGTGTATATTCCAAGTGATGAAAGAAGATGGAATATAAGCAAATATACATATGAACAAACCAACAAAAAATAGCAAGAAAAGTAGTAAAAATATGTACTACACATTGAATTTAAAAGTGAAGTAAGCATCTTGTTGACTTTTTTATTTTTCTATTTATTTTTTATTGAAGTATAGTTGATGTAAAATATTGTATAAGTTACAGGTGTACAATACAGTGACTCACAATTTTAAGGGTTATATTCCACTTATAGTTATAAAATATTGGCTATATCTTTTATGTTGTACAATATATCCTTATAGCTTATTTTATACATAATAGTTTGTACCTCTTAAGCCCCTATCCACTTCCCTCTTCCCGCTGGTAACCACTAGTTTGTTCTCTATTATCTGTGAGTTTGTTTATTTTTCATTATATTCACTAGTTCATTGTATTTTTTAGATCCCACATAAAAGTAATATTATACAGTACTTGTCTTTCTCTGTCTGACTTGCGTCACTTAGTATAATACCCTCCAAGTCCATCCATGTTGTTTCAAATGGCAAAATTTCATTCTTTTTAAATGGCTGAGTAGTATTCCATTGTGTGTGTGTGTGTGTGCGCAAGTGTGCCTGTGTATATGCCACATCTTCTTCATCCATTCGTCTGTTGATGAATGTTTAGGTTGCTTCTGTATCTTGGCAATTGTAAATAATGCTGCTAGGAACATTGGGATGTACATATCTTTTTGAATTAGTGTTTTTGTTTTTGTTTTTTTAGATGTATCCCCAAGAGTGGAATTGCTAGATCATATGGTAGTTCTATTTTAAAATTTTGAGAAACCTCCATACTGTTTTCCACAGTGGCTGCACCAATTTACATTCTTACTAACAGTGTACGATGGTTTCCCCATTTTTCATTCAGGGTTTTTTGATGTTGAATTGTATGAACTGTTTATATACTTTGTATATTGACCCCTTATTGCTCATATCATTTGCAAGTATTTTCTCCCATTAAGTAGTTTGTCTCTTTTTTCAATGCTTTCTTGCTTGTGCAAAACTTTTATGTTTAATTAGGTCCCATTTGTTTATTTTTGCTTTTCTTCCCTTTGCTTTAAAAGATAGATTGAAACAAATATTGCTATTACTTCTATTGAAGAATGTCATTACAGGGATCATTCACTATGATCAAGTGGGATTTATCCCAGGGATGCAAGGATTTTTTAATATCCACAAATTAATCAATGTTATATATGACATTAAAAACTGAATAATAAAAACATATGATTATCTCTATAGTTGCAGAAAAAGCTTTTGATAAAAGCCAACATCCATTTATGATAAAACCCTCAAGAAAGTAGGCACAGAGGAACATACCTCAACATAATAAAGACCAAATGTGAGAAAACCACAGCTAACATCATACTTAGTGGTGAAAAGCTGAAAGCATTTCCTCTAAAATCAGGAACAAGATAAAGATGCTCACTCTCACCATTTTTATTCAAAATAGTATTGGAAGTCCTAGCCAAAGCAATGAGACAACAAAAAGAAATAAAAGGAATCCAAATTGGAAAGGAAGAAATAAAATTGGCACTGTTTGCAGATGACATGACATAGAAAATCCTAAAGATGCCACCAGAAAACTACTAGAGCTCACCAATGAATTCAATAAAGGTAACAGGATACAAAGTTAATATACGAAAATCTGTTGCATTTTTTTACCCTAACAGCAAACTATCAGAAAGAGAAATTAAGGAAACAATTCCATTTACCATCTTATCAAAAAGAATAAAATACCTAGGAATAAACCTACATAAGGAAGTAAACAACCTGTACTTAGAAAACTATAAGATACTTATGAATGAAGTGGAAGAGAATACAAGCAGATGGAAAGATATACCATGCCCTTGGATTGGAAGACTCAATATTGTTAAAATGGCCATACTGCCCCAAACAATCTACAGATTCAGTATGATCCCTATCAAATTACCCAGGACATTTTTCACAGAACTAGAACAAATAATCCTAAAATTCATATGAAATACTGAAAACTCCTGAATTGCCAAAGCAATCTTGAGAAAAAAGTACAAAGCTGGAGGTATCATCCTTCCTGACTTCAGACTATATGTGAAAGCTACAGGAATCAAAACAGACACATAGATTAATGGAATAGTCCAGATATAAACCTCACAATTATGGTCATTTAATCCACAACAAAGGAGGCAAGAATGTACAATGAACAGCTGAATCATATAAATCTGTCATGACTTTTGTGGAGAGTGGGAATTTGATGACAAGAGGAGTGACCTAAGCAGAACTGAAGGTCGATATCAATGGTTAGGGATAGTGAGTGTTATATTATGTGGTTTGAACTGTCAAATGATGAGTTTGGATTTGATCCAGTAAACAACAGGATATCTTTGTGGGAAGGTAGGCATAAAGTATCCAAAGTTGTAGGCGGTGCTTGAAAGAGATAAGTTTGGCAATGACACGGAGAGTGGATTTGAGGGCAAAGACACTTGAGACTAGGAATTTAGTTTGTAGATTGTTATGGTCTTGCAAACAATCCAGAGTAGTGGAAGCAAGAACTGAGATAAAGGGCTAAATCTGATTGCTATTAGAAACCATGTTTCCTTACTAGAGAACAAGAACAGAAAATAGATAAAGTCAAATAAAGATACAGCCAACTAAATAGGATATCCAATTTGTACATGACCATCTATACTAAAGAGTTAACCACTCAGAAGCCTCATTTCCCTTGCCCAGAGCCAAATAATTGTATAGGGAATGAAGCAATCCTAAGAGGAAAGAGCTGGCATAATCATCTAAACAAAGCTACAAGGATCATCACTGTGGAAAGAAGTATAGTTTTCCATATACATAGCTATAGGATAGAGTGCAATCATCTTTGATCACATACAGACGAGAAGTAATATCTCCAAGATACATGCTGTAGGTGAGAAGGTGAACCTGAGGGCTTCATAAGAACTAAAAACACATCATTTCTGGATAAATAATACTCCAGGCTCCTGAATATTGTTAGAACAAATCTTTAAGAATGTTATATGTTATTTGTAAACCCTAAGTGCTTTGGGTTTATAACTTCAATAAGGTTTTCCATTTTATAAGTTAATAGTTTCTCTGGGAAACCAAGTGTTAGAATTTCTCGCTGCCAAATAAAATTAGCTATGTTGGTCTATATACATTATCCGGATCAGATGGTAGAGAAAAATACCCCTATATCTAGATGCTCTCTAAATAAACTTTAATCAATCACCAGAAAGCAGAAGCTTCTTTAAAATGCTGGGATGTTCAGTTAATGTCACCATGTGAATACATAAAATAGTTTATTTGGACAGGGTTCATAAAGGAGTGAACAAACTTAGTGAAACAATTGTTCAAAATTTGTCAAAGCTAAAAGATTAGATTGACAAATGGTGGATTTACTTTCAAATGTTAGCAGAATCTCAGCTGCCAGCATTCCTTAGATTTGAGGGTGTTGAAATTCAATATCAATTGCCAAAAACAAAGGCAACTTCAAGATTATTTGGCTTCTCCATGAATTTATCAAATACTGAATGTTTACTGTCTATTCCTGTTTGTTTAAAAGTTGATTTTTCTTCCTAGTAAACATTCCTAGTAAATACTTTTGGCCAGTTGGTGGTGATATGATGCCAACATGTAAGTGCTGCTTTGCATTTTCTTTGGGAAACAACTTGGGAGTGTAGCAATATAATTATCAACCATTATAACTTGATGAATATTCTGTTTCTAAGTAGTCTGTGTTTCCTTTGAGGTGCCCTGTATTTAACAGTGAACATTGGCAGTAGCCATGAAACAGTGCTCTTTGATATACTTAAACATTCTGAATGAAGCATTTTTTTCTTTATTTTTAAGGCCTGGAAAGACATTTGCATATGGTGGGATTAAAAGTCTGAAATAAGTGTCTAGGTTTAGCATTGGCAGTTCAGTTTTAGTCCCCATTGTAGGCACTTCTATGCTTCTGGGAAGGATTCCAGAACCACCAATTATGTCAAAATATGTTTTACTAAGATACAGTGAGGCATATAGTGCAGAATCCCATGATGTGTACTAAATCTTTGCCCTCTTTCCTTCTAAGTGCTTCTTCAAATAAATCAATTTTAACATCTAAAAAAGTGAAAGCGATAAAAGAGATTTCCCAGGTTTGGGGTGGTGAAATGGCCTCCTCACTTATGATGGCAAGGCATCAGGACCCTGACATACTGTCTTCTGAATTTTCATTCCTGGTCAATCCAGGAAGCTCAAGAGATTCTTTTTCCACAGGAAAAAACAAAACAAGAACTAAAAATCTTCACATAAACTCATTATATTAGAAATATTTGGCATGAAGTAACAAATGATTGTCACCTACACACTGAAGTAGACTTTTGGGAAAAAAATGAGAGGAGATATGGGCAGTGAATATTCATATGGAAAAGAAAAGCATCTGAAATTTAACTGAAAAGTCAAATGTCATTTTGAGTGGACTTGTTTAAGTCTTTTAATATTCTGAAGATTTTTCTTGAGCTGACGGTAAAACCTATATAAAGTAGAATGAGAAGTCATTATTTAATAAGTGGATGCCCAAGGACTGTCTTTTTATGCAACTGAATTTGTTCCAAGGCAGATGAAAGAGACAGAGAAGTTCAAGCTAGAATCAAATAATAAAAAGAACAATGGCCATTGATCTATCCTTCCAAATAGACAAAAGCAATACAAAGTATCACATTTCAATGCCAAGAACGCCAGGGAACTAATATCCTATAGAAGCTAAAAACTTGTGTTCTACTGTGGGAGGAAATATTCTAGATTTTTTCCTGTGGATTTTGCATTCTGTTTTAAATGATGTAAAATAATCTATATAGAAATAAATTAATAGGAAACAATTGTCTTGGTTTCAGTTTTTCATTTAGGAGAATAATTTTCTAATCATGGGAATAAAGCAAAGTGCATAATGAAATACAAAATTCAGGTTTGCTTTTAATCAGAAAGTCACTTTTTCCCTTTGATTTTATTTGCCTCAAAATACTCAAAAGGGAGGCAAGAAGACAGTAAAAGTGGTAATAAACTGCAATTCAATAGTGTAGTCAGTACCACGTTTATAATTTTAAAATTCTTGTATTATTTTATTATTACAACATTTGCTGAATATAAGTAGGAGTATGTAAAACAAATTTTGAGGGAGATAAAATTTATGCTAATTAGTGACATTGATCTGAAAGTACTGCTGACTTTAGCCATTGTTGCCTACACTTAGGGTTTTCCATCACACTATTGAGGTGATACTGCATTTATTAATTGACACACATAGTACATTCAAAAGGAACCCTAAAAATGTGATATTCCTTTCCTCTCTATTGTGTTCCATTTGTGAACATTGTTTGGTATCTGCAATAGGTGGGATATGCCACAAGCGAAATATACATTTTTGGTCAAGTGTTTCTATGACACTGACTCTGAGGCACCTGACCATAGGCACGTTACTTGATAATCTCTCTTTACAAAAATTGTATCAGAGGAGAACAGGAACAAATTCCACACCCAGTTTCCCTGTAATTGAACTTTCATTAGGACTGAAACAGAAAGGGTACAAGCTGAGAGACTTCGCTGTCCACAGGTAAGGTAACCAACTGTACCAGTTTACCTGTGGCCAAGGGTTTTCCCTGGAGATGTGGAACTTTCAGTGCAAAAACCAGGACAGATCTTGTAAAAAAGAGATGGTTGGTGTGGTAGGATGAATTCTTAAGACTTTGATGTACACACACTATGTTGAATATGGGCAGAAACTGTGAATGGGATATCACTCTCACAAATAGGTTACTAACCAGTTGACTTTTAGTTAATTACAAGAGAGATCATCCTAAGTGGATGCAGCCTGATCAGACCGGCTCTTTAAAAAGGGACTGAACCATTCCTGAAAAGAGAGTTCTCCTGCTGACCTTAAAGAAGCCAGCCATCATGAGGTCTACAGCCACAGCACCAAAGAACTGAACTCTGTCAACAACCAGTGAGACTGGAGAAGGAACCTGAGCCCCAGATGAACTCACAGCTTTCATCCTGCTAAGACCCTGAGAAGATGATCTAACTAACCTGTTCCTGGACCTCTGACCCATGGAAACTGTTGTTTTAAGCCACTAAATGTGTGGTAATTTGTTATACAGCAATCTGAACGTGAATGAATGAAATACAATTTATGGACTTGTCGCTATTGCTTGGACTTAAAAAGGTCATTTTTTCTTGAGTCATAACATTATTTATTCTAAGAATTATATACTTGAAGAAAGTGTGACAGAGCCAGTTGCCATTCATAGGTAACCTGTTGTAAGAAGAGGATGGAAAATGAGCAGAGGATGCCAGGAAGGGAGTAAATAGAATGGTCTCTCGGCACTCAAGGAATGAATGGTCTTCCATGTGAAGAGGGAGGCTCAACTAGAATATACAGCAGGGAAGTTTAGCAAAATAAAGCACATTTTTCTTAAGCAATGTAAAGCACAATGATTTTCAAACTCTGGCAACCAACCAATGGGTTGTAAAATCAATTGATTAGGTTGCAATCAGCAATGAAAGATGTTTTACACTCGACTAGGATAGCAAATAAGCAAATGCTTGCAAGCATAAATACTGTTTTGTGGAAATTTTGTTTCAGGTTTATATCTGTCTATCTACTGAGTTACAATGTAAAATAAGTCTCTTACTGAGGATTTTAAAGAAATTTTGGAAAACACTGATCTAGTACAATGGCTTAGAACAGAACTTCTCAACTTTGACTGCACATTAGAATAATTTGGGGAAGTTTGTTTTCTTTGTTGTTTTATGATTGATGCCTTAGCCCCATCACAAATTTAACTGAAATCTTTAGGGATTAGACCTGTTTATTTATATTTTTGAAGAAAAAAATCAGTGATTTTTGATTGCAGTGAAATTTGAAAACTACTGGATTAAAGCAAGGGCGTTTGTATACTTGGGCAAAGTGCATAATTTTAAAAAGTACATTTCCACATTGGGGTAAATATAGTACCTACCTCACAGAGGTGTTCTGGAAATGAAATAGGGTGAAATGGAGAACATAGTCCAATTTGTAGCACAGAGTAACAGTGCAGTAAACAAGTACTTGTGTTTAATCTATATAGTGTTTTTAGAACCATTACAAATTGGTTGGGAAGACGCCAAAGGACGACACATAAGTAGTTCAAGATTTGAGTTCTCCATATTCCAGGACTTAGACAATGGGGCTCAGGATCTGTACGGCTGAATCCAAGGACTATGCAGTGTTTCTGACACGGAGGTTCTGCTCAAAGCAAAAAACCAAAGATGATGTCAAGAGCTGAGTGCTACACAGCAGGTCCTTGACCACCCTCCCACACCCTATAGTTAGGAGCTCCTCATCCTTCTTGTTCTTCAGCCAATATTTCTTCAGTGAAGAGCCAAGCTGCCCAAAGCCAATGTACAGTGTGCCCCTCTCTTCACTTTGGCAGCCAGCTCCACTGATGATCCACCACTCCACCCTGAGCTTTGATCAAGGTAAGCATTCAGCCTGCGTTGACCACTCACCGTTAATGCAGAGAAACGTCAGTATTTTCTTTTTGCCTCCCTGTGTGTTAGAGTCTAGTTATTTTTGGCTGTGAAGGTCTCAGTTCATTGGAGAAATAATATGTTATATGATTTTTTAATTTCCATGATATCAAAACTGGTTCTACCAAAGCAGGAAACCATCCTCTTTTGTTTTGTTTTGCTTATATGCTCTTTTTTAAAATAATAAACTTAACAAGTATCATGGGTACTTTTTCATGGGGAAAAAAGAACCCCATGAATGGTATCTCAGAATACAGTGATCCTCAAAATTAAGATACAAAAACTTGTCCAAAGCAGGGGACCATACAAGTTAGGACAAGATGCAGCATATTTTGGTACAGCTTTCTCATGGCTCCAGTTCCATAAGATAATATTGCTCCCTAAGGTTACACTGTCTACACATGATGGGGCCCTGCTATATCTGAGAAAACAGTGAAAAATTTCCCATACTCCAAATTTTAATCTTTGGGACCTACTTTATCTTTCTGAAAGAATTTATACTGGAAACAAATGCATTTTGCTCTTTTAATTCTTGAACAAAATAAAGAACTGAAAACATCCACATCCTAATCTAGGGTAATAGTGCCTCCTGTTTTCAGGTATTCAGTGAAGCTCATATCCTGAGTGGTTCCTAGGTTCCAAATAATCTGTCAAGCACTTTATAGACTTTAACTTACTTGATTTTCATAACAATTAAGGGAGGTAGGTATTGTTATTTCCATTTTGTAGATGAAGAAATGAGGCTCAGAGTGATTAAGTAGCTTGTGTAAATTGACAGAGGTGGTAAGTTGCAGAGCTGGGATATTGTATTAGTGAGGATTCTCCAGAGAAACAGAACCAATAGGATGTGCATATTAATAGAAAGAGATTTATTATAAGGAATTGGCTCAGGCAGTTATGATGGCTGGCTTGTCCAAATCTGCACTGTGAGCCAGCAAGCTTGAGACCCAGGAGAGCAATGGTGCAGATAAAGTCCAAAGACAGGCTGCTGGAGAATTCTCTCTTGCTCTAGGTAGATTTGATTTTGTTTCTTCTATTCAGGCCTTCAACTGATTGAATGACGCCCATCCACGTTATGAAGGGCAATGTGTTTACTCAGAGTCCACGGTTTTAAATCTAGTCTCAACCAGGAAGTCTAACTACAGAGCTCTTTACATTTTTGAGCATTCAACATGCAAATGTCTATTATTAAGTTTTTCCAAGGTGTTATTTATCTCACAACAATCTTATGAGCTTAGTACTATTATTATCCTTATTTTACAAATGAAAACAGTGAGGCTAAAAGAGACTAAGAAACTTGCATATAGTTTCATAGCAAGTAAATGCTAGAGCTGGGATTTGAATATATGTTTTCTAAATAAAAATTGTGTTCTTTCTCTTTTACCATACTGCCTTCAAGGTAGTTTAAGGTGATTGGGATGTTTTTTAAAAAGAAGTAGTTGAAAATGACAGTTATATAAATAGTCTACAGATGATTTTATTAAAATTCAATGATCTTATTTATATCATATATATTTTATATTATATACATATATAATAACTGCTTTCCTTTGAGAAACCCCACGTCCTTTGTTGCACTCTGGAGATAATAAAAAAATGTTAATATGTAGTGATCATGCATGTGTTAAGTATGCTTCTAAGGATTCTTTATGTGTTATAATTGACCTCATTTTTCAGATGGGAGAATTGAGACATAGCAAGATGAGTGACAGAGCCAGAACTCAAACCTCTATAATAAAGTACCTCTGTTAATAATACACAATTTTGTAGGATTACTTACTAATAACAGTAGCCATAAAAAATCAGAACATGGCGTTTCCATCACATCTGTGAAAGATATAGAACCATAAAGAAGGGAAAAATAAAAGCAGTTAAAGAGGTTTCAAGATATGACTAAGGCTCAGTGTCACTAATCATCAGGGAAATGCAAATGAAAACCACAATGAGCTATCACCTTACACCTGTCAGAATGGCTATTACCAAAAAGATAACAAATAGTAAGTGTTGGCAAGGATGCAGAAAAAAGGGAACCCTTGTGCATTGTTGGTGGGAATGTTGTTTAGTGGTTGGTAGGCACAACCACTAAAGAAAACAGTACGGAGGCTTCTTAAAAAATTAAAAATAGAACTACCATATGACCCAGCAATTCCACTCTTGGGTATTTATCTGAAGAAAACAAAAACCCTAATTCAAAAAGTTATATGTACTCTTATGTTCACTGCAGCATTCTTTACAATTGTCAAAATATAGAAGCAACCAAAATGCCCATTGATAAATGAGTGGTTAAAGGAGATGTAGAAATGGAATATTAGTCGGCCATAAAAAGAATTAAATCTTGCCACTTGCAACAACATGGATGGACCTAGGGGGTATTACACTAAGTGAAAAAAACCATACAGAGAAAGACAAATGCCATAAAATTTCACTTATATCTGAAAACTAAAAAATAAATAAATTAACGTAATAAAACAGAAACAATCATAGATACAGAGAACAAACAAGATGGGTGTTTGCCAAAGGAGAGAAGGGTGAAAAGATAAAAAAATAGGTAAGGGAGATGAAGAAGTAGAAACTTTGTCACAAAATAAATGAGTCATGAGTATGAAATCTATAGTGTGGGGAACATAGTCAATAATAATGCAATAGATTTGTATGGTAGCTAGACTTACTGTGGTATTCATTTTGTAACATATAGAAATATATCCCTGAGTTGTGCACCACGAACCAGCATAGTTTTATAGGTCAATTATACTTCAAAAACAAACAAAAAAACAAACTCATAGGAAAAGAGATTAGATGTGTGATTAGCAGAGGTAGGAGGTAGGGGGAGGGGGAATTGGATGAAGGCAGTCAAAAGGTACAAACTTCCAGTTATAAGATAAATAAGTACTAGGGGTTTAATGTACAACTTGATAAATATAATTAACACTGCTGTATGTTATATAGGAAAGGTTTTAAAAGAGTAAATCCTAAGTGTTATCATCACGAGGAAAAATATTTTTTTCTTTTTGTATTGTTTTGTGTCTATGAGATGATGAATGTCCATTCACTATATTTATTGTGATAATTTGATGATGTATGTAAGTCAAACTGTTATGCTGTACACATTAAACTTATACAGTGCTGTATGTCAGTTATATCTCAATAAAACTGGAAAAAAATAAAAATTAAATAGAAAAAATATATAGCCATATATACTACGGCACAAAGGCAAAAAAAAAAAAAGGAATGAGGCTAGAATGGGTATAACGCTAGGCAAAGATTCCATATTTCTAATTGATGGTGAAAAAGAAGATGTCTCCTGTATGGAGACATTTAAAAATGCATAGTGGATTAGACATTGGCCCTTAGGAAAAAGTCCTCAGGTGTAACGATACAGGAAATAATTCTATTCATAAAACTGAAAGATCTGAGTTCCCTTTTATAATTTGTCTTTTATTTGGATATTTATATAATTCACTAAATTAGTGCTCCTTTTATATTGTCTTAGGTTTTGAGACCTTGTGACAGAAGGCCGTGTGAGTCCTCTTCATGTGTTGCTCTTCCGAAAATTATTATTTATATTGATACTTAAGTTCGTCAGGAATTTGATTAAGCATGAAAGCATTTTTGTTTGAGAAAAAAGGTAAAGAGAATAGATGGAAATTACAGAGTCCATCAGAGTCAAATTCTATGCCTCCGTGCACTTCTTGACTTCTGTGATCTTTAGACTGTGTTATAATAATCCATAGTCAACACTGTTCCCATCTGATTATGTGCTCTGTGAAAAATTGCTGCACTTTGGAAACATGGAGAACAGCCTACCTCCCTATTTTAATATGTCAATGCATAGATTTTCCCTCACATATTATTTGCATATTTATATTGAATCGTGCATACTTATTTCACTCTCTCACACACACGAGCACACATGTGCACACATACGCATACACATGCACAAAATGAAGGATGCATCCAAAATGGTAAACAGAGATAAGAGCGATTGAAGGCGTGGGAAATAATACTTTTTGGAATTAAGATTTTTTTATTTTTAATTTTAATTTTTATTTTTGCAGTATAGGCTACTTTGCTTGTAAGGAACTGACTTCAGTTATTTATGTGCTTCCAACGCCCATTGAGCTTTCGCAGACTTTCAGTAATTTTTATAAAATGGAAAGGATTAAAATGGTTAAATAACACTATGCCCTCAATAAACACCACCACCAACGGCATTGCACTAAGGAAAGAGAAATATTGAGTTAGAAAACAAGAAATTCAAATCAGATGCTACAGAAAGAAAGGGCAGAGAACCACATTATTAGTGAAAATCCTGGAGTAACAGCATGAGTGGTAGTTGATTTGGTATTCTCTTTCAAGCTTTCAGCCCTTAGACAGATGAGACAATTAACCTCTTCCACAGTCCTAAAGTGTACCTTTTCTTGCTGCTCCAGCTCTTTGGGACTTAGGTAATTTACTCATGCAAGTATGCACTTATGTTATCTGCTATTATTTTTTGTTTCCTTCATTATTAGCTTCATGTTTTTATAAGCAGTTATTCACCTGGGGAAAAATAGACAAAAAAATAGTAGAGAGAGAGAGAAAGAAAGAAAAGAAAGAAAGAAAGAAAAGAAAGAAAGAAAGAAAGAAAGAAAGAAGGAAAGAAAGAAAGAAAGAAAGAAAGAAAGAAAGAAAGAAAGAAAGAAAGAAAGACAGACAGACAGGAAGAAAGAAAGACAGGAAGGAAGGAAGAAAGAAAGAAAGAAAGAAAGAAAGAAAGAAAGAAAGAAAGAAAGAAAGAAAGAAAGAAAGAAAGAAAGAAAGAAAGAAAGAAAGAAAGAAAGAAAGGAAGGAAGGAAGGAAGGAAGGAAGGAAGAAAGAAAAAGAAGAAAGAAAGAAAGAAAGAAAGAAAGAAAGAAAGAAAGAAAGAAAGAAAGAAAGAAAGAAAGAAAGAAAGAAAGAGGAAGAAAGAAAGAAGGAAAGAAAGAAGGAAAGAAACTCAATAAGGAGTGTTTTTGTAAATGAGGTGAGCTTAGTAGCTTAGCAGTTTTCTTCATCCTTTGTAAGTTGAAGGGTTTTGTTTGTTTGTTTATGTTTTGTTTTTGCAAAGGTATGTTAAGCATAAGCTGTTGCCTATTTGGAGAAGTATTATTAATGAGCAGCAATCATAAGGGGCATTTCTTTCTAATTATTTTTTAGCTCTAATTACACAGGTAATTGCCAAAACTTAATATTTTGCATTGGCTGTAGGTGTATTTTATATTTTTAAATATTAAGAGGCAAGGATACCCCAGTGGGGTGTCCTTTAGAAGAGATGCATATGAGGGATAAATATGCAATTGTTTTAAGTTATGAACTGCTCCATAAATTCTAATGCAAACTACAGCAATTACAGAGGGTTTACTATAAAAGTGACTAACTCTAGCAGAGATCTAACCTAAAGAAAACCCCTGTTTATTTTCTGCCATATTGAGCAGTTAGCCTTCTTCATGGGACATTGGTACCTGTCCCTTTTTTTTTTTTTCCTGTGAAACAGAGACTATCTGGTAAGAAACAGCTTCCCACATTCTGTATTCATTACCTCACGCCTGAGGGCTTTCTCTGAGGGCTTCTAAGCAAAGAGTTTCTTGCATTTAGCACTATTGCCTCTGTGAACGAAAAATACTGCAAACCACATCAGTTAACAAAGAATGCTGAAGCCATCAAGTCATCAGCCGCTGCCCTTTCCCCCCAACCCATGAAGACAAGCCTGCAGCCTGGCCTCTGCAGCCACTCACAATGGTGCACCCTGAGGGGACTCAGAATAAGAGAGGACACAATACTGGTCCTAGATAGCTAGGTGCTTGTCAAAGGAATGAATTCAGTGAGCCCAAATGTTTGCTTCCTCCCATACATAGAAAAGCGTTAAATCCTTTAACTTGAGATGCCTGGTTTTCTTCAGTTAACAAGTGACCTTTTAATGTTCCAACTACCTGGTCTTTGCTGTAAAACTCCTCCATATCCTCTCTCCTCCCCTACCTCTTCAGAGCAGTCCCTCAGAGAGATCTGAGAGGCTGTCATCCCGGGCTCGAAGGGGTTCGAGTTCCCAGAAATGTCCGCCAAATAAAACATCACTCTCAACTTTTAGGCTGTGCATTTATTGCAGTCGACATCTCAAACATTTGTACTACACTACTGGAGGTCCCTAATTACTTTTAAGATTTGACCCTTACAGGCTGAGGGAGAAGGGACAAGTAAATGAATTCCTCCCATTCTTCCAAATCTAGTGCAAAGTTCTATTATATTATTTTTAAAAAGCATGTCTGGTTGGTCAACCAACACAATCTCAACTACTACTCATATATTCCACAGCATTTTAAGAAAGATATATACTAACTATACAAAATAACACTGGTCGCAAGCTCAGTCATAATGAAATGTACTAAAGTCTAAACAATAGACATGCCGAATACAAAGAAAAAGTTAAGTCCATATTTTCATTCTCTTCATTTATGTACTTACTGACTTTTATAATCTGTGTAACTTTTGAAAATATATGAACAGTTACAGAAGATTTGGCCAGCCACTAGAAAGGTGTGCGTATATTAAGGAAGCCATCTGTGAGAGAAAGAGATACTGATAGAAGCAAAACTCCAGGGTCACAAAGAGAAAGATGAGAATAAAAAAGTTAAAAATCAAATTCCAAAGAAGTCAAAGACCGTAGCTCACTCCTTCCTATCTATCCTCCTTCATCATTCCTAAATGTCTTGTCTGGGAAAACATACTCTGTTAAATTTGAGGGGAAAAAAAAAGAGGGAAATGAAATTGAGAGCAATTGAGGACCTTCTAAGAGATCTCAACAACTTTTTAAAAATGAAGTTTATATTTCAGATGCAATCAAACTGAGTCCAAAGCACTGCAGTATTCTATGTGCTGGATGAAGGAGAAACATGGTGACTTTCTTATACACATTCTGCATGAAAAATGTATTAATTAAGGCATTAGAGAAATTCTTTTGCAGCCTGTATGGAGGCCACATACTATATATAGTGTTGCTCAAAATAATGTCTTTTATTCTTTTACCGAAAGGGAGACAGGTTAAATTTAACATCAAATTAGAAGTTCATGCTTGGTTGAAAAGGCATCTACTTCTGAGAATGCCCAATGAGCTCTGTGATGAACACAGAAAACACTCTTCTCTGGAGAGTGCTTCCTGGGCTGGGGAATGAAGGGCTGGAATCTGGGCTAGGCTACAAAAATGAACACCTGAGACTCCACTTCAGAAAAACTTTAATCTCCTTGAGATTTCAGTGAAATAAAGATATTAGTAAGTGGCCAGATGCTGGTATTGAAAGCCAGATTGCTTTTGCTATCCAAGTAATCTGTCTTTATTTGAATCGCTGGCAAATACTTTCCTGACAACTATCAGGGCACTTTTGGAAGTGTTTGTGAGTGACACGTTTTATTCATCAAGAAATTAATAGATGATATTGTGATTGCCAAACTAAAATTACACACAGAAAACCACAATGAAGGAGAGGGAATTTGTTTCCTCTGTAAACATTTTCTTTTCTCTGCTTCCTTTTTTTTCCTTTTTTTTTTCCTCACAAGGCTTTCTTTTGTTGTGGTAATGCAAAACTCAACATGCCTTGTAAAAAGAGCTGTGAAGGGGTTTGGGGATTAGTTCTTATAAAGAAAAAAATGTAGAGAATCCTGCAGGTGACAAAGTAAGTAATGAGACATGCTAGGCTGTATTATTACTCCTTATTCAAAATCCTTAAACTATATATTGTGCACACAAAAGTAAATCTATTTTAGATGAGACAGACAATCCCCTTTGCGGGAAAAAATAACTTTTGAATGGTACAGGTATTCTTTGCTGATTAGAGACTTACATGTTTCTATAGTTTTGGAAGAAGAAACAATATGATTGACAACATTAGTCCAAAATGGTTGGATCCTTCAATATTATTTCAAATTTTGTTCAAATGAAAAAGAAATATTTCAGAAATAGAAGAGTAGTATTGTTAATTAAATTAATCACTTTGCCAAAGTCCCTTATATACCAGTTGCTACAGGGACGTGTGGGCTTTTCTTTGCAGATAGTAGTGCTGGGTGTCTTAGATTTTAAATAAAATTATTTACTACAAAGAAACAGGGCTCCTTGGAGAAATGGCTGATTCCAGGATTGAGTCACCGAAAGTACCAAATGAGCCTAGAACATTTTGTTGTATAAGAAAGTAAGGAAATGCTCAAAAATTATTGGGAGCTTGTTGAAAGGACAGAGGAGCCCATTTGAGAGATCTTCTAATGCCCAATGTTGAAACCATTTATGAAACAAAATGAATAATTATAGCAATGGAATATAACCTGTAGAATAAAATAAATAAGTCATATTGATAAATGTGAATAATGTAATAGAAATAAATGGGAAAGAAAAGGAGGCTTTTTTCTTAATATAGTATTCCAATTGTTAAATGCAAAATGAATGATGGAACTAGAAGATTGTCATTTGGTATTTAATAATTGCATAAACAGCAATCATCAGTGGATGCTGAAATTAGCACACTTTATCATTAGTAATGATAAAGAATATCTGCATGCTATATCCCTACAAGATAGTCATCAATTACAAAGAGAAAGATAGTAACTTTACAATGGAGAAACCTAACAGATGCCACCTTAACAAAGTAATCAAAGTTAAAATAACCATAATATGACATATCAGTATCATATACCCTGTGATATGATGCACTGAAAAGGAGACAGTCTTCTGATTATAAACATGAAGAAACCCCAGAAGAACCCAAATTGAGGAATATTTTACAAACTGAATTGTTAGTATTCTTCAAAAATGTCAAAGTCATTGTTATGGGTTGAATTGTGACCACCACTCCCCCCTCAAAGTTCTTATGTTGAAGTTCTAATCCCAGTACCTCAGAATATGACTGTTTTTGGAGATAGGGCCTTTAAAGAAGTAATTAAGGTTAAATTAAATTTTATGAGTGGGCTTCCTTAAAATAAGAGATTAGGACACTGAGGGGACATGGGAGGAGGATGGTCAACTACAAACCTAGAAGAAACAGCTCAGAAGAAATCAACTCTGCCAACAACTTGATCTCAGACTTCAATGCTCCAGAACTGTGAGAAAAGATTTCTCTTGTATAAGCCACCCAATCTGTGGTACTTTATATAAATGACAGTGTAGCAAATTAATATAGCAATGAAACACAAAATGAGAAATTGTTCCATATTGGAGGATACTAAAAATACATGACAACTGAATGCAATGTGGGATACTGGGTTGTATCCTGGAACATGAAAACGACATCAGTGGCCCAATTGGCGATATTTAGATAAGGTCTGTAGATTAGTTAAAAGTATTGTATCAGTATAATTTCTTGATTTTGATAAATGTATTATGGCTATGTAAGATGGTAAAACCTGGGGAAGCTGGGTGGAGATAATATCAGGGATGTTTGTACCATTTTGCATGTTTTGTAAATCTGAAAATATTATAAAATTAAATGTTAAAATATGTTTAATAATAAAAAAATTCTAAAATAAGACATCACCTTCAAATATTCCTTGAAAAGTGTTTGTTGGAAGAATTCACTTTTGTGATTTTGGACACTTGATTTTTGTCATGCTCCTGAGAAGCAAATAATTACCTGTCTGCCCTGTTCACTTTCTCTTTGAAGTCTATTTATTTTCCAGACCTAAATGAGTATTTTGTAATATCTCTACAGAAAGGAATCTCCATATCTCACATTTCATTGTGTATTTCATTAAATTCATTTAAGCTCATCTAGTTGACATCCAGGGAGTACAGTCACATGTGTACAACTTTATTGCAAAATAATTTATAATTATTAAGTATGCCTTTGCATCATTCAATTCAGTAAATATTTATTGAGCATTTAATATGAACAAGACCTTGAGGATAGAGAGACAAACAAAAGATAATCCTTGCCCTACAGGAATTTACAATCTGGAAGGAGAAAGAGAGAAGAGAAGTGAGAGAAGATAAATTAACTTCTATTGCATATCTACTGAGGGCATCTATTTTGGATAGACACTCTTAAATTCAATTTTACAAGTATGGAAACAGAAACTCAGGGAAATATTCCTGATGGTAATAAAATATTATTTGAGACTTAAAGGAAGAGTTAGAATTGGGGACATAGCTAAGGGAGAAGTTATGTTCCAGGGACAGCAGTTACAATGACTTGGACACATTGAGATCATTCTGTATTTAAAGAACTTAAAATTTTTAGTATGTGTTTAAGTATGGAATGTTTTTAGGTTAGTGGCAGGAGATGAAGTTGCTTCAGTAGGCAGCATCTTGTAGCAAGGCATTGTATGCCATCCTAAGAATTAAACTTTACCGTAATACAACATAAAGCAACTTAAGGATTTAAAGCTGTGAAAGAAAGGATATTGGCTGTGTAAAAATGAGCACTTTTTGAATTTAGATTCTCAATATTTCCTTTTTCTTAAGTATTACAAACAAATGAATTCCTTTGTAAATGCTTACTAAATCTCTCTGTATATATAGCTTCAAATTGGCATTCTCCCCCTCAATCTTGGTTACATCCACTTTCCAACAGGAGTTTCAATTTGAGAGCCACAGACAAGACTTGGAAAACAGATCATTTCATGGAAAGGAAGTGTTCCACCTTGTCATTCCCCTTTGGGCAACCTAGGAACAAGTTCATTCTTGCCTGCTCCCTGTCATCCTGGGATCCCCCAGCCAGACTTAAACACAAGTTCTGAAGAAATGCACACCAGTTAATAATAATGATAAAGGACACCAATAGAGCAAATTTTTGTATGATATATGTACTTTTTTTTTTCTAGTTGTGACTCAAGAATTTTAAAGAGATTTTTAAAGTTGTCTGTTACTTCAAAACATGCTAAGAACCACTGTGAAGATAGTTTGAGATTCCTTTGGTTCTAAAATAAGATCCTGTAATTTCAATTCAATTGCTCTACTGTAATTTTCAGAGGGTGTTGTATCTATATATCTGTCTGTGTATATCAGTTTACAATTGAGTCATAAGTTTTCTATATAGTTGTGATAAAATACAGTATATGTATGATTTTGTTGTAATAGCAGAGTATCTAGTAAATCTACTATAACAATGAGGACATCTGATCACTGGAGGTAATACCTTTAGCTTATCTACTGATTAGAACAGAACAACAACAGCAAACATCTGAATAAGGAAAGCCAAATGCTGCCAAGATCTAACTTTTCCACTCTTCCTTTTGCATTTTGACATCATCATAGGTACTAAAATGTATGCTTAAACAATGCATTTAACCTCATCTTATAGTGTGTACCACAGATAAATCCAAAAATTATATCACATTGAGTATCATCACTAATATAGCTTAAAGAAAGCTTATAACAAAGTAGGTTAAAAGCCTCTGTCTTTGTGAATAGCATGCTATTTTTTTTTTTTAGGAAAAAAAAGGTGAAATTGAAAACATGCATATATCTTCAAAATGGAACATAAATGGATAAATCAGAATCAATGAAATTTGTTGCCTCCAAATCATGTATGTGGGGATTAGACAGTGTGGAAGGAATGGGGAGGAAGTGATAATCATTGTGATGCTCTATATGTACAAAGGATAAAATTAATAAGCTAGAGTGTGGGGAAAACTCTCTAAAACTAATGCAGGTAGAAACAAATGTACCAGTTGTATTTCAAAAGAATAACATAATCAAATTTAAGGGAAAAAAACCCTAATCTTTGCAACATTTAAAATGGTAATTTGACTATACACTTTCAATCTAGGAGGATAAAATAACTTCAAATAGAATTGCAAAGAATTCTTGGAAATCTTTTGATAGGTAGATAGGTGATAGATATAGTTAGATAGATAGATGTTAGACTGATATTCTGAAAAGAGTTTATATGTATTGTAGGGTCAAGGAAATATGTAAATGTGTACTTGTTTTGGAGGGTGAGCTTGAGTTTTCATCATGGAAGAATGGAGATATAATTATGGAATACAAGAAGGCAAGAACTGTATGGGGATAGACTGGAATAGGAAATAGCTGTACAAACTTACAACTTTCTAGCTCTGTCAGCTGAAAGGAACTAAAAGTAATGATATGCCACATAGCATTCAGATCTTGGTTTCCAAATACTAATCCACACTAATAGGAAATGTCTGATGTCTGGATTGAGGTAGGTAAATCACAAAATGAGCCTGGAACATCTTGTGCCAGAAAGTAAAGAAAGTATGAAAATAATAATGGGGGAATATCCAAATTATAGTTTGAAGGGGTTCCTAATGGTCAAGTCTAAGACAATTAGAGCATCAAAATAAAGAAGAGCGATGTAATGTAACTTACTGATTTATTTTATTAAAGACGAAGAATCCATGAGTTCACGCAGATCATAAAGAGGTACATGATTAATAAACACATATTAAGATGAGTGAGGAAGTACTTTCTTACAGAATGCTTACTAGTAAATAAGAAGGAAGTGGTGGTGTTGGGGGGAAAATTGCCATTGTATAACCATCATCATAAAGACTGGTTCAGACAAGAATTATCAGTGTTGTGAAATCTGAGGAAGAGGGGTGAGAGATTGATGAGGAGCAAGGGAATGACATGAACTCAAAGTGTCTTTACAAATAAAGATTGTTAGTTGCATGGGAATAGCTACTTAACTATACGAAGAAAAAACCTGACAACACCTTGACCAGGATGCAGAACCTAGATCAATGGGTGGGTGGATAGATAAATAGATAGATAGATAGATAACAGAGGGTGGGAGAGAGAGTGTACATGAAGCAAAAATTTAAAATTTGGAAAATCTAGGTAAAATATATATGGGTGTTCTCTGTACTATCCTTGATACTATTTCAGTAATTTTGCAAAAATTTCAAAATAAAAAGTTTATACAAGAGTAGATCTTAAATTTTCTCACCCCCCAAAATAAACGGTAATTATGTGACATGATGGAAGTGTTAGTTAATGCTATGGTTGTAATCATTTTGCAATACATAAGTATATCAAATCAACAGGTTGTACACCTTAAACTTATGCAATGTATTATTTCAATTATATCTCAATAAAGCTAAAACAAAATTCACACATAGGAGACACAACTAACCCTAAACTATAGCTCCCTTAATAAAGAACTATTTTCTATTTTAAAATAAAATGTAAAAAAAGGAAAGTTTATAAGACACAGAAACAACTCTTTCCCTTCTCTAATTATATTTGTTAAAAGCAATCTGTAGTGTAAGTAACCTATTAATATTATTAATGAACTTTCATTATCAGTAATAGTTTTATGTATAATGTATAGGCTTTTATATAAAGCACAATCATTTTTATTTTTCCTTATCACATTCCTGTGACAGAGACAATTTTTTTCACCTTGCTGTTGGCGCAAATCCAGGTGCAAAAAAAGGCTCTCTTGAATCTTCATATGTAAAATCAATGTTACTATTAATTTCACATTTTCTCATAATTAATTATGTTTTTGACACCCTGATTTTGCAGGAGTGAATGCAATTCACTACTTTAATATTTTTTGTGTTTAGGTTTGGAGTCCTTTTTGATACCATCCTATATGCAAACTGTCACATTTCATTTGAAACATGGATTCCTGTCTAGAATACAGCAGGCATATTTGGCTTTATTCTCTATCTGGTTTACATATGATATTCTAAGCCTGCTTATTTTATTATGCTGTTTTATTTGGCTTTTCTCCAAATAATTCATTAGCCCATTCATCTATCTCTATTGGTAGAGTATCAATTTAATATGAGATAGTGATTAATATTATACATTGGGGAACAAGCCTCAGAATTAAGAAGGGAAAAGTGTAAGCAGCAGAGAATGAGTTATAGAGGAAGGGCTACATAGGAAGGCATATGAACTTGAACCTTAGACACACTAATTTGTTTCATGGTCTTTGCACTTGCAATATCTCAGTATGACCTGCCAATGAAAGAGTTGTGTGTTAACATTTACTTTTGTTCCTCCTTCCTATTTTTCCCAAGACCACCAGCTGCTGCTCTAACACATTTCTCTGGATCAGAATAAAAGTCATAAAATAAAAAGTAGAGTCACTCTATATACTCTCCATACTCAGATTCCTCTCCAGCCAACTGTTTCTTTCTCGAACCACTCATTCTGCCTGGTACTGTGGGAAATAAATGATCTTTTGTGCATATCTGGAGAGTTGATTTCACCTCTGCCTGCTTCATCGTTAAATGTCTTTGCTTCCAGCCTGAATCTAGAAAAATTCTAGCTGACTGAATGGCCTTTCTGAATATTCATCTGCTACTTTGACAAGTTCCTAGTTTCCTGAACTTCTGTGATTTTAGTCCCTATTACTATCTATGGGATTTTTTTTTCTACCACCCAGAGGGGAAAATGGTGCATAATTTTAGATTCCTGAGTTTTTCTTTCTAGCTTCCCTTTTTGTTTAAATTTGCCTGGTGTGACAATAAATACTTCCCCTTCCTCCAAGGAGTCATTAAGAAATTCCACATTTCCATGATTAAAGCAGTAATCTTCCCTATCATCTCTTCTAAGGTTGTATGTGGTTATAACACATTCAGTGAGAGAATATTATCCACTGTGGTTTTTACTGATTCTAGCCACCTGCATTACCGTTCTGCTTCCTTTTGTTTTCTCATACCATTCATTGTTCTAATCGTCTCTTTTTTTTCCCTCTTCGCACACTTCGTTTTAAATGCCACAGATAGGAGATTGTATCAAGAATGGAAAGCTCTTTCCTTACCCCCAGAAGATTTGGAGAGTTTCTATTTTCCCCCCTTGACAATCCTTTTGGTCCTAATTGGGAAGTGGATTAATCCAGCTGTCAATTCACTTAATTGCTATGAAAACTGGATGGAGTCTTAAGTGCCAACCTATTTCTGTCAGTGACTTTAAGTCTCAGGTATTTTAATCATGTGGTACAGCTGTATTTTGTATAGTACTTGTTATACAAGGCAAATTAGGACGAATTATGAAGAATGACATAATACAAGGCAGCACATCACCTCAGACTAGCTCTTCTGAAACTATGGATTTGTCACCTCTCATAATCTAGGGGGATTTAGGGACATGGATGAAAAATATTAAATGAAAACAGTATGATTTTAGTACATCCAAAAAGTGTTGCTGTGGTAGGAAGCAAAGAAGCCTGTTCCTTGGCATCTTTACTGCCCAACTAGACCATCATGCTCTTGGCTGCCCTGAGTTAAAGAACAGGCTTGCAGATGAAATGTGAACTTATTGAATATGGCAACCCGCCCTAGCACTTTAGATAAACGTGATGAAATTTGCACCAGTGGCTTGACGATGGAAACATTCAGCTCTCAGAAAGGTCTCCTGCAGTTTCACTTGCATACATTTTCCCTACCTCACTTGAATATCCAAATTTCCAGTTGCTTCGCAAAGCAGTGTAGGATTTTTTTCAGCTTGAAGTATCAGGGGCTCAGCAGCTTGGCTTTAACTTGGAGCTCAACAGACCAGCTCAACAGACCAGCCTGTGATAGGAGCAGCTGAGAGCCCTGGGGGCCTGCCAACTCTGCCGCTGTGTATGCAGGCTGCAGCTGATTGGGCCGACCCAAATTTCTGTGAATGCAATATTGACATTGAATGTTTAGGTACAATCCGAATGTTTATGATATGGATATCTAAAATCCAGAGAAGTCCTATTCCTTCAGCATTAAAAAGTGAATGCATTTAAATCACGTTGGAAAAAACATAGTATTACTATAATAGCTCTAATGCTTTTGTTCCTAGCTTGAAGTCTCCAGGAATTTGTTACTTTGCCGTGATGCTGTTATCTTAATATCCTGGGGAGAATTCTCAAAAGGAAAATCTGCAAATTTGCCTGGTTAGACTGAATACCAACAGAGAAAAAATACACTATTACATTAGAAAAAATGTTTATCTTTCCTAACATTTAACTGTAGGGTGAGATTTTGATGGCATTACAGTAATTTGTTATCTTTACTGTATGAGAAGTGAACAGATTAAACAAGCTAGCTTGCTGTCTATCAGATAACAGAGAAATGTATGTTCATTTTTCCTGATTACTATCAATGCAGGTAATTATACTTCTTTCTTGCATATAATTAAAGTGAAGGTTGATTTCAGTTCACTCTTCTCAGTGGTAAAATTATCAAGTTAGTTCTCAACTAATTATTTTCTATAATATAGCACTGTTTCAGATCCCTGTCACATTCCATTTAGCAAACACAAAATAACTCTGAATTAAGAGTTATCACAGCATAGGACTTTTATACTATTAATTTGTAGGGGAAAAAATCTTTAAATGGATGTTATCCAAGCTGAAAATGAATGATTTTGAAAAGAAATCCGATTGGTTTTTGTTTTTTCTTCATCTAGTTCTGAAATCTCTTGCCCTCTCACAATCTCCTTCATTGGTAGGTTTTCCTCCATTTAATTTAAGGTGGTTTAATTTGCTCGAGTCCAACACAGCCTTTTCTTACCAAACCGTGTGGTTGAACAATTTATCATTACTCTGGGTGTGTGCTGCAGTTTTTCAAGTTTATAGGTGTAGGATGGTTATTTTTGGAAACAGGGTAAGCTTCTGCTGATACTGCACAGTAGAAATATGCACATAGTTAAAAAAAGTTTTTAATCATGGAGAATTAGTGAACTCCCTTTGAACAGAAGCGCTACACTCTAATTAGGTACATGAGGCAGGGGACCCATTATAAAAGAATGTTTGCCTTACAAAAGGAGCCAGTCCCACTGATGTTCCCTTAAGAGATGCATTTCCACGGTGCACTATCAATACTATTTGGATGGCAAATTTTAGCATAAACACTCTTTTTGGCACCAGATCACTTTGCAATACTAGATGTCACTGCACCCCTGTGAAACTGCAAGATTAGCCTATAAGATGAATTTAAAGAGCGATGATTTTGAAATACAACACTATCTCCTGATTCCAGCCAACACCACCGATATAAATTATTACTTCAGCGTGATACTGCTGATCGTTTTATTTAATGGTCCATATTGTCTTGTTTCTAGTAGTTGCACAAAAATATTTGCTAAAATTAATCTTTTATACTCCATTTGCTCTGTGAGGGAGGTACTGTTATTGTTTTTGTTTGTATTTTGTTTTGCGTAATTGGGTCGTGGCCCTGCTGCAGCAAAAGATGTAGGGTGAAGTGATCTTAACTTTTCTCCCATTCCTACACTTCATGGTAGCCAACGAACATATTTCCGTTCTATTCTCATTCCCTAAACTTCCTTTGTCTGTTTAACCATATCCTTCCCTCCACCTTCTCACTATTGCTAGAAATGGTCTTTTGCTTTCTCTTACTCCCCTTTCCTTGAGGCCAAGACTAAGTTTATCAGCAAATGTTGCTGCTATGACTTTTAGAGTACTCAAATCTTTACTTATTAAAAAATTACTTTAATGTTTTTCAAAAAAAAAAGCATAAATACAAAACAGGAACAGACTCATAGACATAGAATACAAACTTGTGGTTGCCAAGCGGGCAGAGGGTGGGAAGGGATAGATGGGATTTCAAAATTGTAGAATAGATAAACAAGATTATCCTGTATAGCAGAGGGAAATATACACAAGGTCTTATGGTAGCTCGCTGAGAAAAAAATGTGACAATGAATATCTGTATGTTCATGTATAACTGAAAAATTGTGCTCTACACTGGAATTTGACACAACATTGTAAAATGATTAAAAATCAATAAAAAATGTTAAAAAAATTACTTTAATGTTTTTAATAAAGATAACAGATGCATATGGTGAAGAATTCAAGCATATAACCCTTTTCCTCCTCTGACCCTCAGCCATTTGATACTGAGAGGCAAATGCTGATTCTAGTCCTTTATATATTATCCCAGAGATATTCCATCATAAATGACTAGATATGGATAACTGTCTCTCTTATTTTTTATTGAGGCAAAGTTCATACAACATAAAATAAACCATTTTAAAGTGAACAATTTAGTGGCATTTAGCACACTCATAATGTTATGCAAGCACTTTAATTCCAAATCACTTTCATCACCCCAAAAGAAAACCCCATAACCCATTAAGCAGTTATTCCCCATTCTCCTCTCCCCCAGCCTCTGGCAACTACCTATCTGTCTTGTCTCTATAAATTTATCTAATCTGGATATTTCCATATAAATGGAACCATACAATGTGTATTCTTTTGTGTCTGGCTTCTTTCAATTAGCATGTTTTTAAAGTTCATCCACATTGTAACATGTGTCAGTAATTCATTGCTCTTTATGACTAAATACTATTCCATTGCATGTATATACTATAATTGCCCATTCATTCATTGATGGATAGATTATTTCCACTATTATGCTTTTATGCAAAGTGCTACTATGAATATTCGTGTACAAGTATTTGTGTACCTGTTTTCAACTCTGTTGGGTATACAGTTTGTAGTGGAATCATTGGATTATATGGTAATGTTATGTTTTTGTTTAACTTTTTTTCATGTTCCATTGTATCACAATTTGCTTAACAATTCACCTGTTGATGGATATTGGCGTGGGTTACAGTTTTGGACTATTATAAATAAAGCTGCTAGAACATTTGTGTCCAAGTCTTCATATGGACATATGCTTTCATTTTGCTTGGCTAAATACCTAGGTGTGTAATGGATGAATTTTATGGTAAGTTCATGTTTAACTTTTAAAGAAATTTACAAAGTGTTTTCCAAAATTTCTGTGCCATTTTAATTCCCACAAACAATGAACAGGATTTCCAGATTTTTTATATCCTCACTAATATTTAGTATGGTCAAGCTCTTTACTTTTAGCCATTCTGATATGTGAAAAGTAGGCTCTCATTGTGACTTTTATTTGCATTTCTCTAATGGCAGAAAATGTTGAGTATCTTTTCATGTATTTATAGGACATTTGTATACCTTCTATGTCATGCAAGTCTGATAATTTTTAGTGGATTCCAGACATTGTGAGTTCTTACTTTGTTAGATGGTAAATATGTTTATATGTCTATAAATATCTTTCAGTATTGTTCTAAAATGCAGTAAAGTTGCAAGATGCTTCTGATACTCCATCCAATGTTATATGAATCATGAGGTTGTCCAGACTGTGGTGGGAGCAGGCACTATTCTTGCCCCTGTGTGAGCATCAGACAGTTATTACTTCTCAGTTCCCACTCCCAGCCTTGAATAGTTTCCATACATGCATGCTTTGGTAAATAATCAGATGAAGTCTTGAGAGGGAATTCTCTGTAGTTCTTTGGGGTTCTCTCCCTGTGCCTGTGTCCTCTCTGGTACTTGGCCTCAAAAGCTCTAGATGCCTTGGTCTCCCCAGAAAATCAGTTCTGTCTCCTTAACTTAGGGAGTCCACTGCATTCTGCCTGGATACCCCCTTTTTTGAGCCATGGCCTAGAATCTAGCTGTAAACTGGGGTGACTATAAGGCTCACTTTATTTCTCATTTCTCAGAGATCACTGCCCTTTGATAACTGATATCCAATGTCTTGAAAAACATCATTTTATATTTTGTCCACTTTTTAGTTATTTCAGGCTGGCGGGCAAGTCTGCTTCCTATTATTTCATCTTGGTCCAAAGTGAAGGTACTGTATGCTGTTTATCAAACAACTTTTTTCTCGTCTGTGTCATATAGCCTAGTAATATTACCCTATTTAATCTCTCACATCTCACAAAATGCAATTAGTTTATCATATTTAATTTAAAATATTTTTATATTTTCACATTTGAGGACAAAGAAAAATAAGAGTAATTAGTATCTACTATTGTTTAAAAGATTCACTCTCTCAATAATATTACTTTAAGTTAATTCCACTGCTCATTCTAAGGATTGTCATTGATAACTGACCACTTTGAATGTCTGGCAAGTGGTTAAAATTTCCCAACATACCACTTACTACTCAATTGGTAACCAGATACTTTTGAGAAGGAATTTCTCACTTTGGAACTCTCTGAAGAGATATCTATTGGATCTAGAGAATTCTGCAACTAGATTTTTATTTGGGACCTAGATATAAATGCAGCCTACTAAGACCATAAAATTTTTACATTTTTTTTTCTTGAAGAAATATTACAGTGGCTCTGTTCCTTAATTATTAGAATTTTTTTTAAATTCAGATTGGCATCTATTCTATTGGTAGAACTGTTCCTGGCTTCATAAACCTCTTTTCTCTTTACCACTCTTCACGTTTTCTGTTTTCTAATCCCCAATCTGTTTTTCTAAGAAACTACTTACAATTTTTTTGAATCTATTTAAGAATTGCCAATACGATTTAGAATTTGAAAGGTTTTCTATAGCTGGCATTTCAGCTATCTGTTATTAATACCTTTAGTAAGTCTTCCTTTTTTGTTTCCTGAGAGCAATTTCACAGCTAATTATTGTGGATTCTAGGAATTACAAGGAAGGCACAATTTTCTGCTCCTCTCAGACCTCTCTAATCTGTCTTATTTGTGACAGTGTCAAGGACTATATACTGCCCCACTAGAATATTTGTGATATTGGCTAAAAATATATATTTTACAGCCTCAAACCAGACCTACTGATCAGACTCTCTGAGGGTAAGGCCTTACTACCTCAGATAATTCTTATGGACACTAACATTTGAAGCTTATTACTATAAACTGCTATGAGCAATCGTCATTAGAAAACAAGAACAATAGTCATTTTGAATGGCAAAGATAAATAATTTGAATAAATTTACTATTGGGCCCCTCTCTGGATTCCTCATACTTTTATGACTTGGCTATTTGAAAAAAAAAAATCTTTTTTGCTTTTGTGATTTTTTTGCTCTTCTACTTTTTTCTTCTTACTCTTTCTTTACTTGTGATTTCTAAACATTTTTGTGTTTAATCATTTAAAACATACTCAGTTTATATTCTATTTAAGAATGCTTTGTGTTATATCAAGTTCTTATCTAATGTCAAATGTCTTACTTGATGGTTCTATTTATATGGGGTCTTACTCTGAGTTTTGTAACTGTCACTGTGACCTCATCATTGGCACGGTTGTCATTTCAATGACTTCTTTGTGGAGGTAGAAAGAAGAGTTGTTATTTGCTTTGTTGGCCAAGTTGATTCAATCTGTATTTTTATTTTGTGGAAATAAATGTTGAGTTTTAAATTTTCTATGACAATTCTCAAAAGTTAGACTCTTGAAAATGTTTGGGGTTCCATTTATTCAATATATGAGTATAGATGCAGTTATGAACACTAATTATAAATGATAACTGTAAGTTTATGAAAATTTTATTAGAATTCAGCTATTTAGTTACCTCTGACTTGTTTTTAATGGATAATTGTATAATTCAATTTATGTGAAATTGCTACATGTGAAAACAAATTCTGCTGGTGTTCATTAGTGCTTTTTTTTTTTGTCCTTGAGAAATGACTATGGAAAGGAAAAGTTCCTACTTTAGAATTCTGCATTTCAGTGACAAAAAAGTTTTCCTCATTGTCCTTGACTGTCATTGAGAATTTCCCTCTCTTTGAGAATTTTCAAAACAAAACAAAACAAAACAAAACCCTGACTTTCTTAATCTTTAGATTCTGCCAAGTTGGGCTATTAGCCTGATGTCTGGGCTGATTGGCTTTAATAAGATAGGAGGGAAAAACAACTTGACATTTATATATAAGTGCTTTATTTTTCTTTTAAGATAGCCCAGTTTTAGGCAGCTGGAGTGATAGTTAAGTACTACACCTACCAATTACCTGGCTCTTTCTTGGGATCTGAAGACAAGTTTTCAGTATTGCTGAGAGGATATACATTCGAAGGTGTGTATCAGTTGAGTGGTTTAAGAATTTGAGAGCCTTGTTTCCTTTCTGAAATCATCTTCTAGACTTTTAAAAAGAATCATGAATGGCAATAGCAAATTATAGACTTCAAAATCTTTTCAAATTGCATGGTAACATTCCCCGGAATAAGAGTAAGACAGTTTTCTACCATTAAGTCCACAGCTTGGTGTAACTTTGGAGTGATTTCACTGTTTTAAAAAAAGATAGACTTTTTTTTTTTAATGATGACAGTCCAGTGTTCTCCTCCTTCATGTTGTTAACTCTCTTTGGCCAGACTGCAAGGAATTTTCAGAGATAAAAATGTGCCTTAAAGAAAATGATTTCAAAATTATATAAACTAAAATATATTTCATATTTTACTTTCTGAAAATATTCAGTTGTAATTGGACATGAATGGTTTCTTCTAACACCTATATATAATTACCCAGAAAAGTGGGATAGGGCAATATTAATGTACAGTTCTGGGTGTCCAATTTTAGAGATTTGTCAAATTTGTTGTTTTGAAATTTTAGGCAGTTTAACCCATCAATTTTTTAGAATTCAAGTTAACTTCTAAATATCTCTTTTATTTAAGATACAGATTACACAAAATGAAAATCCCATATACAACTAATTCTATCAGTTATTAACTGGAGAAAGAAGCTTTCTCTATTCTCCTAATTTCCCCAAGAAGACTCTTTGCTTATGCTTTAAAATGTTAATTTGTTTTAAAAGGGCATATGTGATAATATGCTATGTGTAATATGGTGATTCTGCAAACTTCCTATCTACCATTCGTAATTTCTGAATAAGTTAGGAATATTCGCCTTTCTTCAACATAATTCACATTTTATTCTATTTTATTTGGGTTCAACAAGATAAAATTTTTGTTGTCAAATCACCAATTTCATATGGTTTATTTAACCTAACTCACTTATATAACATTAATTCTTTGTAATTTATAAGCAAATGTTCTAAATTTGTTTTCTTTCAAGGGCTGATATTTCAGAATAAACACATTTACTCAAATCCCTCTAATTGTGACAATTTGTACTGAGCTAGTTTGGAATTTCAACTTTTCATAGATCTAGAAATAACTACTTGTTTTCAAATTTATAATAAAAAACATTTTCAGATGATGTATGAATGTATATAATATTTACTCCATTAAAAATAAGCCATAATCATCATTCAAGGAACAACTGGCCATTTATGAAAGTGTTGATTATTTATTAATTAAAACAGTTGTCCAAGGACTTCTACTTTTTAGCACTTCATGACCTTAAATTCTATTTCCACTGTGCTTCAAATGATTAAGTTGAAATGTTTTAATAACAATGGATAGCAGTCCTTGAAAGATGGACTTTAAATTTCCAATAAAATAATAACATATGGATAAAGATAAAGAAAACATCATACCAGTTATCATTTTCTGGCTGAATTTTCATTTTTTTCCAGCAATTCTCCCCTACTTGATAGCCCTGCCATGGAAGGGAGATGTGGCAGAGCAGTATCATATCTTTTTGAGAACACATGGGATTAGATTGCTGTAGCCTCTCAGAGTTTACACTGGGATACTTGCACTTAATCCTTATTGGAGTGAGCAAACACCTGGCAATTTAAATTTCTATTTTCAAAATGGCTGACTGCACTTTTCAGTGAATACCTATAGGCTGTGTTTGAATCCTCTTATCCTCAAGTTTGTTGGAAGCCCTTTTATTTCCTTCTGCTTCTTCCCACACAGATGCTGATAATATTCAGATGTCATGATTGTTGGTAGGTTTCTTCTCACTCACCTCTACTTCAGGGCTGGAGAGGAACACGTTGTATAGTTTAGTTGTAATATTGCCCATGGATATTTGGCATTGATATTTGTTTCTGTTTGTTTTTTATGTTGGAATTTAGGAAGATCTAAAAATCTATGTTTCTATTCCAATCACCATCTTTGATAGTTACTTTTTTAAAGTTTTTAATGAAATATTACAAACATTGATTATGTTTAAGTTTCATGTTAGGAATACATCAATTTTGGAAGCAGATATTTTTGAGGCCACATTCTTTGACCACAGTGCAATAAAACCAGAATTTAATAATGTAAATTTAAGTAAACAAACAAATAAATTCCAAAACTGTAAGTTCAAATAGCACTCTTCTAAAGAACTATGATAAAAATAAAAATTAACAAAACATTGATTATTTAGAATATGACTAAAACATCCAGGGAATCAAATAAAAACTTGAAAACTAATGAGAGCACAATTAAATTGTGATTTGCACAATGAATACACAAAAATAGTGTTCCTGTATTTCAGAGAACAACTAAAACCATCTTCCTTTGTAACAACAAAAATTACAAAATAAACTAAGAATTTATTTAATTGAAAATGTTCAGTATTAAATGAATAAAATAGTAACTGAACAACAAAAGGGCTTGAATAAATAAAAATACATATATATTATAAAGTAGAATTATAAAAATGCCAGTTATTTCTAATTTAATACAATAAGTATGATTTTAATGAAACATTCAATAGGATTTATTTTCAAATTGGAAAAAAAGTGATTCTAAATTTCTCTTAGAAGAATAACTAGATGGGAGTAGTTATGAACATTTTATAAAAATATATTTATGATGGAGAATGTTCACTGTTCCCTATTAAAATGTAGTAACAAGTTATAGTAATTAAAACAGTGTGATATTGCTATAGGGTGAGTACTACACACACACTCACACACGTGCATGCACACATATACACACACATAGTATTTGAAAGAGCAGGATTCAATGGTTATAAAAGAAATCTAGGTTGTTATTTCATCACCACCGTTCCTTCATATATATTTTATGGAGCTGAGTCTTCTCCTGTCCTCTACTTGAAATCTCAGGCCAGGCCAAACTTTTTGCCATCACTCTCCAAGGATAAGCCTTCTTATCTTAGTTGCTCTCATCAAAATTCTCAGTTAATTTATATGTCCAATCCAGTATAATTACCTAAATTCCAAACTTCCTTTGAAGCTGAAATTTCTCCCCTCACTCATCTAGTAGCTGCAGCAGGAAATGGGGTTCCTGTAGTGCTGATGCCATATGCTCACACACCATTTCAACTTACTCCTTTGCACTCAGTAAGTTGCATTTCTCAATCCCATGCCCCCTTTCATCCAGGTAGAATCATCTGAGTGCTGGCCAATGAAATGTGGGTAAAAGCGATATATGCCATTTCTAAGCCTGGAAGCAAAGGACTTTGAGATGGCAGAGTGAAAAGGTAGAAGGTCTCCAGATTCCTATGATCCTTGCCTGGAGGAGAGCTGACCAGAACATCCAAATTAGCAACATCTGCATCAGACAATGTGAGTGAGAAATGAACTTTGTGTCAATCCACTGAGATTTGGGGATTTTTAAATACAATTTGGCTTAATCTTACTAATACAGAGACACAATTGGTTCTTCCTTATTCCCATGTTTTGAGTTCCTAATGCTTCTCTCACAGTTTACTAGCTGTGATTTCTGACATCTCTAATGTTTAAATAAGTCTTCTAGCAGCAGAGATGAAGGTGCAGGATATGTCTTTATGAATGGTACTATATTGAAATGGCATCTGGGCACCTTGTTAGTGGGGTCTTTTCATATATATTTCCTGTCTTGTTCACTAACTTTTGATTTGTCATTTGTGGGAGTATTATTACTTCTCAATTTACAAACCTCTATTCTGCTGCCACAGGCTTTTCAGCCAATTTTTCACTCTTTAGATTTCGCCAGTATGAATCAGGCATCAGTTCACTGTGCTTCCCTAAGAGATGGAGGATGCTTATAAAACATTCTGAGTGGTATAGTTAAAAACTGTCTCACTTACCTTAAGGTGAGAAAAAAGTATCCCTTACCCAGGGCCAACTCTTCAAAAAATTACAGGAAGCATCATTCATATACAGTAGGACACTGTGCACCAGAGTCATTCTTCCTACCAACTCCTTTGTACACTGATGGAATTCTGAAGTCCTCTGATTTCCAGCTTTTCTAGCTTTACTGACTTAATACTTTAAACAATGACATAACCCTTTATACAATTAAGTGAAAAGCTAAAGGCAACACAGTTGGTTTTCAGACACCTCCACTGCAAATCCTGCATAAATGATCTAAAATCTCACTTTGGAAAAGAGGAGTATGGTTGTCCTCCCTTATCTGAGGTTTTGCTGTCTGCAGTTTCAGTTACCCACGGTCAACTGTGGTCCAAAAATATCAAATGGGAATTCCAGAAATAAACAATTCATAAATTTTAAATTGCATGGCTGTTCTGAATAGCATGATGAAATCTCCCTACGTACCACTTTGTCCGACCTGAAATGTGGATCATCCCTTTGTCCAGCATACCCACCCTATATATGCTAACTGCCCCTTCTACATTTAGTAGCCTTCTTCGTTATCAGATCAACTGCCATGGTGTCATAGTGCTTGTATTCAAGTAGCCTTTATTTTAATTAATAATGATCCCAAAGTGCAAGAGTAGTGATGCTGGCAATTCAGACATTCTCTTACTGTGCCCAATTTATATATTAAACCTTATCATCAGTATGTATGTATAGGAAAAAATAGGGTATATAGGGCTTGGTACTATCTACAGTTTCAAGCATCCACTAGGAGTCTTGGGATGTATTCCTCACAGATGAGGGCAGAGTACTGTAGGTCCATTTGTACATCCAGGTGCCCACACACTTGCAAGCAATCCCCCCCTCCCAGACACACACACATACCTTAGTAAAGGATGGATTGTTCAACAAATGAAGTCATTACATATGTTCATTATTTAGGGTCATTTTACTAGAAAAATATTATATCAATATTGCTTAAATTCAGGGTTTGAAGGATATATATGCACATCCTACAAAAAGAATCTTTAAAAGAAAATATTAAGTCTATAGTACAGAGATCTACATACATAAAATAATCTTGAATAAATGTAAAAAGGCAAGAGAAAATTTGTAGAAATTTTGTAACATATAAAATATGCAAAAGCTTACTACTTTAGACTGTGAAGAACATTTACAAATCAATACAAAAATAAACACATACATTTTAAAAATTGGTACATTAGACTGAGAGGAAAAAAAAAGCCAGATGCAAGAGAGCATGTATGGTATGTTTCCATTACAGAAAGTTCAAGTAGAGGAAAAATTAAACAATTGCAATAGAAATAAGATCAATAATTGCCTGGAGTGAGGGTGGGGAAATAAATGCAAAGGGGAATGAAGGAACTTACTGGACAATAGACACGTTCTATATTTTGACTTTGGTGATGGTTACATGGGTGAATACATTTGTCAAAACTCATTGAACTGTAAGCTGAAATGTGACAATTTCTTGAACTTAAATCAAATGTCAATAAAGTTGATTAAGTGATGAGCAAATGATACATACTGGCAACTCACAAAAAATATACGTGGCCTCTCTTAAAGCACATATTGAATCTTATTAGTAATCAAAGTAATGTAAAATATAAATTAAAAAAAATTTTCCCATTTTCATCAAATTCTGAAATCTAAAAATAATGATAATACTATTATGGTTAAAAGCATATGAAACCTTCATTCCTATATACTGCTATTGGAAGTATAAATTGGTATAGATTTAAGGAGAGCAATGTGAAAATGTATACCAAAGCCCTAAAAATAATCTTAAATAAGCTTCAACACAGCTATTTTATTTCTAGAAATGAATTCTAAGGATTAATATGAGAAAAATTTTGTATGATATACTGTTCATGGTTTAAAGTATAGAGAAAAAATAAATGAGCAGATGTAAAATAAAAAATTAGTTTAATAAGTATTAGCAGTTCCACATTTTAATATAATAAAAATTAAGGTAATTCTCATTCTGTATTTGTCCTTTATGATATGATTCCCCTTCTTCTCTCTTTAGAGAAAAGCCACTATCTGGAATTTGTTGTTTATCATTCCTATTTGTTTTCATTTGTTTGTGTTATGTTTTGAATGTTTCCTTGCTTTATATAAATGATGTCGATCTAATAATTAATGTGTTCTTTACTTTTTACTCAGTACTGTGTTTTAAAAATATATCCATTTTCAAATATGCAGCTCTAGGTCATTTACTTTACCTGCTGTGTAGTATTCCAAAGTATGAATATACTACAATTAATTTTAAATTATTTTAATAGACTTTATAGATGCTAAATTTTTGCTCTTATAAACAGCAAAGCAATAAATATTTTTATGCACGTGTAGTAGTTTTCTAGGGATGCGTGCAACAAAATAACACTAACTGGATGGCTAAACAACAGAAATGTATTGTCTCATACTTTTGGAGACTGAGGCATTGGCAAGTTTAATTCCTTCCGAGGGCTATGAGGGAAGGATCTGTTCTGGGCCTCTTGCCTTGGCTTGTAGATGGTCATCTTCTCCCTGTTTCTGTTTGTGTCATCTTCCCTCTTTGTGTGTCATTGTGTCCAAATTTCCCCTTTTATTTTTTAAAAAGCCAACCACAAAATAAGAATTAATTCAAAAAGATACATACACCCTACTATTAACAGCAACATTATTTATAATTGCCAAGATATGGAAGCACCCTAAGTGCACATCAATAGATGAATGGATAAAGAAGATGCAGCGTATATATGTAATGGAATACAACCCATCCATAAGAAAGAAGGATATTTTGCCATTTGTGGCCCTTCATTCACTTTTTCTTTTACACCTCAAAAACCATAATTTTATAACTGGCATAAACATTTACACTGCATCAAAAACAACAAAATACCTACAAATAAATTTAACCAAGGAGGTTACCTATACTCTGAAAACTGTAAAACATTGATAGAGTAAATTGAAGATGATACAAGGAAATAGAAATATATCTTGGGCTCCTGGATTGGAAGAATCAACATTATCAAAATGGCCATACTACCCAAAGCAATCTGATCCAATGCAGCCCTTGTCAACATACTCACAACATTCTTTATAGAACTAGAACAAACAATTTCAAAATTTATATGGAGCCATAAAAGACCCCGAACTGCCAAAGCAATCTTTTGTAGGTATTTTTTTGTCCTCTTCTTTTCGTTCTCTTTTCTTATGGTTTGATGACTAGAGAAGTTCCTTTAACATTTGTTGTAATGCTGGTTTGGTGGTGCTGAATACTTTTAGCTTTTGTTTATCTGTGAAACTTTTGATTTCCCCCATCAAATCTGAATGACAGCCTTGCTGGATGAAGTATCCTTGGTTGTAAGTTTTTCCCTTTTCATTACTTTAAATATATCATGCCACTCCCTTCTGGCCTGTAGAGTTTCTGCTAAAAAATCAGCTGATAACCTTATGGGAGTTCCTTTGTATGTTACTTGTTGCTTTTCTCTTGCTAATTTTCATAATATTTAATTAATAACATATTTAAATTAAATAAAATAATTAATATCCTTGATTTTTGTCAGTTTGGTTTCTATGTGCCTTGGTGTGTTCTTCTTTGGGTTGATCCTGTGTGGAACTCTGTGCTTCCTGGACTTGGGTGACTGTTTCCTTTCCCAAGTTGGGGAAGTTTTCAGTGATTATCTCTCCAAAAATTTTCTCAGGTCCTTTCTCTCTCTCTTCTCTTTCTGGGACCCCTATAATGCGAATATTAGTGTGCTTCATATTGTCCCAGAGTTCTCTTAAGCTATCCTCATTTCTTTTTGTTCTTTTTCTTTTTTTCTGTTCTGCAGTAGTGATTTCCACTACTCTGTCTTCTAGCTCATTGATCCGTTCTTCTGCCTCATTTAGTCTATTCTTGGTTCCTTCTAGTGTGTTATTCATTTCAGTGATTTTATTCTTCACCTCTACTTAGGTATTCTTTATATTTTCCAACCTTTTGCTAAAAACTTCTCTCTGTGCATTTATACTCCTCTTGAGTTTTCTGAACATCTTGGCCATCATTACTTTAAACTCTTTCTCAGATAAATTGCCTATCTCTTCATCACTTATTTCTTCTGCTGGGATTTTATCTTGTGCCTTGGCCTGGGAGATATTCCTCTGCTGCCTCATATTGTCTATCTTTCTATTTGTATTTTTAGGTAGGTTAGTTATGTTTCTTGACCTTGGAGAGGTGGCCCTCTCTGGGAGATGTCTTATGTGTCCCAGCAGTCACCCAAGTGCCAGGGTCCAGCTGGTCCCAGTGTAGAATCTAGCCTGTGTTTGTGGATTCCTTCCACAGGCTTTGGGATTGTTGTTTTCTTATTTCTGGTATCTGCTCCTGTTGGATGAGGCTGAACTAGAGGCTTATGCAGGGTTCCTGGCAGGAGGAGCTGGTGCCTGCTCACAGTTGGGTGAAGCTTGGTCCTGGACCTCTGGGGAGTAAGACCCTGTCAAGAGACACTTGTGGCTTAGGAAGTCTGCTGATGGGTGGGGCTGTGTTCCCACTCAGTATATTGTTTGGCCTGAGGCTTCCTTTTAGGCTGTTAGGTGGGGCTAGGTCTTGGTGCTAATGATCCAATCCAGGTTTCAGCCTCCAGGAAAGCTCATGCAGATTAACACTCCTAGAATGTCTGCCACCAGCTTTTATGTCCCCTGGGTGAGCCACAGCTGTCCCCTTACGTCCCCAGGAGACTTTCCAAACCAGCAGGTAGGTCTGATCCAGGTTCCTATGAAATCACTGCCTTTGCCCTTGGACCTGGCACATACAAGACTCTGTGTATGCTTCCCAAGTGAATGAAGTCTCTGTTTCTCCCAGTCCCGTGGGGCTCCTGGAGCTAAGACCCACTGGTCTTCAAAACCAGATGTCCTGGGGTCTCCTCCTCCTCCCAATGCTGGAACCCCAGGCTGGGGAGACTGACGTGGGGCTTAGAGCTCTCACTCCTGTGGGAGGGCCTCTGTGACTTAACTATTCTGCAGCTTGTGGGTCGCCCAACCGAAGAGTATGGGGTCTGATTATATCACAATCACAGCCCCTCCTACCATCCTGCTGTGGTTCCCTCCTTATGTTTCCAGTTGAAGAAGATCTTTTTTGCTAGGTTCCAGTCTTTTTCCTGATGGTTGTTTAGCAGTCAGTTGTGGTTTCACTGTAGTCTTGAGGAGAGGCAAGTTCGTGGTCCTGCCATTCTGTCATCTTGACTGGAAATCTCTAAATTTCCTCTTTTTACAAGGACACCAGACATATTGGATTTAGGCCCACCCTAATGACCTCATCTTACCTAATTAAACTTGCAATGATCTTATTTCCAAATCAGGTCACATTCTGAGATATTGGAGGTTGGGATTTCAACATGTGACTTTTGAGGGGACACAATTCAGCATAACAATATGTTTCCTTGTATGTTATAGATATTATTCATGATGGACATTAACATATCCCATTTACCAGGTTAAGTTCCTTTCTTGTTATGGCTTAATAAAAGTTTTCAGCAGGAAGGTGTGTTGAATTTTATAAAATGCTTTTTAAAATTTCTTGATATAAATATATAATTTTCTCATTTCATTTGTTAATGTTGTTTACTACATTATTACATTCAGCATTGTTGCACTTTCCCAGCATCATGGGAAAAAACATACTTAGTCGATGTATACATTTATTATGTATACTTTTCAGGTAGCAGTTGCCAACATTTTTCAACTTACTTTTAAAAGCAAGAGAGCTCCATTATAACCCATCACTTCAAGCCATGAACTTGGCGTAGGTACTTACTAAGTCTTGAATGGAGCACTTTTAGCCTTCATAACTTACAGGAACTGAACACTCAGCTGCCATTGGTACATGCAGACTTGGAGCCAATCAAGTCTTCGGCTTCAGCCCCACTTAACACTCAATATTTTTGTTTTGTTACTGGCCCAGAAAAATAATTTTTTTCTTTCCAAGCCTAATCATGAATTTTTGATTTTCTTTTTTCATATGTAATTTCATCTTTGCACTTTATCAACTTTGCCATAAAGCCCTGTGATATTTTTATATTAGTGAAAATTACAAATAATTTAATTATCTACCAATGGGAAATGGGATCTAAATTAAATTCTATATGATGAATACAGAGTAGAAATGTATTTAGCAAAAAGAGAATGTTCATGATATATTTTTCTGTGAAAACAAGAAAGCTAAAATTTAGCACTTTCTGGGAGCAATTCTGGTGTTCACTCCTTTACAGACTGTGACCCTAGCTAAGTAATTTAACCTGTCCATGCATTAGTTTCTTCAACTTTAAAATGAGGATAGTAATATTACTAACACAATGTTGTTGCTAGAATTTTTAAAAATACATGAAATATTTTGTATTTACCTAGAAAATTTTGTTTAATAAATTTAAGTAGTTACCAGTCATAGTCCAAATTGTAAACCAAAATAAATAAAACTATATAAGGGCAGGAAAAGGACTACAATGAAATTCAGTAAAATGTAAACAGTTAAAAATTATGGCTGGTTTTAACATTTTCTTCTATCTTCATTTTCTATAGGAATCATATATAAAAGACCATTTCAGCTAACTACCCTTAACCTCTTTGTTAGATTAGTCAGCACTTGCAATCCATTCTGTAAAGCATATTCACTTGTTCACAGAGGACAATAAATCCCCTATTTATGCATGTTTCCAACATTGCATCTTTTACAAGAGTGAGGTGGCATTTTCCGCAAAATTACTTAACTATTTCTATTTATTTTAATTACCTGCTTTAAATTAATATTATAGAGACCAATAAAATATGAGTATGAAGTATGAGTTGTAACTATGAAAAAATTTGCATCTTTTAGAATGATCAAAGATAAGGATCACCAAAACTTGGTTTAAAAAAGTTTCAAAAAACAATAAAAAATTCCACACTCATATTGATTCAAAATCATATTTATTTTTTATTCCATTAGGAGAAAAAAAAAGACTTCCAGCCTTGTCTCTAAATAAAAGATTGGTGAAGGGATGTACATTAATATGTTTATGGTATAGATGTATTACTTTCTGTGTGTTCATTTTCACATTTTAAGAAACTTTAATATTAATCACCAATTCCTACTTCCAATTTTGTTGAATAATATGATCTCTCTCGTTCTCACTCTCTTTCTCTCTCAATTTGTACATTTATGTATCTTTCTATTTTTATCTATCTATTCTAGGTTAAGTATGTAGGTTTTAATATTGAATATCTCTTTTACAATATTATAAATAAACAAATTGCACTTAAAATCTCCTTGTATGTAAAAATGAAAGTAACTTGGTTAACAAAGTATAGGATTTCAAATTAGGCCTCTGGGAAAGAATATGACGGCAATAGATTTAGCCTTATCAAAACCAATGATGAAGAAAAGATACTTTTATAATCCAATCACATTCTAGCTACTTTGAAGAGACAGCCTAGGTTATAGGGCCATGTGTGAACTTTACACTATTCTACAAAATGACGTATATTAAGATGAATCAGCCCTACTCGTACATTTGAATAGCCCAAGGAATGACATTTCTTTCTCCTTAATTTCTTGTGATACCTAGAAGCAAGTGTATAAGGGAGGGTCTCATTAATAATCCCATATATTGCAGCAATAATTTCCAGATCTAACAGGTTGGCTAAAATATATATCAAGTAGATTTTGTTACCCAGATGTTAAATTTCTTTGAATCATTTGCATGACAGACTCCTTCTTGGCAAGAGCTGTTTCTTTAATATATTCTATAACACCATTAGAAGTTTATAAATATTTGCTTATAATCAATCAATTTATTTTGAAGATTATCTTGTACTTGCTTGGTCTCAATGTTTAATTTGAATGCAACTACAATCTCCCCTACCAAGCTCTGTGCGCCATTCACACACTAGTGTAGGTTCAATGGGATTTAGTTTAAAAGTATAACATTGAATTAATCCAACTTGGCTTTTGTGTTGTTTAGTTTTAATTTTTGTTTTGTTTCGGTTTTTCACTATGTGATGTCTACTATCAATTTACTAGTTCTTTCCGTATTCAAACCTTAGTTTTAAGAACTAATGAGCTACATACTATGATGAAAATTTCCATTGAAAACATACTAGATTCTAGGCATTGGTACAGATGCAGAGTATTACAGTAAACCAGGCCTACGAAAATCCTGCTGTCATGGAATTTATATGATAGTGAGGGAAGAGTAAACTCTGGCACTTTCTATTATTAAATAGCATTGCCATGTACACATTTGTAACAATACTTTTTATACCTTTCTGGATTATTTTCTTGGCATAGATTGTGGTGGGAAAATATAAAAAATCAGTGTGTGGCAGAGACTGGCTAGTTGTTCACCAAATCCACTTTTAATTTTGTCTTTCTAAGTACACAAGCTAGAGTATATTCCTCAGCATCCTTCCCAGTCAAGTTTGGTCATGTGGTTGAATTGCAGATAACAGGATTAAGAATTGCAGATACCAGAATTTCACTTCTAGGTCATTTAAAACCTCCTACATATGATCCCTAGTGCTCTTTCCCCTTCTGTTGCTTGAATGCAAATGAGCATGGTGACTTAGAAGCCATGGGTTGAAGATGGTGGAGGATAAAGACTGAAAGAGTCTGCATCCAGAATGACAATTTTCAGGAGGGCTGCTAACCATTTTACTTTTATTAAGTTTGAGCCATTGTATCATTTTGGCAGTGCTTATTTTAATGGCTCCATCATATTATAGAAATGGTTTGATGGTTTTTGGTACAATTTAATATATTTCTATCTAGAAAGTTAATCTAATTTGTAGTGTAAACCTCAATATAACACTATTTGTTTTCCTATAGCCTTAACACTATCGATTTTTATTTATATATGTTGATTAACCTTTTTTAGAACAAATTTGTTATGGTACCTTTATTTTAATTTGCATCAGTAGGACTGGCAAGACCGCTGTTCATTTCCCTTACTATGATTTGTTTGTATTTCCTCATGTATAAATCTTATCAGAAATCATGTGCTTTGCATACTTATCAAATTGCATCTGAAAATTGCATTCTTGTATGAAATTATGCTTTTTTTTAGATAGAGAGATTTGAATAGTTATAAACAGTACTATTTATGGGTGTGTAGTGTTTGTTTTCTTTGCCTAAAAGAATTCCATTCCTCCCCAAGAGATATATTTGTCTTGGATTGCAGAAAAAGCAAGAACAAAGGCATACCTTTTATTGCAACAAAATTATTTGTTTTTACTGTTGTGGCACTGTTGAACTCTTCTCTGTAATCCGTCATCTCAGGGATTTCAATAAATTGTGCAATAATTTATATATTTTTAGCTTGTTTTCTCAGGATTTTCTTTCTAACTTCTACTTATATACATTTTTTTTGTTTGTTTGCTTATTTGCTGAATATGTGTTGGATTACATTGAGTTGAATGAAATTCATCACTTTCATTGTATTAATCTCCTGCAACCTCAGCCAGCTGATGCAGTGATACAGTGGCTAGTCAATTTTATTTAGACCTACATGATTTGGCAACCTGGGGCTGTTAAGTCATTTGCCAGAAGGACTTTCTTTCAACTGCTGTTATATGGTCAGGCTGATCACTACACATCCTGATTTTACTGAGATTTGGCCTCCTGAGTAAGCACTGGTGGTGGTGTATGATGCCATTTGGAACTACAGGTAAACTAACTCCATGTGGGATAAATTTTAGCCAATGGGAAACAGGAAAAGGAAAGGAGACAGACAAAATCTTTCCTCTCCTTCTTCCCTCCCATGATGAGCTCCAGAGTCCTTGAGGATGATTAAGTAATACAGTGGGGATGTGTTTTCTAAAGACAGACCTTTAGGATAAGATTTTGGATTTCTTTTTTCCACTCTTCTGAATAAAGTAAAATTCCCATTGGTGGTGGTAAATGAGACAGCATCCTCTCATATGCAGGAGCATCATATCTACTTAAGCTTTCACTTACTGTTAATTGGAATAAGATACATGTGGAGGGTGAACTGTTAGAAAATTAACTAATACAGTGCCAATCATATGGAGTAAATGATAATTACAGTATTTGCAGAAAAGGATGACTACTTTGATGGCACTTGAAACCTTGCAAAATGAAAATGATAGTCATATCATGGTCATGGAAAAGATGTTTAATATGAATTTAATCTTTTTAAGTTTACTGAGAATTTTTTATGTGTCCTAACATGCAGTCTATTCTGTAGAATATTCCATGTGCATTTGAAAAGAATGTGTATTCTTCTAGTTTTGTAGGGATTGTTCTATATACATCTATTAAGATCATCTGATCTAATGTGTCATTTAAGGCCACTGTATCCTTATTGATTTTCTATCTGGATGATCTATCCATTGATATAAGTGGAATATTGAGTTCCCTACTAGTTTTTATTACTGAGTATGTCTCTGTATGTCTGTTAGTGTTTGCTTTGTATATTCAGGTGCTGTTATGCTGGATGCATAAATATTTACCAATGTTATATCCTCTTGTTGAATTGACCCTTTTATCATTATGCAATGCCCTTCTTTGTCTTTTTTACAGTTTTTGTTTTAAAATCTGTTTTGTCTGATATGAGTATTGCCACCTCAGCTTTCTTTTTGTTTCCATTTGCATGTAATATCTTTTTTCCATCTTTTTACTTCTGGCCTGTGTATATGTTTAGATCTGAAGTGAGTCTCATGTAGGCAGCATATTAATGTATCTTGTTTTGTAAATTAATTCAGCCACTCTATGTCTTTGGATTGGAGAATTTAGTCTATTTACATTTAAAGTAATTATTGATAGGTTTGTACTTATTGCCATTTTGTTCATTGTTTTCTGGATGTTTTTGTAGCTCTGCTCTGTTCCTTTTTCTTCTTTTGCTCTTTTCCCTTGATGTTTGAATTTTTTAATGTTATATTTAGATTCTTTCTCTTTATCTTTCATGTAGCTACTGTAGGTTTTTACCATGTGTTATCATGGGGTTCACATATAATAGTCTATATAGCAGTCCATTTTAAGTTTGTAGAAACTTAAATGCATTCTAAAAACTCTACATTTTTCACTCCCTTTCTCCACCTTTTATATTTTTGACATCATATTTTATATGTTTATTATTTATGTATCTCTTAACTAATTGTAGTTACAGTTAATTTTACTACTTTTGTCTGTTAACCTTCATACTAGATTTATAAGTGGTTGATCTACTGCCTTTACTATATATGTGCTATTATTGTGATTGTTTTTCTTTCATATATGTTCTTATTTCTACTTTTAACCTTTTCTTTTCAGCCTACAAATTCTTTAACATTTATTGTAAAGACTCCTTTAGCTGTTGATGTCTCATTCAATTCTGAATTATAACTTTGCCAAGTAGAGTATTCTTAGCTGGGTTTTTTTTTTTTCCCTTTCAGCACTTTGAATATATCATTCCACTCCTTTCTGGCCTGCAAAGATTCTGCTGAAAAAACAGCTGATAGAATTATGAGGGTTCCCTTGTAGGTAACTAGGTAATTAGTTGGTTTTCTCTTGCTGCTTATAAGAGTCTCCTTTTATTTTTAAGTTTTGATATCTTAATTAAAATGTGTCTTGCTGTGTTTCTTTAGGTTCATCTTGTTTGGGACTCACTTTGTTTCCTGAACCTAGACATCTGTTTCTTTCCCCAGGTTTGGGAGGCTTTTAGCCATTAGCTTTTCAAGTAAGTTTTCTGCCCTTTTCTCTCCCTCTTCTCCTTCTGGGAGTCTAATAATGCAAATGTTAGTATGCTTGATGTTGTCCTACAGGTCCATTAAACTATCCTCATTTTTTAAAATTCTTTTTTTCTTTTTGCTGTCCTGTTTGAGTGATTTACAATATCCTATCTTTCAGATCACTTATCTGTTTTTTCTGTAACATTTAGTCTGCTGTTGATTTCTTCTAATGTATTTTTCAATTCAGTTATTATATTCTACATCTCTTTGTGTTCTGTTTGGAACTTTCTTATATTTTCCATCTCATTGTTGAAATTTTCACTGTGTTCATACATTGTTCTTCCAAGATCAATGAGCCTCTTTATGACCATTACTTTGATCTCTTTATCATGTACATTACTTATCTCCATTTAATTGAGCTTTTCCCCTCTTTATATAGTTCTTTCATTTGGAATATGTTCCTTTGTTCCTCAGTTTGCTTAACTCTCTGTGTTTGTTTCTGTGTATTATGCAAAACAGCTATCTCTCTGTGTCTTAAAGGAGCAGCCCTGTATGGGAGATAAAGCTTATTATTTAACTTTGCCTTAGTTTTCGGTTGCCTCTCAAATCTCCCTCCACTTATTTCAGTCCCATGGGTTCCAGAAACACATTCTTCCCTGTTGCCCTGAGCCCGGCACTCAAGGGGACTCCCTCTTGTGTGCTGTATGCACCCATTGTCTCTGGTGGGGTCATGTGAGCAGTTCAGGGCAGTGAAACTGCTCGCTCTCCATATCTGTTGGTGTCATGCAACTGACATGGGGCTTGAGGCACAGGGCTGCTTGCCTTGCGCTCTGTGTCTGTTGATGCCATGTGTGAGTAATGTAAGGCCAGAGGGGGGCTGCTCACCCTCCTCATCTGTCAGTGTCACACATGAGTGGCACAGGGCTGGGTAGGTGACATGTTAACAGTTTTTAATTGCAATGTAGGTCATCTGTCACCTGCACAAAGAAAGTATGTGCCTTACTGTGTGCACTTATAGATTTAATTTTAATAGGCTAGAATATAATGAGCTAAGTAATAAACTTAGTTTGAGGTTTATCTTCATCTCAAATCACCGATTTAACAAAAATATAAAAGGTAATTCAAAATATGGAACATTTGGTCTTTGGAAAGAGATCTTGGCTTGAGATGCTGAATTTGTTTTTCAGCTACTAAAATCTGAAGAAATGCAAGTGGCCTCTGTATGAAGAAATTCAGCTCTCATTCATGTATAAGTGAATGCATCCATAATAGCATATATATATTATTAAGAATCTAATATATACATATATGTATCTAATATATATATGTATTATATATATATATATTAGATTCTTAATGCAATCAATATTTCTTAGGGAAATATTCATCATCTTTCTCAATATACTATCACATTTTCAGTTCTTTAAGTAAAAGAAATTATTGCAATTGTATGGACATTTTATATATATATATAGTATAAATGTATATGCGATATACATATACATATGCAATTTCACATATATTGTATATGTGATAGTGGGTTCGATGAAATATTAATATGTTGATTTTAGTTTGATGCTTCAAACATTAAAACAGTGTCCTATTTTAATTTATTTAGAAGAAAACTTCTACCAATAAGACCAAAGACGATCTAAGGAAGCTGTGTGCACTGGGCATGGATTTAAGAAGTCAGTAAGACTGAGATATTTGAGTCAAATATTCCAAATGATTGATAGCTTTCTAGACATACTGACCTGGAACTATGCTGAAGAAACTAGTACTACATTGCTTAGTCCAGAGCCAATCATCTTTCTCCTGAGGGAATATTGAGACATGGAGACGCTGATTCTCCACAGGGACCTATTTGACTTATGAGGAAATGAAGACTCAGATATATTAAGTAATTTAGCAAAGGACAGATAGGTAGTAAGAGTAGAACCAAAAACTGGCAGAAGAAACCATCATTTCCAGAATTAGTAATATATATAGGGATGTTTAGAAATCCTCTCCTGCAGGACATAGAAGCAGAGGTATATAAACTTGACATGGTTAAATCAGAGTTGCACTGTCTTCCTGGATTATATGTATATATGAGACATAGTGGAGAGCCTGCCAAGGCTTTTTGAAACAATGTAGAAAATAAATGGTGCAATCTGTAAAAACATGGAAATATTAGCCTTTATGATTCACAAATTCTAGACAGAAGATTTAAGACCTTGGAATGTTAGGTGACTATTTTCATTTATTTCTTCATTCAAGTTTTGACTTTTGAAGAGTGATGTAAATTTTAAGTTCAGAGTCAAGTTTGTAAATTGTATCAAAGACCAAGATTTTTTTTTTCCTAAATCTGTGCCTTGAAATGGAAATTGAAATCTTGTCAAGGTAGTGTGCATATGAAAAAAAAAAGCATATCATGTTTGACAGGACACAGGCTAACTTGACAAAAGGGATTTAAAAATGAAATTTATGAGTTAAGGAGATAGTGCTGATAAAAGGTGAAAAAAATCACTTAATGCCTTCATATACACAAATAATTTTCCCGGTATTGTCCAACAGTTTTTCATGTCATTTTTTTCCCCTAAAACAATGTTTATAGTTGATTAATTAAATCCATTGCTGTGCCTTTATGTTTGACTTTAGTCTGTTTTATTCATTTGTCAATCATTTCCTCTGTTTCCTTCAATAAGATTATTTGGATTATATTAGTTCCTTTGGAATAACCCATTTACTCTCAGCACCATTATTAGTTCCAAAATGTAAAACCACCACAGATCTTCACATTCTACTGACATTATTTGCCCTATTGAATAATGTAAAATACTACATGAGCCAAAAATCACTTATATTAAACTTTAGGAGGTGATTATGTTATTTTACTTGAAGATAGATATGTTTGATATTCTATGAATCCACACAAATTAAAACAAAATAATGGAATGCTAACATCTGCTGTACTATAAAATGTATCATTTTCCCCCAATTTTACTCTATGTTAAACTTCCCTACATTCGTCTTCTTAAATGTCAGTAATAAGTGTTTGAAAAAAATAACGTTTGTTATTATTTCTTAGTAATCACATTGCTAAATGACAAATATTTAGCATATTCTTTAATATGTTTTGGGAGCAAGAGTCCATGTATATAATTCACTTTAACAAAAAATACATTTTTTTGTAATCCAAAATTCAAATTTAGCTGGACACCCTATATTTTATCTGGCATATTAATTAGCTTGCCATTTCTTGCCACTAAGGGTTTCTAAAAGGTATTACATGACAGCTGGCATCACATCTTTGCAGAGATTCTCATTTTATTTTACTGAGATTTTTTCTTTTAACCATTTATTTGTAATGATAATGATCTCTTATATTTAAATAATGTTTAATAGTTTTACAAAGTTATTTGACATTTATTATTTCATTTGATCCTCGTAAACCCTCTGAGATTGGTGGGAATATGCACTTTATAAATGATGAATCTGAGCTTGTGGAAGTTCCCTGACTCACCTGTGGTCACATATTCTGTTAGTAACAGAGATCAGATTAAAATCCATGTTTAGGGAGCTCGCCAGTTTATAGAATATGTTACAGTGTTCCCTAAAACTATTTAAAATCAAAAGTATAAACATTACAAAATCAAAACCTCATCCCTGAGCAATTTTCAGATATTCTAAAGTGCATAATACACCTTACACCTTTTCCTTATAAAAATTAAAACATTTACTTACTTTCCTTTCCACTTTTCAATACAAGAGAATTACTTATGAATTCCAACAGGCACATAGAATTATAAATGTATCTTTCTTGTAACACTTTGTTAATTATAGAAAGAAATTGCCACTTGAAATGTGATGATGATCTATCTTTATAGAAAGTAAAAAAAAATGAATAGAGGCTATAAGTTCATTTTCATGAGAATGTAAGAATGTAATATGAAAAGTTTCAGAGATGATAACAGAGGCATTCATTTAGTCAATAAATATCTATATATTAAACAATTATTTGCTGATAACTGTATATGACTCATATCATGCTTTTGAGATTAAAAAAAGAGCATAAGACACAGCTGTTTGTAGGCTCTGTAAAATAAGATGGAATAAAAAGGAAAGAAAAGTTAAGCACCGTCCCTGCTTTCATGGAGCTTACTTTCTACAATCATAGAATGTGGAAACTAAGTGTTACTCATTTTTAAAAAGATAGAGTCCTGCCAACAATGATAGGTTTGTAATTTGACTTAAAAATTAAGAGTTAGAGAGAGAGGAAAGAAAGAGGAGAGCAGTATGAGTAAAGGTGCTGAGAAGGAAATAGACTTTTCTTATTCAGGTGACCTTTGAATGTCAAGCTAAGGGAATTAGATTTTATCTTGTGTAAGTATTTGAATAGGGCACAACACGATGAAAACAATGTTTCAGAAAGATCATTCTGTTAGCTACATAAAGTCTGTATCTATCGCATGCCACTGCTTTAATACACACTGTCTTTGAAGAAGCTACATTTCTGTTTGCTGTTATGTTTTCTGTGTACCTGTATTCACAAACTGAAACTTAAAAAAAACAAAACAAAACTGAGCAGTTAGTAGGGGAAGAGTAAATTCTGAAACCTTGAATCTTAGAATCTCAGATGTTTCTTCCCAAAAAAATAGTGTTGGAGGTAGGAGTAGGAAGGACACAACAACAAGAAAAGCCTGATGAAAGCTGTGAATTAGTGATCGTGCTTTGCACTATAGCCATTTTATTTTAGATTACCAGAGACTCAGTCTATAGGGATAGGAAAAAATATCTTTTTTTCCCCTAATACATTATATGAATCTTAAGCGAAAGACTGAAATTGTACCAGGAGCTAAACATAATTTATTTCCAAATGTAGGTTTAAGAGAGGAATTTTCTCAGTGTTAAGTGGAATGAAAGTACAGCCATGTGATGCCTGGCACTGGGACTACATAATAGTAGCTTTGTTTGAGAAATAGTAGAAAAGAAAGCAGCATAACAACAATGACAAAAACAACATGGAGACTGTGAAGAAATTCTTCACTATCCCAAAGATTTCGAGGCTGAAAAATGAGTATGGTAAATAAGTTCTTAAAACAACTAGAAAATGTAGGACATTGTTACTATCTCTGTCAAAATAAAACACATTCAGGGCCTCTGAGATGGAGTAAAAAGTTAGAAAAAGAGAACAGTCTGAAATGAATAGACAACTGATTAAGATGAGAAGAGGATGGACGACAGAAAAACTACGGAAAATAAATGAGCAATGAGAGCCGTGCTGGAGGCTATGAAAGTTATAATTAAGTATGTGGAAATTAAATTAATGATATTGAGAATTTAATCCTTAATAACAAAGAGATAAATGTGATGCTAGTGGTATGTAAATATGAAAGGAAAATTATGAGATCTATTACAAGGAAAATGAAAATGCTTGATCACAACTGTAATAATGAAAGAAATCCCTCCTGATTAAAAAATTTAAAAGACCTGAGAAATTTAAAGATAGTAAAGATAATGTAGAAGCATGCTCTCCACCTCTAAATTATAAATTCTGCAGAAATAAACAAAGGAAACCAACAATAAACAAGAAAAAATAATTTACACTAAAGTAAGGCAACGACCTCAAACATATACTATAAACAAAGAAGTGTATTTCCTTAATATAACAAAATTTTAGTAAATTTCAAAAAAAGACACTGGGAACTGAACTAAAATTTCACTACCTTAGAGAACAGGAATATTTAAGGGAAAGTAAGTGGAGAAGATTTTTAAGGGTCCAATTAAAATCCTGTAGCTTGGCAAATGGCTGAAATTGTACATAAACTATTTCAGAATGGCATACATAAATAGCTCTTGTAGAAGAAAATTTAGGAAATTCTTGTTTGGTGTATTCAATTTTCTCTATGATGTAGAAAGAAATGCATCTGGTAAAAGTGGTAAGGTAATGAAAAAGTTGGAATTTTGAGAAAAATGAAAAGAGTTTGAAAGATACATTACAGAGAAGGAAAATTCTAAGATAAATGTACACTATGGATTTATATTGGTTCTCCTTAATAGTTTGTACTTTTCTCTGTTCCTGATCAGCAGCCTATATGTAGACAGTGAGAAGATCGAAGGAGATGAATTATACCAGGACAAAGGGATATAAGCAATGAAGTTGAATATATTGGCACAGGAGTGATTTAAAGGTAAGTAGAAAAATCTAGATGGAATATGAAAATAAATTACAAGAGGATGAATGGGTTGACAGATGGAAGTATTGTAGATTTGAGTGACCTGAGTTAGAGGAACAGATACATTGGGAGTGACTGAATGAGGGAATACATGAAAGCACTGTAGTCATACAATGGAATATCTGAGTTTAGGATTTCAGAGGCAATGCCATTGTAGAAGCTACTAGATTTGGTGAATGGTTGGCTAAAATAGGGTAGTGAAGTTCTTTGAAGATAAAGATTTCAAAGAAGTCATGCAGTATATGGTAAGACCTGGGTTGGAGACAAAGATTTTAAAACATATGTCAAAGGCTTCAATAAATTTGGGTAAGCTCTTAGGAGCTGAGTATTGTCAGTAATGTGGCTATTTGTAGGTCAATATAACTTTACTGCATAAGCCTCAAAAGAGCATGCATTTCCATGATGGTGGAAAGATACTGATTTGGAAGTGTTATTGTGGAAGACAGTATGATATTGGTGTTAAGAGTGTGGAATCTGAAACCAAATTGCCTAGGTTCAAATGATGGCTCCTTACATGGCTGTGTAACACTGGAGAATTTACATATACTCTGTGTGTTTCTAAAATGGGAAGAGTAATTTTACTCAACTTACAGTATTGTTGTGTTTGTTTATTTAATTACTTAACGTAAAGTATGCTGTATTAGTTAGGAACAAATTCAGCTAGAAGTAACAGAAAACCTGATTTAAAGAAATAGCCAAACAGTATTTTTTCCATCTGTTTCCTTTTCTGACATGAATAGATACCTGTTGGTATGTAATTCATGGCTGGTGTGGTAATTCCAGGCTGCCATCAGTGTTTTCCATCTCCACCTGCTTTTGGGGTCTACTCGTCTTTGGAAGTGAAGCTAGTTTCTGTGGTTTTAAGATGGTTCCTTTCCTCCAAAACTTCTGTCAAAAAGGCAATGCAACTAAGTTTCAGCCAGGAAGAAAGGAGAAAGGCATGCAGAAAACAAAAAATTGACAGGGATCCTCTTAGTTTCTAAGGAGTTTTCCAAGGAGGTCCAACCCAATTTTCTTTTATATCTCATTGACCAGAATTTTGTCACATGGCCACTCATCTGCAAGGGAGGCTGGGAAATACAGTTTTCAGTTAAGAACTTTGTTTTCCTAACAATACTGAGGTTCTATTAATTTGGAACACTGAAAGAATTGATATTTGGTATTAAGTAGATAACATTTGCTAGCACAAAGTCCTTAGAACAGTAATTAGCACATAATAAACATTCAGTAAAATTCTCTATCATTGCTATTATTCTCAACTCTTAACCTTAAGGTTCACAGTGTATGGAGGAATAAGTACCCTCCTCTTGATAAAGTTATAGGGAAAACGTGCCCATGGATAAGAGCCTGTTTAAGTTAAGGCAAAGACAGCAAAAACATTTCAGTGAAGATATTTAAAACATAAAGATGTATGTCAACCATAGATCTGGTTTCCAGAGAACATGGTGTAAACGTCAGAAAGAGAAGAGAGGATTGTAAATTTTGATCAAAAAATGGAATCAGAGCATCTTAGAGAAAATGATATGGGAGAAGATAAGTAACTGGAATGTCTTACATCTTAAATTATGTATGTTTCCCATTGCTATGTAACAAAATACCACAAATTTAGCAGCTTAGAACCATACGAGTTATGTTTTTATCTCATAGTTTCTACAAGTAAGGAGTCTGGGCAAGACATGGGTGAATAGTCTGTTCAGGGTCTCACCAGCATGAAATCAAGGTATCATCTGGGGCTGCAGATCTCATCTTGGCTCAGAGCTCTATCCCAAGGTCATTGGTTGGCAGAATTCAGTGCCTTGTGATTGTAGAACTGAGGCTATTGTTTTTCTTCTAGTTGTCAGCAAGAACAACTCTAAGTTCCTAGAAGACTCCCAGAGTACCTTGTCATGTGGCCCCCATAGGCAGATGACCACGCTGATGTTTGCTTTATTCCCAGCAAACCAGAGTGCACCCTCTTCTGTCATCAGCTGGAGAATATTCTTTGTTTTTAATGGCTTTAATGCAATTAGGTTTAGACCCACCTGGATAATTTCCCTATCTTAAAGTCAATTGATGTGGATCTTAATTATGTATGCAAAATCTCTTTACAACAGTACATAGATTGGTGTTTCACTGAGAAGGTGTGTGTATACCTGGTGACAGGGATCTTTGGGGGCCATCATAGAATTCTGCCCACTACAGAAGGTGACCAAGGAACATAGGATATGCAGCATGATGTGTTTAGTTGGCCACAACTCTGCCAAGAGAGTTGAGTAGCCTTTGCCTTAAACCAAGCATGGCATTTGGGATTTTCAGGATTCATTTGTGACCTGAATTGATTTTTGAATCTTCTTGGAAAGTGAGTTGCTTAAACTAAAATATTCACCCACAAAGCACTCAGAATCTCTTTGACCATTGAAAACAGCAAGTACATAGTATTATACTCTAATATTTATTAACAGTGATCACTACACTTGCATTCTGTTAGGATAATTTGTAAACAAGGAATTTGTTTTTAAATACTCCACAAAAGTAAAATTGCATAGGAATATAGTAAACATTCCAGTGTCAAAATACTTAAGAAGTGATTCTCTGCATTGTAGAAATTCATATTAAATGACTTTAAAATTTGGCAATAAGAATAATTTGCAGTTGGTCAGTATTATCTATAACATGCCTCCTCTTACCATTCTTCTGCAAATACCTGTGAATATTCATGTTTACTATGCTTAAATGTCTGTATATACAATTTAGTCTCAATTATGCTAATGAATTTTATGCTATGCATTTTTAAAAGACTAAAAATAACCACCACCCAGAAACAAACACTGTTAACACTTTGGTGCATTTTCCTAAAATTATTTTAATGTAATTAACATAATTTAGGTTGTATTTGTCCTAATTTTTAAATGTACTTTTCTTTTTTGTGTTTTCAACATTAAGAATCTACTGCTTTTGTAATATGAGTGCATTTCAAAATAATCTGTACATGAATGCATATGTGTATATGCTATGTATCATATAATCATAAGCATATTTAATGCAAATAGCAGAAGGAGAAATATAAGTTCAAAATGAAAGGAAAAATAAAGCAAACTTTTGAAGGAAACAAACTGAAACACTAACAGTGGTTATCTTTATGGGTGAAGGTTGGGTGATTTATTTTCTTTCTACTTTTCTGTATATTCTGAATTTTCCATAATGAGCGTGGTACTAAATTTATATTGTAGGAACAAACAAGATTTTATTTAAAAATATAATTTCAGTATCATTTTGCTGAAATTGAATTTTAAAATCTGTTAAAATCAAAGCTGACAAAATTAAAATTTATCTTACAGAAAAATTAGGGCAACTAACATTTTGCACTTTTCTACACTTCTAATCATACCCTATTCTGTACATTTTATGTTTTTCATGGATTTACATAAAGAAGATAGCTTCATACATTTTTAGTGCTTCTTTTATTAGTTATAAATGCAGTTTTCCCCGAAATTGCTTAGTTAACATCAGAGAGTCGAAAAGTCAGACTGCATAATCTTGCCATATATCTGCACATATTGCTTTTACCGTGTGAATGAGATGGACTTATGAACCATCATTGTTTTTACTTGTCACCCAACTGTTCCATTTTTTTTTTCTGATTACTATTAAACTGTTAGATGGACAGCTCAAAAGCTTAATCCATACCAGGCTTTATGGGTTCCATATGATTGAGTTACACAGGCATATACAGTGGCGTGCTGGTAAACTGGCCCTCTATTTGGGGAGAAAAGAGCTCTAATTTGTAGTATTTTCCAGTGTAAGTGCTTCCACTGTGGAGACATGTTCAAGCTATTAGTGATTGAAAAACCAGCTCGCAAATTCCTAAAAATTTAACAATCATAGCTCATGAACCTGTATGACTCAGTTTCAGAACACCACACCTTGAGTTGAGAACTTATATGTGTAACTCGGGAATTCACTTAATGCTCCTTTCGAAGCAGAGAAAAGCTTGATTCCGTTTTATTTTAAGCACAGTATTTTACTTATTGCTACATCTCATGTTAATTTGGAAGTACTGGAAGTATTATGATAACTGAGGCTAAGAATAAATTAGTTGCCCAAGACTGCACAACTTGTAATTATCTGATTTTAAAGCATCCCTCCTTTTTTTCAGGCTTACTACCAAAATCCAGAATCCAGGGAGCACACTCTTGTAAGCAATGTGAGGAGATGAAAATGGGTTTTTGTTTGTTTTTTAGATAGCACTAAACTATTGTGGCATTACAAATAGCCAATAGTAAGCTAGAATTCTTGACCTCTATAACCTTACTTGTATTTGTATTCCTTCTTCAGAAAAGATCATATTTAGATAAAATTGAAAATATAGTGTCTTTCGGTATACACAATATAAACACTGGTTTGGGTTTTTTTTTTTTTAATTTTGAAAAATATATAGATTTGGAAAAAAGGACACATATGGGAAGGAAGAGATTATTGTTTTGTTTTTGATACTGCTGCTGGCTAGATAAGTGGTGACATCCAGAAAGAACAAATATTTGAGGCTTATTCATAGTTAGTACCTTAGAAACAGGAAGAGACATGTCAACATAGAGAAAAGCTTAGGCACATCTGATTGAAATTGGGAACCAATGAATTCTGATGTTTTGAAACCTTACAATAAAAATTATTGAGTGGCACTGACACTCTTCAAAATGTCAAGATCATGAAAGAAAACAGAAAATTGGAAAACTATCATAGATTGGAGGAAATTAAGTGGACATGACCATGAAATGCAGTGTGAGATCCTGGATTGCATTTTGTAACAGAAAAAAATTAGTGGAAAAAATAGTGAAATCTAAATAAAATATGCCATTTATTTAATAGTATTGTTCACATTTCTTAGTTTTGATAATTGTACTATAGATATGTAAGATGCTAATGTGAGGGGAATTTGGATGAAGGGTATACAAAAACTCTTTGTATTATCTTTGGTACTTCTTTATAAGTCTAAAATTATTTCAATATAAAAAGCTAAAAATAATATAAGAAAAAATGGTTAGACCCACTATTTTGAAGAGCAACCGCAAGAATATATAATGTCTTAGACTCTTGGGACCAATTTCCATACTTGAAATCTATGTTGTAAGTGTAAATATTTGGGGGAATAAGAATGGAAAAATCTCCCCAAAACCAGAAAATAAAATAAAACAACAGCTTATCAGTATAATACTTTATAGTTTCAAACAGTAATCATTTATTCTTGAATTCAATTATCCCGCTCAAAAACCTATAGAGAAAAGTTTCATTTTCTTCATCTTAAAGAGAGGAAAAGTAAGGTTAAGAGAAAGTTCATATCTCCAAATCACACAGCTAATTAGTCATGGAATCACAAATTTAACACAATTATTCTAACTTGAAATTTTGTGCACTTTTTATTAACCAAACATGATATGAGTTTACCTTGTGTTATTGCTGAAATATACTTCGTGTATTGAGGGATGGTAGTTCTTGGCTAATGTCACTTTACACAGTACTTTTTTTTGCTACTATGCTCACAAGTTTAAGAAAATCACTTTCTTCTATCTAAAGGAATAATTAAAGTTGATTAGAAAATCAGCTCCTAAATTGTGAGCCTCTGAAATCACTTTTTAAGAAATAACTCTGTTTGGCATTAATTTTGATAATGTTGTTTACAGTGAGTGTTTGATATCTATTTATTCATAATATTTGACTTTCATATGAAGGTTTAAATTTTTATATTTAAGCTTATAGGTTCCTTCACTAAGGTAGTATATTGGAGCATATATCTGTTTATATTTATTCATTAGTGTGTTGCTAATTAAAAATGTGTTTCATTAAACTTGTTAAAAAAAAAAAAAGGAAGACTTAAGGGGAGAATGATCATGTTGAAATTAAGGACCTCTAGGCTATAACATAACTTTAGCAGTTGAGCTGTTAAAAATAATTTGGGCAGCAAGAGTGTCAAAAGTACCTATTACTACAGAGTATAAAATTCAAAATAAAATGTACATGTCAGGTATGGCAGGTAACATTAAATACTATTTTCCTAACTGAGACTATATAGAGAGATTTGAGTCACTTGGCTTGTGACTAATTCCTTGGATCTTAGTATCATACTCATACATGTTGTACTTTTAGTAACCTAGTAAAGTTCTTGATTATACAATTGGGTCAAGTCTACTATTGTTAATAGAAACATGATGGTTTTTAATTCTTTAATATTAAGTGTTAAACTTAGTAATGATTAGATTATATTTTTGAGGCACTGCACTTCAAGAATGAGTTAATATAATATCTCTATTCCTAATCTAGCCCTTGGGTAAATTGTGCAATTGACAGATTTTGCCTTGGCACCCTTGTGTATTTTTCATGCATTCTGGAGCCCCTCTCTTTTCTTTATTTCTATGTTTTCCAGTGCCCTCATGCTGCCTTTGCTTTTGCTAATTCCCCAACAATCCTGCCCCATTCATGAGTACATATAATTAGCATGATTCATGCTAGAGAATTGCATATCCAGTCTTTTTATATCTGCCATTCAATATTCTTATTCTTCAGTTTGGTTCTTGCCTGTACACTAGCCAGTTAGTATGACTCACAAAGATCAATTGTTGTCCCTAGTCATTCTATAAATAGAGGATATTTGCTAACTCGAAATCACGTTTAGGTATGGTGATGAAAAAAAATCTGCAATCCAAGCAGGTTTTTAAAGTGGGCTGCTGAAAAAGTAAAACTCAGTCTTCCAAATCAGAGGAAATAAGTGAACCTGCAAAGATCAGACCAGAGAAAGAAGCAAAGCAAAATCCACGGTACTTTGGGTATCACTAATGGATAAGTAGAAACAAACAAACAAGAAAAACCCAAACAAAAATGGCAATTATTATAGGTACAAAATATGATACAGTATTCAATTCATTTCTCCATTTGTATATTATTTTATAAAATACATTATAAAATATTGAGTTCCTACTATGAGCAGACTTTTTGCTAGATGCCAGGAGTAATATGCTGATTGAAACAAGACACATTATCTGTTCTTATGAAATGTACTGTTTGTTGGGGGAATACACATATTGGTTAAAAAAAATCATATATATGTCTATGACTCAAAGGTGGTTGGTTCAAGAGAGAGCTAGGAAAAAAATTTGCTTCCTTAGGAAGTTAAGAAAAGTCTTTTATGAGGAAGTGATATTTGAGCTGAGGTCATAAAGATAAGTAAAGATAAAGATGAAAGAATGTGGATGGTAAAGTAGGCAGCATGTTGAAAGGTCAAGTGATGGGAGAAAGCTTGGCTAGTACAAAAGATAGAAAGTAAGGTAGTTTGGCTGCAGCAAGGAGAGCAAAAGAGAATGTAGAGAAATTAAGCCTAGTTGGAGTTAGATCGCACAGGACTTTGTATGTTGTTAAGTTTTTTTTTCTTAAGAGCAACAGGAAGCCATTGAAAAGATTCAAATGAGTGAGTGATACGACCCAAATTGTAGTATTCAAGGGGAAAGATGAAGTAGAATGCACATAGTAGCAGAAGGAGCAGACATTAATGATAGATTCAAAAGATATTTCAGCAACAGCAAGAATTTAACAAGTGGTTGAGGAAGAGTGAGGTGACTACAATAATTTAAAGGTTTCTGTATAGCAAAAAGGATGAATGCCTTCTTTCCACTAAGTATCCTCAGCTGTTCTGGCTCTCCTCTGCTTACACAGTCTAAAGAGAAAGGAAATTTTCAGCAATTTCTGTCCTTCATAGATTTGTTACTGCAAAGCCTTTTTATGAAGGTCTATAAAGAAGTTGACCATCATGACTGACCATAGCAACTTATATTGAATAATATAGACCTTCATTTATATATGTGAAAAAAAGTCACCAGGGTTTTGATTAAAACCAATAGCATTGAATGGGAGGTTCAATATTACAAGCAGAAAAATTGCTCCTGGAAAAATAAAGAGAAAAAGAAGCAAGGAACAATAAATAACTTCAAAAGTATAAATAATACATTTTCTTGATTCTGAAAAGAATTTAAGATGTATCCCCGAATCAGTTTTTAAAGAAAAATATGTACAATTTGGTTAAAAGTATGTATTAGTCAGCACAGGCTGCTATATCAAATTACCATAAACTGGGTGATTAAAACAACAAAAATTTGTTTTCTCATTGTTCTGGAGTTTGGAAGTCTGAGACCAAGGCTCCAGCATGGTTGAGTTTTGGTGAGGATTGTCTTCCTGTCTTGCAGACAGCCACTTTCTTGCTATGTCCTCATGTGAAGGAAAGACAAGAAGGGTGAGCTCTCTGGTGTCTCTTCTTATTAGGACATTAATTCTATTGTATCAGGGCCCCACACTTACGACCTTATTTAACATGAATTACCTTCTGTAGTCCTTATCTCAAAATACAGTAACGTTGAGAATTAAGACTTCAGTTATGAATTTTCTGGGGACAAAATCCAGTCCATAAAGAGGTGCACATTGATTTTAGAAATAAAAAGGCAAAAAGCAAGTAAGTGTGTATACTGAAATCTAGGAGATTCAAGAAGATAAAAAACAAAGACTGATACTCCAAAAAAGGAGAGATGAGGGAAAAAGAAAAATTTATTTGAAATTAAAAATCAAATGGCCAAGAGGAAGGTATAGCTCAGTTGTGGAGTGCAAGCCTAACATGCACAAGGTCCTGGGTTCAATCCCCAGTGCCTCCACTTAGAAAGTAAATAAATAAGTAAACCTAATTGCCTCCCTCCTTGAAAAATATTTAGTTAGAAAAATAATAAAAATGAATAAATTCCAGAAATTAACACAACATTATAAACTGATTATACTTTAGTAATACATACATATATATATATGTGTTTTATTTTATATATATATATATATATACACACACATATATATATATATATATATATATATATATATATAAAAAATAAAATGGTCAAAATAAAGAGACTTTTAAAATGGGCTAAATAACCACTTTACTGCATTCCTCAGCCCAAGCTGAGTGAATTCTCCACCCAACTCAGTCCACACCACAGTGCAGCACTGGATCTAGAGTGGCCAGTCACTGAGAAAATACTTGACCTTGGGATGGAAAGGTGACCCAGGCCCAGGGCTGAGCCCGGGTGGGGCAGCGGTGCCTGTTGTTGGCACTTACTTAAATGGCACCACAGAAGCAGCACAGACATCAGACAGCAGCATGACTTCTAGGTTTCTCATGACCACCTTGCTGTGTGCTCCAGTCCAATCCAAGCAAATTCTTCGGCCCCATTCACTCCATGCCACAGTGCAGCCCTGGATTTGAGGCGGCCATAAACAGGGAAGAGATGCATCCCAGTAGAGCTGCAAATGCCTACACAGGCCGAGCACTGGACCTCTGTAAATGCATGGGCCCCACTTGACTAAGCACTCACCTCTTTTGGGGAAAAGTCCTGGTGCAGGGAGAAGAAAACACACACACACACACACACACAGAACAGAGACAGCTTGAGCCCAAACATCAGGGGTTATGATACAGCAATTTAGGATTAGATTTCATCCCTGACAGGTGATGATAGCTTTTGAGCAGAGAGGAACTTCTGCCTCACATACCATGCAGACTCTAGCTCATCTATATGCAGCTCCATCCCCCACCAAGGTGATAGCAGTCAAAATATTCTGAGGAAAGATGTGACTAGTGACTATATCAAACCCTGCCTTCCCGCCAATAACATTGGGTACACATAGTCTGTGTAGGGATGCTCCTACATGAGAATACCCCTTCAAGATCAAAATACATAACTATTTTACCTAAATTCATAGAGTCAGAGAAAGTTAAGCAAAATTAATAGGCAGAGGAACTACCTTCTATTGAAAGACCAAGAATATAACCCTGAAAAAATAAATAAACATAAATAAATGATTTACTAGATAAAAATTTAAAAAATTGGTAATAAAAATGCCAAATGAATTAGGGGAAATAATTGTTGTAAATACCAATAATTTTAACAAGGAACTAGAAAGTATAGAAAGACTCAATCAAAAATAGTAATTCAATATCTGAAATAAAAAATACTCTAGAAGAAACAAATATCAGATCCAGTGATACAGAATGATATTATCTAGAAGTTATCAGGAAGCTAGAATAATGAAATTGCCCAATCAGAACAGCAGAAATAAAGACAAATGAAAAAATGGAAACAATCAATGAGATAACATTAAGCATAAACATTTGCATTATAAGGGTTCTAGAAGGAGAAGAGAGAGAGAAGGGGATCAAAAATGTATTTGAAGAAATTATGGCTGAAATTGTCTCATACCTGAAGAAAGAAACAGATATCCTGGTGCAGGAAGCACAGAAGATGCCAAACAAGATGAGCCCAAACTGAACAAAACCAAGACACATTATAATTAAAATGGAAAAAGTTAAAGGCAAAGAAAGGACTACAAAAGCATCAAGAGAAAAAAAAAAGAGTCATATGAAAGTGAATCCCCGTAAGACTATCAGCTGATTTCCCTACAGAAGATTTTCAGGCCAGAAGGGAGTGGCATGATATATTCAAAGTGCTTAAAGGAAAAAAAATTGCAATCTAAAATAATCTAAACAAAAAGATTACAATTTAGAATAGAAGGAGAGAGAACTTCTTAGACAAGCAAAAACTGAAAGAATTCATAAATACTGAAAGTATCCTAAAAGAAATGTTGAAGGGTTTTCTCTAAATGTTAAAGAAGTAAGGATCTATAAGAAAGGGAAAATTCCACTAGAAAAGGCAGATATATAGTAAGGATTGAAGATTACTTAAATAAACCAGTATGTAGATTAAAAGAACAAAAATTATAAAAGCAATTGTAAGTACAAAAAACAGTTAAGGGATAAGCACAGAAATGTAAAATATGACATCAAACAAAAATGTTGGGTAGAGGAGTAAAAAATATAGATCTTTTAAAATGTGCTTGAATTTAAGTGACTACCAGTTTAACAAGTAGATGTAATTATGGGTCAACATATATGAATCCCAGGGTAACCACAAATAAAAAACTTACAACAGATATACAAAAAACCAGAAGAAAGGAACCCTAGCATACTACTAATGAAAATGACAGCAAAAACAAAAAAAAATAGAAATAAACAGAAAAGAACTACAAAAACAGCTGGAAAACAAAGTAGAAAGGGCAATAAGTACATACTTATCAACAATTACTTTAAATATCGAGGTAATAAACACTGATAAAAATACATAGGATGGCTGATTGAATAAGAAATCAAGACTCTTCAATGTGCTGCTTATAAGAAACTCACTTCAAGGTTAAAGACACACACAGACTGAAAGTAAGGGCAAAGAAAAAGATGTTTCATGCAAATGGAAAAGATAAGAAAGTGGGAGTAACAATACACATATCAGACAAGACAGACTTTTAAACAAAAGACAAAGAAGGGCATTATATAATGATAAAAAGATCAATACAGAAAGAAAATATTACACTCATTAACACATATGCACCTAATACAGGAGCACCGAAATACATAAAGCAATTAGTAATAGACAGACAAGGAGAAATTGACAATAATACAATAATAGTAGAGGACTTTAACACTGTAATGACATCAATGGATAGATTATCAAGACAGGAAATCAATAAAACAACAGTGGTTTTAAATAACACAATAGACCAGTTGGATTATATATATCTAAAGGCTATTAATCCAAAACAGCAGAATACACATTCTCTTTAAGAGCACATGGAAAGTTCTCTGGGATAGATCATACACTAGACCACAAAACAAGCCCCAAGAAATTTAAGAGGATAGACATTATATAAAGCATTTTTATCAAGCACAAATGTATGAAACTAGAAATCAACTACAGGAAAAAAATAGGGAAAGGAACAAACATGTGGAGACTAAACAAAACACTACTAAAAAAACAATGGGTCAATGATGAAGTCAAAGAGGAGGTCAGAAATAACTTGAAACAAATGAAAATGGAAACACAACATTCCAAAGTCTATAGGATACAGCCAATGCATTCTAAGAGCAAAGTTTATAATAACACAGGCTTGCCTCAATAAACAAGAAAAATCTCAAACAACCTAATCTACCACTTAAAAGAATTAGAAAAAGAACAACGCCCAAAGTCAGCAGACGGAAGGAAGTGATAAAGATCAGAGAGGAAACAAAGATTAAAAAATAGCAAAGATCAATGAAATCAAGAGCTTTTTTTTTTAATAAAAAGAAATAAAATTGATGCATCTTTAACCAGGCTCACAAAGAAGAAAAGAGAAAGGACCCAAATAAACAAACAACTCCCCTCACCAAAAAACAAAGAAATGAAAGATGAGAAATAACAACTGATACCACTGAAATACAAAAATCATAAAAGAATACTATGAAAAGTTATATGCCAACCTAGAATAAATAGACAAATTCTAGAAACATACAATCATGCAAAACTGAGTCAAGAAGAAACAATCACTAAAGCAAAATTGAAATTGTAGCAACAACAACATAATTCCCAGCAAACAAAAGTCCAGGACTGAACAACTTCACAGGGGAATTCCACCAAACATATAAAGAAGAACTAATATTCATCCATCTCAAACTATTCCAAAAAATTGAAGAAAAGGGAACACTCCCAAAACCATTCTACTAGGCCACCATTACCCTTATGCCAAAACCAGACAAAAACACTACAATAGAAGAAACTACAGACCAATATCATTTGATGAATATAGATGCAAAAATACTCATTAGCAAACTGAATCTAACAATATATAAAAAGGATAATATACCATGATCAAGTTAGATTTATTCCAGCATCACAAAAATGGTTCAGCATTCAGAAATCAATGTGATTCACCACATTAAAAAAGAATAAAAATCATATAATAATCTCAATGGATGAAGAAAAAGCATTTGACAAAATTCAACATCTATTCATGATAGAAACTCTATAATCAAAGTGGTTACAGATGAAGGATATCTCAGCATAATAAAGGTCATTTATGACAAATCCATAGCCAGCATCCTACACAATGGTGAAAAGCTGAAAGCCATCTCACTAAATTCAGGAACAAGGCAAGTATGCCCACTCCTGCCACTTCAATTTAACATAGGATTGGAGGTTCTAGTCACAGTAATCAGAGAGGAAAAATAAAAAAAAATCCAAATTGGAAAGATAATCATAAAATTGTCACTATTTGAAGATGATATTTTATATAGGAAACCTTAAAGTCTCCACTCCAAAACTATTATAACTAATAAATGAATTTGGCAAGGTTGCAAGATAAAAGATTAATATACAGACATCTGTTCTGTTTCTACACACTAACACTGAACTATCAGAAAGAGAAAGTGAAAAAAAAATCTTGTTTAAAATTGCAACAAAAAGAATGAAATAACTAGGAATAAACTTAAACAAAGAGGTGGAAAAACTATACTCTAAAAACTATAAAACACTGATGAAAGAAGTTGAAGATGATACAAATAAATGGAAAGATATCCTGTGCTTTTGGATTGGAAGAATTAATATTATTAAAATGACCAAATACTCAAAGCAACCCCTATTAAAATAGCCATGTTATTTTTCAGAGGACTAGAACAAATAATCCTAAAATTCATATGGAACAACAAAAGACCTGGAATTGTTAAAGAATCTTGAGGGGAAAAAACCACAAAACTGGAGGTATAATCTGCTGAGGCTTCAGACTATACTACAAAACTACAATAATCAAAACAGCATGGCCCTGGTCAAAAAAAAATAGATACATAGATCATTGGAGCCAAATAATGAGCCCAGAAATATACCCATGTACCTTGGTCAATTAATCTACAGCAAAGAAGGCAAGAATATACAATGGAGAAAAGATAGTCTACAGCAAGTGGTGCTGGGAAAACTGGACAGGTACATGTAAAAAAATGAGATGAGAACATTCCCTCACACCATATATAAAAATAAATTCAAAGTGGTTTAAAGACCTAAATGCAGACCTGAAACCACAAAACTCCTAGAAAAGCATAGGCAGAGCACTTTTCAACATAAATGGTAGCAGTATTGTTTTGTATCTGTTTCTTAAGGCAAAATACATAAAAGCAAAACTAAACAGATTATACCTATTAAACTTAAAAGCTTTTGCACAGCAAAAGAAACCATCAACAAAATGAAAAGACAACCTACAGAAAAAGAGAAAACATTTGTAAATGATGTGACCAACAAAGGGTTAATATCCAAAATATATAAATAACTCATACCACTCAATAACTAAAATACAAACAACCCAATCAAAAAATGGGCAGAAAAACTGTATAGACATTTCTCCAAAGAAGACATATGGATGGCTAATAGGCACCTGAAAAGACGCTCAACATGGATAATTATCAGAGGAATGCAAGTCAAAACTACAATAGGATATCACCTCATACCTGTCAGAATACCTATCATCAAGCAGCCTACAAATAAAAAATGTTGCAAAGGATGTGGAGAAAAGGGAACCCTTACACACTGTTGGTGGGAATGAAAATTAGAGCAGCTACTATGGAAAGCAGTATGGAGGGTTCCTCAAAATACTAAAACCAGAAATACAATATGATCCAGAAATTCCACTATTGGGTATATACATGGAAAAAAACCTAGAACTTATTTAAAAAGAAACATGCCCCCAATATTCATAGCAGCATTATTTATAATAGTCAAGAAGACATGGAAGCATCCTAAGTGCCCATCAACAGATGAATCAAACAAATGGATAAAGATGTGATATATATTTATATATACATATATAATGCAATATTACCCAGGCATAAAAATGAATAAAATTCTGTGATTTCTAGCAACATGGATGGACCTAGAAAGTATTATGCTTACTGAAATAAGTCAGATAGAGAAAGACAAATATTGTATGATATCACTTACATGTGGAATGTAAAAAGTAATACAAATGAATGCATATGCAAAACAGAAATAGACTCATAGATATAGAAAATAAACTTGTGGTTACCACAGGGGAGACGGAAGGACAGAGGGACAAATTAAGGGTATGGGATTAGCAGATACAAACTACTGTGTACAAAACAGATAAGCAACAAGGGTATACTGTATAGCATAGGGAATTATAGCTATTATCTTGTAATAACTTATAATGGGGTATGACCTGCAAAAATACTCAATCACTATTCTTTACACCTGAAACTATTATAATACAGTAAATCAACTATACTTCAAAAAATAAAAGAAATGTTATTTCAATGGACAAATATACAGGCCAAGGGAAAAAAGCAATACTCACTAGAGAAACACTTGTGAAATTTACAGTCCCAATACACAGGTTCTTTAAAAGCTGAGATTTAATCACAAGGTTATAGAATGCTTCTCTACCCTACATCTTATCATCACATTAACAGTACTCCAGTATAATTGCAAGGGATTAAACTGAAAGAGCTGTAAAAGAGAGTGTTTGTTTGAGAAGAAATACTGAGGGAATCCCAAAGGGAAAAAGAGACAAAAGCCAAGGACATTAGAGGAATTTGAAGTCTCTAACACATTATGGCTACAACAAATGTTAAACACAGTTCACTTCCTAGTGGATTAACATATCTTTTTATACTAAAAACCTATTCAACTTTGTATCTGTGATATCATGTCCAGCTTTCAATAAAAAATTGCAAGGCATGACAAAAGGTAAGAAAAATATACTGTGAAGAAAATAATCATTAGCATAACACCCAAGTATCACATAGATGATGGAATTATCAGAAAGGAAATTTAAAATAACTGTGATTAATATGTTAAAGGCTCAAATGGAAAAAGTCAACAAGAAGCTGAAATGGATAGGTAATGCAGGCAGAGGTTGGTAAACTCTAGAAATAATCAAAAGTAAATGATAGAAATAATAATTTAAAAAAACACTGTAACAGAAATGAAAAATGCTTTATATGGCTTATTAGAAGAATCAACACAGTTGAAGAAAGTATTGATGAGTTTGAAAATACATCCTAAACTGAAATGCAAAGAAAAAAGTGAAAAAAGCAGAACAGGAATCCAAGGGTTTTGAGACAATTGCAAAAGCTATAATTAGAGTATTAAATATATATAACTGGGATACAAGAAACAAGGGAAGATTGAGCAAAAGAAATATTTGAATTAATAATGCAGAAGAGAGTGATTAGACAAAGATGATGGAGTAGGAAGACCCTGGGCTCACCTCCTCTCATGGGCACACCCAAAATTACCACCCTTAAAGGGTGCATACAAAATCTTACATGCTCAGGGACCCAGGGCAGAAGCAGAAATTTGAAGGGATCCTGAGTCTAACCACCTACTGATCTTCAAGTCTCTTGGTGAGGTAGGAGGCAACTGGAGTTCACCCTGGGGACACAGACGCTGCCAGCAGTCATTTTTGGAAGTTCATTCTACCATATGGACACAAGTGCTCACAAAAGACATTTTTGAATCCTACCTCTAGCTTGTTAGCCTCAGGACCCAGTCCTGCCCTCACCCACCAGCCTGTAGGCACCAGAACTGGAAAGCCTCAGGCCAAGTAACTAGTAGGGCAGGGACACAGCCCCCCTACCAGCAGACAGGCTGCCTTAAGAGCCCCTGAGCCCACAGCCACCCTGGATATGGCTGTGTTTGCCAAACAGCCCAGGACAAAGCCCCACAAACCGGGGAGCAGTCATTAGCCCTAGGACCCTTAGGACTCTGCAGTCAGAAATCCTGGGGCACAGCTTCTCCCACCAGTGGGCAGGTATCAGCCCCAGAATACCATGGTCCATGGTCATGCCCACTTTAGGTGGACACCAGCCTCAAGAAAGCAGCAGCCCCACAGTGGCAGGACCCATCCCACTCAGGCCAGCACCAACTCTGAGACACCTTGAGCCCCTCAGCTAGCTACCCCAGGATCTTGCCCCACTCACTAGCAGGCTGACACAAGTTTCAGGACCCTCTAGACACTAGAGCCAGCTGCATCAAGAACCAGACCCACCCACCAGTAGTTCGACACCAGCCCAGGGACCCCTGGCTCCTGCACTTAGAGGCCTCTGGATAAGGTTCTGCTTCCAGTGGTCTGGCACTAGGCCCAGGATCTTGCTTCACCTACCAGTGTGTGGGCTCCATCCCCAGGGTCTCCTGGACACTGATCCTGCCCAATATATCTGGGAACCCCAGCCCTGAAACCACACACTCACCAGAATCAGGTTCTGCCCACCAATGAGTTAACACTAGCCCAGAACCTGCCAAGATTCCACAGCCAGTCACCTCATGACTGGTCCCACCAACCAGTGGCCATCAGCCTTCACACAAAGTGGGTCCTGGAAACAAGTGGATTAGAGGCTAGCCACACCTACCAGAGCACCGATAGTAGTCAACCATCTGCAACAGAAGGACCCACACAGCCCACATGGGTAGTACACCTAGAGAATAAAATTCTGATAAACAAAGGGGAATGTGCTGTTGGGACACAGAACATCTCCTACAAAAAGCCACATTTCCAAAGTCCAGAAAGGTAACCAACCTACTAGGTACATAGAAATAAAAACAGCAAATTGGACCAAATGAGGCAATATAGGAACATGTACCAGACAAAGGAACAAGATAAAACACCAGAAGAACTAAATGAAGTGGAGATAGGCAATCTACTGATAGGGTGCATAATAATGAACAAAGAACTCAGGAGAAGAATAGATGAACAAAGTGAGAAGTTTGGAGTTTTTAAGAAAGAGTTAAAAAGACAGAGGAGAACCAAACAGAGATGAAAATACAATAACTGAAATGAAAAATACACAAAAAAGAATCAACATAGATTAAACATACAGAGGAATGGATAAATAAGGAGGAAGGCAGAAATGGAAATCACTGAAGGTGAACAACAACAACAAAAGACTATAGAATAAAAAGAAATGAGGACAGTTTAAGAGACCTCTAGGACAACATCAAGAGTAATAGCATTCCCATTATAGGGGTCCCAGAAGAAGAATAGAAAAAGAAAGTGGCAGAGTATGTATTTGAAGACATAATATATGAAAAATTCCCTAACCTTGGAATAGAAACAGCCATTAAGGTTCAGGAAGCACAGAGAGTTCCAAACTAGATCAAACCAAAGAGGACCATACCAATACACATTGTAATTAAAATGGCAAAAATTCAAGATAAAGAAAGAATACTAAAAACAACAAGTTATATACAGGGAAAATATCAGCTAATTTTTCAACAGAAACTATGCAGGTCAGGAAGAAATAGCAAGATATATTTAAAGTGATGAAAGGGAATGACTTACAATGAAAATATTCTAACCTCAAGGCTCTCATTCAGATTTGATGGAGAGATTGAAAGTTTTACAGACTAGCAGAAGCTGAAAGAGTTCACCACCAACATACCAGTTTTTCAAGAAATGATAAAGGAATTTTTCTAAGCAGAAAATAAAAGGTCACAATAAGAAACATGAAAATTACAAAAGGAAAAAGCTCATCAGTAAAGGCAAATGTACAGTTAATGTAGTAAATCAACCGATGTACAAAGCTAGTAGGAAGGTTAAAAGACAAATATAGTAAAATCATCTATATGCATGATAATCAGTTAAGAAATGCACAAAACAAATGTATGTAAAATATGACATCAAAAACAGTAAACACGGTCTACCCAAGCAATAGAAATAAAAGCAAGAATAAACAAATGGGACCTAATGAAACTTACAGGCTTCTGCACAACAAAGGAAACCATAAATAAAACGACAACCTACAGAACGGGAGAAAATTTTTGCAAATGAAACTGACAAAGGTTTGATCTTCAGAATATATAAGTGACTCATATGACTTAATAAGAAAAAAACAAACAACCCAAATCAAAAATGGGCAGAAGACTTAAACAAGCAATTCTCCAAGGAAGAAATATAAATGATCAATAGGCACATGAAAAAATGCTCAATATCACTAATTATCAGAGAAATGCAAATCAAAACTACAATGAGGTATCACCTCACACCAGTCAGAATGGCCATCATTCAAAAGTCCACAAATGACAAATGCTAGAGAGGCTGTGGAGAAAAGGGAACCCTCCTTCACTGCTGGTGGGAATGCAGTTTGGTGCAGCCACTGTGGATAACAGTATGGAGATTCCTCAAAAGACTAGGAATAGACTTATCATATAACCCAGGAATCCCACTCCTGGGCATATATCCAGAAGGAACTCTACTTCAAAATGACACCTGCACCCCATTGTTCATAGCAGCACTATTTACAATAGCCAAGACATGGAAACAGCCTAAATGTCCATCAACGGATGACTGGATAAAGAAGTGGTGGTACATTTATACAATGGAATACTATTCAGCCATAAAAATGACAACATAACGCCATTTGCAGCAACATGGATGCTCCTGGAGAATGTCATTCTAAGTGAAGTAAGCCAGAAAGAGAAAGAAAAATACCATATGAGATCGCTCATCTGTGGAATCTAAAAAAATAAAAATAAAATAACATAAATACAAAACAGAAACAGACTCATAGACATAGGATACAAACCTGTGGTTGCCAAGGGGGAGGGTGATGGGAAGGGACAGACTGGGAGTTCAAAATTTGTAGATATTGACAGGCATATGTAGAATAGATAAACAAGATTATATGGTATAGCATAGGGAAATATATACAAGATCTTGTGGTAGCTCACAGCAAAAAAAAATGTGACAATGAATATATGTTTGTTCATGCATAATTGAAAAATTGTGCTCTACACTGGAATTTGACACAACATTGTAGAATAACTATAACTCAATAAAAAATGTTTAAAATGAGGGAAGATTTAGGTAAAACATTGTAAGAGCAGAAAGCTAATTGGAATCTCAATAAAAAAATTAATTGCCATATCCTACAACAATAAAGAGGTCAAAAAAAAAAAAGAAAAAAACAAAAAGCATTAGCCACTAACACTTATACTTGGGTAGAGAGATTATGGGTATATAGTTCTTGACATTTTCAAGAATTTTCATATTTTATAAGATGTGCATTTTTTACTTTTATAACAAGAAAATAAAATTAATGTGATTTTTGAAACAAAACAATACAAAACAACAACAACCAAAACAGTAATCATGAGGGGAGCAGAGTAAAAATCCAAGGTTGTTAAAATGCATTTGAAGTTAAGAGATCAGTAACTTAACTTTAACCATGTATATATATATATAGAGAGAGAGAGATTGCTATATATAGATTGCTGTATATAAACCTCATGAAGACCACAAACCAAAAATCTATAATAGATACAGACACAAAAAAGAGAAAGGAATCTGAACATAATGCTAAAGATCAAATCAGAAGAGAAGAGAACAAAAGAAGAAGAAACAAAATAACTGCAAAAACAACTGGAGAACAATAAAAGATTATAATGAGCACATACCTATCAATAATTACTTTAAGTATAAATGGACTAAATGGTCCATTTAAAGGACATAAAGTGGCAGAATAGATACAAAATAAGATCCATATATACACTGCCTATAAGAGACTCACTTCACATCTAAAGACACATACAGACTGAAAGTGAGGAGATGGAAGAGGTATTCCAAGCTAATGGAAAGAAAAGAAAGCCAGGGTAGCAATACTTACATCAGATGAAATACACTTTAAAACAAAGATTGTAACAAGAGGCAGAGAAGGATATTATATTACATAGTGACCAAGGGATCAAGTCTAGAAGAACAATTGTAAATATATATGCAACCAACATAGGAGTACTTAAATATATAAAGCAAGTATTAAAAGACATAAAGGTAGAAATTGACAGTAACACAGTAATAGTAGAGGACTTTCCCACCCCACTTACATCAAGGAACACATCATTGAGACAGGATTTCAATAAAGAAACACTACCCTTATATGACACATTAGATCAGATGGACTTTTATATATATATAATTCCATCCAAAAGCAGTAGAATGCACATTGTTTTTAAGTACACATGGAATATTCTCCAGAATAGATTACATGCTAGGCCCAACACAAGAATCAGTAAGTTTAAGAAAACTGAAATCATATCAAACATCATTTTTTTTTTCATTGAAGTATAGTCAGTTTACAGTGTTAATTTCTGGTGTACAGCATAGTGATTCTATGCATACATATATATGATACATAGTGATACAGCATATATATATGTATACATATATATTCTTTTCATATTAGTTTTCATTATAGGCTATTTTGGTATACTGAATGTAGTTCCTTGTGCTATACAGTAAGACCTTGTTGTTTATCTATTTTATATATAGTAGTTAATATCTGCGAATTCCAAATAATTTCTGAAAACACTATGAGACTAGAAATCAACTAAAAGAAAAAAAACTGTAAAAAAAACACAAATGTGGATGCTAAACAACATGCTACTAAACAATCAATGAATCAATGGAAAAATCAAAGAAGAAATAAAAAAATCTGGAGACAAATTAAAATGAAAACACAGTGATCCAAAATTTATGGGATGCAGCAAAATAGTTTTAAGAGCAAAGTTTATAATAATATGATCCTACCTCTGGAACTAAGAAAGATATCAAATAAACAACTTAACCTTATAGCTTAATGAAGCAGCAATAGAAGAACAAACAAAACCCAAAGTCAGTAGAAGGAAAACAAAAGTCAGAGCAGAAATAAATGAAATAGAGACTAAGAATACAATATAAAGGCTCAATGAAACTAAGAGCTTGTGTTTTGAAAAGATAAACAAAAATGATAAACAATTAGCCAGACTCATCAATAAAAAAAGAGAGAGTCCACATCAATAAAATCAGAAATGGAAAAGGAGAAGTTACAACTGACAACATAGAAATACAAATAATCATAAGATATTACTACAAACAACTGTATGGGAAAGAAATGGACAACCAAGAAGAAATGGACAAATTCCTAGAAATGTACAATCTTCCAAGACTGACCCAGTAAGAAATAGAAAATATGAACAGATCAATTGCTGGTAATAAATTTGAATCATTCAAAAAAAATACTTCCAAGAAACCAAAGTCCAGGACCAGATGACTTCACAGGCAAATTCTACCAAATATTTAGAGGAGAGTTAACAACTTTCCTTCTCAAATTATTACAAAAAATTGCATAGGAAGGAACACTTTCAAACTCATTCTACAAGACTAGCATCATCCTGATACTAAAAACAGACAAAAATATCACACTAAAAAATTGCAAGCCAATATCACTGATGAACATAGATGCAGAAATCCTCAACAAAATATTAGCAAACCAAATCTAACAATACAATAAAATAATCATAAGCCATGATCAAGTGGGATTTAACTGAAGGGTGTAGGAATGGCTCAATATCCACAAATCAATCAATGTGATACATCACATTAACAAATTAAAGAATAAAAATCATATGATCATCTCAGTAAATGTAGCAAAATCTTTTGACATATTCAATATCCATTTATCATACAAACTCTCCAAAAAGCAGGTATAGAGGGAACATATGTCATCATAATAAAGACCACATATAAGCCCATAGCTAACATCATACTCAATGGTGAAAAGCTAAAAATATTTCCTCTAAGATCAGGAACAAGACAAGGATGCCCACTTTCACCATTTTTATTCAATGTACTATTGGGAGACCTAGCCACAGTAATTGGAGAGGAAAAAGAAATAACAGTCATCTAAATATACATAGAAAAGTCTAAATATGCCAACCAAAAACTACTAGAGCTCACCAGTGAATTCATTAATGTTTCAGGATACAAAATTAATATACAAAAATCAATTTCACTTCTGTACACTAACAATGAACTATCATAAAGAGGAATTTAGGAAACAAGTCCATTTATAATCACATCAAAAAGAATAATATGTCAAGGAATAAATCTATCTAAGGAAGTGAAAGATCTATACTCAGAAAACTATAAGACACTGATGACTGAAATTGAAGACAACACAAACAAGTGGAAAGATATAATATGTTAATGGATTGGAAGCAGTAATATTGTCAAAATGACCATACTACCCAAGGCAATTCAAATTCAAACAATCCCTATCAACATACCAATGATATTTTTTACATAAGTAGAACAAATAATTATAAAATTTGTGTGGAAACACAAAAGAGCCTAAATAATCTGAACAATCTTGAGGAAGGAGAACAGAGCTGGAGGCATCACACTCCCTGACTTCAGACTATACTCCAAAGCTACAGTAATCAAAACAGTATGGTGGTTGTACAAAATAGACACACAAATCAATGCATTTATGTTCAATTAATCCATGACACAGAAGGCAAGTATACACAATGGGGAAAATACACTTCAATAAATGGTGCTGGGAAAACTTGACAGTTACACATAAAACAATAAATTGGAACATTTTCTCATACCATATAAAAATAACTTCAAAATGGTTTAAAGATCTAAGTGTAGGACCAGAAACCATAAAATTGTTGATGAAAACATAGGCATAACTCTCTTTGATATAACTTGTAGCAATGTTTTTTTGGATCTGCCTCCTAAGGCAAAGGAAACAAAAGAAAAAAATAAACAAATGGGACCTAGTTAAACTTAAAAGCTTTATCACATCAAAGGAAACCATCAAGAAAATGAAAAAGAACCTACTGAATGGGAGAAAACATATGAAAATAACATGACCAATAAGGAGTTAATGTCCAAATATATAAACAGCTCACACAACTCAACATAAAGAAAACCCCAAGCAACACAAATAAAAAATGGACAGAAGACCTGAATAGACATTTTTCAAGGATGACGTACAGATGGCCCACAGGCATATAAAAAGATGCTCAACACCACTAATCATTAGAAAAATGCAAATCAAAATCATAATGAGTTATGATCTCACACTTACCAGAATGGCTATTATAAAAATGACAAGACATAATAAGTGCTGATGAGTATGTGGAGAAAAGAGAACCTTGATGCTTTATTGGTGAGAATGTAAATTGATACAGCCAGTATGGGAGAATCAGAAAATTAAAAGTAGAACTAACATGACCCAGCAATTCCACTTCTGAGTATTTTTCCAAAGAAAATGAAAACACTAAATTGAAAAAGAGATATGTGTCCCATTGTTCGTTGAAGCATTACTTATAATAGCCAAGATGTGGAAGTATCCTAAGTGTCTGTTGATAGATGAATGGAGATATATATATATATATATCTGTGTATATATATATATATATATATGCCACATCTCAGCAGTAAAACATAATGATATCTTGCCATTTGTGAAAACATGAATGGACCTTGAGGGTATTATTGTAAGTGAAATAAATCAGACAGAGAAAGACAAATGACATATGATTTCATTTATGTGTACAATCTAAATGGCAAGCAAATGAAGAAACAACAAAACAGAGACTACCTCATAGGTACAGAGGACATAGTGGTTGTTGACTGAGGAAAGGGTAGTGGGGGTTTGGGTGAAATAGGTGAAGTGTATTAAGAGGTACAAACATCCAGTTATAAAATAAATAAGTAACAATGATGTAATGTACAACATAAGAAATATATAATAATAACTTTGTATAGTGGCAGATGGTAACTAGACTTATCATGGAGATCATTTTGTAATGTTTAAAAATACCGAATCACTATGTGGTACATCTGAAACTAATATAATATTGTAAGTTTATACTTCAATAAAGAAAAAAAGAAACTTGAATCTACAGAAAAAAAGCAATAGCATCATAGAAGGAATATGTGAGGGTAAAATAAAAAGTTTTATTTTTTTGTTCTTAATTGACCTAGTTGATAACAGCTTTTACAATCAATTTAGTAATATCAGCAAAGCATTTTTAATGTGTGTATATATAATATATATATATATATATATAAAAATACTTATAGATTTTTATATATAAATGAGATGAATGATGACAATGGCACAAGGGAAGGGAGAGAGTAGTCAGCATTTATTTTTGTTATTGTAAGTTACCTGTACTACCTGTGAAGCAGTATAGTGCTATTTCAAATTGTATTTGGCTTAGTTGTAAATATACATTGCGAACTCTAGGGCAACCAATAAGAGAGGTAAAAAGAAAACAAAAAACTAAAACTGATATGCTAAGAAAGGAGAGAATATGAAATGATATGCCTAATTACAAATACAAGAGGCAGAAAAAGAAAAGCAAAATTAGAACAAAGAAAAAATGCAACAAATAGAAAAGAGTAACAAATATGGTAGATACAAGTCTAGCTACAGCAGTATTTACTTTAAACAACAATGATCTAAATATACCAATTAAAAGAGATTATCAGAGTGGATCATAAAGCAAGATGCAATGCCTCTTGTTTAAAAGAAATACAGCACATATAGATTAAAAATAAATAGATAGTGAAAATGTATCATGGTAATGCTGATCAAAAGAACGTCAGAGTAGGTGTAATAATTTCAAATAGAGCAGAAACTTCAGAGAAAGAAGTTACCAGGGTCATAAAGTGGAGCCTTATAAAATGATAAAGTGGTAAAGAAGACATAACTGTTTGTCATAATAGAATTGTAAGAAATAAATTTCTGTTGTTTATAAGCAACTCCATCTATAGTACTCTGTTATAGCATCCCAACAGATTGACACATATGATTCAGCAACAACACTCCTTGGTATTTGCCCAAAGGAGTTCAAAACTTATTTCCACCTAATAAACTGCACATGGATGTGTATAGCAGCTTTATTTATAATTGCCAAAGTCTTAGAAACAACCAAGATGTTTCTCAGTAGATGAATGGCTAAATAAACTATAGTACATATGCACAATGGAATTTTATTCAGTACCAAACAGAAATGAACTATCAAGTCATTAAAAACACACACATATACAGCAGAAACTTCTGTGCATGTTACTATGTGAAAGAATTCAGTCTGAAAGGCTACATACTGTATGATTCTAACTATATGACATTTTTACAAAGGCAAAACTATGGAGACAGTAAGGAGATCAGTGGTTGACAGGGGTTAGGGGAAGCGAGGGATGAGTAGGTGGAGCACAGAACTTTTAGGGTAGTGAAACTACTCTGAATGATACATGATACTGTAACAGGGGATATGTCATTATACATTTGCCAAAACCCATAGAATGTGCAACACCAGAAATGAGCACTAATGTAAACTAAGCACGTGGGTGAAAATGTTTTGTCAATGCAGGTTCATCAACTGTAACAAATGTACCACTTGGTAAAGAATGTTGATAATGGGGGAGGCTATGCATATGTGGGGGACAGGAAGTATATGGATATCTTTGTATCTTCTGCTAAATTTTCTTGTGAACCTAAAACTGCTATAAAATAAAATCTATTAATATGTTTATTGTAAACTCTAGAACAATCAATACAAAAACTTTAAAAAGAAGTATAATTGAAACATGAAGAGAAGCGATGAAATAATATTAAATGCTCAGTTACAATCAAAGTAGGCAGAAAAAGAAACAAAGAACAAATATAATGCATAGGAAACAGTTACCAACATGGTATATATTAATCCAACCATATCTATAGTCACTTTGAAAGTGAATAATCTAAATATATGAAGCGAAGCAGATTGTCAGTGTGTATACAAAAACAAATCCAATTATATGTCTTCTACTGAAAAGTCTCATTAAGTGTAAAATCACAGATAACCTAGAAGTATAGTGATGGAGAATATAATGTCATGTTACTACTATTTTAAAAAAACTGGAGTAGCTATATTAATTTCAGAAAACATCTAGACTTTCCAACAAGGAATATTATCAGTGATGAAGAAGGACAAGGGGTCAATTCTCCATAGAATTCTGAACATGTATGCACCAAACAACAGAATATCAAAATACATGAGGCAAAAATGATAAATCTGAAAGAAGATAAAGACAAATCCACTATTACACTTGGTGACTTTGATATCTCTCTTTAAGTAATTGATACAGCAGGCCAGCAGAAAATCTGTGATACGTTTGATGACCTTAACAACACTATCAATCAACTTGATCTACTTGATATTTGTATTATACTCTACCCAACAACAGCAGAATACACATTCTTCTTGACCACTCATGGAACATTCACCAGAATAGATTCCATTCTGGTTCATAAGACACACTGTAACAAATATTTTTAAATGTAAATCACAAAGAGTATTTTTAAGATCACAATATAAACTAGAAATTAATAGCATAAAGATAGCATAAAGTCCCTAAATGTTTGAAAATTACAGTACACTCCTAAATAGCCCGCAGGTCAGAGAAAGAGAAATTTAAAAATATTTTGAAATAAATGAGAATGAAACTAAAATATATATCAAAATTTGTGGGATGCAGGAAAACAATGTTTTCATAGAAATGTGTAGTATTATATGCACATAGTAGAAAATAAGAGAAATATAAAATCAGTAATATATCCTTCAACATTAAGAAATTAGTGAAAAAAGTAATTTGAACCTGGACAATGAGAAGAAAAGAAATAACATAAATTTGTACTTAAATCAGTAAAATTGAAAGCAGGAAAAATATAGAAAATCAGTGAAACCAAAAGTTTGTTCTTTGGTAAGAGCAATGTAATTAATAATCCTCTAATCATGCTGAGAAAAATAGAGATAATAAAAATAATCAATATAAGGTATGAAAGAGAAGACATAACTACTCACCCCAAGAACATAAAGAGTGTAATAAAGAAATACTATGAACAACCCCATGTTCACAAATTTGATTCCTTGCATGAAATAGACCAATTCCTTTGAAGACACAAACTACCCAAATCTACAGAAGAAATATATATTCTGCATGGTTCTGTATCTGTTAAAGGAATTTAATCAATGACTAATAACATTCCAAAAAAAGAAAATGCTAGGGTCAGATTATCTCACTCTTGAAATTACTAAACTTTTAAGGAAGAAGCAATTCCATTTCTCTACAATTACTTCCAGAGATAGAACCAGAGTGTGTACATCCTAAGTCATACCTTGAGGCCAGCATTACACTATTCAGCATTACCAAAACCAGAAAAAAAACATTACAAGCAAGGAAAATTACAGACCAGTATCACTCATAAACATAGAGGCAAAAATCCTCAACAAATCATTAACAAATTGAATCAAGCAATGCATAAAAAGACCAAGAGGGATTTATCCCAGATATGCTAGACTGGTTCAACATTCGATAATCAATTGACTGAAGAAGAAAAGCCATGTGGTCCTATCAACAGATGCAGAGAAAGCGTTTGACAAAATCCAACACCTATTCAGAGTAAAAACTTTCAGCAAACAGGACAGAAGAAGAAACTTCTTCAATTTGATAAAGGACAACTCTAAAGAACCAACAGCTCATATCGTGTTTAATGGTGATGGACTGGATTGCCCCTGAGACTGGGAAAGGGAAGGATGTCTTCTCTCACTATTTTCTAACTCAACATTTTACTGGAAGTCTTAGGTAGCACAATAAGATAATAATACATATAGATTGGAAAGGAGGAGATAAAACTATTTACAAGTGACACATTTAACTTGTCTATCTATGTAAAAAGAAACTTCAGGAACTAAAAAGAGGTATATCAAGGTTGTAGGATGCAAGGGCAAAATACAAGTCAATTTATTTTCCTATATTCAAGCAATGAATAATTGGAACTTGAAATTTAAAAATTCAAAATCCCATTTTTTTTGCTTTATTACTTACAGTAGTCATATTATGGAAACAACCTAAGTGCTGTCGACAGATGAGTGGATTAGGGAGTATGATATATATGTATATATATATGTAATGAAATACTCTCAGTCTTATAAAAAAGAAAATAGGAAATCCTGCCATTTGTGACATAATGGATAAACCTGGAGGACATTCTCCTAAGTGAAATAAGCCAGACACAGAAAGACAAATACTGCATGATCTTACTTATCTATGAAATCTATAAAAGTTAAAATCATAGTAACAGAGAGTAGAATGGTGGCTCCCAGATGCTCAGGGGTGGGGGAAATTATGAGATGCTGTCAAGGGGTACAAACTTTCAATCATAAGATGAATAAGTTCTGGAGACTTAATGTACATAATGGTGATTATAGTTAATAATAATGTATACTTGAAATTTGTTAAGAATTTAGATTCAAGTGTACTCACCACAAAAATAAAATGATAACAATGTGAAACAATGGATATGTTGATTAGCTTGATGTGGTAATCTTTTCACAATGTATATGTATACTAAAAATTATATTATACACCTTAAATATATACAACTTTATTTTTCAATTATATCTCAATAAACTTTGGAAGAAAACATGATTATTCCTAATATCCTTTATCCTAATTAATGATTGTTCTGTAATTGATTTGGTATACTGAAAACACCCAACAAAAATGTAAATATAAGCTAAATCACACACACACTATATATATAACACTGTTTAACACTGACATGTTTAAAGTACATTATAGGTAATATATAAATGAATGTATCACAATTCATTTTCACTTGCGTCTGTTAATGAATGTGCTAATAACATAATGGGTTTTATTTTTCTCATAGATAATATAGATAATAATAGATATACCTCTCAGATAATAAATGAAGTAATAAAAGGCAACTGCATATATGCCCTCATAGATTTTATGTATCACTAAAATCTCTTTGTAGGAATGAAAGCCTAATTTTTAAAAAATGCATGAAGTGGTCTGGTAAAAATCCAGCAAAGAAGGGTGGGGAGTATGGGATTCAAAGGGCTCATACCACATACAATAGTCTTCAAATATAAAAAATTTTAAAACAGTATGTTGCTAACAGCAGTGAACCCAAGTGCCCAGTTCTTCTAAATAACATGCTCTAAAAAATGGAACCAGGGATCCTTGAATAAATGGCTGATTCTAGAGCTGGATGAAGGAATATATTGGTGAACCTGAAGAATCTTAACAGCGCTCAAAAATAAGGAAGTCTTCAAAATCCAAAAGCATAGGAGCATGTCAAAAGGACACAGGAACCAACCTGAAATAGCTCCCATTGGTTAAAACTGGAACAATTTGAGCAACAAAATAAAGTAGTATTGGATTATAAACCAACGCATAAATAAATATAGAGGAGTCTGAACTGATATAAATGAATTATTGAATAAATAAACAGGGAAGAAGAGACAAATCTTCCCTACAGGAGAATTCCAAATAATATAGATTTGGAATCTAGATAGTCCATTCATCAAGAAGGTGGAGCTTAAACCTTCTCCCCAGCCACCATCATCACTGAGGTGGACTGAAATTAGTGACTCATTTCCAGAGTAGAATATGGAAAAGGCAAAATTAGTAACTACAGTGGAGAAATATGATGTAACCAAGTGCTCAAAGTTAACATCACCAATGATAATTCACATGGATAATTTGTCTGGTTACTCCTAAATATGACAGGATGAGGACATTTCACCTCCATGGTACTCTTCCCCAAAACCCATTAACACCAGCCTAATCTTAAAAAATAAATCAGACAAATCCAAATTAAGGGATATTCTACAAAATATCAGTACTCCTCAAAACCATCAGGGTCATGATAAATAAGGAAAGACTGAAGAAACTGTCACAGATCAAAGGAGATTAAGGAGACATAATGATCCAGTAAAATGTGGTATCCTGAATAATATTTTAGAATAAGAAATACATTAGGTAGTAACAAAGGAAACTGAATAAAGCATGGATTTTGGGTAATTGTAATGGACCAATGTTAATTTCTTAGTTTTGACAAATTGTGTATGTAGCATTTTCTAAAATGGGGACATAGAGTAAAGATACAGAATCTATAAAATTCTTTGCAATTTTTCTATACATTTAAAAATTTCCAAACTAAAACACTAAAACATTTATTTAAAAAATACTACATTGTTCAACTCCCTCTATTCCTGCACCTGCTCTCTTTCTCTCTCTTCTGTCATATACACATACGCATACACGTGAACAGACACATGCATGTGCACATACTACTTTTGCTGACTAGTCTGCCTGTTTCTAATCCCTGACGCTATACGAAAACTCATAAGTGTTATGAAAATGTCAAACTAGCTGTTTGCATTGTTAATCCAAATAACAGCTGACTGCCTTAGTCCATTCTTTAACATTTCAACTAGCTCTTTTGGTGTAGGGTAGCACCTTAAAAGTTTTTATGAAGATATCTCACAAAAGAATTTTTATATTCAAGTTGTAGTCAAGTAATGTTTGATTTTCTTTAAATTATGACAGTTTCTACAGAAGTTATTATAATTAAAGCTAAAATGTAAGGCTTACAAAACTAAAATAATGTTAATTGCTAATTTGGATAGCGTGCCATAACTTAACTCTTTGACAGGCTGGATTGCTTTGAATCTTCATATATTAGTGGGGTATTTAATTAGAATTTTAAAGAAAGAAACTAGAAAGAGAAATCTTTGTAGTAAACATGTATTAAAAGATGAAATGTAAAAATCAGTTTTTGTTTTTGATAGGTATTTGAAGGTACTGAGGATTGAGGACCTTTGCTTATTAAAGAAAAAGTGTCACAACTTGGTCCTGATGGAAGTCATTTCTGCAATTAACAACTAGAATTTGACTTTTAATGGATTGGCCTCTCCTGTAAAAATGGCATTGACCACTTTCCTCAGACCAGCAGCCAGACCTCGAATTAATACTAATTATGTTGGTGATTTGGGGAGATTAGACAAAGTTCACTAGGAGTAGAAGACAGACCACTGACTCATTTCACTTTGGCTCCTAAGTAGCCCCCAAATGGTAATGACCCACAGTCCCTGCTTCCCTGGCTGAGATTTGATTTAGTGACCTTGAAAAAGCAAAAGACTGTTATCTCCATTTAGTAATTCCCACTCAGCTGTCCCAGTGACTTGTTTCATGCTAAATTTAAGCATGCTGAGAATCTGTTCACACAGAGTTAAGCTAGAAGGAATGTGGCTGAAGTCTTATATGACTATTTAATCAAGGGTCAGATACTTTTACTCTTCAGTTACTTCACATTATGCTACAGAAACAGAATTTGGACATGTTCTTGATGAATCATATTGAATCATATTGCTTTAGTTAAATTAAGTCCTATCATTCCTTTGTATATGAAAGCAGTATGCCAAATATTGGGTATATGAACATTTTATTAGATAAGGGCAATATTCTCTCTCCATTTTCCTGTAATGTACATCCCCATGGAGGGAGGAGGGAGATCACAATTATTTGTGCTTCAGTTTTTTTTTTAATGACATTATCAGTCAGTGTAGAACAATGATGTCAGCAATTTAACAGACTTTTGCTTCACCAAATAAACTCAATAGTTGTGAACTTAAGTACTCATAGCTACCACTTCAGAGAATGTGATCCTTATTCTGAATTCTATTGACAAGTTCCATGCAGAGGAACTCAGGTCTTCATTACTGGTAACTGAAGTCTTTTCTGGAAAAAAAAAAAAAGGTTTTGGAAGCTACCACTTCTGATATCTACCTCAAATAACTGACATTTGGAGAACACAAAATGGTGACAGCAACTTTGAAATATATTCAGCAATTTATTGAAATGTTTCTTTTGAATGAAGAGCTCAACCAATCTCCTCATCCCAGTAAGCTGTTTAGTTTCATTCATTTTCATCAGCTTTAAAGCATCTAAATGGTACTTAGTACTAATACCCATCTCCAGCTGCTGCTGCAGATGAGAAGGTTTTTTTTTTTCCCCAATTGCCATTATTTTTACTTATTCCCCACCCACCCGGAATCCTGATATGCAGATTTTTGTATGAGGGATGAGATTTCTTTGGTGGGGAAGAATGTGGCAAGATTTTGACTAGATTTTTTTTAACTCTCTATCACAAAAGACATTTTATATGAATCTTAACTCTAATCCTGTTTTTGAAAGGCATAGCAAAGCTAATTGAATATGGAGCCAGCCAAGAAATATGTTCAAAGGCCTATATCTCTGTTCAATAATGCTTCAATCTGTCTAAAAATAAAGCAATAGGAAGTTGTAGGCTGGGGACATTCTTAATCTGTGCATGGGACTTGAAACAACAGAAGCAAGAAATGATTCAAATAGCAAAACAATGGCATGTTTCAAAATGCTTTGCACTTTGTAGCTCAAACTACTCTCCTTCACTTCATGTCTTGCACGTTCTATCACTCATTTCCCCTGTTCTATTAAACGTTTGTAAAATCAGTCTGAATTGAGAAAATTAAATTTTGATGGGGAAAAAAACATCATATTTATCTCCCCCCATGCCAATATGTGTGAGCAATTTATTTCTTTACACACACACACATACACACACACTGATTTATGAACCATATATTAACCCTTAATGAATATTCAAGATAACTAATAGTATTTGCTTTCTAGCTCAAAATATTTTTTAGTATTTAAAGGCTAAGTTCAATTTAATAAAATTTAGTGTGATTTGTGACATACTGAAAATTTGGTGTGATTTATGACATTTTCCCTGCCTATCTACCCTGCTTCTCCTACCCCTACTGCCACCATTAACTTTTTCAAATACCTTTACACAATAGTTAATACCCACAATTAGAGTTCAATTTACATGAGTATAGTTACTAATCTAAGTTGGATCATCGCCTCTAGATGATCCTTACTAAGATAACAGACATTATTAGGAATGGAGCAGCAGAGGTTAAGATCCTGATTGAATGGTGACTTTTGCTGGAGAAGGGGAAGAGGAAAAGGTTTTGAATTTGAGGTTTTATTGGGGTTGGACACATAGGTATGATTGTGAAGACCATACAGAGCAAGCTGTGGCAATGAATGCTTTAAGCTTTCCAAAAGCACATCAAAATTTCATTCTAAGATAGCTCTTGAGAGGGAAAATATTCATTAGCAAAGTGCTCAGGTCTTGAAAGTACTAGTCAGAGTGAAACAAACAAACAAAAACTACTCTCTCTGTCTCTTTCCCTGTCTCTGATGCTTTATGTGTATATATATATATATATATATATATATATATATATATATATACATCTCTCTCTATATATATATATATATACACATAAAGCATCTATATATATATATATAGAGAGAGAGAGAGACAGAGAGACAGAGAGAGATTTCTCCTCTCTTTTTCTGTGAGTATATGTCTATTGTGTGCATGTGTATATGCATACATATATATTTCTCTTGACTATAGTGTTTGACTATAGTAGCACCTTACATCTACTACTGCTGTTTCTCTTGCACTAGCCTGTGAATTAGGCATAGGAGGTCTAATTACACCTTTTTAAAAAAAAGTTTCCTTGATATTTAAAAAATGTGGTAAGCAGATCACAGGGGAGATTAATTGCCCTTTTCAAAGTCATACAGCTAGTTAATGGTACAGCCAGTACTAAACCCAACTTCTGAATATATCTCGGTAGTTTTCAAACTGTGCTCCAAGGATTCCTAGGGTTTCTGGGAAATTTTAGTGGTTGCTGTGAGAAAAAGGGAACAAGAGACAATCGGTGGATCTGAATATATCTTACTTTATCTTTCTGTACTTATCTCTCTTTATTTGTTTTAACTTGGCTCCCTTCCTGTTTCTCTCTGAGAGCTGCCTCACCCTCATCCCTGTTTAAACTCAATTTGGCCTCCATTGTCCAGAAAAGTGAGGCCACAGCTGAAATGCAAAGAAAAAAAATAATACCTGACATTGAACTTCCAAGGTCCTAGGTCCTAGCATAAACCTTGTATTTGCAAGAGTACTTGGCTAGCCATCTCTCCTGTCCTAGAAGGAGGAAAAAAGAACTCTCTGGGCTATAGAAAAGGCAATAAGAATTTGGAGAGAATTTAAAGTTGGAAATAACATGGGAACCCTGTCTAAGATTTGGTGAAGTAGGGAATCCTTTAAGTTTGGATTTCCCCATGAGAAAATATTTGAACCTCTATCTCTGGTGAAACAGAGGCTCATGAAAGGCTCATGCAAGGTTCATGGAAAATCACTCCTTCGAAGACATCATGTTATAAGAATTGATAGTATGACATGTTGAACAATTGGAGTACCAGAGAGAGTTCCTTGGATTTCGAAGCTCTGGAGTGGCTAAATATGCAAATTTCCCATGGTCCCTGGGAGTCAGGTGCAGTAATTAGCTGAGGAAGCGAGAAAGCCAGCTGACATACAGGGGCTCTTTGGATGGTATGAGAGAATGTTACAGCAGAGACCAAGAGTGAATAATCCAGTAGGGAGTCAGATAAGGACACCATTACATCAAAATGATGCTAGCAAGCCAAGAAATGTAACCCAGTATTATAAGTAGTTGCATTTCAGAAAAACAAGACAAATCAAGATCAAGAGTAAGGTCGATGCGGCATTTGTATGAGCTAACTTGTAAACTTAGAATATACCACAGGGAGAAGGGGCAACAGGGTTATCATGAATTTGATCACATTTAAATTAAGATGACTGAGAAAAATAATAAAAGTGACTGAGTTTGTCTGAAAGTAAATTGATAACTGTTTCTGCCTCAAACAAAATGGAGGCTCCAGTAGAAATCCATTTTAATTTTTGAAAATATCTAAGTTGCACACTTACACACTTAAGTTCATGTTACTGTGAAATTTAAACATGGCATTAATATATCAGCTTACCATATGAGATTTTATTTTAACAGAGAATAGCATCCAGTAAAAAAAGAAGAAGAAAAGAAAACAGATTTGAATCTTCATCAGATTGACAATCTGCCTCCTAATGGGTAAAACACATTAGTGGGAAAATGGGCACATCAACTTCTAACAGTGCATGCACGTTTTCCTCAGCATCACAAGGATGGCAGAAGGTTACTAAGCTTTTGGGCTGGAAGGATTTAATGTTAAAATAAAGAAGGCCTTAAAAGTAACCTAGACTCATAGCTTTCTGTAATATTAAAGCTGGATGTACCTTACGGACATCGTCTCCATTTTACGGTGAGAAAACTGAGATCACTGAGGTCAAGATCAGGGAGATTACTTGGCCTCCTTAACCCTGTGCTCTGGTTTTACAGCTATCAATAGTGAAGGACTTTAGTTGAGTTTTAGGAAATGTCTGGCATGGATTATACTCATGTTAAAAAATAAACAAAAAAGTAAGAAAAATAATATCCCATGGGATTATCATTATTTTGAAATATCATAAAAAGTAAGTGGATAATTGGATATAAAGTATTTTGAAAACTGTTAATTACTATACAAGTGTGAAGAATCTCTATTAATGCCACTAATGAAGTCATATGGTGACTGTAGGCACCATAGTACCTAGGTTAGAATCTCTTAGATACAAAAAATAATCTTTTTATCTGAGTTAATGGTGCAAGGTGAAAATGAAATGATTCCTTTAACATAAGGGGGGCAGCTATTTTAAACACTGCAGCATGGCTTTGACTACCTTCTTCATCAGCTTAGCTTGCGTGAAATCCACAAACATTATTAGTGGCCATAAAATTACCAAGCCTTTCTCGGAACTGACTATAGAATTGGCCTCTGTGACCTTCATCAGTCCTGCAGCCTGCTTCACATTGACCACAGCGATAGTAATTTTTTTTATTATATCCAAATTTGTCAGCCATTAATTTCAAATGACACTTTGATTTTCATGTTACTGCACAAAACTAAAAGGAGAGCCTGACAAGATTTTATTACCCTCTTTGTAACTTTGAAGATGTCAATCAAATCTTTTATAACTCTTCTTTGCCAGCAACATTCCTATGTTCTACAATAACAATATATTCTATATGGTCAAAAAAGTCACTAAAGGCTACTTGTTTTACTTTTACTAGCTGTCCATCCAATTGATTTGTATATTTGCTTTTTTTGTCTTTGTTTTGTTTTTCAAATAGAATAATCACTTTTATTATAATGATTTTGGTATGTCTAAGGATAAACACGCACACATACAAAAAAACACAAATTAAACAACATACCTATAAAAAAACCTGTTCTTTCTAACAAATGGCTTTTCTCCATTTGTGTACAGATATTACCACTATGCATTTATTTCACAGTAGCAGCTTGCTGAGAACTGTACCGGATTGGCCCTGACTTTGCCTTGCAGGTGTTAACAGAGGTCCTCAGAACACCATAACCACCTCCTGATTTTGATGATATTGCAACTCCGTGGTAGTGTAAGGTGTACAACTTCAGGACTTGCTTGATCTGCACCTTTTCCCCCTTTAGGGTCCTTATCTATCATATTGTAAAACACCTTTGTATCGTGCACCTTACATTACCTGTCCTCAGGCCTATCTTGAGACTTGCTCAAAACCTCACTGCTTTTAAGACACTGATTTAGCCTGTAGTGTATCCTGGACCAAACTTAAAAGTAATATTTCATATGGCAGCTTTCCTAAGCTTTAAAGGGGGAAATTACAGCTTGTCCAGGAATCTGCTGCTTCACTAATTTTGAATTCAGAGGAAATATTTATTTTCTATGTACCATATTGATTGCATCAGCAAGTGTCTCACCATGACATTTAAATATTTTTTAGAAGATGTATTATTGTAAAAATAAAACCAGACAAAACCAAAAAACCAAAAAACCTATCACTCTCTTCTCTCTGAGAGATCCTTAGATTCAGGGATGCTATAGACACTGTATCAAGAATTCATTATGTCATTTTATAAGTATCCTCAGAATACCTTCAAGAATAAGACTTACTGGGTGACTGGTGAGGTAGGAATGCATGTTAATCCCCATCCTTGACAATGCAGGACAAACCTGGTAAAATCACACTTGTTAAATAAAGCAGGTACATCTTGGGTGAAGTGTACATTTCTAAATCTCAAAGTTGATTTCTAAGCATGTGAAATCAAAGTGCTAAATGTGCTCTTTATTATTCCCTATAGGTGTAGTGAATATGAATTCCTATCCTCATGGGAGAGATAAGAAAATGGCAGCTAAGTGATCAAATGTCTAAATATCAGTGGTAGAGACAGAGTTCAAAGCCATTTCCATTTCTCCACTTTTATATCATCATTTTCTAACCTGGCTTTCACACACCCTGATCACTTTGCAAAACCATTCTTACTGAGGTCAACAATATCCATATCCTCTAAACCAAAGAACAATTATCAGTCCTCAACTTAACCTATCTTCTCAAAATATTTTCTTCTTTTGGCTGCCATGATTCCACACTCACCTAGAAATATCTTGCTTCTCTGTCTACTTATTAATGTCATTTAGAGAGTCCAACTCCTCGAGGATTTCCAAAGAATGGTGAACTCTTCAAGTTACATTTCAACATTCTTTTGAAATATCATTATGACCTCACTATTAATGAATAATCACTCAATCTTCCGTATATTATGGCCATTTAAAGATCTCAATCTTTCTCTGAATGATTATCGTGGTGAAATTGATTTGAATAGGCCTTGGTTTGCAATTGAATTTGGGTTACAATTGCCTTTGTTAAATCCATTCAAGATGCCAGATATTATGTTCTAACTCAGGTCTCATGGCATAAGGGAAATTGAGCGTTGTCTACGAATCGGTGATCTTTAATTTCAAGTTTAACTTAATAAGAAATTGGAGCTATATTCTTTCCTTGTACCTTCAAGTACATATCGCCCATTCTGATTCAGTTTACTTCTTGGTCAATAGAGCAAATTCAGGCAAATGCAAGCTAAGTTCACCAAATTCTATGAAAATGGTCAAATCTGAATTACTGTTGGGAATCTTTTATATAGAGTTCCTCTACTGAAGTCTGATATGTGAGCTCCATTTTTTTTTCAGATTTATCAGCCCATTCTAATTATATTCTTAGACTAGATCACTTCGGGAAGTGTCCCAGAAGTTAGATTAAGAGAAATTGGTGAACATAGAGAAAAACTCACAAGAAGTTATAGACCCAGATTTTGAAGCAGCAAACTAGCTGCATCTAAATTATTCTACCTTTATTTTCAAGAAAAATCATATTGTAGAAATTAATTATTTTGTAGTCAACATGTTCTATCTGACATTACTATGACTTTAATCAGTGTGTGAAAATCATTGAAACTGTAAATCCTGTCTTTGCTGTCATGCAAATTTGTAATGACCCAATTGAAAATCACATTTTAAAAGTCTTGATTTTTTAATTTAAAAATTTTGTCAACCAGTATGAAAAATCAGTAACAGAATCTTTAGAAGTCTCATGGGAAAATCTGGCATAGCTTATTTTTAAGAGAGTTGTATTTTATTGTAAATGTTGGTCCTTTGTACACAGCCTAACATATGTCGCCAAAATGTGTTATCTCCCTAGGTAACTCTTCAGTAAAATCTGTCATGCTTTATGAGAGTCTTGACTATTTTACTTTAAATTTTATTTTAACATCTAATCCTGAATTTGGGGTATTTTATGCACTTGTATGTAATCATAGACATTTTCTATGTGATATTTTGTATTCTAAAATTTAGAACACCAAGTCTTACTTACATATTTTATGTCTCTTATTATATACTCATTATTTAAAAAATTGGAACATATTTGATATATAACTGAATATAAGGTATACAACATTTTGATTTGATACATTTAAAAATTGTAATTTGATTGCCATTGTAGTGATAGCTAGCACCTTTATCACATTACATAATTATTATTCTTTTTTTGTGGTTGTAATATTTAAGATCTCATCTCTTTGCAATTTTGATAATTATAATACAGTATTGTTGCCTATATTCACTATACTGTGCATTAGTTCTCTAGAACTTATTTACTAGTCATTGTAAGTTTGTACCCTTAAACAACATGTTTCCCATTCCCTCACCCTCTAGCCCATCATTTTATACTGTTTTTGTGAATTTGGCTTTTTAGATTTCAGATATAAGTGATATCATATAGTATTTGTCTTTGTCTGTCTGAATTATCTCACTTAGCATAATGTCTTCAAGGTCCATCCATGTTGATGCAAATGGCAGGATTTCCTTCTTTCAGAGGGCTAAATAATATGCCATTGTATATACGTACCACATCTTCTTTATCCATTCATTTGTTGATGGCACTTAGGTTGATTCCATATCTTGCCTATAATGAATAATACTGCAGTAAATATGGGAATGCAGACATCTCTCTGATATCCTGTTTTCATTTTCCTTGGGTATATACTGAGAAGTAGAATTGCTGGATCATATAGTAGTTCTATTTTTAATTTTTTGAGGAACCTTCATATTGTTTTCCATAGTAGATAAGCCAATTTACATTCCAACCAACAGTGTACAAGGGTTCCTTTTTCTCCACATCCTCATCAATACTTGTTATCCTTTGTTTTGATGATAATTCTAACAAGTATGAGGTGATAGCTCACTGTAGTTTTGATCTACATTTCCATGATTAGTGATGTTGAGCATCTTTTCATGTACCTATTGACCATTTGGATGTCTTTCCTGAAAAAATATTTATTTAGCTCCTGTGCCTATTTTTAACAGATTTTTTTGTTATTGAAAAAATTTTATCATTCACTATTTTCCCTTGATATTCTGGTTCATCATTATTACTTATTTTTCCTCTCTTCTTCTTGGATCCATAGTGTTTTATTTGTTTGTTTTGTTTTGGCCATTTGGTTTAAAGATAGTTTTGAACAGTATGAACTTTGGAGTTCAATGGAATATTGGTTAAAATCGTAGGCATGGAGTCAGACAGAAAAGTTTAAATCCTTCTCTGCTAGTTACCAGCTATGTTATCTGAAGCAAGTTATGTAAACATTCTGAGCTTCAATTTTCACATCTGTAAAATGGATATTACAATGCTCAGTTTATAGATACATGTTCTCAATTAGAAGAGTCAATTTTGTATCTTTCACTTAGCATAATGCTTGGCACATAACAAACATATGATACATAGTAGCTGCTATTGTTATTAATATTGCTATTATTAAAACAAGTATTGGGGCAAAATATGGAATTCACATTAATGAAGTATCATCTTAAATTATTAAAATTTAATGCAATAAACACTAATATAGCTAAGTTAGTCAGTGAAACTTTATTTGTTTACCAAATAAATACTACTTTCAAAGTTTCCATGTAATATTGGTGTATTAAGATGTAGAAATCTTAACCCCTGTGCTCATCTTTACTACAAAATAACATTTATTGAAGTCTTAGACTTTAAGAGGACCTGAAAAAGATGGTGAAATGTTCCAAGTTTTGGAAACTTTGCCTATTTACCCTCATTTTAACTGTTCATTTATATTTGATCCTTTAGGATCAGTAAGGTTTTTGTTAGAAATATTTTAGTTTTAAGTAACAGAAATCTCAACACATAGTGCGTTAAGGAAAAAGAAGGAGAGAGAGAGAGAGATGGAAAGGAATATCTGGGTTGCTTAACAACTGAAAAGTCCAAAGTAGAGCTGCCTTCAAGAACAGCTATATTTAGGGTGTTATCAAAACTCAGTTCATCTATATGTTATGATTCTTCCTTCAGCTGGGTTGGCTTCATACTCAAGCTCTATGAAGTCAGAAGGTAGTGAGATAGTGACCCTGCAGTGCATACATCATCTCAGGTTTCTATCTGAGCCAAAAAGAATAACAGCCTCTTTCCCAGAAATCCAGCAAAGGTTTAACTGCATATTATTTTCTTTAGTAGGACAAATACCTATGCTTAAAAGAATCACTGAGAGCTGAGAAACGGTTTAGGCTAATCAGGGTACAACCTTGGAGGTTTGGGGTGGTCTCAATCTTATGCAGACCATATGGATTGAGAACAAAGAAGATATTTCTCAAAGGAAATACTAAGTGCTTGTTTTAGCAAAATGATATTGGGCAAAAAATAGATCTCTACTTCAAAGTAAGATTTTTCAAGCTGAAGTGTTTAAAAATATATACCCAAAGATGACTTAAGCACCTAATGATCATATGGTTAGAATACTTTCTCTCTTCCACCACAAAAAACTGATCGACAGCTTGATTTGATTTGGCCAATATGATTTGGTCAACTATCACATGGAATCACAGAATATTCTCTTTATCAATTTTTCTGGAGTATTGTATTTGAAACTGTGCCTAATGCACATTGTTGACAGAGGTCGATTATTTATTTGCAAGTTACAAATGCCTGATGAATTTAAAGTTAGTATCAGAAAAATAAATAAAGTTATTATTACCTATATCTTTTTCCAAGTATTACTCAGGGCCGAAAAAATTAAATAATCAAGCTACATAATTTGAATTTTCATATCTCAAATCATACATTTGGTAAAAGTAGTAAACTGTCAGAACTATGTTTTTTAAGTCAGAAGCATAATAACAGAGTACCAAGTGAAAAGTTGAAACAATAAGAGGGTGATAACAGGGTTTGAAATTTTGGACTATTAGCTTGAACTGAAATTCTAAAACTGGTGTTGGCACAAAAACCATTTGTACTTTGTTATCTTCCAAGCCTCGCTCTTTCATGAACCTATTGGTTTGGGGTGTGAATCATTCATCTTTTAAAAGCTTTTGAAAATGAAGTTGGTTTTTTTCAAAAAATTCTATTTCATTCCATAAATGTGTTTATCTTTAAAAGCTGTTCATCAAATTGCAACTTCTTTTAAATTTAACCATGGTCAGTGCTTTAGTAACTACAGAAAAGAAGATCAGGTACACGTGGAAGATTCAAAATGCCCTAAGTTGTGCTATATGGAAAAACTATGAAAAGACAAAATAGTCATTAATAAGGTTAATTAACATTAAAAAACTGACAAGTTGTTAATGGAATAAGAAAATGTATCAAAAACAGTATCTTTTTGTGTAACTCAGTTTTATCTTCATTCTTCTACTGCTCTTGCATTTCACAACTCAGGTTAAACCACAGACAAAAATTAGTAGATAGAGTACTAATGGTAGACCCTCTACACCCATCAGAAAACTATCACATATGGGCTTATGAAATTCATAAATTGAGTTTTTATTTTTAAGATATCTCACAAATTCCACAACCAACTACTACTATCTTCATTTTCTTTTCTAGAAAGGTGATATAATAGAAAAAAATCCCAGGTCCAATGATAACTTGATTCTTACAGGAGAGAATTAAGGAGATAGACCAGGCAATTTGTTGATACTAACACAGTAGAGTTGTTGGCCTAGGGGTAAGGATAAAGAGATAGCCTCATGTTCTTGTTCTCAACTAGGAAGTCTAGTTTGAGAAGGCCATGAAAAGAGGATCAAGAAAGTCATGAATAGCTTGCAATCCAAGGAGAACAGTTTAGCCGAGGTGAGGGTTTGGTTAATGCACCAAAACTAGAGGTTTAACTTAGAAAGCAATAACTGTCAGGGTAAAGAGATGGAAATTTAAAGAGCAGTAAGCCTATCAGTGATAATGGAAGAGTTTAGTAACAAATCTGGTGCATGTTCCCCATTTTGAAAATTGGCAGGTCTATACTTATCCTCGGGTCAGAATTCTAGGAAGCTTATCTACTGGGAACATAAGTGTAAATTGGAAACAAAAATAGTTTCTAATAATAAAATCTATATTATAAAGATCCTGAATTTTACTGTTTGGGAGAAGCAGAGCCACTTCTCAGCAAGATAGATAGATAGGTAGGAAGGTAGGTAGATAGATAGACAGACATACAGACAGACAGACAGATAGAGATCAATAGATAAAATTAGTGAAACAGGCTGTGAATTATGGCAACAGAACATACCATCGGCTTTGAGACATGATTTTCTTAACCTTCATTGGAGGCCTGTGAGGATAAAGAGGAATTTGAAGACAAACCTTTAGTCCTTCATCAATTTTACCCAGTGTTATTACCTTCTTTCTATTCTGTTTGACCCTTCACTCTCTCCACTTTACTTATTATTTCCTATTCATCTTCAGGACTTTTGTCCTCTTATCTGCCCAGCACTTAGCATCTTTTTTTCTTACAGGTTTTCCTCTTCCTATCTGTTCCTTTCTACCTGAAATTGTATATCAAATGTCTATGTATTGATACCCAACTCTATAGCTCCAGAATTCTCCTTTTTCTCTCCAGAAATAAAGTTTCCAAAGGAAGGCAAATTTGGAAAGCCCAAATGAACAATGACTACAAGTCCCAGAGCAGATATTTGATAATCAGATCAGTGATGTAACATGTACTAAGTTTTAAATCAACATGTTAAATATTTTCTGTTTTAACTTTTTCTGCATGCTGCCTATAATTACAAAATATTCACAAATTAGGATTTTTAGAAGCTATATCTTGGTAATCAAAATGTGAAATGTTCAATCAAAGACTGATCCTTTGATAATATGTAAATTCATACATTGTCTAGATAAGAAGTGCAGAAGATCACAGTTATATTTTATGGCCCATAAAGAACAACTGATAAAAGTGAGTGATGAAAGATTTATGTATGTAGCAATATGGTGGACTACATGTTTTGGAAAATATGTCCTTTTAAAAATAACCAGAAATGTTGGGTAAAAATTATTTTTAAAAAGTTAAATGTATTATACAAATGTCAGGAAACTAAAGGGCATCATTAGAGGGTAAAAATACTGAGAAAGCATGAATCACCAAAACTACACTGAAGCCACGCAACATTCTTATGTCATCTATCAAGTTTTGGTTTTAATGTATCAGAAGCAAAGAAGAGACAGAGCGCAGGACCCAAGCAAGGAAGGAAGCTGAACTGAGGGTCTCATATAAAGAAGGTATATCTAAAGAGCCACACCCTCAGCTTAATTATAAGAGAAATATCTTTCCTCACTGAAATAAACAGTTAAAACACCTACTTACCTTGAACTTGGCTTTTTGAAGAAAAAAGAAAACATGTTCTGAGGACTCTCAAAGACAAAATAGCCCTCATGTAAATTTAAGGCTTGCATTATAGTGTCTCTAGGGCCTTCAAAAGTCAAAGATAAGAAATAAGAATGATGTAAAAAAAAATGGTGGACTAGGAAGCTCAAGGACCTTGTTCCACAATGAAAACATCAAAAAATAATCAAACTGGATAAAATAACCTTATAGGAACTTTGATAGTCAAAAGTCTACAACACCAAGAAACCGCCCAATTAAGAAAAACCCACATTAGTAATGGCAGGAAATTTAATGGCATTTTTACTCACCCATGCCCCAAACTCTCCTTAGCATGGTAAAGTTTTTTTCAGGTGGAGGCAGTAACTCAGTTCCCAGTTTACTCCTTCAAAATGAGGGGAGTAGAATAGATCTTATATTCAATATTCTAAACAGTGTGAGGAATACATGAAGGCATTATCCGTGTTTCATCTAACTCAGGTATCAGGTGGAGAGATGCAGCAGGCAAGTCTCAGGAAATCTACAGGTAAAATAAGACCCACAGATGCTTGGGGCAAAAGATTGCAGATGGAAACATACAACAGACCAACCAAGGAACTCAGTAAAAGCCAGAGGAAGACTATTTGGGAAATTAAACATTTAAAAGAAACCATGTGATCCTGAGGGGGGAAAAAATCACACACAAACCCAAACAAAATGCACGCTCAGAAAAGTCCTCAGAGGATTTATACAATTCCTCTTCTGTCTGACTGCAAGGAATCAGACCACATTAAGCTAATTAGTGAAGAACTGTCTCAGCACAGAGCCAGTCCACAAAGACTGAGAGAAGCAGCTGTATTTTTAATGCCCAATTTTCAACAACAATAAAAAAACAAAAGGCATACAAAGAAATAGGAAATATAGCCCATTCAAAGGAAGAAAATATATTGGCATACATCTTCCCTAAAGAAGCACAGGGATCAAATTTAATAGGTAGAAGCTCTAAAACAACTGTCTTAAATATGTTCAAAGAGCTAAAGAAAAATACAAAGAATGAAAGGAAATCAGGAAAATGATTTATGAGCAAAATGAAAATATTTAAAAAGATATAGAAATTATAAAAAGGAACTGAAGAGAAATTATGGAACTAAAAAATTACATAATCGAATTAAAAATTCACTAGAGGTTCAACAGCAGACTCAAACAGGCAGAAGAAAGAATCAGCAAACTTGAAGATGGATTATTTGAAATTATTGAGCCTGAGAAACCAAAAAAAAAAAGAAGAAGAATAAGAAGAAAAGTAAGCAAAGTTTAAGAGACTTATGGGATACCATTAAGCAGACCAGAACATATAAAAAGCTCACACAACTCAATAACAAGAACAACAACAAAAGAAACCCAATTTTAAAATTGGTATACATTTATCCAAAGAAGATATACTAGTAGCCAATCAGCACATGAAATGATCTTCAACATCACTTATTGTTAGAAAAGTGTATATCAAACACCTAATGAGATACCACTTCACACTCATTATAATGGCTATTAAATAAAATATTATTTCCTTCTTTTTTATGGCTGAGTGGTATTCCATTGTATAAATACATCACAACTTCTTTATCCAGTCATCTGTTGATGGACATTTAGGTTGTTTCCACATCCCGGCTATTGTATATAGGGCCGCTATGAACATTGGGGTATATATATCTTTTTGAATTAGAGTTTCCTCTGGATATATGCCCAAGAGTAGGATTGTTGGATCATATGGTAAGTCTATTTTGAGGAATCTCCATACTGTTTTCCATAATGGCTTCACCAAACTTCATTCCTACCAATAGTGTAGGAAGTTTCCCTTTTTTCCACACCCTCTCCAGCATTTATCATTTGTGAAATTTTTAATGATGGCCATTCTGACTCATGTGAGGTGATATGAAAATGAATATACTATGTATATGCATGACTGGGACATTGTGTTGTACACCAGAAGGTGATATATTATAATGGACTGTACTTCAATTAAGAAAAAAACAGAAAATAACAAGCATTCATTTATTCAGTAACAAGAATTTAGAGCAACTAGAACCCTTATGTGTTGTTATTAGAAATGTAGAATGATGAAGCCACTGTAGAAAGCAATATAGCATTTCCTCAAAAAGTTAAATATAAAGTTTCTATATGATCTAGCAATTCCTTTTCTAAGTATATGCACAAAAGAATTATAAGCAAGAACTCAAAAAGATATCTGCACACCAATATTCATAACAGAATTATTTCTGTAGCAAAAAGGTGGGAACAACCCAAATATCCATCAACAGATTAATAGATAAATGCAATGTTTTATATACATACATACACACAATTGAATATTAGACACATAAAATGGAATAATATTCAACTTTAAAAGGAATGAAATTCTGATACATGGTACAATATATATGGTCATATTGAAGACATTGAAGACATTATGATAAGTGAAATAAGTCAGACATAAAAGGCAAATGTCATACGATTCTACTCATATGAGGCACTTAAAATAGTCAAATTAATATAGACGGAAAGTGGAATAGTGGTTACCAGGGCCTAGGAGGAGAAGGGAATGGAAATTTATTTTTTAACAGATAGATTTTCAGGGATAGATTAACAGGGATAGATTTTCAGCTGGGGATGATGAAAAAATTCTGGTAATAAATAGTGATGATGGTTGCATGACAATGTGAATGTACTTAATTCTACAAAATTGTAAACTTACAAATGATAAATTTTATGTTATGCATATTTTACCACAATAAAAAATTCAAATAGTGATGAAAAATATACTCGATATTCAAAGATGATATGATTGTGTACATATACAAGCCCAAGGCAGTCTACAGAGTAATTATTATAATTTATAAAAGAATATAGCATGTTTGTGGCATATAAGGTCAATATATCAATGCCCATTTTATTTCTTTATATCAGCAATTATTGGACTATTTCATTTTAAAGTTACCACATTCAGTAACAACAAAAATGTGTAGGTATTTAGGAACAAATATTAAAAAATGTAAGACATTTTTGTAGAAAACTATCAAACTTTAAAAAGATCTAAAATAAATGTATAGATACACTCTGTTCATTAATAGGAGGACAATATTGGAAAAATATCAGTTCTACTCAAATTGATCTATAGATTGAATGCATTACAATAAAATCCCAAGGGTATAGTTTGTGCAATTGACAAAATGAGTCTAATGTACAAGGAAGTGCTGAGGGCCAAAAATAACAAGAGTTCTTATAAAGAAAATATATAAGGTAAGGGTTTTGCCCTATTGATGATCAAAATTTACTATAAAACCAAAGTATTAAGATCAAGTAGTATCAGTATATCAAATAAGCTAATGGAATTCTATCTCTATTAGACATTGTAATAAAAATTCTTGAAACCTATCAAAGAACAAATGTTCAGTCCATAATCACAATCCCATGAAAAAAAAAGTTACCACTGCAGACCATTTTGACCTGGCATGGGCACATCACATAGTCTTTTCTAATTAATTGAAAATTTAATATTCCAGTAATATTCCAGTTCCACTAGAACTCCAGGATCTTTGTGCTGGTTATATAGCCTAGAAATCTGTGACATATTTCTTGTTCAAAGACTTTTTTTTTAATGAATGGCCTTGGTAATGCTGAGAATTGCTACACTGACAACCTCCTCTGAAAGCTTACTTTTTAACTAGCAGATCTTGAATGGGGAACAGCTATGTGAGCTCACCTCACTGCCGGATTGTATTGTGTTTATAATTCATTCAGTTCTTGAACTTTTGTTTGAGTTTGGCACTAAGTGGGACCAATTACCCTTTTGTGATTTCCCTGTAGTGATTACCTCTACTTCAGGAACATGACTAAGACCCTGGCATCTCTTTTCACAGAAGTCACCAAAGAGCTATCTGATAATGAGAACTTTTGGCTTGAATCACAACCATGTCTCCAAATGACTCCAAGCTTAACAATCTCAAGAGCTCTTCAGAGCCCACTGAAGTATGCATCTGTAGAATTAGTTAGAAATGCCTTTGGAAATAAAATCTATTAAGTTTTTAAGGAACTGTGAGAAGCATTTTATGTGAATAAGAACATTTAAAAATAATTACACACACCAACATGATGGGGTATATTACCTAGGAGTCATGCATGGTATATCATGACTAGGACGCAACAGAATTGAATTTCTGCATCCCAAACTTTACTGTCACTACATAAAAATAACTACTTCTGTTCAAAAATGCTTTGAGCAAAAGCTCTAATGTTCTAAATGATCCTGCAAATCCCATTTCTATATGCTTTTTAAGTTGTTTAGTTCTGAATCAGCAGTCTAAAAGTGTGTTTAAACACTGCAGGTAACCATTTCCCATGGAACAAATAGGAAGGAAATCAGGTTATGGTGAGGGCACCCAGCAGGACTCTTCTACTGTCTACTCAGTGTCAATGTAAACTGATTTCTTTAAGAAAGACACTCAGGGAAAAGAGAACAGATTGCAGGAAACATGTTCTGCATGCAAGAAAGAGCAAAGAGATGGGATACAGGATACTTGGTGATAATTATGCAAAATGTTAAAAAAATTCAGAGAAACAGTAAAGCTATAGCATAACAATATTGTAGCAGGTGGAAGTTGTACAAACTAGGTTTGCTTGCAGCAGCACAAAACAGATAATACATGAGTGATCTGGCCTGTTCTCTTTGTATTATGCAAAATAATTGCTAGCTCATAAGTTCTTGATGGTTTCTTTATCATGGTTCATGTTACTAAAATTGCTATTTGCTAAGCACAAAGTTTAAGCTAAATAATAATAATAAAATAGTGCACGATGTAACAACTGCAGAGGAATATACACATTAAGAATAATCCTAAAACAACATAAAATTCCGAGCATGTAGCTGGAAGAAATATAAAGACCTCAGGAAACTGAGATGTATTTGTGCTTACAAACTTAATTAGCTGCATGCTAGTTAGGCAAAACAGTACACAGAAGGGAACATTATCACATGGGGTAAAATTCCAGCCCAACCTTGAACACCAAAAGGCAGCTACTTCAGTGAATAAAACCTATGCATTTTTCTACTTTGGGAAGTATACACTTTAGGATAATACAATTGTATTACTAGTACGTGGAGAACTTTTTAAAATTAAACATTTTTATTTTTAGATAATTTTAAATTCATGTGTAATTATATGAAATAACACAAAGATCCATCCCTATGCCCTTTCCACAATGGTAGCAACTTGCAAAACTGTAGTCCAATATCAAAATCAGGATATTGATATTAGCACAGAAAATGTCCATCAGCACAAGGATCCCTCACCCTTTTTTAGCCACATGCATTACTATTACCCCTAACTTTCATTCCTAACTTCTGGCAACCACTAATCCGTTCTCCATTTCCATAACTTTGTCATTTCAAGAAAATTATAAAATATGTGACCTATGCGATTGGCTTTTTTCACTCAGCATAATTCCCCAGAGATTCATTCAGTTGCCTTGTGCATCACTAATTCACTCATTTTTATTATTGGGTATTATAGTGGACCCTTAAACAGCAGGAGTTTTTTCTTTTTTCCCACTAAATACAGTGCTACACAACTGGCATTGGTTGAATCTGCTAATGCTGAACTACGGAAATTGAGGAACCAGGATACAGAGGACCCTCGTATAGGGAGGGCTAACTATAAGTTATAACTGATTTTTGACTGCATGGACAGTCGGCACCCCTACCCCCTCCGAATCGTTCAAGGGTCAACTGTATTTGTATCATGGTATGGATGCACCACAGTTTTTTAAAATCATTCACACATTGAAAGATATTTGGGTTGTCCCTTATTTTTGGATTATTATTAATAAAGCTACAATTAACATTCCCATAAACACTTTTGTATAGACATAAATTATCATTTCTCTGTGCTAATTTTGTAAGAGTGCAATGTTGGGTCTTATATTAGTTGCATGTTTAATTTAACAAATTAGCAAACTGTTTTTCATAGTGGATGTACCATTTTACATTCCCACCAGCAATGTATGGATCATTTTATTTTACTGCATCCTTCCCAGAATTTGGTGGTGTCACTATATTTTTATTTTACTCATTCTGATAGGTCTATAATGATAATTAACTATAATTTTAATTTGCATTTCTCTAGTGGCTGATAAAATTGAATACCTTTTCATGTGCTAAGTTGTCATTTTTATATCCTCTTTGATGAAATGTCTGTTCATGTCCTTTGTCCATTTCTAATTGTATTGTTTGGGTTTTTACTATTGAGTTTTGAGACTTCTTTTCAAAATACTAGCCTGTTGCTGGATATGTAGTTTGCAAACACTTGCTCCCACTCTGTAGGTTTTCTTTGTATTCTCTTACCGGAGTCTTTTGCAGAACAACCTTTAAAATTTTTGATGAGGTCCAATTTGTCAATTTTTCCCTTCTATGGATCATGTCAAGTTCATCATCAAATTCAAGCTAAATTTTGTATAAGGAGTGAAGTTTGGATAGAAGTGCCTTTCTATTTTCTTTTGTTTCTGTTTTGATTTGGATTTTTACAATTGTTGGTGTGTGTTTGTTTCTGTGTGTGCATGCGTGGGAGCACATACACATTATCTATCTATCTATTTATTTATTTATTTAGCCTATAGATGTCCAATTGCTCTGGCACCAGTTGTCGAAAAAGATATAATTTCTCCATTGAATTGCCTTTGTACCTTTCTCAAAAATCAGTCAGGCAAATTTGAATGGATTTTATATTTCTGGGTTATCTTTTCTGTTTTATAGGTCTATTTGCCTATCCATCCACCAATATCACGCTGTCTTCATTACTCTAGCTACATAGGCAGCCTTAATATCAGGTAGAGTAAATCCTCCCATTTAACTTTCTTATTTCAATATTTTATTTTAACTATTCTAGGTCTTGTGTCTTTCTATAAACTTTTAGAATGGGCTTGTTTTAATGCTATGTAACATTTCTAATATTTGATTTGAGTTAATTAAACCTGTGTATCAATTTGGGGACATATGACATTTTTACCATTTTGAGCCTTCTAATTCATGAGCACTCTATGTGTCTCCATTTAATCAGAACTTCTTTGATTTCTTTCATCTAAATTTTCTGATTATCAGCATACAGATCCTGGACTTATTTAGTTAAGTTTTTATTTCAATTTGTTTGGAACAAATATAATTAGTATTGTTTTTTAAATTTTAATTTTTGTAGTAATTATAAGTGTATAGAAATCTGATAGATTTTTGTTTTGATCATGAATTCTATGAAATTGCTGAATTTATTAGTTCTAGGAGTTATTTTTATAGACTTCTTGGGATTTTCTACATAGAAAATCATGTCATCTACAAATAAGGACAGATTTATTTTTTCCTTCTATATATGTTTAACTTTTGTTTTCTTGCCTAATTGCCCTGGCTAGAACCTCAAATCGAATATTGAATAGAAATGGTGAGCTCAAACAAACTTCTGTTGATCCTGATCTTATGGTGAATACATTCAGTCTTTTATCATTACCTATGATGTTAGCTGTAGGTTTTTTGTAGATGCTGTTTATCAACTTGAGCAAGTTTCTGTCTATTCCTTGTTTTCTGAGACTTTTTGTTTTCATCAATAGATTTTAGATTTCATCGAAAGCCATTTCTGCATAAGTTGGTATGGTTATGTAATATTTCTTCTTTAGCCTGTTGATATGGTAGATTACACTGATTGATTTTGAATACTGAACCAGTGTCACATACTTGGAACAAATTTCACTTGGCCATATTGCATAATTCTTTTTGTACATTGTTGGATTCACTTGGAAAGAATATGTATTCTTCAGTTATTGAGTGAAGGGTTCTATAGCTGATAATTAAATCCTATTTACTGATGTACTGTTGAGTTCAATATCTTTGCCAATTTTCTGTCTAGTAGTACTATAAATTGCTAGTAATGGGGAGTTGAAATCTCAGACTATACTTATGAATTTAGCTATTTCTTCTTTTAGCTTTATCAGGTTTTGTTTCATGTATTTTGAAGCCCTCTTGTTTGGCGCATACACATTTAGGATTGTTATGTCTTCTTGTTGAGTTGAACCTTTAGAATTATACTATATACCTCTTTGTCACTAGAAATTTTCTTTGTAATGAAATCTACTTTATCTGATGTTAATAAAGAAGCCATTCTTGCTTTTTTGGGTAATGTTAGCATGACATATCTTTTTACATCTTTTTGCTTTAACATATGTATGTTGTTGTGTTTGCAGTGTATTTCATGTATACGGCTTATAGCAGAGTCATTTTTTAATTCACTTGGCGAATCTCTTACTTGGTGTATTTTGACCATTGTCACTTACAGTAATTATTTATATGTTAGTACTTCTCTGCCACTTTATTATTTGTGTTCTACATGTTTCTCTATTCTCTTTTTCTCTTCCCTTGACTTCTTGTAGATTACTTGATTTTTTTTTTTTAGGATTTTGTTTTATTATATTTGTTTTGAGCATATCATTTTGTATAGTTTTCTTGTGGTTTCTGTACATATTCCAATATGTATATGTAATTTATCACAGACTGCTGATAATGTTTTACCACTTTAAGTGAAGTATTGGAACTCTGCTTCCATTTGAGTCCCTTTACCATCCCCAGTTATTAAATATAGTTGTCTGTGGTATTTTGTCTACATACAATGAACGCCACAATGCATGTTATAACTTTTGCTTCAACAATCATATATGATTTAAGGAATTCATTCGAAGAAGGAATATCTATTATGTTTACCTCTACATTATGGGTAACCATTCTGTTGTTCTCCTTTCTTTCCTGAAAGTCCAATACTTCTTATCATCTCTTTGTTTGAAGAGCTCTCTTTAGCCATTAGCCAAAGTCAGATTTGCTAGGGACACTTATCTTAATATTTTTATTTAAGAATACCTCTTTGTTCCCTTTATTCTTGTGGAATAGTTTCATTGATTATAGAATTCTCAGTTAACTCTTCTTTCCTTTCAGTATTTGAGAAAATGTTGTGCCACTTCTTTCTAGTCTCCATGATTTCAGATGAGAAACCCACTGTCATTTGAATTGGTGTCCCCTATTGGTAATGTGTCATTTTCCTCTGGTTACTTTTGAGGTGTGTTTTCTTTGTATTTAGTCTTCAGAACTTTAATTATGACATGTCTTGGCATGGATTTATTTGGGTTTATCCGGTTTGATGTTTAGTTGGTTCTTTGAATCTATAGATGTATGCTTTTCATCAAATTTGGGAAGTTTTCAGCCACTATTTTCTTTAAATACTTCTTTAGTCACAATCACTCTCTTTTCTACTTCCAGAGCTCAAATGATATGAACATTATATCTTGGGTTATTACCTCACAGGTTCCTAAGTCTCTGTTCGTTTTTATTTTTAGTCTACTTTCTCTTTGTTGCTCATATCATGGAAATTCTGTTTATCTGTCATCGGGTTAACTGATTCTATGTTCTGTCATCCTTACTACAGAGAACTTACTGATAACATTTTATTTCGATTATTTTATTTTTAATTCTTAATTCCTATTAGGCTCTTTGTATAGCATATTTTTTCCTGAAGTTTTCTGTTTTTATTCACTTCAAGGTAATTTATAATTAATTGTTGACATAATTTTATGATGGCTGCTCTAAGTCACAGTCAGATAATTTCAATGTTTGGTATATCTTATTGTTTTCTGTTAATTGTATTTTCTCATTTACATTGTGATTGTCATTGTTCTTATCTGACTAGTGATTTTTTGTTGTATCCAGATACAATTTTGGATATCATGTTAGGAGACTTTTCATCCTATTTAAATTATCTGTTTTACCAGTCAGTCTTTCTAGGTTTAGCATATATATTCTGGCAGCCCTCCTGAGCTTTGCATATATTCCAACTGTGGGTAGGTCAAGCTTGCTGCTCTCAGTGATTGTGGGACAGAGAATGGTTTGGCCCACAGGCTCTACTGGTAATGATGCTGTGAACAGACTGGCTCTTTCCCGAAATTTAGTATGTTTTTCAGCCATTATTTCTTCAAATACTTCTGTGGCTACCAATGGGAGTGGAGAAGGGGTAAACTGGCCCCTCCTTGGTTCTACTATTGCCACTGCTGTATGCAAATCATACTCATCACTACCAGCAGTTTTGAGGCAGGAAATGGGTTGATCCACCTAGGCTTTGCTGGGAATGTTGATGCAGGCAGAGGCTTACTTTTGCTGACTGATGTGAGGCAGTGATTGGTCTGTCCTTGTAGACCCTGCTCTTGATGCTCTCATGGCAGACTGTGCTACCTCTGCTGACCATTGTGAGGTGGAAAATGGATAGCTCTGCTATGTTTTGCTAGTGATATTGCTGTATGCAGATTAACCACTGTTGCCATTTGGTATGGATCTGCCTCCCAAGTCCCCACTGGGCTTTCCCTTTCCCAGTGACTTGCCCAAAAAGATCTTTTCCCTTTTTTTGTTATTTGTTTGTCTATCTATGCATTTGTGGTTGCCATCTGCAGGACTTTATATTGTCTAGTACAGCATATATGAGAGGTTTTAAAAAAAGTAAAACACAAGGAATTCACTGAAGTGTTGTTATCTAACTCCTGAGGACCCTAGCCTGTCAACCTTCTTCAAACCTTTCATTGTTGTTTTAAAATTGATTGATGAATTATTTTCAAGATATTTACTTGTGTTTAGAAGAAAAGAGGGATAAAGTAGTCTACTCTATCTTATTCTGGAACTAAAAGTGGATCATTTTTATAACATTTATTTGCTGATATTTTCTAATTTTTTCATTTGTTTCAAGAGAATTCACAAGTTATTTGCTGAAGAATTTTCATGGTGAATGCTTTTAAAATTCTTTTCAGATAATTTCAAATTCTGATTCACCTTTGTGCTGGCATCTGTTCATTTGTCTTTTCTCATTCATATTATGATTCCTGTGGTTCTTGGTATTAACAAATGATTATGATTGTATATTAGATATTTTTGTATATTATATTATGAGACACTGGTCCTATTTAATCTCCCATTGAGGTGCATTACAAGGGACAGTTGTGTATGTGTGTATTCAACTTCTTTCTGGGCCCTGCTGACTCATACCAGGAACATTGAGTGTTGTTTCACAATGCTTCATTGCAGATTGATGAGGACACAGGGATGGAAGTTAAGTTTCTCCCTTCAGGACTCCTGATATTTTCTAAGTGCAAGATGGTCATCACTGCACACCTTGTTGTTTCTGAGTGAGACGGTGGTAGATCAGCTCATTGCTTGGCCCTGCTGACACTAGGGAGTTGGGTAGTGGAAGGATTAACCCATTGCTTTGTTGCTAGAAGGTGAGGATGAAAATAGCTCCTCACGTGACCCTGGTGAGACTAGTGGAGGCAAGGAGGAAGTGGATGTCAACTAGCCCCACCTTCCACCACCTCACTGGCGCCAGGTTGGGGTAGAGGCTCAGCTCCCTACTGGACCCTACTGACTGAGGGGAGGTGAAGAAGCAGACTGCTCACTATGCTGATCTTGCATCACTTTGTTTTGTGTTACTGATGCTAATGGTGGTAGAGGCTCAGCTCTCCACTGGGCTCTGCTGACACTGATGCGAGATAGAGTTCCAATGAGCCCTGCTTCATACCTTCTCTTTTAGTGTCCTGTTCCTAGAAGGTTGTGGATGTTTAGCTCCTCCCACACCCTGTTGATATCAGGAAGAAAGTGCAGTGCTAACTAGCTCCAATTCACACCACCTTATTCAGTCTCATAGTTATGCCAGGTGGCACAGGTCCTCAATGAGACCCACTGATGCTGGAGTGAGGATGAAGCAGATTGGATACTAGTTCTGCCTCACGCTGCCTTGGTAGCTCTCTTTGCTGATAAATGAGAGTGGATGCTCAGATTCATGCTGGCTTCTATTTGTCCCTACTCTGAAAGAAAAATCTAGCACCGCTTGCTTCCACTGGACAAGACATGAAAGATCAGCTCCTACTCAGCTTCACTTGTACTACCCTAGAAATGGAATCAAAGAGCTCCTACTTTCAATGAGAAGTGAATGAAAGATTAGTTCCATCCTCTGCCTTGCCAACACAACCCAATGGAGAAATCAGAACAACACTTGCTTCTGTCAAGCAATGAATAAATTAGCTCCTTGTTTGGACCCACCACCACTACTAGGCAGGTGAATTGGACTACCACTACATGCTTCTGTGTAGTGTGATTACATATCAGCTCCCCATTCAGCCCCACTGAAATCATGGAGAGGGAAGAGTGTTTTTGCTGGCGTTTGATTGGAGTGTGATAGGTATTGTCAAAATGGTTTTCTGTTATTAAGCTATTATTTTCCAGGTCCCTATGCTAGGAAGGATAAGCTTTTCTTGAAGCTTCTTTTGTGTTACCTGTTAGTGCTTTGAGTCAGAGGCTTTTGCAGCAATCTTTTCTAGATATGTGGGAGCAAATAAGCAAACTTCAAGAAGCCATGTTGTTCCTCAAGTGCTGACCTCCTTAGGTAGTCCAACTTCTTCTTTCTACCTGCTAGAGTTTTCTTATGCTTATTTATTATGTTATATCTGGGGGATTTTTTTTTTAACTGTAAGAGTGAGTGCCTGGGAGGCATGGCCTACTCGATCATGCCCAGAACTGGGTCTGTTGGAACATTTTGACCTAGAAAATTAACATGTGGGAAATGATTAGACACTGAAAATTAATTACTTAAAACTTTTGCTTGGTCTTCACTTAATCTGCTTAACACAAACTTTCATCAGAACCTTAAGATAAAGAATAACTCGGAGTCCCAGTTTGTTATTTTTAATTCATTGTTGAAAACTTCCATGGCCTTCTGAATTTGAGAATCTCTTCTTGGTTCCTTTTTTTATGACTAAAGCATCTTCCAATTGTACAAATGAATGGTTTAGCTTATTCTTCTCTCTTCTGTCATTTTTATCTTACTAAAGCCAGTTGAGCTGGCCACATTACTTAGTAGATAAAAGAAGAAACAAACATATTTTTAAACATATATATGGCCTTTAGCAATGAAAAGGAAATCTATATTCTCTTCATAAGATCATACTTATTGTCCTTAACTATATACATTGAAGCAGAGTTTTAATTTTAGAAATTAAAAGACTTCCTCAATCCCCATTAGGTTTTTAAAGGTGGAGAGAGAAAAAATATATATCAAATCTAGAAATGTATTTTTAACATAAAGTGAGATTTATAAACATTTCTAATGGGAAATGTATAATTCACAATAATACAACCAACTCTAGACATATGTGTTGTTTAAAATATGAAGTAAATGCTGACATCATTGAGACTTGGGTTGAAATAGGGAAAATATTTAGAATTAATTTTCTCTAAACTTAAAAAATTGTAAATTTCTGACAGATCCTTATTCAAGTCTTATCCAGGGGTTCCTGTGGGTATACTGTTCCTTGAATGTACAGAAAGTACTGAGGGGACATACTTTGGCATTTTCAGTCCACTAAAGCAGTATTGAATGCATTGAAGCAATTATTGACTAAATTACCTTGCCCTGGTGTTCTGAAAAGTATAATGCCCTACACATATTCATGTTGAAACACTTACTTTTGATGAATAATTACAACCATATTGTTAACATCTAGTCATTTGTGGCAATGAGAATTGTAAGTAGCAAGGATGAATGAAAGTAAGGATATTTAAAATTATCATTTAACTAAGGGAGTTTAAAACACACACACACACACACACACACACACTCATTTACAGATTAGAGAACATTTATGTGAAGTCCCCAAATTAATCCTTATATGATTCCTTTTCACTAGAGAAAAAGCATGTTTACAAAGATATCTCATTTCACTTGAAGTAGCTCCCACAGCTCTTATCATCTACACCTCCAGAACAAAATATGCTGGATAAGCCACGCTAAGAACCCAGAAAGTCATTCAGAGTTACTGATTGTTAGCTGATGAACATCAGAATATCTCATTTTCTATGGCTTTGTGCTGCAGATGGCTATATTAAACATGTAGTAGCTGCCAGGTGGTAGTTTTTCTCTCATTTCCAACTCTACTATGTAATGAGGATACAGGTGGGGTATCTGGTGAAGACTGCAGTCCCTCTTTTCCTGTATAGCTATATGTTGCTGTTCCAATGTATTTACCAGCTAAAGTCAGCTCTAACATTCCCAGAGTCCTGAGATGGAAGACATATTTCTGGTAGACTCAGAAGATGGTGAGCATTGTCAGATCTCATTCTCCCTGAATTGAAGCTACAGAAGTTCCATACAGGGCAGTGGCAGCACCAGTTCACCCCTCCCTGCAATACACACACATATAGATCCTGCTATTTAGAGAAGACCTGGGTGGGTCCACCATGAAGAGTGACTTCCCCATTCTACTTCCTCCAGCTCCAGCTGAACAGCTCAGAGTTTCTATATAGGGTAAGGTTAGAGCATGTCTTAAAGAGTAACAGCACCCTGTCCCTGTCAAAGTGCCCAACTTCAGTTGAATCAGATTGCAGAACAATTTATGCCCAGGACATAAATTTAAGAGGACAAAAATAATAGAGCAACCAATTAGATATAGTTAACATGTGAGTATGATACCAATATTGCAGATGGATCTGAAGTTTGATAAGGAGGTCAGAAAAAAAATAACCAGAATATATATTTGAAAGAATAATGACTTAAAACTTCCCATATTTAATGAAAAACATGAATCTATACATCCAAGAAACCCAACAAAGTTCAAGTAAGATAAACACAGAGATTCACAACTATACACAACAAAGTTAAACATTGAAAGACAAAGACAAATAGAAATTCTTGAAAGCAACAAGAGAAAAACAATTCATCAAGAACATGGGAACTCTAATAAAATTTATAGCTGACTTATCATCACAAATGATGAAGTTCAAAAGTCAGTGGAATGACATGTTCAAAGTGGCAAGAAAAAAAAACATGTCAATTAAGTATCATATATCCACCAAAACTAATTTTCAAATATGAAGGTGAAATAAAGAAATTCCCAGATAAACAAAAACTGAAAATATGTTGCAAGCAGACCTGCATTACAGGAAACACTAAAAGAAGTTCTTCAGTGAATCAAGTAACATCAGAAAGCATTTCAAGTCTATATAAAAAAAAATAAAGATTACTTGTACACCTATTAATGTATGTAATTATAAAAGAAAGCATCATTGCATGTTTTCATCTTTCTTCTTTTAACTGATTTTAAATGATTTCAGAGAACATTTTGTATGTATATAACTGTATACATTGCCAGCTTTATAAACATTATAAATGTAATGCATTTAAATATAAGAGCACAAAAAGTGGGCTAGGAACAAAGTTGTACTGCAGTAATATAATTTCACTAGATAATATATCAAAGAGAAATGGTAAATAAGAGGGTTAAAATAACTATAAATATGTACTTCCCTGCCTTTCTTTCTCAGGTTATTTAAAAAATAAAATACATAAAATGCTAATTATAAAAATGTATTGTTGGGTTCATAAAATATATAGACATATTATGTGTAATAATAATAGCATATAATAAGAGTTAGGGAGGGAATAGAGTAGGAGTAAAACACTATAGCTCCCTGGAATAGGTTAGTATGAATTGGAAAAATATTTTGATAAGCTAAGATGTTATCTTGTAAATCCCAAAGCACCCACTTAAAAAGACAATTATAATTTATAAGTAATTAAACAAATTAATGTATCATAATAGAGCATATCTACTTAATGCAAATTAAGGTAGTAAATGAGGAAAAGAGAGAAAAATGAGAAACATAGTAAAGAAAAAATACATTGGTATATGTTTATCCAAATATATCAATGATATCATTAAATGTAAATGTTTTAAACAATCTAATCAAAATGCAGAGATCTGACTGGACTAAAAAAATAAGATTCAACTATATGCTGGCATAGGAGATACACTTTAGATTCAAAGATACAGATAGATTGAAAGTAGAAAGACGAAAAATACATACTGATGCAACAGCAACTGTAAAAAGACTGAAGTGTCTCTATTAATATAAATGAAATAGGCTTTAAGACAAAATTTTTACTGGAGACAAAAAATAATATTTTATATAGATAAGAGCATCAATCTGCCAAGAAGGCATAACAATTAGAAATATGTGTGCACCTAATCCTCAAAATACATGAAGTAATAAGTGACAAAGTTGACAGAAGAAATAAACAATTCAATAATAATAGTTTTAGATGTTGATACCTCACTTTAAGTAATGGATAGAAGACCTAGGCAGAAGATCAACAAGGGAAATAAACATTAACAACAGCATTAACCTATTAGATTACCAAACCTAACAAACATCTATAGAAAACTTCATCCAACAATGGCAGAATATATATTTTTCTCAAGAGCATGCAGAGTACTCTCCAAGGTAGACCATAAAACAAGCCTTAAAATTTTTAAAGGTTTGAATCATACAAAGTATGTTCTTTGACCACAATGTAACAAAATTAAAGATCAATAACAAAAATAAATATGAAATATTTACAAAAATGTCAAAATTACATAGCACTCTCCTAAGTAACCAATGAATCAAAGAGGAAAACACAAAGGAAAGTAGAAAAAAATCACTGAGCTGAATGAAAATAAAAACACCAAAACATGGGTGAAGCTGAAGCAGTACTTAAAAGAAAATGTATAGATTCAAAGGCTGAGATTACAAAATATTTTTTCAAAATAATATCTCTCCCTAAATGTCCATTGACAGATGTATGGATAAAGAAAATGTGTTAAATAGATACAATGGAATACTACTCAGCCATAAAAAAGAATGATATAATGCCATTTGCAGCAACATGGATGGACCTGGAGATCATCATTTTAAGTGAAGTCAGACAGAGAAAGACAAATATTATATGACATCACTTACACGTGGAATCTAAAAAATGATACAAATGAACTTATTTACAAACCAAAATAAGACTCACAGACATAGAAAACAAACTATGCTTACCAAAGGGGGAAGAGGTAGGAGGGACAAATTAGGAGTTTGAGATTAACATATACATACTACTATATATAAAATAGATAAACAACAAAGACCTACTGTATAGTATGGGGAATTATATTCAGTATTTTGTAATAACCTATAATGGAAAAGAACCTGATAAAGTGTATATATATATATATATATATATATATATATATATATATATATATGAATCACTTTGCTTTACACCTGAAACTAACACAACATTGTAAATCAACTGTACTTCAATGAGAAATAAAAAAGAATCTCTCTCAAGTCAATAACATAATCTTCCACCATAAGAGACTAGAATAAGAAGAGTAAACTAAAACTAAAGCAAGCAGAAAGAAATAATAATATAAGTTGAAATAAATGAAATAGAGAATAGAAAAAATGATACAGAAAATCACTGAAGTCAAAAGATGGTTCTTTGAAAAGATCAACAAAATTGACAAATATTTAGCTAAACTGACCAAGAAAAAAATCAATTTCCTAAAATCAGGAATAAAAGAAGATAAAGATCACTATTGATTTTACAGAAATAAAATGATTATAAAATAATACCAGGAACAACCATATGTGAATGACTTAGATATAATGGAAAAATTGCTAGTATATACAAATTATAGAAACTGATTCAAGAAAAAATATAAAATATAAATATATTGTTAACAAATAAAAATTTAATTAGTAATTTTAAAATTTACAAAAAAGGCCAGGCTCAGATGGCTGTACTGGTAAATGTTACAGAAATATTTCAGTAAGAATTAACACCAATTACTCACAAACACTTCCAAAAACTGCAGAGCAAGGAATTATTCACAAATCATTCTGTGAGACAAATACTCTGATATCAGACTAAGATGTGACAAGAAAATAAAAATTTGCAGCAATATTTATTATAAATATAGACACAAAAATCTTAAACAAAATATTGCCCTCCCAAATTCAGCAACATATAAAAAGGGTCATATACCATCACCAAGTAGGATTTGTGCCAGAACACAAGATTTGTGTCATAGGTAAAATCAATCAATGGTATACATCATATTAATAGCTAAAAAGGAAAAAAAATACAATTGTGTAAATAAATGGAAAAAAAAGTTGAGAAAATCCAGCACGCTTCCATGATAAAAATAGTTAACAAATTAAGAGTACAAGGGAACTTTCTCAGCCTGATAAAAGGTATCTACAAAAACCCATAACTAACTTTATATTTAATAGTAAAAGTCTGAATTATTTTCTTCAAGATTAAATACAAGACAAAGATGTTAACTTGCATTGCTTCTATTCCACTTTGTACCAGAGGTTCCAGCCAGAGCAATTAGGCAAGAAAATCAAATAAAAGTCATCCATATATGAATAGAAGAAGTAAACTTCAGTTCACATTATCTTGTATATAAATTTTTTTTAAAATTGTTATGACCACCTTCTAGTCAGTCTATTGGTGAAGGAAGGATCCCCTGCTCTAAATAGTATAAAATGGCTAAACACATGACATCCAACACTGTACAGATAAGATTGGTAGCAGTTCATTAGTCTAATACATTCACAACTGAAGTGAGGTGGACACTATATTCCATAAAGGACCTCGCAGATGTTGTACTTAGGTGCAGAGTAAACTAGCAGGAGCTGTATAAGTCAAGCTTTAAAAGTAACCAGAGGGTGAGGTGTTCTTGGTTTCCAATGGAGCAAGTGATTGGCTTTTTTGAATATTTTTATTATCTTGCAGGGATGTAAATGAAACACATTAGGTTGATGACTGGGTAGGGTGGAGCTGGTCCAGTTGCTAGGAGAACTATCCAAGTGGGGAACATTTCTTACTGGGTGTGGAACATATCTAGTGAGAGCAGGAAAACTTGTGGTTATACCTTTGGGGTTCTGAAGCTTAAAGATGTCAAGGTGACATTTGAAATTTTAGGAATACAGGGATCCATAATAAATCTTTTAAAACTATTAAACACATTCTTCAGGGTTGCAGGATATAAGATCAATATATAAAAATCAATTATAGTTCTGTATACTATCAATGAAAAATTCAAAAAGGAAATGTAAAAAACACTCCATTTGCAATAGCCTTAAAATAAAATCAATAGGAAGAAATTTAACAAAAGAAGTATAGGCTTATACATTGAAAATTATAAAACATCATTGAAAGAAAGTATAGAAGACTTAAGTGGAAAGACATCCTGTGTTTATGGATGTAAAGGCTTAATATTGTTAAAATGGCAATATTATCCAGATTTATTTACAGATTCACCATAATCCTTATCAAAATCTGGGCTGGCTTTTTGCAGAAGTAGACAAGCTGATCCTAAATTTATATGGAAATATAAGTGACTCAGAATACCCAAGACAATCCTGAAAAAGATAAAAAAAAAAAGTAGGACTCAGATAGTACACATTTCAAAACTTACTACAAAGCTACAATAATCAAGAGAGCATACATAGTATTGGCGTAAGAATAGAAATAGAGAACAACAGAGCAGAGTTGAGAGATCAGAAATAAAACCAATCATTAAAGATCAAATATTACATGGTATCATTCACATGAAATGGTTTTAAGAGGAAAATTTGTATAGGAAGAAAGTAAATTAGTGGTTGCCTAGATCTGGCAGTGGAGTCGGAGGTAATCAGGTGTGACTGCTCTGGGTCTTGGGTTTATTTGAGGAGGGGAAATTACAATGTTCTAAATTTGGTTTATGTTTTTGCACAACTTTGTGAATATACTGGTACACTTTAAATCTGTGAATTGGATGTTATGTACATTATAGTTAAAGCTGTTAAATAAATATAGAATTAAAATATATGCAAATAATTCAAAAGGCAGGAATATGGTAAAAGGAGATAAAGTTCTAAAATTCTAACATTATCAGAAAATAGTGAAGTAATACTTTGTAATAGACTCTAATAAGTACACAGTACATGTTGTAATCTCTAGGACAACCACTAAAAATAACAGTAACCACTTAAATAGGTATAAAGTTAACAGAAAGAAAAAGGAAAAATGTAAAACTTTGATTAATACAAAGAAGTCAAAAAAAGGCAAGAGAAAGTAGACTGGTAAGCCACAGCAAATATGGTAAATAGAAAATAAATGGTATGATAGTAGATATAAATCCAAATATATTCGTAATTGCCTTAAATTTATATTTAATCTATTTATATAGACTAAATAAGTAAAAACTAAAATCATCAGCTTTAAAAGTATTTTTTTAAAGTTTAAACAAACCTATGCTGCCGAAAATATACATACGTTTAATAAAGGGATACAGAAATGTAAAAATGGATGGAAAAGGACACTAATAAAAGAAGAATGGTTATTCGGTATAACACAATATATGTTTACAGACAAGCATTACTGGAGATACTGAGTGACATTTCATAATCATAAAGTGAGTAGTTCAAAAGAAAAATAATTCAATTCTAAAACTTACTTCATTCAGTAACAGCTCAAAATAGATAAGGAAAAATGAAAATTATAGACATAAAAGAGAAATGGACACATTTACAATGATATTAGGAGACTTTAACACATCTCTCTCAGTTGCTTATAAAATTAGCAAATAATAAAACATTATGGAATGAGAAATGAGCAAGAACATTAACAAACTTGGAAAAAAGAAATACACAGAACACAGGACCTAAGAAGTTCAGAATACACATATTTTCATGTCCACATGGAATATTTTAAAAATTACTACGTACTAGATCTTAAAGCATATCTTATAATTAAAATTATTCAAAATGTGTTCTATGACCCAGTAGCATTAGGCTGGACATTGATAATGAAAAGCGAAATTAGGAAATCATCAAATGCTTGGACATTGAACTATATGCTTTCCCCAAATGGTTAAACAAATAAAGGCCAATTAAGAACATCAAGGGAAATTTTAAAATATTTTAAACTGAATAATCTAATGATATAGTGTATCAGAAGTTATGGAATACAGATAAACAATTATTTGGAGGGAAATTTATGTTCTTCCATGCACATATTTTAAATAAAGAACTGAAGAATGGAATAATCTAAACTACACCATGGGAATCAGAAAAACACCAACAAATCAATCCCATAAAAAAGTAAAAGGAAGGCATTAATAAAAATAAGAGCACAAATCCATAAAATAAATGTTCAACAGAGAAGACAATCAAAGCCAAAATTTAATTCTTTGACAAGAATAATGTGATAAATTAGATTGTTGCTGCCAACTTTTCTTTCTCTCACATAATAGAATTATGCATTTATATCTATTGCTCTGTGATTTCATAATGTCTCCCCCTGTGGGCAAACATTACTTCCCTACCACATGAATGTGCCTGGCTTTGTTACTTGCTTTGGCCAAGAGAATGTGGGTAGAAACAGCATTGTGTCTGTTCCAAATCTAAGTCTTAAAAATAAATAGCAATGTTCTGCTCTCCCACTTGCACTCTTGGAATCTGATACAGGAGAAAATGCCCAGAGTGCTTTCTAGTTTAAGGAAAATGAAAAGAAACATGGCACAAAAGCAATTCTAACTTGCAGACTGGACTAAGCCCAGTTGACCCACAGAATGAAATAGAGTCAACCTACAAACTCATGAGTGAGATAAAAATATTTATTATGCAGTGTTTCTTATCTTTTTCTTATACAGCATGAATACCTTACGTCATTTATAACATTGATGGACCTCTGGCAAGATAAGTCAAGAAATGAAGGGAAGAAACAAAAATTACTGGTTTCATAAATGAAAAATGGCACATTTCTATAGATCCCACAAATATGAAAAGGACAAAACAATATTGTGAAAAAATTTACACCAATAATTTTGAAAAATTAGATAACACAAAGTCCTTTAAAAACAATTTACTAAACTATTACAAATAGAAAATCTGAGTACTTCGACCTACATCTATTAGAAGAACTGACTCTGCTAATAAAATATTTTCCTTCCAAACAAAGCAAACAAATACAAAATACAGCAGGCTAGCATGGCATAAATAGGGAGTTTTTGCACACCTTTAGTCAAAAAGTTATACCAATCTTTCACAAACTTTTCCAAATAAAGGAAAAAAAGAGAATACATCGCTTTTCATTTAAGAGGGAGTATGTCTTGGAGCCCAAAATCTGAGAAGAAAGGAAATTCTAAAAAGTTTCTCTTCCATGAATATGAGAGCAAATATTTAAAACAATACATTAGCAAATCGAATCATGTGACATGATACTACGTGACCAGATGAGTTTAATGCAAATAATGCAAAAGTGATTGAACGTCAATCAATATAATTCATCATATTTTAAGTAGAAAATTGTATGTTTATTTTGGTTAATGCAGAGAAATAATTTAAATAACACATTTATGATAAGACAAAAATGCACTGAGAAAGAAAGAAAGCATCTTTAGTCTGATAAAGATTATCTGCAAAACCTAACAGTAAACATCCTACCTAATAGTGAAATTTTAAAAGGTATGCCATCATGTTTTATTGTGGAAAACTGCAACCTTTTTAGAAGGAAATGCAAAAAGCCAAGACTAGTCAAGGAAACGTGGATTAAGAAAAACAAAATTGGAAGGTAAAGATTGTTATATATCAATTTATATATTGAAAATTATAGAATTAAGAGTACATTGTATTGGTATTATTATGTACAAATAGACTAAAGGGCTAGAATATGGAATCTATAGATCTACACATATATCAGCCAACCCATTTATGATAAAAATAACAATGCTGCATTATAAGAAGAAAATGGCCTTCTCAAAAAATTGTGCTTTTTAACTTGTTAGGCTATTTTAGATTTTTCTTGTTCCCTGAGGTTTTCTTGTATTGCTATAAATTTTCCTGTTAGAACTGCTTTTGCTTTGTCTCATTGATTTTGGAATGTGGTGTTTCCACTTTCATTTGTCTCTATATTTTCAAAATTCTTCTTTGATTTCTTCAGTGATCCATTGATAATTTAATAGCTTATTGTTTAGCCTCCACGTATTTGTCATTTTTGTAGTTTTTTTTTCTTATAGTTGATTTATGTTCTCACTGTACTATGGTCAGAAAAATACTTGATATAATTTCAGTTTTCTTAAATTTATTGATACTTGTTTGGGGCATAGCATGTGATCTATTCTGGAAAATGTTCTATTTGTACCTGAAAAGAATGTATTCTGCTGCTTTTGGATGGAATTTTCCATGTACATCTATTAAATCCATTTGGTCTATGTGTTAGTTAAGACCAATGTTTCCTTATTGATTTTCTGTCTGGATGATCTGTCCATTGATGTAAGTGAGGTGGTGAAGGCCCCTACTATTATTGTATTACTGTTAATTTCTACTTTTATGTGTTTTAATACTTGCTTCTTGTACTTATGTGCTCCTATGTTGGGTGTACACATATTACAATTGTTATATCTTCTAGGCTTGATCCCTTGATCACTACATAATGTAATGTCCTTCTCTGCCTCTTGTTACAATCTTTGTTTAAAGTCTATTTCATCTGATGTAAGTATTGTTACCCCAACTTTCTTTTCATTTCCATTTGCATGGGGTATCTTTTCCCATCTCCTCACGTTCAGTCTCTGTGTGTCTTTAAATCTGAAGCCTCTTGTAGGCCATATGGATCTTGTTTTTATATCCATTCAGCCACATCGTGTCTTTTAACTGGAGCATTAAGTCCATTTACATTTAAAGTAAATATTGATAGATATATATTTATTACAACTTTTAAATTGTTTTAGGTTATTTTTGTAGCTTTTTTCATTTATTCCCCTTTTGCTCTCTTTTGTGATTTGATGACTGTCTTTAGAATTGTTTTGATTATTTTCTCTTTTTTGTCTGTGTGTCTCATAGATACTTGTTTTGTGATTACCAAGAGATTTATAGATAGCAATCTGGATATGCATGTGATTATTTTAAATTGCTAATCTCTTAATTTCAAGTGCATTTTAACAATCCTGCATTTTTACTCCCTTCCCTCCATGATAACTGTTTTTGATGTCATGTTTTACATGTATTTGTTGTGTGTATCCTTTAACTGCTTATTGTGGATATAGATGATTTCACTACTTTTGTCTTTTAATCTTCCTACTAGCTTTGTATGTGATTGATTTAATACTTTTACTATATTTTTGCCTTTACCAATGAGTTTTTGTAATTTTCATGTTTCTAGTCATGGCCTTTTTTTTTTTTTCACTTAGAGAAATCCCTTTAACAATTTTTGTAAAGTGGGTATGGTGGTGCTGAACACTTTCAGCTTTTGCTTGTCTTTAAAACTTTTGATTTCTCCATCAAATCTGAATAAAATATTTGCCAGGTAGAGTACTCTTGGTTGTAGACTTTCTCCTTTCATCGCTTTAAATATATTGTACCGTTCCCTTATGGCCTGCAGAGCATCTGCTGAAAAGTCTGCTCATAGCCATATGGAAGTTCCCTTGTATGTAACTTGTTGCTTTTCCCTTGGTGCTTTTAATATTCTCTCTTTATTTTTCAATTTTGCTGTTTTAATCAGTGTGTCTTGGTGTGATCCTCTTTGGGTTGATCCTGTTTGAGACTCTCTGGGCTTCCCGGACTTAGATGTCTATTTCCTTTCCCAAGTTAGGGAAGTTTTCAGCTATTATGTCTTCAAAAAGTTCTTTATCCTTTTCTCTTTCTCTTCACCTTTTGGAACCCTCATAATGAGAATGTTAGTATGCTTGATGTTGCCCCAGATGTCTCTTAAACTGTCCTTATTTTTAAAATTCTTTTTCCTTTTTTCTCTTTAACCTCAGTGGTTTCTACTACTGCCTTCCAACTCACTGATTTGATCCTCTGTATCATTTAGTCTACTGTTGTTTCCTTCTAGTGTATTTTTCACTTCAGTTACTGTATACTTCATCTCTGTTATGTTCTACTTTATATTTTCTAACTCTTAGTTAAAAACTTCTATTTTCTTACTCTGTTCATCCATTCTTTCCCAAGTTCTTTGACTGCCTTTATGATCATTACCTTGAACTCTTTATCAAGTAGATTTCTTACCCTCACTTCATTTATTTCTTCTAGAGTTTTATCTTTTACTTTCATTTGGAACATATCCCTCCATTGCCTCATTTTTCCTAATATGTTGTTTTTATTTTTATGTATTTGGTTACATTTCCCAATCTTAAGAAGTGGCCATTTGTAGGCTTCCTGTGTGTCCCAGCAGAATAATCCCCTCTGGCCACTAGAGCTATATGCTCTAGTGATGCCTCTTATATGTGCTTCATGGGCGCTTTTGATGTAGTGGACTGACTATTGTGGGTGCTCTGGCACAGGGTGTCTTGGTATCTGCTCACTGCAGGGTTCCTGGCTGCAGGGCTATGGGGATCCTGGAGTTAGTGTTGGCCAGCTTATGGACAGGGCCAGCTCCCCTACTCTGGCTATGGGGCTCAGGAGGTCCCAGGGCGAATGCCTATACATTGGTGGGCAGGTCCAGGTTCTGGGCCTCCTGGTGGACAGGACTATGTCGTGGGGTGGCTGGTTGGACAAGGGTTATTAAGGCAGCTGGTCCACTGTTGGATGGGGCTGTTGCCTTCCCTGGCTAGCTGCTTAGCCTGAAGTGTCCCAGTACCAATGAGGGGTTGGGTCCTGGTACTAGAGGGAGGATTCCAAAATTGCATTGCCAGCCCCCATGTATTTGTGGTAAAATGAGCTCCCCAAAATGGCTGCCATTAGTGTTTATATACCCAGGGTGAGCTCCAATTACCTGCTGCCTCTGAGGAGACTCTCCAAGATCAGCAGTTGGATCTAACCTAAGCTTCTTTCAAATTATTTCTTCTGCTCTGGGCCTCAGAGCATGTAAGATTTTGTGTATGCCCTTTAAGAATGAAGCCTCTATTTCTAACAGCCTTCTGTCTCTCCTAAAAGTAAACCCCACTGGCATTTAAAGCCAAATGTTCTGGGACATTGTCTTCCTGGTGCAGAACCCTCAGGCTGGACAGCCTGATGTGGGGCTCAGATGCCTCACTTCTTGGAGAGAACCTCTGCAATTTTAATTATTCTCCTGTTTTGGAGGCATCAAACCGGGGTTATGGTTCTGAACTATACCACATCTCTGCCCTTGCTAATTATTTCATTGTGGTTCCTTACTTACATCTTTAGTTGTACAAGATGTTTTCTGCTAATCTCCTGGTCTTTCTCATCAGTAGTTTCTCTCTAAATAGTTGTAATTTTGGCATGCGCATGGGAGGAGATGAACTCAGGGTCTTCCTACTCCATCATATTGGCCACTTCCCCTACTTTAGAAATTTTAGGTTTGATAATGCTTTGAGAATTTCACATGGAAATATCAAAAAGGCAACTAAATACTGGTGGGTAGAGTATTTATTCAAGTTATAAAATAAATGACAAAACTTAAGGAAAATCCAAAGGTTAGCTCTTCAGTCTCTATTTGACAATTGACTCTTTTCATTAGATATCTTCAGACAAATTTACTACCTCTAAAAATAATCATATAAGCAAAAGTGGCATGCATAGTTTACTTACATAGAAGTAAATCTTGCTAAAGCAATATTCTGTAGTAGTTGCACCTTACCTGGTTTTGTTTCTCTGGTTGTGATCATCTTGACTGCAGTAGTCATATTTAGAGTTCTTAAACTTGAGCTTTATGAATTGTCCAAAGAGTATTAAAATGAATTAAACTATAAAATTATATGAAATAATGATATAAACATTCTAAATGATATATGATGATTAGCATATATCTCATATATAATCATTTTGTGTGTATAGATATAAAACTATTATATATCATATATTTAATCATCATATATATGTTTAACCATTGTATATTCTATATGTATATTATTTTTAGGTTAAAAAAGAATGAGAATTCTATTTTAACTATACAGAAAAATGTAACAGATAATGTTACATAGAGTGATTTTACTACAAGAGTGGGTGGAAATGTGAAAAAAAATCAATTCATGAAGAAAAAAATCTAGAAAAGGAACCATAAAAACAAGAAGTTTGAAAAACAGAAAAAAAGACAAAGCAGAAATAGAAGAAAGCAATCAGGAGTGAAAGAAAGCCTTTTTCTGAAACAGAAATATTGGAAGATGCTTAAAGAATGAAATAAACTACCAAGAGTACTTTGATTACTAACAGGGTGACTCATTAGTCAACTTTTCTATAAGCACATGGAAGAACCTTTCTTTGATTCTGTAATTGATTTCTTGTAAGTCTAAATCAATGCATGGCCATCAAGAAAAATGTGCACTGAACTGAAAGTCTGAGCTAGGTGAAATTTGGGGCTTAGAGATTCTTTGGAAAGCCAAGTTCCCCAATAGGGTCAACAGAATTTTCAAATACTTTTGGCAAAAGTAGACAGTGGAAACAAAAGAAGCCTGTTTGTTTGTTTTCCTGTGGCTGGGGGAGAGCGTATTTGAATCTCAAAGTGTTTATTAAAGACTGCTGGATAATGTTTGAAGTGGACTTTTAGAAGGATTCTAAAGTCAAAAGACTTTTCAGTCTTTTGAGTAGAATGACTTTAAAGTCATTTCAAATTCTTTCTGCTGGACCCATTCCCAAAATTATAATATGATATGGAATTGAAATGGGGTAATGATAAAATACCACTATCATGAGTGAAAATCTGAGGCAACTATTTGCAATTTTTGTAGCAGTATTATATGTGCAATGATTTACAATGATGGCTTTACTTTTCCAAATAGTAAAGTCAACATTTCTCAGTTTTGTAGGTTTTATTTATGAGATTATTTTACATGATATTTTTCTTATTAATTTATATTACATGTATGGAGATTATTGCAGCATAGCATTTATTATTTACTTTTTTCATCAAGACCTCACAAGAAAAAAAGTTGTTACAAAGATGCACTTTTTAAATAAAGAAAATTTATAATCTTCAAGATAGATATTTTTCCTGTTATTTCTCCTGCATCTGAACTAAACTGAACATATATTCAATTCCAGTTTATAGTCAAAGCTTGTTTGAATATGCATTCTTCTGTGTTACATGATTTTTACAATGGAAATAAAACATGACTCTTGTCCCAAGAGATTATGAATGTGCTCACTTGGTGTCAAAGACCTGGATAAAATGAAACAATTTTATCATTTGTCTGGATATGTCACAATATCCACATGTTGATTCCTGTGTAGAGGAAACATCAATGTAATAATAGATAATAGAGAAAAAGAGGTATATCTTCCTATATAAATTAATAATAATTTCTAAGGAAATTTAATTTTGTTAATAAATCAGTACAAATAATAATTCAATTCAAAAGGGTTTTATACAGCCTCTAGTATGCATTTAATACTATGCTAGCTATCATGGGAAATCAAAAGAAATATGAAAGTACTAACACCAATTGTGTGCCAGGGCCTGTGTTAAGCTTATTACATGAACTATCTCCTTTTACTTTCAAGAAACTCTATGAAATAGAACTAATTGTTATCTTGATTTTAAAGATAAAAAACCTGAGACATTAGAAAAGTACTTTTTCCAAGGTCATGCAAATAGTAAGTATCAGAGCCTAGATTCAAATTCAGTCAGTCTGACTTAAGAGCTTGAGTTATGATCTATTAAATTCTTGTACCTCCAGTCCTAGGCAATCTAGTCAGAGAAGTGGGACTAGAGGCCTACCCATCAAAATATAATTAAGTGGAACAACATGTAGAACAGGTAGATATTATTATGAGAGATAAAGAATAGACTCTGTTTCTTGCTTTTATGGAACTCAAAGGTTTTAGTTACAGTCATTGGCTCCTCGGAATTACTTTTGTGGCCTGTTTTTATTTATTTGAACTCTCATGCTCAATGACTTTAAGGAAGGTGACAGGATGGAATAGGATGGAATTATTTCAACTCTTGGCTTTATCCTCCCTCTCTCCCTGTACTAACATTTAATGCAGAGGTGGTTTCTTTCCAAAGACCTATTTCCTCTGTTGTTACCCAGAAGCCAATGATAAACCTGGATTTTAAATGTATTATCCTGGTCCATTTTCACAGGCAGTCAGTTTCTAAATACTGATGCTTAATTTTCCTTCTCATACCTATTCCTTTCATTGCATTCCTACTCTAACAGCACTGATTTGGGTTCTTTATCAGACAGGATCTTCTAATGTTCCATAACAAGTCTTCCTACCTATAGTCCATATCTTTCTTTCTTCCCCTCCCATCCAATCCATACCCCATTAATGACCATTCCTAAAATACTCCCCCTGTCATGCCATTTTTCAGGATAAAATCTTTCTGTGGAGAACTACACTTACAGGACTAAAAATTTAAACTTCTAGAATTTCAGTTAAGGAATTCTTAACTCTCAAAAAGTACATATCTAAAAAGATCATACACCATTATCGAGTTGGGTTCATCCCAGGGACACAAGGATGGTTCAACATACAAAAATCAATCAATGTGAAACACCACATCAGAAAGAGAAAGGACAAAAATCATATGATCATATCAATAGATGCAGAAAAAGCATTCAATAAAATTCAACACCCATTTATGATAAAAACTGTTACGAAATTGGGTATAGAGGGAACATATCTCAACATATTGAAAGCTATTCATGACAAACTTACAGCCAGCATAATACCAAACAGTGAAAAGTTGAAAGCCTTTCTGCTAAAATCTTGAACAAGACAAGGATGCCCACTCTCACCACTTCTATTCAATATAGTCTTGGAAGTCTTAGCCATAGCAATTAGACAAGAAAAAGAAATAAAAGGGATTCAAATTGGAAGAGAAGAGGTAAAATTGTCATATATGCAGATGATATGATACTATATAGAGAAAACCTTAAAGACTTCACACAAAAACTACTAGAGCTGATAAAGGAATTTGGCAAGGGAACAGGATACAATATTAACACACAGCAATCAGTGGCATTTCTTTACAATAACAATGAAATATCAGAAAAGGAAAGTAAAGAAACAATCCCTTTTAAAATTGCATCCCCAAAATAAAATACTTAGGAATAAATCTGATCAAGGAAGTGAAAGACTTATATGCAGAAAACTACAAAACATTGACTAAGGAAATTAAAGATGACATAGAGAAACAGAAAGAGAATCCATGTTCTGGGATTGGAAAAATTAATATTGTTTAAATGGTCATACTAGCCAAAGCCATCTACACATTTAATGTAACTCCTATCAAATTATCCAGGACATTTGTTCACAGAACTAGAACAAATAATCCTAAAATTTATATGGAATCACAAAATATCCAGAATTGCCAGAACAATACTGAAAAAAAAGAATGAAGTTGGAAGAATAACCCTCCCAGACTTCAGACAATACTACAGAGCTACAGTAATTAAAACAGCATGGTATTGGTGTAAAAACAGACATACAACTCAATGGAACAGAACAGAGAGCCCAGAAATAAACCCACAAACTTTTGGTCAATTAATCTTTGACAAATGAAGCAAGAATATACAATGGAGAAAAGACAGCCTCTTCAGTAAATGGTGTTGGTAAAACTGGACAGTTGCATGGAAATCAATGAAATTAAAACACTCCCTCACACCAAACACACACAAACACACACACACACACACACACACACACAAAAACTCAAAATGGCTTAAAGACTTAAACATAAGACAAGACATTATAAACCTCTTAGAAGAAAATATAGGCAAAACATTATCCAACATAAATCTGAGTAATGTTCACCTAGGGCAGTCTACTGAAGCAATAGAAATAAAAGCAAAAATAAACAAATGGGACTTAATTAAACTTATAAGCTTTTGCACAGCAAAGGAAACCATAAGCAAAACAAAAAGACAAGCAACAGAATGGAAAAAAATATTTGCAAAAGATGAGACTGACAAGGGCTTAATTTCCAGAATATATAAACAGCTCATAAAACTTAATAAGAAAAAAACTCAAACAAACAAATCTAAAAATGGGCAGAAGACCTAAACAAGCAATTCTGCAATGAAAACATACAAATGGTCAATAGGCACATGAAAAAATGCTCAATATTGCTAATTATCAGAGAAATGCAAATCAAAACTACAATGAGGTATCACCCCACATCAGTCGAAATGGTCATCATTCAAAAGTTCAGAAACAATAAATGCTGGAGAGGCTGTGGAGAAAAGGGAACCCTCCTACACTGCTGGGGGGAATGTACTTTGTTGCAGCCATTATGGAACACAATATGGAGATTTTTACAAAAGACTAAAAGTACGTTTACCATATGATCCAACAATCCCACTCCTAGATTTTCACATATCCAGAGGGAACCTTAATTCAAAAAGATACATGCACCCTAATGTTCATAGCAGCACTATTTGCAACAGCCAAGACATGGAAACAACCTAAATGTCCATTGATAGATGACTGGGTAAAGAAGATATGGTATATTTACACAATGGAATACTACTCAGCCATAAAAAGAATAAACTAATGCCATTTGCAGCAACATGGATGGACCTGGAGATCGTCATTCTAAATGAAGTAAGCCAGAAAGAGAAAGAAAAATACCATATGATATCACTTACATATGGAATCTAAAAAAAAAAAAGAAGACAAACTTATTTACAAAACAGAAACAATGAGATCGCTCATATGTGGAATCTAAAAAAAAAATGAGCATAAATAAAAAACAGAAAGACTCATAGACATAGAATACAAACTTGTGGTTGCCAAGGGGGAGGGGGATGAGAAGGGACAGACTAGGAGTTCAAAATTTGTAGATACTGACAGGCATATGCAGAATAGATAAACAATATTATACTGTATAGCACAGGGAAATATATACAAGATCTTGTGGGAGCTCACAGTGAAAAAAAATGTGACAATGAATATATGTATGTTCATGTATAATTGAAAATTGTGCTCTACAATGGAAATTGACACAACATTGTAAAATGACTATAACTCAAAAAAAAATGTTAAAAAAAAAACAGAAACAGACTCAGAGACATAGAAAACAAACTTACGGTTACCAGAGGGGTAAGAGTGTGGGAAGGGATAAACTGGGAGTTCGAGATTTGCAGATACTAACTAATATATATAAAACAGATAAACAGAAGTTTATACTGTATAGCACAGGGAACTATGTTCAATATCTTGTAGTAACTTATAGTGAAAAAGAATATGAAAATGAATATATATGTTCCTATATGACTGAAGTACTGTGCTATACACTAGAAATTGACACAACATTGTACAGTGACTATACTTCAATAAAAATATTTTTAAAATGTATATATCTTTGCATATCTTTACATCAACAAAGACTGTGGCATAAACTGATGAGCTCCCTGTGGTCAGATTATCGTACTCTAATGAAATGACCTTCTACAATACTATCCATTTCTCTAAAATTTTACCCCTCTCAAGGACAGTTTTAAATTCTACCTTTCCCATGACCAAACTGTTGCCACAGTTTTCAATCTTTATTCTGAAGTTTCACAGAATTTTACTGACATTTTAATCAGTCACATTATCATATGGTTAGGATCTATTTGAAAGTCATCTAGTCTTAACAGTCCATTTGATGATTATGTAATTTTTACAACATCCTTAAATTTGGTCAGTCATCCAACTTTTATTTGAACACTCTCAGTCATAGGGAAGTCACTATTTTGTGAGGCAGTCACTTTCATATTTGTGTAACACAACAGATTTATTTCCCATATTAAGTTAAAATATCATCTCTGATGGTAAGTTAAAATAGCATCTCTGATGATCTTACCTATGATCTTTATTCTGTCTTTTTGTTACCAACCATAAAAAAAAAGTCCATGAGATCACAAGTACTATGGTAAAACAGAAATTATGGGTTTAAGACAAAAGCTAACCTGTGTTGGAAGATGAAGTCAAGTCAGACAGACATAAGCTGAATCATTAAGTATGATGATTCGCTAATATAGAAAGCAATGGGTTCTCATTTCTCATCTCTAGTGATTCATATCTAAATGAATGACTCTAGTGGCTACTACTGGCTTACAGATCTGTCTTCAGACAAGGAGACTACGACTGCAGCTTGAATAGCATTCCTATCTTTATGAAGCCTGTGTGACTGCAGAGATTTGTTTTTGGTGTTGAAAAAATGAATAAACATTGATGTCAAGTGTCCCCCTACTTTTTGTGTGTATCCATACAATAAATACCTGCCCAATAATGTAATCTGAATGTATAACTATCTGTTAGCTATCTCAAATTAAACAGTAAAATCCAAAACCATATACAACATAATGTTTTTAGATTATAATCATTTGCAATCATTTTGCAATGCTACTTTTGATTGCCAGTATATTTATTGTTCCTCCAAGCTTTGTGCCTTCAGTAGACTGAAAAATTATGTTATATCTTCTTTTCATGACTGATAAAAAATAATGAGGCCAAAAAGATATCTTGAAAAACCAAGTGCCTGGTTGATAGGAATCCATTTATGAACATTATGTATGTCTGATGGAAAAGTATTAAAAACAAAAAAACAAACTTCATAAGTTTACTGTCATACAGAATGTATTTCTTCATCTTGGTCAGAGTCATCTAAACTTAAACAACAAGGTCCTATTGTTTAGCACAGGGAACTAGATTCAATATCTTGAACCCAACAGACAGATCTGATCTGAATTTACTGACAGAACTGGGATCTAAAGGGTAGTTAGGAGCTGTAAACAAAGAGGGAATTGTCTTTTCAAATAATAGTGCAGTGGGAAGTCCCCACAGGCTTTTTCCAGTGAAATCAAGGGAATTTTGTGGCTGGTTGGATCTTCTATCCAGACCATGGAAACTTTCTCTGTATCAGCAATAAGGCTTCTTTGCTTTCTTAACATATGTCTGTTCACTGGAGCAGCACTTTCACTTTTCTTCACAAACTTTTCCTTTGCTTTCATCTCTGGAGTATCTATTTGGCACAAGAGGCCTGGCTTTTGGCCTATCTCGGCTTTCAACCTGCCTTTCTCACTATGCTTAATCATTGCCAGCTTTCGATTTAGAGGGAGAGACATGTGATTCTTCCTTTTGTTCGAACACTTACAGGCCATTTTAGGGTTATTAAATGGCCTAATATTTAATATTGTTGTGTCCCAGGGAATAGGAAGGCCCGCAGAGAGGGAGAGAGATGGTGAACGGCTAGTGGGTGGAACAGTTGGCACACACACATTTATCGATTAAGTTAACCCTCTTATATGGGCATGCTTTGTGGTGGCTCAAAACAATTACAATAATAACATCAAAGATCCTGATTACAGATCACCACAATAAATATAATCATAATGAAAAACATTAAAATATTGTGAGAATCTCCAAAATGGGACACAGAGACACAATGTGAGCATATACTGTTGGAAAACTGTCGTGATAGATTTGCCCGATGCAGGGTGGCCACAAACTTTCAGTTTGTTAAAAAAAAAAAAATCTATGTGAAACACAATAAGGTGAAGTGAAATATGAAGTGAAGTATGTCTGCAATAAAGCATATCAATTACATTTAGTGCAACACTTTTCAAAAATTTTTCCACTTCCCCTTCCTCTCCACCATGAATCTTGAGGAAACAGAAGTATCAGATAAAGTTGTGGAAGAGGTGTAGCAGGAAGATTACATACAGGTCATTGACTTTTTTCACTTTAAGTTTTTGAACCTCATTCAGGACAAGATCTCTCTGTGTTAGGAGTACAGTTTAAATTTATTGTGAGTTTTAAAGTTTTTACTCAGATTAAGACAGACTTCTCAATATACATGAGTAGGACTGTGCTAAAACACGAAATTCACCATGTAAGCTAGGAGATCATCTGAAGAAATTATTCAAGGATAGAGGTCTTATTGAACGGGTCTGAAAGAGAATAGTATGAGAAAAAATAAAATTTTTGATGATTTATCCCATTTACTTCATCTTATTCAATAAATTATTCCATACTTACATGTTTTTGAAATATTTCAAAAGTGTAAAAATTGTTTTTAAAGAACACTATAATGTACCAAATCTATTCAACTATTATTTGTTCCTTTCCAAATTAATTTAATTGATTGGCAAAATGACATATCTATGGCAAAGTTCTTCTGTGGATATTATAAACACTTAGAAGTAGGTTTTACTGAATAAATATGACTATCAATAGGCCAGATGTGTATCAACTATATTTTTGGACAAATGACTTTCCCCTTAATTGTTTAAGTCAGAATAGATAAAAATATTATTAAAGATAAGGCTGTTTAGAAAAGAAATCAGATGTGGCCCTTAGAGAGCCAATCATGAGAATTTTATCTGGACTTATTCTAAATAAAGTATCAAAATATATTTTTAAAACTATTTTTTTCCTTCAGAATTCAATCTTATCAGAAGAAAACAACAAAATAACACACACATTGAATTATCCAATTTATTTATGAAATATGTCAAAATACCATGGATAGCATGTTCTCTGATCAAACATACATGCAAATATTTATACATATAGTGTTCTAAAAATTAATACACTGTGCTAAGGTTACTTTTTACATTATCTGTCTTTCTCTAATAGACTCTGAGCACCTTTAGAACACTGCCTATGCTCTTTATTCCCAGCATGTTGCCTACACCCTGGAACATGGTGGGTGCCACAGAAGTGACTTAGAGTGAATGAATGGATGACTAATGGCTGACTGAAATCATTAAGTAAATATTTCTGCTTGAAAACAAGAGCCAGAGTGGGATAGATGTCAGGAAAATACCATTCTAAGAGGATCCCAAACCTTTAACTTACTCAGAAGTCAGTACTCCTGTAGGAGCAAGAACGATGTTTCAGTGATCTTTGTACCTACCTCAATATCTAGCACTGTGCTGTGAACATAGAAATTCCTCCATAATAGTCTATGCATCGTGTTACATTCAATGGAGTAAATGCAGTACAGGTGTGCTTTGATCCTTATGGCTCATATTGCTCTTCATGTAGACTCTATTGTACATTAGCCGAGCTCTTGCAGGGGTTCACCCAGGTATGCACACCAGAGAGAAAGAAAAAGAAATAATATAAGCCAATGTCATTGTGATCAGCAGGATTCAGGTTGTGATCCTTTTCACCTCTTGTACCTTTTAATTTCATAGCCCAAGTAGAGGCTGTAAATTGCAGCCAAAATGCTTTTAACGTGAATATTGTCACTCAAGTAAATCCATTGCTTTCAGATTCCTTAATTATTCCAAAGTTACTCAGTTTAGCCATGGAGATTCAGATTGAGAAATAAATGGCATGAATCTACCCCTTTGTTTGTCACTAAGTCATGGGGAGACAGTCTTCTATTGTCTCTGCACATCCACCTTTCAGTTCACAAAGAAGGGAAACACTTTTCTACTCATTTCTTCATAAGTACATAAGGAGGATTAACAAATTTAGAAGCCAGATGCTAGCCATTGACATATTTTTTTCACACATTGCTTTTTATTAACTTGATCCTACGTTGTTCTAAATGCTTCCCTAGTGGCCCAATGTATCCCACGAGTATCCTTGGAGTAGCTTTCTCATCTAGCAGATTCTCACTCAATTTTTGTGGTATATAATTAGGGAATGATTTGCATTCCGCATTAATGATGGTCATTCTTGGACCAATACAAACCTGAGGGAAGTTTTTCTTGGGTTTATGCAGCAATATATGAAAGGCATGGAATCTAGTAATGAAAGAAGACCCCTGATTACACCCCATTTTTCACAGGGCTTTTGAAAGGCATACACATGTCTGAACCTTTTTTGGTTGTGATATGACAGTCCTCCACATCACTTATAAGAGAACTATTCAGATCAGTATTGAAAATGATTATTGTTTGAATGGCAGTGACTCTCTTCCTGTTCCTGCTTTGCATGTAAAGTCCATGTTGGAAGAGCTAGGGCATGTTTGTGATACTGTGAATTTTTTCTTCCATGCTCCTTGGAATACATCATTCTACTCTGCAAAGCTGAAATAAATGATATTAATACAATTTTTATAGTGTATCTTTAAATTGTTTAAGATTTTCAACTATGACAAAAACTGATTTAAGTGATGCCATTTGAAACAATGAGCCAAAATTAGTTCTCTAATAATCACAAGTGGTGCTTAGGGGAAGAATTTAGCACTATAAAGCATTCTATACTACTTTTAATTTAATTAGCTACAATGGTGTGCTTAGTTGTTATCTGGAAGTTTTGTTAAACACAAAGAGGTGTATGTTTCTTTTCGAAATTTCACGCCATTTAGTGCTGGGTTCCTGTTAACTTACAAACTGATGAAAGGGAACTACACTTTGATATCCTGATCTCTCTGAGATTCTGCCATCTAAGCCTATTTATTCTCCATGTTTGTAGAGTTCCTTTTTCTCTGAAGACTTAGATTCTGGAAGATCAGAGATCAGATACATTGCTTCCTTTTTGAATCTTTGCAGAGTAATTCAAATATTATAGACCTTTCAATCTATATAGATAGGAAGGAAGGAAGGAAAAAGAAAGGAAAGAAAGAAAGAGGGAAAGAAAGAAAGAAAGAAAGAGGGAAAGAAAGAAAGAGAGAAAGAAAGAAAGAGAGAAAGAAAGAAAGAGAGAAAGAAAGGAAGAAAGAAAGAAAGAAAGAAAGAAAGAAAGAAAGAAAGAAAGAAAGAAAGAAAGAAAGAAAGAAAGAAAGAAAGAAAGAAATTTAACATAAGTCATTGATGCCACTCAAATATGAAGGCTTCTCAGATTTCTGACCAAGGGAAGTTTAAATATGGGTGCTTTAAAGAATGCCGTAACCACAAACCACTACTTGTAACATATCTTTCAGCAAACCTCAATGTATGGAAAATTGTTTTCTTATTCAACATTTAAGTTATATGTTCTTCCTACTGTTTTTCATGTTTTAGAGGTTAGTAATCTGATATGAAACATCTTGTAAAAAGTAATTGTTATCTGAAGAACATGAAATAATCCTAACTGTCTAACATTTTTCAATCTGAGATTTAATCATACATTTATGAAATATGGCCATTAATAGTAAAGTAATACTGAGTGGACTAGGACAGCTAAGTTGAAAGGGTTCTTGGAGTAATATACATGCAGGGTGTTGTGAGTTTTCAAGATCAGGTCCCTCATGAAAAAAAAAGAAAAGAAAACAATAAAACATAAACACTTAAGAATACTATCCAGCCTATCCAAGCTCTTCCTTTCCCTCCTTTGTCTTTATGTATTAGACTTAAAGCCCAGGAATAAAAATGCCAATAAATTATTGGAAGTAATAGTACATTATGCTACATGTTTTTTTTTTTAATTCTCAAGACTGATCTGTACCATTATTAAAGTGCAACCTATGTAGCTGTGTTACAAGGGAGTACCTTACCTTGGAAATAGGTAAGTGCAAAATGCATTCTTTGTGGCCAGTTTAGATGAATGTCTAGAAAAGATACTGAGCTAGTTCTTTAACCTGAAGATTAATTATGGAAAAGAGAAAGAATAATAATGAATGCCTCATTTTGTTTGAGAGCTCATATGAGGTCTCTTATGAAGATGTGATATGTAAGCTGACATTAGTAAAAATAAGTGTGATTTAACCAGCCAAAGAATGAGGGAAAGTGTGCTGTAGACATTTGGTGTACATGAAGGTACAAAAGTGGAAAAGCATCCGGCATATTCTGGAAATCGAAAGATTCTTAATATGACTGGAGAACAGAGAATAAAGATGAACAGAGTTTTGGATAAGGTCAGAGAAGTAGATAGGAGCCAGATCCTGAAGGATCTTATAGGTCATATCAAGGATTTTATATTTTATTCCTAGATGCAATGGAAAGCAATGAACAGGTATTAAGCAGAGATTTGGAATTAAAAGTGGTAGGATGGAATTATTGGGGGGAATAATAGGAGTCCATTGCAGTCTTCCAGGCCAGAGATTCTAATGACTTGGATTAGAGTTTTGACAGAAGAAGCAGAGAAAACTAAAGTAATTTAGGAAACACTATGGACATATAGTCATCAGAATTTGGTGATAGATTAGATAAGTAGAAATGAGAATGGAGAGGGAAGGATAGAAAAGTCTCCAGTGAACAGTAGAGGGAAAAGCAAATTAAGGACTTCTGAAAATCTTCAAAAAAACAATGAGACACAGGTAAAATTGATCAGAGTCAACTTTTCGTTTTTAGAACTCTGGATATTAACCAAAAACTCAAAACAATCCATGGAATATTTACTCAAGAAAACTGGCTTAACCCTGGTACAAACAGTGAGATTTGTAGCATTTTAACTTATCCTCTTTCCATCCCTCCCCAAGTCCAGCTTCATAGAAGCCTTGGAAACCAGCCCTGGGATGGACATATAATAAAGATAATAGAATAGAGAGTCCACAAATAGCTCACACATATATTGCCCATTGATGTTTGACAAAGACTTCAAGGAAAGCCAGTATGAAATGATTATATTTTCCAGAATTTATATGTCCATATTCAAAAAAAATTTGACCTTTACAACATATACAAAAAGTAACTCAAAACGAATCGTAGACGTAAGTGCAAAAGCTAAAACTACAAGACATCTAGAGGAAAGCATGGATAAGTTCCGAGTAACTTTGGGTCAAGAAGAAGTTTTTAAATTGACACAAAAATTACAAATCATGAAAAAAATTATAAATTAGGCTTCATCAAAATTAAAAGCTTTTGTTTTCCAAGGGACTGCTAAGAAAATGCCAAGACAAGCCACAGACTGAAAAGATTCTGAAAAAGTATATCAGACAAAGGATTTGTACTTGGAAATAGATAAATAGATAAACTTAAAGCTCAATAATAAGAAAACAAACAATTCAATTTTAGAATAATTGACATAATATATGAATAGATGTTTCACCAGAGATACATAGATAACAAGTAAGCAAGTGAAAAGATGTTTAAAATTACTGTCCATTGGTGAAATTAAACTAAAACCATAATATGGTATACTATATATTCAGTAGGATGCCTAAATGTAAAAATACTAACAATATCAAGTATTTGGATCAAAAGGAACTCTAATACATTTCTGGAAAGAAGGCAAAACATTAAAGTTACTTTAGAAAAAAGTTTGGCAGTTTCTTTAAAAGTTAACCATAACTTACCATATAACATAGCAGTTCTAATCCTAGTTGTTTACCCAAGAGTGGTGAGAACATACGATAAAGATCTGTACACAAATATGCTTAGAAATTCTATTGGCTTTACTCATAACAGCCAAACAATGGAAACAACCACAATGCTCATCAATTGGTGAGTGGTTAAACAAAGTGTAGTAAACATGTGGGATGCTACTCTGCAATCAAAGGGGACAAACTACTGACACATACAATTATGTGGATGAATCTCAAAAGCATTAGGCTAACTGAAAGAAGCCAGACACAAAACACTCCGTGATATTTTATTTCATTTATATGCAGTTCTAAAAAAGGTAATATTTTAGTGATAGAAAACGGATAGTAGTTGGGAGGGGCCAAATGGTGAGTGAGGGAATGGACTGAAATAAAAAAAGAAATGAATTAACCAAGAGATATCTATGTGTAAAAGTCAAGTAGTTGGCTAAATAAATTCATAGCTCAGAAAAGAGATTTAGGTTGGAGATATGATGTGGGAATTACTAGTATATAAGTGCTTTTTGAAACCATAAGAGTATATAAGACTACTTTGAATGGGAATGTAGACCCATATAGAAGAGGACTCCAGACAGAACCTTGAGGAACTCCAGGATTTGGAAGGCATGTGGGATACCCACAGTGAGTTTATACCACCAGTAAATGAATTAGAAACATAATTTATACAGGCATATGCCTTTCTCTGCCTCAGTTCTATGTAAAGACAGAAATACATAAATAAATGGATAATTAAGAAAAAGAAAATGAAAGGTTTTTTTGACAAATGGACTCAATTGGAAGGTCCTCCCACCTCCCCCCAAAATAATTTCCTTTCCAAACATCAGAATGTGAACTTATTTGGAAACAGGTCCATTGCAGATGCAACTAGTTAAGATGAGGTCATATAGGATTAGTGTGGGTCCTAAATCCAATATGACTAGTGTCCTTATAAAAGAAGACAAAAGACACAAAGGGAGAACTCCAGGTGACAATGGAAGCAGAGATTGGAGTGATGTGTCTGCAAACCAAGGAACACTGAGGATTACTGGAAACTATCAAAGCCTAAGAAGAGCCACGGAAGAATCTTCCCCTAGAGCTTTCTGAGAGAGCATGACCCTGGTGACACCTCTATTTCAGACTTCTAACCTCCAGAACTATGAGACAAGAAATTTCTGTTGTTTTAAGCTACCCAGTGTAAAGCAATATATTATGGCAGCCCTAGGAAACCAATCTGCTCCAATCAGGCTGATTTGAGACTAGATTTCTTAAACCAACATATTCCTTTCCCACAAAAACAAAGACATTGAAATTTTAGTTTCGAAGTTGTAACACACAGAAGCAAATGTTAACTTTCTTTGTAGGAAAGTGCCTTAAATAAAGGCTTTAATTATTTAGAACAGATAAAGTTGCAAAGAACATAGACTTAACATTAAAAGTCACTAAACACATGACCAATGCATAATACGGCAAATACTAGCATGGATAAGTCACTAAACTACAACACTGACTAATAGATTTTAATAAAACAGAATATGGGAAGTTCAGTGATGGCTTCTGATTCCACATCGTGATTAACCTTTAGGAAATTTTCACTTGTGGAGTTTTGGTTTAGCATTCCAGAAGAACTACACTCTAAAAAGTCTATTAATATTCCCTTTCCCAGCTATGTATCTGTGTAAGCAGATTTTCGTCATAGCCTTCAAACACCATAACACAATGCAGTGGATTCAAGGTAGAATCAGATCATACTGTCTATCCTGCTATCTTTAGTAAGCCAGGTATTAAAGAGATATTCAAAACTGAAAAACAATTCTACGTTATTAGCTTTCTTGGTACATATACAGTAACTACAAAAGTTCATTTAGAAAAAAATTTTTTTTTAAATTTCCCGTTTGTAATTCCCAAATGCCGAGCTGACAATTCAATTTCAAGGATAGACAAAACTCAGATCTTCCCCACTCCCTCACCCGAAATCCCCAGGGAGGCACTGGCGGGCTACAGCGTTAGAATCTGGTTGGCATTGTCGACGATTCAGTTTATTACATTTTTGTTTTGTAAAATATAGTTACAAAATGTTATTTAACTTAATATATAATAGATTTATTGTTATAATTACATTAAAAATTAATAAATATTTTAAAACATTCTCAGGTTTAAGTTCTAGTATACTAAACATCAAGAGATATAAATAGCTAAGGTAAACAAAAGGTCTTTGGGGTCCTCAATAATTTTATGAATGTAAAGGTATCCTGACCCTCGAGAATTGCTGACTTAATACTTAGAGGGAAATATAGTTGGATGGTGAGTACCTGGGAACATATTTTATTACTATTTCTTTTTAAACTTTATATTTGGAAAAAATTACAGATTTACAGAAAGTTGCAAAGATAGTACAAAGTGGTCCTATGTATCCCTCACCCAGTTTTCCCCAATAGTTATGTCTTGTGAAATCAGAAAATGGGTATGAGCAGATTCATGTAACCACCGCTGCAGTACAGACTACTGCATCACCATAAAAATCTGACAGTGTATCTCATTGTGGGTAGTTTAAATAACTTCCAATTGTTGAACTTATTTTATTGCTACCTTACACATTGTTTTGGAAAAATGGTTGTTTAAGAAACTTAAATCTTATAAAAATTTAATCATTATAATTATGTCTTAAAAATGGAAGAAATTGGTTAAATAAAGATGTAAAAACATAGGTGTCCTAAGGTTTAGTAAAATGACACTGCATTGAGATTTGGCCTTGCGTATAACATGGACCAAAGTTTTGGAATGAAATGATAGGCTGGGAATATTATATCTTAAATTTTTTTCATATGACACGGAGAATCAAAGCCAAACAGAATTTCACTAGAAGTTATCCGCGGTCCAGTTTAACATGTTTTACTTTGGATTCAAAATGTGTGTCTGAAACCATATATACAACATTCAATCTTCCTTTCAAAGCAGGGCTGTAACTGCCTTTCCTCCCTTTCCAAGTGTTCCATAAAATCTTTCACAGATGCAAGCAAACATTCTCAGCCAGCCTCCAATAAATTACTTCCAATGTCAGGAAACTCATCACTTTTTGAAAAAGCCCATTTAATTTGGTAAATTTTTCTTGCTGTTTTCTCTAATGTTGATCTAAAAATCTGTTTCCCTAATGTTTTCACTCTTTGAATCTACTTCTTCCTTCTGGACTCAGAGTAAGTAATCCCTTTTCTTATCCCTTAAATATTTTTAGTAAGTTTTAAATCCTCTCTCTTTAAAGATGCTCTTCTTTAGGCTGAAAAATTCCCATATAAACTACCCTCATGTAAACTGGCTATCAGACCCTTAGCCGTTTTAGTTAGATTTCTTTGGAAAAGTGCCAGTTTGTTAATGAACCTTTTAAATAGTGGCATCTGCAATAAAGCACAATATTCTAGATTTAGCCTAATTTATGCAGAATGTGTCAAATAAAATATACAACATGGCACCATTAAGCCTTGAAGTATCTTTAAAAATATACAAATATAAATAAATAAAACTCTAATTTTCAGACTACATTGTAACAGAAAAAGTGTCGTAAGTAGCATAGAAAGAAATAGTTATAACCAGGGAAATGTCTCTTTACAAAAGAAGAGCTGAATTCTTGCAGAGGTGTTATATTCATCATTGGATTTATTTTTTAATTGAAGTGTAGTTGATTTACAAGATTATATTAGTTTCAGGAGTACAGCAGAGTGATTTAATATTTTAGAGATTATACTCCATTTAAAGTTATTGCAAAATAATGGATAGATTTCCCTGTACTGTACAATGTATCTTTGTTGCTTATCTATTTTATACATAGTAGTTTATATCTCTTAATTCCAAAACCCTATATTGCCCTATGCCCCCGCCGACCCTGTGCCACTGGTAACCGAGTTTGTTCTTTATGTCTGAGAGTCTGTTTCTGTTTTATTATATTTATTCCACATATAAGTGATAACATACAGCATTTGTATGTGTACAGTCTGACATATTTCACTAAGCATAATATTCTCTAGGTCCACATACCATGTTGCAAATGGCAGAATTTCATTTTTTTATGGCTTTTATTCCATAATATACATCAAACACATTCTAAAATATGTATAGTTTTTACTCCCCTCCCCCACATTTTGTATTTTTGATGTCGTATTTTACATATTTATGATTTTCCCCTTATTGATTATTTAGTTATAGTTTTTTGTCTTTTAATCTTCATACTAGTTTATTTAAGTGGTTGATCTTCAGCTTTTACTATATATTTGCCTCTACTAGTGGGATTTTTCCTTTCCTATAAATTCTTACTTCTTTTTATGTCCTTTTATTTTCCACTTAGAGAAGACCATCTAACATTGCTTTTACGGTAGTTTTAATATTGATGTACTCTTTTAGTTTTCTCTTGTATGAGAAGTTATTTCTCTCTCCTTCAGTTCTAAGTGATAATCTTGCTGGTTAGGGTATCCTAGATTAGAGGATTTTCCCTTTCAACACTTTGAATATATCATACCACTCTGTTCTGGCCTACAAAGTTTCTGCCGAAAAATCAGCTGATAACCTTATGGGGGTTCCCTCGTATATGACAGTTTTTCTTTTGCCGTCTTTAGCATACCCGCTTTATCTTTAAATTTTGCCATTTTAATTATGGTATGTCTTGGAATGGATGTTTGGGTTCATCTTGTTTGAGGCCCTCTGTGCTTCCTGTAGCTGAACTTTGCTTTCCGTCTTCAGGTTTCCACATCAAATCCAGCTCTCCAACTAAACCAAATGGGTGCACACAGATTGTGAGTAATTTCAGCAAATACATTTTTGACTTTCTTTTCTCTCTTTCTCCTTCTGGGACATGTGGGCGTTGGTAGCTTTACTGTTGTCTCAAAAAGTCAATTAAACTTTTATATATATATATATATTTTCTTTTTCCTTTTCTGATTGGGTAATTTCCATTATTCTATATATCAGAATATATATATCTATATATTCAGGTCAGCTTTACATTCTTCTTTGTCACCTAGTCTTCTCTTCATACCTTCTAGTGTGTTTTTTACTTTATTTATTACATTTTTCTATTGTGACTGGTTCTTTTTTTATGTTTTCTAGCTCCTTGTTAAAATTATTACTATGTTCATCTATTCTTTTCCCTAATTTAGTTAGCATTCTTATTAGCATTACTTTGAACTCTTTATGTGGTAAATTATTTATTTCTGTTTCACTAATCATTTTTTAGGGGTTTTTACATGCTCTTTCAATTGAGATAAATTCCTCTGTCTTTTCATTTTGCTTAACTTTCTATGTCACTCTTAAATTAGACGAAAAAGTTACCTATTGAGGTCTTGAAGTTGTATCCTCATGTGGAAATATCCCTCTACAATCCGTGTGCACCTATTTGGTTTAGTTGGAGAGCTGGATTTGATGTGGATGCACATCACATCTTTCCTCAACGTGTGCTGGCAGCTATCACCTTGGTAGAAAGTGGGGCTAGGAGTGGAGGGGTAGGACAGGGGCCAGGTGTGAGCCAGGACTTCCCCTCTGCTCTGTGGCTATCATTGCCCTATTGGGAGCAGGGGCAGCTCTCAAGTTGCTAGAGCAGAAGCCCTGAAGTTCAAATCTAAGCTGGTTCTGCTCCCTTTAAGTATGTGGTCTCCCCATCCAGAGGGGCCAGTGCTGGTACAAGAAGTACTGATGTGGGCACTCGGTTTGGGCTGGGGCCTGGGCTGTAGTGGTAGCTCACCTGAGTCCATGCTATAATACTGAGAAAAGATTGGCTTGGTGGCTTGTTTTAGAAGAAATAGTGGAAGTCTTTGCAGGATGCAAAAATTTGACGAGTTAGTAATCCCTGGGGGACAGAGCAAAAATCACAACTTCTGGCTTGATTCTAACCAACACGCCAAACAACCTAAGAGATGCTCCAATATAAATTAAAATTACTCTTTTATGGAAAGCTTAATTCCATGTCCTAAAATTCTAGAGTTAGAAAATCTGGACAGATCATCCAGTACATTCCTGTAGCCTTCATATAGATGACATGCCAAGGCAGAAGAATATTTATTCTATTATCTCTTCACAGTTTTCAAGACAGTCAGCATGAAATGACTTCATCCTTAATTTAAGAAAATTTCCACTCAGCCCTTTGTGGAGAATAAAAAGTGTTCAATGTTCTTAAAAAAAAAAAAAAAAAGACAAGACAGATTCTGGGAAAATGGTGGCACTGATGGTAACATAGTGTTTGGATCTTCCTGAATCCCACAAACTCCTAAATTATCAATAAGGGAGAACTTAGCAAATATTTTTTCCCAAGGGTCCTTCTTAAATGATCTATGAGAGGAATAGTTTCAGACACACAAAATGATCAAAGAGTAGCAGAAAGACTGGTAGTGAGAACTAAATATATAGCTCTATGCAAAATTTAGATGAAATGAGAATTAAAAAGAGGAATTATAATACAGCATGGTTATATGATGTGACAATGTAGAAATAGTACAGTCTTAAAAAAGAGATTACAGAGAGCATATGCAAGCCATTTTCCCGTTACTTTTCAGTAATCATAATTGGTAGTAGTAGCAATGGTATTGTTATTCTGAGACTGTTTCATGAGTGTTGTGGGATAAACAAATGAGCAATTATGTCTTCTTACATTTATATCACTCCTTGTGCCTTTGAGAACCAAGATTCTTGGTTTGGATAAAAGGAGCTAGAGATTTAATATGAAATAATTAAGTAAAAAATTCTGAATTGGAACTTAAGAAATTCAAAGTATGAATTACAAACTCAAGGGGGAAAAAAAAGCTAAATTCTTACCTGATGAGGATAGGTAATTATCTTGAAAACTGGCTAAATAAAAAAATTAATCACTTTTACTTCCATTTATATATGATCTATACTATTGGATAACCAATATTATATGAGGGAAAATATCTCTGCGTAAAACTATTCCAGTTACTAAATAAAGCAATCTGATATATTATCACAATTTTACAATCCCAATTAAAGAATGAAATCAGACATTATATACTTCATGATTAAAAATCTCACTTTATCACTTATAATTTTGACAAAGGGATCAAAACTGAATCTGATGAAGCCTCTGGATCTAGCTGTCAATTTGCGGAAAACACAAAGATCAGAGGAACAATTTGAACTGTTTCATGAGTCTAAAGTTAACAAAATCCACGTTAAATGGCCTGAGTCTTTCAGCAGATAAACTGTCAGGAAAAGAAAAAGATGGAGGGGGAATTGAGTGGTATAATCATGAAGAAATGTGAGCCAGATATTTCTACAAAGTCAAGACAGTGGTAACTTTTGGAAAGAGGGAGGAGGCTATTATTTGGATAGGCTATATAAGAGAGGCTTCTGGGGTAGCCGACAGAGTTTTATTTCTTGACCTGGTTGATGGTTATGAGGGGGTTTGCCTCACAATAAAGTAAGCTATTAATTTATTTTGTGTAGTTTCTTACATCTGTGTTTTATTTTTACCCCCCCCCAAAAAAAGGAAAAAAGGAACTAACGCAAATGAATCGTTATATTTCTGAAGAAAGTATGTTCTTTTTTCCCTCATGTTTAACAATCCTATTGTTATAACATACATTTATGAAAACTGTTTTTCCACCCATTAGTTTTTCTCATACTTCTCACAGTTCCCGGATTCTTTCATATCCATTTAAAATTAAAGACCACAATTCTATGTGTTAAAATTATAGGCCAGGTAAGGTGAATGTAACAGGAGAAGAGATTCTCCACCTACCCTTAAGTATTCTTTGTTCTCTGTATTTTAGAGCTATTCAAAGTGTGCTTCTCAACACGTGCTAATCCACAAACCACTACCAGTCCATGAAGAGAAAACTATAGAAGCTGAGAGTATTTAGAAATTATAGCCATTTGACAGAATTGTTTTGTATCTGTTCAACCTAATAATAAGATATTTGGGCCTAAATTCTGAATTTTTTTTCAATTTTTTCCTTTATATTTCTAGGGTTATGTCAAAGGATCAAGAAGTCAATATTTTAATAATTCATTTTGTTATATTTTACAAATGTATTTATGCACAAGAGATTGCAAACAAAACAAAACAAAACAATCCTGTTCTTAATCACAAACAGTTTGAGAAGCATTACTTTAGAGGTTCTGCTATCTTAATGTTTATTTTCGTTTGGTCAGGCTTAAGAGACCGGAAGCAGTTCATTTGCCCCAGATGAAGGCAATTATCTGTTTTAGTGCACTCATTCATTTGGAATCTAACCATAGCCACTATGCCAGGGAAATTAAGATGCATTTCTTGTCAATAATTCTTTAAAAAGAACACTTTTTTTTTTTAGTTTGGATGATTTAAGCACTGTCATACCTTAAAAGGAGAAGAATGTTCAAAATATAAGTCATGATGAAGTTCATGAACCTTTAATTCCATGGCTCTTTAAACTGTTCTAAATATGCATTTTGGACGGATTTATGTAAAGGAAAAGGAGATCAGCAAAGCATTTTATGATAACATTAACATAATGCCTCCAGCCATTTTTCTGATTTAAAAAGCAAAATATTTTATTGTGAAAATGTCAGACTATGAATAAAGAAAAAATTAATATCAAAAGAACCTACCAATCAATGATAATCACTTCAAGCATTTTTTGTGTATGTATTTATAATCTAAATCTCTCTTTCTCTTCACATACACACCTCACATTAACACACATATAAAATTCACACATGTTATTCTTAAAACATGAGGATTGTATTGTGTTTTTTAAATAATTTCTTATTCTCAATAGACAGGTGTCCTTTTATCATTTACATAAGGTACAGTCTTACTTTTCTTTTCTTTTTTAACATTTTTTATTGATTTATAATCATTTTACAATGTTGTGTCAAATTCCAGTGTTCAGCACAATTTTTCAGTCATTCATGGACATATACACACTCATTGTTACATTTTTTTTCTCTGTGATTTATCATAACATTTTGTGTATATTTCCCTGTGCTATACAGTGTAATCTTGTTTATCTATTCTACAATTTTGAAATCCCAGTCAGTCTTACTTTTCACCATTTGAATTCCTTTGCATAAAAGTCTAATTAAGAAATGTCGACTTTATTGAAGATTTTATAGAGGAGCCAGAATAGGGAGTTTATATCACATTCCTATATCCAGTTGCCTTCCCACACCCCTCCACCGATGAACATACTCATAGAGCAAATAATTTAAAGTTTATTTTAGACATTTCTGTTCTTAAAGTCCTTTCTTGTTCAAGCACAAAAAAAGTATACATATTTTTTTCTGTAGTTCCTTACTAGCCACTTCAGGGTTTTCTCAATATAATTTCACCTGCTGCATCTATGTGCTTTGAAGGATAATTCAGTTCTGTCTCACCTACTACCCTCATGTTCGTGATCATTCCCATCAAGGTGTTCAGCAAAACAAAAGTCCTCCAGTAAACAGGACACACCATTTTCTTAAAGGCAATAAAGTTTAGAAAAGTGTTTGTTACTTTTCACACCACTTCTTCACTTATAACCTTAGCAGTCCTACAGAGTCTTATATATATATATATAAAATAGCATAAGCCTTAGTTCCTAAATATATTCCAGCCTTTGGATTGACATAATTCATTTAATCAAATCCTTATACTAGGTCTTTTAAGTAATTTATACATTGTTTTATTATAAAATATGTTGCACTGAACATACTTTACATAAATCTTTTGGAAAATCTCTGATTATTTGCTTAATTGAATTTCTGGGTTAAAAGATCATTTAAGGCTTTCCTCATTCCTTTCCAGAAAATTGCTGGTAATTTTTACATTACCATTAGCAGGGTATGTGAGTAGTTATTTTTCTGTAACCTTGCCAACACTAGATAATACCATTTAAAAACACTTTGCTGATTTGAAAGGCAAAGAAAAAAACTTATTTTCATTTGCATTTATATGATTAAGAGTGAGGTTACTTTTTCTATCTATTTGTTCAACAAATGTTAATTGAGTGCCTTCTACACAGCAGCCTTGCTCTTGTTTCTGGGGACATAGAAATGAACATGACAATATCCTTGTTCCATGCTTTATCAGCTGCTGTATTTCCTTTAAAAAATTGTCTGTTCCCATTCTTTAGCCTTTGGGGCCTTATTTGTATTTTTATTACTGATTTCTATGAGCTCTGTTTGTATTAAAGATATAAACCCATCATGTGCCATAAAATTTGCAAGTATGTCTCTTACTTTATAGTTTGCTTTATATTAAAGCACATTTTTTGTTGTTGCATAATTAGACATTATTTTAATATATATTTAATCAAGTATATTGGTCTTCTTCCTTTGTTTTTATGCTTTGTGGAAAATATAAGAATATATTTATATAGGTTAGGGGGTGATTTACCCATTAACACTTCCCTTTTTTTTTAAATTTTATCTACTTGTCGGTCCAATTTTTACATTTAAGTCAAAGTGCCTTAAGTCTTTCATTCATCTGCAATTTTTAAAATATTGATTTATAGTATGAGTCAAATCTCAAAGTCACTGTCAGATTTACCAGTTCTATTTCATTTCTAATGTCACCACCCAGACTTGAGAACTATTCACTCCTCTAGGCATCATTGTGCCAGTCTTCTATGGGCTAGGAAAAAAAATGAGGAATTATCTCAGAAAGTAAATCAAACGACACAGAGATATACACTATAAGAAGATAAAAGTCTTAGAAGATCAACAGATAATAGTAGAACAAATAATAGAAGAATATATCCTAGAGCTGAAGTGGGACTAAAATTGTTGAATTGAAAGAGCCTGCAGCCTGTCATTCCGAATAAGTGAAAAAAAAAAAAACTAAACTAAAAATTTCCTAATGAAGTTTTTTTAACACTAATAATAAAAATAAAATTCTAAAAGGTTCCATAGTTTAAAATAAACAAATAAAATGTAACCTCTAAAGTAATATGAATTGGATTGGCTGCATATTTCTCCTCAGGAATGCTAGATTCTAGAAGGCTATGGAGTAATATCTTCAAATTTCTAAGGGAAAATGCTTTTATTACAGAAGCCAAATTATCAACCAAGTGTGCTTGTAGCATTACTTCCTTCATTTTGTAAAAAGTGAGTCAAAAAGTCCAGTTTATCACTTACATAACAAGAAATGGAAAGGCGTGAAGTTGCAGAGGGCAACCAGGGTCTGGAAAAGAGAAGATACAGGGAGGACATAATAATGGTCCCAAATATTGAAAAGACTGCCATTTGATGCTATGTTTTTTGTTTTTCCCATGGCTATTTATTTCCTACATCTGGTAGTACTATTCTTGTTCCTGAATCCCAGCTCGCCCTGACCTAGTGTAGTTTGCTGCCAAGTGAGCTGTGCCAACATTTTTTGACAGTAGTCCCTGTTTGTTTTCTAATTTCTTATTTTTATATTTTCTGTTTAAAATGTATGGAATTTATATTGTTTTAGCACCTCTCAAATATATCTTATAGCAACTTTTTCTCCATTCTATTTATGGTGACTCTCAGATTATAAATGTTTTTTAAAAAAAATTATTTAATGCAATCAAATCTGATCCTCAGTGAGACTATAAATGTAACACTTTTCTCGGGACATAGTATTAATAAATATTCAAAAAGCTATTTATTGTTATCAGTAGGCCAAAACACAATTTTTTTCTTCCCTTACTCCTCCAAGAAAATCAGTCAACATTCAGTAACGATATGATTACATTGTTGTAATTGTGTTGTTTGTTGTTTTCTCACATCATAATTCTGATGTTGAACTCTGATTTTCAAATTTGAAGCTTTTTAAAAAGTAGAAACACAGACCTATCTCTAAAGGTATTAATTGAATACATTTGGGGTTGATACAGACTTAAGCATTATAGATAAGTATCCAGGACCATGAACTGCACTTTGAGAAACTGGTAAATTCATAGATATACAAATGCCTAATCATAGTATCTGTAGCCTCTGAACTGGACTGTAGTCACCAACCCCCACTCATAGTCTTCTAGTGATAGAGAACTCCTCTCACAACACAGGTTATTGATATTTTAAATAATTCTTTTTATGTAGTCTTATACTTGTAATGTCCATTAGTAATAGTGTGACCAAACATCTAGGTTTGCTCAGGACTGAATGGGCTCTGGAGACATGGGACTTTCAGTCATAAAACTGGAAAACTCTCAGGAAAACCATAAGTTGGCCACGAATTCCTAAATTCTAAAATCTTTCTTTGAAATAATCCAGAAAAAAGACAATAAAAGGATAAAGAGATAAAATGTCTAGTAACTTTCATTGTTTCAACAAGTACTATATATATGATGTGTACCAGGTACTATTCATGTAGCAGACATATCAAAGAACAAGGTAGGCTCACACTGTTTCCTCATCAGGTTTCCAGTCTTTTGGGACAAAAAGATGTAAACATTTACTATAATTAAGTGATGTGAAAGTAGGAGTACAGATTGTTTCAAGAGCATGTATCAGAGGCACCTAAACCAGATTAGTGAGGTTATTGGAAGCTTACTGAGGAGTTAGTTATTGCTTGGTATCAAGTACAAGAAATTCCTCAATCCTGTAAGACTGTCTTGGATGGTACTACTTGATCTACAATGTCTAAGGACAGTTTGCCTGGGTGAGGGTGTTTCTTTTTACTTCTGTTGTATCTGTGGCTAAAACAATAAGAATGTATTTGTTCATGATTCTCTAGGTTGATAATTTGAACTGTATCAAAATGAATAAGCTTATTACTGCTCCATGTGGGTTCCACTTGTTTTACACATAGAACAGACAGACTCTTCATGTGGGATGGTTTGAAAGGCTGGTCAGCTGACATTATTGGATGATTGTGCCTCTGTCTTCACATGGTCACCAACCTCAAAGAGGCTGATGGTGATTTTCACATGGCAACAGTATTCCAAGAGAGTAAGAGTGAAAGCTGTAAGCTTCTTGAGAACCTACACAAGCTCAATTCTGTTGCACTGAATTGGTGAAAGCAAGTCACAAGGCCAGAACAGATTCAAAGTGTAGAAAATAGACTTCCATATTGATGGAAAGAGCTACAGTATTGGCTATCTGTAAGCAATTTCATGGAGAAAGGAAAAGTAATTTATCCATAAATCACATTTGCACTTGTCAAAGTTTTCTCCAAGGACATTTAACTACATCACAACACATATAAATGCTTCATATGCTTATGAATCTGTGACCACGGTTTCCTAATCTACTCACTCATCTAGATAATTGTTTCACACTTACTTCTTTCATCTCAAACCTTTAAATCCCTATTTCTCATCTTTATGCTCTGCTAATGATTGTGTTTCCTAGTTCATAACACACACACACACATATACATACCCGATATGAGTTCCACTGCCACTGTCTACTCCCAACAACTGTATTACATATTTGCTGTTTTACTTCCTTTCACAATATATGATGTGTCTCTATTCTTATCGAAATAGAAATACTCCACTTATGAACAAGATACCACCCCCCGCTCTGGAATAATCAAGGACATTTGGTCTATCCTCAGTCTTCATCTTACTCAGCCTATAAGCAGAATTTGATATAGCTAATTCATTCTCTTCTTTGAAATGTTTTTTTTAATTCAAAATCTTTCACTGTTATGATTTTCTTTCTACATTTCTGGCCTGCCCTGCTCACTCTCCTTGAACCTCTTATCTTCTTGATGCCCACATATTCCCTTGAGGATCTCATTCAGTCTTAGGAATCTAAACACTATCCATACTCTGATAACCATCAAATTTATACATCTAGTTCAGGCTTTTTTTGAACAAAGTTTTTAATATCCTAGACACATATACCTCACTTGAATACCTAATAGAACCTCAAATATAAGATGCCTGCTAAAAAAAAGCCTTCCTAGATTTCTCCCCAAACCAACTCTTTTCATAGATGTACCTATTTCGATAAATGCCAATTTCATCCTTTTACTTGCTCAAAACCAAATTAAAAAAAATTCTCCACTACTCTTTTTCTCACACCCCTTATCTAATCAATGAGAAAATCCTATTGACTCTGCCTTCAAAATATATCCAGAACCTATTTTTATCACCTCTATCACAACAATTTTTATCTAAATCAGCATAAATTTTTGCTTATATTTCTGCAATAAATTTCCAACTACACTCCTTGCTTCCACTTTGCTGTCCTATAGTGTGGTCTTAACACAATGACCACAACAATCCTTTAGAAATGGAAGTCAAGACTTCTGGTTTTGGATATTTTTAGAAAACTGAAAATAGAATAATTCCCAAATGAACAATCACATAATAAAATGGAAAACCTACAAAATCATAACTTTAAAAAAAATTCCTCAGAGAGCTGAAGTAAACCTAAGGAAAGAAAGATGTCTCCAAGGAGATATGGGATTCACACATCTGTTTACCAGGAGCAACACATGGGAGGAAGGTGGAGCTGCCATAAAAACAAGGAAGAAGATTTGGGGTAAATTTTTAAATTAATTGCTAAAGGCTTAGTTTTGGTTAATGTGACAGAATAGATACTATGAGAGCTGGAGATACAAGGGACTTTGTACTCACCTGCTGTCTCCATGGGCCTTACTGTGTTCTCATGAGAAACATGGAAGCCAGGGTGAGATGTTAAAGAAAACTCGCCTTATTGGTAAAAGCCTGGGTGAAAGGATCAATGTCAGCTTTGGGAAAGGTAAGAAGCCCTGCCTAGATCCTATTCCTCTAGGTTTCTACAGGACATACTAAGTCACTGAAGGGATGAGCAGAAAAATCCCCCAGGGCACACCTGAAGTTTCATTCCTAGATGAAGGAAAGAAAGAAAGAAAAAAAAAACCCAAAAACCAAAAAAAGAAAAGAAAACAAAACAAAACAAAGCCCTCTACCCTTACAAAAAGTCTCAGGAAACCATCTTGGGCTTAGACCATTAGAAATCCATATCTGCCAAGGAAAAAACCAGAAATCCTCTTGTATAAAGATACAAGATCCAAGGCAGAGTTTGGCTGTCATAGGTAGGAGGGAAGGGAAAGGAAAGAGTTGAGAGAAATAGAGAGAGAGAGCGAGAGAGAGAGAGATCCACTCTAAGGCTCTGGCTCACAGGTAAAACTTAAAACCGATGGTGGAAATAGAAGTGTAAAGGAAAAAAAAACAAAAAACAAAAAACTTCCAGCAACCCAATTCACATACTAAGCACAAAGTAAAACTGGAGGAATTTAAAGCTGGTGATGCACTGTAGGTAAATAACAAAAGAGAAACTCAACTCAACTCCTGACTAGATTGATTCAATTACCCACAATAAGGACTTAAGAGAAGTGTGCTCAGGCATAAACACTATTTACCTCAGTCTCTACTGTTCTACGTACAATGTCTAGCTTTAACAACAACAACAAAAATGAGTCAAACGGTAAAAGAAAAAAAATTGTTGAGAAATAAACAATCAGTACAATGAGACAGGTATTCAGAAGTTGGTACTAACAGAGAGAAATTTTAAAATAACTATAATTAATGTTAAAAGCTATACATGGATGAATACATGGATAATTTCAGAAAAGAGATGGAAACTATAAGAAACACTCAAATGAAAGTGCTGAGAAAAACAGTTATAGAGATGAACATTTTTAATGGGCTCATTACTGGATTTCATAGAGCAGAAAGAAAACTGAACTTTAAGATAGATGTATATATATACATGACTGAGACATTATGCTGTACACCAGAAACTGACAGATTGTAACTGACTATACTTCAATAAAAAAATAGGTTAATAGAAATTATTCAAACTGCAATGTACAAAATAGGTTATCTAAGATTTTAAACATTGGGACATCAGTTTAAATTATGTGTAGTTGAATTTCAAGAAAGAGGTGAGAGAGAATTTGACAGAAGAAATATTTGAAAAGGTAAGAGCTGAGAACTTCCTAAAAATAAGAAAAGACATTAAATGACAAATCCAAGAATGTCAGAGAACAGCAAACATAATAAATACTTCTCTCTCTCTCTGTCTCTGTCTCTGTCTCTCTCACTCTCTTTCTCTCTCTCACACATACGCACTCATACTTATACACCCAGTTACATCGTATTTAAGCTGCTAAAAATGAAAAAGAGAAAATCTTGAAGGTATTGTGGGGCAAAAGAGTGAGAGAGATCACATTACATACAGAAGAACAAAGATAAGAATAATAGTAGACTTCTTTTCATACACTACATAAGACAAAAGTCAAAGAACTAGAATCACTAGAGTATTAAAGGAAAAAAATAATAACTATTAATCAATAATTCTGTACCCTGTAAAATATTTTTCAAAAATGAATAAGCAATCTAAAGCCAAAATCATTCATTGTAAACCAACCTGGAGTGTTAAAAAATTATTTTAAGACAAAAAGCATATGGTATCAGAAAGAAACTTAGATCCTCCCAAAGAAATCAAGACTGCTGGAAATGATAAAAATCAGAATAAATACAAAATTTTAGGGATATTTTTAATCCCACTAAAAATAATTGATTACCTTAAACAAAAATAGGGATAATGTAATGTATATTTATAGCATATGTAAAAGAAAAATGTATGAGAAAAATATCACAAAAGATAGGAAGGTGGAATTGAGAACATACTATTTCAAACCTCAGACACTATAAATGAACTGGTATAATATTGTTTGAAGGTAAACTGCAATTAAATCAAGATTTGTGCCATAAACATTTTATTTATAAACAATAATTGAATTTTTCCATTTAATCAAAATTAAAAATAATAAATCAAAGTACAGATAAAATAGAATTATATAATAATTTATGATCTAAAGAAGGAAGACAGAAAAGATAGAACAAATAGAAAATGACTGGCAAAATCATTAAAAAGCCCACAAACAATAAATGCTGGAGAGGATGTGGAGGAAAAGCAACCCTCCCACTCTTGGTGAGAATGCAGTTTGGTGCAGCCATTGTTGAAAACAGTATGAAGATTCTTTAAAAAACTGAAAATAGACTTACCATATGATCCAGCAATCCCACTCCTAGGCATATATCCAGAGGAAACTCTAATTCAAAAAGATACATGCATTCCAATGTTCATAGCAGCACTATTTACAATAGCCAAGACATGAAAGCAACCTAAACGTCCACTGATAAATGATCGGATAAAAAAGATGTGATATATACATTTATATATGAGATCAAAAAAAAATGACACAAATGAACTTATGTACAAAAAAAGAAACAGACTCACAGACATAGAAAACAAACTTATAGTTACCCGGGCGGGTAGGGGGAAGCAGGGGTGGAGACATAGAGTGGGTGTTCGGGAATTACAGACACTAACTACTATACATAAAATAGATACACAAGGTCCTACTGTACAGCACAGGGAACTATATTCAATACCTTGTAATAGGCTATAATGAGAAATAATATGAAAAGAAGTGTATATATATATATATGTGTGTGTGTGTGTGCGCGCGTGTGTATGTGTGTGTGTGTGTGTATATATATATATATATATATAAATAAACTGAATCACTATGTTGTACACCAGAAATTAACACAACATGGTAAACCAAGTATATATATATTTATATATAAAGGAAATGACTGGCAAAATGATATATTTTAAACCAACCATATCCACAGTTACATTGAATGTTAATAGTTAGGTACATCAGGTAAATACAAAAATTATCAGACTGAACAAATAACATTCAACCATATACTGTCTAGTCATAATTAGGGTAAAAAGTGAATAGATGGAAAAAGATATGCCATGCAAACTCTAATCCAAAAAAACCCCACTTACATTGCCTATATTGATATCAGAAAACATAGATTTTGGAAAGAGTATTACCAGGGTTTAAAAAAAAGATGTTACACACACACACACACACACACACACAGTTAAAAGCAGTCAATTCATCAAGAAGATACAACAATCCAAATTACTTATATATGCAAAATCAGAGCTTAAAAGTACATGAAAGAAAAAAGTGCTAGCACTGAAACATGAAATAGATCAAAAATTGTATTTGAAGGTTTTAATAAAACTAATTTCTGAGTAATGAAAACAAGAAGACAGAAAATCAGTGAGGATATATGACATTAACAACACTATCAGTTGACTTGACCTAATTGACATTTATAGAACACTTCATCTAACAATAGCAAATTATACAATTTTTACATGTAATTATAAAACATAAGTCATGGCAGACCATATTTTGGTTCATAAAACAAAAATTTAAATGTATTATTTAGAAATTATAATTATGTGACATGTTAGTGAATTAATTAACACTATGATGATAATCACTGCAATATATAAATTTATCAAATCAACACACTGTACACCTTAAACTTACACAATATTATATGTTGATTATACCTCAATAAAAATAAAACATATAAAAATGAAGTAAAATCATTCATAGTATATTCTCTAACCATAAGAGAATTAAACTAGATATAAATCACAGCAAATTTCTGGAATACACCCAAGTATTTAGAAGTTAAAAAAAATACTTCTAAATAACTCTTGAGTAAAAGAGGGAGTCACAAGGGAAATAGAAAATATTTTTAATTCAATGTAAATGAAAACACAATAAATCAAAATCTCTGGGATGCAAACTAAACAAGCGCTTAGAGAGCAATTTATAACATTGAATGCTGATATTAGAAAAGAAGAAAGGTCTAAAATCAATTATTTAGCTTCCACTTTAAGAAACTAGAAAAGAGCAAAATAAATTCAAAGCAAGAAGAAAGAAGGAAACAATAAAGATAATAACAGATATCAATAAAATTGAGTACAGAAAAACAATAACTCAATTAAATGACTTTGAAAAGATTAATACAATTCATAAACTTCTAACCATACTAACAAAGGAAAAAAAAGGGAAAAGATACAAATTACCAGTATCATAAACAGAAGAAGAAAAATCACTGTAGACCCTACTGATATACAGCAAAATATAAACAGAATATTAACAATTGTATTGCACTAATTCTATAACTTAGAACAAACAAACCAATTCCTTAAAATAAACAAACTACCAACACTGACTCAAGAAGAAATGGATAATCTGAATTTTTTTATCAATTAAAGAAATTGTACACAAATTTTTGTTTCAACCGAAAAAGCCTCTGGGTCCATGCCTTTTTTAATTACTAAACTTTATTTCTTTAGAGCAGTTTTAGATTTACAGCAAAATCAAGGAATTTCTCATATATTCCCTGTCCCCACACATGCATAACCTTCCCCATTATCAACATTCCCCACCAGAGCGGTACATTTCTTACAGTTGATGAATCTACAAAGACACATCAGAAGCTCCTGAAGTCCATAATTTATTCAATAATTCACCTTTGATGTTGTACATTCTATGGGTTCAGACAACTGTATAAAGACATGCACCCATCAAGTGTTATCATACAGAGTATTTTTGCTGCCCTAAATTCCTCTGTGCTCATTATTCTCTCTCCTCACTCCTCATACCAGGCAACCACTGATATTTTTACCATCTCCATAGTTTTGCTTCTTCCAGAATATCATATTTGGAATCATACAGTATGTACTCTTTTCAGATTGGCTTCTTTCACTTAGTAATATGTATTTAAGTTTTCTCCATGTCTTTTCATGGCTTGATAGTTCATTTCTTTATAGTGTTGAATAATATTCCATTGTTGTAATTGAATATAGCACATTCATTTATCCATTCACATACTGAAGAATATCTTGGTTTCTCTGAGTTTTGACAATTATGAATAAAGCTACTATAAGCATGTTGTGCAGGATTTTGTGTGGACATAAGTCTTTAACTCCTTTGGGTAAGTATCAAGGAGCATGATTGCCAGATAGTATGGTAAGAGTATGTTTAGTTTTGTAAGAAACCACAAAGCTGCCTTTCAAAATGGCTGTATCATTTTTCATTCCCACCAGCAATGCAGGAGAGTTTTTATTGCTCCAAATCCTCACTAGCAGCTAGTGTTATTATTGTTTTGGATTTTAGCTGTTCTAACAGGTGCCTAGTGATAATGTGAACATTTTTCTCATGACATATGATATTGAACATCTTTTCATATGCTTATTTGCCATCTGTGTATCTTCTTTGATTAGGTGTCTGTTAAGGGTTCTGGCCCATTTTAAAAATTGTTCCCTTATTGTTGAATTTTAAGAGCTCTTTGTATATTTGAATAACAATCCTTTATTAGATATATCTTTTGCAAACAATCTCCCCCTGTGTGTGACTTGTCTTCTCATTCTTTTGACATTGTCTTTCACAGAGGAGACATTTTTAATCGTAATGAAGTTTAGCTTGTCAATGATCTTTTCCATGGATTCTGTCTTTGGTGTTGTATCTAAAAAGGCCACACCCAAGAGCATCTAGGTTCTTTTCTATGTTAACTTATACGAGTTTTATATTTTTGTGTTTTGCACTTAGGTTTGTGATCCATTTTTAGTTCATTTTTTGTGAAAAGTGTAAGATCTGTGCCTAGATTTATTTTTTTGCATGTGGCTATCCAGTGGTTACAGCACTATTTATTAAAAGGACTATCTTTGATCTATTGTATTTCCTCTACTTTGTTAAAGATCAGTTGATTATATTTATGGGGGTATATTTTGGGGCTTCCTATTCTGTTCCATTTATCTATTTGTTTCTTCTTTTGTCAATACCAAACTGTCTTGATTATTATGGCTCTAGATTAAATCTTGACATCTGGTAGTGTCAGTCCTCCAACTTTGTTCTTTAATATCATGTTGACTATTAAGGGTTTTTTTTTTAACCTGTCCTTATAAACTTTAGAATCATTTTGATATGTGCAAAATAACTTGTGATTTTGATTGAGATTGTATTATCTATAGATTAAATTGGAATGAACTGACATCTTGACAGATGACTTGACAAATTGTGGTATATACATATAATAAAATAAAGCTAGTAAAAAGGAATGAACTACTGATACACATAATCAAATGGATAAAGCTCAAAATAATTTTCTGAGTCAGAGTAGACACACAATAAAAAAAATCAATATTGTATGATTCCACTTTATAACATTCTAAAACTCACAAACGAATCAAGAGTGAGAGAAAGTAGATCAGTGGTTGCTTGGGAATAAGGAGCAAGGAGGGATGGTGGGGATGCAGTACAAAGGGCATGAAGAAACCTTTGGGGTGATGGATATATTCACTATCTTAAATGTGGTAATAGTTTTATGCATACATGTATATAACTTATCAAGCTGTATGTTTCAAATATGTGCAGTTTATTGGATGCAGATTATATGCCAATATACTGTACGATGGAAAGATACTATTAAGAAATGAAAGGGCAAAATACAGAGTGGAAGAAAATAGCTTCAAAATTCATGACTGTTAAAGGATTTGTATCTAGAATATATAAAGGAGTCTCAAAACTCAATACTAAGAAAATAACCAAATAAAACAAATTGGGCTGAAGATCTGAATAGAATAAAAAAGCTACATATTTGGCAAATAAGCATATGAAAAGGTACTCAGTATCATTATTCATTAGGGAAAAGCAAAACAAATCCACAAAGAGATGCCACTATATGCATATGAAAATAGAAAAAAGGAAGCTGACAAATTTTGTCAAAGATGATAAGCAACAACTCTAATACCTTGCTGGAGGTAATGTAAATTGTAACAGTCACTTAGGAAAACATTTGCCACATTGGAAAACACTTACCATAAGACCCAACAATCCCACTTCTAGGTATTTATCCAGGATAATGGAAACATGTCCACAGAAAGACCTTTATGTGAATGTTCATAGGATTATTCATTGTTCACAATAGCCAAAAAGTGGAAACAACCCAAAAGTCTTTCAAAAGATGAACTGATAAATTGGTCCATCTCTACAATGGAATTCTACTCAGCAAAAAAACAGGAATGCATTACTGATACACAAGCAATGACACGAATGAATCTTGAATGCATTTGCTAAGTAAAAGAAAGTATGTTCAAAAGGCTATACGTGCTACGATTCCATATATATATATATATAAAACACATGGAAAAGGCAAAACTACAAGGCAGAAAACTGATCAGTGATTACCAGTTGCTATGCATAGGAGTAGGTATTTACTACAAAGGGGCTGGAGAGAATTTTGGGAAGTGATGAAATTCTTCCATATCTTGATTATCATTGTAGTTACAAAGTATGCATTTGTGAAACTCGGGGCTGTGCATTAAAAAGTGTGAATTTTGATGTATATGATCATGTCTCAGTTTTAAAAAGGAAAATAACAAGAAATCAAGGAATCTGAATATTTTGAAAAGCAAGTCAGACCATATCGTTTCTCTGCTCAAAACATGCAATGACTCTCCAGTACTCTAGGAATAAATGCTGAATCTTTATAATGGTCCACAGGGTCCTGAACAAATGATAAGGAGCTTGGACTTTATCCTGGGAGGCATGAGAAGCTATATAAAGGTTGGAGGAAGGAAATGAAAAATTTATAAACTTAGCCTTTTAGGAAAGCCTGTCTGACTACCATGTGTGATGCTGACAGTAAAGAGTCAAGACAAGAGGAATTGAAACTAGTGAGGAATCTCTTTCATAGTCCATGTGAGAGACAATGGCCAACTGGACCAGGGTCCTGGTGATAGGTTTAGATGGAAGTTACTGAATTCAACTGATATTTCAGAAGCCTTCTGTGATTGATTGCCCTTCTGTTCACTAAGAACTCCATTTACACTCATTTCCAAGTGCCCAATGTAAATATGCACTTATTGATTAGGTAGTCCTTAAATGTCTCCCCTGGCTCTCTCAAATCTCATCATTTGTTCTGCCAGGATAAAGACCATGTCTTTTATTCCTTTGGTGCTTCTCCACAGCACCTAGGGCTGTTTATCAATGAGTATCTGGTTTAAAGATAGCACTAAATTTTAACCAGTCAGTGCTATAAAGGGAAGGACGTGTGAGATTCCACGAGACTTAGCTTTGGCATAGTTGTTCATAGACAGCGTATCTCCTGCATCCATTTTTCTTCATGCTGTTTTTGTGTCTTTAGAAGTCAAGTTAAAATGGAACATTTCCTCTTCTCCACTCAAATCTGTTTCCATTAGGAAGGCAATATTCCGGTTTGGAAAGGAAGAATACAAAATCTGGAACCTTTTAGAAATGCAAACAGTGAGAAAATAAAGTTGCCTCTCCTCATTCTGAATGAGTTTTTCAAATGATACTCCTTTTTGCTGCATCGCAGAGGTTATTTGGGGGGTGGAAATTTGATATACACACCAATTCAGGAAAAAAGATCTGGAATCCATCATTTTATTTCTAATTGACAGTGATTTGGAGCCAAATGCTCTCTGATCCAGTTACATTTGTCTTTTTTGGATGCCTTTATTGGCATAAGACCTATAAACACCAGCCGGTCATGATTAGAAGCTTGTGAACTGGATGACATTCAGTTTGCCATTAACTCTCAGGCACATAGATCTAGCCAGTAACAGAATGCCTTACCGTGCACTAACTGATCTGGTAACTTGATCTTTGATTGACAACCTCCTCTCCAGAAGAGTGGGTGTTTCATATTAAACAGAATTGTATGCAAGTTTTTAGCATTTAGAAAGCCTGGCAGATAAAAAAGCTTCAACTTTATTGTTTCAATAAGAAGCAAATTGTGAAATCGAATGACCTCAGGAAGGAGCAGTTTCTCTTTTCTCTTCTGAGTAGACACTACCAGAAAAGCCAAATCTGAATAAGAATTAGCTAGAAATTAGCATTTCAAAATTAGATAAACTCCCTAGGTTATCCAATTAGATATAGCTGCTAGTTTATATGTATGAAGAAAAGTAGTCACCCAGAAGAGATTTATTGAGCACCTACAATGTGCCAACAAATGTGCTCAGCACGACTGGGGCAAAGTTGCAAGGAAAATATGGTATGTCTCCTGCTCAAAAGGCACTTAGGCTCCAATGGGAGAAAAAAAAAAGTAGTTCATGAAATACATAACAAAATAAAATGTAGTTAAATAACTCTTGGGTAACAGAGATGAGACTTTTAACCAGAGTTATAGAAATCATATTTTCTTGTGTACCTGAATTGTCAGGGGAGGTTTTATGAAAGAAGTCTGGAGAGATCCCCTCATACAGCAAGGTCCTGTGGGTTTCCACTCTATTTGGGTTTAACTAGGAAAATATTGCAAAACCTGAAAGTGAATTTGTGGCCGTCCCCATCTGGGGGTCCCACACTGCTTTTCACTTGGTCAGCCTAGCCTCAAGATACCCATTTTAAAGACTGGGAGCATTTTAAGATTACTCCCCAGTTCCCATTCCAGTGTCTAAGACAGGAAGGATTCTCTTCCAGACAACAAATAGAAATGCACACTTAATCTACCAGCATGTTTATCCTGCACGCATCTCTCATGTGAATGGCACCTACCACGACATTTTCTAAGTGAGAAAGGGATTCCATTATTGAATTGCTTGTAATTAACCTTAACATCAACGGTTCAATATTGAGTACTGTAGCAGCGAGTACTGAAGTTACTCTTCTAGATGTATGACTCACTGATAAGTTCATAAATCAAATGATACATCTCGTGTAAGCTCAGAACCATGAGTGATGAGCCTTATCAGAGCTAAATAATATGTCTGGTTGTCACTTTACTATTAATAACTATTCAGGAATGAGGATATTCTCTTCAAGTTTGGAGTCACTCTTTAGTGTCGGGGATTGTATAATGTACACTCTAGAAGCTACTGGGATCTCTGGCGATGTGCTTTTAATTGGGGAAGTAAAGGAAAACACTTTTACACGTTTGTGGTGCTGAGAGATTTGCCAGCAGTGCTAGGCTGTGGGCTGTCACCAAGCCCTGAGACATGAATCTCTTGTGGTCATTTTAGTGCTTGTGTAACTCAAAAAGGCTCTGGACTTAAACTGAAATTTCAAAATGATTAGTCCATGTTTGCCTCTAAAGTAATTGCTCCAACTATTCTAAGAGGACGACTGAGAGTCTAAAGTTCCCAAATGACTTATCCCATACACTGTAGAAGGTTCAGCAAAGCTTCGGCAGGGCAGCCGGTGATATTTTACTTCCTCATTCAAGTTGCTTACCACCTGAAGGCTCAGACAGAAATACTGTTCTGGGGGGAACAGCACATAATGAGTTCCCATGAATATAGCTTGAGCAGTTCTAAACAAGACCTGGTTTTAATTCCACGAGGGAAGCACCAAAGGGACCACACATCTTTAGCAGTCCATGAATAAAGTCTAAGAATGGGTTTATGAGTCTCCTTCCAATATGTGAAACTTATTGGAGACTTATTAGACCAGCCCTGTTACCTAGGCACTGGTCAAATCTTGGATTATAATCCGAGCCTGCAACAGCTGTCAAAAGACGTTGCCTGAATTGATTCTGGGTGGACCCTTGTGGCTATTGATATTGATAGAATTTTAGAACTTAAGTAAAAATATACTTTCACTGACGGCTTTAGAAGCACCCCAGGTGATATGTGCCCTTCCTCTTTCTTTAGAAACCTATCAGAGTTAATTCCAAGGATTAATATATGTTCTTGGATGTCAGAATGGAAGACAACTTAGAAATCAACTAACTCCAGGTGTTCATTTTACATGAGGAAACTGAAGCACAGAAATGAGAAGTGACTTTTTCAAAGTCACAAAGCTAACTGATGGTAGTCCAAGAGAATCTTGATCAGCTGACTGTCAGTTCAGTGATTTTTCTACTCTCTTCGGGGAAAGGAAGACACTCCAAACTGAAGGTGCAATAAAGGCATCCAAATGTTGTATTTCCTGACATGGCTTAATATTTCTTTGAGCAATTGAATTTAAGGTCATTTTGATAATAACACCTCAGATTTGTACAGAGCTTTACAGTACACAGTGTGTTTTCAAAGATTATTTCACTTGGTTCTCCCAGTAAGTCTTGAAGGAAGATAGACAGACCATGTTTTTCATTTGAGAGAGGAAGAACTTAAATTCAGAGAGGATATGTGAATTATGCTCAGTTAATTACCATTCAACCTCTGTGTTCTCCTGAATCAAAGCTCAATACTCTTGTACTTGTACTAGATAATCAAGAAGTCCATCAAGAATATGATCAAATTTTATGTTTCAACCAACCACCATAATGTTAGTCACTTTTAAGCAAGTTTTTCTAAGATCTAGTCACCATCCTATGTACAATTAATAATGATGGTGATAGCTATTATTTACTGAGTCCCTTGCTTTACCTTGTGAACGAAAAATACTGCAAGCCATATCAGCAAACATAGAATGCTGAAACCATCGAGTCATCAGCGGCTGCTGCCACCCAGCAGTGAAGACAAGCCTGCAGCCCGGCCTCTGCAGCCACTCACAGTGGTGCACCCTGAGGGGACTCAGAATAAGAAAGGACAGGATACTGGCCCTAGATGGCTAGGTGCTTGTCAAAGGAATGAATTCAGTGAGCCCAAATGTTTGCTCCCTCCTTGAGATGCCTGGTTTTCTTTAGTTAACAAGTAATCTTTGAATGTTCCAACTACCTGGTCTTTGTTGCAAAGCTTCTGTATATCCTAGCTCCTGCCCTACTTCTTTGGAGCAGTCCCTCAGCGCGATCTGAGAGGCTGTCATCCCGGGCTCAAAGGGGCTCAAGTCCTAAGAAATGTCCGCCAAATAAAACATAACTCTCAACTTTTAGGCTGAGCATTTATTTCAGTCGACAACATCATGCACTGTCCTAAGCTTTTCAAATGTATTAACTTATTGGATATTAACTATATCAACCTGGTAGATTAACACTACTAGGATGCTTATTTTATAGATGTGCAAAGTAAGGCACGGAGAAGTTAAGAAACTTCCTCAAGGTAATCAAACTAATAATGACAGCACCAAGATTTGGGCTTACGTACTTTGGACTCCAAATATCCATTCAGCCACTACTGTCAATATTGTTACTCTAGATGGATATAAGCAGTAGTGTTATTAGCCTCATTACACTCCAAATATCACTCTGTAATATATGTTGGTTCAATAATACAAAAAAAGAAAAAACCCTTTTCACTGTTTTGCAGCCATCCTCTCTAGCATGGGACCGTAGGAGATCAGGTAATTGAGAAAAGAGTGGTTTTATTATGCAGGAAACATTGAGACTCAATAGTCCATGATGATTCTAAACAAGCCATGAGAGCCTCTTTTATCAAAAAAATTATTTTATAAAATGTCCCTAAATAGGTTTATATTAAGAGAAAAAAGATGACTTTAAAAGAAACATACTGTGTTTTTCTAGAACTAGTGTTTCGCCAAATATTGTGTACATATACCTGATAGCCAATAATAGCATTGAAAGAAGAGTCAATGGTATAGGTTTAGGGCCAATGCAGTAGAAATGTACCAGCTGCACATATCAATGACTCAGCTGTCATGACAGAACATATTGCTATCAATGCACCTCAACAGAGTATAATGGCTAGCAAATGGTGACTTCCACAAAAACAGTATCAAAGATCATAAATTAACTGATAAAGGGAAAGTTTGCATAAATGAGAATTTTTGTTTTCTGAAGGTGTTAGGGCAGAAGCAAGAAGCTCCTTAATTATTGCATTCTGGTAACACAGAGTATGCTTCCATAACCCAAGTAAATGGGGAAGGAGAACCCCCTTTCTCTGATTGCTTCCCAGTCCTTTCTTAATAATGACGTGGTTATAGCTGCTACAGTCTATGATGTGTCTGCAGCTTTCTGTTCCTCCTCCAGCTCCCTCCCTCTTTTCCTTTTCTTCTTTCCTCCCTCCTTTCTTACCTTTGTTCCACAAATATGTTTTGAAGGCTGGGAAAAAATGAGGAAGCAAAACATAGATGACACTTCTTTCATCTGGCTTAAGCTCTAATAGAAATACTGACATTTAATGTTTTTAATCACGTTAATAGAATGTATAATTATAAATGGAGGTAAATGTTCTGGAGGAACAGAACAAGGTTTCTGACCTAGAAAAGGGTGGTAAGGGCTGTCAGGGAAGGTTTCACCCCAGGTAAAATTTTAATTATGAGTTGAAGAATGAATAGCTCTTAACTGAGTGAAAGAGGGGGATCGCAATAAAGGGCAAGAGTAAAGACTGCTTTGCGTACTGTGGCAGGAAGGGGCATGGCATAGTCCAGAAAATGGAAAAATGCCAGTGTGATTGGAACATGGAAAGCAAGGGAAAAGTGGTCTGAGATGACCCTGGAAACATGAAGAAACTTGGCACTATCAGCTTGTATATATCAGCAATTCTATCCCCTTCCTACCTTCCATTCCACTCCTTACATCTCTAACACTAATCCCTAATTCCTCTTCCTGTGTGTGATCACCATGTACATCATTTGAGGAATTATGGAGATTTGTGCAGTACCATATTTGACCTGCAAGCCGGACAATCAGATTCATAGTGTGAAAACATACTGCTTAGAGTTGGGCAGCCTGATGCCCAAAATGACAACAGAAATACAATCATAAGCCTCCAAGTAAACTAGCTTTACAGAGAATATTGATGTTCCTTATAAAGGAACTTAAGGAATCTAGTTCTTCATCCTAGGCCAGAGTGTATATCTTTCCAAGCACAGAAATGAGACAGTCTCATTAATGTCCCCACCCTTACCCCCTAATTTTCTCAGAGCCAGGATTATTTTTGAAACGACAGGAGATCGTTTAATGATGTGGAGTCAACAATCCACTTACAGCTGCTACTTCAAATGTGGATCTTCCCTGGGTAGAAATTTATCAGCATCTCATGGCCAGAAGTAGTTACTGATTATTCTGAAGGACATCTGATTTGTCTGACTCTTCTGATTGTGAGAAACATAGATCTCCTTACTTTTCTTCTAACCACATAGCTTCTTACCTCTCTACATCTTTTCCTCTAATGCACAGCTGTTGCTTGTAGTTTATATTTCATACCTTTTCTTTGCTAATGACTCCTCATGATTCTTACTCAACCTCATGCTCTATCTCTATGTGCTTGTGAGTTTATGCCTGCTTCCTTCCTTAATTCCCAATTTTCATATGTGAAAATGAAGAGTCAAATTGTCTCAGTTTATCCCTGGGCAGGCAGGGTTTCTCAGGTATGGTTACTGCATTATCATTTTGATTAGCTCTCTTTGGATCAGGGGTCCACACCTAGCCCAAGTAGCTGTAATCACTGCGGAAGAGTCTGGAGTAGTGCTAGCGAATGTGTACAACAATTAAGCATATAGAAGATGTAGAAAAGTATACCAAAGCACACTATATTACTTTCTGATGCAGAGCAGAGGAAGAGTATACACCCCAGGGACTTTCAGACTTACATTAACGTACAGAGCTTCTTTCCAGCTAACTGAGTTCTTTGCATTGGTCAGAGCAGTGTTTTTAAAACTGTGTTCTAAGAATCTCAAGGTTTCAATAGATAAATTTCAAGATATGGGACATCCATCTCCTACTTCAACAAAATCAGATTTACAATGGTTAATTTTAGATATTTGATTTCTTTTTTAAATTTTCATTTGAAGAAATGGCCCCATAACATGGGGCTCTAGATATGGCCTCAGGGAGAGGTCAGTCTTATCTACCTAAGGTTTATCAGCCAGGCAGCCATTTCTGCCCTGGGCTGGCAGCATCATTTCATATATGATGGACTCTCTTCAAGAAGCCATATCAGGGTCAGATGAATCTCTCTCCACTCTCAATTCAAGTACCTAGTACACACCAGCACAGCAAGATTAAACACCCTTGGATGTTGCTCATCCACTGTGGTTGTGGTGGGAACCTGTGGGAAGTGGAGATACCTGGCTGGCCTTCTGCAAAGACTACTGCTGGTTGGAATGTGGCAGATCAGCCTAGAGACTGGTGGAAGGGGAAACCCAGCAGCCATCCAGGCCCAAGCAAGTGTGCACGCTTTTAGAGTCTGCATCCATTCCATGAATGTCCCTATGACTAGAAGAAGATCTCTGACCCCAAAGGTGTATTATGCCCAAGGGAGAGCTCCCTTCAGCTGATTCCATGGGATGACTCTTTTTTCAGCTTCCTGATTTGTCTTCCATTTTTCTGCTCTGGTTGGCTGGAGGAAGAATTTTGTTTTAATTTGGGTAATTCCGTACATGATGACGTCTTCTTCTTCTCCTTTTCCTTCTCCTTCTCCTTCTCCTTTTTCTTCTTTTTCTTTTTTTTGGAGGGAAGGTAATTAGGTTTATTTTATTTATTTTTAATAGAGGTCATGGGGATTAAACTCAGGACCTCATGTATGCTAGGCATACACTTTGCCACTGAGCTCCACCCTCCACATGAGTTCTTGCATTTGCATTTAAAACTGCCATTGCACAATATAAAGATGAATGATAAAATTCCAGCTAAAACAATTTTAAGATTTACTTTGACTTTACTTGAACAGCATTAAACAGTAAATTAAAAAAAATGACAAGAGAGAGATTGGAAGAAAGGAAAAACACACTTTATACTTTCACACCATTAATGACACTTTCTTTCTGCCTTTTTAACAAGAGGTTCCAGATTTTATTTTCCACTGAACTCTGCAAATTATGTAGCAGGCCTTCGTGCTGGATATTTTTGTATCCCAGAGATATTCTTGAGCTTTTTTTCTGGGATATAGTTAAATTTCTTGGAAGCTATTTCATCCTTTCAGGTCTTGCTTTTAAGATTTGTTAGGTGAGGACTGGAGCAAAGCTCAGTCTAGAGCTAATGATTTCCCACGATTGAAATAAGACCCTACTCTGTACTCTCTCCAACTCCATGTGAATCATGAGATTTTTCCAGTCCGGCTGGTGGGAACAGTCACTGTTCCCAGCCTTGCATGAGTGGTGGGCACCTTTATCTCTAATCCTTTTGGGAGGGATAAGGTAGTTTCCTTGCTTGAATTTACTGATAAGCATACTGCTGCATACTTGAAGGGGACCCTCCACAGGTATCAGTTCTCTTTCTCTGTCGCTCTCCTCTCCCATACTCGGTCCTGTGAACTCTGGCCACTTTGATCTGTCTGGACTCATCCCTCGATCTCTCAATTCGGGGAATCCACAGGGCTCTACCTATAATCCCCATCCCTGCTCTGCAGCTTGGAACTCACCAGGGTGGTAAAATGGATAAACAGGGCTCACCTCCTTTCTTCTCCCTTAAGGATCATTGTCCTCTGTTGTCTGACATTCAGTGCCTTGAAAAAAAATCATTATTTTATGTTTGTTGTCCAGTTTTTTGGGGTTATTTTATGTGGGAAGGTAAAGCTGGTCCTTGTTATTCCAACTTGGCTAGAATTGGAAGTCACATGGCCTCTTTAGCAGTCCATAACCTCACACAAAAATGTCTGGTAAACAATGAAATACTGTTTCTTTGGGGAGGGCCCTTATTCATTTTGAGAGTAGAGAAAAACATGGGTAATCACAACAGATACCTAGTGACATTGATACATGAGTCTGAAGAGAGAAGCGTGAAGTCCAAATTGGAAGTTTGGTTTTCTTGTTCAGGCCCAAAGAAATATTACACCAAACATAAAAGTATAAGGGAGTAAGTGTCTTCTAGTTTATACCCTCTCTCAAACTTTCCCTTTTGGCTGCATTTATATTCATGACCCTCTCTGGTGCCTTTATTTCATCCCAGGGATATCTAGGGAAAATCAGGTTTATAGGATTCACTAATCCATTTGAAGAGAACACTAGACAATATTTTTCTACTTGCATTTTGTCTTTATGAATTAGCAATTGGAAAAATGTTAGGATTGTCTGAATACTAACTCCACAAGTAAGAGTTTTAATTTGCCTAAGAATGGGATTAAAGCCAAAATTAGCATCAGAATATAAAGCCAAGACTTTACAATCTCCTTTGAGTTTTTTTTTTCCTTGACTGTAGAATTCTTTTTTTTTAAATTGAAATATAGTTGACTTACAATATTATATTAGTTTTTGCTGTACAAAATAGTAATTAAATATTTTTATAGATTATATTCCATTTAAAGTTAGTATAAATTAATGGCTGTATTTCCCTGTGCTGTACAATATATCCTTGTTGCTTATTTACTTTATACATAGTAATTCATATCTCTTAATCCCATACCCCTATTTTCCCCCTCCCTGCTCCCTCTCACCACTGGTAACCACTAGTTTGTTCTCTATGAGTCTGTTTCTGTTTTGTTGTATTCATTCATTTATCTTTTTAGATTCCACATATAAGTGATAACACACGGTATTTGTTTTTCTCTGCCTGATATTTCACTTAGCATAATGCCCTCCAGTTCCATCCATGTTGCTGCAAACAGCAGAATTTCATTCTGTCTTATGGCTGAGTAATTTTCCACTGTATTCATATACCACATGGTCTTTATCCATTCATCTGTTGATGGACACTTAGGTTACTTCCGTATCTTGGCTATTATAAATAATGTCGCTATGAACATTGGGGTGCATGTATCTTCTTAGTGTTTTCATTTTTCCAGATATATAGCTATAAGTGGAATTGGGGGATCATATGGTAGTTCTATTTTTAGTTTTTTGAGGAACCTCCATACTGTTTTCCATAGTGGCTTCACCAATTTACATTCCCACCAACAGTGTACAAGGGTTCCCTTTTCTCCACACCCCCTCCAGCATGTATTATTTGTAGACTTTTTGATGATAGCCATTCTGACAGATGTGAGATGATTTCTCATTGCAGTTTTGATTTGCATTTCTCTGATGATTAGCAGTGTTGAGCATCTTTTCATGTGCCTGAAGAATTTTTAACTATTAAAGCTAAGCAAAAGGTAACACATCAAATCCACTTGGAAATTCAACTGCTAAGAGTTAAGAAGAATTGTTTATTTACAAGCACACGATTGCAGATGCTGATGGCAGGAGGTGGGGGAGACTTTCTCTGTAAAAAATAGGAGGCAATTGCTCAGGCTTAAAAAAAATTGCTATTGGAAATTCTATATATTTGAGCTCCTAAGGAAGCCCTAATAGGTTATATCCTGCTGCCCTTGGTTTTTATACTGGTGATCAATGAAAAGTTAAGACTTACAGATCAAGGACAGGGGGTATCTTTTAAAAAAATGTTTCGTGCTAGAATAAGCTTTCTTTATTTTATTAACTGTATCATTTTTTTAGGTACAATGCATCAATTATGAGAGTAAGACAGAAGGCAGAGTGGGAAAAACTTGGTTCAGCTCTTTGGGTATAGGCATAGCTATCAATGTGTTTGTTTGTGACAGTTTCTGTTTACTGCAAAAAGAAAATCAATCTATGTGCTGTGTAGGATCTATTTTTACCTCACTCCAAATGCATTAGCTGCTGGTATATATCCTAACAAATGCAGGGAAGTTGACTTAAAATTTTTTCTGTTCATTTGAATTTATAGTGAATTCTTATTAGTCGCACTTACCATCACCACCCCACTAGCAGCAGCAGCAGGATTTTTGGATATATATAAGAGGCATGAACTATTACACAGACCAGCATAGTAATTTGGTCCAGCAAAACAAAGTCACTTAAGAACATATGGAATAGGGCTGTTTGGGAAATATATAAGTCTGCTTGGGTCTCCGCTACTCTGATCTATATGATATGTGATCTAAGCTAACTACATAATCTCTCACCTCCATTTTCACCTGACCTTATTCATTATTCAATAAACTTATGTTCTAAGGTTATGTGGTTATTTTATTTCTTTCCAAGAAGATATAAATCTATAAGTGTTAGAAGCTTTTTTTTCATTTTAATGAGATTCAAAGTCTTGAAGTTATACACAGTAGTATCCATTAGATGAGCTAAAAATCCTTTATATTTTGAATATTAGATTATTTGTGGGATTTTATAAGAAAGCATTAAATTGAACACAATAAAAATCATATACATGTTATGTATTATATACGAAAGCTGGTTATCATCTTCTTGTATGTAAGTTTTCTTTTCTGTTTATTTGTTCTTTTCTGGTGCTGGCACATTATTGAGCCTCGTGTTTGACCATGTGACCAGTTTCAGGTTAAACCAAAATCCAGGCACACTGATAACTCTGGATTTGATCTCAGTTAATGCCTAATGTGGTTAAAAATACTAGAACCACTGATTTCACTTATTTTTGCCTTATGAATATAGCTCAAGAATAATACCTAGAATATATTTGTGTGTGTATATAAGTGGTGTTATTGAAGTGATTAAATATTGCCTGGAATTTAATAGTCATTTCATTCCATCAGCAATAAGTCATCCATTCCATTACAACAAATCATTCCACTGAGATGAATGATTACTTGATAGAAATGATGAATCAGTCAGTAATTTGATGTCTGATTGGCATCAGCCAAAACAGGTGACATAAACAGATCCTGGAATGGCTATGCAATTTTAAAATCAAAGATACAGATTGCTATTTGATTGCTTTTTGTTGTGGTGATGGTGGTGGTTACTTTTGTTTTGTTGATGAGTATTCTCTATCATGAAGACAATAAAGATGTGACTGAAATTGAATAGATGAAAAATTTTAAAGAGATCTTTACATGAATACTGAGATTGAAATATTTGTGCAAGTTCTAATTTACAAAATCTAAAATATCCAAACTGATGGCATCTGGTGTCCCATATAAATCTGAGGCAATATCCCCTTTGATTCTCCTGATGGCTTGATGGACTATTATCAAAGACATCCACATATGGAGCTAACCACTGTGTTAGATACTCACAGCACAAATTACCACATGTCCAGCTGCTCAAGACTTGAAAGAAATTGGCAAGATGAAAAGACAATCAGAGAGCTGAACTAAGAAAACTGGATTGTCACTGAGACTATGGCTATTAGGGCAAAATATAACTTAAAAAATATTTTTACTGGATCTGGTTAATTTTATCATTAGAATGAACTGGCAATTTGAAAAGACAATCATAGAGTTGGACTAAAAACAAATTATATCTTTACTGTGTACCAAAGCTGTACCTATAGGGCAAATTTTAACTTTGTTGTATGGATCTCATTAATTTGACCAATGTGCATCTCTAAAAGTGGATAGTGAAGCCCCTTGGTCTTGAGGCCAAATTATCTCACCTGCTTTTATTCAGTGGTTAATATTCAACTATCCATTTCATTTCATGTTTTCATGTCTTTCTAGACTCAGGACACACAACATATCCAAAGTTCAACATGACTGCACACAGTTGGCATAGTTACTTTTGCAATTTTATCTGCTACATTAGCTCACCACATGAGTGATTTAGAATTCTGCATAATCGATTAAAAGAATAGTTCAGTAATCAGTCATATGTTGCCTCTTCCTCCCTTACCCTATGCACCTCCTAAAAATATCCAAGAAAAACAACACTTTCATGTGTTTAATTTAGAAAAAAAAACATGTGTTAGTTTTTGAGAGAGAGAGAAAACTGGGAATCCTTGGGTTTATGGTACCAAAGGAGTTAACATAATGATCTTAGTATCATTAACTGAAGTCCATCAACTTACTTTGATGTGATGATCTAAAAGTCTTCTGATATTAATTCTATAGAATGAAAAAGAGCCATTAGGTTTTATTTCTTATCCTCTGGTTCATTTTCCTTCTTTCCTTCCTTTCTACTAATTCAGACCATAGAAAAAGCAATCTGATTTGCTGCACTAATTAAAATGGCTCTCAATATTTTCCTAATTGTATTCCTGTATATAGTTGCCTACAAACCATCTTAATCTTGATGTGTTATGATGTATTAAATCAGAATCATTTTAGTTTTACTGGCTTCCTAGTCTTTATTTCTGGGATACTCTAATGGATTTATTGGGGGGAGGAAATCAGATCAAAGAGAAAAGTGGGTAAATAAGTATTCAGATGTACATTTACCTTCTCACTAGACAATTTTAAAAAGAAGAGAGGAACCATATAGTAGACTTTTTAAAGTCTTTTAAACTTTTAAACATTTAAACTTAATATTGGACTTTGTCGTTAGCATGATTTGAAACAGAAAGGATTTATTGAAGTAGATAAAGCCAACCTTTCTACTACATCAAACTTTTAATTAATTTCTTTAATTGTGCCCAAAGGGTGTGTGATGATGGGTACCTTTTATAAATTCAAAGAAAAGAAATATATAAACCAATATAATTGATAAATATAATTACTGATGATCAACTAATTTTAGCCAATCATGTTTTTGTCTGCTCTAGCTGATTAAAGTAGAGGGTTAGAAACGGCCTCTGTGGAAGTCACACGATTTTTCCTAACAAGATACAAAGCATTTTAGCTTGTTATTTGACCCCTTCATATATTCTTCTCTACCTGAGGAAGTCTAACAACTTGTAAAAGGACACACTGCAAATAATTTATTAACAGTCACAGTTCATAGTGTGAGACTGTAGGGGCAGCCTTGGCACACAGCCGCTGTGTGGGGAACACTCAGAGCCCGGTAAGCACAGAGGACATGGCTCAAACCCTAGCTAAGGGCCATCAAAAACATCATCAACACTGCATGAAAACTCAGCTCTCCATTGACTAAGCCTCAGTGCTGAAAAGGACTAAATATGTAATTCCACATTGGCAGCAGCGGGAAAAGAAGTATAAACATTCATCATCTTATGTGGCTAACAGCGTAGTTCATGCAAAATTAGTGGAGGAGGGAATGAGGAGGATTAAAAAGGCCTTGCTGCTTAAGGGAGTAAAAAGCAGGTTGTCCTGAGCTCTTCATCTAGTCCTCTACGTTTATTAAGGGCAAAACCATTTATCTTTCTACTCATAAATGGAACAGATAACAGCATCTCTCCCCGGGGCACCGGAGCCACTGGGGAAAGCTAGATTAGGCCTAGAGAACTGATGCAACCTAGTGCGGTGCGTTACTTCATGGAGCAGTAAGTTAGCAACACACTTTGATTCCAAATATTTTTTTAATATGTTTTGTTACACACATACACACAGAGGGAAACTGAAGACAAAAAGATTGCCACTGCTAGTTTGGTGTTGTCTGAGCTGTAAGCAGTGTGTCAGCACTTTCAAAGACGGACACCTAAGGGCAAGAGGCATGGCTGAAAGCTGGCTTTTGAGGGCGTGAAGGGAGCAAGTCACCACAGGGCTGGAGAGAAACGTTTGATATGGAGAAACACACTCTGTTTATTCAAATACCAGTTAGGCCCCAGCTTCTTGCCACTTTAGCGGTCCCTGTCATTTTTCACCTGTACAATAACTCTGTCCTGGGTTCTGAGCAGATAGTGTATTGTTCAGCTTGGCCTGTGGTGGCTGGAACATACTAATTTGTCCTACTACACTTTTAATTTCAGGATTGATATGTTGGCTTTGCAACTGACTGTCAGAATAATTCATATACAAAGTATTAAAAATAAGTGTGTGGTGGTTTTATTAATGTACTCTTAAAGAATAATGAAACCTTCAGAGCTGCTCTAATGAATTCTGATGAAGGGAAATGCTTAAGAATGATGTTCTTTGTGCGTGCTTATTCCTCACTTAAGAAAATAAAAAAAAAAATCAGCCTTAAGAGGCAAAATCTCCAACAAGAACCTGGAGACCTCTGTGAATTAATAATCTTATCCCCATATATTCACTTTGCAAGAAATGGCAATTTCAGATTTCTACTTGTGTTTCGAGTTCAGGATAATAAGGATATTTTCTCTGTTTGCTTTTTAAATCCTTCGTCTCTTACTTTCCTGCTATCCTACTCATTGGCAACATGCATATATTTAGAATGTCTCTGAATGTAGCTCGCTAATGTTGAGAACACACAGCCACTGTGTTTTAGTATTGCTAAGATACTGTGGATGTGACACACTGCTGGTTCGTGAAAACCACGCTCATAATTATTGCACTTAAATTAATATCAAGAATGATGAGATATATGGGATAAGCCTGTTTTTATTCTTTATTGCATCGACCATTTTTGCAGGGCAGCCATATCCACAAATTTAACGTGTGTGTGTAAACACTTTTTTTAAAAGGGAAGAAAACCTTTTGTGGTAGGTATATTGATAATACTGGTAACTTATATTTCACTATCCCTCTGAAAAAGAAGGCATTCTGGGCGCTGTGCCATTGCCACACCTCTGTCATATTTTAATCTGCACATTTTCATCTTAATTTTGTAGACATTTCATAACCACAGTACCCTCTGAAGCTAAATTCTCATTCAAATGCTTGGATAACCAACCACTCCTTGCCCCTGCCATATGCCAGCAAAAACCAGAGAGATCAGAGTTTAGCAACGGTCAGCGAGACAATAGCTTTTCTTATGCTCTTCAGAAACTGTTAAATTTTTTGGTTGCTGGGAGGCAGTGTTAGCTAGCTTTGTAATCAGCTCTATCTGGGGTCGAAGCTCACCTTTTCCACTTACTAGCTATATGAACTGATATGAGCAAAATTCTCATTTCCTCACTGTAAGTGAAGATAATAATACTCACTTAACAGGGTTGTTGTGCAGGGTGGGAAAATATAATTTCCCAGCACAAAGTAGATGTTCCTTTTCTGTTGGATTCTTTTTTGCAGAGCTTTGTATTTTCCAAACATTTTCACAAACATTACTTGGTTGATCTTCATGACATCCTGATGAGGTATTCAGGCCAAACATTGTTATTGACAGATTAGGAAACTAAAGCTCATATAGCCAATCACGAGAAGAACTCTGGCCAAATCTAGGTCACTTCCTCCAAGGACACTATTGGGTTTTGAAAGAAAAATATCTCTGGCCTGACCAAAATACAAACAAACAAACAAATACATTTTTTCAGTACATGTGCAAATGCCGATATACTTACATATGAACATCAATGTATATTATTTAGATACACGTTTTCCTCAACAATTTCTTAAGTTAAAAAAAAAGCACACTCCATGTTTCTTGTATAGTGGTCCAACAAATTTAAATGTGAAGTATTATATGCAAAAGATTTTTTTTTATTATAGTAAACTCCTGGGGGGAAATCTAAACCAAAGTAAAGCAAAATTTCTAAGCACCCTTCCTTCTGAAAAAAAACTCAAAGCTGTGGATCACCAATACATGAAGGTAGAGGGGAAATACACAAAACACCTGAATTTAACTATGTTCGTAAACATAACATAAACTACATTTACTGTGCAATACATAGAGTGTAGTGTTCACTATTTTCTCACGTAGCATGAAAAGATTTGTGAATGCAAAAAAGAAGCTCTGCTCTCTCAAATCCTTGGAGTTCAAGCCAATTCCAGAGGCTGCCAATGCAGCGTAAGTAGCTGACAGCCTTAGCAGCCTCGATGCCACCCACTGCTGCTCTCTGGATTACTGCTCAGATTTGATGACTGTCTCCCTCAGGTGTCCCTAAGGTTATCGCTAGCTTTCTGCATTCGGGATTGCCCCTTTCAGGTAATGGTGACTGTGAGGACAAGCAGGAATGCACAACAGTGCCGATTCACTACAAGCGTGTTCTGTGGCACCAAGCGCAGCCATCAGCAGAGATGTCTAGTGAGAAAGAGACCGTGTGACTTCAGACGCTGCGGGGAATACGGTAGGAAAACAACACTGTACTGAAATGGATGGAATAGTGCCTGTCACGAAAAATGTTCTGCTTTATAGACAGTTTTACTAAACTGTAACTCAGTGATTAGAGAAAGAGGCTGATGCAATCTTATCTTTATCTAACTCCTATTATGTAACTTCTCTGTATCTCTGATTCAGAAGAAAGCTCGGTTTCTGGCATTCCTCAGCCTTGTACCACTACAAACCCAAAATGAATGAAGACACATACTCCTGTAAACACTTTGTTTGCACCCACGTGATAATGCTTACTCCAGTCTACCTCGATCCAGAGTCATGTTGCAGATGTCAGTCTCCTCCCCAGATCACTAGGACAAGAACAGGGAAATAACTTTTTTTCTCCTAACCCTAGCATAGTGTTTTTGTACATCATAGACACTTAATAAATTTGTAGAATTAAATTAAATTGCAATGAGACTTTTTTAAAGATGGGTTTGCCATGTTATACTAATTTATTTTTCTTTGATAGCCGATATCATCTGTTTTCTAGTCTTGAAGAAGAGGAAAGATATAAGGCATTTGCCTCAGGCTTTATGGGACAGTGAAGGTGGAGGTAGGAAAGGACTGAGAGGCAAATGAAATCTTTGTTGAGAGAATTGTACATGTGAGTTTAGCAGAGAGGAAGAATCCACCATTCACTGTATATTGTATGTTTTTAGCCCCTACAGTATTCCAAAGAGGTAGGTACTGTTATCCTCATTTTTAAATGAGGAACAAGAGCCTCAGAAAGACTAGACACTTGTCCAAGGTCACTCAATTAGTAAACTATGGGGCCAAGAGCCAAACTCTTTGATTTCAAGATTAGTGTTTAATTCAAGATCAGTGTTTATTTCAGTATAACACAAATGTCTATCTCTCCGCCTTTTGCAAACTTTGTGTTAAGCTGAGAGCCTAAAACTACCTAGAAAGAGGTCACTATGTACAAGTGATAGCAAAAGTGCCAAAAAAAATTCATTTACCTTAGAAGAAAAATTAGAAACATTACCTTAGATTTAAAATTAGACGCACTGAGGAAGTTAGGAATGGGTGCAAACTAGATGTGTTAACATACGCCTCTAGTTCTACATGTTAGATAAGTTAAGTCTAGAGAAAACCTAGAGTTTAGAAAATCGTATTAAATCAATGGAAACTGGGAAAACAAGTTCACTGCATTAATTGAAGCAGTCGTTCCCCAAGAAAGGATTCCTAAGGTATCTAAGGAAGTGTGAACAAACTCAGGCTGAATGAACACTATCATTAAATGAAGACAACATTAAGAATCAATCTCACAAAGCAATTGCCCTAGATTCTAGTACCTTTACTTTGCAAAGTAATTTGAGAATTATGATTAATTTTTATGTTAAAGTAAATCTGATATAGTTTGAAGATATGCATTTTAAAGCTTTGCCAAATTCCTAAGAAGGATTTTACTATATAAAATCCTCCTTTGTTTATGGAGGGATGTATCTACAATTTTATAATATGCAACCAAGTAAAAGAAAAAAAATATCTCATGTACACATGTGGTTTCTTAGCCAACTCTGAAGGAAGATATCTCCTTGGTATTCCTAAGAATATCAAGATATTTTTTGATTTGTGAGAACTTCATAAAGCCCCATGCATGAGATGGGAAGATATTATTGTACAAATTTACAGAAGAGGAATGAGTGACCTATAACTAATTTGGGATCTCATCCCTACAATGACTCAAAGAAGATCCCCCCAAATACTGAAGCCTCCAGAATAAAGGTCCATGCTTGATGTGAGTGCTCTCTGTAATAACAGCAGGTCATATGTGTGTGTGTGTTTCTGATTCCAAGTCCTTTCAGTTTTTCATAATGTGTTCAAATTATCTTTCTTAAGCTATTTTTTGTATTCATGACGTCAGTGTTAGCAAAAGGTAGAGGGATTTGCTAGTAGGAAAAGTCATCAGAAGAGAAATAGTCTGATCTCCAAGATGGCTTGACAAGCGTTATACACAATGCTTGTGTCTGGATACGCATTACCATTGCATCCTGGCAGAGGCAGTGGATATAGTGAACTCTGTGACAAACTCAAATGCTGCTTCATTTAGAGCGAAATCTCATTTACCTCAGGTAAGTGCTTCTTTACTCACAAGGAAATGCTTATTTACTTGTGAGCTATTTTAAGTCCCCGGAAGAGACAGAGCTTTGACGCCAAAAGGAGAGGTCTAGCTCACCTTTAGTTGGCTCTTCTAGGCGTACTATCCATGAAGGGAGTCCAAAAGAAACTTCAGTGCTACTTTTGTTGAGATGAGTTCCATACATAACTCTCTTGTCTTCATATCTTTCGGATCCCCGTAAAGTTACTAGGTTCCAAGTCAGGGTGGGGGGAAGTGTCTGTGTCTAATGTATTGATTGCCCTCTAGTGGATGGTGCTTAAATAATTTTTCTTTTTTTTTTTTTTTAACTATCTGATGAACCTAAACCCTAATGTTAGAATAGTCAAAATGCTGCCTTTATATTTTCAAGGGGCAAACTTGTTATCTATTTTTGTCTTTGTGCTCATAAAGCACATCTTTAAATTAATTCACTTCTATACCATACTTCCTGGGTTGTTATCTTTTTTCAGGTTATTAAAAAAAAAAACAAGTAGTTTTGCAAGTCTACTATAAACAAGGGACTGTGACTAAATAAATGATAAGCAAAAAAAAAAAGTATAATGCATGGTTTCTGTATTTGTAGAATTCCCATTTATCTTGGATGTGATATGTGCACCTAACAAAACTGCCTAGAATATCTTTTACTGGTATTAAATGCTAAATGCATCCTTTAGATGAGGAAGGCTGCTGGGTTTTAGCAGCAGATGACCATCTCATATTCTGCCCTCCCCATGATGTAACCCCACCAGATCTTAAGGGGAGATTCCCCATAAAGAAGAGTAAAGCATTAATGGGGTCTTGAGAAAGCCATAGAACTGGAGTCTTTACTAGCCCTGGAATCCAATGATACCTTTTAATTCTAAAGACTTCTTTTATTATGTTATTTTTGATTCCTATCTCTTAGGATAGTCATGACTCTGTGGGTCTCTGTTGGTAGAAGGTAACTTGGGACTTCCAATATAAAAAATATTTAGTTAATAGTTAAATAAATATAGCACTAATTAAATAAAAGAGTGGGTCAAGGTGGGGTTGACTGAGGGACTCCAAACATACCAGTTAAATCAGCTAATCATATTGATCAAGTTACTCAGATATTTTCATGTGAAATCTCCCCAACTTTCTCTTTTCCCCCACCCACCCATGATCTGGAAAATCCTTCCTTACTCCTAGATCATAGTACTTAATTGTTGAATTATTACTAGTTGTTTACCCCCACCCCCGCTTCAGTAGACTGTGAGCTTTTTTTGGTACTTTCTCCAGTATTTAGAACAAGTACAGGCACAGAGTAGGCTCATAACTCAATAAAAGGTCATTGGAAACTTCAGGCATCTATGGAGATATGGGTACCTAATAACATGTCTCAAACTATAATACACAGAAGACTATTTCATCTTCCTGGTTTTTTATTTAATTTGTTTGCTGCAGCTATTTGTGAACACACAAGTGGATCTACTAAAACCCAAATCAAAATTACACTTTTTATATTAACAATTGAGAGAAGACCACGTTCTCACTGTTTCAAAAGCATGCCAAATAGGAACAGAGCCAAATTAAGTCATGCAGTAAATTATCTAATGATTGAGCTGAAGAAAATGATCTTTTTTTATGGAAATTTTAATGCCAAAATTCCCCAGAAAACAGTGTCATATTATTAGTCTGATGAGAAAAGTGATCTGAATAATATTAGGAAACTTAAAGGAGTAAAAGTTGTGTGCTTTGAAAAATGAGATTTTTTTCAATATATAAAAAAAAAGTAGGTGTGGGAGTAAAGAGAATGTCATCTAAGTCCTCATACTTGTGACTACGTGGAAGCAAGGGCCTGTACTAATGTTACAGTTTTTGGATATGAACAAGTTTATGAGAATGCACTAGAAAAAAGGATCTTTGGCTGCATGCTTCTGCTATTTAAATGCACAGGAATAGTATAAAACTCGAGGAGAAAGAAAGATTGAAAAAAGAAAGAAAAAGAGAGAGAAAGAAAGAGAACTAAGGCAATAGAACATGAGATTGATGCTGCAAAAAAAGTGAAATGTGTGTTTGATCTTTTTTAACTAGTTCCCAAAATATACTTTTCAGGAAAAAAAATGAAGCAAACAAAAAAAAAAGAAAGAAAGAAAGAAAATAGAGCAGAAAGAATAACACTCCACGAAACTTGTCTATAAAATCCCCTTATTCTTATATAAAAATAACTTTTCTTAAAGTGTTAAAAGTTATTGAAACTGTTGTCCTCTATATTACCCTGATTAGGAGAATCATCCAGGACACAGGCAGGAAGGACAATGAGAAGCCCCTTGTATGATAAAAATAAAGTATCCCTGTTCAATCACTGCTCTTCTGTACATCCTCATTAAAAAGAAAAGAAGTGCCTTTTTTTTTTTTCTTTCCAGTGTCAGTAGGTGTAGAGTCCACACTGATAGTCACAATATTCAGGGAAAAAAGCCAAGATCCCAATCCCCAAATTGCTCAGCGCTGGCCTAGGATTACTGGCGATATTCAGCTTGTCCCTTATAACAACGTAGTACTAAGGGGAAAACACAGGAGAATAAATACTTACTAATATCTGAAAGTTTGGCTTCAAATTCTAATTTAAGGCTAAATGTGAGTGTTGGAACTCTATTTTGTTTTCTCTTCTCATTTCAGGACCAGATTAGAAGCATTTTGACTTGCCTATCCCCCTAAATATACCTTAAGCTTCAGGAAGGCAGGGACACTGTTCTCGTTCACTGTTGTCTTCCAGTACCTAGAATTGCTGGCACAGAGTCGGTACAAGTACACATTGGTGGAAGTCAGTGTAAAATTAAATGTGGTGGACCCCTTTTCTACTTCTTTCATGGGCCTTCCTTGGATCTCAGTTTACTCTAAGGGCAGCAGTAGGAAGTTAGGAGGGCATCTTTTCTTATGGGCTCATCTTATTACACCAGCTTTTCATGAGAGGGAAAGAAGAGGGCAATTCAAAGAAATTCAATAGCAAGAGCCAAGAAACTGATGGCTCCACTTAAGTTCTACTTAGAATCCTTTATCCCATCCACTGAAAGTCACACCTCCCGGTTCTGTTGCTTAATTTTATTCATGGAAGGGTAAAAGGGCCTATGAAAAGGAAGAAAATTTGGGATTTTCTAAAGGTTGAAGTGTGTAGGCACCTAGTATAACTGGGACCACATTTAATAAGTAGATTCATTGAGTAGCCATAACTATTGTGAAGCTAAGTAAGTACATGACAAATGCCCTCCTACTTTAACTCCAATCAAATCCATTGATCATTTTCTATAGTTGACCTAAGGCTTCACTTTTCACGATGTGTAAAGCATGCCCACAAATCAATCTTGGAAAAAACTGTTTATTTTCTGAGACGAGTACTCAGGGAAAGACTATCAACGTTCATAGTTAGACACCAGTGGAAATGCAGTCAAAATGTATCCCCTCGCTTCCCCTCTGATTATTTAGTGCAGGTAAAGTATTTCTTTAATCATGATACATTTCTTTTATTTCAGGAATATCTGGGCTAAATGCAGGTTGATGTTTTAGCTTTAAAAATTGCTGGATTCATATGTAGATGATATAATTCTGTCGAAGCCCTTGTGGATTTCTTATCACATTGTCAACAGTGGTTGGAAACAGAGCGTCGTGAAATGATAAATACACTTATTAGTATGAATTCATGTGAATCCCAGAGTGACTTTAATTTTTTTGGTCCCATTGAATGACATTTGTCAAAATATTCTAGTTATTAAGAAGAGCTTTCATAGAAAAAAACCCAAAAGCTCATGACGTTTTAATAGTATTTTTAGCATCAGAATGACTGATCGTTAAATTTAATATTCAACTTAAAATAAAGTATACATCTAAGAGTTAGGAAATGTTTCCACTCATCTCAATGAACATTTGATAAGAAATAGAACACACGCTTTAAGTCTGAAGACTGAGGACAATTTATTTGTTTATCATCTGGACTTGCCATCTCACCTCTGGGATGATGAGGCCTGTGGTGAGAAAATACGATGGCAAGAGAGCAAATTGTGAGGGTGGGAGAGTGAAAACCATGCCACGCATACAGGTTTTCAGGAATTTCACTGATGAAGAACTGTGAGCTGTTCTGTCGAATGAGTGAGAAGAGAGAGCAACTTTATGTAGCATACAGGTATGTCTATAAAAATTATATGTTTTTCTTTCTCCAAGAACCTCTAATAATAAAAAAGTGTTATGTGTAGGTGAATAAAAATAACGGCCATAAAAACAAGAGCAACAGCAAAAGCCACTACTCCCACTTACTGCATGGTTATCATGTGCCAGGCACTGTGCTAAGACATTTCCATGATTGATATTATTGGCAGCATTTAACTGCAGCTGATTGAGCTAGCATAGGTGGCATTCCCTCAATCTGTTCTCGTCATCGATCCTCACGCATAGACATACAGTTGGTGCACCTCAGGGGTTATAGTGACAGAGACTTTGTAACACAAAGAGGAAATAGAAAATGTGAGAGTTTTATTAGATTGGTGACTTTGAGCAATCCATTGTATGTATTTGTCTAGCCATTTAATGTCTTTTGTTCACCTGTATATGCTAACTCAGATGAAAAAAATACTCTCAGTGGAGTTGAGAAGCTAGTGAGCGAAATTAGGTACACTCATAAAACAATAAGAAAGGGAAAGAATGAAGGAAATGAGAGAGTGTGTGGAGGAAAGCAGGGGAGGGGGAGGAAACAAAGCTGAGTATAGACTGAATAAGAGACATTTTCTGCAGATTTCAAATTTGACCACTATCATCATAGAGTTATATGCTTTTATATCATCTTTCTTAGAGACAGTCAGTGGACACTAGAACATGTCCATAAACTCAAGGTAGTGTCACAGAAACAGGTTCCTTTGAAAGCTAATTCATTGTTCTGCCTATGCCTACAAATGTGAAAAGCAAACAAACAAACCTTGCATTTTATAATCACTTCATTTTTCATCAGATGCTTACTTACAGATCAGGAAGGACATTCTGTAGCTCTGTCTAAGATCCTTGTAGAGCTTAAATTCTGAGATGTAAACCACCACAGAACTTTTTATCCTCTTTGTTCAATGATAAAATTCGCCTGTGGAAATCAGTCTCTGATTTCATTGCATGGACGGTAGTGGATGCTTCGGTAGTATTTAGATCCATGCTATGAAACCTCTCATTTATTTCATATATATTATTTGCCTGAAAGATAACTTCTTTCTGCTTTACTTTTAGAGAAAAAATATACAAGCCAATGGCACGATGCTCAAATTGGAGTTAAATACAGCAAAGAATTCATACCTCCAACACAACAGTGTTTTGCTGATCTTTCATGTATGGCACCAGGCAGCAAAGGTGCAACTCCATCAAGCCTTTGATCTACACTTTCAAAGCATAGGGTACCTTTATAGACCCAAACTTTAATAGCCATGGAAGAAGCAAAACCGAACCAAACCAAAACACCCTCTAGAATTTACCCGTTAGGTAAATTATGCATCTCTTCCTTTTTAGTTAGGCGGTTTTCTCCCTTCTGATTCTTTTGTGCCATTTCAGAAACGTGTCTCTGGGCTTTATAAATCTGGAGAGAAGAATCAGCACCTCTGCAAATTACCTAGTGCAAAGGAAAAGGAAAGAAATGTCTTCTTTCTTGATATTTGACTCTTTAAAAATTCAACTATTTTTCAGGTTTCCCCAAGCCCCATGCCGTGTGAAAGAGGCCGAATTCACTTTGCCATTCCATATGCAACACAGTGGGCTGGAATCATTCCTCCAAGCAGAGCAGGTACCTAAAGGGCTGAGACTTGACAGTGTGGGTATCTCCCCCGCCTCTGCAGCAGAGACCAAATGTAGGCGGTAACCAAAATCCTCTGACCAGTATCGCGGGAGGGAGTAAATACTGTTAATCTTCAAAAACATGCAAAACTTTGCTGTCCTCCCATTAAAATGTGAATGAATCCTGAACGTTAAAGTATTTCAAAAAGGAATAAAAAGAAAGAGACTATACACTATTGGAGGAAGTGGGGCATAAAGTAGAGAGTGTCAAAGGCTCCTGGGAAAAATTGCAGCTCCATGGCAAAGGAAGGAAAAAACTGATTTTTGTGTTTTTGTAGCTGTATTCACAGCATCAGGCAGAAGTGTTTTAATGTTAAAACAGCCCCTAATACCCCAAGAGCCCATGCTTTTCAGCTTGTAAAACTTAGTAAACATGCAGGTCTAGAAGGATTCAGGTGTTCTTATTCACACAGCTGATTTACAGCAACTGGCTATAATGGAGAAGGTATCATCTTGTAAGCCTTAGGGTATCTCTGAGTGGGGGAAAGCCAAGAGGGAGTCTTTTATTTCTGCTTTACTTATTCTTACAAGGAGGGTAGGACTAAGTCAAGGAAAGAATGCGAGGAGCATGCACAGAAGGGAAAAAAACATGAAACATTGTTCCCCAATTTCTCTGCTTTCAGACTACTGGTTTTTCTTTCATTATTCAGAAAAATATATATATATATTTTCTCCAAACTTGTGAATATTTATGGTCTTTTCCCCTGGTTAGGAAAACCAGCTTTATTATGGAAAGTGAGAAGTGTCGGCAGAAATTACAAACAAAACGAAGTGCATTTTAAATTCCTTACAGCTAATCTCATTATAAATGTGAACTTTTCTTCAATGATCATAGGCAAGAATATTTTTAAAACACACTAATTTAAAATGTTAATAGAATAAGATAATACCATTTGCAGCAACATGGATGGGCCTGGAGATTGTCATACTAAGTGAAGTAAGCCAGAAAAATACCATATTATATCACTTATATGTGGAATCTAAAACAGTGACACAAATGAACTCATTTACAAAACAGAGACAGACCCACAGACATAAAACACAAGCTTATGGTTCTGGGGGTGGAAAAGGGAGGTGAGGAGGGATAAATTGGGAGTTTGGGATTTGCAGATACACACTACTGTATATAAAATAAGTAAACAACAAGTTCCTACTGTATAGCACAGGGAACTATATTAAATACCTTGTAATAACCTATAATGAAAAAGAATCTGCAAAAGAATATATGTGTATATATATATATAACTGAATCACCTTGCTGTACACCTGAAACTAACACATTATAAATCAGCTATATTTTAATTAAAAAATAAATAAAATGTTAATAAATAAATGTCCCCCAAAGCCGTGAATTCTAAGTGTTTCCGCAGGAGCCTTTGGGGAAGGATTATTGGTAGCAGCCAGTGCGAGGCAGAAGAGGTTGAAATCAGAGCAGATGAGTCTGTGTGGTCAGTAGGGGAATCAGCTCAGCAAAACGTGAACCTCAGATCAAATAGAAATGAGCCCTGAATAATTGTCACAATGTTAAGTAACATAAGCGGAATGAGAGGCCTTTAGAAAGGTCTCATAATCTGAGTGTTTGTCTCTTCTGTACGACACATCTCACAAATGCTCCTTGGAGGTGGCACATTACGTTTGCCCCATTTGGCTTGCTGTACCTTCTCTCACTGTTGTGATAACAAAAACCCTTTAATGCATCTTAGCTGCAGATGTCCTCTTGCTTTTGTATCTCAAAAGGAACAGCTAAAAACCTGCCAGAGGCACTGCTTGCCCTGCAGGTTTGTTCTCTTATCATCCATTTTAGCTGATGTATTTGTACACCTTATATTTCTGTACCATAGCTCATATCATCCAGAAGGGATTTTGAGGGAATGCATGTTGTGTCAAGGGAACCAAGGACAAATTGGGCAAAATGAGACTAATTTTATCATGCAGGGGATGAGGCAGCTGCAGCAAAGAAAGGAGCCACCACTGAACAGTTAGTTATAAAACCCCAAGCCACTCCTTTCAGAGACTGTGTTTACACCTTACCTTGAGAATGTACTGATGGTGCCCTCTGCCCTTTAATAGCACTACTGTGACTTTCTGATATGTTGCTTTGGCCCTGAAGAATCAGGCCACATAAAACTAGAATGTTCTATACTTAAGTAGCACCTGTCATCTGACAGGCTAAATCCCCCTTACAACCTCTGGTTCATTAACTCTCATAATACCTTCCTGAGGTGACATGTATAAACCCCATGGTTTATAGATGGGGTAACAGAAAAGTCACAACACAGTTAGCTGAGTTGCTGGAATGTTACAATATATCTTTTTTCCACAATGGCAATTGATTGTAGAGCTCTGGGCTCTAAGGATGTAGACATAACAATTCCCAGGGAAGTATCCTGTGAACCTGAAATGCCACGGAAATGGCATGCATGCAACTACAGGGGTAAAAAAGAAATACTGTTCTGTATAAACAACATTATACAAGGGAAACCTTTGACCCTATGCATAAGGTTGACATTATTGCACCTTGAACATACTTTCTCAAGCAGAGCCTGGCATCAATACAAGAGTCTCTAGTATCATCAGTCTGATGAGCAAAAATGACAAAAGGAAGAGGCTAAGAGCATGGCAGCTCATAGCATGGGTGTGATGTTAGGGTACAAGCCCAGAAGCAGCATCTGACACAGGTAACAAAGATTCAGAAAAATAAGAGCCATTCTCTTAAATCCCAAGACCAGGAGGGAAGCCAATTTAAGAACCAATGGAAGCAGATCTTTATGAGACAGAAGAAGACATTAGGTCATAATTAGGCTATATGCATTCCTGCCCTACCTTCTGCGTAGTTTTAAATCAGAACACTGCATATGTAGTGGTTTGAACACTTTTGGTTTCTGATGGCTTCATTTTCATCATCATCACCATCATCACCACCATTATTATGTTCCTCATCATTAGAAAAGAGAGAATCTTTATGATTCTTTTCCCTGTGGTCTAGATAGTAGGCTATACAATTGTGAACCAAAGTGAGAAAATTCAGCTCTCTCTTTATGGTAATAGAACAAGAAGTGTACGTGCCTTCTACTGATCACTTAGTGCCAACTCTCTTTCTTTTCAAATATATGTTCTGCACAGCAAAGATATAAGTGCTAAACTGGTAGCTGTGGATAGGTTCTTTGGAGAGAAAACTATCCTCCTGGAGCCAAAAAAGAATGGTGAAGCTGCCTTAATCTTTAGAAAAAACATATTCCCTCATGTGTGTGTGTGTGTATGCGTGTGTGTGTGTGTGTGTGTGTGTGTGTGTGTGTGTGTGTGTGTGTGGTGGGAGGGTAAGGAGAGAGAACAGAGAAAGGAGAATTAAGCTCATCATTAATATGCCAGAAATGGCAGTACAGAAATGGCCCCTGAAGATACGATCTCCTAGACGGGACAAAAGTGTCCATGATGTTTGTTCCTCTAGTGTAATTTATTTCATTTCACATGTATGAGCTCTTTATTCTCATTCCAACATTGAGTCCCTGTAGGGTGAGAACTCTATGAATGTTTAGAAGCAAAACCTTTCTCTAGGCCCAGGGTTTTATCTGGCCCTGGGATAAATTATACAGTGATTTCACCAAACTCCTAAATTTTGTTTTCTATTTGATTGTGAAACTTTTCAGAAGGATGGAGGTTGATGCTCACTGGGGACTGAAGCAATTTATGCTGCTCCCTTTTCATTGTGTTGTTTGGTTTGCATTCACCAAGGACTCATTTGAGAGTGATTTAGAAAAGTTATGTCTCCAGTGTCAGATCATTGCATCCAGTGGCATTTGACATCTTAGTAACATTCTGGAATAGGCCCAGACTCAAGCACACAGGAGCAAAGCCCTTAAACCAAGAGTTCTTATCAAAGAGAACAAAACCTTCTGATTGGTCTTATCAGTGACACATGTATTTACTACACAACATCTTGATGACTTTTTTCCTTCATGTTCTATAGGATATGATTTATCTGAGGGAAAAAGTAAGTGATATATTCTTCCCCCCTTGAATTTCAATTGAAAGATGAATAAACTGGAGTTTAATTTAAAAAAAAAAAAGTCATTTTTAACAGTGGACTCTTCTTGAAACTCCGATGGTTACTGGCTTTATTTCATCACCCTCTCAGGTCTTGCTTGCCTCCTGCCTTTCTGTGAAAGCTTCATGTATTTATCTGAGAGGGGCAGCAGAGCTGAGTATCAACAAAAGAGAAGCAATGGTGGAAAGTTTTCACTCATCCTCACCTATTTGGTCCAGTATTAGCAGGTGTCCCTGTAATTCTCACTTCAGAGGATAGTTGCCTGCATTTTCCATCACTTTGGCCAAAAGATGACCCATTAAAAATGAACTGACTCTTGAATTTAAGAAAAATCTTATCCTAGTTTCTCATGGACTTAAGATTTTGGGTTCAGGGCATAAAATATTTGAAATGAAAAACCGATAACCCCTGAGTGATGCAAAATGCAAAAAGCCGAGATAATAAAACACACAAGTCTTAAAGAAATCAACTCCCTTTTCTATATCTTATTCCTCTCTTTTCTATATGCTAGTCTCCTGTGTCCCATTCCCACCATCAGACTTCTTCTAATCTTTCCTGAAGTGGTTGGATTTCAGCAGATTGGTGCTATCATTTCTTTACCAAAGGAGGTTGCTAATGAGTTGCATTTTTTTTTCCAGCTGACTCTTAATGATCCATTTTTCACATAATAAGTTGCTAACACCCCAGCAGCAGGGCCTAAAATATCCTGACCGGCCCTGTACTCACTGATACACACTGGCTGCACTTCATTAAGGAACTGAGATACCTCCAAGTGCGTCGTGGGAATGCAGTCTACAGCACAAAGGAACCCACAGAAACAGGTCTAGCCTCCTGTTACCAAAGAAATTATACAAAGAGATCCCTTTGAGGCCTATTTCTTCCTCAATATTCATGTCTAAACCAACACTAGCCCTGAGATGACGCTGCTGGTGAGTTGAAAAGCTCTGTGAATTGTCTATAGTAAGCAGTACCCTGGAGGAACTGCAAAGTTGCTCTTTATAAATAATCAGAGCTGTTCCATCCTTAGGAGAACAGCACATTGGTATTCACTTTGAACAACTGAAATCTCCAGATTTCACAAGTCACATGTATTTAGATTTCTGAACTTAATTCCAAAGTACTGGAATCATTTTTATTTTACTTTATCTAGCTGGTTTACTCATTTATTTAGTTTTTTAGTTAGTTAGTTGTTTGCTGTAAACTGAAGAGACTATCTCTTTACAAAGTCCTCTTCTGCCACCAGATGATGCATGCATTCTGGCAGCCACAGTAATTGGGTGTCTATTCCAATTCAGGGAGGGTTTTTCAGGGGAAGCAGATTTCCTAGGCATTCCAGGTACTGCACGTTAAACGAGGCTGCCATGAAGTACAGCATGTTCTGCAGTAACATACTGGGTACTAGGTCCTTAGGCATCCAGATGGGCTTTGGATGTTGCTAATGTCAGGCTGATTTGAATAAGTGTTCGAGGAAATCTGACGAACAAAGCGCTCAAGGTCAGATATGCATACTTAATGCATGTATATTTGTCTACTCCCATCAAAGCTCTCCGTAAGGAATAGAAGAGGCAAGATTTCTTTCTTTGTGTCTGTGTGTGTCCATGCTAGTTCATGAAATGATTTCTTAGAATGTTATCATAATAAAAAAAAAATAAGAAAAAAAATCACATGATGACACTTAATTTTAGGGAGGAGAATTTTCCCTTTACCCAAAACAAGTGTCTTGAATCATTCATTTATTTATTTACTCATTCATTCACTCCATAAATACATGTGTTATGACAGGCACTGGGTTAGATGCAAGAGCTATACTTGTGAACAAAACTTCTAAGTGCCCTGTCCTCATAAGGCTTACCTTCTAGTCGAGGATCATATAATAATAAACAAGTAGATAGATAGATAAATACACAAAATGATGACAGATGGTGATAAGTGCTCCGAAGGAAACAGAAGGATAGTAAGTCAAAGACTGGCTGGGTTTGGAGTAGGAGGAGCAGGGGGTAACTTGTTAACTGAGATGTGAACAATGAGAAGGAGCCAGTTACACAAGAAGTGGAAGGAAGGGCATTCCCAGCACAGGTAACTGTCCCAATTAACAAGGACTTGGTATTTTCAGGGTCAATAAAGGAAACATACATGTAGCATGAATCAGTGCTAGAGTCCACATAGCACAGAACTGCTTTCAAACAGTTATACCAAAAGACAGCATGGGAAGGATAGGGTTTTCCCCTACAAGTACACACTCAGACAGGGCCATCTCACACCTCTCTTATTCTGAATTTCTCATCCATAAATTAGCTAGAACCATCTTGAACCAATTTATTATTATATTATTGCTCAGGTATAATGAACTTTGGTGATTTGCTACCTGCAGTTGTGAGGAATGTTTCCTTTCTGTTTGCCCTAAATTGACCTCTTTGAATCTTCAGAAAATTCATTTAAAAAATTTCTAATGCTCTTAGCCATAGGAGATGTTTGCTTTCTTTTTTTTTTTCTACACAATCTAGACTTTTACTTACCTTAGAACAATTCACCTTTCATTTTCATTGCCTCCAGACTGGAGTTTTTATCTTTTATTGTTTGTTCTTATTGATTATGCCCTCTATTCCTTTCATTATTCTATGGCCAGTAGGGTGACCTCCACATAGGAAGAATTGGTTTAGTGTGCTTGGTGGTACTTGAGAGGTTCAAAAGGACTTCATGCCCCCAAAACGCTTTTGCCCATTAGCCCAACAGTTTGAATAAAATGTTTATCTTTGTGACTTCTTTGGATTAAGTGATTGAAGACTCTTATTTGCTAGTTAAGAGGGGTAACCATTACCTCCTTAGATACAGCCCTTTTTGAGAAAACAGCACACTATGAGAAGCTATGAGAAGCTATGAGAAAGGAATTGAACACCTGGAGATGAGAAATCAGAATTAAATTCCTGGGTCACCCCTTTACTTATTCTGTGACTCTACACAATTTCTGCAGAGGTGTATAGTATATTGATTGAAAATAGGGTGCTGGATTCAGACCTATCTGATTAGAATCCTGGCTCCAGTACTGACTAGCTGGGCAAATCATTTAACTTTGATGACCTTCATCTTCCTCCTCTGTAAAACAAAGGAACCAGTTGTGCTTAACTCACAAGGCTATAGAGATAGTCAAATGAAATACTGTAGGTAACATGCTCCGTCCAAAGTTAGCCCAAAGTGCAGTGTTACTATAGCTGTTAACCTTCCTGAACCTCTTTTCCTACTGGTAAAATTGGAGCAAGATTTCACCAAATCAAGGGTACTGAGATTTATGACCCTGTGTTTGTAATGTAAATAGAATAGTTTAGAAATGGATACACATAGAAGGAAACAAGAAAGAAAACATATAGAAGCAGGAAGTAATCACTGTAGACGATTCAGTGTTGTACCACCCAGATCCCTTTGCAATTGAAGAATTTATTCTTCCAGCTTCTAGGAGGGCTGTGAGCAGACATCCCTCAGCTTTCAGCTCTCTTCAGGATTGCCCTGGTGGTGTCCAATCTGTAACCCTGCCCTGCCCCCATTCAGAATGGAGAGGAAAATAAAAGCTTGGTCCTTTTGTCCAACGTGACACAACTATGATGAGCCATCTCTAATTTTAAAATCCCTGTGGGTCAGCTGAGGACTTCCCTGAGACTACATGACAGATCAACTTCTCCTTCCCAATTTCACTTTCTTCCCTTCCCTTTCTCATGTGGAGATCCCAAGAGCACTCCCTGATAAACCTCCTGCATTCTAATCTCTGTCTTGGAGACACTTTATAAGTGACTTTACATCAATACTTGCAAATCTAATGCAGTAGCATGGGATTTTTAACTTATGTAATCCTATGTTACATCTGTATCTTCTTTCTACAGGAAGAACCCTGCTTCTCAAAAATATAGAGAATGATAAAATCAGTTATGACATAAATGCTCATTTGCTTTATCCAATAACACATGAAAGTCTCAGAAAAATAATACTAAAACTATCACCCCAATATTATTAGTGAAAATAACTTTTTATATGTTTTTTCTGTATGATCTCTTTTTTAAGTAATTGTACTATCTCTACTTTGATATAACACATAGCCATTTAATATATACTTTTTGTTATAACTTTCACTTAGTATCAGTTACATAGATCATTATTACATATTTATTGGCCATCAGTACTTATGTTTCTGTCCCTTTTAGTCATTTTAGTTGGTTAAGTCTTATTCTCTAGATTTTCCAGAAAATGACCTTAGGAAAGATATTCCTTGAGTTCTTGTATGTTAGTGACTTTTTTTCTTTTTGCCCTTTACACTTCTTCAAGCTTTATTGAGATATAATTTAAATAGAACATTATGTAAATTTAAGACATACAATGTGATGATTTGATACACATATATCTTATGAAATGTTTACCACATAGGGTTAGTTAACACATCCTTCACCTCACATAATTACCAGCTTTTTTATTATGGTGTGAACATTAAAGCTCTACTCTCATAGCAACTTTCAAGTATACAGTACAGTAATACTGTATACAGTTAGTATAGTCACAACACTGTACCTTACATCCCAAAACTTATTCCTAAGGGTAAGTTTGTGCCCTGTGACCAACATATCCTCATATGCCCCCTCAGCCCTGGCAACAACCATTCTACTTTTTTCTATTGTTCAGCCTTTGTAGATTCAACGTGTAAGCAAGATCATACAGTTTTGTCTTTCTCTGTTTGACTTTTTTCATTTAGCAGAATGCATTCAGGGTCCAATCATATTGCAAATGGCAGAATTTCCTTCTTTTTATGGCTGGATAATATTCCACTGTAGATATGTGCCAGATTTTCTTTATCCATTCATCTTTCAATGACCCTTTGGTTGTTTCCATGTCTTGGCTGTTGTGAATAATGCTGCACTGAACACTGGGAGTGCGGAATTCTCTTCTAGACAGTGATTTCATCTCCTTTGGATAGATACCCAGAAGTGGGATTGCTGGATCATATGGTAGCTCTATTTCTAATTTTTTGAGAAACTACCATGCTGTTTTCCATAGTGGCTATACCAATTTATATTCCCAACTCCAGTGCATCACAGATTCCTTTTGCCACATCCTCACCAGCATTTCTTTTGTCTTTTTGATGATAGCCATTTTAACAGGGGTGAAGTGATTTCTCATTGTGATTTTGATTTCCATTTCCCTGATGATTAGTGATGTTGAGCACATTTTCATGAATCTGTTGGACATCTGAATGTTCACTTTGGAAAAAGTTTATTCAGCTCCCCTTCTTATTTTTTAACCTGGTTTTTAAGAATTACTTTGTTGTATGAATTCCTTATACGTTTTAGATATTTATCCTTTATCACATATATGATTTGCAAATATTTCCTCCCACTCACTAGGTTGCCTTTTCATTTTTTTTATTATTTCCTTTGCTGTGCATAAGCTTTTTAGATTGATATAGCCCCATTGGTTGATTTTTGCTTTGGTTGCTTGTGCTTTTGGTGTCACATCCAAAAAAAAAAATCACTGTTAGAACCAATGTCACAGAGCGTTTCTCCATGTTTCTTCTAGGAGTTGTATATTTTTATTACAGTTAAGTCCTTAATCTATTCAGAGTTAATTTTTTGTGATTATTTTGAATATGCTTACCCAGTTTTCCCAAGACCATTTATTGAAGAGACTATCTTCTCCCCACTGAGTATTCTCAGCTCCCCTGTCAAATATTAGTTGCATACACATGCATTTATATTTGGCCTCTTGACTTTGTTCCATTGGTCTATGTGTCTGTTCTTATACTCTTTTGATTAGTACAGCTTTGTAATCTAGTTTGAAATCAGGAAGTGTCATGCTTCCAGCTTTGTTCTCTCTCAAGATTGCTTTGGTTATTTGGAGTCTTTTGTGGTTCCATATGAATTTTAGGATTGCTTATTCTATTCCTGTGAGCTCTTAACTCTAAAGTCAGTTCTTCTGCATGCAGAATCTTGGCTCATAGTTCCTTTTCTTGAGTACCATAGGTATGTCATCCCATTTACTTGTGGTTTAAAGCATTGCAAAACCAAAACAACAACAGCAGCAAACACCCAAAACAAAACAAAAAACTTGACAATCTCATTTACATTCTGTTGTAAATTTCATGCCCTTTTAAATCTATATGCCAGAAGATTTTTGTTTCATTTAGAGCTCAGTAGTTTTGCTAGAATATGAGAATAGATGTCTGTAATGACCTCCATTCCCAACACCAAATGGCAAGCGTAGTGTAAGCTTGAAAGGATGGCTTCCATTCTCACTGTTTCAAGCAGTTTGCATGAAAGGTTAAAAGACAACATAACCACCCATCTACATGTAGAAAGAGGCTACAAAACTGACAAAATGTCATTGATTCCTACTCTTTTACCTGCTCATCATCCTATGTACTTTGACTTTCTTACCGTGAACATTCATTTTTTTCCCCTTTGTGTGGGAATGCTGATAACTAAATACAGGTTGTTGTGTCCTAGGGGACAGCCACAACAGTTAGCATATTCATTAATTTAATTAGGACCTTGTTTACACTTTTGCTGTCAACCATAATTATTTGTTTATTTGAACTACAGTCACCTGACTTCATTAAAAACATCAGTAGCTGTCAGTAAATGAAAGTGTGCTTGACTTTCATAATCAAGTGTAAATTTAAGAGTCTCGATTTCTAACAGGGCAAGCAATGTTTTCACAAGATGACAATGGAAATCAAAGACAGGGCCCTAGTTAAATTTAGCCTTTGTGATAGGTTAAAGATAGGGTACTAATTAATGTGGATGCAATTTTCTGACAATACTCTCCACTTGGTTTCTATTCTCAAAGATCATTGCTTAGTCCTCCCCTCATCTTTTTTTTTTTTTCCCAAAGCAGAACATGTTCAAATGAGCTAATGAAGGCCCTGAACTAGGTTTCATAGGGTATCATTTCACTCTGATAACTGCATATTTCTTTGGTCCAAGCTAGGAAAAATAATATTAGTCAAAAAATATTAAACTCCCTTTTTCAGATCATCACTTACCATTAAGAGAAAAAGCAACATGTGGTGAAAAGAGGATGAGTTTAGAATCAGATTTGGAGTTTGATTTCTGGTTCCATTGCTTATTAGCTGAGTGAATGTGAACAAGTTCTTAAACCTTTCTGTACTCAATATCATCTGAAAGTGGGGGATGATGATATATTTGTTATGTCTCACATAAAAAATGGATGGAGAAAACATGTTGAAACTGTAGGATGATAGAGTAATTTCTTTGTATTATATAATTTTTTCTAGGATTCATTTATTAAGGAGTATCAAAATGAACATGAAAAATGAACATTGAATTCGCTTTTTGAAGGACTTGTTAAAGTATCTTCTATATAAATATACCAAGCACTTAATATTTGAAAACTTATTTGATGTATGGAATAGAGATGGAGAGAAGAGAAAAACTCTTCGAGATTATATACCCATGCCCCAACTCAACAGCAATGTTAGGTTAGCTTTATTTTGAATTATATTGTCCTTTGTGAATTGGATTGGGGATCACTTTCTAAAAGTGATATGGCCATTTTTTTTTTACCTTAGTAATTTCAACCTAGTCAACAGAACTGAATATTTTCATTAATGGGTTGGGATTGCTCACTTGCCTTACGCACATCCTTGTTAACACTAACCCTTGCTAATGTAAACAGGGTCTGAATGCCAACAAAACTGTGTGGGAAGCCAAATTTGTCCTTGGCTATTTTCCTACATCCATGCCCCCCAGGACTGTCTACTCCTCCTTTTTGGCATGCTCTTCTCCCTACCCAATTGCTTATTTCCTAGCCAGCTGCAGTTATTACCTGGATATCAACTCACTTGATAGCTAATAATTAGGGTGTTAGAGAATAACCAGTTTAAGGCATATCTCCTGTCATTGTTATTTGTGCTTTTTAAAGGGGACTCATGACAGAGAAGAAAGGGATAAAATATAATGGTGAAATGACTGGTTGTAGCTTGTATTATGTAGCCACTTACATACTCTGCTGATAGGATTTTCCTTTTCAGATACAAAAGGGACAAAAATAAATTGAGTCTGTCCGAGACAAGAGGGCTATATAAAAACAAACATACTTATAAAATCTCAATATTGACCTACTTTCTTGTGATTTGATTATCTCTCACAAACAGATCATAGAAAAAACTGAATTAAATGCAGGCACTAACTCATTAAGTTCTTATTAGTCTTGTTTTTACTTTAAATGGTAATACAGAATGCAGTAATAATGGTCAAAGACTACAAGAGTGGGTATATTCTGTAGTGTTTTGAAATGGATAACAAGGGTGGGGACTTGTACATCAGAGAAAATGGAATCCCATTGATAGTAAACAGCTAGCCACCTAAATATAATTTAGTACATGTTCTGAGCTAATACCACCACAATCCATTTAGTTCTTTGAGCTCATAACTGAGAACTCAGAAAAAAATTTTAGTCCTGATCAAAGTAGGCAAACTTGGACCCTGCCTTATACGTTGGTCCCCAGCTCTTGGCCCAATACAAAGCTGCTGCTGCATGGGTGACACCCTTAAGGCCAGTTTCATTGATTCTCACAAGACAGACCATTTTATTCCTGACAGTGAGAAGCTTCAAAGAACAAAAGTGGTATCACTTCTCCCTATGCTTATTTAGGTGTGTGTGTATATATATATATATATATATATATATATATATATATATATATACATAAACATATATATGAGTGGGTGAGGGAGGGAGTCAGTGAGTACACAGGTACCTAAGTAATTATGTTAGCAATATTTAGTGCCACAGGCCCTGGTTTACTCTAACAGGGTAGGTGGTTCACTGTGTGACAATCTCCCTCTATACATTTTGGTACAAAAAGAAACAATTATTTACCTGATAGTATTTGGTAACACACAAAGTATCAATGAGGAACAAATAAAATTTAGGTAGGCCGTACCATCTCTGTCTATTGTATTCCAATCAGAATAAGTTTCTCATAAATATCCTACTTTGTGTGTTAGGAAAGGAATCTAATAGCTATTCCAAAACTCAGGAAAAGAAAATGGATTTCTCTCTAAAATTTAGGGAATGCTATGCAAGTTTCTTACTGGTGCTTATGAACTCTCTGTCTCTCTCTCTTTCTACACGTACACACAAATATTACACACACACACACACACACGCACATGTGCACGTGCTAAATAGGAAAGCTAGGCAACTATGCCATCTTAACTCCTTTTCTTTCAAAACTCTTAGTAACCATGAAATATAATATGCGGCTCCTGCTTGCCTAATCGTGCCACTTAAATGTCATTTAAGTTAGTCAGAGAAGAATTTATAAGAGAAAAGTAGAAATAGAACAGCTAAGGTGCTACTATGGCTATGGGCTAAGGGATGTCTAGATAGCTGGTAAAACATTGTTTCTAAGTGTGTCTGTGAGGGTGTTTCTGGAAAAGATTAGCATTTGAATTAGTAGTGAAAAAAGATCTGCCCTCACTGATATAGGCAAGCATCATCCAATCCACTGAGGGCCAGAATAGAACAAAAAGGTGGAGGAAAAGCAAATTCTCTCTATTCTTGAGCTTGGATGTCCATCTTTTCCAGTCCTTGGACATTGGAGCTCTTGGTTCTTGGACCAATGGACTCCAGGACTTACACCAGCAGCTTCTTGGTTCTCAGGGCTTTGGACTCAGGCTGAATTATAACACTGGCTTTCCTGGTTCTCCAGCTTGGGAATGGCATATCGTGGCATCCCTCAGTCTCCATAATCACAAATCTCCTCTTATTTGTTTTTTCCTCTGGAGAACCCTGACTAACACAGGTGTATATAGTATATACTTACCCTCTACAAGAAAAAAATTTAAAGAAAGATGCTCAGGTAATATACCATGATTATGTAAATTATTATCATTGGGGGAACCTGAAAGAAGAGTACACAGAAGCTCTTTGTATTATTTTTGCAACTTCTTGTGACAAACTATTTCAAAATAAAAACTTAAGAATGAAAAACTGATTATTGCTGCAAAATATATAGTGTATATATTTCAAAAATACTTTATGACTTGTAGAGGAAAAAATACTCAGGAAATGAGTCAATTGGATTTTCTAGTCAACTCAGAGTGGTTTGCTTCCTATAGACTTTATAATATGGTTAGAGAGCTTAGTTTATGTCAGATGTGCAAGATAAATTTATTTATATTATGTGTTATTTATACTTCTAAAATATCTTATATCATGTTGTATTATATAATCCTGAGCTCTTGAATTAGACTATGAGTTCTATGAAGATAGAGATGGTGCCTTATTAATTTTTGTATTTGTATTATAAAGCATGATCCCTGGTGAATAATGGCAGCTCAAAAATATCTTTATGACTGAATAAATTTTACATCTGTTCTTCCAGTGGATATTTGCTGATTTTTGATTATTTAGCATCCATTCATTTTCCTAAATTGTGCTGCAAATTCATTTTGATCAAATACCTTTTTCCTGCTTGAGATAACCTGGTGGGAAAGTAATCAGCACCCACCCCTACCCCTAGCTAAAGGATGAGTGCATGCCACGTGCTCCCTTCCTAAAATTTCAACCTTGAGATGAAGAGCAAAGATGCTGAAAACAGTTGCCATTCATCCATTCCAGACAAGATCTCCTGACATGGCTGATAGAGGCTCCTACTTGTTTTCTGAATCCTAGATTCCATCTCTCTTAGTGTTACTACTGTCAAATTGATGAGTGCACATGACCAACAAGAATAAGAATTACAGTTTTCAATCTCCTTTACATCCCTGGGTGGCCATGTGACCAAGTTTGGGCTAAGGACATGTGATGAGAGGTGATGTATGAAATTTCTGAGATGTGCCCTTAAAGTTAGAAAATATATCCCTTTTCTTTTCTTTCTTTCATTCTGTTACTTGGAATATGGTCAAAATGGTGAGATTTCTTATACCATGTGTATGGAAAACAGCCCAGTATTGACAGAGCAATAAGATAGAATGATTCTGGATCCATGGGCTTCACACCAAAATCATAAAAATAGTAGATGATTTTATCAAATTGTTATTAGAAACTGATGAATCACACAGACAAAATGTTGGTTAATATATACAACATTAGAACTTGAGCTTGGATGTCCTATCATTTGCATCGTAATTTTGATAATGATAAACTTTATCAAACTTTCAAAAGTAAAGAAAATAAAGTATCTTCAGGTACACAAGGAAGATTTACAAACTTTCCTGGATACCAGGTCACAAAGTCCTGAATTTAAATAACAGGTAACATGCACACCACGGTCTCTGACCATGATGTAAAAAAAATCAGAAAATAACATTTTAAGGTTTTTTTAAATTACCAAATGCATTCCTAAATAAATCAGTTCAAAGGAAAAATTACAATGCAAATGATAGGATGTTTATAGTTGAGTATTAGTGAAAATACTATGTAGAGAAACTTTTTTAAATAAAAAAATTTAAATACAGGACTATGCAGAGAAAAATACAACAAATTTCTTTATTATTAAAAATGTTAACATTTTATTTTTGTTTCACTTATTTTTTATTTAAAAGCAAAGATCATATAGGCAATATTGGAGCTTTCCCTTTCTTCCTCACCAGTCCCATACTCCTTCCTATCTTCTTGGAAGTATCTCCTCTCATTAATGTAGCAACTATCTTACAGTATTAGTCAGGGTTCTCCAGAGAAACAGAGCCAATAAGACAAGTCTATTTCTATTTCTATCTGTATGTCTCTATGTCTGTATAGAGATTGATTGATTGATTGATTGAAGGAACTAGCTCATGGAGGCTGGCAAGCCCCAAGATCTGCAGGGTGAGTAGGCAAGCTAGAGACCCAGAAGAACTGATGGTTTAGTTCCAGAAGAAGGCCAACCAGCCCAAGATCCAGGGAGATCCAATATATGTTTAAAGTTGTAGCTAAAGGCATGAAAAAAATCAATATCCATCAGACAGAAAGGATTGTGTCTTAGTTGGAGAAAGGTCAACCCTTTTGTTCTAGTTAGGCCTTCAATTGATTGGGTGAGGCCCACTATGTTAGGCAGGGCAACCTGCTTTACTCAGTCTACCAATTTAAATGTTACTCTCATCCAAAACACTCTCACAAAAATACTCTGAATAATGTTTGAACAAATATGTGGGTGCCCTATGGCTCAGTCAAGATGACATAAGAAATTAACCATCACACATACCAGTTGTGTTTTTTTTTGCTCTTACTTGCTATATGTATCCAATATTGCTTTGTATATTTTTAAAAACTATACAAATGTTAATCACACTTTACATACAATTTTGCAACTTGCTTTTTATTCATAATTACATTTTGATTGCTATTCTTATTGATACATTTAGATCAAGTTCATTCATGGTGTGTCAGGTAATGTATTAATAGAATAAACCATAATTTATTTAGCTATTTTTCAACTTTTACAATTTATGTTCTTCTACAAATATCCTGGCACACAGGTATAAGGATTTATCTAAGGTACACACCTATAAGCAAAATATCTGGTTTGTAGAATATGCATACTTTCAACTTCATTTGATGATACCAAATCATGATCCAGAGTGACTGAACCAATTTGCACTTCTGACAGAATATGTATGAGAGTTCTTTCCTTATATTTCAACCAATACTTGGTCTTATCATACTTTCTATTTTTTCTAATATGGCACATAATATCTAACTTTTAACATCAATTTTCATTATTACTCATGCAGTAGGTAGTTGTCTTTTCTCTGTTTTTAGTATCTAAAGTCACTTTATATTTGGAGGAAAGCAATATAGGTAAAAGACAGGATCTGCCTTTACTACAGGATCTGACAGTGGGGGATGGTTGCAGGTAACCCCTTTTCCAGTTCTGTGGCAGCTAAAACATAAGCATTTTATTAAGGCTAGACAGTTGGATGTTCTCAAACTTTTCACAAATGCTACATTGAATGTAAGAGTACGGACATATTCTACAGTAGTGATATTAGCAGTGATGGCAGCAAGTGCTTCTTCCATTAGCAGTGACCTATGGAGACTGTACCTGTGATAAGATTCTGGCTGTAGAGATGCTCCCTTTGTTCCTCTCTGTGTTCTGATCCTTAGTATTCCAGGCATTGATTCTGTGAGCCATATGATAGTTTTTGACTGATTTTTTTCTTTTTGCTTAAACTACCCAGAGCTTTTAATCCATTGTTTAAAACAAAGACTCTAGTATGTTCCATTAATCTATGTGTCTGTTTTTATGCCAATACCATACCAAGATGGAAAAATAGATCAATGAAAAGAATAGAGTATCCAGAAATATACTCCAATAAATATAGTCAACTGATCTTTGACAAAGAACAAAGGCAATACAATGGAGCAAAGATAGTCTTTTCAACAAATGGTCCTAGAAAAATTGTACATCCACATGCAAAAGAAAAATATGAATCTAGACACAGACTTTTCAACCTTCACAAAAATTAACTCAAAATGGATCAAGGTCTAAATTTAAAGTGCAAAACTATAAAACTCCCAGAAGATAACATAGGATAAAATTTTGATGATCTTGGGTGTGGTGATACCTTTTTAGATACAACACTAAATGCGTAATCCATGAAAGAAATAATTGATAAGCTGGACTTCATTACAATTGAAAACTTATTTTCTGTGAAAGACAATACTAAGAAAATGAGAAAACAAGCCACACAAAAGGAGAAATTATTTGCAAAAAACACCTCTAATAAAAGACTGTTATTCAAATATACAAAGAACTCTTAAAATTCAACAATAAGAAAACAAACAATCCTATTAAAAGATGGAACAAAGACCATAACAGATACCTCACCAAAGAAGATATACAGATGGCAAATATACATATGAAAAGATGCTCCACATAGTATGTTATCAGGGAAATAGTAATTGAAACAACAATGAGATACTACTACACACCCTAGAATGGCTAAAATCTAGAACATTGACAACACCAAATACTAGTGAGGATGCGGAGCAACAAAAACTCTCATGCTCTGCTAGTGGGAATGTAAAATATTTCAGTCACATTGGAAAACATCTAGCAGTTCTTCAAATAAACACAGAAATATCAAATGACCCAGCAAGTCCACTATTAGTTATATATCTTAGAGAACTAAAAATACATATTCATACCAACATTTGTACAAGACTATTCATAGCAGCATTAATCATAATAGCCAAAAAGTGGAACAAGTCCAAATAGCTATCAACTGATAAATGGAGAAACAAAATGGTTATATCCATACAATGGAATATTATTCAGCCATAAAATATGAATAACTGCATACATACTGCAACTTGGAAGAAGCTTGAAAACATTATGCTAATTAAAAGAAGCCAGGCAAAAAAGGCAGTATATGAATGATTCAATTTATGTAAAATTTCTAGTATTGGCACATCCATAGAGAAAAAAAGTAAATTAGTAGTTGCTTGGATTGGTATAAAGGATGTTTTAGGGAGTAAGTGCTAATGAATATGAAGTTTCTTTTTGGGGTGATTAAAATATTGTGTAATTAGACAGTAATGATGGTTGTGAAACTGAATATACTAAAAATCACTAAATTGTACTCTTTAAAAAAAGGTATTTTATGATATGTGAAATGAAAATATTGTAAGTTTATAAAATTATAAACATGATCTATTATAATTTTTCTAATATTTTTAACCCTACCCTTTCTAAAATATTAAGCTTTTGATTTATGGCTCTGATTCATTGACTTTTGTATGGTATGAGGGAAGGCCATAATTTTCAATTTTTCCCATATGGAAAGTAAATATATGGACTTTCATATATAGAACATCCGTTCATTTCCAATAATATCTGGTGCTATTGGGTATTGGGAAAAATAAGTTTCATATATCACTGGTATTACTTTTGAATCACTGCAGTTATTTTGTTAAGTAATCTGACAGTATCTTTTTAAATTTAAAATTCATGTAAAGAGCATTGCAAGTCACACAAAATTTACAAACCAAATTAAACAAGAGGGTAATTTACTGCAAAGATACTGGGAATGCATAGATATAAGGGAAAGCCTGTGAATTAGATTTGAAAATAGAAACCAGGATAGTCCCTACATTACTTCTAAGCAGGAATCTAAACAGCCTATAGCAGTGACAGATCAGGGCACCAACTGCTGAGAAGAATATCAGTTGTTAAAGATTCATGGTCCCAGAAGAGTGTGTCCCATTTGCTGAGCTTAAGTACATGTCCATCCTTCAAGTGTACAAGGGCAATGAGAGGAAGAAGATAATAACTAATATTTGTTGAGTAGTTACTAAATACCAGGAACTCTTTTAAGCTCTTTAAGCCAACATCTCATTTTATCTTCTAAACAACCTTAAAGAATTTATCTCTATTTTGTAAACAAAGTTAAACAATGTTTCTATAATCACAAAGCTAGTTAAGTAGTGGAGTTGAGATATGAATGTACTCTGATACCTGACTCTTTGATGTTCCTTGAGTATTTGTAGTAGAAACATTTGTAGTAGAAACATCATTTGGTGGAAATTACTTGCTATAAATTGCCATCCCACAAAAAATACAAAATTTTGGAAAGAAAACCATGTTTCATCTCCCTGCAATGTATTTTGATTCTGATAAAATGAGAAAATAGTGAAAATAAAGTTCAAGTGATAAATGTCCAAAACAGATCAAGCAATTCCACTTCTGGGAATTTTTTGTAGTAGATCTAAGATGAGTATCAGTGACCTTCACCCTGTATAATTTCTTCCTGTTGATTATTGAACCTGGGGATATGCTGAGACATCACACCCGTGACGTTACATATATGGCAAAAGAGATATTCCAGATGTGATTAAATTTACCTTTGAGTTGATTTTGAGTTAATCGAATGAGCATATTCTGGATGGGCCCGAACTAATCACATGAGCTTTTTAAATATGAATCAGAAACAGAGGAAGTCAGAGATTCAAAACATGGAAAGGAATCAATATTATGACTTTGAAGGTGATGGGAGCCAGATGGCAAGTAATGTGAACATCCTCTAGGAGAAAAGTCCCCTGTTGCAGCAAGAAAACCAGAATCTCAGTCCTATCACCTTAAGAAACTGGACTCTCTCAACAACATAAATGAGCTTGGAAATGAATGCATGCCATTGTCAAGCTTCCAGACAAGAACACAGCCAGCAACACATTGATTTTAGTTTTGAAACATCTTGCGCAGAGAACCAAGCAACACTGTGCTGGACTTCTTACCTGCAGAACTATGAACTAGTAAATGGGCCTTATTTTAAGCTGCTAAGTTTGTGATACATTTGTTACACAGCAGTTGAAATCTAATATATTTTATTACAGAAATAAAAGTATCAGTACCGTGGACACATGTTCAATTATATTCATTGTACTAGAAAAACCTGAAATTAACCTGAGTGCGCCTCAATAAGGAAATCACTGAGAATGTTATGATAGATCATGGCATTATAAAGTTTGTCAGTATTAAAATAACTAGCATAATATGTGTTGACACGAAAACATGTCTATTGTATATTGAGTGAAAAAACTTAGGTGTAGAACTATGTATATAATGTGTATGATCCTATTTTATTTTTAAGAATCATATATGTCTATAAATACAGACAAATGTAAAAACAAAGAATAGTTACTAAATGTCTCAGAAGGGTAGGATGAGATTACCATTATAATGAGGGAATAGGAGCAGATTATTACATTTTTAACACATCTCTGAATTGCCTGACATGTTACGACGTGTGTTACCCTTGCCATAAAAACTAATTAAAAATTTAAATATACATCATTTTGAGAAAATGAACTACACCTATAACTCAAGAGGCTAGAAAATTAAAAATAGAAGGAATTAATAAAGCAGAAATTAATAGAAAATAAAATTAATACAAGATGATATTAAAATTCATAATTTTGGATTTGTTAAGTAGAAAACTAAAACGTGTAAACTTACCCCATATATATTCATAGCAGTAACAGCTTAGAGTTTATCCATCCTGATTTTGTTTGCACATACACACACACACACACATGCACACACACACGCACACACATGCATTCATATATACATGACTCAAGCTATCTTGGGAAGTATTTTGAAATGTTCAATAATTTGAATCATGTTTGATGCTAATTTCTAGTTTTCTTACATAATGGTCAGATCATATGTTCTTTACAATCTTCTACTGTTTGGAATTTATTGAAAAGTTTTTTCAGCTTTTGTGCTAGTTTGTTTTGCCTATCACTCATTCATTATGAACACATGCCCTTCTTTCCCCTGTTTAAAAGGCATTACAACCTGTGAGTTGTTTTATTAACATTTCCTGATACAGCATGGAACATTTTTTGAATCTTTATTTTCTAAGGCATATTTTTATAGTTGCATGTCTTAGAAATAACCATAATTTAAACTTGTGCTTTATTAAATTTGGAGTCTGTCTTTGAATGGACTAACTCAAACCATTTACATTTTTTCATAATTTCTATGATGGAGCTTTACTTTTGTTACCTTGTTTTATACATTCTGACTTTATCTTTCCCTGAGGTTATCTTTGTTTTCTATTTTTACATATTAACTGTGGGGTTTCTTTATTGTTTTTTAAATATCTCATTTGCAAGTTGGCAGCATCGCTTTTGAAAAATGAACATTTATTTTCTAATTATCTAGAATTAAAGGCCGTTTAATGTGTGGATATGAAAATGGAAGATACTTTCATGCAATCATTTTATCTACTTGTTTCCTAAGAATTCCCTTTTTTGTTAGTATAAGTTTAGAAATTTGGGCAATATAATTACTATTAAATTATTTACATTTTTAATATTTTCAGCCAAGAGCTATTTTTGGCATTTACTTTGTTTTGTCACACTGCTTAATATGATTCAAGACACAATTGTATGTTTAGTAGATTGCATTTTCACTACCATGATTTCCCCTTTATTTAAATCTTCATTTTAATTTATATGAAGGACAGTTGTAATAGTCCTTGGAGTATTTTCTTCAGACTGTTATGCTTATTTTTAGCAGCTTTATTGAAATTTAAGTCATATACCATTCAATACACACATTTATGGTACTTTCCTAAGCCTCTGAATATCTGAAAATAACCTTATCCAATTTTTGAAACTAAAATTTTTATTTTGTGATTACATAGATTTGCATTGTGTAAGAACTACTACTGAGAGATTATATGTATCTTTTAACAAGTTTCAACCAATGGTAACACCCTACAAAATTATAGTATAATGGCATAACCAAGATATTGACATAGATACAATCTACCAATCCTATTCAGACTTCCCTACTTTTACTTGTGCTCTGTATATGCAGGTATGTGTTTGGGTGTGTGGAGGGGGGTAAATGTTTAGTTTAGCAAAATAGTTGTATAACATGTGTAAAGAAGTACATTTGTACCAGAGTCAGGTTCCAGAAGAGTTCATTAACTACAAGGATCCCTCGTGTTGCCTTTTTATATTCACATGAATCTCCTGTCTGCACCTCTACACCCTCTTCCCTAATTTCTGGCAACAACTAATCTGTTTAACATTTCTAAAATATTGTCTTTTCAAAAATGTTATATGAATGGAACACTACAATGTATAATAATCTTGTTGAATAGGATTTTTTCACACAGAATAATCATTGGAGATTCATTCAAGTTGTTGCATGTGTCAATAGCTCATTATTTGTTACTGCTGAATAGTGTTTCATTGTATGAATATACCACATTTGTCTAACCATTCACCTGTTAAAGGACATCTGGATTGTTCCCATTTTTTTTTCTTGTTATGGATAAAGCTGCTGTAACATTTGTGTACAGACTTCTTGTGTGAACAAAGTTTTTGTTACCTGGAATAAATGTGCAAGAGTGCAATTTCTGGGTCGTATGGTAATTGCATGTTTAGTATTATAAGAAAATGCTGAACTATGTTCTAGAGTGGCTATACCATTTTACTTTCCCATCAACAATGCATGAGTGGTCTAGTTTCTCTGCATCCTGGCCAGCATTTGTCATTGCCATTATTTTTTCTTTTACCCACTCTGATAGATATGTGCTGATATCATACTGTGGTATTAATTTTCATTTCCCTAATGGGTAATATGATAGCTAATTTTATGTGTCAACTTCGCTGGGCCCAGATATTTGATCAAATATAATTGTGGTGGTCTCTTTAAGGGTTTTTGGGGGTGATGAGGGGGTGAGATTAACATTTAAACCAGTAGATTTAGAGTAAAGCAGATTTCCCTTCATAATATGGGTGGAACAAAGACTGACCTTCCCCAAGCAAGATGGAATTCTGCCAGTAGATGGATTTCAAACTTAAACTAAAACATTGGCTGATACTTTGTTGAGGGATATTGTTCTACAGATTTTCATTTTCTGTTGAGGGATATTGCTCTCTAGATTTCCTTTCTCAATACTGTCTTTGTCTAGTTTTGATATACATGTAATAATGACCTCATAAAATGAATTAGGAAATGTTTCTGCCTCTTAGTTTTTGGAATAGATTGTATAAAATTGGAGCTAATTTTTTTCTAAATCTTTTAGAATTCAACAATGACTCTATTGAGGTATTTCTTTTGGGTGGAGCTTTATAATTATTGATTCAATTTCTATAATGGCTATAAGATTATTCAGGTTGTCTATTTTATTTAGCTTGAGATTTGGTATCTCGTGGTTTTCAAGCAATTGGTCCATTTCTTCTAAGCTGTTGAATTTATGGTGTAAAGTTGTTTATAGTAGTTCATTATTTTTTAATGACTTCAGAATCCTTAATGATAGCCCCTGTTTCATTCTTGATATTGGTAATTAGTGTCTCCTTTTTAATGTCTTTATCAGCCTCACTTGAGGTTAATCAAATTTATTGATTTTTTTTGAAGAAACAGTTGTTTCCTTAATCTTCTATTATTTTCTTGTTTTAATATTTTATTTGTTTTTCTCTTTATTTCCTTCCTTTTTGCTTTAAATGTATTTTGCTATCTTGTCTCCTGTTTCTTTATGTACAATCTTAGACTAATTTTTAGAAACATTTTCTATTTTATAATGTAAGCATCTAGTAGTATAAATTTCCCTGTCAGATCTACTTTAGAAGCATCCCACATATTTTGATATGTTGACTTTTCATTGTTATTCAGTTCATTGTGTATTCATTTCTTTGAAATGTCCTCTCTTACCAATAGATTAATTAGAAGTGTGTTTTTAATTTCCAAATGTTTGTATATTTTCTGTTATTGTTCTAATTTCATTTCACTCAGGTCACAGAACACGTTGTATGATTTCAATTATTTTCAATTTGTTGGATTTCTTTTTTATGGTACATGATGTGGACTATTTTCATGAATGTTTTGTGGACAATTTAAAAAAAGTGTATTCTGCTGTTGTTGGGTGTAGTATTCTATACATATCAAATAGATTCTGTTAATTGTGTTGTTCAATTATTTCTATTCTACTTCTGTCTAGTTGTTCTATCATTTGCTGTGAGTAGGATGTTGATATCTTCAATTATAGTTCTGGATTTATATTTTTCTCATTTCAACTCTATCAGTTTTTGTGTCACGTATTTTGCTTAATGTATTCATGTTGTTTGGTGGGCACACAATAAGAATGGTTATGTCTTCATGGAGGATAGAGCTTTTGTCATTATGTGATGTCCCTCTTTGTCTCTAATAATTTTCTTTGTCCTGTCTACTTTATCTGATAATAATATATGCACTACTTTTTAAAATTAATGTTTGTATCATGCTATTTATTTTTAGTCATTTTACTTTAAACCTTTTATTTTTGTACTTGAAGTGACTTTCATGTAAAAGATTATGTTTTGTTTTGTTTTTACTCATCCACTTTGCAAATTTCTGTCTTTTAACTGGTGCTTTTAAAACACTTAGATGTAATATAATTACTGGATAGTAAGACTCAAAGCTGCAAGTTTATTGCTTTATTTCTGTTTCCCTTATTTCTTATTCTTCAAGTATTCTTTTCTTGATTTCCTGTGAGTTACAGGAACATTTTTAAGATACCATCTTGATTTGTTTATAGCATTTTAGAGTATATTGTTTTATATGATTTTCTAAATGGCTTCTCCAATTATTACAATATACTCATTTAACTCATCACAATCTACCAATATTGACATTTTACCACTTTGAGTGAAATATAGAAATGCTATTTCTATTGATGTACTTTGACACTCTCCAATTTTTAAATTAATTTGTCTTAAATGTTTCCTCTAAATTTATGCTGAACACCTTATCAGATGGTGCTATAATTTCTGTTTTGACTCAATCAAGTATGATTTAAGAGTATCATGAGAAAAATAACTTACTGCATTTACCTATTTTACAGTTACTTGCTTTTACCAATCCAATTTCTTTTTTCTCTTCTATAGTTCCAGAACTTCTTCTGTTATCATGTCCTTTCTGTTTAATTTCATTTAGCCATTTTTTAAGGAGAGGTTTGCTGCCAACAAATTCTTAGTTTTCCTTCATTGAAAATGGCTTTATTTCAATTTATTTTTTCCTTAATGGTATTTTTAATGGATATAGAATTCATGGAGGGGGAAGGTATAGCTCAGTGGTAGAGTGCATGCTTAGCATGCACAAGGTCCTGGGTTCAATCCCCAGTACTTCCATTAAAATAAGTAAGTAAGTAAGTAAGTAAATAAATAAACAATAAACAAACATAATTATCTCCTCCACAAAAGAAAAAAAAAAGAATTCATGGTTGACAGTTCTTTTCTTCTAGTGATTGAAAAACAATGTTCTACCTCTTTCTGGTCTCCATAGTTTCCAATGAAAATCCACTTCCATCTAAATTAGTGTTTCCTATGTGTAATATACTGTCTCTCCCTGGTTACATTTAAAGTTTTTTATTTTTCTTCAGTCTTCAGAAGTTGAAGTATGATGTCTGCTTGCATGGAGTTCTTTAGATTTATCCTCTTGGGGTTTACTCTGCTTCTTGAATCTGTAGCTTTCTATCTTTTGCCTAATTTGGTATCTTTTCTGATATTATTTCTTCAAATATTTTTTCAGAAATGGTTTCTCTCTTCTCTTCTTTAGGGACTCCAGTGATATTGTTAGCTTTTTGTTATTGACCCCCAGAACCTTAAGACTCTGTTCATTGTTTTTTCAGTCTGTTTTCTCTTTATTGGTCAGATTGGGTGAATTGAATTGATCTGTATTAAGTTCACTGATTTTATCTTCCATCCACTTGACTATTGAGATCATACTTTGAGGTTTTTCTGTTTTTTTTTTAATTTTGATTATTGAATTTTCAGTTCTAAAATTTCCCTTTGTATCTTTTTTATAGCTTTTATTTTCATGCTGAGATTTTTTTTCACTTTTTCAAGAGTTTCTAATTGTTTATTGAAGCATTTTTTGATAGCTTCTTACAAATCTTTGTCAGATAATTACAATATCTGGTTCATTTGGGCATTGGAATTCCCATAAGAGATATTCTGGTAAGTGACAATGAGTACAGTGAGTTAGGCATGAAAAGCAGTAAAGAAATCAGTAGTTTTATTTTTGAATTTCTTGACATAGCTAAAAGGCTATGAGATGTAGCACAGTCCTTGTATACACATAGCGAGGGCCTATTTACTCTCCTACTCTTACAACAATAGCAATAGACACTTAGATTTTACAGAGTAGTTTATCTCTTCTATGGGAAAGCAATTTGATAGGAGAGGAAACATGATGAAAGATGAACAAGCTTCACAGAAGGAGGTGGTGAGTAGCAAGAGATGTGAGAAATTTCCCAGTTTTCTTTCTTCATGTGATAGCAAAAGTTCTTATACCTGAGTTTGCTTTATTTTTATGTGTTCTCAAAAACTTCTTGTTTTCGTTTTTGAATTCCCAGTTATCTATTCATTGTCCAAGTGAGTCCAGCTTTTTTAAAAAAAAAATTGTTTCATTTTGTTGGGGGGAGATAAATTAGGTTTATTTATTCTTGGAGGAGGTACTGGACCCAGGACCTCATGCATGCTAACCATGAGCTCTACCACTTGAGCTATACCCTCCCCACTAAGTGAGTCCAGCTTTAATAGAAGATGTGGACTGAAAAAGTGATGCCATATCTTCACAGGTGCCAATTAAAGGTACACTTTTGAAATATGGCATTTGGATGTATACCCTTTTCCATTGCTAGGATCAACTATTGCTATCATTATTTATGGAAATTACAATGAGGCATTTAAAAATAAACTACTTTTATTTATTTTTTGCTTTTTCCTTTAACTAATTAAATAAGCAAAGATCCAAATATATCTTAAATTATTTGTTGGGCTTTCTTTATTCCATTGTTAATCAGCAAGGTTATGCAAAATAGCCTAAGATGGTGATTATGGATTTTTTTTCTTTTCTTAATGATTGTAACTTTCAAACTTATAAGAATAGACTATTTTTAGTGAAATTACAAGCTGGAGATGGTATGTTGATTCAACACAGTGAGAACTTACTCTATGTCTGTTAAGATACTTTGATTTATTGCTCTGTTAGTCAACTTGGAAAGCATAACTTCAGTTATGCTGTACAGCCAAAGGTGTAAATTCTTCATCCAAACAATTAATTTAGCATTTAAAATTAAATATAATTTTAAATTAATTCTGAGAGAATAATGTATCTCCATCATTTAAAATTGGTTTTCTTAATGCATCCAAAGGAGATATTGGAATATACCTTTTTGCTTAATGTATTCATGCTTAAGCAAAAGAAAAAACCTCATACAATGGAAAAGCATAGGCTCACTTGCAAACTCAGCGATATATATTGAATGTCTATTGGGTTCCAACCAGTATAATAGGTACTAGGAAAGATCATTCATTCACTAATTTATTTCGGCAAACATTTATGAAGTATCTGCTATATGGAAGATTTAATGCTAGTATCTATAACAAATACAAAGTGGGAGAAGACGAATTTTTGCCCTTCAGTGTAGAATCTGGTAAGATTACATGTACAATACAAGACTATATCTTAGTTATGTAAGCATGCTTCTAATATTTCTGGGGATCCATGCAAGAGTACAAAATGACTGCTGACATATCATGACTTAATACTTAAATGACTAATAAAATGTTAAATAAAACTTTTTATTCACGTTCCTTGAAAAGCATGTACACTTTCAAATGACCTGAAAGTTCAGGTATGAATATAAAATTTTTGAATTCCTCAGAATTCTGCACCAGAAAATAGAAGTGTAGGAAGAGTTACTGTTAAGTGATCTGGTCTCTGGCCCACTACCCTTCTCTTATTAGACACAGCTTTTTCCCACTCAAAAGAAACCTTTTGTATATGCGTAGGAATTTCCAAGCCTTCACTTACAGCCCATTTGCAACCTCTACAAGCAGTTGTTCCTTGAATACCATTTCACATAGTGGTGTGTACACTGGGAGAGCAGACCTAATGTAGAGTTTTGGGCAAGACTGGAAGAGAGGTCAGGGCAGTTGAGAAGAGAATTTTGGAATCCTAGATAACAAAGTCTAATCTAAAAGGAAGTCTCAAAGTTTTGGTGGGAACCTCCCGTTGACCCCACAGGCTCTTCATTCTGTGGCAGTGGAGCTGCTGAAGGAGTTATAGACTGAGGCCCTCTAAAGCACAAAACCCACACCAGGGGCCACTATTGTCAGGGTTTTCAGGCAATATAGCAGCCAGGAAGAAATACAGATTGTATAGTTGGATATAATGAAGTGCATCTATATGATTCATTTATTGAAAAGAAAGGTGATTTCTATATGTATTGACATAGAAAAATGTCTGTGTTCACATGGTTAAGGAAAATAATGCATATAATATAATTGCACTTTTGTCAAAACAAAATTTAAAACATTGCACGTGCACACATTTGTACATATGTGAATGAAAACAGAGGGAAAAAAGCTATTAAGATGGCTTATCTGAGAAGAGATGAGATTAGAGAGAATATATTCTTTATTTTATTTTATGCTTTTCAGCTTTATAATGTATACTTAATATACAAAAAATGAACATCTTTAATGCATATATTGTGATGAGTTTGGACATACACACACACTCATGATACCATCACCACGAGCAAAGAAATGAACACATCTGTGGTAAGATGTCTTGTCACAAAAAAACAAAAAGCAAGGAGACATAAGAAATCTTTTTGGAGGTGATGGATAATATTTATACATCCTCATATGTTTTTATTTATTTATTAAAGTGAACATATATTATATTTGTAAAAAATTCAATTTTTTTGTAATGTCAAGAAACATATATTGGTTATTTACTATGTGCATTGTACTATTAGGTGCTGAAGAAAATCTTATTTCATTTTTTGATCACTAGTCATCCAATTGAGAAAACTATTGTTCCAAGAGATAAAATTTCTTGCCCCAAATCGCACAGCTAGTAAATGGAGAGCCAGTTTAACTTCAGGTTTTTTGAATCTAAATCACTACTCTTTCTTCAACTTACACCACAGTTTAAAATTAGAGTAGTGATGTAGAAGCATTTTCTACACGTGATTTGGATCTGTTCATTCCTAGTTCTGACCAACTTTCAAGACTACCCTATGTCTTTCAGATAATTAACAAGTGATTTAGTAACTCATGCCCCTTTATTATACTATAATTTGGACATTGCTCTGTTTGTGTCACAGTTCACCTCTTAATTTGGGGTATTATTTTGCTGCAATGCAACAGGGAAATCCCAGGGAATCCTAGGGTACTGAGGTAATAGCTAAATGAAAGTCTTCGTCTGATAAACCAGAAAAGCCTCAATAATGTTCTAATGAGCTGTACTCTTGTGTGAACTAGTGGTAGTATTATCAAAAACTGCAACTCACATATCCCCTAGTAACCTAAAAAAAGTAAGAAGAGACAAAATAGTCCTTTATGGTTTAATAAGGTGTACCCATATATATCTCATCTTGTTCTCACAGCTACCCTGCAAGATAAGGGTTGTTTGCTCCATTTTATAACCAAGTAGACACAAGCTCAGAGAGGTCAAGTAACTTTCCATAGAAGACACCTATATTAGTCGGGGTTCTCTGAAGAAGCACAACCAAAAGGATGCATATGCACAGACATACATATTTGGAGACACAGTGAAGAGCCACAGTTCGAGTCCAAAGGCAGTCTGCTGGTAGAGTTCTCCCTCGCTTGGGAGAGGTCAGTCTTTGTTCTATTTAGACCTTCAACAGATTATATGAAGTCTACCCATATTATGGAGGGTAATCTGTTTTACTAAAAATCCTTGATGCATTATTAATCTCTTAAAAAAAAAACCTTCACAGAAACGTTCCAAATAATGTTTAACTGTATATCTGGGTACTGTTGCCCAGCCAAGTTGACACATATAATAAACCATTACAACACCATAATTAAATTTTCCCTTTAGAGTTCTCAGATAATTGAAGAGTCTAGTTATTTTACTATTTTAATGATGCTATTATTTGTTCAAATTTCAGAAAATATATAAATCATTACCAAAGAGCACTTTTATTGATAATGTTCCCACATCTTATATTTACATGATGAACTAGGGACGAGAGATATTGAGACAAGTAAAAAAATGCAGCTAATTAACTTCCTTAAGTTATTATGATCATAGAAAGGTGAGAAAAAAGATTAGTCATTTTTAGTTCCTAACTTTACTCTTTCTTTAGAAAACCATAGAAATTGCATTCAAGTACCAACTGAACACTTATTTTAAAAATTACTAGTACTATTTAAACACAACTTAAAAAATATAGTAATAGATAAGGTTAACTTGTTCATTTCAGTGAAAATCTTCTCTTGAAAGTTTGATAAATAATGTACTAGGCACAGAGGCTTGAAAAATGCCTTTTGTAAATCAGATTTCTTCTTTTAATATGAAGAGCAATAAAGTAATTTTTAGCCATTTGCATAACTCAAAAATTACCTGTAAGTGCTAGTTTTCTTGCATTGTACTAGAACGGATTAAAATGTACTTTATTTGGTAATATTAGAATCTGATGAGGGTGTATAAGAGCTTAGTATTCAGCTGGAGAGTGAAATTATATTTTTGTCAAATCTGTTCAAAAAAATAAAACTAAAATCATGTCTATATGTCAAGGCTGAATCAAGTAGAGATGATTTATTTTGGATATCTGTAGTAACAATAGATGTGACCCATACTACAATGCAATGTCATTATACAGATAGCTTCAAATGAGGAAATAACGTGAAGGTGGATCCTTTTATTTACACTATCACTATAATTAATCACATCAATCATTTCATAATCTGAGCAGTTGTACAGTTATCAGCAGTTATCAAGGCAGTCATATACAGAATTCTGTGTTGGCCATGGTCTAATATTGTACTTATATAGTACAAATTGAAGAACTAATTGATTTTTATTTTCTGATTAAACATGTGAGATGGTGTTAATTTTCTGCTGCTTCCAGAAAACCCAATAAAATGGCAAAAATATGATTTTAAGACAATATGGTCACACCATAAAAGTAACGAGAAAGATAATAACAGTTGATAAGTTGATAACAATAAGAGATGCCCACACATTTGAGAAGGATATAAGATGGACACACGAGTGGTAATGACTTATGAGATGGGACAAATCTAGGTTCTAAGGACATTCAGAGGGAAATACCAATCAGATCCCAATAAACTTGGGCTAAATAATTCCAAAAAAATTTCAAAACTGGGGGCATCAGTTACTTCAGAAAACAGGCTGAGACAAAAGATCAAACAGGGAGAGAGTTTGAAAACTGCTTATGGAGCCATTAAACTTGCAGGCCTCCTTCCTCATTCTTACAACAACAGAATCACAGAGGCTCTGAAGTCAGGGACACCAGACCAGACACTGTGGAACAGAGGAATGTGATGCTGTACTGAAATATGCATTCAGTGAAGTCAACATATTGAATAGTGAAATTCCAAGTCCCTATTTGGTTCCCAGAACACTAACAGTGAGGACTGAAGTTTCAAAGGTAGGATATTAAAGATTCATCTCTTAAGAAACTGAACCTTTGGTGAAATGGCCAGGTTTGTACTAAGTTGAATTAGGGTGAGGCCTACTTATACACAGGTCCTGCTCAAGCACACGGAGCTTTTGATTAGGTTTTTGGTGCACTAGACTTAACTATAAATAGATAATCAAGGTTCACAGTACATTTGAGAAAAGGTTTCATCTTTAAAGATCAAGACACAAAAAAGAGAAAAGAGAAAAATTTGAAAAAACAATGAAAATTCATGAATTTCAGCCTACTACAAAAGCCCAAAGAACTATAATATCTTCACAGAACTATGAGAAAATCATATAAAAACTACCAAAAATTGAAAATAAACATTTTTAATATATAAAACATAAGCGTTTAACCTACAAATAACTAAGAGAAATCTCATAGTATTCAATGTTGCAGAAAATGTGGCTCAAAAAGTGTGTCACACAAATTGCTGGTAAAATTGTAAAACAAATTGGTCACATTGGAAAAACATTTATTATTATCTTATAAATTGAATATTCATATGCTATATGAGCTAGTATTTTCACTCATTGTTGTAGACTTAAGAGAAACTCCTACATATGTTAAGCAAAAGACATGAACAAGATTGTTCATAGCACAAGATTGTTTATAATGTCAAAACTCTAGAAATAATGCAAATACTCATCAACAGATGAATGGGTAAATAAATTATGGTTTATTCACACAATGGAATATTATACAGTAGTCAAGAGAAAGAAAGGGTTACCTGCATTGATATGGATAAATATTTGCAATTTAATATCAACAAAAAAGAAGCTTAAAAATGTTGCATAATAGCATAATGTGCTTTTTTAAGTTAAAAATAATGAAAACTAAACAATATTTTTTTACTGTATACTATGTGTGTTTGCTTTGAAGGTCTATTGTGAGGACTAAGTTAATATAAGCAAAATGCTTAGGATAGGACAGAACTTGGTAATATATAAGAATTCTATTTTTAATACTTTTATGAATTTGGGAATAGTTAAATTAAAAATAAAAACTAAGCCAAAAACAGTAAGTCACAACCCTGGATATATATATTTATATGGGAAAGGTATTATGTAAGAAAGGAAATGAAATCATTAAAGATCACTTGTCTCAGTGAGAAAAGTATTTGCAGTTGTAATTATATGAACATTTTAAATATTGCTTTAGCCCTAAATTTTGATATATCTACATTAGAAACATGAGGGAAGAAGTATGTGTGATATAGGGAAGTGGTATGAGAAAGTTAATGGCAAGTTGTTCATGGAACAAATTCAACACGTAATGCTTAACATTAATATATCAATTAATGACAATGTAAATATTATTTGACATATACCAAATAATAAGGTACTTGGTATACACTGAAGTATATACCAAAAACATGTGACAGTATTAAAAGCCATTGCTTTGGGGAGCTGAGAAACAGGAATGAGGAGAGGTGGGACAGGAGACTCATTTTTCATTATAAGCCTTATTGTTCGTATAACTGTGTCATTTATCATTGTAAAAGAACACTGTAGAAAATAAAATAAAGTGTTTTTGCATTAGGTTGGAACAAGAGGTGTAAGCCAGTATTGTCTCAGGCAAATTGAAATGTACGGTCAACCAACTATTTGACTCTCAAAACTTGGTACATATAGTAGTTTGATACAAATTAAAAAATATATAGAAGTAGCCACTTCCAAGTTAATTAAATATGTTGATTTTTTTTGTTTAGCTTTGTCTAGTTTTTTATTTTTCTCAGTTATCCAATTTGGCCATTTAAAGATCAGCTTATTTTTTTAATAGCTGAATATACTGATTCGCTTTTGGGTGCTGTATGAAAAAGGAGGCTATATAGGTTGATACTTAAAATTTTTTTAATCCCTTGTGCACAAAATTAAATTGGCTATGGAAGCTACAGAAAAAATGGTAAAGTTCTAAATCATCAGAGAAATATGGCAGAATAGTAAGTACCTTATCTTGTTTCTCCACAGATACACTGATTAAACAATAATATATGGATAAAAATGCCCTAACGAGAATTCTGGATTCAGGAAGCAGCAGTACCCCAGGTGAGCACAAAGCTAAAAATAACTAAAAGGTCACCCTTTCAAAAAGTGGTTTCTCTTTTGCCTCATTCAGAGTACTGGTGGAACCAGCATAGTTTAGATGCCTGGGGACCACTGAAAACAAGAAAAAGTGGGGGTGGCTTGCTGCTGGTCCAGAGGACATATACTATATTAGAAAGAGGCCAGTGCAGCTCAGCAGCCCCTCCCTTGTGGGGACAGAGAAAAGTGAAACATGCATCCAATGTTCTGGATTCAAGGGAGCTACTTGAGTGAATGGAGTACAGATGGGAATCAACAAACTCTAGAAACCTGGGAGATGTTGAGAACATTAGAGATCTAGGTGGCTTGTAGTAGCTCCAGATAATCAGCAGATAACAGACAGAAGAAAAGGGAGCAGAGATTAAAACTCCAGGAAAAGAAACTGGCAAACCTCTCTATTAAGAAATTTTATGCACAGATCCAGAGAAGTCTCTTCCTCCCGAAAAAGGTTTCAGAAGTCCCAAGAAAAGGTAGCTGGGGTAAACAAAATTGATAAACCTTTAGCCAGAAAGAAAAAAGGGGGGCCCAAAACAATAAAATCAGAAGTGAAAAAGGAGAAGTTACAACCAACACCACAGAAATACAAAGGATCATAAGAGGCTACTACAAGTGACTATATGCCAATAAAACAGACAATATAGAAGAAATGGACACATTCATAGAAAGGTACAATCTCCCAATACTGAGCTAGGAAGAAAAAGAAAATATGAACAGATCAATTACTAGTACTGAAATTGAAACAGTAATTTTAAAATTCCCAACAAACAAAAGTCCAAGACCAGATGTCTCTACAGGTGAATTCTACCAAACACTTAGAAAAGAGTTAACACCTATCCTGAAACTATTCCAAAAAATTGCAGAGGAAGGAACACTTATGAACTCATTCTATGAGGCCACCATCACCTTGATACCTAAACCAGACACAGATATTACAAAAAAGAAAAATGCAGGTGAATATCACTGATCAACATAGATGCAAAAATCCTCAACCAAATGCTAACAAATCAAATCCAACAATATGTTAAAAGGATCATACACCATGATAAAGTGGGGTTTATCCCAGGAATACAAGGATTTTTCAATATCTGCAAATCAATCAATGTGATACACCACATTAACAAATTGAAGAATAAAATACACATGACCATCTCAATAGATGCAGAAAAGACTTTGGTAAAATTCAACATCCGTTTATGATTATAACTCTCCAGAAAGTGGGCATAGAGGGAACATACCTCAACATAATAAAGGCCATATATGAAAAACTCACAGCTAACATCACACTCAATGGTGAAAAAAATGAAAGCATTTCCTCTAAGATCAGGAATAAGACAAGGATGCCCACTCTTGCCACTTTCATTCAACATAGTTTTGGAGCAGCAATCAGAGAATAAAAAGAAATAAAATAAATCCAAATTGGAAAAGGAGATGTAAAACTATCACTGTTTACAAATGACATGATACTATACTTAGAAAATTCCAAAGACAGTACCAGAAAACTACTAGAGCTAATCAATGAATTTGGTAAAGTAGCAGGATACAAAATTAATGTATAGAAATCTGTTGCATTTCTATACACTAACAACAAAATATTGGAAAAACAAATTAAGGAAACAATCCCATTTACCATTGCATCAAAAAGAATAAAATACCTAGACATAAATCTACTTAAGGAAGCAAAAGAACTATACTCTGAAAATTGTACGATGCTGATGAAAGAAATTGAAGACAACACAAATACATGGAAAGATATATCATGTTCTTAGACTGGAAGAATCAATATTGTTAAAATAGCCATACTACTCAGGGCAATGTACAGATTGATTGCAATCCCTATCAAATTACCAATAGCATTTTTCAAAGAATTAGAACAAAAAATTTAAATTTCTATGGAAACACAAAAGACCCTAAATAGCAAAAACAATCTTGAGAAAGAAGAATGGAGTTGTAGGAATCATGCTCCTTGACTTAAGACTATGCTGCAAAGCTACAGTAGTCAAAACAGTATGGTACTGGCACAAAAACAGACACATAGATCACTGGAACAGAACAGAAAGCCAAGAAATAAACCCACACACTTCTCGTCAATTAATCTACACTAAATGAAGCAAGAATATACAATGGAGAAAAGATAGTCTCCTCAATAAGTATTGTTGGTAAAACTGGATAGCTACATGAAAAAGAATGAAATTAGAAAATTCTCTAACATCATATAAAAAAATCAAAATGGATTAAAGACTTCAATGTAATAACAGATACTCTATGGAGAAAAACATAGGCAGAATACTCTTTGACATAAATCACAGCAATATTTTTTTGGATCTGTCTCCTAGAGAATGGAAATAAAAGCAAAAATAAACAAATGAGACATAATTAAACTTAAAAGCTTTTGCACAGATACTATAAGCAAAATTAAAAGACAACCTACAGAATGGGAGAAAATATTTGTAAATAATGTGACTGACAAGGGACTAATTTCCAAAATATACAAACAGCTTATACAGCTTAATATTAAAAAACAAAAAGCAACCTAATAAAAAAAAAGACAAAAAGACCTAAATAGACACCTCTCTAAAGAAGACATCCAGATGGCCAACAGGCACATGAAAAGATGCTCAACATCACTAATTATTAGAGAAATGCAAATCAAAACTACGAGGTATCACCTCACACCAGTCAGAATGGCCATCATTCAAAAATCTACAAGTAATAAATGCTGGAGAGGGTGTGGAGACAAAGAGACCGTCCTACATTGTTGGTGGGAATGTAAATAGGTGCAGTCACTATCGAGAACAGTATGGATGTCCCTTGAAAAACTAAAAATAGAGATACCATATGATCTAGCAGTCCCACTCCTGGGCATATATCCAGAGAAAACATAAGTCAAAAAGATATATGCACTGAAATGTTCATGGCAGCACTATTTACAATAGTCAAGACATAGAAGCAATCTAAATGTCCATTGGCAGATGAATGGATAAAGAAGACTCAATATATATACATGCACACACACATACAGACACACACATACACAGACACAGACACACACACACATATACAATGACATACTACTCATCCATAAAAAGAATGAAATAATGCCTTTTGCAGCAACATGGATGGACCTAGAGATTATCATATTGAGTGAAGTAAGTCAGGCAAAGACAAATATCATATGATATCACTTATATGTGGAATCTAAAAAAAGACACAAATAAACTTGCTTACAAACCAGAAAGACTCACAGACATATAAAATAAATTTATGATTACCAAAGGGGAATGGGGGAGGAGGGATCAATTAGAAGTTTGGAATTAACATATACACACTACTATATATAAAATAGATAAACAATAAGTTTATACTGTGTGCACAGGGAACTATATTCAATATATTTTAATAATTTGTAATGGAAAAGGATCTGAAAAAGAATATATATATATATATTATATATATATATATATATGTAATATATATATATAATATATATATACTCACTTTATTCTCCCTTCACCCAGATAATTGAAGTGGGCTGAATAACTGGAGAGGAGACGGGCAGGTAGTGTCTTGGAGACTATATATATATATATATGAATCAATTTGCTATAAACCTGAAACTAACACAAGATTGTAAATCAAATATACTTCAATTTTAAATAATTTTTTAAAAAATGAGAAAGTAATCAATGCATTTCACTAGAAAAAAGCAATGTATCACAAAAGAAGCTAGAAGAGTTAAGGAGAGACAAAAAAAGAAAAAAAAAAAACAAACAAACCTGTAAGACAGACAGGAAACAATAAACAAAATGGCAATGGCAATGGTAAATCCTTTCCTATTATTAATACTTTAAATGTAAATGGATTAAACTCTTAATCAAAAGACATAAAGTAGATGAAGGATAATAAAATATGATCCAACTACTGTTTGTAACAGATTCCCTTTAGATTTAAAGTCACACATAGGCTGAAAGTAAAACGGTGGAAAAAAGAGAATCCATTCAAATGGTAAATAACAGAGAGCAAGTGTGGCTATATTTATATCAGACAAAACAGACTTTGAGTCAAAAATTGTCACAAGATATAAAGAAGGATATTGTATAATGATAAAAGAGTTAATTCACCTGGAAGACATAGCAATTATCCACATAAATGCTCCCAACACTAAAGCATCAAATTATATGAAGCAAACATTAAAAGAACTGAAGGGATATAGGAGTGACACTAAAAAAAAAGGCAAAAAAGGAGTTTTCTAATGTCTTCTCTACAAAGAACATTGACAGACAATTATCCAAGGATGAGAGTGCCTTTTGAAAGTTTGAGTCCAGCAGAAAAGTACCAGCACACTGGTGTAGCAAAATAAATCTGAAATTAGGTGCATTGAAGAGGGTAAAATGGCAAGTTTTACTTTACCCATACCAGTCATTCCTACCCAAAGTTACACAGTGTAGGGCTAAGAAAGGTATTTTAAGCCTGCAATTTTTCCCACAGGGGAAAGTAAAACCATATGAGTAAGCATTCAGGCTTCTCCAGCAGTGTAGAATGCTGATAAAGAGACTCACTTTATTCTCCCCTCACCCAGATAACTGAAGTGGGCTGAATAACTGGAGAGGAGGTGGGCAGGTAGTGTCTTGGAGACTATCAGTCAAGGATTTTGGAGAGTGTAAAAAAGACGTGGATCCTAATAACCGTATTTGCGGAATCCCTCAGGAAGCCTACCCACAAGCTACTAGAGATGCTTCTCCTGCAGACCCCACTCCCCAAGTTGCACACAGTTCACCCACACTCACTGTCGTTAAAAAAAAAAACAGCTCCTTGTGTGCACCCCAGTTACACAGTGAGGGCAGTGAGAGCAAGCCCTGAGAGCAAGCCTTTGTTGATGGCTAGTGATCATGTGCAGAAAGCCAGCCCAAATATGCAAGATTGAGAGAAAGTATACGTACTTGAGCATTCAGCACCACCCTTGGGAAAACAAACAGGAGGCTGTCAGCATCCAGCCTGGCTTTGCAGGGTCAAGAGAAGGCATATAATCTTAATAATTCCATCTCAAGAAGAAATAAGAAATGTGGAGTAGATTGATCCACAGAAAAGGTCTGAGAAAGTCTCAGAATCACTAACAGGATTGAACAAAGATATTTGCCTTTCAAAGCCAGTGAGTAAAGACTGGAGGAAGTGACTGCTCATTCAAATCTGAAGACAGCAATGTAAGACTTCAAGGAACATTGAAAAATCAAGGAAACATGACACCATGAAAGAAACACAATAATTTTATAGTATATGACCCCAAGGAAATGGAGATCTGAGATTGCATGATAAAGAATTTGGAGTAGTTGCTTTAAAGAAGCTCAGTGAACTACAATACAGAGAAACAATTCAACAAAATCAGGAAACAACACATGAATGAAATCAGAATTTTAACGAAGAGCTCGAAATCATAAATCAGAGCTCATAGAATCAAAGGTAGATTGATGATTGCTAGGGGCTGGGGCATAGAGGAAATGAGATGTTGGTCAAAGGGTAAAAAACTTTCAGTTAGAAGATGAATACGTTCTGATAATCTAACGTACAGCATGGTGACTACAGTTAACAATACTCAAAAGTTGCTAAGAAAGTGAATCTTAAGTGTTCTCACCAAAAATAAATGGTAATTATCTGAGGTGATAGATGTGTTAATTAATCTTTGGAGAAATTTTTGGAGAGATAATAACCAAAAACTTCCCCAACTTGGGAAAGGAAACAGTCACCCAAATTCAGGAAGTGCAGAGAATTTCACACAGGATCAACCCAGAGAGGAACACACCAAGGCACATAGTCAACAAACTGACAAAAATTAAGGATAAAGAGAAAATATTAAAATTAGCAAGAGAAAAGCAACAAATAACATACAAGGGACCTCCCATAAGGTTATCAGCTGATTTTTCAGCAGAAACTCTACAAACCAGAAAGGAGTGGCAAGATATATTTAAAGTGATGAAAGGGAAAAACTTTCAGCCAAGAATACTCTATCCAGCAAGGCTCTCATTCATATTTGATGGAGAAATCAAAAGCTTCGCAGATAAACAAAGGCTAAAAGAATTCAGCACCACCAAACCAGCTTTACAGCAAATGTTAAAGGAACTTCTCTAGTCATCAAACCATAAGAAAAGAGAACAAAAAGAAGAAAGAGGGAAAAAAATGACCTACAAAAGATTGCTTTGGCAGTTTGGGGTCTTTTATGGTTCCATATACATTTTGAAATCATTTGTTCTAGTTCTGTGAAAAATGTTTGAGTACTCTGACAGGGGCTGCATTGGATCTGTAGATTGCTTTGGGTAGTGTGGCCATTTTGATAATATTGATTCTTCCCATCTAGGAGCACAAGATACATTTCAATTTCTTTGTATCATCTTCAGTTTTTTCCATCACTGTTTTAGAGTTCTCAGAGTATAGTTAACCTCCTTGGTTAAGTTTATTTCTAGGTGTTTTGTTGCTTTTGATGCAATGGAAATATTTATACCAGTTATAAAATTCTGGTTTTTGAAGTGGGAAAAAAAAAGTGAATGAAGGGCTGCAAATGGTGAAATATCCTTTTTTTCTCATGGGTGAGTTGTATTCCACTACATATGTATGATGCATCTTCTTTATCCATCCATCTATTGATGTGCACTTATGATGCTTCCATATCTTGGCAATTATAAATAATGTTGCTGTTAATAGTGGGGTGTATGTATCTTTTTGAATTAATTCTTATTTTGTGATTGGCTTTATTCCTTTGATAACTATGTAAGTTTAAAAAGGTAAATCTCTAAACATTCTTAGAAACAATGAACAGTACATATAAGTAAATTTAAAAACATATGTGCAGTATATCGTGTATATGTATTTACATGCCATATATTGTATATGTGCAATCAAATTGGAACAATTCTACCTAACAGAACTGAAAAATGGAAAAAAAACAGAACTGAGGTGAGCAATAGAGAGCAACACAATAAAAATGGAGGATTTTAATATCCCATTTTTAATAATAGATAGAACATCTAGACAGAAGATCAATATGGAAAGAGGACTTGGAAAACATTATAGAACAAATAGACCTAAAAGATATATATTCAAAATATCCCACACAATAGCAGCAACATACATTTTTCTCAAGTGCACATAAAATATTCTCCAGGTGAGTTACCATTTTAGGTCACAAAATAAATCTTAACAAATTTAAGAACACTGCAACCATATCAAGTATATTTTTCTGACCGCAATGGAATGAAACTAGAAATCAATGCTACGAGGAAAACTAGAAAATTCACAAATATGTGAGAAATAAGCAACAAACTCTTAAACACCCATTATTTAAAGAAAAAATAAAAATAAAAGTTAGAAATTATCTTGAAACAAAAGAAAATAAAAGCATAACATGCTAGAACATGAAATACAGTAAAAACAGTATTAAGAGAGAAGCTTACAATGATAAAAAAAAAGAAGAAGGATCTGAAAAATCTAGCTTTACACCTCAAGGAATCTGAAAAAGAACAAATAAAGATTAAAGTTACCAGAAGGAAGGAAATAATAATTATTAGAAATGAAATAAACAAAATGGAGATCAGAAAAATAAAACAGAAAAAAAGCACACCAAAACTGAGTTGGTTTCTTTAAACAATGAACGAAATCTACAAACACTTACCTAGACTACCTAAAAAATTAAGAGAGAAGACTCATATAACAAAAATAAGAAATGAAAGAGGAGACACTATACCTGATGCCATAGAAATAGAAAGGATTATGACACTACTATGAAAAATTATGTGCCAACAAATTGGATAATCTAAGAGAAATGGATAAATTCCTAGAAACATATAACCTAGCAAGCTAGAGTCATGAAAAAAATAGAGAATTTGAACAGATTATAGCTAGTGAAGATATTGAATCAGCAATAAGAATCTCCCAACAAAGAAAAGCCCAGGACCAGATAGTTTCTGGTCAACAATTCATTGATAAATTCTAACAAACATTTAAAGAAAAATTTAAGCCAATCCTTCTAAAACTGTTTCAAAAAATTGAAGAGGACATTTCCAAACTCATTTATGAGATCAGGCTTATCCTGGTACCAAAGCCAGACAAAGTCACTACAATGAATCAATCAATCCACAAATCATTATCACTGATAAACACAGATGAAAAAATCCTCAACAAAATAGTAACAAACTGAATTTGACAGCACATTAAAAGGATCATACATCATGACTAAGTGAGATTTATCCCTGAGTTGCAAGAATGGTTCATTGTACAAAATAAATCAATATGATACACCACATACACAGAGCAAAAAAATAAACATCACAGATGCATAAAAAGCATTTGACAAAATTCAACACCTCTTCATGATAAAAACAAAATAGAAGGGAAATACCTCAACATAATAAAGACCATATGAAAAGCCCATAGGTAACATCATACTTAATGATAAAAAATTGAAAACTTTTTCTCTAAGATCAGAAACAAGGCAGGGATGCCCACTCTGATTCCTTCTATTTAATATAGTCCTTCCTTCTACTTAACATACTCTTGCAAGTCCTAGCTGGAGCAATTAGGCAAGGAAAAAAAATCTATTCAAATCAAAAAGAAAGAAGTAAAACTGCCTCTGTTCACAGATGACATGATCTTTTATACATAGAAAACCCTAAGGATTCTACATACATTTTTTTTAGAAATAATAAATGAATTTGGTAAAGTTGCAGGACAGAAAAACAACATACAAAAATAAGTTTTGTTTCTATACTCTAAAATGAACAATCAAAAAATAAACTTAAGAAAACATTCCCATTTATAATAACATCAAAAATAATAAAATACTTAGGAATAAACTTAACCAAGGAGATAAAGGAGTTAAATAATGAAAGCTACAAAACATTGTTGAAACTAAAGAAGCATATAAGTAGAAAGACATCTCATGTTAATTGGTTGAAGAATTAATATTGTTAAAAATGCCTAAATTACCAAAAGCAATCTACAGATTTAATGCAATTCCTATCAAAATCCCAATGGCATTCTTTTACAGACATAGGAAAAACAATTCTAACATTCCTATGGAACCCCAAATGGCCAAAACAATCTTGAGAAAGAAGAATAAAACTAGAGGCATCATACTTTCCAATTTCAAAACATATTGCAAAGCTACAATAATCAAACCAGTATGGTAGTGGCAATAAAGACAGACATATAGACCAATGGAAAAGAATAGACAGCCCAGAAATAAATCACACATAAACAGTCAAATGATTTCAAAAAGGATGCCAAAAGTACTCAATGTGGAAAGAATAGTCTCTTCAACAAATGGCTCTGGGAAAACTGCATTCCCACATGCAAAAGAATGAAATTAGACCCACATATTACACCATACACAAAAATAAACTCAAAATGGATTAAAGATTTAAAAGTAAGACCTGTAATCACAAAACTCCTAGAAGGAAACCTAGGAGAAAAGCACCTGGATATTGGGCTAAGCAATGATTTCTTGAACTTGACACCAAAAGCACATGCAATAAAAGCAAAACAGACAAGTAGGACCACTAAAAGTCTTCTGTACAGAAAAGAAAACAGTTAACAGAGTGAAAAAGTAACCTACAAATGGAAGAAAATACTTGCAAACACATATATGATATGGGATTAATATCCAAAATATATAAGAAACTACTACAACTCAATAGCAAAAATTAAATAGCCCCATTTTAGAAATGGGCAAAGGATTTGAATAGATACTTTTTCCAAAAAAGACATAAAATGGCCAACAGGTACATGAAAAAATGCTCAATATCAGTAATCACCAGGGAATCCAAATAAAACCCACAATGAGTTATTACCTTACACCTGTTGTCATGGTTATTACATACATTAAAAAAAAAACAGAAAATAAGAAGTGTTTGCAAAGATGTGGAGAAATTGGAACCCTGGTAATACTGTTGGTGGGAATGCAGAATGTTGCAGTCTCTCTGGAAAACAATATGGAGAATCCTCAAAAAATAAGGATTAAACTGCCATATGATCCATCAAGCCCATTTCTGGTTACTTATCCAAAACAACTGAAATCAGGATCGTGAAGAGATATTTGCACTCCCATGTTCATTGCAGCATTATTCACAATAGCCAAGAAGTGGAAATGACTTAAATGTACTTATGAATGAATGGATAAAGAAAATGCATATATAGTATGTACAATGGATTATTATTCAGCCATAAAAACAGAAGGAAATCTTGTTATATGCTACAACATGGATGAACCTTGAGAATGTTATGCTTAATGAAATAAGCCAGTCACAGTAGGACAAATACTGTTTGATTCTACTTATATAAGGCATCCAAAGTATCGAACTAAAAGCTCATAGAAACAGAAAGTAGTATTGTCCTTGCCTAGGGCTAGGTAGAGGGGGAAGTTGGATGCTGCTGTTCAATAGGTATAGAGTTTTAGACATAAGAGATGTAAAACGTTCTAGAGATCTGCTGTAAAACTTCTGTGCTTTCAGTTAACACCACTATATTGTACACTTCAAGATTTATTAAGAGAGTAGATCTCATGCTACGGGTTTTTTAACTACAGTTTTAAAATGGTCAAGTTTTTAGTGCTTTACTCTTTGTTTTGATATTCTGTCTGTACTACTTTTCGGATTTCAAAGTAGATTGTGAATGAACATTCTCAGACAAACACCAAAGGTGGGAAGAAATTAATAAGGAGTTTTTTTTTTTCTTCATTGGAAAGGAATTAACAGTCAAAATATATTGAGCGCAGGACTCAGGAGGCTTGACAGATTGAAATCATCAAATATAATTTTTCATACTAGGCATTATTACTATGAAAAGAAACATACACCAAAAAGGACAAGAAAAGGGTAAGTTCTGCGTTGCTGAACCATAAGGGATAGACAGCAGTGGTAGTGACATCACTTATTAACTACAGCACAGTCAAACGTAGGTATTTACTGTACATATAATTTTCCTGTCTAGGTGTCTGATTAAGTTTCCCAAGCCTGCCTCTTGATTTGTATAGAATTGAATGCACCATATCATCAAATGTTTTCCCTGCTATGTATCAAATAGGGGTTACATGTAAGTAGATATGTAACACAAAAATACAGACCTGGGGATAGACGAGTAAATGACATCTCCTTATCTGTTTTCTAACAGGCAGTTCTAATTCATGTATTATCTTAAGGAATTTTCCTTCCCTTACATGACTATTATCATCATTTCTGTTTTCTTTCAGATTTGAGGTATTTTTAGAAATATGTTCTCCCTGATTTTTCTTTCTTAATATGTAGCTTGGGACTAAGGAGGCCCATGAGCTCCTGCATGTTTATGGCCTTGATTTTAAAAATAAAATATCCTGGGTTTTGACTTAGCCCTGGAGCAGTTTTCAGTTTTTCTGCTCAAGAGTCTAAGAAAAACAAACAAATAAACACAAAACTGTATCTAATGGAACTTTCCTAGGAGGTTCAAAGACAGATAACATGATTTTTCTATGAAAAATTTTCCGACTGCAAACCAGAAGGTACATCGCCAGCTTAACTTTGTTAATGGTTTAACCTACATAAGACTTGGATGGAAAATTGCTTGCAGTCTCCCCCAAAGTGGTTGCCACATTTAGTGAAATGTCTGCCTATAGCCGGGGGCTTGTAGACTGTTTCTCATTTTTTTTGTTTTTTGTTATAAAATTGTGTTTCTCCCTATTAAGATTATATATGAGTTGAGTATGGAGAGTGTCTCTGTTTAATGTAAATTTTCTGAACCAAAGTGGATTAGTGGATTCTGTCTCTTTGAACGAAATTGCTTTTGGAAAACCAGGCAGGTTATCAGTGCAATGCTCCCGTGGCATTTAAAAATGCTGCTTCACGTTGTAGACACAAAGTGCTCACAATAGCACATGTGCTGCTGTTCACCACCTGCAAACTGATAATTGAATCAATGCAGGTGGATTTTAGAGCATATCTTCCAAGCCCAAATCATCACAGTGACATCATGGGTATATGTTATTCATGTAAAAACCTATGAAAGCTCTTGTCCACTTTCTGTCCCCATCCCAAACCCCCTCACTCTGCCTAGGAACGTCCTATAGCCATTGACAGCAGAGAAATGAATTACATCTGAAGATAACTGATCTCCTTCCGTAGGGCATTATCAGCACAGCTGCACAACTTTGATGCTCTGTGTCCATACACAGATGGTCAGGCTGGAGGAAAGAGAGCATGCAGATTTCTAGTTCTGCGCTCCCCTGGCTTCTCTGCTAGGTTGGCTGACATGCTCTAACAGCTGCAGCTCTGCCACAGTCTAGTTGGAATTCACTCATCTTTCAAAGGATGAGATAGTTGAAGCATTGGGGGCAATCTGCATACTTGGGGAAGTTCCAGAATCCAGGTACAAATCAACCCCAAACCTTTGAAATTCCCCCTACACTGAATTTATTGATCGACTTGTTGTACTCTTTTCTCTTTTCTCTTCGTTATTTGTGCAAATCAGCCTAATAAATATCGTTAATATGTTAATTCAGGAGGGGAAGTTTAAGATTCATTTAGGTTTTCCAATTGCATCCTAGATCTGCAATTCAACACCCTGAGTTTGAATATTTTGAGTCTGAAAACAAGGCTTCATGCTGGCAGCCAGCTTTGCAAGGGAAGGATCAGAGACAGGGAGAACAGTTCCGACAAATCACAGAAAACCCATGGAGCCTTTGCCGTTTCAAGAGATGAATCTTAGGGGAAATAGAAGCCTGTACGCCTTGCCGTTCAGGAATAGATAACTATGAACAGGGAAGCCTCGTTTTATCTTTCTTTTTCTAACATTGTGTAGGTTATAACAAACAAAAACCTCAAAGCCCCTGTCAAACCTAGCTGAGAACAGAATCAATTTTGCATTTGCTGTTTTGTTTCAAAGGGCTGAGATAAGAACTTTTCTATGGACTTAGTGAGTATCATGCAAGTTTTGGATTATCCTTGCTTTTTACCTCACCCTACTTTCTGGTAGAGTCTCAAATGCCAACCCTCCTAACTTTGCTTAGCTCCTACCGTGCAACAAAGGACACAGCAGCCTCGTTCATAATAAGTGACCAACTTCAGGTCAGATCCTTAAGCATGTGTCTAAGTCAATGAAGTTGATCTACTGCTTTCTATACTTCATACAAATGCTTTTTTCCAGCATCATGAATAATACTGTGTAATTCATGTTGTGGGTGCTGTAGAGTGAAACTTAAAGTATAGGTTGTCAAGCAGATATCTTTATAAAGAACCTTCGGTGTTCAGAGTGCTGTGATGGGTGCTAGGACAGTTAGAAAAATTGGAAGAGACTTAGGCTTAGCCTTCAGAAGTCCTCAAATTAAGAAAGAGAGATGACAAAAATATGCTCAGATAATTTTAACAGGAAAACGTCTTTAAGGCTCATAAATACCAATAGAAAATGGTCAAAGATAAAACATCAGCTGGGAAGAGGTTAACATGGGCTTAGAAATATATTGAAACTTAGGTTTGAGGCTGATACAGAAGCTGTACATTGATCTTGTGAATTTATATATGGTAAAATGATAAACTGTATATGTCCTAGTCACCTCTGGATCCTTAAGTGTACAAAAATAGGAGCATCGTGACTATGATCAAATCACTTTCAGGATGCAGTGAACTATTGAGAATTTAGGGCTTCTCACACACAAAGGCAGAATGTGGGGCTTGGGCTTGTCTGCTGAGGAAAGCAAAAAGAGATGAAAATAGATCATATGGTCCTGTAGAAAATATCCAAGATCCATTCAGCATTTTAGGCAAGTCCTTATGTGCTTTTACATCTAAGGTGAAAAAAATCAGGTTTGGAGAAGGGTTAGTAAGTTCATGGCAAATGACCTCAATAGTCAATGAGGAGAAATGCTGTGTGAGCCCTCTCTTATATTTAAGTTGCTCTATCAGTGGTACAAAATTCTCTTCCTCTCATACTATTTTACTTTCCCTTTAAGGGATTTAGGTTTTTTAAGACCTTATTAGATGCAGTTTGATTGGTATGGATTCATACACAAAAGTTTGATCTTGAGTTGCTTTCCATAGCTTTGTCTGGTCAACAATTACTACACATTGATTGCTATTCCTGGAGCCTCCATTTCATTATAAATAGTGCACTTGAACATATTTAAGTCATTTTTAATGAAATGTATGAATACAAAATTGCAATAAATGCATTTGCAAGAGCCATTGCTGTGTTTTAATTTCTTTGCTGTAAATATATTGTAAATTATTTGTAAGGTATACATTCCTGTTTACCATCTTTAGCAGGGTTATAAATATATTATGAGCTCTTTATACCTCCTTGAGAGCCACCCTCTAAAATAAAGCATCCTTGTGTCCAATATGCTAAATGTAGATCTAGCCAGAAAGGCAAAGTGCCATATGACAAAACTACTTCTCTTTTAATTTACAAAATCTAAGAATATAAATTCTTTTTTGCATTTCTGAACAGAGACAATATGGTGAAATACTGTTTCACGTCTTTTCAGCAAAGACAGATTGGCCATCACAATTCAGAAACTCCAAAACGTCGACAATGTATACCCCATATATTGTCACATTTGGAAGTGGAAACTGGTCTTTTTCCATACAAAAGGATTGCAGCTAACACACAAGTAGGTTTCAATGCACCTGCATCTCAGGCCATCCTTTCTCACTTTATTTTATAGATATTATTCTCCTCTGTGAGAGGTGCATTTGTAAGGACAAAGCTGAAAGTATGTATTCGAAGTACACTAAAACTGAACGTGTCAATATGTATTCTCGTTCGCTCTATCTTCTGTGTAGTCTTTACTCATACGGCAGATAAGACGTAAAAGTTTTAGACTTTAACTATCTTGAAGGAAATTAGCATAGTAGGGTTTTTTGTGTGTGTGTGTGTGTGTGGCAGACTTGATATTTGAGTAATAGAACTCCCTTTAGAAGATTGTTAAGAGACTTAAATGAGGTACTATAGACAATGGTGTTATCACGGTGACTAGCAATAAGGAGGTAAGCTAACAGTTTCCTTATACTTCTATTTAGTCTGTATTTACCCCAGCACCTGAAGGGTTAAGATAATTATAAGGCTTTAACTCCAAGGTCTGGCTAGAACAAATATGGACAATAAGAAAATTTGTTTACTTCTGTAAAGTGTCCAAAAGTGCTTCCCAGGAAGAACTAATGTTTGGATAGATGACAGAGTTTTGTTCCAGGTAGAGTTATGAGGGCTTGTGCATTTTGCAGCCAATGGGCTTCTTTTTGAAATCCTTCCACTCTGTGCTACATTCAGTTTTGCAGCGTTCATTTTACTGATTAAACACTTGCACTCCACGTTGCTTAGCCAATTTGTAAATGTTTCTGTTTAAATTAAACAGATCTTGAGAACCCAAATCAGAATGGCTCTCTGATCCTCTTTCAATGGATCCATTCCGAGCAGCAGCCTTACTCTTGACCTGGTCCTACCTTCATTCAATCTCACTGGATAAACAGAAAGGTTCTCGCATTGTTGCAAAGCTTTCCCGCCTGGCCTTGCATTGGAGAAAGCTGCTCAGCCTGCCGCCGCCGCCTGTGCTGCAGTAACACGTTACAAAGCGACAGACACACTCTCCTTCTGTGGTTAATGAGTGATCACTCTAGGTTTAAAATTGTACCAAGAGTGCAGCTGCTGCTCGTGCCCTGGATATTAAAGTTTGCAATGATGGGCCGTGTTGTTCAACACTAGAGTCCTGGCCTTCATCTAAAAGAAAATGACTCAGGAGTCAGCCAGGAAGAGACCCCCAAAACCTGGGTCCTTCTGTCTGCTCTGATCTTCTCTCCTTTTATTATATCAAATTCATAAATTTGGCACTTGGCCAACTTTGTCAGAAAATGACAAAAAAAAAAAAAAAGAAACTTCTGATATTCTGAGAAATGCAAACTTGAAGCTGAGAAACAGTTTCATTAATTCTTGTCATCACCTTGTATGGAGCTCAATCCTCACTCTTATAGGGATGTGGGTGTTCAGAGGCATATCCCTCAACTTGCTCCCAACGCCTAGGCTTCCACTGTTATTTTTCACAGGTGCCTTTCTTTCCCACAACTTTACCATTGGTGTTTCTAAGAAATAAAGAGCGCATCTTGTTCTCAAGTGACTGTTTAATAATGCCGCTCCTGTTAGCAGAGGGAGGCCCCTGGGGAGAAGCACAGTACACTTACTTATGGGCAGCTAAAATTGTATTGAAAATGGAAAGCAACTTCCTCAAAAGAGGAGGCGTAAATCACAATCCCCAAGTTCCCACCCTGTCCTCTATGTGTAAGCGTATATGGAATTTTTAGAAGATAATATAATAGAGGACTTACAAAATTAAAAGATAAGACATTCATAGAATTGTGTTATTAAAAATGTAATAAATGAAATAACTCAAAAGACAAATGATTTTCTCCAAGATTTCTGCCAGTATTAGAATAAATCTTTCTTTTATTCCTTCTGTAAGACTAATTATATTGCTATTTGCTAATATTTCATTGGACATACAGTGGGTCCGTGGCCATATAAATTCTTCAGGCAAAGAAATGGTTACAGCTTCACATAGCAAGGTGTTTTCCCGGCTGAGGGATGAAGAGAAGGAATACTCCTTAAAATTCATGAATGTATGCCATATGTCCTAAGGGCAAAGCAAGGGTGAATGTCAACAGGGCCCAGCAATATAGTATTCCAAGCAAAAATTCCAGTTGAAGGTTAGATGCCATAAAGCAGCCCAATTTCCTTGCTTTAACTCACACTTAAAGTCCTTTGTGACTGAACTGGTTTGATGAGAGACACAAAGGGAAGGGGGAGAGGAGAGGGGAGGGAGGGCGATGAAGGGCCAGGCGTATCTGTCATCAAAGAAACTGACAGGAACATTCAAAATAGCTGAGCTTTTGGTGGGGCAAGCTAGCAGTATGCAGGGATAAAATAATCACGAAACAACTTCGGCATTTTTAATTATATCCAGTTGAAGAACTGAATATATTTTGGGAACTCCTTCCTAATGAGGAAACACTTCCCATCTGATATTAGTGTGGACAATTTCAGAGTAGGCTATCCATAAACTATTTTTCCTTTTTGAGTATTCATTACAAGAAAGCAAAGGAGAAAGAATAAAATGGACCTTTATGTTTTTCTGTGAAGTTGCATCAGCTTTCTCTTTTCACATTACTTCTTTTTTTAGGGTCCATATATATATGGATTTAAAGAATCTCCATAAACAAAAATCATTTAGGGGAGCTTTTTTATTGAGTTATAATCAACATACTATGTTATATTAGTTTCAGATTTACAACACAGTGATTTGATATTTTTATACATTATGAAATGATTACTACAATAAGACCAGTTACAATCCTTCACCACACAAAGTTGTTACAGTATTATTGACTATACTTCCTATGTGTACATTCTATCCAGTGGCTTATTTATTTTATAGCTGGAAGTTTGTACCTCTTAATCCCTTTCAACTATTTTGTCTGTCCCCCTAACACCCTCCCCTTTGCCAACTCCTGGACACAGAGAACAAACTGGTGTTCACATTACTTCTTTAAAAGAAAGAGAAGACTGAAAAAGCATACAGAAGGAAGGAAATAGATCAATTTAAATTTGCTGGAATATCAACTCAATTGAACCCTTGCCTCAGTATTGAATTTAACCCAGGAGACCCACACTGGGGAATTTCTGTGGCATAAGAAAGTTCAGTTTATACTTTTTTGTTGGTATTGTTTTAAGTTATGAAAGAAAGAATATGGACTAAAAGAGAAAAAAATTAACTTGAGAATCAGAAACCTTGTATTTGCTTCCCTTCAAGGATAGAACCAAAAAAAAAAAAAAAAAGTCTAAATGGCAGTAGGCAGAACTTAATTTAGACATTAAAGGAAATTAAAGGATCATGGAATTTGGACCTTAATCCAAATCAAAGGAATATTAATTTAGTTTCTAACTCCTAAAAAATCTGAGACTCAGTTTTCTTCTCTGTTAAGTGGAGTTAGTATTACCTAATTTATAGGATTGTTATAAGGAATAGACATGATTATAAGAAGACTGATACATAGCTGACATAAATCAATCAAATCATGACTATCATTTCTGTCCTCACAGACTTCTACCCAAGGAATGTATAAAGTGTTGATGTGTCTTGTGAATTCCCAAGACCTGCTCTATGTCCATCAAAAAACCAGAATTCTCCTGGATCTGTATCACATTGTTAATACGAAGGAAAACATAGAAATTTGGGGAAGGATGGGTAGTCCAAGGCTAGGTGGCAATAGGTTAGAAAAGATGTAATCTCCTTCAAACAATTCCCAGTCCCTTGGGAGACTAGGGAACCAGAGTGGCTAATAATATTACAAATATTTTAATGTCATTTTATCTAATGTTTATGATGTTGAGGTTTAGTGGTGCTGCACATTATGGGAATCTTAGAATAAAGTCGGATGCCAGAATCTGTGGCAACTTTAAGAATTTATTCAGGAGATGCAAGTCTTTTTTTTTTTTTAAATGGGTCATTTAGGTCATTTTCAGACCAACTGGTTGTTTGACACTATGATTCGTCTCAAAAATGGATGAGGGAATTTTGCTTCACCACATCTTTGTTTCCTTTTCTGTAAAAAGGAAATAACAATGACTCTCTAATTATAAGAGCTTTTGTAAATTTTCCTTTACAATAAGGTTTTAAAGATGACAATGGAGTCATAAAAATAAACCATTCATTTTCTCCACACCATAAAAAATGTACAGAAATTAGGGTTTTGGAAGTAGGAATTAATCAAAAGATTGTGATAGACTCAATAGCAGTTTAACATTGCTGCTGTCTCCTTTCTATTTGGTTATTTCATGGGAATGTACATCTAGAGAAACTCCTGAGCTATTTGTCACAATTCTGTGTCCTCTTCACCTAATGACAGAGGTGAAATAAAGAAGGGAGATGGGGAAGAGAGGAAAAGCCAAGGTATATATTTTGGGTGTGTCCAGTATAAAAGAGGGCACGTTAAAGGGCTTAATAATTTTTTAAGCCTATTTGGAAAAAGCTAGTACAGTTTAGTAGTTAATAGCATGAGCTCCGGTATCAAAGAGTCCTGGGTTTGATTCCCAGCACTGAGACAATTGGTAAAGTTATTTAAAGCTCTCTCTGGCACACAGGGCATTCAGTGAAGTATAGTATCTTTTAAAGTCTGTTTCTCACGTTCACCATTTCTGGCACATTGGATGCTCAAACCAAAACCAAGCCAAAGTGATTTTTAGATATAAGCTAAATGCTAGTCAGCCATTGGAAAAGAGTTCCTAGGCACAGCAACAGTCAAATGCAACAGAAAATCTAGGTTTGGGTAAAATACACAGTAGTTGCCCCCATGGCAGGAGAGAGAAATGCAGGAAGTGCCCAGAACTAAAAGTCCAGGACCAGCATGGGCACCTCCTTGTTTGCAGAGCTGGCTTTGATCTCCTAGGTCTTTATGCATGACCGAGTTTCCTGCTGTTATTAGAAGTACTGGAGTGCCTTCAGTTAGTCTCTTAAGATATACTTTTCCCTTCTTAACAACCTTTAATGGAAATTACAACAAAATCTCACAAGAAAGCTAGCTCCCATGAGGTATCCAGCACCTGGTGGTTTGAAGAATTGAGAAAAGGTTGAGATAAAACTCCAAATTTTTGAGCTTTGCCCTTCACTAGAATTCTTTCAGCTCATCAAAGCCGGGTCAGAACTCAAGCTGCAAGAGTAGCAGTCTCTTTGACTTTGCTAAAACTTGAATTATCACTGGTGTGGATCAGCATTCTTTGTAATCAATTGCTTTTTTGCATTGGTCCTTTGTTACCCTAAATCAGTTCTGCTGACCAGGGTCTCCAGATACAGCCCTGCAAGTTGCGCACTTTACAACTCCAGGGGATGCCATTCACATAGAATAGAATGTGAATATCGACCCCCTGGAATTGTGTAATATGTCTGGCATGGCTGCTGATATTTACAGAGTCTACCTTCGGGACTGTGGATCCTGTTGCAAATTTAATTTGACCTCTAATTTCCTATTAGTATTTTTAAAATGATATCTTTGTTTAAAATTAGATCTTTACACTAATTATTAATTTCAAAGAGATAAGGTAAAGCAAGACTGGTGGAGGCATGTTACTTTAATTCCTTCTTGAGGCATTAATTGGAAGATTTTTTTTTTAAATTATTGATTTGACAGTTGAAATATGAGCATAGTAGGGAAGATGTTGACACCCAGTTGCTTTGACATATGGACTATCCTGGTGGAATATTTTCAGCATATTTAGTGTGGCTTCTAATTTGTTCTCAAAAATTGTTTGATAAGCCTATGAAATGGATTGGTTTGGAGAGAATGCTTCCTTGGAGCACGTCTCCCTGTGGACATGTCTCTTAAGAACCTTCCTTCCATACGTCCATCTGGCTGCATTATACAAGTCCTTGAAGAATGGCGTATTTGCCAATACTGACATATGGGCATGAAGGAAGAGACAGAGTCAGGCAGAGATCTATATACTGAGAAATAAGAACAATGAAACAGGCTGAGAGCCTGGGCAAAATGTGATTATTGTAGCATTATTAATGTAATTCGTTCATTCCCTCAGTAAAATTTCATTGAGCACATAATATGCACAAGTACTATGGAAGAGAGAGATACATGATGAATAAATAAAAAGTTTCAGTCTTAGAGTCAGTGTCATAGAGTTGTTAAGCACATCAATTCCAGAGTCAAGTCACTTAATTTTGAATCCCCCATATCCTACATGTATAATGTTGGGAACTTTACTTAAGCTCTCCATGCTTTGGTTTTCTTGACTATAAAAGTAGAAATCATAAATGTAATTTCCTTACAAGGCTGTCATGAGGGTTAGGTGACTTAATCCATGTAAAGCACTAAGCTCAATGCCTAACACATAGCTTTCAATAGAAACAGCTACATTTATTACTACTATTATTATAGCATTAACAATAATTAGGAAGCAGCACAGTAGAGCAATTAAGAGCATGAGCTCTAGAGCCAGAATGGTTTTGAAATCTAGCTCTAACACTTACCACTATGTGATCCTAAAAAAGTAAAATACCTCTTTGTGCTTCCATTTCCATCTTACCTAGTCATCATGAGGAATTAAATGAGTTTTCACATTTAAAATGCTGTAAAGAATATCTTGTCCTTAGTATGGACTTACTAAATGTTAACTATTACTTTTAGAGGTTATATGAATGTGTCCTCCCACGATGGCTTGAGTTTCCCCCCAAAAGCTATGTCATGTCCTCACCCCGACCCGTATCTGTGCATGTGACCTTATTTGGAAATAAGAGTCCTTGCGGATATAATTAAGTTAAGGATCTCAAGATGAAATCATCCTGCATTGATGGTTGAGTCCTAAATCCAGTAACTGGAGTCCCTGTAGGAGAAAGGAAAGGAAGATTGGAGACTCAGAGACACAGAGGAGAAGTCCACATGAAGGCAGAGGTAGAAATTGGAGTTATACCACTACAAACCAAGGAAAGCCAGGAACCAGCAGAAACAAGGAAGGATTATCCCCCTAAAGCCTTCAGAGGGAGTACAGCCCTGCTGACACCCTGATTTCTGATTTCGGGCTGCCAGAATTGCGAGAAAATAAATTTCTGTTGTTTGAAGCTGCCAATTTTGTAGCAAATTTATTGCAGAAGCCCCAGGAAAGTAATAAACTTTCCATTACTTTCATTTCCTTGTCTCACAAAAAATTAAGTAATATTGCCTTCTATTTTGAGAAATCTACCTTTAAATAGTCAAAAAATTATAAACTTTTTAGCACCATTTTGAACTTTTAAAGCCTGAATTTTTGTATATATGTCATTTGCTTCCTGTTAAGGACATTTGGAAGATTTCTTTGCTCTATACAAATGTACCTAAGAATTTTCATCTATGTATTCATAAATATTTAATATATTTAATAAACATTTATTGAGTACCTACTATGTGTTAGGCATTACACAAGAAGCAATGATGTAGTCCTTATCATAAAGGAGCTCACAATCCAGCAGTTTAAGTGTGAATGAGATTTTAGAAATCAAGCAGATAAAGGTGCTGAGGACTTAGGAACTGTTTATCTTAGAATCTTCCCAGGGTTCCATGGTATTCTACAGGTCTTTTTGGAAAATACATATTACTCTGTCTCCCCCACCAAAACAAATATACTAGGTGCTGCCCAGGCATACGTGTTTTGTTTTTGTTTTTGTTTTTGTTTTTGTTTTTGTTTTACAGCCTAGCACCAATTATTGGACTGAGATTTGTATTGGACTGAGGTTTGGCAAGTGCTAGTCTAGTCCACCTCCACTCCCTATGCAGAAATGCATCCACAGTATTCCTTTTCAGTGCTTTCTTTCATTTATTTAAAAATTTCTAGTGACAGAATTACATCCTTTGTGAGTCAACTGGGTCCTTTGTTAACACAAGTATTAGAAAGTTGTTCCATATGTTGATCTGAAATCTAGCTTACTTAACTTCTATTGACTGGCCAAAGTTCTTGGTTATGAAAAAATAATGAATAATCCAACCCTAAATGGTGGTCCCTTAAAATGTATAACCTATTCCTTTTCTGACGTAGGCTATAGACACCTAGCTCCTCCCATTCTCATTTATTTTGCATTCATTTCAGACCCTTCTTGTTTTTGGTCATTTTCTCCTGATCAAGGTCTAGTTTACCTATTTCTCTCTTAAAATTTGACCTCCATAATTGATTGTGATACTCTGGCCAGTGAAAAGTCCATTGTGGCTGTATTTGGAGACTAGACTTATGTAAATACAGACTATTTGTAGCAGCTTGTTTTTTGTTTTGTTTTTGTGGCAGTCACATCACCCTGCTAGTTCACATGGAACTTGAAGTCAAATAAAACTTCCAGGACTTTTTTTTCACAAAGGCTGTTTATATGCCAAGGCTCCTGTCATCCATTCTTTCTCAGCTGATTCTTCCAACATTAAGAGCTGGACTTCAAACTTATCCCAATAAACTTCATCTTTATTTGTTTTGGATCATCATTTCAAACTGTAGTAGTGAATTTAAGGGATTGTAATTCAGTCCTCCTCTATATTTGCTTATTTTTTATATTTTTTTAAAATCTGAAAACTTGGTAAAGATTTCCTAAGTTAGATAAGAAGAAGTATAGCATGAGATTAAGAGAATGGGCTCTGAAGTCAAGTAGAGTTAAATTCTGCATCCTGGTCCCAGCATTGACATTTAATGTCTCTATTGCCTTTGAGAATTTGCTTGACTAAGCTCAACTTCTTTATCAGTAAAATGAGGACAATAATAAACTTACTTTATAGTGTTATTATATGGATCGCATGTAATAATGTTTATGAAGAATTTAACAGAGTACCTGGCAGAGTCTTTCATTGATTCCTTCAACAATCATTTACTGAATGACTAGTCATTTTCAAACATTGAACAAGGCAGACAAAGACCCTTCATAGAGCTTACATTCTGAGATGGAGATGTGAAAACAAGACAATAAACATATAAAAATGCATACATAAAATAATTTCAGAGAGTGGCAAATGCTATGAAAAATAAGCTAGAGGGATAAAAAGGAATGAGTGAGGGAGACAACCTTTAAAGAGGCTTTATTCTTGATACCTGCGTGAGAGGGTAGAAGCAGCCACATGAATAACTGAGCGAATAGTGTTCCAGGCAGAGAAAACAGCAAGCTAAAGGCCCCGAGGAGAGAGCAAGATTATAGCAGTCAAGGGACACAATGAAGGTCAGTGTTGTTAGCACACCGTGAACATAAGGGAGAGAAGGACAAGATGTGTCAGAGAGACAGACACGGGCTGGATCGTTCAGGGCATTTTTATGCTATGGGAAGATTTTGGACACTATTACAAGTCCATTAGGAAGCCTTAGAAGGTTTACATTTTGTTTGTTTGTTTGTTTTTGTTTAAACCCCACTCTGAATGCTGTGTGGAGAATAGATTGTAAATATAGAAGGAGTGAAAGCAGAAAGGCCAGTTAGGATGGAAGTTCAGCAGACAGTTAAGAGATGATGGCAGCTGGACCCAGGGTGATAGCAGTGTAAACAGAAGGAGTTCATAGACTTCAAATCACGTTTGGAATTAGACTTGACAGAATTTGTGTATGGATTCAGTATTAGAGACGAAGGAAAGACAGGAAACAAGGATGACTCCTGTAAGTCACCCATTAATGTTAGAGAGTGTTATTATTTCTAGCTTCATTCAAGTAATAAATAAAATATATGAGCTATGACACTGATGACTTTTTATATATGGAAGACCATTCTGAATCAATACTCATCAGAATGAAGCATTTTCTTCTCCTTTGGGGGTGCTTCATTATTATAAACTAGTCTAGTTCCCTAGTAGAACAATCTTGTATCATAGGCCATTGTGGGTCTTCTAGAACAGTGTTTTCAAATGCAAACCTGGAGAATAGTGCTGGTCCAAGATAAGGTTATCACAAGTCTACAGTAATAGGAATTTTAAAAAAAGAGAGAGTGAGCGTTAAATTCTTACGTCTTGGATATAGAATGCTACTTTCTGTTCTAAGAACTTTATACATTAATTCATTTACTCCTCATAACAAATAGTATTGTCTCCTCTTAGAGATAGAGAACCCAAAGGAATTGGCAAGTTAGGCAACTTGCCAATATACAGAAAATATATACACATTGTTCTAAGTTTTCTACATGTCCTTTTTTATGACAGTACATTTATTCTGTGTTTCTTTCCTATTACTTATATTTTAAAATATACTTTTTTTTTGAAGTGATTATGGTAGCAGATGATAAATATATGCTAACATTCTAAAGTTGTGTGAAATCCAAAAATCTGGGAACAATTGCTTTAGAAATTTATTGCAGTCTACAGCCTCCCTAAGCTTTGAGGCTCAGGTCTTCAGTGCTACTTAGCATTAAGAAGATTTTTAAACACAAAGCTGCTTCCGTGAGCCTTCTAAGGGCTCGCTCATGGAATTGGAGACAGATCTTTGTGCCTTTTTGGATGACACACATCCCCACCTAGGCTTTTACTTTGATTTGCACTATAATTACAAGTGAACTGCTACTTAAATTTGAGCTTAATCATTGGTAACTCTGGCAACAGTGATCATGCCAGAGACCTGGAGGAGGCAGTGACCATGGCAAGGGCTTTTCCCACTCATCACAGCGCTCGGCTAGCAGCCACCACTGAGGAAAGCCTTGCTCTGCTTATCTTCTGGCTGGGGGCCAGGCTAAGATTGCAGTGGCAAACTATGTGCAGCCCTGCAAGCATAGTAGGACTGATGAGCTATCTGGTTCTCTGCTAACCGTTAAGTTTTACTGAACTTTGGCACACGGTACGCAACTGCTTCACTTCAGTGCATGGTAGAGTGGAGGGCATGGCTCGTGTGGAAGTCTGCATCTGACTTTTTATCATGGTCATGTATTGCTGTCCTTTTTTTTTCCCCCCCTAATGGAGTAGCTGCTGCTGCATATACCACAGGATAATGGCTATTATTTATACAGCAATTTTCATCTTCAGTGTGCATTACAAATACTAACACATTAATCCTCAGGAGAAAAGTATTATATAATGCCTCGAGCAAACATCCACCCCTTGTATTTCCAAATGAATTGAGTAGGTTCATGAAACACAATCAATGGATCATCAGTATTAGTTGGAGCTGTATTACACAAAATGATCCACTAGCACTGGAGTTAATGAGTGATGGTCACAGGTTCAGATTGCAGTACATTACCGGAGCCCCTACAGGGGAGGTATTTGCAAACCAATCTTCTGCTTCCTGGTCTCAGAGGACTTCCCTTAACAATGACTGACATTTCTTCGCAGCCTCTAAACGGGTCCAGCTGGCACTGTGCAGGATTCTCAGGTATGGTGGATTGTTTTACTTTACTCCATCTGTCAATGCTTCCTGAGAGGGTAGACTTTACCATGAAAATATTTTGATAAAACCAGCAGTGAAGCTTTACCATTACCCTTGTATCATGTCCAGGTCTCCCCTCCTCCTGTCTCGCTCTCCACTGCCCATTTCCATCACACCCTCTCAGTTCAAAGACAGACACACTAAGAGTTTCAGGATCTGAAAGACATGAAGTGCCAAGTGCAATAGCTTTTCAGCTTACCCTAAATATCTCCGTGGGCATTTTTTAAACGGCCCATTGTTACACAGAACATTTCCTAATTGCGTTGTCTCTTTCACTTCATTACTGTGAGGTAGGAAGGAGTTATTGTTCCAGGGTATCAGAGAAGGTAGAAAAGGTTCAAAGTGAGAGCAAATTGGAAACCTGCAATTACATAAAGTCTGAATTCACTCAACATTGTGTTGATGCTGATTTAGATCATTGTACCTGAAACATCACAGCTGACTCACTTTTATGATTAGCAAATATTTTATTTCCTGGCAATATGTCCTACTATATAAGAGGAGAGTCCTGAAAAGAGCTTCTTTCTAAAGCTTAAAGCTCTTTACCTCTCTAAGAAAATTCCATACGTTAAGTAAATTACTTCAGAACATAGTCTTTATGTAATGTACAATTACACAGTGACATCACCCAAAATGTGCATTTCCTCTTTATTTTTATTTCCCATATGTAAATTCTCCCTGTGTTCTTGAAAGCAGTAAGAATGAACTTACAGTAATCAAAAGATATGATGCTAAATATCATCTTTTATAACATAAAATGAAACAATATAGAGACACAATTTTCTGAATCATGGGCATTATCTTTGCATGTAGGCAAAATGAAAGATTATTAGAAAACAAAAGTTTTCTAAGAATCTCATTCAGTGTACTAAAAATGTCTTTCCTATATGAGAATGGATTGCTGCATAAGACCAACAAAGCCTTAACTTAAAAAAGAGACGGAAGAAAGAAAACAACCATATTCAACTCCCCTCGGAAATCAGCCCAACTGTTTCTTTTGGTCCACCTTTTAAGATACACTCTCTAGATAGTCTTTCATTGACTGGTAGGTTCAAAACTAGCAGTTTCTGATTTGGCATCCAGATGTGAACCACTGCTTTTGTTGGTGGACTTGGCTTTCAGGCTCTATTTTTGATTAAAGCACATTATCTGGTATGTGAGCCCTTTGGTGAGAGAGCAATGCTGATATAACAAAGATAAAACAGTTGGATAAGCTGCAGACTCAGAAAGAAATGTTGGAACCCTGATGAAGGGAAGTTTGTCTGAAATTCTCTTTCATTTCTTTTCATTGCAAATACAAACCAACTGATACTATGTCATGTGGAGTTTCCAAATATTATTTATAAGCCAAATATTTGATCAGTTTTCTTTACATCTACCTAGAGATCTAGAGAAAGCAAGCCTGGGAACAATAGAATTGTTCTAGTGCCTAGCAAACCAGAATTTTTATGTCCAAATTCAGAGATTCAGCTCTGCAGGTTTCAGAAAGACTTCAAGAGAATAGGTACTGCTGTGAGAGCGCTCATTACAAAAGTTTACAATTGGACTGGGTGAAGAATTCTAGGAAAGACAAAAGACACGTTTTACTTTGTCTATGAAATAATTTTGCTTTAATTCAGTGGTTTTGCAACTAGAAGAAAACAGTGAGTATAGCAATGCTTCTGTGCAAGTGCTACCATGTTATGAAACGAAATCTGCTTAAGCATGCATCTGAGTAATACTGCAGTTGAAAGACAGTGAGAGTATTGGGACAGGGGCTTTGCAAGCAAATTTGAATACCCATATGACATAAGCTGTCAGTTATCATTTAATTTTATCCTAAGCAGTCACTCAAAACTTCAGTGATGTAGAGCCCACTCATTCAGTATTTCTCATTTCAGCAAATATTATATTTAGTTGGTTCAATTAAATATATTGCTTTGAGGCAATTCAGTCATGTTCATTTGCTTATAAAGGCTGTGTCAAAGGTGAAAAATCCTTATTATTACCGCGGAGCCTCTACTTGAATATGTTTTCATGTTTATTTTGTTGTGTATTCTTGAATGCATTAAATCCACATAGCTTTGAATAAATTCTATTTAATACAGATTTTTAACCAATTTCAGTAACTGACAAGTTCAGTATGTTCGGTGAGCCCAGAACTGTGTTAGATCCTAACAAGATTCAAAAGAAGCATGGCATGATGAGACAAATGCTAAGACACATGAAACAATCAGAGACTAATGAAGTGCTACGTCACATGGTGAAGAGCTACTAATTTTAAAAAGCAAAAGAGATACAGAGAAGGGTGAAGTAAATATGGGACTGGATTATGAAGGCACAGGAGCAGGATGTCAACCTTTGAGAATTGGTTCGGTTTAGGTAGGTAGAAATAAGCTGGGAGAATATACAGCATAAGGGAAATAGCCTAAGAAAGTACATGGCAGGTGGAGTACATGCTAAGATATAGGAAATCATTTGGTAGAGAAGGACCATATAATTCAGGACCTAGAAATCATAACAGAAACTTTTAATTTGAGTTGAAAGGCAAAAGGAGATTACTGAAGGATTTTTTTTTTTACTATGAAGTATGTCATGCCCCCAAAAGAGTGCATAAAATGGATTGTGTATAGTGCTGCCATGAATATTGGGATGCATGTATCTTTTTGAATTAGAATTTCCTCCAGATATATGCCCAATGTTCACAGCAGCACTATATACAATAGCTAAGATATGGAAGCAACTTTAATGTCCAACAACAGATGACTAGATAAAGAAGTTTTGGTATATTTCTACAATGGAGTACTACTTAGTGATAAAAAATAATAAAATAATGCCATTTGCAGCAACATGGGTTGACCTGGAGATTGTCATTCTAAGTGAAGTAAGCCAGAAAGAGAAAGAAAAATACCATATGATATCACTCGTATGTGCAATCTAGAAAAAATAAAAGAAAGGGGGAAAAAAAAGACACTAATGAACTCGTCTACAAAACAGAAACAGACTCACAGACATAGTAAACAATCTTATGGCTACCAGGGGAAAGGGGGTGAGAAGGGAAAAATTTGGGAGTTTGAGATTTGCAAACATTAATCACTATATATAAAAATGGATAAAAAACAAATTTCTTCTATGTAGCACAGGAACTGTATTCAATATCTTGTAATAACCTTTAGTGAAAAAGAATATGAAAATGAATATATGTATATACATGCGTGACTGGGACATTGTGCTGTACACCAGAAATTGACACATTATAACTGACTATACTTCAATAAAAATAAAAAATAAAATAAAAAATATATTGTATAGTTTAAAGAATGATTTATTAAAGAAACATGTTTCCTGCACTCAGTTTAAGAAATGGAAGAATACTAGTAATTAAGGATCCCTTTATAACTTTTCCCAATCACATCACACTTCAGTCATTGCAGAGAAAACAGCAATCCTAAATTTTGTGTTAATGGTTCTCTTGGTTTTCCTTAGTATTTTAATACTTATGTGTGCAATCCTAAACAATGTATTATTTACTCTTCTTGGCTTTGGACTTTTGCTATGATGCTATATATAGCTTTCTGTCACTTGTTTCTTTTGTTCTAAATTGTACCTTGGAGATTCATGCATATTGATGTCTGTAGCTGTGGTTCATTAAAATTTTATACATAGTAATCCACTGTGTCAGTATGACACAGTTTCTTTTTCCTGCCAACTGTGGATAGACTATTAGGTTGTATTCAAGTTTTGCTGTCGTGAAAATTGCTGTTTTAAGCTTTTGTGTATGTGTCCTTTGTTAGGACATCTTGAGAGAAAAGCCTAGGAATGTTGTTGGGTCATAAGGTATTCACATGTTCAATTTTACTAGACAATGTCATACTTTTATTCAGTGGAAATTTATTCTTCCACCAGCAGAGTATAAAAATTCTCATTGCTTCATGTTCTTGTCAACACTTAATATTGTCAGACTTTTAAATTTTTTCCAACCTGGTGAGTATATATTTTATTTACCCATGGATAATTTACACTATACAGATTATTAATGAAGGTGAGTATGGTTTATATATTTATAGGCCAGTTACGTTCCCTTTTTTTGTGAAATGTCTAGTCATGTTTTCTTTTCTATTTTTCTACTAGGTCAATAGACTCTTTCTTATTGATATATAGGAATTCTTTCCATGTTCTGAATAGTATTGAGTTGTCAATTATGTGTGATGCAAATATTTTCACAGGTTATGGCTTGTATCTTAAGTCTACTGTGTATTTGATGATCAGATTTTTGTATATGTTTTAATATAGTTGAACTTATCAATCTTCTCCGTTATGGTTTCAAATTTGGGTTTTTGTTAAGAAGTCCTTTCCTACCCCAAGGTTGTAAAGATATTCTCCTGCATTTATTTCTAAAAAATTTATAGCAATTGTTCTTAAAATGTCATATTGGAATCAACATCACCTTGGAATTTGTTCAAAATGCTAGTTCTTGAGTCCCATCCCAGACCTATTGAATCAAAATTTCTGTATAAGAGGCTTAAAATTTTGTTTTTAACAAGTCCTCTAGGTGATTCCGATCCATGCTAATGTTGGAGAAGCATTATAAGTTTTGGATTTTAAATTGATTTTGGTACATAGTGGGAACTAAAGATACAATTTCATTTTTTCCTCTGTGAATATCTATTTTCTCAGTATCACTTATAATTTTAAAAAATACTTCAACTGCATCTCACAAATTTTGATATATCATATTTTCATTTTGTCCAGCTCAGAATGTTTTCTAATTTCTCCCCAGATTTCCTTTCAACCCATGTCAATTGATTTCAAAATATGTGGGGATATTCTAGATATTTTGTAGTTATTTATTTCTAGTTTTATTCTATTAAGATAGGGGCCTTACTTGATATGATTTCAATTCTTATAAAACTTAAGATTTTGGTCCCAAAATATGGTCTAATTTGGTGCATATTTCCATGTGCCTTGAAAAAAACCTGTGTATTCTGCTGCTTTGGGGTGGAGTGTTTTATAAAATCAGTTAGAGCAAGTTGCTGGATAGTATTGATTAAAGTGTTTATATTTTTACATATTTACCATGTAACTCTTCTATCAATAATTAGAGGGGTATTAAAGTCCCCAGTTATAATTAGCGATTTGCTTATTACTCCTTTTAGTATCATGAGATTATTTATATTTTTAATTGTGGTAAAATACACAAAACATAAAATTTACCATCTTAATCATTTTTAACTGTACAGTTTGGTTAGTGCTAAGTACATTTACATTATCGTGCAGTCTCCGGAACTTTTTCATATTGCAAAACTGAAACTCCATACACATTAAACAACAACTCTTCATTTCTTCCTCTCCCATAGCCCCCCAAACCACCATTCCACTTTCTCTTTCTATCTAGACTACTCTAGATATCTCATATAAGTAAAATCACATAAGATTTGTCTTTTTGTGGCTAGCTTATTTCATTTAGCATAATGTCTGCAAGGTTAATCCATATTGCAGCATTTCCTTCTTTTTGATGGACATTGAATGTATATACTTCATTCTGGCTTTTTGTTTGGTTGGTTTTTTTCAGCTTTATTGAGATATAATTGCATATAACATTGTTGCTATATGATTACCATGGAAGAGTTAGCTAACACTTCCAACATATCACATAACTACCATTTCTTTTTTGTGACGAGAACATTTAAGATCTACTCTTTAAGAGATTTTCAAATATATAGTATTATATATACAATATAAGTATAGTATGACAGTATTGTTAACTATTCAAATCACGTGTGTGAGATCCGCAGAACTTTTTCATCTTCTAACTGAAGTTTGTACCCTTTGACCAACGTCTTCTTATTTCCCCAGCCCCAGCCCCTAGTAACCACCATTGTACTCTCTGTTTTTACAAGTCTGGCCTTTAGGATTCTACATATAAGTGATGTCATAAGTGTTTTTCTTTTTCACCTGATTTATTTCACTTTGCATAATGCCCTCAAGGCCTATCCCTGTTGTCACAAATGGCAAGATTTCCTTGTTTCTCATGACTGAATAACATTCCACTATATATATACACATATATATATATACATATATATACATATATATACATATGTATGTATATATATATATTCCACTTCCTCTTTAGCCATTAATGAATTGACAGACACTGAGGTTGTTTCCATACCTTCATTATTGTAAATAATGTTGCAGTAAACATGGAAGTGCAGATATCTCTTCAATATCCTGTTTTCATTTCCTTTGGATTTATAATCAGAACTTGGATTCCTGGATTGTATGATTTCTTTTTTTAATCTTTGGAAAAACCTTCATACTGCTTTCCATAGTGGCTACACAAATTTACATTCCCACTAACAGCATACAAGGGTTTCATTTTCGCCACACCCTCACCAACACTTGTTATCTCTTGTCTTTTTTGTAACAGCCATTCTTTTCCATTTGTTGCCCTATAGATTACACTACAAATAATTAACATTTCAGATTCTGCTTAGTGATTATATTTTAACACTATAAGTAAAATGTGAAAGTCTTACAATTATATAGTTCTCTTTGCCCTACTCTCAGCATGTTATAACTGGCATACATATTATGTTTACATACATTTCTTACCTTCAACATATTTATATATATATTTTTCCTTTCAACAATCATTTATACTTTAACCCAATTAAGACAGTCTATTCTATTTACCATTTCTGTTGCTCTTCCTTTACTCTAGAAGTTCCAGGTTTCCTTCTTGTATTATTTTCCTTCCTCCTGAAAAACTTCCTTTATCATTACTTTAGAATAGATTTGTGAGCAACAAATGCTATTATTATTTTTTTCTTAATATTTTTATATTGCCCTCATTTATGAAAGATATTTTCACTGGAAATAGATTTCTGGATTGACAATTATTCTTTTCTTTAAGCACTTTAAAGATGTTGTTGCACTGTCTTCTAGCCTCCATGATTTCTGATTTCATGATATCAGTCCTTTCAATTAGTGTTCCCTTATTTGTAATATGTCAGTACTTTTCTCTGTCATTGATTTATCCACAATTGGTTATAATATGTCTAGATACGATTTTTTTTGAATTTCAGAAGAAATTCAAATAGGGATTTCCTGAATTTTTTAATCTGTAAATTTATACTTTTCATCTAATTTGGGAAGTTTGTTTCCAGTAATTATTTTTCATTTTTTCTGTACCAGTCACTTCCTTCTCTCCTTCAGGGAATTTAATGATACAAATGTAAAATTGCATATTGTTGTACCACAAATCCCTTAGAATCTATACATGTTTTTCCTAAATACTTTTTCTCTTTTTCAGATTAAGAAATGTCTATTGGTCTGTCTTCAAATTCACTAATGTTTCTTCTATCATTTCCATTTGGTATTGAGTCCACCCAGTTTTGTTTTATTTTTTTTCTCAATATTGTATTTTTCAGTTCTAAATTTCCATTTGCTTATTTTTTTATATTTTTCATTTATCTCTCTGCTGACAATTCTATCTTTTCATCCATTTCAAAAGTTGGGATCATTGGGATCATCTTGGATTTAGCATCTGTTAATTGCTTTTCCCTTGAGAATTGGTCAGATTTTTCTGGTTCTTGAATGATGAGTAGTTTTGAATTATATTCTGTAAATTTTGAGTATTATATTATGAACTTACAAGTCTTATTAAAATCCTTTGGAGGATGTTCGCTTTGTTTGTTTGTTTGTTTTAGCATGCAATGAACCTGGTTAGAATTAGACCAGAAGTTGTCTCACCTTCCATCAGTTCAGTTTTCAAGGCCTCTGCTATGCTGTTTAGTCTGTCCGTCTGTCCCTTGAAGGTGTCACTCAGAGGTTGGTCTGGGACCTGAGCAGTGGTTTACATGATAGTTGCTTTGCTTCTTTGGGTGTGTCTCACACATGGACACTTTGGGTGCGTGCTCATATACAGAAGAGGAATTTTCTTCTCTGTCTCTTCCCTGTTTGGGATTTCTATAGGTCCCTTTCCCTGTTCCTCTTATATGAAAGATGGGATTACATTTATTTTGTTTACTGCTGTATTTAGGGTTGATTTCTACCATATTACTATCTGCTTTCCATTTGTCCTACTTTTAATTTTTCTTGTCCTCTTTTGAAATGATTGTATTTGTTTCCTTTTTATTGAATTTTTCTCCTTTGTTTCAAATTTATATGCCCCATTTTCCATTTGTTTTAGCTGTTAGCCTACATATTTTGACCTGAATGAAGTTTAAAATTAATCAGGATCTTGATCTTCTTTCTGAATGATAAAAGGGTTGTAGAACACTTTACCTTTGATCTCCCCACTCCAATTTGATATGCTTTTCACTATTTAGATCTATTTTCTCTATAAATTAGATTTTTTAGTATTTTATAAGTCAATATTTGTTTTGATTTCCCCCATATTTAACATTATATTTGTCCCATATTCTCTCTTGCTAATTAAACTTTATTTTATTTTATTTTGTATAATATTTTTATTGAAGTATAGTCAGTTTGCAATGTTGTGTCAATTTCTGCTGAACAGCACAATCCTTCAGTCATATAGAAACATAACCTATATTCATTTTCATATTCTTTTTAACCATAAGTTACTATAAGATATTGAACATAGTTCCTTGTGCTATACAGTAGAAACTTGTTATTTATCTATTTTATATATAGTAGTTAGTATCTGCAAGTCTCAATCTCCCAATTTATCCCTTCACTCCCCCCCGCCACCCCGGTAACCATAAGTTTGTTTTCTATGTCTGTGAGTCTGTTTCTGTTTTATAGATAAGTCTGTCTTTTTTTTTTTTTTCAGATTTCACATATAAGTGATATCATATGGCATTTTTCTTTCTCTTTCTGGCTTACTTCACTTAGAATGACATTTTCCAGGTTCATCCATGTTGCTGCAAATGGCATTATTTTATTATTTTTATGGCTCAGTAGTATTCCATTGTGTAAATATACCACCACTTCTTTATCCAGTCATTTGTTGATGGACATTTAGGTTGTTTCCATGTCTTGGCTATTGTAAATAATGCTGCTATGAACATTGGGGTGCATGTGTCTCTTTGAATTAAGGTTCCCTCTGGATATATGCCCAGCAGTGGGATTGCTGGATCATATGGTAAATGTATTTTTAGTCTTTTGCAGTTTTCCATAATGGCTGCACCAAACTACATTTCTACCAGCAGTGGAGGAGGATTCCCTTTTCTCCATACCCTCTCCAGCATTTATTGTTTGTGGACTTTTGAATGATGGCCATTCTGACTGGTGTGAGGTGATGCCTCATTGTAGTTTTGATTTGCGTTTCTCTGATAATTAGCGATACTGAGCATTTTTTCCTGTGCCTATTGGCTATTTGTATGTCTTCATTGGAGAATTGCTTGTCTAGGTCTTCTGCCCATTTTTGGATTGGGTGTTTATTTTTTTCTTATTAAGTTGTATGAGCTGTTTATATATTCTGGAGATTAAGCCCTTGTCAGTCTCATCTTTTGCAAATAAACTTTATTTTAGACCATTTTTTCTTCTACCTAAATTTCAACTTCTAAAACTTTTTAAAATGAGGGCCTGCTGGTGGTAAATCATCTCGATTTGTTTTTGGTCTGAGAAAGTTTTTATTTCATTCTTGTTCTTAACAAATAATTGCACTAGCCTGACAGTTATTCCCTCTAATCACAATGGAGATTATTAGTCTAGTTTTTGTGGCTTCTATTATTGCTATTGCTATTGCTATTAAGAATCCATTCATAAGTTCAGTTGCCATTATTTTTAGTTAATCCATATTTTCTATGTTTAAGGTTCTCAATCTCTCTCTCTCTCTCAGTCTGTTGTTTCACTATAAGGTATTGTTGTGTCAATTTAAAAAAATTTATCCTGCTTTTATTTTTTTAATGATTTACACCTTTTTGCCAGTCTGAGATGACAAAACATTTCTAGATGATTTTTTCAGACTTTCTTCCAGACAATTAAGTCTTCCTTTATCTGTGTTTAATACAGTGTTTAAGAAACATACACAGTTTAATATGCTGTTAAAACCCTCAAAGAGTTTTGTATTTCAATTGTTTCATTTTTTATTTGTAGAAGTTTTACTTGTAGTTTTTCAAATATGGTTAGACATTAAATAGCTCTTTTTTTTTTTTTGCTCTTAAAATTTTTAAACTTCTGTTTATTTCTGTATGTATATGTAACATATTTATTTCTTTTTGTTTTTCAGTGCAGATAAATCCAGGCTTTATAGCTTTAATTATACATTCTATTTTAATTTTTCTACCAGAAATCATGCTGTGACTTATGATTTTTGGACAATTGTTGATCATTTTATTTTAACCTTTTCTGTTGGACTTCTTTGAGAATTGGATTAAAATTATGCTCCCTTAAAGGAGTTCATCTTTGCTTTTTACAGTCACTCATGGATATTGCCAAAACAGCACTCCATAAAATTAAGTTGTCTGTCTGTAGATTTGGGGACATACATGTAGTTGAATTTGGACTTCAATCCCCATGAGGGTTTCCTGTGCATCTGAAATCTTACAGGGGATATTTTTTTTTCCATTTACCTAGTATGAAGTTTGAGGTAAGCAATATTCTTTCTGTTTGATTCTCTATAATATATTTCTCTTTAACCTTATTTTACTGATTGTAAACTTTAGGGGCCCCAGCTTTATGTGAGTTCTCATGCTAGATATCCAATTTTGGGTAGACCTTCGACTTAATTTTATGTCACTTACCTCATATAGCTACTGTGGCCTAAGCACAAATCACCCTCATTTTCAGAAAAACAAACAAACAAATAAACAAAGAGCAAAATTTAGCTTTGTGTCTCTCTTTTTCACTGGATTTCTGCTTTCACTTTAGGTTTGACCTCTGTAGCTTCCTTCTTTTTATGATAATTCTGCAATGTCTGTAAAAATTTTTTTAAATTAGCTTTTCATTATATTAGTTGTTTTAATCAAGAGAGTTATGCAGAATATCTAGTCTACCATAATTCAGTTAAAAATATAGATTTTGAGAATGGAAGTATTACCATAAAAATGGTATTTGAGAACTATTAATTGTAATTGATATATGGAATAAATTAAAGAAAGGTCTTCCCGCAGTTATTTAAAATTAGCTTTTTTTATTAAAACACATTACTTGATATGTTCTAAATAACCGCAGTATGAAATACTATGATCCTACTTCAGACAGATTACAGCCTTATTAATGGATTTCAATTAATCTTATAAAAGATCTCATGAGATTTTTAGTATTTATTTCATTGTCTTAATATCTAATAAATAAATACCATTTTGTCATTCTATCCCTCATTATCTACTTTCATGTAGTTGAAGATAATAAAGACAAGACAAATTTTAAGAGCTCTCTGATGACTAAACAATAACAAAAAAATAGTGACTGAAAGTCTATCTAGAAAAGACTTTATAGGTATAATGCCAAGGTGAGAACCACTTTCCTTAAACTTTAATGTTCTGAATTTATTTGTAACATATTTTCTCTATAGTGGTGAAGCAATAGTGGATGCTTGCTAATGTAGTTCTCTTATTTAGGTAGCAAGAAAAAAACAGTATTTCTTTATTTCTACTCCAGTGAGTAGTCCAAACTGGGAGTGTATAGATCATCAAAAGCGTTTCTGTGAAATTTCTCCTATGTCCAATAGGAACTTTCTACTATATCCATTCCACTTTTCGAGTTTCTTCAATCATTATTTAACCATTCATGTCCTGGGCATCCTTTGACATGGATTATTGCCCATAGCCAATTAGGAGACTTAGGTTGAAGAATCCTGCTGAATCCCTTATGAGACGTCAAGGGAGCATATTTCAAACTGGGAATAGGGGTATTAAATCTGTGATAATATGGGTGCCAGTCTTTATCTTGAACTTAGTAAATATATATTGTATTACTTTCTAAAATTAAGACATTGGTGATATTCTACTCAGGTGGAAAAAAGAGATTTAAGGGAAGCAGCTTACCTGCTGAATGACAGATACGGAATCAAGGGATCTCAATATGTTGAAATCTGATATGCATATATGGTAGAAACAAATACAGTGTCTTACACTTTATCTAGCTAAAGAAAGCAAAGGAGAGATATGGCTTAAAGCAGCACATGTGATTGCCACTCCCCCCCCCAAAAGAATGTAATCTAAGGCTGCATTCAAGTGAGATGACAGGCCTATTCTTGTACCACTCTGCACTAGAATAGTGTGTTCATCTTGTAAGTACCATGGTTTAAAGGAGACATTAACACTTCAGAGAGACCTAAGATAAGAATGTTTTCAACAGTTATGCTATGTGAGGAGTAGCTGAAAAAACTGGGGATGTTATCTTGCAGAAGCCTAGAAAGAAGGTGGGGAAGAGGTGGAGAACATACATATTTCTTTCAAATACCAGAAGGACTTTCATGTACAAAACTGCCATATCTGGGTCTAATGAGTGCAAGTACAATTGTAGTGGAAAATTCACTAGAATAGAAGTGAAAGGAACTGGGTTCTACTGTCAGTGCTTATGTTCATATTGCAGTGGTTTTATTTTATAGATCTAAAATAAGGACATTTATCTTGATGGTTAGGATCCCTTTTAGCTTTGACTTTTTTGATGTTGGAGCAATTACTTACATAAAAAGAATTTTGTAGCATGATGCTTTCTGTAAAGGAAATGGGCAACTTCACATAGCAATTTTACAGTCACTGGAGGTGTTTAAAGGAGAAGAATGTTGAGGAAGAGATTCATGGACTAGGTAGATAGTTGGACTAGATTAACTCTAAATTCTTTGTCTACTCCAAAAGTTTTTAATTAGCAAGCAAAGATGAAAATAGATTTGGAAGCACTTTTTAATGTAAAGAACGGTGCCTCTATACACACTTACACTTTTCTGTATTACTCTACATTCCTTGCCATGGTTTCAAACGTTCTCTTTTTCCAAGAAGGAGATGATGGTGTTTAATTTTATGTTTCAACTCCATTAGACCACAGAGTGACAGATATTTACTTAAATATTATTCTGAGTGTGTCTGTGAGGATGTTTCTGGATGAGATTAACATTTGAATATGCAGACTGAGTAAAGCAGATAGTCTTCTTCAATGTGAATGGGCCTCATCCATCCACTGAGGGCCTGAAAGAAACATTGACAGGGGAAGGGATAATTTGCTCTTTCTGCCTGTTTTTGAGCTGGGACATTTATCCTTTCTTAATTTTAAACTTGGACTTGGACTGGAATTTATACCATCAGCTCTCTTGGTTCTCAGGCCTTTGGACTCAGACTAGCCCATCAGCTCTCCTGGGTCTCCAGTCTCCAGTTTGCTGATTGCTGAACTTGGGACTTCTTAGCCTCCAAAATTAAGTGAACCAATTCCTTATAACAAATCCTTTTATATGTAAATATGGAAAATCAAAATGGAGTTGGCATTCTAAGAGAGCTTCTAAAATAGAGCCAGGAGGCCATAGAGGAAGTGTTACTTATGCAAATCTCAGCTTGGATGGAATCTGAACTTTTGAACACTTACCCTCCTATGGAAGATACTTATCAGAACTTATCAGACATTTACTCTAAAATAACTTGTGACAGCTGATCTACTTATCAGACCCTTACCCTAAAACAAATCGTGATTCCTTAAGGACAAATATTTCCTGACTTGTGTCAGAGTCAATCACAATTCTCACAGGGCAACTTTGACAACCTTGTGGCCTTTGTCTTTATAAGCCCCAGACTCTTTTCCTTCCTCAGAATACTCTTTTTGTTTTACCCAAATCTGTGTCTCCTGAATTGTAATTCTTAAGCCCTCAGATAAAGCCATTTTGTTCTTTGCAGCCTTCATACTGATTATTGGTCAAAGATATCAATAAATAAATGTATATATTTATATATATTTTTTTCCATTGGTTCTGTTTCTCTGGAGAACCCCAATACAGAGATTCTATAAATACCTTAGAATTATATATGCTGTTATCAGGCAGCATGGGCAATTCTATACACTGGTATATAGTAATATTTATACTATTTATACTATTCAGTGACATTGCATAGAAGGAACAGAAAACCTAGGTTTAAATCCTGGCTTTATTACTCATTTTCTTCATTACCTTTCCTATATTAATTTCTTTATACGTAAAAATGTTAATAATAATATTCACCTTAGCAGAATATATGTGAATTAAATTGTCTAGTACACTGTTTAGTTTGTTACAGGGCTCAAAAAGAAGTGGTTGAATTTTGAGTACACTTAGTTTATACACAGTCCATAGTTTTTGTAAACTATGACTATGGAGTCAAATAGAAACCAGCTTAAATCTCAGTTATGTCTCTTATTCTCTGCTTTATCTTACGTAATTTATATAGGCATTCTTAGCCTCGGTTTCCTAATCTATAAAGTGGGAATAATGACAATACTTTCTTCATTAAGTTGCTATGAAGAATAAATTAGATAATGTAGATAAGGTTTGTCGACTGAAATAAATGCTCAGCCTAAAAGTTGAGAGTTGTGTTTTATTTGGCAGACATTTCTGAAGACTCGAACCCCTTTGAGCCCGGGATGACAGCCTCTCCGATCGCTCTGAGGGACTGCTCCAAAGAGGTAGGGGAGGAGCTAGGATATATAGGAGCTTTACAACAAAGACCAGGTAGTTGGAACATTAAAAATTATTTGTGTTAACTAAAGAAAACCAGGCACCTCAAGTTAAAGAATTTAGTGCTTTTCTATGTATGGGAGGGAGCAAACATTTGGGCTCAATGAATTCATTCCTTTGACAAGCACCTAGCCATCTAGGGCCAGTATTCTGTCCTTTCTTATTCTGAGTCCCCTCAGGGTGCACCACTGTGAGTGGCTGCAGAGGCTGGGCTGCAGGCTTGTCTTCCCTAGGGGGTGGCGGCAGCCGCTGATGACTTGAGGGCTTCAGCAGTCTTTGTTTACTGATAGGGTTTGCAGTATTTTTCATTCACAGGTTCATAGTAATGTTCATATTGCTCCAAAAACGTTAGCTGTTGTTATTTGAGTAGGTACAACCCATGAACAATTTAACAGCGGGTCTAATTAACACTTTTTAGTTCCATGCTTTAAGCTTTATAGAGAGCTACCCCTCAATAATACTTATCAAAGGAAAAAAAAAACTATGGATAATAGAAAATAACGAGCTCTCTCCAAACATGTTTATTTGTCTTAAAATACAGCCAGACACGCATGCTTTCCAACTTTTCCTGTGCATCTGCCTTCTGTCTCTGCTGCTAGTAGTGCATCGGCTGGGGCGAAAAGGGAGCCGGTGAGGTGAATGTATGCAGTGAGGAGAATTAGGACCTGGGGAAGAGAGGGAGGAAGAGTAAAGAGGACATGGATAGGATGTGAAGAGCTCTGAGACCTCTGGACTTCATCAATATATGTCATTTAAGAACATACACATAATTTCAGAGCAATCTTGTCAGGATTTTTAGAGTGAATCATTTCCAGTCTTACCACTGTCTATTTCCCAGGATATAGACCAGGATATGTGAGAGAGGCACCAGAAAGAATGTGAAGTGTAATGAAGTTCATGCATTAACCCTTTCTATCTCCTAGCTTCTTAAATGTGCCTTCCCATGTAATTGGCTGAAGAATCTGGGCAATAAAAGGAGGTCAGAGAGTGGCAAAATGAGTAGCAGAGAGAAACCTGCCAGCATTTGAGAAATGAAGCATAAATAAGAGAGTTCTGTCAATCAATATTTCTGAAATTTCTCTTTCCGTTTAACAGCCACCTCCAAGCAACAAAATACTTCTGAGTTCAGCTGAGTAGATGAACTGTAAATCCTGTCTCTTCCACACTTGAGGTAAGAAAGAACCCTAGTTAAACTGTGACTTCGGTTTGTATAAACATGTAGCCAGAGAAAAGTTTCTTTAAAAAGGAAAATCGTTTGCAGAAAACAAGAAAGCAAAAGAGAACAGAAAGAAATGGACAAATCCATTGAAAAGAATATAATCAAAACTTAGCAGCCTCTCATAGTTTTCTTTGTAAAAGAAATACAGTATGTGAGGCAAAGGACTCATTATCCTGCTCCTAGCCAGTAATGCGCAGAGAACAGAAACTGGGAATGGGGCGGTGCTGCCTAGAGAATTGTAAGTCAGAGATAAATCCATTAGTTAGCGCCACTTACTGTTTACATAATAGGGAGCCATTTGAAAGATTCTCAGTATGTTTTGGAAGCCCTTCCACAGCCCACGTACTAAATGCACAATTGGCCACAGTAGATTTTCTTCCATTCTTACATGCTTTGAATTTCAGACACTCAAACTGGGAATGCTGTGAGACAGAAATCACTGCAGAGAGAAAGGTGTCTTATCCTTAGGTAGAAAGGGAGGAAACAGGAACAGAAGGAAGATGCAAACTTTTAAGCATGGCAAACACTTCGAGACAATTGAGACTAGCTTGATTTGTTTTGTTTTCAGTGAATAGAAAGATCACTTTGAGTACATTTTTCTAGGGATAAATTGTCTAAAACCCTGTATGTGGGTTTTCTTTCTCAATGATCATTTTTTTCTAAATTTAGAAAAAAAAAACTACATCAATAATAGTAAACACATGTAACGCTTATTGTGTTTAGTGGGTATCTACAATATGCCAATTGTTGGGGTAGGTGATGTGTGTTTGTATGCGTATATAAAACAACACGTCTCTTTATCCTCACAACACGGTTATGGGTCATGAGGTAGGCGCCATCATTATTCTCTTTTCACAGATGAAGATGCTGAACTGAAGATAGCTTATTAGCACCTCCCCCCCACCAATCATACAGTAAGGAAATGAGAGACTTTTCATTTGAACCTAGATCTATCTGACTCCAAAACTCATGTTTTTAATTACAACTGCCTCTCTAGTCTGGCTGCCACAGACATCAGTGTTCCCACATTAGTGATCATTAACAACAGCTTGTCAGTATGTGTGTGGTTAAAAGATGTCACGCTTCTATAGCACTCTCACTGACAGAAATGGCTGCCTTCCTCTCCTCCTTTCTGCCAGCTCATCTGTGTGGCTCACATACTCCTTTCAGTAATCCAGTCTAAAGTTATTCCAACGAGGCTTTCTACTGGAAACCAAGAAAAATCTCATGCACTCTCACTGCTTTTTTTCTCAGATCAACCACCAAATCCAGCCCTCTCAATTACTGCCATGAAACACGGGGATAAGTTTATAACTAGATACAGATACTTCTATTACGTAGTGATCAAGTAGCCTACAAAGATAATTTTATTTCCTTAAGGATTTAATCTGTCCCTGCAGAGGAGCTCATATATAGACAATCAGCACCTAATTGTATCCCATTTTGTGTCATATATCCAGATGTGGTCATTCTCATCTTATCTAAAAGATGGTGAGCTCTTTGAGAGCAGGAGCATGTATGTTACAATTCTTTTGTATCCTCCCTCCCTTAATTGATAGCATGGTGTTGCAGAAGGACTTGACTTGGTTGATTGAGAAAGAGAATGATAGAAATACTGTGCCAGTTGGCTTTTGCTGGATGAAATCACTCCAAAATGCAGTGATTTCCGTCAATAACCATTAATTTAGCTGTATGTTGGGAATTTGGGCTGGGCTTAGCTGGGCAATTCTTCTGATTTCTGCTGGACTCAATCACATGTATGCAATCAGTGGCTAGTCAACCAGGCAGTTCTACTTTGAGGGGGTTGGTTGGCCATTGGCTCTGGCAATGGGGGTAACTGGCTATGTGTTTCTCATAGTAGACAGGTTGGCAGCATTCTGTAAATAAAAGTGAAAATATACAGGACTTCATGAGGTGTAGGATCAAAACTGGCTCAGTGTTATTTCGGTCATATTCTATTGGCCAAAGGAAATCAGAAGAATAGCCTATGAATCAGAGGTAGCTGATATTCACATATTGATTGAGAAAGCTGAAAAATGAAAGTTTATCAGAAACAGTTCAAAATTATTGAACAACTGTTTTGTGCAAAGTATTTTTAAAGCTATATTCACATTAATTCTGCTTGGAGGACTCCAGTAACTTGCCCAACATCACACAAATTAGTGACTCAGATTGTTTGAATCTAAATACAGTGATTTTCCTACCACTCAACACTGTTTCTCAATTAGACTGAGAGTAAGACAATATATCTCAGTCAACTTGCTCAACAAATCATTTTAAGTAACACTTCTTTGGCTACCATAGCTTAAAATTGAAATAATTTATCTCCATAATTTTAAATGCATTTTACATCATTTTTCATAACTTGGCCATTGGTGTTAGGTAGACCTCACCCAAACCTTTACTTTCCACTTAACGGTTCTGAGCAAGTAACATCTTTGAGTCTCAGCATCCTTACTTGTAAAATGGGGAGAGTAATCACACTTATCATACAAAGATGTTATGAAAGTTAAACTAATACTTATACAGTGCTTGGTACAGCATGTGACAGAGGGCACTCAATAAATAAGTGTACATATATATATATATATATGCATATATATATTTACTTAAGTGACATCTTCCAAATACTTACACAAATAACTTTTTTCTTCAATACATCAGAGAATAGCCTATCCATAGAACGATAGAAAATATTAATGATGGGGAAAAAGATGTAATAAATGGCATAGGCTTTGCCTTCCCTTCACATTAAACTCAGCACTATCAGGGTATTGGAACTCCCCCTGTTACAGATGGATTGTGTAAAAGAATGCCAAAGGAAATGGAGGTTTTATTTAAATAACTGTATTTTCTACAGTGTGTCCAGAGAAACGCCCTGGGGCTGAAACTTTGACATTTGGAGGAAGCTGCCTTGTTGAATAAATGTATATGTCATTACTTTGAAAGAAGGGCTCTATCTTTGGAGTGCTTTCTAACTTTAGAATTGTTTCTATTGGAAGGGGAGATATACTAAAAAATTCTCTTGATTACTGCCTCATTTATGAGGTGAATTATTTTTAGACTATTGAATTTTTAGGCTATGTAAATTATTTTTGCATCCAAATCTAAAGGGGAAGTAAATACTTTTAAATAAATATTTGAAATCAAATTGAAAGACTTCAGGGTCTAAAAAAAGGTATCAAAAACATATCTGTTTTTAGAGAAGACTTTTTTCAATGTGTGAATGTGTTAGTCTTATTTTCATGTAATATCTCAGCAAGAAGCATCCCAGGCTGCCAATGTTAACTTTGTCTCTTATACTATAATTTGTAAGTAAAATTTTCTGTCCTTTTAAGGTGATAAATGTTACTTTAAAAGTCTTGAAAGTAACATGGTATATTAAGAGTTTCAGCTATAATATTTGCTATAATTGTCCCTAATAGGTAGGATATTCATTTATATTTTAAGACTATAGTTAATAAGAAGCGTTCTAACAGTCCCCCAAATTCCTCTCATTTAGAGCCTAGTTATGGCATAAAGAATGCTTAAGCAAATTTCAAATATGAAAGCACTTAATTCTGAGCATCTTTTAGTTATCACAAACATCCTACTACTTCACAAAGAACAGCAGCAAAATAAAATTGGAAAAAATGATGTTTGGAATGTGTAAGTTCTTTTTGAAGCCTGTCCATATATATCCACCATCTCATTCTACCCTCCTCTGTGTAGTTGATAAGGCAGATATTGATACATTTTTGTCTATGTTTATTCATATTAATCTGAAAGTTAACATGAAGTTTCTGGGTCAAGGCAAATTATTTTTACTTACAGCACTACTGAATTTGCTCTCTTTTGCCTCAAATGTTTTCCTCCCAGTGAAATATGATGAGGGGCAGATGTCATCCTCCACATAACTAAAGAGAACCCTGAAAATAAGAATCTGGGATCTTATACACACATTTTCCCCCTTCTTTCTTGAGAAAGGGATAGAAACTTAATCTTCCTAATGTAAACAATTCTCCTTAGGAAGAAAAGAGGAGGACCCTAGGTTTTTAAACTTTGAGATGTAAATAAATATCTACCAGTGGGGAAGATAAGACAACTGTCTCAATTTTGACAACCCCTAGAGTGTCTCCATGGCTCTGGGTCTTATCCTCCTTTGAAGTATCAGCACTTATCTCTGGGGAGAGAAATCTCTTACTATTTATTCAGTCATCTTTTGAGTTACATAGTGTGTCCTCTAACTCAGGCCACAGATAATTTTTTTCAGAAAACCCTAACTGTGTAGTAACATAAAAGTATTTTCTCTACAGTCTCACAGGCATTATAACCCCCATTTTATGGATGGGAAAATAGAGATCCAAAGAATTAACTGACATTTCCAAAGCCTCACTATGTAGTAGTGAGAGGAAAGGACATTTGATAAGGGTGATTCTGACTCCAAGGTTTCATGCCTTTACAATACACTGGGCTAACAAACTTCTATAAAACTTTTAAACAAGTAATAACTGGAATATGAACCATTCATGCCTAGGTTTTATTAGCAAGTAAAAGTGCTTTCCCCTTAACTAGCAAACACTTCAAATCAGTTGTAAAGCCAAAATAGAGAGGCCATGGGGTTTGATTGGTTTGATGGGAAGAAAAGAGCTTTGAAGTGAGTTCTTCAAAGACTGGGGCAAATGTGGAGGGAGGAGAATGCTTAGAAGGTCAGAACATAAGTGCCTTTTGTTAGAGGACTTTAGATATGCGAGAAGGTTCAGAAGACATGCAAATGTGCTCCTAACTAAAAAAAAAGTGTGTTTGCTTACTTTATCATTTTACCTATGGACCTCCATGCCAATGAAAATCACCTTTGTCACATGAGTTCTATGATTTGCTTAGCATCTGGTATAATGACAGTATCCATGGATATATTTCTTCAAAAATCATAATTTCAGATAATATTATATAGCAAAATAATTATTTATCAGGAAAAGTTACTGTGCTGATACTTAATATCCAGGAATCCATTCATATATATAGAATAGGTCAATGGGTTCCAAAATTTGGATCATATACCTCTTTTATTAAAAAAAAAAATTTGTTAAAGCAGTCACACCCCAATATATGTTTGTTTCTCATTCATTTGCATTCATGTACTACCATGTGTGATTTTATACATATTATAAAAGGCAAAAGTGGAAATTCTTTAAAAATGAGATTAAAAAATAAATAGAAATTTTAATATTTACTTTCCGCCCACCAGTGAGTTATCTTGTATACCACATGGGCAACCAATGCCCACTTTGGAGATCACTAGAATGCATGATAGTACTCTTTTACTATAGTTCAAATCAAAACACATGTGCTCCTGAATCACTGTGTAAGCTATTATTTTCTCACTTATTCCTAACTATCCCATTTCATTCCATGTGTCTCTTGTACTCTTTCCAGCATTTTCCATCTATCTTTTTTCCCACTCTGGGCTTTTGTATTGATCTGTCTTCCAGTACACCAATCCTCTTTTCTGCTCTAATCCTCTGTTAAATCCAAATATAATGTTTTTAATTTCAAGTACAGCACTTTTTGATTCTAAGAGTTTCATCTGATTTTCATTTTTAAAAGATTCAAATTCTCTGGGGGAAATTCTCCATACTTTCATCTATTTTCTCCATTTTCCTTTCATTTTATTGGATATATTAACCATTATTTACTATGCAGTCCTTTCCTGCTATCACCAATATCTGGATCATCCATGGGTCTCTTTCTACCTTTCTCTTTTATCCTGGATTTTAGTGATTTGTTACTATTCCTGGGCATGCCTTTTATGGTTTTGTTGAATGTCAGACTTCGTATATGAAAATGTGTGGATGATCTGAATCATATGCTCTTCCTTCTGAAAGAATTTATTTTTTCTTGCAAGGCAGATAGGGTAAAGTCTAATAACAATCCAATCAGAGACTGAGCTGCCTTGGGACTATGGAGCAATGTTTGTAAGACTAATTGCCTCTGAGTCAGTTGTCCTCCAACATAGCCCTCTGGTGGTCACAGCAGAGAGACAGCAGTTGACAGAACCCTCTCCGGTGAGCAGGTATCTGTCTCCACAGCACCATAACATCCCTGAACACTGTGGACTGATTTTACAGAGGCTTTCCGCTTAGCAACTTAGTTAACCTCTTGCTTCACACAGCTTCAGAATTTGGCAAATGTTATTAGGGTTAAGCCAGCCCCATGCCATTTTTACTGGGATCCTGGACCTTAAGTATTCATTTTTTTTTTCTATAGTCCAATGAAGTCAACAAAAACTCTGCTTCTTTGTTTTGTGCCTCTTAGTAGAAGTTCTCAACTTGCATAAGGGATAGGAGAGTGGAGGTCCAGAATCTTAGCCTTTCTGCCTTATGTCCAGTATTAGCAAATATCTGGAGGAAAAATGCATGTGTAGAAGGTCACCTCACCTCTATGTGGGTTCCTCTTCTGTAGAATCTTATCCCCTAAAGTTCTGTGGCTCTCTGATGCTGGTCATCTATCTATCATCTACCTATCTATCTATACATTTTAATTTATATTATAAAATATATAATTGCTTACATAAATACATATTTACATATATAATATATAAACATGTTTTTAGAAAGTTTTTTGCTTGTTCTTTGCAGGTGAGTTTCTGTGCCATAAGCTATTCTGTTTTAGAACAAATCAGCATTCCTCAACGTATGATGTACATTATAATTCCATCATAATTTTCAAAATCTTGTTCTAAAATACAGATTTCTGGTTATACCATAAAACAGTTGAGTCAGTATGTCATAAGGCCCTTTCGAGAGTGGCTACTTTAAGAAAATAAAGTGGGTGACATGTATGAATCCATTCTGAGACTAGCAACTGATAACCAGTGAACTAGATGAACTCTGATGCACTCTCCAGCTCAAATATTTGATGGTTTTATTATAATTTTTATTAAGATGAGAAATAATGAAGTTTAGGAGTTCTGCTGTTTACACACTTCATTTTGGGTCAGTGAAAAACTTCACCTTGTTTATCTAACCCTTTCCAAAATGTAAACCAACTGTCTTGTTGTTGTACCTGATTTTAATGTCAAACAAAAATCTATAAAGCATTTGGTTTTATCAGAACATCTGCTAAACATCCTAACCTGCAGTGGTTCTTAGTTTTGTGATTATTTTGCTTTTATTTACATACAAGTGAGAGACTGCAATTTTCACAGAATGGCTGCAAAGCATGAACTCTTCAGCAGATTAGCAATTGCTTTCAGAAGCTTTGGTGACAATACTTCCTCAGTAAACTTTCAGTGACACGTGAGTCTCAGGTTTATCTCTGTGTATGCATTTTCCCATCAATGAAAACTTTGGTGATTAAGGTACCATAAGGAAGAAAGAATCATCTCCCAGAAGGAAATTATTATGCCTATGGGCTTATCATGGTAAGTGCTCAGCACAACACCATATGCTGGTACTAAATAAAGGCCTTCAAATATTTAATGTTTATAGCATGTGAATCATTTCACAATATGATGCCCCTCTGTTGGAGCCCCAAATGTTTCTTGTAATTTGAGGATATGGGGATACGTTTGGGTGAAGTCCTCCAAAGCAATTATTTTCCTGCTTCCAAATAAAAAGAAAACTTACCTCTCCAGAACAAAGGATGTAAGACCACAAGTTGAGGTGTTATAATAAGAACCTTGTATCTCTCTGTATGTGTGTGTGTGTGTGTGTGTGTGTGTGTAAAAGAGACAGACAGAGACAGAGAAAGGGAATGCAATGATTACTTGCATCTAGCTTATTCCATTTGTAGGGTAAAATCAAACTCTCCCTACTTTCATGATGTGGCATTGTCTCCACTGGAGAGATTCTCCAGGTGAAGAAACAGGTTTCAAAGGGTAAAGAGAATAATTTAAGGGAAAAATTAAGGTGATATCTGATTGATAGATTGAATGCTAGTGAAGTTATATTTTAAAATCTGGTACTCAAAGTCAAAGCAAAGGTAAAAACGAAAAACAAAGCAATTACCTAAGAAACCTCAGCATTCACTGAAATCACTTTGATTCAATCAATCAAGTGTTTGCTGAGTGCATTCTACTTGCATTTTGTGTGCACCTTAAGGGAAATCTGAACCAAGTTTCTGTTCATATAGATAATGACAATAAGTGGGGGTAATAGGCCAGAAATCTCACACAGTCTCAGTTTTAGAGGTATTTAAAGATCATCTAGTCCAAACCTCATTAGATGCCTATCTACAAGGGATCATCTAGCCCACTTAAAGAAGCCTTTTTCATTAAAACAAAACAAAACAAAACAAAAAATCCTCAAAATTTTAAAAAGCTATCTTTATAGGCCTCCCTATAACGTCTACCTTTTAGCACTATGGGATATTGTTTAGAGCTTTGCTTGTGATTATCCAAACTCTGGAGATTGGAATGCAAAGGTTGTGCAGGTTTCACCCAATTTATAGAAATAATCCTATGCAGATTTTTCTTATTGCTTTGAAAAATACAGAAGCCAAGACAATACCAGTGTTAAGAATTTAGATAGCGAGTATATTCAGGGATCAAAAAACAACTTTGTCCTGGTTGGCAGGGGCCAGCTAGAATAATGTTCTAATTTATTCAATTTGTCATCCTAGGAAAGATAAAGTAGTTGAGCCAAAAGTAGAAAGATCCTTTCTAAATTGTCTGGGTTTTAGGAGAAAATAAGCCAATGAGAAATCAGTCCCTTATTCTGATATAACAGCTTCCATGAAGAAAGACCAGCAAGAGGCCAGTTTTTCACTGATAGAGAAGGGAAAAAATATGAAAGTTTGGAGGCTTTCTTATGAACAGCTTTACACATAAATAATCCATATACTATATACTTTCACATTTAAAGTGTATAATTCAGTGTTTTCAGTATACTCACAGAATTATGTAATCATCACCACCATATAATTTTAAAACATTTTATCACCCCCCAAAAAAAACTCCATACCCATTAGCAGCCACCCCTGTCCTCCCACACCAATCCCCAGCCCTAAGCAACCACTAAGCCACTTCATCTCTCTATAGATTTGCCCATTCTGGACATTTGATATAATGAAATCATACAATAGATGACCTTTTAAATCTGGCTTCTTTTATTTAACAAAACGTTCTCAAGTTTCATCCATGTTTTAGCATGTATCAGCGTTCTTTTTTTATTGTCAAACAATATTCCATTGTAAGGATATACCAACTTTTCTTCATCCATTCATCAGTTAATGAACATCTGAACTGTCCCCACTTTTCTGGCTATTGTGAATACTGCTGTGATCGACAAGTGTATGCAATTTTTTGTATGGATGTCTTTATTCATTTCTTTTGGATATATACCAAAGAATGCAATTTTGGGTAATACAGTAACTCTGTATTTAAATTTTTGAGGAACTGTCAAACTGTTTCCAAAGTAGCTGCATAATTTTTCATTCTCACCAGTAGTGAATGAGTGTCCAATATCACTACATCCTCCACTACTTGTTATTGTATTTTTTTTAATATCCTAGTAGGTGTGAAGTGATACAAGTTTCATTTCCATTTCCCTAATGATTCATGATATTGAGCATTTTTTCTCTGCTTATTGATCATACATATATGTTCTTTGGTGAAATGTCAGTTCACAATACTGCCCATTTTTGATTGGATCATTTATCTTATTATTATTGAGTTGTAAGAGCTTTTGTATAGTTTGAATAAAAAACTTTTATCAGATATGGTTTACAAATCTTTTCTCCCATTATATGGGTTATCTTTTCATTTTATTGATGGCATTAGTTTCATCACAAAAGGTTTTCTTTTTTTAATTTTGTTGAAGTTTAATTTTATTTTTTGTTTTGTTGCTTATGCTTTTGGTGTCATATCTGTGAATTCATTACCTAACCCAAGGTCAGGAAGATTTACTCTTATGTTTTCCTCCAAAAGTTTTATAGTTTTAACACATACATTTAGGTCTATAACCCATTTAGAGTGTTTTTTCCTAATGTGGTGTGAGGTAGTGGTTCAAAATCACATTTTATGTGGATATCCAGTTGTCCCAGCATTATTTGTTAAAAAGTTTCCCAACTGAATTGTTTTGACACTCCCTTGTCAAAAATAAATTGACCACAAATGTAAGGGTTTATTTTTAAACTTTAAATTCTATTCCATTACTATTCTTATGCCAGTATTGTCTTCATATCTGTAGCTTTTTAGTAAGTTTTCAAAAAGACAGGTGTGAGTATTACAAATTTATCATTTTTCAAGTTTATTTTGGCTATCCTGGGCTCCTTGTATACACATATTAATTTTAGGATCATCTTATAAATTTCTTCCCAAAAGCCAGTAGAGATTTTGATAGGAATTGCACTGGACCTTTATATCAATTTAGGGAGAGTACTGCCACCTTAACAATATTGTCTTCCAATCCATGAACATAAGATGTCTTTCCATTTATTTAAGCGTCCTTCAATTGCTTTCTTTCTACAAAAGATATTTTGTAGTTTTTAGCGTACAAATCATGCACTTCTTTTGTTAAATTTATTCTTAGATATTTGATTATTTTGATGATACTGTAAAAATATTGTTTTCTTCCATTTCATTTTTGGATTGTTCATTGTTAGTGTATATTTTGTGTATGTCTTTCTTAGAATTTTCAATACATGAGATTATGTGATCTGCAGATAGAGATAATTTTACTTCCTCTCCAATCTGGATGCTTACTATTTCCTACTCTTGAATAGCTGGCCCAGATAGAAATTAAAGTACAATGATTAATAGAAGTGACAAGAACAGACATCCTGATCTTAAGCAGAAAGCATCCAGGATTTCACTATTTTAGATATTATGTAAGCTATAGGTTTTTTATATAGGCCCTGTACTAGGATGAGGAATTTCCCTTCTATTTCTAGTTTGTGGAATTTTTTTTTAAATGATGAAAGCATGTTGGATTTTGTCAAGTGGTTTTTATGCATCTATTGATATGATCATATGGTTTTTGTTCTTTATTATATTAACATAATATATTACCTTGACTGAATTTTTAGGTATTAAACAAAACTTGCTTGCCAGAATAAATCTCACCTAGTCATAGTGTATAATCATTTTTTAAATGTTATTGGATTTGTTTACTAACATTTTGTGAGAATTCTTATGTCACGATTCTGAGGGACATTGGCTTGTAGGTTTGTTTTATTTAGATGATTTTATCTGGCTTTGCTATCAGGGTGATACTGGCCTTATAGAATGAATTGGGAACTGTTGTATTCTCTATTTTCTCCAAAAATTTGTGAAGTAATCAATATTTCTTCATTAAATATTTAGTGAAATTCACAAGTTATATTGTCTGGGCCTAGGCTTTACTTTATGGGAAATTTCATTTGTTACTAATTCCATGTTTCTATAAGTTACAGGTTTTTTGGATTTTATAGTTTTTATTGAGTTAGTTTGATAAGCTGTGACTTTCTGGGAGTTTGTCCTTTTATCTAAATTGTTAAATGTATTGATATAAAGTTGTTCACAGTATTTTTTAATAATCTTTTTAATTTCATAGAGCTTAGTGATTATGTCCCCTCTATCACTCCTAATTTTCATTCAAAAGTTGGTTCTTCAAAGACATCAACAAATTTGACAAACTCATAGCTAGATGAAGGCAAAAAGAGAGAAGACCCAAATCATGAAAATTAAAGACTACTGTTTTTCACAGCTACCCTAGAGCTAGGGGGAGAGGAGGGACATGTGAGTAGGCCAAGTTAAAAATGCCACAAACCCTGTTGTTTTTCCTAAGGTTCAGTAGTTTTTCTTGAATACATTCCCTTCAGATTGTTGTAAGACTTTGGTTAATTTCCTGAATCCTGACAATATTGATTTTTGCAATTCTGTCAGTATTTTCAAGTCTTTTATGGAGAGGTAGATTTAAAGAGGTCCTCACTCTATGATTCTGAAAGTAATGCTTCTCAGCTGGACTTTTAAGTCAAAATATTATACTGTGACTTTTTCCATTCTCTTAGATTCATCTCATTATTCCAGACTATCGAATTATCTTTACATGTTGATTGCATAATATATTAACTCATCCAATCATATCCTGAATGTCCTTTTATCAATCTTTAATTAAATTGTTTGATTTACCTTAGGAAGGTTCAGACTGGCAAGATCCTGGAGGACTCCACTAGGAGAGACCTCTTAGTGACAAACTTTCAGATTTTAATTATCCATGTACTTTTCAAATGTGCTCCTTATCACATTGTCCTCATGCCTGCTGCTAAAGGATACATATCTAAGTTTACATTATGTACAATTTTAGCTGGACAACATTTCATTAATACAGGAGCTCCTGAATTTATAACCTCATATGTATATTGGAGTTTTATCTTTTACATACTTAACCTATGCATATGCAATTTATAAACCCTTGCTGCAGAGTTGGGCTTAGAGAATAGAGACTTTAAATAGAATAAACAATTCTGCTTGCTACTCCATTCAATAAGCATATGCTTTGGAGTGATTGTGAGATGGTACATATGACTCTGCTGTCCTCCCAGTTAGTCTAAGTTTCAGCATACCTCTTATAATGCAAATATCTTGCCATGCTCAGTGTGTTTCTTATTTTTTAAGATATGTATTTTTCATGCAATATGGCCCCTTAAATACAATCCAACTATTTCATCTAGTGCTCAGCGGAAGACACAGCAATACGTTTCAACACAAGAAGGAAAACTTGCTATGCTGGACTCACTGAAGGATAGTATGTAGCTCTCAAACACTGTACTCCCTTAGAATAATTATAGCTATATTCTATTTATGCCTCATGAGCCAACTTTATAACCCATTTCCACATTCTCTACCCAGATGCATCTATGCCACTGAGCAAACCTGGATTATCACAAGGAAATCTTGCCATGAACAGTGGCAATAGCCTCCATTTTTTAACTTTATTTCCCAGTTTAGCCCTTAGTGTTGGTGAGAAAATACAAGCCATATGACAGACATAGCAGGAACTATGTTTTTTGAAAACAGAGGTTATCTCTCTTTCATCAGTGTAGTGCTCTTTCCTGGAGATGCGTGAGATATTGTCCTCCTAGTTCAGTTTTACTAGGCATACCCAAATCTTTCCAGTGTTCTACCATCACGCTGCAAACTCATCGTGGTGTGCACTCAATAAAGGTTGATTATAAACTAAGCACAAGTTGAATAAAAGCTGGTCTCTCTATATACTACATCATTATTTGACAACCCAGAGGCAGATTTGTCCTTGTGCAATGACCTTGACATAAGGAGTTCAGTGATAATCATACTGTCCAATATGGCTCTCCAATTCTTGCTTAAAAGCTGCAGGTAGGGAGGTCTACAATTTCTAAAAAATAAGTTATGAAGAGTTGCACTGTCAGGAAAGTTATGCATGGAAATGAAATATATTTATTGAGTAAGATAATTCCCTTTTATATTTTTATAGCTTTATTGATTGAGAGTATTTGGTACCTTGAAAAAAAAAACCCAGAAAATTGAAGTTTTTTTTTTTTTCTTTCTCTATTGGGTTGTGTTTTTAGGCTATGCTATTCAGACAGCCTAGCTCAGAATTACCTAGAAAACAGACTAAAATGAAGATTCACTAGCCTAACACCCCTCCACTAGTTTTAAGATGTCCTCAGATGATTCTGATACAAAATACAGTGTGAAAAGGTAGCTGCAGGTAATTCTAATGTAAACTACATTTTGAAAATCACTGCTCTAGGCATTGTGGACATCTCAAGAAAGTAAAGCTGAGTTGTTGAGTAAGGCAGGGAGAAAGATTCTCCCACACCCCACTGTATCTTGCCGTGCTTTACTTTGTTAACAATAGAGGTTTATTTTTCTACTTTAAAAAAACAAACTGTATTTTTGCCATTTCATATTTGGACCAGTTTCAGTACCCTTATTAGTGGCCAAGCAATACTATTTCATCACCCTGTAGTGAGGCTCAGAGAGCCTGCTCAGTGGGAAGTGCTACACCTTTGCATAAGAATCCTGACACCTGGTCTCCTGGTTGTGGTTAAGAATAGTTTCACTTGAACTTGGTTCAGGAGAGGACTGTGTGCTGGCTGCAGGGCCACTTATTGATTTCAAAAATGTGTGGCTTGCTTCCCAAAAGAGGTTGGCTGCCACTGTGTTTATGAGTCCCTTTATTTTAACATGAAGAGGAACTAAAGGGGGAATTGTTTTGAAGGATTTTGTTCTCCTAGCCCTTTTATCTTCATCAGCTCTTTAGATAATCAGTGCAACCCTATCACCATTGGAGGGAAATGTTCATTCCACTACAGACTTGTCCAGGTGTGAGAAGTTAACTTTCTCCATTGGAGGGTTACTGATGGGTCATCAGATGCTTTAGGTGAAACATGTTTATGGCTTTTAGGTCAGTTTTCTCAATTCTGTACACTGCTGTTCAGCCTGCAAATGTCTCTTTGAAGTGCAGAATGGATACATGTTATAGTATAGGCAATGAGGCGATTTCTTTATTAGAAATTTAGTCCATCTGTTGTGCTAGAGTTTAGAGGAACAAAAATGCATCACAGAATTCTAGGACACAAAGGTATATTGGGAAATTAGTCTACCAGCTATCTCAGGTGCCCCTGAAGCAACTTCTACTGATAATTGTCAACATGCATGTATTTCTTCTCTTTTTCCCTCTCCATATCTCTCAATCCTGTTTTTGTCCTCAGCCCATTCTTTTCCAATTTCTTTCTGCCTTGCCTGACTGAGGTCTGCCATTGGTAGCCAATAAAATCCAACATAACTTATAACCTAATCTAGTTCACTTTTCTGCATAGAGAACCACACAAAGCCTTTTATGAATACATTTAGGTGGAGAAAGAACTACTCAGGCTATTAGGACGGAGAAACTCGGTTTTAAATTCTGCTTACACAAGTAGCAATGTGACCTTAAACAATGGTTCTCAACCTGCCACAACCTCATTTTTTTCATGTGTAAAATAGGATTCAGGATTTCTGAATCACAGCATTAAAGGTACCACCATTCATGGCAAGCAGTCAGTAAAAGCTGCCCTTAAAACTGATTAATTCCTGGGAGAATTAATTACTTAGCTCTCCACATGAGATCATTCTTTATAAAACCGAGAGTAAAATGGTAGTTATAAAATGTCTTATGTGTTTGTAAGGATTAAATACAATATCACAGGCATAGTGTCATATCTGACATTTATTATATGTTCATTGAATGCATTTTATGCAGATTAACAGAAAAAATATTACTGGCAATAAGATCATTCATTCTGAATTATCCAAGATAGACTATTTGAAATTAGGACTGTAACCATATCTCTTGAAAAAAAATTACATAAAGTACAACATTTTGTGTACTAGCTCTATTTCTTGGAAGTAGACTAAAATATCATTTACTGGATCCCTAGGCCTGACTTTAGATAAGGACTTGTGATCACCTTAGTTCCTGAGAATCATGTAAAATGGTGGAATAATTTGCCTAGGGCTTGCTTGCCTTCCACAGCAGTATTCAAGCCCCAGAGGCAGAAAAATGGTATAAACAATAGTGACCTGGAGGTTAGCCTGAAGGAAGAGATCTGATATCAGTCCACTCTGATGTCTGGATACACCTCCAGAGCCCCATCCTGAAAGCTGATATCTAAACGCCTCTAAATGAGCCTTCTCCACTGGTATTTAACAGCAGAGTTGCTGGGAAGGCAAAAACATTTTTGATTAATGAAGATATTTTGTTAAGTATAATTAAATGCCTGGCACTCGACAAGAAACATTTAAAGCTCTGCAATGTCATTTGATAGCCAGATTGTTGATTTAAAGAAAATCAGAGCAATTTGGAGCTGGATTGAATACACTGCCACTCCTTTCTTTCTCCCCCTTTAATTCTCTATCTTACTGACTACCATATTGGATATATAGAGCAAAGATGGCAAATTTATCAACTGACCTCTATGAGGCTCCAATGAGAAGCAGTTAATATCTGTATGGGAACATGGGCCAAAGAAGAAGCATATGATACTATGTGAGCCTGAGGAAGGCTCCATGTATCAGGGACCATTGGGATGAAAGCAAAAGATGACAATATGTTTTGAAGTTTCTTAATTTAATAAAATCTAAACATCACCTATTAAAGTTCTTTTAAATTAGAGACTTTTCATATACATTTCTTTTGCTTTATAGCATCAGTGTTTACATCTAAAACGGTATCTTATTAGGCAAGGATGAGACCATATATCATTAAGCTCTTATGAGGTCAAATAAAATAACCTACCTGAATCACAAGAATTTTATATTGTTATGAAAATCCAGATACCTGTAACCAATAATTCTATATATTCAGCTGAATAAAAAACAAAGTGAAAAGGTAAAACCAAACTTAATTGTGAAGTAAATATACTCATTTAAGAAAATAGAAATGAAAGTTGATAAATAAAATGAATGCCTTGGACATACAGTACATACTTTATTTTTTTTTCCTCAAGTTAAAGAAAGTTAGGAGGGCAAAGGAGCAAAGATTACATTGTTTTTTATCCATTAGTTTGCAGGAAGAAAAAGGCCCCTGTTTTTATTTGACCTTATATTGATTTAGTTCTTCACACAGAAGTTCAAAACCTCTCCTCCCTCCTTTTTTTTTTCCCGAAAGAAAATTTTTTTTGGGCAATCTTGTTTTCTCAGCAAAGGTTTCTTTCAAAGGAAAAAAAAAATCCCTCATGATCACAAAGGATGATAGAGGATGGCTTGTCCTTTTTCTTTAGAGAAAAAATAAAATAATCTATTTGAAAAATAATTGGGAAGTTCAGCCAAAAGTTAAATTTGTCCTGAACAGAAGATAAAATATCAAGAGCTAGTACAGAAAAGAATGATATTATACCGAAGGAGAACATGGAATCTAGGAATTCTCAGTAGGCCTATATTTTTCTCATAAATGCTTTTGACTTATAGTGACTACATCAGCCATATATCTAGGATGTGTGCAAAAAATTCTGGATCCAACCATACTTCCTGAAGCATCATATCTATACTTCGATATCAGATTGATACCTGAATGATACTTCAAAAGGTAGTTATATTTGGCAACAATAAATCATATGTGAATGAGGGAGATGGAAATCAGATTTCCAATTCAACTGAAATGATTGTGCTCTCCATTCTGTATCTCCATTACAGAAAAGCATAAACCTGGTACTATCTTTACAAACAAACAAATAAAACAAAACAAAAACCTAGTGATCGCAACCCATCAGGCTGACAGGTCACTGATATATATAATCACAGTACTACCTCCAAACCAGCTATGAGCTCACTTAACTTGAGTGGTTATTGTAGGTGTTTCTGCTTCTTATGTGGTTCTTCATAATTCCTTGTGGTTACCGCCCCTGTTAAATTTCTAGAGATACAACAGAAAGGACCCAAATACAGTTCGTGGGCATTTATTCATTCAAAAAGTATCACTGGCCACCTGCTAAGTAACAAGCACTATGCTAGCTGGATATAAGGGAAAAAAAAGGAAGGAAAGAAGAAAGGGAGAGAGAGAAAGAGGAAAGGAAGTAGAAAAGAAGAAAGGAAGAGAGAAGGACCGGGAGAAAGGAAGAGAAGCAAAAGTAAGACTCACATAAAAGCTTGCAGGTTAATGGGGGTGATAAATGACAATAGAAAAGATAATACATTCAAATTAGCAAATGTGATAAATGCTAAAAATGAGGTATATCATGTGATAAAAGCATATAATAGGGGAATGTGAATTAAGTAAGAAATTTCAGGAGACTTCCCTTTTGTGACAACTGAGTAAAAACAAAACATCAAAAGTGAAAGGCAGAAAAGAGTGTTTCTGGGATTTGTTTCTATTCTGTACACCAGTCTGCATTCCTATCCTTGCAAACTGAGATGAACCAGGAAAGAACGATAATGATGACCTTTACCCACCCTGTTCTGAATCCTCTTTTCAGAGCCAGAGGCAACCTTAAACTGCCTGAATTGACATCCTTTCCTCTGTGTCACTCCCAGTCTTTCCCAAGGTCTAGAAAGACACCTTCCAAAGGGAATTTACTCCTGATTCAAAATGTACCCATCTAACCCATCATCATGCGATGATTTGGGGATGAACGTGAAAAATAAATAAAGGCAGAAGGCTTTCATTGTCCATGTATCCTGCCCATCAAAAGGTGATAACCCTTGATGTGTGAAATAGGTCTTCCTTTCAAGTTTCGAGTTTAGTTCTCGCTCTGTTTTTCTCTCCTTCCATTACTATGATATAACATCACCAAACTCAATACTACTTTTCTTGAGTGTCTAGTCCTACCATACCACTGTCGTATATTTAGTTCACAGCAGCACAGATGTAAAATATAAAAATAATTAAGTCAACAAGTGTATTTTCTGAGCTCAGTTCTCTAGGTAATCAAGGCATAAAATCATGTTTCTCCTGAAATATTTAATATTTGCTTTGTTATGTCCAAAGACATTTGGCTTCTTTTTCCCTCTGAGTATTTATGTAATATAACACAGGTTGGATTATTTTGGTCAGTAAAAAATGTTATGCCAGTGTTACTTTTAAGAGCTTCATTTTGTTTTGTTATTAATTTTTAAAAAAGACTTTTCAGTTGCAGAAACAAAGGTCACATGAAGTGAGCTATACTTTTTTTCCAAAAGATCATAATTTTATACTTTTGAGTCTTGGAAATGTACATCTGAAAACAAGATTGAGAATGGGACTTCAATAGTCATTTTCTTACATAGCCAAAGATATAATTAATGAATGCCTACATTCTAAAATTTACCTAGTTTATTTAAGGAATTTTTTTCATCAAGATCTAGCCATTCTTAGTTTAGTATTCTGCCACTCAATTCCCTATTTAGGCCCATCAAAGACTCAATTCTTCATTTCCCTCATTCAGTATGCATTAGACGTTCTTGTTTATGTTCCATTTATAATGTGCCTTGCTTTGACTATTCAAAGGCACATAATTTAGATGTTTCTTATACTTTTGTTAATAAATTGCTTTCTATTTTCTGTGGCTTCCCTATTTGTATTTTATTTCCTTACATAGATTTTTAACCAACTAAATGTTCTCCTTTCTTGCCTTTTTTGCCCTTTTTTAATATTCAGAATCCTCTGCCATTTGGAAGTCTATCATTATATGAAAATTGTTACTTGAAACATAGATTGATTTATGACAGCAAATATGAAAATAATATAACTATAAAAAAGCAGGCATAGATTTAAGCAACTGATGGAATCTTTACACATTGGGCTATCATATAGCAGTTAAACTGATAATTGCAAAGAGTTTATAAAAACAGTATGGATGCTTATGCTATCATGATAAGTAGAAAAGACAAGCTATGTGATTTGAAATATTATATTATTATGGACTTGTAGAAACAAATTAAAAAAACACCCTGTATAGAAGAAGTATGGGAAGTTAGTAAGAGAAAGAAACAGTGATTAATTCTGGCGAGTGGGACTGTGTAGATGATTTTTTAATGTTTTTCTGTATTTTCCAACTTTAGACAATAAAAACATTTTAATGAAAGCTAATATTTTTTACTGCCATGCCATTTTTACTTCCCCTTGAAGGTACGTTGGACCAAGTGAATTGCATTTAATAGATAGGATACAACAAACAAGAAGGGAAAATGTCACCTTCAAGATTAAGTTAGAAAAACTAGGGCTTCTGACTTGCTCATGCTCTCTCTCTGACTCCCTCTTCTTTCTCAGTCTGATGAAGCTAGCTTCCATGTTGAGAGCTGCACTATGGAAGGGTTTATATGGCAAGAAACTGAGAGTGGCCTCCTACTGATAGCCAGATAGGGAACAAGACAATCAGCTGAACATATTTTAAGGAACTGAACCCTGACAACAATCACATAAGTGAAGTTGTAAGCAGATCCTCCCCTAGTGTAGGTTTCAGGTAAGACCCCAGTCCTTTCAGGCACCTGATCTCATCCTCATGAGAGATTAATATAGAGGACCCAGAAAATCCACACCTGATCTCCCGATTCACCAAAACCATAAATATTTATAGTGTTAATGTGTTAAGTTTTGTGGTAATTGATGTAGCAATACGTAGCTAATACAGATATGTTTTGACACTTTTAAACATTTTAGACTTTGTCTTACCCAAATATTCACTAAATAACACTTGTGATTAAGGGATGACCCAATAATAAAAATAGGGTGGTAGAAATCTGTAGCATTGAATAAATTAAACCAAGTTTGTTTAATCTTTTGAGACAAATGGTTGTTGTCTAATATTTGGCTGTAACTTAAATCACCAAGACAAGGACTATCCTAGAGCGACTGTGAATATAAGAATTGCAATGGATGAGACTGAGAAAATAATACCATACAGAAGAGAAAAGGAGAAATTCATGACTTGTGTGTAGTCTTTGGAGAAGGAAATCTCTCTCTCTACTCTTAACTTGCACATACAGGGTACAAGTTTACTCAAAAATGATAAGTAAAAACCAGACTTGAACAGGAATCCCCAAAGCTTTCATTTTAGATGGGCCTCTGAGAAAGCAGGGATAATAACCAATTTGATTACATATCACAACCCAATACACTATAATCCCTAAGATAATTTTTGTTCAATATGTTAATGGCCTTTATAGTAGAATCCTATACAATAGTAAAAACCAATAAATTAGAGCTCTTATGAGTCAATATAGCTGAATCTCACAAATATTTAATTTAAAAAGCATTAAATAAGAAAGTATAAAGAATGCAAAATTTATACAAAAATTTAAATACTGTACATTACTATGTGTATAATACTATACAGTGTTTAGCAAGATAAGGGTATAATAAATATTTGAGAAAACACATGGAAATAATGCCCCCCAAATACAGAATAATGGTTATTACCTTTACAGTTGTTAGAACTGGCAGTCACACTTTCAACCAAGTGATCAAACAGTATCACGAATAGTAGCAAAATGTAACATTGCAGACATCCTGACATGATACAACATGAAGCACCAGCATCACTTATGACTTTGGAGCAAAAATATTTAGCCTGATTCACATCCAACATTTACACCTAACTTCCAGTTTAAAGAAAATACAGAGGATAGAGGACCATATTAAACATCACTGGAGGAAACAATAAGGTCCAGAATTGGGGTACTCTAAATAACAACTGGCTTGATGTTTCCAAAATATCATTATCATGAAATAGAAAAAGATAAGAGAAGTATTCTAGAATTGAAGATTTAAAGACTTAAAATAAATTTAATTTTTAATTTAAAGACTTCTTGTACATTGTTTTTTTAAAGCAGTTATATAAGACATTTATGCATGCAGAGAGATACAAGATCTCTTTATGTCTGAAAATTTTTATAATAAAAAGGAGAGAAATGATGAATTATTCATTTAGTAAATGTTATTGAGATAACTGATTATCTATTTGGAAAAAAAATGTAGATTCTCACTTCACAACAAACATTTAGAAGAAAGTATGGAAGAATGTATTCATGCTCTTAGGGTAGGGGAGATTTTCTTAAACCTCTGGCAAAAGGCAAACACAGAGGAAAAGAAGTACAAACTGACTATATTAAAATGAAAAACTCTGGTATATTAAAAGACTCTCTTACCCAGAAAGCAGAGCGTGAGACAGAAGTTTATGTGTAAGTAGTTTATCAGGGTGTATGATCTCAGGGGGCAGGAGTGAGGGACAAGGAAGCCAAAGCAGGAAAGGTGAAAGAGCCAAGATAAGGATGTACTATTAATTTGCCAACCTCTGCTGGTTGCTTTATCTCACAGGACCATCTGATTAGCCATATGAAACACTTCTCAGAACTCCCTGCTTAGGGGAGTTAGAGAATGGATTGACCCACTAGCCTCCATACTGATGGTCAAAGTTTTGCCTCAAGGAGTATTTACTCTTTCACACTTCCATGATGTACCTGCATGAAACCTGAATGGGTTCTTGTAGTGTCTCATGGCCACTGCAGCAGTAGAGGTGCCAGAAGGCTAGGACAGAGGATAGGAGCTGGAGGTACACAATTCAGGCCTGAGGTAAAGTGTTGTCAGATTATATCTTCATAAAACTGGTCAGATCTGGCACAATAATGGTATCTGCAGCAGTGGCAAGAATAAGAATAAGACAGACCAAGAGGAACTGAAGATGTGCAGAGTTGTCTGATACAGTCTACCCCTTGCACCCGAACACAAAATATGGGATAGTGATTATAACAAGAGAAAGAAGTATGGGAAATGAATTCAGTAGGAAGGTATATAGGAATCTTCGACTATATATGTAATCTTTTTATCTTTAAAATCATGTATGAAGCAAATAAAATGTTCAAATTTGAAAAAGTTGGGTAGTACATAGGTGGGTGTTCATTATGCTATTTTCAATACTATTCTCTCTGACATTCAATGTAAAGTATTTCAATATAAAAATTTAAAAAACAAGTCTACAATGTTTGAAAAGGTAAATAACTTGCTATAAATTCATGGCTCAAGATAACCTTATTCTTATCTTTAGGGTTTATTATGATAGTCTTTACTAACCCTCAACCTTAATTTGGAGAGATAATTATTGGGTTGATAGTCTTTATACAACTTAATATCACTGGGCATTTAAAACACTTGTGGTTTTTCACAGTTGATAGAGTGAAAATTTAAGTTTAAGGTGTCAGTTTTTGTGACTGCCTTCTTTCTCTATCCACTTTACATAATCCATTCTCTCTTTTCTTTCATATGTCTGTTCCCTACAGATCTCTTACGATTATATGTAAAAGAGCAAGCCTACAAAGTTTTATTTCCTTAATCTACTTCTTATTCTTTGTAGCAAAATAGAATATATATTTGTTTACTTGGGGTTTCCCATAATTAGAATGTAAGTTCTATGATAGCAGATTGTTGTGTTAACCACTGTATGGCTAACATCTAGGAGAGTGCCTGGCATATTTTAAATACTAAGTGAACACTTCATCAGTGAAGGAATGAAGAATAAACAAATGATTCTTTAAAGTCATTTTACACAGATGTCAGATTTATTAAAGTCCTTTGTTGTTCATCACATGAAAGAAAGTGGAGACTGAAAGAGCAAAAAACAGGACTCATGTCTCTGTGTATGGATATAAACACACACATGCAAATCCATGTTTGTCTGTGTGTATTTGTATTTATATAAAGTGTGTGTATACACACATGTAATACATATACACACATTTTTTTTTCAATCAAGAGGACATGGACTTCCTGTTCTAAAGAAAAGAAAAAAGTCCTTAACAATATATATTTACATCATACTGCTTTGTCACTTGAAATGTAAACTATCCGACTTTCTAGAAAGGCAGGAACTTTTCAAAGCTTACCTGAGTAATATGTACCTTATTATAAACTAAAATAGAACCTATTTGAACAACTAGACTTTTCTGACCATGGGTTCCAAATTATTTAATGAACATATTAATAGTAGTTCTTATAATAACTTATAGAGAAACATTTCTGTACTTAAAAAATCTGACTATTTTATAGGCACTTCATTCTATTTTATTTATTTTATATTATTTAATTTGTATTATTATATAAATAAATACCTGACAGCCTTCTTGTTTAAACAAAGTAGGATGGTGGATAAAGGAAGACCCTGATCTCACCTTCTGCCACAAACACACCAAATCCACAGTTACATATGGAGTAATTCTCACTGAAGAAGAACTGAAAACTAGCTGAACAGCTTTCTCCACAACAAGGAATAAGAGCTACATATAGACAGATAGGACAGGAAGAGATGCAGTCTCGCCAAAAACCCCGCCCCCAGCATGGCAACAAACAATAGGGAGGGATTTCATGTGCCTGGAGCCTCTGCCAGAGGAACAAGGGATTTATGACCCACATCAAGCACCCCAGCCCTTGGGACCTGCACCTGGGCATAAGGGATGAGGGTCACCATAATGCCCTATATATTGGAAGTTCAAGATTCTGCCACGTAATTCTGTCCCTCAAAAATAGCCAGCCCTAGTGGATATGCTTTCCAGATGACAGCCTGGGGAAAAGGAGGCCTAATGGATTCAAATTTAATTCTGATTAAATTTTTATAAAAATGTCCTTGTCTATCTTGCATCTGACTCTTCCATATTAAAGGTCTAGATGTGAATAGGACATAATTGTAAAAAAAAAATACAAAGGTAAAGTATGGTTACTGGAATCGAACACACTGATATGGTGAAGATAGAGGGAGAGGAGCACCTTACATCTTTACATCTTATGGGGGAGGGAGGGTATGAATTTTTGTTTTTCAGAACCAAATGAAAATGTCCTTGTGTGGCTCTCCCAGACTCTTGCTCTCAGCTTAAATTTAATTGACTAATGAGTCTTTTATCGCCTACTAGCTAAATCCAACCATTAATTAATCACTATCCCCCTTAACCTTATTGAGAAGTCTATCAGAAACAACAGGAGATGGCTCCAGCCCCAGTGCCTCTCATGCACAATCTCAGATGTTCTCCCTTCTCAGTCGTTCTGTTGGGTAGATGGCTGCCAGCTTGCTGATGATAGTCATGTAGCACAGGTTTAACTGACTGCCCTCAGGCAGACCCTCCAAAAACAAATTCAATTACTAAATTGAATCTGACATATTAAGGTTTAGCAGCTGACCAGGAGGCTACATTGGAGGCCCTATAAACCTGTGCCCTCTGATTGATGTACGCACCACTGGTGGGGCCCTGCCCATTATAAACAATGCTTTCTTTCCGTGGGCATCATGTGCACCCCCTCTGCTTCTTGTGTGGAAATCAGGCATTAAATTGCCTCTTTGCAGAAAATACGGTGACTGGTACCTTAGTTAAGGATGGCTATAAGAGGCCTTCAAATATTAAGGAAGCAGAGCATTGGCCCAGGGAGGCATGAAAATCAGTTTCAACTCACTGGCCAGGGTTGTTATAGAAAATAGAATTGTTCTAGGTTTCATCTTTATGAATCAAGGTGGATTCTGTACAATCATATTCTTTTGTAACCGTATTAATACTTTGGGGAAAATGGAAAGCTCAAAACAAAATACTTAAGGATAATTCCACCTGGCTTTCTGTTAAGGACTGAATGTTTGTGTCTCCCCTGCTCCTCAGATTCAAATATTAAAGTCCTAGCCCAATGTGCTGGTATTTGGCAATAGGACCTTTACAGAAATAATTAACATTAAATAAGATCATAAGGGTGAGGGTGTGATCTGATAGGATTAGTGTCCTTATAAGAAAAGACACCAGAGAGCTTGTGTTCCCCTCTACTGAGGCACACATAGAAGGACTGTTTGAGAAATCACCAAGAGGGTGGCTATCTGTAAGCCAGAAAGAGAGCTCTCACCAGAAACCAAATTGGCTGGAACCTTGATCTTGGACTTCTAGCCTCCAGACTATGAATAAATTGATTTCTATTATTTAAGTCATCCAGTCTGTGGTATTTTGTTATGGTAGTTCAAGCAGACTAAGGACTAAGACACTTCCTAAGGTACACCTTGGGTGGGTTATGGTATTTGTTCAACTGGTTAGATTCAGTAATTTGAGATTGGGGAAGGCACATAGTTGAAGTCAATACACTGTATGTTGATTTCATCCTTATGCTTGGAGCCCTATTGATAGTAACATTAATTGAATGCTGTATGAGACATATTGACCCTAGCCTTGTTGGTCAGATTAATCAGAGCAGAGGCATACTCATGGAAAATTCTGGCAGATGCCAAAATGGTGTAGAAATGAGAGATGGATATTGTTGTGAGACAACTAATCAGCTCCTTAATTTTGGAAAATTAAGGTGCTTCAAATATTTTACTACTACAACAATGCTGCAGTGAATATCCTTACCTGTTTATCTTTGTACATACGCATTGAGTGCTTCTTCAGGAAAGAGATTCCTTGTACTTGAAATGTTATTTTAGATATATTCATTTATATGCCAAAAAGCTGTAATCATTTACACGTCTGTCAATACATTGTGAGACTACAACGTTGCCTATAGCTGAAAAATACTACGTTGTTTTAATTTTAATTTCCTGACTACAGGTGAGAATGATTACTTTGTCATGTTCATTCACTGCATTTCTTCTATAAATATTCCTTTCATGTGCATGACAAATTTTCTATCGGGTAGTTTTTTATTGAATTATAAAAACTCTTTATATAAATGAATTTTAGTTCCCTTTGTTATACATTATGAAAATATATATTCCAATTACATAACTTGTTATGAAGCTATGCTAATGGCGTTTAAAGTCATAGAGATTTGAAAAAATTGTAGTTAAATTAGTCAATCTTTTCCATTATGACTTACAGATTTTCTTTCTTATTAGAAATGCCTTTGCTGCCGTACATTTATTCTCCTATATACATCCTAATTTCTTCTAGTAATTCTCAATTTTTCTTGTTTATTGAAACTAATCATTTACTGCAATAGAGCACAGCCACGTGTCTTCCATAAATATCTACCATGTGAGAATTTAACTTTGCAATTATTATGCACTCAAAATTTTATCATTTCTAGTCTGTTAAATGCCATCTGTTACTTCTTTTTTAGTTAACTGTCCATGTTCATAGAAAGGTAAAAATATAATATTCTTTATGAATTTATACAGCAAACTTTCATCAGGACAGTGGAAATTATGTTTTCTCTTTCATAGAGATATTCCAAAATTGACTTTGAATTTACTTTGCAACTATTTTTAGATGAGCATAATATAGCCCACAGAGGTGAAGATCCTTGCCCAAGGTCACAGTCCCAATTATCATACATATGTGTGTATATGCTTGTGTTTTCTCACTGAGCCACACTGACACTTTATTGAGGCCAGAAAAGGAAAATGTTTATAGAGAAATATGTGTGAAAGTTACAGAAGAAAGATTTTAATCAAAATTATGTATTTAATCTCTCCACTTCCGTTACCCAGCTGGAATCTGAGTTCTTCCTCATTCTACTGTTTTGGATGAGAACAGCTGCTTGTGATGACACAGGCAGTCTTCTCCAGCCTTCTGCTTCAGGCAGCAGTTTATGCCTTTTGCTTTGAAATTAGCTGGAACCATTTAAAGCATTTTCCTGTTTCCTCTAGGCACATGCAATACCAGGATAAGGATTCCAGCATCTGTCTTCTCAAGATTATGCGAAGTTTTTTTTTTTTTTACAGCATTTCTTGATTATTTGAGGGCCAGCAAATGAAGAAGGTGAGAAGGAAAGTTTGTAGCTAGATTAGATCAAGACAGAAAAACAGATGGAAAGTGGTCAATGTTTAGAGGGTAGAGGAGAAAAGGAGCCCTTGGGGATAAACAGGGATACTGCACATCAAAAGTGGTTCCATATTGAGAAAGGAGATACCAGGTCCCTAAAGGATTTAACTTGGTGGGTAATAGACACTGTGAAGAGAATATTCCTGCGCTGGGTATGCTCTGGATTTTCTTGCTGCACTAATGTCTCTCAGAAGGGTTCGTTTCTGCCCACTCAGCCATTATAGACCTCCATTCTAATGGAATCTTCTCCTGTTCTTCTCTTCTCCTGTTCTCCTGGTCAGCCTGCCTTTCTTCCCACCTGGCCCCAGTCAGAAGAACCTATTAATACTCTCCTTTGCTAAGGTTCTTATAATGCAGACGTTTCCTCAGAGAGAATTTGCCTGGAGACGGGCAAAGAAAATAAGGAGAGCATGGACATAATAATATAAAGAAGATTTTAGGGATGCCAGAGAAGAAAAGTACCAGCCTACCCACAGAATATAGAAAGGAATTCCATCTGGAGAATAAAAGAATAAAAAGCCTTTCAAAACACATGTGCATGTGTACACAAATGTGCACACAGAAGAAAAAAGGTTGCCAAGTTAGTGATGGGAAGTAAAAAATTATACCTTGGTGTAGCAGAAATCTATATGCAATCATTTACCCCTGTATAAGATACGCCTACTGTTAAAATTAATAATGCAAATCCCCCTTACCAATAATGTGATAAAGCATCCACATAGTGTAGGCCTGAGCCACGTGATGAAGTAGGTGATGCCATTTGTACTTTCTTATTTCACCTCATTAGCCTCAAATTCTAGCAGTGTTCTGTCTTCTAGAGCCTGGCTCTCATCTGGACACCAGCTCTTCCCTATTATAATGCTATGGTATTATACCCTACCCCAGGCATTGACATTTTACAAACTCCTGCTCAGCATTAAAAAGCCAAATTCCCTATGAAGCCTTCCTTAACTTCCTCTCTTCACAGGCAGGCTGGTTATTTCCTGGTTCTCAGCTCTCTTACAAGTTCTGAGTCTTCATTGTTGTACTAACAACACTGTGCTGTAATTGTCACCGTCTTTGTTTCTTCCACTAGATTGTGCACTCTTTGGTGGTAGAAGCCCTAGATTTTTTTAGTAACCCCAGATATATACCTGTACTTGAAAAAGAATAGAAACTCAATGTTTAAAGGAATCATTATCAATTTTTATTATTATTACATATAGTTTTTCTCTCTCTTCAGTGTTCTCCCCTAGAGATGTTATAGCCTAAGAATTCTGATCTTGTTTAATGTGTGAGTTGGTGTAGTATGGCCTGAAAAATTGGACATCTACTTCTGTGTAGATTTTATTTCTGATAATGGGCACGTCATCATTTTATCTGAGAACATCTAAGCTTTCTTTCTCTTTCCATTATACTCTACTCTTTTCTTTAATGTCTCATTTCCTGAATCACTAGGTATATTACACCAACTACCTGATTGTTAAATGTGTTTTTGCTATGATAAATGATAACACTACTTTTCCATTTGATTGTATATTTATATCTTACATTATAGTCCAAGGATTTGAGAATGAATACCTGTTGTAGAAAGACTTACTGGAACAATATTTTAGCTGTGTTGAGTTCTGTCATGTAAATTTCATGAGAAACATCTAATGTGTCATTATATTTTTACTACACTGAAGAAAATGAAAATATGAGTTTACTGTTCTGATTAAGGGGTAAGTGAACTGATTTTTATTCTGGAAGGGTGAAAAGATACTTTTTAGAAATTGCTATGATTACCAACTCTTTCTATATATAGCACTGGCTTTGGTGAAGTACAGAAAGTCCTGGTGTGTGTATATATATATATATATACACACATACCATTATCCACCTTGCTTATAATGTTTCAATTTCATATAATCCTTGGTAGAACCCTGGGTGATTAGGCAACCAAGGATGGTCCTGAGCTACCTTATGAAGTAGGTGATGCCATTTGCACTTTCCTATAACCACTGTGGGTGTTTACTACTTTCATACTCTAGAAGTGTTCTGTGACCCATTATTCCAGGGTCTGGCTTTTAACTGGAAACCAGCTAACCCCCATTATGGTGCCAGGGGATGATGTCCTAACAAGCGTTTCTCACAGTAAGCTCTGCTGATGCCTTGCATTAGAATTATTTCTAAGTCTTTTGTTAAAATGCTACTCCCTGGGTCTAACTCAAGAACTGAATCTGAAAATATGGAGATGTGGTACAGACTCTGCTTATTTAATAGGCTCCTCAGGTAATTCTGATTCAAAATAGAGTTTGCAAACTACTACTCTATAATATTTTCTTTCTTCACATAATTAACAGCAAAAGGAATCAACAACCCCTAGTGATCGATTTACAGATGCCATGGCCCAAAATGGGAGAACAATCTCTTTGGAAAGTAGCTGACCCATTCTATCACCTCACAAATCTATCTAATCATGTAAAATTATTTCATGCTTATGATAATCAAGGTACTGTGTTAGGCACACAATGTATATTTGCTTACAATGTTAAAATGCATACCCTCTTACCCCTATTAAAGCTAAAAAGATAAATATGCGCCTATATGCAGATAGAAGAGTTTTACTGTAATGATCTAATTGTGGACATGAGAAATGACTGGTCTCAATATACAGCTGCTTTCAGGATAAGTGGTTTAAGATCTACTTTTGCAAAGATCATCATTTTTGGTAGGCATTTCCCAATACTTGACTGGCTTATTGATAATGATGCTATACAGCAGACAGCTTTCTTCACTTAACTGGGATTATGTTTCACAAGTAGCCAGTCTTAGAGAGGTTATCAGACAGTGATATTACTTAAGTTTTATGAGTTTTTAAAATGAGTTTTGGTTTGTAGATAAGTAAGATATTTCATTAAACTCTGTTTACAAAATAATCCAAGTTAAAAACAATAACAAAATTTGGGGACCTTGACTGCTTATTCATTTATGAGATGAAGCAAACCTTAACTATTTGAGGGAGAAATCTTATTCCTTTCTGCAGGTACTCCAGTGGCTCACTTTTGTTAAAAAAAAAAAAAATCAGTGAACTCTTCAGATAAGCGTCCTCAATTTTATTAAGCGAGCTTAGGCTCTACCCTAGTTTAGTTGATTATTAAAGCATATCTGCCTATATCAGAAAAGCAATATAGATTAGCTTCATTCCCAGACTTGTCGGAGAGTATTACCCAAAAGCTTCTATCATGAAATACATGTCAAAACTTAGATGAGAGACTATCTCTGGAAGATTGCCTTAAAGAACTAAAGGCAATCTGTTTCTCTAGATAATCTTCAATTTGACTTTGGTTCAAGCTAGACCTGGATGATTTTGCTCGCTCCATTACCCACCTCATCTAGTCCCAAACATAGGCAAAATTTCTTTTATGGAACTAGGTTTAGGCATAATGGCATAATACCAGTGTTGTACATTGAAAGATATTATACAATGGCCTGGTGATAATGGTTATTTTATTTAAAGTTGTTGAGGACATTATTCACTACATTATACACTATAATACACATGAGGAATCACATACAGTTAATTTTTCTCTCTGGTTGTGTTTCTGAAAATAATTTTAATTCTTTTGAACAAAATTTTAATTGTGTGGGCTACAGCTCATGTAACAAGTTATGTTCTTTTTTTCTTATACTTCACAGCATGCAGTTTTGGTATTAATCTCACCTCTGGAATAATTTTACTTTACTAACCTTTCTAATTCCTTCAATGTGATTTCCTCATTTATTTAAGGAAAGTCTTCTTGCACTGTTCATAGTGGTGTATACTCTTAAATATATACTGTAAAAGGGCTGCATATAAACATAGTAATCATAAAACTGATCTGAGAGAAAAGCAAGCTTTTTTTTAAAAGTTTTTTCTTTCTTTTTCTTTTTTTTTTTTTCAATAGAGGTACTAGGAATTGAACCCAGGACCTCATGCATGCTAAACATGTGCCCTACCACTGAGCTATATCCACCCCCATGCAAGATTTTTAATGGTTCTTAAATATCTTGGTATAGAGAAGAAGGCTAAGACCAGTCTACCGTAATATCAGCTTTCCAGGCATCAAAATAGAACAAATGTGGAAAAATTATTATTTATTTTCTAGATCCTTCTTGAATCCTCAAGTGTATGCCAAAGACTATTGCATGACCATACTTAGATAAGGAGACTTGTAGACTTGGAATTAATCTTAACTGAGAATTTTTTTGTTTGCTATTCCTCCTGATAAGATTAGTTGAGCAGGCCACCTCTGTGGGATCATTGTGATTGTTGTGTACAAAGTTGAATGGTTCCGTTTTCCAACATTCATGAATGCATATTTTGGACATACTTGAAACTTAGCCTAACTAAGTGCAATTTGTTATCCAAGTCTAGTCAATAATATTGTTGCATGCTTCCTTTTAACTTTCAAGCGGAAAAGTGTTTTCTCCTAAGCCCCCTTTTTTATTGTAGAGCTGCTTATTGAACTTTCTGGTATAAGACAGACAGACCACTGGCCAGTCATGATCACTAAAGGGAAAATGATTCCCAAGAGTGATGTGACATGAAGACATAGAGCATAAACGTTATAAGGACGAACTTAGTACTGAAACTCTCTCTACAAATCTGCTGTGTCTCAATATGAGAGCAGGTCTATTACAGATGCAGGTGGCCTAATGCCTTATAAATTAATATTGGTCCTTTTTCAGTACATATTCTTGGAAAGAGGTTAACCCATTACTGATCATCAGAGCATTTTTCCTCTGTTAACATGGAGAAAATGCTTTCAATTCGTCTTCAAAATATTGCATCTCTTCAATACTTCTTTAGAATATTGCACCTCCCAATGTGAAATTTGGCAGTTACCTAGTAATAGCTAGAGTGTACAACTGAGACTAAAAAAGGAATAAGAAATGTGCTTATTTGTGTGTGTGTGTGTGTGTGTGTGTGTGTGTGGTGCCAGGGATGGGAGCATTCTTTTTGATTCTATTTGATTTTATGTTAAAAAAATCGCCTATCCAAAGACACATGTCGAATATGAAACCATAGAAATAAATGAGTTCATTTAGAGCAAGAATATTTATTAAAAAGAGCAAAAAGAACACAACTGAGCCGTTTCAATCTGCTTGCCTCTCTGCTAGCCCCCTCAATATGATACACACCTTTTAATGAGAAATAGACATTTGTTGCTTTTGTCACAGATCAAATATCTAAGGCAGAATAAAACCAATTTCTCTGTTACCATAAAGATGTAGGGATGTCAATATCACCTGTGACTCATCCAAGATGAACAGGCTGCCTTCAGCTGCTATTATTAAGGTATACTGCCTACCCAGATACACTCCTCAGGATAGTAGGATCCTGGGCGCAGTTAGTCAGGTCTACCTTATTCAAGTACTTATTTTTCACCAAAGCTAAAACAGCCTTTTTAACTGAGAATTTCATATAAATTACAACAAGGAGGACTGTTTCGTGATAATAGCAGAGGACGCACTATTGAATAAACTATGCATGATTTATTAGTCATTAATATATTTTATTATTAACGCAGGTGGCAATAAAATAAGATATAGCTACAGTGTAAATCTAATATAAATGTCAATTCCTCCTCACTAGGGAATTGAATAGTTTGGTATGACTAAGGAAACAATTTTTGTTCTACCCATGCCTAAGATTTTCTCCCTCGTTTGTCCATTTTGTGTGATCTGTTGTGTGATCTGTGTTTGAATACTGATTCATATCTTACAGGTTTCCATACACCAATCCATGTTAGATAAATCAATCTCTTTGTTTGTAAATTGTATAAAGTCTTAACATTAAAACAAGAAGTCATTACCAGTTGCCTTTGCATAATTCCTATCATTTATACTACTGCACAAATCTGTACCAATGTTAAGACAGTGAAATGTATTTTCTCAAAATACTCTCTTAAAAATATCCTGCTGTAGCTATTCGCTAACATATGAAAGGTTGTATATTGCAGGGGTCAGGGTTTTCAGAGACCATGGTTAAAGTTAAACAGAGCACATGTAAATTAATTCTCCAAAACTATGAACTATTATTAATAATAATTATTTCAGTATAAAAGTCCAACTCTACTTACTGTTATGACTTATGATGTTTCTTAATCTCTCTTAGCCCTGAATTCCCATAATGATATCTACTTGATACAGTACATTAATAGGACACATTGGCATAAAGAGCTGAAATGACATATCTGATATAGTACTTTATCTGAAACATTGTTGGTAGATTTCATCTTTGATCTACTTCCCATGCCACATAATTAAACATCCCTTTAGCTATGGTTTTATCATGCAATTGTTTAATACCAACTTAATATATGATCTACATGAGCATAGTGGGAAAGACCTAGGTGTTAAGTGGACTATAAGATTAAGGTGAGTTTCTAAGACAATAAGTGGGTTGTTAGGCAGAGCAGATGTCAGTTTATAAGCAAAATGGAGGCAAAACTACTTTTGAAGGCTAGACAGTGATGTCCATCCAGTCTCTACTATGGAAAAAGTGAACAATAGCTGGAAGTCCTGCCAAGATCCCATATGTTGATTTGATTTAGTGCTTTCTGTCATGTGTGCTCTAGAATTTTCCCAGAGGAAAAGGATGAAACTGGAAAGCATACAAATTATACTGACCTTTAGATAGGCCTCACAAAAAGTTCAAAAGATAGAGGAGGGGAGACTGGTTCAGGCTGCACTCTGCCTGTTATTAAATGGCCAGTAATTTTGTAAATTTCTCTCTTACTCTAATAATCATTAGATATTTCAGTGCCCACTATGTACTTAATATTGCACTAAAGAAGACTGGGGAAGCTTCTGACCTCAAAGAATTTATAATTGACTTGGGATGATTAAATGTATACCACTGAAACAACAATGAGAAATATAAAACAACATATATATTGAGCATCATATTTTGTAATACAGAACACAGGCAAGGAAGGGTTCAGAGCGGCCAGAACTTGGTAACCAATGGGGTGGCAAATGAAGAGTTAGTTATATAGGAAGTAGGGCCTGAGTTAATGGATAGAATTTTGTAAGCAAAGGGAAAAGGGAAATGTCCTTCATTTTATTTATGTATTTAAGAACCACTTCAATAACACACAGTATGTGCCAGACACTATAACAAGCAACTCACTTAAAAAAACTTACCATTTCCCTTTTATAGTTGAGGAAACTGAGGTACAGAGAAGTTCTAGGTGGTTGGTTGAATGTACACAGAGACATGAAAATGAAAATATATATTCCTTCTAATAATATGAATATAAGCCTGACTAGATGCATCATGTATGCACTAGTGGGAAATAAATTTGTATGGGAACATGGTAGTAAGTACCTAACAGTCAAGCAGAGAGGTTCATGTTGGCCAGTTGGAATCAATGACAGTTTTTCAGCGGGGGAGTAACATGATAAAGAGTAGGATGAATAGTAGGAAACACTGTCTAATAGGGCCAGTTGTTAAGGTGGGGAAAGATTAGTCAGAGAAGCTAGCTGAAAGACTTAGTAATCTATGCATGAGATAACAGGACCCTGGATTAAGAGTGTTAGTGGAAAAAGACTGGTGTCAGGAAAAAAAAAAAAGAGAAAATCATAACCTCAGTGTGGAAAATGAAAAAGAGGAAGAGTCAGGTAACAGTCCTGAGTCTCAATAACTAAGAAGATGTTAGTGGTACCTCTATCAAAGACGGGGATGTCCGAAGGCATTTTATTGTTCTAATAAGTAGCCTGCTGGTAAGATGGAGCCGTATGTAATTTTTTCCCGTGTGCCTGCCTCTCAAGTTTTGCTTCCTGAGTAGGCTTTTTGGAGCTGCAGCTTTCCCAGCTTTATTGCACTGGCACTGGGGACTTGAAGCCAGAGATAAAAGGAGCATCCTGTAACTGCAGAGTTGGGAATTCTCAAAGCTGAAATCATGGCTTTAGGAGCACATGGTGTGGCTATACACTGCACCATACTACTGGGATGCTTTGAGCACATTCTTAATGGGCAATATTAGGAGCAAATTGCCAATTAAAGCTATGCACTTAGGCAATGTAGATTTAACTTCCACACCTTTCTGTTTGGATTTTTGCCACATTTCACTGTTTTCTTCAGTCTGTGAATTGGCCCATGCTTCCCTTTTGGAATTGTTTCCCCCCACTGTGGGTGGCACAGCCAACTTAGCCATTTGTTCCCATAAGGAAAGAGGCTTTGATAAATAGCATCACCTATGTGGTTTCATTTCTAGACTTTTCAAAAGTGAGGTTAGTTCATTTATACAATGGGCTTTTAAAATGTGTTTCATACCTAATATACACTGGGGAATGCATGGCTTGGAACAAAGGCTCTGAAAACTGCCTCTCCATTCTACAGACCACTTAGTAAGAGAAATTTTCCCACAGGCAAGTTTGTCCTCTGATCTTCTGCACCTGTAAACTTCTTCCCCACATCATCTATAATGCTTGATGTAATGTATGCCTAACTATCACGTGGGACTATTTATTTGCATTCTATGTAAGATAGATGATCTCTGTGTCAGCTGCTGATTGCAAAAGAACATTAAACAAATTAATTCATAATAAACAAACCAATAGATATGTGATAGATAGATAGATAGATAGGTAGATAGATAGATAGACAGACAGATGATAGAGATCTACAAGAACGAAATATTTGTCTTATGTAGCTAGGCTACTCACATAAATGTAATAGCAAGTACTAATGTGAGGCCTCTGCCAGCACTAGCTTGGGTTTGGAATTATTTGTTTAAAATTGGTGATAGTTATTTCACTGAATTTTCTCAAGAGCTGCTAAAAGAGACATAAGTGAGATGTAAGGCTTATATTTAAAAGTATCCCTTCCTATATTCTTAAGGCAGGTGTACTTTAAATCAAAATAACTTCTCACTATTTTACTCTCTTTTAAGGCTACTTAATGAAATAAGATGGGCTATTTCACTTTGATGTTTTCCTTTTTGATTTCAGAATCCACTTGGTTTGATGCAATTACGTTTTGGTTTCTCTACAGTGACCCACACGGATTTGTTGAGATTTAAGAATAAAATATCATGAAAAGATTTTTATTCACTTATACAACCAATTCCTTACTTGCCTGCAGTTCAAAATCCCCTTTCAAGCTAATGGGTGTAGATACCAAAGACAAAAAAAAAAAGAATGGAGCTCAGTAAAATTGGTAAATCCCTCCTTTGACAATAAAATTCTATGTAATAAGTCACGTTTGATATGTTGTTGAAACTGAGAAAGTTCCTTGCCCACTGTTGAGATAAGTGAGAGGAAAAAGTTATTGTCCTGAGGGCTATCAGCCAGGGTCTCTTAATCTTCTGTTTTGGGTGATCTGTAGTTGAGACAGATTTTTTTTTTTTCTTAGAACTTATTCACATTCTGCCTTCTGTGTAGCTCTCTCACTTATAAGACTGGTCTACTCTCATTAAAAATTTTCTCTTGTACCAAGGGGAAGAGTGAAGTCTTTGTTTAAGAAGCATAAAGTGGGAAGGATGTGACATTTAGATCCCTCATCAGTAAAGGGATGAAAACTAAGCCTATTGCCAACAAATGCATTTGGAATGCATTTCTCCTCAAGTGATATTTATCAAGTGTCCATATATACATGGCGCCATGCTAAGTACTATACAATACAAATTAAATAGATGTGGTCCCTGCTATCTGCCAGTTTACATCTTCCTTTGATTCAAATGCTGTAGCAGAGTGCTTAAAAGGGCCAAATCAGATCATGAAGGTTATATCTCTCTCCCTAAAGGATAGGTTATTGAGGTTTCTCTTTATATGCTGGGCTGGGTGGGAGATGCAGAAGTGGCAAGGGCACTCTCTATGCCTTTTTTCTGCTAATTATTTGCAAAGGTGTCTAAGCATCTGAGGCTTTAACAAGAAATTCCATAAATTGTTTCTGGTTAGTATTAGTAGCTAAGAGAAGAAAGCATTCATCTTTCTGGAGGCCTAGAGCTGATTGCTTGAAAGAATAACTTCCCCCTGTGCATTTTACTCTAGAATTTTTGGAACATATTTCTTCACCCTTATTAAAAAACCAAGTGAAAACTATCAATACGTTCTCTGCCCATCACAACTATGGACTTATGAGTCTTACAGACAGTTTCTTAAGTTACTTTGAGTGGCTGTGACATACATATAGTGTGATGGGGAAAGCTCAGAATAAAAGTTAGAAGGCCTAGATTTTAGTCCTGCTCAGACACTAAATAGCTGGTTAAGTAGGGCAAGTAGTTTCACATCTGAGCTTTAGTATCATCTCAAAATTAAGAAAATTGAATGAAATACTTTTCCGTTTTAATATTCCATGGAACTACATGTGAACTGATCAATATGTGAAAGTTGTGCAGTCATCTAAGAGACTCTAAAAGGAGAAAGGATGTCTATGCCTTTATTCTATGTTATTGTTTCCATAATTTATTCTGAAAATATAGATGAGAACCACTGTTGAAGTCAAATATCGCAGAAATCGACTAGTGATCTGATTAAGATTGAAACAGGTAGTCTAGAAACCCGAGAGGAAAGGCTTTTTGCTTAAGAATAATAATCAAAGATATAACTGACTAGAAAGGGTCTAATTTTACATTCTACACAAGTAACAATTTCAAATGTAAAATTTGGGGATAGGTATCTGTCTAAATTCAGCAGAAGTACATTTTATTTTGCTTTCAGGAAAAGGAGGAAGGACACATCTGACTTCATCTTCCCCTTCCTTTTGGATATCATGGTCAATGGCAGATGGAAAGAGCCCAGCTGGAAGATTTCCACTAAATCTTGAAGGAAAGCAGCAATATTAAAGATAAGGGTATACGGAGTAGCCTATTTCCAGAACACAGTAATATTCTGTCTTCCTTTTCCCTTTAGCAGAGTAAATATTTCTGAATCCCATGTGTGAAGAAAAATTACAATCCAGGGATGAAATCTTTAGTAAAATCCATTTTTCTCTTTGAAAACTTTAGCTTTCCCAGCATATGTCTCTGCAACTTTTTCTGTTTATTTTTCCATCCATATAAAAATATAGTCAAAGGATGTGAGAACTGGGAAGGACCTTAGCAATCACGCAGTCCAATCTTATTTTCCAGATGAGGAAGTACTATCAACAGAAGTGAATTACTCAGGTTCCTACCGTTGTCATTGGCAGAGATAGAGTGAGATTCTAGTGTGAACTCCAAAAAATGGAGGAAGGAGAAGGAGATAGAATGGCAAGTAAGAAAATAAAAGGGAGGAATCAGAAGAAAACATAAAATGTCCACATCTTCATCTAAGATAGAGTTCAGCAAACCACATACACAGATCAAAATCAGTCTGTTGCCTGTTTTTGTATAACCCTTATTCTAAGAATTACTTTTACATTTTAATGGTTTGTTTAAAAAAAAAAAAGAATGTGGGACAGAGACCATACATGGTCTATAAAACCTAAAATATTTGCTATCTGCCCCTTTATAGAAAATATCTGCTGATCCCAGATTAAAACACTAGAGAGACCACACACATGGTATAGCTAAGCAAAACCCAAATGACCTTGAGAAAAATCCCACAGTGACTGAATTCATACAGAAACAGTTTGCTTCATCCATTTTCCATTCCAATCTACTATAGCCAATACTCTGACCACAGAGACCAAAAGAAGAGATACTTTTTCAGAAACCACCGGGATCTTATTCTCAGTGAGTATATAATATTTAGAATAGGTCTAAGAGTCAGAAAAGAAATTATGGATTCTTTGTTCTCCCTTCCTCCTGTAGTTTTCAGTTTCACATTCTGAAGACTTGCCAGATTCCACTGTGTTTGTTTTACCCTTCTCCATCTCTGAGGAAAGAAGTATTATGTTGAACCATATGAATATGCCAATATTCAACCAGGTTTTTTGACCTTTTTTTGTTTGTTTTGTTTTGGTTTTTGTGGGGGGAGATAATTAGGTTTATTTATTTATTTATCTATCTTTTAATGGAGGTACTAGGAATGGAATCCAGGACCTTGTGCATGCTAAACACGCACTCTATCACTGAGCTATACCCTACCCCCTCAACCAGTTTTGACTTACAAAATGACAATGTCTCACGGTTCAAATGAATGTTTTGCTTTCTGGTCACCTTTACTTCATAGACTTTTGCCTCTCGTCATTTTGACATATTTTGCCTAATATTGTTAGTTATTCTTTTATCTGTGCTTATCCAGCGTCCCACTTGTACAGAGTTTCTTTATACAATGAAGACTTAGTTCTTAAGTTTACAGACGACTCTTTGCAAGCTCTTAGTTGACAGCTGACTGAAGCTACTCTGAATACTTCATTTAAAGTGCACTGACCTAGGTGTTACTATCAACAGGCAGATACAGTGGCATCAATTCAGTTCACTAGTGAATAAATGGCTTCTATGGCCAGTTTGGGAACATCTAGGACCATATCAATGCATCTGTAAAAGTGCATAACTTGTTTTTGAAGAATTTAACCAATTATTACCAGGTGGAATTATAGAAGGACTGTTTGGATATTTTAGCACCTAAGTTTCACCATCCATGGCATGTAAACGGCATGTCCTGAACTATCAACCATCCTCATTCTCATTTTTTCTTGTTCAAAGTGGTACTCAGCCAAACTTGCAGAAATGAAGCTTGCTGTTAATAAATGTACTCAATTACAATTGGGAGATGCTCTTTCTTGCTCATGTATTAGGCAACATGATACAGCAATACAGAGACAAAGAGGTCAGCAAGCGTAGATTTCATCTCACACAAAGAACTTAGTGAATATAGTTATTGATTATGCCAGTGTGTTTAAACAGAAGTGAAGAAATGGAATTTAAAAAGCTGTATAGTATATAGGAAGGCTGTTTCCATTTACTGTGATGGTTTAGAGCATGCAATTTGGAATCAGATCAAACTGGACTTGAATCCCTGCTCCTCCTCTTACTAGTTATATATACCTTGGGCATATTATTTGATTTTTATTTCTCTGTATAAAAGGGAGATATCATCTATCTTATAGAGTTCTGGTGAATATTAAAGTAATATGTGTAAAATAAACATTCAATAATAGCTTTGTTATTAATATTAGTAGAAACAGTAAGAATGATAAGTTAACATGGATGATAGTAATATTGATAATTCCCAAGTTTACTAAGATCTGAAATGCTACAGAAAAAGAAACTAGATGAAGTCACTAAAATGTTAGAGAAAAACAACTCAAGAAAATGAAGTCAAAGAAGATATGTTGCCTAAAGTGCATGAGAACTATAGAGCAAATTCAGTGATTGACATAAGCTGAAAGGGGAATTAAATTCTTACACATTTACTTTATTAATTTGCTCATTCACTCACTCTTTTAATATATGTTTTTTGAGTACCTGCAATGTTTAAGAGTCTGTACTAATATGGGGAGAAGAACATAATATTTCAGAGAAAATCTGTACACTTAAGAATGTTGTAATCCAGAGGTTTGTAGACTTTATAAAATCTTACATAGAATCTTGATTGAAAATAGAAAAAAGAGGAGTTTCTCTGGTTATATATGGAAGTGAAGAGACATAAAACCATATACACTTGTGTTCCTCTTGCCAACACCCATCCCAGAGTCCCCGTTGACAACTCCATTAACCATAAATTTTATGAAATATGGTTTGAAAACCACTGATCTAGTCTGTTATAAAGACAATTTTCATAAATTCCCAGTTTTAGGGTTCCTTTTTCAGTCCAGAACTCTGGTAGCCCCTCTAGGTGCATATGTTATAGTAGAAGCATAATAGAGTAGGCTATTTTCCACTCCTGTAAACATAATTACATTACCTACCTGTTCTTCTAGCTAAGGCTAGTGAAAGACAAGGCAGAAGAGTAGCAAATTTTGAATAGAAAGGGAATGCCATCAGGCCAATTTGAAAAATGTGGTAATGTCCAGGAGGACAGGCCCAGAGGGCTCCAATATAGGGAATCTAGATGGCTAGGAGCAGAATGGATGTGCTAGGCAGGAAATAAGTGCAAATAGAGGAGGAAAAAATTTTGGAAGTCCCTCAAAATAATTTGCCACCACATACCTTTTTTTCTAACAACTTCATGATGAAAAGAAATTCATTGCATGATACCAAGGACCCTAAATTGGTTTGTTGAAACTGTGTGTTTGGTTCATGTCATAGAACAAAAATATATCTGAACAGCACTTAAAAAAAAAAAACAAAAAAAACAGAAGGTGTAAGAAAAGCATTCTTAGATTTGATTAGGACAAGAGACAAGGGAAATCTCAACATCTCAATACACAGGGAGGAAAAGCTGGTAGCAGGTTATCCTAAGGGGTTTTCAAACTTTAAAAAGCCCTAATTTTGAGCAGTTAATTCTTGGAAGCAATTTCTGTAATAGATAATATAGCATCTAGTATACGTGTAATGGGTACATTAGACATAAATAATACATATATGACTCTGAAGTCTGCTAGACACAATACTCTGAGATGTCAAAATAATCAGAAGGGGGTACATCAAATCAAATAGTATAAAGCGAGATCTGGTGCTTTCTCCCCTCTATTCCCAGAGTGCTTTCCCAGCACAACTTAGCTACAAACTAATACAGTGAGCACTCCTTGCCTCTCAGCCTTTCTAAATACTCTGTCTGAAACACAATTTCTCCTCTCACTCCTCTTACTAAGTCTTGCACCGCCCTCAATACTAGGTTAGATTTCACATTCAAACACCAGTAGTGACAACAGCAGCAGCAGAAACAACAACAACAACAACAACGTCCTTCTTTGGTTGCCGCCAGCACCCCTCTGTTGCTCCAAGTCCACGCTGGCTGCATTTCTACGTGCTCTCCTTTATTGTCTCATAGCTCTGCCCTGTAGTATTACAATTGCCTGTTGTTATCCCTTACTAGACTCTAAGTTCATTGAGGATAAAAGCATATCTGTTTTGATTATCACTATATTCCCCAGCACACAGAAAGGGACAGCCACATAGTAAATGGAATAAATGGAATGAACAAAACGTTGAAAGACGAATGAACAAATAGTTCCACCTATCAGTGACTGCTTTGTGTGTGATATGATTTGAAGGATGCTAGAACACATCTTTTCCCTAAAATAATTTCCTCACCTACTTTTCTGAGGATCTGACTTTCCACTATCTATAATTCAAATTTCTTTGGAATGTAATGACCGTTTGTTATTTCAATAGCTAATTTATTACCATGCAAACTTATCTGGGTAAGATTAATATGTTAACACTCTGTTTCCACCGTAAGAGAAAATATGACTTCTGAGCAATGACACATACAAGATAAAGTACTAGGATAGCATTGTCCAGTAGAACTTTTTGTACTGATAGCAATGTTACTAGTGCAACTGAGAAACTGATTTTTGAATTTTATTAAAATTTAATACTTTTTAATTTAAATTAAAATTTAATACTATTTTAATTTGTTAAATACAGTGGCTACTATATTGTGCAGTACAATTCTAGGGAGGATAAGGGAGGAAAAGAGTAAATGAAATGTAACATGGAGGCCTTCAAAGACCACCCTGTAAGGCTCACAAGTCCAGTTCTGGTTCACGGACAACTTGAATTGGATCACACCTGATAACAACAAAGCCAGAAAGGAACTACAACACATGTAGCCAACATTGTGAATGGAGAATACTATTATTTCAACATCCCCATATTCAAGAAGCCTATAAGATTGGTCAAATCCAGAAAGAATCACTACATTTTCTCAAAGACTGAAGTCCCACCACAGTGTGTGCAAATATAAATGTTCATGTCATTTGACTTAAGTTAATTAAAATTAGAATCTTAAATTTATTAGAGCATTTTTTCTTTTAAATTTAACTCATCTTTCTACTTGTCCTTGTTTTTAGCATTTTTAATATTGTTGAATCATAGCATGCTGACATTTTCCATAATGCTTAATGGCACATGATGACTTTGCAACCAGAAACACAGACCATTTAGGAGGCATTTAATGAATGGAACAGTCACCGGAATCAATAAATGCACTGGTTCATTTCTAAGTTTAAGATAAATCTTTCATGTGTGCAAATGACTTATCTAATAACTTTACTTTTTACTATTGGCGCAGAAACTTGAGATAAGTATGCAAATTGTGATGTTCTTTGACTTTCTGTAATTTGGCATCATTACATGTGCTTAATGTCCATAATTTATGACTGTGTAAATGCTCATAAAATATTTCATCTTTGCTGGCTGCCAAATGTATGGCTGAAAAATGTAAACTTATAAAAGTTAAAGGTGGTAATGAATTCAAATAGAATGAACCAAAACAAAGGCCATTCCTACAATGATACATTTTAAGGGTTAGTTTTAGCATTTATATGGCTGCTTCTGATATATAATCTTTTTACATAAATATCAGAGTAATTTGCCTGTTCTATCTGGATAATTATTACAGATTTGTCCACCCAAAGCTGAAATACCAAATGATTTAGTGACTTCAGTCAAATAACCAGTCAGTTAAGTGGAGAAAGAAAACATCATTAAACCAATAGTTTGACTCTAATGACTGGGTGACTGAATTGACCAGTTAATTGAGTCAGAGATGTTGCTCCAGAAGCCTGAGATAGAGTAGACTTAGTATCTCTCATTCCTTCTGATAAAAAGAACAAAATTGAAATGAAACCATTTTTATTTGTGATTTTATATATATGATATATTCATATCAATTGCATTAAAATCTCACTTGAAGCTGAAGCCACGTCAAGAGTGTATGAAAATGAATGTAGTTCTATGAAGTTAAAGCTGTGGCTGCTCATATGCCGATAAAGGATTTTAGGTTTAAGATTTTTTTATCACATTCTTTTGCCAGATCAATCAACATGGCCTATCTTCTTAGTGCAAGATCAGCTGAAAACCCGGAAATATTTGCTTTTTTTTTTTTTCGGCCATGCTAACATGTTGAGGACCTGAGCCGCTCAGTTTATAAAATATTGTGTTTAGAAACCTTTTCAGTTCCCTCTTGTCTCTGAAGCCACGTAGATGCAGACTAAATTCAAATAGGCTGAGATAAAGAAGTAAAATGAGCGTCCACTTAAGCCTAAATCTAAATCTACTTTCAAAAATCAAAGTGATTCTCTGGAGAATCAGTTATTTGCCAGGTTCAATTCACCATTATCCATATCCATGACCCTGCAAGCAGAGTAAAACTCTTATTTACAGGTTACATTACATTATCAGATATCTCCTAGTAATGCAAGAACATGATGCACTGACCATGGACACTACAGATACTGTATAAGCCAGCTACATTGGGGACAGAGACTGTGGTGCACTCATCAGCCTACTTAGACTCAGTTTATGGCAAGGTCAGTTATTTGAGGAAACATAACCTAGTGGCTAGAAAATTACATAAATTCCAATCTAGCCTCAAATCTCACTGTCCACTCAATAGCTAAAGAATTTTGGACAAGTTACTTAATTTCATTTATTTAAAAAAGGAAAAAAAGAAAAGAAGGTATATCTCATTTTTTTAAAAAAAATACACTTAGATACATGCCATTTACACATGAAATACATATTTTTGGATTTCTGGGTGGGCAAAGCAACACTGAGACTTGTCAGGGAACTCTCCTAGCAGGATGACTTCTCCTCAGGTTTTAGTGCCTCCTCTCAATGTGTAATGCAAATATGCCCCCAAGGATGTACTCAAATATTTAAAAGTTGAGGTAACTTACTGTATAGATGTCCTTCCACCTTCACTTCATCAATAGCAAGGTAGCCTTGATGTCCCAAAATTATTTCTTCAAAAATCACCTGGAAAAAAAAAAAAAGAGGGGATTGAAGAAATCATGAAATGACAATGTCACAGGACTGTAGGGAAGAGTAAATGAAGTGGATATAAATAGCCTATCACAGTGCTTAATACATTATAAGGTTTCCATGAGTAATTCCTTTGTGCATCCCACCATATTACTTTTCTGAGCATGATTTTCAGATTTATAATGGCATAACTTGGTAACTCTGAACTTATATCTCAGCAATTCTATTTTTTTAAAGGATAATAATAACACCAATATAAATATAATTCATGCCATGTCAGCCAGTCATTCATCAGTCCGGTAAAAGCTCATTACCAGTCAAGGTCCAGAATTTTGTGACTTATAAGTCTGATCTCTGAAATTCTGCTTTTCTATATTATGACCTTCTTATATTCTACTTCCTTATATTTGCTAAAACAATACTTTACCATCACCATGGCTAAATTCCATTTAAATCCTTCCTATTTTCTCAGATATCACTCCACTTCTGGTTTCATTTGCTTCCCTAGTTATTCTAGAAGTCATGGTCAAACATTTGAAAATTTTACATAGCACCTTAGAATTCTTAGCCTCCTTGGCTTTCTGCATATTTGCTGCATACAATCCTAAACTCTGATATGACTTAATAAGAAAAAAATAAACAACCCAATCCAAAAATGGGCAGAAGACCTAAACAAGCAATTCTCCAAGGAAGAAATATAAATGATCAATAGGCATATGAAAAAATGCTCAATATCACTAATTATCAGAGAAATGCAAATCAAAACTACAATGAGGTATCACCTCACACCAGTCAGAATGGCCGTCATTCAAAAATCCACAAATGACAAATGCTAGAGAGGCTGTGGAGAAAAGGGAACCCTCCTACACTGCTGGTGGGAATGCAGTTTGGTGCAGCCACTATGGAAAACAGTATGGAGATTCCTCAAAAGACTAGGAATAGACTTACCATATGACCCAGGAATCCAGCTCCTGGGCATATATCCAGAAGGAACTCTACTTCAAAATGACACCTGCACCCCAATGTTCATAGCAGCACTATTTACAATAGCCAAGACATGGAAACAGCCTAAATGTCCATCAACAGAGGACTGGATAAAGAAGCTGTGGTATATTTATACAATGGAACACTATTCAGCCATAAAAAATGACTACATAATGCCATTTGCAGCAACATGAATGCTCCTGGAGAAATTCATTCTAAGTGAAGTAAGCCAGAAAGACAGAGAAAAATACCATATGAGATCACTCATATGCGGAATCTAAAAAAAAAAAACATAAATACAAAACAGAAACCGACTCATAGACATAGAATACAAACTTGTGGTTGCCAAGGGGGAGGAGGGTGGGAAGGGACAGACTAGGAGTTTGAAATTTGTAGATACTGACAGGCATATGTAGAATAGATAAACAAGATTATACTGTATAGCATGGGGAAATATATACAAGATCTTGTGGTAGCTCACAGCAAAAAAAAAAAAAGTGACAATGAATAGATGTATGTTCACGTATAACAGAAAAATTGTGCTCTGCACTGGAATTTGACACAACATTGTAAGATGACTATAACTCAATAAAAAATGTTTAAAAAAAAAACTCTGAAAAATTCCCAATGTCTGTTTTCCCCACACAGGCTGCTTGCTGAGCATTGCTGAAGAAAAAAGAAACTATACTGATTAGGTTTGCCTTCATTTGGTCCTTGGCTGTTGCTCAGCAATTCTTTCATTTATCTTTTCTTGATGCCCTTCTGTAATCTCTACAACAGTTATTCTAAATCATTTCCACTCTCTTTAAGCCTTCAGCCACAATTCTACCTCCTCACTCCGTAAATAACTTAGTTTCTTACTTTACTGAGAAAAAAAAATGCCTTGCATGAACTGCCTTCTTTTCTCCTCGTCCATCTCAAAGCTCCTCCGGATTTTCCTTCATTACCTTTTCCTCGTATCTTGTCTGTGAAGAAAACCATGTACCTCCTCCTCCCCAAGATTAACCCCTCTGTCCTCTCCTGTTCTATTTTGGAACCATTATTTCATCAATTAGCTCCTTCTCTCTTACATCTTTAGTACTTCCCTATGCCCACTAATATACTCTGACCTAGGAAAAGCCAAAAGGAAGACAAACAAAAATAATGAAGCTAACAAAGACTTTTCCTATGAACTGCCATTCACTAAAGATTATGGCATATATCCAGCCTTCCTTTCATGACCAGCCATCTCAAAAATATAATCTAGTTATTTCTCCTATTTAGCACCATCTTCTTTTCAACCCATTTACAGTCAAGCTCCTTCTCCTCCACCGTCTATTGAAACTGGGTGTTGAACATTACTGATGACTTCGTAACTGCAACATTTCAGTCCTTTCTTGTCCCTTACTCTGCTTTACCTCTCTATAACATTTAATATAGTACATTACACTAACCCCTCTTTACTGAAATTATCTTCTCTCTAGACTCGCACAATTCCTCAGCCTTCTGAATTCTCCTACTGTTTTGGCCATTTGTCTCTGTCTCTTCCATCGACTCTTTTTTTTTTTTCCCCTGGTTCCTGTACTGTAGGTTTTTCTAAGATTCTGTCTTTTCTTCTCTTCAATTCTCTTTCAGCAATCTCCACTATAATGATTTCATCCACATGTATATTTCAAATATCATCTCTATTCAAATGATTTTTTAAAAATCTATACCTTCAATACAGCTTCCTTCTTTTGGTCTCAGATTCACAGTTCCAAATGTTGAATGAGCACTTAAATGTTTTCATTTAGATAAATGTTAATACATAAACTTCAAAATATCCAAAATTTGGCTTATTATTGGTATCTTCAGACTTTTTGCATTTACTTATTTACATTTCCAAATCCCCTAGGTTGATAAATCCAGAAGTAATCCTTAAAATTCTCACTTTCCCTTAAGCCATACTACTCCATCAGAATTTCTTATTAATTCTACTTCTGAAGTCTCTCTTCCTCATCCTCTCTTCTCCTCTCTTATTTTCATTCTCACTACTACTATTTATGTTCAACTTTCTGATCCCTCCTACCTATATTATTCCAATACCTCACCCCGAGTGTGTCCCCACACCAATCTGTTCAGAGTTACAAAAGTAAAACTTCAGCCATTTTGCTCAATAGCATAAAATATCTTATGTGGCTTGTCCTTACCAAAAAACTGAAGTCCAACTTCCTCAGCATAGTATGGAAGTTCTTTTAGTCTGATCCTATCCTATATTTTCTAATTTTATCCGAGACTACCTCCCTTCACATACCCTAAGCTATAGCTAAACTAGACTATTTGCCATTTCGTGAATCAAAGATCACTTTTCTGCCTATGTTCTTTTCTCCTTTGGGAAGGCCCTTTGCACACGTTTGTTTTTTGAAATCTTAAACATTTTTCAAGGTTCACATAAAGTTCTCTTTCTCCATATAGTCTTCCCTGTTTCTGCTTGGCAAAAAAGAATTGCTACTTTGCTTGGGCCCCCAGAATTCTCCTTTTATTCCTCATATTACATGAGCTCCATATTGCCTAAATAACAGTTATCTATATTTGTGAGTGATCTTGATACTCAATTGTTAATTCCATGAATACAGGAGTTTAGGCTTATTTATGCCCATCCCTCCATAACACCTAACACAGTACTGTATACTTAGTAGCAGCTCCAAAAAATTTGTAAAATGAATGTCTAATTCCGAATGTACTGAATATTTACATTTAGAGCTGTTCTCTGCAGAGCTTCAAACACTTTGTGGGCATTATCTGATATCATGAAAATATTATTGAGAGCAAATCAAAGGAGAGTTGCCATTATCTCTGTGAAAGACCAAAGTGGCAAAGCAATTTATTAGAGTTGGTAGCAGAGCTGCAAATCCAAAGTGCCTGACTACTAGACAAGTGCTCTATCCCCTCAACCATGCTTGCTCTCAAATTAAATTAATTCAGATTAATTTAGAAGTAAATTTCCATCTCCTTTGTTTACCCAACAGTTAGCTTTAATAGCCACATTTCCCTGGGTGGATTGTTGCTTAGAAGTCCACATCGCCTCACTTCTTCCTCTACCCTCTGCCTACTGGCAGTTCGCACTCCTCCCTGTCACTTGTGTGGAAATGCACTCTGGTTGATTTCCTTTCTCCTGGCTGTTTTAGTTTTGATGCTCCAGCAATCATTGGGCTTGTTCAGTTTCTTTTCTTTCTGTGGTCATTCCTTGAGTGAGCTGAATTTACCTGCACTAAATTTTACATGTCATGGGTGGCCTCACATATTGGAGGGCAGAAAATGGCTGCTGAAGGGAGGAGAAGGGAGGATAATGACTCTATTTTCTGCAGAAAGAGATGAGATCATTTTTTAAAGATGTCATTTCCTTTTAGATACAGAAGGTTGTTAGACTCCCCTTTATGTCCTTTTATCATCCAAGGTCATGGAAAGAGTAGGAAGAAGTTACTTCCTGGGATGATAGTGAAACCGGAGCTGTCGGGCATCATTTAGGCATAAAGATCATCAAGTACTTTGCTAACCACTAGTGTAACCAAGATGTCCGTGGGCTGGATCATGATAAACATTCCAGTATGGCAGCACAATATATCAGCTTTAGATCTAGCGGTAAAAAATAGGAATTGGAGAGAGACAGCCATTATTTGACATGCCTAGTCTTGAGCACACTGTGCCAGTGTGTCTATTAGTAATGGGCAGATAGATTTGTGTGTGTGTCTGTGTGTACGCGTTTTAGACATAATTCCCGACAGTGGAATCCTCTGTATATGGTGACCCAGGCAGTACTTCCACAATTCTAAGAACCAGTTGAAAAGAATATTTAAAGCATTTTTTTATTTTGTTTGCCTGCTACCAAGTAGCTGATTGACTGTTATGGTTTTTATCTCGATTTGATTGTTCTGAGAATACATTTGAAATGCTATTAAGTCTTGTGAATTTGGAGTTGTCAGGATTCCATGTTTTCCTACAAAGAAGGTAAATCCACCCAACCTACTTGCACTTCTAATTTATGATTGAACTTTGGAGGGCTTACAGGAAGCTTCCACCCTCTGGAGGACTAACTCACAACTAATTTTCACTGTTGTGTGTGACAATTATACATGTAAAATAATTCATCATCTATTTTAACCAAAATATAATTACGCATTCAATCTATAATGCCTCCACTTCTGCCTGAATCCAGTAAACTCTGTTATATAAATAATAATCAGTAACAACCTGACACTGACACATAAAAAATATGCTTTAGGTGATGATGAACATTAAAATGCATGAATTATTTCAACAAAAGAATATGGACATGTAGGAATATAATGGGGGCAAACAGCTTGTTGTGCTTGCCTTAAAAAAAAAATCTCTTTGTATCCTCAAAACCCAACTTTCCAGTGAAATTTCTAATGAGGAAACTCTGGCAAATGTAATCTAAGGAAGGATGACCAAAAGTGAGTAGATAATATAAAGCAATATTAAGTGCTTTATGTGACTTCAACTCAAACAAGACTTCAGGACTTCCCACTCAATGTGGAAAAAAAAAACAAAACTTTTTTTTTTAACTTAAAAAGAGGTAAGTTGTTCAAGAATATTAGATTCACTGGTAATGAAACATATCAAATAAGAGTAGCCACTTTTATTCAGTGGTATGAAAATAACCCAAGGTGATAACTGTGAATGTAATGAAAAAAAAAAAAAAGAGCTGAAATTGCCATGTAAATAATAATAATAAAAAGTGGCTGCTTCTGCCAAAGTACCGTCAACTGATACAGATTGTACAGCACCATAATTATCAAAACTGACATATGTAAAATGATTATACATTAATGGTTTGTAGAAAAAAGTCATATGTTATAGATTTTTACTAGGTAGATACATAATCACAGGGAACAAAAGACCTTTAAACAGTGTAAAATTATGAAATTAATCTAAAATGGTATACTGCACACACAGTGTAAATTATGAGATCATTTTTTCATATGATTAAGGATAAATTTATACACCTAGACACTTGAATGAGTGGGCTTCATTATATACAGCTATTACTGCTGCCTGTGTGACAGATTTGGTCAGCCTTACTGTAAGTACTTTAACAGCAAGTCAATCCCAGGAAAGGTTACGAAGTTGGAAATTAGATTTATCACAGGTTATATGATTGATTCCAAGAACTAAAAAATAAATTGGAAAAGTTGCTGCTCTTATAAATTTACATGTATTATGTACAAACAGCGTGCTGGTTTAGCAATTTGTGCAAGTCGATAGCCACATGAATACCTCGAAGGTTTTCTTTAAATGATATTTCATTATTTTCACTTGGAAAGTTGAAGAATAGGAGTGCAATTTTCCCAGAATGTGTTAACTTATTTTGCTATAAACTTGAGAGTCTCGCAGAAACTTTATTTGAAATTGTAGTCATGTTGTATCCATTGGCTGATTTGTCCTTTGTAGTAAATGTTGTATCCCTACCGTGTTATTTTCTATATTTTGGGCAAGCCCTCTATGTGGCAATATATATGTGGCAAGGACATGAACAGATAAGATCATCTGCTTTATGAAAAGTTTCTCAGGAAACAAAATTTCTTTCCCGATAATATATTCAGAAAATTTTTAAGTGTTTATCCATAATATGGCTTCAGTTTACTACCGTTTGGCCAGTGCTAGAAATGTGCATAAACTGAAATTGAGTCATAAGAAAAGGATAGTAATGTAAATCATAACTTTTTGAGAAAAAACCTTGTGTTAATGTTTATACTGTGATTCCATTTTTGTGAGCAATAGACTGTGTCTACATGACACCAAAACATCTGGATGCAAAATGAAAAATGTAGTCAGTCATCTAGATGTTTCTAAATATCCAGATGCTTTGTGTTGATTAGACAAAGATTCCAGATGACTGACTGAATTGTTTGCCCGCACAATTAACATGAACAGATTAGTCCATCTAGCACTCTGGGGAGGCAGACAGTCATAAGAAGTCAGGAGACAGAGCATGAGATCTTCCAGAGGAAGAAGTGGTTCGATAATTCTTAATGACAATTTTGTTCTCAAACTTGATTGCTGTCCTTTTTGTTAAATATTAAAACAATAATTCAGGACAAAAATTATTATTTTCCTCTGGAAATCCAACTATTTATTCTTCTGGAATAAATGTTATGTTGATTCATTGGAAAACTTAATAAGTTAGCATGGGGTCAACAGATATTAAATCGATAAAAAGTGAATAGTTTTATATACTGCCTCTCCAAGTACCAATGTATTTTCAAATAGTTTATATTAATTATAAATATCGAGGAGGATAAAAAGTTTCAACTTCTAAAGTCAGTGAAGAAGCATTTATTGAACTTGTATGTATAATTAACTCACTTATTCTTTCGTTAAACATTGAGCCACCTTATGTGCCAGACACTGGGCATAGGATGAGGATGCAAGTTGAATCAGATAGCTTTTGCCTTCAAGCAATTCACATTCCAGTAGGACCTATAACAATGTTAACAGATAATAAAGGTAGAATGAGATAAGTGCCGAAAGAGCCATGTGCAAAGTGTTATTGAAACATCAGTAATGGAGCCACTGTCTGCCTGGGGTGGGGGAAGGGCAGTTAGGGAAAGTTAGGAGAAATGTTTGTGCAAAATTTTGAAAGAAACAGGAGAAATAGGACAACTAAAGCAGCTGCAAAATACAAAAACTCCTGTTTAGAGGTACCAGAGATCTACTGAGGGAGACTGAATTGATGAATCAAAATTCAAGAGAAAAGAGAAAATTAACCCTGCATCTGCTAAGCATTTTACCTTGTGTTCCCCTCAAGGAATCTGCTAATTCATAAGAGGCATGAATAGAGAGGCTGGTAAGCTAAACACCTGTGTAGAAGTGGCTGTTAAGAGTCAGAGGGGTCTGCAAAGCTTTTTTGGCAGTCTCATGAGGCTGAGAGAGAGAAAAAAAAATGGCGCTAACAGCTACGAAGGCAGCCAATAAATGACAAAGTTTCCAAAGAAAAGGGAACACCAGAAAAGTAAACTTGACAGTTCAAACAGATTTTCCTCTTGAGGTACTCACCAAATTGTAAGTGGCACAAGTGTAGATATGGAGAAACCTAGTAGAATGTGGCTGTTGAGAGGCTGAGAAGCTAACTAGTGGGTATCAGTTAGGATTCAGTCAGGGACTCAAAACCTCTCTGAGTGATATGGAATAAAGGATTTATTATACATGTTGAATCTCATGCAATTGTGGGAGCTGAGTAGAAGACTATGGCAGGCTGATGCCTCCATACCTGGTGGGTAGGTCTAAAGTCACAAAGGGTCAGTAGGGCTAGTATTTGAGAAGAAAATCATGACTTAAAGCAAAATAGAGGAATGGGCCAAGATGGTGAAGTAGAGAGACTCATATCTCACTGTCTTCCACAAATACACCAATTACATCTATAGACCCTCTGAATCACACAGAACACCTACTGAACTCTGGCAGAGTGTCTCTTGCTTTGAAATGCAGGAGGATTCTCACAAAATTTGGTAAGAAAAGAAAAGAAACAGAAAATTGGTGTGGGACCAGTCGTGTGGGGATGGAACAGCAAAGGAAGAAAGGCACCCTCATGTTGGGATGCCCCCTCTCCAGCTGAGAGATCAACAGGGACAGAAATGAAGCTTCCAAGGCTTGGAGGAGAAAACGGCAGCCACTTGGCAGATAGAACTAAGAGAAATTGGCACAGAGGGTCCCTGTGAGCCCCAGTCCTAGACTTGAGCTGGCAGGGGCAAGATGGGACTGGCTGCCAGAGATCGGTGAGGAGCCTAGGGAGAGGGCTGGGGCCCACTGCACAGAGGCAGCCTCAGGACACTGGAGGGCAGTGTGATCTCTGGTTGGGGGTGTGTGTGGAACAGAATTGCCTGGAACCCCTATAAAAAAGCAGCACTGCTGGTGTGTGGGGAGGGGGGTGCAGGGCGGCCATGCCATAGCCGCTGTCTCTGCTTGGATCCATTGTTGGTGTGTTCTGGTGAGAAGAGATGTATGGCTTGGTCATAGCCATTACTGCTACACGGAGGCAGGGCTGAAAGCTGAATCCATACACAGCAGCCCTGCAACTTCACAGGCAGGACTGAGATTTGATTATAGCCCCAGGTAGAGAGGGTAGATTTGCTCTCTCTGGACCCTTTGTAGACCTGCACCTCTGGGATCAACAGGCAGTGAGTGGAATACCGGTATTCACAACAGGCTGGTATTTACATTATGTGGAGGTGGGGCTGGGGTCTGCACTGACCCTGTGGTGCACCACGGATTCAGGTGTGTGACTGCAGGCTCACTACAGCGGGTCCTAACACCTGACATTGGCAGACCTGCAATGATGTTTCCAGGGGCCCAGAACCTGGGGGACACCAGAGCGGGTGGCTAATATTCCTGCAGCTAAAGTGAGGAAAAAGGCAGTCAACAAAGAGTACTTTGTAAGCCCACATAACAAGTGACAGACAATACCACAGAGGGCACTCCCCAGTGGATATCCCCTGTGGAGGTATACTCAGTGACACTTCTTCGCAGCTGAAGCACTCCAACCCTGCCTACCATACACCACAACTCAAAAATAGATCTAGAAGTGTCTATTCCAACAATAGGGGAGCAGACACAGCCCCTGTCAAGGCTGTGACAACCACAAAAAAGGAGGCCCTGCTCAACAACAACAATCAGGGCAGGCTCTGATCACCACAACACCAACCACACCCCCAATCAAAGGGATAACAGTCAATACACACAGAAGACAGACATGACAACTAACCAGACTAAGAACAGCACTCACAACAAAACTATTGGATGCACACAGTTTATGCAGGAATGCTCTCACTTTAAATAAAAACAAACAAAAATCAGCCCTCAGAACCACAGTAGATAACAGGTACTCCTAAATCCATAGAGCCAGAGAAATATAAATAAAATGAAGAAGAAGAGGAACCACTCCCAATTAAAAGAACAAGAGAAATCCCCTGAAAAAATAAACAATGAAATAGACCTTGACAATCTACTAGATGATGACTTCAAAAAGGGGATGATAAAAGCACTGAAGGAAATAAGAGAGACTATGAATAAAGGCAAAGAATAATATAAAAAGGAAATAGAAACTATAAAGAGGAGCCAATTAAAAACAGAAATCTCAAAGGCTGAGATAAGAGCTGAGCTAAAGGCAGCTAAAAGCAGACTACATAATGAAGAGGAATGAATAAGTGACTTAGAAGACAGGATAACAGAAGTCACCCAATCAGAACAGCAGGCAGAAAAGCAAGTGAAAACTCATGAAAGCAATATAAGGGACCTATGGGATAATATAAAGTGTGTTAACCTATGCATAATAGGGGTCCTAGAAGAAGAAGAAAAAGAAAAGGGGATTGAAAAGGTATTTGAAGAAATCATGACTGAAAATTTTCCAAACCTAAAGAAGAAAACAGATATTCAAGTACAGGAAGCACAGAGGGTCCCAAACAAGAAGAATCCAAACAAACCTATACCAAGACATAATCAAGATGGCCAAAGTTAAAGATAAAGAAATGATTCTAAAGGCAGCAAGAGAAAAACAAAGAGTTTTCCCATTAGATTTTTAGCTGATTTCTCTACACAAACACTGCTGGCCAGAAGTGGGTGGCAATATATATTCGAAGTCCTGAATGAGAAAAAGCTGTAAACTAGGATACTCTATCTGGCAAGACTATCCTTTAGAGTAGAAGGAGAGATAAAGAATTTCATAGACAAGCAAAAACTAAAAGTATTTAGCAGTACTAAACCTATCCTAAAAGAAATATTGAAAGGTCTACCCTAAACAGAAAAGAAGCAGGAAGCTATAGAAATGAGAAAACTGTAATTGGAAATGTGATTAACTACAATGAGTTGCAAGAGAATAAACATGAAGATGTAGAAAAAAAAGTGGGGGCATCAAAATCATAAAAGTTGGGAGAGGAGAACAAGAAAATATAGATTTTTTTTTCTTTCTCTCTTCTTTTTTTCCCCTTCGTTCTTTTTAGGATGTGTTTGAGTCTACATGACTACCAGTCTAAAGCAAACAGATACAGTAATGAGTTATCATACTTGAAAAACAGGTTAACCACAAACCAAAAGCACACAATAGAGTCACAAAAACAAAAAGATACCAAGCTAATACAAAAGGAAATTATCAAACCACAAAAAGAAAAAACAAAAAGCAAAAAAGGAACAAAGAATACCAAATCAACTGGAAAACAAAGTTCAAAATGATCTCTGAGATCCCTTTCAGCTCAAACATTCTGTGATGATGTCTATATTTGTTGGGATCCACTACAATAAATTCCACAAACTAGTTAAAAGTGAAAAAAAAAAAAAAGAGTCAAGGCAGACTTGTAACCCACAAGGACTAACAGAAATCCAAGAGAATAGACTGGGACCTATGTTTATCTCTCACTGCCTTTGACTTCATCAATGCTAGTGATTTGCAGAAGGAACTGGCAACTTTTGCTGTGGAGCAGCACCTTGGCCTAGTCAGAGAAGCTGAAGGAGATCTGGTAACTGGAACAGTTGCACACTAGGCTGCTGCTCCAACCTAACAAGGTGAATCAGCAGATCAGCCACAACATGCATGAACTGCAGTGGGTCCTGGACCCCTACTCCTACACCAACCTTGAGAGCATAATGGCTGATGCTTTAATTCCACTTTTCCAAATCTCACAGAAGTTTTACCTAGAGGTCAATACTAACTTAGAACCAAACAGAGAAGGGAATTTTAGGAAGTATAGTTCCTCCTTGATATAGTACAAAACCAAAGAAGACTGACCCTTGTCAACTTGACATCCATATACACCTCTTTTAATCACATTTGTCTTCCATATGAAAATAGTAGCAACATGATTCAACTATCCTTTGTACAACTGAAAACACATTAACCAAAAGAGGATACCTATCCATCTTTGGGTAATATTAATTCCTCTTCCAACTGAATTATATGCCCTGCATTAGCTAGGGCTGCCATACTAAAGTACCACAGACTGAGGGGCTTAAACAATAGAAATGTTTTTTGTTTTTGTTTCCTTTTTACTCACAGTTCTAGAGGCTAAAAGCTCAAGATCAAGGTATCAACAGGTTTGATTTCTTCTGAGACCTGTTTCCTTGACTTGTAGGTGGCCACCTTCTCACTGTGTTCTCATATGGCCTTTCCTCCATACATGTATACTTTTGGTGTTACTTTTTGTGCCCAAATTTCATCCTTTTATAAGGACACAACTAAAATTGGATTAGGGCCTACTCTAACATTTTCATTTAACTTAATTGCCTCTTTAATGGCCTTATCTCTAAATATAGTCACGTTGTGAGGCACTGGACATTAGGACATCAATATATGAATTTTGAGGGGACACAATCCAGCTCATAACACCCTCCAGATGTTCTGGGACATAATAGTGAGATCTAAGATTAACTGCTATTACCATATCTTCTGTCACATGGTAGAAGAATAGGAGAGTGATTCAAGAAAAGGTTAATATAGTCACAAATATATTCATATCAAAATTAGAGGAAATACTCATAATTATGATAGTTCTCCTTTCTGTACCTGGTCATGCAGTCATAGCAAGTATATACAACCTCCTACATCCATTATCCATTGCATATTCTCTCTTTCTTCAACAAGCACCTTGACTGGTCCTTGCCTGTTGAAGGGCCTAGACCATTAGTAGTACTGTGTGCATTGAGTTGTTTTAGTTTTTGGCTTTTAAACTTGGTGTGTATCAGAGGATATCCTACATATCAGACATATTTCTTCTTATACTTCTCCCTGTGAAGGAGCAACCCAAAATTTCCCCTTGGCAGTTAGGATCCATCATCCTAGCTAGTACAGTCATTTTTTAAATTTTGTTTTATTTTTACTTATTTTTTTTATTTAAGTACAGTCAGTTAGAATGTGTCAATTTCTGGTGTACAGCACAATGTCCCAGTCATGCATATATATATTTGTTTTCATATTCTTTTCCATTAAAGGTTACCACAAGACATTAAATATAGTTCTCTGTGCTATACAGAAGAAACTTGTTTTTCTTTAATCTATTTTAATTTATAGTGGCTAACATTTGCAAATCTCAAACTCCCAAATTTATCCCTTCCCACTCCTTTTCCCAGTAACCATAAAATTGTTTACTATGGTTGCGAGTCTGTTTCTGTTTTGCAGATGAGTTCATAGTGTCTTTTATTTTCTTTCTTTTTTTTTTTTTTTAGATTCCACATATGAGTGATATCATACGGTATTTTTCTTTCTCTTTCTGGCTTACTTCACTTAGAATGATGATCTCTAGGTCCATTCTTGCTGCAAATGGCATTATTGTATTCTTTTAATAGCTGAGTAGTATTCCATTGTGTCAATATACCACAACTTCCTTAACCAGTCATCTGTTGATGGACATTTAGGTTGCTTCCATGTCTTGGTTATTGTATCTAATGCTGCTATGAACATTGGGGTGCAGGTCTCTTTTCGAATTAGAGTTAACTCTGGATATAAATCCAGAAGTGGTATTGCTGGATCATATGGTAAGTCTATTTTCAGTTTTTTGAGGCATCTCCATACTGTTTTCCATAATGGCTGCACCAAACTGCATTCCCACAAGCAGTGTAGGATAGTTCCCTTTTCTCCATACCCTCTCAGGCATTTATTGTTTATGGATTTTTGAATCAGTAATCCTTTTTGACTGTAACTTTAGTGGTGTCGGAAGCTCAAAGGAAGCAGGTGACAGTCTTAACTTCTAGTTTAATGGAAACATTGCTGTGTTCCCTGATGGAAACATTTCTTTTATAAGAACTAAGACTTCTAGACTAGCAGAGCCCAAAATAATGAGAAAAGTAAGAAAAAATGCCTGTAAATTACTAAGGATAGTTTATTTCCTGGACTTAGAAATTTTGTTTACAGAGGGAACAAGACGATATATTGTTCACCAGTGTAGAACATTATTTTGCATCCTAGAGGATGTTAACCTCACCACACAGGGTATTACCATGCAGATGGAGTTATAATTGAATCTTCAAAAGGTTGTTCCACTGTTCTATCTGCCTGGTTGCTTCAGGGTAATGGTAAACACAGTAAAACCAAGAATCCCATGAACATGAGCCCATTACTACATTTCATTTACCATAAAATGAGTTCCTTGATCAGAATAAACGCTCCCATAATCCCTCGTACCTAATTTTCTACAATCGTTCTGTTCTCTAACTGTTTTCCCCACCCCCACTCATTCTTCACTCACTATTTTGTGAGCAAAAACTGTATATTTTTTGTTTTGGTAACTTTAACAAATATAGCCTCAGTTTAGGTACATGTTCAAAGGATACTGATTGAAAAAATGATGGAAAAGTCAACAATGTCAAATAAAACACAGGGGTCAAAAAATATAAGGGCAAATATTAAAAAGAAGGTCCTTTATTCGAAACAAGGACCATTTAAAGATGGAAATAAACAGCTGAAACAAAAGAAGAGAGATCTCAGGATGGCAAACTCTCTTACTAGCTGTATGAACTTAGGCCTCTGTTACGGACTGAAAGTTTGTTGTTTCCCCAATTTAACACATTGGAGCTCTAACCCCAAATGTAATGCTACTTGGAGATCAGGCTTTTGGAAAGGCAACTATGGTTAGATTAGGTCGTGAGAGTGGGGCCCTCATAATGGAATTATTGGCCTGATAAGAAGAGATCTGTGTGTGTGTGTGTGTGCACACGCACGCACATGTGCATGCACACATGCCTCCGTTCATGCACACACATGCACCTGTGAAAGGTTGTGTGAGGTTATACTGAGAAGGAGGCCTTTGCAAGCCATGAAGAAAGCCTTTACCAGGAACAGAATCAGGCTGGCACCTTGGTCTTGGACTTCTCAACCTCCAGAACTATGAGAAATAAATTTCTGTTGTTTAAGCCACACAGTCTATGGTATTTTGTTATGGTGGCCCCAGCAGACAAATCCATGCTCCATTTCCTTTTATTTAAAATGAACATAAAAGTTATCTGACAGGAGTGATGAAAATAGTAGAGATAATATATGTAGAGTGCCTAGCCAGTGTTCAATAACAGTGGCTAATTTTTCCAGTCAGTTCTATGCAGCTAGTATTGTGCTGGCCTGACTTATTCTTTCTCCTTCCAATTCATTTAGGGCTCTTGTTTGCTCTTTGTGTGAGCATTTGATCATTTACCTTACTCTGCTGCTTTATCTATGAATCTCTTGACTGCTGACTGTTTGCATGGACTTATATTACTTTGGCCTGTGCTGTTCATGAACTCTTGATTTTTATTGCCTACCTGGCCTCTGACTCATCACTGATCAGACAGACTCTTCTTTCTTGGTGTTTACCTGGGTTTTTTGGCCAACAATGACCTGGCTTATATCTTGAATCACTATGGCAAATCAGAGAGTATTTTTAAGGGAATTCACACCCCATATTTCCATAAAAATCCTGATGCAGTGCTCACTAAAATATCATGGAATGTTATTTTAGTCTCCTCCCACCTTGGCATTCACTTTTGTCATTGTAATTTCACTTTCTTTTAGATACCTGCACATAATTAATGGCTGTACTTACTGCTCTGGATCTCTAGTAGTTTTATTGCTTGCCTTCTGAGCTGACAAGGTCTCATGCACCAGTGCTTTAAAGCTTTCTGGATCAGTGACACTTTGAGAATCTCATGAAAGTTACAGGAGTCCCTACGACCACCACTCCCAAGTGTCTATATGCAGTTCCATATAAAATTGTGTATACAATTTCAGGAAGTTCATGGACCTTTTGAAACACAGGATTTCAACTCCAGCTTTTGAAACTCAGTATTATTCTTTTCTCTCAACTCAACACACTTTAAAAATATTTAAATAGCACATTCAGTTTGGGTTTTTAAAATTAATTTGTAAATAATCCAAATCTAGGAAATAGAAAGAACTATCAGATTGAGAAAGGCATTGGAAATACTAAAACAGAGACACTAACTCATGCACTTTATGTTGAAATGATTTCTTGATCTTTAACAGTGAGGTAAAAGACATTGTCCTTCCCATGTTGTCCATGTTGAACAGAGATATGGCACCATGAAGGAATTGTCAGCTGTGATGTTAATGGCTGTTGACTGGGTCACACACAACTCTCTGTTGGGCATCTTACTTTTCACTGATGCTTACTAACACCATTAGGGTAAGTTCTGGCCTTAGCATTTCTGTGGTTCATGGATCAATATATGAGCCATTATTTGACTTTTTTTCATAAATTGATATAACTTTCACATATGTACTACATTATGTACTGGCATCCCTTTATAATTGCATTCCTCACTGTAGGTTCTCCAAAGACTTACACTGTAATAGTTCTGTTATCATATTCACTGTGACATCAAATTGGCATCATAATGGATTCTTTTTTAGACTTGTATCCTTTTGCATTTTCTCATTCTAATCTCTCATTATAATGGCATTGTAACAGGGTCCCAGCAGACTTTCATTGAAGTTATTATGAGATAGTTAACATCATGGCAACTCCAGATTAAATTGCACAGGAAATCAGTATTGTGAAAGAAACTTAAATAAAGTCCTGATAAGTAATTACTGGTTATGTTTAGTGATTATTTTGTTTAAACATCTCTTTCTCTATTTTAATTCAAAAAGTTCCCTAAAGACAGTACTCCACATTAAAAAAATAACTACCTGGCAACCAGGAAAATTGTGCTTTTTTAAGTGAGCCAAATTTCAGTTGAAGGTTGGCAAAACATCCAAAAGCATAGCTTGTGCTTTAATAACTGGAAAGTAAGCTGATTTTTTTTTCATTTATGTTTATTTTTAAAATAGCTGGTCTTCAACATAGCTATGAGAAAAGGAAACTGCATAGACCACACTTCCACCTCAAACTATGAACCTAGAAAAAGTAGTCTTCACCTCTCTGGATCTAAAAACTAAGGAGAAGAATCTGTGGCATAATGACCTTTCAAACCACCTGGCAATTGAAAGAGGGAAAATGTTTGTTTAGAGTAAATGAACAGTCCTTCTGTGTAAGAACTCACCACCATCAGTATTGTTGGACACCTTTGGTGCAAAACAATATACTTAATTCAGTTGATATCACAATAAATGTGGCATGGTCCCTGGTTGTAAGAATGTACACTGTAATTGTGGGCAAAAATCATATACCTTAAAATTTGGATATTAATGTAAGGCTTCCCCACTAAATACCTGATGAATGTTTGGTTAAGATAATCAGTGCTGCATTAGGAGTTCAAAAGGATTAAGTGTATTCAGTTTCTATTGCTGCTCTAACAAATTACCACAAACCGTGGTTTCAAACAGTATGCACTTATTATCTTACAGTTCTGTAGGTTAAAAGTTTGATATCAGTTTTACTGGGCTGAAATCAAAGTGTTGGAAGGGCTGCATTCTTTTCTGGAGACTTCATTGGAAAAATTTATTTGCCCTTTCCAACTTCTAGAGGCCACTTGGATTCCTTGGCTCATGACTCCTTTATCCATCTTGAAAGACAGCAACAGTGTACTTCTGTGCCTTTCTTCCACAGTCACAGCTTTCTCTCACTGACCCTGTCTTCTACCTTTATAAACCCTTGTAATTACATTGGGCTCACACTGATAATCTGAGATAACCTCTCTATTTTAAGGTCAGCTGATTAGCAACCCTAATCCCATCTGCACCCATACTTACTCTTTGCTGTTAAACCTGATAAGGTCACTGCTTCCAGGGATGAAGGGGCATTATTCTACTTATCACATCAAATAAATATTAAGATGTCAGAGAAGGTAAGCCTTGAATGAGGTTTGAAGACTGACTAAAATATGAAGAGGATTTTGATTGGGATGTGAAAGTAAAAACAAATTGTAATTAATTCTGCAGCACTCTTCCAAGACAATAATGTTAGCATAGTAGAGGTTAGAAGTTTGAAATACAGACATTGGAGCTAGGCAGTCTTGTTTTCAAGTCCTGGCTCTGCCAGTAACTGCAAGACCTTGGACAAATCACATAAGCCATTTGGGCTTCAGTCTCTCATCCTTAAGAAAATGATAAAAGTAGCATCTAACTCATAGCACCATCATGAAGGTTAAAAGAGATAACAAAGGAGGGCTTCTGGTTTCCAGTCTAGCATGCAAGAAGCTTGCCATTCCATCCTAACAACAGGTAAAAAGCTAAACAAACTGAAAACTCATCAACTATTCTTAGATCTATCAGAGAAGTGAGGTCACAGGGCAAGATGCTACTCCCAAAATTAGACAGAAAGACAAATACAAAGAATCACAACTTACTAAAACAGAAACTCCCAAGCAGAAACCTCAGCAGGAATCAGTTGTTGGGTAAGAAAAACTGAACTGTAAGTAATGAATTGCTAGAAGTTAAGTATGAACATGTTTACGAGAGAAAATCTCCAGATGACTCAGCTATATGAGGGCTGCCACATTTTAGTGAATTTTTAATTTTTTTATCCTTTTAAAATTATAGTTGATATACAATATTATATTTGCTTCAGGTGTACAACATAGTGATTCAATATTTTTATAGACTTTATCCCATTTAAAGTTATTACAAAATGATGTCTGTATTTCCCTGTGCTATATAATATATCTTTGTTGCTTATCTATTTTAAGCATAGTAGTTTGTATCTATTAATCTCCTACACCAACCTTGCCTCCCCTCTTCTCTCTTCCCACTGGTAACCACTGATTTGTTCTCTGTATCTGTGAGTTTACTTCTGTTTTGTTATATTCATTTATGTGTTTTATTTTTTAGATTCCACATATAAGTAATAATATACAGTACTTGTCTTTCTCTGTCTGACTTATTTCACTAACATAATACCCTCTAGACCCATCCACATTGTTCCAAATGGCAGAATTTCATTCTTTTTTATGGTTGAGTAATACTTCTGTGTGTGTGTGTGTGTGTGTGCCTCATATCTTCTTTATCTATTCATCTATTGATGGACACAGGCTGTTTCCATATCTTAGCTATTGTAAATAATGCTGCTATGAACATTGAAGTACATGTATCTTTTCAAATTTAGTCTTCTTGTTTTCTTTGCATGTATTCCCTGGAGTGGAATTATTGAATAATATGATAGTTTTTAGTTTTGTAGGGACTTTCATACTGTTTTCCATAGTGTCTGCACCAATTTACATTCCCACTAACAGTGTATGATGGTTCCCTTTTCTCCACATCTTCTCCAAAATTTGTTATTTCTGGTCTTTTTGATGATAGCCACTCTGACAAGTGTGAGGTTATATCTCATTGTGGTTTTGATTTGCATCTCCCTGATGATTAGCAATGTTGAGCATCTTTTCATGTGCCTGTTGGCCATCTGCATTTCTTCTTTGGAAAAATGTCTATTCAGTTCTTCTGCCCATTTTGTAATGGGGTTGCTTGGTTTTTTGATGTGGAGTTTACTTTTGTATATAATGTGAGAAAATGTTGTAATTTCATTCTTTTACACATAGCTGTCCAGTTTCCTGAGCACCACTTATTGAAGAGACTATCTTTTGTACATTGTTGTATCCTTGACTCCTTTGTCATAGATGAATTGACCATAAGTATGTGAGTTTATTTCTGGGCTCTCTATTCAGTCCCATTGTTCTGTGTGTCTGTTTTTGTGCCAGTACCATGTTGTATTGATTACAGTAACTTTGTAGTATAGTCTGGAGTCAGGGATTGTGATACCTCCAGCTTTGTTCTTTTCTTTTTTTAAGATTGCTTTAGCAATTTAGGGTCTTTTGTGGTTCCACATAAGTTCTAGGATTATTTGTTCAAGTTCTGTGAAAAAACTCTTTAGTGAATTTTACCTCCAGGAGGTTAGCCAGATTCTCACAGTGATTATCAAAGAAAAATTCCCTCACACTTCTGGTATGAAGGAAAAAGGAACCATTTTGAAATATGCCAAAACATTTTGTTCTTCTTAGCAAGGCCTGCTCTCTAGAGAAATTATTTTACCAGAGGCTAAAATATTGGTGTTTTATCAGACCCAACCAACCTGGAGGACCAGAAATACCAAAATCTAGCCATTTCTAGCCATCTGGGTGGAGGAAGGAACTACCCTCCATTCTAGCCCACTCTAGCCATCTTGTCCCACTTAAGAGAAGCACTTGTGAAGTTTACAGTCTAGAGATACAGGCTCACTAAAAGACTGACACCTAATCCTAAGATTATAGAATGCTTCCTCTTCCTTCACACATTACCAGCACATTACTTAAGGCCTATTTAACACAGTTCTTTTATCAAAAGCATCATGTCTACTTTTCAATCAAAAAGCAAAAGCTGTACTGAAAAGCAAAAACACAGTTTGAAGAGACAGAGCAAGTACTCAGAATCACACTCAGATATGGCAGAGATGTTGGAATGATTAGAAAGACAACTTAAAATAACTATGATTAGTATGTTAAGGGCTCTAATGGATAAAGTAAACACCATACAAGAACAGATAGAAAATATAAGCAGAGAGATGGAAATGTTAAGAAAGAACTAAAAAGAAATGCAAGAGAATAAGAATGCTGTAACATAAATGAAGAATGCCTCTGATGGGCCTATACTAGTAAACTGGATGCAGCCGAGGAAAGTATCTCTGAGCTTGAGGACATCTCAATAAAAACCTCCAAAACTGAAAAGTAAATAGAACAAAGACTGAAGTTTATGTGGAGAGGTAAAAGACCCAGTATAGCCAACACAGTATTTAAAGAGAAGAGTAAGGTTGGTAGACTGATACTATGCAACTTCAAGTCTTAACTCTAAAGTTACAGCAATCAAGAGAGTGTGATATAGTTTCTTTCTTTCATTCATTCATTCATTCATTCAAAGAATAGTTATTTATTATCTGGATCTATGTAGAGCTATAACCCTTACTCTTAAGGGAATTATACTGTAGTTGTGGAAATAGGACATTACCAAATACCATGTTTTGAAATAGCCTTGAACATTTTTAAAGTTCCATGTTAACTTCATGATACAGACAGGTCTGAACATAGTACTTGTTCTCAAGAGTTTATAATCCTGTAAGGAGAAAACTAATAAACACATAACTGTAGTACAAGGTCAAGTAGACTAACTGTTGGAGGTGGCATAGTATAAGGATTAAAATCATTGGCTTTACATGGATTTGAGTTTTGAACTCTAGCTTTGTCATTTCCTAGCTGTGCAATGTTGGGGTAGCTACTTAGTTCCTCTAAATCTGTTTCTCCATCTGTAAAATAGGGATAAAAGTAGTTTTAATATAATACATAAATAAATCATATAAGTGCATAGTTTAGCACATAATTTGTACTTGGTGTTGCTATCAAGATATACAGACATAATTTTATGTTGCATTCAAAGGATAGAGAGCTCACATCTGGTTTTGAAGATGAGGGAAATTTTTATAAACAAATAACACTTACTGTGGATCTCTTCTTAGTTTCACCTGCCTTTGTCTTCTCCTGCACCTTATAAGTGGTCTTACCAATGGGCAATATCTTCAACCATAGGCCTGTCCTAGGTCCTGAGTCAATACCGACGGGGGCAGGAATTGTATCAGTAATCTCATCTGGAACATTTCAGCATCTTAAAATAATTCTCTTCAGCCTTCAGTACCTAGTATCTCAATTATAGCTAACCCCATCTCCCACTGTTCTTATTTCTTTTGTGCAAATTTGGCCAGGGTCTGAGAGTATGTGCAGGCACATTTTAAAATAATAGGCCATAAAAATTCTCTCATTTTTCTGTAAAAACTGATGTATTGATGAGGCCAAATACCTTAATGTGGAAATGTTAAATGGCTTAAATAGGAGCAAAGCCATTGAAAAACATGTTCTTGCTTATATTGTGAAAGAAAATCTGATTTGTTCATTTTTCATTGAGTGAAAAAAACAAAACTACACCAAAGGGCACAGTGTCAGTGTAAGTGGGACTTTCATAATTCATTTCATTATGTAAATTTAAAAGATTATTATTATGAACACCACATTTTCTCATTCTAGAGATGATGGAATTGCCATAAGGGAAATTTTGAATACTGAGAAGGAAGAAACTGAATAATCTGTCTCTAAACGCTAACAGCTTTAGAGAAGGACTTTGAGGAAAAGTAAGCACTGCAAAAATAGATTGTAGCTCTGTACTGCAGTCATAGTAGTGTTGTGGAAATGGTCGGTTGGAATTGTGTGTTACAGCCTCTGACCCTTCCTTCTGTCTTTCATTAAAAAAAAAGAAAACAGAGAAGCCAATCAGAACTTTATATGCTCTCATCCCTCTCCCACACCTGGACCTTTTCATGAGATAAGCTTTGACTTCATGTATGAGGCAGGAATGAAATTTATTTTTGAACTCCCTACCCCTCATCTCTGCATGCTCTTTGCCACTTTCAGTAGCTCTACTCTCTGACAATATTTAGCATGTCTTTGCACATTCTGAGTTTTCAAGCAGAAAACATATCTCCTATCTCCATAGGTTTACTGTAAGCTCCTTGAAACAAAGAACATATCTATGTCTGTATCTTCTGCATGGTGCCTATTTCACACAGCCAGTGTTCAACAAATTTCTTTTGATTGCTTCATTTCTAATAATAATAGTTTACATCTGTTGTATATCTGCCAAAAGCATAATGCATGCAAAGCTGTATTCTAAATACATTGTTTCATTAATACCTCAGCAACCCCGTGAAGTAGGTGACTTCACAACTGTTATTTTTCTTTGGCTTAAAGAGGCCAAATAGCTACTGAATTTTACAGATAAGATTTAAATCTGTCTATTCACTATGAAGTCCCAACTCTTAACCACTAAACTCTAATCCCAATGCTCATTTTTAACACTCCATTATTACTTACATCATGTTATGAAACAGTTTAGCATATTATATTTCCCCAATGTATTTGCATTTTATAAGACAGAGTTCAGAAGCATATAAGCTGAAGAGATCTATCTCTAATACTGGACTTCCAGGCAGAAACTATAGGAGGAATTGGGGTTATATTTTTACAATAGTTTTCCACTTGTTTGTCGAGTCGCATCACTCAAGTGTTTCCCCACAAATAGTAACAGTAAAGAAACCTTAGGTCTCTAATTAAAGTAGGGAAGAAAACAAACCTTACAAACGGCAGAAGTGCATTTTGAAATAATTCTTTTTAATACAAAAGCCATGTGTACCCTGTCACTCTCTCCTTGAACTAATTTCTAAGTTTCACTATGTCTTTTGTATCCTTCTGGAAATTCGGATGTCTGTGCAAAATGGATCAACACTATAGGATCAAAATATACACAGTTTCCTGCACCAATTAATGTGTTGAATCATATTAATGCTTTCTAGTATTAAACACTGTTACCCTCTAGGTCCATCCATGTTGTTGCAAATGACAGAACTGAATGCCTTTTATGGCCGAGTAATATTCCATTGTGTATGTATTTATTTATACACATAAAGAAGATACATATCGTCTTTATCCATCCTCTGTTGATGGACACTTAGGTTGCTTCCATATCTTGGCTATTATAAACAATGCTGCTATTTTGTGGTGACTTTAAATGGAGTATAATCTATAAAAATGTTGAGTCATTATGTTGTATGCCTGAAACAAATATGATGCTATAAATCAACTATACTTCGATTAAAAAAAAAATTGAAGTCCTAGAAAGAACCCCAAATCATCTTGGTATATTATTCTTCAAGTGTAGCTTCTAATTGCTTATATTTTCCTTAGGATCCTTGTATTTATTTACATAAGTGAGATCAATCTTAGTTTTCTTTTGGAAGCATTTTTTTTTTGAGATTTCAGGTCAATTTTATGTTGACTTTGTAACAAGAGTCTAGAAGCTTCCTTTTTCTATACTCAGAAAGAGTTGAAAGACTTTAAGAATGAATTGTTTCTTGAATATTTGAGAGGAATTACTTTATAAAGCTCCTTGAAACTGGTGTTCAGGAGAAAGGCATAGCTCTTTAATAAACTAGATTTTTTTTCAATGGCAATTGGTTTATTTAATTTTTAAAAAATCTCATCCGGAGCCAATTTATGGTAATTTATATTTTCATAGAAAATCATCCAGACTTTGAAATTTATTTGAACAAGGTTGAGCTATCTCATATAATTGTTTTGCATTTCTCTGTGTGGTAATTTTCCCTTTTTCCATTTTTAATTGTGTTTGTACCCCCCCCCCATTCTTCTTGATTAGATTGGCTAGTGGCTTTATCTATTTTATTATCATGATTTTTGAAGAAAAAGCTTTTGGATTTATTCATTAGTCCTACTGCTTTTTCTATTTACTAATTCATTAATATTAGCTTGTATCTTAATTTCTTGTTTCTGCTCTTCAGGTAAATTGTACACTTACACTAATGCATATAGTCCTTATAACAACCCTAGGAGGTAAATACTACTTTTATTCCCCTTTTACAAATTATAGCACTAAGGCACTAAGAGGTTAAATCATTTGCCCAGAGTCATGTAGTTGGCAGAGTCACAGAGTGAGGATATGAAGTTAGCTCTTTTTATCCACTATATTATACTGTCTCCTTCAGTTTTTGCTATTACTGCCTTCCCACTTCATTTGTTGAGTATTTGAATGCTTAATTAATGTATTTTCTTTTTTTTATTGGAGTATAGTCAGCTTACAATGTGTCAATTTCTGGTGTACAGCATAATGTTTCAGTCATATATATATAGATACATATATTCATTTCATATTCTTTTTCATTATAGGTTCCTACAAGATATTGAATATAGTTCCCTGTGCTGTACAGAAGAGCCTTGTTGTTTATATATTTTATATATACTGGTTAATATTTGTAATTAATGTATTTTCAATATTGATCTTTTATCAATAACAGTGTTTTATGTGATAATGTTTCTTCTGAGCACAAGTTTATTAGGATCTGATATGTGCTTTATTGCTATTCTGTGGATTTTCTGCAATTTTAGGTTTTATTTCCTTTTGACTCAAGAATTATTTAAGAGAGTTTTTATTTCCTGATGTCTGGGGTATTGAGGGCTTTGTTTGAATATCTTCTCTGTAGATATTCTGTGTCAAATTAAAGATGCAGTATTTTTTTCTTGTTGGATGGTAGTATTGTGCCATGAATGGGTACTGAATGTTTTCAAATGTTTTCTTCAACAACATATATTAAGATGCTCTTATAATTTTTCTTTTCCAATCTGTTAACATAGTGCATTAGACTGCTTCATTTGCTCTTATCAAAAAATGCTTAGAATTCTGTGATAGTCACTTTGCATTATTGTTTTAACTCACATTTGGATTTGGGTTGCTAATATTTATTTAGGTTCTTTGCATCCTTATTCACAAGTGAATTTTTCCCAGAGTTTTACTGTGCTATCACTTATATTGTCCTTGTGAGATGATATGGCTATCTTCCTATGTTTTTATTTGCTATTTAATGGTATATCAGGCAAGTTTCATAGTTGGTAAATGCAAAAATCAATTCTAGTTTACTTAAGTAGAAAATTAATTTAACATGGGGATATCATGGAGCTTATACAAGGGGAAGAGCAGAGAGCATTGTTTAGAAAACAAACAAGAACAAAACGAAGCTGTGCAGGTGAAAAAACTTAGGCACTAACAGTAATTCTGCTGGGCCTACCACCAGTGAACCTTCCTCATACCACTTCTGGATTGTCAACTCCAATAAAATAGCTGAAGGTAATTTCTAATTCTCCTAGCACCTTTTTTCACTTCCTTCATGTTGTCAAAGTTTCGGGTAGAAGCATGTAATTAGTTGGTTTTGCCTAACATATGTTAGCTACTAGGGGTTAAGGAGAGGTCATGCATATACCCCTTCAATTTTCATAATGTTAAGGAAAAGTTTAATATGTGATTAAATTTTTGAATGTTTCATCTTGTTTGAAAAGAAAATGAATTTTCCAATTAAGTACAAAATTTGTTGGTTATTTAATTCAAATTTATATATTTAATTTTTTCTTTGCTTGACAGTTATCTGAAAAAAAAGGTAGGTAGTTCAACTATAACTGTGTACCCATTTCTTTGAAATTTTTGTTTCATATATGTAGTTACATATTTGGCATTTTAGGACATAAACAAATAAAACCCCGTCCTTTCTGCTTGAGTTTAGAATCAATTGAAAGACAGACACAAGTCATTATATGAAGACCAAAATACCTCGCTTATGATTACTCCTGATAGAACTGATAGGAGAATGTGGCTTTAGACCTTTAGTCAAGTGATCTTTTTAATACTTCATCTCTTCTTCATATAGACTTACACAACCAGTCACAGAGACAGCTTGCAAGTGCATGCTGCACCTGCAAAGGCCAGCCCCTACTGTGTGCCAGTGAGCAGATTAGAGCATTTGTGTTTGTGTATAGCAAAGATGGCTCACAAAGAAAAGAGAGACACAGAGACAGAGAGAGATTAAGCATAATGGTTATTATTCCAAACTCTCTTTGCTTCTTTCTGTGGAAAGAAAGAAGTAAGTAGTGCCAGGAATGTGTGTCTAGCAGAGTCCCTCACATGGAAAAATGAGGAACAGAAAATACTTCTTTCCCCCTTAATGCATTAAGTTGAACAATATGAAATCCCCAATATTTCACCATTTTTGACCTCAAAATAATAGCAATTTCATATTTCAGTTATTTTATAAGTTACATTAAGTTCACATGTTTTGCATTTTTTTCTTACAGTAGTCTCCCCTTATCTAGGGGGTTACATTCCAAGACCCCCACTGGATGTGTGAAACCATGGATAGTACTGAATCCTATATACACTATGTTTTTTTCCTATACAGACCTATGATAAAGTTTAATTTATAAATTATAAATTAGTTTTTTAATTGTTTTAATAGATCGCTCCTCATTTGGGGTTTGTCTGATGTTTCCTCATGATTAAACTTAGGTTATGCTTTCTGAACTGGAACACAACACAGGTGATGTTGTGTTCTTGTCAGGTAGCACATCTGGATGCACACAATGTCCATCTGTACTTCATTCATGATGTAATTTCAATCATCCAGTCAAGGTATTGTCCAATTGCTTCATTAGTTACTATATTTTTTTCCTTAGAAGTAATAATAAAGCCTTTGGAGAGACACTTTAAGACCATGTAAATATCCTGCTCTCCATCAACATTTCCCCCTAAATTTATCATCTGTTAATGATTTTTGCCTAATGCGATATTTATTATAATTGCAAAATGCTGGTTTTCCAACTTCAGTACTTCTTTCACATTTACTAGTCAGCACTTGCTGCTCTATTGTAAGCAAGAGCCCTTCCTCTTCTTGTTTTGATTGCTTATTTGTTTACATAGTTATCACTGGTATGGACACATGAACTCTTGTGAATAGTTTATAGTTAATTATTGTACTTATTTCTTATTGTTCTTATTTCTGGTTTATCTCCTATTTATATTGGTATACTTGCTTTTCTTTTGTTAGTGTTTACCTGACACATACTTTTTACGCTTTTATTTTCAAGGATCCCATTTGAAGCGTGTTACTTGTAAACAGCATATTGCCAGTTATTCTGTCTTTTACTTATTTATTTATTTAACAAAATTTTAAAAATATAAAAAAAATTTTTCTTGTGAGAACTCCTAGGATTTACTCTTATAAAAACTTTCATATATAACACACAACAATGTTAATTATGTTTATCATGCTATACATTACAACCCTAGTATTTACTTTATAACTGGAAGTTTGTAGCTTTTGACCACCTTCATCCAATTCCCCATCCCTCACCCCTACTCCCCCTGCCTCTGGTAACCACAAATCTGATCTCTTTCTATGAGTTAGTTTCTTTTTGAAGCATAATTGACCTACAATACTATGTTAGTTCCTGGTACACAACATAGTGATTCAATATTTCTACACATTTCAAAATTTGCTTCTTTGTTTTATACCAACCAGAAAGTATTTGTCTTTTAACATGTGAGATTAATCCATTCATATTTATCATGATTAGTGATATATTCACTGATGACTTATTATTGCCATCTTTTGTTATTGCTATGTCTTAATATGCTTTCTGGTTTTTTTTCCATTTCTGCTTTATGTTTGATAGAGAAGGTTTTCCATTTCATTAATTTTTCTCCCTGTGCCTAGCTGCCTGTTTAGCTGGCAATCGGGATTCACTAATAAGACAAGCCTTAAGCATAAGTACAATCAAAAGCTACCTATGGAGTGTGATAAGTAGGTCACTGAAATCATGAGTTTTAATATTGTTCATGATCATACTTTGGAAGGCATCTGTGCCTGATATACTAGATTTTGTGTAAGATTTCTACTCAAATTCTGATAGGACCTAAATGATTCACTGGTGTCCCAGTGCAATTTGTGAGGTCACTTTCCATTTATAAGTCTCTTAACTACATGCCCTGTTAGATTAAATGTAGAAATGCATTGGTCTAACAGCAACAGATCCCAGTAGGAAACAAGAACAGATATTTCTACTCTGTCTAGTATCCATTCAGTTTTGATTATATCCTCCTAAATGAAGATTCAGTACCCATCCTCCTCCACTTAGCACCTAATATACAGAGATTCTCGGGCTTAATATGCTTTCCATAGCTTCCACATTATAGGTTAAAATAGTATTGTCCCTAATCATAGCAGATGAAACTATTTTTATAGAATCAATTTCAATTTTAAGAGTAACTGGGGAATTGCTAACAGTTTTAAAATTTTTTTTGGTGTTAAACCAATAGCAGTTTCTAAAGCTGAGATTTTTGAGACTCAGACTATCAATTTTGCCTCAGTTTGATTAGGTGTAAAGGTAATGACCAGAAGAATTGCCTAAGGTAAAACTTCTGAGCCATATATTATAGCACTATCTCAACTTACCATCATATTATCCAGGACAATCTCTATGCATAAGATTATATTTGTGTGCGTGAAAGTGTCGGTCTTTGTGTGTGTCTGTGTCAACACTGATGTTAGACCAAACCAGAATCCTGGAATCCTAGGTACCATAGAAGGGAAAAGAGACTAACATTTATCAGAACATGCTAAGTGCCTAAAGCTTTATATATAACATAAAATTATATTCTTACAGTAACTTTGTGTTAGCTATATCATTTTCTTTTTTAGATTAGAAAATTGAAGTTCAGATATATTAAGCAACTTGCCCAATGTTGCACTATGTGGGGACTTTTATTTCTCTATTAAGCACCCAGTTCCTCTTCCTCTTGTAATGAATGTTCTGTGTTGTTTGGCTGATAATGTTTCCACGTCTACTTTCAGCCCCATAGTTTAGGATGTAAACCAGATATGGCTAATCAGAGTATTACAGTCTTCTGGATTTGGTCAAATATGAGAACAGGATCATATCTAAACCAATGAAATATCATTGAAATTTCATTTCAGTGAGAGTTTAGCCCTTCCTTTCCTCGGTTGGATAGAAGGCTATTATGATGTAAATCTAAAGCTACCACGGGCCAACTGCTTGAAGATGATGCTAAGCTAGCTAAAGAAAATCAGGGACAATACATTGAGATGGTCTAATACCATCATTTGATCTCCTGAGTTCTAGCAATGAGTAAAAGCTAGGTTTATAATCATAGACTTTATAGTAATAAAGGCAAATACATTATTTTTGTTCTTGGGCTTTTGTTGAGTTTCTATCATTAAAAAAAAAAATCCTGACTTATAAAGACTGATAGAGATAATTCTCTTTCTCTAAACTCTACCTGCTTTTAAGGCCCACTTGAAGTGAAATGTCCACTGTAGAGCTTTCCCTGACCCTCTTTCCCTTCCAGCTGTACTCTCTCCTTCTTAGGCACAATGTACTTATTTTATAGCACTTGTTACATTCTATCCTGTACTAGGTTTTAACTACTTATGTACTCCTTATTTCTTCCTACTAAGGAATAAATATTTAGTGGGAAAGAGTTTTCATGTCATTTCTTATACCCCTAAGAAAAAGTAACCTAGAATGCATCTGTCTTTTAGTAGGCATTTGATAAATGTTTTCTAAATTAATAGTCTTATTCTTAATTTCTTACTTAAAATCATAAGTTTTAAAGTGTTTTTGCTTCCTAAGATACATTTTGAAAAGCTTCTCAAAAGAATGCTTTGATGGAAATCATTAACTTTCTTGGGGTAGACCTGTTCAGACATTCACAATATTGGGCTATATCTACATAATTTTTTTTGCTATAGCCACCCTTTAAAATAATCCATCCAACTAAAATATAATACCATGATTCCAAGCCATGTTTAGAAATTCAATGAATTACATTTTTTCATATACATTAAAAAAAATACTTCTGTATACCTTGGACCAAGGAGTGGAAACTGTCAAATGTTTCATAAACACCCATTCTGGAAAACTGAGTTGTTCAAAAGTCCTTCAAAATTAAGATGGAAAAATTTTAGCCTATGAACTATTGAAAACCTTTAGTCATCTCTAAGCAAACAGTTTTCACAATTAAAATTGCTTAATTGCCATAGTCCTAACACATTGTCTGGTTTAATAAAACATGGACTCATATATAGATTCAAAGAAATAGGAAAATACAGTTTCCCCCAGATGTTTCAGAGGATCATTTCACTTACACTCTTGTCAAATGCAGGAATTTGCTTCTTTGGGATCACATGGTAGGTTATTGAAATATGTACTGGAAAAAATATACTGCCACCCTATATTCAACATGACTCATCTCCTTGAATGTAATTTCCATTCGAGAAAAAAAGTGATTAAAGTAAATAAACCAGTAGAAAACCACACCATTCTATCCTCTGATAAAGATTAAATATTATAAAAGCACCCCCCAAAAGCTTGTAAATTGCTATTATTAAACTCATTACAAAATACACTGTGTGTATGATCTTTGTGTAACTCACATAGCAAAATATTTCGTAGAGCTTGAAAATTGATTTCCTGCCCTTCATGACATCTACTTGATGCCTGAAGGTTTTATGTAGATGTGTGCTGGTTAGTCAAAGTTTTATCCTAATTAAAAGAAGAGCATATTCCTTATGTAGTCTATTTCATTTCATGTGGGTCTTATACTTTTCAAACTCAAATTTACATATAGGTTCTTTCTTTATTCCTCTTTTATTGGCAAGAAAATAAACTCTGTGTCCTCTTCCTTAAAATTTTAAACATTATGGTTCTAAACTGCATATTTTATGTAACACTTGAGACCCTATAGTCTAATCATCTATTGTATAAATTCCCGATTAATGATAATATTTATTCTCTATTTTATAAAAAATGTTTTACCAGTATCTTGTTTGTTTCTAAGGACATCAAAATTGCACATGGATTAAGATCACTATGAAGTAAATTTGGAAGAAAAAGCAAATTAAATTGAAAAGATCTTCCTGATCTTTACAAAAGATGGTTTGCTACTTCCAGGATGAAAGTTGACTAATGTCCCTTTAAATTTCCCTTTAAATGGCCAGCTCAGCCATTAGGCAAAGTAAGTCTTCTCAGTTACTCTTCTACTTAATAAATGTGGAATTGGGAATAAACTATTTGGTGAAGAAGTGGACATCATATTAATTAAAATTATTTTAGGATTACAAACATTCTTTAATATCAAAGGTACACCTATAGATTAAATAAATAAATAAATAATTGGAATTAGTAATGTAGAAATTGTATTGTTAGCAAATTATTGCTGTCATGTCTAGAATATATTCTACCTTTTGGAAAGTCTCCATTATATGGAATAAGTTATATTCTTAATACCACACTAACTGCCATGGAATTTTATTTAAAGTTCACTTATCTTTTCCCCCTTCCTCAGCCACAGCTTACATCTATTCTAGACCCAAATCTGTTGGATGATGGAGCAGTCAGAGTTGCCATTTCATGGTTATATCTTCTTTCTGGCTGAGTTTGATGCATATGAACATAGAACATAAAAACTGCTATTGTAACTTGAGACTTTCAGTCCATCTGCCATCAATCAAAGGAGCTAAAAGTGAAATTTGATCTTTTAGCATACAGTCATCTTACATGCCTGAACTCAGATGGCTAGCTTGCTTGCATACTACATAGATCCACAAATCAAAAACTACTTGATTGACCTGGGTGTTGATAATGGGTTCTCATCCTAAATTTAAATTTAATTTAAATGATTTCAATCAAATTAAATGATTTAAATTAGCACTGTAATAAATATAAATACAAATTAAATATAATATTTTTTTTGCCCCTGACAGTTTGATTATTCAGTTGAGTTAATCATGTCAGGCATATTAAGAGAATCAACTTAACATTTTGCATTTTCAAACATTTTGCTTTTCAGGCCTTTGTACCTGATAGTGTGTTTTAGAAAATAAAATAAATGTTTCATTCTGTTTTTAAAACATTTTCCAACAGGGGAGACATTTTTGCTTATTTATTTTTTATTTTATGCCCATTTTATTGCTTTTTATTTATAGATTTTAATATTTTTACATGTTTGGGATAATTCAGACATATCTGAAAACAGGGAAATACTTTAAAGAAAACTAAATATTACTTGCATTATCTTTAACAAAAATAAAAAAAAATTCTTTACTATTAAATTGAGTATGCTAACATTTATAGTTAAATAAATGAGATGGAATTAATCAGATCCCAATATTTGTATATTATGTGCATCTGAGTCCAGGGATACAATATAAGAAAATTCTCTATTATGACCTTTTGCTTCTATGGTTGAATATTTTATCTAGTCAAAATATTTCTATGTTTTGGTACATTCCTGAGAAAGGCTGGAACCGTAACTAGGTTAGGTATTAGATCTCGGTTAACTAATGCAAGACTTAGCACAACTGACTCTATTTGGGGCATTTTGTCTCTCTAACACATCATATGTGGTTTTTACTTCAGGGAGAAAAATTTAAAAAATACTAAACTAGAGTATGCATATTAATATTAACTAAAATAACTGAAGCATTTAGGGCAAAGAGAGCTGATGCCTGTAATTCACTTTGAAATGCATCAAAAATTATTGGATAGATATGTAACAAATACTAAAATGTTAATTGTAGTAACTAAGTGGTGGATCACTATAAAATTATTTGAACTTTTCCATATGTTTAAACCTTTTTATAATACTAAAGGGAGGGAAAGACAAAGAAAAAAAACCCAAAACAAAATATTTCTATATTTTGAATAGATAAAAATATATTTTAGAATACTTTATCTGAATTTGGTTTTCATGACAAATTTTCCATGTCTCCTTAACTCTTATGTTAATTTTTATTAATCCACTTATTATATTAAATATACTATGAATCCAAAAGTCAAATCAATCAGTGAGGAAGGATTTCTTTGGTTACTCTAGAAAGGAATAGATTGAATTATTGTAATATTCATTTTCACCCAGAGATTTAAAAGAAGATAGTATAATTCATACCATTTTAATGAGCTATCTGGAGATCCCAAATATTTACTTTGGCACATTATAGAATGAAATGAAATAGATATTTTACTTTCAAATCCCAAAGCCTGATTCTTAGCTCTAAGTCTTCAACTATATAGAGAATTTCTAACTGAATGCTGTCCTTGGACAGAACCAGTGATTCTAGATTCTTTGGATTAAAAGATCTAAAGAATATACAACATTTAATATGTGAAACTTAAAGTCAGATAGTGTATGGTACATCCAAACACTGGAATGCTATTCAGCAATAAAAATGAGTATAATATTGAAATATGCAATACCATGTATGAAATTTCAAAACATTGTATTAGAGGGACCTAATCAAGATGGTGGAATATAAGTTCCAGAATCTCCTTATACCCACGTAGAGACAAACTCAACAATAATGTACAGACCAAATTCCCTTTGTGAGAAATCCAGAAATCAGTTAAGGGCTCCTGCTCCCCAGACAAGGGAGAAACTAGCTGCATGGAACCTGGTAGGCAAATCCATGGTACTCACTCAACATAGTCCCTCTCTTGACCCAGTGTGTTGTGATAAAGAGAAAACTCTCAGCTCCTGGTTTCTCCCTGAGAAGGGAAAGATAACTCTGAAACATATGTCTAACAAACACTCAAGACTTTTCAGGAGGCTTCCTGATGTACTGGTTTCTGTTTCACCTGAATTTAAGTACTGATACAGTGAAGGGCAGCAGGTTGGAGGCCACTGAGAAAAAGGGGAACAGACACACATTCACACACATTCACCACAGTCCCTCCACATGGCCTAATGTGGAATGAACTGGAGAAAATACCCTCAATTCTTGGCTTCTCCACTGGGAAGGGAAAGAATTGGATCATGCATCCAATACTCTGGTTTTTGCGAGGGAACTGCCAGAGGGATTAGTTTCTGTCTCATCTGTTTCATAGAACTGAATGAATATGGCATATTGGGCTGCTGAGAACAAAAGGGCAGAGAGTTTGCTGCTGCTCTAGAGGATCCACAGTACAGCAGACAGAGGCCAATAGATATTGGCAGTCTCTCCCTTGGGGGGAAAGAGAAGAGTGGAGTGTGAATTCACTGTTCTAGCATTTCAGGATACTGCCCAAGGGACAGGTTTCTGTCTCAATTAACTCAGAATGCTGAAGGGATGGGGATACTTGAGATGCCTGGGTGTAGGGGTACAGATTAAATAAGAAAACTGGCAAATTACCATGGCAGTTTTCACAGAATTAGAACCAAAAAAAAATGTAATTTGTATGGAAACACAAAGATCCTGAATAGCCAAAACAATCTTGAAAAGCAGAACACAGCTGGAATAATCACACTCCCTGACTGTAGGCTATATTACAAAGCTACAGTAATCAAAACAGTATGGTACTGACTAATCTATGACAAAGGCAGCAAGAATATACAATGGAGAAGACAGTTTCTTCAATAAGTGATGCTAGGAAAACTGGACAGCTACATGTAAAAGAATTAAATTAGAACATTCTCTAACACCATATACAAAAATAAACTCAAAATGGATTAAAGACCTAAATGTAAGACCAGATACTATAAAACTCCTAGAGGAAACCATAGGCAGAACACACTTTGACATAAATTTCAGCAATATTTTTTTGAAGCAGCTCCTAAAGTAATGGGACTAAAAGAAAAATAAACAAATGGGACCTAATTAAGCTTAAAATCTTTTGCACAGCAAAGGAAACAATAAACAAAATAAAAAGATAACCTACAGAATGGGAGAAAATATTTGCAAATGGTGCAACCAACAAGGGATTAATTTCCAAAATACACAAACAGCTCATACAGCTAAATATCAAAATAAACAAACAAACAACCCAATCAAAAAATGGGTAGAAGACCAAAATAGACATTTCCTCAAAGAAGACATAATTGGTCAACAAGCTCATAAAAAGATGTTCAATATCACTAATTATTAAAGAATGCAAATCAAAACTACAATGAGGTATCACCTCCCATCAGTCAGAATGGTTATTATCAAAAAGTCTGCAAATAATGAATGCTGGAAAGGGTGTAAAGAAAAAGGAACTCTCTTACACTGCTGGTGGGAATGTAAATTGGTGCAGACACTGTGGAAAACAGTAGGGATGTTCCTTAAAAAACTAAAAACAGAGTTACCGTATGAGCCAGCAATTCCACTTCTGGGCATGTATCTGGAGAAAACCATAATTCAAAAATATACATGCACCCCAATGTTCACAGCAGCACCATTTATAATAGCAAAGATATGGAAGCATCCTAAATGTCCATCAATAGATGAGGGGATAAAGAAGATATGGGGTGTGTGTGTGTGTGTGTGTGTGTACACACACAACGGAATATTACTCAGTCATAAAAAGGAATAACATAATGCCATTTGCAGCAACATGAATGGACCTAGAGATTATCATATTAAGTGAAGTAAGTCAGACAGTAAGTAATAAAGGCATATATCAATTGGTATCATTTATATGTGAAGTACAAAAAAAAAATACAAATGAACTTCTTTACAAATCAGAAATGAACTCAGACATAGAAAACAAACATATGGTTACCAAAGAGGAAAGCAGGGGATGGGGAAGACAGGAAGGGAAAAATTAGGAGTTTGGGATTAACATATACGCACTACTATATATAAAATGAACAAACAATAAGGACCTATTGTATATCATAGGGAATTATATTAAGTATCTTGTAATAACTTATAATGGAAAAGAATCTGAAAAAGAATACATATGTGCATATGTATGTAGGTATATATATTATATTATATTATATTATATTATATTATATTATATTATATTATATTTATGAATCACTTTGCTGTGCACCTGAAACTAACACAACATTGTAAGTCAACTATACTTCAACAACAAAAAAAAGAAGCAATCACACACACATACACACAAAAAGCCAGGCAGCTTATTACAGTTCCAGGAAATCTGCTGTACAGCAGACATACACCAGAAGGAGAAAGAGATTACAACATACCAAGAAAAGAAGCCAGCAAATTCCTCCAATTGAGAATTTACACATGAAAGTCCAGAGAACACATATCCACAGAAAACATTTGAGTAGCCCCCAGAATTTCTAGCAGGGCTGATTGGTAAGGCTTTTCCCTGTATGAAACCAGTTTATAACAAGTGGAAAAAGCAGCTGCTTTTCAAATGTGCAGATGACCACACAACGATGTAAGGCACATAAAAAACCATGAAAACATGGCCAAATCAAAGGAACAAAAAAATCTACAAAAAATGATAGTAAAGAAAAAGAAGTATATGAGTTATCTGACAAAGAATACAAAATAACCATCATAAAGATGCTCAGTAAGCTCACAAAAATAATGCATGGACAACATGAGATTATAGACACAGAGACAGAAAATGTATAAAAGAACCAAATAGAAAATTTGAAGCTGAAGAATACAGTAACTCAATTGAAAAATTTACTACAGAGTTTCAACAGCAGAGTTGGTCAAACAGAAGGAAGAATCAGTAAAGTTGAAGACAAGTTATTTGAAATTATCCAGTCACAGAAACAAAGAGAAAAAATAATGAAAACAAGTAAAGAAAGCCTAAGGGACCTATGGGACACCATCAAATAGACCAATATTTGAATTACAGGGTTTCCATAGGAGAAGAGAGAAAGGGACAGAAAGCTTACTTGTTAAAATTACAGCCAAAATTACAAAAATCTGATGAAGAAAATGAACACCCAAATTCAAGAAGAATGAAGAAATACTCTAAAGAAATCCACACCAAGATACAGTATAATCAAATCATAAAAAATAAAAGACAAAAAGAACATTGAAAGAAGTAAGAGAAAAAGAACTCATCATACACAAGAGAGCCTTCATAAGGCTGTCAGTGGATTTCTCAGCAAAAAGATTGCAGACCAGAAAGGAGTGGGATGATATATTCAAACTGCTGAGAGAAAAAAAAAAAAACTGCCTATCAACAATATTATATCTAAAAAAAAAATCTCTCCTTCAAAAAAGGAGAGATAAAGATTTTCCCATACAAACCAAAGTTGAGGGAATTTATCACCACTAGACCTGACTTACAAGAAATGCTAAGGGAATTCCTTTAAATCAAAATGAAAAGATACTAAATAGTAACACAAAAGCATATTAAAGCATAAAGCTCTTTGATAAGTGTAAGTATATAGACAAATAAAGAACACTGTAACACTGTAAGAGTGGTACATGAACACTTTTAATTCTGATATAGAAGTTAAAAAGCAAAAGTATAAAAAATAACTACAACTATAAAATATGTTAATGGATAGACAATACAAAAAATATAATTTGTGACATTAATAGCATGAAATGTCAGGGAGAGATAGGCAAAACATAGTTTTCATATGAAATTAAAGTTAAATTGTTATCTCCTTAAAATAGATTGTTATAACTCTAAATGTTCCATGTAAGCCCTACAGTAACCACAAAGAGAATATCTAAAGAAGATACACAAAAGAACATGAGAAAGAAATCAAATCACGTCACTACAAAAAGTCAATGAATCACAAAGCAAGACAGCAAGAAAAGTAAAGGGTTAAGAGCTACAAGACAGACAGAAAAATAATTAACAAAGTGGCAAAACAAGTCCTTTCCTTTTGGTATTACTTTACATGTAAATGGATTAAACTCCTCAATCAAAAGACAGAGTGATTGAGTTGAACAATAAAACAAGACTCAACTATATACTATCTATATGAGACCCACTATTTATATTTAAGGGCACACATACAATGAAAGTGAAAGGATGGGAAAAGATATTCCATGAAAATGGTAACCAAAAGAGAGCAAGAGTAGCCATATTTTATCAAAAAAATAGACTTTCAGTCAAAAAATGTCACAGGAGACAATATATCACTTATAAAAATATATAAAGTTGGTATCAGAGCATCAAAATATATGAAGCAAACATTGACAAAACTGAAGGGAGAAATAGACAACAACACAATAATAGTAGTGGATTTCAATATCCACTTTAAATAATGGATAGAACATCCAGACAGAAGATCAATAGAGAAATAGGACTTAAGCAATGCCCTAGGACAAATAATGAAACAGACAAATATAAAACATTACACTTACAGCATCAGAATGCACATTCCTCTTAAGCACACTTGGAATATTCTCCAGAGTGAGTTACATTTTAGATCACAAGACAAATCATAGCAAATATAAGAAAACTGAAATGTTATATATTCTCTGATCATAATGGTGTAAAACTAGACATTAATGGCAGAAGAAAAACTGGTAAATTCACAAATAAATGGAAATTAAACAATGTACTCCTGAAAAACCAATGGGTCAAAGAAGAAATCAAAAGGGAAATAGAAAATATCTTGAGATAAATTAAAATAAAAATACCACATACTAAAATTTATGAGACACAGCAAAAGCAATACTAGAAGGGAAGTATACTGTGGAAAACATCTACATTAAAAAAGAAAAAGTGGTCTCAATTAAACAACCTAACTTTATACCTCAAAGAACTAGAGAACTAGGACAATGAACTAAGCCCAAAGTTAGTATAAGGAAGGAAATAATATGGATTAGAGCAGAAATGAATGAAAAATAGATCAGAAGTATAACAGAAAAACAACAACAAAAAGACAATTGGGAACCAGTCTAAGATAGCAATGAAGGTAGATACCAAACTCCACTCCTCCTACAGATACGCTAAGTCTACAGCTACATATGGAACAATTTTAACTTAAAACAACAACAACAAAACAACAACAACAACAACAAAAACAAACAAACAAAAAAAAAAACTAAAGGCTGATTGAATAAGTACCTATCAGGCAAACAATGTAAAAGCCACATCTAAGTGGGTGGGAGAGGCTGGGACACATTCTTGCCATAAGCCCCACTGCAGTGTGGTGACCCACAACCAGGAGGAAATTCAAAACTTGGAGCTTCTCTCTGAGGAGTGAAAGTTTCAAACTCTACATCAGGCATCCCAACTTTTAAGACATGCACTTGAGAGATGAGCCCCCAGAACAGTTAAGTTTGAAAACCAGTATGGCTTGTGCCCTGAGACACAAGATGGTAGCAATACAAGAAATGCATCTTAAAAGGATTGCATGCTTGGACTTATCAACTTTAGGCCCCCAACTCAGAGACAGTCAATTGCACCCAAACTTAAAGTGAAGGAGGCTCACCTGCTTTTATCAAAAACTTGGTGGGAGTTTCAGGCATTTAATTTAACACACACAATTAGGAATCTACTGAAACACTCTCTGAGGATAGAGACTGCCAGGAGCCATCTTTGTGCCCTCCTCTTGCTATGCTCCAGAACACCAGTATCTCCCAGAAGGCAGAGTTTACAGGTGTCTGGTGCTCTGATTTTTGTGGCTGCTGCCCAGGGGATGCTTTTTTATAATTGAAGTATAGGTGGTTTACAATGTCGTGTTAATTTCTAGTGTACAGCATGGCGATTCAGTTATTTATATATTCCTTTCCATATTCTTTTTCATTGTAGGCAAGGTATTGAATATAGTTCTCTGCGCTATAGAGTAGAACCTTGTTGTTCACCTATTTTATATATAATAGTTAATATCTGTAAGTCCCAAACTCCCAATTTATCCCTCCCCTCCTTCTCCTACCCCCACAACCATAAGTTTGTTTTCCATGTCTGGGAGTCTGTTTCTGTTTTCTAAATAAGTTAAGTTTGTCTCATTTTTTAGAGTCCACATATAAGTGACATCATATGGCATTTTTCTTTCTCTTTCTGGTTTACTTCACTTAGTATGACAATCTTCAGGTCTATCCATGTTGTTGCAAACAACATTTTATTCTTTTTTATGACTAAGTAGTATCCATTGTATGTATATGTGTGTGTGTGTGTGTATATATATATATATATATACCACAACTTCTTTATCCAATCACCTGTCAATGGACATTTAGGTTGCTTTGATGTCTTGGCTGTTATAAATAGTGCTGCTATGAGCATTGGGGTGTATGCATCTTTTCAAATTAGAGGGTCTTGCCCAGGAGTGGGATTGCTGGATCATATGGTAAGTCTAGTTTTAGTTTTTTAAGGAATCTCCATATTGTTTTCTTTTCTTCCTTTCTTTCTGTCTTTTCTTTTCTTTCTTTTTTTTTTTTTGTGGCTCCTGCCCAGGGGACATTTTTTGAGTACATAGTCCTAGAGGCCAGGTGAGATTGTGTTCTTGGTTACATGAGACTGTAATAATTGGTGTCACTCAGAAAGGAGCTCATACTCCTGTCTGGTGCCCCAATTTTTGTGACTGCTGCCAAGGGACACTTCTACATCACCTGGCTTGGGTAGCCAGTGGAGTTTACACTCATGGGTCTCACAGGACTGTAACCAATGGAGAAAGAGTTCTTAAAACAGTTAGTATCCTGAGGACATAGCAAGATGCAACAGATACAGGAGCTGTATCTTTCTGTGAAGGAGGCCTATTAGCTAATCATCATGACTGTGACCTGGGGGGCAGGCTTCTAATTAAATAAGCATTGAGAAGCTGACTGTAATCCTTTCCAGAGACCTCAGAGGACAGGTGTTATCTTCTAACTATGGTGGTATGAAATTAGAAATTAATTATGCAAAATATTGAATGTGTAGAGATTAAACAACATGCTATTTAATAAAATATGGGTCGAAGAATAAAGCAAAAAAGAAATAAAAAAATACATTGAGTGGAAATGTAACATAGCAAAATTTATGGGATGCAGCAAAAGTAGTTCTAAGAGGGAGGTTCACAGTAATACCTTTCTACCTCAAGAAATAAAAAATTCTCAAATAAACAACCTAACCTTACTTCTCAAGGATTTAGAAACAGAACAAATGAAGCCTAAAATTAGTAGAAGAAAGAAAATAACACAGATTAGCACAGAAATAAATGAAAGAGACTAAAAAGACAATAAAAAAGATCAGTGAAACTAAGACCTATGTTTTTGAAAAGACAAACAGAATTGACAAACCTTTCGCTACACTAACTAGGAAAAAGGAGAAATAACACGAACAAAATCACAAGTAAAAGAGGAGATATTAAAACTGATACCACAGAAATGCAAAGGATCATGAGACTACATGAACAATTATACACCAACAATTGGAAAACTAGAAGAAATGGATAAATTCATAGAAACATACAACCTACCATGACTGAATTATGATGAACTATAAAATCTTAACATACTGCTGGGAAATTGAATCAAAAAGCTCCTAACAAATATAGTTCAGGACAAGACGACCTCACTAGTATATTCTAACCAATCATTCAAACGATAATGAATACCAATCCTTCTCAAATTCTAGCGAAAAAAAAAAAAAAGAAGCATGAGGAACTGTTCTAATCGTATTTTACAAGGCCAAAATTACCTTGATACAAAAACCACATAAGGATACCACATAAAAAAGAAAATTATAGGCCAATATCCCTGATGAACATAGATGTAAAAATCTTTAATAAAATATTAGCAAACCAAGTCCAGCAGTACATTCAGAGGATCGTATACCATGAAATGGGATGCAAGGATGCAAAGATGGTTCAACATCTGCATCAAACAATTCATTACACTACATTAACAAAATGAAGGATAAAAATCATATGATCATCTCAAAAGAAGCAGAAAAAGCATTTGACAAGATTCAACATCCATTTATGATTAAAAACTCTCAACAAAATGAGTGTGGAGAGAATATGCTTCAACATAATAAAGGTCATATATGACAAGTTCACTGCTAATATCATACTCAATAGTTAAAAAGCTGAAAAATTTTCCTCTAAGATCATGAACAAGACAAAATGCTCACTTTGGCCCCTTTTAATCAATATAGTATTGGAAACCCTATCCCGAGCAATTAGGCAACAAAAAGAAATAAAAGGCAACCAAATTAAAAAAGAAGTAAAAATGTCCCTATTTGCTGATGACGTGATATATATGTATAAAACACTAAAGATGCCATCAAAAAACTCAGAACTAATCAACAAATTCAGTAAAGCTGCAGAATACAAAATCAATACACAAAAATTTGTTGCATTTCTTTACACTAATAACAAACTAGTAGAAAGAGCAATTAATAAGACAATTCCATTTACAATTGTATCAGAAAAATAAAATACTTAGGAATAAATTTAGCCAAGGCAGTGAAAGACCAATATGTTGAAAACTATGAGACATTAATGAAAGAAACTGAAGAAGACACAAATAAGTAGAAAGATATTCCATACTCATTGCTCTTCCTGTGTGTCCTTTCTCTTGTACAGAACCCTCCAAGAACCCTGTCTGGGGTCAGGGGGAATTTGTCCTTCCCTCCCCCAGGCCTTCCCTGCCCTTTTTCTCTTCCATAACCTGTCTATTAACCATACCCATCCTGAGTTCATGGCCAAAAGTTTCAATAAGAAAAAGTGGTGGAAAAAGAGACCAAGGGAACTGCCCTGCTGTGGGTGCTCACCTGTTCCAGTCTTGTGAGGGAACTGTTTGGTTTTTTTGGTTTTTTAACACTTCCCGTGCTGTGCCCAATTATAAGAGGAAATAAAACTAAGCTGAAATGATGAAAAAAAAAAGAAATTAATATTAAAATGTACATACTACCCAAAACAAGATTCAACACAATCCCCAGCAAAACTTCAATGGCAGTTTTCACAGAAACAGAAATAAACAATCCTAAAATATGTATGAAACAACAAAAGAGCCCAAATAGCCAAAGCTATCTTGAGAAAGAAGAACAAAGCCGGTGGCATGTTCCCTGATTTTGAAATGTTACAAAGCTATATTAATTAAAGCAGTATGGAATCAGCATAATAATAGACACATAGATCAATGGAAAATAATAGAGAGCCCAGAAGTAAATCCACACACATATGTTCAAATGCTCTCAACAAGAATATCTAGAATACACAGCAGGAAAGGATCATCTCTTCAACACATGGTGCTGGAAAAACTGAATATCTACATGAAAAAAATAAGTTGGATTCATATCTTATACAATAGACAAAATCAAACTTAAAATGGATTAAAGAATTGAACCTAAGACCTAAAACTATAAAACTCCATTAAGAAAATATAGGGAGAACAAATCATAACATTGGACTTGACAAAATGATTTCTTAAAAATGACTCTAAAAGTACAGGGAATTAAAATAAAACAAAGCAAAACCAAAAACAAATAAGTGAGACTGTGTCAAACTAAAATGTTTCTGTGCAGCAAGAAAACAACCACCAGCGTAAAAAGGCAATCTATGGAATGGGAGTAAATATTTGCAAATCATGTATCTGATGGGGGATTAATATCCAAAATACATAAAGAACTCTAACAACTCAATAACAAAAAATACGGAACTCAATTAAAAATTTTTGATAGACATTTCTCTAAAGAAGATATATATATATATATATATATATATATATATATATATATATATATATACACACACAGGATTACAAGTGTTGGCAAGAATGTGGAGAAATTGGAATCCCTGTATACTGCTAATGAGAGTGTAAAATGGTGCATCACTGTGGAAAACAGTATATTACTCCTCAAAAAAATAAAACTAGAACTACCACATGATTCAACAATTGCCTTTCTAGGTATTTATCTGACAGAAATGTAAACAAGATCTCAAAGAGTTATTTGCATTTCCATGTTTACTGAAATATTAATCACAATAACCAAAAGGTGGAAAAAACTTGAATGTCCATCACTGGATGAATGGCTGAAGAAAAGATGGTATGTGTGTCTGTATATATATAAATGTTAATTGTTATTCGATCATAAAAGTCTTGTCATATGCTACAAAACGGATAGAAATTGAGGACATTATGCTAAATGAAACAAGCCAGTCACAGAAGGACAAATACTGCATGATTTCACTCATATGAGATATTTGATATAGTCAAACTCATAGATACACAAAGTAGAGTAGTGGTTGCCAAGGGCTGAGGAGAGTGGGGAATAGGGAGTTGCTATTCAGTGAGTATAGAGTTTCATTTATGCAAGATTAAAAAATTCTAGCGATCTGTTGTATAACAATGTGCATAGAATTAGCAAAACTATACGAAAACCATACTATACACTTAAAGATTATTAAGAGAGAGATCTCATGTTATGTGTTTTTTAGCACAATACAAAATAATTACACTGAGTTAAAGAAGTTAAACACAAAGGGATACATAATGTATGATTCTTTTCCTATAAAGGCCAACCATAGGCAAAATATGGTGCTAGAAATCAGAAAGTGGTTGCCTTGGGTGAGGGTGGGGGTGATAACCAGAAGAGGGCATGAGAGAACTTGAGCTTTCTGGGCTAATCTGAATTTTGAGTGGTAGTTACATGGGTGCATAAAACTGCAACAATTCATTGAAATAAACCCTAAGATCCTAAATTTTGTATGTAAATTATTCTAAAAGAAAAAGAAACAAAAAATGTTAAACTATTTTTTTTCCAGAGGTTAAATAGGTTATCTTTCCTCCTTAGGAAAAAAAAAATACAGAAGAAACATTGCTAATGGAAAATGGTTATAACCTGTGCTTAATCAGGTGAAAGAAATGCACGTCTAGTGATACAAAAATTGAGTGTAAGTTAAAAAAAAAAACCTCAACTGTCTCATATTGTATTAAGCCTGTAAATAGCAATAAATAGTGGAAGTGGAAAATGGGATTATAATTTTTATCTCAAAAGGTAACAGTAAAGGCTTATAAGAATAATCAGTGTTATCCTGTGGTGTAACTAGATAATGTACATGGGAATAGAATGTATTTTCATCTAATATCAATAGGTCTACAACTGTAGGGCTTAAATAAATGATAGATCCTAGGATAAAAACTGGTAGAAATAGGGAGTAAGACACAGGAAAGAATAAATACCACACCCAAGAAACAGGCCAGGGTCAGGAACCAGGAAAAATAGTATTAAGAAAACCAAAATACAAAGCCAGGCTCAGATAGATGTTGATGAAACTGAGGTAAAAAATTTAAAAATTAAAAGTTGAGGTTAAAAAATTGGCAAGCAGGAAATATTTTTCTTTCAAAATACAGTTCTCATGTTTATATCAGCAGCCTCTCTCCTGTGGGTAACTAGGAGAGTAGACAAAAATCCAGAAGTCAGATACAAACTCTGAACAACAGTGATACAGAAACAGCCAAGGTTTATAATACAAACAGCCACTCTTTTAAACCTGCAACTGAAAAACAATCATAAAAAATATGCATTAAATTCTACTTGGGGCAAAAGAGAAATTTATTGATATTGGTTTGATCACTGGGGAAGACATTTAAGAGACCAGAGCAAAACTACGGTTGCAGTTTAGGTAAAGCTATTATTTTATTTGTATGGTTTATACTATATAATAACTACATTAGACAATTTGTGAGCTATCTATATATATTTATCCCCAAAGTGACTAGAGATGGAGAAGAGCTGCACAGCTTGGTCACCATTTCATCTTGTACTACAGATAATCTGTCAGTATTTACCTTGTCATTTAGCCATTCAAAACACACAAATTACAATGCCCCACCATGCTTGTTATAGATTAACTCTATACTTGGAACAAAATAATAAAAGTCAGCACTTACAAATAGAGTTTTCACAGGAAGTAAACAAGCAAGGTATTATACACACTTACATACACACATACACACAAATTATGAAAACCTCCTTTTTCTCCCTTATAGGATAGGTTTCGAGCACTATAGCTTTGCTTTAAAGTATCACTCATTAATACAAGCCAAAGCAGAAATCCATGACAAATACCCGTTATAATTCCAGCATTGCAAGCACACTTTATAAACTTTCTCACAGAAGAATTGTAAGACTAGAAATATACTTTTTAAAAGTGTGAGCAGCATGTAAGTTTAAGTAGTCATAAAGAAAAATGCAGTTTGAATAGAGTTACAGAAGAATTTTATGTTCTGCAACATGAAAAGTTGTTAGCACTTTACTTTTCCAATGTATTGCAATATTTTATGTATTATTAGGGTATGTTTTTGATGTGCATTCTTTCTTTTTCTTTTATATGCTTTTTCTCTCCAAATATTTACCCAGAGTAATAAAATATGATTATCTAGTCCTTCTACCATTTCCTGTAAGTACAATTTCTTTTTAAAAAGAAAAATAAACATATTATCAAGTATCTACTTTTGCAGATCCCAGCAGTTTTATTGAACAGCAAATGTTCATTAGTATGCGCTGATATGAAGACGATCTTAGTGACAATTCCCAGTGTTCCCTCTTTCATAAACAGATTGTTGATGGCTGATGCATAATCCATCTGAGCACTGCAATAAAAAGAAAATATCACAAAATGTGCATAGAGCTTCATAGAAATGAGTGCCAAAAATTTCAATAGATAGGAAGGGGATATTCACACGTGCACACACACAACCATGTTCTTTACTTAGATTTGTAGAAAATTGACTCCTGTTGTGTTTTTTATTGAATAGATGTGCCTTAAAATGGTTTCATTCAGTTCTTTTAACTGGGGAACTTTATTCAATCAAAGAAGAAAGTACTATAACCCATATCAAAATGATAGTATACTTTGAGAGAGTTTAGCTATGTTATTAATGCCAAAGCATCCAGAGGAAATGTAAGGAAATTCTGTTAATCATACATATGTTTTACTATTTGATGCCAACCATCCAGATGCTTTAAGTATGTGGATGCTTTGGCATCACAAAAAATAAATAAAAAGAACCCCTCATACTTCCTAGTAATTAACTCAATGATGTATTCATTCATTCTAGAAATATTTATTTTGTACCTATTATATTCAATATGCTATGTTAGGTGTTGAAAAGGAAGCATAGGTGTACAAGGATCAGAACCTGTGTTCAAGAAGCTTAAAACTAAGATAGAAGGGATAGAATGTAAATACAAGACAGAATGAGGTCTATGCTTTAAGAGGCTAAAAATTGTCAAGAGCATTAATAAATAAGATGACTTTCCAAATCTGATGATCAAGGTAATGTTTAATTTGAAATTTGAAAGAGTGGTAATAGTTTTATAACCAAAGACTAAGAATACAGTAGGAAATATGTAAGCAAAGAAATTTATGCAAGAAAATTCCATGTGCATTCATGAAGAGTTGTAACCTGGAGGAACAGTAGTAGATAACACTGGGAAAGTAGGTTTGATTTATATTTGAAAGGACTTTGAATGTATAATTTATATTTTATTTTTAAGTGACGACACCACTAAATGCCATGGGCTATGCTGAAAAGAGTTTTAGATATCCAATTCCTTACATGAGTAATTTTCCCTCCTTCATCTTCAGTTTTTCTATCTGGCAAATAAGAGGGACATATGATATCATTTCTAAAGCTCCTTCAAGGTCCAAAAAGTATGAAAAGATTTCATATGTTTGGTAAGAGAATTCCATGTAAGGATCATGAGCATGAGAAGTATCATCGTAATACTCTAGGAAGTTGTATCTGCTATTGATGTGCAGAATGCATTGAATTATGGAGACTATGAATGTAGGTAGAGTAGTTAGAGGGCTTTTGCGACTGTCTTCACAGAGATTGATTTGGGAATGACAACACTGGAAATGGTAAGGAATAGACAAGAAAGACCCTTGTTTGTTTGTTGGTCAGAAAATTACACATGGAATCAGTGTATTTTTAATTTTATTTTCAATCAGTCACAGCTAGACCATTTAAATTTTTTATAGTAGAGCTTCTAAATATGCAGAGTAAGACTCATAATTCCTCTGCTGCCATATGGGAATGTCTAGGGAGTCTTAATTCCTTTTTTTCACATGTTTGGAAATGCTGTGATGAAAGATACTTTAAGAACAAAGTATTATCACTTTTCATTAACTATCATTCACATTCACTAATGGGCATTTTCATGAAAACTTGATTTCCTCTCTTATCCCTATGTAATGTAACAAATTAGACTATGCCTGTGTGAAAGAACACTTTCTCAATATTTATCTAAGCCAAGTTTAAGCAGAGATGAACATAATACAGTCATAATAGCTCAATGAACAATGAGATACTGTGTTTATTTTTATATAAAGATATGCTTAACACTCTCCATTTCCAGTAGGAGCCCTTCTGATATTTCAGATGCCAAATACTAAAATAAAAGAAAGAAAAGTGCTCCAAGAAAAATACAATATGCACTGATTTTGAAAACTGACACTTCAGAGTTTGAACTTCAGCCACTGAATAGCTCTGTGCTGAAATTTGCTTTACTTGTCCATAAATATTAGAACTGCTATTGTAAAAACGTGTGGTGCATATCAAGTGAGACAATGAATGAAAGATTATGGCTTCATTCCATGTAATGGCTGACATGTAATATATACAGTAGTTATTAGAAACACGCATAAATAACTTGTAGCTTTCAGGTGGTCTTTGCAAGTGGCTATGAGTGAGGCAAAAGAGAAAGCAAGATAAAGGTATTTAGGATCAATGAATGGCCAAAGGACAATTGCTCTTCTATATCATTTTCAGAAATTAGGAGGATAGTTGCAAAAGGAGTCAAGACAGCACCAAGAACTATTCCTAAACACTGGCAATATATTTAATGGTTGATTTACTAATATTTATAAATTAATGCACTTTAAGCCAAGTTTTTGCTTACTATTTATAACCAGATACTTTTTCTAGATACAGGACATAGTAAATAAATATGGTCTTAACACTGTTGCCCATACAGGAAATTATTAATCCTATGATGATAGTGTAAATTAATGAAGGTGGTCTTCATATGTATACTTGTCTAAGCCAAATATGGCAGAGATGAACAATTGGAAAAAAATTACTTCTGGCATTGAATGAAGTGATCCGAAAGAGATGAACAATAAAACATGGAGAAAAGCTAGTTGTTTCAACTTAGATCAAATTAATGTTATTTGCATTGAGTACTTTATATGAGTTCTTGGTAATTTGAAGTTAATTTCTAGTCTCCAAAGAACTAGATGTGATAGGAGATACATATTAATAAATTAGAAATATTAAGTTCGTTTTTAAAAAAAGGTTATATATGATGAAATAAAAATTTATATTGTTTCCTAAATATGAATCTCATTTACTTACCTGCTTTTCCTTCTCATGATAACCATGCTTTTTTTTTTTTCTTGGTAAGCCAGAAATCTGAAATCTTTAACCGTTGGGCTACAAAAGTTTTGGGGTGCTTCCCTGCTGTCAGTAGACATGATGCCATGGAGAACTCTGATTGTGATTGTGATTAATAATGTGTTACTCTCCAGACTGCTTCTATAAGTTTCATGATGAATTGCAGTTACAAATTTTCATTGCATTGTAATGGTTGATTTACTGATGTTTATAAAATGAAAGGTCAATTCAATAGTTGAAAATAGTTGCAATAACATTGATAGTGAATGAAAACTTATTTGTAAAAAAGGTAAAGAGTAGAGAAAATCTGGCTAATAATTTATAAAGTTGAACAGTTGAATATGTCTAATTGCCCTATTTTCTTCCAAAGGTCATAAATCTTGTCATGTTTTGTAAATGCCAGAGTTGCAGTGTCACATACAGAAATATTCCTAGTACACAGTGCCAAAGATAGGAGTTCAAAGGAAGATGGAAAGGGAACTTTGAATGAATCTTCCTCTATAAATTATCTGCTGAGAAAGGCTTGAAGAAATTTTGGAGTCAATGTTGATAAGAATAAAGAGAAATGTATTGCAAGAAGAGAAAATATTAAAAAAATATTTAAACACCTAGATTGATCTAGTTTTAGATGTATACATTTTGACAATATTCACATTTCATTTTGCTCACGAGGCAGAGAGAAGGAAGAAATTTTGCAAGATATCTGAAAGTCAGTACTTGTGTTTAGCATTGATTTTTCTCTCAAGTTTCAGTTTTGATATTCAAGTATTTTTGTTTTAGGACAAGGAGAAACAAGAAGCTCTTTACAGTGCGAGAACACAGCTGTACTATTTCCCAGAATGTACTGAAGTTACTAATTTCCATTGTATTCAGAAATTGATTTATTGATGTTTGTAAAACAAACACTACACTTATGATTACTTGATAATTATAATTATATATTTTCTTTCCAGTTTCAGTGTCAGATTAATAATAAATCACCCCAAGTCATATAGTTTTTTTTTTTTTCCTATTTTGTTCTAAAATCTTGTAACTTTATGTTTGCCTGTATTTGCCAAAAATCATGTCGGTGTATTCACGAATCCTCTAATTTTGTTTCACTGATCTATGTGTTTATCCCTTTACCTAAAACCAAATAATCTTGTCTTAAAATTGGGAAGTGTGGCTCCTCTAACTTAATTCTTCTTTTTCAATTGTTTTAAATACCTTAGCTCCTTTATCTTTTCATACACATTTTAGAATCATGCTGTTTCTATCTCCAAATTATCTTTCTAATATTTTGATTGGAATTGGATTAAGTCTATAGATCAATTTGGGGATACTAGATATCTTTATTGTGCTGAGTCTTCAAATCCATGAGCATAGTATGTCTTTTTCTTTATTTATAACTATTTCTTCATTATCATTTGTAGTTTTCAGTGTAGAGGTCTTAAATATGTTTGCTGGATTTATACCTAAATATTTTCCTTTTTTTGAGAGAGAGAATTATCCATGGAGCTACAATCAATCCATTGTAAAGGGATTTTTTTTTCAAATTTCAGTTTCCAATTATACACTAATAATATTTAGATATACAATTGATTTGGGTGGGTTGACCATATATTCAGTAATCTTACTAAATTCACTTACTCTAGATTTTTTTGTAGATTCATTGGGATTTACTATCAAGACACCATGCCATCTGCAAATAGGGACAGTTTTATGTTTTCCTTTCTAATCTATGCTTCTTATTTCTTTTTCTTGCCTTATCACACTGGCTAGGATGTCCATTATGAAGGGAGTGGAGAGAGCAGTCATTCTTCGTTTGCTTCCAGTCTTAGGAGGAACCATCCAGTTTTTCAAGTTTAAGTATGATGTTGTTGTAGATTTTGTTCTAGATATAGTTTGTCAGGCTGAGGTGATCCCTTTCTGGTTCTAGTTTGCTGAATGTTATATATATATTTTTATCATTAGTGTATGGTCATGTGCTTTTTCTGCATCAAGAGATGATCATGTTGTTTTCTTCTTTAGCCTATTACTAACATGGATTACATTGATTGATTCTTGAATATCAAACCAGCCTTGTAGTCTCAATAAAATATTAGCAAAAAGTTTATGGGTCAATGGTCATGAGGGCTATTGGTCTGTAGTTTCCTTTCTTTGTAGTCTATCTGTCTGGTCTCAGTATCCAGGAAATGCTAGCCTCATAAAATGAGTTGGGAAATGTTTCTTCTTCTTCTATTATTTGGAAGAAATTATATTAAATTGTTGTCTTCTTTAAATGTTTTCTATTTTTGCCAGTGAAATCATATCTTTCTGTTATTGATGTCATGCTTAATTTCATTTTTGTCATAGAACATACTTCATATTTCATCAATTCTTTTAAATATGCTAAGTATTAGTTTAAACCAGAACATAATCTATCTTGGTTAATGTCCCATGTGCACTTAAAATGTGTAGTCTGCTTTTTTTTTTGGTTGAAACCTCTATAGAAGTCGATTAGATCCTCTTGGTTGAACATGTTATATAGCTTTCTGATATCACTGCTAATTGAAAGAGAATTGTTGAAGTCTCCAACCATAATTGTGGATTTACTTGTTTCTCTTTTAGTTCTGGAAGTTTTTGCTTCATATATTTTGAAGACCTGCTTTTTGTTTCTCCAGAAACATCCAAATAGAATAGAGATTTCACTATTGAAGGGTACTCCTTTCTTACTTATATAACATATATGTATATTATACCCAATTTAAAATAATAGGAACTAAAATGTATGAAAAAAATATATTTTAAATTGTTCTTCCCAGATTTTTAAAATAGGGTTAAAGATTGTAAAAAAAAAAAAAAAGTGAATTGTGTCCTCTATGTAAAATTGTTGACACCTTCTTAATCTTGTATTCTTTCTTATTTTTAGTTTTTGCACAGGTATTAACCTTGTAAATATACTTGATACTGTTTTATTGTTTAAAAATTCCACCAGTTTAATGTCATATATCTCTTAATTTTACTTCTTAACTTACTTCTGCTTTTTATAGATCTTCCAATTTTCCTTTCTAACAGATATATTTTTAAAAACCATCTGTGTATTGCTCACACAACTCTTTGCATTGCTACTTAAATATACTGGCCTGTTTTGCCCTTTCCCAATGTTAGGCTTAAATAAATTGTATTTTATTGAAATCTTTAAGTTTTTAAAGATTTCAAATTTATTTGCATAAGGTTACAGAAATCGTTATGCAATACATTCAAAAGTTCAAAGGACAGCCCAGTATCCCCTCAAAGTCACCTCTAAAATCACAAGATTCTGCTTTGCTTCTTTTATGTTCATGTATTTGTCCATACTAGATGACACAAATTTCAATGTTTTAATCAAAACTGCTTCATTCCGTCCCCAGTCCCCCCATTAGAATAGTTTCTATTTCACATAATTTGAGAGAGGGAAGCACTTGTTCTATTTGTAAAATGTGCTTTTATATAACTGAGATAGTAGCCAATATCTGAGTGATTAAAACCACCACAATTTAACTTCTAACCTATTTCAGGCTTCTTTTATTAGCAAAAGTATTTCCTGATTCACTTTCCCTCACTGGCTTGCAGCTCTGTTATAGCATGGATAATGTTGTCATTATCTTCTAAATTCTTATATGTTAGCTAAAATATTTATATTTTTATTACTTTTTGCAGATTCAGTATTCTCTTCTGCCACTTTCATCAACTTACTTTCTCTATTATTCTCCCATTTTGCTAGTATATTTGTTTCTTTTGTTGCATATTTTTTGCTTTTTAATATTACTGAATCTTTAAAACATCTAGTGAAAACTATTAGTTTTGAGTCTTAAGGGGACTTAGAGTACTAATTTTCATTTCTCTTATTAGCCATTTTAGTTTCTAACTTTGCTGTGTCATCAGTGTAAAGTTCTAGAGGATAAGAACCGTGACATTTTTATGCAGGGCATGCAGATTAACTCTTTTATGCATAGTATATCTGCAAAACAATAAATAAAAACAGATATTGCCTGAGATAAATCTTATCAGAATGTAAAGAATTTTCTGAAATGTTAGCAATAATAACTGTTATAATTTTCCTCTTCAAACAACTTACACTCTCTAACAAGAAAATAACATAATTGTGACACTGTTAAGTCTTAGAAAGATCAAACACAAGTGTTTTATTTTAAGCCAGTTAATATTTAGAATTACTTTCATGACTATTCTCTCATATCTTGAGAGTTTAACAAATATTTCCACTTTGAAGTTTTATATATTCTAACTTTAATATGAGTCTTGCCTACCAGGAAATTTTCCATAATGGTAAGAAATCTATCTACCCACATTCTGCCAAACACTCTGGAGTTTGTATATATTTTCTCCGAAATTATCCTATTTGCTTAAAAATTACCCAAAATATTCCATTTAAAGACTGTATAATCCCTGACTCATCTCTAAAATCTTACTCATGGATGAATCATATCACAACTGGTTTATTTTGAAAATAACAAATCAAAACTAAACAACATCAATACATCTTTTATACATTTATAAGAATGTTTAAAATTCTAGATTCTCATCTCTCCATTCTAGCATTGGCAACTTCAAGACCCAGTTGATTCCTAGGAATGAAATTTTAAAAAAAGAAAAAAAACCTTAAAAAAAAAACAAACCCTGCAGGTTGTATTCGCTAGTCCCTGTCAAATCTTGGGAGGCAGAAGGAGCTCATTTGGGATATAAAGTGGCTGGGCAACCCAAAATCCTTGCTTTATGAACAGGTTGCCTCTCCTGTCTTTCCCCGTTGTACAAAGCCAATCTTCACGGATGGATTCTGAGTAATAATACCACAGAAGGGCAGAGAAGGACTGTTTCTGCGAAGAATGAGTGCTTTATTAGTGACCTTCTAGGCCTGAAGGAGAGAAAAAGGTCTGTAATTTGCTTCCATCCTGAGCTTCAATTTCCTTAATGGGTTTAAGTCCTGTTAACATCATGCCTCCACACTAACTCGTCTCATGGCTTTTAGAACTAATTTGCTTTTTTTTGTCTATAATAAAGAATGTACAGTCACTGATCTTGAAAAGATCATTTTTGACAAAGAAATTCACTGCAACAGGCTACTGAAATTTAGGAGAGGCACTGAGAATTGTAAGCACTGAGGAAACAGGGGAGTTACTTGGACTGATACAAGCATGTGCTGTAGAGATGGAAACAGCAGGTTGAAATTGAACATGGCAAAATTTAGTCTGAATGTCAGGAAAAGTTGTCAACTCTGAGACTTAATTAGGTAGTGGAATAGTTTCCCAGAAGAAATGGCAGAAATTTATTGCTGGAGCTATTTGAAATTGGCCTGGACAGAGCACTAGGGAATATACAGAAGGGGGCAATCCTTCACAAATTCTTGAAGATTGATGTAGATACCAACTGGTCTTTTGCATTTCTAATGCTCATGACCATTATTCAGGCATTTCACTTCACAATGCTAGCTAAATGTGTTCTTCTTACCACTGTAACCCTGAAAATCAGAACATTACATGATACCAACAGGGATATCTATAGTTACTTTTTGAAAAAAGTGATCCTAGCTTAATATTCCCATTTACTTTGTTAATCCTATGGCTGTTCTGTCATTCTTTCTTCCTTCCTTTTATGGTTGGGCAGAAAAATTCCTTCCAGGAGGCTTCTGATTAATATCCTTTTCTTTCCTATCACTCATCTCTATGTGTGCACCAGGAACAGTCAGTCAGTCAGTTATTTATTTATTTATTTAGTTAGTTAGTTAGTTTTTCCCTTTTTGGACAAATAATCAGTTATTTCAATAGCTTATCTACTTTTCATTTTTCATTGGAATAAGGATCCAAAAAAGGCTTTTTCCTCTTCAGCTCTCTTGCAAAGCCCTTTGGATATGCCCATAATCATTACACTTAGGATTCTGGTTTAGTAACTCTTTTTTCCATTTAGTCTCCAAATAAAAGAGGGAGGAAGTAGAATCTGAAACTAGTTGAAATGCTACTGGTAACTATCTCTTCAATAGCATTTACAGCCAGATCAGTAATTCTGGTCTGAGTGAGATATGTGAGTATTTTTTATTTGAGAAAAAATATATATACACAATATTCCTTGGCTATACTCAGTAGTATTTTATTCACTTAGAAATATTTCTTTCCTTTTAGCAATATACCCTGCACCCCAATTAATACACACCAAGGTATACCCTAGAGGCATACAATATTCTAGTCAGTTTTGGGCTCCTCTCTTCAGAGTTTTTCAGCCACTTTGAAAGTTAGAGTAGTACCTCTGTATCCCTTCTTTCTGTTCCTAATAATAATAGCACAGTTTAAAAAAATAACAACAACAAAACCTAGTCTATACCAGACCATGTGTTAGGTTCTTTTCATAGATTATCACATTGAATGATCACAACAACCCTGGGAGGTAGATATTCTTATTAACCTCATTTTCAGAAAGATAACTTGTCCATGGTCACACAGATAGTAATTGGTAGAGTAAGGCCTGGAATAGATTGTCTGACAGCAGTGTACAGACTCTCAAAACCACTGCAATGAAATGACTGAAGTGCCTCTGAATAGGGAATAGAGATTCCTGGAGAATGTATTATGAGTTTTGAGAACCTTAAGAATAAGTGCCAATGAATTATCTTCAGTATGATAATGTAAGTCACAGTGATATGTGCAAAAAATCAAAAAGCAAGACAAATTCCTTTGATATTTGACATTCAAATTCTGTACGTCTTTTTGCTTTTTTCAAAGATTCAATTTCCAATGTCAGGAAAAGATTCAGATTAACCACAAGTTGGGAAGCCCATTTTTCACCAGATACTAGTACCCAATGGCTGATTATTTGGAAGTTTTCTCCTAATTTTTGAATACTAACCAAGATCACTGCTCTCTTGGCCGAAATTTTCAAATCCTTTCATAATTTCATAATTGTGAAAAACATAATTAGGTCACCACTAAGACACTTTTTTTCAAATCAGAATAACCTCAATTCCCTTAAGCTATCATTATTAAATATACCTTTGAACTATTTGGGGGCAATGGACACAAGTTAAGCTTAAGTGTCATTCCCATAGAATAGTACAAGCGGAAATGAACAGATAGCAGAGTCTAATGAGGGCTTTACAGAAAGGGAGAATCATCTTTGTTATTCTGTTCCTATTTCCATTGTTTCAATTATTTATGATATTCTAATATATACAATTTTGTATTATTTTTCAAAATGCAGTTGCATTGCTTAGATCATAATCAATTCCATCATTTAAATTCAAAATACTTGTTTTATAATCTGTATTACTAATATATGAAGGTTACAGAATATCTAAACGTGGGAAACCAGATATGCTTCATACTCAAATTTGGTATTAATATGCAATGAATTTTCTAAGCTATTTTTAATCAGCAGAAAATGCCAGAAGTAATATCAGTCTAAAGGGAACAAACTAATTAGCAATAATGATAGTGGCTGAAAGCCTACCTGGAAGCTGTTTTTGTTTCTGTCAATACCAAAGAAAACAATGGTATCAAATGATAAAGGTAGCTTTGAGGCCTGAATGCTTTTTGTACCAGAAGCAAAAATATATTACTAATTCGGTAGTTAGAGATAAGAAATCAGTCAAGAAAAATCTTATAAGAAATTTATGTAGATGAAATAATTTTCTGCTTTTGGTCATGTGTTTGTTATGCCAGGAAATTCTGAAGAGTTGTCACTAATCAACAGTCAACTTTAAAGTGAAGGATCTGAAAATGCTAGATAAAAATCTGACAAAAAGTAAAAAAATCATTATGAATACTTATTTTCATTTATGGTTGGGTGAGAGAAATTTTAAAATATCACCCTCCCCCAGAAAAGAGTGGATTAGATTTTGTGAAAGTTAAACACCATCATTTTAAATGTCACATAGACAGATGCTCTGAGCAAAATTTCACGAGCTAAATTATAATTATTCTTTCTATCATAAGGGGGACAGAGATCCCACTGGAACTTGGAATCCATGTGGATCTACAGGGTTGAATGAAGGGTTGGGAATTGTAAAAATTGGAATATAGCCAAGAATCTTTTTGAGTTAGTGTACAAAGACTGAAATGAAGAAAATGGAGCCATAACGGAAGTTTCAGCCCAAGGAGGTTAAAGAAAGGAAGGATACAAATTAATTATATGTACGCAAAGTCCAAGCAGAGTTAAAACGCAGAGGAGCAAGGCAGGAAATAGGAAGAAATACCCGTGAATAAAAGCAACCTAGTCATGGAGATTGACTGGGGCAGGGACTCTCAGAACGCTCTTAGCATGGTTGATAAGAGTGGAGGTGGAGAATTACGTTGGAGAGAAATTTTCCAAGGCTGCAGAAACTTGGTTTGAGATTAATTTTATTATAGATGGATAGTGGTTTCCTTACAAATGTAAATGACAAGATTCTTTATAGGCTTCCTGATAAGTCAGAATCTAAGGCTTAACTACAGTAGAGATTTCTTAACTCAGCTACGAGAATTAGAAGAATGCGAAAGCCACAGATTTTAGCAGGTTATTATAATTCTATTTGTACTTTTAGTACTATTTCCCCCTGTATCTTGTCTTAAGTGCAATGGTCAGCCTGAGACATGACATTACTGTACAATCCCCATAAACCTGCTTGTTCATCTTCTTCAAAGACTGGATAACCAGGCCATCCTTGGTGATTCTTCTTAGGAGAGGTATTGTAGCAGCTATGCTTTGAATTGACATTCCCATAGGGTTAAAGGCCCTATTGATTGATTGAGGTGGATATAACTTTAGCCCTCTTCCAGAGATGACACTATGGTAATTGGCTAATACTGCTCTCTGAGTTTATGCTTTTCTCATGGAGACGAAATGCTGGATGTGTCAGAAGTCTCAGGTCTAGCAGAACAGGTTTTGGCACACTGAATTTGCATTTGTGAAACTATTCTCTGATTTCTGTTATACACAGAGAAGAAAACAACCCAGTATGTGCTTTTATCTATTAGGATAAAGCATGACATAATGAAAAAAATACATTGTTCTACAATTAAACACCTCTTAGCTATATGATCTTGGGCAGGTTGCCTCAACTTTCTGAGTTTCTGTTTCCTCATCTTTAAAAATGGAGATAAATATTATCTATGTCACATAGTTATTCAGATTAAACGAGAAATTATGCCAGTGCAAATGTCTGGCCCAAAACTGACTCTCAATGAATACTTTTAAAGTTTAAACCAAAGGACTGTGCCTAAAACAAAAGCCAGTTCTCTTCAATTTAGGGTCATTCTTGTTTTCCACACGCAGCAAATATTCTCTACAACATTACTGTGCATTTTCTAGTCACTCATGCACAGAGATTGCAAATTTTTCCTAAGAAAGATTGACACAAAGTTCTACCTCCTAGTGATGCAATTTAAGCAACAACTTGATAGAAGGGGCGAGCATTAATTTCCATAGGTATGCCTCATACTGAGTGACCTACACAATTCTACAAGGAGAGAAAAGGATCAATAGATTCCCTTTCATAGAACTAAATCAAGAAGACAGAAATGTGCTGTGATGTTTAACTTAATTTTACCAAAATATAAATGTAAGAATTTACTCCTTTCTGTCATAGGGGGAAAAGGTGGTATAAACTCTTTTCACTTATCTAACTGTACCCGCCCTTTTTTTGGTGATTTGTTGTGTGAATCTTTTTTGAGGTATTACTAGTAACATTCAGATGAGAGCAAACTAAGGCATCCCTCTGTACATACATATACAAATACCCACTAACACATTTTTAGGGCTTTTAAATCTGAAATTATATACAAACTGTAGTCATATGTATAAAGGAGGAGAGACTGCATAACAGGTCAATTTGTAGTAGCAGTTCATAGTCCAAGAAATATTCAGAACTACTGTCTTCACTGCTTATACTTCTATTCCATCCTTCCCCATCCATGATTCCTCTCAGGGAATGAAGCAATAAGGCACATGAGAACTTTCTATGTATTGCTATGATCATGTGATTGTTGTGTGAGCTAGGTCTGTTCTAACTATCAATTAAGGTAAGCATGTAGGAAATTGTTGTTTATTGTAATCATTTCAAGTTTAACTGGTGGTAAAAAATTATCGACTTGTATCTTCTGAAACTCCAAAATAAAAGTAATCTACCCAGTTCCTGTTTGGCAATTTACTTTCATTAAATACTTTAAAAAGTTAAACCAAAGGAACTCTTTGTGCTTTTATAGTAAAATACCTGCTTGAGTCCCCAGCCAGGACACCCTGACTCCTCAAAGGATCTAGTAAAATCTTCATGATACTTATCTCTTACAGAGGTTTTTCTGGGGAAAAAAAAAAATCCATGTTTATCTTTCTATTCTTAAAAAGTACACCACATACCAACCTAAAAGAAGTAGTATTTATGTTTTACATTACTCTGGGTATGCCTTAACAACTAATCAAGTGTTCAATTATTTTTTTCCAATAGTTGTCTGTTGAGTACTTACTATATATCAGACACTCTTAGCCTTTGGTGATTCTATGGTAAGCAAATAGATATGGCACTCCCCAAATGTTCCGATGTAGAATAAATTTAATGAATAGAAATTCATTTATACTCACTAATATCAGGCAGGACTAAACTAACAGTCTTAGACATTTGAAAAAAATGACAGGTTCATCAATATTTGGATAGCTACACTCTGTACTAAAGAGTCTCAAACTTCTCAATGCACAAGAATCACAAGAGAAATTGTTCAAAATATATATTTTGGGACCCAATCTCGATGTTTGTGGTTCATTAAGTTTGGGGTGGGGCCGTAATTGCTATATTTACAAGCACTCAAAGTGTTCCCGATGCACTTGTCTATGAATTTGATTTAGGAAAATAAACTACCCCATAGACTCTGTCACTGTAAAAGATTATAAAATTCTCAGCATCTTTCACTACAGATCTCTTTCTTCAAAGTGACAAATTTGAACTTTATGTTTCTGCTGGAAGTGGAAGAGGGTTATAAAGAGCTAGAAAGAGCATCACTCCCAACTTTAGAAGGAAGCAAAGACAGAAAAACAGCAAGTTCACAATTTTTCTTGAACCTATTAGAATGCTAAGTTTGCAGGGCAACAAAGTCAAAAGAGGGACAGGCACCTGCAGGAAGAGACAGGGCATTGGCTTACTAGGGCAAAATGCAGCCCAAACCACTAAGAGTTCAGCTAAAGTGATTGGTGAATCAGTGGAGATTTGGTGAGGGAAAGCCTCTGCAGCTTCAAGTACAGGAGTGCACATATGTGTTGAAAAGACTAGGAGAAAAGACTGAGAAAGTCCCCCTTGTGGTACAAAAATGGGGAAGGGCCATGGCAGCCACTAAAGGAGAGGCACAAAACTCCGTGGGGACCTTTCTCCCAATCAGCCTTATGAAGCAAAGCTTTAGTGTTTGTGGAGTCGGAGTGAAGAAGGACAACAAACACTATTGCCCTTGAGCCCTGGTGAAAACCCATTTTAGCTAGGAGAAAGGAAATAGAGAAAACAATCCTGTACCTCTGAAGTAGTGTGCAAAATGCATGCTGGGTTTAGAATTACAGCCTTAGGAGAACAGAAATATTGAAAAACGTCAGGTACATGTTACCAGTATAAGACTTAAGTTCAGTCAGAACATCAGAGAACATCCCTCAGCCCCTACTGTGAGGCTAAGAAAGGTGGAGTTGCATGTAATTCATGAGAGATTCAAAGCTAAGAGTGGAACATATATAAGAATGGAGCATATAAAACCTCTCTGGCAAGCCAAACCCCACCTTAAATACAAGGTATCACTAGAAAAAGTTAAAGTCTATGGTACATTTAGAGTAACCATAGCAACTACAAACCTTAAACCCAGGTTAGCACTTAATTAGATTAATTCAAACCACTGCATTAGAGGTTCAGCATGCACATTTCCAGGCATAAAAATTATTTACTTTTGTTTCTACCGTACTGCACAAAATGTTTGGTTTAAAATAATTACAAAACATAAGAAATAGCAAGAAAAAAACAGCACACTCATATGAGACAAGAAAATATCATAACCAGATCTATATATGACACAAACGTTGGAACTGACAGGGAACTAAAACAAAAAAAAAAACCCAAAAAACTATGATAAATATTTTTAAAGATTCTAACAGAAAATGTGAAAAATGTAATCAGATGGGTAATTTCAGCAGGGAGATGGAAATTACAAAAAAAGAACCTAAAGAAGCTGTTAGAAATGAAAAATACTGGAACAGAGATGAAGAATGTCTTCAATGATCAAATCTGCAGACTCAGCAAAAGCTGAGGAATAAATCAGTAAGCTTGAAGATAGGCATATAGAAGAAAAAAAAAGAAAGAAAGAGTGAGAAAAAGAATACCAAGCATCCATGAGTTGAGGGACACTATCAAATAATCTAACATGCAAGTAATTGGAATCCCAGAGGAGAAAGAATGGAGCAGAAGAAATAATTGAAGAAACAATGGCGAAGAAGTTTTCAATATTAATGGCACACATGAAACCACACATCCAGAAAGTTCAGAGAACACCAAGAAATAAAGATGCCCAAAAGAAAGAAAAGAATAAAAGGGAAAATATGCATCTAAATAGATCATATTCAAACCATTGAAAATAAAATGACAGATGTCTTTGGAGCCTGCCAAAGGAGAGACTTTAGGTAAAGTCTGCCTTTATTTTTAGTGATAGGTGAAATAATGCAACCCCTCCCAATGATAGTTACATCTGGTCCCCCAAGCTTGTGAATATGTTACTTTACACAATGAAAAGGACTTTGCAGATATGATTAAGTTAAGGATTTTGAGATGGAGACAAGATCCTGAACTATGAGTGGACCCTAAATGCAACCACAAAGCTTCATAAGGGAAAGATGGAGGCAGAAGGGTCAGAGTCAGAGATTGAAGATGCCATTACCGCTGGCTTTGAAGATGGGAGGAAGAGTCATGAGCTAAGGCAGTCTCTTGAAGATGGAAGAGCAAATGGAAAGAATTCTCCCCCAGATCTGCCAGTAGTCCTGCTAGCACCTTGATTTTAGCCCAGTGTAAACTCAGTGTTCTCTACTACACTGACATTATTGGCTTAAACAGAATATCTCAGAATTAATTATAGTAGTCTCAAATCTTAATATAAATCCTGTCCATATTTTAATCTCTCTTCAAAGCCTCATTTAAGGCTTATCTCCTTCAAGAGGCCTTCTTCAGCCTTCTCCAATATCTAATTGTGTAACTGATGTAGAATAATGCCCCATACATCCTAGTCCCAGACCCTGTGAATGTTTCGGGTTACATGGCAAAGGGAACAAAGAATGCGGATGGAATCATTCAAGCTTGCTGCTCAGCTGACCATAAAGTAAGGATATTTACCTGATTGTCTGAGTAGGTCCAAAGTAATCACAAGGGTCCTTAAAGTGGAAGAGAAGGTCAGACAGAGGAAGATGTGACTATGAGAGAAAGGCAAGGAGAGATATAAAATTTCTGTCTATAAAGATGGAGGAAAGGGGCCATGAGCCAAGGAATGTGGGTCAGCTCGGAAGTTAGAAAAGGCAAGAAAATAGATTGTCCCCAAGAACCTTTCAATAGGGAAGGAGCCCTACCAACACCTTGATTTTATCCCAGTGAGAATCATGTTGGACTTCCAACCTTCAAAACTGGAAGATAATAAATTTGTGTTGTTTTAAGCCACTAAGTTTGTAGTGATTTGTAATAGCGGCTATAGAAAACTAATGCATTTTCTGTAATCTTTTTCTAACCTAATAGTTTCTCTTTTATCAGTTGTAACTTTTAATTTGGGATAATTTAGCAGTGTTTAAAGCAATGAATATAACTTACGATCTGGAATTTTCTTTTTCCAGCTTGCCTGAAAACGTAGTTCACATCCTCACCCTAAATTTAGGGCCTGTTTTATATATCTTCTATTTTATGTAAGTATAGTTTTATTTTATAATCAGTATTATGTTTAGAATCTTATACTTTTCACTGTTTAAATGAACGCCTTCCTTATTTATGAATTTATCACGACATGCTAGGAAATAATCTTTGTTTCTCCACCTATTTTGTCATCATCCAGCTTGGCAAACACTTGCTTAATCCCATGTTTTAAAATGAATTGAAATTAAAAACATTAAGTTTAACAACATCACATTATATGATTTAACAAATATTTATGCAATATAGTATCAGTGATCAAAGACTGACATTTTAGTTTTGCTGTACTTCCAACTAAATGCAACAGCCTTATTAGCTGCTTTCCTTCACTATAGTATAATAGCTGGATTTTTTCCTGTAAAGTTGAAAAAAGAAGAAGTTGCCCTCCCACTGTGAAACTAGCAAAATTGTAATTAGAATAAATTTCCCTGTGAGGTTATATATTTGGTTGTAACAATTTTGCAGGCAGAGACGAGTGACCCAATGCTTAACTGCTTAAGCATATAAAAGGCTATGCCTGCTGGGTCTAGAGAAGTAAGTGACTGAAAAAGAATAGAGGATGCTAGGGAAACCTGGAGCCATTTTAATTCTAAAAACCAGGAACAAAAATGAAAAATGGCTAATAAGTAATATAGACCCTTGTTGGGGAAGGAAAAAAAAAATCCTCTATCCTTTCTAGGTTCTTCTGGTTGGTCTAAGAATTAAATTGACATGGGACAGATTAACAGGAGAAAATCAAATTTAATTACATATGTACATTAATTACATACATACATATGAGAATCAAGGACAAATTAGGCAATTGAGGTTTATATGCCATCTGAGAGAAGGAGAAGGAAGTAGTGTTTTGGAACTTCTAAGGGAAGGAAGGCAACTCACATGGAGAGGGAAAAACAAATGTTCAGTAAACAAATGCTTTGCTATGTCATGCAGAGACAATTGGACACAGAGTGGACTCTAGTCTCCTGGCCCTACCGAGTGAGTTTCCCCTACAACGCTTAGTCTATATTCTTTTTAAATCTCTCTGGCGATAGTGCTCCTCCTGGACCAGGTCCATTATCTAAATTCTTCTAGGCGGTTAAGGAGGAGGTAAAAAGACTTCCTAAGTCTTCTGTTTCTTAAAAATAATCTTCATGCCAAAGAGACACATTCAGGAGTGGCAAATTTTGCTCCCCTACACCCTCCTATGTTTAATGCACTCATACTATCATAATAGATTACAGTAGAGTTGCTAGTCTCCATGTTGTATCTGAACAACCAAAGCAAGGTATAAAGGTTGATGAGTGAGGCACAGAGAATCACACGGTGGGCAATAAAAATATTTATTCATTGAAAATAAATTTATTTTACAGGCATAATGACTCTCAATGTCTGTAATTGGCATGTAGGAGGGTTACCAGTAGGTCTTAACCCAAGAAGTTGTTATACCCCAGAAGTGTTTGGTAATATGTAGGCTATTTTCCCACAACCATTGGGAATTACTCTTGTCGTTTAATGCCTTGGGGCCAGATATACTAAGCGTTCTTCAAGGCATAATTCAATTTCATACAATGAAAAATTGTGCTATGTCATGATATCAGTGTCCTCTTGAGAAATACTTTGCCATCATCCTTTTGTCTGCCGCTCAAAACCCCTACTTAGACATATTTTTTCCAAAGATAACAAAGTTTATTATGCAAAGTTCTCTCCAGGTCTATGGATGGGAATAGGGGGAAAGAATAAAAGCACAACCAAAGTTAAAGACCTAATTAAGGAATCAGGATAAAATTTTAAAGTCTGACAATACAAAATGATGGTGAGGATGTGTAACAAATAGAACCCTCATACATTCTTGATGAGATGCAAAATGGTCCAACCATTTTGGAAAACAGTTTTGTAAATTCTTACTATATGATTCAATAAATCTATTCCTAGGCATTTAAATAAAGAAATGAAAATCTGTATCTGTCCACACACACACACACACACACACACACACAAAACTTTTATATGAATGCTCATAGCAACTTTCTTTGTAACAGCCAAAACTGGAAGCAATTCAATTGTGGTATATTCACAGTGTGATACTACTCAGCAACAAAGGAAACAAACAACAAATATGTACAATATTGAAAAATTATGAGTCTTAAAAACATTAAGCAAAAAAAAATCAGCTAAAAATAATATTTTTGAATATGAAGCTCTAGAAAGAACAAAATTAATCTACAGTGATGGAAATCATAACACTTGTTAACTGTATAGGAGTGGGAACAATTGATTGCAAAGGGCTCTGGTTGTTTTGATGTTTACACAAAAGCATACGTTTGTTAAAATATATTGAATGGCACAATTAAAGTGGATGAATTATTTTGTATTCAAATTATATTTCAATAAACTTGGGAAATATTATGAAGTTTTAAGAAGTAACAAAGAACAAGAAATGACTATAACTGAAGGTAAATGATAATTTATTCATTTGCACTTAACTAGAATTTAATCAATGGATATGCAATATTGAGTAATTCACAATTCTCTGTAAGATATGATTCCTGTATTGAGCACATAGTATGTGACAGACATGTTCCAGTGCTGAGTATACAGGAAAAGAAATGTATACAGCCCTAGATCTCACATTCCAGTGGGGAATAGGTGATAAACACCTACGTAAGATTATTTCAGAGAGTGATAAGTATTATGAAGAAAATTAAATAAGGTAATAAAATGATGACTTGGGGGCTCTTGGCTACTTGAGCTTTCAGGTCAGGGAGGCCTCTATGAAGAAAAAACATTTAAGCTGAGATTTACATTTTGAGCATTAGTCTATCCAAGGCACAGTGTGAAGCAATGTTTGTTCTCAAATAAGTGCTATAGACAAAGAGAGAGAGAGTGATAAATGTATTATAGGTGAGATTTGAATGAAAGATAAACTTTACTTAGCTCCTGAAACTTTGGCAGAATCACTAGAAAGGAACAAAAATGGAAGCCATTCCATTACAATTACTACAATCACCTCTTTTTTTCTTCTCTACTGTATAATACTCTAATTCAATCCCTCTTTCTTATGTTTTCATGGCACCTTTTCCCACTATAGTAATTATTACATGACAGTGGGATTATTTGTTGGCATATCTGACTCTCAAATTGGATTAGTATTATCTTCAAAATATAAGCTTGTATCAATCAGCACCAGGCATAGTAGAAACTCAAAAAGTGAGTAAGTGCCTACTACAATAGTCATCAAACTGACTTTCTGCCTCTATCCTCACCCCACCTCCATCCCTCCTGAAACAAGCAACTAGATTAAACGTCTTAAGACAAAAATCTCAAAAAGTTCCATGTATGCATACTGTATACTGCTTTTAAAACATGGGTTCCTAGAAAACATAACTATTTTTGCATATAACTGCTAATTACTGGAAGTATTCATCATAAAAGCAATAGGCACATAGACTGTAAATAGTTAAGAGGCAGGATATTTAATGGTTAACCCTACTGGCTCTGGAGCCACTCTGCCTATGTTCAAATCCCAACCTAGATTCAAACCCCAATTATCCCACTTAGGCTACTGAACCCTACTGTGCCTCAGTTTCTACATCTGTAAAATTAGGACAATAATAGTATCTGTCTCATAACATGATTATAAGTATTAAATAAGTCAATACTTTAAAATGCTTAGAACAGTGTCTAGAATACAGTATGCATGAATTTAAAAGTAGCTATTATCTTTATAATAATAATTATTATTTCTATTACATTATTATTACTGAGATGAGATTATGTGAAATGCAGCAACACAGGTCTGAGATAAACAAAAAAATGAATGAAGGAAAGAAGTTACATTTCTATAAAAGAGGACAATGGCTTACATTTTTTGGCTACAATCTTTTCTCTATTCCTTCCATTAAATCATTCCCTTTGTTTAAGCTCATTTTTAAACTTGCCTTCTCAGTATTCCTCTTATGACTGAGTCTCACTGTGAATCTGAGTTGTAATATGCTATATTTGATAGTACTAGTATAAAAATAAATTGAATTGCTTTGTTTTTCACTTAAATTTAAGTAAACAGTTTTTTGATGTTTTAAAGATATGCTAAGCTTAAAACTGCATTAGTCCTACATTCCTAATCAGAACTTGATTTTTAAAGTAAGTTTGACATTTTAAGAAGATTTTTTTAATTTGAATCTTTAGAAATAATCATTCCTAAATTGTTGGTTTTGAGAAAATTAATCTACATTCAAACATAATAAGCAGAGTATGCTTTTGAAGGAACAAAAGAGCATAACCCTTATGATAACCATTTGATTTTATGGTCTACCAAATCAAGTGTGTTTCAAACTAGTCTCTTGTGAATGTATATAAACAAAATTTTATATTTCAGTAGATGATTTTTCATTGATTTGCCTGGAGCAAAACTAAATGCTCAGCTAAAAAGATGACAGAAAAGTCATTTAAGCTGTAAAAACCCAACACGTTTACATTCATTTAGAAGAATCACCTTAAGAAATTATTGGAATTGTTGAAAACCTAATGCTTTGTTTAATGATAATATGTTGGTGTTGTTTTTGCTGCTCTACCCTTTTTAAATAGTACAATAACAACAGAGAAGGAATTTGTTAAATCATCATTATTAAAAAAAAGTAGAAGTTTTTGCTTTTATAATCTGCTATTTAAGTGCATTCTGTGGTTTCTTTATAGAATTTCCAAATAATCATACACTTTTTTAGTGAGTGTAAAACAATAGAGCTTCATTTGCAAACTTTTTAAATCAAGGCCTCATTAAGCATATGGACTTTACATTGTTCACTGCATGAAAAGGAGCACATTGCATTTCAAAGTAGGCATGTCCCCTCCTAATCTTACACTGAAAAATGAATATTAGCACTGCCTGAAGTAACAACCAATGATATAAAGGAGAATGCCAATCTCTAAGATAACTAGCTCTCATAGCAAAAAGAGCTTTTGTAGGTTAAAATTGATAGCTTGGACTGCAACCAGAAGTAGATAACGTCAAAAATTGAGAGCAAAGTTAAAGTGTTCCATAGAGCTAATATTAAATACCTTTGGACCAGTATTCAGTGTGTTCTTGCCATTTAGCCATACATAAAGCAAGTTTACATTAAGCAGTCCCAAATCATAGTTTCAGTACATTAGTCTAAATATTAAGGTCCTTTCTTATTGTCACACTCTTTCTAAATCATGACATGGACATTTATTATTATTCACTGGTTCCATCCTAGACCTTGGTGCAGTACTTTGGTAACACAATGGGTGCTTAATCAATCCTTGTTAAGAATATTTTTCTTTGGTAGTATTTCATTTATGGGCAATTATTTTGGTAATGCATGGGCCATTATGCTATGGCCAGTAGGATGTAAAAGGACATCATTCAGGCAGCTACTAGAACCAGAAAAGTTAGTGCATATTTTTGTATTTACAGAGCTGTGCTTTTATGTCACAATCAATCTATTTTATGATTATGGCAGATTAGTCTAAAGCTTAGCAGAGGCTGTATTTGGTAACTATCATGGACAGAGCAGAAAAAACCATTGGAATCTGTTATATAAATGTGTAATTATACAAATTAAATCCACAGCTGAAAAATGTTAAACATGGTTGATATGTATATATAATGTGTATACATTGACAAGAAGTAAAAAGAAGAGAGATTTATGGTTCATAACAGTTTTCAAAAACTTTCATTAAAAAAAGAATGTGCTATATTTCCTAGATAAGCTGGTAATTTAAACAGTTTAAACACAAGTTTCTTAGTAGCTAGTAATTGCTCCCCAAAAGGTTAACCTGTTCAGTAGTACTGTGTAGTATTTTGCAATAGTAAACTCTTATCTATAGTTGCATTCTCCTTTCTTGACATAATCTCTTAATTCTATTATATGAGCAATCAACACGTAAACCCGTTCTTAGTGCTTTTCTTGTTCTAAGTTAAGTCAACATGAAAGATTCAGTAGTTTTTTTTTTTTTCAAGAAAAAAGAGAAATGCTTATGTGAAGCAATAAAAAGTGTAACCCCTTGTTAAGTAATTAAAGTTACAACTCACACTGTTTTGACCAATCAGCTGTAAATAGCTGTGTTTGGCAGAAGTCAATTAGTACATCCTTAATAGGCTAATCATTTTATATTTAATTATCATATCAATAACACCAACATACCCCTACAGCTAAATTGATAGTTATTATACCAACTAATTACAACCAAAGTTAAAAGGTAGCTTCATAAATGTTCTATTCATGAAATGCAAATTCAAAGAGGAAAAAAAATAGACAAAAATGGGTCTTGATAGTTTCTCTTTTAAAAATTGTGTTCTCTTACTAAACTAAGCATATCATGTGACTGCCTTTAGGAGTGAATAATCTAGAAAAAGAAGTGAATTTCAACTATTTGTGTATTTATAAGAAATACAAAACAAAATATACATATATGTGCATGTTATTAATTGTGACTAAAAGATTAAACATTCGATCTTGAGCTCTTTGATTTTTTTATGCAGTAAACACTATGATTCTTTGGAATGCTGGAGACACAAAGCTGAAGAAGGTCGCTGCTTCAGAAAGTGTACAGTGTAGTGGGAGTAGACAACATAGAACTAATTAAATACTATGTGATAAGTATTATAAGAGAGGCATGGACAAAATGCTATGGGAGAAGTAAAAAGAGAAGAAATAACTGCAGAAAAGTCTAGGAAGGCTTCATGGAGGAGGTAATAATAATCTGAATCTTCAGATAGATAGGATTTTTCTAGGATAGCAAGGGAAGAAACAGCATTCTATACACGTTCAAAGGCATAAAGATATAAAAGGAGATGTAATATTCAAGGAAGTATGGTATAGCTGGAATTTAGTTTGCATGTCTGAAGAAAACAGAAGCTTTCTATAGGGAAATAGCCCTATAGAAAGACTGTTGGGCTCTGTATTCCACACTAAAGAATTGGGACTTTATACTGTAGGCAATTGGGAGTCATTATCATTGAAAGTTATTAAGCAGAAGAGTGATGGAATCATTAATTGTTTTTAAAAAAGTAACTCTGTTACCAATGTAAAGAATTGTCTTGGTGACATTATTGAGACAAGAGTCAGGGAATCCTCTATGAACTTGTTCAATAGAACAAGTAAAATGATGGGGGATGAAATGAGATTGTGACAATGGAAATGGAAAAGAGGTTGAAGGCTTGAGAAAAAATTCAAAGATAGACCAGAAATGGTTTGGAGACCAGCTTGGATGTGGGGTTTAAAAGAAATGAAGGAGTGAAAGATTAGGCCAAAGTTCCTAGCTGGGGCAACTGGGTGAAAGATTGCAAAACTGATCATTGTAAAAGAAAGTTAACAGGGTTAAGAAAGAGAAGTCTAAGTGACAATACTTTCATGATAGATTGATTGGAAGTACTTCAGAGACATCTAAAAAGAGAGTTAAAAATAAAGGGCAGAAACTCAGGGTGAAATTGGAAGGTGTGGATTTTAGATATATTGAAATACTCAGTATTTTTAAAGACATGGATGACAGCACCCAGGGAAGGAGAAGAGAAGAGAGCAGAGGACAGAAGACCCTGGAGGAAAAGATAAGAGAATGTGTGGAAGAAGAAACAGTAAAAACATAAAATTAAAAAAAAAATGATAGACAATGCTTTTTATTATATTTAAAATTTAACTTACCTAAATATGTTATAATTACTATTGAAATACTTCATTTGCTTGTTAATTTTATTTTTGGCAAGTTACTATATCAAATGGTTTATTTGGAATTGTTTTCTAAGTTTAGAAAATGGAACTCTAAAACATACTCAATGATATGTATACTGATGTCAATTTCTTGGCTTTGATGTTTGCTAAGAGTTTTTATCTCTAATGGATGTTGAATTTTGTCAAATGCTTTTTTTCTGCATCTATTGAGATGATAATATGACTTTTAGCCTTCATTTTGTTAATGTAGCTTATCACATTGATTGATTTGCAGATGATGATCCATACTTGCATTCCTGTAATAAATCTCACTTGATCATGGTGTATGATCCTTTTACTGTATCATTGAATTCTGTTTGCTAATAATTTGTTGAGGATATTTGCATCTATGTTCATGGGGATATTGACCTGTAATTTTCTTTTTCTGTAGTGTCCTTCTCTGGTTTTGATGTCAGGGTAATGCTGGCCTCATAAAGTAAGTTTGGAAACTTACTTCCTCTTCTGTATTTTGGAAGAGTTTGAGAGGAATTTATATTAATTATTCTTTAAATGTTTGGTAGAATTCACCTGTGAAGCCATCTGGTCCTGGGCTTTTCTTTTTTGGGAGATTTTTGATTACTGACTCAACCTCCTTACTAGTAGTTGGTCTGTTTAGATTTTCTTTCTTCATGATTCAGTCTTGGTAGATAGTAGGGGATTTCAATGCCTAACTTTCAACAATGGATAAATCATCCAGACATAAAGAAATATCAGGCTTAAACTGTATGTTAGATCAAATGGACATAACATTTACAGAATATTCTATCCAAAAGCAGCAGAATACACATTTTCTTAAGTGCATACAGGACATTCTTCAGGATAGATCAAATATTAGGTTACAGAACAAGTCAAAAAGTTTGAAATCATATCCATCATCTTTTCAAACCACATTGATATAAAATTAAAAATCAGTTACAAGAAAACTGGAAAATTCACAAATATGTGGAGATTAAACAACATGCTACTGAATGACCAATGGGTCAAAGAAAAAAATCAAAAGATAAGTCAAAAATATCTTGAGACAAATGAAAATGGAAATGCAACATACCACAATTTGTGGGATGCAACAAAAGCAGTTCTGAGGGAAGGCCATAGTGAGAACACCTACATTAAGAACAAAAGGAAGAGCTCAAATAAACAACCTAATTTTACATTTAAAGCAACTAGAATAGAAAGAACAAGCTAAGACCAAAGTTAGTAGAAGAAAGGAAATAACAGAGTAGAGCAGAAATAAATGAAATAGATACTAAAAAGATAATAGAAAAGATCAATGAAACCAAAAGCTGGATTTTCAAAAAAAATATAAACAATATAGACAAATCTTTAGCTAGACTCACCAAGAAAAGAGAGATCTCAAATAGCCAAAATATGAAAACAACATAAGTACCCATCAACACATGAATAGATAAAGAAGAGATGATTTATACACACATACAATGGAATATTATTGAGCCATAAAAAAGAATGAAATCTTGCCAATTCAACATGGATGGACCTGAAGTGTATTATACTTGGTGAAATAAGTCAGACAGAGAAACACCAATACCGTATGTTTTCACTTACATGTGGAATCTAAAAAATGAAACAAACAAGCAAATATAGCAAAACAGACACAGACTCACAGATACAGAAAACAAACTAGTGGTTAGCAGAGAAAAGAGGGGTGAAGGGAGGGGTGAAATAAGTGAAGGGAATTAAGAAGTACAAATTACCAGTTATAAAATAAATAAATTACAGGGATGTAATGTACAACACAGGGAATATTGTTAACATTTATAATAACTTTGTATGACATGTAATCTATAAAAATATCCAATCACTATGTTGTACATCAGAAATCAATAGAATATTGTAAGTCAACTACACTTCAATTTAAAAAATCAAATAAATAAAATTAAAAATGAAAAAGGAGATACTACACCTGATACCACAGAAATACAAAGGATCATAAAAGACTGCTATGAGCAATTATACATCAACAAATTGGACAGTATAGAATAAATGGTTACATTCCAACCCAGACTGAATCATGAGGAAATGGTTTTAATGTTATACAAGAATTACATAAAATGCCACTATTGGGGGAAGCTGGGTGAAGGGTCCAGAGGACTCTATGTACAGTACAATACTGTTACCTACACACAGGCCTCCTTTGTCTCTCACTTTAAAGGAAATTTGAGTTGATTTTCTATCACTTGTAATTGAAAGAGACCTCATCAATACAGTGTCACTGAAGTAAAAAATAGATAAATATTTTCTCAGTATTTTTTGAGTGTCCTGTAAAAGAAAGGGCAGTACTGAGAAAAAAAAAAGACAACTGAGAATTGTATTCCCATTGGAATAAACATTCAAGGACAAGTTAAATAAAGATCAACAAAAGGAAGCCAAAGAAAACAGAAGAAAGGAAATGATTTTTAAAAAGGAGAAGTTGATGAAATAGAAAATAAAGGTACAATAGTGAATATTAATAAAGACAAAAGTTGGTTCTCTGAAAATACTAATAAAATTTTAAAAACTCTTTAAAGAAGTAGGAAAAAGGAGAGATGATGTAATTAATCAACATTAGGAATGAGAAAGGGAACCTTACATATAAAGTAGAGACTTAAAATACAAAATAATATTCTAAAGAACTTTATGGCAATATCAGAAACTTAGATAAAATAGAGAAAATCCAAGAAAGATTTCAGTTATCAAAGCTAAGTAAATAATATTTACAAACATGAATGACCAAATGGTGTTATAGAAAAATTCTGACATTCAATGGACAGATAATTCCATACTTAAATAAAAATTACAGAAAAAAAGAGAAATTGGAATAATTCCTGTATCCTTTTATGAAGGTAGCATAACCATGACAACAAAACCAAAAAAAGGACAGTGTAAGAAAGAAAATGTTCAGACCAAGTACACTTATGAATAGAGACAACAATCCTGAACAACATATCGGCAAACTAAACCCAACAATGTATTAAAAAATAACACATCATGCCCAAATTAAGTTTTCTCCAGGCATACAAGGGTAGTTCAACATCTAGTTAATAATACTGTATTATATATTTGAAAAAATTTAAGAAAGTAGATCTTAATTGTTCTTACAAGACAAAAAATGTTAACTATGTGTGGTGCTGGATATGTTAATTAGCTTAATTGTGGTAATCATTTCACAATGTGTATGCATTTCAAAACATCATATTGTATACCTTAGATAAATGCAGTTTTATTTGTCAATTATACATCAATGAACTTGGAAAAAATTTAAACTATTTCTTAGTTTAGAATTCAAAAACAATTTGTTTGACATAAATTATTTGCATAATACACTTCAGATCTTTCTGTAATTGGCTGTAATAGTAGTCTGGCACTGCTTTCACAGTTATTCTTTTTTGTGTGTATGTATTTTCTTCCAATTTTTAGAATTTAGTTGTAAACATACTGTGTGTGTGTATATATATATATACACATATATATATGTCTATATAGATATATATATGTCTATATATAATCTAGTGTGTCCTGTTTCTCGATTTATATATTTTAAATACTTTCCATGTTACTACAGTCTGATATTTCAGCATAATATTCAATTCAGTGTATTACTATAACTTCAATCATGTCTCTACTAAGAATATTAGGCCCATTTTTGTTTTATTTTAAAGGAAAGTTTGGAGTTATAAGTGGTGTTCCGAATATAATGAATAAAATTTTCCAAAAAATTAAAAAGTAAAATCTCTACAATCTTTAAAAATGCAGAAAAGTCATTTAATACAATTTATGACAAAACGAAAAATCTTAGGAACTTATGGGTAGAAGGGAATGTTTAAAAATTGATAAGGTGCATCTCCCAAAACCTTAGAGCTAATATCATAATTGTGAAATCTTAAAAGCGTTCTTCTTAAAATCAAGAACAAGACTCACCATATTTTCAACAAGAACATGATGTTTTGGTGGTTTTGGTGGTTTTGGCCAATGCAGTAAAAAATAAAAGAAAATAAAATACATAAGAAATAAGAGAAAGCAAAAGGCTGATAGTGCTATTTCCTACATAAAAACCTCAAAAGAATCCACAGACAAATTATTATAGTTAATAAGAAAATTTAGCAAAGTTGTCCTGTATATGATTAATATACAAAAGTTCATTGATTTCTGTATTTTAACACCAGATATTTTTATTTTTTTATTTTATTTTTTAATGCATTATTTAAAAAGGTGGAATTTAGCATTCTGCTTCTTTGCAGCTCAGAGCAGCTTGAGACAGATTAGTTAGAAAAACTGGATGATAAACAAATTCATCTGAGAGCCACTAAAGCAACAAGGACCACAGGGGTTAAGATTCTATAGAAGAAAGAACTTTGGAGAGGTGAGCTGAGTTCAGCTTCTTTTCCATTGGGAACACTTGCCAGTTCTGGGTGCAGGCAAGAGGCTGAAAATCTGAGCTTGTCCTGGAAAAGAGCTACTGTTAAAGAATTGAGAAACAATTCTACAGTGTGATCCAGTCATTCCAGCTGTACACAATTGTCCCAGAGAAACAGAAACATGTTCACACAAAACCTGTACACAAATGTTCATAGCTGTTTGATTTGTAATAGCCCTAAACTGGAAACAACTCAGATTTCCTTCAGCAGGGGAATAGTTAAATTCTGGTACATCCACACAATGAAATATTATTCAGCAATTAAAAAAAAAAAGAAAACTAACCATACACACAACTTGGATGGATATCAAGGGCATTAAAATGCTGAGTAAAAGAAGCCAGATGTTAAAAAGTATATGCAGTATGCTTTCATTTGTATAAAATATCTTAGAAAAATGCTACTAAACATTACTGATAGAAAATAAATCAGTTGTTTCCTGGAGTTGGGGACAGAAGAGACAGAAAGGATGGAATTACCAAGAGGCATAAGGAAACTTTTGGAGATGATGGATATATTCATTGCCTTGACTGTGGTGATGGCTTAATGGGGGCATACATATGTGAAAACTTACCAAAATGCATGCTTTAAATATGTGCAGTTTATTGCATGTCATTTATACCTCAATAAAGCTGTTGAAAAATAGAGTTAAAGAAAAAAATAAGCTGTACATATGTTTTTTAAACATTTATGTATGTTACACCTCAATAAAAAGTTTACTTTAAAAGTAATTTAGAGTAATCTCTGAAAATTGAGCATATTTATCTAATTTTAAAGCCAAATATGACCTAAATTTTAAGCATGTATGACAGATTCTCTCAATAAACTTTAATATGCTATAAAATGGTGTATCTTTAGCTAGTTATTTCAATTGAATTAAATTCTTGCTTTTATGCCATGATCTGGAATGCTATTTTATTTGAAATATAAAATAGTTAACACTGAAAACTCACTATATATCATTATAAACCAGCATTCTGTGTAAGAACCATCTAGTCTTTCATCCTTATAAGCGAGCCTGTGGCTCTTCTTCCCCTTGCATAATATTTTTCTCCAAAACACTCATAATACATGTACGTTATTTAAAATATACACAGTATTGTGTGACATTTCCCTTTGGAAGTAAACTTGCTTTTTATTCATATAAAATTCAGGGGGAAGTAAACTTTGGTTGAAACAAAGTTCAAAACTCTATAGGCTGCCCACTCCTTGATTAAAGTTCATTTACTCTGAATTTATGAGTTTAATTTTTATTTTACTTATTTTAATTTTTAATATTATATCCAGAAAAAGTTAGAACTACCTTTCAATGAAGTGATTCCAAACCATCTTACCTACAACAAAATACATTGCGGGTCATGTTTACATTAATATAGGTTGAGTCCTAGATATGACTCTGCCTCCTCCACTACCAATCAAAAAAGCTTATCAGTATACATATAGTGTTTTTATAAAAATAACCTTGAGTTCCCTCTACTGTATCAAAAAAGAAATTCATATGCAGACATTTTGGTACTTTTGTTATTAGCACTAAATTACTTTTAAAACCCCTCACAACTAATTACATACAATAAATAGTTAATTGTGAAACAATTTTATGTCAATGCTCAGGTTGTGAAGTCTTACCCTAGTGTTAACCTTCCAATTTTTAACAAAATCTTAGTTTTACAACAAGAAAAAATTACCTTGAAATGTCATTTTTAAATATATTGATTATTTTCCTCCTTATTTTTCCCTCCTTTCTCATTTCTTCTCTTCCCTTCCTTTTCCTATACCTTTTTGTTTTTTTAACATATAATTGAAGTATAGTCAATTTACAATGTTGTGTCAATTTCTGGTGTACTGCTTCAGTCATACATGAACATATATATATTCATTTTCATATTCTTTTTCACCATAAGTTACTACAAGCTATTGAATATAGTTCCCTGTGCTCTAAGTGTTCTTTCCTTTCTCTCAATTCCCTTCCTTTTCTGAACAATACAGCCCTGAAGTCATCAGGTGAGGCAGTGAAAGGTAGTGAGTTGAGGGGAATCTGCAGGGGCCATGATCAAGATATAAGAGCAAAACCTGGGTAAGAAGGGCATCTGCTTAGAAAGACTGCCTGGCACAGGATATTCAAGCTCAAGCAGGATGAGGAAAGCAGCCACATGTAGAATCAGAGACCAAGTAGAGTCAGGAGGGTCTCCCTTTGAGAGGGAGAGGGCTCTGCAAGGTGTCAGCCCAAGCAAGATGAGAAAGGCATTGCACGACAAGGAAGACAGACCAGAGCAGGGAGGTGTCGGAGTCAATACTTGATGGGAAGTGTGTTCCAAAGAAGAGGCCTGGCACAGTAAGTCAGAACCTGAGTGGGGTGAAAAAGACATGAAATTCAAATTTCAGTGTCTATTAATAAAGTTTCATCAGGGTACAACCATACCTGTTCATTTCTGTATTGTTTATGGCTGCCTTCTTGCTTCACTGGCAGAGTGGAGTAGCTGCAACAGAGACCTTTATGGTCCCAAAAATCTAGCATATTTACTATCTGACCCTTTGTAGAAAAAGCAAAGCTTACCAACTCTGTCTTACTGTTTTGGTATCAAAGTTTTGCTGGCTTTAGAAAATGAATTGGGAAATGTTCCCTATTTTTACTCCATGAAAGAGTTTTTGCAAGATTGATGCTATTTCCTCCTTAAGTGTTTGATTCATTGGTGAAGTCATCTGGACCAGAAGATTCCAATTTATAGTAACAGAATTAATGTATTAACCCAGAATTTATCAAAGTGTGGTCCTGGTAGCCCTGAGAGTTCCTGAAGCCCTTCCAAACATTTTGGGGATATTCTTGATATTTTTATTGATTTCTAGCTTATTTCCACTTTGCAGAGGTTTCTTTTAATGTCCAGCACATGATCAATTTTGATATATACTTCATTTGCACTTGAAAAGTATGTGTACTCTGTCATTATTGCGTACAGTTTTCTATATAAATTAGTAACGTTATTTTTATTGTGTTTTTTAGATTGTCTGTGTCCTTGCTGATTTCTGTCTGCTTGCTTTCTCAGTTGATAGAGGTACGTTAAAATCTCCTACTGATACTGTGTATCTATCTTTCTCCCTCTAGTTCTTTCTGTTACTGTTAGTATATTTTGAAATTATGATTCAGTGAACAAAAATTTAGAATTGTAAATTCTTCCTAGTAGGTGTACTCTTTTTTCTTTAAGAAATATTTCCATTATCTCAAGTAATTCTTCCTGTCTTAATGTTCATATTGTCTGCTATGAATATAGTTATGTCAACTCTCTTTGAGTTTGTGTTTGCATTATATATCTTTTTTACTCTTTTCCACTAAATGTTCAGTCCCTTTAAGATGTCTCTTTTAGACTGTATACAATTTTTATCCAATTTGACAATCTTCTCATTTAATTAGCATATTTAGTCTATTTATATTTAATACAATTATTGATAGGTTTGGGTTTATATTTACTATCTTGTTTGCTCAGTCTCTCATTTATGTTCTTTTTAATTCTTTCATATTTTCCATTGGATTAACCAGGTATATTTTATTAGAACAGGCTTCTTTCCATTAGTTTGCTAGTTCTATGTTCTCTTGTTGCCTTTGCCCTAGAACAGTGGTAGACAAACTTTTTCTTAAAGGGCCAGAGAGTACATATTTTATGGTTTAAGGGCCATACAGTAACAATTTTGCCAAGATACTGCAAAAGTAGATAAACGATGAGTAAATGAATGGCTGTGGCTGTGTGAGAATAAAACTTTATTGAAAAACTGGTGTCTAGCCCATGCATTGTTGCGTTCCAATCCCTGCCCTGAGCATTAAAACATGCACAGTTGACTTATTGAAATTCAATGACTTAGACTACTCTTATCTCTTCTCAAACAATAGTAGGACCATAAAACAATTTAAAAACATTTAACACTCTTTTGCCATTTTGGCCATTGTTATTTTGTACTTTATTTCTGTATATATTTTTAACTTTTCATTTTTAAGTCATTATAGATTTATAGAGAATTCTATTTACAAAGAAATCTTGCAAAGAAAGATAATGTGTACTCTTCATTGCACCTCCCCTAAACTGAATATCTTACATAACTATACTACAATATGAAAACTAACAAAACAGCATTAGTAGCATTCTCAGAGCTTATTCAGATTTCACAAAATGCACATACTCGTGTGTGTATGTATGTATGTGCAATTCTATTCAATTTCATCACATGTGTAGCTTTGTATAACTCCTACCATAACCAAGATACACAACTGTTCTATCACTATGAGGCAATCTTGTGTTACCACTTTATAGCTACACTTCCTTCCACATCCTTATCCCAATCCATAACCCCTGGACAGTACTAATCTTTTCTCTATCCCTATAATATTGTTTATTCAAGATGTTATAAAATGGAATTCTTGAGATCTATCCAAGTTGTTACATGGAAAGAAAAATTCGTTCAGTGCCAGGTACTAAACCATGGCATAGATGTGCCATTATTTAACTATTCTCCTATTGTAGGACATTTTGGTCATTTCTAGTTTGGGGCTATTATGAATAAAACTGCTACGAACAAATGTTTTGTGTAGACATCAATTTTCATTTCTCTGGGTAAACGCCAAGGAATATAATTGCTGAATTGTATGATAGTTGCATGTTTAGTGTTTTAAGAAACTGTCAAACTATTTTTCAGAGTGATTGTATCATTTTTCATTCCCACTAGTAATGCATGATCCAATTATCTTTACATCTTTTCCAGCATTTGGTGGTGTCGCTATTTTTTATTTTGTCCATTTGGAAAGGTGTACAGTGCTATCATTGTGGTTTTAATTTGCATTTCCCTAATGGCTAATGATTTTAAACATCATGTGCCTACTTGGCATCTTTATATTCTTTTCAGTGAAATATCTTTCCTGTATTTCTCCCATTTTTAAATGAAAGTATTTATTTTTGGTTTTGTTTTTTACTGTTAAATGTTGAGATAGCTTTATATATTCTAGATATGAGTAATTAGCCATTTGTCAGATATGTAGTTTGCAAATATTTTCTCCCAGTCTGTAATTTGTCTTTTCATCCTATTAACAAGGTTTTTCACAAAACTTTAATTTATATGAAGTTCATTTTATCTAAGATTTCTTTGCCTAGTTCTAGATTCCAAAATTTTCTTCTGTACTTTGTTTTAAAAGTTTTATACTTTTAAATATCACATTTAAGTTAATGATCTATTTTGAATAATTTTTCCATAAAATGTGACTTAAGATCGATGTTTTATTTGTGCACCTATGCATGTCCAGTTCAGCATCAAAGAAAAAGCTGTCTTTCTCCACTGAATTGCTTTTACATCTCTATAAAAAAAAATTAGTTGGCCATATTTTTGTGAGCCCACTTCTGGGTTCTCTATTCTGTTCCATTGATTTATGGGTCTATCCCTCTACCAATATCAGTCTGGATTACTATCGCTATATGAATGTCTTAAAATCATATAGACTGATTTCTCCCTCATTATCCTTCTTTTTCAAAGTTGTATTACTTATTCTAGTTCCTTTACTTTACTATATACATTTTAGAATAATCTTGCTTATTACTATAAAAATGTTTGAAATTTTGACAGAAATTTGTATATCAGTTTGGGAAGAATTGACATCTTTGCAATGATGACTCTTTCAATCCATGAACATGGTTTGCTTTTTGTTTGTTTAGATGTTCTTTGATTTCTTTTACCTGCACTGAGTGATTTTCAGTAAACATCCTGTATATGTCATGTTGGAATTAAACCTAAGTATTTCTCTTTCTTTGGAGCAATTGAAAATAATACTGTATTTTTAATTTTAATGTCCACATATTCTTTGCTGGTATATAGTTCTATAATTCTTTTTTTTTTTTTACATTTTTATATTGCATCCTGTGACCTTGTTGAACCCACTTATTTCTAGGAGATTGATTTGGTAGACTCCTCAGGATTTTCCACATACATGATTATTTTAATCTGCAAATTTGGGACAGTTTTTTTCCCCCTTTCCAATCTGTATGCTTTTTATTTCCTTTTCATGCTTTACAGTGGCTAGCTAGAACATCCAGCATCCAGCATCATAAGAATGGTAATCCAGCATCATGTTGAACTAAGAATGGTAAGAGTGGACTTCCAAGACTATGTTGAATAGGAGTGGTGATAATCGGCATCCTTTTCTTGTCCCAGATTTTAGTGGGAAGCTTTTGAGTTTTTCACCATTGAGTACTATGCTGGCTGTAGGATAGTCATATATAGCTTTTATTATGTTGAGATATGTTCCCTCTATACCCACTTTGGCGAGAGTTTTTTATCATAAATGGGTGTTGCATTTTATCAAATGCTTTCTCTGCATCTATTGAGATGATCATGTCATTTTGTCCAGTCCTAGCCACAGCAATCAGGCAAGAGAGAGAAATAAAAGGGATCCAAATTGGAAAAGAAGAGGTAAAATTGTCACTATATGCCGATGACATGTTACTATATATAGAAAATCCTAAAAGGTCCACACAAAAATTACTAGAGCTGATCGAAGAATTCAGCAAGATAGCAGGTTACAAGATTAACGTTCAAAAATCAGTGGCATTTCTTTACACTAATGATGAATCAACAGAAAAAGAAAGTAAAGAAACAATCCCCTTTAAAATAGCACCCAAAGTAATAAAATACCTAGGAATAAATCTAAATAAGGGGGTGAAAGAATTATACACAGAAAACTATAAACCATTGATGAAGGAAATTAAAGACTTTAAAAAATGGAAAGATATCCCATGCTCCTGAATTGGATGAATCAATATTGTTAAAATGGTCACACTGCCCAAGGCAATCTACAGATTTAATGCAATCCCTGTCAAATTACCCAGGACATATTTCACAAATCTAGAACAAATCATAATAAAATTTACATGGAACCACAAAAGACCTAGAATTGCCAAAACATTACTGAAGAGAAAGAAACAGGCTGGAGGAATAACTCTCCCAGACTTCAGGCAATACTACAGAGCTACAGCCATCAAGACAGCATGGTATTGGTACAAAAACAGACATACAGACTAATGGAACAGAATAGAGAGCCCAGAAATGAACCCACAAACTTTTGGTCAACTCATCTTCGACAAAGGAGGCAAGAATATACAATGGAATAAAGAAAGTCTCTTCAGCAAATGGTGTTGGGAAAACTGGACAGCAGCATGTAAAACAATGAAGCGAGAACACTCCCTTACACCATACACAAAAATCAACTCAAAATGGATCAAAGACTTAACATAAGACAAGATACAATAAACCTCCTAGAAGAAAATATAGGCAAAACATTATCTGACATACATCTCAAAATTTTTCTATTAGAAATAAAAGCAAGAATAAACAAATGGGACCTAATGAAACTTACAAGCTTCTGCACAACAAAGGAAACAAGAAGTAAAACAAAAAGACAACCTACAGAATGGGAAAAAATTTCTGCAAATGAAACCGACAAAGGCTTGATCTCCAGAATATATAAGCAGCTCATACGACTCAATAAGAAAAAAATTAACAACCCAATCCAAAAATGGGCAGAAGACCTAAACAAGCAATTCTCCAAGACAGACATACAAATGATCAATAGGCACATGAAAAAATGCTCAATATCACTAATTATCAGAGAAATGCAAATCAAAACTACAGTGAGGTATCACCTCACACCAGGCAGAATGGCCATCATTCAAAGATCCACAAATGACGATTGCTGGAGAGGCTGTGGAGAAAAGGGAACCCTCCTTCACTGCTGGTGGGAATGCAGTTTGGTGCAGCCACTGTGGAAAACAGTATGGAGATTCCTCAAAAGACTAGGAATAGACTTACCATGTGACCCAGGAATCTCACTCCTGGGCAAATATCCAGAAGGAACCCTGCTTCAAAATGACACCTGCACCCCAATGTTCACAGCAGCATTGTTTACAATAGCCAAGACATAAAAACAGCCTAAATGTCCATCAACATATGACTGGATAAAGAAGAAGTGGTATATTTATACAATGGAATACTACTCAGCCATAAAAACCGACAACATAATGCCATTTGCAGCAACATGGATGCTCCTGGAGAATGTCATTCTAAGTGAAGTAAGCCAGAAAGAGAAAGAAAAATACCATATGAGATCGCTCATATGTGGAATCTAAAAACAAACAAACAAACAAAGCATAAATACAAAACAGAAATAGACTCATAGACATAGAATATAAACTTGTGGTTGCCAAGGGGGTAGGGGGTAGGAAGAGATAGACTGGGATTTCAAAACTGTAGAATAGATAAACAAGATTATACTGTATAGCACAGGGAAATATATACGAGATCTTATGGTAGCTCACAGAGGAAAAAAATGTGACAATGAATATATGTATGTTCATGTAACTGAAAAATTGTGCTCTACACTGGAATTTGACACAACATTGTAAAATGATTATAAATCAATAGAAAATGTTTAAAAAAATGGTAAGAGTGTTTACCTCCGCTAAAAGGAAAAAGAAGAATGGTAAGAGTGATCATTCTTGCCTTGTTCTCAATATAAAGTGGAAACATTTTGTCTTTCACCATTAAGTGTGATGTTAGCCATAGGTGTTTTAGATATGCTTTTCAAATAATGAACCACCTTTGCATACCTGAAGTAAATCCCACTTGGACATGGTATTTTTTTTTTTTTTTTACAAATTGTTGAAATTGGCTAATGTTTTGTTAAGGATTTTTTCCTGCAAATTCATGAGAGATATTGATCTGTAGTTTTCTTGTTTTGTATTGTCTCTTCTGGTTTTGATATCATGATCATACTGAATAAAACGAATTAGGAAGTGTTTCATCTTGGTTGAATTGTGACAGTTTGTGATTTTTAAGACATTTTTCCTAAGTTGTCAAGTTTATGTGTGTAGAGTTGTTTGCAGTATTCCTTTATAATCATTTTAATGGCTTCAGGATCTGTAGTGATACTTCATGCTTCATTTCTGATATTAGCGATTTGTGTCTTCTTTTTACATTTGTCAGACTTGCTAGAGGATTATCTATGAAAAAAAAATTGTTAAAGAAATGGTGCTTTCCATCATTGATTTTCTCTATTGTTTTCCTGTTTTCAGTTTCACTGGCTTCTGTTCTTGTCTTTACTATTTACTCCTTCTGCTTACTTTGCATTTATTTTGCTTTTTTTCATTTTCTAATTTCTTGAGGTAGGAACTTAAATTGTTGATTTGCGGTGTATCTTTTTTTAATGTAAGAATTTAGTGCTGTCAATATCCCACTCAGCATTATTTTAATTCCACATGTTTTGATATGTTGTATTTTTATTTTATTCAGTTCCGTATATATTTTTAAAAATTTCCCAAAGACTTATTCTTTGACCTATAGATTGTTTAGTACTGTTTTGTGTAATTTCCAAGTGTTTCAAGATTTCCCTGTTGTATCCCTGTTATCAATTTCTAGTTTGATTCCATTATGATTAGAGCACATACTCTGGGTGATTTTAACTCTTTTAAAATTTGTTGAGGTTTGATTGTGACTCGGGATATGGTCTACACTGGTGGGCACAATCTGTGGGCACTTGAAAAGAATGTATATTCTTCTGTTATGGGTTGATAATTCTATTACATTGAGTATATCAATGTTGGTTGATGGTGCTGTTCAGTTCTATTCTTTAATGATTGTTTTTAGTCTAGTTGCTCCATAAATTGATGCGAGTGTAGTTTTTAAGTCACAAACTATAATTGTGGACTTGTTCATTTCTTCTTTCAGGTCTAACAGTTTTGTTTCATGTATTTTGAAGCTGCGTTGTTTGATGCATTCACAATTAGGATCCCTCTGTCTTTTGATGGATTGATTCTTTTAGCATTATGTAATGTCCCTCCATGTCCCTAGTAATTTCCTTTGTTCTGAAGTCACTTTATGTAACATTCACACAGTTACTCTTGTTTTTTTGAAATCAGTATTACTATAATGTCTTTTTTCATCTTTTTATTCTCAAACTACTTATGCTGTTATGTTTGAAATGAGTTTCCTGTACACAACAGACTTGAGGTCATGTTTGTTTGTTTGTTTAAATGTACTCTGCCAATCTTTTCAATTCTGTATTTAGATTGTTTATATTTAAAGTAATCATCAATATATTAGGGCTTGATTCTACCATTTTATTTATTTCCTGTCTCTCACATTCCTGTTTCTCTTTTTTTCTTTCTGTGCATTACTTGAACAATTTTTATTCCAACTTGATTTATTTATATTGCTTTTAAGTATATTACTTTGTACCACTTTCTTAGTGGTTGCTCTAGGTAATAAAATATACATATATAACTTATCTCATCTTACCAATATTGGCATTTTACTAATTAAAGTGAAATATTAAAACATGACTTAGTCTCTTTGTCCTCCCCCGTCTTTGTTGGCACTGCTGCTATGGCAGATTGGGCCCACCACTTCCACCAGTTATAGATCTCCTAACTAGGTCTCTACTGGCTTTTTTCTTTCCCAGACATTTGGCCTGAGGAAGCAGGATTTTCTGGGTGTTTTGTTTTGTCTATGTATGTTGGTCATTCAGATTTGCAGGTCTTTGTGGTTCCCAGTTTGGAATATAGGAAAGAAAAAGAAAATCCAGGGAATTGACTGCGGTGTTGTTCCTTAAATTCTAAGGTCATTAGGCAGTCCACCTTCTTTCCATCTTCCAGAGTCCTTTAATAATTGCCTGCTGAATTATTTCCAGGTTACTTGGCTGTACTTAGAGGGCAGGAGCAGGGAAAAGTGACTCTCTACCAACTTCCCTGGACTGGAATAAACACACACACACACACACACACACACACACACACACAGAGCTGATTGTTAGTCAAGGTAATTTTCTATAAAGTTGCTATGAATACTGAATTAGCAAATAATGAATTATTGCTGTGAGAGAAAATAAAGTTAGTTTCCTATGAGCCAAATTTGTCAACCAATCAATACATAAACTTATCTTTCATATGTTTCTATACAAAGATGCCTTTTAAAATATGCATCGCTGATCGATTAACATTGAACTCACAGCCAACAGCACTACAACTCCAAAACAAAGCTTATCTAACACACTATAATCTCATCCAACATCTCTGTAAGGTAAATCATAGCTTTCTCGTGCTTAAGAACACTAGACAGCACTTCCACACTATGCTTGGGAACCATTTTAAGAGTGAAATCACCAAAAAAAAAAAAAAAAGAAAGTAAAAACCTTAGTACTGAATAGACAATGAAAAGGACTCATGTTTATAGTATGAGAACTAAAATGAGAAGTCAGAGTGTTGCTTGTGTTACCTCAGACAGGAAGGGGTACCTTGGATGACTCAAATTTTTCACTATTCTGTACATGAATATATCCTCAAATGATTGTGAAATTGTTATGAGTATTTATTTGGGGGTTATAAATAAATTTAGTACATAGGAAAATTTTGCAAATTATCTATGAATAATGAGAACTGACCTTATATAGATAGGATTAGAGTTAGAGTTAGAATTATGTATATTATATGTGCATGTATATTTTATATATTTATATACTAAACTTTACAATATATTATTATTATGGTTATTGCTATTAGTATTATTTTAGTCAGTATTCACTTATATTAACTCACATATTAGCCTTTGTAATGTTGCCTTTCATTTCTTTCTGCATTTCTGTCATTCTAACTGGGATAATTTTCCTTCTTGAAGAACTCTATCATCTCATTGGTAAGATTATAGTTCTGTTTGTCTGGAAACATCTTTATATTATTTTAATCTTTGATTGTTGTTTTGCTTGGTGTAGAATTCTAAGTTGTCAGGTTTTTTATTGGGTCTTTAAATATGTCATTCTATTATCTTCTAATTTCCATTGTGTCTGTTGAGAAGTTTTATTTCTCCTTGAAGAAATGTGTCTTTTGTTCTTGCTTTTAAGATTTTCTCTTTATCATTGATTGTCAACAGGCTTACTATGATGAATCTAAGTACAGTTTTCTTTTTATTTATCTTGCTTAGAGTCGGTAGGGTTTCTTGAATCTGTGCCCTGAAATCTTTAAGCCATTCTTTTCCAGCTTTAGTAAGATGTAATTGACACAAAGCATATCTAAGTTTAAGGTGTACAATATGATATATATGTGATTATCACAATAGGAACACCCCCATTACCTCATATACTTATCATTTATTTGTGTTTGTGTGATAGTATTTAAAGTCTACTCACAGCAACTTTCAAGTATATAATACAATATTCTTAATTATAGTCACTCTGCTGTAATTAGATAGATCCCCAGAACTTATTCACTTAAAAAATGGAAGTTTGTAGATTATACTCCAAAGTTGTTACAAAATAATGGCTATATTTCCCTGTGCTGTACAATATATGCTTGTTGTTTATCTACTTTATACATAATAGTTTGTATCTCTTAATTCCATATCCCTATCTTGTCCCTATCCCCTTCCCACTCCCCACTGGTATTCACTAGTTTGTTTTCTCTATCTGTGAGTCTGTTTCTGTTTTGTTATATTCATTCATTTGCTTAATTTTTTTACATTCCACATATAAGTGATAGCATGCAATATTTGTCTTTTTCTATCTGACTTTTTTCACTAAGCATAATATTCTCTCAGTCCATCCATGTTGTTACAAATGGCAGAATTTCATTCTTTTTATGGCTGAGTAATATTCTAGAGTGTATATACACTCTGGAATGCTGGAATGAATATATACATACACACACACACTACATCTCCACCCATTCATCTGTTGATGGACATTTGGGTTGTTTCATATCTTGTCTAGTATAAATTATGCTGCTATGAGCATTAGAGTGCACGTATCTTTTCAATTAGTGTTTTTGCTTTCTTTGGATACACTCATGAGAGTGAAATTACTGGATCATATGGTAGTTCTATTTTTAGTTTTTTTGAGGAACTTCCATACTGTTTTTCATAGTGGCTGCACCAATTTACATTCCCACCAGCAATGTGCAAAGGTTCCATTTTCTCCACACTCTCTCCAACATTTGTTATTTGTAGATTTTTGATGATCACCATTCTGATAGGTATGAGATGATATCTCTTTGTGGTTTTGATTTGCATTTCTCTAATAATTAGCAATGTTGAGCATCTTTTCATGTGCCTGTTAAGACATCTGTATGTCTTCTTTGGAAAAATATCTGTTCATATCTTCTGCCCATGTTGAACTGAGTTGTTTGTTTATTTTTCAGTCTGAGAATTTCTACTTTATTTTCTTTAAATTTTAGTTTTCTGGAGGAATTCTCCATTTTTATCACCTATTGTCTTGAATATACTAATAATTTCATATTCTACCTGATAACTCTTAAGATTGTGGTCATTTGTGAATCTATTTATATCATTCAGTTTAAAATTCTATTTCTTGGCATTTCTGTTTTGTTTTAGTTTTCACTACTAGACTGTGTGTATGCTAAATTTTTGAGGTTCTATATGATATTTTCTTCCTCCAGAGAAGATTTTGCTTATACAACAGATGGTGTGGTAACATATCATCTTGATCCAATCAGAAACTGGGAATACTGAAGTTTTGGTATCAGTTTCCTAAGACTTCCTCTTACTCTGGCTCATTTCTACTTCTAGGGTGAAGTCTTTCCCAGGGAACCAATGAGCTGCTGAAGTTCACTGAAGCATTTCCTCAATAGTGGTTGGTAAACTGCAATTTTTGTCTTCTTAAGACCCTCTGGAAGTTTTCATTCTGCCCTTCAGAACTTTCTTCTTGTTTCTCACCCTCCTGCTTTGTACAGTTCAAGAATTTGGCACATGTTTAGAAAAGGAAAATTGGAATTACATCAGGCTCAGTTTGATGCACCTGCTTTCTTACTAGGTTCTTACTGGCTGTTCAAAGCAGACTCAAACTCCGATATTTTTTTGTCTCTCTTGACCTAGAAGACTACCAAAAGTTGTACTTGTTTCTCTGTCTCTTGGCAGCAACCTAGTGTTCTGGCTCTTTGCCAGAACAGCCAAGTAAGAATAAGCAAATGCTACAGAATTCTCACTACTACTCTGTGACTCTCTTCTCTGTTACCCCTCAAGTACATTTTGCTTAGAAGTTGCTTGATACTTTCAAATATATTTTTAGTACTTTATCCAGATTTCAGATTGTTATGAGTGGGAGGCTTGGTCTACCTCAAGCTATACTGAAGAAATCTCTTGCTTAAGTTTTATATAGTTGCAAAGTGGTCCTCTGTTATTATGCTTTCCTAAAATGATAACCTCATTCTTTTTAACAAATTTTCACACCAGTTAAAGCATTTTATGTATCTATGACAGTAATATTTATCGGCCACATATTTGAACTATTTTATAAGGACAAGAATTTTATAATTTGTGGGCTTTTTTCACTTTTAATCATTTTATTCATCAAAATAAAATCCCAAGTATAGCTTTTGGAGGGAAATTTGACAGTTTCCTCCATTTGTTTTCATCAGTTATCTATTTATATTGTGTCCACCATAAGAATACATAGTGACTAGTTATAACATAAGCTCTTCTTAGATACGGACCATTTACCATACACTGAAGTAATGAATCTAATTGCAGAATCATAAAGTGATGTAAATTTCATAGAACTTCATATATCATGGATTTATGTTTAGTGACAGTTCTGAAATAATTTGTTCAGCAGGAAGATATTTTGGTAGTGCCAGTTAGTCTTCCTTCTCAAGCCCCCCATTACCTTTGATTATGATGAAAAACTAGAAAATAAGAAGGTCAATATGAAATATTTCTCATTTGAGGAGCATGTTGATGAATAGACAAAAGGCAAAAAGTTTTAAGGTGAGGTCAAATTAAGTCAAAATTTTTGGTAAAAATAAAAGAGTGAATGAAAGAATGAGTGACTGAGCTGTAGGAATTAGGTAACAAAGGCTCACCTCCCATCCTTAGCATATTTACTCTCTTGTAAAAATTTAATTTTCTTAAGTGAATGTCAATTAAGTCTCATATATGGCCTTTTAGTTTGGTATCTAATTCTACCTGAATTACAGAGAAGTTGATGTGGTTAAAGGTATTTGACAGTCATCCTGAAAATAATGTAAATGTTTTAAAATTTTTTTATCCTACACTCATTTTCTCTACCGAGTGTCTAAAAAATTGTATTTTCAAAAAAAAAATCTGATCATATCATTAAAAGCTTAATTAATTCTGCCTTCTATAACATAAATATGAATATAAACATATATATCATCTATTTATTATAGTCTACTAGTCACATAAATATATATCATTTGCCTATATATAGCATTCCATATTTCTGTTTTAACTACTTCAGGAAATGTAAATCATATCTTCCTATAGCAGTTACTTTTTATGATAGAAATATTACAGTAAAATAAACAGTGTCATTGTTGAAAGGAATGTCAAGCTGCTTTTGAATTGACTAAACAGCAACTGATGTCCTCAAGGACTGTAGTGTATTATGACCCTACCCTGCCAATCTGTTTAGCTACTGACGCTTCACCATATGGGGTCAGAGCGGTGATCTCTCACATAATGCCAAATGACCTAGAAAAGCTTGTAGCATTTGCATTGTGAACACTTGCTAAAGAATTAGGCACAGATGGGGAGGTTTTACCTTATATGTTTGGATTTGTTATTATTAAATTACTGAATGTCACTTCTATGTATACTCTGGCCATCATGGGAAAATCCATGGTGCTGAGACTTTAACGTCTGTTGGGGTCTTTCACAATTTGAAGTGCTCCACTTTGGCTTGAATTTGATAGTTTATAGTGGTACACATGATTTTATAAATCTGAAGAATAAGTAGTATAAAACAAAAATCCTTGAGAGAATTACTAGCCAAAGATGTTCTAAAAGACATCTTCCCCTAAGAGGGAGAGAGAACTTGGATATAGATACTGTAGTGGGAAAAGGGGTGAAGAACTTGATAGGTTTTAATACTCACTTTTCTACATGCCTGCCATATAGAATGATTATCTCACAATGTCATGTGAAAAAGCATCTTAAATAAAAGCAAATGGTACAAAGGATGCTAAGGGGCATGTGCAAGACTTCAGGATAAAGCAGTTTTAGAGTGTTTACAGGATTGTCAGTGAGAGCAAAGTCAATAGACACAGTGACTTTATAGACGATTAGGGGCACAATGTTAAGAACAATGTACAAAAAACCCCAGATACCTCGTTTCAATGTAGGGGAACGGAAGTTGTTGCTCTACCTAATACTATTTATATTATGTTGAGAATGAGCATGCTAAAATATAGGCAACAAATGGGGTTGCTGCTGACATTAAAGAGGTATTTCTTAGGGTGAGAAAATCAAGAAAATGTGAATGGCAATTACCACACACAAGCTTTAGTTCAATCAGAATAAATAGTGGGGGAGAAATGAATGCCTCTGAATGGCAAATGGGGGTGGTGGGGCAACTAATTGAGAGAGTCACAAGGCATATTATCTGGCTTTGACTGAGTAGCCATAGACGTTTTTTCACCCATTGCCCCATGCTGCCCCCTGTTAATTTTCTTTCATTTTTATATTGGTTTGCTGATGAATGTATTTTGTTCCTCCTTTCATCATCTGTCTCTTAATGATGCACAACCATCTGACCTTGGTCTCTCCTCATAAATAGACCACCACTACCACAAACGCTCATAATAAAATTATATCCTTGAAAAACATTCTTCAGTGAAAGGTGCCCAGTGTTCTCCATTTTCAAGAATCCTGAAATCTGTTCAGGATATGAGAATTTGAAAAAAGAGAGGTTATCCTGAACTATTACACCCAGTTCAGAAATGCTGCCAAATCCCTTGTGATGAGTAAACTATACCATTTCATTTTCAAATAGCTCAGTGATGTCTTGTTCTACATGATTTTGCATCTAGTGAGCCTGCAAAATACATGCGTTCCAGTTAAATACACACTAAATCTTCTCATTTTGCTGTCTGATGGGTGATTGGATAATTTGTTTTTGGCCTTGGGTTAAGGTCTTACTCTTTTTGCTGATGAGAATATTATCTGTTGAATTCTGATTATGCATTAAATTCCCCCAGTTTTACAACAAAGATTATAGTTTTTAATTGGACCATTTTTGCATAAATAAAAAAATAGTATGTTAAAACTATCTGTGGTAACCATGATTACTGCACACATTGCAGAATCCTAATAAGCAGTATTTCCTTCATTTCTGAAATGAATTAAACCGTAAGAGTGCATGCAACTCTCGGTATCACCAAATCCCAGAAACTGTTGTATGCTGCCGTTTCTGAAGTTAAAGATATCTAGCCCTTTTTCTAAGCTTGCCTGATAGTTTGTACTTCCATTAGAGTGTTGTCTTTCCTTGATGCTCTCGTAGATGAAAGAAAATGCTTTATGTGAACAAGCTGAGACTTGTTTAGGCTTAAAGAAGCTGCTTTAAGGAGCACACTACCTTTCGGAAACACTGCCTGAAAAGGGAAATGTAGAAGGCATTTTGAGGATGAGAAACCTGCCCAAGTGGAAATTGTTACATGGAGAAGGGATGGTTTGCAGAAGCATAGGGCAGAAGGAAAGAAACTGAATTCATCCACTGTAAATTGAATAGTATCCCTCTTAAAAGGAGGTTGGTGAAGGTAAGAAAAAAAATCAGAGGAACCAGACTGTACTTTGCAAAGATGTAATGCTATCTTGCATATTCTTTTATAATAGTTCACCAAGGGCTGAAGTTATGTTTCCAGGGCCTATTTCTATGTAAATATTTCAGCATATAGTATAGCTTAAAATTACAAATTTATGTGCTAAGGAGATAACTGTGTGCCCGTTGGCATGCAAAAGAACAACTTGGGTGTGGAATGAAACATCTGTGTGCAAATTCTTAACTCTTGAATTTATATTACAGGACTTAAGAAAACACATTTTTCCAACACATCAGCCAAAGTTAAACTCCCCAATGCCAACTACTCATGCTCACACGAAGTGTTCTCACTCCGTAGGTAGACTGGCCACACTGCACTTTTGTAAATGACATAGAGGCATCCTAGTTGAAGTCTCCTTGTCTATTAGGCATCCCAAGTAAAATGGTTGCTATATAAAAAAACCTTTCTTCTTAATATCCACAAGAGAAAGACAAGAGTTTATGAAAAATGAGCTATAATGTAAGACTTCTGGGTAAATGTGGGCCAGTGGGGAAGTCTTTGGCCAAGCAATCTGGTCAAAAGGCCCAACATCCTTGTGTGTGTGTGCAAGTACATGGACATTCATTTACATAACTCTAACTTATCAGACTTATTTAGAGAGTATTTTCTGGATCACATTAATTAAGAATTTTCTGGATCACTCAAGAAGACCCTTCCAGAGCTGTTAAGTATCTGAATTGGGTTTAATAAATTGATCCACATCCAGAGCATTTTGGGAGTGGTTATCAATTATACAGTTTGCCAATCCTGTACAGAAATATATTTCTGAGGAATATGTTCTTCTGAGATTATGGTTTCATATGTGTGCTTAGAATAAATCATTCAGTCAAAGAGTGGCTTCCATAACTGACTTTTCCACACTTTGTGACATAAAGTAGACCATTTAGTCATTTGGAGCATATTTAAGCCACATATACACAGATATATCTTCCTAGTAGCAGTGCTAAGAGAATTAATGTTTATAAAGCACACTGGGATTCTAAGATGAAAGGTTCTAAGGAAACACAAATTATTAAACACCCCAATAAACATGCTCATCATGAAAGGTTTAAGACTAATGAGCAGCACGTGGTTTACTCCTTGAGGTCCTTCTCAGTTTCTGTTATTATTGAAGGAAGAAACTAATGTTATTGGCAGAGTCAGGTACTTTAGAAGGCTAACTCTCTCCAGTGCAATCATAATTATATACACACATACACACACACACACACCTTAAGGCAAATCATTTCCTTTTTAACAAAGGAAATAACATTATGCCTCAAAGTCAGGCCCCTCATTCTGTGTAATACTATCTCTAACTCATGACCTGTTACACAAAGTACTATTTTTAACTGAATACTACTTAGCAAGATTCAATTTTAAAGTGCATGAGTTATGAAAACTGTACCCCCAGAACTGTATTTTGAAAAAATAAGTACCTATCTGCCAAAAGTTCCCTTGTCTCTTCTGCAACTACACAGGAATGAAAAAGAAACAGTTGGAATGAAATTGTACCCATTTTCACATCCGTGGCATATAAAATCGGAATGCACTGAGGCTAATCCCAGTTCTGCTACTTCCTAGCTATGTGAGCACAGACAAGTTTTTAAACTTCTCATTTCCTCATCTGTAAAAGTGATTAAAAGTATCTCTCAAAGGCTCTGTGAGCATTAAAAGAGACAATTAACTTAAAATACCCACCATAGTGCTCGGCATACCGTAGTCAAATAAATGGTAGGTGTTTCTGTTTTTGTCATTAGCCGTATTGCTCCTACTTCGGCTGCTACTATTATGACTCTTGCTGCTGCTACAACTATTACTACTGTACGGCTCTGACTGCTGCCACTCCTCCTCCTCCTACTGCTACTACCTAGTAATACCTCAATTAAAGGTCATTTTTAAAGGATGTTAACTTGTCTTACTGCAAACAATTCATAGGTGTCAGGCAAAGTCACTGTCAAATATTAACCTGTGTGTAGTAGGTGCCAATCTGACTTTTCTTCCTCGAGGGCCTGATTGTGTTCTCTTCTTCTCTGGGACAACTTGAGCTTTTTGTCCCTGCAATACTGTCGACACAGACTGCACGATGACATGGCAGGCAGGTAGCAAGGCAAGCGGGAATACAAAAGGGCACATAAGTTAACTGCAACAACAACAGCAGCAGCAGCAGCAGCAAATATCCACAAGTGTCTGTCTTCTGTCCCTGATATCAAAGCTGCAAGGAAGCCTGCTTTCAGTTTTGTGAGAAACCAATTTTGTGGTCACGTGTGTAACCATAAAATTCAGGCTGTTATCAGTCAAATAAACCTCTTTCATCAGCTTTCTGAGAAACATGCTGCAAACCTAAAGACACAATTTACTTCCATGAAGTGAGTGAATGTTTTATTCTCTCATTTTGACAAAGACATAGGAATTGCCCAGGTGAGCAAGCCCTCCTGTTAACACTCTCTGACTTACCCGATCTACACTTGAAGAAGGAAACGGTGCAAGTTTTTTTGTCAGTGCAGAAATGTGAATAAACTTTGGCTTAGCTGGACCACAAGGAATGAAACTTTGTATTTATGCTCAATTCCTTTGCCATTTGCAATAACTGTTCTTTTAGATTTGCACTTGTGCAGGCAGATGGAGAGTGGATTCTAGGGAACTATTTGTCAGGAAACCTAAATGGAAAGTGGTTAATATTTAGAGAAGTCCAACTTCTGTGTCTTGATTTCTTAATTCCTAAAATGAGACTGTCATAATATTTAGCATCCATATATAATAGGGCTGTTGGGATGATTGGGTTAATAATTTAACGGGCTTTGAAATCCTTGATTAAAAAGTATGACACAAGGAAAAGTAATGTGTGCAATTATGTTATCAAACAGGAAGAATCCCAATTTTCTTCTGTGCAATAAACCTGCAATGTGGACCAAATTTTCAAAGGAAGGTGTAATGGGTATGCTTACCAAATTTCATGTACATGCGTTATACCCTCAGAAGCATATAATTGTGTATGCAAAATGGATAATTGCATACAAAATTGCCCATTTGTGTGCGCAATTACCCATTTTATGCACACAAATGCTTGTTTGAAAATCTGGCCCTAAAACTCTAGCAGTAGAGGAAAAATCAGCTTGCACACATGGTTTCTGAAACAGAAATTATGGCCTGCCTTGACTGTATAACTGCTGTCAAGTATTTAAGCTGTCTTCTTTTCAGAGTTGAATCAGAATGTATTTTCAGACTGTGTAACAAGACAGTAGCATGAAAGATCTTTTTAAAGATAAACACAGAAACTTTTTATCCAGCTGCCATGAAGATGCTGATATAGCTCCTGACACCAGCAGCCAGTGATGAGGGCTGTGTAATCACTGCTGGGTATAAGAGGCTATTGTATGTAGAGGAAAAAGGAACCATGTTTGATCAAAACTCTGAAGCATTATGTTTTAAAGAGCCCCACTTTTCCATGGTTTAGGATGATGGCAAACAGCCAGTTAAATACTGGACTATTTAAAAGTAGACTGCTTTTTCTTTTCTTGTTGCCTAAGAACTGGCATTTACATAACTCTTGAGATTTCTTCATTAGCAAATAAAGACCCATCTATGTTATAAGTAGCTTCTGTAGGAAACAGGAGCCTATGAGAAGAAAATCAGAGTGGTGGGGTGAGGGTGCTTTACAAAATTAGCTCTTAAGCTTTGAACTTGAATTTAAGTCATTATTTATTCTCGCTATTTCTTTCAACAGACTAATTCATTGTTAGAGAAATTAATCTCCAAAATTCCCATTTCAGGCCTGGTTATTTCTCTTTCAGAGGCCTCTGGCTATACCGCTATTTTCCTAACGGCTAATTCATCCTCTCTTCAACTCTAGAGTGGCTTCTCCTTGTTTTCACCACTCAGACCACACTTGCTTCCTACTAAAGAGTCTTTCATTAGGATGTGTCAGACTTCCTGAAGTGTTTCCTTTTATGCCTGCTGTCTGAGCTCAGTCCATGTCCATCTCACTTCTCCTTTCATCTAGTTTTCTCACTTTTAACTTGATGCTTTTTGCAGGAAATTCCTATTCCCCCAAGGTTGGCAAACACTCTTCTTCCTCCTTTTCAAAAACCTCTCCTATGTCACTAAAATTCTCCAGATTAAAATTTTAAGAAGTCAGGTGAAAACTACCCTCCCAAACCTGTCTGTTTAATCTTGTGAGGATAAACTTCAGCTCACAAAAAATCACAAACATTAAGACAATGTAGCCTGTATTATTATAGATTCTCGCCACTGATGTATTACCATGCTATAAGTCATATGTATAAAAGGGTTCAGTTGTTGTTGTTTTAATGCAAACTCCTCTGGAGGAAAAGAGGTGGAGAAGTAGACAGACTCGGCATCATTTATGTAGTGAGCATGTTACCTGTCTCAGGAAAATATCACCTTTTATTTCAACACCCTTTTACCAGTTATAATAAACTTCAAAATCTATTATTCCATTCTCTCCTCCTAACAACTCCAGCAGAGATAAGTAGTAATAGAGTCATTTTTAGGGATGGTAAACTGCACCTCAGCAAGAGTTGTACTTAACTAAGAGAATATGGCTTATTAGTGATGAATCCATGATTCTGATCCAGATTTTGTAAACTGCAGAACCAAATTCTTTCCCCTCCACTGTGCTGCCAAAGTTTAAATAACTACGTATGCACAGGATGAATAATGGACATTAGAATATTTTTACCCTCTACCAGAATCATCATAGGTCCCTGATGAGTAAAATTACTAAAGTTGTGGTAATATCTTGAAATGTATTAATATTCAGCCTTTAAAAGAAAAAAGCTTTATCCAAAAAAGATACAGCTTGCCTTTACTTGCTAAAGACTTTCTTACAAGCAGATATTTGGACTTCATTTCTATAGGTTCTCTTACTCTCAAGTATAGTTTTTTTCCAAAGTCAGAGAGCAGATATCAAACTACTTTACAAGTAATGCCACATGAGGCTAGAAATCATAGGCTCAATCAATGCTTTAGTATTATAAGGGGGAAGAAAATGTACTTCTATCCTGGTAACTTCAATTGTAGTTGAAATGGTTTCTAGAGATATGATAAGAAAAATTGTTCTTGAGAAAATACAAAATTTAATAGCCCATTTGTGTGGCAGAAATCACTGGTAGATATGAACACCATGACTTAGGAGTTATTTTCAAGTTCAAGACACAGTCTCATTTGGAGTACAGACAAAACACCAACCAGTGTGTACAAAAGAGAACACTTAATATCTGTAGAATGTCCTCTAGTGGGGTTTAAGCAGAAATGTTTGAATGATTATAATATATAGACAATAGTTTCCAGATCCAAAGTGTAATGTTGATTATAGAGCTGAATAGATTATATCCTGCAAATAAATGTATAAGAAATTACTATTTAAATAGCAAACTAACACATTTTTAGCAAATCAATTATTATTAAGAGTAAATTCACCATGTCTATGTATTTTTAAAACTGCTAACAGAAATACTTTAAAAAAATTTGCATAGTGTTTTAAACTGGATTCTTTATGTAAACATTCATGCATTTCCCAATGAGTGTTATGACAGTTTGTTAACAGTATGTGATATTTTCTTAATGTCACTTTTCAAAATTCTTAGATCTCAAGAGAATATCATTTTAACATCATTTTAAGGAACACACATTTATGAAAGAAGTATTATTCAAATGTTGTTGTACTTATCTTTGAATTATCTAACTTCAAATCCTGATTTTGGAGTGATGCAGTGTACAAATAGATAAGTACATTTAAATAATAAGCAAAACACATACATCAAGATTGTGATATTAATCTGTGAATTGAAAAATTATCTAAGACCAATGTGAAGGACTGATTTGTAGATATAAGTCATAAGTACATGTAGTGTAACTATTTCAATTTATAAAATATTATCCTTGAAATAATTGCAAACTATTAAGTTTGTCTCTTTTATATAAATATGTTCATTCACCAAGAGAAAAGTAATTAAAGATAATACCAACAATTGCTGGAGAAAATAATCATATGAACTTGCTGAAGCATCCTTTTCATAACTTCTATTTAGGGGGTTTCAACTAAGAAGCACAGCATATCAGTATTAAGTCATAACAGTGATAATAGTTGGTAACAGTTGAAAAAATATTTTGACCACATCAAGAGTCTATTGAAATTAAAGCCAGGACTTAACTGAACTTAACTGATGAGGACACAATACTTATATGGGCAGGATTCGCTTCTCTTCTATTTCCATGACTATAGAAAATGGTCCTCAGACTTGGACACTGGGTGAAAAGGGAGAGAGTGATCAGTGTATATCCATCCCTACAATTGAAAGACACAGCTCAAAACATACATCTTATTGATGGTTCAGAAACATTTCTTTATACACAAAGCATCATGTTATTGTTTGAATAAACAGAAATATAGGAAGCTCACAGAAAAACACATTTCAAAAATGAAAAAAAAAGCAGAAGGATTTTGCAAGCTTAGGGCATTTTTAGTGTTTTTATAGAATCTAATTGGAATTGTTTTGTACAAAGGAGATTGCAACAGGCATTGAGAAGATTGATGGGGTGAAAGTGAAGGCTGTAATTTAGCTCTTGTCATCTTTCAAATTTGTTTTGTATAGGGAGTGTGAGAGATTTGATTTCTAGCAATATCATTTAAAGTGAGAATTTGTGGGCTTTTATGTAGATTGTGGGGGCACTGTCAACAACAAGGGAAGGGTGCAGCCTAAAAGAAAGAGCACAAGAGTGCCCCTGAAGCTCCTGTCACATTCCACGAACTTGTGGTTATGAAGCTACGTGCAGTGGTTTCATCACATCATCATGTGTGCACAGGCAAGGAAGAAGAGGTAATTTCAAGTTCACATATCTGGTAGACAATAAACTTTCCCTGATCCTCCCTACATTTTCTTCCACTCTCTCTTCCTCACCCTTCACCTCATGACACAACACTTCTGTCACACACACACATGCACACACACACCTCTCAAAACTGGAGAAAGTATCCCAGGTTGAGCTGTAAGTATAGATTCCAAATTTGAATAATATGATCCCCTAGCTCCTGACTGTTATTATTCTTTCAAAATATTTTTTTTTACAAAAGCATGAGTTATCTGTTGCCATAATAATGCTGCATCAAACCATTCCATTCTCAAAGGCTTAACCAATAACAATATACTACTGCTCATAAGCCAGTGTGTTGGCTGGGAAGTTGTCATGCTGGTTGAGCTTAACAGGGATCTCTCATAGATCTGCCAGTGAGCTGGGCAACATTGCTGGTCTTGGCTCTCTCGTGTGAGTGACACCTCATCTGAGGCCACTGGGCTGAAAATGCTCTGCTCCACATGATTGCATGTCCTCCAGCAAAACAGCCTAAGTTTGTTCTTATGGAGGGGACAGGAATCCTTAAAAAAATGTGTGTGAGGCCTCTCAAGGCCTAGATTCAAAGCAGACTCATCATTAGCCACATTCTATCGGGACAAATATAAGTAGCAAGGCTTAGATTTAAGGGGTGGGAAAACAGGCTCTAAACATTCATGTGAAATCCCATTGCTAAAAGTATGGATACCAAGAAAAGTGGAGAATTGGGCCATTTTTGCAATCAATCTACCACAAGAATATTCTAATAAAAGAAGATCCCAAAGATTCAAGTGTTACTCAGAATTGGAATTCCTTAATTTACACAAGATTTGAACAGCAATGAAGCAGGTGTTCAAATGGAGGACTAGGGCATATCTGCATCAGATATCTGTATGACTTCAGATCTCAAATCATTTACTTTCTGCTTAAATTTTACCTCTTTAGAGAGGGCTCCCCTTAAAGTTGTACACCCTCTTTACTCTCTATCCCTTTACCTTGCTTAATTTTTTTTCCCAGCACTCATCACCACCTGACATACTGTTTATTTGTTTTTTTCACTTGTCTCCCCCAACTAGACTGTAAGATCCTTGAGTCCACGGATTTCCTTCATCTTGTCCACTGCTGTATCCCCAACACCTAGAAAGTTATCTGATGGAGTAGATTCTCAATCTCCAATAAGTGTTCATTGAATGAATGTCATAATAGACCAGCACTATTGAGATCCGATATGCACTGCCTCAAGAGCTAGGCATAAAAGCCACAAAGCCCACTGGTAGCTATATTTAGTTCTGGCTTAGGAACTAGCATGTGATAAAGTCATATTTCTGTTTCTGACTTCTCTTTAATAAATCTCATAGACTGATTCTATTGTGATCTGTTTTGACCCTAAAGCATTATGTCATCTCAGTGCATTCTATTTTGACTCTTAACCACAGGTAAGCCATTAGTTTTACCTAACTATAAATCTATGCAGTTCTTAGTTTGAATAACAATGCTTCTTGCTTTAGAAAGAGATCGTGGAATGGTGAAAAGACAACTTTGCAAGCATAAGAACCTGGGTTTAAAGCTCATTTCTGCTTTGGTTGTGACTTTGGAGGAGTCAGTTACCCTTCTGAAACTCATTTTTCTTAAGCCTGTAAGATAAATTATATTACATACTATATATACCCTAAGCTCATAGTGGTCCCCTTAATGGAAATCCTGTCCACAGAAGTGGACTACCAGTAGCCATGTTTGTGCTAAATGATCCTCTCCAGTCACATCTGAATGGCCCAAATCCAGCCCAGATTGAACCAGTCAGCTTCTCTCACTATCTACTTCTATCTCTGGAATTAGAAATGAGGCTTATGAACTTGGGGCCTGTGGAGTGCCATCTTCTGCCATAGAAACTGAGTAACAGAGAACTATGCTAAACACTGAGAAAGAGAAAGCAGCCAACCCTCAGGGGAAAAAAAAATTAGAGGCAAGAAATGGAGGAAATGTGATCCCTGATTTCCTGACAGCTTCTAATTTTCTCATTCCAATTCTTTTCTGAAGCCTTTCTATTCATGCCTTTGGGTGTCATGAAACATTCCAAGTTCCAAACAGTAAATACCCCCTTTTTTTGTTAATCTAGTTAAAGTTTGTTTCGGTTATTTACAACCCAAAAATGCAAAGCAATATACCTCCTCTGAGTTGTTGCAAAGATTAAAAGAGATAAGGCCTGAAAAATGGCTAGCAAGCTGTACATTAATTATTATCATTTAACTCTGCAGGAACTATGGCTTGCCCTAACCCTCACCTATCTGTCATGCCTAACCGTGTCCCCAGTGACTCTGCTCACTGCTTACTTGGGCAGTAAGACTGACAGGTTGTAGAGATTGGGCAGGTTGTTGTACTGAACTGTATTGAGATCTGCTCTCACCTCCCTAACTATCTTGCTCCTATCTTCATAGCAGTCAAACTGGTTGAAACTCCAGGTCTGTCATTTGCTAGCTACATGGATATTCGTAAAATACTTAACTCATATTGCCTCTATTTCTTCTTCTGTAAAATGAGTTTAACAAAAATACCCACTAAACAAATTGTTGTGAAGCTTCAATGATATAACACATGATAAGCATTTTAGAAGAGCTCTCTGATACTGAACTAGTTTGCTCCTAGAATACTTTGAGCGTTTCTCAATCAACAGATACCCAACAACAGGACTTAACATAGTCTCTTTCAAAGACACTTCATTATCTGTTGATAGTATTAACTAAAATCCACGGATACTAACATACCCATTCTGATTATTCTTGTTATTTATATCCCTTTAGTACTTATGAAAATATTCCATTCTTTTGCACTGCCTGATAAATTAGATTTGCATTTAGAATATTCCTACAGAAAAATAGCTCCCCTTAACTATACCATAAATTCCTTAAGGACAGGAGCTGTATCTAAATTTTTTGTTTCCCCTCAAAGATGTTTTTAACTATGTTTTATATTTGATTCACAATGTTTTCTCACGGTTCACTTACCTTCATTAACAATATATATTATTTTGAGGTATTATATAATTTAGATTTCATTATCATTATATTACTGCAATGTCTTAAATTTGTATTAAAAGTGAAATAATTGGCTTTGTGATATCTTTATTTGGATTTTTTGCTTTTTTGTTTATTTGGAGCATGCTTGTATTTTATAAATACCACATCAGAGATTTTCTCCAGCTTTTTACCTTCATTGTGGTATTCTTTTAACTGGACTCGATTTTACTTTATGTAATTAAAACTGTAATACTAGAAACAAAATTCCCTAGAGATTAGATCAGAGTGACAGGGAACTGTACCCCATGGGGTTCCAGGTCTTTTAAATACAGATTTTCTTAGAAAATGTAATCTGTAGTTATATGGCTATACCAACTAAATAGTTTTATAAAATCACAATTTTTTAAGCTAAAATCTGTTGGCCCAGTGTCAGGCCTCACAGTACTTTAGAGCTTTTTGTTCTAAAGGGATTTATAGTGAACTTAGTTATTAAATCCTTACAGATGTGGCCTAATAATGTGTTGATTAAGTGTTTCTGCCCTGATAAAAGTGGTTAGTACTTTCAAGACTATTGCTCTGTTGAACTGTTTGATAAATTCTTTAAGTAATAGAACAGGCCACCTCTTTCTATTTCTGCTCTCCTGATGAAATTATGACTCTGAAGTGATTTCTGCACATAGTAACTAATTCACAAAAAAAACCCTCCTCATGCATTAGTTCAAAAATTTTGGATTTATATATAAATTTGTTCTTTTTCAAGTTTATTTTGATAGTATCTTAAGAGTAATGGTTTACTTCATTACATGCTATTCTTTGCCTCATAATCATTATAAACCTCAGCAGAATTTTAGATAACATTAAAATTGTTCTTACATGATAGGCAAAAGAGAGGTCTTTCGTATTCAAGCAATAACCTTAATCAGTGTTTAGTTGGAGTCCAATCTACTCACCCAGAATTGTACATAGCTATTCCTTCCATACTAAGCCCAGATGTTCAGGGCTATACTTTTTTCAACCATCTGGCATTTAAACACCATAAATATACAATAATGTTACCTGATATATTGTCCTAAATAAACAGCACTGCAACAGTCTTCTAATATATCCTAGAGTTCTACTCTCATTATCTATTTTTCCCATGGACTTTGATTATTTAATCTATAATCTCAAAGCATAAGGAGAAGTTATTCAAAAGAGTTTCTTGGAAGTACAGAATATTTGAATAGTATGTACCTTTGTGCTAAGTATTCTGAAAAGTTCATTTCCATCTTCTGTGGCCTAATTTTTGAAAGACTAGACATGTCTTCTGATGCAAATGTTCCATATAATATAGTGGAGAAATAGAAGCTCTTATTTAATAGAGACCTTTCTTGGAAACAGTTTAGCAATCTGTATCAGGGCTCTTAGAAAATTATCTAGGAATTTATTCTTAGGAAATAATTATGAATGTGTAACAAACTTTATACAAGGATGTCAGATGCAATATTGTTTACAAAAATAAAAACTTGGAAATTACTCAAATGTTGGAGGGCTATATAATATATGCCAGTAATGATTATCTCTGGTAGCTAGGATTTGGAATTTTTTTTTCTTTTTTGCTTTTCTTATTAATATTTTCCAATGAATATTTATTATTTTATAAACAGAAATAGAAATATTCACTCAAGTTCATGTTGTAGTAGCTTTTCTGCTCTTGATTCCTTGTTGAAATGTCCTTGGTATACAGGACAACTTAATAGGTCTAAGTCCTGATTTCTAATTCTTAACTCACAGTGATGTGTGTGTGTGTGTGTTTGTGTGTGACTTTGACTAAATCCTATAAAATTCCTGAGCCTCACTGCTTTGTCATTAAAATTGGCTTAATAACTTCTACGCCTACATGCAAGCACCTAATCTGTATCTTGATGTCCCTTCCAGTTGTAAGATCTTAGATCATATGGAATCATGAGAAAAAAAAAAACACAATTCAAGGAGTGTAAGGAAAAGATTATTAGCATTAATATAAGACATCTGAGAGCATGTGAGTAAATACCTATTCATCATTTAAAGAAACTTTTTTGTCAGACCCAGAAGTTGATTTACCATGAAGCTAATTTACACTGGAATGGGCCTTTAATGTATTCACATGGACTTAGGTATATATAAAATTCAACATTAAGACATTTGAACCACAATCTGTTCTGGTGGCTATCTTTTTCCACTCCAACTTTCCTTCACATGTCCCCTTCTGTCAGGTAGTACTGGAGTGATTGTGCATTTTGGGGTCCTATATAACTGAGGGAAACTTGAATTGGGGATATGCCATTTTAAATGCAGTGTCTAAAGACAATTTGAAATGTTTCAATGAAACACCTAAGAAATTATAGACTCCTAATTTAGGCATATATTAAGGATAGTTTTTACCATCTTAAAATTTATTTATTAAGGAAAATTCAAATAAAGAACAATAAATAGAGTAATGACATAAGAGAAATTATTCTGATATCATGAAGTATTTTTAAAAACTCACCTCAAGCCAAAGCAGCAATTCATTAAGAGAAAGAGATATTCATTGAATAGGAGTAATGGATACGCTTTTGGCTTTTTCAATAATTCAATTTAAAAAGAAATGAATCATGACCACATTGAAAAAATATTTAAATTTCTTGCTGATTTGATGTGAATTACTGACATTGATAAAAGTGAAAAAAAAAAACCCCTCAAAATCCATCAGTAAAACAAGGACATTGGTGACACACTGGATAACGAGTGCTGTCAATTCTAAGATTACTTTGAAGTTGTCACTGCACAGGAAAACTTGAAATGCCCTTGAAATCTCACATCTGACTTATGAAAAATATTTGATAAAGGTTTCCTAAATTTGACAATAAACCTAAAATTTATATGGCATTGCCAATAATGAGTTATAAAACTTAAAGGAACTTTTCTAAATTATCAATGATTTTAAAACAGGATTTAATCATATTATAGTACTGATTAATCTTCTTATTCTCTCTATAGAAATTATTGCAAAATCATTTTCATACCTGCAGATCACTGATTATGCAGTCAAAAAGTATAGATAAAAATACTGTTTGTGTATAAGACAATAAAATGTTCTGATCCCTTTTCCTGAATGCTGCCATATTTATGGTATTTGATGTATTTTTTGAAATGTGTAATTTATTACAAGTTACTTTATCATTCTGAGTAACTATTAGCTTTTGTGCTCACTTTACATACTTAATTGTAATTGATATTCTTTTTCTTAAACATAATCCCCCAAATTATTTAAGCTGCAGGTCTCAAAAACCTCGATCTGCCCATTATCATACAACCTTATTTTCTATCATTAATTCTTCAGGTTGAAATAGAAAAATGTGGAAAATCCGTGATAACTCTGTTGACTAGACCAGGGTAAAAGAAAATACAAAAAAAAAGAGAGAATCACCTACTATATTAGTGATTTCCCCATTCAGTATTGCCATTTCTCTAAAGAAAGAGTAGTAAAGAAAAACTGGTGGAATTGTTGATGCATCTTAGCATTTAAAATCCCAAAACAAAAAATTGACAAACCAAATCCTAAATTATTTATGTTTTCCATTTTAGAATGACCAAGACTGCTTAGAATGCAAAGTTGTTTAACACTGGGGATTTATTTTGCAATGAACTGTATGTAAAACCAGAAGTGTGAATGCTAAGAAATGTCATGGTAACTGAAGTATATGAGATTATGCTACATGTTAATAAAAACACAGTTTCTAACTGTTCATTAAAATTGATTAAACATTCTAACTTTGGAACATGCATTAGGATTTAGTTTAAGCAGTTGCATTCTATGATACACAATGTCCCTCATCGATGCACTTTGGTTTCTTTTATATGTGTGATTTTTAACCCACTGCTTTAAATACTATACATTCCATTTTTCCCAGAAGTGATTACTGCACCTTAAAAAAAGAAAATTGATTCTTATATGTATTCTAACATTCATAAAAGAGTAGGCAAGGTTTGACAATTATAAAGTCTCTCAGATTCTGTCTGAAAGTGCTAAAACAATATAAATATGAAAGAAAAATGCCTTGAAAAATACTCTGAATTTGTGTTTTGGTTTTCATTTAATTTATCTTATTAAGGCTTTAAATCTCTGTATGCATTTGTGCAGATGTTTGGTTCTGCCACCCTAGAAAAGATCACTCTGTAACAGAGCAATGGCTTTGATACAAATACTTGTAACTCAAGAGAGTGAACATTTTACTTCTGTGATAAGAATACATATCTTTGCTTAAAGTGTGACTTTCCATTTGTCTGTTTAATAATCTTATTGAATAACTACTGTAAGTGGGTCCACCTCTAACACTTGTGGGGCCTGGAGCAAGAGTATTAATAAAAGCCCACATACATTATCTATAAATATTTACAATTTATAAATCAATCTAACAAATATATCATCATAATGACAACATTTTAAAATATGTAGAGCTATAATTTTTATATGACTGAAAGCGGGCAAAATATCAAAGCTGACCATATTTATTACTCTGATGCTAGGTTAGCAATGTTTGGAGTAACTATATATATATATATATACACATACACACACACACACATACATATGTATATATAAAGTACATAAATTATATTTTATTTCATAAAATTTGCTTTTCTTATTTTTATTTTAGTATAATCACTATTTTATAATTAAGTTTTCATGTAATTTGTTGGCTATTGACACTCACGATCTAAAGAATTAAAATATAAAATGTTATTGTATAACATTTGAATTTGAATATATTTTATCAAAATATGAAATAAGAAGTTAATGTGTAAATAAAAAATTAAATTTGGTTTTCATATATAATTACAACAAATTATTTTTCACATAAAATTCAAAATATTTTATTTTACTTAGATGACAATACAAATTATATTTAATGAACAGCAAAATTTTAAATCAAACTTACATGAATAAAACTGAAATTCTATTACTTTTGCAAATATAAGTAAATTTTATTACATATCTTTGTAAGTAAAACTATTCACAATTCTACTATTCAATGTAAGTCAACTAATACATTTAATGTATGATATATATATGTAAAAAACTACAACTTCAAGAATTATGTCAATTATTTAATATTGCAAAATATTCCTCAGCTGCCATGTGGGAATGTCATGTTAATATGTGAATAATTCCAAAGCTATAAATCTGAATATGCACTAAAGCAATAAAATTGAACCACTGAGAACTACTGGGAATTTATACTTTATTTTGTAAGAATCTATTATACATATATGATACCTGAGAGAAAGATTTTTATTATCTACCTTTTACTGAGTTTATTCAAATAAGAACAACATCAAGATCTTAATAGATACTGGACATAGGCTAAACATATGAAAAGACATTTCACCCAAAAGGGAATATATAAGGCAAACAACCATATGGAAACTTATTCATTTGACTAGTAATAATAGTAATCGTTACAAATCATTACAATAAAAGCAAAGTGTTACTCTGCTCCTATTAAAATTTTTTTAAAAATCAATAGTTTTAAAAGCCTGATAATCAGAGACCATGTAGAAAAACTGGCATATTCACACTTTTCTGGTTGTGGGGTAAATTAGGACAATTATTCTGGAGAGCAATTTGAAATTTTCAGCATTTGAAGAGACAAAATTGCTCACATCCTTTCATTTCAAGGAATTGCTCTAAGAAATTTGTTCAAAAAAGAAAAAAAAATCCCTATATATGAAGATGTATATATCTTTGTATTAGAATTTTGGAGACAACATCAATGATTCCACATAGGAAAAGGATTAAGTAATTATACTACATCAAATGTGTAAAATATCTATTAAAAATGATAAATAAAAAACTGTAGCAAATGAAAGAAATATTTCCTAAGTGAAGAAACAGTACAAAATTGAAGGCACAGTATGCTTAAAGGATGTAAAATATTCATACATATGGCTAAAGACTTGCCAGGGAACAGAGACTTAAAAATAGCTGTAAGAATATGTGCAATTTTTTTCCTTTCTAACTTTCTTGACAATATAAATAATTCCATTTTAACTTGCATTTATGTAAACCTAGTTTACATGCCATTGCCTATCATTTCAGTATGCCTAATGAGAACCCAGAAAACATCCTGATCCCCTATCTTCTCTTCATAACTCTCTGTCAAAAAGCCCAACCCTGGGCAAAACCAAATATTTAGTATCTCTGCACCTATACATAGGCTGATTGCTGCCAGATGAAACAATATGACAAGAATTTTAGTAGGACTCTAAATTAATGAACACCCATCCTCAAATCAGCCACCAACCACTCTGGTAATTTTAATAATGTATTTTTCCCTCTTGGGTGGCTCTCCCATACCCTACAATGGTTACTTCTAAATTAGCTCCATAGACTTCAACTCTATGACCTCTCCTCCTCCTCACTCACTTTCAGCAGATTATTTCCCAGAGAAAATACAAGCCATCTAATAGGAATTCTTTCAACTTCCATACATCACATTTAAAAAGCTACCTGAATCTAAGATATAGCATAGGATGATGGTTAAGAACATAAGCTCAGAAGGCAGACATCTTGTATTTGAAGCCTAGCCTTTTCACTTACTAGATGTATAATTTGGGGAAAGTTAGAAAACCTCTCTCTAATTCTATCTCCACCAGAAAGATAGGAATGATAATAGTCTTACATAGGATTGTTAGAATAATGCTGCAAGAATTTTTCCTTATGAATATGTTAGAATAGCGTTTATCATGTAATAATGATTCAGTAAATATTAGCTATTATTATATGAACTCCTTCTTTTTACCTTTCATTTTTACTTCAATGTCTAAATAAACCTCTACTCTGAAGTATGACTGAATTCCATCATCTCATACTGTTCAAGAACATCACCGAGAGGAATTTCCTTTTTATTACTATATTTTCAACCACTTCTTCCACAGAGACTTTGTTTCCATTGGTATTTAAATATGCTTAGATGTCTTCCCTTCACAAATAAATTTCTCAAAATAATTGTTTTTACCTATTGTTCTCAAACTTTAGCATATGTCAGAATCAACTAGAGGGCTTGATAAAACAGATTTCTGGCCCCATTCCTAGAATTTCTTATTTAGTTAGCTATGTAGGGCCAGACAATTTGAATTTCTAACAAGATTTTGGGTGACGTGTCTGTTACTAGTCCAGAGGCCACAGTATGAGGACTTCCGGTCTATGAACTCATCACCCACATACTCTTAACTTTCACAGCTTTCACTTCAGCACATCTTTAGAACTGGTCTATATAAGATTAACAATGATTAGAACTGGTTTATATATGATTAGCAATGACCTCCAGGTTGCCTTTGGATACTTATTTTGCAACAACTGTCAGTCATTTTTCTTTTTATGTCCTGGAGAAATTGTATTGTGAAATTTCACCCTACATTTTGTTGGAAATGATTAGAAATAAATCAACTGTAACTCCCCAACGACGTAGACATCAAAAACACATAAAAACAGCAACAGCCTTCCAGGGCTCCCAATGAATGAAAACAATTGGAATACATAATAAAATGAAAGACATAAAATAAAAACTATAGCAGTCTTAGTGATTTGGACACCATACCCATAGAGTGGAAATCAGAATTATTCTATTTTTTACCCTAAGTCACCAGTTGATACTGATGCAAGTGGAACTTGAACAACACTTTGAAAAACTGTGATTATCAAGATAAAACCAAAAGTGTTAATTTGAGTTAAGAACCTCTAAAAGATCCAGCTCCAGCAGACTCATGATTTTGCAAAGTATCTTTTCAAAGCTTGTGCCCATTTTTCTCATTAAGTTGTAATAATTTTTTCATACATTCTGGTTATAAGTCCTTTGTTGCATGTATATGCTCTGAATATCATTCCCCAGGCTGTGAATGGGTTACTTTTTTGCTTTCTTAATGGTTTCTTTTGATAAAAAGAAGTTCTTATATTTAATAAAGTCCAATTTGCCATTTTTAATTTTAAAGTTAGTACTTTTGTATATTAAGAAATATTTACCCTTTCCAATGTCAGGAAGATGTTTTCTGTTTTACTCTAAAAGTGTTTTGATTTTTTCACTCATAATGATATATTAAGTCATTAGGAATAGATTTTGTTGAATGGCAGTCATTCTCTTATGTTTTAGACTCAGATATCCTTTAAAATCTTAAAAATTAGTGAGAGCTGCAAACTGATTTTGTTTATGTGGATTATATCTACTGGTGCATACCATAATAGAAAGTAATAATGAGAAAATTTAAGAATATTTATTAATTCAATTATGATAATAAAATCACATGTTAACATAATTAACATATCAAATAAAAAATAATTATACTTTTCAAAAAAAGCTTATTTAGTGAGAAGAGTAAATCTGTTTTGCATTTTTGCAAAACTCTTCAATACATGGCAATAGAAAACAGCTGGATTGTCATATCTGCTTCTCTAATCTGTTATGCTGTATTGTTTTGTTTGAAGTTTCTGAAGAAAACTTAGTCTCATACAGATTGCCACTGGAAAAGGGAAAAGTATTATACAGATCTTTTGAGATAATTGTGGACATTCTTTTATACTACAATTTGACAAGTGCTAGTTCCTCAAAGGTTAGTTGCAGTACAAAATCTGAAAATAAAGTATCAATGAACTTTTTGCACTCTTACTTTAAAAGTAATTGTATTTTGCATGTTGAAATGGATCTTTGACCTATGCATGATTTTGTAACATCATATATTGATTATTTGGAAAATGTTTATTCATTGATTTATTCAGATCTTTCAAATGTTGACACATTTTCTACATAATATTAAAAAGTCATATTAGTTACTACTACTCTAGATCTCATCTCAAAAATATTTGACTACTTGGAAGATGTCAGTTTTACAGTGGTGGATACAAGCTTTCCATAATTCCAGTTTTCACTAGAAGGTCAAATTTTATCATAGGCAATAGATACTATGAGTTGTTTCTCTTCAAGTGGCAGGCTGACCTCACTTATTTTCAGGAATATGTCCACTAAATAATAAAGTCTTAATAACAAAAGTTTGACAATCATTCTTTCAAGTAAATATGGTGTTCCATGTTAAAAGTGGCTAGTTTATCTGGCAACTCAATCACACAGTTTTTGTTTTTTGAGGCAACTATCATACTTAAGTACACAGCAGAAGTACTTTATTACATTCTTTTCATTTCATCATACAAAATATTAAAAATATGTATACTAAAGGTTGAGAGTTAATAAAAGTAATAACTTAATGCTTCATCAAGGCCATTCTTAAGTGAAACTGGTTTTTGTTTTTACTGTGCATGCATGGTGGTAAACAATACAATGAATGTTTGTATAGTTTATTGCCACTGACTTGATTGGTGCCAAGCAACCATGAGTTTTAACTCTCACTTCTTTTTGTACCAACATTGCAAATGCCAACACAGTGAAAAAGATAAAGAATGTCTTACTATCGTTATGAAAATAGTTTTTACCTCAAAGACTGCCTGAAAGTGTTTTGGGAACTCCCAGGGTCCATGGACCATACTTTGAGTATCACTAGTGTTGTCCCAGATAAATGTGTTTCTATATGTCTATCCAAATGACCAAGCACAATTTACTAAAAATGATCCTTCTTTCTTCATTGTATTACAATATCACCTTTGTCATAAATCAGGTGGCTGTGTATGTAGGGCTGTTTCTTGGCTCTTTTCTCTGATCCATTAGTCAGCTGTGCCAGTATCACACTGCCTCAATTCCCATTATTTTTAAATAATACACCTTGATAGCTGATAGTTTATGCCCTCAAGCTTTTTTCTTCAAGATATCCTTGGATGCTCTTGGTCCTTTGCATTTTCATTTGAGTTTTCAGATTAGCTTAATTATTTCCTTAAAAAAACCCTGCTAATATTTTTATTGTGATTCCATTGAAATTATAGAATAATTTGGAAGAACTGACAAATTTGCAGTATAGAATTTTCCAATCTAACATGATATATTTCTTTAAATATTTAGAAATTTCTCATTATAATGCTTTTTAGATTTCAACACAGAGGTCTTGTATACCTCTCATTTGAGGAAGTCTTAGATATATGATTTTTATTCTTTGGGGTGAAATGTTTTAGTTTTTTTAAGTTTTTTTATTGTGGTAAAATACACATAACATAAAACTTAACATCTTAAAAATTTTTAAGTATAGAGTTCAATAATGTTAAGAATGTTCTCTGTTGTGCAACCAGTCTCCAGAACTTTTTTATCTTACAAAACTCTGCACCCATTAAACAATAATACCCCATGAGCCCATCTCACCAGCGCCTGGTAACTGCTATCCTACCTTCTGTCTCAATGAATTTGAGCCTTCAAGATAACTCATATTAATGGATTGATACAATATTTGTCAGTTTGTGTCACTTAGCATAGTCTCTTCAAGGTTAATTCACATTGCAGCATATATCAAAATTTCATCCATTTTATGGCAGAATAATATTCTACTGTATGTATCCACCATCCTTTGTATATCCATTTATCTTCTGATAGACACTTGTGTTGTTTCTACATTTTGGCTATTGTGAATAATGCTGCTATGAATATTGGTGTACAAGTATCTGAGTCCCTACTTTCAATTCTTTTGGGTATATTCCTAAGAGTGGAATTGCTGGATTGTAAAGCAATTCTATGTTGAACTTTTTGAGGAACCATCAAACTGCTTTCCATAGTGGCTGCACCATTTTGCATTCATACAAGAAATGCTAGATGTTACTTTTCTAAGAAAAGTATTTCAACTTGTATGATGCTGGTACATCGACAGTTTTGGATTTTCTATGTATATAATTATGTCATCTACAAGTAATGAAAATTTTATTATTTGCTTTCCAAAACTTATACCTTTTATTTATTTTTTCTTACCTCCTTAGACTGGATCCTCTAGCAAAGTACTGAATAAAACTGGTGATAGTGGCCAGTCTTGTCTCATTCCTGAGTTCAGCGGAAAAGTTTCTAAAATTTCTTGATTGAGTATCATATGTGCTCTAAGGTTTTTGTGAGCAGTATGGTCCCCTAAAGATGTCTGTGCCCTACCTCTTAAGTTTGTGAATATATTGTGTTACATGGCAAAGAGACTTTGCAGATGTAATTAAGATTACAGGTGTTAGATAGGGAGATTATCCAGATTGGCCAAATATAAGCACATGAGCCCTTAAATGCAGAGCATTTTCTCTGCCGAGAGTTACAGAGATAAGGTAGAAGAGGAAGCAGAAGAAAAGTAGCAGAGGAACTCAGAGAAATTCCAAGCATGAGAAGGATTCACCACACCATTACACTGGGGTCATTTACAAGGACCAGACAGAAGTCTCTAGAAGGCAAGGACAGATGATAGCTTGAAAGGAAACTGTGTATTACTATTGTACCATGCACTCTTCAAAAAAAGATTCTTTCTCAGTCTCCCATAAATAATACAGTCATGCCAATGCCTTAATTCCAGCCAAGTCCACATTTATGGTCATAAAATATCTGAAATAATAAATTTGTGTTGTTTTAAGCTGCTAAATTTATGCTAATCTGTTATGGCAGCAGTAGATAACAAAAACATGTCCTTTATCACATTAAGAACATTCCTCTCTAATTTTAATTTGCTTAGAGTTTTGTCATAAATGGTGCTGAATTTTATCAAATGTTTTTTCTACATTAATCAAGAGGATCATATGAATTGTCCAAATTATTTTTCTGTTAACTGATTTTCTGATACTAAAGCACTCTTACAAAACTAAAATAAGATTAGTTGGATATAATGTATTAGTCTTTTAATATGTCAATGATTTCAATTTGCTACTATTTTATTATTCTGGAATCTATGTAAATGAGGAGGCTGATTTGTAATTTTCTTTTCCTGCCATGCTTATGTCAGAATATGGAATTGAGGTTATACTCTCTTTAACAAAAACATTGAGGAAGTGTTTATTGTGTTTTTTAAAGAGTTTGTACAAAATTAGTGCTATTTCTTTCCTAAATATTTGGAAGAATTCATTAGGAAAGCCATGTGAGCCTGTGTGTGTGTGTGTGTGTGTGTATGTATGTGCGCTTGTGTATATGCATGTGCGTATGGAAACATTTAATAACAGAATTTTCTTTAAAAGAAGTCAGAGTATAAAGATTTTCAGTGTCCTCTGTCAGCTTTGGTAGATTATGTTTTTTGAGGAATATTCAATTTCATGAAAACTGTTAAAGTGGTTCTTGTAACCTCTCATTATCTTGAAATATCTGTAAATCTGTAATGATGTCCTTATTCTCTCTCCTTTTTATTTTCTTCAGTAGATGTTCTAAGAGATTTATCATTTCTATTGATGTATTTAAAGAACCAATATTTGACTTCACTGATTTTTCTGTTTTTCTGTCCACTTTCTAATTCATTGATTTGTACTCTTATCTTCACTATTTCCTTCCTTCAACCTTCCTTGTGCTTAATTTTTTTCTAGTTTCTTGAGATAAAAGCCTAGATCATTTATGTTCAGTTGTTCTTCTTTTCTAGTATATGCAGTCAGGGTAATGAATTTCCCTCTAATACTTGACTTAGCTGCATCCCTCATGCTTTCTTTTGTCATGATATATAATTATTATTTCTTCCAAAATATTTTATAACTTCTGTTTTGATTTCCTCTTTTACCATAGATTGCTTAGAAATGGATTGCATAATTTCCTGACAGGGGAATTTCATATAATTATTGCTTTCTCATTCAGTTGTTGCTTAATTCAATTATGGTCAGAAAATAAAATCTGAGTTACTTGACACTTTGAAATATATTGAGACTTTCTCTATGAGTCAGTTTATTGTCTATGTTAATAAATATTTTATATACACTTGAAAAGAACTGAATTCTGTCATTGTTAGGCACAGTGTTTTATATGTCAATTAGGTCAATTTAATTGTAAAGTTCAAATCTCTATGTCATTTTCATTTTTTTCATGTGTTCTATTATATGTTGAGAGAAATGTGATGAAGACTACTACTATGATTGCAGATTTTCTGTTATCTATTTTTATTTTGTTAATTTTGCTTTATATATTTTGGGGCTATGGTATTAGCTACATAAAAAATTTAGAGTTATGACATTTTCTTGTTAGACAGACACCTTCACCATTATGAATGTATCTCCTTATCCCTAAGTAATGCTTCTGCTCTAACATTTACTGTCTGGTACTGGTATAGCCACACCAGATTACTTTTCATTAGTGCTTACATAGTGTATGGTTTTCATTTATTTTTCTTTCAAATTTTGCCTTTCCTTACCTTTAAATTTTGTATCTTTTAAAAAATATGTGGCTGGAAATCAAAACTACAATGAGGTATAATTTCACACCAGTTAGAATGATCATCATTAAAAAGTCCACAAATGATAAATTCTGGAGAGGGTGTGGAGAAAGGGAACCCTCCTATACTGTTGGTGGGAATGTAGTTTGGTACAGCCATTATGGAAAACAGTATGAAGTTTCCTTAAAAAACTGAAAATAGACTTACCTTATGATCCAGCAATCCCACTCCTGGGCATATATCCAGAGACAACTCTTAATTCAAAAAGATACATGTACCCCAGTGTTCATAGCAGCATTATTTACAATAGCCAAGACATGGAAACAACCCAAATGTTCATCGACAGATGACTGGATAAAGAAGTTGTATATTTTTCAATGGAATAATACTCAGGCATAAAAAAGAATAAAATAATATCATTTGCTGCAACATAGATGGGCCTGGAAACCATTATTCTAAGTGAAGTAAGTCAGAAAGAGAAAGAAAAATATCATATGATATCACTTATATGTGGAATCTAAAAAAAACCCAAAAAACAAAAAGACACAAACGAACTTATTTACAAAACAGAAACAGACTCACAGATATAGAAAACAACCACAATTAGCAGAAAGAAAAGGGGGTGAGAAGGGATAAATAGGGAGTTCAAGATTTGCAGATACTACTATATATAATATAGATAAACAAGTTTATACTGTATAGCACAGGGAACTATACTCAAAATCTTGTAGTAACAATAATGAGAAAGAATATGAAAAGGAATATATGCATGTATATGTATGACTAAAACATTATGCTGTGCATTAGAAATTGATGCAACATTGTAAACTGACCATATTTCAATTAAAAAAAATGTATGTGGCTGGGTTTTATCTTTTCAATTGATTCCAATAATCCTAATCCTTTGACTTGGAGGATTCTGTTTTTTTATTTAATGCAATTATAGTTGGATTTATATTTATTTTATTTGTGTTAACTTTATAGTTGTTTATTATTTTACTATTCTAATAATTACCCTAAAGATCACATCTCATATGCCTTACTTATCATACTTTAACAAAAATTATTTTTATCACTTCCCTGATACTTAGAGAAACTTAGAACATTTAAGCCAATTTATGTCCACCCTTTATTATGTTATTTTCTTTTTTTTTTTTTTTTTTTAGAAAAGCTGTATTCTTTTTTATCAAGATTGTTTTGACTCTTCAGGATCCTTCATGTTTCCATATGAATTTTAGGATTATTTTTTCTTTTTTTTTTAACATTTTTTATTGATTTATAATCATTTTACAATGTTGTGTCAAATTCCAGTGTTCAGCACAATTTTTCAATCATTCATGGACATATACACACTCATTGTCACATTTTTTTCTCTGTGATTTATCATAATATTTTGTGTATATTTCCCTGTGCTATACAGTGTAATCTTGTTTATCTATTCTACAATTTTGAAATCCCAGTCTATCCCTTCCCACCCTCTACCCACCCCCCCGGTAACCACAAGTCTGTATTCTCTGTCCATGAGTCTATTTCTGTCCTATATTTATGCTTTGTTTTTGTTTGCTTGTTTGTTTTTGTTTTTGTTTTTTAGATTCCACATATGAGCGACCTCATATGGTATTTTTCTTTCTCTTTCTGGCTTACTTCACTCAGAATGACATTCTCTAGGAGCATCCATGTTGCTGCAAATGGCATTATGTTGTCGGTTTTTATGGCTGAGTAGTATTCCATTGTATAAATATACCACCTCTTCTTTATCCAGTCACCTGTTGATGGACATTTAGGCTGTTTCCATGTTTTGGCTATTGTAAATAGTGCTGCTATGAACACTGGGGTGCAGGTGTCATCCTGAAGTACATTTCCTTCTGGATACAAGCCCAGGAGTGGGATTCCTGGGTCATATGGTAAGTCTATTCCTAGTCTTTTGAGGAATCTCCACACTGTTTTCCATAGTGGCTGCACCAAACTGCATTCCCACCAGCAGTGTAGGAGGGTTCCCCTTTCTCCACAGCCTCTCCAGCATTTGTCATTTTTGGATTTTTGAATGACGGCCATTCTGACTGGTGTGAGGTGATACCTCATTGTAGTTTTGATTTGCATTTCTCTGATAATTAGTGATATTGAGCATTTTTTCATGTGCTTTTTGATCATTTGTATGTCTTCCTTGGAGAATTGCTTGTTTAGGTCTTCTGCCCATTTTTGGATTGGGTTGTTTATTTTTTTCTTATTGAGTCGTATGAGCTGCTTATATATTCTGGAGATCAAGCCTTTGTTGGTTTCACTTGCAAAAATTTTCTCCCATTCCGTAGGTTTTCTTCTTGTTTTACTTCTGGTTTCCTTTGCTGTGCAGAAGCTTGTAAGTTTCATTAGGTCCCATTTGTTTATTCTTGCTTTTATTTCTTCTAGGAGAAAAGTTTTGAAATGTATGTCAGATAATGTTTTGCCTATGTTTTCCTCTAGGAGGTTTATTGTATCTTGTCTTATGTTTAAGTCTTTAATCCATTTTGAGTTGATTTTTGTATATGGTGTAAGGGAGTGTTCTAGCTTCATTGTTTTACATGCTGCTGTCCAGTTTTCCCAACACCATTTGCTGAAGAGACTGTCTTTATTCCATTGTATATTCTTGCCTCCTTTGTCGAAGATGAGTTGACCAAAAGTTTGTGGGTTCATTTCTGGGCTCTCTATTCTGTTCCATTGGTCTATATGTCTGTTTTGGTACCAATACCATGCTGTCTTGATGACTGTAGCTCTATAGTATTGTCTGAAGTCTGGGAGAGTTATTCCTCCAGCCTCTTTCTTTCTCTTCAGTAATGCTTTGGCAATTCTAGGTCTTTGATGGTTCCATATAAATTTTATTATGATTTGTTCTAGTTCTGTGAAATATGTCCTGGGTAATTGGATAGGAATTGCATTAAATCTGTAGATTGCCTTGTGCAGTGTGACCATTTTAACAATATTGATTCTTCCAATCCAGGAGCATGGAATATCTTTCCATTTTTTAAAGTCTTCTTTAATTTCCTTCATCAATGGTTTATAGTTTTCTGTGTATAATTCTTTCACCTCCTTGGTTAGATTTATTCCCAGATATTTTATTACTTTGGGTGCTATTTTAAAGGGGATTGTTTCTTAATATTGTGGTTACTGATGTGAGCCAATATTCATTTATATTTATTCATGTATTTTTCCTTCTTGCTGTTAAACATTTCATTCTGCTTTTTATTTTCTGTGTAAGATGATTTTCCTTCCAAAAGAGCCACCTTTAATTTTTCCTTTAGTGTGGAACTGCTGGTAAAAAATTATTTGTTTTTTGTCTCTGAAAAATAACTTTATTGCAATTTTACTTTTATTTTTAAAATCATTTTGTTCATTTTTTGACTTTTAATTTTAAAATAAAATGAAATAAAGAAAATCACATTAAGCAAATGTATACTATAAAACAAACATTCTTCTATAGCCACCACCCGCTCAAGAAATAACTCATTCAGTTACCAAGGGTGCCTTCTATGTCCTCTGTTTTCATTTCAGTCCTCACCCTCTTTCAAAACAATGTCCACTGTTCTGACTTTTATAGTAATTTATAGTAATTATTTACTTGCTTGGTTTGGTTTTATCACCCCAGTTTGCATTCCTAGACATTATAGTTCAGCCTTGCCAACTTTTAAAATATATGTGATATATATTTAAAATATATTTATATTTTTATAAATTTATTTATTTATTATAAATTATATTATAAAATATTGTATAATATACTATATATTATATTATATATTATATATACTATATTATATTATATATACTATATATATACTATATATATATTATATATACTATACTATATTATATATACTATATTATAGTATATACTAGATATAGTATGTTATAAAATATGTGATAAAATATGAGAAATATTCTGTCTTTTACAATCAGTATATTCTTTAATCCTACTCTTTCTTTCCCTTACAATTTACTTGCTGAAGAACCTGAATTATTAAAATTTTAGACTGTCCCACAGTTTGAATTCTGTTGATTGAACACACATGATGTAGTCCAAAACATTCCTCTGTATTTTCTGAAAATTGACAACTAGATAGATTTAAAACTTGATCAATCTCAGGTTTAAACCCTTCAGCAAGAACAGAGACAATATTGTGTTCTACTATGAAGAGACACACAATGCCTGGTTTTCTCTTTCTCGCTTTTATTTTAGCAACCATTGATATATAAAGCATACATCTCTTAAGTAATTGGGAGGTAAATAAATGGATATATACTTATTCTATTATTTTGTGTTCATTTACTGAAGAATTTTAAATGGAGACACTTCCTCTCATCTACTACTTGGTTATCAATTGGTAGAGTTTACACAGGAAAAGCAGTATAAAGAAATGAGTCCCTCCACTTATTTATCCAATTTCCAAGACAAAATGAATCAGTTCTGTCATCCTCAGAAGACAAAAAATCATTAATTTCTGTTTAATATAATTTAAAACTCAAGAGATTAAACACACTTCATAGATTTCAATCTTTGCTATACGCATACTTACTGAAACACAAATTGTCTTGCCTTTGGCCAGTGGGGCCCTTCCAAATTGTCTTCTAAGTCCTTTTGACCCTAATAATCTCTGACAGTTTCCTTTTTACCTAGTATCTCAGAATGTCCCAGTTTCATTTTCTACATGTTTCCCCAATACCTGGGATCAGTCATTTTCCCCTAAAAGTCCTGGTTTCATTGAATTAAAAATTATATTTCAAGACTACAATCTTAGTGCACTAGGGATATTCAATGCTATCGGGTTTGTAATTATTTCTAGATCTTTTCATGGAATAAAGCTAGGATATACAAAAGGATGGATGGATAATAGATAGATAGATAGACAGACAGAAAGAAAGAAAAATAGAACATTTCTAGATAGAAAGAAAAACAGAACATTTCTAGAATCGCATAATCTCCCTCATGTCCCTCTCAATCTATTTCTTCCAAGAGGTATCCATTGTTCTGCTGTCTATCACCATATGTACTCTTGTATCATATGTGTCTTGTTTTTGTCAGTCATCATTATGTCTATAAGGATCATCCATTTTGGGTGTAGCAATAGTTCATTCATTTAATTGCTGTATAACATTCCATTCCATAAATATACTGCAATATATTCTACTGCTACTGAACATTACAGTTATTTAAATTTCTTGGCTCTTATGGATAGCACTGCTGCAAACACTTCTATACATGTGTTTTGGTGAACATAACCACTCCTATGGACGTTTGTCCAAGGAATAGAATTGCAAGACCACTATGATGGACATATGCTTATCTTAGATATTCTTCCAAACATTTTTCCAACATCGTTTTACCACTATACACTTCTACTAGTAATGTATGAATGCTCAAGTTGCTCTAAATCCTTGCTAACACTCAGTATTTTTAGTCTTTCTAATTTTATCATTTCTGGTGTGTGTTTGGGTGTGCACGTGTGTAATCTCATTGTGTTTTAAATTACATTTTTTAATGAATAGTAATTTTGAGCATCTTTTTGCATGTCTATTGGCGATCTGCACTCTGAGTTTTAACTGGTAAAATTTTCTGTTTTTTTTTTTTTTTTGGTTTTTCTTTTTTTTGCCATTTGCTTTATGTTTTCACTCTTCATTCTCTCAATGGTTTATCTCATCCAGTGCAATAGATTTATTACTACCCATACACCAGTGACTCCCAAATACATACTTATATCCAAGACCTTGATACCGGGTCTTAAATCCTTATATTTAAATGCTCATTCTACATCTCCCATCACTTCTTTACCCTTGTTTTGTTTCAGGGTTTTTTGCTTTGTTTTGTTTTGTTCTGTTTCTTGTTCGTTTGTTTTTTGGCATTTTGCCCTTCCTCTTCTTGACTGAAACATTGATGTGAAGACTGGAGACACAGCAGTTATCTTATAACCATTAGACAATTAGCATAAGGACAAAAGCCAACACATTAAGAATGGCAGAAGATAAAGGTGAGGGGAAAAACCTATTGGTAGCACTGTGTAACTGCATAAACCTGTACATCATAGTACATCACCTGGACATCACCTCCACAACAGGTGAATATAGCAAAGAACACAGGATACCTTCCCACCACTCCCCAGTTATCAGTCAAGGGCCATAGCATCATCTGGGAAGGGCAGGCTGCTAGCATTTCTCATCCCTATGCCCACCCCTACCCAAGCTACTAATTGCAAACATTAAATTCTAGGTGAGTGTGGTGGAGAGGTTGAGGACTCCTTCCTTCATCAAGTTTCCATTCATATGGTAGAGTCTCTATTCCAATCACTGCAGGCAGAGAATCCTGGTATTCTGATCCTGGAATCCTCAACCTGGCTCACTTATAGGGCAGAAGTTAAATACTGACAGGCAGAGAAGGCCAGAGGCTACCATGTCCAGCATCCACAATAGTGATACAGAGATTTTTTTTTCCCTGCAAGCGTAGGAAAAGTTCATAAGAACAGAGGGCTCTGAAGCACTCCACAGATGAGCTGTCTTCATCTGAAACAGTGTATGAGAAAGCTCAAACCTAAGGGCTTTCTCGAAAACAATGAAGATTTTGGCAATAAGCAAGTAAAAAGAGACAGGTAGCTCCATGAGACCAAAAAGCTAAATCATAGGCCAGCTGCTTTACCAGAGAAAACTAGGGAGAGAGATAGCTAACAGACGTTCTGATATAAGAAGAAAGCTCAAAGACCTGCCTCAACAACTACGCCTGCAAAGGGGCCCCCACTTAATTGGATCAAACTGTGGAACAACTTAGGATCCAGGGCATTATCAAAACAACAGAGCAATGACCTGCAATTAGTGGATCTTGGCAGCTGGATGTATGAGAAAAGGAGACTCAAAGCAATGACAGCTAAAATGTCATGTTAATGGCATTTGGTTAAATGACTGCTAAAACCACTATCATTCCAGAGTGCCTGTGCACATGCCCAAAGGCTACACCCTCTGAAGTATAACATAAAAGGATTTACATTGCAAGGAAACAGACTCCACTAAAATAGTCTAGTCAAGCAAACACCAACAAAAAGCTTTGGAATGGTGTGTGTGGGGGACAGGGTGTCAGAGGATACCAGTATCCAGAATTGCTCCAATACATTACCTAAAACTCTTAAAAAATACATGTAAATCTTCATGACCTTGGATTAGGTAATAGTTTCTAAGATATGACACATAAAATGCAGGCAACAAAAGAAAACACCGATAAATTATACTTCATCAAAAGTAAAAACTTCTGTGCTTCACAAGATATCATCAAGAAAGTAAAAAGACAGCCACATAATTGGAGAAAATATTTGCAAATCATATATAATAAGTAATTTATATTCAGATATGAAAATAACTCTTATAACTCAACAATATAAAGACATATAATTACAAAATGGGCAAAAAACCTGGAGTCATTTCTCCAAAGAATATATGAAGATGGCCAACAAGCACATGACAAGATGTTCAATGTCATTAGTCAGTAAAGAATTGCAAATCAAAAGCATGGGAAGATACCCAGTTCATACCCACTAGGATGTCTAGGATGTCTTTAATCAAAAAATATAAAATAAGTGTTGACACAGATATGGAAAAATTTGAACCATCATACACTGCTGGTTGGAATATAAAATAGGCAGCTACTATGGAAAGCAGTCTGGCAGTTCCTCAAAAGTTAAACATAAAGTTTCCATATGACTCAGCAATTCCACTCCTTGGGATATAACAGAACTGAAATTATGTATCTTTACAAATACTTGTACACAGATGTTCATAACAGCATTATTAATAATAGCCAAAAATGGAAATAACTCAAATCTTTATCAACTGATGAATGGGTAAACAAAATGTGGTATATCCTTACAATGGAATATTATTTGGCTAAAAAAAGGATGAAGTCTTGATACATGCTACAACATGGATGAACACTGAAAACATTATGCTATATGAAAGAAGTCAGTCACAAATGACCACATTTTATATGATTCCATTTGTATCAACTATCCATAAAGGTGTATCTATAGAGACAAAATATAAATTAGTGGTTGCTTAGGACAGAAAGAAGGGGAAGATTGAGTATTAATGGCTAAACCCAGAGGTTTTGGTGGGGAGAGTGATGAAATTTTCTATAATTGACTATGGTTGTGGTTTTACAACTCAAAATATTTTAAAAACCATTGATTAACAGAGTAAGCATCAATTATGACAATGATGTAAGCTCTTCTGTAACATTGGTTTCATATAAAATTTTAATATGGAATTTTAAATAGTTTAGCCTTTATAATCTCATAAAGAAATGTATTTTGTATGTATACACAATTTGTGTGATTTATCCCATATTTGAAAAAAAGAATCAAATCATTTGTGTGAAAATTATAACCTGTGAGACTGGCTATAATGTAATAATTTGAATAAAGTCAGTATGTCTGAGGATGCTGGGCTGAATTCTAACTAGCATTCATTAATATCTTGGTATATAATTACCCCTGCAAGTAGGAGTTGCATTATAAAGATGATTTTGCTGTAAATAAATCCTAATCTATATTGAGAAGTGTAACATGTTTAGAATCCTCTTCTTCTTAAGAGAAGCATTTTGTTGTGTTTAGATGATTATGAGAAAAGAATGATAAATTTGTAGTAATAGGTTTAATTAATAGCTCTAAAATATTTACTTTCAAGATACAGATACTCAATTTTACACTTTTATAAGTGTTCACATAATAAGATGCATGTTTAAAAGCTCAAATGAAGTGATCTAATTGCCTGGATCAAAACAAAAACTTTGAAAGTAACAATTCTGAAAAATAATGGTATGTTTATTTAAAGAATTTACAACCTTTCAGCTATGCCAATTTTGCTTTCCAAAGTTAGCACAGCTACACTGGAGAAACTTTCAAAAATATTTGCCTGAAGTAATCAGCTTTTAATTCAATGTTTCTGGTCAATCAATATTTTTGTCACTTTTCAAGTAACAGGTTACAACTTGTTTTGGCATTGAAAGGAAACTTACTTTTGGCTGCTCCCTTCCTTCAATTAATCACTTGTCACTTTAAATCTATGTTAGAAAATTCTCTCTATCGATGTAACCTGTGTATGACTAGCTCACGTTGCTCAGGTTCTCACCCTTAATGGCTATGTTTTCTATATTTTTGTGTATTTTCAAAATGGTTGTGAAGCCAACAAAAGAGAAAGAAGATAACAGTAGTGGTAGGTAATACCCAGGAAGAAGGTTATTTTCATGATTCTTCACATTCTCCAAAATTTCAAATACTTCACTATCTATTTGAAAGTATCTAACAAATTTATTCTTCCATTTGACATAACATTTTATGAATTTCCTATCAATATGAAAGAGGGAGACAAATTTTTTGAAAATATTTGAATTTTACTGGCAATTTAATACTCTTTCTGCGAAACAAGGCATCCATTCTTTCCCACCTAACACTTAATATGCAACTTGTTCAGAATCTTCTTCAGACCACCATGTAATGGTACACAGAGCTGAAGTGTTTTATTTATTTCTAAATGGAAGACTGTGGCTCTATAACAAGCTGCCACAAATAAATTGGTGACAAGCAAATTGATTATTAGCTTTACAATGTGTCCAAAATAAGTATAACCGATTTTTTTTTAGCATTGCATTGAATTATGTAATTGTTTTGGCATTTTGAAGACTTGGAGATATACATATTAATATGTGTAGCTATCAACTTTTTGAAACTAGGCAATTGTTCTTGGGCCTTTTGGTATTTTAACAAATATTGCAGAGCATCCTTAGTATTTACTACAGGCTTGAATAAGGCACTTTTCCAAATTAAACACAATCTTGCAACCAGGAGTTTTTAGTCAGGTTACACTTAAGAACAGGTTGAGTCAAGAAGTCCATTTTCTGGAATTAGAAAATTTCTATCCAGGGACAGTCTTCCAAGGGTCATGTTAGATGTTAGGAAATATTGTAGGAATGGTAGACTTAGCTATTGTTAAAAATATCAGACACATAATAAGATTTCATTTATCGCACTGTTACTGCTTTTAGACATAAGTTTCATAATGAAATTGCAACAGCTAAAGGTTTAAATCAGTCCCTATAACAGATGCTTTCCTCTAACTCTGTAATAAATTCCATTGGCCCATCTTTGATTTCAGCTTTAGCCTCAGTGGCCAGTTCCCACTGAGCTTACTTTCAGCTCACACTTAGCATCTCTTTTTTTGTTTGTTTGTTTTGTTTAGTTTAGTTTGTTTTTGTCTTTCCCACAGCTCCTTCTCTGAAGTCAGTAAGGGAAAGAAAATTTTTACATCATCTTGTTCAACTCCTATCCTACAGATTAGGTTTCTTTTTGGTCACCAATCACCATGTAACTATGCTTGGGACAAATTCACAGCATCACATAGTACAGGTTAGGGACAGACTATTGGAGATACTGAAAACCAACTTTCAACAAGAAGAGAAGTATGAATTCCCACTCCTTCCATTTTTGAGAACTGTGTTCACTGCTTCACTCCTAAATCTTATGGAGACAGAAGCTCAGAAATCTTGGCCAACTTATGCCAAGTCACCCAGCAAATTAATGGTGGGCTCAAGTTTAGAAACGGGTCTTCTGATTCAGATCAATGTTTATTTCCTATATCAGTGGCTCTGAAAGTATGTCCTTTGCATCAGAACCACCCACCCAATTGCTTGTGAAAAACGCAGATGCCTGAGCCCCATTCCAGGTCTTTCTCTGATTTTCTGCCCCATATGTTTGAACACATGAATGTCATGAGCACTTGAGTCTTAACAACCTCCTAGGGAGAAATATTGGGGAAAACTTCTGATTGACCCAACTTGTTAGATATCTACTTCAGTATCAATTAATCGGCAGGTAGAAAAAAGACATTCCACATATAAGGGTAAGTCTCAGCCCAGACCTAGAGGTTAGAGAGGCATTTATGAGGAAGAGGTAGTTCAATTTAAAAAGAACGAAAAATTTATGTATTTGGAAAATAATGAAAAAGTGCCTTGGAATAGATCACAGCATGTTTTGTATCATAGCAGACTGACTAGTTTGAACTTTATTCAGTAGATAAGGGGAAATCATTAAAGATTTTTTTTAGCAGAAAGCAACATGTCAGTTAAAACTAAAATTAATCTTCTACCAGTAAGCAAAATGAATTTGAGTGGAGATGGCTCAGAAAAGTGGCTCACAAACTTATGTGTGTATAAGAAATATTTATGATGCTAGTTTAAAAAATGCATATTCCAGTCACGTGGCCTTAGAGTCTATGGTTCTGGGGTATATTCCAGGCAGTGTTATTTGTAATCAGCACCTCACATGTTTCTTACATAACATAACCTGAGGCCAGGTATTTCGTACATGCATATACATATGTACATAGTCAAAGGCTTCATACATACATACAACATAAAAATAGAATATACAAATGTTCCTTACATACCTAGTATTTGAGAGGCTTTGCTCTGATTTGTCTTTACGTCAATTTTCTTTCCAAAATTACGAAGATATGTAATTTGGAGTGGAGGGGAATGTGGCAGACAGAAGAACACGAGCTGTCTCCAAAGCAGGCAGCTGTGACTTAGGTCAAGTTGACTATTGCCATGCAGAAAATTAGGTCCAGTTTTGTTTGAAAATCTGCTTTTTCAGAAGAAATCAGGTACCTAAATTTGTATGGTAAGTCTCTCAGTTTTTAAATGTGTAATATAATCTGTGTGTGTGTGTGTGTGCATGCAAACCAAACCAAACAAAAATTTGATTGGATTTGGCTCAAGGGCACCTAATGTAGCTGATGACTTCCGACCTTTCTTGAGTAGCCCACTCAGTCTAGGCTATTCCATTTTTGTAGTTTTTAAATTATTCTTGTGTGTTCTTGGCTTCATACTTACATTTACTTCTATGGTGTTGTATATGTCAATGTGTCCTTTTTAGACATTGACTCTATCTGTCTAAGTCAGCTAAGAGTTCCTCAAAAGCAAGAACAACATACCTCCATTTCAACTCTGCTCTACTTACAATAAGCACATCGTAGAGGGAGGGTTGACTTATGTTAGGACAATAGATGCCATTTGTGGTCCCTGTGTTCTAGTGTTCATGAACCTTTTAGCCTAGTATTAAAATATATTTGCTAATTACTCATGAAAAGGAAAATAGTCAATACATTATATTTTCACTTATATCCCTATGCTACATATATTTATGCATATAGAGTTTCCCTGCATTATTCTCTCTCCATTTCTACAGTACAGTATACGCTGTGTGTTGTGCAAATGTTTCCTCACGCTTACTTTTCAAGTGGTTTCTCAGAGCAGATGTTCCCCCAAGTGTACTTTCTTCCTCTTTTACTAGCATTTCTTTCTATACAAACAACAGATTGCTTTTCAGCTGTCCTTTAGATTTAAGGAGAAAAAAAATTTACCACTACAGATGTTTGATTCTCTCTCCCCACCAGAAGATTCTTAGCAGAGATTTATAAAGAAATATGCATCCTTCCTCCTCTCTTCTCTGCCTGCTTAATGTCATATTATAGAGCTTGGCTTTCAAATCTTTTCCAAAGAGTTATCTTCTTTGGATTTTCTGAATAAAATTGCCTTCTTAGAGTATTAGCATAAGATGAAAATGTGGTGTTCAGAGACTCGTGAACAAAACTCACTTGTCAAGTATCAACCAAATAGAATAATTTTATACATCTAAAATTAAAAAGGGATAATTAAGAGTGTTGTCTTCATCTGAAGTTAATTCTTCTGATTGTTATAAAGGGGGCTTGTGAGACTACGAATAAAAATACAGGTGTCAAATATTGGACTTCACATACCTACTATATATTGCAATAATAATTGTTGTGCATTATCTTACTAGATCTTACATTTGAATAGCATTCTGCTGTTTACAAATCATTTTTACCTATACTATCCCACCTAATCTTCACACAGCTAGTATATATTGCACTATCCCCAGTTTCACAGTTAAAGGCTGAGAACTGGTTTACCCAGGCTCACACAGCCACCAAGCTGGGGTGCCAACACTCCAATTCAAGTTCAGTTTTTTATTTGCACTGGACTACTCTACCTCTCTGCCACTTCTATAATGACTTTCAAAGTATTCTCAATTGCATTTTTAACGTTTTATTGAAATATAATTCAAACATCATGTAATTTACCCATTTAAAGTGTACAATTTAATGCTTTTTAGTAACTCAGAGTTGTACAACCATCACTAAAATCTAATTTTAGAACATTTTCATCTCTCTAAAAAGAAACAGCATGAACATTAGCACTCACTCTCCACTCTCCCTCCCTCCAGGCCCTAGCACTATACTAATGTACTTTCTGTCTCTATGGATTTTCCTATTCTGGACATTTCATACAAATGCAATCATACAATATATGGCCTTTTGTGTCATATTCCTTTCACTTAGCATACTGTTTTCAAGGTTCATCTATGCTGTGACATGTATCAGTATTTCATTCCTTTTTATGACTGACTACTATTCCATTGCAAAGATATACAGTTGACTCTTGAAAAACATGGGTTTGAATTGTGTGGGTCCACTTATATGCAGATTATTTTCAATACAGGCAGCCCTTTGTATTAGTAGTGTAGCATCTGTGGAGTCAACCATCCACAGATTGTGTACTATGTTTATGATCCACAATTGGTTGAATCCACGGATTTGGTACCCGCAGATACAGAGGGCCTACTATGGGATTTGAACAGCCATGGATTTTGGTAGCCAAGGCGAGTCCAGGAACCAGTCACCCAGGGATACCAAAGGACAACTGTACTTTTGTTTATCCATCCATTAGTTGATGGATCTTTGTGTTGTTTTCACTTTTTGACTATTGTGAGTAATGCTCCTATGAACATTCAATTGCTTTTTCACATGTAAAATATTCTTAGTATTTTTATTTGGTGAGTCTGTTCAAAGGTCAGCAGAGGAGTGTACTTGTGGCTCATCCGAATATCTGAAAAAAAGTTGGGTATGGCTGGAAACTTAGAATAAAGATTTTGAAGCAGAGAGTGGTGACAGTTGAATTTAGAGTTTTTGGAAGGTGTCAGATCCAGGAAGGCATTAGAGACCATTTTAAAGATTTGATATTTTTCCAAAGAGCACATGAAAGCCACTGAAGAGTTTTAATCAGGTGAAGTGATTTGTTTGTAATTGTACAAAGACTACTTTGGTTACACTATGAAGAAAATATTGGAGCGGAGGCAGGAAGACTTATCAGGAGTCTATTTCAGCAGTGCCTTTAGAAAAATCAAATCTGTGCATTGCCCTCACCTAAGAGGTGTTGCTTCATTTCTGTCTGGTACTGAGGCTTCTCTACAACTATGGCAGGTGCAGTATCCTATGAAGTAATCATTCAGGATGTTCTTAAAATATTTCTCCAGCCTACTTTGGTATTGGTAAGTAACCCTTTGCTTTCTAAGTAACAGTTCCTTTGGCTTTTGGTCTACATTATAGTGTCAGAGGGAGAGAGAATGTCAGAGATCTTCTAAACTGATTCCTTCATATTACATAAAACAAAATGAAGCTCAGAGAGATTGTTTCATCAAGATCACACCTGTGTGACTTATGTCTCTTGACTTCCAGTAGAATATTCTTTCCACTAGCACATGCTTCTTTCTCAAATTAGCATCCACCATTCAACAAGTAATTGTGGAATACCTATTTGGGGCCTAGAACTGAACAAAGTAGTGTGAAGATTGTTAGGAGTGTAATTCTTCTTTTTTTCAACCCCTTAGAAGCCCTTGAAGAGATGAAATTTATTTGTCTGAGTTTCTGGATAACAATCATAGGGTCCCTGGAGGTATGACAAAAGGTAAAGTCCAGCATGATTTGGACTTTCATCCTTAGGTAGGGAATCTACTAAAATCCCTGCCTCAAAGCTTTTTGTGAGAAATAAATGAGATAATATGTGCTATGCATCTTTCACAACGTCTGGCCCATAATAAGTACACAATGATGTTACGGAAAAAGTGTGTTAATCAAAGGACAAGCTCAATGGGGCGTCCGAGAAGAGGAAGATCAATATGGGCTGGAGTCATCAGAGAAGGAGTCATGGAGATAAGGACACACTGGATTTGGCTTTGATTGAATGGAAAACACTGTCTGCCTTTCTTAGCCAGTCAAGTAGAGTGAACCTATAGATAGCAAAGGATTCTGGGGTTGCCTTCTAGAGGTTGTCTTCTTCCTCTGCTTAATATGGCCTCCAATGCAACTTTAGAAATAAATGCTGCTGAGAACTTGGAATTTAATGTTTTTTTTTAATCACTAAGTGGAAATGTGTGGCTATTTCAGAAGGAGCCATGAAGGTGAGCAATATGTTTATTGATTATATAGCATGATTCATAACTTGGAAAAAATCTAAGTTAGGATTCAGGAGGCATTTTATGGACTTTGAATGCTTGGTTCAAATTTCCTCTTTTGTTGCCTTTTAAGATACAGTATCTTAGGGAATTGAAACAGTAACCTAACAACTTTAAAAATATTGCTTCATCCCTTCTCATTACTCTGTAAAGTAATATGAATTTGCCCTTTTAGTCTAGCTTATTTTCTTCTAATGGAAAGATCTGCTCACATAAAACACATCAGTACAGGTATGACTGGCCATACCATCTACTGGAACCTTTGATCTTGGGTCCAATTGCTTGAACTATTACCATTTACCAGCCTTTTCTGTCAGCCTCTTTAGCCCTGGTCAATGAAATCTACTGTAAGTATCCAGAGTTTCCTATGCGTTTCTTATATATTTCAGAGACCTAAAAGCACATGGTAATTGTAGGATTTCCCAACTGGCAGTTCAAAACTTAGTGCAGACAAGCTTGCCTAATTTGTCAGCATTTGAGGTAGAATTTAAAACAAGAATGTCAAGTGATGCTTTAAAAATTGAGTATTTTTAGTCAAGTAAATATGAAATAAATGTCAGTTACTTCTTAATTTTGTGATCTGTGGCAAAATACTTAACCTCTTTGATTCTAAGCTGCTTTTTTGAAAACTGGAAATAATAAAACTACCTACATCACAGGGAGCATAAACCATAAAGTAAAATAGTGTATAAGAAAGAAGCTTGTCACCAATAAATAGAAATAGCTTCCCACTAATGAGCTCCTACTTTGCAAAGTACTGTACTACATACATGCATAAGTTTCCTAGGGCTGCCATACCAAAGTACTACAAACTTGGTGGCCTAAATCAATGCAAATTTATACTCTCAGAGTTCTAAAGGCCAAAAGTCTGAAATCAAGGTGTCAGTAGGACCATGGTCCCTTCAAAGGTTGTAGGGAAGAATACATCCTTCTTCTACCTTCTGGTTGTTACCACTGGCATTCCTTGCTTTTCAAATATATCACTTCAATTTCTGCATCTGTCTTCACAAGCCTTCTCCCCTGTGTATCGGGAACTCTGTCCAAATTTTCCTTCTTATAGGGCACCCACCATATTAGATATAGAGCCCACCCTAATCCAGTATGACCTCATCTTAACTTGGTTACATCTGTAAAGGTACTAGTTCCAAATAAGGTCCCATCACAGGTTCAAATGCACATGAATTTTGAATTTTGGAGAGACACTATTCAACCCAACAGATAATGCTTAAGCCATTATCTCACTTAATTTTGTTAATTTTGCAAGGTAGGTATTGGTATTTTCATTTTAAAGCTAAAGTAACTGAAGGTCAGAGTGATTTGACAAGGTCACACAACTCCTAACCAACAGGGCCAGTATTCTAGTTTATAGTAGATTGGATTCCAAAACTTCCTTTTCACTCTATCATTATGATTCTTCTTCACCATTATATAAAAATAAGAAATTTTAAAACCTCTTATCTCCTTACTGTGATGGTAGTGCTTATTTGTATGGAAGACTCATTACAAACTAGGATGAGAACCTACTAGAATTATGTACTTTTAATTTTAATACATATTGAAAAATTGTCCTACAAAAAGGGTAGCTTCAATGTACATTTCATCTAACAATGTATTATTAGAATTCATTATTTTTTGCCTTTACTAAAATGTTTGGTCAAAAATAATATCATATTTTTGCACAATTATGTGTTTATTTGAGTATTATAAAGGCTAAATAGTTTTAAATGTTTGCTGAACATTTGTATTTCTGATTTGGTGAATTGCCTGTATTGCCTGTATATATATTTAATAGATTATTCTATTGAGGTGTTCTATTTTACTTATTAGTTTATAAAAGTTGTATATATATATATATGCCATCAATCTTGTATCCAGGACATTGCAGCTAATTTTTCCAAGTTGTGATTTTATTTTATATTTGCTCATTTTTTAACTGAAGACTTAAATTATAATGCATTCAAATAATTATGTTTATTTGTTAATTCCATATTTTATCTCTTGCTTAGAAAAACTTTCCCTGTTTCAAAATTTTAACATATTTTCCTGTATTTTCTTCTTGTACTTATATGGTTTAGTGTTTACATTTAATTTTTAATTCATTTTTTTTAATTTAGGAAATAAAGTATGCATTGAGCTTTGAGTTTTTAAATGTTTTGTCAATTTTCCCAATAATTAAATAATAACTCCTTTTTTCATTCATTTGAAATGCTATCATTATTATATATTAAATTTGGTTATGTACAAATTTGCTTTTGAACTTTCTGATGTGCACTGGAACCAGTATCACATTATTTAAATTATCGCAGTTGTATAATAATTTTAATATCTTATATACCAGATTTATATTGATTATTTTTTCCCTCAGAATGATATATTTTCATTCCTTTTCTTCTAGATTATTAATGTTTTTTCTAGATTAATCATATTGAATAATGTTAGAAATACAAAGGACATAGAATAGTCAGAACAATTTTGAAGAAGAAATCAAAGTTGGAGAACTCATCCTCCTAATTCCAAAACTTACTGCAAAGCTACAAAATCAAGACAAGGATACTAGCATAAGGACAGACATATAGAATTCAGAGTCCAGAAATAAAACACACATCTGGGGCCAATTAATTTTCAACAAGGGTTTCAGGATCATTTAATGGGGAAAGAATAGTGTTTTCAACAAATGGTGTTAGACAAACTAGATATCCACATGCAAAACAATGAAGGTGGGCCTGTGCCTCACACCAAATACAAAAACTCAAGTAAAAATGGATCAAAGATCTAAATTTAAGAGCTATGATTATAAAACTCTTTGAAGAAAATTTAGGAGTAAATCTGTTTCATTGGATTAGTCAGTGATTCCTTAGGGACTATATGAAAAACACAAGCAACGAAAGAAAAACAATAGGTAAGCTGTGCTTCATTAAAATTAAATACTTTCATGCATCAAAGAATACATCAAGCAAATGAGAAGATAACCCATAGAATGGAGGAAAATATTTGGAAGTCACATATCTGATAATGGACTAGTATCCAGAATACATAAATTACACAATCCAATAATATAAAGACCAATAATCTAATTTAAAAATAGGCAGAGGATTTAAACAGATATTTCTCCAAAAAGACTTACAAATGATTGATAAATACATTAAAAGATGCTTAATATAGTTAGTCACTAGGGAAATACGAATCAAAATCAACACATACCACTTCACATTCACTAGGATAGCTGTAATAATGGGGAAAAAAGGAAAAAACAAATGCCGTGAAGTATGTTGAAACAGTAGAACCCTCATACATTGTTGGTAGGGTATGTGAAACAGGGCAGCCACTGTAGAAAACCTTTTGGTGGTTCGTAAAGAAGCTAAACATAGTGTTACCATATGACCCAGCAATTATACAGACACACACACACACACACACACACACACAAGAATTAAAAACACAGGCTCCCACACACACAAAAAAACTTGTACACAAATTTTCATAAACACATTATTAAAAACAGCTAAAATATGGAAACAACCCAAATCTCCACCAATTCATACATGGATAAAAAAAGTGCTATATCCATACAATAAAATATTATTCAGCTATAAAAAGGAATAAACTACTGACAAAAGCTATACATGCATGGACCTTGAAAACATAGTACTCTAAGTAAAAGAAGCCAGACACAAAAGGTCACATAATATATGATTCCATTTTATATGAAATGTCCAGAATAGGTAAATCCATAGAGTCATAAAACAATTTAGTGGCTGTTAGGGTTGACAGGAGAAGGAAACTGAGAGGTATGGCAATCTTTTTGTGGTGATAAAATGTTCTGGAATTAGATAGCGGTGATGTTTGTACAATAGTATAAATAATGCTAAAAAACATTGAATCGTGTGCTTTTAAATAATTAAATTTTATACTGTATTAATTTTACTTCAATAAAATTGTATTAAAGAACATTAAAAATATAAATTTGAAAAAATACAATTATTATGAATTGGAGTATTTAATACTCTCAAAAAATTAATATATAATTTGAATGTAATTCTAATTAAAATCCTAGCATAGTTTTCCATTACTAGAAAAATATTCTTAAAAATTTAAGTGTACACATAAATACCTAAAAATAATCATTTTAAAAAGCATGAAAATGAAGAAATGTGAGAAAGGACTTTTTTTTAGCAGTTATCAGAACACTGTAGTATTGGTATAGAAATAGACAAATATATCAGTGGAACACAGAAATAAAAAAAAGCTCAATTAATAAATAATTCTGAAACAACTGGTTAATTTATTTTAAAAGAAAAAAGTGTATATTGACTATCTTACATCATATAAAAACAATTCCCAAAGTTATTTAAGGCTTAAATGTAAAACAATAGATCTTAGAATTGAATCTGCTTGCCTACTCATATAATCTGGTGGTAGAGGAAATTCAGAGGCTACAAAAGAAAGTCTAGATGTGTTTAGCTATATGGGAATGCTAAATAGTAAAAAGTACAAAAATTCATACATGAAGTTAATAAAGGAATATTAGATTTGAGTGAAAAGCCTATATTTGCAATGTAAGTAGATAAAGAGCTACCCTTCAAACATTTTATAAATCAATGAAAGAACATGGGCCAAAATATGAATAAGCAGTTCATAGCATATGAAGTCCAAATGGTCAATAATCATACAAAGTGGTTCAATATCACTAGCAATCAGGGAAATGCAAGTTAAAGTTACAAGGAGATTGATTTTTTTACCCATCCATCAGGCAATAAAATAAAATAATAAAGTGCAAAAACACATATTACTAGCATGGATGTGGCGTAAAGGTACTTTTTAAAGGTTAAAAAGGAGATACTAGTTTTTGCAAATGTCTGAAAAGATGATCTATTGGTTTAATACTAAAACTAAAATTTAAATTAACTTTAACAAAGTAATCCCATTTTAGAGCTGTATCCCTTAAAAACAGAAGCAGCAATAACGATATAGGTCATGGAGCATTTATCAGTGTATTATTTGCAGAGCAATGAACCCAAAAACAAATTAAACACCTACCAAGAAAAGAATGAGTGCATATACTTAGGGTCTGTCAACACCATGGAACCTTATATGGCTATTAAAAATAATAAATTACAGCTATACCAGTTTACTTGGAGTAATTGCCATGACATATAGTTAAATGAAAAAGTAAATATGTAGGTAGTATGTATGTTATAATATTTTTGTAAAACAATGTCCAAACCCCTCTGCATGTGTGTATGTTTTTATATGTGTATATAAATATGAAAAATAAGGACTTCTGCATAGCATAATAGGTTTTTAAAATTATTTATGGAGGATATCATTTAGGCAGAGTGGGGAGAGGAGAGAACAAGGAGAGGTAAACTAAAAGTCAAAAATTTAAAAAGTGGTAGACTTCTATTCTAAAGAGGCATACATGTTATACGTTTTAGTCCTATCTCATTTATATAAAATTATATAAACATATATGGTTTTTAAAATACATATTTAAATAAAATAAATCTGTAAAGTTCTAGAAAGTAAGACTAGCTCTGACTAGGATTGTTTTAAATATTGAAATTAATCTGGGGAAAACTTACAACAAAACAGTGTTGAGTCTTCTCATCTAAGGATGGTATATCTCTTCACACATTCTAGCCTTCTATTAATGTTCCCTTGTAGAGTTTTTTCTTCCCTTCATACAGGTTTATCACATTTTGTTTTTGATGCAGTTTAGAAGTTTAAAGCTTTTACTTTTCTTTTTTTAAAAATGATATGCTTATTTTTAAGTGGAAATTACAGTATAAAAGTACATTCAGTGAAAACCAAATTATATGAAATATGACAACACAACTTATAAAAAGGTATTATAAATCTTAGATTATCACATAATAATATTTATCATGAGTGTCTGAAAACTCAAGAAGAAGGTATTGTAGTTGAACTTTAATACAAAAAACAAAAGCAGTCTATAAAAGAATATTCTGAAAGAATATTTGAAATCTTGTCTCCTCTTGAGCTCACCTCCTCTCACAAACACAACAAAATCAGAACTGACTGCTGAACAACCATTGATTAAAAAGATGGGAACCTACAAAAAAAGATCTTCTACAACTGGAGACATAAAGAGGGGACTACAGCGGGATAGCAGGAGTGTATTTGTGATATAATAGGGTCCCATAACCTCCGGGTGGGTGACCCACAAGCTGGAGAATAATTATATTGCAGAGAGTCTCCCACAGGAGTGAGAGTTCTGAACCCCATGTCAGGCTCCCCAACCCAGAGGTGTGGCATCAGGAGAAGGAGCCCCCAGAGCAGCTGGCTTTGAAGGCCAACAGGGCTTTTAATTTCAAGAGTCCTACAGGACTGGAGGAAACAGACTTCACTCTTAAAGAGTGCACAAAGAATCTCACATGCACTGGGACCAAAGGCAGAAGTAGTGATTTCATAGAAGCCTAGGCCAGTCTTGCCTGCTAGTCTTTTGGCTCTCCTAGGGAGGTGGGAGGCAGCTGTGGCTCACCCTGAGGACATAAAAGCTGGTGGTGGACATTCAGGGAGTATTCATCTGCATGCACTTTCTGGAGGCTGACATCCTGCTTGGATCATTAGCACCAAGATCTTGCCTCACCCAAGAGCCTAGAGGCTCCAGGGCTAGCACCCTTCAGGCCAAACAACTAACTGGGATGGAACACAGACCTACCCATCAGCAGACAGGCTGCCTAAAGACTTCCTGAGCCCACAGCCACCTCTAGACAGCCGCCAAGACACAGTCCTGCCCACCAGAAGGCCAGGACCCATCTCGATCCACCAGTGGGTAGGCACCAGCCAGGAAGTTTGCACAAGCCTCTAGAACGGCCTCACCTACCAGGGGGCAGACATCAGAAGCAAGAAAACAATGACTCCACCATCTGTGGAATGAGTCCACAAATGTAGGCCAGACCCTACCCTGGGACCAGTTGACCCCTGGCCCTTGGGTGATGAGAGGGGAGTGCACTGCTGAGACACATAGGACATCTCCTACAGAAGGTCACTTCTCTAAGGTCAAGAAACATAACAGATCTACCACATCCATAAAAAATGCAAATAGAAATTTAGAAAAAATGAGACAGCAGAGGAATATCTTCAAGACAAAGGAACAAAATAGGAATAAAATCCCAGAAGAAAAACTAAGTGAAGAGGATATAGACAATCTACCCAAAAAAGAGTTCAGAAAAATTATTGTGAAGATGATCCAAGAACTCAGGAGGAGAATGGATGCACAGAGTGAGAAGTTAGAAGCTTTTAACAGAGTTAGGAAATATAAAGAATAACCAGAGTTGAAGAATACAATAACTGATATAAAAAATACACTAGAAGAAACCAACAGTAGACTAAATGAGGCAGAAGAATAGATCAGTGAGCCAGAAGACAGAGTACTGGAAATGACTACCACACAACAGAAGGAAAAAAAAAAAGAATGAAAAGAAATAAGGGCATTTTAAAAGACCTCTGGGAAAACATCAAGTGCACTAATATTCACATTCTAGAGGTTCCAGAAGGAGAAGACAGAGAGAGAAAGGGCCTGAGAAAGTACTTGAAGAGATAATAGGTGAAAACTTCCCTAACTGGGAAAAGGAAACAGTCACCCAAGTCCAGGAAGCATAGAGAATCCCATATAGGATTAACCCTAGGAGGAACATACCTAGACATATTAGAATTAAAATGATAAAATTAAAGAGAGAATATTAAAAACAACAAGGGAAAAGCAACAAATAACATACAAGGGAACTCTCATAAGACTATCAGCTGATTTTCCAGCAGAAACTCTGTAGGCCAGAAGGGAGTGACATGATATGGAAAGGAAAAACCTACAACCAAGAATACTCTACCTACCAAGGCTCTCATTCAAATTTGATGAAGAAATCAAAAGTTTTACAGCCAAGCAAAAGCTAAAAGAATTCAGAATCCCCAAACCTGCTTTACGACAAATGCTAAAGGAACTTCTCTAGGCAGAAAAGAAAAGGCCACAACTAGAAACAAGAGAACTATGAAATGGAAAATCTCACTGGTGAAGGAAACACACAGTAAAGGTAGGAAATCACCTTAACACAAACTTGGAGGAAGGTTAAAAGACAAAAGTTGTAAAATCATCTGTATCCACAATAAACAGTTAAGGGATATTCAAAATAATTAAATGTAAAATACAATATTAAAAACAGTAATCGTGATAGAGGAGAGTAGAAATAAAGGGTATTTAATACGCATTTGAAATTAAGACATCAGCAACTTAAAGCAATCACGTATGTATATAGAATGCTATACCAAAACCTCATGGTAACTGCAAATCAAATATCTATAATAGATAATATACACACAAAAGAAAAATGGATCCCAACATAACACTAAAGATTGTTACCAAATCACAAGAGAACAAAAGAAGAAAGGTGAAAAAAAGATCTACAAAAACAAATCCAAAACAATTAACAAAATGACAACAAGAACATACATATCAATAGTTACCTTAAATGTAAATAGATTAAATGCTCCAACCAAAAGCAGACTGGCTGAATGAATACAAAAACAAGACCCATATATTTGCTGCCTACCAGAGACTCACTTCAGATCTAGAGACACATGCATACTGAAAGTAAGAGGATGGAAAAAATGTATTTCACACAAATGTAAATCAGAAGAAAGCTGGAATACCAACACTTATATCAGACAAAATAGACTTTAAAATAAAGATTGTTACAAGAGACAAAGAAGGACACTACATAGTGATCAAGGGATCAATCCAAGAAGAAGCTATAACAATTGTAAATATATATGTACCCAACATAGGAGCACATCAGTATATAAGGTAAATGGTAACAGACATAAAGGGGGAAGTTGACAGTAACACAGTAATAGTGGAGGACTTTAACATCCCACTTACATCAATGGACAAATCATCCATATAGAAAATCAATAAAGAAACACAGGCCTTAAATGACCCATTATACAGGATGGATTTAATAGATATTTATAGAGCAACTCAGTAAACTTAAGAAAACTGAAATCATATCTAGCATCTTTTCTAACCACAATGCTATGAGATTAAAAATCAACTACAAGAAAAAAACTGCAAAAATCACAAACACATGGAGGCTAAACAATATGCTACTAAACAAGCAATGGATCATTAAACAAACCAAAGAAGTCAAAAAATACCTAAAGACAAATTAAAATGAAAACACAACAATCTGAAACCTATGGGATGCAACAAAAGCAGTTGTAAAGGGAAGCTTATAGCAATACAAGCTTACCTCAGGAAAGAAGAAAAATCTCAAATAAGCAATCTAATGTTACACCTAAAGCAACTAGAGAAATAGGAATAAACAAAACCCAAAGGTAGTAGAAGGAAAGAAATCATAAAAAAGGAGAGAAGAAATAAATGAAATAGAGACAAAGAAAAAAATAGAAAAAATCAATAAAACTAAAGCTAGTTCTTTGAAAAGATAAACAAAATTGATAAACCTTTAGCCAGACTCTTCAAGAAAAAAAAGGAGAGGGCCCAAATCAATAAAATCAGAAATGAAACAGGAGAAATTAAAACTGACATCACAGAAATACAAAGGATTATAAGAGGCTACAATGAGAAACTATATGCAAAAAAATGGACAACCTAGAAGAAATGGGCAAATTCTAGAAAGGCACAACCTCCCAAGAATGAATCAGGAATAAACAGAAAATATGAACATACCAATAATCGGTAGTGAAGTTGAATCAGTAATTTAAAAACTCCCAACAAACAAAAGTCCAGGACCAGATGGCTTCACAGGTGAATTCTACCAAAGATTTAAAGAAGAGTTAATGTCTATCTTTCTGAAACTATTTCAAAAAATTGCAGAAGAAGGAAAACTTCCAAACTCATTCTGATACCACCATCACCCTGATACTAAAACCAGAAAAAAACATCACAAAAAAAGAAAATTATAGGCCAACATCATTTATGAACATAGATGCAAAAACCCTCAACAAAATACTAGCAAACTGATTTCAACAAAACATTAAAAGGATCACACACTATGATCAAAGTGGGATTTATCCCAGGGACACAAGGATTTTTCAAGATCCACAAATCAGTAAGTGTGATACACCATATTAACAAACTGAAGGATAAAAACCATATAATCATCTCAATAGATGCAGAAAAAGCTTTTGACAAAATTCAACATCCATATATGATAAAAAAAAAAATCTCCAGAAAGCAGGCATGCAGGGAACATACCTCAACATAATAAAGGCCATATATGAAAAAAAACACAGCTAACATCACACTCAATGGTACAAAGCTGAAAGCATTTTGTCTAAGATCAGGAAAAACATACATACTGTTTTTATTACTGTGGCTTTGTAGTATAGTCTGAAGTCAGGGCGAGTGATTCCTCCAGCTCTGTTCTTCTTTCTCAAGATTGTTTTGGTAATTTGGGGTCTTTTGCATTTCCACAGAAATTTTTAAAATTTTGTTCCCATTCTGTGAAAAATGGCATTGGTAACTGATAGGTATTGCATTAAATCTGTATATTTCCTTGAGTAGAATGGCCATTTAACAACACTGATTCTTACAATCACAGAACATGGTATATCTTTCCAACTGTTTGTGCCATCTTTAATTTATTTTATCAGTGTCTTATAGTTTTGGGAGTACAAGTCTTTAGCCTCCCTAGGTAGGTTTATTCCTAGGTATTTTATTTTATTTTACTTTGTTTGATGTGATGGTAAATGGGATCATTTCCTTAATTTCTTTCTCTGATATTTTGTTGCTAGTGTATGAAATGATACACATTTCTGTATATTAATTTTATATCCTGCAACTTTACCAAATTCATTGATGAGCTCTAGTAGTTTTTTGGTAGTGTCTTTAGCATATTCAATGTATAGTATCATGTCATCTGCAAACAGTGACAGTTTTACTTCTTCTTTCCCAATTTGAATTCTTTTTATTTACTTTTCTTCTCTGATTGCTGTGACTAGGACTTCCAAAACTATGTTGAATTAAAGTGGGGAGAGTGGGCATCCTTACCTTATTCAATATAAACCAATATTCAGAATTTGGCAAGAATTTCAATATGAAAAATAATTTAGTTTAGAATATATACAGCATTTGGATTATTTTCCGTATCATACGATTAATCTTCATGTTTCAGGATCTTTTATCAAATGGACAAGAGAAAGGATAAAATTTGGTGCTTTTCTTTTTTTTCCTTTCCTTGGCCTTTATTGAGAATCTTGTTAATCAACTGGCAGTCTTCTTAATTGTCCCTTGTTTGTCTCCTTATCAATCTGGAAAATGGGGTCGCAATTGTTGATAGATATGAAGAGACTTTTTAAATTTTTAAACAAAAATACTGCTCCTCTGTTATTTTCTTCTCCACTTTTTCTTAGTTCTGGCCTCTAACCCTCTAATCACCACACTGAAAAGTTGGTATAGAAGCGCTAAGAACAGGACAACATACAGGCTCAGTGAAGATAATTAAGAATTTACTTACTGCAAATGCAAATGTGAAACACATTAAAAATATTTTTATATTTCAATTTTGGTTGCCTATGTGCCTCACTTTATGAAAATTATGCATAAAAATAAGAACTAACAATAGAAAAAACAGGGTTTGACTATTCACCTTTCAAAGTTATTACCTTTACAAAAGGAATCAATCTAAATTTAAGCCATCAACTTATCTCATCATTTAAAATATATTTATAAAAATTAAGTCTTTTACAAAATTTAAGGAATTTTTTGTTGCTTATAGTAAGGTAAAACCTCTTTGCAGTTACCAAGCTATAAGTTAGATCTGATCAGCTAATTAAATCCTTCCACAGTGGACATCCTTTTATGTTACTGCCATTTCTCTTGACTTCTACTTCCTTCAGTTTTGTTATCCTTTAGAAATATTGTTCTAGTCAGGAAAAACTAATTGCTGTTGAACATTTCTAGAAACATAACAAAGTCTATAATTGTGTCCTAAACATGATAAGTATTAGATCAAGTCTTTTTGTGGTATTTTGCCTAAGTCTATGGGAAAGTCTTACAGAAGAAAACCAAAAAGTTGAATATGTGTACACTTTATGCTTGAGACTGCTTCTGCCAAAAGGGTGTCTTTTTGTGCCAATCATATTAACATTGTTTGCAAGGTGAACTTTCAACTATCTGGCTTTGGAATGGGACTCCTAACTCATTGTTCATAGGCCACAAAACAGCTAACAGATTGTAATTGCTCTGAGTCACTATTCATCTTGGCTACATTCAACCTGGTAGCCCATGGCCAAAAGATAGCTTCTTCCATTCTCAACCCCTCAGCCCTTTATTTCACCAGTGGGGTTACTGATTTTAAATAAAGTATCCAAGTAAATCTTCTTTCTACTAATCTTCTGAATCTCTCCTTAGCATAGTATAAGTGTTGGCAATTTTAAAGCTGTTTAATGAATAATGGCTCCTAAAATAAGAGTGATTCCAATCAAGATCAGTTGTTTGCTTCTATGAGTCCTGATAGATATGTGAAATTCAGTACAGATCTTCAAGCTATAACTATTACCAGACACTATCCTCTTTAAAAAAAAAAAAATCTACGTGAGTTAATCAAAGAGACTGTACCAATCAAAGGCAATATCATAATACTTCTAAATTAAAATATTTGAGATTTTGAGTAGCTCTAAAGGGTAGATTAATAATCATCTAGAATGATCCTTTCATTTAGAAGCTGAGTAAGAGGCCACAAACTTCCTACTTGCAGAGGCAGAATTGAGATTCTAGAGAATCTAACTTAGTATCTTATTATATAAAATGGAATGCATGTTTCTCTTTATAAAGCTCTGAAATCATCCCTTTTTCTTCTACAGAACTTTCTGCAATGCAATACTCTCCCTCAGTTAGGCAAAATATTTATTTCAACAAAATTTAACTGACGTTTAATTTTCAAAATGATTTTAAACATATCTAGCCCTTTAGACGATTTCTAATCTAACCCAGTCCAATCTGTGATTTTCATATTGGCAAATCTAGGTTAACATCAAACCTCTTAATATTATTTCTATTTTACTGGTGAGGAAATGGAAGATCAGAGAGTTTTGGTGACTTGTCCAAGATGTCACATCTAGTAAGAGTGGGAGCTGGGCATAGAACTCATGGCTCCTGATGTTCACCTGCAGCTCTTAGTGCTAAAATCTTCAGCGTAAAAGGGTCTTAGCACTCAGCATTTCTTCTAGTAGTTACTGTGTCAGGGAGTTACAAAATATCAGAATTTCCTTTTTATTATCAGGCATTCTATACTCATAGGATTTCAGGGACATTAGTTATAAGCTACACTCTCACTACAGAGAAAGACATGGCAAATGTCAGAAATAGATGAAGTGATAGAATAAAAGCTGGTAAAGTGCTTTGATGGCAAAGGTTATGCAAGCGTGAAGGTAGACTCTTCTCACACATTCTGTCAATGGGAATGAGGAGACTTTGAAGTGCAATTTAATAGCCAAACAGAAGTCATAAGCTGACCAAAACTATCTGGATCTTAGTGTCCTTCAACTGGAGTATAAATTATTACTATGGAGTAATGATAATCTATTTTTTATCCAGGAAATGATGAACACTTCTGTGTACCTTTACCTGAATTATTATGCACTGGCGCTCACATAAAAAATGCCATTCAATACATTTTTAGGATCCTCAATCAAAACTTACGGCAGATGAGTGAAAGCTTTTAACTGAATCTGTGGCAAAGGAAAAAATTTATTAAATAAATACATTTTCATTGCTTTCATTTGGGAACAGCTCTCTGACCTGCTCAGTGATCCTTTCTTCAGTTAAGTAGGTTTGAATACCCCAGATCATCGGTGTGCACTCATCAAATAGTTAACGACTCAGTGAGACTACAGAGCAGCTGCAAGCATCCTCAGTTTTAAAGCACTACCATTTTGCTTTCTGAAAAACAACTTTGAAAGACTGTAATTCTAGTACTTGCTAATAAAGACATTCTAGAAAACAGAACACTGTTTAGTCACTGATGTTCTCAATGTGTACCTCATAGCGGTTTTAATTTGCATATTCATGAATATTAATGAGATCGAACATATTTCCATATGTTTATTAGCCATTTGCATTTCTTCTTCTAAAGTTTCATTTCAAATATTTTTTGATTTTCCTATTTTACTATCTCATTCTTACTGATTTGTAGTTCTTTGAATTTTCTGGATACTAGTCTTTGTCAGCTTTATGTATTGCAAATATCTTCTACCATTCTGTGCCTTGCCATTTCATTCTTTTGGTGATGTCGTCTAATAAACAGAGGTTGTTAAATTTGTATCCAAAGTCAATGACATTAAATACACTACATTTATTTACTATGATGCTTTGATGCTTTATTATTTCTTATTATTTAAGTTACACATGTAAAACTTGAATATCTCTCTCACAAGGCTATGGAAGTATATTGAGTAGAAAACAATTGTCTCCTTTCAGTATTATTACTCCATTGCTCATCCAAATTTAACAACTACCAGATATTTTTCTAGACCTCTATGTTTGTGTGTGTGTGTGTGTGTGTGTGTGTAAAGGTAGTACAGAGTAATAGTTAAGAGCACATGGGAATCAAATCAGATAATGGGTTCAAATATGATTCCTAAGGTTCACCAACTATGTGACCTTAGATAAGTTGGTTCACCTTTCTTTTTCAGTCCCCTCCTCTGCAAAATGAGGATAATACTCACGTCTACTTCACAGAGCAGCTATGAAGATAAATGCATGGAAGTCACTTAAAGTGCATAGTCCATAAAACAATAACAGCTAACATTTATCTAGCAGTTACTATATGCAAAGCACTTTTCATGCATTAATCTATTTAACCATCACAGTTATTGTCTCCATTTTTTAGGTGAGGAAATTAAGGCACAAAGGGGTTAAATAACTTGCCCAAGTTTATACTGTTAGTAAATGGAAGGACGAGTTTATGAAGCCCAGGAGGTGTGGCTCCAGAGTTCACATTCTTTATTTCAAATAAAAAATTTATATATTTAAGGAGTACAACATAACAATTTGATATACATATAAATAGTGAAATGATTGTTACAATCAAGCTAATAATATACTCCTCACATACATTTTATTTTTTCTTTTGTCATAAGAGGACTTGAAATGTATTCTCTTAGCAGATTTCCAGTATTCAATATAGCACTATTAACTAGAGTCATCTTGTAGTATGTTTGATCTCTAGACTTATTTATCCTCCATAACTGCAACTTCATACTCTTTGATCAGCACCTCCCAATTTCCCCCACCTACTCACACCTGGTAATCACTATTCTACAAAGCTCATATTCTTAACTACTATACTATATGCTAACTTTCTCCTCAAAAGTGCTCCATAGATGTTTTCTGACATTATATACACATACAAATATACAATTTAGTGGTTATTTTCACATAAATGGCATCATACTAAGTATATTGTACTGCCTTCATCATTACATAATACATTAACAAATTTTTCCATGTTGGTACTTAATTTTTTAAACAGCTATGATGTATAGAATATTTGCCTATTATCTTTGTCCATTTGGGCTGCTATAACCAAATACCATAAATTGGGTAGCTTTATAAATAACAGAAATTTATTTCTCATGGTCCTGCTGGCTGGGAAGTCCAAGATCAAGAGGCCTGGAAGATTCATTTTCTGGTGAGGATCTGCTTCTGGTTCATAGATGGATATCTTTCTACTTCATCCTCACATGGAAGAAGGGGCAAGTTAGCTCTCTAGGGTCTGTCTTATAAAAAAGCAGTAATCTCAATCATGAGGACTCTGCCCTCATAATCTTATCACTTTCCAATAGCCCCACCTCCTAAAACATCATCAACTTGGGGGTTAGGATTTCAATATACGAATTTTGGAGGGACACAAAAATTCAGACCATAGCACCTACAGTATGTTTAAACATTTCTTTGTTAACAAACATTCCACAGTTTCCATATTTTTGCTATTACAGTCAATGTGGCAATGATCATCCTTACACATGCATCTTTTGACTGCATGTGTAAATATATCTGTAGGATGGATACCTAGTAATAGAATGTCCTGGCCAAAAGGTTTGATGTTTATTTAGGTATTTGCTCAGGTAGGGCATCTCTGAGTAAATACTGGTTTTATAAGTTACATTAAATTTACATTATACATTATGATACATTTGCTTTCCAGGACCAGAATTTCTTGAATCTTCTTTGCTCGCTGTCTCTGCTACAGCCCAAATACCTAGCTTTATAAATAATCATTTTCTTTCTTTCACTTAGAAAGACCTTTCTAACACATCTTATAATATGCTTAGGTAAGAATTTTATAAGCATCCTATTTCCATTCTCCCTTCTTGAAACCAGCCTTAAAATGTCTATCAATTCATTTGTTTTATTGGTAAATTGTATCACGTTCAGTTTTGTTTTCTTTCTACATCTATACAAACCATTTACAGTATTAGTGCAGTGCATCCTCTATGTCTGCTCACCTTCCCCTTACTCCATAAGCAAGTTATTAATTATTTGAGCAGGAGCATAAAAAATTATCTATCTGCTTAATAGGACTGATTATGGGACCCTGTGGACAGCATTCTGCCAGAGTTTTTCCCATAAAGTAGAGACAAATATGTATATAGTTGTTGGACCTAGTCCCTTTAATCTTTTCATCTATCTGGGAGTCCATCCCAGCAATGCAAGAGAACATAGGTAGATAGCTTATTTCCCAGTCACACACCCCTCTGGCCAACAAGGAATGTTCTCTTCAGATTTCATCTCTACTTGATGTAGCCTCCACTTTCCTACCTTTATCTTTGAAAGTTAGTCAAGCTCTTTTAATTGCTGTTTGAAGACTTGAATATAGCATGTTTGGGAGGCATTTACCTGTGAGAAAAGTTGTACATTTTCTAGAGAGCTAGAGGAAGCCTGTCATCCCTGAAAACACTTGGCAACCTGGGGATTTTCTTGACCTCCTTTGTGGAGAACATCTCTAGCCTGAATAGATGAATTGTTTCCTTTTAACAAAAGGTATTTCTTTTCTTTTCTTTTCTTTTTTTTTTAGTATTTGAGCCTTTCATACAAGCCTAATAGAATGTTTTGCTTTCATTGTAATGCTGGTATACTTGAAGAAGAGCAGTCAAATCTATTCATGGAGGGTGATAATGAGAATGACTTATTGTATAGACTTGAGTATGTGCAAATCTAGTAATTTTTCTAAAGCTGCCCTATTTTATTTTTAATCAAAATTTGTTTGAGTCAGCTGAGATGCCCAGTGTAATTGATGGCTAAGGCTAGAAGGTCCAAGTTTCTGAAGAATACTTTGAGCTCTCAGAGCATATTAGGATTTCTAATTTCTGTCACAACCAGCATGAGGACAATCAGATTAAGCACTCAGGACATGCTGGGTTTATTGGAAAGCAGATGTCAAAATAAGTATATCCCAGTCTTTACCCCTCATTCCTGTTCCTTTTGCCCCAGTCACCTTGGTCCAAGGAAAAGAATACTTTTGCAGTGTGTTTCCCATAATCAAAAAGAAATGACATATTAAATGTTAATTGTTTCCCTGATGGAAAAAGGGATGGATACAAAGTTGAATATTTAACTACCCAGAATTCCTCACCTAACATCATATGCTTGTCTTTAAGGCATGAAAATGTATGCTAGTCCTAGCTGAAACTCAGACCCCAAATTCTTATGATTACCTACCCTTATAAACTGAACTGTACTATATATGAGTTTTTAAAGGATCCATTTTTTAAAACAAACTTTTTATTTTGTAATAATTTTACATTTACAGACAAGTTGTGAAGATAGTATGCAGAATCTCCTTATATCTCACTCAGTTCCTCCACTGTTAACATTTTATATCACCTATGTTTATTGGTCAAAACTACTGGCATTGAGCCACTATCATGAATTAAACTAAAGGATCCATTTTTCATTCTAGGTTTAGTTTAAATAAGGAATAGGGTCTAACACTGGCATCTCAGATCTTAGTATTCTGAGGGCTAAACATACTTTGGAAAGGTAAGAGTGATGGAAGAGTTTTAGGGAGAAAAGCCTCAAGCCCAACTGACCTAGGCATCTCATTTCCTGCTTCTGTTCTTTTAGACGATACTCCTGGTCCTGTTAACCTAAGACTAGGAGGAAGGTTGGAATTTCTAGGCAGAAGACAACCTACTGCACCAAACACAAGGCACAGAAGAACAAAAACAAAAGAAAATGGAAAGAAGTAAGAAAATATCATAGAGAAATGAGTTTTCAAACATTGTCTCTCCTTCCACGAAAAGCTGCACCTCTTATTAAATATGTGTCTCTGATGCATACCAGAACAACCACTTCATGGAGGAAATTTGTGATTAGGGGAACTCTTAAAAACACCTTCATAAGTTAAAGTATACCACAAACAGTAGTTTATCAATTTTCATAAAATCATGATACAAATTATTTCTCAAATTTTGATGGTCTAGTTTTATTACAATAATACGCTTTTACTTAAAAGCAGGGTAATATTATTTTATTGGTAACCTCTTGTCTAAGAAATCAATGGCATGAAGCTCAAGATTCTGTCAACAAAGCTGGATATTATAAAATCCCAAGGTTAGAGGGACTTTTGATCTTCCTTCAGTTGGAAGAGAAGGTGACATAAATTACTTCTAACATCTCTAATACAGTCTTGTCTCTTCTTCAACTTTAACATCTTTGGACAGCCTTGTTTGTTGGGAGGTGTTATGTTTTATTTTGTTTTCCTGCATTCAGCCAATATCCATCTCACTATAACATCCATTCTTTGGTTCTAGTAGGTTTGAAGCAACTGACTGAAGCAAACACCTGGAATAATCCTCCCTTTTCCTCCAATATATCTGAAGATAGCTATCAGTTCTTGCACACAAACCTTCTCTTCTCAGGCCCCAGATCACCCCAATTCTGGTCTATAAATCAATTTTTAAAGCATTTTACTCTTTTTCAGAGTTATTGATTTTAGCAAAATTACAACCTAACCTGATTTTTCTTACCGAATGAATCACTTCCTTTTTGTTGAGAAGCAGTATGCATGGCAGTTATGAGTGTATGCTGTGGAATCAAAGAGAACTGAGTCCAATTTCCTGGTTTTGTGACTCTGGGCAAATTATATAATCTCCAAGACTCAATTTACACCTCTGTACAATGGATATGGTAATAGTGCTTATCTCAACATATCTGTGTAAGAATAAAATGAGGTTATCCATTTAAAGTGATTAGCACTAAACTAAAATTTATCTATTAAAAACAAACAGAGAGTAAACACTAAGAGTTCTCATCACAAGGAATTTTTTATTCTTTTCTTTTGTATCTATAAGAGATGATGGATATTCACTAAATTTATTGTGGTAATCATTTCATGATGTATATAAGTCAAATCATTATGCTATACACCTGAAACTTATACAGAGCTGTATGTCAATTATAGCTCAATAAAATTGAAGAAAGAAACAAACAAATAAAAATTCATCTATTGTTTTTCTTTGTTATGGTTGTCACATTTCTTGGAAACAATTTTATACCAACCTATACATGATATTACAACAAATAATGCATTTTAAAATGCACCACACTAGTTTTCTCTTCTCTACCCACACTCCCAACACACTAGCACCCAAGGAAGTATAAGGGACATTTTTTTTTTTAGTAGGGTATAAGATAAAATTAAGAGAGAAGCAAACTAAACTTTATTAACTTTGTTCCCACCAAAATGTTACTTCAATTGATCTTCACAATACCCTTCTTAGTTACATGTTTTTCTATCAATTGTATTGTTCTATTCTACTTTAGTCAATGATGGTACCAATATTCAGTTGATACCTTAGTTTCTGAGTGGCTTGCCCCTGTCCAGGTACTTTATTTCAACTATATTAAAAAAAAAGTTTAATTGAATTATCACTCTTATCAGGTAGACTCTGATTTCTAAGACATTTTTCAGTCTATTACTATGACACTATCTCAGCATGGATGTCTTATAGCATCTTGACTATTGTAGTAGTGATAAAACAGCCTTAAAACATGTTCTGAAAGAGTCAAAAGTTTTTGAGGGGAAAGTTTAGTATAAACAAAGGCATAAATGAATTGCAATAGAGTTTTAAACTTGCTTCTGTTGAATCACAAAACTCCAGAAAATGTTTAAGATTAGACATGCTTGGAATAGTTAAGAAGAATAATTTAATAGCGATTTTTTTAAATGATTGCTAATAAAAATGATCAGAGCTCTGTAACATCATGTAAAGAAATAAGGAAATAGAGCCAAGATGGTGGAGTAGAGACACTCACAGCTCACCCTCTCTCACAAATACACCAAGAATTACATCTACAAACCCACTGAATCACACAGAACACCTACTGAACTCTGGTGGTGTCTCTCATTTCAAAATAGAGGAGGAATTTGGCAAGGTAGCAGGATACAAGATTAGCATACAGAAATCAGTGGCATTTCTTTACACTAATAATGAAATATCAGAAAAGGAAAGTTAAGAAACAATTCCTTTTAAAATCATATCCAAAAAAAATAAAATACTTAGGAATAAATTTGACTAAGGAAGTAAAAGACTTACATGCTGAGAACTACAAAACACTGACTAAGAAAATTAAAGATTACTTTAAGAAATGGAAAGATATCTCATGCTCTTGGATTGGAAGAATTAATATTGTTAAAATGGCCATAATACCCAAAGCAATCTACAGATTTAATGTGATCCCTATCAAATTACCCAGGACATTTTTCACAGAATTATTACAAATAATCTTAAAATTTATATAGAATAACAAAAGACTCAGAATTGCCAAAGCATTACTGAAGAAAAAGAATGAAGCTGGAAGAATAACCCTCCCAGACTTCAGACAATACTACAGAGCTACAGTAATCAAAACAGTGGTATTGGCAAAAAAACAAAAAAACAAAAAACAGAAATACAGCTCAATGGAACAGAATAGAGAGCCCCCAAATAAACCCCAAAACTTTTGGTCAGTTAATCTTTGACAAAGGAGGCAAGAACATGCAACAAAATAATGACAGTCTCTTCAGCAAATGGTGTTGGGGAAACTGGACAGCTGCATGTAAATCAACAAAGTTAGAATACTCCCTCATACCATACACAAAAATAAACTCAAAACGGCTTAAAGACTCAAACGTAAGACAAGACACAATAAATCTCCTAGAAGAAAATATAGGCAAAACATTATCCAATATACATCTCAGCAATGTTCTCCTAGTGCAGTCTACTCAAACAATAGAAATAAAAGCAAAAATAAACAAATGGGACCTAATTAAACTTACAAGCTTTTGCACAGCAAAGGAAACCTTAGGCGAAACAAAATGACAACCTCCAGAATGGGAGAAAGCAATAGGTAAGATTGACAAGGGCTTAATTTCCAGAATATATAAACAGTTCACACAACTTAATAAGAGAAAACAAACAACCCAATCTAAAGGGGGCAGAAGAACTAAACAAGCAATTTTCCAGTTAAGACATACAAATGGCCAAAAGGCACATGAAAAAATGCTCAATATCGCTAATTATCAGAGAAATGCAAATCCAAACTACAATGAGATACCACCTCACACCAGTCAGAATGGCCATTATTCACAAGTCCACAAACGATAAATGCTGGAGAGGGTATGGAGAAAAGAGCACCCTTCTACACTGTTGGTGGGAATGCAATTTGGTGTAGTCATTGTGGAAAATAGTATGGTGATTCTTCAAAAGACTAAAAATAGACTTACCATATGATCCAACAATCCCACTCCTGGGCATATATCCAAAGGAAACCTTAATTCAAAAAGATACCTGCACCCCAATGTTCACAGCAGCACTATTTACAATAGCCAAGACATGAAAACAACCTAAATGCCCATTGACAAATGACTGGATAAAGAAGTTGTGGTATACTTATGCAATGGACTACTGCTCAGCCATAAACAATAATAAAATAATGCCATTTGCAGCAACATGGATAGACCTGGAGATTGTCATTCTAATTGAAGTAAGCCAGAAAGAGGAAGAAAAATACCATATGATATCACTTGTATGTGGAATCCAAAAAAAAAAAAGACAAACAAACTTATTTACAAAAGAGAAACAGACTCACAGACAGAAAACAAACTTAGGGTTACCAGTGGGGGAAGGGAATAGGAAGGGGTATTTTGGTAGTTCGAGATTTGTAGAAACTAACTACTGTATATAAAATAGATAAACAAGTTTATATTGTAGAGAAGAGGGAACTATATTCAGTATCTTGTAGTAACTTACGGTTAAAGAGTATGATAACGAATATATGTATGTTCCTATATGACTGAAGTATTGTGCTGTACACCAGAAACTGATACAACATTGTAAATTGACTATATTTCAATAAAAATATATTTTAAAAAGAAGAAATAAGGAAATAAGTATGCTTTCTAAATATCAATAGAGTACATTGATTAAATACTTTGTTGAAGGAATCACAATTTCAAATTGAAGTTGCTTTAGTAATAGAAGTACATCTCAGCCTAATTTATATCTTTAAAGGTGTCTTTTTTGGTCAATGCTGTACTCTATAAAAGTAAGACAGCTTATTTGTAACAAATATCAACATTAAAATGGTTGAATGTGGGAATTCCAGAAAATGCAGACAAGAGAGCACCTTTAATCAATTCCAATATTGAAATATTTTCCCCTCCTTCCATTTTGGGTCTCATCGATATTGCCAGAATGGTGACTGTTCTGTCAAAAAAGTGCATAGGAGAAATGGAATAGTAGGCATTTTGGAGTCAATTTTGGCTGTCAACCTAAGAAACCAGTTACAACAATAATCGATGTCATTAATGGCAATCTGTCCTAGGAAGTGAGCAGGCTGCTAAATATTCAAGAAAAGTTATTGGACAGATCACAAGAAACAAATCTTTGTAGTATGTAGTCTCATAGTTGCAATCCCAGTGACACTGAACATCCCAAATCACCAGGTTCTATTTAGTGTCTGCTAAGTGTTTTGAACATGTGAGTACCATTGAGGTACTAACTGTTGCTATTTATCATCCTTGGCTATAAGACTGTAAAATCTGAGGAAGAGATGTTTAAATGATAATTACCATTGTTCCTTTCAAAAGAGAAAGCCCTGAAGCAATTTACCTATTCCTACTAAGCAGAGTTTGACAAGCAAGTTTTACCATGAATTTATTGAAAGACTATGATTCTGGCAACGTTTTCCAATCATTGTGCCATGACAATTTGAGCCATTGTCAAAACACTGTGTGTGCTGAAATATTCTGAGTTTTTTTACCTCCAGGCAGTTGCTTTTTTGCCAAAATCCTTGTTTCTAAAAGTCACTGCTTTCAGCTTCTGCCTGCAACTCAGAGATAAAAGCCAACTAGTTCCTTTGAGAAACATAAACAACGGAATAGGGCAATCAAGATTAAGGAGGAGACCTCCAGTACAAATGCAGTAGGTGTCCTGGACTGCATTCAGGCAAATCAAAAAGTATTTGCAAGTATTCAGTTACAGATTGCATGGGAAATGTAAATTTTTAAATAAACTGTATAATCTTTCTGCCTAAAGCGGATACACTTCAGACAAGCCATGGCTCATGCTGCATTGCTGAAGCCTGGGGGCACATGCAGCCAAGTCATTTTCCCACTGCCTTCCTTGAGGCAAGAGAGCAAGCCCTGCCCCCTCTGGTCTCTAGCTGCCTAGCTGGAGCCAGAGGGTATGCGCACGTCACATAGGGGAAATGCTGTGATTGCCTGGTAGACAAGGGGGTGGGTGTACCTGACAATCAGAAAGACAGTTCTTGGCAGGCCACCACCCTCAGGGCACTGCACAGACAGTAGACTGAAACACACACCCCCCAGTTTTCCTGCGAAAAAATCCTGTTTGCTTAGCCTGGAGCTTCACTCTGAGGGGCAGGATCTATGTTTCCTATACACATAGAGGCTAAGGAGGCACTCCAAGGGAAAGTAAGCAGGGAGACAACATCCTTGTGTACCCCCTTGGCCTCACTGCAGCTTGACAAGACTCCCTAGAAAGGACCTTATACACTGATGAGGAGCCCCAATTTTGGAAGCTGTTGCCCAGAGGACAACACTAGATCTCCTGGTCTGGAGGCCAGCAGGAATTATGATTGTGGCCCCACAATCATAGGACTGTATATATCTTCATACTTTAAAAGCTGCTGCCTGAAGATCTGGCATCCAATCAGCCTGAAACTAGGTGCTGGGGTAAGATTCCTCCCCTTGGAACACTGACAGGCCTTGGCAACTCCTTAGCAAAAGGAGTGTATCAAGAATAAATCAGGTGGCACTCCACACAGAGTTGGGACAGGCAAGTGTGGTGAGCCAAGCCCTCCCTGCACAGCAGCTAAGTTGCAACTGGGTCAAGCAAGCAACCTAGGTTGTACCATTCCCTTGCAACAGCTGACTCACAACCAGGCTAGAGCACCCTGAACTCCACCCAACCTGCACAAGGACCAAGCTGCAAAAAGGATGGGCAAATAACTCTAAACCTTTCTTCTCTGTATATGACCGGACAGCAATCAGGCCAGGTGGAGTGCCCTGACCACTGTCCTCCCTGCACAGCAGACACAGCCAGTAGACACTTGTAGCCCACATAAAATTGTGGCTATCACTACAGAGTGCCTATCTCTTGTAGCCAGTGGAGTTTGTGCTTCTGGGCCACATGGAACAGCTCTTACACAGACCACTCCTTAAGACTGAGGGAAGTAGCCATTTTGCCTCATACATATAGACAAATAAACACAGAAACAAGCAGACTGAGGAGATAGGGGAATACGTTCCAAATCAAAAAAACATGGCAAATCCCCAGAAAGAGATCTGAATGAAAAAGATAAGCAACCTATTTGATAAGAGTTCAAAGTAATAGTAATTAAAATGCTCTGTGATCTCTGGAGAAGAATGGATGAACACAGTGAGAACATCAACAGAGACAGAAAATAAAAGGAAGTACCAAACAGAAGTTATAACTGAACTGAAAAATACATTAGAAGAATTCAAGAGCAAAATGTATGAAATAGAAGCATGAATCAGTGAGTTGGAAGATAAAGCAACGGAAAACACTCAGAATAGCAAAGTGAAAAAAAGAATTAAAAGAAATGAGGATACCTTAAAGAATCACTGGAACAATATCAAGAGGAAAAAACATTTTATTATAGGGATGTCAGAGGAAGAAGAGAAAGGGTCAGAGCAATTATTTGAGTAAATAATAGCTAAAAACTTTCCTAATCTGGGGAAGAAAACAAGCACCCAGGTCCTGGAAGTCCAGAGAGTACCAAGTAAAATGAACTAAAATAAAAACACACTGAAACACATTATAATTAAATAAAATTAGAATGTATAAAAGTTAAAGAGGGAATCTTAAAAGCAGTAAGAGAAAAGTGACCTATTACCTACAGGGGAAACTCCATAAGGCTATCAGCATATTTTTATCAAAAAATAATTACAGGCCAGAAGGGAGTGGCATGACATATTCAAAGTGCTGAAAGAAAACAATTGGCAACTGAGAATTCTCTAATGAGCAAGGTTATCACTCAGAATTGAGAAAGAAATTAAGAGTTCTATAGATAAGCAAAAGCTAAAGGAGTTTATTACCCCTATCCAACCTTACAAGAAATGTCAAAGGGACTTTTCTAAACTAAAAGGTAAAAGCACTAAATAATAAGAAAAGATTAAAAAGTAAATTCTCACTAGAAAACATAAATAAATAATCAAGGCAGTGGATCATTCTCTTAGAAAGCAAGTACAAAGGAAAAAAGACAAAAGTAGTAAAATTAATTTAAAATACAATAATTAATCAAGGGATACATAAAGTAAAAAGATATAAAATGTGTCATCAAGAATATAAAACTTTGAGTGGGGAGTAAAAATATAAAGTTTTGGAATCTGTTCAATATTAAGTTACTATAAACTTAAAAGATATTGTTGTATGTATAGGATGCTATATGTGACTCTCATATAACATATAATAAACATATAATAAAATGCACAAAGGAAAATGAGAAAGGAAAATAAACATAACAATAAAGAAAACAATCAAAGCACAAGGCAAGAGAAAAAGAGAACAAAGGAACAGAGGGATATTACAAAAACAGCCAGAAAACAATTAACAAAATGGAAATAAGTACATAACTATCAATAATTGATTTAAATGTAAGACTAAATGCTCTAGTCAAAGTCATAGGATGGCTGAATGGATAGAAAAACCAAATTCCTTCTGTATGCTGCCCATAAAAGACTTGCTTCAAACCTAAAGACACTCACAGATTGAAAGTGAAAGAATAGAAAAAGATACACCATACAAATGGAAACAAAAAGAAAGCCAGTGTAGAAATACTCATATCAGACAAAATAGACTTTGAAACAAAGACTGTAACAAAGACAAAAAACAGCATTACATAATGGTAAAGGAGTCGGTCCAATAAGAAAATATAACATTTGTAAACATTTACACAACTAACATAGACGCATCTAATATAAAAAGCAAATATTATCACAAATATAGGGAGAAATAAACAGCAGTACAATAATTAGAGGGGACTTTAATACCTCGCTTATATCAGTGAATAGGTCATCTAGACAAAAAATCAATAAGGAAATACTGGCCTTCAATGACACTTTAGATCAGATAAACTAAACAGATATATACTAAACATTTCATACAAAAGCAGCAGAATACACATTCTTTTCAAGAGCACATGGAACAATCTCCAGGACAGATGACATGTTAGGCCACAGAATAAGTCTCAGTAAATTAAGAAGACTGAAATAATATCAAGCATCTTTGCCAATAACAATAGTATGAAACTAGAAATCAAGTAACAAGAAGAAAACTGGAAGAAAACAGTTACACATGGAGACTAAACAACATACTACTAAACAGTCAATGGATCAACAAAGAAATCAAAGAGAAAAATTTTTTAAAATACCTAGAGAAATACGAAAATGAAAATACAACTTTCCAAAATCTATGGAATGCAATAAAAGTAGTTCTAAGAGGGAAGTTCATAGTGATACAGGCTTACCCCAATAAAAAGAAAAATCCCAAATAAACAATCTAACTTTACATTTAAAGGAACTAGGAAAAATAAGACCAAATTAGTAGAAAGAAGGAAATAATAAAGATTGGAATGGAAAGAAATAAAATAGAGACTAAATATCAATAGAAAAGATCAAGGAAAGTAAGAGCTGGTTTTTTGAAAATATAAACAAAATTGATAAACCTTTAGCCAGACTCATCAAGGAAAAAAGAGAAAAGGCCCAAATATATAAGATCAGAAATGAAAGAGAAGTTAGAACTGACACCACAGAAATGCAAATATTATGAGAATACTATGAACAATTATATGTGAAAAAATTGGACAACTTAGAAGAAATGGATAAATTCTTAGAAACATACAATCTTCCAAGACTGAATCAGAAAGAAATAGAAAATCTGAATACACCAATTAGTTGTATTGAAATTGAATCAATAATTTAAAAAATCCCAAGAAACAAAAGTTCAGGATCAGACAGGTTAATTACATCAAACATTTAAAGATTTAGTATCTACCCTTCTCAAACTACCTAAATAACTGAAGAAAACTCATTCTATGACACCAGCATTGCTCTGGTACCTAAACCAGACAAAGACACTACAAAAAAAAGAAGAAGAAGAAGAAGAAAATTTCATGCCCATATTTCTGATAAACATACATGCAAAAGTCCTCTACAGATTAGAAGCAAAACAAATTCAATAATGTATTAAATGGATCACATAACATGATCAAGTGGGATTTATTCTAGGGATGCAGGTTATTGCAGATGCAGATGCAGATGATTCAATATCCACAAATCAATCAATGTGATACACCACATTAACAAAACAAAGGATAAAAATCATATGATCATGTCAATAGGTGCAGAAAGAAACATTTGACAAAATTCAACACCCATTTATAATAAAAACTCAACAAAGTGGGTATGGCAGGAATGCACCTTGGCATAATAAAGGCCAAGCATGACAAACTCAGAGTTAACATTATACTCAATGGTGAGAAATTAAAATCATCCCTGTAAGATCAGGAACAAGACAAGGATGCCTACTTTCACTGCTTTCATTCAACATAGTATTGGAAGTACTAGCCACAGCAATTATACAAGAAAAAGAAATACAAGGCATCCAAATTTGATGGGAAGAAGTAAAACTGTCACTATTTTAGATGACATGATACTGTGTACACAAAATTCAAAAGACTCCAACAAAAAACTGTTAAGAACTAATAAATGAATTTAGTAAAGTTGTAGGATACAAAATTAATATATAGAAATCAGTTGAATTTCTATACACTAAAAACAAACTATCAAAAAGAGAAATTAAGCAAATATTTCATTTACACTTACTTCAAAAAGAATAAAATACCTAGGAATAAATTTAACAAAGGAGGTGAAAGACCTATACACTGAAACTATAACACATTGATAAAAGAAATTGAAAAGGACACAAATAAATGAAATGATGTATCACACCCATGGATTTAGAAGAATCAATACTGTTAAAATGTCCATAGTACCCAATGAAATCTACAGATTCAGTGCAATCCTTATCATTACACCAATGGCATTTTTCATAGAACTAGAACAAATATTCCTAAAATCCATATGGAACCACAAAAGACTCCAAATCGCCAAAACAATCTTGACAATGAAGAACAAAGGTGGAAGTTTGTTCCCTGATTACAAACTATACTGCAACTATAGTAATCAGAATAGGCTGGTACTGCCACAAAAACAGAGACACACAGATCAATGGAACAGAATAGAGATCCCAGAAATATACCAAAGCATATATTGTCAATTAATCTACAACAAAAGGAGGCAAAAACACATAATGGGGAAAAGACAGTTCTTTAAATAGATGGTATTTGGAAAACTGGACAGTGGCATGCAAAAAAAATTAAACTGAACCACTGTCTTATATTGCACACAAAAATTATCTCAAAATGGATTAAAGACTTTAATGTAAGACCTTAAACCATAGAACTCCTAGAAGAAAACATAGGCAATAAGCCCTTTGACATCAGTCTTAGCAATATTTTTATTTTGGATATACCTCCTCCGGCAAAAACAACAAAAACAAAAAGAAACAAATGGGACTACATCGAACTAAAATGGTTTTGAACAGTGAAGGAACCCATCAACAAAACTAAAAGGCAACTTACTGAATGGAAGAATGTATTTGCAAACAATATATCTGATAAGGGTTTGATGTCCAAAATATATAAAGAAACTCATACAACTCAATAGCAAAAAAAAGAAACAATTCAATTAAAAAATGGAAGAAGATGTGAATAGACATTTTTACAAAGAAGACATACAGATGGCCAACAGGCACATGAAAAGTTATTCAATGTTACTAACCATCAGGGAAATGTAAATCAAAACCACCATGAGATATCAACTCACACCTGTCAGAATGGCTATCATCAAAAAGATAAGAAATAAGTGTTGGTGAGGATATGGAGAAAAGGGAACCCTTGTGCAGTCACCATGGAAACTGTAGTAGTTTCTCAGAAACCTAAAATTAGAACTACCATAACATCCAGCAATTCCACTTCTGTGTATTGATCTGAAGAAAACAAAAACTACTAATTTGAAAAGATATATATACCCCTATGTTCATAGCAGCACTATTTACAATAGCCAAGATACTGAAGCAACCTAAGTCTTCATCAATAGATTAATGTACAAAGAAGACATGGATTTCTATGGATGTACCTAGAGGGTATTATACTAAGTGAAAAAAGTCAGACAGAGAAAGAATAATGCCATATGGTTTCACTTATATGTGGAATCTAAAAATCAAAGCAAATAAATAAAACAACAACAGACTCATAAATACAGAGAACAAACTACTGGTTACCAGAAGAGGGACAGGTGAAATAGGTAAAGGAGATTAAGAGGTACAAATTTACAGCCAAAAATGAGTAAGTCACGGTGATATAATTTATGGCATAGTGAATCTAGTTACAATATTGTAATAACTCTGTATGGTGACAGATGGTAACTAGACTTCTTGTGGTTTTCACTTCGTAATGTATAAAAATATTGAATCACTATGCTGTAAACCCAAAATTAACATGTTATGTCAATTATAATTCAATAAATAATTTTAAAAACATTAATCTTGTTAAGAGACAATAACAACAACAACAATAATAATAATAATTGAAAAAATAGACTGGCCTCTAAAAGAGCTTAAATCAATCTAGCATTGGTCAATGGCAAAAAAATAGAAAGCTTCACTCTATCATTCATATGCCAAACACATATCTGGCATCACTTTTTATTAGGCATGTTGAACAATTTTCTATGATGATTAAATCCTCACCAGGAAGTTTTAAACAAGATAAATGCATGTATATATAATAGGGTTCCAAATAACTGAGAAGTCCTCTTAAGATGAACCATATTTCTGAGCACTATTACTAAGAAAATAATGCCATATTATTTGTTAACAATTTTGAGTAAGAACAGGAGCTGTAGTACTTTACTAATATGGCATGAGTCAATAATTCATGCAAATTGTACTTATAATTATAAATTACTTAATATTTTCCAAAGAATATTCACATTGTTTATCTCATTTGGTCCATACATACAAGCACTGGAAAGGAGACAGGGCAAATAACAGCAGATTAAAGCCATCCAATCAGCAGGACACATAATGAGAGATTTCTCCCAAAGATGTAGAGCATTTGGATGCTAGGAAGCCACACAAGTGACAAGTATCCACTCCAGTAGTGTTTAAGAGATTTTTATACCTCAGGTTGGGCAGTTATGAAATGGTTGCTCAGTATCTTTGTTCTAGACATTGCAGAAATCTGACGAATTTGTGGCTTAAGAATGAGTTCCAGACTTGATACAGAGTTCCCTGTAGTTTTCATGTTATTTTGTGAGTCTTTTCAGGCATTGCAAATGCTCTAAAATGTTTAAATTAAACAAATTAATGCATGTAAAATACAATTCACTCTATGTATAGCAAGATTTGGAGACAATATAAGAAATCTAAATTTGAGGAAGCCTTGTGTGAATATGAGCCCTTGGCCAAAGTTGTCCTTCTACACAACCCTCTGCTTAACTCCCTCTTCCTCCACCAGCTCCCACCAATAGGCTATTTTCCTTTGATGACTTAAGTCAGTTGTGTGGAGAAAGGTTCCAGGAAGAAAGAATTGAATTCCTCTACTCAAGTTACCCTCTTTCACAGAATCTTCTATACATACATTAACTTATGGAATCCTGGAATATCTAATACTGGGGCAAAAAGTCAGGCCAATGCTGAGTATAATGGTAAGCCAAAGCCTAGATTTCTATATAATAAGCACTTTTCTATTTGCCCTTGTGTCACACTAACCCTTTAAAAAATGCATAGCACTTCACATAATTACTTTAAAATAAATTATACTTTAAATATATCAAACTTTTTTTTGGTGGCTGTTAATGACTTGGAGTACTGCTAAAGCTTTATTTTCTGAGCCATGGTATTACTAAGTAAGATGGTTTCACTTTATATTACTAATAAATTATTATTTAAAATGTTGCTTAATAACATTGGTTAATTTAATCATTATATAAACAAACACTTGCCTGTACCTTAAGAACTAAATGAGAGAAACAGGCTGGGATGTGCATTGTAAATTCTTCCTAATAACTGGTGACGAGTGCAGTAACGCCCTCTCCCTATCCATCTGATTCATCATAAATCTTTCAAATCAAGATTGATTTTTTTTGTCTGTCATTTTAATACTAAACTTTCCATTAACACAATACAACTGCAGACAAAATTAAATACATTTTAACATGGTAAGTTCCTTTCCAAAATCATCTTTCATTTTCATGTAAATGTAGATGCCCAGCCCCTGGCGGGCATATGTTTTTATCAGTATGCCACATCACTTGATTCAGTCATGCAAATAAAAAGTAATGAGCTTCTAGGAGTTTTATCATTATAATTCTTTGGGTATATTTTACATGATACAGGTCATTAAAAATGAAAAGCTAAGATAGCATATTTATTTGGTGGAATCACTGCAGAATACTAGTTTCCCCACTAACTACGTTACCTTCTTTATATTAACTTGTCACTTGTGGAACATAAAAACAGCATAGAGCGTATACTGGATTTGACCATCATGGACTATCAGTAACTATTGGCACTCTGAATATTCACTCCCTTCAACCAGTGCTGAACTTTTCTTTCACAATCAACCAAGTATCCTTAGTTTCCATTTGGACTCCTCGTTCACCCTGACGTACTTAAGCCTGATATTGATCTGATATTGCATCAAAGTTTTACCTTCTTTTGCTAGAGGAGATAACATATTGACCACACATTCAATAAGGTCTTCATATTCATTTCCACCCACCAAAGCATATGCATTCACAATATTTTTACCTACTCTATAGTATTATATTCACTCAGTGGTGGATGTATTGTTGGAAGGCAGAAATCCAGAAAGGAAAGGAATAATCTTTTGAGATTTACAGAAAGTCCAAATCCTATGCAATTCAAAGTTAACTTATGGGGATGGGTGGGTTTTTGGTAGATTGGGAAAACTAGTCTACTGGTGCCTCATGCCTGAAAACTGAGAACATTTTAGGTATAACTTCAGGAAAGAAAATTCTCTATTAATAAGATGACTAACCAGGTTTAAGAGTGGGGCACAGAAAGGAGCAGAACTGATAATACTTTGCTACATGAGTGGAATGATGGGGAAAATTGGAATATTGTTTTAAGATATCCATGGCAAGAAAGGCAATGATTAGAGTTCTGGGGCTATGTTTCTGGGATCATTGGTGAGAGTTAATTTAGTACTGTGATACTGTGATTTGGGGTGGGTGAGTAATAAACAATTAAAACGATGGATCAAACAGGAATATAGAAAAATATTAATTGATCAGTAAATTCATTTCACCTCAATCGCTTTTCCTGCTGATTGTATTTTGCACACCTGGTCATTGGATCTTGACTTATTTTCTGCCGCTTGATTATTTTCAGCACTTTGAGTGTGTTGCTTTTCACTAGACACAATCACTAGGTTTTCACCTGAATATAATATTTGTCTTTGTGAGAAACCATCAACCCTTTGATGCCTGTAGGGTTAAGATTTCTGCAGAAACATATCGTAGAAGCATTTCTTCATCTGATATATGATTTGCATTAACTGGGTATTTTAGACATTTTTAAGTAAAAGCTGAGTAAATCCGCTTTTAGAAATTTGGTAATTAGTAATTACTTATTGTATTCTTTAGTCAAATATTTTATTTCTTTGGAAAATCTGTGTGTTTAACCTGGACACATAGTGCTATTTTATGTCAATTATGTTCGATACCAGTAATATTCTTCCCTGTTGACTTCAAAATTAGTATGCAAAGCCAAATAATTTGTCTTTCCACAAATCTACTTCTTGCAATTGCTTACAACCATAAATGGTGATCATCCAAGCTGTGTTACTCTTTCTTATCCCTTTACTCACACCCAAACATCGCACTTCCAAACTGTTGATTCTAATGCTGAAATCACATTCGTATATCTACTTCCTTCCATCTGCCCTTGTTCAAGTTCTCACTATTTCCTGCTTGGATTGTTCTCTGTTTCCAATCCACTGTTCACATAATTGTCAGAGGGACTTCTAAACAGTGATCTGACCAAATACTTCTCTAACCTAAAAGTCATCTAGCTGCTAGTATTTTTTAAGACTTATAACATGGCCTCCAAGGTCCTTCACATCCTTGGCTCCTGCCTGCTGTTACCATCAAAAATGTAGAGTCCATTTCACTAGGTTTGATTCTCTGATGGCCACCTAAAGACATTATAGAGTTTGAAACAGACTCTAGAGTTGAAGTAATATCTGCATTACTATGCAAACACCAGCATCTGTATCATTCTCTTACTGGAAAACTTTTTCTTTATTTCTAGGCCAATGGTATGGCTCACATTACATGTATACCCTGTTTTGGGCTTATTGAATCTACCTTTTTCAGTTAACAGCATGAACTCTCCTCATATTCTCTTGGGAGACTTGCAAAACAAAACAAAACCAAACAAAAAACTAAGACCTTCTTCTTTGAATTTCTCATGCTATTTCTTCCTAAAAAGACATCACACAGCAACTCTGTATGTCTTGCATGTATATGGCAAAAGTAGGTGGAATCTGGAAGGCTTTTAATTAATAACCAAACACAGGTTTTATACTTCTAGAAAACTTTCATAGAAATTATCATTCCTAACATAGTCTCCTTTAGAAATAAAACTATTCTATTTAACATAAAACACCAGTCTTTCCAATAAAATACTATCTACCAATGAACAGCTATGTTGGAATGGGAATTTTCAAAAAAAAAGAAGGTGAGAAAAAAAGAGAGAAAGGCTATTTAATAACAGCAAGAAAAGGTTGGGTTAGGTAGGAGAAAGAACTTCCCAAATATACAGAAAGTATTTAGTAAAATACATTTGAAACCTTTCCTAAGACTTCCCAAGGGTTTAGATAGATATGTGTTTGACTTTTATTTTCAAAATAGAATTAGAATTAGAATTCTATTAGAATTACAGGATAATTTTTCTTTTGCATTAAAGTATTGTTATGGCTCTTCTGTTACAAAGTAACACATACTGATACAAGATAATTTTTAAAACATAAAAAAACTGAAGAAAGAAAAAAAACATGTAGTACATCATAAAAGATAATGACTTTTAACATTTGAAAATATTTTCTTCCAGGCTTATTTGCGTACATCATTTTTATTTTAAAGATCATTTTTTCTTTTAAAACTAAAATAATTTTTCATCTTTACATCATGCGTGATGATGAAAAGCTGAAAGCCTTTCCTCTAAGATCAGAAATAAGACAAAGATGCTCACTCTCACCACTTTTATTCAATGTAGTACTGGAAGTCCTAGCCACAGCAATTAGGCAATAAAAAGAAATAAAATGCATCCAAATTGAAAGGGAAGAAGTAAAACTGTCATTATTTGCAGATGACATAATATTATGTATTGAAAATGCTAAAGACTCCATCAAAAAACTGTTAGAACTAATAAACAAATTCATTAAAGTTGCAGGATAAAAAAAATCAGTATACAGAAATCTGTTGTGTTTCTGTACACTAAAAGTAAGCTAGTGGAAAGAAAAATGAAGAAAATAATTACATTTACAATCCTATCAAAAAGAATAAAATATCTAGGAATAATTTAACTAAGGAAGTGAAAGCCTATATGCTGAAAACTGTATAAAATATAGATAAACAAAATTGAACAAGACATAAATAAATGGAAAGATATCCATGTTCAAGAATCAGAAAAATTAATATTGTTTAAAATGTCCATACTACCCAGAACAGTTTACAGATTCAATGAAATCCCTATCAAAACTCCAATGACATTTTTCAGAGAACTAGAATAAACAATCTTAAAATTTGTATGGAAACACAAAAGACCCCAAATAGCCAAAGCAATCTTGAGAAAGAAGGACAAAGCCGGAGCATCAGATTTCTTGATTTCAAAATCTATTACAAAGCTGTAGTAAATAAAACAGTATTGTACTGGTATAAAAACAGATACATAGTTCAATGGAACAGAATAAAGAGCCAAGAAATAAATCCAGACATATTTGGTCAATTGATATACAATGTTCAAAAGAAGCCAGGGATATACAATGGTGAAAACATAATCTCTTCAATAAAAGGTGTTGGGAAAAGTGGAGAGCTACATACAAAAGAATGAAACTGGACCACTGTCTTAAACCACACATAAAAAGTAACTCAAAATGGACTGAAGACTTGGAACATAAGATCTGAAGCCATAAAACTCCTTGAAGAAAATACAGGTGATAAGCCACTTTATATCAGTCTCGGTGATGATTTTTTGGATTAGACACCCAAAGCAAAGACAACAGAAGCAAAAATAAACAAGTGAGACTACATCCCATAAAGTGCTTCCACACAGAAAAAATAGCCAGTAAAATCAAAAGACAATCTACTGAATGAGAGAAAATATTTACAAATCATACAATGGTTAAGGGGTCAATATCCAAAATATGTAAAGAACTCATACAACACAATAGCAAAAAAAATTCTGATTAAAAAATCGGCAGAGGATCTGAATAAACATTTTTCCAAAGAAAACATACAGATGGCCAACAGCCACGTGAAAAGATGCTCAACATCATTTATCATTAGATAAATGGAAATCAAAACTACAATGAGATACCTATATCACAGCCGTCAGAACAGCGATCCATCAAAAGTCTACAAATAATAAATGTTGGCAAGGATGTGGAGAAAAGGGAACCTTTGTACACTGTTGGTGGGAATGTAAATTGGTGCAGCCACTATGAAAAATAGTATGAAGTTTCCTCAAAAAGCTAAAAATAGAACTACCACATGAACCAGCAATTCCATTCTGGGTATATATCCAAAGAAAGTGAAAACACTAACTTGAAATATGCATGTACTCTCTTGTTCACTGCAGCATTATTTACAATAGCCAAAATATGGAAACAATCTAGGTGTGTATCAACAGATTACTAGATAAAGAAAATGTGATATACGTAATATGTATATATTATATAGTGGGTGTATATATATATATATATATAAACACACACACATAAAATGGAGTATTATTCAGCTATAGAAAAGAATGAAATCTTGCCATTTGTGACAACATGAATGGATCTTGAGGGTATTATGCTAAGTGAAAGAATTCAGAGAATGATAAATACTGTATGATCTCACTTATATGTGAATCTAAAACAAACAAACCATGTTCACAGATATGGAGAACAGATTTGTGATTGCCAGAAGTGTGGCGGGGGGTGAGGGGTGGGAGAAATGGGTGAAAGGAGTCAAAGGTACCAACTTTCAGTTATAATATAAGTAAACCTTGGGGATTTAATGTACAGTATGGAGTATGGTGACTATAGTTAATAATGCTGTATTGCATATTTGAAGATTGCTTAAAAGTTCTCATCACAAGAAAAAAAAATCTGTAACTCTGATAATGGATGTTAACTGGACTTTCTGTGGTGATCATTTCGCATTTTTACAAATATTGAATCATTATGCTGTACTCCTGAAACCTAATATAATGTATGTCAATTATACTTCAATAAAAAAAAAGAAAAAATGATTTTTCCTACTATGTTTCTTAATGTAAAACAGCACATGTTCATTCAGAGTAAACTAAAACTACAGATAAGTAAAAAGATGAAATAAGCATATAGGGGCATTTTAAGAGAATACTCATGATAGCTCTTATACAAGAAAATGGCAAGCCTTTCTTTTTTAGGAGAAGTCTATGAATTTACAGTTTAAATATCTATTTAAGAAAGTATTGGAAACATAAAAATCAGGGAGTGATCCACTACTACAGTTGACATATCAACCTCTTAATATTGCCTTAGGAGAATTAAAAAAAAAAAAGTTGGACGAGTTAAATTGTTTCACAAAGACCTTTATCCAGAATTACTCTCTCATGAAAAATACTTCAAGCAAGCTGCCTATAATGCAACATTCAAGCATTAAATTAAAGGTCAAGAATATGCTAATGAGAAGCATGCAAAGTTCAGAATCCTTTCATCCCTGCTGACCAACTGTCTCTTCTTCTAACTCTTCTTATTGTCCTTACCTCTGATTTTATAAATACCTTTTGCATCTCATTAATGCATATTCCCCTATTGCTTTCCAACTCTATTCAGCAGCAGAACAGTTCCAGAAATCATATCCACCATAACTCTTAGGACAAGTTATTAAATGATAAACTAAAAAGTTTTATTTCCAAGTCTCATTCTCTTTCCCCATCATTATGCTGCTGTCCTTATTATAGACTAACTGGAAGATGCCAAACACATAACATAACTGCTACCACTCCCCACTTCTACAACCCAGGTGTGGCCTCAGAATTATTCTTAATGTTGAATTCAAGCAATAACTATTATTCAGTGGAATCTGTTACATGAGATGAAACTTTTGCAGCATCCCTGGAAGCTAATTAACTAAACTACAGAGAAAGCCTCTGTTAAGAAAACAGACACACTTCTTGTTACTGGTTATACCATGAGACTATATGTGGCTCCAGGTAGCCTTTGAGAAAGTTGCCCTTGCCTAGTTGTAGCTTTCTGTTATCGACTCAATTTTTTCATTAGACCGGCTACTGCTTCTATATTCCCCTCCTTTCAATCCTAACCTGCCTTTATATCACTCTACTACTTTATTCTTTATTCCAGTGTAAAACATACTCTTTTTTATTCCCCTGATTCCAGAAAAGGTAAATTGCTTCCCCTCTGTGACTAAATTTCCCTTAATTTCAGGTCAAAATTTCTCAAGATATAGATTTTCCTTCTACAATAAAGACCAAATAATAGTGGCTTTAAATATATAAACATTTATTTCTCACATAACAAGTCTGAGGGTGAGTAGTCCAGAGCCAGTCTTGGCTACAGAGTCCTTCTTTTTTTTTTTTTTATAACTTTAAGACTTTACATACATTACAACAGTGCATGAGTGATACAGGTTGCAAAATACTATTCTATCCCTTTGGATTTTGCATATGATGGTTCTACATCAGTCACTACAGGTAGGTTGAGCAAGCAGTTTTTGTGTTTGTTGTTTTGAACTTGCATTCCACTAGATATGATTCAGAATAGATTAATACTCCCTTTACATTACAGGTAGCTAAAAAATTGCCTGGCAGCCCACAAAACAGGATTTGCTCTAAGACCAACCAAGAGTCAGGTGGAGACTGAGGACGCTGGAGCGGGCTGGGCCAGCGGCAGTAATGTTTAGCTAAGTGTGGAGAGCATTAAATAGAGAGTCCTGGTTGGAGGCGAGGCCTGCAGAACTAGCTGTGGAACCTCCAGGATGTGGCTGCGCAGCTCCATCCTCGAACATTTGCAGAGCGATCACAACTGAGGGGGCACGTAGCTGTAGGTGGGCGTCCCTGGGGCCCAATACGTGGGCACAGTGACAGGGGGGCACAGGAGTGGGGGAGTGGGCAGTTAGCAGGGTACCTGCTGACATGGCCATAGTGGTCCCTGCCATCATGCCCATGGTGACCCCGTTGCCTCCGGATGGAGGGATGGGCGCAGGGTACACAGTCGCCGTCATGCCGTTGGGTGGTGTGGTGGATGACGTGAGGGGGCGCTGTGTACAGGGGCTGCGTGTAGTACGTACCTTGTTGTGCATACGGGCTCTGCTGGGGGTAGGCACTTCGCACGGGTTGGGGGAGGAGTAGGGCGGCACTGCCCTGCTGGTGGGGGAACGGGACACTTTGTAAGGTGTACCAGGAGTGTAACCTGTTTGGAAGGTAGGATTCGCTCCAGGGTACATGTTGGGGGAGTAGGCAGGAGCTGATGCGGCGTAGCCCATGGGGAAACCAGCTGGGTAACCAATTCCTTTGGCATTTGCATAGGGAACCCAAGAAGAACCCGGGCTATAAACAGGATTCTGGATTTCAAGAATGCACCGTGCGGGCAGCCTGGGCCTCGGTGGCCAGCGCTTCCCAGCCTGGTGGGGGCTCGGCGGTGGGGCTTGGCACGGGGCACGTGCCGCGGAGGCCTGCTCCGATGCCGGGTTGAGCCGCGAGGCCTGGTTGCCGCCGCTGCCGCCGCCACCTCCCCGGCTTGCGCTCCTGCTCCCCTGCTCAGTACGGCAAGGCCCGGCCCGCCTCTCCGCAGCCCGCTCTCCCCACAGACGGTGCCCCTTCTGTCTTCTGAATCTGTCGTTGTCACTATTGATGTGCCAGCTCATATTTTACATGGCTGCCCCAGCTATTGCCATCTTTACATATTAGTTAGTTGGATGGGGAGAAGGAAGTGGAGGGTATGTCCTTTCCTTGCATTAATTTTTAAATTTTTTATTGAAGTATCATTGACTTAAAATGTTTCAGGTGTATAGCAAAGTGACTCAGATATATATATATACATATATTTCAGATTTTTTCCATTATAGGTTATTAAAAGATATTGAATATACTTCCTTATGCTATACAGTAGGACCAGTTGTTTATCTATTTTATATAGAGTAATTAGTATATGTAAATGCCAAACTCCCAATATATTCATCCATCCCCCTTTTCCCTCCTGGTAACCGTAAGTTTTTTTTTTTTTCCTATATCTATGAGTCTATTTGTTTTGTAAGTAAGTTAATCTGTATTATTTTTTAGATTCTACATGTAAGTGATATCATGATATTTGTCTTGTCTTTGTCTAACTTACTTCACTTAGTATGACAGTCTGTAGGTCCATTCATGTTGCTGCAGATGGCATTATCTCATTTTTATGGCTGCATACTATTCCATTGTATATGTATACCACATCTTCTTTATCCATTCATCTTTCAATGTGCATTTAGGTTGCTTCCATGTCTTGGCTGTTGTAAATAGTGGCATGCCCTTTTTTTAGTGGCATAACCCAGAAGTCTCAGACATCACTTTTGTTCAACCCCTTTTGTCAGAATTTAAGTCACATGCCATACTTGACTACAATAGATACTGTGAAATGTACTTTTCAGCTGGTTTGCTTTATGCTCAGCTAAATATTGAACATTTCATTTTTGAACAAACAAGGGGAGAATGTATATTGGTAGCAGCTAGCCCATTCTCTCAAACTGCTCTTTTCTGGTCTAGTCATACCTTTCAACTATGACCACAGAATTTCCCTGAAAGGTTATGTGCTCAGTTTGGGATATACAGCATTGGCCCATATCTACAGTTTCCTCACCCCACAGCTCTGCTCTCTCATCATCTTGATTCTTCCCACCTTGTAGAATTAAATACATAACTTTATGCTTATCCATAAAAAGTGAAAAAGGTATGGAGTCTGGAGTCAGAGATTCTGGATGTAGAACCTTAGGGAAGTCATTATATCTTTCTAGTTTTTACATCAGCCCTGTAGAATCCTAGGGAGCACAGAATGAGGTAATATATGCAAAAGGCTTCGTAAATAGCAAAACACTATAAAAATGCTCATGACTAGCCCATTTCTTAGTGCTATTTAACAACTGTCTCTCCACAACTTTGCCAGGGTATAGCTTCCTACTTTAGGAGTCCCAAGCCTTGATCTTTCCCTCAGTGATTTACTTCTGTAGGGTCCCAACTCAGCTTTTATCTCTTTATCTTTGGTATAGTCACAGCTCAATTATCTTTTAAGTTATATGATCCTAGAGAGATTAGGGAGACCTATCCACATGGGATTTTACTGGGGTTGAGTTTTCAGTTGCCCTCAGATTATAGAATGGCATGATATTATTCATTTAACAGCACTCTATATCCTATATGAACTCTACTTTGGACCTTCCTAATTAAGAGTGGGGTTTATATTTTCTAATCCTTGACAGTATTTAATCTTCACATTCCTTTCCTGGGTGATTTTCTATTCTTTTCAACTATTTAACATAACTGATTTTGGCCATATACAAATTTTATCAAGGTACAGCAGTTCTACTGGTAACCATAGAAATATGTGTTCCCTGTTCCTAATCAGAAAGGAGAAAGTCTGGTTCAAATGAGTTTGCTTTGTTTACCGAGGAAAAATAAATACTCTTATCCATGATAGTGCCTGTTATAAAATTGAGAACCTTATGTAGTAAGGGCCATAATATAAAATATTCAGAGCCTCATATTTTCAGAAAATTAAATGATGCCTGTCACTAATCATTCTCTAACAAACAATTGCCCGTGGATTTAAAGTAAGGCTATTTTATAATTTTGTAAGCTTTGTTAAAATATAGGGTAGAGCAATGGTTTTCAGGCACACACTGAAAGCTTATTGGCATTAGACAAATTAAAGTTAATGATTTAGAATACACTTGAAATGTTTACACTTTCAATAAATGAGCAGTACGAGAGAGAGAAGTAAGGTCTATTGAAAGCCTACTCTTTGCCATGTTCTATACCACTTCCTTTATATAAATTTAATAAAAGATAACAGCAATCCTGAGAAGTAGGTATTACTGAATTCTCGTTATCCCAATAAGGAAAATGAGATTCAGAGATTAAGCATATCATTTAAGTCACAAAGTTAGTAGACTCAGGACAAACTCCAGTCCACCTGCTTCAAAATCATTGCTCATTCTTCTAGATAAGACTACTTTTCAGAAATACATAAAGATAATACATAAATATGTTTTGAAATAAATATATTCTTTTAAAACTGGTTGACTCTGTTTTGCAACTTATAATGTCTACCTTTTGCAACAAAAGAATGAAGTTTGGATATTGTCAAGCTATGTGATACAGTCTATTTCCTTCATCATTTACTGCTGATAAAGCCTGAAGTATAAGAGCTTTCAAGCACAATTAAGGAGTGACGAATTTTAGAGTAAATATTAGAAATATAGTTTTCTTAAGTATATCAGACTTCTTCTATATTAGACTACAGGTTAATCCTCTAGAAAGAAGTAGTTGATAACTGTGCAGCTGAATTAATTAAATCTAGTCCTGGCACTAGCTGTAGAGTATGTGAAATATAACATGCACACTGTAGAATTTTAGTTATTATTTTTCAGTAAGGAGTGTAGTTGAGTAAGTTGGTCTTGATCCTGGCCAAGACGGTGGAATAGAGAGACTCACAGCTCACCCTGTCCCACAAATGACCAAGAATTACATCTACAAACCCACTGAATCACACAGAACACCTATTGAACTCTGGCAGAGTGTCTCTCGCTTTGAAATACAGGAGGATTTTCATAATATCTGGTAAGAGAAAAAAGGAAAAAAAAAGAAAAAAGAAAAAAATCAGTGTGGGACTAGTCCTGCAGGGAGGAAGCAGCAGAAGAAGAAAGACACCCTCACTCTGCAACTCCCTCTCTCCAGCCAGGAGGTCAACTGGGACAGAAGTGGAGCTTCCAAGGATTGGAGGAGAAAGTGGCTGCCACTTGGCAGACAGAACTAAGAGAAACTGGTACAGAGGGTCCCTGCCATCACCAGCCCTAGACACAAGCTGGCAGGGACAAGCTGGGAGTGGCTTCTGCAGATCAGTGAGGAGCCTGGGCAGAGGGCTGAGGGTCACTACACAGAGATAGTCTCAGGGGGCTGAAGTGCGGTGTGAGCTCTGACTGGGTGTGTGTGTGTGGAACATAACAGCCTGGGACCCCCATAAAGAAGCACCGCTGCTGGTGTGCATGGGGTGGAGGTGTGCAACACAGCTGCCATAGATGCTATCTCCACTTGGCTCCACTGTTGGTGTGTTCTCATGAGAAGAGAGGTAGGGCTCAGTCACAGCCATTGCTACTGTGCAGAGGCAGGGCTGAAAGCTGAACCCATACCCAGCGGCTCTGCAACTTCACAGGCAGGATTGAGGTTTACAGCCCCAGGCAGAGAGGGTGGATTTGCTCTCACTGGACCCTCTGTGTACCTATGCCTCTGGGACAAACAGGCAGTGAGCAGATTTCTGGCACATGGTGGGGGTGAGCACGGGTATTTACAATAGGCCAGAGTATCGTACCGTATGTGGAGGCAGGGCGGGGGTCTGTGCTGACACTGTGGTGCACCACGGATTCAGGTGTGTGACTGCATGCTCCCTACGGTGGGTTCTAGTGCCTGACACTGGTGGATCTGCACTGTTGGTTCTGGGGGCCCAGAACCAGGAGGACACCAGAGCAGATGGCTGACATTCCTGCAGCTAAAGTAGGGACAAAGGGAACATCAGTAGAGTACTTTGTAAGCCCACATAACAAGTGACAGACAACACCACAGAGGGTACTTCCCAGTGGACATCTGCAGAGGTATACTCAGTGACTCTTCTCAGATAAAACACTCCAACCCTGCCTCCCACACACCACAATGCAGAAATGGGTTGAGAAGCCTCTATTCCAGCAATAGGGGAGAAGAACTGGCCCCTGTCAAGGCTGTGACAACCACAGGACAAAAAAGGAGGCCCTGCTCAACAACAACAATCAGGGCAGGCTCTGATTACCACAACACCAACCACACACCCAATCAAAGGGATAACAGCCAATACACACAGAAGACAGACATGACAACTATCCAGACCAAGAATAGCCCTCACAACAAAACTATTGGATGCACACAGTCTACACAGAAATGCTCCCAATTAAAAAACAAACAAACAAACAAACAACCCAAGACCACAGTAGATAACTGATATTCTTAAATCCATAGAGCCAGAGAAATATAAATAAAATGAAGAAGCAGAGTAACCACTCCCAATTAAAAGAACAAGAGAAATCCCCTGAAAGAAAAAAATGAGATAGACCTTGAAAGTCTACTAGATCACAACTTAAAAAAGGGGGTGATAAATGCACTGAAGGAAATAAGAGCGATTATGAATAGAGACAAAGAATACTACAAAAAGGAAATAGAAACCATAAAGAGAAGCCAATTAAAAACAGAAATCTCAATGTCTGAGATAAGAGCTGAGATAAAGGCAGTCAAAAGCAGACTATATAATGCAGAGGAATGAATAAGTGACTTAGAAGACAGGATAACAGAAGTCACTCAATCAGAACAGCAGACAGAAAAGCAAGAAAAAACCAATGAAAGCAATATAAGGGACCTATGGGATAACATAAAGTGTGTCAACCTACACATAATAGGGGTCCCAGAAGGAGAAGAAAGAGAAAATGGGATTGAAAAGGTATTTGAAGAAATTCTGACTGAAAACTTTCCAAACCTAAAGAAGGAACATATATCCATGTACAGGAAGCACAGAGGTTCCCAAATAAGAAGAACTCAAACAGATCTACATCAGGACATATTATAATAAAGATGGCCAAAGTTGCAGCTAAAGAAATGATTCTAATGGCAGCAAGAGACAAAGAGTTAGTTACAAGGGAACCCACATAAGGCTTTTAGCTGATTTCTCTATACAAACACTGCTGGCCAGAAGAGAGTGGCAAGATATATTTAAAGTCCTGAATGAGAAAATGCTGCAACCTGGGATACTCTATCCAGCAAGACTATCCTTTAGAGTAGAAGGAGAGATAAAGAATTTCATAGACAAGCAAAAACTAAAAGAATTTAGCGATACTAAACATATCTTAAAAGAAGTATTGAAAGGTGTACTCTAAAGAGAAAAGAAGCAGGAAGCTACAGAAACGAGGAAAGTATAATTGGAAATGTGATTCTACAGTGAGTTGCAAGAGAATAAACATAAAGATATTAAAAAAAAAGAAAGGACATCAAAATCATAAAAGATGTGAGAAGGGAGCAAGTAAATACAGATTTTTTCTCTCTCTCTCTTCTTTTATATTTTCTTCATTCTTTTTAGGATGTGTTTCAGCCTACATGACTACCAGTCTAAAGAAAACAGATATAGTAAGGGGTTAACATACTTTAAAAACAGGGTAACCACAAATCAAAAGCATACAAGAGTCACAGAAACCAAAATGAAACCAAGTGAACACAAAATAAATGTATCAAATCACAAAAAGAAAATCAAAAAGAAAAGAAAGGAACAAAGGAGAAATACCAAATCAACTAGAAAACAAAAGTTCAAAATGGTAATAAACATGTATCTATCGATAATTACTATAAATGTCATTGGACTAAATGCTCCAATCAAAAAACAGAACAGCAGACTGAATAATAAAACAAAAGGCTACAATATGCTGCCTACAAGAGACCCACTTTAGAGTGAAGGACACACATAGTTTAAAAGGGAGAGGGTGGAAAAAGATATTTCATGCAAACGGAAATGACAAGAAAGCAGGAGTAGCAATACTCATATCAGACAAAACAGACTATAAAACAAAGGCCATAAAGAAAGATAAAGGACACTATATAAGGATCAAAGGAGCAATACAAGATGAGGATATCACACTTGTTAACATGTATGCACCCAATGTGGGAGCATCTAAATATATAAAACAAATACTAATAGACATTAAGGGAGAAATTGATGGGAATACAATAATAGTAGGAGACTTTAACACTCCACTATCATCATTGCACAGGTCTTCTAGACAGAAAATCAATTAGGCAATGGAGATACTAAATGACACAATTGAAAAGTTGGAATAGGTTGATATTTTTAGGACATTACATCCCCCCAAAACAGAACATACATTCTTTTCAAGTGCTTATGGAACATTCTCTAAGATAGATCACATACTCGTACACAAAAGAAGCCTCAACAAATTTAAGAGAATAGAAATAATTCCAAGCATCTTCTCTGACCACCATGGCATGAAATTAAAAATCAATCACAGAAAAATAAATGAGAAAAAGTCAACTGCATGGAGATTAAACAACATGCTGCTAAAAAGCCAATGGGTCAATGATGAAATCAAAGAAAAAAATTTAAAAAAACCCCAAACCTTGAGACAAATGACAATGAAAACACAGCCACACAAAATCTATGGGATACAGAAAAAGTAGTCCTAAGAGGGAAGTTCACAGTGACACAGGCCTTCCTCAAGAAAGAAGGAAAATCTCAAATAAACAACCTAACCTACCACCTAAAAGAATTAGAAAAAGAACAAACAAAACCTAAAGTCAGCAGAAGAAAAGAAATAATAAAGATCAGGGAGGAAATAAATAAAATAGAGATTAAAAAACAATAGAATAAATCAATCAAACCAAGAGCTGGTTTTTGAAAGAATAAACAGAATTGACAAACCTCTGACCAGGCTCACCAAGAAAGAAAAGAGACAGCACACAAATAAAAAAATAAAAAATGAAAATGGAGAGATTACCACCAATGCTACAAAAATCCAAAAAAATCATAAGAGAATATTATGAACAAAAAATCATAAGAGAATACTATGATGGCAATAAATTGTACAACACAGAAGAAATGGACAAGTTTCTAGAAACATACAGTCCACAAAAACTCAATCAAGAAGAAATAGATCACTTGAACAGACCAATCACTAGAAGTGAAATAGAATCAGCAATAAAAAACCTCCCTGCAAACAAAAGTCCAGCACCAGATGGCTTCACTGGGAAATTCTACCAAACATACAAAGAAGAGTTCATACTGATCCTTCTCAAACTCTTCCAAAAGACTGAAAAAGAAAGAATACTCCCAAACTTATTCTATGAAGCCACCATCAAAGCCAGACAAAGGCTCTACCAAAAAAGAAAACTATAGGTCAATATTGTTGATTAACATAGATGCAAAAATCCTCAACAAAATATTAGTAAACAGAATCCAACAACACATAAAAAAGATCATACAGTATGATCAAGTTGGGTCCATCCCAGGGACACAAGAATGATTCAACATATGTAAATCAATCCACATGATACACCGCATCAACAAGAGAAAGGACAAAAATCACATGACCATCTCAACAAATGCAAAAAAAGCATGTGATAAAATTCAACACCCACTTATGATAAAAACTCTTACCAAAGTGGGTATAGAGGGAACATATTTCAAAATAATAAAAGCTGTTTATGACAAACTTACAGTCAGCATAATACTCAATGGTGAAAAGTTAAAAGCTTCCCGCTAAAATCTGTAACAAGACAAGGATGCCCAGGTCACCACTTCTATTCAATATAGTATTGGAAGTCTTGGCCATAGCAATTAGACAAGAAAAAGAAATAAACGGGATCCAAATTGGAAGAGAAGAGGTAAAATTGTCATTATTTGTGGATGACATGAAACTATTTGTGGATGACATGACATAAAATCCTAATAGCTCCACACAAAAACTACTAAAGCTGATAAAAGAATTTGGCAAAGTAGCAGGATACAAAATTAGCATACAGAAATTAGTGGCATTTCTTTATACTACCAATGAAATTGGTATCAGAAATATCAGAAAAGGAAAGTAAAGAAACAATCCCTTTTAAAATTGCATCTCCCAAAACAAAATACTTAGGAATAATTCTGACCAAGGAAGTGAAAGAATTATATGTGGAGAACTACAAAACTTTGACTAAGGAGATTAAAGATTATTTAAAGAAATGGAAAGATATCCCATGTTTTTGGATTAGAAGAATTAATATTGTTAAAATGGCCATACTACCCAAAGCAATCTACAGATTTAATGCAATCCCTATCAAATTACTCAGGACATTCTTCACAGAACTATAAGAAATAATCATGGTATTGGTACAAATACAGCAATATAGATCAGTTCAACAGAAGAGAGAGACCAGAAATAAACCCACAAACTTTTTGTCAATTAATCTTTGACAAAGGAGACAAGAACATACAATGGAATAAAGACAGTCTCTTTAGCAAATGATGTTGGGATAACTGGGCTGCTGCATGTAAATCAATGAAGTTAGAATACTCCCTCACACCATACACAAAAATAAACTCAAAATGGCTTTAAGATTTAAACATAAGATGAGACTATAAACCTCTTAGAAGAAAATATAGGCAAAACACTATCTGACATAAATCTCAGCAATTGATCTCCTAGGGCAGTCTACCCAGGCAACAGAAATAAAAGCAAGAATAAACAAATGGGACCTAATTAAACTTAGAAGCTTTTGTACAGCAAAGGAAACCTTAAGCAGAACAAAAAGACAACCTACTGAATGGGAGAAAATATTTGCAATAGATGAGACTGACAAGGGCTTAATCTCCAGAATATATAAACATACAACTTAATAATGAAAAAAAAAATCAAACAACCCAATCCAAAAATCGACAGAAGACCTAAACAAGCAATTCTCCAATGAAGACATACAAATGGCCAAAAGGCACATGAAAAAATGCTAACTATCACTAATTATCAGAGAAATGCAAATCCAAACTACAATGAAGCATCACCTCACACCAGTCAGAATGGCCATCATTCAAAAGTCCACAAACAATAAATGCTGGAGAGGGTGTGGAGAAAAGGGAAGCCTCCTACACTGTTGGTGGGAATACAGTTTGGTGTAGCCGTTTTGGAAAACAGTATGGAGATTCCTCAGAAAACTAGAAATAAACTTACCCTATTATCCAGCAATCCCAATCCTGGGCACATATCCAGAGAGAACCTTAGTTCAAAAAGTTACATGCATCCCAATGTTCATAGCATCATTATTTACAATAGCCAAGACATGGAAACAAACTAAATGTCCATCGACAGATGACTGGATAAAGAAGCTGTGGTATATTTATACAATGGAATACTACTCAGCTATAAAAAATAATAAAATAATGCCATTTGCAGCAACATGGATAGACCTGGAGACTGTCATTCTAAGTGAAGTAAGCCAGAAAGGGAAGGGATAAATTGGGAGTTCAAGATTTGCAGATACTATTATATATATATAAAATAGATAAACAACAGATTCACACTGTATAACACAGGGAACTAAAATCAACTATTCAATATCTTGTAGTAACTTATGGTGAAAAACAATATGAAAATGAATATATGTATGTTCATGTATGACTGAAGCATTATGCTGTACACCAGAAATTGACACATTTTAAGCTGACTGTATTTCAATTAAAAATATACATACATTATATATATATATATATATATATATATATTATATAAAAGTTGGTCTTTATTCCAACTTATGTCTGAATAGTTACTTGAAAAGTTAAAAAAAGTATGTTGATTGATTACATCATTGATGTCATTAATATTCAGATATATATTCACACAAGGAAAATATGTTGACCAATCATGCAATAATGCAAATTGCTCTTAATCTGGTTTAAGTCTTAACATTTGAGTTATAATTTCCAAGTCTGATTGATGTAATATTTATTTTATAGATTAAAATAAAAAATATCTAACCCTCAGAAAGTTCAAAAAGAAGAGTAGGTTTATGCTTAGAAGACAGTGTGAACTCAGAACAACTAGAGATCAATTCCAAGGCCAGAAGATCCCTAAGGTCCCTTCCAACCTTCTCTTTTTAGTCCTAAGATAAATGCCAGTCTCTCCTTCTGAGTATACACAGCATGTAACCTTTACGTGTTAAACCTTTGATCACTTTAATTTTACATATCCTATAATACTAAGAATCAAAGAAAATGAAAAATGCGCGTTTTCAAACTTGCAAAACCTGAATCAAGAACTCCATGGCTCATTTGGTTTTGGTGGGGTACAATGCTGACTAAACTGAGAACTGACTTAGTCACACCACCATTCTGGAGAAACCAGAGCCTCCTTCTTAGTGACTACTTATTCTATTAAATGACTGAAGGACCTCAGACCAAAAAGTACCCAAATTGGTCCCAGTCTACAGTCCAAAACAACCGTCATACTCACTATGGTAAATTAGGGTAACTAGGGCATTAGCAAACTCTAATGTGCTTTTCAGTTCAAAAACAAAAAGAATGATGTATGATCTGGACAAGGTACTGACCTAGAGCATGTGATACCACCATTAATGGGATGTTTCTTCTCACCTATGCTGTGAAAATAGGGTTAAAAGTTTGCAACAGCAATTTAATTGCATAAATGTCTAGTTACAGCATGACCCAAGCCCAATGTACAAAATACAGAATATACAGAACAAAGCTCTTCTCTCATAAAGAAGATAGTCTATGTAGGAATGGGAGATATCTAAATTGGAAGTTTTCAAGGCTGAATTCTAAGAGGCACCGTTTACCTACAATATTTTTACATTAGAAGCAGTAACATTTAGTGTCCTTGAATATGCAAGAAATTCTTTTTCCATTCTAAGGTTAAGACTCTTTCATATTAACTTGAAGTACTTCCTCTATGTCAGTACTACAGAAAAATAAACAGAATGTCTTTTAAGGTTATAAAACCCTTATGAGGATAAACATTCAACATGAAGTTTAAGTCCCAGTAAATATACAGCAGATCTCAATGTATGTGAAATCAGACTAAGATTATTTCATATGCGGTGTTGCTCTTGAAATGAGTTCTTCACTTTACCATCAGGTCAGGAGTACAGAATCACATGTAGTGGAAATTTATTTTAACTATTTCCCTTTTTGTTTGTCTCATTAGTCAGTCTATTATTATTACACACTCCAGTTGAAGATAAGGAAATAGGCACAGAACATTTACCTTCTGCTTCACCTAAGCTGTAGTGAAGTCAGGCTTTCTTCCCAATAACACCAAAATATTTGCACTCTGTAAATGACAGAGAACAGTTGTATATTATGACATGAGAGAAAGATATGTGATACCGTCACCTACAGAAAGGGGATTGGGCGAGCCAAAATGAACTTACTCTGTAATCTTTAACGAAAAGTATTACACCCCTTCGTTGTGGGTGGCCAACTAGTTGGACAAACTTCCCTCTAGTATTGAGTGTAGCTTTTGACATTAAACCAGAAAGATACGATGACATTTTTAAGCTCACCAACACTCAACTGTCATAGGTAAACTGTAAGAATTGCAAAGAAAGGAGAGAGGGCGTAAAGCAAGTAACTATGCATAGTTTCTGATAAATGTCAACCTACTGTTTCTTGTTATGCTCTAATTAGATGGCCTTAGAATGATGTGAGAGAAGAGAGGGGTGGGTTTTCAAAAAGTCTCACTGAGTTTTGAAGGCAATATTTTTCAACCACAACAATAAAACTGTTACAATTTTATGAGAAGGACGCCTTATTTCAAATGAAATATACTCAAAAATTATGATAAAAAGAACTCAAGAAAGAAATCACTGATATGCCTGTCAGTATTGTCTACTATGAAGTTAGCAGATCTCTGTCAAGTTATACTCTTTTATCATTTCCCTTTGTTTATTTTTATTATCTCTTGTCTATTCTCAGAAGATAGGGTTATGAAGGTGATCATGGTTAGACACAGAAGTGAACTCTGTATCCTCAGTACTTGCATTTGATTTAGCTTAGATATTTACATTCTGGAAAAATGTTTAATAGTATTAACATCTCAATAGTTGGTCTCATATCTCATTAGGGTGAACTTCGCACCCCTCTTAGCAATCACTTTATTTTGAAAGGGCAAACTTTCCAAATTTTTTTCGCCTGGGCAAATAAGATTAGCAATTATTTATTGCCATATAGCTAGCTAGGTGACTCGTCTGTATTTTTATTTTTAAGTTTTAGTGGAATATATATGCATACAGAAGTTTATCACAAAATTTTGCTGATATGAAGGATATGTAGCACATAATTTACAAATAATAAAATATACATAATTCTTTATTATCAATTCTATAATTGATTCTCCTAAGGAAGTAATTTTGTTGTTGTTGAGGTAATACTGGTACTAGTTTATAACAGCATATAAGTTTCATGTGTACAACATTATATTTCTACTTCTGTATACTTCTGTATACTCAAAGCATGCTCAACACCAAAAATTTAGTTTTCATCCATCTAGGTACTTCATCTTCAGCTGTAAGGGTAAAATGTTGCTTCTATCCCGTGTTGAATACTTGTTAAGCTAGAAATTATTCCTTGACTTCCTCAAGTTTCACATCTTTTTTATATACTTTCTGGACTTAATGGAACCCTTTACATTCACATGAGGTAGAGATAGACAGGTAGCTTAAAATTCATAGCAACAGTAGCATAGTCACAATTTAAAGAATGTAATACGTACATAAATGTAGCAACTGTTGGTATAAATTTGTGTGCAGGTTCACACAAATGCTGTCAATTGATCTTTGACAAAGGAGCAAAGGTAATTCAATGGCAAAAGGATAGTCTCCAACAAATGATTACAGAACAACTGGACTTCCACATAAAAAAAATGAATCTAGATGCAGATCTTAAACCTTTCACAAAAATTAACTCAAAATAGATCATAGCTCTAAAATTTGAAACTCAAAACTATGAAACTCCTAGAAGATGCCATACCTGAAAATCTATGACCTTAGGTACGGTGATGGCTTTTTAGATAGAACATAAAAGCACAATCCATGAAAGAAAATATTGATAAAATAGACTTCATTAAAATTAAAAGCTTCTGCTCTGTGAAAGTCACCATTAAGAGAATGAAAAGATAATCCATAGTCTGGGAGAAAATCTTTGAAAATACATATCTAATAAAGGACTGACATACAAAATGTACAAAGAACATTTTAAACTCAACAATAGAAAACAGTCCAGCAAAGACAACCGAAACAACCCAGAAAACAAACACCTCACCAAAGAAGTATTATGGATGGCAAATACACATATGAAAAAACATTCAACATCATATGTCATCAGGAAATTACAAATTCAAACAAGATACCACTGCACACCTTTAGAATGTCTAAAGTCCAAAAGATTTACAACACTAAATGCTGGTGAGGATGTGGAGCAACAGGAACTCTCATTCTTTGCTGGTGAGAATATGCAAAATGGTACAGCTACTTTGGAAGACAGTTTGGCACCTTCTTATAAAATTAAACATATTCTTTCCACGCAATTCTAGCAATTGTACTCCTTGATATTTACCTACATGAGCTGAAAACTTATGTTTACACAACAACCTGTGTATACTGTTGATAGCTGCTTTATTCACAGTAGGCAAAACTGGAAGCAACCAAGATTTCCCTCAACAGAATGAATAAACAAACTGTAGCACATCCATATCATAGAATATTATTCTACAATAAAAATAAATGAGCTATCATGTCATGAAAAGACATGAAAGAACCTTAAATACATATTGCTAAGTGAAAGAAGCTACTCGGAAAAGGTTAAATTCTGTGTAACTCCTAAATTCTGTATAGGACATTCTGGAAAAAGCAAAAGTGTGTAGACAGTAAAAAGATCAGTGGTTGCCAGGGGTTAGGGGGAAGGGAAGGATGATTAGATGGAGTAGAGATTTTTAGGGCGGTGAAACTATTCTGTATGATACTGTAATTGTGGATATATGTTATCATATATCTGTCAAAACCCATAGAATGCACACTAAGAGCAAACCCTTATTCCTAAATGGAATTTAGTTAATAATAATAATGTATCTATATTGGCTTATCAACTGTGACAAATGTTAATAGTAGGGGAAGCTTGGAAGTGGGTAAGGGTAATGCTAAGGAAATATATGGAAACTCACTGTACTTTCCACTCAATTTTTCTGTATAAACCTTATACTAACCTAAAAAATAAAGTTTATTGATAAAAAATAGTGTTCAGGAATGTGGTGACTGAACTGAGAGGTTTTTTAATGCAAAGTCTATTTCTGCAAAAGAGAAGTATAAAAAGTAGACATACGCTGATCATATCTGCTTAGTAACACATATTTAAGTAAGAAAATAGTACTGTGAAAATTGGTTAAAAATAGAAAAATCTATTAAGTAGTCAGTTTCCAATGAAAAACATATCTCTAATATTTATAGTACAACCATAAAATTGTGCATATCTGAAATTACATCTTTTAAAGGTTTTAAATGTGATGATTCCATACCTCATTTTACTAATCACCTCATGCATTTGTTGTGTGATAAGTGATGGGGGGAAATGATATTAACTATGTTTCCCCATCTAAATCATAAAATAAAATGTTTTTTCTAGACTAATTTTCACTTAAGTATATACCCAACTATTCTGTCTGCCCAAGGGTACTTGCTAAAATGTAAAACAACTACAGGTTCTCAGTACTCCCTCCTGAATGAATCCAACATCTAAAATTTCTTATTTGAATCAATCAAAGTGTAGTCATATGTATAACTTAATTAGATCCTATTAAATGCCCATTGCCTTTAATTTTGGGTACCACTCATTCATGTATTACTTTCTCAGGAATTGTGTCTCACAAAGCTACTCAAGGCATTTCTAATTTAAATTCTCGGCTTCTTCAACCGTTCCCTACCCCTTTTAATAATTATAAATATTTTGATTTACTCAAATCTGCCATTATATATGAATGAATAAATGAATGGCTGAACATTTGTTGACTTCTAAAATAAAGCAAAACATTATTTTAAAACTAAACCTGATACAGTACACATGAATACACACTCACTTGTGTGTGTGTACATATGTGTATTCACTTGGAGGAAAAATTCTCTACTCTGAAAGACACTCTTTTTAAAAAGGTAGTCTCTAAAAGTTTGTTAGGCCCAAGCTGAGAGAACAACTAGAAGCTACATAATTTGCCTAAATATTTTAAAGTTATTAATTAACAAACTATTAAATAAAATATATCCTGTCCTCCTACATTGATGTTCCTAACAAAATTGATGCTCATAACATTGATCTTTATAACAATAAAATTGGGAAAAATGTATAAAAGCTATGATTTTTATATAACTGAAAGCTGGAAAACTATCAAAAATCCCACTGAATGAGTACTTTCATCATGAAACAGCAATATTCAGATGAGTAATAAAATAAAGACATACATAATTCAAAAATCACCATATATTAATTCCATGAATGCAATTTTTAATTGCTTTTATTTTGGTAAAATAAGTAATTATGTTGTTAAAATGAAGATTTTCACATATGTGTTATAGTGACAGTAATGATTTAAAGCAAGGGTCAGTAAACTTTTTATGAAGAGGATCAGATAGTATATATTTTCAGTTTTGTCAATCGTCCAGTCTCCATAGCAGCTACTCAACTGTGCTATTGCAGTGTGAAATCAGCCATAGAAGATACATAAGTGAATGGCCGTAACTGTGTTCCAATAAAACTTTATTTATGGACACTGAAATTTGAATTTCACATAGTCATATGTCACAAAATACTAATCTTCTTTTGATTCTTTTTGACACAGTAAAATTTAAAAAACATGCTTAGCTCTCAGGTCACTCAAAAACAAGCTGGGTTCAGCCTGCAGGCTATATATTTCACTGACACTTTGTCTAAAGAATTTTCAAAAAATTAAAAGTGCTTTTATTCAGAGTGAATAAAATTTAAATGTAATTCATTAAGAAATAAAAAATTTTCATTTTCATTTTTCACATGCATCTTCTAAAAATATTTCCTATAAATAATTCAAAATAATGAATTAAAATAAAAAGACAAAGTACAAATTGTAAGTTGTGGAAACTAAAGATTTAAATCATTTTAAGTTTAAGGTAAAAGTTTTATATCATCTTTTGAAAATTAATTAAATCTTAACTAAGGATCAGCTTTAAAAATAAAATGATTTACAGTTTTAGGGATAAATGTTCATATAGTTGCCAACATATGTACAGAACTGTGTACACACAAATTTAAGAATAAAATGAATTAATATTACAACGTAGCCCTCAGCTGTTACGTGCAACTTTTGTGAATACCATGCTGATTTGTTGAGTACCCCTAGAATCATGAATTAAAATATCACCAGAAGTAAGAAATTAGACATTTGACACTCCTGGGAAATAATACTTCATTAATCAATATCTATTGCATTCATGCTATCTAGAAATAAGGACTAGACGACTTAATTATTTTGTCTTTTCTCTTAAGCATTTCTATTCAAATTCTCCCCATATCCTGAAGTAGTGATCTCTGATTTTGGCACAACACAAAAAACCTCTATGTCATTCTGATACAATTGCCTTTTATTTGGAGTACATAAAGAAAGAGATGTAGAGTGAAGCCCTAGAGTCTAAACAGTAAACCACATGAGCAAAAGTGAAGATCTGCTGGTCTTATTATGCCAGAATAGGACTCCAGAACCTAAGTGACAAAGTATATATATGTTCTTTAATATGATTATTCAAGTATGTATGTTTATATATGTCCTTGAAGGGGGAGGGGTCTGTATTAGTTATTCATTGCTGCATTAAGAATATTACCATGAACTTGGCAGCTTAAAACAACAAATATTTGTTATCTCACTATTTCTATGAGCCATGAGTCCAGGCACAGCTTAGCAGCGTCCTCCTACCTCAGAATCTCACAAGACTGCTTTCAAAGTGTCAGGTGGGGCTGCAGTCTCATATGAGGGTTGGCCAGGAAAGGATCCACTTCCAAGTTCAGTTCGTTGGTAGGATTCAGTTTTTCATGGTTGTAGGACTGAGGGCCTAATTTTCTTGCTAGCTATTGGCTGCAATTCTTTGCAGGCTGTCAGGTGGAAGCCTGTAGCTCCTGGAAGTCATCCTTGGTACCTTGCCATGTCTTTGTTCCCAACATGTCCATTTGCTTCCTCAAAGAGAGTAAAGAAGAAACTCCAGGAGGACTGGTTGCAGTCTTATATAATCATGTAATCACATGCACATAACAACATACATCCCATTATCTTTGCCATATTCTATTCATTAGAAGCAAGTCACAGGTCCTTCCCACACTCAAAGGGAGGGATTACACATGAGCGTGGGTATCAGGAAGCAAGTGTCATGGAGCTCATTTTAAGAGTCTGTTCACCATAGAGTTTCTCTTGCTTGGATCTAAGATGGCACTGAAAATGAGAATAGACTATTTCTCACTGTACTGGATTTATCTGTTATAGATTTTTAATGATATGAATTATTTCTCAAATTTTTCCACTTGCTAAATACTTGTTCTACTTTGTTTTTCAAAACAGCTAAAATTCCATGTAGTCAATTATAAGGTGATTAAGAAGAAGAAAAAATAGTAGAAAAAGGAGGAGGAGGAAAAGAAGAAGCAGAAGAAGAGGAGGAGAAAAAAGGAGGAGGCAAAAGAGGGAGGAAGAGGGAAAAGGAGGAGAAAGTAAGAAAATAAGGAAGAAAGAAGGAAATGAAGGGAGGAAAGAGGAAGGAAGGCAGGCAGGCAGGCAGGCAGGCAGGAAGGAAGGAAGGAAGGCAGGCAAGCAGGCAAGGAAGGAAGGAAGCTGTAATCCCCCAAAAATTACATAGGAGCACTTGGAAACAGGGTGTCAATCCTAGAATGTGAATACTGTCTACTACAGCAGGTCAGTACAATCTTTGTTTTGGACAGGTGGTAATCTGGGGCCTCTCGATGTATAATGAGTGCATAAGAGAAGTTTCCAGAGGTTAATACTTAAATTCTCCTTCTACTTCACAGGATATGCCAACCAGGTCAGGTTATTCTTATGTCTGATCACCCACTTGAGCTGTCTGACACTGTCCTGTTTCCTAGAAACCTTTCTTCAGTAAAGACAGACAGGATGATTGTTTTCTCACTCAGCTGTCACGGTCTTGCCATAGAGATCTGCCCACACATATATAGTTTTGGATAGAAATAGAGGAAATAATTGAGAACAATCTGTCATATAAATCTTAATGGTCATTCTTCATTAATTGTCAACTCAAAACTGACTTTACTTATTTCTATTACCAATTTTGAAATCTCAAATTATGAAACTGCCATAAAACTCAGCATCAGATTAAATGGAATACATTTAGGCTATGTATTTGTATATCCATTCCACTGCTCAGAAACTGTGACATATCAAATCTTTATCTATGTATTTAATATGCTAAATTATATATCATACCTGTACCATGAATCTTAATGCACCTAAAATAAATGACAAACCAAAAAGAGCATAATAGAAATATGAGATTGCACATGACCAGTTTGATTTTAAGGTCTAAGTGACAAAACCTCCCCTACAATCCGTCTCCAAATCTGAAAAATCCAGTGTTTCTGCTGTGCACAAATTTGAATTGTCCCAATTTATAACCTTATGGTCTCTAAATCCAGTAGCTTTAAACAACAAATTAATCATGAAGTGCAATGAGAGGTCATGGTGAAGGTTAGAGGAGTTTAGTTTTGTGATTGTATAAAAATCATAACATACTGCTTTTCTCAAAAGCAGGCCACAATAAATAGCCAAATTCATGTATCTCACAAAGTGTAGGATTAGGGTCTTATGAAGTATTACATCCTGGGAAAAGTGGTATAGTAGAGTTGACTAGCTCTACAATTTACAAAAGTAGAAAATGCTGATGAAATATAAATATATAACAGATACTATAAAGCTTCCATTATAGAATGCTTTGCAAAGATGGCCAAGAAAAGAGTAATAACACATACATAAAAAGCCTGATATTCTGGGCTACTATTACAGGATTTTACAACATTTGAAGAAAGGTTTCTAAGTGTGAATCAAATTAAATTTAGTGAAGATGGACTGAGGATAAACAAAGGTAAATAAATACAACAGAAGGGAGTAAGTCCTCATGAATCATTTCCACCAGAACCTTGAGTCAAGCCTTTCTTAAATATGACTATTATTGTGCATATACATCAATATTGTATTTCCCCAACAATCACTGGAGTATCATTCATTGACTGAAAAATACTAGCTAAAAACATTTCTTTAGCAATCAGCACAGAATTCCTTTTGTTTTATCATAATTTATGTAAATTTTACCCTCGTTGCTTAATTCAAGCAGAGTAACCAAAAATATTACTCAATATATATTAATCAAATAAATTGTATAGCACATGGAATATACTCAATGTTTTTACAACTTTAAATGAAATATAATCTTTTGAAATATTGAATCGCTATGTTATACACCTAAAACTAATGTAATATTGTAAATCAACTATACTTCAATTAAAAAAATTAAATAAATATGTATTATTCAACCAAAAATGTTTAAATTTAGATTATGGAAAGTATGGCAGCAGAAGTTATGACATTTAAAGGAGTGTGTAAAATAGAATATCTCCTATTAAGGAGCCTAACAAAAGCATACTACTGTTGAGTTTGTAATACATTTATTTCTAAATTAATTATTCAATCAGTTTAGAGATGAAGATAATTCATCTTATAAAATGTATTTTTCAGTGTCTGGTTGAGGGTCTCACCTGCTACATTAGTGTAGAAGAGTGACACAGCAGGCACAATGAAGAAGGTTAAATGACTTTGGCCCAGTAAGTCCCATGCTTTGATTCTCCCTAGCAGTTCACTCCATTATAAACTTAATCAGAAACCTTTTCTTTTTAATGTTGAGAAAAAGCATTTTGATATTACTAACTCTATATGTAGGATTTTCAAATCTTATTAAATGGCTGATTTACAGTTATTCTAAATTGACTTCTTATTTTTAATACACCTAGTAGGATGATGCTATAAAAGCTTTTAAGGAAGCCAATGAATCTTTTGGAGTGGACTCTACAATGTTTCAATCAGTCTGTATTAAGCCATGATTGTCGTAAGTACCAAATGAATTAATACAGTAAAATTTGGGGTGCTACGTTAAGTGAAATAATAGTTGGCAGATACATATTTATGGTTAACCTACACAGAGTAATATACTTTTTATTTTTTACTGAAAATGATAGGATTTTTATTGTGTAAGCTATGATTCTATTGCATTTGCGTAATGATTTGTAGTTGCTGAAAGTTGTTAGGCATTCTAAAAACCAAACTATGAATGGGATTACAATCTACCTAAAATTTACTGCATTCAGTAAAGGGCTAAAGCACTCAAGCTTTGAAATCATCTACTGCAAAGACTGTTTATTCCCCATATAAAATCTCACTGTATATTGTGTCCTCAAAGATATAAGGGCTGCAACTGAGCAGACTGCTAAACATCTCAAATATTAATTTATTGGCTTCCAAAGCTGTGCTTGCAGAGCATACAGAGTAGCAGATTAGAGGTTGGTAAGAAAGAATAAGTGAGATTTGACAATTCTATTTGAGTCTTCTGTGGTTTGGAATTGGAATATTTTAAGGCTACACAAGCTGAAAAAGATATTTTGAACAAATAGCTTCATAAAGCAGGTTTGGTTTTAAAAGCTGGAGGGATTTCAAAAATTCATTTTATTCTTCAGAAATAATTAGAAGTGGGAAGCAGTTTATTGAAAATATCAGAAAACACAAATAGTGCAAACTCCCCACAGGCGAGTATCTTGCTATTGTCTCACCCTGGTGTGACTCACAGCCTATCTGGCACAGGTGTCTCTGCCTTCTAAAGGCACATTTATCCCCTGGCCTTGGCATTTAATTATTTATTTCTAATAATCTGGGTGGCAACAAAATCAGGTTTTGTGCATTTTACAATAGTTTTTCAGAATAAGTAATGAACCATGCCTTGGAACAATTCACATTTGGGGAAAATACATGTTTTGTAGTTAATTGATGTCTAAGATTGTCTTGCATAGGGGGAAAGATGAGGGAAATGATACAAAGAAGAGACGGACAAGTAGGAATTAGGTCCCTGCACAGCCTTGGTAACAGAAAGAGCTTATCAGAGTAACATAAGGCAACCAGTCTATTTTTGAACATTATAATAATTTCAGAAGAAAGGAGAGAAAATGATCTGCTATTTTAATGGTTCATCCCAAACCCTGGGGTGAAGAGACGAGCAAAACAAGTTCAGACAACAAAGGACGGCTCCAAATTCTGAGATTTATTAGTTTTCATTCACAATGTATGCTTTTATCTTGCTTTTGCATTTTCAGTGTAGACATCTCTCTTTCTTTAGTTTACTGGTACAGTATTTCTCCCATTGTGTAAATATATTCAAAGGGAATAAAGGGAATTATTTTTTTTCCTATTTGGACTCCTTAGAATTCTTAAATAACACGTTTCCCAATAGAGATCCCCTAGCTAATCACCACTCGAAAAACACATTGCTCTAGAATCCCAGAGAGGTGACATCCTCCAAGACACAGCCACTCTCCACCAGCACTAAAGAAGCCACATTGAGAGTTAAGGAAGGAAAGACATTTCACCTTTGTTAACGCATAATTAACAAACGAGGACTAAGTTCCTTCCTCTTCTGTTGGTAAAGGGTATTTTGTTAGGTTGTTTGCAGGTTTACTTTTGCCACTGGTATTTTCTCAGAAGACTTCTACCCAGCTATCCTTTCTCACTATGTATGACCTTTGTATTGGTGCGATTTAAATTTGATTTTCCAACTAGCTCAGTTACCTCATGACCAGTCCCCAGAGCCACACAGTCCCTTCACTTTTCTGCTTTGTAGTGCCAAAACCTTCATGCCTCGCTGAAAACTGCATAACATTAAACACATGCTGCAGATATATGTTCAAATTAGAGATGTAACAAACTATCCATTGAGAATCCACTAAATCACTGAAGCAACAAACCTGCAGATCCAGAGTTAGCACCAGTAAATTACAATCTACAATATACTTCTCCCTCTGATGATAAAAGTAAAGCATATTTTATTTTAAAATGCTGACAATAACTCCTAAGCAATCAATACCTTTCTTGGAGAAGGAAAATTGCACAGCCCCAACTGCTACTGTACATACATTGAAAAGGACAGATGAACTATAGATGTGACCCCTTCAGCAGAGCCCAGGTATGAAGTCTTTGGCACCTGGCACTTAGATTGGATTCAGCAGTCAGTCCTTGAACTCTTCGTGTTACGTGTACTGAGCTTCTCACGTTTGACAGCATGTTGTCTTGCAAGCTTGAAGGATGTCTAAAAATCAAATGTCAGGACTCTGTTGACAAATGTGTGGCTTTCCCCAACATCCTCTTCGTTGGCTGTGGGCTGAGTTTATGTAATAAAAACTGAGCAACAGCAAGGCAATGTTATATGGAATACTAAATGGAAAATACTATATTCCTAAAGTAGCAAATCCCTTGGTGAGGAAGAGATGTTACTTCTGCAATGAAAAATAAATCAAAAAAAAGTTTTTTTTAAGGAACAGAAAGAAGGAAACTTCTCCTAAATGGAATCTGATTCTATAAAAGCATATGCTGGAGACTTATGCCTATATTATTCACTGTGGGACTGAGTCTTAGAAAACAGCATAAATATAGAAAGTAAAGCTTATTGGGCGGGTGGGGAGGGGTGCACAGGAATAGACTGGGCAATAAGCACATAAAAGTGTTCCTTATTTATGGAATACACAAATTCAAAATGTCGGAGTCTGTGATCACTGCCTAGTTACATTCCGATAAAGAAGAGTTATCAGCAATTTCTCTAGATGAAACTTCACCACCATTACTCTTAAGTATCAAACGGCTTTTTTTTCAAAATTCAGCTTATTTTTGTAGTTGTGCTGTCACTACATCTGAGAATGTTTGCAAATACTTTCAGGTTTGGGAAATTTACTTTCCAACTCGAAGTGCCCTCTGTGATTCAGAACTAGATACTTCCATTTATAACATTTGATGGATCGCTTTCCATATGTATGTCCTTCAAGGAAGTTTGGCAACTTTTAGTTTTATGGCTGATGGCAATCTGTGTTAGGGGCATAGAAAACGGCGAAAAGCTGTATGATGCTTCAAATCAGGGAATCCACCCAAGCAAGCATCAGAAAATAGCTTTAGTAATATTTCTGTGTAAAAAAGAAATGTATGAACCTGGAAACTTCAAAAAAGAAAAGTTGTATCTTTAAATTACTGCTAGGAACTAGCCCAAACTGATACAAATTCTTTCACTGCTTCCATATATAGTAAGGAAGCACCTTATGCCAGGCATTAGACTAGTAATACATCTTATTTTAAAAAATAGGTAAGATATTATCTTTGGTCTCTTTATGGGTTTGTCACCTATGAACTTACAAAAAAAAAAAAAACCTTATGGAAGGGATTCATATTTTCAGCCTACATGGCCCCCTATTCACTTGTTGGTTTGATTATTCATTCATTTAATATATATGGAGTTAAATTTTATTCCTTTATAACTATGTAACAAAAGATATTTTCTCTGCTCTCAAGGTGCTCATGAGCTTGTGAGGAGACAATTATAATAAGAAGGGTAGAATGCTGTAATAGAAGTTTGAACATGAGAGTTCATGGAGTATGTTGGAAACTGCCCATAGTCAGCTGTGCCTGGATCTTAGGGAGCCTGAGTGGAAATCAACGGTTAGACAAGAGATGAAGTGGTTAGGACCAGACTGTACTGAGGCTTAAATGACAGAGTAAGGAGTTTGGAAATTATCCCTTGTGCATTGGGAGGCCTTTGAAAACTATTATATAAGAGAATCACATGACCAAACATGAATTTTAAAGGTAAGTCCTAAAATTAGGTGCAGGGTGGTCTGAAAAGAGGGAATGATGAAAGAGTAGAAACAGATCAGAACGGCTTAGGAAGGTCTTAACATAGTCCAGGCTAACTGTGATTCGGGGAGGAACCAAGGTGATGGCAGTAGGAATGGAGAAGTAGGTCCAGATTTGGGGCATATTTCAGAGATGAAACTGGCAGGATTTGAAAACATGTGGCTGTGCCATTTTGTGGTGATGCAGAGGGCTATTTGGGAGAGGAAGGCACTGAAAAGGACCGTGGGATGCTATTCAGTGAGGAAGATACACAAGAGGAGAAAAGCACATATAGGGGGCAGAAAATAAAAGTTTGCTTTTACAGATGTTGACTTTAATGTGTCTGTCCAAGAATCAAGTAGAGAAGTCAAACAGTTAGAAACAGAAGTCTATCATTTGAGAAAGAGATGAAACAAAAAACCTCTCGTACATACAGGAGTTTCCATATATCTATCCTTCTCTGTAGGATGTAGATCTTCAGTGTATTCTTTCTTTTTTTTTTTTTTTGCTAAACTTTTCTCAAGTTTCATCTGTTTCATTCTAGTATTTGGGGATTCAGTAAACCAAAACTGATAAAGAAAAAAGTAAATTATGTCCTTATCTTAGTCATTACCTCCCATCAGTCTTCATCTTTGGAAACAATCTGCCGCTCCCTTGGTCTGTTCCTTTTATTCCTTTGCTTTCTGTCTTTAGTTCACTGATCAGAATTGCTGATAATGCAACAATAATTTGCAATCAAAGGGAGAATGTTTGCTGTTTTCCATCTCATTCCTCTCCTAATGAACTGCATCAATTATTTCTTTTTTTTCTCCCTTTTCTTCTTCTTTTTCTTTTTTTTTAACCTCAGCAACACATTGGTCAGATGTCTTTGGGAAATAGTTTCTGTTGACCCCCAGATTATTTCTTGGGTTTCCTTTGGGGACAATTCAGATATTTCCCTGAGGACACACCCTTGCACTAAGTCACTTTGCCACTTTGCAGTGTCACAAGGCCTTGCTGTACATCCTTTGATAACTTAACTGTCCATAAGAGCTTGAGGACATATGCCAGCTTGAAGATTTTCCTATACCCTACGTCAGGATCATTTGCAAAATGTTAACCACCCAGATTCCCAGGGAATGCTATGGTTCACAATTTTCTATTTAAGAAATGCCTATTTGTTTCCTAAATGGAAGCCAATGATGAAGGTTGTTTGTTTGTTCTTTTTCTGTTTATGGCTTGATTGCCACTTTGTTTATTATTTTCTGGCTGCTTTGTAATTCCTTTGTTCCTTTCCTCTTCTCTTGCTATCTTCCTTTGTGATTTGATGATATTCTGCAGTGGCATGCTTTTGCTTATTGTTTATTTCACTTCGTTTTGTCTTTTAACAGCCTTTGAAAATGTGTAAACTTGTCAAAGATCTTTTTTGAGAATCTAAATAGATTATACCTACTGGACTCCTTTTATCTGCATGTGTATTTTCCCACTGGAAGAATCACAATAGATCAGTCATGCTTGATTTCTCCTTGTACAAAGCTTGTTGCCTTTTCTCCAAAACATTATTTACTTAAGTGTTTGATAATGGGAATAAAGCACACCATTTGTCAACCACTCAAGATAACTACGGCAATATGACAGAATGCCCGAATTTTCAAATGATGACTTATTTGTTGGACTGAAATTAGTAAATATAGTCATTGGAATGTAGAAAGCTTGTTCTCAGAATATGATTGTATAACAACAATGCCACAATATAGATATGTCTGTTGTATTTTCTGATGAGTAATGTGGATGAATGTGGTTGCTCCAACATTGTGAGCAATGATGTAAGGGAATAAAACTGGAGCCTTAGAGCCCACAAAGAACAACCAAAAAGCAATCCCTGAAAAATAAATAAATGGACTGATTAAAAAGTTGGTGCTTTTGGATTTGACATTTTTGGGGGAATGACTTTTGATAAGATGAAGTGAAATACCAGATTTTAAAAATGCCAGGTTGTTCTTTTCTAAATAGATTTTTAAGCAACCTCTTTTTCTTTCTCACTTTGGAGGGGAAAAAAAATCAACCTTTTTGAACATAGTATATATAGTTGCCTAGGCAACGAGCACAATAATAACATCTACAGCATCCATGTGAACCTTAATTATAGCATTATATTAAACTAACACATACTAATTCTTTAGCAAAACACACATATTCCTTACTATGGAGAATATTATCTATTGATACATGGCCTTTCAAATTAAAGTGCTGCTTCTTTACAAAAATAGTTTCATGACAAATGGCTAAGAATTCTAGCAGCTTCTCTCATGATATTTCAAGAATGAAAGCCAAGGCTGATGAGATGGACATTCTGTTTATATTATGTTCACTTTTTCAATTATTTATTGTCAGTGATAGTTTAGCTCAGTGGGAAGGGTTTTAATTATTATGTTTTCAGTATAAAACATGATCTCTTCTGTAAAAGAGCTTAAAAACATATTAAGGAAATAAGACTGTAATGTAGAAAAAGATCCAAGAATATCAATATTTAAATATTTTCACATATATTACCTAAATGATACAATCAAGAGTCGACTTGAATCAAGCACCAGCCTTTGATATTGCTGCATAACAAAATGCCGCAAATTTAGTACTGAAAACAACACAAACTTATTAGCTTACAATAAACACAAATTTAATTAGTCCTGTAAGCCCAAAGTCCAGGTGGGCTCAGCCAATGTTTCTGACCCAGGTCTCAAAAGGCCACAATCAAGATGTCAGTTGGCTTGGGCTCTTATCTAGACGCTCCGGGGAAGAATCTGCTTCCAATCTCATTCATGTTGTCTGAATTCAGCAACTTGTGGCTACAGGATGGAGGTCCCTGTTTTCTTCTTGTCAGTTGGAAACTGCTCTCAGCTCCTTGAAGCTGTCAACATTCTCTCTTTTTGGTCCCATCCAGCTTCAAGTCAGCAATGGCGGCACACCAAGTCCTCCCTGTGCTTTGAACCTCTGACTCCTCCTTCTCTGACCAGCTATAGAAATTCTTTGCTTTTAAAGGACTCACTTGATTGGGTCAGATCCACAGAGGTCACCTCTGTATCTTAAGATCAACTGACTTGGAATTTTAACTACACCTGCAAAATTCCTTTGGAAATTTATCTAGATTAATGTTTGATTGAATAATGAGGGGACAGAAATCTTGGGTATCCATACTAAGAATACTGCCTACTACACTATGGGACATGAGGAAGGGATGGGAATTATTGAAAAATCTGCAGAGTTGAAATGGGTTGAACTTATCTTTTAAAAATAGGTATAATTTGAACATTTGGAGAAAGGACCAGGGACGTCATTCTGGGTGGGAAAAACAGCATAAATCAAAGCAGAGAGATTTAGGCAACGCATAGCTTTTGTACAGAACACTAGGTAGGCTTGTGGACTGTTAGAGGCATCATGATCTAATGAAAAGTGAACTTTATAGCTGAGTGACTTGTGCAAGTTACTTTAACCTGGTGACTCAGCCTGCTCATCAATAGAATGAGGGCAATGATAGAATATAGATCACAAGATTGTTGAAAGTGATTGGAAATTTGATAGACATAGAGGCAGACAGACATAAATACAGAAAGAAAATTTCTAGCTTCTGTTAATGCATACTAGGATTAACATATTTTTTATCACATAGGGTTGCATTATTAATTCATATTCTGGTTATAGGATTATGGGATAACTGCTTGGTTTTTGCCTGCTAGGTATGTATTTCACTTTATATTTTTAGCTTTTAAAGTATCATCAACCCCACATAATTCTATGTATCTGGATAATTGGGGAGAATATTAAATTGAATGAAATAAGAGATCTGGGGGAAGAAATATCACCTCTGCCCCTGCTCCCTATCCTTGCCACCCACGGTTGACACAACAATACTGATTACCATAATTTGGATATAAATTTTGAAATCAGCTAACAGTCCTTAACAGTAGTATCATGCTTTCCAAGGTTATGGAAGAAAATGTCATTTGGAACAGAATAAGAAGTCTTCATGCATTAAAGATAGATAAATTATGTCTTAAATTTTTTTAATCATCTATATAATCTATTAATTATTCACTAAGAAAAATGAACTGGATACCTACTACGCATCAGGCACTGTGCTTGTGAATTACAAAGATGGACAAGACATGGTCTCTCTTCCAAAACATCTTTTTCACTAGTGAGGGAGTGCCTAGGAAAAGCACTGTTTTCCTCTACTCTCACACATCTGACACCAAGTATCTGGGTTTATTCCCACACCAATCGATTCTCCGACTCCAGCTGGGTGTCCTAAAATTCAACTCAGGTCTGACACCATCTATTTAGAATCATGGCTTGGTCTTTATGGTGAGGAACTCCCATCCAGGAGCCCACCAACTTACCTCATTAAAACAAAATACACTATTATCACCCAGGAAATTCCTAGGGAGTTAGCTCTGTGTCAGGAACCAGGGTCAAAGGCTAAATATTGAAACAAAAGATGCTCCCAGCACTCTTATCACTTAGAAGATTATAATGGTTTTAGGAGCGCCGCCGTGCCAGGAACTGGGGCAGAAAGGAATATATATGTATTCTGTATTTCCTATTATTTCACAGGGAGATGTAAACATATGCAAGCATATACATCCATATACACAACACACATGATTAATTATAACAATCTTGATAGTTAATACACAGTATTATTATATGTTAGGCATTTTTATCATAAACTTTCTGTTAAACTGTATTCTGTGAGATCTTGAGTATCTATACAGTACACTGACAAGTCTCTGCTTGTTTATGCATTTACTCACTCCACGAGCATTTACTGGTATTTCTTATTTCCCAGGCTATGTCACACACTGCTAATACCAAGATGAATAAGGCAGAGTCTCAACTCCCAAGGAGCTCACGGTCCAGTGATTGTAAAAGATATTCCAAAGAATGTCATGCAGAGGTGATAGCTCTAAATTAGTGATCTGCAACCCTCATGTAAGTGTGAGTCTCACAGTGTGTGGCCCTGAGAAACTAAGTGAAACCAAAATTATAATTCCTATACTTTAAAAGCACAAAACAGAAAGTTACAGTAAATCTTACATTGACAGGAATATGTATTAAACGAGCATATTTGCCAGCCCTCCTTTGGGTTAAATATGACCCTTTCTGTGGTGGCCTTTTAAAATGCAAATGCCCCTGGAGAGTTAATCCATTAAATCAATATCACATTAGCGGCTTTTTTTCTCTGATAGAAGGAGCCCAGGGCAGCATGAAGATACAGAAGGTTGGTAATGAGGAGGGAGGGTACATCAAGGGATTTCAGAAAGAAGTCCATCTACTTTACACTTTTGCTGAGGTCTTGATGCTACATTTCTATCTTAACTAGAACACTTATTTTAAACAATCATTTTACTAACTAGCACTCTCAATTTTCTTTGCATATCTTCACTATACTTCTCAATCCATTTTTACTAAAGACATTTCATTTTGCCTCTTAGTAGTGTGAACAAAAAATACTGCAAACTATATCAGTAAACGAAGAATGCTGAAGCCATCAAGTCATCAGCGGCTGCCGCCAACCCCCAGTGAAGACAGGCCTGCAGCTTGGCCTCTGCAGCCACTCACAATGGTGCACCCTGAGGGGACTCAGAATACGAAAGGACAGGATACTGGCCCTAGATGGCTAGGTGCTTGTCAAAGGAATGAATTCAATGAGCCCAAACGTTTGCTTCCTCCCATACATAGAAAAGCAGTAAACTCTTTAACTTGAGGTGCCTGGTTTTCTTTAGTTAACAAGTGATCTTGTACTGTTCCGACTACCTAGTCTTTGTTGTAAAGCTCGCATATATCCTAGCTCCGCCCCTACCTCTTCGGAGCAGTCCCTCAGAGCGATGTGAGAGGCTGTCATCCCGGCTCGAGTCCTCCTGCCAAATAAAACATAACTCTCAACTTTCAGGCTGCGCATTTATTTCAGTCGACAGTAGCAAAGTGTAATAGCTCAGCAACGGTGCTTTTTTTTTTTTTTTTGCAATTTGGAAAGAAATTATAAATAAATACATGCTACTAACTCTTTGAAAAATATCTTGAACAAAAAGTTTATTCTCATTTTAAGTCACTGTACATATGTCCTTAGCAATTGATGCCATTTGTGAGCAAATCTTCACAATGATTTCCAATAAAAAATTGCAGAGGCAAAATCTTCTCATTGGCCTTAAATATACCATATACTTTTCTGCTCTTTCTTTGTTTGGAAACTCAGCTAACAGTCTTTCATTAACTATACAATGTTTCTTTTAGCCTAAATTTTCTAAAGTGCTTATCATAGAGCCCAAATAAAATAATACAATACAACCAGTGAATTTTTGCTGAAATTTTTTTAACATAACTGCATAATGAAACAATATTGTTTTCCTTCTTCTATAATTGATTTCACCAAGGACTGTTTTCTTTACAACTTTCTTTTATGTTTTCTCCTTTTTATGTCCAAATAATTAATGAGATATTGCCAAAAATAGCATTCCCACCTTATATACCTATAAAGTAAATAATAATAACCCTGTTCTTGGCATATCAAAACAGAATGTCACCAGGCACATTTCCTGATAACTGTAATGACAAGACAGCTATTACAGTGGTCTGACTACAGCATTTGAGTTTGGAAGCTCTTTAATACCAATAAAGTTTCTGTTTCCAACTGTCCACGGACTTGAGTAAGCTATTTTATATATTTGCCTTTATTTTCCCATTTTAAAAGGCAGAATAAGCCTTTTTTTTACATCAAAGGAAAGCACTAAGAATAAGTTGACTTAAAGAAAAAGTTTATACCTAAAAGCAAAATTATAAGATATAAATATTACATATATCCTTGGGTGTATATTTGTATACATAATATTTCTATATCTCAATTTTATTCTATGGTTATAATGCCTATATCAAAGTCTATAACTTATTTCTGTAATGCAGTCTCCTTAATATTTATCTAAGGTATAAGAACATTTAATTTGTTACATTGTATATTTCGTTACCATGGTTTCACATAATCATTTTGGGCGAAAATATAATTGTAAAGTAGTTGAATGCACTTTTTATTATATAAATTTTGATGATGTCAGGGCAAATGAGAGTAGAGTGAGTCAAAATATAGATGGGTCAAGAGGGCTATTGAAGTTTTGTGGGGCTGGGTGACCAGACCACTATTCCCTCTACTCCTGCACATGTTTGATACTTTCTGAGGAAAGATTCACATAACTTTAAAAATATTATGTTCAGTAACATAACCTAATTTTTAAATGCTTAAAGTTTGAATATACTTATGAAGCTAACTGTATTTACAGCTACGATTTTTAAAAACACAATTATTACAACCCATGGGGAAGTAACACGCTTTAATAAGGACTAGCGAAAGAATCTGATTTAAAGAGTTAGTAAAATATTAAAACTTGGTATGATAATTTCACATGAGTTATATGAAATGGGTTCTGGAAATGAGCACATTTTAATTTCAATATCACAGAAGGAGGAAAAAGAACCACTTTCAGTGTTTTTCAGCTTAGCTCCATAGGAATCAAATCAATGTTTCACTTGGACAGAGGAGATGGGAAACCCACATCTCCTGACTTCCTAATTCTGCAGGGTGTTGTTAGGATTTCACAACACTAGCTGCTTATTTGAAAGTTTGGTTTTAACCTCATATTTTATATGTGCACACAGCTTCTCAGTTTCAAAGTAACAGTTGTGAAATTATCAGATAGATGAAAACAACATCACCAATAGAACTATAAATAGTGACAAAGAGAAGTAGATAAATACATGTTTTCCATTTAGGTCTCAGGGTTTCAGAAGCACATGAGGGAGAAAAAGTGAAAGGCCCTGAATAGTTTCCTCCCTAGTCACTGGCAGACAGAAGAGCAGAACTCGTTTCATATTTCAGAATATTAAGCCTACTTTTGAATGTAGAATGGAATGTCTATAAGAACCTGGTGGCATATTCTTAGAGCAGGTATTAAAGTATTATTATGGAAAAAGACTTTAAAATTATTGCAGGGAAAATTCATTCCATAAATAGTGCCCACTACAAATCTGTAAATATTTAAATACACTTTGTAGGATTTTTTTCAAAGACACATTTTACTCTTTATAGAAGCATAATATACATGCAGAAAAGTGCACATAGCAAGATATTTTAATGCTGTTTGGCTTACATTCGAATCAAGAAGAATAAAAATTTAAGCAGATATATTGCATAAATGTAATTAAGTATAACAAGACCAGTCTGGTGAATTTGTTTCTTTTTGTCTGTCCCTCCCTCCTTTCCCCTCTCTTCCACCTGCCCCCCTCACCATCACTCTTCCTTTTTTCCTCCCTTCTTTCTGTTAACAGATGTGTCTGAAATCTTACTGTATGCCTGGCACCATATCAGGCATTAGGGATAAAGCAGAGACCAATACAGACATGTTTCATGCCCTCACAGATTTTCTAGTCTATTGGGAACAGCAGACAAATAAGCAGGAGACAATATGAAGAGGTAATAGGGGAAATCTATTATGTTATGAGAACACGTTCTCTTTTCCTTGTTGTTAATCCTGTTTAGTGAGCCCAAAGTGAATCCCTTTGTCTTTAAATCTTACAATCTATATCATTTTCATATAAGCATTTCTAACAATAATAGCTCAAAGTAAGCTTCTCACTTCCCTCTTCACACCAGGCACATACCCCCACATTATAGCTCAATTCCCTGGTACCCAGCACAAATTCGTTTTATTTTCACAGGTTCTAAAAACCCAAGAGTAGCACCTATTCTTTTTAATCAACTAAGCCACTACATATAAGCAGCAGAATCTCTAGATAACTCTTGTTGAATCTCCAGTGGGTATTCTAGAAGGAGGGTAGAGGATGTATGGGCTTGTGCACTTCTGTTTTCTACATGCTTTCTTCTGTTTGGCATTCCTGGATAGGACTGATAAGTCATTCCTGACGGTTTCTACTATGTCATAGGTTATTAAAACTTTCAGTCTCTCTCTCAACATTTTCTCTCTTCTCTCCTTTCATTTTCAACACCAACTTCACTCAAGTGACCCAAATCTCTATAAATATTGGATTTTACATGGGAAAACTTATAGTATTCATTCAAGATTACTTTGCAATCTGAGTCCCATAAAGAGACACGCACATGTAATAGCTCTCCCATAAAAAGTTGTGATTTCTACTTAATAGGACTCCTATACACAACATTTTAAATTATAGTTTTGTGTGCCATTGCTATTAATGTAATTATCTATAAAAATTTGTGTAGTTGGAACATGAAAACACTGCTAATGGAGATTGTTTACTTTAATTACAATATACAAGTAATATTAGAAATATACTGAATCACAAGAAGGAGGACTTAGAGTCTAGTTCTCTTGAAGCCACTTACTACCAACGTGCTGTAGCGTTCCCTGGATTTTAGTTGCACTATCTGTAAAAAAAAAGGTACTTGCATTGCCTACAAGGAACGGACCTGTGCTACTTATCTCACATGGCTGTTATGAGGCTCCAAACATATGATGAAGACTTTTTGGAATGGCTTTTTAAAACTATAAAACACAATACAAATATAAGGTGAAAATTTTATTCTACTATTAAACTTAGGCAGTTGACTTTTACCTTCATTACTGCTTTGCAACACATTTTGCTTTAAAATCTGGCAAATCAAACACTCGTAAGATAGAGTTCATTGTCAATTCTAGGTTCCAAGCAAAACATTCATTTTTGTTAATTATAGTGCTATTTTTTTTCGTCAGGATAACTGGTTTTACTCCCTGTGTGAACTGAAGAAAAGACAGTGCCTATACTTTTAGAGTGTCTTAGCCCCATCTTGTGATCTTGCATATTTCCCTTTGAGTTTAGCACTTACTTTTTGAACGAAATGAACTTGAAATAGTACTTTTTTAGAGTGGATAGAATTTTTCTTTTACTTTGTCTTTTAATTTGTTACTTTTTTTTAAACAATTTTTAAAGGTTACTTTCTATTTACAGTTATTACAAGACATTAGCTATATTCCCCATGTTGCACAATACAGTCTTGAACCTATTTTACACCCTATAGTTTGTACCTTACATTACCTCACCCTTATATTGCCCCCCAAACTGGTAACCACTAATTTCTTCTCTATATCTACGTCTGCTTCTTTTTTGTTATATTCACTAATTTGTTGCATGTTTTAGATTCCACATATAAGTGATATCATATAATATTCGTCTTTCTCTGGCTTATTTCACTTAGCATAATGCTGTCCAACTCCACCCATATTGCTGCAAATGGTAAAATTTTGTTCTTTTTTATGGCTGAGTAGTATTCCATTGTGTATACATATATTAAAATAGTATTTTTGATGCCAGAATTTCTAAAGAGAATGGTAGGATGGTTCATTTAAATGTTCAATTTTGGCTTTTGTATTATGGGAGAAAACAACTCAGTGAACTTGGCTTCTCAGTACCTCTAGATCTCAATCTAACCGAAGATCATGAGGAAGCTATCCTCTGAGTAAACAAAAAAATATGATAGTAGGGAGTGGAAGCTTCAGCATACAGTATAAAGGAAGAGCCTGGCCTGGTAGGACTTGATGTTAGTTATTTTTTCTGTTCCTCCTTAAGCTATAGGACTCCCCAGGTCCCTATTTCATAATCTGTAAATTTAGGGGTGTGAATGCAATGGCCATACAATTTTGCAATATTGGTATCTATCCTTCTGGAAAGTAGTTGGCTAAAAGTAAACAGGCCAAGGCAAGTGTTAGCCTTAGAAAATTCAACTCCAGTTAAGAAGAAATCTTAATTTGCTACTAATAGAGATAATTTATGTGGCCTTTCCCCTGTATTTGTATGTGTGTGTGTGTATGTGTGTCTGTATGTGTGCTACTGTGTAATTCAGATATACTTTATGCAATAGGATTTCCAACCTAAAGATTCATTATTATAAATTTATTTCTATAAAATGATTTCACCCAATATTACAGAAATGCCTACTGTGTTATTCCCACTATAGCCACCACCTGGAGCTCCCAGTATAATAAGAAAACTTGGACTTTGAGAGCACTTAGCACCTGGTTTGTCAGCAAATTTTACAGTTTTGTGCTATCACTTCCCAATGATATTATTGCTATGGACCAGAGTTAGGGAGGGAAGAGAAGGAGAAGGAGGGAAAGAGAGAAAGAGAGAGAGAGAGACAGAATCCTAGAGATTCAAAGAAAACAAGCAAATCTTGGGTATGGGTTTTTTCTAAAGATCCTGACATTAAAGAGGTCTCTATCTGATTTGAGATGGTAACCAATTTAGAGCTGATTAGTATTTTGGTGAGAAGCAGGATGGTAGACACGAAATTACTGGCTTAAGATCCAGAAGACTAGAGCTCTAGTCCACCTAGCTCTGCCATATAAAAGCTTTGTGTAAATCATCTCTTTTCTCTGGGCCCCAGTTTTCTCTCCTGTAAGACAAAGAGGGTAGACTAAATGATCCCTAAAAAGACCTTCCATTTTGAACATTCTACAATGATTTAAGAAAAAAGATACTGTGAAGAAGAGGCTTGTGGATCTTCATGAATGACTCATCCCCGAGTTAATACTAAAATAGTGCTTCAAATGAGTACTTGGTTAATGTTGGCCCTTTAAGTTGCATAATTTAAATATGTCACACAGTGAAATGAAGATGAAATAAAGGAACTGGAATCTGAAGTTGCTGTTCCTACTACTTATTCCTCATAGAAGGATGGACAGATGCCTTGCTTCACTCTAACATTTAAACTTTTCTGAGGTGCTTTATCTAAGGAATTCTGTATATTTCAAACTGGTTTCTCAGAATTGCCAAGTAAATACAGATTCTCCCTGGATTCTTTCCTGCCTCTGTCTGGATCATTTCTCATTCCACAAAGGATTTTAATGTCAGATGTCCCATATGTTTTAGCTGATATACTTTGAACTATTCCTCATCCTGGAAGAGCATAATAGTGGTATTTCATGCATTATATAACTGAGAAGAGTAAGGGGGAGCCCCCCCCCCCATATCACACCAGTGTAGACTACCCTGGGCTGTCCAACACCTACTGACTTCTACCTCCTAGGCATCTCTGCCTGATAGTAGTGGCGATTATTGGAGTGTCACTCACTCACAAGGTCACCTCAGGCAAGTCACTTCAGATTTCTGAGCCTCTGTTTCTTCTCATATTTAGTTGAATTAGGTGATTTTTTTTTTCCAACTTAAAAGTTCTTGATTTTACATTGATTTAAGCATAGTTTGGCATTGTAAAGTCATATGACAGCAGGAGCTGTATTAGAAGCACTTAAGTAATGTCTGTGCATAGGATCCATGGGTGGATTCGCCTATGTAAATCCTAAAGGCACAATTAATGACGTGCCGTAAGCTAGTTAGGCTTCAGGATAGTGCATATAGCCCATTACTGCACAGGGAGAAAAAGCAATCCACTAATCCTTCTCATTGCTTCTCAGTTCAGTTGAACCCTCCAAAGTGCAAGTTACAGGGGCAGATTTATAATCTGAAAGTGAGACACTCGATACTGAAAGTCTTGGTGGAGAAGCCCCAAAAGGCCTGCAATTATTTTTCTGCACACACTTTCATAAAGTTATTAGATATCCTTTTTGGAAAAGAATGTCTGACAAGGGACACAGCATGTGGTTCAGCTCCAGCCATGAATTTGATATAAGGTTTTCAGGAAACCACAGCAAAGGGCAATAGGAGTCTACTTATCAGCTCTCTCGTTTTCTTATTTCCACTGTATGCATCTGGCTGATCCTTTGCTTTATATGGAGGTACCTGACAGGATTACAGATGCCTTCTAATAGAAAATCATGCTGTTATAGATAGGCTTTGGACATTCCATTTGTTTGGAGAGAATGCCTTAAAAATAATACCACAACAAAGTGTATGCATAAAGGATGGCAAAAAATTACAGATAAGAATCCAATATGTTAGGTGAAATAATAGCTCTTCTGTGCTGCCTATCTATGACGAATAATTGAAAAGCAGTTAGAGAATAATGTAGACGAAGAAAGTCAAATATACAAAATGACAGTAATTAGGTATGATGGCATTCACAAAACTGAAAAGCAATTGACAGACTAGGAAAAGTACACATAGAATACCTCAGACTTCAGACTGAAGTCATTCAATGTAAAAGGATCTCTTAGACATCAATAAAGATGAACAGGCATACAAAAATGGGCAAAGCTAGAATGGGGCAATACAACAAAGAAGAAAATTAAAAGACTAATAAATATAAAAAAATTTTTAAAAGGCAGGGGTTGTTCCAAAGAAATTATATTTAAAAACTAAACAATATTATTTAACCATCAGGTTAACAAAGCATTTTAAGAAATGATAATATTCTTTCTTGGTAAAGGTGCAGGAAAATGGACATTGTCACCCATGATTTGTGGGAAATAAGTTAGTACAGTCTTTCTTAAAGAAAATGTGTTAGTATTCATCAAAAGCTATGGAATTTTGCATGCCCTTTTTTAAATATAGGGATTTATACTAAGGAAATAATGTATGAGCACCAAGATGTTATTACAAGAATGCTCTGAAGTGTTATTTATAACATGAAATTATAGCAACAGACTAAATATCCAATAATGGAGTACTCATTAAAAGGAACGCTCAGCAATCATCAAAAGGAACGCTCAGCAATCATCAAACATGACGCCGAAGAACATTTAATGATGTGGAAAATGTACATAACAATAACGTGAAAATACCATATTATTGTGAAGTGTGACCTTGTTTTTAAAAAAGTAAATGTGAGCATTATACACATGTACATGTATATACCCGAAAGACATGCACTTCAAAAAAAAATTATGTTTAACATGAGGTAGTGAGATTGCTGACATTTTTCATTCTTTAAATTTTGTTATATTGCCAATGTTTTCCAAAGTGCATATTATTTTTGTAAGAAGAAAAATATTTTTAAAGTCTCAAATATACTTGAAGACCATGTCATTACATTTGAATGTGCATATTTTTATGCTATCATGTTAAAACCACTACAAAATAGATGAAATAAAATAAAACAAAATCTCTGAAGTCTCTTTTAAATTTGTTATAATATGGAACAACTTGAAGATATTAGTTAACAGAAAAGTATAAAGAAGAAAATGAAAATCATCTATCCTAACACCCAAAGATAACCACAGTCAATATTTGACACATATACTTTTCTATATAGACAGATACATTTATAGATACATAGTCTTTTTATAAAAGGTTTTTTTGGTACATGTATATTTGTAACCTGCTTTTCCACTTAACAGTGTATCACAAACATTTCCCTTAAATGTAATTCAAAAATTATTTTTATTGGCCTCATATTATTTTATAACATAAATACACTATCATTTATTTAATCACTACCCCATTATTGAGCCTTTAAGCTGTTGCCATTTTATTTACACTATTATGGCAAACACTTGTATCACCATCCATATGAATTAATCTTGGACTGCCTTTCTGATTTTTCCTTAGGATGAATTCTTAGGTCTGGAATTATTGCTTTTAAGTATCTAGTAAACTCTGCCAAATTGCCTTTGAGAAAAGTTGTACTAGTTGTACTAATTAACACTTCTACTTTAATTGTGTGGGACTTGCTGTTTCTCTGTACCTTTGTAAACCATGAAGATTACCATGCTTTCCTACCTTTGCCAAGTTAAATAGTGAGGTTTCACCATCTTTTCCATATTTTTCTTTTGTAATATGCCCATTCATGCCATTTACCCTTTGATTTGTTGATAGTAACATTATTCTTATTGACTGATAAAAATGTATTTTATATTGAGAGTATATATTGGACACGGCTAATATTAGGAACATTCAAAATAAAACTTAGTGAGATGTAGTAGATACCAAACAAAGTAATAAACCAGTGGAGTAGATACCTTATACTAAATATCCATCACAACATTTTGACTTTCTGTACTTCTGTTCCATAGTACCTCCACTTCAACTAAGATTAAAGTATCACATGACTACAGTCCGCATTCTCTTTTATCTTACAATGTTTTATATTCTGCTTTCTGATTAGGATATTTGTACCTTATCTATATCAGCTTTTCCAGATATTTTTGTAGTCTGGCTTCTTATCTAATCTACTAATGCTAGATGTAGAAAAGGACATACAGAGTTCTGCTCAGCACTCTCGGCATCAGAAGCCAGAGGGAGCAGGTTGATTCAGATAAGAACATTGAAATGTTCATTGGGTGGAAAGTTTATCATAGAACATCAAGGATCCAAAAGAGGAAGATAGATTTATCAGATGGAAATTATGAGAACCAGTTGCTCCAAATTATGGGTTAAGGTTACCATATAAAGCCACTTCTCTTATCTTTCATAATAAAAACCTCATGTACTAATAAAGAGAGGGTGATGGGTGAGAATTGAACAGAGAGAGCCATGCATAATAAAATGTTCATATAAAATTTGTGAAAGTTTAAAACTTTGACCTGAGCTGAGCTAACTGCACTTGCTACTTCCATGCTGTTGATTTAGAATTAACATAATGAAAGCTCCTAAGATTTTGCAAGCTAGAAAACTGAAGTTTTCTTCATGAAGTTATACCAGCATTCTCAAGAAGGTTATGACTTAGTGGGAGTTTGGGTACTGGATTGGTTCTCATATGTTTACAAGCTTCCACTGACTATATACCACTAGAGGCCCCAGAAAAAAAAACTGGCTATTTTTTTTGGTGAAGATCAGAATGGATACTTTCTACTAGAAAGAATCACTTGAGAATGCATTTATAGGTAAAGCTCAGATAGGATAAGCAATCTGATCTGTAATCTAAATAAGAGTGTTACTTTGTTACTTATCCTTTTATAAATAGCAAGGCAACTCTACCTTCTGATCTTAATGACCAAATGACTCATAAGGAAAAGGTGCCAAAAAAACCTTTTACCTGATAAAAAGCTTTATTTATGGTAGAAGTAACCTGTAGAGAACGTCTGTAGACTAAGGTTGTTAGTAATGACACAGAGGATAACAGCTATGCAAAGCAGACCACTGTAAAACTTTATCAGGAGTAGGAATAAAACCCTTGCTAAGTGAATGCTTTTGAAAAGGTTAATTTGTAGCTAGAATAATTGCACTATTTTGAAAGAGTAGTCTGAAAAGCAGCCACACTCTATGCTGGAATTGAAAAAAAAAAATCCTCATGACAGGAAAATGATGCATGTTGAAATACTGTCAGATTCTTTAGTTCCCATTTTGGCCCTTATTAGAAACTCACAGATCGCATTATTCTTCAATTTTCTGACCAGTCATAAATGTGCTACTTGCTCATGCTCCTCAACTGAGGGGACTTCCCACAGATACTGGGAATGATCAGGATAAGATAACACAGACAAGGGGAGAAAAAGGAAAGGAATATATACTAAAGAGCCATTTCAATTCCAACCATTTTTCACTTTAATAATATTTTAGTCAACAAATAAAAAGCCAAGGTTTTAAAGAATATTGATCTTTTGTTTCAGATGTGTGCTAAAGCAAATACATAGTTTCCTTTCAGGAACATCCTTACAGGTAAGCAGAATCTGCAGCTGTCTAGAGAGGCTGATATCAAATGTGGACAAGATCCTCTTCCTTTGGGGGCCTATCACCCTGTTTTCCTGCCTCATCTGAAATTGACACTTTTAGGATATCTTTGGCTAACAGTATAAGATAAATATCTTTAAAGTAAACCTGTGAAAGGGAAGATTTAGAAACCATAAGAATGCTGAGCTAATATTTCATCAATTTCCTCATTTCACAGATGGAGGAACTAAAGCCCAGGGAGTAAAAGTGAACTGCCCGGAGTCCCTCCAAATGAACATGCTGTGAGAGAGGATAGCATAGGCTAGAGAAAATTCTAGCCACTCTCAAGAACACAGCAAAAATCAGTAATACAATTTGCTCCCATAAATTTATCTGATTAATTAGCTAGTTTTTACCTTAAAGGAGAAAAACATTCTTAAATGAGAAAAGGCAAGACATCCAAGTTTTGAGGAGATGGGTTAGAACAGAAGGGTATGGTGACAGGGGAATAAGATAGAAGGCACCGATCAGGGAACGAAAGATAATGGAAATGTTCATTGTCAGCTTGACAATGTAGTCTGGCCTCCTGATTCACAAACAGAGGAGGAGGAGCTAAATGCATAGTTTTTTTCCTCAGGTAAGAAAAGAATCTTGATACTAATTTAGAGATGCAAAGAAAAGTCTTAGGATAATATGGATAGGGGATGCAGTAATTTCCCTATTTTCCATTTGTGGTTCATTCATTCTCTTCCATTAGGCCTTTCCTTTTTGCCACCTTCACTAGATACCCAAGTTCACATTTTGATTTCTCACATTTGCATTTTATCTAAAAATATGAAAACCACACAATAAGAAAAAAAAACTCTTTTCAAAGATTTTGATGAGGTAAGTTAAGGTCAATGTTCTCAGCTTTAATTCTGAATGTCCTTGTTTTTATGAAGTTAAGTCAGACCCTTAATATACAATTTAAATGCAGCTTTGACTGACTAGAAAATGTTATTTTAAATCCCCAGAAGACACAGATCAAAGGACAGTAAAAATGCATCCATATTTGATTTAATGATGCTTTGAATTAAAGTAAAAGGAACATATGTAAAAACCTTGATCCATGGATTATTCAAGTTCAGTTTAAGGCTTTACATGAAGCCGTGGCCTAATATATAATACATAACAGAAACTACCTGTTTGTAATAAAAATATCTATATGTCTTCAAAGACATTCTAGGTTGCTAAGCCTAATTTTGTGTGTTGTATTTATAACTTTAACAGTATCTTTTTCTTCTCTTGGAGAGATTGTCATTTTCTTCTGTTGACCTCTGCAGGCACTTTAACAGGGGCCTACACCATTATTTGTCTAATAACAACTGAAATTTCTCTTTCAGTCTCTCACTTTTTTTTTTTCACAGTACTGTTTATTGAGCTGCCTCAGTTCATCTTTCACACTCTCACTTCCATCCACACAATGTCTGGAAAATTGCTCCCATTGTATTCAACACTTTGCCATTTAATCCACTTGGCCAACCAGTCCAGGGAATTCTGCTGTCACTTCTTCCCAGTGAATTCTTAAATAGTGACCCTCAACTACTGTCTGAATTTCAGATCCATGTTGCCAAATGCAGGATTTAAATCTCCACCTGGATACCCCAATGGTCCTTTCAATATACATCCATCTTAAACTGCAGTTCCAGACTTTGCTTTTTCTGTTAATACTACAACCTCTCTCCCAGCCGCTCAGGCTTCAGCACTTCAGTCACCCTAGACTCCTTTCTCTCCCTGGCCCTTCACATGTAATCAGTTTCCAAGTGTTCTCAATTCTACTGCCTCAATATCTCTTGAATCTGTCTCCTCCTATTTGTTGGCACTGCCAACTCTCTGATTAATGCTCTGGTTTCTTTTCATCCTGGGCTACTCTAAAATCTTCCTAATTGGTCTCTCACTCTTTATTCCTCTTCATGCCATTGAATGCCACATACACCATTAGAGAAGTCTTTAAGGCAGCCCTGATCAATCACCACCATGCTCAAAAACTTTCAGTGTCTTCCTAATTGCCAGCCAACAAAGTATTAATCCCTGACCCTGGTATTTAAGGTTATGTCTATGGTATGGTACCAAACTTTATCTGTTATGATTCCTCTACATTCAGCTTAGGTGCCAATGAAACTAAACTGCTGACTTTTTGAAAATGAACTAAGTGACCCTATCATTTGCCTATGATCATGCTGTGCTTTCTCTCTGGCCTGACCCTCTCTCCATAGAGAGATACTAGACATCCTCTACGGTCCATCTCAAATTGACTTCTTCTCTAAAGTCTTTTGTACCTGCCTGTTTTAGTCATTTCAGTGTACCAAAATTGTAATTCTAAAAGAAGACTTTTAGAGGCAACCTGGAAAAAACATAGGTGAATGCTGCAAGTTCATGTACACCATACTGAAGCTCAGGAGAAGTAATCTTTGGGTGCCATGTAGAAAAATACTCTGTGTGGGTAATCATTCAGAGCCAAAAGATAAGATCAACCAGGTTGGGCTACATCAGGTATGGCCAATATCTGGTAGATTGTCCTTTTTTTTTTTAATGTCCATGGTAGATACAAAACAATCTTTTGCTCTTGTGACTCCAGTCTGGGGCATAATTAATCCTAGAAACAGTAAACCAAGAGAAACATTACCAGAGAAATATTGCCAAGAGAAACATTAAACCAAGTAGCTATCTCTGGGCTGGGTATTTCCTAATCCCTGCCTATCCATTTACCTATGAACTCCAATTGCATTCCGGCCTTAGTTATGTTGTGGAACATTTTTCTGTAGTTTGCACTATGCATCATTTATGTATTTCTCTTATTTTCCCCTACTGGGCTATAAGATCTTTGAGAAAAAAAGACTACATCTCAGTCATTGCAGCCCTAGAAATCCTATGTAAGGAATTAAGATGGCAATCTCCTCAAAAGAGTGAGGATGGGGCAGGGGCTGTAGGCTGGGAAGCTGCATATGCATATGATACACACTTTTTTGTTCAGACTATGTATATTTGTGGTGGCTTGGTAGGTGCTGGTGGAAGTCATGAAAGAGCGCTAAAGCCCTCTCAAGCCTCCCTGTGTCACTTGAACAGTACCTCACTTTCTCTTTGGTTTTACCTACTCTGTGGAAGATGTATCAGTAATGGCAACTCTGCACATAGACCGGCTAAATACCGTTATCTTCACAATAGTTCCAGGTGGGAACCACTGGTCTTCCTTCCTCTCCTCCATCACTCCCTTCCTTTCTTCATTTCTTCCTCCTTCCTTTCTTCATTTCTTCCTCCTTCCTTCGCTTCCTCTTTCTTTTCTTTTGTTCCTTCCTTCTTTCCTTTCCTATCAAAAATAAGATGGATTCTTTGGAGCTTGGATACCAAGTATAGTAGTTTGGGGATCAGACTTAGTATTCCAGTTCTGTCAGTATCTATGTGCCTTTACACGAAAGACTTAACTCTCTGTTCACCAGTGTTTTTAACTAAAGCTTTGCTTATAACATTTTTGCCTTAACATAGAGTAGAGGAGTGATAGTATGCTAAGAAAAATAAGGCACCGAAGTACAAATTATGTTTATGTTTCCATTTTGAGTAGTGTGGATCCCTTCAACAGGTCTTTGAACTTATCCATGTGGATGAAATTGATTAAACCAGGAATATATTCAGGATTGGAATAGTCTCTATATTTTTAGTATAGTTTATGTACTTCTGCAATTTCAAAAACATAATTAGAAATTACTCTTTGTTCTTGAACAAATTAAGAACGCTTGTGTGATGAAATGGCACAAATGCTCATTTTGCTTATGTTAATAGTTCCAGAAAACCTCAACACTATCTGTTTATGATTCTGGTAATGTAGATGGATATTGTTTTGCTATCATTGCATCATCTGTGAAACTACAGAATTTTACCATCCTAATGGGGCTTATTTCAATAAAGATTTAAGGAAATAATTTTGCTGTTATTTGGACATCCTATTATCATCTACTCAAAATTTGGCACTAGAATAATGTTTTCTTTTTATTCATTTGCTTTTGGAAGAAGTATGAAATTTAGAACAGGTTTTCTAGTAAAATGGTGATTGGATAAATTTTTTTTTAGCAGATTGTCTACATTTTACCTGCTGCTCGGGGTTAATTTAAGTTGCTCATTACTGTCTATAAAATGGTACATGATAAAAATACTCTCCTCAACAAGTATCAGGTTTCCTTTTTTAGGGGTATATTTTTTCTTAAATAATAAAGGAAATAAATTGGTTCAAATAACTAGAAGTCCAGAGAGAGAGCAGTCTTCAGGGTTGATGCAATTCAGAAGCTCCAGCTCCACTTTTTCTGAATTCTCTCTTCTGTACTCTCATTTGGGTGGTGTTGGGTGCATTCTCAGGTTGATATCGAAATGTCTACAGCAGTTCTGGTCCTCATCTCATTTGGGTGGTGTTGGGTGCATTCTCAGGTTGATATCGAAATGTCTACAGCAGTTCTGGTCCTCATATTCAATTAAAATGATGTTCAGAAGGAAAGTGGTATGTCTAGGTTTTCATTTTGTTTTGGTTTGCTTATAAAGAGATCCAAAAGCTTCTCATGACTGAATCAAAGGTAGCAAGCAGGTGTCAGTAAACAGTCTTCTATAAATGAAGGATTTTGCCATGTATTATTGCCTCCACACAGAGGGATTCTGTGGACCCACTTTTGTATCCTGCCTAATATATATTAATGGAAATAATTTCATCTAAACACTATCTTAACGCCCTTTAAGATATTTTCCTCATCTGTCTTTTTTGACAAAGTGTCAGTGTCTCTAGTAAATCATAATATCCTCAAAGAAAACATGATTATGTATATGTGATGTTGAGCAATTTATTAAAAATGGGAAGAAAACAATAGAAATTATATGTCCAATGCCATGTGAACAGATGATTGTCAAGATTTATTTATTTCTTTTCTTAGTGAAAGACTACATTCCTTTTGTAGTTCTTCATAATTATCCTGCACTTATCCAGGCAACATGCTTTTGCATAGATCAAAGAACCAAAAATACATGTTAGAGTCTTCATGCTGTCACTTACTACCAGTGCTACACTGAATAAATTACTTAAACTTTCTGAGCCTCAGTTTCCTCACCCGTAAAATGGACATAATTCTTAGCTCATAGTTTTTTGTCATTCATTAAATATTAGTTTTTTTCCCCTTTATCCTTCACATTTTTCTTTTTTCCCTCTCCCACTTTTTTCTAACAAAAAGCCTTAAGTATAATACTGGTAACTAAAGTAATATCTGCCAGTAACATAAGTCCTCAAGAATGAATTTCACCAGTTTGTCAAAGGGATTCGGTGCCATTCTCTTTTCCATTTCTGTTTGACTTAATTTCTCATTAGAAGTCCATCTCCCAACCAGACCCTTTAAATAACAAGTTGGAAGTTTTCTTGCTTTCTTTTCATTTGCTTTACATACTTGAAAAATATACTGTTCTTACTGTTTGCCATTTGACGGATAAAAACACATCTCTCTATTGACTGAGATGTCCAGGCTTGTCTCAAAACAATTTGATTTTTTTGATCTACTCCATAATAACTGGATAATTTTTACTTTGTCACTTTCATTTACCTTCCAGGTCTTTGAAGAAACAAGGTGTCAACATAGCATTTTGGTTTTCTTACAGTGGAGATAAAAATTCCTGCTGATAAGCTGTACTAATAACTCTCATCCACATTTCATTTTAGGGTAAGCCAGACAGACAACCAATAAATTGTATTGCTGTGTTACAGAATATGTCCCTTCATTTAGAACTGATTCAACAGAAAAATATTTGAAATTAATTTTCAGCAGATAAAGAAAGTTACAAGACGGCAGAATTATAAATGTCAAGGTAAAAATGATGTTAAGGAATTTTTTTTTTTAATGATTAGAAGTGGTGGATTACGCATCATTTCAGGACTGCTATAATGAAGCTTCACTGTATTTACTTACAAGAGTATTATTAGCATACCAATTTTGTAAGATTAATATTCTGCTAAATTGTCTCAAAGGTTTCAGATAACTCTTCTAATTTTATGGGAAATTGTTACCAAAATTACATCTCTTATGAAAAACACTTATTAATGTACCAGACAAGATAAATACATTTTAATAAATAAGCATTATATTACAAAGGAGTTATATCTTATTTGAACCTGAAATAATGAGTAATGGATCATTTAAACTTGATACAATGAGTAATGAAAACTTTTAACAGCACTGATGATTCACTATGTCATTAAAATATACTGAAATTTCAAAAGAGAGACATTAAAATCATCACAGACACCCATTCAGAGTCTACAAGAATAAAGCCTGAATTATTTTCCATGCTCTGGCAGAGCAAGAGACAGAAGCTGCTTGCACAGGTTGTTCAGTAGAATCCTAAAAGGAACAGAGTCTGAATAATTTATTTCCCCTGTAGTTGCCCAATACTGTACTACTAAATGGTATACCTGATGAAACTAACCCATTGTAACTTGACATCTTAATGGTCTAGTGTTAATTTTGACTAGACTTTGTAGCATCATTTATTTTTCATTATCTCTGTAGATTTGCACTGACTCTGTAAGATTGTTAACAACTGAATGTAGAATAGGAGTTATAAATCAAGAATGAAAATGGGAAAAGCAACTTTACTATAAAATGTGTATCATTTTCATTTCAATAATAGGGTAAACTACTAAGTAAAGCTCTTTGTTTGTCATGATAAAATTTTCTTTTTAATTTTTTATCAGCACAACACTTCTACCACTTTCAGGAATTATTTCTAATCTCCTCCTGCTTTTTCTATATGTATTTTTAAGTGTTATTTTTTTTTTCCCTTAACATATATGTGATATCTAATTCAATTGCTGATGGCTGTGTTTTTGCACTTGATAATGTTAGATTGCAAAATCAGAGTGCTACTAATATCATGAATTTCTCTTTGAATTATCTTCCAGAACCAGTGTTGAGCAAAACATATAATCCTCTCCAGGTTGGCAGGTTCAGGGAAAGTAAAAAGTTATATCTAAAGATGGCAAATGTTAATTACCTAAGTCTTTTTTTTTTTAACTGTCTCAAGATTCAGGGGAAAGATATTTGAGCTTTCAGAATTGATAAAAATTTTAGCTGGAGCAGCTCTTTATAAGAAATCATTCCAAATATAATTTGGTTAATCAAAAAGTAGCAGCTTTGGCACTGCAAGGAACTTCAGCCCCATCTAGCAAAGTTTCGTCTCTGGAATTTCACAACCAATGTAATTGTGTCCATTTTGCAGTTGCCAATCCAACTCAACGATTTCATCTCTCACTTGGAATCTGTCAGACTCTCATAGACATAACATTCAGCACTCAACCTGGAGGTCACTAAGTTGTCCAGATGGGAACCAATATGACTTTAACAGCATCGATGCAAATGCAGCAGTTGCCAAAAAGAGACTATGAGTTTCTCATGAGATTAAAAATATGAATGTAAGGTTAGAACAACACAGTTATCAATCAAGATTCTGAAAGATAGTTGTCTTGGGACACACTTAAGGGAATATGTTATTAATGTTGTTGTTTTTAACTGGTAGCTTTTTGTTCTACCTCATGTCTCCCAGTTTTCTAACTTTACTTTTCATATTTTTGATCCTACAACATAATGATTCCTCCATATTTATTAATGGTTCTGTAACAGTGACTCTCAAAAATGTTCTAAAATGTATTTTGTGCTATTATTTTTAGACACCAAAATTAGGTATACAAATTTCTCAGTGTGAGACCTATCAATAATTACTAGTTGTTATATCGATTAGTTTTCAGTGTGGTCTGTATTTCTCCCCAAAACCAATCAGCCTCACTAGCTTGAACCCATTACTTGTGTCAATGCTGCTCTTTCATAAAGATATTTGCCATAACTCTACAAATAAGGATTAAAAATTCTTAATTTTTATGTAAATATAGCTTATCTATTTATATGGAAATGACCTTTTACATGAGCTATTCAATTTCAAGTAGCACTGTTTAGAGTACTTAAGTAAAATCTCTTTTATGGATCCCTTTCAAACACAAATCAGAAGCTCAAAAAACTATGTCTTAAAATTAATGCTCTCTTGAATGGGTTTCAGTATCAACTCAGGATCAAAACGGACAACTTGTACAAATTTAGTAAATGACAAAGGGGAAATGTGCTTTTCACATTAACATGTTTGGTGGCAATGTCCTTAACTATGCTTACCTTCTTCTCAAATCACTCCATCCTAAATCTGACTGGAATTTGCTTTCTAGCAGCAAATTATTTATTGACTCATCTCCCCCCATGCTTGTTCAGGAAAGAAACAGGAAAAATATTTCTGTAATGAAAGTGTATTCATTTTGTCTTTCCAACGTGAGTTTTATTGTTCTCTTTTGTCTGACATTTACCATCACCTATATTGACTAAACCAAAATCAGCACTATCCAAGGATACTGAGTGAGCACAACACACTTACATGGAGGCCAGTAACCAAGATCATAATCCTTAGGATACAATGCAAACTACATTCGACTTCAATCAGAAATTGTCCTTTCTGAAATATGAATCTTCACCAAAGCACCTATGACTATCAAAGCCCTAACTGTTTTTCATAGTCACTAACCACTCAACTTTAGGAAGGGTGAAGGCTAAATAATCTTCCAATGCCTCCTCAAGCTTTTTCTTAATTCTTGCTATTGTGTGCTAGATAACTGGCAACCAAGGGCCTAAAAGTGAGACTCTAGCAGATCAAATGTCACTAGGAATGTTCTGCTCTAAGTAAGCAATTGGTTGAAGAAAAGCAAGGTAAAATAACAATGTAAAAAATTAATAAACAGAAATCTCAATTAAATAGAGTTGGGAGGGCTCTCAGAAGGGGAAGCTCTCATGCCCTGTGATGATGACAGAGGCCAACAGGAAGAAGGAAGATTCCTCTTTTTTCCTGGCAGCATTCAACCAATGAAAACCATGGACTCTGCCTGCTATAGCCATCCCAACTTCCACTTTCCCTCTATAAAAGCATTTCCCTTCCCTTGCTGTGAGGGCAGTTGCACATAGCCCACCACAGTTTGTGTTACCCAAAAGCTGGGTTCACCTCTTGGTGGGTGTCAAGCCAAAAGATAAAACCATGCCAAAGATCAGAAGAAGAAAGGATTTATTATTACCCACAGCAAGTAAGAAGAACACTGGGGATCTTTCCCAAAGCAATGTCTCTCCAAACAGCAAAATCGGGGAAGTTTTAAGCTAAGGGCATGCATATTCATGAAGAGGCTTAGGTGGCTGGTGGCTGACAGAGTCCAAACTTTAGTTGATTGAAGTCAGGAAGGTCAGAAAAGGTCAACATTATTATCCCTTAGGTTCCAGTTGATCTAGTGGTTGAGCACTTCAAGCTAATCTTTAACACTGAAATAGAACTGGGAGTCTTTATAATTGATATACTATCTTCGCTATTGTTACTTCTCTTGCTGTATAACAGTCATTTGTTTCTGCATTTTGTTCCCTTAAGATCGTTCATTACTGATATGTGTTCAAGGGCAAGAATTGTAGCCAAGCTTAGATCACAAAATGGCTTAGGCCAAAAATGGCTTCTCTTCTCTCAAGAAAGCCATGCCTCGTTCTCTCTCTCCAGCCACCCCATACCCTATGTGCTTAGAGTTGCAGACTCTGCATTGCAATTCTTTGCCAACCTGAATAAACCTGTTTTTGCTGGAGAAATAAGTGGCAATCTATTTTGTTTTACGTCAACATCTTGGTGGCTTATATGTTTAGAGAAGATCCCCAACAATTCCAGGGCTGGTAAGTAAACAGGTACCCACATTGGGCCCACTATTGCTCACTGCTTTTCTTGCCAACCCTGGAGTTTTAAAGGTATATCTTTCTCCTGGATCCAAGCCCTCTTTGCATTTTGAAGCTCTCTGGGTTTTATTTGGGATCTGTTTTAAGATTTCATCCTTTCTGGTTAAGGACTTGTTCTGTATGTGAGTACTTGTTTGGCACTTCATTGTCATTTGAAATCAGACTGTTCCAACTGGAATTCGTTCAGCATTCAGTCCATTTCTTTTGGAACAGGAGCTGTTCCTCCAGGAACTGACTAGCCTTTGGCCTGTGCCTTTGGGAGCAGGGGCTGTTTCACTGGAACTGTGCCAGTTCAGCCTTCAGCCCATTCCTTTACAATAGTGACTGTTCTATGGGAAATGAGCTAAGAAACCTTCAGCTTGGCTCCTTTGGGACAAGCTGTTCCCTTAGAACTGGCTGGTATTAGGCCTGCAGGCTGTTCGAGATGTTTGAACTGTTTAAGCTATTTCAATTGTAATCTGTTAGAGATATTTGAGCTATTGAGGCTGTTTGAGTTTTTTGAGCTATAAGATGTTTGAGATGTTTTGACTGTTTAAAACTTACTCTACTTTAGAGAAAACCCTCTGAGAAGTGGGATCTCAGTTATCTAAATATTCTGACTCCCCCTATAGGGACTCTGGGTTACTTTATGTTTAAATACCACGGTCTTTCCTTATACACATTTTTAAGTAAATGGAACAACTTGACTAATGACAATTTAGAACATCAATGGCTATTATGGGGAACTTTTGAAATCCTCAAACTTATGTTTCTTAAAACTGAATTGGACTATCATAACTCTAAAATTTCCAGAACTGAATTGAATGCATATTTTGATTGATATTTTGAGGCTTCCAAATGTTATCAGTAGCCTAAAATTGCCTTTCAGCAAAATAAGATTTTAATATTAATTAAGACAAACAAAGGCAAAATGGCTTTTGAAGTCTCATGCTCCTCCTCTTCCTTGCCTTGTCTCAGGCTCTGCCTTCAGACTGCCTACACCTCCTCTATACCCTCAGTCCCCCTATACTAATTCTCCCCCTAAACTTCCTTTTTTTTTTCCTCCAAAAATGTCCCTCTCCCTTTTCCTCTGAACTTATGAGAAACTTCCCTTTAAAATTAAGCCTTCTGAGGATCCAGAGATTAAACTCTTAACTTTTGGTATTTCCTGGACTAAAACTGAACTGAGAGCCACAGTCAAAGATTTTCCCAAAGCAACCAAAGATCCTCACAGATTTGCTGAGGAATTTAATATAGTCATTCAAACTTATCAACCTGGTTTCTCTGACTTAAATGAACTAGTTCATATGCTTTTCAGTGAAGGCCAGGGCCAGCACTGGATGAAAATTGCTAATAAGGAAATTCTTGCAAGGTCTCTAGAATTACAACTAGGAGACCAGCCCACTTATTATATGATCAGGCTCAGGCAATCTCTAGGTGACTTCATTGAGCAATTCATAGGGCTTTTCCAAAGCCTGTTGATTAGAACAAAATTCAGGCTTGCACACAAAAATCTGATGAACTGGTTCATGACTATTATGATTGACTTCAGAATGTTTTTAAAGAAAATTCTGATGTTGATTCTATACAGGTAGCTTTTAACTCTATATATATTAATGGGCTGAACTAGAACCTTTCTCTTCTAGTACAAAAGGATGAGGATAGAATGGGAAGCTATGTCCACTCCAGATTTAGTTATACTGGCAAACCAGCTCTTTCATACTCTGGATGAGTCATCTAGAAGGAGGACCACTAAAATTATTCTTCAACTCCAACAAATGAAGGCCCTTAAATGAAACCAAAATCCTCCTACTTTCTGCCATTATTGCAAAAAACTAGGACATTGGAAAAAATAGTTTTACAACTTTAATCACTTCAGACTTCTTCAATCCTGGAACCTGCCTTTCCAATGTCATCCCAGTTCTCTAAGAAACTACAGGGACTCCTCCCAATCCTCCCTCTTAATTGGCTTGTAGAAACATTTCTCCAGAATGGGGGTGAATCTCTTTCAGCCCTAACTGATACCAGCACCACACTCTTTGTGCTCAACCCCACTACTACAGAACAGTCCCTCTCTTGGAGCACTAAAACAGTTCAAACAGTGGAGATCTCTAATGAACCTCAAGAGGTTCTTATCTCTAAACCCACTCCCTTTTGTTTAAGCCCTTTGAGAGACACACACCTTTTTCTCCTTTGTTTCTCCACTCCTAGCCACTTATTAGCCTAAGACTTCTTAGAGAAACATCATGCCAGAATTCCTTTCTGCTCAAAAGTGGAAATAGTTCTAGAATTTGACAGTAGTCATCAAATAAACCAACCAGGTGAATTAAATAACCCTTTGATATATTTTATTTTCTCTCTGATAGTACTAGAGCTGATTCTGGAAACACTGATAATTTGTCCCTATTGAATCACCTACTACTAACATTAAGGGTGAAATCTCCAACTGATATTGGCAAAATTCACAGTGTCTCTCCCATCAAGATTGAACTAGATCCTTCAAAACCTCTTCCCAGAATTAATCAATACCTTAAAAGTAAAGGCCCCCGTTAAGGCATAAAGTCCATAACAGAAGATTATAAGGCTTAAGGCCTCATTATCCCTTATACTAGTTCATATAATACTTCCATCTTACTGGTGAGAAAACCTAAAGGAGAGGATGGAAGTTTGTCCAGGACCTCCAAGAAATAAAAAATATTGGTATCTCCCAACATTCTGTTGTTCCTGACCCTCACACACTAGTAGCATCCATTCCCACTGAAAGCAAATTCTTTACTGTAATTGATTTATTCAGTGCATTCTTTAGTATTCCAGTTGATGAACTAGCCAATACATTTTTGTCTTCACCTGGGAAGAAAATCATTTCACCTGAACATTAGTAATGCCTCAGTGTTATATTGAGAGTCCTTCTTATTTCTCACAAATCCTGAAGGCTGATCTGGATGATATGAAGTTCCTTAGGGGTTCTACTTTGCTACAGTATGTGGATGATTTGCTTCTTTACTCTCCTTCTCAAGCTTCTTCACAGGAATACAGCATTCATCTGCTAAAGCTTTTAGCCCTAAAGGGACATAAGGTCACCAAGAAAAACTGCAGTTTTCCCAAACCCAGGTTTAATATGTAGGGTATCTGATATCAGAACAAGAGCTACACCTAGACCCAGATGGGCTTCATAGTGTGCTAGGTTTCCCAAAACCCAAAATTAAGCATCAACTGTCATGTTTTCTCAGGCTAGCTGGTTACTGCCAAAATTGGATTTCAAATTTTTCTCTTATGGTTAAACCGCTGTATGTTGTACCAAAGAATAACAACTCCAACCCAATTTTATCAGAAGAACCAGATAAAATAGCCTTTATTGGAAGAACCAGACCAAATAACCTTTAAGGACTTAAAGGAGAATTTAATGAACCCACCCTTGGGCATCCCAATTTTCAGATCCCCTTTTTCCTTTTTGTATATGAAAAAAAAGAGTATGGCCCAGAGTACTCACCCCAAATCATGGGAACCACCATCAACTCATAGGGTATTAAAGCCAGCAACTGGACCCTGCGGCACAGGGATAACCTCCTTGCTTTAAAGCCATTACTTACACTGTCCTTTCTCTAAAGGCCACCAGGTGCTCTCTTCAGCAGCACATATACTAAAATTGTTAAGGCCACCAAAAAAAGTGTGGGATCCCTCTAACCATTTTTGCACCTCATGCAGTAGAAATCTTCCCGAACTCTGATCACACTCAACATTTCTCAATCAGCCACCTCACCTCCTCTAAAGTCCTTTGTTAACTGCTCCTCATGTAACTCATTTATGTTGTAATAACCTTAACCTGGCTACTCTTCTCTTCCCCATCACCAACAAAGTCCCTCATGACTGTTTAATGATGACAAATCATCTCTGGACTCCTCATCGTGATCTGCAGGAAATTCCTTTGAATAATGCTGACTTCTCCCGATACGGAGGGTTCTTATTTAAAAGGTGATAATGGCAAATACTTTGCTTAGTTTACTATTGCAACTCCTTTTGATTTTGTTGAAGTAGCACCTTTACCCATGGCTACTTTAGCTTAATAGGCTGAATTATACACTCTTATATGGACTTGGGCTTTAGCCAAGGGCAAAACTGTCAATATTTATACTAATAGTAGATATGCTTTCAGAGTAGCTCATGATTTGGGAATATTGTGGAAGCAACATGGCTTCTTTAATTCCAGCAGAAAGTCTCTCTTCAGCCTTGTTGAAAAGGCTCTTATCAGGTACTGCTAACTACGAAAATCCTGGGAATAAACCCTTGGATTACATGACACACCTAAAGAAAACACCAAACCCTGACTAGACCTACACATCATCTAGGGACCTAAAAATAAAGATTTCTAGGAATTAAAGTGGACAACATCTGATGAGACAGCTTTCCCAAGATATCCAGACCAGGCCTGTTGGAAATTTGTCACCAAACCTTTAATGATGACAATACTTCAGATGATCTCCAATGTCTATGATCTTGATAGCATATGGACTTTAGATAAAAAGTGCCCAAGAGTTCTCCCTCTTACTCCTTTTTATAATTTGAATGTAATCTCAGTAGATTTCCAATTTGTGCGCTTTCCCTCTGATATGACACTATATCCAGGAAAGATCCTTCCTGGCACTGAAAGACAAAAAGTCACTGAAACTAGAAAACCTGACCTTGATCAGCAATGCTTTCAAAGAAAGACCTTGATCAAAAGGGGAAAATGTAAAAAAAAAAAATAAAAATAAAACAGAAAGAAAAACCTCAATTAAATAGAGTCAGAAGACAAGAAGGAGGAGCTTTCATGTCCTGCAATACTAACAGCCCAAAAGAAGAAGAAAGACTCTTTTCTTTCCTGGCAACAACTCAGCCAATGAAAAGCTATGGACTCTTTGTTTACGATAGTCTTCCCAACTTCCTATTCCCCTCTGTAAAAGAGTCCTCTTTCCCTTGCTGTGCAGGGACTTACACATGGTTCACCACGGTTGCAGACTCAATTCCAATTTTTTGCTGATCCTGAATAAACTCATTTTTGCTGTAGAAATAACTGGCAGTCTATTTGTTTTAGGTCAACAATACTTCAGCATAGATTTTAGTATTGACTGTATCTAACTAATACAGTCAAGTTTCAACTATCCGAATGGAACTAGTTTGAATAAACTGATGTTCACATGAGGAGGAAAAGTAAAAACATTTCATGCCTTGCAAAATGACCTCATTTAAATGACTGGTTTGGGGTAAACAATACTTCAGTGAGTGAAGTTCAACTGTAGATTTCAGTTCAAAAGAAAAGAGAACGTTTTTTAAACTACATTTGCATCATGTGTTCCAGACATTTTCTTCTGCAATAAATTGTTATAGTCTTTAGGGAAATGTGAAAACTAATATCTTTTTATATACTGTTGCACTTTAAGATGAATATCAAAAATGTTACATAGCGATGAAAAGTATCCTTGTGAGTGAAACATCCAATGTCACTTTAAGACTTGCAGTTCTCTGCATATTTTATGCAAATAAATTTTAATTTTTCAATAAGGAGTCAACTATTTAAACTGATGCTGAAGCACACTGATTGACCTAATTAGATATAAAACCTGGTGACTAAAATCACCAAGAGTATATGATCTCATGCCCTAGGTAACACATTCAGTGTTTTTATTATTATTGTATGATAATTCAACCAGTTTTTTTTCTGTAAGAAACTCTCTCTGGGCTAAGTAATTGGTAGTTTCTCATGCATGTTTTAATAGTCTTCAGAAAAAAAGGTTTCTGAACAAATGCCATCTACTATGGAATACTATTTGAACTGCATTTATTTCTACAGCAGATTTCCCTAGTTGGCCAATTAATTACAAGGTATAAAGGTCTTTTTAAAGTCACTTGGAAAAAAAAAGGACACAGTTATGGTTCACTGTTCTCATCTTGAACTGACTCTAATAATGCAAGTAGTGTATGTTATAAATACCTTTCCAAAATTGTTAGGACAAGATATAAATAAACAAACAAACAAACAAACAGACTGCTCAAAATTGTCATTAAATACATGGTGGGGGTTTTGTATTATTCTCATCAATTTTGTGTTTGAAGAATAAAAGGAATCTATATGCATTTTTTGACTATGGCTTAAGAGAATATTTAAACAGACAGAACATTGTTATGTTAACAATTACTTTGATCATTACTGAAATATTTAGATTTGGATAGCTGAAGAAATAGGATCAATGCAATAGAGATTGAATTAATTTCTCTTTTTTGTGTGTCTGTTCTTCAAACCAGATAATCACATTTTAAGCAATGTTTGGAACATAGGTTTTGCCAGACTAAATATGCTTTCAAGGTAAATATTAAAAATGACTAATGTATTTACTAGTCATTTAGCCTCTAATAAATTAATCACAGACAAGATATTGATTTTCTCTTAAATAAAAATTAAATTAATTTCAAACATTATAACATCATGACAGGATTTAAGATATCCTGGGATAAGGATATTGATTTGATCATCTATACCCAGAACTAAGTCAGAAATATCTATAATGAAGCTGAGAAATCTCCATGGTCATAGCAGAGCTGAAATGGAGGGAATCCCCAGAGTTGCAGTGGATGTAAGGGCATTTTATTTTTTACTTAATGTTATTACATATTCCCAATGTTAAAGAACCAACATAAAGTGCATGGCTTGTAGAAAGCACTTGAGAAACATTTCATGAATGAATGAATGGGAAAACTACAGATAAGTTTTAATTACAATTGTATATTTGGCACACATAACAAATGATTCATGAAAGCTTAGCCCTTTTATATTTTTAGGCAGTTACTGTTTGCAGCCATCCAGGTGGTTTCACCTGTAAATCCCTGTTTATGAGAAATATGACTATATTTTAGGTTGATATTTCCTTTCCAGCTAGTCTTTTCACTTTCAAGGATATCAGCTAGCAAGTCTACTTATTAGAAAGGCACTTTTTGCATTTTTGAAATGACTCTAACCCCCTAAGTAGTATCTGAAATTTGTAAAAAGCCTCTCCAGGGTTCCAGCTGATATTTGCCCTGGCCAAGAGGGTTGGGCTTTTTCCCTTTGGGCTCACTGTTGATAATACTGATACAGATCTCTCACTTCATTAGCTTTGATAATGGCATTGTTTCCCTCGCTGCTTGTGAGAAACAAGACTATAGAGATTTTCTAGAATAGTGGGAAACTTGGCCCTTATCACCCAAAAAAGAGTGAATTTCTGCTTCCATACACTCTTACCACATTGGAAAGCATATTAATCACAAATGTACATTGTGAAGTAACTCAATCCTACATCTTTAAAAATAGTTTTGATTGGTTTTGTGTAGTGCTAAAAAATATAGATGTGAAACATCTGTAAGAAGTAGTTGCAAGGAAATAGGACTATAAAGAAGATGATAGGCTGAAAAACAGTGCCCTTGATATGATAAATAATACATGGCCCAAAGACAGTTTAGCATAATAATAATAGATAATATTGCTACTATTAATAATAGCTAGCTTTTATACAGCACTTATTAAGGACCAGACCCTGGTTCTGAGTGCTTTCTTTATCTTAACTAATTTAATCTTTACAGTAATCTATTAAGTTGCTACTATCATTAAACCCATAGGATAGATAAGGAAACTGAGGCATACAAAGTTTGAATAATTTGCCCATGGTCAAAAAGCTAGTAACAGATGAGTATTTGAACTGAGAGGCAGGGAAGTCCAAGAGTGTACTTTTTTTTTTTTTTAAATGAGTATAGTCAGTTTACAATGTGTCAATTTCTGGTGTATAGCATAAAGTTTCATTCATACATACATACATATATTCTTTTTAATATTCTTTTTCATTATAAGTTACTACAAGATAAAGAATATAGTTCTCTGTGCTACACAGTATAAACCTATGGTTTATTTATTTTATATATATATTAGCTAGTATCTGCAAATCTCGAACTCCCAATTCATAGTTTCCCACCCCATTGCCCTCCTGGTAACCGTAAGTTTATTTTCTATGTCTGTGAGTCTATTTCTGTTTTGTAAGTAATTTCATTCATGTTTTTTCTTAGATTCCACATATAAGTGATATCATATGGTATTTTCTTTCTCTTTCTGGCTTATTTCACTTAGAATGGCATTCTCCAGGTCCATCCATGTTGGAGCAAATGGCATTATTTTATTCTTTTTTATGGCTGAGTGGTATTCCATCGTATATATATACCAAAATTTCTTTATTCAGTCATCTGGTGATGGACAGTTAAGTTGTTTTCATGTCTCAGCTATTGTAGATAGTGTTGCTATGAACATCAGGGTGCATGTATCTTTTCAAATTAGAATTCCCTCCGGATATATACCCAAGAGTGGTATCGCTGGATCATAAAGTCTATTTTTAGTTTTTTAAGGAATCTCCAGACTGTTTTCCATAATGGCTGCACCAAACTACATTCCCACCAGCAGTGTAGGAGGCTTCCCTTTTCTCCACACCCTCTCCAGCATTTATCGTTTGTGGACTTTTGAATGATGGCTATTCTGACTGGTATAAAGTGATACCTCATTATAGTTTTGATTTGCATCTCTCTATTAATTAGCTACATTGAGCATTTTTTTCATGTGCCTATTGGCCATTTGTATGTCTTCACTGGAGAATTGCTTGTTTAGGTCTTCTGCCTATTTTTGGACTGGGTTATTTGATTTTTTGTTATTAACTTATATGAGCTATTTATATATTCTGGACATTAAGCCCTTGTCAGTCACATCGTTTTCAAATATTTTCTCCCATCCCATAGGTTGTCTTTTTGTTTTGCTTATGGTTTTCTTTGCTGTGCAAAAGCTTCTAAGTTTAATTAGGTCCCATTTGTTTATTTTGTTTATTTTTGCTTTTATTTCTATTGGTTGGGTAAATTGCCCTAGGATTACACTGCTAATATTTACATCAGAGAATGTTTGGCCTATATTTTCTTTCAGGAGTTTCACAGTGTCTTGTCTTACGTTTAAGTCTTTAAGCTATTTTGAGTTTATTTTGTGTATGGTATGAGGGAGTGTTCTAACTTCACTGATTTACATGCTCTGTCCAGTTTTCCCAACACCATTTGATGCAGAGACTATCTTTTCTCCATTGTATATTCTTGCCTCCTTTGTCAAAGATTAATTAACCGTAAGTCTTTAAGTTTATTTCTGGCCTCTCTATTCTGTTCCATTGATCCATACGTCTGTTTTTGTGCCAATGCAACACTGTTTTGATTACTGTAGCTCTGTAGTATTGTCTGAAGTCTGGGAGGGTTATTCCTCCAGCTTCATTCTTTTTCTTCAGTATTGCTCTGGCAATTCTGGGTCTCTTGTGATTCCATGTAAAATTCAGGATTATTTATTCTGGTTCTGTGAAAAATGTCCTGAGTAATTTGATAGGGATTGCACTAAATCTGTAGTTTGCTTTGGGTAGTATGGCCATTTTAACAATATTCATTCCTCCAATCCAAGAGGATGGGATATCTTTCCATTTCTTTAAATCAACTTTAATTTCCTTAATCAATGTTTTGTAGTTTTCTGTGTATAAGTCTTTAACCTCCTTGGTCAGGTTTATTCCTAAATATTTTTTGATGTCATTTTAAAAGGGATCATTTTTTTCCTTTTCTGATATTTCATTGTTAATGTAGAGGTATCCTGCTACCTTGCCTAATTATTTTATCAGCTCTAGTAGTTTTTGCTTGGAGCCTTTGGAGTTTTCTATATTTAGTATCATCTCATCTGCATATAGTGACAATTTTACTTGTTCTTTTCCAATTTGTATCCCATTTATTTCTTGATTCTTGTCTGATTGCTATGGCTAGGACTTCCAATACTATGTTGAATAGAAGTGGTGAGAGTGGGCATCCTTGTCTTGTTCCAGATTTTAGTGGGAAGGCTTTCAACTTTTCATCATTGAGTATTATGCTGGCTGTGGGTTTGTCATAAATAGCTTTTATTATGTTGAGATATATTCCCTCTATACTCACTTTGGTAAGTTTTGGCCATAAATGGGTATTGAATTTTATCAAATGCTTTTTCTGCATCTATTGAGATGATCATGTGGACTGTGCATGTCTAATATTTTTGTCACAAGGATATTTCTAGTATGGATGGTTGCCCCATCTTTCCTCCAATATGTGCTGGCCGTTATGCCCTTGATTGGGGGTGTGGTTGGTGTTGTGGTGACCAGAGCCTGTCCTGGTTGTTGAATGGGACCTCCTCTTTGCTCTGTGGTTGTCACAACTCTGACAGGGACCAGGTATTCTTCCCTCTGGTTGGAACAGAGGCTTCCAGACCCATTTCTGAGCTGCAGTGTGTGGTAGGTGGGATTGGAGCACTTCTGTTGGAAGATGAACTGCTGAGTATTCTTCTGCAGGACATGTCCAGTGGAAAATGCCTTCATTGTGCAGACTTAAAAGGTACACTTTGTTGTCCCTGCTCTTGACTTTGCATCAGTCACAGGAATGTCAGCAACCTTCCCTGGTATTCCCCAGGTTCTGCACCTACAGAGCCACTGGTGTAGATCCACTGATGTCAGGCACTAAGACCCTCTGTGGTGAGCATGGAGACACGTACGTGGATCCACCATGAGACACACGATCAGCCCAGACCGAGTCCTGTGTCTGCATATGGTATGCAGGCATGCTGTTAACACTGACCCTCCCCCTCCACAAGCCAGATCTCCACTGCCTTGTCTCAGAGGCACAGGTCCACAAAGGCACCAGCAGAGCAAATCCGCTCCTGCTGCCTAGGGGTAGAATCAAATCTCGGTCCCGCGTGCAAAGCCAAGAAACCTCTGGGAATGGATTCGGGTTTCAGCCCCGCCTCCACTTAGGAGCCATGCACCAACGATTATGCCCCTATGGAGCAAGCTGAGAAGACAGCTGTGTCTGAACCCCACCCCTTTGCTCATGAGAATGCACACAAACAATGCTGAGCAATGTGCTCTGGGCTAGTGGAGATGGCTGCTACGGCCAAGCTTTGTTGTGCCCCTCCCCTCCATGCACACCAGCAGTGGTGCTCTCTATGGGGGTACACAGGTTGTTTTACACACTCACAGCCTCAGCCCGCACCACAGTCCAGTCCCCTGAGGCTACCTTTGTACAGTCAGGCCCAGTCCTCTTCCTGGGCTCATTCGCAGAAGCCAGAGCTCCAGCCCCTAGTCTCACCCTGCCCCCACTGGCTCACGTCTTGGGTTAGGAATCACATGGACCCTCTCTGCTGGTTTCTCTCCGTTCTGTCTACCAAGCAGCTGCTGCTTTTCTCCTCCAAGCCTCTGGAGCTCCCTTTCTGTCCTCGCTGACCTCCCTGCTGGAGAGGGGACTTCCTAGGGTGGGGTACTTTTTATCCTTTGCCACTTCCACCTTGGGGGACAGGTCCTACCCAGATTTCCTTTTTCTTTTCTTTTTTTCCTCCTACCCAGTTTTATGAGGATTCTTCTTGTATTTCAGACACAAGAGATATTCTGTCAAAGTTCAGTAGGTATTCTGTGCGAATTGTTCCATATATAAAGATGTAGTTTTTATTGCATTCATGGGAGAGGGTGAGCTATGCATCCTTCTACTCTGCCATCTTGGCCAACCAAGAGTATACTTGTTTTAAGTCCCACATTTGCCATTTAGTACTTGTGTGCTATTAAGCAAGTTACTTAAACTTTCTGGTCCTGTTTCCTCTTCAATTAAATGGGGTCAACAATACCTACCACACAGGGTATTTATGGGTTAACAATTGTAAATGATATAATGGTTGATATTTATTAAGCATGAAGTTCATGAGCTTTACTCTTCTTAAAGCAGTTAAGAAAGCTTTGTAGTCAAACTCTGCTACTTACTTGTTATGTGGTGTAGAGAAAACATTTTACATCTCTAGAGCTCAGTTTCTTCATCTGTAAAATGGGAAGCACATTGCCACATCTTCAAAATAAAGATGGTAATATCTATTTGATAGGTTTATCATGAAGATCAAATGAGGTGATGCATAAGTATTTAGCATGATTCCTGGCATATAATAAGCACTTAATAAATAATAATTTGAAAAGTTCAATCAATAAGAAATTTCTGAGGACTCTGGCTAAAACAGATATGAATACAAACAGTTAATATTATTGCCTCATGCCAGATTCTCACTGAATGGGAAGATAAAATGAGATTGAATAATACAAGTGTTAACATAAGAGAAAGGCCCAAAGAAAGGCATATATTCCATGTTACTGTGGCTTAAAGAACTTTGCTTAGATGCTTAGTAGCCGAGCATTATCATTATTAGAGACTCAGTAGCCCAAGTTGCTCAGATTCAAATGTACTGGGCATTATAGCAACACAAGAGGCAAAACAATATCCTGGGGACCATTTAAGATAGTAGCACTATAAGATTCAATGTAGTTTGGGAAGACACTAGAAGTTTGAACTAGAAGTACATAAGTCTTATTCTAAGCAATATTCCATAAAAGAAAGTATGTTTATTTAAGGATTATAAAGCATATTGACATGAGGGATGTTATTGGGTGGGACGAAAATATCATAAAACTAATTTATGGTGGTGATTGCACCATTTGGTAAAGGTACTAAAAATCATTAAGTTGTATATCTGAAATGGGTGGATTTTATTATATTAAAACGTACACCATTATAATTGTCAAAAGAAACATTTAAATAAGCTGTTGGAATTAACACTTGTTCCTTGTATCATGTTTAGAGGCAAGAGAATAGAGAACTGAAATTTATTAAGCACTTAACATGTGCCAGTCACTCTGCTAAGGGCTTTACCTTAAAGGTGTTCCATTTTATACTCACAACATCCTACACAGTAAACATCATTACTTCCATTTTACAAACGAGGAAACTGAAGCATGGAGAAGTTGAGTTACTTACCTAAAGTCATTTAAATAATAAGGGGTGACAATTTTAGGTCTTTCAAAAACAGTCTAATGTAGTAATAAGAATCTAAACTCTGAGTAAATGTAAATTTTGTCTAATAGAGAGTTGTCTTATAAAATCCCACTAATAATTTCATAAGAAATATTTTTATATAAACCTACTAAGACTAAAAGACATTGAGTAATGATACCTGGTAATATCTGATGAAGCACTAAGATGTATGTTGTAGTCTATCATTACTGAAAAATTTTAGAGGACAGAGAAGTCAACTTAAGTTAGAGTACTGGGAAAAGTTTTGTGGAGAACAATAGAAACACATAAGAAGACATTCCATCTGAAAGACATTAAAAGGCACTGGAATTAAAGTTGCTATGATATGGTCAAAATACCAGGTCAGTATTGTGAACATACACCATCTGAAGACACTACGCAAAATCAATCATTTCAGAAAACAGTCATTTGACTTTCACTTCTATTCTTTGCTACCTCTTATTAGTCTGTATTCACATTGGTATTATTGGCTCTTTTCCTCTTCGTTCTTTTACTTTTTCTTAATAATCTGTTTTTAAAATTTTATTATGAAAAGTCTTAAATATATAAAAATAGAAAGCATTGTACAGTGAACATTCATATATTTAACTCCCAGAGTCAACAATGTTCAAGATTTTGCCAAACTTACTTTATCTATTACCTCTTACTTTTTGTAATAAGTGATTTTTAAGGTTTTTTTGAAAGTAGATTAAGATTAGAATATAACAAATATGCTTATAGTCTGAAATGTCTTATAATATTTTATACAGTCTGTATTTATATCATATTATAATAAATATTCTAAATAATTGACTTCTTCTAATTCAAGAAGTAACTTAGATAAAATATGCCTCAAAACAGAGATGTCCATTCATTACATACTATTTATTGTTGGGACAAAATGTGTTCTCATTACATCTTCATCCAAGCACTCTTTATACATACTCTGTGTTCTTAACTCTCTCATGGAGTTCCTTGACTACATGTAGCATAAAACTGACCACTCTGTACAATCTTTCACATTCTACTAGTTTTTCCTCCAAATCCATTCTCCCTTTATTTTATAGGCACATAGCTACCAAATTTGAGACTACATTTCCCACTTTTCTTGTAAAGAATTAGGTTTGCATCAATGGGATGTGAATGGAAGTGAATGTGTACAAAAGTTAGATCATCTCCACTTGAAAATCAGGTTACTCTCTCTAGATTTTGATTTTTTTTTTTTGCCTCTGTCTGCATGTTGGAATATGAACCTGGAAGCAACCCAGCTTTGATGATGCAGATGAGAACAACACCCTAAAGGGTAGATGAGCAGAGAGAGGGAAGAAATTTGTGCCCATGAATGACTCTGTGGAACAGAGCTGAAAATTCAGCAGAGACTTATAAAACCATTATGGGGGAGAAAAGTAAATGTATTTAATAAATAAATTAATAAACAAATAAATATTTATGCCACTGTATTTTGGAGATCTGTTTGTTATAGGAGTTTAACTTATACCCTAATTATTGCACTAGTATAACATGCTGTAAGTGTAGAAAAAATAATGGCTTTGCAGGTCAGTCAGACCTAAAAATCTTAGTTCTAGCACTTATATATGACATTGGTAAGTTATTTCAACTGTATGAACTCATTTCCCCATCTACAAAATAGTAGTGCCAATATCTACCCCTGGTGTTGCTATGGAAGACTCAGTGAAACAATGGATGTATATCATCCTACATGTGCTAAAGTACAGAGTGATGCTTAACAAGTATTCTTTCATAGCCTTTTTGTCACACTCATTAGAGAAAGTGTTTTCTGCTTCATTACTGAACTAATTTTTTTCATTCAATATTTTCACTAATGGTATCAATTCTTCCTATTTATACAATTTAATTAACCTAGTCAATGTCTAGTGTTGCACACCAATTTTTTTTTTTACTTTTAAAATAGAGTTTGACATATACAGAGTCATTTTAAGAATACAGATATTTGGCAACAGAAAATCACTTTAACAGACTTTTTGATTCTTTTCAGATCTCCATGTCATGGCTACGATGGCTCAGTGAACAAACAAATACATTTCATGTCTTCTGGGATAAAATGACTGGTCAGAGAAGCTTTTGTATTAATACAAGCCTTAAATCACAAATCCTCACAACATTCTGGTGTTAAAACAGGAAATGTGGTTAATCCCTCAAGTCTTTGTAGGATTTCATCATTGTGATTTAGTGTCTAGACTCAAATGATGAAACTGACACAAGAAGGCAATGACTTTAAAAAAAACATAGCTTACTGGAGTGGTTTAGAGAGAGGGACTGGAAACAGTGATTGGACAGCTCAAACAATGTTTTATTCAGTAAATTATTTAGTCTATGTGTAAGAAAGTCAGCCATAAGAAACATTATTATTGTATTATTTTCAAAGGACGAATAGCTGTGAAGTGATAACAGAGAGAAATTGGTTGAAATTATAACTGTGCAATTTGTAGCCAGAAATACATCTCAAAAATATACTACATTACATGAGATTTCCTACGTGAGCTTTAAAAATCAATAATTTGCACCCTCAAGCTCAGGTGAGTCACGTAGTAATATGTTGGTGACAAAATACACCCTTGGACAGATTTTCTCCTAGTGCACTGATATCCATTTTGGAGAGGGCACATGGGTTAACGATACACCAATGTTATTTGCTGCTAATAAAAATGTGAAAGATTAATATTTCTGGTGCTTGAAACTCTTTTTCTATCAGCCGGCCAGAGTAACGAGATGGAGGATAATTGTTTCTTATATCTTGCAGTCAACAATGCTCACTATCTAAGGTATTTTCTTCCCCAGATACTTAAAGGAATTGCATTATGAGTTATTTTCTATCAAACAGTATCAACTTTGTTCTAGATGGAACACTCTTGATTTTCTTTGCCGAAGAGTGCAGCAGTTTGGTGTGTCATGCATTACTGCTCACTACAGACTGTCAAACTCATTCCGTTTGTGACAGGAGTTGGAATTAAACCTTATTCTCCAGAGATGTGATGCCCATGTATTAATCTGATCTGTGCTTCCTTCCAGGCCACCTTGTACATTGCTACAAGAGCTTCTCTTTTTGCTGCAAAATCCACCTTATTTATTTTTTGTTTGGTTTGTTCAGATGTAAAGAGAAAAGCATTTTTGTTTGCCCTTTCTATAGAAAGATGTCTCATTGCCCCTGTTTCGCATGAGGTCAACCTTCTCTACTGAGCTCTAGCAGCACAAGCAGGCCATCTCATCATATCTCCCTTATTTACTACCTGCTGCTCTAGCTTTGTCTCCTTCACCTCTGATTTAGCAGCTATCTCTAATGCTACAAAACATCATGAAGCCCCAATATTCAGAAGCTTCAAACTCTTTTACCTATATCAGAGGACTTCTGCTTTTATACCTCATCTGAGATTGCAAATCACTGCCTTTATATTCTGTTTCAAGACGACCAAGAGAGACAAAATCATGTAATCCTGGGTTAGGAGGTAGGGTGGATGAGTCTTGATTATTGCCAGTAAAGAATGATGGATAAATGGCTGAGTTGTATTTCTAAACTTATATACATTTGGACTAGCATTAACATTTGTGTTAAGTCTTTTCCTCTAGGAGAGCATATTTTTAAAATATCGGCAAATAAGAAAAATATACTTCAAAATTTTGCTCAGATAGCATTTCTCAACTGAAAAGACCAAGGTCATTTATAATTGTCTTAATTGATTCTGAAGTTGAGTACACATAGAGATTAAAATAGGATACAAATTTGTCATTTGCTATCATAATTTAATAAAAAGTAATGCATGGCCTCTGGGAATGTGTATTAGCTTAAATTTTGGTCAGTCAAATTAAAAGCAGTGGCAACTTATTTCAATTGCACAATTTTGAGGAAGATTCTGAACACTGTTATTTTAGAAAATGATTTTTCAAGCTAAGAAATATAATTGGACTTAATGCAGTATTAATGGTCACATTGTGGTCTCCCTGACATTCTAAAACACTCTTATGCTAATAGAAATGTCAGTTCATGTTTCCTTTCAAATACTAAATGATTCTGGATTGGTCGTTGGGAAGGCATTTTTTCCCCCTAAGCATAATGCCTCAGCATGACAGTGTGTTGGAGGGTATACTTGTTGAAAGGAATTTCAGGTGTGTGCTGGGATATCCATCAGTAGTCTTGTTAAGTTTGGTTTAATTTACGAACCCCATGTCAGAACATCTGTGCACTAAGAATGTCTCTCTAATGGAACCTGGAGCCTAAGGCCTTTAGAGGGATATAATAATCAGATTTTATTCCTAAGGCTTTTTCTAATTTTCCCCATTGCACCCAGTTAGTTATGTGCCAATTAAAGGCAATGACTGTATTGGGTCAGTTGCTGAACTAAACAGTCAAATTAACAGAACTGAAAATATTCTGGCAATAGAAGAAGTATTTTGATAAGTTTTTATACTTAGAATCTCTGAACATACACCAAAATTGCTTTCTAATGATACACTTAATTTATGTAACACCTTTCTAAAGACCTTAGAGTCCATTTATGGAGTCAGAGTGTGAAGCAGAATATATTCTTCCCCATTTTCCCTCAAACATGGGACTTAAGGTTTAACAGATACAATTTCTTCAAGGTCACAGTGCTAGAGTGACAGTGTAATTGGGAATGGGCATGGTTTTCAGTTTGCCATACAGTTGTTTGTCCAGGCCAAAGAATAACTATCATCCCTCCTATCTCAAAATGATAAGAAAGCTTCCAAGATCTTCATTTATTCACAGCAGACCATGAGCAGACCTAGAAAGCTGGTCACTTCACCATAGAGGATTATTGAATCCTTATTTGGCATCCTTTAGGTGAAGAGTAAAACTATGTATGTATCCTAATTTCTCTGTTCCCTAGGGTGACAAGCCACACATATCTATATCTGAGAGAGAAAATTAAAATATGACTAACATTCACTGCTGACAATGGTAGGAGATAGTGGTTACTCACATTCACTGTCATTGAGAGTATAAGCAGATTAAACATTTTTTGGAGGGCAACTGGTAATATGGAACAAAACTTAAGGGCACATGTATTTTATTTTCCTGTATAAGTTTTATTTTAAAGAATCCATCAGACATTATTGCTTCTGGCAATATGGCAAATTAAACTAACTGAGGGAGTGCTCTTAATTCAGAAAAAAAAAATAGATCCTGCATAAAGTATAATATTTGTTGTATTGCTTGGGACACACAGAATAAGGAAATCATCAATGGACTAAGAAAAGGGGAGCTAAAAATAGAGGAGTGAGCAGAAAATGCATGAAAATATTTTGTTGCCCTGAAGATAAATGCTGAAATCCATACTGCAGGTACAAAGGCGCATAATGGAATCTGAGAATCCTGGGTAAAATGGAGGCCCCTGGGTGGATAATAAAAATGAAAATGTTCTGGGTCAATAGCATCCAGTGGCCCTCAGAAAAAGTAAACACAATTCCTCTTTGGAGGAAAGCATTCAGGATATACAAAAATGAAGAAAAAATAACTAAGCTTACAAATGAAGATCACAAAACACAAAACAAAGTGAACCATCATGAGCTAGAGTCAGCAGGGATAAATAACAACAAAAACTCAACAGATTTAGTCCCATAGGGGTTCCAGAATCTAAAATTATCAAATACAGAATGTATGAAAACTACAGTGAAATGGAAAACCACAATGCATAAAGGATAGACGTATAAAATGAGTAACCAACAAGAAACTACAAATGTTAGCAGGTAAATTTGACAAAAAAATTAAAACAATAAAATAAAAATAGTCATTCTTGAAATAAATGATAAATTCAATGGATATGTTAAGTGGTGAACGCATAGACAAATAGACAAAAGGAATAGAAAGAGAGCTCAGAAAGAGAACTATTTTGTACATGAAGTTTGATATACAATCAAAGTTGCTAGGAAGACTTTATTTCACACTCTTCTTGAACAGATGTCAGCAAACTATGGCCACTTGGCCATATCTGGTCAACCATGTGCATTCAATTATGTACTGTCTATAGCTCGTTTTGCTCTACAAAGGTAGAGTTAAGTAGTTGCAATAAAGATTGCGTATCACTCAATGTTTAAGATATTTACTATCTGGCCTTTATAGAAAATGTTTTCCCACCTCTGTTCTTGAAATATTATTTTGCTGTTTGTTTACAGTTCTATGAATCTTAAAGATATTAATTCTTTCCAAATTGAGTAATAATGTCAATGCAATTACAATTAAAATACTAACATATTATTTTGAGTAAATTTACAAGCAATTCCAAAATTTATTTGAAAGAACTAGCACCCAGGAATAGTCAAGAGAAACCTGAAGAAAAACAAAAAGATAGGGGGAATTACCCTATTGGACATTATGAATGATTATAATGATATGAAAATTATGAAAATATGCTATTGGCTGAGAAATAATAATAATTTTAACCATTATTAGAAGTCCTAGTAGTACAATAGTAATAGTTAACACTTACATGGTACTTACTATCTGCTATGTGCTAGATACTGATAAAAATTAACCCATTTAATCTTCACAACAAACTTATGAGAATAGTGTTCCTTTTCTTTATTTTACACATTAAAAAAAAAAACGAATCACAAAGAAGTAAAGTAATAAAACAGACTGACCAATGAATACACAGATTTCAGAAGGAGACTTGGCAATCTTTGTATATAATGGTGTGTAACAAATCATCCCAAAACTTAGAGGCTGAATCAACAACAATCATTTATTCTGTCAGTTTCTGTGGGTTAGGAATTTGGGCATGCTCAGCTGGGAGGAGCTAGCTTGGGGGTCTCATTAGGTTGCAGTCAGATGCTGGCAAAATAAGGATCATCTCAAAGACTTTGGTACCTGGACCAGGAAGACCCAAACAGCTGGGGGCTGGAATACTTGGGGCACACTGGGTATTTCTATCTAGTTTCACTTGCTGTTTTCATGCATGGTAGCTTCAGAACAGCCAGAATTCTTCCATGGTGTTTTAAGGTTCAAAAGTCACATGTTCTTAGCAAGCTTGGCAGAAAGAAACTGCATCATCTTTTATGCTCTAGCCTCAAAAGTCAACCAGTGTTACTCCCATGGTAGTCACTGACATGGCCAGATTCAAGGGGAGAAAACACGGACTCTTACTGTCTAAGGAAAAGTGTTCACATCACATTGCAAAAAGAGCATGTGAAGTGGACTAAATTTGTGCAGCCATCTTTGGAATATAGACTTAGCCACCATCTGGCACATGTGGAAACAATCTATGACTGAGGAGCCACGGCAGGTCAGTGGGGAAAGATGGACTATTTTATAAGTTGTAATGAGGTGATTTGTTATATATAAAAGAGAAAGAGATTATATCCTCATCTCACCGACACCAAAATCAATTTCTGATTGATTAAGGACTAAATGTGAAAGAGAAAACCTAGAAACTTATAGAAGCGCTTTATGGCCTCAAAGTGAAGAAGGATTTTTTTTTAAAGACACACAAAGTACTAACCATAAAACACAAGATTAATAAATTTAATTACATTAAAATAAGAATGTCTGTTCATGAAAAGACACAATAAAGAAAGTGGGAAGACAAACAAAAAACTAGGAGAAGGTATTTGAAGCACATAAAACTGACAAAATTTTAGTATCTAGAATATATAGATTCTCACAAATCAATAAGAAAAAGACAAACAGCTCAATAGAAAACTGGGCAGAAGCATGAATAACCATTTCACAAAATAGGAAAAACAAAAGGACCATAAATATATTAAAAAGTTTTAACCTCATTAGGAATCAGAGAGATTTAAATTACTAGCAAAATAAGATAAACATACCAAAAAATTGGCAAAAAATTAAAATATCTGTCAGAATTAAAAAGTGTGATAATACTAAAATGTGGAACAACCGTAATACTTATATTCTAATACTCTGCTTATGAAAGTTTGAAACTCTACAATCATTCTGGAAAACAATTTGAACTGCCTTGGAAATTTGAACATGTACCTATTATATGATCCATCAATATAAGAGAATGGATTAATAAATTATAGGATAGTTACAAAATGGAATGTTTAAAAATGAAAATGAATCAACCATAGCTACACACAACAGTGTGGATAAACTCTTAATATAATATTGATGAAAAAAAAGCAAATTGCAGACTACACACAGTAAAATAAAAAGTTTATAAAGGTCAAAAACATGCAAATCAAGTACATTGTTTATACATTCAGGAATAAGAGAAAACTCTTTAAAAAAGAGCAACAGAAAAAAATTCAGCAAACTGTTAAGTGGATTGCAGTCAGTGGAGGCAGGGGAATGGAATAAAAATGGAGAAGGAGCACACAGAGATACAAAGGAATGATAATATCTTACTTTTTGAGTGATGAATTCATAGTTATTAATTCTGTTATTGTGTTACATGTATATTATAGTTACTTTAATCATATCAGTTAATACCTGATAGACATAATGATTAGTACAAAGTATCTATTATACAAAAATTGTTGCATAATTATGTAAAGACATATGCTAAAGGATAGTCATTGCATTATTTTTAATATCAACAGACTAGAAAAAACCAAAATGTTCATATCTGGGAGTAAATAAATTATGGTACCACAAAATGGAATGCTCTGCATCCATTACAAATAATGTGGAATTTTTCTATGTTCTTACACAGAAGTTAATCTTTGATATATTGACTGAAAAAAGCAAGCTGCAGAGAAGGTTGGGATATAATTCTATTTTTGTGAGAAGAAATATTATATATCTATGATATATATATAATATTTTACATATAACATAAATAAAATATAGATATAAAGTATTTTACATATAAAAATTTTTATATATGATGTGTATGTTTACACCATATGTGTAATGTGTATACATAAACATACCTATATGTACATAGAAAAACATGCTAAAAGATACACATTAAAATGTTATTGGTGTTCATCTCTTAAGAGTATAAATGAAGGATGAAAAGAGAACACTTACTTTCAACTGTTTATATTTCTTTTTTGTTTGACTTTTTTTCAAAAATCATGTGTTATTTTATTTAAAAAAAAAAGATTTTAATGAAAATTAAATACAAATCTCCTCTCTTTCTGACCCTTATCACTGAGACAGGAGGGAGAGGGTCAGGGCACAACCATTGAAGGAATGACACAGCCACTGAGGACAGGACAAACTCGTTAGAACCAAGATGGCGGAAGACTTGACCTCCAGTAGACATTGAGCGTCATGGCACACACACAAGCAGTATGACAGTTCTCAGGCCGACCATAAAAGGTTAAAACGTAGGGAAGGGGAGTGGAATATTCCTGGAAATCACCACCTTTTCCCCAACATAGTTGGAATAATCCTCCTATATGTTAGCAAAATCACTGAGTCCATAAAAACAACCCTATGTCTTGTGGTCGCTCTCTCTCTCTCCTGCCTTCTGAGACGGACCGTACTCTGTCTATGGAGTATGTATCTGCTTTTACTCTAAACTAAACACTCCCACACCTCTCGGTCTCTCTCCCTCTCAGCTTTCTGAGATGGCCCACATTCTGCCTATGGAGTATGTAGTTCCTAAGCTGCTTTCTCTTCTGAGTGAGATGGACCCCACTCTGTCTACGGAGTGTGTGTCTCTCTAAATAAACTTGCTTTCACGTTACCATGCTTTGCTCTTGAATTCTTTCCTGTGCAAGACAAGAACCTATTTTCTGGTAACATCATCAAACAAAGCTTGCCAAAGTCAGCAAATCCCCATTTTATTTTTCAAAAAGTAATCCAGGCACTATCCATGCTGTACTAAGGGAACTCTCTGCTATGACCTGGCTGGCAATGGAGTCTTTGGTCATGACTTGGTGAGGAGGAGATGTACCAAAGAGAGTCCCTTTTTATATAAAGGCTACTGTCAACTAGCATGTTCTATCTCAGAGACTGTTGGAATAGCAGAAATAAATAAAAATGCATTTTTCTCCTCACGAGCAAAGTCTTTTTTTCTCCACACTTCTTGATGGCATTCTTTTTTTGTCGTTCTTTTCCATCCAAATGAGGTCAATTGAAGCCCCCATCAGTGTGATCTTGCCAAAAGTTTCAAAAGCAGTTACATGTTTTGAACTGCTGCATAAGCTCTTGTTTCCCAGAGCAGCTCTCCTCCCTTCCTCACACCTTTTCTATTAGACCATGTTTCAACAGGCTCTTTGAATATAAGCATCTGAACCCAGGAACAATATTAAGAGATAATATATTATGTTTATATAGGTGTTTTCCCTACTATTCAATGTAATAACATTTTCCTTCTAAAAGACCTTGTCACAAAAGCTGGCATTTCCCCATGATGGTACTAGTGACCATTTCATACACTAAAGGAAAGTAGAATCAAGGCAGTATCATGCTGATTTTTCTGACTGCTATACTTCTTGCCCATTATAACCCAAAAGCTTTCTTTCTCGGGCCTTTCTTCTCTCCCACCCCCATCAGCCCTTCAAAAGGGCCCATTGCCTTGTAAAGTATAAAAGATTAAGTAAAATGCTCGTGCTGTGAATCAAAACCTCAAACTGTTCACTTTCATTTTTTTTTACCAGTGATATAAAGTTGGAAGAATCACCACAATAGCCATATATATTGAAGAGTATAAAACACCTTGGGCTGAGAATATAGCAAATGCTTTAAGTTTGCTCTTGGAGAACTATGTCCCCCACCCCCTCAAAAAAATCCACATTCTCCAAGTAGTAAATTTCAAAACAGAAGAGTGAAGAAGGTAATATTTGTAAGTCATTTGTGATTTAAGGAGACAAAAACTTCAAAAGCAGTATAGAGTTTACATGAGACCTAAAGAAAAATGTGAATTAACGAAAGCAGAGAATGAATAATTGGTTAAATAAATAGGCATGACGAGAAACTATAGCATGAGTTGATCATTCTTCACTAGGGAAAAATAGATCTGGAGCTCAGGCTTCCTCAGCTGTATTTCTTAAAATGCACCTAACTGACAGGTTTTAATCCTCTTTGGACTCCTTTCCTATCTCCTCTTTCTGCTCCCTCTTCCTCCTCTCCTCATCACCACCCCTTTAGGTTCACTGAATTGTTTACATGCTAGAAATTCACTTTCTCCGTTACCGTTTGCCAAAGTAATTCCATGGTTGGTTCTGCCACCTTACCTGATAGGTCTTGGTCCTGACTTCCCACGTTGGCTTCTCTCTGGCTCTCACCTTTCCCAGTGGGGTGTTCTTTCCTTTTCCCCCTTTCTGTCGATGGCTGTCTCAGGCTACAAGGTACTCTGAAAAATGAATAATTTTATATTTGAAAATTATATGTTTGACTTAGAATAATGGGGCTGTCCTTAGAGAAAAGGAAAAAAAAACTGGTATCTAAATGTTTGGCTGCTAAGCTTTAGTCAAACGAGGGGCAGAGGGCAGGCTATCTGTCTATGCAAACCACTGCCAGTAGGAGTTTGGACAAAATATTTTGGCTGCCATCCTACAGTAGCATCAGGCTGTGTTATCTTTTGTGCCAGGTTCCTGTGTTTAGGACCATGGGAGGCTGTCAATTTGAGGTACATGCAGAACAAAGCATAATAAGATTTAAAAAGTTAATATGTGAGAGGTATATCCTTTTTAGTATTAGTTTCTACTGTGAGGAAACACATTTCTATTAGAGACTCCCTGTTGTCAAGATAAATGCAAAAATGAAATCTAAGGAAATAGTTTAAAGTTTAAATGGTTATTGGCCAAAATATTTTCATATTCTGAGAAATCTGTGTATTACAGGTTAAAGTACCTGATTTCTCTATGGTTGCTTGAGAACTGCCTTTGGAAGGAAGGTATCACACCTCCTGTAGTGTTAGCTCTTCGACTAATGGTACTCAATAACAGGTTAGTGGTGAAGTGTTCATTGATGTGGTAGTTGAATTTTTTCCCCCTTTTGTCACTTAGCCATTTGCAAAGTTAAAATTCCATGGGTTCACTAATAATAGAATTATTGTTAGGAATAGAGTGCTAGCTGTTTATAACCCCCAAAGGTAGACCCATGACACCTGAGAGAGAACTGCAATTATTTCTTGGAAAAGTAAAGCTTACACTCTTAAGCCAATTTGCTTCTATTAGAAAGTAGCAATATTGCAAATATGCAAACCAATGAGGTATTTGAACTATAAGAGCATTCTAGTCTCAGTAGGACAGTGTAAATCTATGCTATGTGGAGTCTTCCAGTCTGGGAAACCAGCTGGGCGAGATTAAAACTTTTAAACTTGGCCTCGATGAACTTTGTCCTTTGCAACTGAGTAAGGAAAAACATGTTCTTCCTTATGAAGGCATGTCTACATGATTCAAAAACCATAGGTTAGGTTAGTCATCTCAATCAAACATCTAATAAACTTAGTGGTAAAAAAAAATTCCAAGAAATCAAGAAATGATACTTTTTTTTGTAGCCCAAAAGCATTTGACAGATTTTTTTTTCTTTTTGCTAGTTGATTTTCCATTGTATAAAGAGAGCCTAAGGCCATGATTCCTAATCCTGGTTGTGTAACAACTCAAGTTGTCTCCAGGAATGTCAGGAGCTGTCAAAAACTCCCAAAACAAAATTACTTTTAATTCCTTTCAAATCACAAAAATATGCCACATTGCATAGTTATTGGAAGTCATGAATTCAAATATCTGAAGTGTTGTTAATTCTAAAGTAGACCAGAAGTAAGTGATCCAACCTAACTCTACTATAGAGTTATTTTTCTCTGTCTTTAAATGTTCAGTAATGAGGTTTTTAAAATGGTGTTTTCAGAAATGGTGGTGAAACATGCTGATTTCCAGTGTGGTGAGTTTTTTTTTTTTCACATGTGTTTGTTATATTATTGTTATCATTGTTGATAGCAGTTTAGAAAGCACTGGGATTTGAAAATAATTCTGGTTAGCAGTTACGCTTCCACCTGTATGTGGGGAGGTATTTCTGTTGGAAAAACAACTCTATTAGCACTTTTGATTGCAAGTGACAGAGACTCATCTAAAATTGGCTTGAATGATTAATGATGATGATGATAGTCATGATAATGATAATACATTTTAAAGCATTTTGACTCACAAAGCTAACATGTCCAATAATACCTAGCTACAAGCAAGTCTAAATTCAGGTGCTTAAACATTTTCATCAAGACTTGATCTCTTGGCCTATAATGAAAAATAAAATAAAAGGGAATATATATATGTAAATAAATCACTATGTGATATACCAGAAATTAACACAACATTGTAAGCCAACTATACTTCAATAAAAAAAAAAAACTAAAAAAACAATATTCTATCTCCTTGCATCTCCTGGCTCAGCTTTTATCTGTACTTGCTTTATGTGTTTTCTTCTGTGGTGGCTCTTCTTTGTGCAGACAGACTCTCCCTAGGTCATAGCAACAACCCCAGTGTTACTTCTACAAGCTAACAACCCTAACATAAAGAAGTAACCCAATAAAAGTTTTAGAGTTCACTCTTATTCACCTTGGTCCTATCCAAGTGGATAAACAAAGATCTGTGATGTTGATCAAGCCTGGGTCATGCTCCTACTCTTGAGACCAAGAACTCTACTCAAACCCCTTGCATTGTGAAAACTGGATGGCAATTGGTTCCTCATATAAAAAAGAGAGTAATGCAGAAAGAAAGATACATGAATTAGGATGTTGGGCTGGCCAAAAACGGAAATGTATACTTCACTAATACACCATACATATTTGGTATATACACTGATAGTTCTCTATACACATACAAAAGTGTTGTTAATGAAAAATGAATCAGTTGATCTATGAAAGAAATGGAAGATTTTGTTCAAGCCAAACTGAGGATTATAACCCAGGAACAGCATCTCAGAAAGCTCTGAGAACTGTTCAGCCCGTTAGAACTCAAAGCATAACTATGTAATTTTTTGAGACAAAAGGCTATATGTTAAATGACAGTTTTATTGATAGTTTACACAATTCAGATCTGCAAGTACAAAGTGGTGGGTCATGTGACCCATTACAAGCTCAAAAAGGAAGGTTATTTTTTAGGAGTTGCCTTGTTGATGCTAGGAGACTGTTGCTCTTTATGGCTGAGCAGGTATTTCTGCCGATAGGAGAGGTTTGGTAGATGCATAATGCATATACACAATGCACAGCAGAGGGGAGAGAGGAGGCTGAAGGGCAGAGAAGAATTTATCATGTTCAGTTTTTTCTTGTCTTGCTATAAAACATGAATTTTATTTCAGTGCATATGGTGCTAATATAATAATCTTAAATATTTATCAAACAACTACAATATGCTAGGCACTGTGCTTGTCCGACTTTCTTTCCAAAAACTTTGAGGGACAGGAGAGGAAGCTGGGGCTTTGCTGAGACTGGAGCTCTGTTGAAGCTAGGGATCCTAGATAGACAGTGTGGGAGAACCTGCAAAGATTCCTGAGGCAAAGGCACAAAAATGGAGCAGAGAAAGACATGTTATGAACCTCAAGGTAGTTCAGGCAATGTTAGGAACTTTTCTACATGTTGTCTGTAATCTTCACAATAAGCCAAGATAGGTTGTATTAGGCCCATTTTGTAGATGGAGAAACTAAGTCTGAGAGACTAAATGATTTGCCCATAACTAGTTAGAGTCTAAGCTGGGAATTGAACTCAGATCTGTATAGCCTGAAAGTCTGTGCTCTTTCCTTATTCAGCACTCATGATTTACATTACACTTGCCTATATACAATTTTACATAAATGGATATTATACTTTGATACTAAGAAGTTAAGATGGCTTGAAAGTAATCTAGGTAGAAAGAATTGACACATGAAATCTGACAATAGTAAAAACAATATTCTATGTTGGAAGCAGAACAGAGTGGATTCTCTCATTTGACAAGACTGTTGACAGCACTAACGACATTAACATCACAGAACATCCTTGATCTCATCATTCCACCCCTTTGATTTCAAGATAACTGTACCCTGGAAATTAAATATCACTCTCATCATTGATGCTGCCTATAATGTGAGTAGAAAGCATTACATTAGCTTTGAAAACTATTTTCAGTAATGTTCCTGTACCATAGAAGTTAATGCTTAAGAATATCTCATCGGAGAACAAATCACAATCAAACATAGAAACATTGAACAGGCCCATTGCAACCAGTCAACTCCATCATGCAGCAAATCATACATTATTTATAAAATAAAATCTGGGAGTTATTCCAGAGAACATACCAAAAACTAGAGATAGGGCTTTTCAAATATTTCAATCTTGAAGTGGCCTCCCTAATACATTAACAATTTATTTACTAACAACATTTATAGTACATGCAGTAGTTTTTTGAGTATCAAGTGAATCTTTCATTACAGTCATTTGTATTATGAAATCAGTCTTTCCGCACTTGGTGGTTTACTTTTTAGTGGGTGGCATTGGGCAGATTGCTGTGGTTCAACTTTGTCAGCATTTTCATTATCAGTATTTCTTTTTTCCCTCAGAGCTATTTCACAATCGCTCTAAATTGTATCTGGCTAAAACTTGGCATCTAAATTGCCACCTTAGATAGAATTCTGTCTCAAAGAAAATCCCAGTGTCAGTCTAATGAGCTGAATTGTATATATAGCACAGACATTTTTAGGAAGTTCCAATCTCTATTTTTAAACTCAGCTATAACTAAAACACTGAGATAATTATGATACACAAGCCATTGTTGATGAGAAGACTGTTAGCACATTAATTTTTCTAATTAGTTTTCTCAACTAAGACTAGGAACCTTGAAATCTTTGTTTTCATCCTAAGAGGGAATTGATTCAATTCAGCGAAGTTGCAGTGAAAGTATTTTCCTTTTTTAGTTGTTATTTGGCATAACTCACCTAGTTGAATGTTTTCTAAAGTGTTACAGTTTATCTTAAAACTTTTTGTTTGAACATTGACTCAGGCTGTCTTCCCATAGTTAAAGTGGGACAGAATCGATGCATTGCAGGCTTCCTCTGCTGCTTTGTGTGATAAACACTGTCTAACAAGTCAGGAAAAATCCATTTTGATGCTACTTCCCCAATTAGACCTGTTAAACAGTCTTTGAATGACTGAATTTGGTTTTAGTTTTACACCCAGATACATTGTTAAGCTAATGTTTTAAAGCAAACTATAGTAACATTAATTTCTAAGAAGTGCCTTTTTTAAATCAAATCTCTAACTATAAGCAAATGAAATTGTAATTGTTTTGTTGAGATTCAGTGTAACTTGATTACCTTCTAACTACTCAGTAATTTTTGTGAATTCTGTTCATTCAGTCTGAAAAGTTGCAGATGACTTGTATGTGTATAAGAAAACTGTGTCATTAGCGTATGTTCTGAGGATGCCTTTGAATACATGCACATATCAGGAAGCTCAGTGAGGAAAAAATATTGCATTCATTCAAAAACTATTTGCTGAAGCTCTTACCACGTGCAAGAGGTAACTCTGAGGGATGTGAAGTGTAAGCTGACACACATCTTCAAAGAACTTGTTATCTTATATGAGAAATAACAGCTGTGTAAAATCTCAAAAACCAAGGCAATATAGGATAAAGATCAGACAGAAAAAAAATTGCTATCCCTGAGCAAAGCTCAGCTCTTTTTTTTTTCTAAAAGCGAAGATGCAAATATACTTATTCTCTGACTACAATAATCCAAACCTTTTGTGACACTATTTGACGAACCCTGATAAATCAGGTCACTGTATGATGCATAATTTAGTGGGTCAAATGAAACTACTTCATAAACCTGGCAATGGTCAGTCCTTCTGCAGGTTTGGTCAGTAAATTCTTACAGCACTGTAATTTTTAAATAGCCAGATTAAATCAAGGCCACCTTGAAGCTGTTAAACTATTGCCGCTGTGATTATATTATTGTTAAAAATCTGCATTTCTAAAACGACAATTATCTTTAAAACTGAACTAGTGCCTCTTTCAGGCCAGGACCATTGTGAATGTTATTCTGTGCAAGAAGTACAGGTAACATACCTGGGTCAAAGAGAGAGAAAAACTGGATGGTTGAAAAATGTGAAGTGATTAACCAGAACAGCTTTAAGTCAGTCCTTGCATCAAACACCATGAAATAATGTCAGTTGAAAGATTTTTCAAGTCTAGACTCTGTCCCAGTGGGAAAGTAGATTTTTTTTAAGTGAAGATCCCTCCAGATGTAATCTTGGACCCCAGCTAATGCCATCTGTTCCTATTGACTATTCACTACTGATTCATAAACTACCATGCAGTTTCTGAGGTAGGAACACCTCAATCAGTGGTCACACATAATAAACTAAACATGGTGACACTATTACTTACAGCCCAAGAGATGTTATGAAATTCTAATTGTCTTCAAAGAATTGTGTGATTCCAGAGAAACAAAGAATCAGAATATAAAGGTTTACAATGTAGACTACTTGTAGAAACTATTTGAAGGTGAAGAGAATTAGACACAGTTGCTCTACTTTCATTTTCCTGGGCATGTTAAAATGACACTAACTCACTGATTCGCTCAGCCTCAGAAACAGTCTCTTTTTCTATTGTAAACATATTTAAAGGTGGTCACTAAGTAGACATAGATTAATGGATTAATGATCATAGCATCTCTTGTGGAAGCTATTTGCAGTAGGTTCAGAAACAGAAAGTCTGCTCTATACACGGGAGACCATGAAAGAGAAAGGTTATTGTACCTCTTCCCTTGTCCATGGTGATCCAAGTAGGGAGTTAAAAGAACTGGAGATAGAACCAGGGACCAGCTTTCTAGCTGAACAGGATTCATAGAGCAGCTTGCTCCTAAGCTGTCACAACCACAAAATGAATATAAATACTGACTGAGCTTGCTACCGCCTCCAAGCTAGAAGATATTCCAAATTTAAGCCTGTGACTAAACAGGAATATAATATCTCATATAACTGTCACAAAGACCCTACACATGAAGTATCATCATTTTGTAAGTGAGGAAACATTTTTAAGTAACTTGATCATGATCACATTCTGTTTTCTTTGGTTTTTCATTAGTTTTTGACAATATTTCCTGAGTTGTTCATTATAGGCTATCACACCTCTCCACTTGGTGCTTGAGGAATTTGAACCAAGAAACAATTTTCAGCTTCCTTGTTTTAAACACAAGAACTTTTCATTAATTCTCCTATGAAGAACTATGAGGCACTTCTCTTTGCATTGAAAAGCTATTAGGTGATTAAACTCATGCCTACTACGTCCTGGAATGGAACCATCAACATAGTCAGGTGTTAATTTGAATATTTTAATTATTTTTTGGAACGTCATGAAAATGAACATTGCATTTGGAAAAGTCACAGCAGTGAAATTGTGATTTAAGTGTTAGAGTTGTTTTTCCACGTGAAATTTTTTACTGCCTGATTGCACACCTACCTGGTGAGAAAATGAGTGTAGCTCCCAATCTCTAATGTAGATATGTGTCCAATTTTTCAAAAAGAAATGATTCCAGTGTTTAGGTAAGAATTTGATGAATGTATATAACAGTTGCAGTAGAATGTCTTGAAATATGAATTTTGGTGGATATAAGACTAGTCTACTCTTTTTCCATAGAAACTGGCTGTTTTTGAGTAGGTTAATTGTTCTCCAGTAACCTGATTTATTTTTTTTTCAGTCATCCAAATTTATTCCTGTCATCTGATAATGTCATAAAAATACAATCATAAAAAATATGAACTAGCATTCTAGAGTGTTGATGCATTGCTGTTGAATGCTTTACATTGAGAATAGCTATCTTTATGCTGGACAAAAATGTTTGGGCAGTAGATAGAAAGTTACTGTACTTACCAGGGATCTTATAGTAGGGTGAACTGCAATAATAACTTACAATAAAGAAGAAATCAATGATACATTGTTGGTGGGTAAACAAGAGGGAGATCTTATAACGCCCAATGGCCTGGCCTAAGATTTGCTAGTTGCTCCCCTAGGATAGTTTGATAAATGTCAGTGTAAGAGCATTTGGAATGCTTTCTTCTTTCTAATAGTTAACATTAGTTTTTTTTTCTTTTATTTTTCTATTAAAATATAGTTGATTTACAATGTATTGCTAGTTTCTGGTGTACTGCATAGCAAGTCAGTTATACATATATGTATTCTTTTTCATTATAGGTTATTACAAGATATTGAGTACAATTCCCTGTGCTATACTGTAGTACCTTGTTTATCTATTTTACATATAGTAGTTTGTATCTGCTAATCCCAACTCTAATTTATCCCTCCTCCCTCTTCCCCTTTGGTAACTATAAGTTTGTTTTCTATGTCTGTGAGTCTATTCCTGTTTTGTAAATAAGTTCATTTGTGTCAGTTTTTAGATTCCACATATAAGTTATATCATATGATGTGTCTTTATCTGACTTACTTCACTTAGTATGATAATCTCTAGGACCATCCATGTTGCTGCAAATGGCATTATTTCATTCTTTTTTATGGCTGAGTAGTATTCCATTGACTATATATATCACATCTTTATCCAATCATTTGTCAATGGACATTTACATTGTTTCCATGTCTTGGCCATTGTAAACGGTGCTGCTATGAACATTGGGGGTGCATGTGTCTTTTCAAATTAGTTTTTCTCTGGATATATGCCCATGAATGGGATTACTGGATCATAGGGTAAGTCTATTTTTGTTTCTTTTGAGCAATCTCCAGACTGTTTTCCATAGTGGTTGTACCAACTTACATTCCCACCAACAGTGCAGGAGGGTTCCCTTTTCTTCACACCCTCTCCAGCATTTATCATTTGCAGACTTTTTAATGATGGCCATTCTGACTGGTGTGAGGTGATACCTCATTGTAGTCTTGTTTTACATTTCTCTGATAATTAGCAATTTTGAGCATTTTTTCATGTGCCTGTTGGCCATCTGTATGTCTTCTTTGGAGAAATGTCTATTTAGGTCTTCTGCTCATTTTTTGACTGACTTGTTTTTTTTTTTGTTATTGGGTTGTATGAGCTGTTTGTATATTCTGGAAATTAAGCCGTTGCCAGTTGTATCATTTGTAAATATTTTCTCCCATTCTGTAGGTTGTCTTTTTGTTTTGTTTATGATTCCCTTTGCTGTGCAAAAGCTTATAAGTTTAACTAGGTCCCATTTGTTTATTTTTGCTTTTATTTCTAAAGCCTTGGGAGACTGACCTAGGAAAACATTGCTACAATTTATGTCAGAGAATGTTTTGCCTATGTTCTCTTGTAGGAGATTTATGGTGTCTCAGTCTTTAAGACATTTTGAGTTTATGTTTGTGTATGGTGTGAGGGAGTGTTTTAACGTCACTGATTTGCATGCAGCTGTCCAGATTCCCCAACACCACTTGCCAAAGAGACTATTACATTTGATTTTAAGTTTGCGCAGAAAAACATAACCACCTAAACATAAAAGGACTGTGAAGACAATGCTCAATAAAATAAATTGATTTAATAAGTTCAGCTAAAGTTTTGAAAATCCTCCTTTGCTTTACTTTTTAAAAATTGAGATACTGAATTAGTAAATTAAGTTGACAGGAGAAGAGGAAAGAAAAATATCTGGGAATACATGCCCTAGTAAACTCACATTTTAGGCTAAGGCTTTTGTTACCATTTATTGATATGTTTTCCTTTTAAATATGCTTTTTCCATTATAAAATACAAATTAGCAAACAGAAGAAGGTAATCAATGACCCATTAACATTTTAATCTATAGACATTCAGGGTTTTTTTTTCTTTGTATTTTTTACATAAATGAGATCACATCTTTATATTGTCTTATTTTACTTTTTTTACTTCATCATTAACCATAAAGATCCTTTATTTCATTAAATATTTTTTCTACTAAATCACTTTCAATGACTGCATAGTATTTCATTCCATTTTTTCTATGTCCTTAAATGTATCTAGCCAAAATCTTGTTCGGGATATTTAGGACAGTTCTAATTATTCACTGTTATAAACAATACTGCCACGAATACTATAGAATATACTTTTTTGTACACTTATCTGTTTATTTTTAAGATAAATTTCTATAAGTGGACATTTTGAGTCAAGAATATAAGTATTCTTAAAACTTCTGGTATATTTCCTGACTTCTCACTAGAAAGGCTTTATGGAAGAAAATTCTTAACCAGCAACGTGTGGGAGCATTTATTTCATTCTATGCTCCCCCACACTGGAATGCTACTTTCAAAATGTTAAATAGCAATTTATTAGTAATTTCTAACACTGATTTATTAGGGGCCAGATATGTGATATATACTCCAGTAACAAGCCATTATCCAGGCAAATATGTGAAATGAAGTAAAAAGCAACATGGTGCAGTATGTGAAAGTTGTAAGAAGTAGTTCAACTTGCTACCCTTAAGTCAATTTGATTTTAATGAAAGTTAGTGAATTAAAGTAGGAATCATACGGTCTTGGAAACCATAGCTTCCAAGAGGCTGATTTCTCATTGGGTCACTTACTAGGTGATGCAGTCTCACTGATGCATGAATACCTATTCCAGAATGTGTATCTTGCAGCAGATGTTTAGAGTTGGGAATTTCTGCCTTTGCCTTGTTCACGAAGTTTGTAGTCCAGAATACCTAACATACTTGTCAAATATCCTTGAGGGGACCATTGTGACTCACATCTTTTTAAATATTATCTGTCTGACAATAATATTCTAGTAAGTCTGATTTCACAGAAAAAATAAAGGCTCCAAAATCTTATTGTAAGAATCTACCCTAAACTTGATTATAAATCTTTTAAAATTTTTGGATAAATCTTAACCAATGCCTGACTGTTGCTCATAAATTAAATCTTATACAAATATTCAAGTAGGACATTGCTAACTTTTTTATACACCTAATTTTAGTGTAGGGGATGAATGGTGTCCTCCCAAAATTCATGCCTATCTGGAACCTCAGAATGTGATCTTATTTGGAAATAGGGTCTTTGTAGACATAATTAATTAAGGATCTCTAGGTGAAATCACTTGGGATTTAGGGAGGATCTTAAATCCAATGACTGATGTCCTTATGAGAAGTGGAGAGGACTCAAGGATATAAAGGAGAATACAGTGTTAAGATGGAGGTAGATATTACAGTGATGTATCTATAAGTCAAGGAACATCAAGGCTTATCAACAACCATCAGAAGCTAGGAGATAGGCACAAGATGGTTCCTCTCTCAGAGCCTCCAAAAGGAATCACCCCTGCGAATATCTTAATTTGGGAGTTCTGGCCTCCTGAACTGTGAGAGGCTAAATTTCTGTTGTTTTAAGCCACCTAGTTTGTGACACTTTGTTAGAGCAGCCCTAGAGAAATAAATATATTTAGAAAGTTCCTTAGTTCAATATTTTCAGTAATTCATTTGGGTTAATTCTCCTTGTCTATGCCTACAAGATTTCATCTTCTCCATGGGTCTATCACTTGAGAACACTCAACATTGACTAGCAGTAGACGTTAATGAAAACTTACTACTTTCTGAGGCCAATGGGGCTGTACAGATTGGAACTGTCTCAGCTTTCACACTGACTGCCAATGAAAAAAATACTTCCCCTGAAAATCAATTCATAATCTGTTGCATATCTGAGAATGGTTTCTAACAGTCTTGAAGTGTGTCTCACAAAACAAGAAAGAAAACACAATGACGTTTTCACAGTGAACCTACAGAAAGATATTTCCCCTCCCCATTTTGGCGAATCTTTGCACTGAACTCTTTCTTATTGTTCTTCCTTCTAATTTCACTAAACATTTCACTAAATTTTATGTGAGAAAACAAAAGCAAGGCAGTATTTCCACTGTTTACTTAGGTTCAGGTATGAAGCTGAGCACTGGTGTGATTAGCTGCTGAAGAGTATTTTTCAATGGAGAAGCTGAAGGAGAATTTTGTCTTAATACCCTGGTCCAGCAAGACTATAGTGATATTTTCTCTCTACTTTCATACTTAACCTTGTTGCCAATCATCATCATATTTGCAGTTCAAACCTCTCTGTAATGCAAGCGCCACATGAGTTAATGCTTAGATCCTGTTAATACTATGAAGTGACTATAGATTGTAACTTTTTAAAGGATCTTTAAAGCCCTTAGTGTCTACGTTACCTTCCTAAGTCAACAACAGAGTTTTCAATTTTAAGCATTATGTTTTACCCCTTTTCATGTACATTACTAATAAATAAGAAGATCCTTAGTCATAATAAACAAAAAAATCATAAATTATGCTACTATGGTTTATTAGTTGTCTATTGCAGTCTGGTAAATAACCCCAATATACAGTGGCTTAAAACAACAAATATTTATTATCTCACACTCTCTGTGGATCAGGAATCTATATGTGCCTCATCTGGATGTCTCTGACTCAAAGTGTCTCACAAGGCTGCAGTCAAGTTATCAGTAGGGTCTGCAGTCACCTCAAGGTGCTACTAGGGGAGGATCCACTTCCAAATGTACTCATGTAGCTTTTGGAAGGCTGCGGGTCTTCACTGGCTGTTTGACAGTGACATCAATTCCTTCCCACGTGGGACTCTCCAAAAGGCAGGTCAAAACATGGCAACTCAGAGCGAGTGAACAAGACAATGAGAGAGCAAAAGAGGGTACCCAAGGATGCAATCTCTTGGGAATCTATTCCTGTGAGTGACATTCTTTCATTTTGCTACATTCTGTGTCTAAAGAAAGTCACAAGTTCTGATCCACACCCAAAGGGAGAATGGTGCCAGGGCACGAATATCCAGAGGCAGGATTCATTAGGGGCCATCTTAGAAGTTGCCTACCAAATATGGCTAAAATGTTGTCACAGACCTTCTTTAAAGCCATTAGATTGCTACATATGATTTTATGAATATTTTATGGGCTCTGTCTCATCATTATTAAAAACATTATGATCTGGTCAATTTTAGTATTCTAACACAAGATGTACATTTTTCTAAACTTTGTTGGCTCTCCTCATATTAGGCATTTTAAGCTGCCTTTCTGGGAGTTTTAAATAAGTAAAGCCTGAGTTTTCTAGTGTTGCTGACTGCCAAATATTTTATTATACATTAAAAAAATGGAAATTCTGTAAGGATGCCACTTCCTAGAAGCTCTCTTCAGGCTTGGGAGACACCAATGAGGTGAATCAAAGGAATGAACAAATCATCCTGATTTAACATTTTAATTGGTAGAGAAAAGCAAAGTTAAGAGAGTTGTCTAATTGCTATGGCTAGGACTTCCAATACTATATTGAACAGAAGTGGTGAGAGTGGACATCCTTGTCTTGTTCCAGATTTTAGCAGATAAGCTTTCAGCTTTTCCCGTTGAGTATTACGCTGGCTGTAGGTGTGTCATAAATAGCTTTTATTGTATTGAGATATGCTACCTCTATACCCACTTTGGTAAGAGTTTTTATCATAAATAAATATCATAAATGAATTTTATCAAATGCTTTTTCTGCATCTACTGAGATGATCATGTGATTTTCGTCCGTTCTCTTGTTGATGTGGTGTATTATGTGGATTGATTTACGTATGTTGAACCATCCTTATGTCCCTGGGATGAATCCAACTTGATCATACTGTATGATCTTTTATATATGTTGTTGGATTCTGTTTACTAATATTTTGTTGAGGATTTTTGCACCTATGTTCATCAAGGAAATTGGACTATAGCATTCTTTTTGGTAGTGGCTTTGTCTGGCTTTGGTATCAGGGTGATGCTGGCTTCAAAGAGTGAGTTTGGGAGTATTCCCTCCTCTTCAATTTTTTGGAAGAGTTTGAGAAGGATTGGTATGAGCTCTTCCTTATGCGTTTGATAGAATTCCCAAGTGAAGCCATCTGGTCCTGGACTTTTGTTTGCAGGGAGGTTTTTTATTGCTGATTCTATTTCACTTCTAGTGATCGGTCTGTTCAAGTGATCTATTTCTTCTTGATTCAGTTTTTGTGGACTGTATGTTTCTAGAAACTTGTCCATTTCTTCTACATTGTCCAATTTATTGCCATATAGTTGTTCTTAGTATTCTCTTATGATTTTTTGTATTTTTGTAGTGTTGATGGTAATCTACACATTTTCATTTCTTATTCTGTTTATTTGTGTGCTGTCTCTTTTCTTCTTGGTGAGCCTAACCAGAAGTTTGTCAATACTGTTTACTCTTTAAAAAAACCAGCTCTTGGTTTGACTGATTTATTCTATTGTTTTTTAATCTCTATTTTATTTATTTCCTCTCTGATCTTTATTATTTCCTCTGCTGACTTTAGGTTTTGTTTGTTCTTTTTCTAATTCTTTTAAGTGGTAAGTTAGGTTGTTTATTTAAGATAAGAAAAAGAAATAAAAGGGATTCAAATTGGAAGAAAAGATGTAAAATTGTCATTATATGTGAATGACATGATACTATATATAGAAAACCCTAAAGGCTCCACACAAAAACTACTAGGGCTGATAAAAGAATTCAGTAAGGTAGTAGGATACAAGGTCAATATACAGAAATCAGTGGCATTTCTTTACAATAACAATGAGGTATCAGAAAAGGAAAGTAAAGAAACAATCCCTTTTAAAACTGCATTCAAAAAAATAAAATACTTAGGAATAAATCTGACCAAGGAAGTTAAAGATTTATATGCAGAGAACTACAAAACATTGACTAAGGAAATTAAAGATGACTTAAAGAAATGGAAAGATATTCCATGTTCTTGGATTGGAAGAATTAATATGGTTAAAATGGCCATACTACACAAAGCAATCTACAGATTTAATGCAACCCCTATCAAATTACCCAAGACATTTTTCACAGAACTAGAACCAATAATCCTAAAATTTATATGGAATCACAGAAGACCCAGAATTGCCAAAACATTACTGGAGAAAAACAATGAAGCTGGAACAATAATTCTCCCAGACTTCAGACAATACTAAAGAGCTACAGTAATCAAAACAGCATGCTACTGGTACAAAAATAGAGCTATGAATCAATGGAACAGAATAGAGAGCCCAGAAATAAATCCACAAACTTTTGGTCAATTAATCTTTGACAAAGGAGGCAAGAACATACAATGGAGGAAAGACAGTCTCTTCAGCAAATGGTGTTGGGAAAACTGGACAGCTGCATGTAAATCAATGAAGTTAGAATACTCCCTCATACCATACAAAAATAAACTCGAAGAGAAGAAAACATAGGCAAAACATTATCCAATATAAATCTCAGCAATGTTTTCCTAGGGCAATCTACCCAAGGAATAGAAATAAAAGCAAAAATAAACAAACGGGACCTAATTAAACTTACAAGCTTTTGCACAGCAAAGGAAACCATAAGCAAAACAAAAAGACAACCTACAGAATGGGAGAAAATATTTGCAATAGATGAGACTGACAAGGGCTTAATCTCCAGAATATATAAACAGCTCACACAACTTAATAAGAAAAAAACAAACAGCCCAATCCAAAAATTGGCAGAAGAACTAAACAAGCAATTCTCCAAGGAAGACATACAAATGGCCAATAGGCACATGAAAAAAATGCTCAATATAGCTAATTATCAGAAAAATGCAAATCAAAACTACAATGAGGTAACATCTCACACCAGTCAGAATGGCCATCATTCAAAAGTCCACAAACAATAAATGCTGGAGAGGGTGTGGAGAAAAGGGAAGCCTCCTACACTGTTGGTGGGAATGTAGTTTGGTACAGCCATTTTGGAAAACAGTTTGGAGATTCCTCAAAAAACTAAAAATAGACTTAACCTATGATCCAGCAATCCCATTCATGGGCATATATCCAGAGTGAGCCTTAATTCAAAAAGACACATGCACCCCAATGTTCATAGCACCACTATATACAATAGCCAAGACTTGGAAACAACCTAAATGTCCATCGACAGATGACTGGATAAAGAAGCTGTGGTATATTTATACAATGGAGTACTGCTCACACATAAAAAATAATAAAATGCCATTTGGAGCAACATGGATGGCCCTAGAGAATGTCATTCTAAGTGAAGTAAGCCAGAAAAAGAAAGAAAAATACCACATAATATCACTTATGTGGAATCTTAAAAAAAAAATAAAATAAAAAAGAGACAGAGAGAGAGAGACAACCAACTTATTTACAAAACAGAAACAGACTCACAGACATAGAAAACAAACTTGTGGTTACCAGTGGAGAAGGTGGTGGGAAGGGATAGCTTGGGAGTTCTAAATTTGGGGATACTAATATACATAAAATAGATAAACAAGAAGTTTATACTGTATAGCACAGGGAATATTCAATATCTTGTAGTAACCAATGATGAAAAAGAGTATGAAAATGAATATGTGTATGTTCTTTTATGACTGAAGTATTTTGCTGTACACCAGAAATTGACCCAACATTGTAAACTGACTATACTTTAATAAAAAATGAAGAAAGTCGTTATTTCATTTTTGAACTAAACCTTAGTTTTCATGGCAACAAATCAGGAACACAGCCTCTGAAGTTTTGATAATTTTGCATACCTTTTTTGGCCAGAAGCTTATACAACTTGGCAGTTCATAAAATTGCTGTCTATTTTTTAAAATGCATTTTACATTATTCATTTCATGCAAAAGTTGGTACATGCATAGCTTTCCCTTAACTCCTACTAGAGTAACATCAACCTTGAACATCCAGTTCATATAAATACACTCTGTAGTCCAAATGAGGCTGACTTTACATTCTATTGTATCTCCATACTGAGGCCAAAGACATTCAGTCTCATCAATCTTGCATAGTCTGATATCTTATATAACATTTCAGATGTATAATTTCAAGCTTGGTTGCATCGATAAAATTTCTTAGCAATTTTTATTTACCTTATTTCTTAATATTGGTCCTAGGTTGAATTGGATGGCTAATAATTTGCTAAATTTTGCTGTGTGGAAAGATAGTTTGTGTTCATATATTTGTATTTATGCCTAAAATCTTTTTTTTTGTAATTCAGTCAAGCTTGTGTTGCTGCTGATTAAACATACTGTTAATATCTCCAATGACATGTTTTCTTGGGTATGCGTATTAGTTTGGTGAATATTTATGAGGTTATCTGATCTGTGTTCATAATATTTAAAGATTTGTTAAGAAAAATTATGTTGGCTGACAATGTTGTGACAAATGTGAACATCAATGGTAGAAAGGACGAAAACACTTACCTTTGAAATGACAAACCTTGATAAATATGAAAATCAGACCTGATGATGAAGTTTATGAAAGAAAAAAAAAAAAGACCCATAGGAGAAATAAAAGACAACAAATGCACCTATATCACAAAGCTTAAAGCTTATGTTGCCAAATCAGTAATAAGCAAGGCACGTAGAAAAATAACCTACTGCATGAGAATTGATCAAGACTGATGAGGAAACTCACCAAGTGATTAAGGCAAAAATGTCTCTATATTAGAATTAAAACATTACCCAGAAAATGGAATAAAATGTTGGGAAATTGGTATACTAAAGCAAAAAGAAAATTTTTTTTAAAATTCAAATCATGATAAATAAAAATGAATTAGTAAGAATTGATTGTAAACAAGGCATAGTAGATGGAAGAAAATTATGATCAAGAAAAGCTGGCTCATAAAATAATATTTAGCTAGAAGCTTAGCACCACAACATGAAAAGACAAAAGAGAATGCTAGCGACATATGAGACTGCTGCTTCATACAACGTCTCTGAATTTTCTTTATCCCAATTTACAAGAGATGAAAGTTCTATTTCAGAGATTCCTGTGGAGGAATACGAAATATTAAAATAAATGCATATATTCATGCCATGACAGGTAACAACACAATTAGAATGATTAAATGCTGGTAAAGTCCAAGACTTAAAGGACTAAGTTCTAATTCTTAGAGAAGTTGTAATGAGTCCAAAGTGGCCAGCCCTTAATGAAAGAGCTGCCCTTGGAAGATGGCATGCAGTGGTCAGTGTTGGAGTATTAAAGCTTGGTTGCAAATGACGGATTTCATATTGTTCTGTGACTAAGCAGTGCTACTCTCTTGAGTATCAAATCAAATCTCTTCAATTAAAAGTATATCTATTAAATTTTAAAAGTCAAGACACATTTGTGTTCCACATCTGCACAGTAACTGCTTGAGTTTTCTCATTATGACTCAGGATATTTAGAATCTTGGAGGAAGACAGACAGTTTTGTGGCTAAGAGTATAGTTTCTGGAATCAGACAAACTAGCATCAAATCCTATCTCCACCACAGAAGAGCTGTGTCACCTCGGGAAAGTTATTTAACCTCTCAAAACCCCTGTGGCCTAACGTGAAAATGAAAGTAAATGACCATAGCCAAATCTTAGGATTGTTGGAAGGATAAATGAGAGAATATAAGTAAAGCATTTAGCAAGTGCCTGGCACACAATAATGGTACTAAACTAAGGTGGTCCTTGAAAGAATCACAAAAGTAATACAAGTTAGGCACTTAACACAGTATCTGGTTCAGTGTATAATGCTCAATATATCTTAGTTATAATAATAATACTAATATGTCCATTGGAATTTAGCTATAATTACAGGAAATAATTTATTTCAAAATAGGAGAAAATGCTAGGTGCAAAACTGTCTGCAAACTTAATTTTTTAGATGACACAAGTAATGTGAGTGAATAAAGGTATCAAATATAAAGACGTTTTGGGTAAAAACTGTAATGTATCCCCCCTTGAACTCTATTATCAATTGCATTCCCCTCCACTCCTGAGAATAAGCACTGCTATTACTTAGTTTTTTATATGTATATGCATGCAAAGATGTGTGACCATGTGATCATACTTCATGTATTATTCTACAACAAGCTTTGTTCCATAACAACAGATTGGATTTCTTTCCATGTCAGTACATATAGATTTACCTTACTTTTCTGTTAACTATTGCATAATCATCTGTAAGATGAATGCATACTACTATATTTAACCATTTCCATAATCATGGACTTTTAAGTTTACTATAAACAATGTTACAGTGAACATCCATGTGAATGGCTTTTTGTGAATATATGTGAATAAATATTTATCTGAGATACAGTCCTAGAAATGGAATTGCTGGATTGAAGAGCATGCAAATTTAAAGCTTTGTTAGATACTGTAAAATTTGCCTTTAAAAAATCTGTTCTAATTTATACTCCAAGTACAAATACTAGGTATGATAGTGTATGATAGTATTTGTTTCCCGACAGTCTTACCAATGCTAGAACACTGGACATTCTCTCTTACTTTTTCTGTCTCATTCTCATTTCTTTTTTGCCTTTTCTGATGAGAAAAATAAGCTGTTGTTTAATTCTCATTTCGCCAAACATTCATGAGATGAAGTGTTTTTCCATATGTTTATTGCCAATTTGTATGTCCATATGTGTGGACTATCTATTAATATCCTCTGTCCACTATTTTCTGCTTGGTTGTTTAATTTCTTCCACCCCCTACCCCATATTTACAGCACATTTTTCTATTCTGGACTTCAAATATTTGTCTGTTATATATAACATGAATATTTTTGCCCAGTCTATCACTTCTTTTAACTATGTGATTTCTTTTAGAGTCCACATGTCTACAGTTTTTGCAGTATTTTCTGTCCATATTTTTCTTGTATAACTTCCAAGTTTTGTATCTTGCCTAAGAAAACACTTTTCATTCCAATATTATATTTAAAAGGTACTTCCCATGATTTTCTTCAAATGCTTTTTTAAATATTCCTTCATGTTAAATTTCTTAATTACATTTTAAAATTATTTCTATTTGTGGTGTGAAAAATATATCTAATTTTTTTTGGCCAAATAGTTATCTAAAAACAACCAAATATATTTTGTTGAAAAGTCCATCTTTTCTTGCTGACTTGAAATGCCATTTTTATCATGTAGTAAATCCCTATAAATAAATGGGTTTGTTTCTGGACTCTCTATTCTTTTTTATTGTATATTTGTCTATCCCTATGGCCTATTGTCATGCTGCATTATTTTAATTATTATAGTATTATAGAATGTTTAAAATCTGTTGGTACAAATCCCACTACCAATTCATTTTTTTAAATACCTTAACAGTTACTGTGCATTTTCTCTATAAAAATTAAATTGCCAGTGCCACAAAAATCCTCTTGATATTTTGATTCAGATACATATTGTTTATTAGATTAAGAAATATACTTTCATTCTACACAGTACTGGAAATCATAGCCAGAACAATTAAGCAAGAAAAAGAAATAAAAGGGACCAAATTGGAAGGGAAGAAGTAAAACTGTCACTATTTGCAGATGACATGATATTATGTATAGAAAACTCTAAAGACTCCACCAAAAAACTATTAGAAATAATAAATGAAGTCAGTAATGCTGCAGGATACAAAATCAATACACAAATATCTATTGTGTTTCTGTACACTAAAACAAATTATCAGAAGAGAAATAAAGAAAATAATCCCATTTACAATTGCATCAAAAAGAGTAAAATACCTAGGAATGAATTTAACCAAGGAGGTAAAAAACCTGTACACTGAAAACTATAAAACACTGATGAGAGAAAGTTAAAAAGATAAAAATAAATGGAAAGATACTCCATGCTCATGGATGGGAAAAATTAATATTGTTAAAATGCCTATACTACTCAAAGCAATATACAGATTCAGTGCAATTCCTATCAAAATTCCAATGGGATTTTTCAAAGAAATAGAACAAACAATCCTAAAATTAGTATGAAACCACAAAAGACCTCAAATAGCTAAAGCAATCTTGAGAAAGAAGAAAGACAAAAGTATCGTGCTCCTTGATTTCAAACGCCATTTCAAAGCTATAGTAATTAATAAAACAACAAGGTATTGGCATAAAAATGGACATAAAGATCAAAAAAACAGAATAGAGAGCCCAGAAATAAACCCATGCATGTATGGTCAATTAATTTATGACAAAGGAGCCAAGAATATGTAATACAAAAAGGATAATCTCTTCAATAAATGGTTTTGGGGAAACTGGACAGACACATACAAAAGAATGTAACTAGTCCACTATCTTAAACCATACACAAAAATTAATGGAAAAAAGATATGAATGTGAGACATGAAATCATAAAACACCTAGATTAAAAAAAACAGCCACTAAGCTCTTTGACATAGATCTTGGCAATAAATTTTTTAAAAATCTGACACCAAAAGTAAAAGAAACAAAAGCAAAAATAAACAAGTGGTAGAATATAAATCTACAATGCTTCTGCACAGCAAAGGAAGCCAGCAATAAAATGAAAAGCCAAACTACTGAATGGGAGAAAATATTTGCAAACCATATACCTAATAAAAGGTTAATATTCAAAATATAGAGAGAATTCATACAACTCAATATCAAAAAACCGAACAACCCTATTGAAAAATGGGCCGAGGTCCTGAAAAGATATTTTTCCAAAGACATACAGATGGCCAATAGGCACATGAAAAGATGCTCAACATCCCTAATCACCAGGGAAATGCAAATCAAAACCACAATGAGATATCACCTCACACTTGTCAGAATGGCTATTATCAAAACAAACAAACAAACAAAAAAGTGTTGGCAAAGATATGGAGAAAAGTGAACCCTTGGTACAGTGTTGGTGGGAACATAAATTGGTGCAGCAACTATGGAAACTAGTATGGAAGCTCCTCAAAAACTTAAAAATATAACTACTATATGATCCAGCAATTCCACTTCTAGGTATTTATCTGAAGAAAAAACCCACTAACTTGAATAGATACATACACCCCCACTTTCACTGCAGCACTATTTAAAATAGCTAAGATATAAAAATAACCTAAGTGTCCATCAATAGATGAATGGATTAAAAAAAATTGTTACATATATGTATAATGGAATATTATCCAGCCATTAAAAATAATGAAAGCTTGCCATTTATGACAACATGGATAAACTTTGAGGGCATTATGCCAAGTTAAATGAGTCATAAAGAGAAAGATAAGTGCCATATGATCTCTCTTATATGTGGATTCTAAAAATAAAAATAAAAATAAAAAACCAAGAATCAGAAACCAAACAAATAAAAAAAGCAAGCTCATAGATGCAGAGAACTGAATGATGGTTGCCAGAGCAAGGGGCAATGGATGAGAGACATGGGATAAGAGAACCAACTTGGTAAAAAAATAAAATTAATTTTTAAAATTACATCATAGCAAAATTGGCCCAAATATATAATGCTCTGATACAAAAATCCACTTTAAAATAAGGGTGTAAAGTCCATAAAAATGAGTATTTGTGGCAATCAAGTAATATTAAATTTAAAGATGTATATAGAATGTTGAATACAAAAAAAAAAGAAATGCAGAAGGTCTTTAGGCTATTCAATCTTTGTGTCAGAGAACAGTCTATATCTTCATTTATTACTATTTTAAGCACATTTTTGTAACTTACTTTTGTATGATCTTGTACATATCTTTTAAATTATATTCCTTGATATTGAAAATTGTTGTTGAAATTGTGAATATGATCACTATATTCCATTCTCCAATTGGTTAATTTGGTGTACAGTAATTCTTTTAAATATATTGTATTAATCTAGTTTGAAAATGATTATAGACAATTTGCTGGATTTTTAGTTGCTTCTCTTGGATTTTCTGTCTAGCAACATATGATCTGTGAAAAAACTGAATTTTGTTCCTTCATTCCGTGAGATATACCATGAGTATGCTTACTCAACATCCATTTGAACCCTCTTTTAGCCACAACAAATAGAATATGTGACCTATATTTTCTAGAGTCTCTTACAGCTAGGCTTCTGAAAAGAATTTAGGTTCAGTAAACCACATGCACTCAAACTTCACTTTAATTTGGAAATGAATTATATGGAGAGGGGGCAAACTCAAGTCACCCATTTTTTCTGGCAAATTTGTAGCAAAGACATCATGGTTCTGCAGACAGCATCTGTTTTGGTAGCTTAGCATTCTCATTGGCAGGCAACTTCCCAATATGATAGCTTCCTCAAGACAAGACAGGAGCTCCCTTGGGGGCTGAGTTCTTTATGGTTTTAGGAGTTATTCCTGGTAGATTCTGCTTCTTCAACTTCCCCAATGATTAATAAATATTTTTCTGTTAATCTACCAACTGTGATTTCTGTTGTCTTGAAATTAATACCTGACCAATATACTTTTTAATATTTAACATGAATGAAATTTTCTTATTACAATTAGTATAAATTCAAGAATTATGTTGAAATATTGGCAGTAATAGTAAATAACATTATCTTATACCTAATTTCAGTTCAAATGCATTATACTTCACCATTAAGGATAATGCTGGCTGTGGCTTTATGTATTATACTGTTTATCAAGCCATAAAATTCTCTTCTTACTAAGAAGGGATGATTTATTTTAATATCAAGTATGTGGGTTGAAATTTATTGAATAGCTTAATAAAATATGAGCTATTTATGTTTTCCATTTATTTGTTAATACAGATTTCCTGATGGTGAGGTATCTTTTAAGTTTGGGGACAAACATTAATTGTATATTTTATATACTTTTTAATACAAAGCTTAACTTTACTTATTTTAAAATTTGTAATTAAAAATCGTACAGGTTATATTACAAAAATTTCCATTTTCAAAGAAAAATGTTTTTCCAGATACAGAACAACACAAAGAATCATGCAGAGCTTGGGAGATCTACGCATAATCAAAAAAGTGTCTAAAATGTAAAATTTCAAAGCATGGATGCTTGTCTAGTGACTATAACTTCTAGTCTTGAGGTAAGCTTTGAATGCCATGACAAATTCCTCTATCTAGAAATAGAAAATGAGACAGGCTATAGGAGAGAAACCTTGAGAATTAAAATATACATGGCAATGTGGATAAAAATATAGCAATAACTAATGTAACTATAATAGCAGTAACCATTATGAAAATGATAGTAGTAGAACAATCCTTACAAGTAGCCATTTTATCATAAAAGCATAATGATGTCCCTGTAAATATCAGTTATTCTATACTGATATCTAAAATAGGAAATAGGAAAGGGGCTTAGTTAAAGGAATGAGCAGGACACAAAGTAGGAGAGAGTAGCTGTAGATTTGATTTGCCTGAATATATTGGCTGAAGCCTCCTTGGATTGATAAAATTCATCATGCTATGATCAAAGTGGTCTACAGAATGTCAGACTACAATTGGGCTCTTCATTTTCATAAGATCAGAAGCTTTCATACAGGTTTGATAAGACTTTCTCTTTCTAGGACTTGTATACAATAATTCAAGTGTTCTTACCAAACTGTCTTTGAACATATTTATTTATTAAATGACTCTCATCCCAAGATGAAACATATTTCCACCTTGTCAGGTATCAATTTTTCTTTTAATATCATTTGATCAAGCTGGGGAAACCAATCAAGATGGATAACAGATTCTCAAACTTTTATGAAAGGAAAAGTTTAAGGTCTTCTAAGACTAAAGATCTGACAAGCAAAATTATACATATTAACTATCTCACTATTAATTTTAAGTAATTTTAAAGGCTACCTCTTACTTACATGAGATGATACCTGGACATTCTGAATTGGATATGGTAACTATTAATTCTATTTATAAGAGCAGTGTATGCATGTATGTGTGTGCATATGTCTGTGTGCATATACTTGCGGATGAAAATTCATAATTAACAAAAGACTATAAAAATAAGAATTCCTAATTTATGAATACTTTGTTCTACAGTTTTCTACTTAAATTTTTATATTCATGGATATAACATTATTTTGTTAATCAGACATCTTACTATTAACATCTCAATTAAACTTTGACAGCTTAGATCAAAGGTAGGAAAATTTTTTCAGTAAAGTTTTGGTAATATGGTCTCTGTTGCAACTTTCAACAGTAGTATGAAAGTAGCCATAGACAATACATAAGTAAATGAATATGGCTGTGTTCCAATAAAACTTTCTTTAAAAAACAGGCAGTGGGCAATATTTGGTGTGCAAATTATAGTCTGTCAACCCCCAGCTTAAATATTTGTTCATCATTTCACATAAATAAAATAAAATATTAGAACAAACAGGCTACAAAAACATGTGCCTGTTTAGGAAAACAATACCAATGCACTTTACTATTTCAAAATAACATGCTTCAATAAAGTGATCCCTGACTGAGAAAAAAACCATACATACACAGATGTTATTTCTTACAACAAAGATCAATAAGATAAGGTAGAAAAAAGAAAAAACAGGGTTTTGAAGGTACAACTTTTGACAATGTTGATTACCTTAGCTTTTGAAGAGAATATGTTTGTGCTTGTGGTATTTAGTCAAAATCTGATGGGCAATAATACTAAAGAATAGTAAATAAAAATATTCATTATTTTTTTGCCAGTATACTAGAGCTGCCATATTAACTTGAGTAAATGACTCCATAAAAATGAAGAGCTAGAACAAATTAGGGTCCAAAAGGAAGGGGCACCTATTTTTCATCATATTCCTGTCTATATTGATAAATATCCAGCCTCAGAGAAAAAGACGATAAACATATGCAGCAAATAAACAACCAAATTTTGCTTCCTTGTCACTTTACCTAAATTACTAAAATAGGAATGTTGAATCCTCCAACTATAATGGTGACTCTGCCTATTATTCTCCATTAATTTCTATACGTTTTTATTTTGTGTATATTAAAATCCTATTATTAATGGGTGGACCTAGAGATTATCATACTAAGTGAAGTAAGTCAGAGAAAAAAAATCACATCATATCACTTATATGTGGAATCTAAAAAAATGAGACAAATGAACTTATTTACAAAACAGAAACAGACTCCCAGATACAGAAAACGAACTTATGGTTACAGAAGAGAAAGAGGGTGTTAAATTAGGAGTTTGGGATTAGCAGATACAAACTACTATATACAAAATAAACAACAAGATCCTATGGTATAGCACAGGGAATTATATTCAATATCTTGTAATAATTTATAATAAAAAAATGAAAAAGAATATGTGTATATATGTATAACTGAAACACTATGCTGTACACCAGAAACTAACACAATATTGTATGTCAAGTATACTTCAATTTAAAAAATAAGTATTTTTTTTTTAAATCCTGTTATTAGAAACATGCACATTTAAGGTTTTTATTTCTTTGATGAATTAATCTCTTTATTCTTATGGAAGGTCCATCTCCATCCCTGGTAGTATTCCTTGTTTTATAAGTCTGCATACTTGGTCTGATATTAGTGAAGCACTCAGCTGTCTTCAATTAGTTTTTAAATGATATCTTTTTTTCTATTCTTTTACTTTTAACCTGTCATTATATTTAAAGTGAATTTCTTATAGATGGCATATAGATGAGTCTAGAATTTTCACCTAATTTTTAAATCTATGTCTTTTAATTTGAATTTTTAAACCATTTATATTATTGATATGGTAGAGTTTACATCTATCTTGCTATTTATTTTCTATTTGTCCCATCTGTTATTTGTTTTTTTGTTTATCTTCTTTGTATAACTTGAGATTTTTTTAAATTCCACTTTATCTCCTCTATTTGCTTATTACTTATGCCTCTTTGATTTAAAATTTTTGCAACTGCTCTAGCATTTACAATATACATTTTGATTTTATTTCATTATATCTTCAAATAATATCATCCTTCAATGTGTATTATATTTCAGTACCTAGCAAAGTATTGGACCATGGTAGGTGGTCAATAAATATTTTTATTAGCCCCCAGTTGGCATGAGGCTTTCTGAATCTGTTCTTTCTATGCCTCACTCCCCCATCTCATAAATATACTTTCCACAATAAGCCTTCTTTTACTAACTCTACAGCTTTCTAAATGTATAACCTTGGACAAGTTTGGACAAGTTACTTGACTGAATCTCATTTTTCTCATTACAAAATGGAGACAACAATTCCTATATTCTGAGTTGATATGAGGATTAAATGAAACAACATACGTGAAAATGTCTGGGGCATAGTAGGCACTCAATATCAGTTTCACTTTTTCTCAGGCCCAATTTCTCACAGTCAAAAGAGAAATTTCCTTTTTCATCTAGACTATTTTAATATAGGTGGAGTTATAATTAGGGAGTTTTAATAAGTGGATTTTAAGAAGCAAAAACATCTTTTGCCTTTGCTTTTCGCTTCATCTTTTTTCCTTTTCCTTGTACTACCTTTCCTCATTTCTCAATTCTTAAGCACATCATATATGCTATCCTTTTTGTATCGTTATTTAATGGCAAAATAACTGCAAGCAACACCACCAAAACCTAATTTAAATGTAACAATAAGAAATTATTTTTGTGAATCTAGAATAGCTGAATAGTTGTTCTGGTTTCAACTAGCCTTGCTTACGTGGGTAGGAATTGGCTATTTGTTAAGTGATTTAAGATGGTCTCACATAGAAAAACTAGAGTGGTTCTGTCTTTGAACCACCAGCAAGTTAACATGGGCATGTTCTCATAATAATGGCAGAATTCAAGTTCAAGCTAGCCCAATCACACAAGCACTTTTCAAGTTCATGTTTATATCACAATTTGATAACATCTCATGGGCCAAAGCTAATCACATCACTAAGCCCAGCATCAGAGTAGAAAGATAGCACAAATTGACATGTGAGGGATAGGGACACTGAAAGGCATAAAAATTAGGACTGTTAAATCTTATATCCAGTGTCAGATACTAGAGAAATAAAGAGGAGTGAGATGCCATCCCTATCCTTAAGAAGCAGGGCTCTGAGTCCACAGGTGGAGTGAGATAGATATGTAAACAGTAAGTTCAGTCACATTTACAAATGTTCAAGTAGAAATCCATATATGCAACAAAGATTCTGTCTGAGAGGGAAGAGGGAAGAACAAATATGAGAAAAAAACTTTATAGAAATTAATTTTTATACAAACTTCAAAAAGATGTAGGTGTTATGGCATGACAACATATTGCTCTGGCATTTTGAACAAGCTCAAAGGTCTGGAATTCATTCATTAAACCAATTATTCCACAGATCCTGATGAGAATAAAAGTGAGAGAAAAGACAAAATACCTTCTAACTCTTAACTTTTTTGTAATAGTATCAAATAATATTATGACATATATTAGCTACTTTTTAATGAAATGAGTATGATTTTCATATTTATTTCATAGGAATATGTTCAGTCATCCCAATAGAAAAGTTTTATTTTTTAGTTTATGAAACATTTATTTTATGCACTTATGGAGTTCTGGGATTCAGAAATAACTATTATGATATGTTCTTCTGCTATTTTTATCTTAGTCTCAAATCCAAGAAGTACTAAAAATGTCAAATGGATTGATGGGAAATGAAAATAAGAAACTATTTTTGGCTAGATTATGAGGTCTGTTTTTAAAATGAAGAGATTCAGATGACAATCAATTCTTTGAAATATTAATATTATGGAGTTTTAGATGATACTCAGCATGTGATAGTAAATATAGTTAATTTAGATGATCATCACTGTTTATTGAAAAGTCATTTAGCCTTAGATTTATAGATTCACATATCCCCAATTTTCACTAGTTCTTCTTAATCCCTCAACTAAATTCATGTCTCTCCCCACCACCATCAAGTTACTATCTGTTGAAAATAACAAATGTTAAGACTACCTCCAAAAAACTGACAAGAAAAATTATTAATCTCACTGTTGCAAATCAAAGTGGAATATTATTAGTCTTTTTCCCATTTAGTAGCAAGTCTATGCCTTCCAACCATCAAAAAATAAGAGTTGTTGCTGGGGATAACAAATTAGAGGAATATGTTACCCAAAAAAAGACTAGAAATTCTAGAATAAAACAGTAGTAGAAGGCCAAAATCTGAACCTAGAATTTGACGCTTATTTACTGACTGCTCCTCAAAGGTCTCATGCTCATTCGTTCTCTATACAACATTCAGTATGTACAGGCATATGTTGGAGATATTGCAGGTTCAGTACCAGACCACCACAATAAAGTGAATGTTTCAGTAAAGTGAATCACAAAAATTTTTTGATTTCCCAGTGCGTATAAAAATTGTTTACACTATACTACAGTTTATTAAGTGTATAATAGCATTATGTCTATAAAATGTACATATATTAATTAAATATACCTCATTGCTTTAAAAATGCTAACCATCATCTGAGCCTTCAGTGAGTTGTAATCATTTTGCTGGTGGAAGTTCTTGTCTCGATGTTGTTGGTTGCTGGTTGCTGAAAGCTGGGGTGGCTGTAACAATTTCTGAAAAAAAGACAACAATGAAGTTTGCCACATAAATTTACTCTTCTTTTCATAAACAATTCCTCTATAGCATGCAGTGCTGTTTGATAGCATTTTACCCACAGTAGAACTTCTTTCAAAATTGGTGTCAGTCCTCTCAAACTCTGTTGCTACTTTATCAAATAGTTTATATAATAGTCTAAATCATTTAATGTCATTTCAACAATCTTCACAGTATCTTCACCTGGAGTAGATTCCACCTCAAGAAAACAGTTTCTTTGTGAATCCATAAGGAGCAACTCATCCATTCAAGTCTTACCATGAGATTGCAGAAATTTAGTCATATCTTCAGGCTCTAGTCTAATCCTAGTTCTCTTGCTATTTCTACCACATCTACAGTTACTTCCTCCACTGAAGTCTAAAACTTTTCAAAGTCACCCATGAGGGATGAAATCAACTTCTTCCAAACTCATGTTAATGTTGATATTTTGACCTCTTCCCATGAATAATGAATGTCCTTAATGACATCTAGAATGGCGAATCCTTTCCAGAAGGTTTTCAATTGACTTTGCACAGATCTATCAGAAGAATCACTTTCTATGACAGCTATAGCCTTACAGAATGGTTTTATTAAATAATAAGACTCGAAAGTCTAAACTAATCACTGATTCATGAGCTAGAGAATGGATATTGTATTAGCAGGCATGAAAACATTAATTTCATTGTACGTCTTCATCAGAGCTCTCATGTGACCAGGTGCATTGTCAATGAGAATTATTATTTTGAAAGGAATCTTTTTTTCTGAGTAGTATATCTCAATGGTGGGCTTAAAATACTAGGTAAACCATGTTGTAAACAAATGTGCTGTCATCAAGGCATTGCTGTTCCATTTATAGAGCACAGGTAGAGTAAATCTGGCATAATTCTTAAGGGCCATAGGATTTTCAGAATGGTAAACGAGCACTGGCTTCAACTTAAAGTCACAAGCAGCATTAGCCCCGAACAAGAGAGTTAGCCTGTCCTTTGAAGCTCTGAAGCCAGACATTGACTTCTCTTTGGCTATAAAGGTGCTAGATGGCATCTTCCTCCAACAGAAAGCTATTTTGTCTGCGTTAATTGTTTAATGTAGCCACCTTCATTAATTATCTTAGCTAGATCTTCGGATAACTTGCTGCTGCTTCTACATCAGCACTTGTTGCTTCACCTTACACTTTCATGTTACAGAGACAGCTTCTTTCTTTAAACCCCATGAACCAACCTTTCCTAGCTTCAGACTTTAATTCTGCAGCTTCCTCACCTCTCTCCGCCTTCATAGAATTGAAGACAGTTAGGGCCTTACTCTGGATTAGGCTTTGGCTTAAGGAAATGTTGTGGCCAGTTTGATCTTCTATCCAGACCACTAAAACTTTCTCCATATCAGCAATACATCTGTTTCACTTCTTTATCATTCGTGTGTTTCCTAGAGTAGCACTTTTAATTTCTTTCAAGAATTTCTTTTACATTCACAACTTGGCTAACTGTCTGGCACAAAAGGCCTAACTTTCATCCTATCCACGCTTTCAACAGGTCTTCCTCACCAAGCTTAATCATTTCTAGTTTTTTATTTAAAGTGAGATACGTGTGACTCTTCCTTTCAATTGAATACTTCAGTGCCACTGTAGGGTTATTTACTGGCCTAATTTCAATATTGTTGTGTCTCAGGGAATAGGGAAGCCTGAGGAGAGGGAGAGAGATGGAGAAATGACCAGTCCGTGGAGCAGTCAGAACATACACATTTGTCAATTAAGTTTACTGTCTTAAATGGATGTAGTTCATGGCACTCCAAAACAATTACAATAGTAACATCAAAAATCACTGACCACAGATCACCACAACAAATGTAGTAATAATAAAAAAAGTTTGAATATTGCAAGAATTAGCAAACTATGACATAGAGACACCAAGGGAGCAAATACTGTTGGAAAAATGGCACTACAGACTTGTTTGACATAGGGACATGACAAACCATCTATTTGTAAAATACCTGGTATCTGCAAAGTGCAATAATGTAAAGCACAATAAAATGAGGTATGCCTGCATATATATGTATATGTATATATGTATAATTATATACTACTCTATGCATAGTAATTGAAGCTCATTGAATGAATGTTGAATCTCTTGCTTTATTGTATTACATTATTTAATCATTTAATATATGTGACATGTTGCTGTAAGTTTACTAAGGGTAGGGACTACACACTTTATATATTTTTAAAATTTTTCCTGTTTTAAATGAAAGTCAATAGAAACAGTCATGCTAAAGACAACTTTCAGAAACAGAAAAGCTAACAGTTAATCTGAGTATCTTATTATAACTTCTCTATTTGTTATTTATTTTTAATTACAGTTGCATATTATAATTCTTAAATTATAATTTACTTACTATTTTATAATCCTTGCCCATATAAAAATATATTTTACATTTTGAAATAATTAGGTGTATCTAATTGCATATTTTAAGAATTTAGTACACTGTAAATACTTCTATGTTTTAAGTTGTAATTGTGGTACAATATTCCATTCCATTAATAAACAATAATTGTATTGAACATAAATGTATTGGATAATCACCATGTACCTTTACCCCATTATTTTACACACAGAACCTTTCCAGTTGTTTTCTGTCATACATAATGCTACAATCAACATGTTCATTTATAGTTTATTACATACTATAAAATACCAGCCCTGGATGCATTTCTGTAACAAATGTTGCTTGATCAAAGGGAATGCATGTCTTTACTGGCCTCACTGTATATATATTCCATATTTTTCTCCAATTTTGAATACCACCAACAAATATATATGGTTACCCTTCCAGCACTAGGTGCTATGATTTTTTAAAATGTTGACAGCATATATTATGCATAGTCATGATCTCTGTAGTGCCTAGCACAGTATATTGTGCCGCAGTAGTGAAAACATAATAAATATATACTGCATGCCTATGAAGTACCTCATGCTTTGAGATGAGAAATGAGATGATAGGGAAGGAAACAATAATAACACTCAGAAGAAAATGCTGGATGAACCAAAGTATTTCCAAGAGGAATATCCAAGCATGGCAAACACACAACAATAAATAATAAAGAAGAATAAAGATCATTAATAAGCAACCATAAAAACACTCTAAAAGTGAGATGAGACCAAACATTTTAATGTATTTAAAGTGCTTAAAACAGTACCTGATATACATCATTACATGCTAAGTAATTGTTTGGGATGATGACAATGAATTTGACTGCATGTTTTATGTCATTTAACCCTCTACAGAATCCTATGAGGTAGTTATTAGTATTGTTGCTATTTTGTAGATGGGGAAACTGAAGCAGATAATCATTTTTTAACTTGCTCTATGTATATATCACAGAGCCAAGGAGTTAAATCTAGAATGATGTTTCTAAGTAATTACACTAATCTACCTCCTGTTAATTGTTGATTAGATAAGTGAAAGTGTGTCTCCAAAACAACATGGTACATTAAAAAGTTAGTGCAGAAATTGGGAAAATTTGAGATAGAAGAGGAAGTTTAGGAAGTTTACACCTGATAGCCTCATTCTAAGCAAAGTGTGATGACAATTCTCTAAAAGAACTAGGAAGAGGAGTAAGTAGAAGATTTGAGTTTAAGAAGGAGGAAAGGGAAAACGAAGTTTAAAATGACAATAAACACACATCTATCCATAATTATCACAATGTCAATGGACTAAAAGCTCCCATTAAAAGACACAGAGTGGCAGATCGGACAATAAAACAAGAGCCTACAATATGCTGCCTAAAAGAGACCCACTTTAGGGTGAAGGACACACATAGATTGAAAGTGAGTGGATGGAAAAAGATATTTCATGCAAATGGAAATGACAAGAAAACAGGAATAGCAATACTCATATCAGACAAAATGGACTTTAAAACAAAGGCCATAAATAAAGATAAAGAAGGACACTATACAATGATCAAAGGAAAATGAAAGAAGAGGATGTTACATTCATTAACATATATGCACCCAATATAGGAACACCTAAATACACAAAACAAACAGACATAAAAGGTGAAATTGATGGGAACGCAATTAATAGTAGGAGACTTTAACACCCCACTAACATCATTGGACAGATCTTCCAGACAGTAAATCAATAAGGCAATGGAGATACTAAATTACACAGTAGAACAGTTAGACTCAGTTGGTATTTTTAGGACATTGCATCCACAAAAAAATAGAATATACATTCTTTTCAAATGCTCATGGAACATTCTCTAGGATAGACCACACACACAAACACAAAAGAAGCCTCAACAAATTTAAAAGGACAGAAATTATTTCAAGCATCTTTTCTGACCACAATGGCATGAAACTAGAAATCAAACACAGGAAAAAAATGAGAAAAAAACAACTGCATGGAGATTAAACAACATGATACTAAAAAACCAATGAGTCAACAATAAAATCAAAGAAGAAATTAAAAAAATACCTTGAGACAAATGACAATGAAAACACAGCCACACAAAATCTATGGGATACAGCAAAAGCTGTCCGAAGAGGGAAGATAGCAATACAGGCCTTCCTCAAAAAACAAGAACAATCTAAAATAAATAACCTAACCTACCACCTAAAAGAATTAGAAAAAGAAGAACAAACAAAATCTAAAGTCAGCAGAATGAAAGAAATAATAAAGATCAGGGAGGAAATAAATAAAATAGAGATTAAAAAACAGAAAAAAATCAATCAAACCAAGAGCTGTTTTTTTGAAAAAATAAATGAAATTGACAAACTACTGGCCAGGCTTACCAACTAGAAAAGAGAGGACACAAATAAACAAAGCAAGAAAGGAAAATGGAGAAATTACAACTAACACCACAGAAATACAAAAAAAAAAAAAAAATGAGAAGACTATAAACAACTATATGGCAACAAATGGGATAACCCAGAAGAAATGGATAAGTTTCTAGAAACATACAGCCCATGAAAACTGAATCAAGAAGAAATAGATAATTTGAACTAACTGATCACTAGAAGTGAAATAGAATCAGCAATTAAAAAACTGCCCTGCCAACAAAAGTCCAGGACCAGATGGCTTCACTGGGGAACTCTACCAAACATACAAAGAACTCTTACCGATCTTTCTCAAACTCTTCCAAAAGATTGAAGAGGAGGGAATACTCCCAAACTCATGCTATGAAGCCACCATCATCCTGATACCGAAACCAGATAAAGACACTACCAAAGAAAGGAAATTACAAGCCAAAATCATTGATGAACATAGATGCAAAAATCCTCAAAAAAATATTAGGAAACAGAATGCAACAACACATAAAAAAGATTATAAACAATGATCAAGTTGAATTCATCCCAGGGACACAAGGATGGTTCAACATATGCAAATCCATCAACTTGATATACCACATCAAAAAGAGAAAGGGCAAAAATCTCATGATCATCTTAATAGATGCAGAAAAAGCATTTGATAAAAATTTAACACCCATTTATGATAAAAACTCTAACCAAAGTGGGTATAGGGGGAACATATCTCAACATAATAAAAGCTATTTATGACAAACCATCAGCCAGCATAATACTCGTGGTGAAGTTGAAAGCCTTCCCACTGAAATTTGGAACAAGACAAGAATGCCTCCTCTCACCACTTCTATTCAATATAGTATCGGAAGTCCTAACCATAGCAATTAGACAAGAAAAGAAATAAAAGGGATCCAAATTGGAAGAGAAGAGGTAAAATTGTCATTATATGAGGATGACATAATACTATATATAAAAAACCCTAAAAGCTCCACACAAAAACTACTAGAGCTGATAAAAAGAATTCAGCAAGGTAGCAGGATACAAGATTAACATACAGAAATCAGTGGCATTTCTTTACATTAACAATGAAATAGCAAGAAAAGTAAAGAAACAATTCCTTTTAAAATCACATCCAAAACAATAAAATACTTAGGAATAAATCTGACCAAGGAGGTGGAAGACTTGTAAGTGGAGAACTATAAAACATTGACTAAGGAAATTAAAGATGACTTAAAGAAATGGAAAGATATCCCATGCTCTTGGATTGGGAGAATCAATATGGTTAAAATGGCCACACTGCCCAAGGCAATCTACAAATTTAATGTGATCCCTATCAAATTACCCAAGACATTTTTCACAGAACTAGAATCAATAATCCTAAAATTTATATGGAATCACAAAAGACCCAGAATTGCCACAGAAATACTGAAGAAAAGAATGAAGCTGGAGGAATAACCCTCCCAGACTTCAGACGATAGTACAGAGCTACAGTAATCAAAACAGTGTTGCATTGGCACAAAAACAGAAATATGCATCAATGGAACAGAAGAAAGCGCCCAGAAATAAACCCACAGACTTATGCCCAATTAATCTTTAACAAAGGATGGCAAAAATATACAATGGAGAAAAGACAGTCTCTTCAGCAAGTGGTGTTGGGGAAACTGGCAGCTGCATGTAAATCAATGAAGTTAGAACACACCCTCACACCATACACAAAAATAAACTCAAAATGGCTTAAAGATTAAACATAAGGCAAGACACTATAACCCTCCTGGAAGAAAACATAGGCAAAATATTCTCTGACATAAATCTTAGCAGTGTTCTCTTAGGGCAGTCTACCCAGGTAATAGAATAAAAGCAAAAATAAACAAATAGGACCTAATTAAACTTGCAAGCTTTTGCATAGCAAAGGAAACCTTAAGCAAAACAAAAAGACAACCTACAGAATGGGAGAAAATATTTGTAGATGATGTGACTGACAGAGGCTTAATTTTCAGAATATATAAACAGTTTATACAACTTAATAACAAAAAACCAAACAATCTAATCTAAAATGGGCAGAAGACCTAAACAAGCAAGTCTGCAATGAAGACGTACAAATGGCCAAAAGGCACATGAAAAAATATTGCTAATTATCAGAGAAATAAAATCAAAACTACAATGAGGTATCATCTCACACCAGTCAGACAGGCTATCATTAAAAAGCACACAAAGGATAAATGCTGGAGAGGCTGTGGAGAAAGGGGGACCCTCCTACACTGTTGGTAGGAATGTACTTTGGTGTAGCCATTATGGGAAACAGTATGGAGATTCCTCAAAGACTAAAATTAGACTTACCATATGATCCAGCAATCCCACTCCTGGGCATATATCCAGAGGGAACCTTAATTCAAAAAGACACATGCACCCCAATGTTCATAGCAGCACTATTTACAATAGCCAAGACATGGAAACAACCTAAATGTCCATCAACAGATGACTGGATAAAGAAGTTGTGATGTATTTATACACTGGAATACTACTCAGCCATAAAAAAGAATGAAATAATACAATTTGCTGCAACATGGATGGACCTGGAGATCATCATTATAAATGAAGTAAGCCAGAAAGAGAAAGAAAAATACCATATGATATCACCCATGTGTGGAATCTTAAAAAGAAAAAAAGACACAAATGAATTAATTTATAAAAAAGAAACAGACTCACAGACATAGAAAACAAACTTATGGTTACCAGTGGGGGGATGGGCTAGGAAGGAATAAAGTGGGAGTTACAGATTTGCAGATACTAACTACTATATATAAAAATAGGTAAACAACCAGTTTCTTCTGTATAGCACATGGAACTGTATTTAATATCTTGTAGTAACCCATAATGAAAAATAATATGAAAACAAATGTATGTATGTATATGTATGACTGAAACATTATGCTATACACAGAAATTTACACAACAGTGTAAACTGACTGTACTTCAATTTTAAAAAATTTAAAAATAAACAAAAGGTATTTATGTGATAATAAAAAAATTTAAAAATAAAGAATGAGAAAAAAAAAAGGAGAAAAGACGTACTTAACAGCCATTGTGGGGAATGAATCATGGATTCAGGTCACTCCTTCATTCAACAAATATTTATGAGACCATACTCTGTGCCAGACTTTGTTGGAAATGCTGGGGTAGTAAAACACACAAACACACACACACCCTACACATGGTATATCAGTAATGGAAGGTGCTAAAAAGGAAAAATAAAGCAAAGTAAAAACATTCATTGACTGTTAGTGGCAGTGGGAAAAGAGTTCTATTTTATACAGAAGGGTCATAGTCTTTCTGACAAGATGGTATGTAACCCAAGACCTGACGAAAATGAAGGCATGGATCATGCAGATATTGGGAAAATATTACACACCAGACAAACAACAGCAAGCACAAAATCCCCAATGTATGAGTATGCTTTATATTTACATGGAAGAGAAATGAGACAAATATGACCCAGTGAGTAAAAGGGAGAGAGGAGGAGATGAACTCATAAAAGTAGTGGTGAGAGTTCTGCGAGGCATGGAGAGCCCTGTAGGATATTGTGGAAACATTTTACTCTCAGTGAAACTGGAGGTCATTTCAGAGTTTTGAGTAAAGAAATGACTTTTTCTTATGTTTTAAAATTCTCTGGTTGCTATGTAGCGAAGAGACATGTTAGGAGGGGCAAGGGTGGAAGTAGTAGCTTTTCCAATAATCTAGGCAAAAGAATATGAAAGCTTGGATTAGGATAATGGTGGTAGAGATGGAGAGAAATGAATGGGATCAGGGTATATTTCAGAGACAAGTGGACTAGTACTGGTAGATTGGATTGATGAGGAGATGAAGAAATAAGTCAAGGCTGATAGTTCAATTTTTAGTTTAGGTAAATAAGAAGATAGTGTTACCATTTACAGAGATAGGAAGAAGTGGTGATGGACCAGACAGGTGCAGAATTAAAGAGTTTGGTTTTCCACACTGTTTAGTAAATTGGGGAATAAGTCTTGAAGGGTAACTCCAACAGAGCCAGATTACCCTCAGAAAGGTATATGAAATTAAAGGATTTATATATACAGGTCCTAGAGAGAGAGGCATGGTATTCCTTGAGGGCTATGCAAAAGCCCCCAAATTTGGTCATGGCAGGCAAGGAGGGAGTAGAGCAAGGACCAGTGGGCAAGTACCTTTATTGGGGGTCATAGGTGTGGGAACTTGTGGCACGTGGGAAACATTCTCAATGGGTAATGAATGTAATTCCTCTACATGAAAGGAGGGAAAGGGTGAAATGAGGAAGTCATCATGAGGCTTGTTGCTTGAACATATCTGCTGGGATGGGTCTCAGAAATGGGCCATAACTAGGCAAAAGTTTAAAACAAGCAGAGCAAGTGCCAGCACTCAGGAGTCACTGAGACAAAAAATAATAGTTTTAAATGAAACAGGTATTAGGTTTAAGATAGCCAATACACCTACATATGGTGGATTTGTAGAGTAGGCAGTTGGACATACGAATTTGGAGCTCAAGACTGAGGGTGAAAATATTAACTTAGGAGTCATCACTGTATAGGTAATATTTAGAGTCTAAGTATGAGATTTATTAAGGAAGTAGGCGCAGATACAGATAAGAAGTCCAAGAACTTCCATACCAAGCTGTGGGAAATCCAGTGTTTAGAGTGGGGCTGGGATTAGGGTGAAGCAAGCAGGACACTCACCCTGGGCACAGAATTTAAGAGGGCACCAAAAAACTCAATAATATAGAAAAATACTGTTTTACATAATATTTTTTAAAAACCAAAATCAATGCAAAAATCCTTGATGAAAAAATATCAAAAATTTAAGTAAAGATACGATTAGCATTACTGATGTCCCCCTCTTCCTCAGGCTCCAATATGGCTTGGCAGGGCACTGCTTCACAGTCTGGAAGATGAGGAAGAATGGGCAAAGCAGATTTGATGCTGTCCTCACTTGGCTGAGTTAAACTGTAGAGGGAGGACATGTATTTACAGTGGATCATTGATGCTGTGTTGGACCAGGTAAACTCCATTAGACCTAAGACATGAATAATAATCTTTAACTTCATCATCTTTAGGCTCTAATAAGGAGACTTGAAGATTCATAAATTTTACCATATAAATTTTTAAACATTATGTAGAAAAAGAAAACAAACAGAATCAAACAAACAAATGAAAAACTAGAGGGGAAATACAACATTTGTAGCAAACAAATGGATAATTTTCTTAATTTAAAAAAAGTTCTTACATCAGAAAAAGACAAACAGGTTTTTTTTTAATGGGCAAAGAATGTAATCAGTCACTTAATAGAAAAAGATACAGAAGAAACATTAAAATGTGCTCAAATTCCCTCAGTTTAAGAAATGCATATCCATACGATGAGATAACCCTTTAAACTACCTGCAAGCAAAAACTAAAAAAAATAAAAACCCAGTATTAGTGAGAGTTGAGGAAACAAAGTTCTGTCAAACATAGTTGATGAAAAGTCAAATTTGTTGAAATACCTGAAGGACAGTTGAGCTATATCTATCAAAATAGTAAATTCACATACTATTTGATGCAGAAATTTCACTACTATAGATTTTTCTTCCACATTTTTTAGCCAAAGTATGCAAAGATATATGGGCATTAATTTTCTTTGCAACATTTTTTATAATGGTTAGAACTTTGAAACTCTCAAAGTGTACACGTGTGTGTGTTTGTAAATATATATATATATACACACACACACGTTTGTGTACTGTAAGTATATACATATATATACTTATAGTACATAAACACTCCTAGATATACTTATAGTACATAAACACTCCTGAATAGCTATAAACCATGTACAGTATATATGTACATCGATATATACAGTATGTATATACACATATGGTATATGTATACATAAACATATGCATATAAACACATATAAATGCATAGGGAACATGGAATAATATGCACCCATTAAAAAGGATGAATTAGATCTATATGTACAGATGAGAAAAGATACTTGGTGAAGAAAACAAAGTTTTTTACAGTCCATAGAGTATAACACCTTTCCCATAAATAAAAAGGAATTGCACTATACACATTTAAACTGGGGTGTATGTGTGTGTGTTTGATTTATTCCGTGCAAGAATGTACATGTAATTTTAAGATTAACTTTTTGAGACCAGGACTAGGAAGAAGAGAGGCTTTTATTTTTCATTATATCCGACTGTACTATTTGAATTATGTGTCAGTTAGCATATAGTATATTTTGTAAATGTCACAGGTGGTGGAATTACGGAATTTTTGTTTGTTTTCAAGATATAAATGTGAACCTAATTCAAGTTTAAAAAGTTTTACAAGTGGCATATTACTTGGGATAGAGATGGAGTGCCACACCTAAGTTAAAAGGAGCTATGAAAAGAACATAAATACAAAACAGAAACAGACTCATAGACATAGAATACAAACTTGTGGTTGCCAAGGGGGAGGAGAGTGGGAAGGGACAGACTGGGAGTTTGAAATTTGTAGATACTGACAGGCATATGCTGAATAGATAAACAAGATTATACTGTATAGCACAGGGAAATATATACAAGATCTTGTGGTAGTTCACAGCGAAAAAGAATGTGACAATGAATATAAGTATCTTCATGTATAACTGTAAAATTGTGCTCTACACTGGAAATTGACACATTATAAACTGACTATAACTCAATAAAAAATGCTAATAAAAAATAAATAAAAGAAGCTATGATACATAAGTGCTCTACAACCTCTCATATGAATAGCACAAATTTACAAAAGTCCTATATTGGTGAATAAGATTTTGTTTTACAATAAATTTACCAAATTTATCAAATAATCATGACAAATTACATTAAATGATTTTATTTTCAATAATTTCATTTATGTGCAGCATCAAATCATAGATATACAAATTTTAGTCATCCTAGGGATGTGTCAATTGCATGAAATAAGGCAACTAATGGGACATTTCTTCTCCTAAGATAGATTTGCTCTAAAATAATACATTTTAAGTAAATAGCATAATTTTGTCACAGCATTTGCACTGAGACTTATTTTGTATATTTATCAAATTTTCTTTAATGTGGTTTTAAAGTGCTTTCAACATTTACATCTAATTTTCCTAATGTCCTGGGATGCCAGATTCTTTCTTGCAACTATATTTTAGTCTGGAAATAAATTGTAGAAAGATTTGATTGATGGAAATATACTTGAAAACTAATTTTATTGAGTATGAACTCAGAAGTTATAGTGCTTGAGGTCCAATTATCAGGATATCACTTAGGATCTGTGTGGCCTTGGGTAAGTGACTTAGACTCTGTGCCTCAATTGTCTTAGTCATAAAATGAAGATAATAACTGTCCATGACTCACTTGCTTGTTAGGATTACATGGTTTAGTCTATGTAAAGTGCTTGGAATAGTATGTGACATAAAACAAGCATTAAATATGCTAGTTATTGTTGTTGTATTTACAAGAGTATTATATGCCCATGGGAATAAGTGTTGAGTAGAGACAAATAAAAATTCAGAATAAAAAATGTATATGAATATATATAGGACTTAAATTGCACTTAAGTTATGCATTGTTGCCATATGAAGTAGACATAGAACTGAGGTTTAGTCCTCCTTGCCACTATGCCCAAAGCTTTGCACCTTTGTACAAATCACATGTCCTCACTGAGCGTGTTTCCTCATCTTTAAAATGAAAGGCATGTGTTAGAAAGTCTGTAATGTGCATTCAGGCTCTAAAACTATCCTAACCCTTAAGTAGTCATCGACCAAATAGTTGATGCATGAAACTTGTTGATAGGAATGTCTGATAAAATATTTAATTATCACCGAATAACATGAGCGCGTGCACACACGTTTGTGCATATTGTTTGGGGGAGAGGGATATGATGGATCAGTGCTGGGAACACTTATTTTATAGTAATGTAGTAATTTGGATGTTAAGTGTATCAAATGAAGGATCAAATAATCAAGGGGTATGAAACTTCACCTCAGGTCTACATTCTCATTACTTTTAATGAAATCTTCACTTCAATCTTTCCTCCTCTGCTTTCCACATTTGTAGATAAGCTTAGCACCTGTCTTAACAAAAACTTTCCCAAGTAAGCAAGCACAGCAAAAGGGCAGTTCATTCTTGTTACACTGTATCCAATTTGTGCAAAAAGTTGTTTGAAAGCTAGTTCTCTCTCCCCTGTGTATGAAAAATATCAGTTTGAGGAACTAACATGGTTAAAAAAAAAATCCCACATTGTTAGGCAAACTGATTTAGCGAAGGTCCTGCAGATGCATTTTACTAGGGTAAACTCTCCTTATGTAGATTATCAAGGATCTCGGTAGCAAATCAAAAAAGCAAAAGAGATGTTAATAATGCCTTCGAGATAGAAAGAGGACATGAAGAATCAACATTAATGAAATATCCATTGCTAGAAAATCAGATTTTCAAAGCCTCCCATCCCCTGAACCAGTGTAGTATTCTACGGCAGAGGAATAACCAAACTATAGTAACAATACTCACTCATGCAATTGGTATAATTTACAGATTCAGTGAGCTTGCTATTGTATCCTGCATTCAAGACCATTAGCTATAAATGAAAAATGCTATCAAGCAACCATTTTATGCCAACAAGTGAGGCTGAAGTTGACTTTTATAATACTTCTTTAATTATGACTGTATGATCAGGGTTGCCAAATTGTACAACTCCAGAGGGGACAATTTATAGCAAGTTGTGGTCTGTGAATTGCAACCCCTGGAACAAATATACAAACTGAATGAGGCCCTCTAGAGTCATGCAATGTGATAGTTCTGTCATGAGTGTTTAAGCAGCTATTGAGCAGATGCTCTTTTTAGTTCATGGTTCCTAGTTTTAGTGATAACAATATCAAACGCCTTCCCAATTTTGTAGGTTATTCTTACGGTTTCTTCCAGATCCACTGTGCCGCCAGTCTCTCTGGAAACCACTGGGAAACAAGGCCAGAGATCTAATTCTATCCATGAAAAATAATGAATTTCAGAAATGTATATAGAGTCAGGAAGGAACTCAAATCTCGAGCTGCTCCTTCAGGAGTGAAAAGTTTGAACCCCACACGGGGGACCCCCAACTTTTAAGACCTGCACCTGAGAATTAAGTCCCCAAAACATTTATCTTTGAAAACCAGTGGGGCTTACTTCAGGAGTCCCACACCCTACAGCTATCTGAGAAATATCTCTAGAAGGTGTGGCGCTCAGACTCACCAGCCCATGGCCCAGTGTGGAAGCCAGATCCAGGGATGCCCAGACTGCGTGGGAGAGGTTCTGTTTGCTGGTCTGGAAGCAAGAGTTGGCCTGAGGGGCAGGCGTCTGATTTGGCACATTCAGGAGCCTGCTGGGGTTCTCTCAGAAGGAGACAGGCAGGCACCATCTTCGTGCCTTCCCTCCACGGGCCAGGATTTCTCAAGGGGTTGTTTTCACAGGTGTCAGGTGCCCCAGTTTTACGGCAGTTCCCTGATCTTACATCAGGTGCCAGGTCTTACTTCTGGTGACCCGATTTTACCTCAGGTGCCTGGTTTTGTATCTGTCACCCCGGCTGTATGTGTCAGGTCCTCGACTTTAGGTTTGGTGCCCGTTTGGCGTCAGATGCGGGTTTTACATCAGTGCCAGGTTTCACCTACGGTGCCCCCGGCTTTACGGGCTTTACGTCTGGCGCCTCATTTTGACATCAGCTGCTGGGCTTTGCGTCAGTGCCGGGTTTCACTTACGGTGCCCCCGGCTTTACGTCTGGCGCCTCATTTTGACGTCAGGTGCCGGGTTTTGCGTCAGGTGCCGGGTTTTACGTCAGTGCCAGGTTTTACGTCAGTGCCGGGTTTCACTTACGGTGCCCCCGGCTTTACGTCTGGTGCCTCATTTTGACGTCAGGTGCCGGGTTTTGCGTCAGGTGCCGGATTTTGCGTCAGGTGCCGGGTTTTAGGTCAGTGCCGGGTTTTACGTCAGTGCCGGGTTTCACTTACGGTGCCCCCGGCTTTACGTCTGGCGCCTCATTTTGACGTCAGGTGCCGGGTTTTGCGTGAAGTGCTGGGTTTTTACGTCAGTGCTGGATTTCACTTAGGTTGCCCCCGGCTTTACGCCTGGCACCTCATTTTGACATCAGGTGCCGGGTTTTATATCCAGTATCTGGTTTAGGTCAGGTGTCCCAGCTTTACGTCTGGTGCCAGGTTTTATGTCAAGTGCCCTGGTATTACATCTGTTGCCCTGGTGTTTTTTTTTTTTCCCGAAAATGTAAAATAAAGCTTATTATTTGTAGTTTACAAGAATATGTAAAATTTTTAAATAGTCTTAAGTATCTACATACAAACTAATAAAATTAGTAAATTATTTTAACTAGGAATGTTTTGGATAGTAAACAAAAATTGTATTTTAATATACCAACAACAAAGTTTGCAACTGAATTTTAAATGAATTCTATGATAAGAGCATGAAAAAATATTAAATACCTAAGGATATAAGTAGATCCCCCTTATCAATGGGGAATATGATCCAAGCCTCCAGTGGATGCCTGAAATCGAGAATATTACTGGACTCCATGTATAAAGTTTTTTCTGTACATACGCATAATAAACTTTATCTTATAAATTAGTCACAATAAGAGGTTAACATTAATAATAGAACAATTATAACAATATACTTTAATAAAAGTTATGTGAAGGTTCCCCCCTAAATATTTTATTGTACAAGTTTAATACCTTTCCATCTTTTAACTAAGCACTTTTATCACATACTGTGGCATTGTATCTTTTGCAGATTGAGGTGGAAGAGCAAAACTAGCACAAATTTCTTTTTCCTTCTTCACAGTTTCATGGATAGAAGATTTGTTCTTATTAGATCTCAGTAACCTCAGCATATGATTATTTTTTCCTTTATTAAGTTAAGAGCTTTCACCTTTTCACTTAAAGGAAGAACTTTATGGCTTCTCTTTGGCATATCTGAATTGGCAGCATCACTACTCTTGCACTTTGGGTCCATTATTAAGTAAAATAAGAATTCCCTGAATACAAGCATTGTGATACTGTTGTAACCGAGCAAGACCCTATGGGGCCTTCCCGGAACAGACCCCTCCCCCTAGGTCCTTTACTTTAGCCCTTCTCTGAATTACCTAGATAATAGAATCTGATACACACTTCTTGAATTGTTTTACGGATGCTAAACTCCCATCAAATGGAAGAAGTTAACTACTTGATGACCATGAGCCTGTAGCCCCCAGAGACCATGGGGTCTTAGGATTGATAGTTAACTTTTGTGACACTGCCCTGTTACCTCACCATCAACCAGTCAGAGAATTGTGCATGAACTGATCACATGCCTTATGACTCCACTCCTTCACCTTGCCTTTAAAAATACTTCCCTGAAACCCAATGGGGAGTTTAGGTTTTTATGAACATTAGCTGTCCCAGACTCCTTGTCTGGCTGCTTACAATAAACCCTGCAATTTCCTTCACCATAAAAAAAAAAAAGTATACAAAAAGAGCACTTAAGTAATTAATGTATAACTGCTTTTTTATTCCCTTTTCACTGGTAGAATCAATTCTACCATGTTGAATAGGGGGAGAGATCCTGAGATAATTTCAATTTACCTATTATCAAAATTCTTCATAAATGAGGTTGAGAGTATTTAATAAGTAATCTAGATCAAGCAGCCACATCTGTTTATTACCACATCCCTGCACGTTTTCACTGTATTATCAAACTGAGTCAAAATGTGACAGATTGGTGAGGATGGACAAGGCCAGGTGAAAATGGACTTACGGTGTACGTAACTGAGAAGAAAATAAATTGGGTTTCTCACACCCACGGTGCTATAAATCATGAAGGAAAATCCAAAGAGTCTGCGAGTTAGTTCTTCCTTTGTCTCCTCTGGAATGTTGGGAAATCAAATATTTTCTTTCCAGGTCATTTGGATTTATTTATACTTTGAGAAAGTAGGCAAGTCCTTCCATCAGAGACATAAACATACAGCTGTATGACCCTTTATCCATTGTGTGGATTCCACATTCCCAATCTTCCTTTAGGTATTGGCAGAAGCAGTTTAGCCTTAGTTATAAGTGATAATGAATAAAATCATCATTATCAACTGTTACATTAAACAATTCCTGCCTGCTTTCCAGAGATGAGTAGATGTGGATTTTGAGCTACCTGGCTTTCTAAATATTTATTCTCTCTCTCTCCAAGCACCTGAGGCAAAATATAAGGTGTGGCAGACAGATTTGAAAATACCCACTCCATGATCCCTGCCTCTGTGTAATCCCTTTTCCTTGAATGAGGGTGGGATTTGCTTCTAAGACATTGAATATGGCAAAGGTGGTGGGATGTCACTCCCATGAATAAGTTACATTATTTATGACTGTCTTACTAGCCAATTTGTTCTCTCTTATTTGCTAGCTTTGAAGAAGCAAGCTTCCGTGAAGTAAGTGGCCATGTTGGCAAGGAACTGTATGTAGGTGGTTTCCAAGAACTGAGGAAAGCATCTAGCAAGAAACTGAAACCCTCAGTCCTGAAGCAGTGACAATATGAATTCTATCAACAGAGTGACTTTGGAAGCAATCTTTCCCTGATGAGACTGCAAACCCAGCTGACACATAGATTGCCACTTAGTGATTCTCTGAAGCAGAGAACCCAGCTAAAGCTGTGTCCAGACTTATGAGCTGCAGACACTATGAGATAATAAACGTGTGTTGTTTTAAGCCACTAAGTTTGGTGATTTGGTTTGCAGCAATAGAAAACTAACACCAAAGTTTTCTGAAAGATATTAAAATACATGAGTAGTCTATGACTCAGTTATATGATATTGTGATCTCATCAGCAACTCCTTCCAACTGAATGACTTCTTTGAACATCCTGAGATTAAATTAGTCCACACAAGACTAGCTCATGCCTATGCTAGCATCCTGGTGAACCTTCTAATCAAAGATAAGAAATTCATTAGTAAATTAATCAGTGCTTTATGGAGGATTAAGTGGAGGGTGTAAAGAAAGAGGAAGCACTTTGATTCTTTGGCGATCTTATTATACTTCCAGCCACTTCATATCAGCCCTCTGCTTCTGTCTCTATCATCATTTTTCTTTACCCGTCTCCAACCCTGCCACCTAACTTCAATGTTCCCCAGAGTAGGTAAATATTTGCATGGTATAGCCAGAGTTTCCAGTTGAATGAGAGGGACAAAATAACTTACCTTTTTTTTTTTTTTTTTTTTTTTGCTTCTAGTCATTTAAGTGCCTGAAACTGGAACAACTTTTGCAGTTTCATAAGCAAGATATTTGATCTTTATAAGAGAATATTCAGTTTTCCAGATAGTACAGCATGTATTGGAAAAAAAATGAGACTTTGATTCAGCACAAATTAGTAGGAAGAATGGAATGAGTGCAAGTATTCAAGGAACCTGAGGTTTATTATTTCAACAGTCACGTGACTAAAGGAAGGTATAAGAACATTGATCTAACAAGAGTCTCAGAAAAAGCGAAAGCTGAGATTAAATCACATTTCTTTATAAGAGACTTAGTCATCCTTTAAAACACAAGAAGAAGTAGCAAAATTATCACATTATATCACATAACACAAGAGTTACATAAGTCTGTTCTTTTGAGAACTTTTCAGTATTTTGTGGAATTAATTAACAAAGTTTTCCAGTACCCCTGAAAGGACTCTAACAGAGTACTTCAAAGAATTAGACCAGTCAAATACAAAGGAGTAACTTAGAAGATTAAATTAAATTAAATACTAAAATCCTAAGGAGGCTCTCAAAATTCCAATTCTGTCTTTATTTCCAGCCACCAAAAATCAATCTCATTTCTTCACTAAAAAATAATTACAAAGACTATTACTTTGAAGTTTCACAAATACCAAATGTGTCTTCTATAAATAAAATTTCCATGAGATTTTTTTTCAAATACATGAATTGAAACTTCAGGCATGTCTGTGTAATATTCCATTTCTTAACTTTATCCCTTCTAATGCACCAGACATACCAAAGGAATAACTACATACACACTGAGTGGAAAATGGGATAATGGATTTGGCTAGATTTCCTAAACTATACTCCTCAAATACTAGTGTTTGTAAGATATTAAGGATTATAACTTGAACAAAGTAAATCTGATAATAGTTTTATTTTCAAAATTAAATGTTTCAGTAAATTTGTGCAACCACTTTGGAAAACAGTTTGGCAGTTCCTCAAAAAGTTAAACATAGAATTACCACATGACCCAGAAATTCTACTTCTACGTATATACTGAAAAGAATTGAAAACATATGTTCACACAAAAATTTGTACATGAATGTTCATAACAGCATTATTCAAAGACAAAATGTCCATCCACTGGTGAATGCATAAACAAGATATGGTATATCCATACAATAGAATATTATTTTGCAATTAAAAAAGTGAGAGATTGATATATTTCACAATATGGATGGATCTTGAAACATTATTCTAAGTGAAAGAAACCAGACACAAAAGGCCACATATTGTATGATTTTATTTATATGAACTGCAAATGGGCAAATCTATAGAAAAAGGAAGTAGATTAGTGGTTGCCTAGGCTGGGCCATGGAAAGAATGAAAAGTGATTGCTAAAGTAGGAGGTTTCCTTTTTGGGTGATGGAAACATCTAGAATTAGATAGTGGTGATGGTTTCACAACTCCTTGAATTTACTAAAAAACACTGAATTGTACACTTAAATAAATAAACTTTATGGCATGTAGATCTCTCAATAAAGCTATTATTAAAAACTAGATTTTTAATATGTGAAAGAAAAATCTTTCACTATGTAACTGCTAATATGGCATAACAGAATAGTAGGATGTCCTATGAATATGGAAAAAGGAAGCTTGAAAGGAATGCTGATTGTCTAGACTTACAATTTCAGCATATTAGTAATTTAAAAATTCTTAATATAATAATTTTTTTAAAATTTACCTAATGTGTTATAAAGTTTTAAAAAAGCATGGAAGTCCAATTTTGGTCTTTTCTTTCAACATATCGATAAGAAGTATATTTACTGTCTACTTTAAACCAAGTGTGCTTTATATTCCATGAGCTTCTGTTGGTGTTCCACAAATTTATAAAAAAAAAAAATACTTTATGGACAAATAAGTTTTTTAAAGAAAAGTCTTTTCCTTTCAGGACTTGACAACCAGGTAAGAGTAAAGAGAAAAAAAAAAGATTGGATAGTTCCAGAACAGAAAAAAAAATGGCAGCATTTTATTGTAGCAAGCATTCAGGAAGTGGTTCTTAAATAAGTCAGGAGGAACTGGTCCAAATGACCAATTCCAACCTACACTGATTGTTGCAATGGATCTTGCAGAATCCTGAGACAAAAGCACATACAATGGATCAGGCTTACTTCCTCTTTGGAAAATGGATCTACCAAACAGAGTTTTCCAATCTGGGAGCAACTGACAATCAATTGAAATTTGTTTTAAGACCATGAGCTCACTTAATTTGTTATTTGATTGTGCAAACAACATGAGGAATGGAGGGGCATATTCACAAACCTTAGGGAGGTTGTTTAAAGCAATCTATTTAAATGTGTTAAACGTAGATAAACTCTTCCCTTTGTAGTCTACTTACTCCCTCATGATATTTGAGTTCCTTATAATAGAAAATAAGTTCTCTCTTAAGTTCTGAGACCTTTTTATTGGCTGTTTCATGATCAACAAGGTTTGAGAGCACCTTTTAGAGGGTTAAAGAAAATTAAGTCTTTATTTCTTTGTTTCACAAATAAAGCTGGCTGTGTTGGTTGCTTTTTGGTGATTAAGTCAAATAGACCAAATCACATATCCTCGTCTGACTCCTTCAACTCTTCCTTTGCTTCAACCTTGGCTAGGGCTGCAACGACCGCAGGAGCAGCAGTAGTGGTGGCAGCTACGGGGACAGCAGCCACAACTGCAGATGGATCAGCCAAGAAGGTCTTGACCTTTTCAGTGGGAAGGTATAATCAGTCTCCACAGATAAAGCCAGGACCTGCTTATACCTATTGATGATAGAATGGGGTACAGATGCAACAACTGGGTAACAAATCTGCAGACATTTGCTGGCAACATTGCAGACACCCTCCAGGAAGTGGGAATACAGAGTCTCTTCTGTAATATCAAGCACTTCAGTGTTGTAGATGCTGCCATTGTCAAACACCTGCTGGATGATCAGTCCAAAGGAGAAGGAGGAGATGTTCAGCATGTTCAGCAATGTGGCTTTGCTGGCTCCCACTTCGTCTCCAGTCTTAAACAGTTGCACATCACTCCGATTTGACGGTACCCCTGGAGATTTTAGTGGTGATGCCCAAAGCCTGGAAGAAGGAGATCTTCTCGGGGCCCAGACCAGTGTCCTGGGTAGGCATGGTGATGTCACACAGGGCTATGGCACCAGTACGGGCAGCAGTTGGCACCTTATTGTCCAGCAGTCCCTGATCTCAGTGAGGTCCTCCTTGGTGAACACAAAACCCAAGTTCCCCTAGATGTGTGGCAACAGTTTCTCCAGAGCTGGGTTGCTTTCCAGGTATCCTTGGATGGTCTTTGTGCATCATTGTGTTCTTGTCCATCAGCACCACAGCCTTCCCGCGGAGGGACATGCAGATCTGCTGCTGCGTCTGCTTGGAGCCCACATTGTCTCCTCCCACTATGAAGCATTTCGGATCATCATCCAGAAGTTGGATAATCCTTAGGAAGTAATTGGACTTCTAGGTCGCCCTATCTTCCTTGGGCACCATGGCAGTGCTTCAGGGATTGCCACGCAGGGTTTAAAGACGATGCCACTCACACAAGGACGCCTGGCGAGAGAAAGTAGGTGTTGATCTTAATGAGACTTTTCTTTGCTTCCAGGCTGGCTAATCCTTCCTATGCAGACCCATGCTGCTCTGACCCAGATTTCATCTAACTACCTGCCAAAACTGAAGTGTGGTTGTGAACAGAGATATTCCCACCAGTTACTTAAAAACAGGTTTCCTGTTAGTATGAACTTCATAATCCTTGAATATAAATAAATACAAAGTATTAAGAGATTGCTGGGTGCAGAGAGAAGGGAGAGAAGTTAAGGAACATTTTTGGAGGCATTCAAAATTGGAAATCCAAATTGGGTGACAAGGATAATTGAACAAGAAGGACACAAAATGCCAGTGTGTCTATTTCTTTAGTTTAATTTCAATTTTATTTACAAAAGCTGTGGAAGCAGAAATATTATTAAACAACATCACATAATGGGATTCCTTGATCCCAACTGTTTTTTCTGTGTGTGTGTGTGTGTGTGTGTGTGTGTTTATACAGGATCTCCTTTTCTCATCACCGGCAATAATACAGGTTCCTTATGTCTTCTTTTCAATAGTAAGCTTACATTTTCAATTTGTTTGAGGTGAACAGTCACTGTGAATTCTGATTAATTCTGAGAGACAAGGGGATAGGGCATCTTGCCAAATGGAATTAGAAAGTTTTAAACAAAATATTTTCCTTTTATTGTAGCAATTTATATTAGGTGGCACACAAAAAGACCTCACCAGGTGGCTTTGCTTACTCCACTTTGAATTATGTATTTAGTCTTTAGGCCAGTGGATTCCTATTTACTTAGTATAGTCATAGAGTACCATGAGAGAGTTTCTGCCTAAAAGTTAGTGCCTAGCTTAGTTTCCCGGAGTGTTTTATTTATCTAGAATAACCTTTCTTTTTATAAGTTCTGAGTGGCTACTGTTCATAGGAAGTGAAGGTAACCTGATTGCATTTCTGCTGAGGTTGTTTTTATCAATCCATTTTCTCAACCTAATTGAACTCTTAGGCTGATAAAAATAATATTGTTTTCACAAAAGTTGTTTTGTCTCATTATTATAGCTTCCATGATACTTTCTAATTACAATATCAAATATTCATCCATTTAATTAAAGTCTCTTTAATTAAAATTTGCTAGAATTTTAAACCTCAGAACACCCAAGAGCTTTCAGGTTTTAGTGAACTTAATTGGCACCTTCAGCCAAAATAGTATTTCATAAATAAATATTAAAACTTTTTTAATACAGGTCCATTATATACCCATTGAATATTCTCATATGAATCATGCATACTTAACAAAGGCTTTCATGTATTTTAGTAGGCAGGGTGAATAATTGAAAGATGATAAAATATAAATTTGGGCTATATTTTTGTTTGCTGGGCTTTATAATGTAAAATGAGCAGAAGAGCTTGCAGCATATTCAGAACTGTTCTACAATTTTAAATAGAAAGATAACTTTCTAGTTTATTAATATTTTAGAAACCTTTCCAGCTTAGCTAAGAGCAAATAATTTGGGGTCAGATTTTATTTAAAAATGTTCTAATATTTGATCAGAGAGTCTTGGATTTTTATCTTTTTTAAACATACTTTTAATTATTTAAAAACAAATTTTATGAATCTTTAAAACATAGACTTTGAAAAAGTATCTGTTTGTTTTTTGCTACAAATAATTAAACTCAACATAAAAAACCATCATAACATCAGATGCAGCTAAATCAAAGAGAATATATTCCTACAAAATTCAATGATGAGCACCAGAGATTTTCACTTGTATCATCTCAGGCAAAGCGGTAGAGTGCTATGGTCTGAATGTTTATGTCTCCTCAAAATTCATGTGTCAAAATCCTAACCCTTGAAGTTATGATATTAAGAGGTGGGGGGCCTTTGTGAAGTGATTAAGTCATGAGAGCAGAGCACTCATGAATGGATTTAGTCTCCGTATAAAAGGATCCAAAGAGACCCTAAGCGATTCACAATATGAGGATACTGCGAGAAGTAGGCAGTCGGATTCCCTTCCTCCACTCCAGAAAAATCATTATTCTGATTTAGGTGCATATTATTTCTATTTTTGTCTTTACACTATACACTACATATGCATACTGTTGAATAATAGATAATACTGTTTTCAACATTTTAAAACTTCATATAAGTGGTATAACTTGCAGCTTGTGATTTGCTCAACACTATATATTGGATATTTATCCATGCGGACACATGTAGATCTACATCATTCATTTTCACTGCAGGATGGTATTCCATTAGGTTAATATACTACACATTAATTATTCATTCTTTTTTGGTATACATTAGTGTTGTCTCAGTGTTTTGCTGTTGCAAGCAATGTCCTATGAGCACTCTTGTATATGTCTCCTTGTACACATGTGCACACATTTCTTTAAGTTATATGCTAGGAATGGAATTGCTGGGTCATAGAATAGGCTCATCTTCAAATTTATCACATTAACACCAAAGTATTTTCCAGATGGACTGGATTTGTGTTTGTGTTCTCAATGTTCTACTCCTTCAGCTGCACTTGGTGTACAGGCTTAAATTTTTGCCATTTTGGTGGATGGAAAATTGTGTGTTCTCAGGCTTGAAGTTGAGTAGATTTTTCTGTGTTATTGATCATTTAGAGTTCCTCTTTTGTGAATTATGTTTTCATATACATAATCCTTTTTTTCTCTTAGTGTTAGATTCTTTGCTTTATAGTAGTTATTTCTGTATTTGGATTTTTGGATATTGCTTGTTTGTCAATTTATTCTAATAGTCTATTCATTATCTCTGGGCCAGCCCTACACTGGCATAGTTACAGTAGCTTTATGTTACCTTGATACCTGTTAGAGAAAATTCCTCCATATCTTTCTTCTTCTTTAAGTGTGTTTCAACTACTCTTGGCTTACTGTATTTCTACAGAAATAAATTTGTTCAGTTTCTGCCAAAAAACACTGTAAAGATTTTGATTGGAATTAAATTGAATTCAATTTCTGGAATAATTTGGATGAATTGACATCTTTATGACATTGATTCTTCTAAACTACAAACTGGAGTTTCTCTGAAACTATGTAGATTTTCTTTAATGTTTTTCAATTGAGTTTTAAAATGATTTTTAAAAAATGACTTGCACATCTTTGGAATTTATTTCTAAGTGCCTAATATATTTCGTTACTATTTTAAATGACATCCCTTTGTAACATTACACTTTATAACTATTTGCTGCTAGTAATTAGGCATGCAGTTGATTTGGAATATTGACCTGATATAATCATAGACTTTTTTGAAGACTTTTATTAATTTTAATAATTTATTTATAAATTCTCTTGTATTTTCTATGTGTGCAATCTTCTTGACTGTAAGTAATGAACACTTTGTTTCTTTCTTTCTTATAATTGATCATCTTGGCTGAGGCCTTCACTATAGTGTTAGTAGGAAGTGGTGATAGCAAGCATCCTTATCTTGCCTTTTTTTTTTCCTTTGGTACATGAAAAACTTCCAAGATTATACTATTAAGCATAATGTTTTTCACAGTTTTGGAAAGATACTCCTTATGAAAATAAGATAATGTCTTTCTATTTTTTAATTTGCTAGCCGAATATGGCAAATTTTGTCAAATGATTTTTCTGCATGTAATGATGTAAAGGTGTAGGTTTTCTCCATTAGTCCATTAATGTGGTTGGTTATGTAAACAGAATTTCAAATGTTAAATCAATCTTTCACTGACAGGATAAGCCTATCTTGGTCATAATTTTAAAATATATATTCTTTATTCAATTGCTTATATTTGGAAGATGTTTGCATCTATATTCCTAATTGATATTAGGTAATAACTTTCTTTCTTCATAACTTACTTATCTGACTTCAGCATCAAGGTTATACTAGCCTCAAAAAAACTGAATTGTGAAGAATTGCCTGATTTTCTAATATCTGGAAAGTTTGTTCAACAATTCAAATGATCTGTTCTTCCAATGTTTCTTAGAAAGATGTATGAAAGTCTGGTCCCATTTATTTGTGTGGTGAAGGGCTGGATAGGGAAGAATTTTAACTACTGATTTGATTACTTTAATGGTTATCAGTCTAGTCAGGGCTTCTATTGTATTGACTCAGTTTAAAGTTATATTTCTTTATAAAACTTGATAATTTTTATCTTATTTCTTTAGAATTTTTGACATAAAATTGTTGATAGTTGTAGTTATTATTTTTAACCTCTACTGAATCTATATTACATCTCCATTTCATTCCGAATACTATTTATTCACTCTAATTCTTTTCTTGATCAGTCTTGCCAAAGGCAAGTCTATCCGTGATTTTCAAAGAACCATTTTTTTCTTTGTTGATCCTCTTTATTGGAATGATTATTTTTACTTCATTAATTTCTTTTCTTGTATTTATTTTCTAATACACACTATCCTTAAATTTATTCTGTTGTTATTTTTCTGTTTCTAAAATTTAATGCCTATCTATTTAATTTTCAGCCTTTAGTTTTTTATAACATAAACATTTAAGGCTATAAAATGTCCTTGAAATTCTGTGTCTCATGAAGTTTATGTTATGTTTTAATTGTTGTTTAGCACTAAATATTTTTTCTGTTTTCCATTATGGTTTTTTGACATATGAATCCAATGGGTTTTTGGTGGGTTTTTTTGTAATTTTCAAAAGTATGGTACTATTTTTAGTTATTTTGTTTTCATTGTTGAGAATGTGGTCTGTATAATTATTCTTACAGATTTGCTTAAACATTTGTGGATTAATCTTTGGTCAATTTTCATAAAAGATCCATATGTGCTTGAGAAAAATGTATATTTCCTACTTCTTGTGTGCAGGGTTCTGTATAAATTCATAAGATCAAGTTTGTTAGTTGTGGTCTTCAAATTTCTAATGTTTTTACTAATGTTTTTGTACATTTCAATCTATCATTTAATGAAAGAATCATTTGAAAATTCTTCCACTCTTATTGGGAAATTGTTTCCCTTTATGTTAGTTTTGTTTGATATAAGTTGAGTCTACATTATTAGATACATGTGAGTTTAGAACTTTTATATATTCCTGGAGAAATGTGCTTTAGCATTATGTAGTAGTGCTCTTTATCCCTAAATATGCTTCTTCCTTAGAATACTTTTAAATACTATTAATAAAGCTACATCAACCTTTCTCTTAATTAGTATTTTATTCTATATGTTTTCAACTTCTTTTGTGTTCTTTGTAAAGGGTTCATGGCTGTATTTTTTTATTGCCATTGAATATCCTCTGTGTTTTAACTGGTAAGTTTAGTCCATTTGCACTGTTATGATTGTGATACAGATTTATTTTTATCATATTATTTTAAGCTTTCTATTCACCCTTTTTTCTGTGCTTCTCTTGCTCACTTTTTTTTAACCTTTTTTGGGGAGGGGATTGCTTGAGTGTTTTAAAATTATTACTACTTATTTACCCTTTAGCATTTTTAAAGTTATGCTGTCTTCTTATTTTTATGAATACTCTTTTAACAATAATATACATCCTTGACTTAATGAAATCTAATATTAATACCTCTTCCCTTTTTCAGTCAATACAAGAATCTTCAAATACATTAACTTTGACACAATTTCTTCTATTCTAGATGTTGTTCATGGGCAACAATTTAGTTTCACCTTACTTTCTTACTTCTAATATTAGTTGTTATCATTATCATTAAATCATCTCTAGCATCACCATCATTTTGTAGTCCATGTTAGTTTAGATCAGAAGTCAAAAAACTTTTTCTGTAAAAGACTGGATAGTAAATGTATTGAGCTTCGTGAGCCACGCAATCTGTTTTGCAATTACTCAGCTCTGCTGTTGTAATGCAAAAGCAGCCATAGGCAATATATGAATGAGTATATTAATAAGGGTTGCTCAGACAAACAGAATCAATAGGGGATACACATACACAGAGAGAGAGAGAGAGATTTATTATAAGGAATTGGCTCAGGTGATTATGGATGTTGACAAGTCCCAAGGTCTGTAGTTTTCAAGCTGGAGACCAAAGAGAGACAATGATGTATTCTAGTCCAAGTCCAAAAACATGAGAACCTGGAGAGCCAGTGGTGCAGTTCCAGTCCAATGGCCAGCATGCTCAAGATCTAGAAAGAGCCAGTATTTCAGTTTTAATCTGAAGGCATGCAAAAATTATGTCCCAACTTAAAGGCAGTCAGGTGGGAGGAGTGTCCTCTTACTCTCAGTAGGGTCAGATTTTTTGTTCTATTCAGGCTTTCAACTGATTAGATGAGAGCCACCCACATTAGGAAAAGCAATCTGCTTTACTCAATATACTGATTTAAATATTGATCTCATCCAGAAGGACTCTCATAGACACATACAGAATAATACTTGACAAAATGTGTTAGCATCCCATCATCCAGTCAAGTTGACACATAAAATTAACCATCACAATCAACATGGCTGTGGTCCAATAAAACTTTATTTACAAAGCAAATGGTGGTTTGGATTTGGTCTGTGGGCTATAGTTTACTCATCCTGGTTTAAATGAAAGACATTGGCCCATATCTTTGTCTACCATTCTTTCTGGTATGTTAGTCATTGTTACTGTGCTTATTGTTTCTTTTCCTAAAGTCTATCGGTTAGAGTTTCTTTCAGCACCTTGTCTTTTTTGACTGTATCTTGTTTTTTTTTTTTGTAGTGTTTTAAACTCTATATTTATAAATCTTTAAGCATTTCAAATATATTTATCTGCATCTGATCTTTTCGATAGCTCATGCTGTTCAGGCTTTAAATTTGGTGATTGGTATTTATGCTGACCCTTATTCATGGTGACATCTTGCCTTGTGCATCTTATAATTTCTAATTGTTTTCTCGTATTCAACTTGATTTTATCTGTGGGAATATTGCATCTCCCAAAGGATTCACCTCCTAGTAGCATCACCTTTTGGGCTAGGATTTCAGCACATGAATTTTGGGGTGACACAAACATTCAAACCATAGTGAACAGGCTGCATCAGTAGACTGAATCCCATTCAGTAACCCTTTTAACCAAAAAAGATGGATTTTGTAATATTAGCAAGACCTGGCTTCACAGCCATTTATACCAAAACAAGAAAAAAATATCTGAAGCATTTATTTGGTCACAAGCTCCTTGTGATTTAGTTGTAAGCTGATAGAAGTCATCAGGACTAGTCAAATAGTTTGCTTAGTTCTCTCCTTCCAAGTCCATGGTAGGGCTGTATGTTCTCACCTGCTTTAAATTTAGGTGAGTCCAACTGAGCTGCTTTGGAAACTTTAAGGGCTGGTGTGGTTTCTCTTTTCCTGTCTTATTGACCATGGAAGTAGGTATTATAACAGAATTTCTGTCAGCCTAGATCCCTGAATAACTGTGATGAGCAGAGCACTCCCTGTCAATCCATACTGTATATTATGTGTGCGTGAAAAATAAATGTTTGTTAAATCACTGAGATTTTAGAGTTCTTTGTTAATGCATCATAACAAAGCCTCCATTGTCTGGTATATTGCCCCTACTCCAACATCAAAACAAACCAAACCTAATTTTAATCTTTTTCAAAAGAAATTTTGTATAATATTGATAAGATAAAATAATCTCATCCTATGATGCAACATTAAATCACATCTGAAGTATTGCCTTAATTCTGGATATTATAATTTAGGATGAACTTAAACAAACTAGAATGAGTTCAAGGGAAGGGAACTATGCTGGTGATAATCTAGAAAACATGTACATGATAAATGCTTTTCTTTCTTCAAGTTTTATTGAGATATAATTAACATACAGAAATGTGTAACTTTAAGATGTTCAGCATAATGATTTGACTTCCATACATCATGAAATGATTACCACAATAAGTTTAGTGAACATCCATCATCTTTTATAGATACAAAATAAAAGAAAAAGAAAAATAATATGTTTTCCTTGTGATGAGAACTTTTAGAATTTAGGAGTTGTCCTTCAACTAGGACAACACTGCTGAGTTTAAAGAACATTTTAATAACTTCTATTGTCAATAAAACCTAAACTCTTCAACTTAGCACTGAAGACTCTCAGATATCAGTGAATTTCCTATTTCTTCATCCTCATTTTCCCCATAATGCGTGGCTTCAGCAGAACCAAATTTATTAGAGTTCCCAAAAGTGTCATATTTTCAGTCATGTTCTTCAACCCGGGATTCCTTAACCTATTTCTTTTCAAGATTCAGCTCAAGACATACTTCCTCTGGAATGCACTGCTTGATTGGAAAGGCGGAGTGGCTGCCCCTTCCCACTCCTTTCCTTAGTTCCTACCAAGTAGAATTAGATACTTCACCTTCCTGTTTCCTTAAGACTAGTGCGTAGATGAATGCTGCCAGTGTCACATATTTTTATAATAAAATAAAATGGAATTAGATGACTTCCTGGTCCCTTCAAACTCTAAGAATCTATGTAAACATAAGGTTGATATTACTAGGTCCAGTGCACAGATTTCATGGTGAAATGTCTTCATAAGGAGATATTAGTGGTTAGTATTGATCTGCCTGGGTCTCTCTGCTTTTCTGAGTTTTTGTTTTTGTTTTTTCTGTAGAGATCCTTTATTTGAGTTGAGAAATACATTTGATGCAAAATTGGCCTTTTTCTCAAAATTTAACTTTTTAATAATAGTAATATCTTCATGTTTCTCTATGAATATTTAACTCTTTATTTGACTATTTTATGCATACTTTAAGTTACTTAACCTTAATGTAAATTCCATGAGCTCTGCAAAGTAGAAATTACATCAGGCTTATGAGATTCATCTAAAGACATGTAGCTAGTTACAGAAAGAACTGTACCAGTATGCAGCTAAACCTCCTACAGGTTCTTAAGTATGTTGTTAAAAAGACACATCATTAAGTGGAGAGATGGGAAAACTAACTGTTAAGATTTCAGTTTATCCTGTATTTATTTTTAGGTTTAATACACTTACAACAAAATTGCCAATAAGCCTTTTTTTAATGTGACAGAATTACCCTAAAATTTATTGTGAGTAGTTGAAAGGCAAGAACACCAAAGAACTTATTGGAAAAAAAAGAGTAATGGAGAAGGCCATCAGTCATTACAGTTTATTTAAAACATCAATAATTCAAGCAGCATGATACCAGTGTAAGAATAACCAGATCAATGAAACAAAATAGATAACATAAAACAAGCCTTAGAACTCATAAGGAGTATGTGGTAAAAGTGAAATCATAAATTATTGGAAATAGAAAGATGAATTCAAAAAATCCTGCTGGGATAATTGATTATGTTTTGGAAAAATAAAAGTAAAACACTTATCTTGTTACTCTACCAAATAAGCTCTGGGAGAATGAAAGAGATAATTAAAACATAGTCAAAGCAGAGAAACAGAAATGTAAAAATATACAGCTGTCACTAGTAATACCTATCAATGATACCTATGTCAGGTAGTGTGAAAAGGACCAAATATATTTATACAGGTAGGCATTTAATTATTGGCACAACACTATGAAATGGTTAATCAGTGGCAAGACCAGAATTTGAATTCAGGCAGATCTGATTCCAAGTCCCACTATATTCTACTGTTACAAGTATCTGACTTGGAGAGATCATTGTAAAGTCAGATGTAATTGAGAACAAGATAAATCTTACTATACAGACATGAGTCTTATAAGGGGAAAGGTTTGGGAGCATGGAACCTCTATAAAATATGGTGTTTATCATTTGGATTTTTCTGTAGACTTTTCACATCACAAACTGAATCTTATGTGCCTTGTTGTGAGGCGTGGGGTGGTGGTGGTGGGGATTCATTGTAAGCAAGGGAAAAAACATAAAAGAATAACTTTACTAAACAATTTGAAAAATGTTGGGGCATTCACATGCAGGAGAAGTCTAATATGTACATGAGAGGAAAGCATTGATTCAATTTCTACAATGAACATAGGGTGATTGAGGAATATTGAGGAATCCAAAGAACGTGCACCATTAGGGTATGAAGTAGTGGGACTGAGCAGATGCGACAAACAATCCTGAAAGAGAGAGCAGTGACTACAGTGAGATGGTGGTGTTGAGTGACTCTTCTCTGGACATAAGAAAAATCATTAGTGTATATCACTGGGAGGTAGAGGACTGAACAGAGAGAACATGAAAAATGCAATCAATCCTTAACAAGGTTTATTCATAAGCATGTATACAATATTCCTGGGAACTTTTAGAAAATTTTAATACTGGACCATTTAACAAGAGGTCTGGAAATTTTGCATTAACAAGTCTAGGAAAAAGTGTATAGACAATCCACTCCTTGGCAGTAGGAATTTTAGCTAAATACCCTGTACTACTTTCAATTTTGAACTTGAAATGTAAGATTCCTAGTGCTTGGCTCAACTGAGAGGGCAAGCAAAATCCTGACAGACTGCTTCCATCAGTATGCACACACAAATCACTGCTTATCCTACAAACAGTGCTTTCTCTGCCATGACGAAGTCTAACTTCTGATCGAAAAATCTCAGGTTGTTAATCTCGTGATAATCCTACGGCAGCTGTATCGCAGTCTCTCAAAAAAAGTCTATTTCTAAGCAAATCAAGTTTGATTTGAGTTGAATTACGGGATGTATAGAGAATTGTTTTACCCCTGTTGCTAATTGTGTTTTTCACATAGGAAAATAATCATGGATCAGTCAATCAGTAACCCCTTCATTCCTTAAAAATGCATATTTCTGTTGATGGATTGGCCAATACAAAATTTTCAGCATTTCAAATGGTTAATAATCCCAGGAAATTTCAGATTGATTATGTTCCTTACATAGACTAATCTGTTAAGGAGTTTGATAAAAAAAATGATTAAAAAACTCCCAGTGCTATCATTCTGCTGGATTTGTTTTTAAGTTGAGGCTTTAAAATAATTAAATAGTACTTGATGAATTGGAAATCTCTTCCGGTAATTGCAGAGATGGTTTGCTTCTTCATGTTCTGCAAGGCTTTTAACATTGTCTTTATACACACCAAAGCCAGCTTAAGGAATACACACACACACACACACACACACACACTCACACACCATTGATCATTCCAACATGGATATAGAAGATTCTATTTGTTCTGCTGGCTACCCTTTTGCTCCTTAGGAATTTCTGTTCTTCCCAAATGATATTTAAAAATTAAACAAAGGAGAGAGTTTGCTGGAGACAAGTACTTGTGTAAGGAATAAGAATTTTGATGTTTAAGGCTCTGAGGAGGAGCCTGTAAAAATGTTAAAAAGAGCACCAAACACAGCTCTCAAGTCCCTTAATGCCAATCCTCACACAGCTCTTAATCCAGGCATCATTCTAATGCCTGTTACTAGCTCTTAAAGCCAGTGGTGAAAAAGAGGGTATGGGGGAAGGGATAGCTGGACAAATTTAGCACTAGACTCTCTCATCCTTATTCATACACAAATTATCAATTTAAAATTACAGAAGTATTTGGGTGAGTTTTGTTTTGTGGTCTGTTTTGTTTGTTGCTTTGATTTCTTTTTATTTTTGCTTTGATAATCTTTTCAACAATCGTCAGTATTTCCATCCTGTCAGACGGACTAGAAACTGAATGTACAGACACTCAAGCAGGGAGCTTAGACCAATGAAAATGTCCAGATCAGTGTTTTATTAGAGGTACAAACAACAGACCTGGCTACCAGAAAACTAGGTTCTGATTCTGCTTTGCCATGGGTCTCTTTGTACTGATATTTCCTCATTTGCAAAATGGACAAAATAATGTTGGCCATATCACCATTGATATTGTGAGGATGAACTGAAGTGAAGGGTATGGAAGTATTTCGAAACTTACAAAACCTAGAAAAAAACCAAAAGGGTTGCCATCCTAAGAAAGAAACAAAAGAGGACAAAGAGTCAAAGGTCTTGACATTTTTCTCACTACCAATGAGTTTAACAAAGCATAAAGCAAGGAAATAAAAGCATTGTTATATTTTATAAATGAAATTATGAAACTGTTCTATCAGCAAAAAGTACACACACACACGCACACACAAACACAGAGGATTTATTTACTTTTCCTAGAAACGTTGTCTCTCAACGATGTGTCAACTAGGAGACTTTGGATACAGCTAGCTTTACCATAGAGAGAATAAAGAACACACTCTTGGAGGTACTTTTATTACGTTTGATGTCATAGTCAAGCCTTTTTGTATTTTTCTAGTTACACCTCCGATTACTGATTCTTTTTCAAACACCGTGTAGTGAATGAACTGTTTCCAGAAGCCTTTGGTTTTTCACTTAAATCTTTAAAGCCTCATGTTTTGAAAAAGTTGCACACATATGGCTAATCAACCCAATCATCCTCAGACACAGAAAAATCCTTTTCATAATGTTTCATATTTTCTCTTTGATATTTTATTCTTTTGATATTTCCAATGCAGTTCTCATTGGCATTGTTTAAGCAATATACTTGTTTTTCTTAAAGTATACACACATGGCTCAGCTCAAAATTCAAGGCAGCAGCATAAATGATGGGTAGAGTGTAGATTCTGGAGACATAGAGATTCAGGGTTCTTACCCTAATTCTACCACCTATTAGCTGTGTGACCTTGGGCAAATTATTTAACTTCTCTGAACTTCAGGTGGTAGTAATACCTTCTTCACAGGGCTGATGAGATTCTTAAAAGATAAATATATTAAATTTCCACTGCAAGGTCTGGCATCTAGAAGGTAACTGATAAATGTTACTATTAGGATAATAACTGTAGATTTGAATAAACAATGAGCATGTTCAATTGCTTGGCAAATATCATTGATAAATTACCAGTACACTTGGACTTGAAATTTTTAGTGCCTATTGCTTATATACCTTCATGTGTACCTCTTTGTAAGTTCAATGACTACTAGTTTTTCACCCTTACAGTTCAGTTCAGCAGAAATTTATTGAACACTCACTGAGTGCCAGTCACTGTTTTAAGTGCTGCGGAGTTGAAGATGAATAAGGCAGGGACCTTTCATGGGAGGAACGCTTTAGGATCCAGAAATGAAGAAACTCATTTTATCTATCTTAGTACTGAGGAAAAGGGAAAAATATTGATGATTATCAGCTGAATTATGTGTTCACATTTTGATAAATAGCATCTAAGATTGTCCTTTATTTGTTAAAGTATAGAAAAATGGAAAAAAAATTCACTCTTTGCTTTTCATTAATCTGCTTCTGTGTGTGCAGACAATGAACATCAGAGAAACAAGGCATCCACCAACATTATATTATAAATTCTCTCAGTATTTCTTCTGGGTTTTTATTGCGTTTTTACATGTCTTGACATTTTCATGTGAGTAAAATATGGCACCACAAGCTGTTCTCAGTCAGGTCTACAAAGGGAAAAGTCATTCAATAAACATAAAAAAATAAGGTAAAAGAAAGTGCTGGAAGCCAATCCACAGATGATATAAGTTTGAGTGTTCTTTATTTTTTTTCACTTTGATTAAAACTGCATGCAATAGTGCATTTGAGGAATATTATTTTGTTGTTGTTATTGCCCCCAAAATATAGAGTTAGACCAGTTAGAGTAACCACAGGTTACCCAGCTGCCTTGGATGAATAGAAAAAACTCTAAAGGATAAAAATCTTTGTCTAGGTATACAATAGCTGATCAGATCATAAAAGTATTCTGTTAGATTCATGTTCTTGATGGAAGGAGTTCAAATCCTTAGATAGAACACAGGGGTTGGTTGTACAAGACCTCTGGGCATTATCCCAACCCCAGAGTTCTGGGCTATAAGTGTAGGGCTGCTCCAGGTTTCTTCTAATCCAGATCCTCATGACTTCAACTCCAGATTACCTTCAGTCCCTGAAGGATCCTGGTGTAGTGCAGAGACTAAGAAGTCAGACATGGAAGCTAGATAATGTGAATCTTGGCTTTTGCCTCTTACTATCTGTGAAGTTGAAAAAAGTACTTAACTTCTCTATGTCTCAGTTCTCCCACCTGATTAAGAATACCTGCTTCATAAGATCATCGTGACTTTTAAAAAATTAACAGATGCCATATGCTTAGACTTATACCTTGCATGTAAGAAGTGTTGATTGCTCTTATCAGTAGCCTGACTTGTTTAATTGAAAATGCTGTCTGGATTTTTGGTGAATTTTTTTAAAAATCCATTTTAATTAGTCAATGATTAGGAAGATATTGGGTATTCACCCTGTGATCAGCACTATGATTGATGCTGAAAAAGAGAAAAGTATAAAGGCTCTTGATTCTGATGTAGCCCCTAATTTTTGAAATTGAGGAGCAATGAGATGCTCCGCATTTTAGAAATGGTTTTAAAAGATTAGCTTTGTTTTTCTCTCTTTCTCCCTTTTACTATTATTTAACTTGAAGGAAGTCACATCACAGCATGGCTTTGTTCCTGTTTCTCTCTCTCTCTGTCTCTCTCTGTCTGTGTCTCTCTCTCTCTCTCTCCCTCTGTGTCTCTTAGGTACAGTTCAGTAAGATTTCTAGTCTGATGAGAATTCCAGTGTCTTCACCAGTCACTTGCACTGAATAAGGTGCAAAATCCTTCAAACAGCTTTCTCTGTAGATACATGTCCATTCATATGGATGACTTTTTCTAATTCTGCCCTATGTATGAAGGCCTTCTTATGCAGATGTTAACCACTAAGTATAAAAATATTTATTTAAAAAATGAAAAATTAATTAAAAAAATTTTAAGTTTCTTTTGTATATAGCACAGGGAACTATGATCAATATCTTGTAATAACCTTTAATGGAAAAAAATGTGAAAATGTTTATATGTGTGTATATGTGGGACTGGGACATTGTGCTGTACACCAAAAATTGATACATTGTAACCGACTGTACTTCAATTAAAAAAAAATGCAGCACAAACAGATTAAGTAATAGAAATTTCTGTACCACAAGTCATATTCTGTTGCATTTTCTTTTCCTTAGTTTTGGGAAATGCAGTTGTTTTTGCTTTAGTTCCCTATTTTGAGGAATCTTCCACCTACGTTCCCCAGAGTGGTTACCTTCAATGACCCGCATCTCAAAATGCTGTCAAGAATTTGATGTGTTCACATATTTTGAGAATAATCAGCCTCTGAGCTAGTTCACATTTTATACCTGTTGTATCCTGATGAAATTGATTTGCCTCTCAATGTAGATGTTCAAATTCTTTCTTTGATCTTTCAAGGCATATGCAAGAATCTTTCTTGTTTTATCTCTGCTTGAATCGATGAATGCCATGACCTGTCCTTAAATTCTGACTTAGAATAAGGACTATTTTAGTTGGCACTGAAATCAAAATTTGTTCCAAAGGTGAAGTGGGCCAATGGGATTCAGTGAGAGCACTCCTCGGTATATTCTCCCACTGCATATGAAATAACCACTTGCCTCACTTGTGACAAGGAAGGATATGACATTTGTAAGGTTGTGGAGAGAGAGGATTTCCTCTTTGTCTTGTTTCCATGAACAAAATCAGTTCATGGTCTACAGGAAAAAATTAAAACTCTACCTTTTTCCTACAGTCAGACAGAAATATCTGACCTGAATATATTAAATGCCCATCTGAAAGCACTTAATAGTAATAAACTATTTTCTCAGTGTCTTTGTTATTGTCAGTACCATTTCTGATAAACAACATTTACTTCCAGAATATTTGAATTCTTATGTGTTGTAAACAGAGAAGTGTGACATGGTTTCTTTCCCATGGGAATCTTCCTGAGAGCTCATTTGAGCTGTGACCTGCTTAAGCTGCCAGGAAGTATTAGTGTTTTTGTAGGAGCTTTAAAATGGAGATCCAGAGTGAAGGACAATGCATCAGAATGAGACCTCTTTACAGCGGACGAAAAATACCAGAAAGTATATTTTCTTTCGTAGAAAAGTGTTTCACAACTTTCACCCTTTATCAGACCTTCTTAATAGGGAAACCTTATCTGTGAAATTACTTTTCTTTCTCACTAAAAATTATTCTATGCAAATTGTGTGACTTGGATCCTAGAATTCTGGCTGGCAGCAGCTAGATTTAAAGTCTGTGACAGTATCGAGGCAAGTATGAAATCCCTCTGAAGATACAGGATTGATGCAATTCTAGGTGAATAAAGTCGTAAGTATAGAAATATAGTATATTAGTTTGGGTACATTTGTAAATGGGATTTTCTATAAGTCCAAGAATAGTCTTTTAAATAGTAATCTGATGTTATTTTTTAAAAAGGAAGGGATTGGGGAAAGGAATAACTGTTTTGGGGATAAAGTCTTTTATTTGTTGGATTCTTTTGACTTCCAGAACTGCTTAAGGACAAAGAACAACCTAAGCATGTTATCATAAGAAACAAATGTGGTTCAGTTGTGATAATAACCACAAACATTTTGCATTTTCAAGGCATTCAATTCCTGAACGTGTCCTGTTTGTTTTCTGGTCTTTCTCTTCTGTGGAAAGCATAGTGTCCCCTGCATTTACAATGCCTCATTGCTTAGCTAATTTCTCATCCTCTAGTCGCCCCAATTTAAATATCACTTCCTTCAAGAAGCCTTCCAAGGTACATCAAATTAAGTTTATGTGTTCTGCAGCTTTCATAGTACCTTTGACTTTTATAGTTTAGCATATATCACATTGTATTGTACTTAACTTCTTTTCACATCTTGCTCCTTGACTAAGTATAAGCTTCCTCCACTATAAAAAAGTAACTGTTCTTTATTGAATTTAGACTCTAGGCCAGGCAGTATTCTAAGCACTTTACATATTTTATAGTTTTTACTCCTCAACACAATAATAACTCTTATCAATCTGTTTTATAGATGAGCAAACTGAGGCATATAAAGATTAAATATTTTGCTCAAGGTTACACAGCCTATGAGTAGTAGAGATAGACTTTGAATAGACTCCAGAGTGTAGCCTTTTAGCCATTACTTTATGCTGTCTCCTTAAGGTCAGGGGCCATGTCTGGCTGCTTTCCTGTTATAATCTTAGAGACCAAAACAGTGCCTGGTAGAGAAAAGTTTCACAATAGTAAGTATACACAAACACATCTGTGGAATGAATCAGTGCATTCACAAAGAAAAGCACCAATTGTTAGGCAGACAGCATATGCAGTTGCAGGAATATAGCTGGTTCTTGATTGAAACCCTCTTGAAATTAGAATGAATACATTTAATTATTAGATTCTAATATTAGCCCTGATACTTGCCCCACTCACATCTACAAATCAATATTGTCTTTCCAGAAAACTCTTCCTGTTTTGTTTTTTTCAATTTAATCAAGTCACAAAGAGAAACAATGCATACAACATGGATCTTTAGATAGAGGAAAGTGGGATCAGAAGTTTCAACCTTAGTAAGTGCTGGGCCAGATAAGAGGACCATGGTAGGCATACCTCAGCTGATGTTTGCTTTGACTGATGGGGACTTGAATTTGCATGAAGATTTCTATATTAAAAAGCAGAAAAACAAACGAGCACACAACTTTTAGCCTACAGTTTCCCAACAATCTGCAATTCCATCTGACACAAGCTTATTTTTAGGTAGACCCGGTTGATGGGTATGCGCACACTCACACACACACGTATTTGTTTAAAATAAGTACACTGCACTTATGAACATAACTCTTGGAAAATATCAAAAGTTAAATGTTGGGTTTGACATTTTCTATAGGCTTAAAAAAAAAGCCCTGGTTCCTTCATGAATCCTGGTTAAATTGGGTCTGCATGAGTTATTGTCAGTTTCAGTCCATGGCAACATTATGTGGTATCTTAGACGGAGCCTGATCATGCCCCAGAGAGACAAGTTTGTCTAGTGGAATATGTCACTGGGCAACATCCAGAGGAGAGATCAGAGGATCGTTTTCTTCACTCAAAAATTGCCTGGTGTACTTTAAACAAAGCCATCAGTAATGCTGATATGTCAACATAATTTAATTTATGATCTTCTAAGCTATTGCCCTGAAATCATTAAGTAGTCTAACAAAAAACACTACAAATGATCAGTGTATCTTACAAAGGTCCTGAGACTTGTGTGACCTTATGAATACAAGTTATGGACAAAAAGAATTTTCTGCAAAAAGGTCCTAGAAACAGTGTCCAGTTACTCTTAAACCTCAGACTGAAATTGATATCCATATTAAGGAAAGAACAGAAGTAATTTCTCATATTAGAAATTGTATGAAAAACTGGCTATGTTTTGTTGCTTCTCTGTTAGGTTTTCTTACTCAGGGAGGTTGCTATGGTTTAAAACTGGCTGTCCTTAGAAAGTCAATACTGATATGTCATGATGTAGTACATAGTGATATATTAAGATATAAAAATGTTTCTTTCTACTCTGACCACTGTTTACACACGTGTGTGTGTGTGTATGACTTAATTAATCCAGGTATATAATTTTGTACAGTTGTTATTAAACTCACTTAACCTGTGGAAACAGCAAATTAGCCTATCCATTGAAGCAACAAATATACGTGAGAATCAAGTGGCAGTCATTTACAGGTTATTTCAAGAATGTCCATAAAGCATTTCACTTTTTTTAAATATCCCAATCTATTCTTTTCTTATATCTGCAAGCCTATTCCACCTTCCAAAAGAGTTATCAACTAAGACAATACATTTGAATAATTCCTTTCCTTTTGCCCTTCCCTCACAATTTTAATGGGTTTGGGGAATGATAAAACCAGGTGTTTCTCTTCTATATAAACAAGGGCTATGCCAGATATCCACTGTAGATTTCAGGTACTACTTTCATTTTTAGATTTTAAAAATGTAATTGAAAAATATGCATACAGAATATGAAACATATTTGGGTTTTCTTTCAAGTAAATGTCACTTAATTTTTTTCAGCTTTATTGAGATATAATTTACATTTGGCATTGTGTAAGCTTAAGGTGTACAACCTCTTAATACATTTATATATTGCAAAATGATTATCACCATAATTTTAGATAACACCTCTTTCCCATCACACAATTACCATTTCTGTTTTGGTAAGAACTTTTAAGATCTACTCTCTTAGCAACTTTCAGGTATATAATACATTATTAATATAATCACCATGCTGGACATTAGATCCCTAGAACTTATTTGTCTTATAACTGACAGTTTGTACCCTTTTACCAACATTTCCCCATTTCCCCACCTCCTAGCCTCTGGTAACCCTCAGATATTACATAAAAATCATTAAAGTCACCTAGTGAGGAAAAGCAATGAATCTGAGACACATGTATACGAGAAGCTCACAATCACTGGGTTCTGTTCACCATGTGTGGTTTGGGAAAGAGTTTATACTTGCAGATTTTGTAGGATAATGAATGAAAAATACAAAATTTTCCTCTGCAATGTTATGATTCTAAACCCTGTAAACTTGAGAGTTATAGGTTAATGTCCTTTGTCCTTCTAAGGAGCATTGAAATGATTCAAAAGTAAAGTCTTCTGTGCTTTACAGCAGGTAGTTAATAAAACCTACATACTTTAAGTTTTGTGTATTACTCAAGTTACATTTATACACTGGATACACGTATTTAATTTACTATAATTTTTTACTAAATAATAATATCAACAGCAAAAATGATGGAAACCGTAGACTAAATGTTTCTTTTCCATTTTGTCACAAGTTGAAAGCTAAAAGTCGAACTGCGTCTTAATCCCTCAGCACTTTAACCCAATTCCTTACAGACTGGAATCTCACATTTCTGCTACAAGTGATGTTAGATGCCAATCAAGTTAAGTGCCACTATGTCACTATACAGGATGTCAGAACAACCCATGTGAGAGTACCAAGGGAACAGAAGAAACTACCTTTCTAGAGGTTTTCAGATATGCTGCTGTATTTCTTTATAACAATTCGATAGTGTTTGATTGGTATGGTAGTTTTTACCGTGCTATAAATGGACTTAACAGACATAAGAAGAAGCTATGTCCTCTGGTGTATATCAGAAAAAAAAATTAACAGTAAACATATTTGAATAGAGATAATTGGAGGAACCAGTGGGAAAAATAATAAACAGTTCAGAGTAAGAAGATTATTTTATTCTCTGAGAGGAAACTCTTTGGAAGATTAGAGGGGGCTGGGAAGGTATAAAAGTCAAAGCCACTTTTTAATTATGTAAGGTAGGCATGAATAATCTTGTAGGTAACCAAACTAGTATTTCATATTAATGGTAGAAGAACTACAGAATATGCTACAGCTATATGCTGATTAGTAAATTTCTGGATAAAGAGATCTTAGAGGATTAATTAATAAATTCATTAGACATTGCCTCTATATAAGGTACCTATAAGATACAGAAATTTATCTGACTGATTTAGGCAAGAGTATATCACTTAGTTATAAGGAAATGAAAGTTCTAACTAATAATTGCACTTGGACAGCCCTGCATTGACCATAAACAGAAACAAATCAAGGAGGCCTTCATGAACTAAACTTAAGTTCTCTTAAACAGATTTCTCCCCCAACTTCCTATATAATTGTGAGATCTGGACACTGTGAAATTTCCCTGATGTGTTCTATAAACCATAATAAACATTATATATAATGTCAATTAGGTCCTAGATCATAAGCACTCTAATACATAACTTAGGTTTTTACATACAGCTCAACTCAAATGTGTTTAATTGCTCAGAGCAAATGGCAACTGAACATACAGAAAAATAGTTTTCGTGAACTGAAGAGGGGATAATTGAAAGCAGAAGGACCAGAAGCAACACTTAAATCACTCAATGAAATACATCCTTGATCAGTAAGCTATAACTGAAACTGGCTGAAGCTCCACTACAATTACAGATCAGCCTTTCTATAATTCTGAGATTGCTCTTTTTGAGCAAAGCCCAAGTATGCATCCAAAAAGCAAAGATGATATTGCCCTATTTTTTGTAACAGCTGATAGAATTGCTAATTAGGCACACAGTGTAAATTGTGCCAATTGTGCCAAACACAAGGCCTTAGATTCAAGCTCAGTTGTGAAGTGTAAGTACCTCATTGTTTTTCTGGGCACCATATATTGGTGGTAAATCCTGTCAATAGTTTCTTCTTCAAAAAAAAGAATGGTGCAAGGGGGAGTTACTATCTTTTAAAATAACCCTTATGACCTACAGTATCCACAGAAACAAAACAACAAAATTTTTGCTTTATAGAGGGAAGAAATACAAAACTTGTGGGGAGTGTATGGGGATGGGGGAGAGTCATCGTCTCTGCAGTCATTCAGCTGATGATTTATCTCATCCTTGACTGTTTCTGATAGGTTCCCTTCTAATTTCAGCCCAGACTAAGCTTTGGACCAACCTAACGATATTTCTAATCCATACAACAGCAATAAAACCAGTTTAATTCTTCCTACAAGGTCCTAGAGTGTCTGGGATCACCAGATTCACACCAGGCTTAATATAAAGTGAACTTTCTCTTTTAAGGGAGACCCAAAACTAATTTACTTCTTCCAGATTTCAGCATCAGTTCAAATGTCAGGCTAATAGATGTGGTTTCTCTCAGTTAAAACCTAATTTTGGCTTACTTCTTTCCAGTCTCCCTTTCCATTCTAAAGATATTTTAAAATCATTTCTGTAATTGTACAGTATAAACATACACATTTATATTATTTTCCCCATTTAATACTATATTACCACACATGTTTCTAAGTCTTCAGAAACATGCTTTCCAATGGCTGCACAATATTTCATTCAGGGGATGACATCATAGATTACGAAACAATTCATCTATCAGTTGTTCCCAGTGTTTCACTATTATACAACTGCACTCTGATGATTATCATCGTGTATAAAATGAATTAGGTTTAGGATGATTTCTGAGGCTTTGTGTCTTAGAGGTGAACCGATCGAGTCATAGAAATACTGTTTTTAAGATGCCTAATACTTATTTTCAAATTGCTTTCCCAAAGTGTTTTACCAAACTCACTTCCACTAATCATATATATGGAAGTCTGTTCCCCATACCTTTGCAGGCGTTGAGCATTTTCACTGTTTTAAATAATTGCTAATTTGCTAAGAGAAGAATTGCATTTCATTGTTTTAATGTACACATTTTATGTTACTCGTGAGCTCACATATTTTCCCATAGATTTGTTGACAGACTCCTTGTAAATTGCTATTAGGTTCAAACTTTTCTAGAAGTCCCCAAGTGGTATCTCATATATGCTCATGTTTACTAGTTGCTATCTTTTATGACAAAATGGACTTAACAAATATCTATATTTGTTGCATTTATTAATACTGATTTGCTCTGAGGCAGGCAGACTTTCAGAAGCAGAACAGTTTACTTTTTCTAACCAAAAGCACTGATACTAAATGTGTGTTTGAAAACCACTTGGGAAATTTGAGCTGAAAATTTCAGTAGGGAAAGATGGTCTAGGTAAGAAAGAGGCCCTTTAGAATAGTTTAATCTTTATGATTGCCTCCTCAAAAGCAATCTGGGGAAAGCATGCATGTGAGTAACTACAAAGGGAAGCAGGGGAAAAAAAAAGTGAATAATTTAATTATAATTTTAACTGCTACCAATATTCAATCAGTGGTGTAGATAAATCCTGAGCTTTTTATTTTACCCTAATTATTTCACAGCTTTCAAGGTTCTTTTCATTTGTATTATTGGCCTTATATTATTCAAATTCATCACCTGGTATTTATTCACTTTCCACAATTACTGTCATTTGCTATTTAGACTCTCTTCTTGTCTGAGTCACCTAGGTGTCAGTGATAAGTACTAGAGAAATAGAGAGAGAGAAAACAGCAGGGTGAGGGACTGTTAAGACACTTAATTGACTGTTTGACATGTATTCCAGACATGTGACGGGTAATAATTAAGACTGCTTAATTGGTTTCTGAATATTAGAATGAGGAACAGTAGCAAAACTGAATAGGACTAATGAAAGACTGAATTACTATAATCAAAACATTCTCATCTTTTCTCCAGGTAAAAGACTTTCACATACAATATGGGTACTGCCTTTCTCATTGAATTGCCACAGTGATTATAACCAAAGTTCTGGTTTAATTCTTATAACTAAAGAATGTTAGGAAAGCATTTAAGAGATTAAAGCTGGAATTTATCACATAAAGGAAAGATTGTATTATGAGGAAAACATGGTATTTTAGGTATATTGCTGTGGATATTTAATAATTACATGTGAGGGGTTAACATCCTTGAGATAAAACCAGAAATATATAAAAAATAAACAAATCCAGAATGCATACTCTTGTGTTTTATTTCTCTTTTCTGATATTATGAACAGATTTCATTAGGACAAAGACCTCCCCTCCCCCAATTGACTCATTATCTCTTCAATCTGACATTATAACAGAAGCATTTTGAAGTTCTATTAAATTAGGCTATATACACTTTGTGTGGCCAAGTCTATGGTTTATTTATCTTTGAAGCTCCAGATTCTATTACTTATATAGTATGTTTAGCAAATATCTGTACAGAGGAATTTTTAGCAGCTATCAGAACGAACCAGCAAATTTCCTAGTATCTTTTCTTTCTCTCTCTCTCTCTCTTTTTTTTTCCCCCTGTTGCCTAATTGTGACTCTGTGTGTGTGTGTGTGTGTGTGCAGTTTCCCTCTTTAGGACCAAACAGCTGGGCTTCCCCCACTATGAAAAGCCAGCAACTGCCAAACCCAAGTTTGGGAGATTGCAAAATAGATGGAATTCTCAGGGGTGCTTTGTCCCAGAGAATGTGGAATTTGAAAGCAAAAGCAGATGGAGTCCAAGAAAAAGACAGCTTGATGATGATGATTTTAATGATTAAATGGAAATCGAAGAAGGGGCCATAGAAGGATGGAGCAAACTGGAAAGCTGTCACAGGGTCACACAAGAAGAGGAGAGGAGAGTTTCAGAAAGTTTCAGTGAACCAGCCTAGCTTTCCTTAAGCAATAAGCCATAGGCAAGAACCCGAATGCTCTAAGAGCCCTGAAGCTCGAGGACAATAGATGTGTGTACTGCCCTGATTAGTGATGGCAGGAGACACAGATGGCTGGTTAACCCGTTAGGTAGTCAGGGAGGGGAGCCACCAGGGAATATGTGGCAGCTTCATGTAGCCAGACCGGAACAGGTGGCAGACAGCTTGAGCTGAGTTCTTTGTGTTTCATTTCTGACCTTATTTAAAATAACAGTAGTAAAATGCCTATTAGGCCTTAGCTTTACTTTTTTGTTTTCCTTTTCACCCCACATTGGTGAATGGAAGGGCAACGTCAGGAAGCTCAGTCTCAATTCTGCCTTGATATTTTTATCTTCCCTATTTCTTGTGACTCTCGCAGTCATGATCTTTCTCCGAAAACCGCAATGAAAAATGTTTGAGGGTGACCCAGATAGCTCTCCCTTTAGGGAGAGTACTGACTGCTCAACCTCAAAACTTATCCAAGTCACCCTCATGCTAAGCAGCACAGTAGCTTGGCTCTGTAAATGTGTGAAACTCAAGGGCAGCCATGTCAAATGCAGATGTAACAGCAGGTGAATTCTGTAGGTGAACATACCTGTTGTGACATGTTTGTTTATTGGTTGAAGTGCACAAAAAGGCTTTAAGTAATATTATCCATTAAAGACAGACACCAGAGAGGCTGATGCATAAGATAAGTATATAACCTATGAGTTGCTTCAGGCATTTTTTGATTTGTTGTTAATCCAATTTTTGTGGCTTGTTCAATTTTGCATTTCAGTGAAAACATTTTTTTAAATGCTGTAAAATAAAACAGAAGTTGTTTTTGTTGTACACTGCAAGGAACCAGATTTTCAATTTGAACATGCCTTTCATATCAGGTGCTTGTGACACAATGTTTAACTGGTTCAGAAGAATGTGGTATAACCTTTGCTCTCCTTATAGTAGAAGAAAAGGCAAAACGAGTTAGAAAAAGATGCCTTAAGTAATAGCTGACCAGGGTCAATTTCAGACCAGAAACTCTGTGGGGCTGTTCTAAAATGATTGTTTTTCCTATACCAGAAAGATACTAAGAGGCAACACAGAAGAAAAGGAGGAAAGGCTGGCTTTGTAATTACCAGGCTTCCACTTGGCTCCTGCATGTGGGTAAAGTAGGTTTCACTCATAGGAGTTCCTCCCAAGAAATAAATTGGGGAAATGTTAGGTTAAACAGTGTTTAAGAATTATCTTTGCTAAGAATCTCCTTCATCATTTATAGGCTTAAACATACTGTGAAATTTCCAAAGTGTATACAAGCAATGTTTGCCAATCTTCTTCAGTTATATAGAATCCCCATACCCTTTTTGTTACAGGGCATCTCATGACATAGTGAGCTGAGACAGAATTAGCTTTTTGGAACTGTGAGGCCAAGCCATACCCTGTGTCATATCAAAACAGAAACTACAAGACTGACTGTTGAAAGTCAGGTGAGTCACAAATCCAGTGAAGATGAGGGGACCACGATAGCTTTAACTTAATAACTTTCTAACTCAACATTTCCTAGTGTGTGTGGTGCAGAATTCCAGTTCTAAATGACATTGTTAAATGTTGGGCAAAAATGTGATTTTGTTGAAAAAGGAGTTTAGGCAAAGCCTGATTCAACAGAATTAAGTGGATTTCTTTTAAAAGGCACCACTCAAAACTTTTTTAAAAGCAGATACTTCTTGAGGTGGGTATCTAGTTCACAAAGATTTCATTTTCTTTGAGAATTGTCTCTGTTACACAGAAATATGTCCTCTGCAGTCACGTTTATTCAGATTCCATGGCCGTAGCTGATTGATCAAGGAAATTAAATATTTGAACTTGAAGGACCCAATAAGAGTAACTGTCCTTGTAGAATTTTGAGCTGAGAGATACAGAGGCTGGACATCACCACTGCCTGTCACTTAGGTGGTCCATCAGAAGTGGTTTTCAAATCTCACTCCACTTCACACTCATGTGGAAGTTATGCAGAAACGCTGATTCATGTGCCCAGTCTAAGATCTCTAAATCAGAATATTTTATATCTGATTCCTACAGCAAATATTTAATAATGTTAACTAAGAATTATTGAAGACTTGCCATAAACTATATGTCAGACACTGTAGTTCTTAACAAGATTTCCAAAAAGATTTTATGCATTTTGTCCAGCACTGGTGTCAGAATGTACATTTGGAAAGTCCTGTGAATTCTTGCTACTGAGATGTTCGGTAGTTACTCTTACTGAGATTCCATCATTTAACTTTTCTTTTGATTTATGTGAATTACCGCAGTATCCTTCCAATAAATTCCCTTTTAGGCTTATGCTAGCTCAAGTTGATTTCTTTTACTTGCAACTCAAAAAACCTTAACTAATACAGTTTTGTGAATTTCCTAGAAGGGGATTATAGCATGCCTCACAACCTTACTTGACCACTGGATGCCTTTTTTCAAGGAGCTTCTTGTTACATCAGTGTTCTGCTGCACATGCTTTGGGGAAGCACTAGTTTCAAATAATTGATTAAACAGTGCAGTGAATTTCTTACAGGTTATGTACTGAATGTTGAGTTTTAAGCCCAGATTCTGGGGGTTACATTAATTGTTTTTCTATATGTGCTTAGTATTAGGGACCCTCAATGGTGATATACTCAATTAAATGCAAATAAATAAAATCTTGATACTCAGTTTCAGTATCTTTCTGGGAAACAAGAAGTCAGGGCTCTCCCTCAATGCTGCAGTGATGTTTGTACATGATAAGGCTTTCCCAATCATGTGTAGGTTTTACATTAAAGACATCTCATTCTGCATTGCACCCAGAGACAAGTAAAAAAAAATGTGTTATTAATTGAATTGGAAATGCAGAAAAATAGCAGAATAAAATGCAGTGGAATAGCAGCAAATTCAGTTGAAAACCAGATTCATTTATTAGCCATTTATTAGCTCTGCTTCTTTAAATAAAGTCTTTTATACTTCTCTAAGCCTATTTCCTGTTCTATAAAATGGAGATAATAATTTCCTCTATGTTTTTGGTTAGGACTAAATAATATAATAGTCATTTTAATACTAGTTACCATCTAGTATTAAATATTAATACATTTCTATAAAATGGACATAATAATTTCACCTATGTTTTTGGTTAGGACTAAATAATATAATAGTCATTTTAATACTAGTTACCATCTAGTATTAAATATTAATACATTTCTATAAAATGGACATAATAATTTCACCTATGTTTTTGGTTAGGACTAAATAATATAATAGTCATTTTAATACTAGTTACCATCTAGTATTAAATATTAATACATTTCAATTAATATATTTCTACCTGCTAGGCACTGTGCTAAGCCCTTTGAATTCACTGCCTCATTTGCTTTTCTAAATAATCCTGTGAAATGATTACTACTCATTTTCCTATTTGGTAGATGAGGAAACCTAAGCTCAGAAATATTAAGAGCATTGCCTAAGGATGCTCAGTAAACAGAAGAGTCAGGATACAAACCTAAACAGTTGGACTTCAGTGCCTACATGTTGCAAGCATTCAGTATTTTAGTCATTGCCTTCAGGAAGCTTCATCCTTCCCCTTGACTAATCAGCAATAGAGAAACATTGTCCTGACAATACACTCAGATTGTGAAGAAAAAAATTATAAATTTGAGTGAATGACACTGGTAAATCTGGCTTCTATTCTTGGTCAAGTTTGGCATCTTTGGAAGGATGATTTCTGTGGAAGGGAGAAGGAATTGAATCCTCAAGAGAATCAAAGTAAAACAAGGAAAATCGACCAGAGTACCTGCGTCATAGGAAGAAAGTTGAAGGAGTGATAGCATTTGGGTGGGATTAGTGAAGGAATGCCATGTGAGGTGAGGGTTTTAACTAGAGTAGGAATGTGAAAAAGAATAGGCTACGACAAGCAGAGATAAAATGTTCAAAGTCTGAGCAGTAAGGATGAACAAACTTGTTTGGATGAAGAATAAGATTTAGATTAAAAGGTATAAGAACAATAAGGAGAGCTAGATTGAGAAATGGCCCAGGGATAAAGTGCCTGCCACCATTTCATACAGAAGCTGTTATTTATTGAATGGTTACTCTGTGTGAGGCACTACCTTAATCATTTTACTTGCATGAACTCATCAAATGCCCGTACCAACTCTATGAAGTTGGCACAATTATTGGGTCTATTTTACTTTTGAGGAAACTGTGGAACATAGAAGTTCAATAACTTACACAAGGTTACCAGGAAGTGGAAGAGCCAGAATTCAAACGCAGAAAAGTGAGCTTCAGACGCCATGGTCTTTACCACGATGCTCTACCACTTTGTAGCCTTGCTTGGCTTTATTATGTGACTCCCTTTCTCATAAAACTAAAGTAGTTTCTTACTGCTTTTATTAGCAAATTTATATTCCTCTGCCTGACCTTTAGGGACCTCTATCAACTTGCTACCCTTGATCATCAACATCATTTTTCATCACTCTCTCCAAATGGACCCTCCTCCTCTATTACAGGGAAATTAATGTTTCCCGACTAGGAATGCCCTCTTTCAACTGATTCATTGTCTCTGAACTCCTTTAAAATTCAACTCAAAAAATTTAGCTAGTTCCTCCAAGAAGCCCTCTCTGACTTTTCCCATCGAATATCAATTCTAAATTACTCTTTTTCCTCACAAAATGTATTAGCTCAGGGGATATTGAGTGAATATTGATTATTTTGCCCTTAGTAACCTTACTTGGTAAGCGATATTGAGTCTATGTGTTTTTGAGCATGTGTCTTTCTGCTAAATGGATTATCAGTTCCTTACCATTAAACAGTGCATTTGTATCCAACATCCATTTGATGTTGACCACATAGAATAGGTGAAATAGCAGCAAAAATAATGGGAAAAAAAACTTTTCCTTTCTCACCATCTGTCCAGAAATAGATTTGTTTAAAAACTAAGTTCAGACTGTTAATATTTATTCCCAACCGGAAAGAAATACCAGTGATATAAAAGTTGAGACTCATTTTCTTATTGTGAAAATCAGATCATTGGTTCAAGAAACAACAGAGCTTAGCTTTGAAATAAGTGCAGATTAATCATGCCTTTTTTAAAACAAAGGTTTTAATTATACAGGGCCCTGCAGAGGTTGTTTATTTCATAATTACTGAAAAATGGCAAGTATCCCACATAATACCCTTTCCTGCTGAATATGGAAATGTACTTGCATAAGAGCAGATATTTGGCAACCAGACAATGGAGAAGAGTCCCATTTGTGCTTAGTGGAATGGAGTCAGTTGGTACTCACTAATTCAGCCAAGGTTCTCTCTGCTAGTGGCTAAACATGCCTGTCCCTGTAGCTAAACAAACACTGGATTATTTATTTTCCTTTTGGCAAATGCCAGAGTGGAAATGTCGACAATACTTGTTGTTTATCGTGAATGACTGTTGGGGGAGATCCCTTGGTAAAAGGAAAGCTGTACAAGCCAAGATAATAAGGATTAATTTAAATGCTGTGGAATTCTTTGTGTGTGTGTGTGTGTGTGTGTGTGTGTGTGTGTATACAAGCCTTTATGTGTTTTCTGTGTTCTCTGAATACTCTGTGTTTCTGTGGAATCTTTCTTTTGTAGGACTCCAAGCTCAGATTAAAAGAACTAACATAAGTGACCCATTGTTTACTCAGTGTCCAAATAGTGCATGGCTCTTTTTGAATCCTTGAAGTTAATAATACAGACTACTCATGGTTTCTGCCCTCAGAAATCTTGTTCTTACATAAATATACAATCATCTAACTCTCTAGGTGAAATGGTTGTGAGTAAGAAAAATATGTAAAATATATGTAGCAGGTGAGGCGATTTAAATGTATTTGAAATTACAGAGAAAGTGTTAAAACAGATTAAAACATGCGTAAGTCTTTGTTTCCAATTGCCTCAGGTGATTAAAGCGAGGTATTAATGAGGACAAAGTGCAATGGAATTAGAAATTAAGTAGGAGTCCAAAGACACAAGTTATAGTTTCAGTGCTACAATTAACTAGCTGTTTGACTTGAGCAATGAGATCACCCTTACCATCCTCACAAATGGGAGTATATATTTGTGAAAATGCAGTTCAAACTTTATTAGTAATAGTCTTTAAAAAAAACTTTTTAAAAATATGATTGGTATTTTTAAAAGCTGTACATATTTAATGTATACAATTTGATGAGTTTAGAGTTACGTATACACCCATGAAACCATCACCCCAATGGCATAAACATATCATCACCTCCAAGAGCTTTCTTCTGCCTTCTCTATTTTTTAGGATAACAGCACTTAGCATAAAATCTACTCTTTTAGTAAATTTTACATGTGCAATAGAGTTTTATTAGCTATAGGCTCTATGCTGTATAGTAGATCTCTAGGACTTGCATTACTGAAACTTTGTACACTTTGAGCAACACCTCCTCATTTCCTCCTACCCTCAGCCCCTAATAACCAGTGTTATACTCTCTGCTTCTATTAGTTTAATTATTTTAGAATCCTTATATAAGTGGGATCATGCAGTATTTGTCCTTCTATGCCTGGCTTATTTCAGTTAGTATAATGTCCTCAAGGTTCACCTATATTGTCACAAATGACAGGATTTCTTTCTTTTTTATGTTTGACTAATATTCCATTGTATGTAAGTGCCACATTTTCTTTATCCATTCATCCACTGATAGACATTTTGGTTACTTCCATGTCTTGGCTATTGTCAATAATGATGCAATGAACATGGAAATGCAAATATCTCTTTGAGATCCTGATTTCAATTCCTTTGTATATATACCCAGAAATGGGATTGTTAGATCATATAGTAATTCTATTTTTAATTTTTTAAGAACCCTCCATACTATTTTCCATAGTGGCTGCACCAATTTACAATCCCACCAGCAGTGTACAAAGCAACCTATGGAATGGGAGAAGATATTTGCAAACCACTTATCTGATAAAGGATTAATGTCTGAAACACATAAGGAACTCCTACAGCTCAGTACTGAAAAAAAAAAAATCCAAATAACCCAAGTAAAAATATACAAAGAGCCAATATAGATATTTCTCCAAAGAAGACAAACTAATGGTCAGTAGTTACATGAAAACAGGCTCAATAGTACTAAACATCAAGGAAATGAAAATTAAAATCACAATAAGATATCACCTCACACCTATTAGGATGGCTACTATCAAAAAAGCAAGTCACCAAGTGTTGGTAAGAACTAGAGAAAAGGGAACCCTTGTAATAGTTTTAACACTAGACAAAAAGACATGAAAAATATGGTTTTAGAAAAGGAATATCACAGGCCAGAGAATTGAAATGTCTTATTACTACCTTATTTCTTTTTCAGAACACATACATTTTAGGGAAATTATTCTTTAAATGAAAAGTCAACTTCATCATTTTTATTTCGATATTTCATAAAGGATGACCCATTACTACTTGTGTGATTGGGGCAAATTATTTAACCTCTCTAAACTTTAAGTTCTTCCTCAGGGATAAGGGTAATTGTGTACATAAAATATTTAGCACAGGGCTTGGTACCTAGTAAGTGCTCAATAAATAAACTCTAGAGGCACTAGAGCATTAAGAATAAAACTGCTAGAAAACAATCTCATTTATAACCATGTCAAAAAGAATAAAATACCTAGGAATAAATCTAAGGAGGTAAAAGGCCTATATTTGGAAAACTATAGGACAGTGATGAAAGAAATTGAAGACAACACAAACAGATGGAAAGATATGCACTGTTCATGGATTGGAAGAGTTAACATTGTTAAAATAATCTTACTGCCCAAGACAATCTACAGATTGAATGCAGTCCTTATCCAAATACAAATAACTTTTTCTACAGAACTAGAATGAATAGTTCTAAAATTTGTATGGAAACACAAGAGACCCTGAATAGACCCTGAATTGTCAAAACAATCTTGACAAAGAAGAACAAAGCTGGAGGTATCACACTCCCTGATTTCAAACTATACTACAAAGCCATAGTAATCAAAACAGTATGGAACTGGCACACAAACAGACACATAGATCAATGGAACAAAATAGACAGCCCAGAAACAAACCCACACTTACACTGGAAATTAATCTACCACAAAGGAGGCAAGAATATACAATAGGCAAAAGACAACCTCTTCAATAAATGACGTTGGGAAAACTGGACAGTTACATGCAAAAGAATCAAATTGGACTACTCTCTCATACTGTGCACAAAAATAAATTCAAAATAGATTAAAGACTTAAGTGTAAGACCTGAAATCATAAATCTTCTGGATAAAAACAAAAGCAATGAGCTTTTTGACATTGAGCATAGTGATTTTTGGGGTTTTTTGTTTGTTTGTTTGTTTTTTGGCTATGCCTCTTCAGGCAAGGGAAACAAAAGCAAAAATAAACAAATGGGCCAACATTAAACTAAGTGTTTTCCACAGTGAAGGAAACTATCAATGGAATGAAAAAGCCAGACAAAATGGGAGGAAATATTTGCAAATGATATATCTGATAAGGAGTTAATATTCAAAATATACAAAGAACTTATACAACTTAACATAAAAATCCAATTAAAAAATGGGCAGAGGATCAGAATAGACATTTTTCCAAAAAAGGCATACTGATGCTCACCATCACTAATCATCAGAGAAATGCAAATCAAAACCACAATGGAATATCACCCCACACTTATCAGAATGGCTATCATCAAAAAGACAACAAATAACAAGTGTTGGCAAGGACATGGAGAAAAGGGAGGCCTTCCACACTGTTGGTGGAAATGTAAATTGGTGCAGTCACTATGGAAAATAGTGGGGAGATTCCTCAAAACATTAAAAATAGAACTACCATATGATCCAGCAATTCCACTCCTGGGTATTTATCAGAAGAAAGCAAAATTACTAATTAGAAAAGATAGATGCACCCCTATGTTCAATAGCCAAGATATAGAAGAAACATAAGTGTCCATCAATAGATGAATGGATTTTTAAAAAGTATTTTTATATATATGTTTTATATATATATATATATAAAATATTACATATACATTATATATAATGGAATATATATATAATGGAGTATTATTCAGCCATGAAAAAGAATGAAATCTTGCATTTGTGACAACATGGATGGGCCTAGAGGGTAAGAGAGTATTATGATAAGTGAAATATGACAGTCAGAGAAAGACAAATACTATGTGATTTCACTTATATGTGGAATCTAAAAAATAAAACAAATGAACAAACATAACAAAACAGAAACAGTTACAAATACAGAAGACAAACAAGTGGTTACCAGCGGGGAGTGAGGAAAGGAAGAAAGAAATAAGTGAGGGAGATTAAGAGGTACAAACTTCCAGTTACAAAATAAGTGAGTTACAAGAATGAAATGTACGGTGGGGGAATATAGTCAATAACTATGTAATATCTTTGTATGGTGATGGATTGTAACTCGACGTCATGGTGATCATTTTGAATTGTACAGAAATGTTGAATCCCTATGTTGTGTTACAGGAACAAAGATAAGATTGTAGATCAATTATTCTTCAAGAACAAACTCAGGAAAAGAGATCAGATTTGTGGTTACCAGAGATAGGGGGTGTGGGGTGGGAGAATTGGATGAAGGCAGTCAAAGCTTCCAGTTAAAAGATTAATAAGCATTAGGGATGTAATGTACAGAAAAAAATAAATAAAGCCACTAGAGTCCAACTACTTGGGTTCAAATCCTAGACTTCTTATTTTATTCGCTATGTGACCTTGAACAATTTATTTAACATTCTTAAACCTAATTTCCTCTTCTGCAAAATAGAAATGATGGTATCTACTTTATTGGATTATTATGAACATTAAATACAATGAGGTACGTAAAACAAGTCCTGACACATAAAGCTCAATAAATGTAATTCATTCATTCAACAAATATTTATGGAACATTTCCCATACACCTGTCACTGTTCTAAGTTCTGGGACACAAAGGTGAACCAAGGCAGAAAATAATCCTTGCCTTTATAGATCTCCTATCCTGACTTGGAAGATAGACAATACATAAGCAAACAAATAATATCAGATATAAGTGTTGTGCAGAAACTAAAACAGAATGAAGGACTAAGGAGAGACTACAGAGGCAGGAAGCATGCTTTTTTTACTTATGGTTGTTAGAAAAGGCTCCTTCCCCAAGGAGGTAGCACTTGATCAGAGACCTGAAAGCTGCTGGAACAGACAGCGATGTACAGATCTGGAGGAAGAATATTTCATGTAGAGAGAGCAGCTGGTATAATGCTCCTAATAAGGCAAGAATAATATTAGTGTTCTCTATGAAGAACAAAGACATCAATGTGTATGGAAAACAGTGAGTGAAGAGGGAAAGATAAGTAGAAAATGGGATCAGGTCAGATAGGTAGGCAAGGGGCCAAATTGTGTTGGATTGTGTTAAATGCTAGCTTTTACCATAGTTATCATTGTTAAGCTCAAGGGGTTTTGATTATGCAAGTAATGCTTTATTCCATTTAGTAAATCCTCATAAGATCCTATGAAGCAGAGACTTCTTATGATAATGATACTAATCGCAATAATGGCTGACTTTATCATTTGACCTTTTCCAAAGTGATTTTCACATACATGATCTCATTTACTCTTTACAACTACCCTATAAGTTATTAGTAGTAACTGTAAGATAATTATTAATACCTTTATTTTGAGGAGACAATTTTACAGAGAGTAAATTTCTTGTGCAGTCACATGGCAAAGTATATGGGAGATACAGGGCTGAAAATCTAACTCTAGATTATTGCTTTATTTGTATTATGCCTCTCTGTCTTGTTGACCAGGTTAAAAAAAAAGTGATCAACAGAAGAGCATCTGATTTAGCAATGAAATAGAGGCCAGTTCCACAGGTACAAGTAGAACTCAGGATCCTGATTTCACTACCTTAACGTAATCAACACCTGAATTCAGGGTGCTTACCTGCTATTGAAGATGTAATTATTTGTTTTAAGTACTTGTGAGTTTCATGAATAAACATCAAGTGTAGATTACTAACTTTGAAGAGTCAGTACAAATTCCTAATAGTTGGACATTGCTTTTAGTATAAGATTCTGTAAGGAGTGAGTATTGCTTACTCCCAGCCTCTGGTGTTTTCCATTAGTTCAAGGGTAAAGTAGACTTATGAGGAACAACATCTGAATTTGATTGAACAAAAAGATAATCTCATTTAGGAAGAATGATACATTTCAAACACAAAGATGCTGGAGCTTGGCGCCAATCCATTCTCTATATAACATTTATTAAGATGTATCAAATGCTGGCCAAGTTTATTTTGAAACAGGAGACACAGAATTGGGCAGTTACTTTGTCTTTTGCTTTAAATATTTCTGAGGTTATTTTGTAAGGCAAAAAAAATGTCAAATGATACAAAGTGACTTGTAAAATAGAACAAAAATTTAAAAAGAAAATAAAAGCCATATATATGTACTACTCAAAAATCAACTTTTCTTTTAGTCATTTATTTTCTTTTGTTTATCTCTTTATCCCTAATGTTCCAGGAGCTAGTTTTGTTATGGTTGCCTCTGCTCTGTGTCCCCAGGTAAGACAATCCAGCTAGCCATCCTAATTGTATTAATGCTCCGCCGATATCCAAAGACACCTACTTTGCTATTGTGAACTATATTGCACTAAGCCTGTTAGCCTGTTGACATACCTGTTGATAAGTCTAGTCAAGAACATTATTAGGTATGATAGGAAACACAATGAAATTCATACATAGCTTTTGTCCTCAAAGTGTATGCAATCCAATTAGAGAGTCCAAGCATGCATAAATAAAATTGACTAAAGTATAAGAGATTATATACTATATACCCACTCGGATACATAATCTTAAACTTCAGGCTCTTTTTGGCTTTAGAGAAATCCCTGTTGCAAAAAATCCTGTCTTCAAATGCTTTACAAATGACCTATAATAATACAAGTGGATGCTGAAAATTCTCTTGCCTTCTAAACTGGGTGAGTTATCTGTCTTTTGAATACAATTCCGAGTGCTTGAATGGTGATTGACTTAGAGATAACTTTTCTTATATATGGAAATGTACAGACCTAGTAAGTTATTATTGCCTATTCAACACTATAGAAAGGATATCAGGGCACCATTTTTTCATTGAATAAAATTAGAAATGGTGGTTGGATATCACTGAAATATTACTACATCCACGTACATTTGGAGATAAGCTTATGTGGTCTGGTCTGAGGACTTAACCAGCATTGATAACATTGTTTCTCAAAGCATCGTCTGTGGATCGTTCTCATCAAAATCATCTGCAGTGTCTGTTAAATTACAAAACCTGTTAAATTACAAAACCTTGAACTCCTGCTCATCTCTACTAAATCTAAATATCTGGAGGCAAGGTTCAGAAATCTCTATTCATAGCAAGCTCCCCAGTTATACACCAGGTACACATGGAGCCATGTTTAAAGTATAACCATAGGTTTTATAGAGCAATAAATTTCATTCTTAAAAAATTTGCCCATTTCAAATATATAGTTATTAATAAATGAGGGAGACTCATATTCGCATCCTGGGATAACTAGTAATGTTTCCCCATTGCTTTCTTTTTTCATACTACTTATTTTCATTTTATTGTGGTGAAATATATATAACATTAAATTTGACATCTTAACCATTTTTCAGTGTCTAATTCAGTGGTATTAAATATGGTCACAATGTTTTGCAATCATCCTCATGATCTATTTCTAAAAGTTTTCACCACCTTGAACAGAAACTGTGTACACACTAAGGAATAGCTCCACATATTTCTCCCCACCAAACCCTTGTAACCTTTCTACTTTCTGTCTTTATGAAATTGCCTATTCTGGCTATTTCATATAAGAGAAATCGCACAATATTTATCCTTTTATGTCTGTCTTATTTTATATAGCATAATGTTTTCAAGGTTCATCTATGTTGTAACATGTATCAGGATTTTTTTCCTTTTATGGCTAAATAATATTCAATTGTATGTATATACCATGCTTTATCCATTTGTCTGTTGATGGAGATTTAGGTTAGTTAGGTTGTTTCCACACTTTGGCTATTGTGAATAAAGCTACTATGAACATTGGCGTGTAGGTATCTGGTGTAAGACCTAGGAGTGGAATTACTGAGTCAAAAGGTAATTCCCTATTAAACTTTATGAGGAACTGCCAAATTGTTTTCCAGTTTATATTCCTATCAGCAGTGTATGAGAATTCCAATTTCTCCAAATCCTCAACCATACTGTTTTACATTTTTTTTGAATGACAGCCTCCCTAGTAGGTTTGAAGTGGTATTTACTTAGATTTTGATTTGTATTTCCCTAATGCCTATTGATACAGACATTTTATGTTCCTATTGGCCATTTGTATATCTTCTTTGTAGAAACATCTGTTCAAGTACTTTGCACATTTTTAAATCAGCTTGTCTTTTTGTTGTTGAGATGTAGGAGTTCTTTCTGTAATCTGAATATTAAACCATTATCAGATACATGATTTGCAAATATTTTTTTCCTATTCTCTGGGTTGTTTATTCACTGTGTTGATAGTGTCCTTTCAGGCAAAAGCTCTCTAGTGGGCACCAACACAAGACACAAAGTTCCACCAAATTTATGCACATTTCCATAGGTTTATTACAATGTCTATTTCCAGAATTCTTTATCTCTGATCTTTGAGCTTGCTTCTTCCTTCTCTCTGACCAAACAGATATATCACTGTCCACTGATTATGTGTCTGTAAATTCTGTCCACTTCTACCTCCATCGATAGTAGTCTTGGGAGATTTGGGGATATTTGGTCCTATGAAACCATTCCTGAGTGCTGCTATAGTGTACTAACAATCAATTCTTGGCTTGTACCAACATAGTGAGCTGTCTCAGCTATGAACTGGACTCAAGCAGTACTGAGTTTATGTAGCAGCAATAGCACTTGAACAGTATGGAATCAATAGTAAATAAAAGAATTGTAGGGTTGGAGAGTTTTGTTTCTTTTCTTGAATACTTTGATAAAAAGAGAATAACGGACTCAGGTCAGTCAGTTAACAGCTCAGAACCCACATGGAGCTCAGAACTCTACTGTATTTCTTTCCTAGGCTGTTGTAACACATTAACACAATCTAAGAATACAAATCTATTGTATTACATGTCTGGAGGTCAGAAGTCTGAAATTAAGGAGCTAGTAGGGTTGGGTCCTGCAGGCTTTGAGGGAAAATCCATTCCATACTTTTCTCCTAGCTTCTGATGGCTGCCAGCAATTCCTAGCATTCTATGGCTTATAGGTGCATCATTCCAATCTGTTTCCATCTTCACATGACCTTTCCCTCTGGTGTCTCTGGGATTTTTCTCTTCCTATCTCTTATGAGTTCATTTATAAATGGACTTAGGGCTCACCCTAAAGATCTCATATTGAAATCTTTAACTTAAAGTACATCTTCAAAGACCCTATTTCCATACAAGGTCACATTCATAGGTATCAAGGTTTAGGACTTGAACATATCTTTTGTGGCCACTATTTCACCCACAATAGCCACTATTGCAGCATTTAAAGAGACCCTCATCTTCAACAGTCATAGGACTGACTCCTAAAAATCAAATCAAGGATTTAGTTATAAGAATGCAGAGATACAAAGGAGACCAAATATGCAGTTTGGTAAGTCTCTTATGCTCCTATCCCCTGATAAGGATAGAGTGGAACCCTGAGACCTGTGATGTGGAATTTTCAGTGGATGTATTTGAGGAAAGGATGGAGCTAAATCAAAAGGACACCAATCAGACTGGATTAGGGCCCATCCTAATGACCTCATTTTGACTTATCTCCTCCATAATGACCCTATCTTAAATAAGGTGACATTCTGAGGTACTGGGGGTTAGGATGTCAACACCTGAATTCTAGGAGACATAATTTAACCCATAACACAGAGATTTATTTTTACCACTCAGAATCTTAAGCAGAGACAAACGTTCTTATTACTATCCTGGCTAATTGTAGGATTCCCTTAAATACGGACTGTAACTTGATGCAGGTGTCTCTTGCAGGCTCTGAGGGAGAATCCATTCCATCCATCTCTCCTTGTTTCTGGTCAGCAATAGTTCTCTGCCCTATCCAAACCAGAAACATCTTCCTCTGTGTGAGTGCTAAAACACAGCTACAAGCACACAAAGGTTCCCCTTTCTTTTAAATTCAGGCATGTATTTTAGATGTTTTTATTATATTTATCCTTAATTCCTACTATGTTTATAGGTGTGGGGAGAGATTCTCCATTAGCTCAGAACACCATGTACTTGAAGCTGGCATTTCATTGATTCATTTTATTAACACATATTAAGAGTCCAATGTTTATGCCACATAATGTGCTAGACATCAGTAAGGTAATGTTTCAAAGCCCCTCTCTCAATTTGCTCAGATCCTAGTATAACAATGAAAACATTAGCCATGTAATATTGGCTTGATTCTAACCAGTTAGCAACTTGCTTGGCTTCATTCTTCTACCATTTGTAGGCAAGAGCCTTGTGCTCCATCACAACTTCCAAGCACTTCTCTCTGAACTATAAAGATGATAACAACCTACTCTTTAATCACAAAATTTGAAAATGTTCTTTAGGCCATGGAGTCTGAGATTACAGCCCTGACCATGTCAGCTAATATAACCAACTTCTGTTATCTACTTACTTATCTTGATTGCCTCCTCTGCCCTGAGAGGATCATTTTGCCTTTTTTCCCCCTGTGATTTAAACCACTCTTTTAATGCCACATAGTGATTTGGATTCATGACTGTCTGATTGCCTTTAACTCTGGCAATGCTTTAGGTCCAGCCATCTGCACAATGGGTCTAAGAAACATTTCAGTGAAGCATCATAATATGGCAAATTCAGAACTAAGGAAGTCGATTTGGATGTAAATTAGGATCTTGAGTCAACAGACGTATCTAGATTTTCTGGTTTAGTGTCTCAGTGTCTATTTTGGTTGAAACAATTCTGATTAAATCAGATGTTCTTTTCCTTTGTAATTTTCATTATGGAGTTAAATGTCTTTTATATTGAAGCAGAGTGTTTCAAAGTATTAAAGGGCACAGATTCCTATTCCAGTGAGGCTCTCCTTAAAAGTTACTCTATTAAGTCTTAATTTCTCTCTACCCTAGAATAAAAGCAAAACTTCTTTCTGTATGTATAGTATAAAATGATTCCAGTTCATATTGAAGCATTCTTATTCACATCCTGAAATACACCATAAAATTTGTTCCAATTCTCAAATTCTTTTTTTTTTTTAATTGAAGTATAGTCAGTTTACAATGTTGTGTCAATTTCTGGTATACAGACGATTCTCAAATTCTTACAGGGGAAAGTTAAGAAAATCAGTTTAGAAGAATAAAAGACTGTCTTATCTCTAGGTAGAAGTTCTCCAGGAAAAAAAGAGAGAAACTACCACACAAAAAAAGTTATTAATGCTCATCCTTAGGTCATGTCCTTGTAGAGGAATATCACTCTTTAGTTTGTAGACTTTTTTTAGAAAAACATATATACTTTTTTCAAGTTAAAATATATGTGAACTACCTCACCATCTGCTAATTTAAATTGCCAAAGCATTCTTCTAGGAGTTTAGAGCTGCATTTCTCCAATGTAATTATAATCCAATTTTGATAGTTGAATATTTCATCCAGCTACTAAGATGCTGTCTGATCCTAAAATATGTCTGTCTAGAACATCTGGACAGTTGAATGAATGAAAAGTGGGTTTATTTTAATGATTTTGATAAACGCCTTCAGTTAATCATGAAGACTAAATCAGTTCAAACTAATTTCGGGGAAATAATCCACATGCCACATGGCTAGGAATAGCCATATAACTTCAACTAATATTAAGAAAGATCCTTCAAAAAATTCTGAGGAAGAAAAGAAATGTACTCCAGTTTATGGTGTAAAATGATGTTTGCATTTCTAGTTTTCAAAATCTCAGGCAAATCAAAGTAGAAAGCTAGCTCCTTGATACATCAAGGGAAAGACTGAGGAAAAATGAGATCAAGGCAGAACTATCAGTGGCAATTTAATGATGATTTCAGGCGTGTACCAAAAATACACTTAATAAGAAATTAAGAGGTAAAAGGAAGACAATTTTAAAGGGATTTGAATTCTGAAGAAAATGTCTGTGTATAGAGATACCAAAAATGGTTTCTTATAATAGTGTTAGAAGCATGTAGATCCTAGCTCTTAGAATCACTGTAATTTTTGTGTTTAATGCCCATCTTTTATCTTTTGTTATTTTGTTTTTGGCATGAGGTCAAACAGACAAACAAAATCTATATCTTTAGGGTTACTCTATGCCCTTGTTTGTCGGAAAAGGCTCTGGGTAACTCATTTTATCCTGGTGTAATGCTTAATGTGCTTTTTTTCACTCTCAAAAATGTTCTGGTTTGAATGATAAATTATATGCTCACTCTAGGAATGAAAGAAACTTGAATAGTCCCATATAATATAAAAGTTATCTGTGGGGCCTAATTTATTGTCTTCTGTCTCCAGGCACTTTAAAGTCCCAGCAATTGAACTATCTAGTTGTCAATTATTACCATGCATTCCTGTCTCACTTAGTATTAATTAAAGTGAAATCAAATTAAAATACTTAAATATTTCTTCCAAGCTTTTATCTTGACTTATGTGATGTTCAATTGAGAAGAGCATTATGACCAATAAGAGAATACTTTCTAAGTGGTTGTTCCATTACTTAAGGAGAAATGAGCTACTTTGGAAAGATTTCAATTTAATATTTTCCCCAAAGAAGTGTTTCCCATCAGAGCAGTGTAAATATTATTCTTATGATTTGTGTTAATCATGTTCTTTTAATAAGGTAAAAAAAAATGCCACTCAGGCAATTGTTAAAAAAAATAATACAGTTAATGGCATATGGATTCCACAGGTATTAGCTAATCGAAGAGAAGACTTCCTTTCATATCTTTTAGAATTTTTTACCTGGCATCATATAGGGTTTGGGGCCAGGTAGATACCAAGACTGTGCTGAGTTAGTATGCACAGTGGGGAATTTAGCTGAGAGACATTGGCGAAAATGAAGGGTGATTTAGTAAATGAATAAGAGACTGTGAAGATAGTCCTGAAGCTATAATACAGGTAGAGAACAGAGTGTTTGAATCTTGCAGAGGTTGTAGGGTTTGAAAAATAGAGTATGAGGTGAAGGGTCGCTTGACCAATTCTGCAGAATTTTCCTGTTCTTGCATAGGTTGTTTTCCTGGACCTTCTTTGCAGGAATGATGGCTTAATCCCAAGGGCTCTTAAAAACACCTACATCAGAAAGCACCTAAGACTCAACGTTCCTAGTCTAAATAGAGATGCTAAAAGTTGCTAGAATCACTTCATAAGAAGTACCACACATTTTTCTCCTTGAAATTTTAGAAATTGCCTTTTTTTTTTTTTTGGCAGACCAGCTGCTTCTTGGACAATATGGATCTCTGTTTTGACTTGAGGGAATTTTCAGTCAAGTTCTCCATAAGAAAGCCCAATTTATATTGAAGATAACCTTAAAACTGTTAGAAAGGGTTTTAGAAGGCCATGTTTCTACTCTTAAATAAAATAATTTACAACTGTTATAGCTTCTCTTTACACATTGGTATTTAATGCCCATTTCTGAAAAGTGCATAATTATTATGTTCATCCCCAACTTTCCAAAATCTTCACATTTAATCCCGATATTTAATTAGATATTTTTTTCAGGAGGAACGTGTGGATTGTGGCTGTAAAATATAGTGTCAACATTTATAAGGAAAATCAGTGAGCCCCCTGAGGCTAGAATGCAATGACTCCAGTTTTGCCAAATGTCACTGGAACCTTAGCTTCACTTCATCACGGAAGTGAGGTGCCAAGCATGCAGACATATAATGGTAAGTACAACCAATGATTTGTTTTATTTTGTTTCCTTTGTTATCTTTATTTTTAAGAAGATCAACCAAAAACAAATACACATAGCTTCTGAGAAATGAAATGTACAGTTAAGACAGCATAAAGCCCAAAGTGTATAGGTTTTCAGCAGACACAAGGAAGCTCTCAAAGTCTAAGGAACAACACTACCCTCACTCTCTTTACAGCCATGCCTATTAAAAATTATTTTTTAATGTTAGAAAAGTTAAATTAGGCATTGTCACATTGTCAACAAACCCATCTTAATATGCCACGCCTTCCAGTTGACTGATAAAAAGGCAATAAGCAAAGTATGAATAACTACTGGTAAGGACTGAGAGATGGTAAAATTTTAAGATTATCTTGGGAGCAATGTTCAAACAAAGTACTACAAGGGCCATGAACCTGTGTTGAAACAGGAGTGGATGCCTAGTCTTGATTCCTCTTATTTTTATCCGAGAACAACAACACTTTTACATAGAAATGCTTTATGTGTGTTACTTGGGGTAAGACTTGGACTTTTGGTGGGGTTTTAAAAGTAGTACCAAATAATAAGAGATCAGTGCTCAAAAGACCCTTAGAAATGGTACATTCTAGGGGTCTGTATGGGAACATGTGATGGTTAATTTTATGTGTTAACTTGGTGAGAGTGTGGTTGTTTGGTCAAACACTACTCCAGATGTTGGTAAATATCTCCAATCAGTTGACTTTATCTAAAAGAGATTACCCTCGATAATGTGAGTGAAAGACTTACAGAGTAAAAACTGAAGTGAAGTAGGAATTCTTTTACCCAAGACTGTAACATGGAAATCCTGCCTAAGTTTCCAACTGGTAGCCTGCCCTAAAGGTTTCAAACCCAAGACTATAACATCAATTCTTGTCTGAAGTTCCAGCCTGCTGGTCTACCCTACAGATGTCAGACTTGTTAGGCCAGCAATCACATGAGCCAGTCTTTTTAAACAAACCACAAATTAACCCCACTATTGGTTCTGTTTCTCTGGAGAACTCTTCATGAGACAGAGCAGATACTTTGGTTTTGTAGGCTATTTCAGAGTTCTAAAATAATTTTTAGTTAGAATGTCTTTGCGCAGAGCATAAATATTCCAGTTCCCCCAGGTACTCACCATTCCCTGTTGTTTTACATTCAGTTTTGCTCCTGAAAGTATCTGAGTGTGAGATTTCTCTCCTAAGCTACCCCCTCAGATTACAGATGAAGAAACTGAAGTACACAGTTGCAAATGGTCTTACCCAAATTCTTAGTGTTTTTGAAGAGCTAAGGGTAAGGCTCAGATGACCTTGCTTCCAGAGCACTGTACTTCCCATTACCCATTCCTGTCTCCCAGTCCTTCCTTTTGGAGCCTTATCATGAGCTTAGCTTCACCCTAGTTCACAGAAGCCACCCCAAAATAAACAACCCCAAAGCCAGTACAGTTTGACCCTTCTCTGATAAGGCACTTAATTCAGACCTAACAGTGCTTGCTTCTGCACTTCCTCCCCAGCCAACCATAGGAAAGAACTTTGAGGGTGGCCTGCATATGCAATTCAGTGGAAGATGCCATGGTCTTGATCTCTTTTCAAGAAGGTTTTGTAAAAGAGTTTTTTAAAAAAAAGTCTTGTAAGATGGACTCAACTTTACGCCGTCTCATTTCAAGAATACACAGGAAAGTTTTATTACGAGTTTCATAGCATTTTGCTTTCTGTGTAAGGAATAGAATCAGAGCTGAAAAGGACCTTTGAAATGAGATCTAACCCTCTTATTTGTTAGAAGGAGAACATTACTTAGAGAAGATAAGTGAGTTATCCATAAGATACAGAAAACCAGGGCTGGACTCCAAATGTCCTGCTCATATTCCACTGTTTTTCCCTCACACCACAGATTTTAAATGTCCTGAGACTCATTAAAGCAGAACTAAATAAGCAGTTTTCAGTTCTAGATTCTTTGGGTTACTCTGTCAAAAATACCTTAGGATTGTGTTTTCAAAGGCAACTCCACTTTGATTTTTTAATTTGCATTCATTTTGTTTTTGATTTCAAAGAAGATAGCATGTGCTCAAGATGCTTAATGCCAGTCACAGAGTTACATACATTCTTATCCTGATAAATAGAAAAGGAAAGCACACAGAAGAAAATGACTCCATTTCTTGAAGGTGCACTGTCCTCTTTTCTTCTCAGATTAATGCTATCTGACATGAACATTGCAATTCACTGCATCATGCAGAAAATGTAAAAGGACAGCTTTTCTGAAAAGCAAACCATAGCTTTTAGAAATATAACTAAAATGAAAAGCAGCATGTAGCTGGGTCTTCTGGTCAGGCACATGGAAAATGTTTTCTATCTGGCAGCATTTACCCAGAGGCCAAAAGAGTTCACAACCAAGCATTTTGCTATTCATATAATTGTGGTTCTTTCTCCTATTCTTCCTCCACTTTATCTCCTTTCTGCATTCATCTTTTCCAAATTGCCTCCTCTGCCACTCCACCCCATACTAGCTCTCACATGAAAATAAATAACTCATTACTTGGACCCTCCTTCCATTCATTCTATCTCCCATTCCCCACAAGATTTACTAAATCAGGAGGATGCTGTAGATAGTGTATATGAATTTTTCCAAAGAATAGGACAGGTTCTCACATTATCTTTGTGCATAAGATGGACCAAAATGTGGAACTGGTATTAGAAAAACAAGCTTAATTCATAGCTGGCTGATTAACAACACCCAAAGAGTGTCAATTAAATGGGCAACATCAACTTAGAGAAAGAGCTCTAGTGAAACACCACAGGAATCAGTCCTTAGTCCTGCTCTGCTTTCTATATTTAAGGATGGCCCCACCAGCCTATGAACACTATGAGGCCAGACATTTCATATTCACCATTTTCAGTGTTCGATTTAAATTAGTCAATAAATGTATGTCTAAGAATCAATGACCAAGATGAGCATGCTGATCAAATTCATAGGATCAAGAGTCAAAAAAGCACTCAGTCTCAACACAATATTGATAGCCTGGATAACAAACCAGATCTAATGAGTACTTGGCTACAGACATTCCATAATTTGTCGAATATAACAAAGAGTAAGTTTGGTTTAAGAGCAGACTGAGTTTAACATATAATTAAAAAAAAAAAAGACTCTGGAGACATCAACAAGATGGCAGAATAAGAGATACTAGCTTTCATTTCCAACAAAAAACAATTAGCTATCCACAAAGGAAAATAGCCATAGGGGTGCTCAAGAGTCCAGTGAAGAACCTACAGTAACACAGTAGAGTAAAAAAATTGAGAACAATAGCATGGAAAAGATTGCTGGAGAGAACAGCTTAGCTGAGACGTTTGGAAACATCTAGGAACAGAGAAAGGTGGGGGCTGTCAGTATCAGCCACATGGGGGGTGCTATTGTACTCCCCAGTCGCCTGCTCTGTGGATGACCCCAGCATCCTTTGCTGCTGAAGACTTCAACAACTCCTCTGACAGCCGCAGAATCCTTGCAGCTTTCACAGTGGAGGACCCCATAGTGTTCATTGGCATGATTCCCAGCACGCTGCCCTGCAGAGGACACCAGCAACTTTAACTACTGAATTAACCAACAGCCATTGCCACCATGGAAACTCTGGGAAGGAGAGGCGCTGCCCACCCCTACAGAAGGAAATACTATTGCACCATCCTGGGAGCAGGGTTCCCACCCCCTCAACCCCTCACAAGCCCCAGACCCCAGAACTACAGCTGCTTCATGTGCACCTCTCTATCTCACCATGTACACCTGCACTAGGGACCCAGCTCCATCACTGCCCATGGGTGCCCATGTATTAGACACTAGCACCATAGAAATAGAGTAAAAAGGTGGTTGCTAGGTACATGAAGGAGGGGGGAATTGGCAGTTAGTTTCTGTTCAATGTTTATAAAATTTCAGTTATGCCAGATGAGTAAGTGCGAAGATCTGCTGTGCCTATAGTACATATACAGTACAACACTGCGCCTGTAGTTAACAAGACTGGACTGTGGACTTAAAATTTCATTAAAAAGATAGATTTAAGTGTTTCTACTGCAATAAAAAACAAATTTAAAATTTTTTTAAGATTCTAAGGTTATTAATTCCTAGCACAAAATGTTATAAGCACATAATAGGGCTTTCAGTAAAGCTAATATAGACTTAAGTTTCATTAAAGAAAAATGATATCCTGAGCTAAGTACATAAATCCACATATAATTTATAGTTGGCCCTCTGTATCTGAGGTTCCTCTGTATCTCTGTATCTGAGGTTCCACATCCATGGATTATGCAGTACTGTAGCATTTACTATTGAAAAAAATCTGCACATAAGTGGATCCCTGCAGTTCAAACCCATGTTGTTCAAAGGTCAACTGTAGTTGAACTCCTATTCTAGTTTCTAGAACATTCACATTGGCAAAAATCAGTTTTACTAATGATCCAATTATCCAATTATAGCTTGCCTAAAATGGAACTTCCTTTTGAGTGTTTTGGCATCCATTCAAGGATCCTAAAAATAAAATATAATTATATTATAATTAAAACAAAGGGACTTTTTAAACAGTCCAGAAAGTTCCTTTGTAGACACAGTAGGAAAAGCACCCATTAGAAAAAGAAACCATCCCATCATTCACAGTATAGAGCATACTTGAGAACTGCCACTATAAATTATAAAATTATAGTCAGAAATACCCTTTTACATAATGGATTTAAAATATCCAAAATACCAAAGAGATGGTAAAAGAAAATACAGCATGCTATGAGTGGAAAAGCACTCAGAAAAGCATCGTACTTGAGATAAAGTAGCACATAACCTTGGTCTACATTGGCAAGATTACGGCCAGACCATTGTACTCAGTTCTGAACACCCCTTGAGGAAATACAGCATGTTGGCAGAGGACTAACAGGATAATTGGAAAACTTGAAACCATATCATTTGAGAAAGAAGTGAGGCAACTTCAGATGATTTCAATGGAGGAAAAAAAAAAAGATTCATGTTGGACTAGATATCTGACCTTATTCTTGAAAATATTCATTACATTTATTCTGTTAGTTTCAATGATCCAATCTAGAATTAATAAAGCTGATGGTACAAACATACCAATGAGGGCTGAAGATATGAAAGAAGATTTGGTCAATCATAATTTTAAAAAATTTGAAATGGCTGCCTTGGAATTATATCATTAAGATTGTTCTTTAGGTTATTATTTACAACCTTAATGCTAAGATTTATATCATAGATTATTGATAAAGAAATCACAATTTAGAACAATTCTACTGAGGGTTGAGATTGAATTTCTTTCTTAGGCTTGGCATTAAAATTTTTCTCTCTGAAAAATTCTTTCCACCTATCCTGGCCCCTGTGATTCTCTTTTCTGATTACTTTTTTAAAATGAAGTACCATGAGCTGTAAGTTAGTTTTTATTTGGAGACTGGACTTTGAAGTTTTTAGCTATCCAGAACATTACCAAGCAGTGGACAAGAAGGTGATACATTTGTTATCAGGCCCATGATACAACCCATTTCTATTGGCTTTATCACTCTGTGTCTTAAAGCAAAATGAAACAACAGTAAATTAGAAATTTGGTGAAAGGAGGGGTAAGTTGTAGGCACATTGACCCAATAGCTGAGAATCCTTAGAGACAGGATAATTATAAGTAGCAGGCTGAAGCATAAAGAATATGGCTTTGCTGACCATTTGGGAAAACAGCCCTACAATCTCCATAACTTCTGAGTGCATCACTCATTTTCAGCACAAAATGATCCTTATTTATAATAATCAAATGTTATTAAAAATGATCCTATTGAATTATCTAATGGATATCTGCTTTAGGGAGTTATAATGTCTTATTCATTTTTAAAAATTTTTTCTGATTTTAACATATTTTAAATTTTAAAAATCAGGCCAATGGAGATTCACATCAGTTATATGGAAAGTCACTTATCTAAAGTGCCCCCATGCCTAAAGATGTCACTGCACCTTATCCTAGATTTCACTCTTCCACACTGTTCAGTTTGAATTTATATAGCAACATTTGTTGAGTCTCAGAAATTGACTTTACTCCACTTCCCATCCTAAGGATTTACAATTGTCACTACATAATGTGATGGAGTGGGATTTGGGAAGATATGAATAACCTCATACTCCAATGTTAACATCAAACTATCCCTGGAAATAAAGACATGAGAACTACATACCAAATGTTGTCCAGCTGAACTGTCCAAGGGTATTTATTTTTCTCCTGAAACATTTTACTGAAAGTTCAAATTTTTTTCATTATGTTTTTTCCCAGTGTTTAACCATTTAATTAGTAGCAGATATCACCATATTTGAACACAATTTAATTTAACTAATAATTACCACCCAGAAAAATTGCTCGTAAAGGAAATTTCTATAAAACAAATGATCTCTTTCCATCGACCTTTATAGTAATGTAAGGAATGTGTTCCTGAATTTTTTTTTTTTTTTTTTTTTGCTGTTCCTGCCTCTAGGTGATTATAGCACAAGAGGGGTATAGTTACTCTACTAACTCAGAACATCTGCCACCTGCCTGAAGCCATGGCTCAATTCAGGCATGGGATGCAGGAAGCCCTGCTCTTTCCACCTTGCTTCAGTTTCAGATGCTTGCCTCATGCAGGCAACTTCTCATCCCCTACTGCCACAGCCCGGATTTGATGGCTCATCCAAGATCAGTCTGTGGGAGATACGAGTAGCAGCTGGTCACATCCTGCTGTTTCTGTGGCAAGGTACAGACAACTGGAGATCCCATTTTGTATATGCTCCTGGAAGCTGTTTGTCTGCTGGCAAGTTTCTATTCATGTGAGGTTTCTGGAAACATATATTGAATTTATTCCCTACTTTTCTGTTATGGTGCATTTCTCATTGGTGAATCCCATGTAATGGGGTACACCTGCACTGTTGAATCAAGAAGCAGGGAAGCTGCCTAGTAAAATTAACAGTTGGCATTTAGTGTTAGGACACATTACTGCATTTGCAAATTCACTCAATAAATCCACAGACTTTTGTATCCCTGTGTGTGTGTGTGTTTGTGTGCTTACATTATATCCCCAGTTAAGAAATTATCACATCTCTTAATTGCTTCACATCATGACTCAGTGTTCAGGCAGCACTGAATCAGCATTTTGTAAAGACACTGTTATTGGAAGCTTTGTCTTTTAGCTAAGATGTACAACTGAAGTCCTGATCGCTTTAAACTCACTAACTATCCAATGCCTCTTTTTCAAGGATGTGGATGTTAATTAGCTCCAGTGTCCTAAACCAATTCTAAATTAGGTAATTATGTTGTATATCCAGCCGTTTCTGCTGGGAAACATGTTCTTCACTTCCTGTCTCTAACTGATGGCCAGCTGTTAAATAGCCTCCAAGTTTTCCCCAGAGATGGTTACACATCAGAAATGATTCTTTTATAGGATGTTTTCAGAATGTTCAAGATGAAAGGAGCTATGTAAATGGTATTGTTATTGCTTATTATTATTATCAGTGACAACTCTCTTCACAGTATTATCGCATTAGTAATTTGGAGGCAAATGACAGTGTTGTAAGAGGCAGCTCAGAGATTTGTTAGAAAAATGTATTATAGACTGAATAATTTGCCCCCCAAATTCATATGTTGAAATCCTGGCCCCCAATGTGATTATATTGGGAGATGGGGCCTTTGGAAGATAATTAGGTCATGAAGGTGGAGACCTCATCAATGAAATTAGTACCCTTCTAAAGAGGACCCCAGAGGGTGCCCTCATTCTGCTATGTGAGTTGTCAGTCTGCAACCCAGAAGATGGCCCTCACAAGACGCAGAATATGCTGGCACCTTGATCTTGAACTTCCAGCCTCCAGAACTGTGAAAAATAAGTTTCTGTTGTTTAAAATCCACCCAGTTTATGGCATTTTGTTATTGTAGCTCAAACTAGATAAATTTTTGCCCAAAAAAGAATTCATATTGGTCTAGTACTTCCCAAGTTCTTAATGGATGCATATATGTTAGCAGAAAATAATTTTAAATTCATCCTGATTTAAGATTTCATCAAGTGTACGATGGTGAAGGGGAAAAGGAGAAAGTAACCTGAAGCCTGTTTTGAAGAACATTGGAAATAATACTCAAAATCTTGAGTAGTCTATTGGATGAAATATTCACTAGTGACGAAAGGGAAAGGTAATGGGAATTTGCCTTGTGAGCTATCCATGTCTCCTCACTTCTGAAAATAAAAGAAGCTTACATTTCCCCAAAAGACCAAGTACAAAAAGTCACATTTAATTAGAGACCAAATTTTACAACTACACAAGAACACTGATCTATTATAACTCAACTTCTAATGGATACATACACGTTCCAAAAATTAAGGAACTATAAATAGTATTGTGCATTTATATATAGATGATGTGTCTGTGAATATGAGATGTGTGACTCATTTTGTGTATAGAAATTGTGCTGATCATGTCAGCTATTTTGATAGTCATTGAGGTTGAGATGACTCCTAGTAAACAAGTCGCACGTTAATGGAATCCATGTTAAACCTTTTTTTTTCAGTTGCATTATCACAGTAAGGACACAAGGTCCTCAGGGAGGGGAGGCAATTGGAAGGTGGTCAAGTCTAATCATCCATGGTCCAAATCTAGTGGTGAGACAGCACTGTGAGATGGATTTTATAAAGACATAGTTTCCCTCTGTGACAAATTCTTTTAAGATTAACACCATAATCACCAAAAAAAAAAGAAAAAGAAAAAAAAATCCTTGGCTTCTCTTAATAACCCTTTGTAGATTTAATACCCAATCCCTGCCCCCCCCCCAAATGCCTTGCATGAGATTAGCACATTCATGCTCCTTTAGGAAAGAGATCATATTTTATTTAACGTCATAGCCGCTGCTCCTTGTAGGATACTGCAGGAGCTCCATTAAAAACTTAGCAAATAGAAAATTGTTTCTTGTTTTTTAAAGTTTTTACCATTTCTTGAAGCATAACAATTTATATTATCAACTTTGTAATAGTATTTCCTTTAATTTAGCTTAAAACTGTCTGTTTATTGTTCCAGAAACTACCTCCTCTCATTCTGGAATTTTGTGAATGAATCTGTAGTCATTCAAGTTATTTATCTGCTTAACAACTATTTAGCTCTTCCCATATGCAGGTACAATGGAGGATACAAAGACAGAAAAGTCAGATCTCTATAAAAGCTTCTGTTCTAGTGGAGGAAGCTCTGACAGTAGAAAGCCTTAGTGCCCCAATAGAGATGCAGAAAAGTGCTATGTGACCTCAAAGGAGAGAAAAATGACACTACATGACAGATGAATTAAGCAGGGAATGAGCCAACCTATAATTCCAAAGTAGAACCTTGCTTTGTTCGGAAAGGGTCCCTTTAAAATCTTGTACCAATGGCATGTATTGGTGGGTCATCTTTTAACCCTTTTGTGAAATTATTTCCGGTTCACAAAGTTGCTTATTATCATTTTTTAGATAACACTTGGATTGTTCAGAGAGTGCTGAAGTCATTGGTTACTGTGGAACGTGATGCCAAGTCCTGATGTGTTAAGTACCCTGAGGTAAAGGCTTGTCTCCCTCAAAGTTTTTCATAAGACACTTTGCACCACTCATGCCACTTATAAATTGATTTTATAATTCCAGAGTTAGTCTAGAAAAGACCATATGTATGTGCTGTGCACAGTTGCTAGTCAAACCAGTAGATGAATTCCTAATCAAATTTGCTTCTTCAGAACAGGGCTATCTTCCATATCACCTTCATTTTGTTTTAAAATAAGTTGTGGAGGGATAGGTCAGGCATGTACAAGTCACTGGTCAACCTGCTTTTCCTCAGCTAATGGGAAATGTCTCCTGTGTTTCCATTTATTGTAAGTTATTATGATAAGGAAAGGGCAAGTACCAACAATCATTAGTCAATTCCATAAAAGAAATCAAACCTCACTAGAACTGAATGACAAAACACTGTAGTCAATTTCTTTCCTGAAATCCATTAACCTCTCTTTCATATGAAACCTCTCACAGAATTTATTTTGATCTGAATACACATTTCTTTTATTATCAGTTACTGTACCACACGCTGTATTAAATGTACTCTGCACACATGGAGAAGTTAGGTGGCCCAGAAATTAAGTAGCTATCCTGTCTTGTGATAATATAATATCTCTCAGGAAAATAAAGAGGTCATTGGTGACAGTAATATGGTATTAAAGAAGTAATCTGAGATTCGGGAAGATAGTTGTTTAAAATAATGAATAAAGACTTAGGGGCTCATTCATGAAAGAGAAAGTATTTCATTTCAAAGATGATTGAAAGGAAATTACCAGGCCTCCCATGATAAATATGTAACTCACTATCTCTTCCCTCCTGTCCTCACTTTATGCATATTAAATCAATTAGTTCCTTGTTACTCTAAGCAAAAAATGCTTGTTCATTGATTGATGAGAAAATATGTTCCCTACAGGTGTCCATTAGTTTCTTTTCATAATAACATAAGTGAAAATATATTCTTCACTTCAAATTCTTGGGTAGAATTCTCAATGCCCTAGTGTTAATGCCTGCAGCAGAACTGTTCTGAAACTATTCTTACTTATGCTTTGCTGTGTTGTTGAACATCTAATGAGAAAACATATCTATCTGTGGAATATTGCAGCCATCATTTAGTATCTGCTAGTAATCCATACTAGCATTTTGAGATCGTATTCAGAAGTAGTGTTAGAGGGACCTCAAAGGGAACACTTTTATCTAAATAAGGAGAGAAAATAATAGCAGCAACCACAACAACAATACAAAAAGGGACACTTTCACACATTAGTGTAATTTTGCGTGATGCTAAAACAATGGGTTGAAAAATAAAGACTTCAGGTGATCAATTGTTTGCTCACTCTACATGATTACAAATAGTCAAGTCAACAATTTCCCAAACGTTTATTTAACTTGCTTTCTTGGTGAAGTGACTGCCCTGCACTGGCACGGTTTTGACAGAGTCTGAATCACAACATGAAACATTAGAGGTTGGATAGAGTGCCCAGGAGTGGAGTGAAGATGCATTTGATGACCAAGAATGCACCAAGAAGTCTATCAACAGCATATGGCATTTATGGAACTGAAGCATTTGTACCTGCAATTTGCATAGAAATGATTTTGTGGAGTTTACAAGTTGCAATTCTAATCTTTGGAAAGTCTTTTTTGATAAGTGCAATAGTATATGCACCTCTCTGACATGAAGGACTGGGTTTGAACTGAGAAAGAAAACCTCACTGGATTCCAGAACAGATGTATATTTTTGAAAATGAGTATATGCAAAAGGGATAAGAAATTTTGCTTTCAGCTTATTTTGGGGTAAAATTGAATCAATATCAGTTTCTAAACTTAAAAAAAAAAACTTAATGATGTATTCTTTGTGTATACTCACTCTGTAATTTAGTACTTTTGGCACCTCTCCCACTTCCACTTATTCCAGATATATGACTCCCAAGGTGGATGATCAAAGTTCCCTGAAAAGAATTGGTCAAAATACTTCCTAAAATGTGCTAAGAACAAATTTATAAAAGAAAAAAAGTAGCAATATTTTTACTGCTTTTGATCAGCACTGTTATTTCATTGGGTGACCAACTAAAAATTCATTAGTTCTCTTTATCTAGATACTCTCTTATCCATCTAAATATGCAGGACCCCCCCACACACTCACATACACACATACAGTCTTCAGCCGTGTATTGTAACTGCATCAGTTGTGCCATTTCGAGTCTACAGAAATACTTATAATCATTCTAAGCAACATACACCCCGTAGACCCTCCTACACTTACTGGAGCAGTGAAATTGTTAAGATACTAAAAAGAAATAAATAAAAACAGACTTTATCACGTGATAAGAATGGCACAGAGAACAATACATTTCTTAATCAAGAGACCCAAGGGGAAAACACTACAAAAAGTCAGGAGATAGGAAGGCTGGCTTTATTTGCAAATGTTTACAGAAGTAACTCATCAGGACACATTAAGTTCCAAGTGACAAGAATCAACTTAAATTAGGTTAAATCAAAACTGAGAATCTCATTAGCTCATATAGCTTAAAAGGATGCTGGACAAACTAAAAATGGGTGCAGGAACCACAGAAACCCGGACTTTGGGGTCTAGAAACAGAGTCAAAGGTACTAATTTTATATAGAGATTACATATATATTTAAAATATTTATGTAATAAATGCACCATATATATAGTATATTTTGATCAGCTGGGAAATTTTCATTTTCATTTTGAAATACCTAGCATTGTCTAATAGAAAATACTGTGACATTGCAACTGCTTGGAATATTTAAAGTGCTGACTGGTGATTCTTAGAGTACATTCAGGCAAAATCTGTGAGAGAAAGCAAAAAAGAACTGGGAACAGAATAGAGATTTCTCAGCGAGCCAGAAAAACAATGATATGACCCAGAAAGTATTGAGTTGATTAAAGAACTTAAAACAATATCTAGCACTTAGTGTTCAATAAACATTAGTCCTTGTGCTGTACTTCGGATAACTTATCTCATTTATTCCTCACAATATCCAAATACATAAAAGGTTCCATTTTACAACTGAAGAAATTAAAGTGCCAAGTAACTTTTACAAGATCACAAAGCTTATAAATAAATTATTTATCTGGGAGTGGAACCCAGGTAGGTTTTCTCTAAAACCTCGTATGTTATACTACTTGTCAAAACAATGCATTATGGTAGAATTTTAAGTTATGCATTATGATAAAATTTTGTCATTATTTTTAAGGTAAATTTCCTCATATAAATAGGTTTAGAATAAAAGCATAGATAGTTTAACATAAAAAAAACTTTCCATCTTCAGTATTTTTATTTATTTAAAGTTTAATGACATACAAAAGTAAACCAAGACTCAATACATGCAAATCTTTCAAACAGTTTAAATGTGACCCACAGGAAAAAAATATATTTTACACCATGAACCAGTAAACACATATGTGTCTTATTTATAAAACTGAAACCAAAATTTTATGAAACAGTATTTACCTTATCACACATAATGCACTCTGTTACTTTATATGCTATTTTATCACTTTAAAAAAATTATGATGGCCATGGCCTCTGAAACTGATTTCTTGATCCACTAATGGGTTGTGATCTAAAGTTTGAATGAAAAACACTATATAGACAGTGATGGTTTAAACAGCCACGCCTACTTCTTTTTTTAGCTTCTAAGTATAATTGGATTCTCCAATTAATAACTTCAACTATAAGAAAAAAAAAAAAAAAAGGAGAGACCAAAAGCCCCTACTCTAGAAGGCTGTAGTCAGGATTCACTCTTCTTGACTAAGGAGGCAGGTAGTGGTGATGCCTCACAAGCATTACTTCCTCAAGCCATTTTTCTCCTCACTCAGCTTTCTTTAGCCAGCTAGGATCCCAGACCTTTATTCCTCTTGTCTGGAAGGTAACAAGTCTTTTTCTACTTATACTTTACACCAACATCCAATCATAACCAACTTCCCAACTTCAGTCTAGTGGAACAAAATGTGACAAAAATATGTCAGAAAACCCCAGAAAAAATGGCAGTAAATACATCGAGTCCTCTACACAGCCTTAGGCCACTGGTGTCAACAGTAGACCCTATAATTATTAGCTAGTACTGGAGAAATTACGTACATAAATAAGTATGGGTCAATCTAGTTAGCCTATGTTTTTTATTAGTATTTTGATGGACTTGCTACAAATTGTCTCTTTAAAAATTTTTATGAAAGCAGAAGAAACACTTGTTAACATTGAAAGTTTTGGGTCAAACCTTCCAAATAGCATAAGCTAAAAAATAAATGGTGGTTAGTTCAGTCTAACACATTTCCCCTGCTATTTCAAGCTACTTTTTCATATTTGGGGAATGAATTTTTTTATTTTATTAAATATAAACCACAATCATTGTTTGATGGTACTGGAGATACTTCTGGTTTGTGATTTATCCAATAAAGACACTTTTCTTGCTCTCCTTCCCAATCCGTATCTTCCCTAGATTGCTCTTCAAAGTATAAAATAAAGTATGACTGATGATAAATTATTAATATTTTATTCACCTTGCTAATTTTACTTTTTTTCAAATAATTTCATTCCATTTTTGAAATACAGGTGCCATTATGAAAAACATTTTTATAAAAATACTAAATTATTTTAAAGAAAAAGATTCTGGATATTTGTTTTCTGAAAAATAGTGTGTAGTAGTAACGCTATATTGGCTTTTAGCATATAATATTTAACAAAGGGCTGACATTGACCATGAGTGTCATATACTCAAACCCTCTAAACGCAAGCAAGAGAACACCAAAGACTTTCTGGAAGACAATGATTTTATTGCACTGAAAGGTACACACCTTTACACATGTGAAAGATGACTTGTAATGATATGCAAAGGAAAGGAAGTGAGCCTCCATCTCATAAACAGTAAACTTTCCCAAGTGCAATACAAGAACATATTATTAGCCTTAGTCCCTCTGTAGAATTATTTTTCAAAGAAGGAAAAACAGACAAATTGAGGCTTAGCTTAAAGAATTTCTTCAAATCTTTATTTGGCCTTATCTCTTATATACATCCTCTTCCTGTAGCAAAGTACACACATAAGGAAAAAAGAGATTCATTAGCCTCTTAGCCACACAAACCTGACAGAAGTCCCCAAAGAATCCTACACATAACAACAGAATAGTTATATAAATCATTTATATAAATAAATGTCTACTCTCATTTCCTATTCCAAGAAGCCCTGCACTGTTGACTGAGGTTCCAGATAAAGAAAAGAAGTATAAAAATCTCTTTCCATAAGGCAATATCGATTGCTTCTAATATAAAGAGAATTACCAACTCATTTAATGAAGATAATCTAGTTTTATTTGTTAGGGAATAAGGACTCATTATTTTTACTCATGGGATATGACACCTTCTGGTGTTGGCAGCTGCCAGACTATGTCAGCACCTGCCAATAGCAGTTAGTGAATTGGAGAAATATTGACAACTTTATGAACATCTGTGATTGCTATCGCCTGTCCTAAAACATGTACTCAAAACTTCTTCATATCCTTGACAGGCCAAGGTAAAATACATTTAGTGACTTAATCATTGTTATTCTAATTTTCTAAATCTGGCTATTCCTATATATCCTTAGAGGTTCTTAGCTCCTGGGGACAGTTTTTAAAAAATAAGCTATTTTAGAACAGTGTTTGATTTACAGAATTATGGTGAAGACAGTACAGAGGGTTCCTATATACCCCTCATACAGAATCCCCTATTACTAACATCTTACGTTAGAATGGTACACTTGTTACAATTTATGAACCGATATCAATCATTTTTATTAATTAATATCCAACCTGTTCAAGGATCCCATCCAGAATTAACACATTACCATTAATTCTCACATTCCTTAGGCTCTTCTTGGCTGCGACAATATCTCAGATTTTCCTCTTTTTTTTTTTCCCCTGACCTTGACAGTTTTGAGGAATATTGGTCGAGTTATTTTGTAGAATATCCATCCACAGGGATTTGTCTGATTTTTTAATTATTGTTATTAGACTGAGGTTCTGTGTTTTGAGTTGGAAGACCATAGAGGTAGAGTATCATTATCATCACATCATGTCAAGGATACATACTATCAGTGTGACTTTTCACTGTTGATGTTACCTTGACCACCTGGCTTAACATAGTGTTTCTAAGGCTGCTTCACTGTAAAGTTAACCTTCTTTCTTTCCCTTTCCACACTGTATTTTTTGTAAGAAAGTCACTATGCACAGCCCGTACTTAAGGAGTGGGGATTTATGCTCTATGTCCTTAAAGGTGAAGTAGCTACATAAATTACTTGGAATTATTTCGCATGGGAGATTTGTCTATTCTCCCCACTTACTTATTTATGCAATCATTTATTTATACCAGTAGGGATTCATGGATCTTTATTTTATACTTTGAGATATTTTATTGCTCAAAAATCTTCCAATTTTATCCACTGGGAGCTCTTTCAATTGGTTCCTGTTTATGTTTAAGTACTCCCCACCCCCATCAATCTGGTTTTCTTCTTTTCTTTTCTTTCTTTCTTTTTCTTTTTTTTTTTTTTAAGAACTTTCTTAGTTTTAGGTACTAAAATATGCTCCATGGTTCTCAATGTATTTTCTGCCCCAGTCCTATGATCAGCCATTTCCCAAGAAGCCTTGCTCCTCTCATTGGAGAGTGATCTTGGAAGCCATAATCTGTGTGTGCTCATTGCTACTGGAGTGCTGTCAGTTATCGGCTGTCTTAGCTGACAGAAAAAGGAAATATATGGGTGTATAACTATAGTATAAATAGTACACATATCTATACATATTTGTACATGTATCCATCTCTATGTTAAGCTCCTGATGTATCCATCATCATACTGATGGTCTCCAAACTGTAATCCAATTATCACCTGAATCATTTAGATTCCTCTCTTCCTTATCTGTAAATTCCCACTCAAATAGTGAGAAATCTGACTGCCACCGTCAACCATATATTTACTGAATTGCCACATTTCAGTATACATGTATTTCAGTATCAGGATTGATAACCCTGGTGTGAAAACTTGACGAAGTAGAGTACAGTGTTTACATGCACTTCCTTTTGCCTTCAGTCTTACAGACTCCATTCATTTCCTAAGTCACTTAGATCAGCAATTTATTCCACCATCCATTTCAGTGAGGCTTTAGAAGACGTTTGTAACATATTTAGGTTCTTATGCCACATTTTGCATTTCATCCTGGAATGAGTACATTAAGGATTACCCTTTGTGCTGTAAAAATTGATGGATTTTAACAAACACTTAATGTCTTATTTTCACCGTTATCGTATCATACAAAATAGTTTCACTGCCCTAAAAAAAATCCCCTATGCTTCACGTAATCAACATCCCTAAAACCCTAGCAACCAGAGACTTGTTTACCATCTCGACACTTTTCCTCTTTTCCAGAATGTCATAAAATTGTAATCGTACAATATGTAGCTTTTTCAGACTGTCTTTTTTCACTTCACAATATGCACTTACTAGTTGCATTTTTTCATGCCCTGATGGCTTTCTTTTTATCACTAAAATGTATTCCAATGTATGGGTGTATCAGAGTTTGTTGTCTACTGAAGGATTTCATTGTTTCCTAGATTTGGTGATTATGAATAAAGCTACAGTAAGCATTCATGTGCATTTATTTTTTGTGAACATAAGTTTTCAAATCAATTTGATAAATACCTAGAAGTATAGTTGCTGAACCATATGGCAAGATTATGTTTAGCTTTGGAAGAAAGTACCAATTATTTTTCAAAGTACCTGTATTTATTTTTTCATTTACACTGCAATGAATGACAGCTCTTCTTGCTCTGCATCCTCTCAGCAACTGTTATTGTCAGTTTTTTTTAGAATTTTAACCATTCTCATAGGCTTATAATGATATCTTATTATCTTAATTTGTGATTCCTTAATGACAAATGATGTGGAACAGCTTTTCATATGTTTAATTTCCCCGTCTGCATATCTCCCTTTCTTGTAATGTCTCTATCTGGATTTGGTATTAGGGTGTTGATCTTATACAATGAGTTAGGAAATATTCCCACTGCTTCCATTTTCTGAAATATATTGTGGAAAATTAGTATCATTTTTTGTCAAATGTTTGACAGAATTCACCAGTGAAATCATCTTCCCCTGATGATTATGGCTTTGGAAGTTTATTATGGATTTACTTTTTTTACCTGATACAGAGCTACACAAATTATCAATTTCTCCTTGCGTGAGTTTGGGTTTTTTGAGGAATGTGTTCATTTTATCTAAATTATCAAATTTGTGGACATAAATAAAAATTACAGTATTCATTATTATCCTTTTAATGTTCATTTATGTCTTCCCTCTGTTTTTCTTGGTTAGCCTGGTTAGAGGTTTACCAACTTTATTGATATTTTCAAAGAACTACTTTTAGTTTCATTTTCTCTATTTTTCCCCTATTTTTCAATTTCATTGGTTTTTGCTCTGAATTTTATTATTTCTTTTGTTCTGATTGCTTTTGGCTTAAATTGCTCTTCTTTCTCCAGATTTTTAAGGTAGAAAATTGCAATATTAATTTTAAATATTTGTTCTTTTCTAGTATATGCATTTAATGCTATAAACTTCCCTCTAAATACTGATTTTGCTGCATCTCTCCAAGTTTGATAAGGTATATTTTTATCATCATTTCAGTTTAAAATGTTTTTTAATCCCTTGAGATATCTTTTTTTGCCCCATGTGTAGTATAGAAGTGTACTGTTTAAGTTCCAGCTATCTTTCTGTTATTGGTTTCTAGTTCTATTCCACTGTGGTCTAATAATATACTTTGTGTTATTTCCATTCTTTTAAACTTTAAGGTGTGTTTTATGGCCCCAAATAAGTTCTGTCTTGGTGAATGTTCTATGCAAGTTGAAGAAGAATGTGTATTACATTGTCGGATGGAATGTTTTCTAAATATCAAATAGATTCAGCTTATTGGTAATGCTATTCAGGTAAACTATATCTTTACTGATTTTTTGCTTAATCTATCAATTACTGAAAGAGGGACAAATTTAACTATAATAGTGGATTTCTTTCTTTCTCCTTACAATTATCTCAGTTTTTGCCTCAAGTGTTCATAGGCTTAAGCACATTAATATTGTTATGTTTTCTTAGAGAAAATATGTATGCAATGCCTCTCTTTTCCCTGATAATTTTCCTTATTCTGAAGTCTACTTTGTCCAAAATTAAAATCAATATGGCTACTCCACTCTTCTTTTGAATTGTGTTAGCATGACATAGTGTTCTCCATCCCTTTACTTTGAACCTATTTGAGTATATCTAAAATGGGTTTGTTATAGACAAAATATAGTTGGTTTTGTTTTTTTCAGCCACTCTGAAAAATCTTTGTCTTTCAATTGATGTGTTTAGACCACTAACATTTAAGGTGATGACTGATACACTTGGATTAATATCAACCATGTTTGTAACTTTTCTATTTGTTGCCAGAATTGACTTTTTCTGCCTTCTCTGGTATTCGTTGATCGTATTGTGTAACTCTATTTTCTCTCCTCTCTTAACATGTCAATTATATTTCTTTTAAAAATTATTTTAGTGGTTTCCCCAGTATTTATAATGTACATTTTAAACTAATATAAGTCCACCTTCAAATACTACTATTCTGCTTTACAGGTAGTGCAAATGCCTTATAATAGAGTATTATCAATTTCCCTGTCCCTTATGACATTTTCTGTCATTTATTTCACTTATCTATATGCTATAATCAACCAATACATTGTTACTATTATTACTTTAAAGTTATTTTTAGATAAACTAAATATTTTATATTGCCTTTAACTGTTCCTCCAATACTCTTCCTTTCTTTATGTACATACAAGTATCCATGTTAATAATTGCAAAGGGATTCTTAGACACAATTCCAACTTCTGTATGTAGAGGCTTTCCCACACCAACAAGCAATTCTCAAACTCCAGCATACTGTCCAAGAATTCAACTCAATTCTCACACTATCTACCTGGAGAAAGCATACATTCCACAGGTTGAGGGCTCAGTCCTTCAAGACAACACACACACCCCAACCCTGATCCTCACTTTAAACACCAGTCACAAGCCCAGGTTGTTACCTGTGCTTCTGACTAACTGGCTACAAACTGGAGGTTTTAATGACTACCTCCTTGGGTTTGATTAATTTTCTAAAACAGCTCATTAGAACTCAGGAAACTCATTTACTCACTAGATTACTGATTTGTTATAAAAGGAGATTAAAGGAGATTAATCAACAGCCAGATGAAGAGCTACATAGGGCAAAGTCCTGAACCAAGGGTTTCTGTCCCTGTGGAGCTTGGGACCTGGCACAGTGGCATGCAAAAGTGTTCTGATTTCTCAATGTGTAAGCACTCTGAAAAAGGGACCAAAAAACTGTCTCTCTGGGTTTTTACGGAGATTTCATTACATAGTCACGATTGACTAAATCATTGGCTAATGGTGATTGATTCAATCTTAAGCCCCTCTTCCCTCCCAGGAAATCTTCAAATATTTGTTCTACTCTATTCTCTCTTTCTTCTCCTTCTGGTATTCCAATTACTTGTATGTTACATGTTTTGTAATTGCCCACAATTTTTGCATGGTCTGCTTTTTTGTTTCCTTCTTCTTCTGTTTGCTTTTCATTTGGGGATGTTTCTATTGATCTATGTTCAAGCTCACTGATTCTATCCTCAAGCACATTAAGTCTACCTTTAAGCCCATCCATCAAATGTTCTTTATATCTATGGTGATTTGATTTCTACCATATCTTTTTAATTTTTTGATATAATTTGTATCTCTTTGCTTACATTGCACGTTCCTTCTTGTATGTTGTCTACATTTTTCACTAGAGTCACTAACTTATTAATCACAGTTATTTTAAAGTTCTTCTCTAATATTTTCAACATCTGTGTCATATCTTCATCTTGTTCTTCTTGCTTTGTCTTCTCAGGCTGTCTTTTTGCCTTGTCTTTTGATGTACCTTTTAATTTTTTGTTAAAAAAAACAGGCACATTGTATTAGGTAATAGGAACTGCAGTAAATAGACATCTAGTGTAAGCATTTATGTTAATCTGATTAGGAGTTAAATCCTAGTCTTGTATTGGGCCTCTGTCTCTGACTGTGACCTTCACAAGCATTTCTTCTTGTATAGTTTCCCCCCCACCCCCTACTGATCAAGTAAGGAAGAATAGAGGGGGCTGGAGTGAGAAGAACTTCCTTCCCCCATGCCTTTGAGATAACACTCTGGTAAAGTCATTTCCCCTGGAGGGTAGTCCTTTGTTATGTAGAAGGTTTGGTGCATTTGACTAGGAGTATTCTTCCCCTCCCACTGTCAGAGCCAACAGGTAATCTTTCTCATCTCTTTCCTATAACAACCTGGTAGGATTCCTGGAGGTATAACCCCCAAATATGCAAGAAATTTTTCAGTCTCATGATAGTCGACATTCAGCTTCCAGTAATTTATCAAAGTTACTATTTCAATGATCTTACAACATTATGGCTGTGGTAGCTTCTGTCTAGGTAAACAGATCTTGGTTCTGATTCTCTTGGATTCATCTGTCTCTCCACAGTTGGGGGTTGTAGTTTTCCCTGCTACCTCAGTTCTATGATATGTCCAAGAAAAGTCTTTGTCCAGCTTTTTCTATTGTAAGGACAGGAGTGATGATTTCCAAGCTCTTTACATGGAGGTAAAACTAGACATCTTTCTTAGGACAGATTTTACAAATTGTTTGTATTTTACAAATCTAAATTACAAAAGATGTTTACATACACCTAAAATCATGTTTAAACCCAATAGAAAATCTCTTCCTACTGGTTCTGTTCCTATTTCAAAATGCCAGATAAAATATAGGGTATTTTTACATCCACAGCTTTAGAAATTAAAAGAATGAATTCTACCATTTTAGCATTATAGAAATGGTAAGCAAAATAATTTATTTCTTAGGCTTCTATGTAGTAAGACACAATGTCAATTATAGATAAGTAATGGCTTTACATTCCGAGCTGAATAATATTTAAGCTTCATATTTCTCTTTAAATTTCCATTCCCACATTAAATTTCATAGAATGAATTACTTTAGGGAACACTGTGAACCAGTCTGAGGTGTGTATTTTAATTATTCAGGTAAATTTTTCCCTCATTAACCTCCCCTGCTAACCAAGATACACATGGTTTTGATAACGACCATTAGAGGGTATTTAACTCATAAACTGTCACAGAGGCTAAAATTAACTTGAATTTGTTTAAACAAAAACTCTGTTGCTGATTGTTAAAACTTGGAAAAGAGTCAATACATTCTAGAAAGACAAAGTCAGCACTATTTACTTAATGAAAAATAAAATAAGATCACCAGGAAATACACTATGGAGTATTTGGTCTTTTTCTCTCAATAATTAATTAACTATGTACAATATATGTAACTGAATACCCCTCCCATTATAAAAGAGCTTGGTTGAAAGAATCAATAGGTAATTTTTCTATATTCTGTTATTCAAAATCTGGATTACTTATGCATAGCTAGTTATTTTATATTGTTTGACATAAATCAAAAACTGTTTTCACCATTTTTTTCCTCATTGAATTTGTGCCATAAGCTGAGTTATTTAACCTTGGGTATTTTGTTGTAGTATTACAATAGAAAAATATGGGAATTTAGAGTGGAAAAAAAAAGCCTTACTTTACACCAACTGCATTCTGTAGTGCTTGACACTAAGGTCCAGAGATATTAAATATTTTGCTTTTTTTAAACAAGAATAAACAGTTCTAATGAATATCACGTAGAAGTTGAAATCAGTAAAACTGGTGAAAACTATGTTTAAAAACGATTTAAAGCCTTTGGAAATGATCTTAAGGGTGAGATGAAAATAAAGAAACATCTATTTGTACCAAGATTATTATCTCCTTTTCCCACCTCCCAGTTAAACAAGGCCAGAGACTCTATTTCAGCCTGATGCAGCTAGGAATATTGAGAGATTTCTTCCAATAGTAACCAACATGGAAGAGTTTCTTTCCAGAGAAGCAGTGTCAGCATTTCTCATCCTCCCCCTGGCTACTTGTTGCTGAAGCTAACTTACGGTTGAGTACAACTGAGAGAGAGCCTTCTTTCTTTTGCTCAATCCTGACTCATGGAACAGAGGCTCTACTTTGGGCACAGCACTTTGAGAATACTGAACTCATCACTCTTGCTCCATCTTAGTGGGTAGTGGTTTTATGTTAGGAGAGGCAAATTGAGACTACTGTAAGCTGCTGCCCACCTCAAAGTGTGCTTACTCAGTGAGTGCTCATCCAATAAGTGTGGTGAAAGGCAACTGGGAAGAGATTCAAAATACAGAGTTTACACCAGAAATTAACACAACATCGTGTGCTTCAATTTTAAAAAAAATACAAAATAATAAAATAATAAAACAACAAAATAAAAAACAGAGGAAAGTGTAGGCCAGCTGATTTCAAGGAGAGAACCAGGAAAGAAACAACTGGGAGAAGCTCTCTTGGGATCAGAACAAAAATCAAATACTGATACAAGAAAGTATTTCTTTAAAGGAGCCAGAATTTCATTGAATTCATTTGTAAAAGTATTTTTGCCCTGAGGCATTGTTGAAAACAATTGAGCAATCATCTGGCAATTATTGGGGTTTAATAGCTGGGTGTGGTCAGAGAAAGAAGAAAAGAACACTTCAAAAACCACTGTTATCCCAACATAACTGAGACTATACCAAAAGCTATGCCTCTATGAGCATACAATATCAGAGGCCGAACACTATAGGGGGTGGGGGTATAGAATAGAACAGTCAACCACTAATAAATAAACAAATAAAAAGCAATAACAAGCTCCTGGTGGGCGGTGGGCAGTATTGCCCAAAGTTGCTACAATATATTATCTAAATGTATAGCTTACAATAAAAATTATAAGACATATAAAGAAACAGAACAGGATGCCCCATCCACTGGGGAAAATAAAACAGCCAAGAGAAAGTACTTGTGACAGTGACATGATGTCATCGTTATCAGAAAAAGACTTTAAAGCAGCCATTATAACCATGTCTACAAAACTAAAGGAAGCCATGATTAAAGAAGGAAAGTATGACAACAATGTTGCATCAAATAGAGAATATCAATAAAAAGAAATTATTTAAAAAAAGATCCAAATGTAAATGATAGGGTTGAAAAGCACAAGAACTGAAATAAAAAAAATTCACTAGAGGGGCTCAACAATAGATTTGAACTGGCAGGAGAAAGAATAAGCAAACTTGAAGATAAAGGAATAGTGATTACATAAGCCAAAAAACAGAATAAAGGATGAAGAAATATGAGAAATATGTACACCATAAGTGAGCCAAATTATTTATTATAAGATTACCAAAATGAGAGAAGGGAGAGAAAGGAGAAGAAAAAATATTTGAAAAAACAATAGCTGAAAACCTAGCAAATTTGTTGAAAAACAATAACTTACATAATCCAAAAAAGCTCAACAAACTCTAAATAGTATAAACACAAAGAGGTTCACAAAAAGATGCTGTCAGAATGCTGAAAGTCAAAGACAAGGAGGAAATATTGAGAGGAGCAAGGGAAAAATGACTCATTAGTTATAAGAGAATTTCAATAAGTTTAATAACTGACTTCTCAGTAGAAATAATGGAGGCCAAAAGACAAACTGCTCAAAAAACAAAACTGTCAACCAAGAATCCTATATCCAATCAAGTTATCTTTCAAAAATGAATCTTAAGTAGACTTTACCAGATATACAAAAACAGAGAATTTGTTGCTGGTAGAACTACCTTACAAGGAATATTGAAGGAAGGCCTTCAGACTGAAAACAAGTGACCTCAGACAGTATTCAAATCCATGTGAAGAAACAAAGAACATCAATAACATCAAAAAATTATACAAGACAGTAGAAAAATGAATTTTCTTCTTTTCTCTTAACAGATTTAAGAAGTAATTGTATAAGATAATATGTAAAATTCACAAAAATATGTGGCAGTTAAGCAACATATTCTTATATAACAAATGGGTTAAAGAAGAAATCAAAAGGGAAGTTAGTACGTACTTTGACATGATTGGAAAAGAAGACACAATCAAAAAAAAAAAAAAAGGATCCAACTAACATAGTACTTAGAGATTTACAGCTATAAATACCAATATTAAGAAAGAAGATTCAAAATTAACAACCTAACTTTTCACCTTGAAACACCGGAAAAAGAAAAACAAACTCTGAGAAGTAAACTCTGGAAAAAGAGAAGTAAAGATGTAAACACATGAAAGAATGTTCAACATCTTTAGTCATCAAGAAAATGCAAATCTAAACTACAATTATATACCATTTCATACCCACTAGTATGGCTAGAATCAAAAAGTCAGATACAAACAAGTGTTGGTGAGAATGTGCAAAAATCAGAACCTTCATACAGTGCTGTTAAAGATTTAAAATGGGGCAGCTGTTTTGAAAAATAGTGTAGAAGATCCTCAAATGATTAATCATGGAGTTATCATATGACCCAGTGATTCCACTCCTTGGTATTTACCCAAGAGATGAGAATATATGTCCACACAAAATCTGTACGCCAATGTTCGTAAAAGCATTCATAATACCTAAAAATTGGAAATGGTTCAAATGTCCATCAACTGATGAATGGATAAGCAAAATGTACTTGTTGATATAATGAAATATTGTTCAGCCATTAAAAGGAATTATGTACTGATACGTGCTACAACATGGATGAACCTTAAAAGCATTATGATAAATAAAAGAAGCTAGTCACAAAAAATTACATATTATATCATTTCAGTTATATGAAGTGTCCAGAAAGTAAGTTAGTGGTTGCTCCTGGGGGAGGGACGAGGGCTAGAGGAGTGACCATTAGAGGGAACAGAGTTTCTTTTTGAGGTGATGAAGATGTTCCAAACTTGACCATGATGATGGTTGCACATATCCAAATACACTAAAAACACTGAACTGTACACTTTAAGAGGGTGAACTGTATGGTATGCAAATTAATTATATCTCAATAAAGCTGTTAAAATAATCACATAGAATTTTTTTAGTATTAAGGCAAGCAGGTTCTAACCCTCTTAATTATGCCAGAAAATCTCTGAGTTTCAGTCAAGTGCTTTCTCAGGCATAGGGGTTGTAGCAATCAGCTCTTACTTTGAAAAAATTTGCCTCATTCTCAGTTACATGATCCAATTCCCTGCAGAGGCGGAGTAGCCCTCCTACAAGGAGAGAATACAAGCCAGATTCTTAGATTTTCATAGCACATGCTTCCTGCTCAACTGGTCTTCAAAATTCTCAGGATTAAAACTAATGATATCCAGGTTCTGTAAAAGCCTACTGAAGCCTGTTGATAATTAAGGCTATCAGTCTAAGGCAGGGTTGACAAGCATATTTAGTAAAGGACCGCATTATGTTTTAGGTTTTGTGGGCCATACACTCTCTTTTGGAAGGACTCAGCTCTTCAATCATGGCATGAAAACAAGCAATGACAATATGTAAATAAATGAGCGTGGTTGTATCCAAATCAAACTGTATTTATTGATACTGAAATTCTAATTTCACATAATTTTTTTTTAAATTTTTTATTGATTTATAATCATTTTACAATGTTGTGTCAAATTCCAGTGTTCAGCACAATTTTTCAGTTATTCATGGACATATACACACTCATTGTCACATTTTTTTTTCTGTGAGTTATCATAACATTTTGTGTATATTTCCCTGTGCTATACAGTGTAATCTTGTTTATCTATTCTACAATTTTGAAATCCCAGTCTATCCCTTCCCACCCTCCACCCCCCTGGTAACCACAAGTCTGTATTCTCTGTCTGTGAGTCTATTTCTGTCCTGTATTTATGCTTTGTTTTTGTTTGTTTGTTTGTTTTTGTTTTTGTTTTTTAGATTCCACATATGAGCGATTTCATATGGTATTTTTCTCTCTCTTTCTGGCTTACTTCACTTAGAATGACATTCTCCAGGAGCATCCATGTTGCTGCAAATGGCATTATGTTGTCGGTTTTTATGGCTGAGTAGTATTCCATTGTATAAATATACCACTTCTTCTTTATCCAGTCACCTGTTGATGGACATTTAGGCTGTTTCCATGTTTTGGCTATTGTAAATAATGCTGCTATGAACATTGGGGTGCAGGTGTCATCCTGAAGTAGATTTCCTTCTGGATACAAGCCAGGAGTGGGATTCCTGGGTCATATGGTAAGTCTATTCCTAGTCTTTTGAGGAATCTCCACACTGTTTTCCATAGTGGCTGCACCAAACTGCATTCCCACCAGCAGTGTAGGAGGGCTCCCCTTTCTCCACAGTCTCTCCAGCATTTGTCATTTGTGGATTTTTGAATGACGGCCATTCTGACTGGTGTGATGTGATACCTCATTGTAGTTTTGATTTGCATTTCTCTGGTAATTAGTGATATTGAGCATTCATAATTGTTATACATCATGAAACATTTTCCTTTTTTTTTTTAACTATTTAAGAATGTAAAAATCATTCATAGCTCATGGGCTACATAGAAATAAGCAGTAGATTGGATTTGGCATTAACTTGTGGCTTGTTGACTCCTGCCTAAGAAATTTGCTACCCATCTACTCTAGCTATTTAAAATTTTTTAACTTTGTAACTATTTATTCACCAGAAATGTTTGTACCTTACTATTATTAACTTAACTTCTGAAAAATGTCTTACTAAGCTTTAGTTTATCTGTATTAGCCATATAGAAATCTAAGAAAGTGTCTTTAAAAAGAAGTTTCTGTTTGTTCTATAAAATACAATTTATCACTCATTATGTGATGGTTCTTGTAATAATACAAATATAATAAATTGATTTGGGAATCTAATATGGGGAAGAGTTTAATAGTATCATTAAAACCTAATGTTTCTTTTTATCAAATGATGAGAATTAGATATTCCACTATGCTTTCAATTTGTGGCCTTGGCTTCCAGAATTCAAATTTAATATTCAAATTCACTAATTATATTAACTCAGATTTTGTTAGACTTATTGCTCTCTCTCTATATATCTGTATTTTAATATTTCTATTATATATCCATCTTTTATTTTGAAACCCCTCATCTCTGTTTTGGAGGTAATTGAGATAAACATTTTTAAAGTCATGAGAATAAAATTATTGTTACTTTAAAATTTGGCAGCAGAATTCTTCAGAGAGTGAAATCTTTTCTGGCAAAATATTTTAATAGATTGTTGGATATTAAAAATTTGATCCACAGGTCATGGCCTGTCTGGGTGGGAAGGTACAGGTGGAGGCAAGTAAATAGCTGAATTTCTTTGGACAGAATTTGCAAGAGGGGAGAGATGCATGGGGTTAGTAACAGTGAGAGACAATAAAACAGAGAGAGGAGCTGGGTAAATGACAATAAATGAGTAAAGCTTTCTAGTGACAAGAATGGTCAAAGAACGCCTGGTATTTCATTTTAAGTATGCAGTTCTGCCCTATATTTTGCCATCTCCCAATGCCTTCAAACCTTCAGTGAAAGGCTGCTACAACTAAGTTTTGCATCAGTGCTATACTGAAGAAGTGCTAGTGTAAGTCTAGTGTTTGACAGAGTTGTATGATGACTGTACACTTGGAATATGTGAGAAGCATTATAGGGATCAAGAATATGGTGGTATGAGGAAATCAAAGACAGAGGTGATCAAGAGAAATGCAGATTAGAGATACTGGGAATGACCTTGGGCCTCCCACCACTATGGGTGGGCATCTGAGTCTATTTTATTTAAATATTTTTTCCAAGTGAAATGTCAAATCATTTACTATTTTGCTATATTTATTTAAACATAGATGAAAAATAAAATTATATTTATATATAAAATACACAATGTGATGATTTGATATATATATAAATTGTGAAATGATTACCACAGTCAAGTTAATTAACACATTCAGCATCTCACGTTGTTACCTTTTTTGTGTGTGTGTGGTAAGAACACTTAAGAGCTATTCTCTTAGCAGATTTCAAGTATATAGTACAATATAATTAATTATAATCACCATGTTGTACATTAGATCCCCAGAACTTGTTCATCTTATATTAAGAGTTTGTACCCTTTTTGGCCAACATCTCCCCATTTTCCCCATTCACCCCACCCTTCTTGGTCCTAACTGCTTGCTGCTCAAAAATCAATACTCTTGATAGAAAGGAAAGTTATTTTTAATTAGAATGCCAGCAATATGGGGAGATGGTGGATTCAGTGTCCCCCAAAGCCATCTTCAAAGGTTCTGCTCAGCCATGAAAGTTTTAAATGGAAAACGGGAAGTAATCTCAGTTAACCATTGAGATAGTGTGTCAGAGTTATTGCTATCCCTGACTGCATGCTGGCTTGTAGACTTCTTGTGATCGTTCCTTAGATGTTATCTTGTTCACATAGTTTATTTGCGAGATTATTGAAGGGTAAGCTAGGGAAGAGATCTGGTTATCTGTTAATTACTTATTCTCCTTATTCTCCATTTCTACTTCTTTGATCTAGGAAAGAACCAATGTGAAAGGCAAAGTATTGTGTGATCAAAAGAAAGGCATGGGGATGCCTGGTTTAAGGTTAGTGACAAGACAAAAGGGATCTCCTGCAGAGAGCTCTTTCCTGCAGAGAGCTCTTTCTAGCCAAAAGCTGCTTACACTTTGATAACTACCATTCTAGTCTCCGGTTGTATGAGTTCAACTTTTTAAAATTCCAGCATATAAGTGAGATTGTAAGGTATTTGCCTTTCTCTGTCTGGCTTATTTCACTTAGCATAATGTCCTCCAGTTTCATCTCTGCTGTCAAAAAAACAGGATTTCCTTCTTTTTTGTGGTTGAATAACATTCCATTATATGTATACAGCACAACTTCTTTATCCATTCATCTGCTAATGAAACACTTAGGTTTATTTCATGTCTTGGCTATTGTGAACAATGCTGTAATTAACATGGGAGTGCAGATATTTCTTTGAGGTACTGTTTTCATGTCCGTTGGATATGTGCCCAGTAGTGGGATTTCTGGATTATATATGGTGGTTCTATTTTTAATATTTTGAGAAACCTCTATACTGTTTTCTATAGTGGCTGTATCAATTTACACCCCACCAATAGTGAACAAAGTTGTCTTTTCTCCATATTTCTGCCAACATTTGTTACTGTCTTTTTGATAACAACTGTCCTAACAAGTGTGAGATTATATATCACCATGGTTTTGATTTGCATTTTCCTGATGATTAGTGATGTCGAGCACCTTTTCATATACCTGTTGGCCATTTGTATGTCTTCTTTGGAAAAGGGACCTATTTAGGTCCTTTGCTCATTTTTTAATCAGGTTATTTGGTTTTTGCTGTCAAGTTGTATGTATAAAGCAACCTACAGAACAGGAGAAAATTTTGCAAGCCACATACCTGATAAGGAGGTAATATCTAAAATACATAAGAAACTTAATTTTATTTAAATCTTAAAATACAGGTTGACTTTAGGTTATCAAAGGACTTAGGCATAATCTAAGTGGCTATATTAATTTATTTGCCTAATAGCATATGTTTAGTAAATGTAGAACCAAAATTAGAACCTGAGATTCCTAATTTCAGTTTAGCATTTTATTATGTGTCGTCTGTTTTCAAGGAAGAAGGAAAAGAAGTTCCATCATTTAGGCATTTTGAAATTCAGAAGTCTAAAAAGTAGATAAGTATAAAAATTCACATGCACAAGCTTCTAAATTTTCAAAGCATTTCACATAATAATTTTATCTTTGTGACAGAAAAATTTTCTGAAAAATCTAGTCACTGCCCCTATTTCTTACTAGTCATTTGTGTGAAATGCAGTAATTGCTCTGTCAAAAAGCAGCCAAAAAGGGAGCATTCTCTCCCCTTTGTTCTTATTCCCTGACTGGAAAGCACTAGCAAGACTAGCATGTTGATTTCAGGAGAAGGCTTTGTGGATTTCGTTATTTGGCAAGTTTTACTACCGTGTTTACTTTGTGTTATTATATCATTAATATTTTTAAACATAAAACTCCAAGAGTATTTTTGGCTTTTGTGAATTTTTGCTATCTATACTTCTAGCTATCTATGTGATCTAGCTATTAATGATTACTTATTTTTAATATATATTTAACTTCAAAATGCATTTCCAATGCTTCTATACCCCAATGTTAACATTCCTGTTTCCCTCTCAATTGTCTGTAACCCTTAATACTTCTTAAAGTAACTTTTTTTTTTTCCAGAATGGGCACAGGGGTAAGATCTTTTCTAAACCCTGCATATATGAAAATAGTTGTATTGTATTATTAATAATAATTGATATATTAGTTCCTGGAGTTGTTGTAAAACGATTGCCACAAACTTAGTGGCTTAAAATATAGAAATTTATTCTGTCACAGTTCTGGAGACCGTAAGTCTGAAATCAAAGCCTGCAGGGCTATGCTCTCTATGGAGTCTTTAGAGGAGATTCTACTCCTTGCCTCTTCCAGCTTCTGGTGATTCTGGACATTTCTTGGCTCCATCGCCTAATCTCTGTCTCCATTTTAATATCAACTTCTCTTCTTCTGTGTCTCTCTCCCATAACTCCCTGTGCCTCTCTCTTATAAGAATACATGTGATTGCATTTAGGGCCCACTTGGGTAATCCAGGGTAAGGGCCACATCTCAAGATCCCTAATTATATCTTTTGGCATGTAAGGTAACATTTGTAAGTTCCAGGGATTTAATGTGGATATTTTGAGGGAGGTTCACTTTTTAATTTAATACAGTCTATATGTCTGATTTATTTTAGACGGTCAGTTCTAATTCTTACTTTGTGAGTTTTAATTTTATCATTGCATTATCTTACATTACACTACTCCTATATTTATTTTTTAACTGTGTTGTCTTTTTTTGCAATCTCAAGCTATATTTGCCTTGCCAAAGTCATGTTTTATAGCATAGAAAAATGCATTTTTGTTTAAGGATAAACTAAAGCAGGTAGTTTCTATATCGTTCTTCTGTTTCCTTTAGTAACTTTTTTTTCAGAGATGTACTTTTCTTCTCAGCCTTCACTTGGGCTATAGCACTTCTTTTTATAAACCTCATATGTTTCTTTTTAAAATTTTTCCAAAGTACAGAAATACAGGCCTTGACTTTAGCCCTCCTCACTGTCTATTCAAATGCAAATGAAATCCTTTCACATCTAAAGCTGGAGAGGGGGGTGCTATGCAAATGTCTTAGGCTCAGTTCTAGAAAATTATGTGCTGTGCTCTGTCTTCCTTTCAGCCCTTTGTACACATTGCTTCTTTTGGAATGCTGAGTCTCCTTTGCTTCTTCTGTACTACTACTATTCATTGTTCACATCTAAGCTTAAATAACATTTCCCTTAGAGATAAACCGGGAGATCGAGATTTACAGATACTAACTACTACATATAAAATAGATAAACAACAAGGTCCTACTGTATAGCACAGGGAGCTATATTCAATACCTTGTAATAGCTTATAATGAAAAAGAATATAAAAAGGAATATATATGTAAAATGAAAAAAAACCACAAATCATTTCCTTTAGGAAGTCTTTCTTGATCTCCCAGTAGTTAATGAGATGCTGTGCCTTTATGTACCTAGAACACTTTGTACATAACCCTATCACAGCATTATCATACTACGTTATAACTATCTGCCTCCCCACTAGACAGTGAGCAACTTGAGGGAACAAACTGTGATTTGTTCACATTATGTTCTCAAGACATAGCACACTTAGCACTGGTAGGCAATCAAAAGGAATTTTGGATTGTGATCTTAGAATATGTCACCTACAGAAGTTCTTCTTTAAACCACCAAAGTCTAGCTTGTTATCTTTATTCTGGGTTCACATAGTACCCTGTACTAACCTTTATCATAAAACATATCACAATGTGTGATGATTTTATAATAGTAATTAGAATTTATTAGGCATTTAATACATGCTAAACATTGTGCTAAGCAATTTATACATACTCTCTAATTTAGTCCTCACAATGACCCTGTAAGTTAGTACTATTATTCCATTTTAAGAAGAAGAAATGGGCATTAGGAGGTTAAGTGCATTGTCCAAAGTCACGCAGTTAGCAAATGGGGAAGCTTGGTTTTTCAACCCAGACAATTTGACTCCAAACGTCATTCTGTCAACCAGTACACTATACTTCTCCCATGTTTGCTTCTGTCTCTTGACACCAAACTGTCAGAAAATTCTTAGTGGCAAGCATTGTATCTTCTTCCCATTGCCTACCATAGTATATAATTCATAGTAGCTGCTCAATAAATTTTCTGTATAAATAAATGAATGACATAAAGTGAAGTTCAGATGACTGCTCCTTGTGAGTTCAAATACATTATTAGTATTTCAGAAAATAAAAATATAGCCTACAACTTTTACATTCTGTACTTACAGTATTTTTAAAAATGTCTATGGATGAATAAGCATCATTTAAAATTATTGCTCAGATATGCAGCTTAGATCCCTAAAGAGATATTAAACATGTTTACTTCCATCCAGTACATAAAGAATATTTACTACTTCTACATATAGTTTGAGTTTATTAACAGTGGGCCAAAACTCTTCAAAATAATTTGAATCGTCAAATATTGTATCATTTAAATCATGTATCTTTCAGAATTAAATTTTTAGTCTTGGATATCTTTTTATCTTTTTCATAAATTTTCAAATATTCTCCTATCAACATATTATATGAAAGGTCTGGCCCTCAGGTGACCAATACTTTCACCTTCAATACCTTTGTTCCTTCTACCTCTTTCACAAACATCGCCAACACAACACTGGCCTTCCTTATGCGTCCAACCAGTTACTGTCCCCTACTCAGAGTAATCATTATCCAGATTTCCAATGCTATAACGTAGTTTTCTTGGGCTGTTTTTAAAATTTTATAGAAATTAATTACCTTGCATCAATTATTCTTTGTATCTAGCATCTTTCAGTCAATGTTGCTTCTGAGATTCATCCTAAATGTCACATGTAATAGTGACTGTTTTTTTTCATTTTTATTGCTGTGTGATAATACATTGTATGAACACATTATTCATTCTACTGTTGAGAAATATTTGGATTGCTTTCAGTTTGGGGCTATCCTGTACAAAGCTACTATGGACATTCTTCTATATTATGTTGGTAGATGTACATGCTCATTTCTTGCGGGCATGTGCCTAGGAGTGGAAATTGTTGGGTTGCATGATTAATATATGTTAAGCTTTTGAAGATATTGCAAACTTTTTCCAAAGTCTTTGTACCTATTTATACTTCCATCAATAGTGTCTGAAAGGTCCAGTTGCTCTCTATCCTTTCCAGCATGTAGTATTGTGTCTTTTAAACATTTTTATTCTAGTGAATGTGTAGCAGTACCTCATGGTGGCTTTAATTTGCATTGTCTTGATTTTTTTTTTAATGTGTGTACTGGCCATTTTGTTGCTGAAAGATTGGCCCCTGTCCCTGATGAGCCAAATAACTCAGAGACAGGGTCTTGGAGCTTAGAAGAAAAGAGGCAGCTTTATTGCTTCGCTGGGCAAAGGGGACTCAACAGATTCAACACTGTGAACCCACCTTGGGGATGGGGCAGGGTGATTATACAGCCATAGCTCAAACAATAAAGCATCGATAACCATCAACAGAATTATTATCTTTTCATAAAACTCAAAGTGGTGTCAAGGTGTCTCCAGGTTGTCAATTCTATAGAGGCTAGTGGTTGTCACTCTTCGCGTCTCTTTATCTTGTAAGCACCCAAGGCGTGGTCTTCTTGGTAATTCAGGCTATTTTGTAAGGTTACAATCCCACGACCTTTTTCCTGGAGAACAACTCAGAAGCCAAACATGATTATAACTTTGATTACCAGGATAAAGTAAAAACAGTAAAATCAATAGCTTTAGTTTTAACAATGGTCCTGGGGCTGTGAGTAGTAACTGGTTGGTCAGGTTTGCTGACCGTTCTAAGAGCAAGCAACAAGCATAAATCCAAGAACCTGTTAGTCTAAGTGTGGCCATTTTATTATTTCTCCTTCACTTTGGATATATCTTTTTGAAGAGCCTATTCAAGTCTTTTGCCCATTTTATTCTCCTTGTGTCTTCTTTTACTTGGCTTATCGCTCCGAATGCTTGTCCTTTGTTATATATAAAATTTGCAAATATCTTTTCTTACTCTGTGGCTTTCCTTTTTATTCTTTTAATTATTTCTCTGGTGAAAATATATTTTAAATTTTAATGTAGTCCAATGTATTACGCATTATCTTTATGGATATTGCTCCTTGTGACATGTTTAGGAAATCTTTTTGTCTTCCAAGATTAAACCATTGTCTTCTTGTAGCTTTATGTTTTACCTTTTATATTTAGGTCACAATACATCTGGAATTAATTTTTTTACTATAGTAGGAGGGAGAAATCAAGTTTTAATTTGGATATCCAATTTATCCAGCACCATTTATTGAAAGTGCTATTCTTTCCCTCATTGAATTTTAGTGCAGACTTAATCATGTAACTCTACTTCTGAACTCTCCTGTTTCTCCTATTAGTCTATTCTTGCACAATTAACAGTGTCTTAATTACTATAGCTTTAAAATAAGCCCTAGTGTCTGGTAGTATATATCCTTCAGCTTTGTTCTTGTTCTTCAAGATCATCTTGGCTATTCTGGGTATTTACTGTGCTTATAAATTTTAGAATGAGCTTTTGAAATCACACGCCCACACACACACAAACCAGCTGATATTTTTATTGGCATTGCACTAAATCTACAGATAAATTTGGGGGAGAACTGATGTAATTACAATATAAAGTCTTCCAATTCATTAGCCTGTTTTATTCCTTCAATTATTTAGTTTTCTTTAATTACTCACAGCAGTGCTTTGCAGCTTTCTGTTTAATTGCTGCTGTTTTGAAGGTGGTGAGTCTTTTTGTTTAGATGTTTTCAAGATTTTCTCCTTAACATTAGTTTTCTGCAGTTTCACTGTGAGTTGTTTATGCATGGCTTACTTTTTGTATTATTCCGCTTGGGGTTTATCATAATTCTTGAATTGTGGTTTAATGTCTTTCATTCATTTGCAAAAATTCAAACCTACTTTCTTGTCATCTATTTTCTTAAAGATGTTGCTCACAGTAATTTTATGTCAAATTCTCAACCGAATAGCTGAACTCCCAGCAAGTCGTCTTCTATTGTCCATAATCTTCTCTTGAAATTGATTTTTGTTAAGCTGGTTATCTTTTTAATTGAATGCTAGGCACTGTCTATGAAAAATTATGGAAGCTCTACATGAGGTTATCTTCCTCCAGAGGAGATTTACTCTATTTCCTATGCAGGCTGCAAAGGGGCAGATCACCTGAATCGTGTCCTGGACTGAAGAGCCCCATTCCTACTTTGCAGTCTCTATAAACTCCTTCTCCTTCTGTTTTGCCTACATTCCTAGGATTGAATCCTTCACGGATTCCAACTGAGAGCCTGTAGTGCCTCTTAATGATGCTACATAATGGGGGATCCCTTTGCTCCCAGGACATGAAACTGCAGAAAATTCCACTTTGCTTTTCAGCTGTTTCCTGCTTGGGTGTTTACCATCTTGCCATGTGCAGCTTAGTGAGAAAACGTCTTGAGGAAGAAATTGGTGCCAAGTGTTTAGCTCATGTAACTGTGCCTTCTTCCTCTCTGGAATCTTAGCCTCTCATGCTGTGATGCATCTGAATATCAGAAATCCAATATCTGTCCCCAGAATTCTGTGACAGTGATCAAAGCTATCCTGATCTTCTGCCTCTTTCTTGGCATCAAGAAACAACAAATGGACCAAGAGGAGAAGCAGCAGATAAAGGCTTACCTCAATAACATTCCCTTTTCTCTAGGATTTGGACCTTCAAATCCTAGTTGTCTTTGAAATTATCCTGAGACCTTCAAAATAAATCTTGAATTTTATCCAGGTTTTCCCTTTGTTCTCAGCAGGAGTATTGGTCTGCTGCAAGCTATTCCATCAAAGCTCATAACATATTTCTTTTTTAAATTAATTCTACCATAGTAATCTATCTTGAGTTGAAAATACCACAAAATTCACATAAAATACTTACAATAATTACTATGTATTAAGTCACAAAGAAAAGTTCAATAAAATACAAAAGCAGAAAACATTGAGGTTACTTTACTTTCTCCAACCTCAGTGTCATCAACTAGAAACAAATCAAAATATTAGCTAAAAAACATAAATGATGACTTGAAAAAATTTTAAACTGTTTTAATTAACTTGCTTTAAGAAGAAAACAAAACTAAAATACAGAAAATTTAGAAAGAAGAAATCATGAAGTCATTGCATCTCAAAGTTTTAGTCTACAAACAAAGTGGTTCTGAGAGGAATATGTATAGTCTTAACTGTATTTAGTGAAAGCCAGAAAAATGGAAGATATATTAATTTCAACTTCATCTTAAGAGAGAAGAAAACAACAAAATAATCCAAAGTAGGTGAATTAATATATAAAAAACAAAGCAATAAAAATAAATGAAAATTGGAATACTTAATAAATATATAATCCAACCCTTTAGAAATAACCATAAAATAGATATTTAACAAGTATAACCAAGAAGCAAATTTTAAAAAATTAAGAATGATAAAATGTCATAACTACAGATAAAAGATGAGCTGTTTTCAAGATATCAATGAAGTTTTACCAATAAATTTATAAATTTTTATGAAATAGCCCATTTTCTAGAAATTATAGATGAATAAAATTGACTCAAATAGAGAAGAGAAATTGGTTTTTAATTGCAAAGTACAAAGCATAGACCAACCTCATACATAAGCATAGATGACAAAACCCTAACTGAAATACTAGCAAAATATTTTCAGGGAAGTCTTAATATATTATTACCAAGTAGGGACAATCCTAATATTGCAATGCTTTAATTGTAGGAAAAAATGTAATTAATAGGTCCAAGAAGAAAATCATATGATATCTAAACTAATGCTGAAAAACAATAAAATGGAAAATAAAACTAATTCCTAACATTTTGATATTATAAAGCCAGACACTCAATTGGAAATGTGGAATATATATATATATATATATATATATATATACTGACAACTCACAGAGTGGAAATAAGAAAATCCAATAACTATTTTTTGAAATGTATCCAACTTTACCAATTGTCCAGATGAAAATTGAAGAAATAATAAAATACCATTTCCCCTTCAATAAATTGACAAAATCAACAACAAAAAAGTGAGATTGATAATACTGAATTAGTAAGGGCTTTGGAGAATCAACATTCTCATACACTCTCGGTGGTAGTGCAAAATAGTACTGCCCATTATTTACAGGGCAGTTTGACAGTATTTATCAAAATTGTAAATATGTGCACCTAACAGAATGAAACTACACTTTTCCTCTCCCTAGACAAAAATTATTAAGGAGGATGGGTACTTTCAAAAAACTTAAACAAGCAGAACTTTAAAACTTCACTTCTAAAGTTATGGCTGAAATCTTAGAAATGTTAAAAGCAAAAATCACACAGAGTTTGGGCAGTAAGACTGAAGAAATTAGAATATATCTGCACACGAAAATAGGAGGAATTAGATGTTTTTTGCTTCTGAGAAAAAGGGAAGAGGAAAGAGAAATATGGTTACTGTCAAGGATTGGGGCAGGGAAGAAAGATCCTAGCATCATGGCCTAGTGACCAAACGACTTTTGAACATGGAGATTGTCATACTAAATTTTGAGAGACTCGTTTTTGAAATGCAAAACCTATTTTACTTCTCAAAATTTGAGTAAAGTTAACTAACACACACAAAAAGCCTTTTTTGAAAGGACATGCTTATTTGTTAGAGCTATGTTAGTGCTAAAGACTCAACATTGGCTATCGTCAACAATAGCCACCAAGATCTAGCATAACATAGTAGTGCTATACATAACAAACAAACAAACAAACCAATAAGTCAAATGTAAAGGAAGAACTATTGTATTGAGTGTTTTTCTTGTGAAAGTGATGGAGGAGAGGCAGAGTACTATATTTGACACAGTATAGTACATCACAGGGGCTACACATGTGTCAATTGGCAAGATTATCCATAAACTAAATGAATTCACAGGGATAAGGAAATATATATGAGAATGTGAAGTTCCTATGAATTTCCAATGGACTAGAGGTGGAATTAACCTTATATACTTATGTAGATACAAAAAGGCAGAATGAACTCGCCTGACATACTCTAAAGAAACTCAGTTCCAATTCCTGGGATCTAGCCTAAGGAAATACCAGCATTAATGCCCAAACATTCACGTATAAAAGTGTTTGTTGCAGCATTATCTGTGTTCAGAAATTTGAAAATTACCTAAATGCCAATTAACATGACAATGGTTAAAGGATAAGGAAAAATACGTACTAAATATATAAAAGATATGAATGATGCATATTAAATGAATAAAGCTCATGGTAGAAAAAATGTGCTTATAATCACATTTTTGTAGAAAACTAAGTCCAAATGTATTGCTTTCAATATATCTAGATGTATTTAAGTTTATATGTGTGGGTATTTCTATATTTGTATATATGTGTGTGTGTGTGTATCTTTACATATAGATCTGAAAGAAAGCCCACCAAATCATTAACATGGTTGCTTCTTGAGAGCAAGATTGGGACAGTGAGAGGCAATGTTTTTGGTTATTACCCTACTCTTCTACATTATTTGAAGTTTCACAGTTATGCATTACTTTTAAATTGTCTTTCTTCCCCACTAGAATTCAATCACCTTAGGGCAGGGACTTTTGAATCTCTTACTATACCTTCAGTACCTAGAAAAATGACACAAATGAAATGGCTCAGTAAATATTTATTAGGTTATGAATTGACAGAGAAGGGGAGATAGGTCAAGGAACTGGTTTCTCAGATATCAGGGGAATATAACATCTTTCAAAGGAGGAGAGAGTGGTCAATTATTGGATGTGTCCAACAGAAACAAATTAGGGAGCATCATCAGAAATAATTCATGGATGAGAATCAGGTGCATAATTGGGAGTTGTGAAAAATTAGTATGACATATTATTATCTGGGAGATATTTTTTTTTTGCAGCATGTTTCTCCATTGGTTCTATAGAGTTATATAGCATAGTGGTTAAAAGCATGGACTGCAAAACAAAAATGCCTGGGATCAAATGCATCTCTGTGACTGGCTGGATGACCTTGGACAAGTTACTTGAGCTGTCTGTGCCTCCGTTTCATCTCTATAAAATGAGAATAATAGTACTTAAAGGTTTGTTTTGAGTATTAAATGAATTAGTATATTTTAAGCACTTAGAGCAGTACCTATTACACATAAAGTTTCAATAAATATTAGCATTTTTAACTTGAAAAAGGAAGGAAGCAAAGAAGGGTAAGGAAAGTGTTCTGCTGGTAAGAGAATACCCATAGCTTGGTTTCCTGTTGTATAAGGTGGCAAGTGCAAGTAATCACTCACCATTGCTTATGAATCCTTTTTCTTGTATTTTGTGAGCTCCTTCTTCAGCTTTTGTAAGCAACAGTGTCATAGCCTTATTACTCTTCCCAACTGAAGTGGGACAGTTTCATCCATCTTGTTCCAAGTCTCAGCCTCAGATTCTAGGTGGTATATTAATTTGGGATCCACAATTTTTCCTTAAATACTCAATTACATATGTGAAAATTCACAATTCCTAGCAGGTACTTCTACATGGATTTTTTTCTGTTTCTACATAAATGATTTGTCCAGAATACACTTCCCAGCATGCCATGTAATATTTCCATTCTGATTCCTACTTTCTGCCCAGTTGTATTATAGGACTTAATTGTCCCTGAATAGACGTAGACTAGCAGAGGGGCAGGGATACTTTAAAAGATAGTAAGCAAGACTTCTGCTTCTCACCCTCATAGAATAAGAGGGACAAGATATACTCTCCCACCTGCAAACAAACCAACCAACCAGACAAAATACATGAAATAATTGTCTTCAAACCACTGAACGCCAGGCAATGAAGGACAGTGGTATCTGAGAAGCAGAAAGCAAAATGAGGCCTCCCAAAGCCCCATGTCACTGCCTGGAGAGATAGTGGCACAGAGAGGGGGAATCAAGGCAGAGCCTAGAAGAGTGTCTGAATTGAGGAGACATTTCTGGGAGTCTGGAGAGACCAAGGGGATTGGAATTCACAAAGCAGACTACCCGAAAGGAGAGAGCTGCACAGAAAGCAAACAGTAGAGGGGCCCCCTTGAGTATTCAACTAAGTACTAATCAGCAAATGCATCTGAGAAAACTACCCAAAGCCTGGGAAAGAACAGGACCAGAAATAGTACCTGTTTCCACCAACCAGACTGGAAAACGTTATGATTCACAGGTCACTGAGTAGAAGGCCTTGCCTTTGTGGAAAATAATAAGCCTAGGTAAAATAATTTTTCAGTCCCACTCAATAAATCTAAACAGTAAGTCCCCAAAAGATCAGTTTATATCCAAACAATTCAACTGAATCCCAGAAAAAAAAAACCTCAAGAATATTTTTAGGAATAGAAAAATACGCAGCATCCAACAGGGTAAAATTCACAATATCTAATATCCAATCAAAAATTAAAGAGTCATGCAAAGAGGAAGATACAACCAATAATAAGGAAAAAAATCACTCATAATGGACTCAGAACTTACACAGATGTTAAAATTAATAGACAGGGTCCTTAAAACAGTTATTAAATTATATTACATAGGTAGAGACATAAAAGATACAAAATTGATACAAATCAAGTATCTAATGATGAAGGCTACAATGAATGAGGTAAAAAATACACTGGATGGATGGACAGAGATTAAATATTGTAAAAGAAAATATTAGTAAAATTTGAAGATATAATGATAAGAAATAATCAAAATGAAATATGGAGAGGAAAAATAAAGAAAGGAAGGAAGGAAAGAGTGAGAGAAAAAGAGAAAGAAAGAGGAAAAGAACAGAGCATCAGTGAACTATGAGACAACTTTAGGTGACTTAATATAGGTGTAATTAGAGTCCCTGAATTAGAGTGGGTTACAGAGAGAACACACCCATTATAGTATCAGGAGTAAGAGAAGTGATCTCTCCAGAGACTACAAATACTAAAAGAATAATAAGAAAATAATATGAGCAACTTTATGTCAATAAATTCTACAACTCAGATGACATGGAAAAAGTCCTTGAAAGGCATACATTATCAAAGCTCACTTAAAAGGAACTAGATGTCCTCAATAGCCCTATATCTATTAAAGAAATAGATTTTGTACTTAAAAAGCTTTCAGACTTAGTGGGTAGAGAAGAACTAACTTTACAGTTATTCTAGTCACAAAGTCTGAAAGCTCAGAGCCATTCTAGATTTGTTGTTCTTTTGCATTACCAATATTTAATCTCTAAATCATTTATTTTAATTTCAACACTGAAACAGATTTTGAAATAGTCTTTTACTTTCCAATACTCATTACCAGTGTCATAGTCCAAACACTACCTTTTTTTTTTTCACAGAAATATTGCAATAGCCTTCAAAGTTGCTTTCCAGAATAAAATCTATGGCCCACACTTTCCAGATGAAATATTAGGCAAATTCCACTTCCTTCAAATTAACTACGTGATAAAAGCTATATTCTTATTATTTCATCCATGATCCTTGGTGATATAGCTTATTTCCTGTCCCTCCTCTGTTCTCATTCTATGCCCCAGCAGCATGAAACTAGATGTAATTCCTCAAACACACCATGTTCTTTCATGTTTCTATGAGTTTGCATGAGCTCTTTCCTTGACATGGACTGTTCCTTCTCTTCTTTGTCTGGTGAAAAATAGTCATTCCTTAAAACCCTGCTTTACCAAAACTCAGCCAGGTAGTTGTTTCTTAAAGCTTAGTTGTGATGTGAAGTTTGAAATCACACCAATGAACTATTGATATATCTTGTACTTTCAATGAATCTTTCATGCATAATTTTATGCCATTAGGTATTGATCATTTGGAAAATGTTCACTCACTGAGTTGCACAGATCTTCCAAATATTTTTTCTCCTTTTTTGGGGAGAGGTGGGTAGGTAATAAGGTTTATTTATTTTTATTTAATAGAGGTACTGGAGATTGAACCTCAGACCCTGTGCATGCTAAACATACTCTACCACTGAGCTACACCCTCCCCTCTAGATCCTCCAAATATTGACATATTTCATTATACAATTATCACAAAGTCACCTTTATTATTGTCATCACTAATCTTGTCAGAAAAGTGTTCAAGTATTGGGAGGCTGTCAATCTCATGGAAGGAATAATAGCAACAAGTTTTCCAAAATTCTAACTTCTGCTTGAAACCTTAAATATTATCATTATTTTCAAAAAATACTGCCAGTTATTTTCCTTGAAGTAACAGACTCACTTCATTCATTTTTGAGAAAACATCTGCCAAATATCCAAGTCTGAATAACAATAATTTACATTTATCCTTTCTAGTAAAAATAATGTTCTATGAAAAGAGTGGCCTGTTGAGCACATACCATAAACAATTGCACAAGTGCTTTTTCTTGAAATAGCTTTATTAACTGGTGAAAACTAGTCACTCCTTAAAACCCTGCTCTACCAAAACTCATATAGTACTCCAGTATGTAGAAATACTTTACATGCACTTTCATTTCATCAGAGACTATTAAGACATGTACACAAGTGTAAGTGTCAAGCTTAAATAAAATTAATACATTTTACTGCTTCATCAAGGACGTTCTTAAGTGAAACTGTTTTTTTTTTTTTCCTACTGCAAGGAAACTGTTTTTTTTTTAACTGCAAGTGCATGGTGGGGAAGAATATGATTACTAATCTTATTGTTTGGTGTCACTGTCTTGTTTCATGCCAAACCCCCTGTAGTTTTACCCATCACAGCTTTTGCATCATCAGTGTGAATGTCAACACGATGAATAGAAGCCAACATTTCAGGATTATTACAAAAATGGTGTGAATGTTGTGGATTCCCTGAAGACTGCACTCTAAGAGAGAAAAACCATGATGGAGAAATATGGTAACTGCTAGTGCCACAGTAATTGGGATTTAGGGAAGTTTCCAAAAATTAGCTGAGATTTATTGTTTACTATGTTCTCATTACTGTGCTGACGATACACTGGTCTACGAAACAGAAATTTTCAAAAAGTCTTTAGCTAATATTTGTCCCTGTCTCAATGGAGTTTAGCTACTAATGAGAATAAGTCAATTGAGAAGAGGGAGCTGTTTGTATAAATTTCAGCTGTACAGTAACTTAGGACAAATGGTTGCAGTAGTTCTCCCTCTTGTGACTCATATTTGAGATTCAAACAATATAGTAGCTAAATCTTTTAATTCATCGTAATTCAATGATATTTGTTTTGCATAATAAGCAACAAGACAACAGCTGTGAATCTTTTTGAACTGTTTTGTGTTGATGCCTATATTCTCTGTAGCTTTTCAGATCTAGATTCAGGGTGCAATTTTGCTTACATTTTCATTTCTTCCTTTTACTTTTCATTTTTCCTCGAGACTGGAAGGATGACTTCTAAGAGAAGATTAACTAGAGATGTAGGAATTACAGAGACAGGCAAGCCATCAGCTTCACCAGGACCTAAAATGGTAAAGGTCCTACAGAACTTGCTGATAACCCGAGGCCATAAATGTCTCCCATTGTCACCTGGGGCTGTTTGTCAGTGTCACTCTCTACACTCTACAAGGTCTTTTTCAGATTTAGTTACAGTCATGAACTCAGTGCCCTACTAACTTCTCTCTCTCCTCTGCTGTCAAAATCTAGGGAAATGATATTCACAAATGGAAACTCACATGTGATTTTAGCAGAGGGTCTTGGAAGACACATTAGGAAGAAAAAGCTTCGAATAGAAAACAGTGCCACTGAGTTGAAACACATCACCAAATTGATTCCATCTAAATTGATTTGCCCTGTCCAGATGGTGTAAGTCGTTGAGACTATTTCCAAGAACAAGTTAACAATTTTAAAGGTGATTCAACGGGGTGTGGTTGACAATGGCAAATGAGCTGAGCTTTGGTCCTGAGGGATAAGAATCTCTGTTCTGAATTACATTAAACTCTGCTGTTGAAGTAATTCAATTAAACTCTATGGGCTTCTGTTTTTCTCATCTAATAAAATGGGACTATAAACACTTCCAACAAATTTCACAAGTTTCAAAATGGAAGAATATATTAGAAAGCATATTGTATATATGAAATTTTTAAATGTTTTAAAATAATAATTACTGGACTAAAGAAACACTATAAAGTTGAATATTTTTAGAAATAATCATCACTCTTAGATATAAATGTTGCTCTTTAAATAGGTGTAAAATTATCTTTCCATTTTAAGTCCTCTTGTGCTATTTATTCTTACAAGGAGAAATAATATATTTCATAAGTAGTAGGGGAAAAAAAAACACAAGTATTTTTAATTCTTCCTTAAATTAAAGAAGCATTTCTACTCTCACCTTCATTCATTCTTCCGTAACCACCCATAATCAGGAAGTAGTAAATACTCTAGCCATACAAAACTTTCTTGTAGAACACACACACAAAAACTTCTTTTGTGCTTCTGTGTTTTCACATCTTCCGTATAATTCTTTTTCTTCTGATTAATTCCTTCTCACCTATAGAAACCCAGTTGAAAGGCCGTTTTCACTGTGAAGCCTTTCTGAACTCCCCAAGACAGAGTGAGTAGAACCTCCTCTCTCTTCTCATTACATTGTGTACTAATTTTATACAACTAATTGCAGAATAGATAAACCACCACTCACTACATTCTATTGTAACTTTTTACCTATCTTTTCCCTACACTAGACTGTGAGATCGTTAAAGGCATTGATCATATCTTTTTCCCACCCTCTATACCCCGCACAGTTTCAGCTGTGTAACTGTTAAACAGAAATGAATGAAAGCACGAATACACCCTTCCAGCTAAGCCTGCTTTAGTGGATAGATACGTGACAGATGGGGACAGCTCTGTGTTGTCTCCATTGTGACCCATCACTGACTATGTGATCTCTATGTGACTTTTATGTAGATGTAGTTCTCTCATCCCTCTGTCCTGGCACTCCAGAGAATGTCTTAAACCTGCCTCAGATACTCTTATCCATAGCATTATTTAAATAAAATATAATTTGGCATTTAAAAACAGCACACAAACAAGTATGAAGTCAGTCATGTAAAATGGAAAGCTGAACTTCCTTGTACTGGCAAAATCCACATCAAAACCTGAGCAGGGAAGGAAAAGGTTTTGTGTGTTTGTTTTTCGAGTTTTTTTTTTTTCTTTTTCAGTATTCCCATAGAAGGAATCAATTATGGGCATTAGTTCCAAACTCTTAATGAGATAAATATTTGAATCTCTCACACCTGCTGGTTGGCCACTTGAGTTATTTAAAATCTATAGCACATGATTTCTAATATTTTAATAAAGGGAAAAAGCAGCACACAGAACAAACAAAAAATCTCTAGTTATGGCTTGCAGACTGTATGATTACTTCCAATATTTCTTGATTCTTTTCCCCAGTAAGTTCCCCAACGTTCTATAGCAGAGATTGGCAATTTTGTTTTATGTCAAAGGGTAGATAATAAATATTTCAGGCCTTGTAGGTCAAGAGGCAAAATCGAGGTACTTAAATTAAAAAAAGAGAAAAGCAACTTCTTCAATTTTTTATTGGCAAAATTCAAAATATAATAATAATAATAGAGAACAACTTTTTGCAATCCAAGTCTACTGAGAAGAATGGAATTCTTTTTTGGGAAAGGAGCAGTAACATTTCATTGAGTTGGGATTCAAAATTAGCATTCCCAATTGTTAAAGTTAACTGCAAATTTCATTTAATGCTGATCTGTAATGAGATTTTAAGTATTTCATTTTTGAACATGTCTTTTCACACAGATAGGTAATATACGTGGCTTCAAAATGCTGATAACTGCATCATTATGATTTATAGTAGCAGCAAGAAATGGTAAGAGCATCCTATACAGCCCTCATCAGAACTACTCAACTCTGCTGTTGTTACGCCAGCTCATCCACAAAAAATAAATGAACGAGTGTGGCTGTGTTTCAATAAAACTTTATTTTGGAACTGAAATGTGAATTTCATAGAATTTTCACATCCCAAAATGCTATGCTTCTTCCAATGTTTTTTCAATCATTAAAAGTGTAAAAATAATTTTCAGCTCATGAACTGAACAAAAGCAGGAGGCAGGCTGGATTTGACCCATTGACTGTAGTTTGCTGACTTTGGCTCTATGGCGTGCCTCTGGATTACAGCCATGATTATAGTTGACATTTTTTTTTTTTAATGGAGGTACTGGGGATTGAACCCAAGAGCTCATGAATGCTAAGCATGCGCTTTACCACTGAGCTATACCCCCTACCCACTACAAGTTGACTTTTGATGGGATCCGTGGCAGAAGGGTGACAAAGAAGCAGAAAAGAAAAAAAAAAAGGGAGATCTAAGCTGTTCCTTTCTACCAGACCCTCTCTTAACTGCCCCATTCCCCCACTCCTGCTCCCAGATTCCCACTCTCCTTCCCTTATGCCACTATCCCCAGACTGGGTATACTCATCACTCTGCAGTATAGTAAATATGCCATCACTGTATGGCAGGCAATTCACTTCTTCATAATACAGTATTTATATTGTCTCAAACCCTACTGATTCTACTCTCAGGCAAGCAAAGAGCCCTGCAAAATGACCCCTAGGCTTCCCATGAGGGGGGTGTGTGTGTGTGTTTGTATTGGAAATGAATGAAAGTATAGGCAAGCGAACATGAATATGGAACTGACTGGACCAATGGTCATACATGAGAGTAAAATAGGGAACCACAGTTCTAGAGCATGGAAGGAGAGAACTGTGGTCTTCCACTGTGATTAGATGAAAATCAATGTGTCTATTTGGTGATTAAGATGTAAGATGTTTGAATCTTCCCTGGTATCTGTGGAAACTGTTAACAATTGTGCTTTTTCTCCTATTGGAAAATTAATGAGAAGAATAGAATTTTTCTTTTGGGGAAGTGGGTGGTAACATTTCACTTGGGGTTCAAAGTTAGTATTATTTAGCACTAGAATTGATTGCAAATTTTGTTAATGCTGATCTGTGATGAGGTTTTATTGTATTTCTAAGTCTGAAAAGAAAGAGTAGAAAGGTAGTTTATCTGTATCAAAATTAAGTGAATTTTAGACAAGCACAGAAACTGCTAAATATTTTAGGCCTAATTACCATGAAGCACAACGGAAAATGTCATAGTCACGCAGAAAGAGAATATATTTAGTAGTCACATAGTCCTGGTTCTTAACTCCATTTTTGTCCTTTACTAATTAAATGATCTCAAGTATTATTCAATCTCTGTAAACATCATGTTTTCCTATTTGAAACCTCACAAGGTAGGCCTCATTATCTTCAGTTTATAGACGAGCAAGTGATGTAACCCACATAGTCTCATAACTGGAACTCAGAAAGAACCATTTTAATCTTCATAAATAATGTAAATCATTAAATATGTCCTATTCACTTTGTACTGGTCACTGTTCAATAATAACAGCATATTAATCATATGATCACACTGTTCTCCTGGGATTGCCTTTCACCTAACCCCTACATACCCAACACTAGCCTTCAAGGACCCACTGAGAATGCCGCAAAATGCTATGAAGACTTTCAGATGACCCCAGACCAAAACAATGTCTCCCTCCTGTAAGGTCTCACAGTTTGTACCTCTTTTCTTTTGGTATTTATTTCCTATTTTCAGTGACACCCACATCTATTCAAGTTCTTCACGTGCTTGGAATCATAGAATGTTAGAACTGGAATGGACATAAGCTACCCTTTCACCCAAATCTCCTCATTTTACATAGGGAAAAAGAAATACCAAAAGGCTAAATGGATTGTTAGGAGTCACACAAAAGTTAAAAAACAGCTCAGATTTCTCAACTCTGAATGCCATTATTTTCCCACTATATTATTTGTCTGATATATCTAAATTCTCTCCTACCTCTCCTGCCTTCGCTAGGACCAGTCATCCAGTCTTACTACCTTTATGCAGATTTTATTTCCTTTCAAATTCTACTCAGCAATATATCCCATGGTATAATAACCACAGACCTGCCTCTATTATTTTTTAATCTCCAAATGTGTCTTCTCATTGCAAGTCTCTTTCTGGTCCAAGTCACACTATAGTCTGCTGCCACGTTAACTTTCTGAAAACATCAATTGTCATTCTACTACTCAAAAAATATTCAGGATTCCATATTGCACATAATACTTCCTGGAATTGGAGGCTTTTCACAACTCAGACTTGCTTTGTGGCTGATTATAAGTATTAAAGAAGTAACTTAAGCAAAAGTGAAAAACTCAAAATCCTATCTTCATCATTTCTTATCCAGATGATATCCCATCTCTGCCCCAGAGATGTGACCTCTTCATCTATCGGTGTTTTTGCTCATTTGATTCCCTTTGCTTTAAATGCTTTCTTTTATTTTCATTTATTTAATAATCACTCATTTTTCCAGATCCAGCTTTAATTCCAATTTATTTATGAAGACTTTCCTTACCATCCCAGTCCATGAGAATTATACCTTCTCTTATCATCTTAGATATATTATTATTAATAGTATATTTCACTTTGTATTATTATTCATCTTTTTCTATATATGTAATGCCTCCAAGTAGATTTCAGAAAATTTGTGAGAAGGATCATAACTTGTATATACTGTTATCTCAGAATCTGACAGTCAATAATATTTATTGATCAACAAAATTTTATGTTCCTCTTGGTAAGTAAAAAAAAGTCCCCAAAAGACAGCATGACTCCTGCTTTGATTAATTCAATAGCATTTCCCATAGCTAGATGTATTTTTTTTTCCTGACGACTTCTTAGAACTTGATTGTATTAAGTAGGTCTGGTTTCTTTCCAATTAAGACATAATTTTGTTTCCACAGTTTGCTTCCAAAATTATGGTCTTCAAGACCAAATGAAAAGTGTGCTTGAATGACTTCCATATTTCAGCAACTTGTTGGCATTATGTGGCTCTCAAATTGGTTCTCATAAACTTTGAATATAATATATTGTCTGTTCATAAACAAATGACAGGAAAAATCAGCTTATGTAATATATAAAAAGGATGTTATATAGTGAGTAATTATGGCCTGATTCACATTTGGCAAGTGGACTTGACTAAAATAATTCAGCTATAATAACCAGCCAGATTTAAATAAATAAAATCAGCTCCTAGAAGCTTAGCTATATGGCCAAAACTCTACACAGGTGACTTTCTTTCTTCATTGCAAACCAGATTCCACAGGAAGGAAAATGAGTTGATAGAATAGGATATGCTTTAATGTAAATTGAACTTGTAGAATTTCCAAATGACATACATAATGTGGCTATCAGATGCATGATATAGAACTAAATGTCCCCAATTTTTTTTTTTAAAGAAAGGAGAACATTTGCTAAAATTTTAAATGATGTCTCATGTCTTATTTTGTCTTAGAAATAAATTCTGGTGCTATCAACATGTGAGTCAGTAATATTGTTAAATATTAAAATAATGAAAGCTGCACATTCAATTGCCAGGGAGCACACATTTTAATTCCATTTTCAGGGTGGGCAAGCTCCTTGAGTTTGGAAAATGTCATTTTAAAGCAGCACTTATGGGGTCGCAGCTCAACACAAATCTTGGCAGATTTACATAAAGGTAAATCTCTGGGCCAGGGTGACAAGAGTGCCATCTCCCTTCCCCCTGTCACTGGACTCAAAATTTATGTCCAGGCTCAAAAGTCATCTGATAGGCCAGTTATACCAAGGTATTTTCAATAAAGCATTTGGAAACACAAAAGAAAAGAAGGTGGGAAACTGAAATGATTTTCTGCTTAGTAGATCCTTGTCATAAATCACAAATAAGAAAATTGTGATATAAAGTACCATTTTATTAAGTGTCACTTAGCATTCATGATTTCATCATTCTGGTAGTTTGGAGAGTGTAGAAAGTGGCCGATAGTCTAAGGATCAGTATACATACCTAAAACAGCACAGTGTTGAAGCTATGGAAAACCTGGGGAAGGAAGGTAAAAATGCAAAAAGGAAATAAATTCACATACAGAAAGCACAGAACTCCACCACTTTGATCACTCTTGGAATTATTACTGTAGTTCAAATAAATTACATTTTTCACACAGATAGCCTAAGATTATTTATTTTTCTATTTAACTGTGTGTGTGTGTATGTGTGTCTTTACCCCTGTGTGTGTGTGTGTGTGTGTGTGTGTGTGTGTATACATACACAGAGAAAGAAAGATAAATACAGAACTAAATCAAACAAAATTCTATTCTAATTTATGTATTTGAATAAAACAGATGATTGATTTAAGTCTGTGATAGTAAGGCATGAAATGAGTCAAGAAAAAGAATTAATACACCAGCTACAATTTACCATGGCATATTTACAAAAAGTTGAATCTGGGGAAAGGTCTTGGGAACTGATTACATTGAACACTAAAGAAACAAACACAGAATCACACATTCCCAGCTCTATGTACAGACTGGAAGAACTAATTTAGCTTTACAATTCAGGAAACAGAATTTGCTGGAAGATTTTGTTCTGTCCCCAACAGGAATGCAAAGCAATCTGTGGTTAAAACTGGAAGGATATGGATAATTTCTTGTAATCTCTATATATGTATGATTTTAAAATGATAGTTCAAACGAAAATCTTAGAGTCAATTTGTGGATTTTGTTTTCTTGTTTATCATGTCAAAATATTCAACTACACTTACACTTCCATCTGTAATGTAATAAGAAGTATCAGATTTATCCTCTTGCTTTAACTAAAAATTAAGCAAAATATTTAAACAATGGTTTTCAGACATCAGACAAGAGACAGTCCAGAATAGTTATTTCTGAAAGAAAGGGAAAAAAATTAGGTAAGTCCTATAATTGTCCTGGCTTACTTTCTGGAGAGCTCCCAGGCTGTAGCACAGCGAGGAGGGATCCAAACAGAGCCTGACAGTTTCCCAGATTTGAGAGAAACTTCAACATTCAGAGAAATCAAGGCAGATAGAATTCACAGGACAGAGTATCATAGAAGAGAGAGCTACCCAGAAAAAGAAAGTTCTGAAGCTCTATAGAAAGTTCCCCTTGAGTGTTTGGTGATATACTGATCTACACATGCACATCAGGAAACTACTGAGGTCGGGGGAAAACTAACCAAAAAACAATAAGCAGAAAGATCCCTGAAGCTCACGTAGCACTGACGTAGTCATGTTCCATTAAGTCAGAGGTCAGAGTGGCAAGACCTTCTAAAATCTGGGAAATCAAATGGGGTTCTCAAAAGGGTATTTGCATTGGTAGTGGAGCCAAATCAGCCCTAAGCTGAAAGTTATTGGATCTGCTTAACAAAACATAAAAGCTAGACACAAAAGGATCTGTTTCCAAGTAACTTAGCTGGATCACAGAACAAAGTTCTAAATTTGTTTAAAGGAATATCAACCTATCTGACACCAATGATGTAAATTTTACAATTTCTAGCATCATCCAATCAAAAATTAGCAGCCTTGCAAAGAAGCAGGATAATATGATTCTTAATGATAAAAACAAACATTGAAAGGAAAAAGACCACCAAATGAAACAGATGATATACTTAGTAGACAAAGACATTAAAATAGCTTTTATAAATATAGCACTATACTCAAGAAGGTAGAGGAAAGCATACACATAATAAAGACAGACTTGGGAGATATGAAAATGATCCAAACTGAACTTCTAGAGGTGAAAAATACAATATCTAAATTGAAAAATACACTTGACGGTAGTAAGAGAGATTAGACACTGCAAAAGAAAATATTAGTAAATTGAAGATATTAGTAGTAAAACCTATCAAGACAGGAAAATGAAGAGGTAAAGTGACTGCAAGAAAAATGCACAGATCCACAGATGGCTGTAGACCAGCATGATGTGTGACAAAAGCAATATTGTTCACTTTTGCCATTTTTATTTACCATTTTACTAGAGGTCTTGACAATAGCTGTTTGTTTCAGGAAGCCATGCAGAGTTTGAAGTGACTGAAGAATTCAGCTGTAAGAATAGTCTGCATGAAACAACTACAGGTAAGAACATTTTGAAAGAAGGTAAACTGTGGAAAATATTTGAGCTGTCATGTGTTATTGAACCAGTAGAGTCAATGGCAAATTTCACTCACTCTTGTGTACAGAACCATTGTCAATATGAAAAGCTCTCTTACCCTACCAGACAACGGTTTGAAGACTTAGTACTCATATTGTTTTATTATGATTTTTTTGAGCTCAGAGTTGACACTGAAATTGCTCTGAATAAGAATTGTTTTGAACCACCGATTCTGAACACTAAAAAGTTTTAGAAATTGGCTTTTGCTGCAGACTTGATCATGTTCCTTAATGAATTCAACCTACAATTACAAGGCAAACAGCACTTATATGTGAAATTTATACTGTGGCAACAATTTCGACGACAATTAACATTTGCATCATAAGTGGTGTCAGGATGCTCTATACACTTCCCATCCTATAAAATGTTAAAATAAGAAACAAGCTTTCCGTTTCCCCACAAATTTGCGTGGGTATATTTACTGAGCTCAAAATACAATTCTGGAGGTATTTTTATGACCTTGATGTCAGTATAAAAGGAAATTTCCATTTTTCAAAATCCAGACTATGCCACTGAGGAACTTCGACCTAACCTTCAGTTGGAACTGCTTAATCTGCAGTATAGTGACATACTGAAAGGCAAATATCAAGAGCAGGATAAAATAGAATTCTTTATGTCTTTCAGGCAATGAATATGCTCACTTAAAACCATAGGTCTATGAATCGCTATCAGTGTCTGGAAATATCTATGTGGGAAAAAAAAAACATGTCAGTGATGAAATACATAAAATCTCATTATAGAGCAGTATTAAGAGATGAACATTTACAATTGATTTTGATGATAGGGACCACTACCTTTGAACTCCAACTAAGTTAAATTTTAAACTCCTCCCTCCCCAAAAGAATGTCATTCTTCTGATTAGCAAACTTGTACTGCAAAATATTGTACTCAATTATGATTATATTTTGAATTTTATCAATAAAAATAATGGAAATTTGTTTTCTCAGTTGTTATATAAGTACCTATACAATATCTTCAATTTTGCCTTTTGGCCCACAAAGCATAAAATATTTGCTATCTGGCCCTTTACAGTATAAGTTTGCCAACCTCTGGTCTGAAAGGTCATACATGTTCTGATCTCTCTCTACTTCCTCAACCTCACGTCCTATTAATCTCCCCTTCATTTCCTTGACTCCAACCACCCTGTCTTCTTAGCTGTCCTTCAAATACTCTACGCACATTTCCACTTCAAAGTATTTGCTTTTCCACATCCTTTGGCCTAGAATACTCAACCTCTAAATGTAAACATATGTATCCCTTTTCAAATTTCATTTAAATGTCATCTCAGGGAGATCTTCCCAGACCACCCTATGTAAAACTGCAACAGTATCACCATCTCTTCCTACTAGATGCCCTCCAAATGGCATTTCCTATTCTCCTCTGTCTTCATAGCATTTATCACTAAGTGACAGACTGTAATGCTTATTTCCTTGTTTGTTTATTGCCTGTCTCTTTTGACTAAAAAGTCAGCTCCACAAGGGTCCAGAATTTTTCCTTTCTCTTCTATTCAATAGTAAAGCCACAGTACCTTGAACAATGTCTGACACATAGTAAACCCTCAATAAATATTTAACACATGAAATTTTCAGAATTGATTCTTAAAACTTTTCAAAAAGTTAAAATATATACATGCCTACACAAATATCCATGCCTTGCATTCATCATCTTCTGTCCTTTTAGTCTTCTTTGCTCAAAATTGTCATGTTTTTCTTTTCTATTAGCCTACAGTTACTGCTCACAAATGGAAAGTAAGTGGTGTACACTAGCAGTTTTGGTCATTACCCTGTATTTTCCTGTTTCATAGTAAAATACTAATAATAGTAGCTAACATTTTAGATTTTAGAATGTGCTAAGCACTTGGTTAAACACCTGTAGTAAATGTCTGTTTTTGCTTACTTCCACCACCCTTCTCTCTTCTGGTCAATACACACAAAACCCTTATTTTTCCCTTATGGGAACTACCCCTCTCATGTCATGCTGTTTCAGTGACTTTCAACTCTTGCTGCACATTCTTTTCACCAAATTTAATGGCTATGATCCAGCAGCCTCTATCTTTTAAAGAAGTGTTTCCCAGGTGTTTCTAAGGTTTAGCCAGAGTTGAGAATCACTGTGCCATGCAATTCTCGTAGACCTGAAAATGACGAGGTCTTTCTATTCTTCCCTAATGGTGGGTACATGAACCAGCCTGGCCAATGAGAGTACTCAGTACCCCTGGAGACAATGATTGGTTCACAGTCAAAACAATCAGAGGATTTATAGGAATAGATATGGACTCAGAGAGAGATAGGACCTCTTTTTTTCCTTCTGGAAACCTAGGCATTGAGGACAATGTCATCCCAGAACTGCCAGGGACCATATATTTCACAGTATGGAATGAATCTGCCAAGAATGGTGTCAAAAACAAAGGAAAGGAAAGCTGGGGACCCAGAAAGAGAAATAGAGGAACACAGGGGGAAAGACTGGAGAAGGAGAGAAAGAAAGAGAGATCTGAAGCCCTGATGACATCATTTGAAATCTTAGATCCAGTTGATCCTGTTGTAATTTAGCCCTGTTTTTTCCATTCAAGTTATATTCATCAATATATTCCTTCTTATGTTTTGGCTACTTGAAGAATCTGCCACTTGCAACCAAGAATCCTGAATAACACAGTATAATACCTTATGCATTAACTTATTTATTTTTCCTAGCTGTACTGAGGTATAACTGACAAATAAAATTGTATCTATTTAAAAGGTAGAATGCAATGATTTAATATACGTATATGTTGTGAAATGATTACTACAATCACATTAATTCACATCCTTCACCTCACATAGTTACAGTTGTGTGTGTGTAAGTGTGTGTGTGTGATAAGAATATCTAAAATCTACTCTCAGCAAATTTCAAGTTTACAATACAGTCTTATTAACTATAGTCGTCATGCTAAATATTAAATCCCCTGAATCTATTCATATTATAAATGAAAGTTTGTACCCTTTGACCAACACCTGCCCATTACCCCAGCCCCCTAGCAACCACCATTCTACTCTCCTGTTTAAGGGGTTCAATTTTTTTTTGTTGAAGACTCTACATATAAGTGAGCTCACACAATATTTGTTTTTTCTCTTTCTTATTTCCTCCATGTTCTTATGTTCATCCATGTTGTCATAAATGACAGGATCTTTTATCTCTTTTATGGCTGAATAATATTATATAACTTTTTGTTTATCTATTCATCTATTGATGGACATTTAGGTTGTTTCCATATCTTGGCTATTTTGATTATGTGCTATCTTATTTAAACCACACAAGAGCTCGGTGAAATATATAAAATCATTTTCTTCACTTTTTAGATGAGGAAATTGAGATTCGGAGTAATAGATAACATATAGGAAGTCATATAGTTAATACATGATGTGTGTAGGTGGCATTCAAATTCGAGTTTCCTTACACTGTGCTCAATATCCCTTGATTATTTTATCTTATCTATCATTAGCTGACCTCGGGTCACCTTCCTGTCCAAATAGTTTTTGTTTGTTTGTTTGTTTTTGTCAAAATAGTTTTTGACAAGAAAGTTGGCATTTGATTTAAGGCCTACCAGGACAACTAACCCTATAATAGCTACTGTAACCATAGTTTATCCTTAAATTGCACTGGCTGCTCACAGGTTAAATTTCGCATTTCATACTTAAAACTTTCTTATAGTATTTTTTCCCATATATAGTAGCTTATCTTTCAAGAGGAAAACAAAAGTTAACTCTTTGGGGAGAGAACAAAGCCTGGGAGTGATGCTGGGAGGGGCGTTGGGGGGTTTGGCAGGGTGTGTGGAAGGCAGTGATGTCTGGGGAAAGGCAGCTCCTCCTCTACCCTCCCCTGTTCCTGCAGACACACCCCTCCCTAGACCCCTCAGGCAAGCACCATCTCTCTCACCTGCCCGAAGTTCCGTGCCCAGAGAAGGGAAAATGGGCTCAAGGAGAGTTGTTCCTTGCCTCCTTTTCCTGGTCAGCCAGCACAAAGTGGGAAAAGGGGTCTTCCATAGGCCCCAAGAATCAGGGTCAGGGCAACCACCTCTGGGCTGATAGCACAGCAGGCCTCCATTCTGCTTTTGATTCTTCTAGTCTGTTGGCATTCCTGCTCCATAAGACAGGAATAATTAATGAGAAGCAGAGCAGGAGAGGGGGAAGAGTGGCAGGAAAGAGCTGCCTGACTGTCAGCCCTGTGCCCTCACCCTCAAGCGGGAACCCTATTCCATTCTCGGGCTGTATCCTGATCAGTGCCTTTCAGCGCCTGTGGGGCTTGTTCCCCTCTTCTTCCTCCTCTCCCCTCTTAAAGTCAATCATTTTTATTACAATTTCCATTTCTTTCTTTTTTTAACTTTTTTTTATTGAGTTATAGTCAGTTTACAATGTTGTGTCAAATTCCAGTGTAGAGCACCATTTTTCAGTTATACATGAACATACATATATTCATTGCATTTTTTTCTTAAGCATAGACCAATTGTGGGTTCAAACTCACCTAAGTAGCATTACCAAAAGACAGGTGCTGCTATTAAAATGATTTCATCTGTATGAAAAAATGGCATTTTGGATAGAATTCAGTGCTATAGAGGTTCAAAACAAATAAAAAACACCTGGACAATCAGACTACAATAAGGAATGTTCTTCCATGGAAAGTAACATTTTGTATTTAAAAGCCTCATAATTATTTCTAGCACAATAAGTTAATGAATACAGTTAAAATACTTATGAGTACTCAAAAGCTGGTGAGCCACCCTGCCTTACCTGATTGTCCCTTATTTGGGGCACTGAGAAAGGCTAATTGTTCTGTTTCTCTGCCGAACTCTTCCTCTGTGGCCTATGAGAAGGCACACCTTTGTTTGGCAAACTACCAACAATGACAAGAGAACACATGCATTATTGATGAGTTTGCTTCTGAATTAAAAATCAAGGTACATACATGTATGTATATAAATACCCTACCTTTACCTGTGGAGATGGCACTGTTTTAATGAAAAAGGAAAAACTGGTGTGATTGTTTGTAGAGTTATATTGCCCCCAATTTAATTGCAACATAAATTGGGAGAATGAATATAAACTTCAGGGTACATAATGAAGAAGGGATTTTTTTTTTTAAATATATCTTTGGCTTCTCTTTGGGTAGTAATTCTAGCGGGGAAGAGACAATCCAAAGTGAACAAAGGCTTGCACACAGTTCATTTACTCTTAGGTATTCCACACTATCATTCACTTCTGAGTACTCGGCTCATTTTCTGTTGTGCAGTTTGCTGTAAGTCTAAAGGAGAATATCTCTATAGAGCAAAGAAACTACCCTTCTTTGATCCTCCCAGGAGTGTGTCTCAGAGTTTGTTAGAGAATAAAGCTACAAGCTATACATCAGCTAACAATTCACTTTCTGCATTGTTTACAAACCAGGGTTCAAAGATATAAGAGGGGATCAGAGGAAAATGCTTATTGCATGTATTCCTTTTATTTTTGAACGGGGATAGATTTGTCTATTTGTTTTTTCTGTTTGTTTTCTCCTGCCCACAAGTTATGTCAATACAGGAGAGATAACTGTGTTCAATAGTTGATTAGCTGAAAGAGTTTGAGTGACATAGGGATGTTTTCATAAATACATAGAAAATAGCCTTGTGACTTTTCCTTTATAAAATACTTTCAGAACCTTATTGTGTAACACAATTGCTTGGTCATAAGTGTTAACAAAATTGCTCAAAAGATAGTAGAAGAGAAATAAGTGAAGGAAAGGCGAGTACTGGATGACCTCACTTACATGTGGAATCTAAGGAAGCCAAACTGATAGAGAGAGTAGAATGGTGGTTGCCAGAGGCTGAGGGTGAGGGAAATGGAGAGATGCTGGTCAAGAGGTACAAACTTGCAGTTAGAAGATGAGTATGTTCTAGGGATCTTAGGTACAGCATGGTGACTATAGTCAACAACGCTGTATTCTATGCTTGAAATTTGCTAAGGGAGAAAATCTTAAGTGGTCTTACCACTAAAAAAAAGTCATTATGTGCAGTGATAGAAGTGTAAACTAACTCTATTGTAGTAATCATTTCACAATATTTATGTGAATCTAGTCATCACATTGTACACCTTAAACGTACACAATGTTATACGTTAATTATATCTTATTAAAGCTGGGGGAAAAAAAAGGTAGAAGAGTTTGACAATAATGATTTTCTACTTTTTAGTAGTAAGAAGTGAATACTGGAACTCTCTAGGACATACTTAGAAGATCTCAAAGGAAGATGCCAGGAACTCAGAGCATGAATTCCTCTTCAGCTCTGGTTGACTTGTGTGAATTATTTTAAGTCTTGAGCAAAGAACATGACTATGACTAAAAAGAATGAAAGTTAACACAAAAATATCAAGATTACATGAGATTTAGTAAAACAACTTTTTCTTTTTCTTTTTTTAATCGTTACTGGAGCATAAGTCCAAAAATGCTTGATGTAAGAGCCTTGTAGATGACAGACTGCCTAACAGTAAGAAGTTCCTTGTCAAATTATTCTGAGGAACATTAACAATTCACCAGTGAGAGAACTTGGCTTGTCATAGCAGTTTATTCTGACGGGCAACTTCTTCTTTGGTTCAGAATGTTTTAAAAGACAAAAATCACTGCAGTTATGCATCAGGGACTCCTTGGTCCCTTAGATCTGATGGTCCCTTGAACCCTAAATTAGCCACAGGGAACTACAGTGTAGGAAATCATTGCAACCTGTGCACCCATTACTTTAATGCATGGATTGCCCCCTGCTTGAATCAAGGAAATAGCATAGAGAACAATTAGCATTTTTAAAGCACCGTGAAACATTGTGAAGTTTTTTTTTTCTCATATACTTTGAAATGAGGTAGATACCATAGTGAGGCACAAACTTTAACCATATCTTCATTTTCTGTTAAGAAGTATTGCATTTCTAAATTGCATCGTTGATCGCCAGGAAAATTTACAATATTCAACAGTGGTTGTCATTAATAACTGACTATTTTTGCACTTTAAACATTTTTCTCTAAGAATCACAAAATCCTTTTAACCACTCTAGTAGTATGTTAGGAATTGAGGAGAATTCTGCACTTCGTGAATACTCTCATTTGCATGGAATCAGAGCACCACAATTCAAATTTGATTCAACAAGCTCTCTTAAATGCTAACTTACAAACAAACATTTGGCTGGACACTGGTGGAAATCCATAATAATGAAACACATGCCCTGCACTCAAAAACGTACAATTTAGACAGGAAAATAAGGTATGCTCACAAATAACTTTTTTAGTACAAATGCATTCATGTGCAGGCATATTCTCTAGCAACTGACTAACTTTCTGAAACACAGATCTTTCTTGATACTCTTCAATTGCTCCCATTTCACCTTCATGCCAAAAATCAATCATATTTTGCCAGACCCTTTATCTGACTCCTGCCTGGCCCTCTAGCCTCATTGTTTCCTTAAATTCTCTCCATTATCTCTATAATCCAATCATAATAAGTTCACTGGTCAACTTTGTTGTATTGTTGTGATTGTTAGTTAATTTTTAGGATAATGTTGAATTAAACAAGTAATAAATACATTCCTTCAGTAAAATAATTACAATATTACAAGTAAGACTAAAACACAATTTTGTACACAACCTAAACTCCCTGTCCTGTCTCCCAGTGGTAACCACTATTATCACTTAGGGACGCATCCTTCCAAATGTCTTTTGTACACAATTACATACACACAGTTGCTTTGTTTTGTGTTTTAACCTGAAGGAGATCATACTTTGCATGGACTCTACAATTTATTTATTTTATTCAGCAGATAACTTGCTGATTTTACCATATTAATGTTATAAAAAGGCATTTCCATAGCCTTGGTTAATAAAGAGTTTTAATCTCTTCTTTATCTATGCCCCCTTTTTATTCCTTAAGCTGTTTATTTGAATTTCTCTTCCTTTTTTTCTTAATTATATGCAGGAACAATTTGTTAATTTTGGGGGTCCTTGTAGTTTATTAGTTTCTGTTTTATTGATCAAGTCTCTTGTTTTGTTTTCTATTATTTTTGCATTACTTTTATGAATTTCTTTCTTCAGTTTAATGGGATTATTTTGTGGTTCTTTTATCAGCTTCTTGAGTCAAAAGTTTTTTGGCTATTTTGTACTTTTGTTTTCTAATAAATTCATTATATATAGATATATAGATATATAGATATATCTCCCCAAATCTCCCTTTTGGTTGCATTCAACCAGTTTGATGCATGGTGTTATTCAGTTTTAAATAAATTGTAATTTTTATTTGTATTCATTTTTAATCCAAGATATATTCCAAAGTGTGCTTTTAAATTTATGGGTGTATATAGGACTTTGTTTTCTCTTGTTACATTTCAGTTACTGCTTTCTAATTTTATTGTGTGGTGGTCAGTAAGGGTAAAGTGGCCTAGAAGATTTTAATTCTTTAATTTGTTGAGATATTTTTCTAGAGGCTTAGTAGATGGTCTGTTTTTGACAATATTTCACGTGTTTGAAAATAATCTGTATTCTTTTTTTACAGGTTCAACTGTGTGTGTGTTTATAATATGTTTGTTAAATTGAATGTGTTAATTGTAAAATTCAAATACCCTATATTCTTTCTTACTTTTTAATGTACTTGATCTAGAAACTTATTGAAGTATATTACATTCTCACTATGACTGCAGATTTCTCAAAATTCTATCAGTTTTTCTTGATATAGTTTGAAAATACGTAATTAGGTAATAAAAGTTCATGACTTTTATATATTTTGATGGATTATGCTTTCAATATGAAATATTCTCTCTGTGCCCTTTTGATACTTATTTCTTTGAATTCTGTTTTTCTGATATTATTAATAATATCACACCTGCTTTTCTTTATTAGTATTTTCCTAGTATATTTTATCTCATTCTCAAACTCCTTGTGCCTTATGTAAATAACAATTGAACTTTTTTAGCCAATCTGAGAGAGCTCAGCCTTTTTATATTTTCTCCTATATATTTATTTGGTTTTATTCCTAATATGTAATTTTGTCTTCTCTAGTATTCATTCCTTCAGTTTTTTAATTGATTTTTTCTTTTAATTTTTTGAAATATGTTTGTATTTAGGTTTATGTGCATGTGTATTCTGCTAGTCGTTATCTTTACATTTTAATACTAAAGCCAAGTCCCCCTAAAACTGAGTTCCTCTGCCAAGTTCACGATTAGCCTCTCTAACTAATGTGTTTTTTCCCTTTCTGGTCCAATACCTGTTCCGCTCAAGACTGAAGAGTTATCAAAGAAAAGGGAGCTTGAAACCCAGCAGGACTCTGTGAGGCCTTCCCAAGTACAAAAGACTTTCTGTGTCTCCCATTTCTGTTTGTAGAAAAAAAGGTTTCAGCCTCCTAGACCTTCCTTGAGTTCCAAAGGACAGCTTCAAACAGTTACTAATTAAAGGAGTGAGCGAATGCAGAAACAAAGGAAAAGCAGTCAAGAAACAATAGTGCAGTGATAGGGCAGGGTGCTGCTTCCTCCTGGGGGATGTACATAACAATTTGATACACAGCTCTGAGTTTTTTTCACAGAAGCTAAGGCCCCCACCCAGGTGGAGGATGATAACTTCAGGCTGAGCAAAAGCACATGGATCCCAGACAGGCTGGAACCAGAAGGCTGATGACTTGACATTCCTGGAACACCACCTTGTTACCTCCCCACCCACCAATCATAGGAAGGTTACACACCCTGTAGCTTTTCTCCCAAATTTTGCCTATGAAAACTCTTCCCTGAATCCCACTGGGGAGTTGGGGTCTTTTGAGCATAAGCTACCCCGTTCTCCTTGCTTGGCCCTGCAATAAACCTTCCTCTGCTCCAAACTCCAACAGTTTGGTTTGTTTGGCCTCACTGTGCAATCAGGCACATGAACTTGGGATTGACAACAATACAAACGCTTTAAATTAGATTTTCAAAAATGTTAAATGGTATTTCTTTTCTGTCCCTCAACCCTAAACAGGAAAGGTAGCCACATACTTACAAACCTCTTTTTTTCCTGCCTCCCCTCTCCCTCTTCCCCTTTTAAAATGTGGAATTTCTGTTCTGGTTTTGAATTTAACTTATTTTTTTTCTTACCATCCATAGTATTCATTTTTAACAATTTTTATTTGTTTCTGTAGAGGAGGAAGAAGAGTTTTTTCTCTACCCTTCTGAGTTCTTGGCTGAGATCTCTGCAATAAAAGTCAGATTAACAAGAGAAGAACAAACCGAAGTTTATTGACATGCATACCTCCTATATACACGGGAGATATCCAGGGAGAAATGAGTGCCCAAATTGGTTTAGAATTCCAGTTTATATAGCATTTTCAATAAAGAACAATACATCTGTGGAGAAATGACAGGACAAAAGAAGGTAGTTTTAGACCTCCCCCCCCCCCCAGAGTGGAGATAAAGGCTAGTTAGTAAAGTTTGCTATGTAGATTCCTCTGGTGCACTCTCCAGGCTATTTAGAGTCTAAAAGTTTTCCCTGGTAAAACTTTAAAGTTATATCTGGTAAACTTTTGCCCTTCTGGTAGAGAAGAGAAGAGGAATACCTTTGTAAATATATGTCCTATTCTTAGGCAAATAAGGAGAGAAAATTTTTCTGGCATCTGCTTCTTCTCAATGGCCTTCAACTCAAAATAATCCTTATGCCAAAGTGACATATTTTGGGGTGGCATAATCTGCTACCCTTTGGTTCTTTATTCATCATTGCTTCTTATATTTGACTTTTCTGTCTGGAATTTATTTTTCTTCCTGTTGTAATACATACATACAGTATTTTCCAAACTTCAGCCATTTGTGTATTACCTTCCAATTTTTCTATCTGAATACTACTGTAATTTTGTTATTAATGATTTATTTAAATTAATTCATTTTTAACTCAATTTAAACTCATTGTACGTAATTACATCCATGAAATCATAGGTTACTCTGCCAGTCACATATAAGTATTAATTTAAAAAATTGCCAGTGTACTACCAAAAAAAAATCATCTTGCATATCATGTGGTGAAAATGCCTTATTTGGAAAATACATACTTAATAATGCTTTCAGGAAAGTTCTGTAGTCAAGAAGTTTTATGATTCTTACACATCTGAAAGAGCCAAGACATACTGGTTGGTCTTAGGTTTCAAACTAGGATGAAAGTTGGAAAGTGGCAAGGTCTGTGACAACACAGGTTACCTTACCTTCTTTCTAATTTAAACATTGATGCTTCTGGTTTCTTCCCAGGAGTCATAGCCATTTGGGAAAATTTCTCACTTCTCAAACCCAATTTCTTGCCTAAAAGCCGACACTGACACAGCTATTATCTCCTCCAAATGTCAGGTGTGGTATAATTTGAAGAGGCCAAACTGACCAGTTTCTCATCTTGTAGTACTCCAATTATCCCTGCTGGTGGTTGCCCTTGAGTTTCTTCTTACTGTTTGGTATTACTTTCCTGCAAGTATGGACAATTCTTGGTGCTTACTCCCATGTTTTATAGTAGAATAGCCCCTCATGCATTTTGGGGCTGTTTTTCTCTTTTCCTTTAGGCTAATCATTTATTGACCTTCTCCCTCTTTAAAGGTTTTCTCACAGAGTCTAGTTCACCATTTTTTTTTTTTTAGGATAATCATAGATTTACTATTTGTTTGTATCAGTTATATATCACTTCTTGAAATTCAGGGTTTGAAAGAAAAAAAAACCTATAAAATAAGCTCAGGCTCTCATCTTAAAATGAAAGTCACTAGCAGGATTTTGACAGCTGGCAATGGAACAGAGAGGTATTCTAGATGGAAAGTGTAGTACACTGTTGTCTTTGGAGGTTAGTGAACAGTCCAGTTTGACTCACAGGGGTAGGGAGGGAAATACTGGAAGATGTCACAGGAAAGATTAGCCTGAGAAGGAAAACACAGAATTTAGAAGTAAGCTCTGGGAAAACATGGACTGTCTCTGAGGTTTTCACCACTGTTGCACAAGCATCTAGCACAGTGGCCGACATAGCAATTATTAAATAAATTTGGAATGAATGAATGAGTGAATGAGTTAACAAAACAGATTTTTCACAGCACAAGTGTAGGAATAAAGTCCCAGTGCTTAAGGAGAAGATGTGGGATTGAGAGAAGGGAATTAATGTGTATCTACTTTTAGTAAACAGTATATATATTTTTATTGAAATATAGTCAGTTTACAATGTTGTGTCAATTTCTGGTGTATAGCATGATGCTTCAGTCGTATAGGAACACATACATATTCATTTTCATATTCTTTTTCACCATAAGTTACTACAAGATACTGAATATAGTTTCCTGTACTATACAGTATAAACTTGTTGTTTATCCATTTTATGTATATTGTTAGTATCTGCATATAAAATGAATACTTCTTAATGCAAATCTCAACACATGAATTATCCAACGGAACTCAAGATAATAATGGTTTGTTACATTAAGGTCAAGGGTCAGCAAATTTTTTCTATAAAGGGCCAATTAGTAAATATTTCAGACTCTGCAGATCCTACAGTCTGTCACAACTACTCAGCTCTTGTTGTAGAGTGAAAGCAGCAACAGACAATATATAAACAAATGAATATGACTGTGTTTCAATAAAACTTTATTTACAGGAACTGGTGACAGAAAGGATTTGGCCTGTGGGCCATAGTTTACTGACCCCTACTTCAGGTGACAATGCTACAGTCTAAGAGGATTTTTCTTACTACAGTCTTGACTAAGTATTTCACTTTCTTAAAGCAGAAAGATGCTGATTATTATGAGTTCTAAATAGGAAGTAGCTTTCACAACTTTCCAAGCACTGCACAAGCATTACACTCATGAAGACATCGGAGAGGAAGGTACCAGATTTTATAAAGGTATAAGCTCACACAAAGAGAAAGTAAATGGCCACAGAGTTGTACAAAGAGTTAGTAGAAAAGGGAAAATAATAAACGCTATTCGTTCAAAATGAAACCGAACTTCCCAAGTAGCACTTTTGTTAGCACAAATGAGTGGTTTCATATACCTGCCTTCCAGGCCCTGAGAGAGCTACTTTTCAGAAACTCTGGCTTGATTATTGCCAGTGATGTAAAAGTGCCACCACATGAGAAAATTAAAAAAAAAAAAAAAAAGAAAGAAAGAAAAAGAAAAAGAAAAAGAAAAAGAAAAAGAAAAAGAAAAAGAAAAAAGACTGTTTCTTCAGAGATATTTTTCCCCTCACATGCTTTGACAGTATTTAATTTAATAATAATTAGTTTTCTTTTGTTTAAATTTTTATATGGGTATAGGGGAAGCAAATTTTTACCTCTTCCCTCTTAGGGTTTTTTGGCTGGGCCTGAGAATTAAACCGACATAAGACAGATTAACAGGAGAAAACCATATAGATTTATATTAAGTTTACATGGCACTGGGGCCCTCATAAGGAATGAAGACCCAAAGAAATGTCAAAACCTACATGCTTTTATAGTAGGTTGAAGAAAGGCAGTTGTGGAAGAGGAACTAGACTTACGTGGGGAGGCAAAAGGAAGATAAGATTTAGTTTAATAAGATCCATTTGTACAGAATTCTCGTCTCTACTCATCCTTGATAAGAACTTTTCTTTCCTTCTAATATAGGGCAGACATATAGAAATTTCATATAGAAATTTCATCTCCTGCTTTCAGGAATCAAAAGAGGGATCAGAGTGCCTTTCTTGCATCTGCTGTTTCTCAAGTGCTTTTAATTCAAAATAATCAATATGTTAAGTGCATATTTTGGTGTGATGTACTCTAAACTCCTTCATGGGCAAAAATTAACAAAACATCAGAAGAATTGTGATAATGATAGACTTGTCATCTCTAATATTTTTTCTCTATTTCTCTGCAAAGCCCTTAAGATGGCCTCAATTTTCTCTTGAAACACATGTATGTGAAAACAGATTTTTCAGGAAGATTCAGCAAAAAACAGACAAACAACAAAATGAAGCCAGAATATTTGTTACTGCCATTTTGAAAACATTTGACCAGAGAAACTTAAATGTGAGCAGGGTGCCCAAGCTGAGAAATTTAGTGGATACCAGAAATCCCATGCCTTTTGTCACCATGAAGAAAATGTCAGGCCTATCTTATCAGTTATTTTCAGAAAAGTGATTCTATAAAAGCGTTTTTCCTTTTCTCTAATTCTGTCCACAAGATCCAAAGAATTATTCTACTCTTATGGCTGTGAGTTTTCAAAGGATTTGTTTATCATAATGCCAGTCTGAAGAGTATCTGAAGGCAAGTTTGAAGTATATTAATTATAGAGTACGATGGTTGCCTTTAAATTTCCAAGTTAGTAAGTGTTGCGTCACTGATTTGGGGTGGCATATTTTCCTTCTAGAATACTTTTAAAAATGCAAATGTAGGAACAGAAAACTTTCACTTCAAAGAGAAATAGAACTGTTTTGAAAGACAGCCTTTGAATGCAATCTTATTCAAAAAGAAGCCTATTTAAAGAAAATGAAATCCAAAAATGTCAACACCTGTATTCTGCCTAAGAATATGCCTTCTTTTTGACAACAGCACTGATAAGCTAAGAGTACTTTTGAAAACAAACACACTTCATTTTATTTGGTTTTGGAAAAGACAGTGAAAATGTTATGGTGCCCCTACCCTTAGAATATGTTTTCATTATAAAATAATACATTTCACAAATTTGATATGGGCAATTGCCTAAACCCACAGAGTGTATATTAGAAGGCTCAACCTCATTTTAAAAAACAAATACATTTTTTAACGAAGATTTTATCAATCAAATGTTTTCAATCAAATGTTTAATAAAAATTACTTTAACATTGTCAAAAAAAAAAAAGTCAGAAGATGTGTGTATGTGTGTGTATTTTCCCAAAATATCAAGTCAAACCTGAGAACATGAGTTTATTTGCTATAATTTTGATCAATTTTTAAAGCTGGAATATAATGGGAAAAATATGTTCTCACATCACAGAATTGATTTTGCTTTGTCTTTATAGAAGATTATTATAAAGACTCTTTGATCTAAAAGAAAATGGTCTTTCTTGTTGTTAGTGCAGAAGATATTAAATATGACAAAGATATGCTTTTTTTAATAGTAGCTTAAATAAAAACATTACAGATAACAATGCTTGCATTCCTCAACTAAGAAAAGACAAGATAAATGCCACTGTCACTGTTAGTTAAATAAGGGTGATGCAGAAATTGCAAGGAGGATGTTGGTCTGCCAGGGATTTCTGGTGGCCATATTTAATAATACATGCAGCTTTGCTTCAGGGGTTTACAACAATAAGGCATAATGAGACAAAATGGTTGTGTAAACCCCTAAAGAAAACGAATGCATGTATTATTTAAAACATCTTGTGTTTTGTAATTTTGCTCACAACTCTTATAAAAAATTTTATGATTCATTTTCCAGAAGAATATAATCACAAGTAAAGAAAATGTTCCTAGGTGGAACCCAATGATGTTATTTTGATTAAACATATTTCTGTCTATGTAATCCATTTTCTTCCAAAAACATTTTTTAGCATCTCTCCATTAAAACTTACCTTTACATTGAATAAGCACTACAGTTGGTCATATAAACTAAATGGTCATATTAAGTGACTTGCAATATAAGTGCCATATCTCTAAGTTGTCTGACAAATTTTTAATTTTACAATTTACCTGTAAACTCTATATTTTACATCTAACTCGTAAGAGTGAAATGATGTGTTAGGAATTAATTCATCCTTCTATACTGGTCCACTTGTAACCTAATCGAGAAAAATTCCAACCTAATGATAACTATGTTTTAGTTTTCAGAATGTTTTACAAATATCTTCAGAAAAGTGCAATATTTGCTTTCCTGTTTATGGTTTTAAAAAAATATTGGCTTGATACATTTTCTCCTCTTTTACCTTACTTGCTTTTTTTGTGTGTCTAATATGACAATCTACCAACCATTTCAGAAGTAGTTCATAGGTCTCTGTTCGTATAATGTAATAAAGAAGGTAAAGAAGGGCAGACATTAAGAAGAGTGATTTTTTCCCCTTTAACAACAGACTCATACATGCACCAATCAATATTAAGTTCAGAAAGATGTGCACTTTGACCACTAACTTTGTCAAAGTTGGAGATCGGACTGTAGCTAAGAGAGGCGAAACTGGGAAAAATTGAGGTAAAACTGCAAGATAGATGGAAAAATGCAGATTACACAATAATATTAGGATCTGGTTACTTCAGACCCGTGGCTGAGCACATTGGATTATCAATCTAAAGGACGATAAGAGATGCCATCATGGAAAGCAGAGGATAACTGAGTAATGGGAATTCAGACAGTTGTGACATCAAAAACATTCCTGTTTAGGTATTTTAGAAGCACTTACAAGGCAACAAGTCCATAGGCAGGAGACTTAGGCCCTGGGGAACCTGTATTCCAGGCAGTAAATCCAGTGATTGGGAATACTGAGGTGCAAGGTGTGAGCTAAAGCATCAAAGTTAGAAGAAGACCAAAAGCAAGATTCATGGGTCTCATTGTACCCCTCCCCTTCCCAGCCCAACCACCCCGACAACCCCTCCACCCCCCAAATAATAAGCTCTATAGCACTTTGGCTTCTGAGGAGTGGCAAATCCTGAAATGGGGTGCAGTGGGAATAATTAAGAATCATAGACTGCCATAACTATTAGGTGTCTTAGAGGTATCTAAACGTTTTTCCCAGATGGGGAATATGTGGCTCAGAAAAGTTACTCAACTGCTCATCTTCTCTGAGACTGTTTCTTCCCATGAAATGGAACTTTGGAGAGAATTATATACAAGATAACAATTGAAGGTACCTAACTATTTGCATCTGCTCCTTCCATAAAATCATCCCTAACCGTCCTATCTAAAAGTACTAAAAGGGAATCCTGAGAGCCACGTATACCATCACCTTCAGCCCCATTTACTTACTCTTTAATTTTGATTTTGGGAGGAAGCATTTTCTCAGAGGAACAGGATTTGTTTCACCTCTGAAGTATTCTAGCAGACGGAATGATGACTAGAGAAACAGAAAGCTGCATGCTAAGTTAACTCTCTCCTCGAAAGCAGAGTTACTGAATATGATTATGAAATATAAATCACATAGCATGGATTTTCAAGGTCATTTATGATTTGTGGAATCATAATTGTTAGATCTGTGTACCATAATATGTTTTTTGTTCTGCAAGGAACAAAACTAATCTGCAGTATATATACCCTATGTCCAGAATATGTCAAGTTAATTACAATTTGGGGCATTGTCATATTTGAAGACAGGATTATATTTCTCCATTCTCACTCTCACTATCTGATGTTTGGAATCACTCTAAGATCAAGCTGTAATGTAACTGACACTGGGTTCTTCTCAAACAAAATGCAACCAATAATGATAAATTTATGTACAGCCATTTTTCTCCAGAGAGCCACAGAGCTTTTCAATAGGGGAGAGAAAAAGGGGGGCTGGTGTTCATGACAATATGATAAGGTATTTTGGCATCCCTGGAGTGTAACTTCGGCTGATATACAGGTGTCAGGACAACACATCTTTATAGTGTGCACTAATGGAAGAAACATGATGAATGTCCTTGAACAGAGTATGAGGAGGAGAGAAGAAGCAGAGCCCAGGGACAGATGGTGCTGATTTATTACTTTCAAATGTCAGAGGGTAAGTGTTTTCTGCATATTGAGTTAGAGGTAATGCAGAGGTAATGTTTGCGATTATTGTGTTGGGCTTGATATTTTGATACTGAATTTGAATCAAAATCATCTCATCTCTTAAACAGGCTTATTGACAAAAGAGATGACTGGATTTGAAAAGGCCTGATATCTTTTGGGATATGCTCAGGAAAACAATGCACTGGGTCTATGGCTCATGAATATATTTGAAATGCATACAGGCTTTTTTTTTTTTTCCATTGCCTTCATTTTCTGTGACAATTAGTGTGTGATTCAAAGTGACATAACCAAAATTCATTGTAACTAAAGCAGCTACTGTATTGTGTACTGCCAATGAGATTAAATCTAAAAGAGGACATTGTGGATAGACAATCTCTTGGCGTTGCTTCACTGATCAGCTCTGCATTGTGTGGATTTGATCTCAAAGAAACAAGTAGATGATTTTTTTTGACCTTTTCATTACTTTGGTATCATTTATGATAACAGATGTTTTAAATTGTTTAATAGGTAATTCAATTGTATTAGGTTTTGTAGACTTCCAGATTGAAATAAGTTTGTGGAAATTGCTTAGTGATTAAATTTAAAATAGGCAAGAACTCTTAATTTCATATAATCTGTACCCAAGTGTCTGAGAAGGGTATAAGATTCTATACCGTATACATTTGCCCACATTGTAAATTAAGCTTCCTCATTTATGAACTCTGAACTGATACATATGCAATTGACAAGATGTGTCTGGCTATCAGTGAGATTATTATACAGTCTCACAAACTCTATAGCTGAACATTCTATAACTTGTTATTTTCATTGTATTATCCATTAAGACATTTTCATTGATTGTAGTTTTCAGAAACAAGTGAAGAGGAAGATATGATCTACTGCATAAAAATATCAGCTTGAGAAGACTGAAATTCTATTCTCAGTTTCTCCTCCTGCCTCATTTCTCTAACGAAAAGTTCCTCACCTACGAAAATGTAATCATTTACACTTATTGTACGCTGTATTGTGTAGAATGTTCACAAAGAACTTTGACTTCAGCATAAAATGAAACCTTTAAAAATAAGTAAGTAGCTAATATATTTAGATACATAACACATTTGTATAGAAGTTTAAAATCTTGGCACATGTTTAAAAATGTTTTGTAAATTGTTATGTGTACCAATCCTATAAGACAGTCAATGTCTGTATCATTGACTCCATTCTTGTACATGAGCTAACTGAGATTCAAAGGGAATAAGTGATTGATGTATGGTCACTCAGCTATAAAGCGGAGTAAGCCGGATAATAACATGGGTCTTCAAAGGCAAGTGTTCATTATCCTATGCCGCACTGCTTCATTTTATGCACGGTAGATATATGTGTGCTATCATCGTATGTCTACGTTGTGGGTAATGACACGTCTAGTCTGCTATTTATAAAAATAGCAGGAAAAAAATGAACAGAATATAAACTATGCAGACAATATAATATTTGTTGAATTAAAACATTTGTTAAATTAAAACATAAATAGCATGGAAGACATGGCTTCTCTCTAGAAGTTTAATCAGGAGACAGACGGGAATATTTGTTGAACATCTACTAAATGCCAGACCTTGTAAAGAACTTATATTAACAGCTTATTTTGTCCTGTCTAGCTACTTTGATGCAATTTTAATTCATTTTAAAGGTTAAAACAGTTGTAAATGATATGGCAGTGTGAGGAAAAAAAGAAAGAAAATGAATGGCACCATTCATCTTTTAATAGACCCTCCAAAAATAAAAATAAAAAAGAGAAACATTTAGGATTCCATATCATGCCACAGAAAGACAAGGAAAAAGCAAAAGAGCTTACCACTCAGCAGGCCTGCCTAAGGGCTGACTAGTACGAGGGCAGAAAAGCAAAGATCAAAGAAGCTGCCTCAGGTTCACATACCTCAGGGTCCCATGCGGGGGCCTTTGTGGATATGACTTACACCAAGTCCATATTTACCCTACAGAAATGTGATAAAGACTAATTAGGGTGCTCAACTCCAAAAGATAATATATTTTTAAAATGTTTTCCAAAAGATAATATTAAAGGAGACTTCTCTAGAAGCTCATTCCTTGGGGATTTCTAAAGAAACTGTACTTTTCTCTCTATCTAGTTCCATAGCATTGTTTCTGACATTTTCTACTGGGAACTACCATAAAGATTCTTATCACCTTCCCACCAATATCCTGTGTCCTTCCCTCAGACCTCTCCAGCATTTCTGTTCACAGGTCTCTTCACCATCTGACACAAAACTAACAAATCCAGCCAGACTGAGTCTCCTTTTTCAAATACACTTTAAATTAAACACTTCTTTTATTGACATTAGTTGTCCTGATTTAACTACAATTATGGGAGAGAAAATATTTGCATATTTGCTCATTATAGGCATCCTCGCCAAGGAAAGCCCAGGGTAATGACCACAACGGGTTAAAAAATTAGCAAATTAATTAATCGTACTTTCATATACAGATTTATTCTCTAAGTTAATGATTTGTTTAATTAAAATCATTTTCACTTAATTGAGTGGATATCTGACATATTCAATAAGCCTAGCTTTCTAGTGAGAAATGTAAGCTTCAAAAGGAAAAGATTTATGGTTTTATATGACTATAAAAGTAGTCCATACTTATTATAGGAAAAATAATAAAATGTATAAAAATGTAGCATAAAACTATCCATAATTTCATCACTCAGAGGTAAGCATTGTTAACATTTTTGTGTAAATCAAACAAGCCCGTCTCTAACTACACACACACACACACACACACACACACAACAACAACACAGAAGCAATGAATTATGACTGACAGCAATAGCTAATGACAGTGATCTCAGACCTTCAAAATGTTTAGATATCAGTATTAAGGCAGAGATAATAATATAAGTGTAATATTTTTTAACCAATAACATAAAGAACTGAAAGTAAAATGATTATAGTAAGTCTTTTTTGTCCTGGCAATGTTTGGGAAAAGGACAAATATACTTATTCATTTTAGATTTTGATAACATGAGTGAAACATTCTAGAGCTACCACCAAGGTAGAGCAGCCATATTTCTTCCAGATCCTCCCTCTTATAACTAAAATTATACTGGACATAACACAACAAACAAGCATAGGAAATCTCTGACAGATGGAAAGAAGAAAACAAGCTGCCTAGGGACCTCAGAACATGAGGAAGGATATGTTGGTGAGTTCTCTGGGTTTCCTTATTAACTCCCATATACACCAGACAGAAGCCCCCAACCCGGAAATACCAACAGGCACAGAAAAAGCTTTAAGGAAAACCTGCTGTGTCCAAAGGATCAGAACACAGTGGCCTAACAACTGAAAAACATTTTGGCTATAACTGCCTGTAAATGTCTGCCCCGGGCTGCTGTAACTCATGAAACAGAAACTGATAGCACGGAAAGGAGAAAAAGACAAATCTCTAATTATAGTTGGAGACTTCAACATCCTAACTGATAGAACTATCAGACAGAAAATCAGCACGCCTATAGAACTGAACCATATAACCAATGGACAGGATCTAATTGAAATACCACAGACTATGTGGTTTAAACAAGAGAAATTTATTTTCTCTCATAGTCTAGAGGCTAGAAGTCCAAGATGATAGGTCAGGATTGGTTTCTGGTGAGGTCTCTCCTCCGGGTTTGACAGCTGCCTTCTGGCTCTATTCTCACATGGCCAAAATTTTTGAATTAATGTCATACATAGGAAACAATCACTTGAAAATTAGCAGGCTAGAAATGAAAGAGCTGGAGAGTAAATCTTGCCATGCTGCCTTAGCTACTGCTGACTTGCCTATAAGTTTTCATTTCTGGTTTGTCTCTTTATGAGCTGTTTAAAGAAAAATGTTGATAGGACCACAAATTCTAAAAGGACCTTTGCCTACAGTCAAGTCACCTGAACATTCATATCCTATGAAGACAATAAATTAAGAGGGGCTAGAAATATCCCATAGAGGGATGCGTATTTCTGAAACTAATGCAGAACTGGCCTCATTGTTATCAAGAAGAAATGTAACCGAGCAGGACCCTATGGGGCCTTCTGGGGACAGACCCCTCCCCCATCTCCTCTGCTGCAGCTCCTCTCTGAAGTAGCCAGATCATAGTATCTCATGTATATCTCCCACGTTTTTCAGATGCTAAAAACCACCATCAAAGGGAGGAAATTAACTACTTAATGATCAAGAGCAAGTAGCCCCCAGACCTTCTGGCGCCTAGGGGTTGATAGTGTTGACCGCCCTGTTACCTCACCATCAACCAACCAGAGGTTGTGCACGAGCTGATCGGGTACCCTGCAACACCCATCCCTTACCTGGCCTTTAAATGTGCTTTGCCAAAACCCTTCAGGGAGTTAGGGGTTTTCTTGCGCATGAGCCACCCAGTCCTCCTTGCTTGGCCCTGCAATAAACCTTTCTCTGCTCCAGACTCCAGTGTTTCGGTTTCTTTGGCTTCGTGGTACGCCGGGCACAGGAACTTGCACTCAACAACAGAAATAAAAGCCACTGTTGAACAAAACAAATTTTACAGATGTTGACTAGAATACATAAGTTTCCCATGTATTTTCAAAGGCAAATGTATGAGTTCTTTCCTATGCCTAAAATAGGTAGCACAACCTCTCTCTGAATGCCAGCGGCACACAGACTGTGCGAGAGTCACATGGACCACACTTGTGCATAACATGCTGGCAAACTGTGACACAGAAAGGCAGGAATGTGCTTGCTGAGTGTTCATTTTAATTGGTCCTGTACTTCACAAAATGTTTTTCTAACACTCTTGATTCTTTGATTGCTGATGCAGCATCCTCCGGGCCTTCAAAAACAGATTTGCAGTTCAAATGAGGAAGATATATTTTCAGAAAAATGAACACTTGGTGTTATGTTTTTCCATTTCCAAGAAGTAGCATTAAGAGAAGCTGAAGAGGGTGGGGGCAGAGGGTTGCAGAGATTCGAGAAGGCTGGAAATGTCATTTAGTATGAGGTAAAATCAAGTTTGGTTCCCCAAATGGTCCTTGTTTCTAAGAGCATGTTTCATAATGAAAAGTGAACATTAAGTTGAAAAATCTTAACCTTAAAATACTTGAATGGAATATAAATTTTGTCCCTAGAACCTTAAATGGCTGACATTTTTAGTTGTTATTCTTCCTCATGATCATTCCTTTATATACTCTGTTAGAAGGTTCATTTGTTATACATTTTCTAGTAAGAAAAAAAGAAGAGGTAAGTAATATTATGAAGTTTAGCCACATTATTTTTTACCATCGTCAGTAAATTTGAGGGAGATACGTGAATACCAGAGGTCGGCGTAGGGGGAGGGAGAATTGGATGAAAGTGCTCAAAAGGTACATACTTCCGGTTATGAGATCAAGAAGTACTAGGGATGTAATGTGTAGCATGATTAATAAAACTAACACTGCTATGTGTTGAAGATGAAAGTTGTTATGAGAGTCAATTGTAAGCATTCTCATCATAAGGAAAAAAAATGATTTTTTCTTTTTGTTTTATTTTGTACCTCTATGATGGCGCATGTTTACTAAACCAATTGTGATCATCATGTAAGTCAAATTATTTTGCTGTGCACCTTAAACTTGTACAGTGATGTATGTCAGTTAGATCTCAATGAAACCGGGTGGATGGATGGATAAATAAATAAATAAACAAATAAACAAGCAAATAACTAAATTTGAGGAGAGGAAGGTATGAACATTTGCAGTTTATGGATCACCACAGAAACATCGTTCTCCTTCCACGTTGCCCCCTCCCCCCCGACCCTGCTATGGCAACGTGTTTCACCACATGCTGCTTTTACCCCCTTCATCTCTTACTCCCCCATTCCCTATACATAGGGTCTGCTCCAGAGGTCTCTTGAATCTGGGGAACCAAAACACAGCTCCTTTTCTCTAAAAAGGTTGTCATCCTAAAGAATTCTTCATATGAGAGGTCTACTGTGCCAACCTACTGCTGAGATCAAATCCCCACCATTCCAGATTGATTCTTTCAAATCTCCATCAGAAGCAGGGAGAAAGAAACAAAAGAGAAACTGGGACAACTCTGCATTCACTGACATTCACTGATGTAATCTTTTCAAACTTATGAAATTTGCCCACACATGGTCTCAATAGTATACGTATTGCCGAAGCGAGCACACACATGGTCTCACTCATGGTGAATTTAACTTGCATCTGCACACAATAACTCTCCTCTTCAGTAAAGTTCATCCCTAATAGCACCCTGGAATACACTTGGTCTTTGCCAAAAAGCATCTGGAAGAGAGATTGTTATCTCGGGGACTGTTACTTTTTACATGTCATTCTCAGCTAGGAAGACCTCAAAGTAGAGAAGAAAAGCAGTTTTATGACAGGATGGAATCCTGTTTCATTTTCCTGTTCTCATTCTGACTCAGCCACACTGGCCTCCCTGCTTTCCTTCTAACCCAGAGGTACACTCCTGCCTCAGGGCCTTTGCATTACTATTGCCCTGCCTCAGAAGTTCTTCCCCCACAAACCTCTCTTCCTTATCATACCTCTTCTCTACTCATGTCAACCATTAGAGAAGCTTTATTTACCTCCCTATTTAGAACTGCAGACTTCTCTCCTCAGTCCCAACTCCCATCCCCTGCTTTACCTCTCCTCATAAGATTTATCATTATATATGTTATTTATTTGTTTTTATTTTTCTGGTATCACTAGAAAATAAGCCCCAAGAAAGTAAGGATTTTTATGTTTTATTCATTGGTATGGCCTCAGCACCCAGAAAAATAGGAACTCAAATATTTGTTGAATAAATGAAACAGTGAATGAGTGAATAAATGAGTGAATGAGTAAATGAATATTGGGCTACAACAGCACTAGATATAAGTCTACATTCTAAGTATCCCATACAAAAAAAAAAAAAAATCATCAAGTTGCACCACGAATGACTTGCCATCATCTCCAACTTAATCATACTTTGACTTACGGACGATATCATAGACTTTGTGTAGGGCAATAGTTTAAGTCATTCATTGACTTCTTATTTGTCAACATCATAAACACTGAAGATTCTTTCCAATTGTGTGCTAGTAAGTTAGCTAAGCATTGAAATGCTGACGGATTTGGCGGGCCCTGCTCGTGGTTATTGTGTTGTTTCCCACCCCCACTACACGTGAATGGGTTTCCTGTCATTCCTTTTGGGTGCCATTAGATTTGCTGTCTGCCATGGCAGTAATGGACAGCTCTAGAGCAGATGTTTCTGAAGTATCATTGATAACAATGTCACAAAGATTGTGAGGAGTCAAAGGCCAACAAGCTTGACTGATGAGAAGGAGGTGTGGGCAGCTGATATATTGCCTCAGTGAGGGAAGTTTAATTCTTCCTATGCCTCACCAGCTTCTGGAAGCAGCCAGCCATTTTTAAACAGAAGCCACAGCTGTGTAGCAATACCTGGTCTCTTGTTTTTTACCACTTTGACATCATTCATCATTCTCCAATTTAGCTATCTTTGCATTATTTAGTTCCACGGCTGCTAAATGTGTGTCCTCCTACATTCTCTTCATTAAAGTTGCTTCTCAGCACCTGTGGTTTATGGTGCAGAAATCTGGCTTACAGTATCACCTGACTAGGCTTCTTTTGCCATTCTGTACGCTGTCAAGTTAGACTACTAGGAGAATTTTTAAATAGAGCACTCTTAGCCTCTCAGAATAATCAAGCCCCTCCCCTTCCCTACCAAAAAACTCTACTATACTATTAGGAAATACTCAGTGTTGCTGTTTTGTAGTTTTAACTGTTTTTGAGTAGTATCGACATACTGTGATTTCATATAACCATAGATCCCATGGAACATTAGAGATTATCCATTTCAATGACCTGATTTTTCAGATGAGGGAATTAATGTCCCCAAAATACAAGTTTCTTGTGCAAGATCATAATGCATTTAACTACCTACATGAATATAATTCTATAATAGAACCTGTGCTAACCTAGCCCTTGAGTCTGCCTGTTATCTAAAAAATGGATGTGTTAATAACAAAAGATAAGAATATATGAAAAATTTGTCACTGTAATTCTAATTTTCTTTACTGTTCTAAAACATAGTCATAAAACATTACATGGAAAAGTTCATTCGGTCGGTCAATATATGTTATGCATCTGCATTGTGCTTAGGGCTGTGCTGCAGTGCTGGGGATATAAAAGTCATAACCCCTAACATCAGAATATAATGGGAAAATGAGTAAATAGATGTAATTACAGTTAAGTATAATAAATAGCAATACAGCAAAAATGCAGCAAGTTATGGGAGCACAAAAGAGCTGTACTTAACCTAGACTGTGATGGCAGCAGGGATCAGGGAAAGGTCTCTAGAAGAAGTGATTTGAAATTGAGATATGAACAATGAGTAGGATTTAGCTGAGTGAAGAGTTGATAGAGGGTACTGCGGGCAGAGGAAGAGAAATCATGGGTGAAGGCCTTGAGGGAAGAGAATGCATGACGTGTTAAGATATAGAAAGGAGGCTCAGCATGGCTGGAAAATCAAATGGCAGTAGACTAAGGCAAGAGATGCCACTCAAGACATAGGAAACACCTTATAAATTCCACAAAGGAGCTATGGCTTTATCTTAAGATCAATGAAGAAATCTTTCAAACAAGGGAGTAGAATGATAAAATGTAGGGTTAAATAAGATGACTCTAGCTACCAAAAAAAAAAAAGAAAAAAGAACTAAGGAATGTAAAACTGGAGTCAAGAGAACAGTTAAGATGCTTGTTCAATAATATGGGCAAGAATGTTGGTGGCTTGAACTGAGTAGTGATAGTGGAGATGGAGAGAAATGGATGAGATCAGTAGGTAATTCAACAGATAGATCCGGCAGGGTTTGGATACTGACTTGGTGTGTTGGAAGACAAAATGGAGAAATCATATATGATTATCAGGTTTCTAACTTAATAAGTTGGGTGGATTACAGTGTCATTTGTTGAGATGGGAAACACCAAAGAGTAAAATTGAGTGTGGAAGCCAAAAAGACTAATTTTACACATGTTCTATTTAAGGTGCTTATAAGACAGCCACATAAATTCGTATAGTAGGCCATTAGATATAGAGGTCCAAAGGTCAGGGAAGAGATCTGGGTTGGAGTTGTAGACCTGCGAGTCATCAAAACATACATGTTAATTGTAGCAATGAGAGCAAATGATATCATCCAGTGAGAGAATATAAATTAGCAGTGAAAGGATGAAGAGAAGAATCCTGTAGGCCATAAATGTTTAAGTAATGAGCAGAGGAAGAGGAGGTAGGTAAAGGACATTTAAACATAGAAATCCAAGACATTTATTGTCTTGGAAAACAAAGGGAGAAAATTCCCCAAGAAGCACTGGTTTAAAAAAAAAAATTCTCATATGCTGCGGCACAACCAAGTAAAATAGGAATTTTAAATCATCCATCACAACAACAAGGTTATTAGGAACTTTAAGAACAGTTTCAGTGATGGGATAATCTTGGTTGGCATTCATTTATCCTCTTAGTCAACAGATATCTTTATTGAGCGCTTACTTTTATCCTGGCACTGTGTTAGCTGTTGCAGATGCAATGGTAAGCAGGAGCATCATTCTCATTCTCACGGAGCTTGCAATCTAGTAAGGGAGACAGACATTAATAAAAGAGTCATGTAAATAAATACTAGGTTGCTGCTCTGACAAGGGAAAGTGTTATGTATGAGTGTACATGAAATAGAGGGGCTGTGACCTGGAAGGTTTCTCTGTGGAAATGACATGAACTAAAATGTAATGGGTATGTGTAAATCAACTAGGCATGGCAGAGTGAGGATACTGTGCTGAATAGGGTTCTGGGTGAAGGAGAGGGCATTTGCAAAGACCTGGGACAGGAAGAAACATGGCATATCCATGGAATTAAAAGAAAGTAAGTGTGTCTAGGCTACAGAGAATAAGAGGGAACGTGGTAAGAAATGAAGCTGAGAGAAGTGGGATCCTGCAGATCATGCAGCTAAGGATTTGTCTTTTATCTGCAAAGCAGTGGGAAGCCATGGAAGGGGTTTAATTGTAGACATCTGTCTTGGGGCAAGGGATAGGTTTGATATGATCAGACTTGCAATTAAAAAGGTTGTTCTGGAAAGGGAGTGGGGAGGGATAAACTGGGAGTTCAGGTTTTTTAGATACTAACTACTATATATAAAATAGGTAAACAACAAGGTCCTACTGTACAGCACAGGAAACTGTATTCAATACCTTGTAATGGCCTATAATGAAAACGAGTATGAAAAGGAATATATATATATATGAATCACTATGCTGTATACCAGAAATTAGCACAACATTTTAAACTGTCTATATTTCAATTTAAAAAAAGGAGGAGGGGGTTGTGCTGACTTCTGTTTGTAAAAAGGATGTGAAGTCGTTAATACAGGGAGAACTGTTAGGATCCATGTCTGCAGTGGTCCAGGCAAGAGATAGCAATGGTATGAACTAAAATAGTAGAGATGAAAAGCAGTAAATAGACTTGAGTTTATTTCTAAGGTAAAATTGATAATATTTTCTGATTAATTAGATATGAGCTTGAGGAAGAAGGAGGCGTCTAAAACAAAATACAAAAACTTCCCAAGTTTTTGCTTTGAGTAAAGACACTGCAACATATGTTCTAAAAACTTTGGCTAAGAAATTGGAGCAAGAAGAGAGAGTAGCTGGGGATAGACATGAGGTTAATATAGACATGAGGTTAGTGAAGGAGTTTTTTCCTATTTGTTTTTGTTTTTAAAGATGGTAACTATTTAAGTATGACAAAATGTTGACCTAGAGAGAGGGAAGAAATGTTCATATACAGGAGAAAGGAGAAATCAGCAAAGACTGTGTTCTCCGAAAATGCAGAAGGAAGCAGACTCAACAACACTTGGGGAAGAAGAAGATAATGGCTTGGGGATGCAGGTAAGTCAGGAAGCTGGTGATGGGATGATAAGGACACGCCCTTTCTGATGGCTGCTATTCTCTCTGTGAACTCATCTGCTGAAATGGGATGTGATGGTGTCAACATTTGTTACCATATTGTTTATATTAGTGAAATTTTAAAAGCAATACGCATACTTACCATAGGGGATTGGTCAAATAAAGTATGATATGTGTTACATTGTTCTAGTATGTAGTATTTAAAAATCATGCTGTAGAAGAAGAGTATTTTAGATCACAGGGAACTATTTACTATATGTTTTACATGAAAATAGCATTTTACAAAAGAATATGCCTTGTATACTCTCAATGAAAAAAAGCAAATATTGAATATATACAAATTAGAAAGATATGCATCAAAATATTAATTATATATATTATATATACATAGAGAGATATATACAAATATTGTCTACATGTATGTATAATTTTTGTAGTTTGTTTGTAATTTTCATGTGGTAGCCCCAATGTCTGGCTCATTGTATTTTTACTTATTTTTTAATGGAGGTACTGGGGATTGAACCCAGGAACTTGTACATGCTAAGCATGCACTCTACCACTGAGCTCTACCCACTTCCTCAAGTATTTTGGATTTTCACTTTTTTGTTTTACTGGCTCATTGTAAATGTTCCATAATTGTTGTTAAAATGATATAAACTAATGCTTTAACCTTACTTCAAAATAACAGTATATTGTATTAATATATGTGAAAGATGTTAAGAGAGTAAATCCTGAATTCTCATCACAAGAAAAAAATATTTTTTTCTTTTAAAAAAAATCTATATAAGATGATTGATGTTATTTAAACTTATTATGGTAATCATTTCATGATATATAAGTCAAATCATTGTGTTCTACATGCTAAATTTACACAGTGCTATATGTCAATTATATCTCAGTAAAACTGGGAAAAAAATTTACTGCTATGATAAAATAATGTAAGAATTAATTTTTATCCTCCCTTTAATACTTAGCTCCTTGGTCATATGGATTGTCTTAATAAAAAAAATTAATAAGAAATAAATTCTCACATGGCAAAATTAAAAAACAGCATAACTTACATAATACTGTTAAGTGTACAAAATGTAATTAATAGTTATAGAATAGTATTTCCACTGAAAAAGTATAAGTTGACTTGTGTGTTAATCAAAATAGCTACCACATTGTTCAGCTACATGCTAAATACTATGATTAGTGCTTCACCCTTTGAGCAATTCCGTGAGAGTGTCAATAAGATCGCCACTTTCTGGATGAGAAAACTGAGGCCTTGAGAGGTCATTTGGTCAAAATCATTCACAGGGATGAAGCTGACTCAGGTTTAGAACCCAGGTCTGTGTGATCTTGGTGACAATGTGCTGCGTTACGCAGTGACGGGAATTAAAAACCAGCTTCTATGGGCCTGCCTCACAAACACACACCTCTGTTAGCACAATCCCCATTTTAGTTGAAAAAAACAGAAACATCAAATGAACCAATAAAAGGAAAAAAATTCCACTTTGATTAATAAGTAAACACCATTTATTTCACAAAAGTTATTTAGACAGTTTTTCTGGCAGGCAAATTAATATTGCCAGTGCTACAGAAACAATCACAAGCCCTGTCTCATTCCTTAAATAATTAGCCATAGTTAAAAAGCTTTTTAAAGGACAAAAATAAAAATTGAGTGAAAATTGAAAATGACACAAATGGCACTTTTTCGTCGTCGAAAAAGCTTTTAACAACTGTAGAGATGATCTAAGGGTATTTGCTATTTGTGCTGCCGTTTCAACCATCACCATCGCCAGCTTTTATTCATACTTAGGATCAGGAAGGGTAAGCAAGCTAGAAACAATATTCTTTTCTACATGTAGGTGAAGCCCTAAACCCATTCTCCTAATCCATCTCCTCTTCATTCTTCCGACAAATATTTATTGAGCATTTACTCTGGGCTTGTTTTCAGGACTGCCATATGGGATGTTATTCTGATGTAATTTGATTGAAGTCATGACAACTACCAGCTGATAAAGTGAAAAAGTAAATTAATCTTTATCATCAAGATATTTGTAAAGGGATACTATTTTAATTAATACTGTAGAATTTCTTTAAATGTCCTCTACATCTTGTCCTCCACATCAGTTAATCAACCAACCAAATAAGTAATTAAGAAGAAAGAAGTGAAATAATATGTTTCAGCAGCCAAAGGCAATAGATACCTTCTTGCTGTTAGAGATACCTCGCTGGTGGTATTTGAGAGGGTTTGTTTTGATTTGTTTTTTTTCTTGAATCCATTAAAATAATAATAAAAATATTTTACATCTTTTCAGCTGAGAGGCTCAAAGGATTTACAAAATTGAATTCATCCACACAACTGCTATACAAGCAGGAGAAAATGAAAGAAAAATATCTATTGTATTAAAACAGAACTCATGCTATAGCTAAGAGGTTGTTTCATGAATGACAGTTTTTATTTTAATACAGTATTATTGTACTGAATTAGAATTGTTTATTCAATAAATTGGGGAGTTAAAACGTAACTGCCTTGGTTGGCCACCCTGGATGTCTGATATAGGATACAGCAGTAATGTACATTGGTACTTTAAATAGAGTAAGAATGAATTACTATTATCGCTTGTCTTAGCATGGGTTTTCCCTAAAAAAGGAAACTGAGACAGAGACAAAGGCTGATGGAGGTAGTTGAATGTGAGAAGGCAGGAGCAAGGAACAGAGAGAGGGAACTAGGTAGGAGGGAGAGCCTTTCTGAGGTGATGTGGAGAAATGTAAAATTATCTGATCTGAACATTCATGGACTCCTTTGCTCTCTGGGACCAACAGACTCACTCTCTCCCTCTAAATTCCTTCTTCTTGTCAACAGTTCTGAGACCAGGACTTAATGGCCTGAAATGGGCCACATCACAAAGAAAAACAACTTCTTTTGACAAGATTGTAACACCTGCCTAACCAAATAGGGCCACCAATCATTTGACAGCACTCTGCTCGTTTTATATCTATTCCCCTATAAAACCCTCATAATCCTCCAATTTCCTTTGTCTCCTCGTTGCAAGGACTTGAATAAAGTACCAATTACCTGGCAGTTTTCCATGTGTTTCCCATCATTACAGGGTGAATGCTTGATCTTGAAGAGAACTTCTGAGGAGCCTTCTGAAATGCATCTCAAAATCATCTACTTATGGAGAGAAAAGAATAAACATTTATCCCTCATGCATCAAGAGTTGGCCTACAGGGCTCTAATTCCCCCACACAACTGGGTAGCACCAGCTTGAATGTGAATAGGTTTCAATGGGTATTTCATGCTTCAGCCTCAGAGAAGCTCTGGGGTAGGAAGCCCAAGACTCAAGGTGCTGGCCTGGGGCAAGGTACCATCAGCCTACACCTGTGAAGAACTGTGAGCTGTGAACTGTGAGCACCTGTTTCCATGTGAAATGGCCACTCTGGGCGGGGCTGCAATGAGAGGAGAGGCTGAGAGGATCTGAAGTGTTGCCAGAGATCCCTGCAGATGTAGGACTTACTTGGATGGTGTTCTCACTTTCCCAACTTCTTGGGAAGAGACACTTGCCCTTCACAGAATTTCTCCCACCCATATGTGGATGACTTTTCTGTCTTCATTTGAAGGACTCTTGAATTTGGTTAACCTACATCTCCACCCAAATGGAAGATGACGGTAGTAAATTGTATTAATCGCCACCTCGATCCCTTTTGCCATCCTCCGGTTGCTGTGAGTACTGGCACCTTCTCTGAAAAAATCATCCTAGGATGATTTAGTCCTACAATGAAAATGAAAGAAAAATATTTGGTCTTCTCATCCAAGAAGACATGCCCCCCACCCCACCCAGAGGGCAGCCTGCAGCCAATGACTGACTGACCAGCTGATTCAGGAGTCTCCTAAAGGCAAGACTTATTTCATGGTGAGATTCATGAAGTGGTGTTCTGGTAAACACTGATTTGTAATGTTTGCTGATTTCTATGGTACAGATTCTCTCACTATGGCTGACGTTAACCTACCAATCTGACATCTCGAAAAACAGAGTTGGGATAAGATACTGTAGGGGATCAAATTTAGCACCCTCAAATGTCCCTTTGGCATGTGAATTATTTCAAGCTGAAAACAATCAAGGCTCAAAGGACTCAAGAAGTCCTTCTTTTTACCTCTCCCTTACTGCCTAAACAATGCAGATGGAGAACCTGTTTTAGGAAGGCAGCTATCACCCTAGATCACTACAGTATGAACTAGGTGTGTAGACAGCGAGGAACCTAGCAAAGTGTTAAAATTCCTCTCTGTGTCCCATCATCTCTGCATGGCCCAGAGAACATTTGTTTACCAGTCATTTGCTTTTCCATCTCCATGTCAATTGCCTTCCTCCCCTCTGACATCCCAAACCACTGTCCCCAACATCCTCTATTGTCTTTGGTTGAAAATAGTATTTAAGATGAGGGTTTCAGCCATTTTGGAGAGTTACTCTGTTCTCTTGGGTCACTCCCATATGCACCTGTCATTAAAATTTTGTTTGATTTTCTCCTGTTAATCTGTCACATGTTAATTTAATTCTTAGAGTAGCCAGAAGAACCTAGAAGGGGAGAGGACAGTTTCTTCCTCCCCGACAATGTGCGCAATCTGCTCTTACAAGCCTGCTCCAGCACACTGCTCAATTCATGCCCAGAGCTTCCTGTGGAAAGCACAGGGTAAGGGCTTAATAAATATCTGTTGGAAGCTTCATTTTTTTTTTTTCTTGACAACTTTCCCTGCCCTGGCTTGGTTTCCTCACTTGCCTACAGACTCCTCCATGAAGCGCTTGTACAAGAATTCTGGCCTCAGGCTCTGCTTCTAGGGAACCCAACCCAAGACAAAGAAAAGGAGGATCAACTGCCTCTCTATAGGGCTCCCAGGTACCCTGGCTATCACTGCAACCCTGCCTCATAATTATCATAACCCTGTTATAATCATTGTGCCCACCTTGTTTCTGATGGTTAAGACAAGAACCTGACCTCTATTATTTCAGGATCCCTTAATCTACTGTTATTTTCAGGGGACTCAGTTCAGTAACAGTAATTCTTACTATTGGCCCTTGCCTTCAGAGGATGGCAACCAGCATATACCTCAGTGCTGGTGGTACCTGCTTCACCAATGCTTGCCTTATCACTTGGGTCAGTAGGATAGCCTCCAGACTTTACTGGAGGAATACAGACAGCTGGTGCATATTCTGGTCATTCAGAATATATCCTCTCTAGCATGCTCACTTCACTAAGTATTTTGATCCCTTTTTCATCCTCTTCCAAGGCAGTTCTGAAATTTTTGCTTCATTTATTTTGGGCCATCCCTTTATCTAAAATTCCAAGTATCATCCTAGCAGTATATTAGCACCAGCATCGGGGATCCTTGACAAGGTGTTTAAATTATGTTATAAGAGAGTGTATCAATATTGACAATTTCTCACCTCTATAACTGAGAATTAAGAAGTTTTCCCACACCTTCCCTTGATCCAGCACCCTCAGGACAGAGTCCCATAATTACAGTATCAGATCTTGGTACATATTGGCTAAGGCCTCCTCTCCTTCTCAATCAGGGTTTCCACTTTGATGTAATAAATGTACCAGAGATGAGAATGTAACCCTTCCCTGGACCTGCAGTGCCTTTAGAATTAAGGCCTGAGTCTGATACTCTGGGTATAGAAAATGAAAGTCTCTTTAAATACATCAAAGGCTCCTTGACTTTCACAATTCACCTTAAATTGCCTTTCACCGTTTCTCCAGTGCATCTGTCACACTCAGCAACAACTATCCATTGTCCATTGTCCTTATCATTACTTATCATTACTATTTGTCCTGAACCTCTCAAACTCCTGAGATACTGTCACTGTCAATGCATTCCCCTCCGTATGGAGAATTTGAACAACTGCTTTGCTATGACATGCCAAAAGGCTATCCATACACTACCTACCATCAGTGGCAGGATTCTTATTTCCAGTTAGCTGATGAGTGATCTAGCTCCAATATTCCATTTTAAAGTCAACTTCCTTGGAGCATGCCTAGCACCAACTATCCAATGTCAGGTTCTCCATGAAACAGCCTCTGAGATGGATATTTGTGTGTAGGAAGTTTATTGAGGAGTGCTCTCTGAAACAACACCTAGGAAGCAATGAAAAAAGCAGGACTGGGCAGAGAGAGGTCAATTGCAGAGCAGTAGTAATAAAGGCCTTATTTGATCCTCCAGGGAGCTCTGGAGCGGAGATGCCTCCCCAGAGCTTTAAACTGACCAGTCACTGAATGTGGGCTGCCTCAAGGTATGTACATAACCTTGGCCAAGGCAGCTGCCTTCAGTAGAGTGCAATGCCCAGAAAGGGACTCAAATGCTTGCGTTCTTAGCAGACAACACTCTCAGAAGCTGGGAAAACGAGTGTCCTTGTTCTGAAAGGAGGTTTGGAGCAACACGTTGAAGTATTCACTGCAAGATCATAATTCAGAACTTGTCATTGCCAATAACTGCCTTGTTCCCCAAATTTTAACTTCCTATTCTTCAACCGGCACCTCCTTTTTTAAAATTTTATACCCTAAAATACCTTAACTCCAACAATCTTTGAACTGAGAATTCCAATCCACTGATCCTATTCTTTATTTTTCATTCCTCACTCCTTTGAATTCCTCTCACCTTCTACCCATCTTAAATCCATAATCAATTAATGTAATCACCAACTTGCATTTAGTATAGGATAACAGTCCCTGCCTTTTCTCACACCCTTTTTCTTTTTTGGCCAAAGTATGGCTCTACCTATATCCAGCTGCAATGGACTGAATTGTGCCCCTCCTCCTTCAAATGTGGAAGTCCTAATCCCCAATACGACTGTATTTGGAGGTAATTAAGATTAAATGAGGTCATAAGGATGAGGTCCTAATCCGATAGCACTGGTGGCCTTATAAGAAGAGGAAGGAACTCTCTCTAACTCCATGGACTTTCAGAGGAAAGGTCATGTGAGGACAAAGCAGATATCTGTAAGCCAGGAAGAGGCTCCTTACCAGAAACTGAACCCTGCAGGACCTTAATCTAGGATTTCCAGCTCCAAAACTGTGAAAAAATTAATTTCTCTTAAGTCACCCAATCTGTAGTATTTTGTTATGGTAGCCTGAGCTGACTAATACACCAACTCTCTGCCTACTCTGTATCTGCACCTTTGCAGCTGAACCTGGCTAAAGAAAAATACCCACTCACTAACTGAAGCTCACTTTAAATTTATGGCCATGAATCTCAAGTACACAATGATGCCTGTCTATCATTATAAACATCCTAACTTTAGATGGATATTTCATCTTTCTTAGATGAATATTTCATCTTTCTCACTCCTCAAACTCCTCATACTTCACTACCCATCCTCATGAGAGCTGATGACTTTGCTTCTTCATCATTTGAAGAAATCAGAAAAGAATTTCCACAGATCCCACCCAGACTACAACTACCCTCCTACAGTATCTGCAGCCATATTCCTTGCCCTCCCGCTTGCTACCACAGATGAAATATCCACATTATCATCTGAAGCCTCTCCCTCATCTTGTGTACCAAATTCCATGTCCTCTTCATTACTCAAGGGGATTCATCCAACAATCCTCTTCCACCTCTTTAATTTTTTTCCCTTTCTCTGAGATCCCTTCATCAGTACACAATCATGTGATTACTTATCTCATCTTAAAGAAAACTCTTTAGTCCTGATCTTCCCACTAAATAATGCTCTATTTATTTGTTCCTTTTTCGGTAAAACTCTGAAGGGTTGCTTCTACATTGCTGTTTCCAATCTTCTCTTTCAGTTCTCTCTTGAAAGCACTCTATTTCAGCTTTCACCACCTGCTACTCCAGTGCTCAGGGTCATCAATGACTTCAGAGTCATTAATTTCAGTGATCAATTTCCAGTCTTCAGCTTATTTAAACTAATACAGCAATTCTCAAACAAAGGAGATTTTGCACACCAGTTGCTAAATGTCTGGAGACATTTTTGGTTGTCATAACTCAAGGGATGGGGGGTGGTGTCTAGGGGATAACATACCCAACCGGCATCTAGTTAGTAGAATCCAGGGATGCTGTTAAGCTTTCTGAATGCAAAGGACCCTCTCACCGCCCCCCAACCACCACCAAAGAATTCTTCTGTTCCTCAAATCCATCAGGCATATTCCTTCCTTAGGGCCTTGGTACTGTAATGCTGTCCCTTAGATATTTACATAGCTGCTACCTCATACCCTTCAAGTCTTTGATCAATTATCACTTTTTCAATGAAAACTACCCAAATCGTCCTATTTATAATTCCAACCAATCTCCACACTCCCTATAGCTCTTACCACGTCCTTATTTTCCCCCCAGTGTGATTATCGCCTTCTAACATACTGTATAATTGTCACATTACTTATTGTCTATTGTCTTCTTCCCTGAGAGCAGGGATCATTGTCTGTTTTTTTACTGCCATACCCCTCAAGTGCCTAGAAGGATGTCTGGCACACAATCTGTGCCTGAAAAAATAGTTGTTGAATTTATGAATTTAAACTAGAGGGAGATTTGGTGCCAGTTTCTGCCACTAGCTTTTACAAAAAATTAATTTTTGATGGCAGTGGAAAATTTCTTTTTGAGCTTTTGTTTTCTTGTGTCTTTCATAGGAATTGTGATTAGAAGTTCCAAAAAAGTCTGTATCTTAAACCAAAATTCAATTTTCTTTTATGTAGGATGATTCCAGGCATCAACTTTAATCCTCTTGGGTTTGGGTGCATCTTCATTCTTCTTTGTCCACTCTGAAATGCTTTAAAGTTTGAGAAGCATCAATACTTCCTATTTTTCTTGTAGTTGATCATAGAGAATACACTAATTGAGTTCATTCTACACACCTTTTAGTTTTGGGACAACACTTTGGGTCTAGTCCTACTATACCTCTCTCACCCTTATCCCCCACCTCACGTTTTCACAAGAAAGAAACTGGCTTTCTACACCAAAGGGGTTTCTTTGAAAAATGCTCTTTCCTTTTTCTTTCTAATCAGAATATAGAAAAATCTGTGCTTGTTCTCTTATGTTGAGAATAAAAGATAATCTTGGAAAGCACATTCCATGACTCTAGGTCTCTAGGCAACTCCTATGTATAGACAGCTTCATTTGAATCTTGGGAGAGGGTAACTGAATCCACTCACTTGTCTGCATCCCATCTTCCTTTCTTATTTATGCTTAGTTTGCATCAGATACTAAAGATAATTAATTTAGTTACCCAGCAAACTCTTAGCATTTTATTTTCAACCTGACTCATTTCCAGATACTTCTTATAGGTGCCAAATCCCCTGATTGGTTTTTTTTGTTTTTTTTTTTTTTTTGGCTTTTCTTTTCTAAAGATTTAAGGAAAAACTTAATGGCACATCTTCAATTTTAAACAAAAACACACAGTCACTTTTCCACAATGAATAAGCCAACTAGGCCTGTAAACCTAAGAACTGAAAAGCTAAATGACTCATTGAGGTCTTATATGTAGCCTATGACAGAGCCAAGCATAGAGCGGATATCCTCAATGGCAAGGCTTGGAAAGACAGCACAGTTCTCTTACACCTTCCACAAAGAACATTTGCATTTTCTGCCATCCTGTGCTTTGAAATGCCAAGTCTCTCTCCTGACTGTTGGCTTCTGTTCATTTTTACGTTTGCCTTTCTTTGTATATGGAAATCATTAAAATCAAACGCATTCTGGTGACATAGGTTTCGTATTATGGTAAACTCTGAATTTTCATGATTTATGATGTCACATGAATTTTCTATGTATTGGCATAAAGCAGTGTAGAGTTTGCAGTCCAAATTTCTTTTTAACTATCTTGATACAAATGGAAGCCATATGAAACATTATGTATTGACAAGGTTCTGTTGACAATCTACCACTGATCGACCCTGGGCCTGTGTCAGTTTATTGTAGTCACTCCTCTTGTCTAGTACATTAGCTAGTACTGAGTGAGTCTGTTGGCCATTGCCAATGGGTATTCCCTCTCTGTTCTGTGACCTGAATCCAGATTACTTGGTTTTAGAATTGATGGTCAAAAACAAGCTTATTCATATAACATGTTCATTTTGCTGATAGTAATTAAGAATTTTGCTCAGCTTTCGGTCTCTGAGGTACGTGGGTGGGAAAAGCAATAGCAAAACAGTCAAGGGAACTGGAGGATCACTGGGACTTGGTGACACATTGGATGTGGGTGGTAGTCACTTGTAGAAAGCTAGACAAGACGTGCCTCCTGAGTCACTGGGCTAAATATCAAGATGTATTGTGTTTCCAAACAAATAGTAGGATAATGGCAAACTTGTAATTTATTTTTTCCCACTGAAACATAAACATGATAGAACTAATTTTAAGAGTTTCGTTCCCGGCCTCCCTCCGGATATTTGATGGTCACTTTTCAGGCATTTCGTTAACATCACAGTTGCAGCTTCATGAGAAGCTAGCTTTGATTAAGAGAATTTCTGAATACTTAGAACTGAAATGGAGTTCCGAAATTGTTTTGCCCATCCCTCTGATTTATACAGATAGAAAACTGAGGTGCGGAGACTTGAAGGACCTGTCCAATCTATACCTCAAATTGCAGACTGAATAGAATCTAGAGGTCCTGACCCACATCTACTGTGTTTTCCTCTATGCCACATTGCCTGACCTAGAAATTATTAATAATTGTAAAGCCTTCTTTTTCAGCAACTGAAAATGTGTTATCAGCTAGCCTTGAGTTGTGATGTTCTGTCACTTGCAAAATCATTTTTAGAGATCACCACAATGCTATAGGATTAGTTAAAATCCTCGGTGGGGTTTTCTAAACGTGGGGCCACTTCTATTTGTATGAAACAGTAATCACAGAAAATTTTCTCCACTGCTAAGGTTTATCATATATTAACCTAAGAGTTTAAAGACGGCTATTAAAATAATGATGCTTGATTGTAAGGCATTTGTATGTGTTTTTCCTAAGCAATCTACATAAAGATCTGCTAGATATCGCTAAAGGAACATGCGCAAGACTTCTCATGAGTGAAATCAACTGGCCTCACTAGTTTGAAGGCTCCATCAGAGGTCACGCCAAAGTGCAGAGGGTTTCACACTGATGTACTACATTACCCAGATAGCTGATTTGCTTGTCACTAATTAGAGCAATAGACCTGACTTTCTGTAATGCACTCTCCATATTCTTGTTCTACATTGCAATGAATACTTGCAAGAAACTGAAATGAAGATAAGAAAATAAATCCTGGTAAATCGCAATTAATCAGCTTTCAATTTTTGGTTGCCATTGACTGCTTTGTCCCTCCCACCCCTCACAGCTTCCCAGGACTGCATTTGAAATAATGCTGGTAGTTTCTTCTTTCTATGGTTTCTTGATTGATTGGCAAGCTGGATAGCAGCGCATTATTCTGCTCTACCATTTTCCCAGTGGGCGGTACTGCACAATAGTGATGGGGAACTGTAATGACACTGCATTAAAAGTCAGTAAAATATAAATATGATGCGAACTTCTTCATTGCATGAAGCTGGATCCCTTTATCCATTTACTTACATCACTTTTTGTATGGAGCAGTGATGGAAAACGTTAACCCTCTGCTTTCCAAACCCACTCAAATAGGATTTGAATCTAAATGCTCTTTGGAGACACACTTTAATATAGGTGTACTCTGGGACTTAAAGCACGGTCACTCTTTGTATTTATGCAATCTCCTTTCTAAGCACTTTCTATCAGAGGAGATTTAAAGCAGATGGAAATTATTCGTGTAGTTATGAATTGAAAGCTCATAAGCTAGCTGCTCTTCAAAGTGCTCAGAACACCTGGGCCACCAGAATTGCTGAAGTAGACAATGGCATTTATACCGAGATTACAGCATCATCTTATTCTAAATGGTATTTTTGTCTTTAGAGTGCATGAGGGATGCCAGCGCTTCTCAGTGCTTAATTGGTTTTCTCCCTTGACTTTAATTAAACTCACCCTAAGCTTGCAAAACCCCAAGGCTGCTGCTTAAGGGTGAGAAGCCTCAGTGTTCACAGCTCTGAATACAGTATGATAAAGAATCAATTGTACTGTTTGATTAGCTGAATATGCAACTATTTTACGTTTTTAGACAGCAATATTGTTACATAATCAACAGCGTTCGAAAAATTTGTCTTTTGTGGATGAACAGGCATCAGTTTTGTAAATCTCCAACAAGGATTTTAGAAAATATTTAACTTGCCAAGCTGTAATGCATATGCTCGCTGCCCAGCCATGCATCATTTATAATATGCCCAATTATAAAGCCTCATTATTAAATATTATGACATTACTTAGGTATCATTTACATCTTCTAAAAAGAATCTCGGCTTCTGAATTTGTTTCATTTCGTGGTATGGCAACGATCAAGGTCTTAAACATTCTGGACATAGCCCAATTCCCATCTGCTTACTCAACCCTTTATTGGAAGGTTATTTGAACTGACTGAGTCAGTTGCACCTGAACCGGGAAAGGAGTCTTCTGTCTTTTCTAGGATGAGTCAGCACTCAGTTTTAATATTGTACCTGTACCTAGGGATTGGACAATAAAAACACGAATAAACACGTATCCTTACAGCAGGTATCAGAGTTATATAGTGCTAGAAGCTATCCTGACCAGCAAACATAAATTAAATACTGAGTCAGGAAAAGAGGACAGACTAGAAACCTAGCTAAAGTGCTCACACACTACCTGCATATAAATGATTGAAACTCTAGAATAGCACTTCAGGAATGCAGAATTCCTGGCTGTGTGTTTTCATAATCATAGGCTCTGCGCCTTCTTGAGGACTTAATATGCACCAGGTACTCTGCTGGGCACCTAACATGTGTCAGAAACTGAGGCACAAAGATGTGAAGTAATGCACCAAAAGTCACATCCGTAGGAAGTGGTGGGCCCAGAAGGAAAGCCCTGGCAGTCTGAGGCAGATCCCATGTGTTTATCCACCGCATATAGTGAGACTCAGAGTTAGCAGCTGAACAAATCTCAGTGTACTGATTTGCAGAGAAGGGTGAAAGATTGCTGTTAGGCTCAATGACCCTGAAGATTAAAAAGCTATTCTAGGAACATGATTAGTAATGTTTTAATAGCCCCATTAGAATTCAAGTAAATGTCCCCAGAAGCCTTATAGGCTAATATTCTCATTATGCACTGTTCTCCCAAGAACATGACTAGAAAGAGGCACTCCTGAATCAAAATCGAAGACCAGGCTCATCTTGTCAAAAATTGATTTCAATAATTTAAACATTCAGCAAATATTTGTTTGGCTACTCACGGTGTGCCAGGTACTGAGTTTGGTGGTGTGGTTTGCTTTCTTCTCATCAGAAGGGAAAACAGCATCACGAGCTAGGAGTTCCTGCGAGTTGAAACACGGAATGAAAACACAGCATGGGAACTAGAGCATTAAGTTCCATCAGGTTTATTAAGAGGGCTAAGAAGACTTGGTGGCTGTCTTCAGGAGGTTTTCATTCTGACTGAAGGTACAAAACACGTCCATGAAAAACTAACTGGTTTAATTTGGTAAAAATATAGACAATAACTACTGTGGAAATCTGAAATAAATGAGAGATCACTATGGGGTCTTAAATGTTAATTTGCAAGCAAAAACCTGGGGCTCTTGTAAAAATGCAGATTCTGATTCAGTAGGTCTGGGAAGGGGCCCAGGATTCTGCATTTCTCACAAGCTCCCTAGTGCTGTTGGCTTGGTTATCCACAGATCATACGTAGAGTAAGGAAGAGCTAAGAAAATTAGGAAGATGGTTACAGAGAAGGGGAGGCTTGAGCTGGGCTTTGAAGGGGGGTTAGATATACATAAGTAAAGAAACAGATAGAGAACAGTGGCAGTGGCACAGGGGGAAAGTATCAGAGTGGATCAGGGATTTTATGTTGCCAAATACTATTCTTCCCGTGGTGGAAAAATTGGTTTGGACTAGATCTTGGGGAGACAGGGAGAGAGGTGGGATGCATTCCAGGTTCAGAAATTTGAACCTTAGCGAATGAGGAATAATAAATGATATTGTTTTAGAGTTTATAAAAAGAAATCTATAAAATTAACTGCAGAAGTTTCTACTTGATTTGAATATGCGGGTCTCTATTTATTTTCTTGAGCAATGGTTTGAATTTATTTGCCACCCTAAAGCATTGAGTCCTGACTTCATGGAAATGTACACAACATAAAACATTCAGATGGTAATTTTGCAAAAATTAGTAAAATCGATCCATCATTATATTGTTTAAACAACCATGTTAATTGTCAATGTAGAGATAGTGGCCAAATGAAGATGATTTGAGGAATTAATCTATTTACAATGCCTCATTGCTGCATTTCCTGAAATACCTACAGGCAATATTTTGTTTGCTTTTTGCTGTTGTAGCCTTCTGCTTCAAATGAGAGCTTACCTTCTATGGTTGGAATAGTTTATTGAGAAGGAATTACACAAAGAGAGCTTAAAATATGAAGAAGACTGACACAAAGCTGATGTGAATGATTGTGTCACCATGCCTGAGAGGGCAACCTGCATCTTGTTCAGAACATTAGTGGTGATTAGGATTCAAGAAATGTCATTGAACATTTTGGTTTTACTTCTCCTAAAAATAAAATGGATGAGTTAGTGCCTATATGATGACAAAATACGTTATCAATTCACTGAAAATGAGTCAATTTGGCATTTTTAAAAGAAATTTGCTTTCACTTTTCAACCATGGTTTTGGCCTTGAAGACATAGCTTTACATATTTTTGAAACACAGAATATTGTGCTTTTCATTCGTCATTAAAATGGTAAAATTCTACAGACGGTAGTTATTACTTGACTCTGTGATCTGGAGATAAGTAGCACTGTAGAGTATTGGATTCATTTTCTTGTATTCAATGAATAAATAACCATTCTTCTCAAGTAGAGAAGCTCAAGGATCTCAGTACATTCTCTTCATCAGAAAAATGCAGATTTTGTGAAAAGTCAATATAAAACACAAACTCCTGTGGCTGTCCTTGAATTCAGAAATCAGATCACATCAGTTCTTAAATGAGTAAGAACTATCCACTTTAGACACTGGAAACACTAGGCAAAGACAGAAATAAAACTTTTCAACGTTGCAAACTTGGGCAAGTCCTAGCTTTAGAAGAACTATAACAATCTTACCAAAGAAACATTCACTTTATAATTGTATACATATAAACACATTTTAAAAAATTACTCCAAAATGATCAGGCTTACAGTAATAAGCAGGCACCCATCAAGGCAGTAAACCTGCATGAGGCCAAAATCATTAAGATGTAAATTATAATTTAAACTTCAAAGCAGTAGAATTCTTGTGGCCCATTTACAACATTGCAGATTGTTATTCATACTTACATGGCCTCCTTGGCTGCTTTGTTCACAAGTCTCAAATGGAAAAGACACTCTGGGAAACATTAAGTCAGTTGCTACTATGATTTAAAATGAAATTATTCTTGTATTTATCTTAATAGAGCTAGTAGGTCTGTCTTGGTTTCTGTGGTCCTTGTAAAACTTTACTCTGCATTTAAGAATATTAGGGCCTTCCCCAGAATTGCCAAAGCAATCCTGAAGAAAAAGAACAAAGCTGGAGGCATAACCCTTCCAGACTTCAAACAATACTACAAAGCTACAGTAATCAAGACAGCATGGTATTTGAGCCAAAAAAACAAAAACAAAAAAACCCAGATCGATGAAACAGAATGGAGAGCCCAGAAATAAACCCATTGTCCTATGGTCAATTAATTTATGACAAAGGAGGCAAAAATATACAATAGAGAAAAGGCAGTTTTCTTCAACAAATGGTGTTGGGAAAACTGGACGGCTACATGTAAATCAATGAAATTAGAACATTTTCTAAAATCATATACAAAAATAAACTCAAAATGGATTAAAGACCTAAATGTAAGACTGGAAACCACAAAACTACTAGAAGAAAAGATAGACAGAATACTGTTTGACATAAATGGTAGCAATATTATTTGGATCTGTCTCCTAAGGCAAAACAAATAAAAGCAAAAATAAACAAATGGGACCTGATTAAACTTAAAAGCTTTTGCACAACAAAGAAAACTGTCAACAAAATGAAAAGACAACCTACAAAACGGGGGAAAATATTTGCAAGTGCTGCAACAGACAAGGGCTTAATATCCAAAATATATAAAAAACTCATACAACTCAATATAAAAATCCCAATCAAAAAGTGGGCAGAAGACAAAAGTAGACATTTTTCCAAAGAAGGCATACAAATGGCCAATAGGAACATGCAAAGATGCTTAATATCACTAATTATTAGAGAAATGCAAATCAAAACCACAATGAGGTGTCACCCACATCAGTCATAATGGCTATCATCAGAAGTTTTATGAATAATAAATGCTAGAGAGGATGATGTGGAGAAAAGTGAACCTTCCTGCACTGTTGGTGGGAATATAAATTGGTGCAGCTGCTACAGAAAACAGTTTGTTTCCTTAAAAAACTAAAAATAGAGCTACCATATGATCCAGCAATCCCACTTCTGGGTATATATCCAGAAAAAACAAAAACTCTAATTCAAAAAGATACATGCATTCCAATGTTCATAGCAGCATTATTTACAGTTGCCAAGATATGGAAGCAACCTAAGTGTCCATCAACAGATGATTGGCTTAAGAAGATATGGTTTATATATTGTATCTATAATGGAATACTACTCAGCCATAAAAAAGAATGAAATTTTGCCATTTGCCACAACATGGATGGACCCAGAGAATATCATACTTGGTGAAGTAAGTCAGACAGAGAAAGACAAATGCTGTAAGATATCACTTATATGTGGAATCTAAAAAAATAATACAAATGAATCTATATACAAAACAGAAACAGACTCACAGACATAGAAGACTAGCTTATGGTTACCAAAGGGGAGGAGGAGGAACAAATTAAAAGTATGGGATTAATAGATACAAACTACTATACATAAAATAGATAAACAACAAAGATATACTATATAGCACTATAGTATGTATATTATATTCAATATCTTATAACTTATAATGAAATATAATCTGGAAAAACATATAACTGAATTGCTTTGCTATACACCTGAAACTAACACAATATTGTAAATCAACTATACTTCAATTTAAAAAAAAAGAATATCAGGGTCTTTAAGAAATGTTAACTTGAATTTATTTTCTGTATATAGACAACTACTGAATTACCATGAAAATTATAAATATTTCCCAGTGTATCTGGAACAAATTTGAAATTGTCCAGGTTCAGGTCATTAGCGATAGCTTTCCTTCCCATTAAAAGTATTTTAACTTTTACTAATAAAATAGTATGTGCAACATAAGATGAGAAGTATGATGTTCTAGGTTTAGAGATTAGAAAAATATGAGCCATCTTTTTGATGAGCTGAATCAGCAATATAAATGTTGTACTGTGTTTAAAGTGTAAACCAGAACTTTAACCTTTGGCCAAGATGGAGTAACAGGGGACCAGATTTACCTTCTTGCCTGAAACATCAGAAAGCCAAAGTATATATGAAACGACAGTTTGTAAGACACTCAGCATCAGATGACAAGGAGAGTGATCCTAGATCGAAGGGAAAGAGACAAATTGAACCGTAGGATTGCATCAGGTTGCTGGTTTGAGAGTGTTTATAGCCATGGTTCCAGGAAGGAAGAACCTGGCTGAGTCTGGCAGACAATCAGAGATCAGAAGATGGAACTAGGAGGACCATGGCAGCTTGAGTTCGTAGGACACAGAACTGGAGAAAAGAGAGCTGCACAGAGAGGAAAGCCCAGAGCTCTAAACAGAAGATCCCTCCTGGAGTATTCTGCAAAGTGCTGATCAGTGCGTGCATGTCAGGAGACTCAGGAAAAGAACCACATGAAAAGATTAGAGGGAACTGGATCCAGCACTCTCACAAGGTCAGGAAGAGTGCCTCTTCCCACCAGCCAGACTAGCAAACCCCATAGTTCATGGGTCAAATACTCGCAAAAATATTGCCTCATTAGTGGGAAATAACTGGCCTTGGACTAAACATGGCTGTAGTCCTCCCTAACGAATCTTAAAAGCCAGACCACAAAGGATTAAACTATTCCACACGTGTTCCCTTGTGACAGGGAAGGTCACGCATACGCCCTGGTTCTCCCAGCCACCGGGGGAGCGCGGTAGGAGTACCAGTGCAGTCTCATTCCAGCCCAACTGGAGAGTTCTCTGGCAGGCAACTGTGGGTGCTGCAGTCAACGGAGCTGCGGTCTAAGTATTTTGTTGCCCACTCTTCCTTTACTTCCCTCTGCTTTCACAGATGTCAGGCGGACACGGCATTCTGAAGGCTCTCCCTGCCTAGTCTGGCTTCCGCCACGTCATCCTTCACAGGTGTTTTCTGCAATTAATCATTTGCTTTTCTAATCCTATTTTAGCATTAGCTTCTTGTAGGTCCCAAAGTAACACAATCTAGGAATTCTTTAGGTGGACATATTATTGAACTAAGGAGACACGCCAGGGTATGCCATGCAAAATAAAAATGAGTGACACCAAGGTTATTATAAAGATATTTTATAAAGTTATACCCTTATGCTTATCATTATTATCAGTAATAATGATAGTGTTGATGATGAGAATAGAAACGAATGTTAATATTTATTATGTACTCACTATATTCTATGTACTATTTGTGGTGCTTTCCGTACATTACCACTTTTAAGTCTCCATAACAATTCTATCAGGTAGACTCTATTACTTTTCCCCTTTTAGAGATGATAAACCAGGCTTAGAGAAATTAAACAACTTACCCATGTCCATACAGGTAGTAAAGCATTAAAATATATTACAAACCCAGGCAGTCTGCCACAATAGCCCACATTTTCCATCATCACATTATTCAGTCGACATGCTTCAGTTGGCTTCTCCAACTCCGGGACCCCCACCAGCTTCAGACATCTCAACCAGGCTTCAGTAGGTCATCAGTTTCCAGGCTGACTCTTGATCCCAGTCATGCTCTGACCCAGAGTCAGGGGCCACTACAGTAAAATGTGGTTCTGTACTGCCTTCTGACCTCAAAGCTGAGAGAACCTCAGGAACCTGCAAGACCAAGGACGCTACCATCTAGACATAAATGGAAGACAGCAATTGGAAAGCATGGCTCCCAGGAATAGAAGATCACTCCCTTTGAAATGCTGTCTAAAGGAAAGAGAAATAATTCAGAACATTTTATGCAACAAAAGAAAGATGATGAGAATAACTTTTGCTTTATTACTCAAATTACAAATGTTCATAAACATCAATTCCTTTAAAAAGTATCAATGGAATTTAATGAGTTTAACTTCTTGATGATTCTCTGAAGGGACTGACTTAAATTTGTGCAGAGTTCTGACACTCATGTTGATCTGAAAAGTGTACATATTCATGTTGAAATGTCTAGTAAGATGTGGCCATATGACATTAGCTTTATATATACAAATGCCAGAGTGTTTAGTTGAGGCTGAATGGAAAGCACCAGAACAAAATTACTCTTATATTAGTATACTCAAATAGGACCTACGGCTCTCTTCTGAATTATGCAAAGTTTAAAGAAATCTTATTCTTAAGAGCTAAGTGGAAGAAAGAAATCCTTCAAAAATTTCGCAGAATTGACTGTTGAATCCTTTGCAAATTCATACAGAATCACAAATGGATTATGAATGTTCGGAAGCTATAAGACATCAGTGGAAACCCATAGCAAGGATGGGCAAACCTGTTCAGCTAAAATTGGAATGAACAGTCTGAAACCTACAAATCTTTAACCAAATCAGAAACTCATTAAATTTAGAAAAGTGTCATTGAATATTTTTAGGAATATACCTCTCCACATTTTCAAGTCTATTATCAAAGCAGGAATAAGTAAGAAATAAGCTCATTGTTAGTGGGTCAGGTCTACATTTACTTTTGTAAATGCCTGACAAATTCAATAAATATTAAATAATAGTAATAGTCTAGGAAAGTCAGGTCTCAAAGAGCTATTGATGAATAGAAATCAGGAAAGATTAACCAATCAAGATAAAATCAAGTCTTTTAAGCTGTTGTGCACTTATATACAAATGGAAATGCTGAATGTTATTCGCTGTTACCATAGCTTATAATAAACTGCACAGTTGTGACACTAATAAACAGGTCATTTTCAGTTTGATTTTTAATTACTCTGTTCCTACATTGAAAATAATTTGAGGTCTGTTAACCTGGAAGAAATGAATATAGAAACAGGAAGGGTATAGTAGTGTTACCTACTTTTCAGGTTTGCTGATCCTAAGCTCAGTTGTATTAATTAATTTGCATTAAAATTCATTTACTACACCACTTTACATGGTGTCAATCATAGAACAAATTTATACAGATAGAATACCCTCATATCTGATAGCATTTTCTGTACCGTTCATGGACCCATCTTTAAGTGTATGTAAATTTCTCTGGGCAGCTCAACTGTTTATTTTCTTACTGCTGAGACCCACTACTGTGTTAAAATGCACCTGAGAAATTTTACATAGGAGATTTTCATACATTTGCCAACAATTTTCTTAGGCAAAGCCAAATTTTGCTGTTATTCAATTCTTTGATAACCAAGTATCAATGGTACCTTCAATTTATAAGATGATTCACAAAGCCCTCTAAATGCACACTAAATTGATGAGTAGGCAGAATAAGTACCCAGTTTTACTGATGTAGAAACAGAGACTTTTAATTGACTACCTGACATAATATTGTCAATTCAGATGTTTTCCCAACAAATGTCCTAAAGAGCTTAGACTCGGCAAATAGAAAGTAAATAACAGTGCATGAATGCACATCTGTAAATTTGATGGCAAATCTGAGAAAAATGCAGACAACAGCAAGGTATAAAGAGACGATGGGTCCTTTCTTTAGAAGCAAAGGTATTATGTGGCTTGTCAAATCTCTGAATACCTACTACAATAACATGGATGTAGCAAGTGCTCAGTAGACAAGAAGATAAAGGAAGTGTTATAAAATAAATTGACCATAGAGCTTAGAGAGAATCATCATTCCTGGGTCAAAACCAGCCTATGTCATTTACTAGCTCTTTGATATCACCCGGCCACATCATCTCTCTAATCCTGATTCCACATTAGCAAAATGGGGAATGATGATGAAAATACTTATTTTTTACAGAGTGGTTTGAAAAATTAAATTAAATAAATAAATAAAGTGGCTGGCATTTACCAAATGATCAAAAATGTTAGCTCTTTCTTCTACTTAGTGAAGCTCAAGTAAATAACATGCACAAAACAGAAGAATCAGTAAACAGTGCGCAGCTGTAAACAACAAAAAGAGACTTTCATGTATGCAAAATAGATGAATAAGCTTTCCAGGCACCCACTGGAATTTTCAGCAAAACAGAGAAGCATTATAATATTGTGAGAAATATTTCATTTAATATTGAGAAAGTTAATATTAATATTTCAATAAAAAATTTCAGTTAACAAATCCTCATATATTTTCTGATTACGCTATTCAGTTGCCTTTATTTCAAATTGTCCATAGGTAATTTTGTGTGGCTTCATTTTACCATTTATATCATGTCTTAAAGTGAAGTCATTCAAATTTCTTCTTAATACACAAACAGCTAATTTTCCTTTTTGACCCATCCTGGTCTGTTATCAAAAATTATTTGAGCTTGCTTAATTTTGAAAAGTAATATACTCCCCCATCATATTTAAATAGTTATCTATAAAAGGTAGAATATAGTTTCTATGTTAGTCTTCCTGCATGGTTTTCCCAGTCATACAGCAAACACATGTGTGTGACATGAATGTGAACTGAGGTCAGGATGAGTAAGTACCAGAGATTGTGACATAAAAATATGCTCACTGGCCCATTATTATTATTTTTGTTTTTAATTAAGTCAATGGTCCAATTCGGTTAAATATATTTACTTTAAATTGCAGAGTCATTCAGTTAATTCAGAAGAGCAAAAGTAAAATGGTGACAATAGTCAATAAAGCTTGAAATCGTGATGGATTGAACTCTAGAAAACTAGTGATTTGTGCCAAAACCTATGTGGACTACAGATATATCCTATTAAATACCAATATATCTGATATGTAATTTACTCATTATACAAGGGGACACATTTTTGAAAAAATAACGATCAGTGTGATAAGCAGATTTTGGTTTTTTTGAAGCACTCTGAAGTTGATTTAGGTAAGTTGATGTGACATAGCACTTTTGTTCATTATTTTGTTTTTAAAGCCCCAAATGGTATAACTAAGATATCAATATTCACATTCAAATGGATTTGACATTAAATGTATAACCTTTGACTGCTTTTAAGGCATTATCTGTGTTTTTTTTTAAAAAGCAGAGTTTAAAAAAAAAAAAGATAGCTTCAACAATTCAAGCCATTTTAGTGCTTGGATCTAAATTTTTAAAGAACCACTTCATATACGCCTTTGCCAGGCTTTGAGATTTAACATGGTTGTCAGACTGGATGAAAAGGATCCCTCCTAAACACTGGCTCCTGCTCTTCCTAGCCGAGAAGAAGGTCCTTAACTTAATCGACCTTGTCTTTCACTAGTGACAATCTATGCCTGTTAGAGCTCAATGTGAGATTGTCTAATGGTGTACATTGGTCTTACCATGCCAGACCTAGGCTAAAGGCTGATTCATTTAGCGGGGAAACTTTATCTCTTTATACTCTATCTTCTAAAATCTCACATCGTTTTAACCAGTTACTTCAGGTGGGCAACGCTTTACCGTGATTAAAGCATAAATATCTTGCTATTCATTTCTTAACCTCGGATCAGAACAAGGTAAAGTAAGGGGAATTAAAATGAAACTTTGAGCTAAGCAATAACCACTCAGTAATGAGTTGTGATTTATCTTTTTTAGGATACCAGCTCTTCTCCTTATTTCCTAGACAACTGTTAGCTTTGAAGGGTAAATGCTTTTATTCTATTTCCTTCTAACTTTTTGACTGCCTTCTGACTAGACATCTTTCAAGGCATCCTCTTTCTATAATGAAAGGCTAAAATTATGTTTTTTAAACTATTAAATTTTCATTGGGTCTGAAAACTGAAAGAGAATCATATCTGGGAATAGGAACTCCTGAGATTTATTTCCAGTTTCATTTCTGGTTGTGACACGTAAGACAACTCATTTACATTCTTTTATACTCTCATTTACAATGTGCTCATGCACTGCAGTCTCTGTCACTAAAGTACAGGCAGTAAGAGATTTCCAACTAAAGAAGATAGAAAATGGAAATGAATTATGTCACTAGAGACAAACATGGGCATCTAGATGCAAAGGCTAGCTCAGTTCTTTGGGTCCCCAGGACACCTTACCTAGTCTAAAGGACATTGTGACTCTCTCATCCCCCAAGGTGGCTCTCCACTCCTTGAGCTCATAGGAGAGACCAAGAACAATGTGGTGACAATTAGCAATAAATATGCTCTTTCCTAAAACCATCAATAAATATAGTGACTCAAATATTAAAAATTAACTGTAATTTTTCTGTCTGTTGTATATTATCCAAGTAAGGTTCCAAGGCACTGAATAAATATTTGGCACCTAGTTTCAAGTATCCTTTCTCATTGTCAGAGCGCACGCACATTTTATTCTTGCATATTGATAAGTGGTCAGCTAGCCAGATAGATGCCCTGCAGGTAATAAGCAAATTCACAAATGAAAAGCAACAAATAGAGGTTATTTTTTGCTGTTCACCAGTCTTTTTTTTTTTTTTTTTTTTTTGCAGCTTAGTCGTGACTCATAAAAGCATGCCTATGAACTATGTGTTTGGGTAAAGGAACAAAATAACTCATAATTCAATAGGAAGTCAAGAAAAGACCAAAGTCCTTCCTACCAGATTGACAATACCCTGTCCAACTAATAGCCAACATGTTTAGATATGTTGAATGCTTTGTTCAGATTATCCCACTTGACCTTCATAAAAACCCTATTAAGCGAGTAGTATTATCATCCCCATTTTACAGCTAAGGAAACTGAATCTAAGCTGCATTAAGTAACTTGCTTAGGGTAAACCAGCTGACCCAGGACAGTTTGACTCCATACCCTGTCTTTTTAACCACACTATTACCTCCAATCCCTTCTTGGCTTTCTGGCCCAGTTGCGCTAGCTCAGGGGTTGGAAAGCTTTTTTTGTTTTTCCTGTGAAATCCCATGTAGTGAATACTTAGGCTTTTAACTATGTGCTCTCCATTGAAACTACTCAACTCTGCTGTGGTAAAAAGAAATCAGCCATGGATAATACTGAAACAAACGGGCATTCCAATGTGCCAGGAGACTTCATTTATGGACATTGAAATTTAAATTTCATATAATTTTCTGTATTAAAAAAACATTATTTTTTTTGGACTTCTGTCAATCATTTAAAAATGTAAAAGTCATATTTAGCTGTGGGCCCTATAAAAACAGGCAAGGGGCCAATGTGACCCAAAGTCTGTAGTTTGTTTGACCCTTGACTTAGCCAATTGAATAAGAGGATTCCTTAATATATACTTATAATTCTGTGTGTGCTTCACCTGCCCTGAGACCTCCTTTCTTATTCCTATGCCAAGGATGCCATTTGGGTTGGCTTCCAAAGACATTTATTTCCCAAAGCTCCTTCTCTGACCAATCTTACCTTCTCTTTGACACACATCCAAATGTCATCCAAATGTCAATCTGCCATCACTCTGCCATCAGTGGTCTTTGAGGTTTCTCAATATCATTAGAACCACAAAATATGAAGCATGAAGCTTCAAGCATGAAGAGCTTTACATTAAGTTTCGAGAATACCATCCATATATCCTATGTGTAGTAACCTTGTTTTTATAAATAATAATTTAAACCCAGACCATATCCATGGTACAGGCTATGAATAAGGGCCATGAATGCACTATGAGGAACTGGCTGGTACCACTGTCTCCATTCCTTACTATCTTGGAGATCTATGCATTTTGCCTTGTATATTTTATTCTTTCAAACTACTTTCTCTAGTTTCCTTTCTTTTTCTCTTCTTCTACACCTTGATTTTTAATTTTGCCTTTATTATTACCTGCTAGACTCAGCATGGGGTAGTGGAAGGAGTCCTAAACTTGTATTGAGAAGAATGTAGTGTCAGTCAGAACATTTTCAATTCTAAGAGACAGAAACCAAACTAAAACTAGCTGAATAGAAGGTCCGGGGTGGGGAGGTGGGCAATGAAGAATAAGAATTAATTGATTTATATAACTAAGAAGTCCAGGGGGATGGAAATGTTTTAATGCACAGTTTAATCAAGTTCAAATAATAGCATTAAGATTGTTTCTTTCTCCAACTCTTGACTAAGACCCTGCTGGTTTCTACTTGTCTTCTTTCCCAGGAGGGTTTCTCTATGTAGTAACAAGATACTTGCCAGTAGCCCCAAACCAATGTCATTATTACAGTTCGTAATTCCAGACAAAAGGATAGCATATTTCCTAATAGTCTTGAAAAATTCCAGTGTAAGTTTTTATTGGGCTGTGTTGGATCACATGAGTATCACTGAATTAATCACTCTGGTCAGAATCATGAAACACAACTTTTGGCTAGTTTTGGAACTGTTCCTACCCCAAGGCCACCTGGAAGACCAATGTGAATAGAACCACATAAGCATAGAAGAATTCCAATGCAATAAGGAAAAGTGGGCCTTCAAAGGAAGAAGGTAGGCTGAGACAACAAATACATGTCCATGAACTAGCATTTGTGAATGACTTCCATTAAAGCAAGTATGACACAAAATGGGGGAAACTCTGTATATGCAGTGGCTCTGAAATATTTATATCTAATAAATATACAAAGACTTACTATGATTTAGGCTTGTCAGTGAAGTCTAAGGTTACCCTAAACATTATTTTGCCCTTAGTGAATATAAGGCTCTAACCCTTATTGATTGCTTTGCAGATTATCTAAGAGGTATACTATCACCATCCACAAAATTTTATATAGATATTAAGTGTCTCTTATGTTATCCTGTGATACTGTTATTACATTAGCATCTTAATTTTATAGATAAATAAGACTCAGAGAGCTAAGTAGGTAGTGAAGCCAGGATTCAAACTCATTTTTGTTGTTTTCCCTGATTCCAAAATTTATATTCTTCCCTGCTATCGTGCTGTCCTGTAACCCTCAGGGCTAAGGAGAGATTGGCTCCTATAGAGGCATTCTTACAGTATTTACACATAAAGAGGTGTGTTCTGCAGAGCAACTCCCACAAACATGATCCTATGGTTTATTTGGACAGTAATGTAGATGCTTCATCTGGACAGTGATGTGTGGTTTAAATGCTGGAGAGTTTTCAGGGTATGGGTCCCTGTAGTCTACCAATAGCATTCCCTTTCTTCTTTGTAAGTTTTCTGAGAAGGGAAGGTTTTCAGTAGGGAAAGTTTTCTGAGAAAGAATAAATAATAAAAAATCTCATGCAGCAACAATAACCTGCTGGCTGCTTAGTCTAATGAGATAAGAGGGGTGTAGTAATATTCTACTTACACTATATAAAAATTCTATCTTGATTTCCAGTTAACTTCAACTCAGTACTTAGAATTTGCTCTCATAGATCACCAGAGAAAACATTCTACATAAATAAGATTTTTGAGAAAGCAGAATATTCTGCAAAGCTCTTCCTTGGCCTTAGAAACTGCGACACTTTTCAAAGGTGCTTCTTTACTTCATACTTGTAAAATTGATAGTCTTAAACCAGCAAAAAGTTCTCTTCAAAGGCTCTACTTGAAGCCTGTTAAGAAAATAATCATACTCTATCTGCAAATAATATGATATTCTATTTGGAAAATCCTAAGGAATCCTCAAAAAAAAAAAAACAACTATTAGAACTAATAGATGGGTTCAGCAAAGTTGTGGAATATAAGATCAATATACAAAAAAAATGTGTTTCTGTACACTAGCAATGAAAAATCCAAAAATAAAATTAAGAAAGCAATTCCAATTATCAGAGCATCAAAAATAATACAACACTTAAAAGTAAATTGCACCAAAAAGGTGCAAGATTTTTACACTGAAAACAACAAAATTCATTGAAAGAAATAAAAGGTCAAATAAATGAGAAGATATCCCATGCTCATGGATTAGAAGACAATATTTTAAGGTAGCAATACTCCCCAAAATTGATCTACAGATTCAGCATAATCTCTTTTTTGCAGAAATTGACAAGGTTTCCTAAAATTCATATAGAAATGAAAAAGCCACAAAAGAGCCAAAGCAATCATGATTTAAAAAAAGAACAAAGTTGGAGAACTCACACATCCTTACTTCCAAAGTTACTACCAGGATATGGCAATGAAGACTGTGTGGTACTGGCATAAAGATAGACATCTTTGGAATCAATGGAATAGAATAAACAGTCCTCATATATAGGGTTAATTGATTTTTTGACGAACATGCCAAGACAATTCAGTAGGGAAAAAAATAATCTTTTCAACCAGTGGTGTTAGGACAAGTGTCTAGCCACATACCAAAGAATGAAGGTGGACCCTTGCCCTATACCTTATATAAAACTTAACTCAATATGGATTAAAGAGAGGGGTGAGTATAGCTCAGTGGTAGAGTACATGCTTCGCATGCACGAGGTAGTAGGTTCAATCCCCAGTACCTCTATTTTTAAAAAATTCAGTTAAAAATATGGATCAAAGATATAAAAATAAGAACCAATATTATAAAACTCTTAGAAGAAAACATAGCTGTTAGCCACTGAGACCTTGGATTAGGCAAGGTTATTTTAGATATGACACTGAAAACACAAATAACAAAAGGAAAAACAGATAAATCAAACTTCATCAAAATTAAAAAGTTTTGTGCATTGAAGAATTGAGAAGATGACCAAAGAATTGGAGAAAATATCTAAGGGAATTGTATTCAGATTATAAGAACTCTTAGAACTTAATAACATAAAGATGAATAACCCAACTTAAAAATAGGCAAAGGAACTGAATAGATATTTCTCCAAAGAAAATATACAAATGGCTAATAAACACATGAAAAGATGATCAACATCATTAGTCACCAGAGAAATGGAAATCAAAGCTACAGTGAGATACCACTTCAGACCAACTAGAATGGCTGTAATAAAAAAAGACAGTAACAAGTATCAGTGAAGATGTGGAGACATATGAACTATCAAACATTGCTATTGAAAATGTAAAATGACACAGAGGCTTTGGAAATAGTTTGACAGTTCCTCAAAAATAACCCAGAAATTCCACTCCTAGGTATATACCCAGGAGAAATGAAAACATACTTCCATACATAAACATGTACACAAATGTTCCTAATAGTACTATTCACAATAGTCAAAAAGTAGAAACAACTCAAATGTCCATCAATGGATGAATGGATAAGCAAGGAATAGTATATCTATGCAATAGAACTCTTTAAAGAAAAAAAAAAAGCAAACGACATATTGATATATGTTTAAACATGAATCATGAATGAGCCTTAAAAACATTATGCTAATTGAAAGAAGCCAGACATAAAAGATCACATATTATGTGGTTCTATTTATATGAAGAGTCCAGAATAGGAAAATTTATAAAGATAGAAGATAGATTAGTGGTTGCCTAGGGATGAGAGGAGAGGCAAGGAGGAGAAAAATGCAGAATAACTCTTAATAGGTAAGGAGACTCTTTTTGGGGTGATGAAAATGTTCTAAAATTGATTTGGTGATGGTTGCACAACTGTGTATATATACTAAAAGCTATACACTTTAAATGGATGACTTGTATGGTATGTGAATTATATCTCTATAAAGCTGTTATTTTAAAAGAATATAATCATAATTAAATTGCATAAGCCATTCTTGAATTATTTTGAACTAAACTTTCTTGGCACCCTAAGGTTTCATTCAAGTCAATTCAGTGTATCAAGTACTCTGCCACAGGGGTTGCCAAGATGAGGAAGTCCCAGTCTCTGGCCTCAGGGTAATCTCAATCTAATAGTGAGACAAAACAAGCAAATCAAGACCTTTACTATAAGGCAGTATGTGGTATATTAGTTAGTATTAGACTAGCTGCTGTAACAAATAAATCTCAACATTTCAGTGGCTTCACACATTTGTTTTTGCTCATATAATAAGTCTGTGCAGGTGTTGGCCTTCTATATGGTGATGATTCAGGCACTCTGGTACCCTTCACTTTGTAGCTCTAGCATCCTCTAGGGTCCCAGAATCATCGGCATCCAGCTGACAAAGGTAAGAGAGAGCGGGCAGAGAAGGCACACCTGCTTCTTTACTTCCTTGGCCCTGCTTCATTCTTTTCATTGGCAATAAGTGGTCCCAAGGCCTCACTTAGATGCCAGGGTAGCTTGGAAATATAGTCTCTGGCCAGGCAGCCACTCCCAAGTGATAACTGTATGCAATGGAAAAGTTTAACCCTGCTGAAACTAAAAAGGGAATTTACTGGCTTTTAGAACTATAATTTATGAGAATAAGTCTAACTTCAGGCATGGCTGGATCCCAGGTGCTCCAGCAATGAACTCAAGATTCAATGTCTGTCTTTTTCATCTCTGATTAGCTCTGCATTAGATTTATTTTGAGATGGATTACAATATGGCAAAGAAATCCTCTTGCAGCTCCTGACTCAGATAGTTTTTAGTACTCACTCTCTTGGAAGACTAGAGATCCATTTTAGGAACCCATTTTCTATTAAAAGCCATACTAATCCCTATGAAGAACTCAGATCGGGCTGACTTGTATAACACAAGCAACACTGGATTGATCATTTTATCTGGTGATGAAGTGCTCTGACTGGCCAGTTCTTGCTCATGTATCTACCTCCATGGCAAGAAATGGGAGGATCACTGGATTGACAGTTTACCAGGTGAACTTTTTATGAATCTTCATTCATAAAAATAAAAGGGTTCTTTATCAGAAAAAAGGGAGAAAGGATGTGGGCAGATAAAAATTTCCGTCTACTTTAGGCAGATATCCTGAAACTGTATGTGAGGCTCTTGACAAAATTAAGTGAAATCAGTCTTTTAAACCCAAGTAAAATACAAAGGGGTGGCTTTCAAGATGTAAAGACTTACAAAGTAGACTGAAGAGTTTTTGAGGTTTGCAAGAGACAAAGACCATCTAGACTAATTCTAGGATCATCGCTATGGTCTCTGGCTTGGAGTCATTGGCTTTTCGAAGTAACAGTCGTCCCCAGATTTGAGTGTGTAAAACATTCCCCTGAGGCATGAAAAAGAAAAATAATCTGCTTATAATTTGCAAGATGTCACTGACATAGTTAATTAAAAAAACAAAACAAAACACAAACCATTAAATCGTGGAATCTCTTCAATATAGATATGGTGAGGGATCCAGAAACTATTTTGCTTTGTAGAGGTTCCTTAATTATCCTGTGACAATTGTAGAACTTAAAGATACATTAAACAGTTTTCTTTTAGTAAAAGATACGTGTTCCAAGTAAGCGTGCGAACTTTATTCTGATGACAAAGGCTTTCAGTAATGTTACCTGGAAAGTACTTTGAAAACAATGAACACTCTATCAACACTTTCAAAAGAAAAGTGATATTTTAACAATAACAGAAAGGACATTTGGTTTTCACAAGAAATTCACACCATGGAGAGAATATCTTAAAAAGAATATTTGGAAATATCTCCAACATTATGTGACTTCATGGCTGAAACTATGGGTGTCATCAATAAAAACAAATAATACACATGTAATTTCATCCTTAAAATTTTGAAAACAATAGAAAAAATACAAGACATGAATTGTTTACATAAAAAGAAAAACAAATGACCCTTAAATATGTGAAAAATGCTTTTGCATTTAATAAGATATTAAAATTAAAACTATAGTGAGAGAGCATCTCTCAAATGTGCTGACAACTAAGACTATTAAGTGTGGAGAGATAGGCACCCTTACATTTCTAGCGACTCTGCAAAATGTCACAACCTCCATGAAGGATTATTTGGCAGTATCTAACAAAATTACATGTTTTCACTTTCTGATTCAGTAAGTCAACTTCTAGGAGTCTACCCTGAAGCTATAACTCTAGCAATATGAAACATATGCACAAGGTTATTCATTGCATTGTTATGTATAATAACAAAAAACTGGAAACAACCTAGCTATTCATTCACAGGCGACTGGTTGAATAAATCATTATACATTCACATAGTGAGGTACATGCAACTACCAAAGTAAAGAGAAGGAGGAAGATTTGCTTATCTTTGCAAAAAGAAATACAGGAAGGATGGAAGGACTAACTAGAAACTTATCCAAAACAAATAAAAATGAGGCATGAAGTGAAGGGGATAAAGATAGAAGTAAGTCTTCTCCTTGAATATATCTTTTTATATATTGTTTGACTTTTGGACAATGCAAATGCTTTATTTAAAAAATCAAATTAAATCTAAACATGTATAAACTTTTAAACACAAATAGACACACACGAGCATCAATGTATATCAAATATAACTATATAGAGAAAATTATTGAAGTATTTTTGATACAGTACCCTGACTGTACATCTTGAATTGGCTATATTTCAAAGACTAAAAGAACTGCAAAAAAAAAAGCTCGGTAAATTTCTTGTTGTTAGTATTATTGATTGTAAGTTTGAAACTAATCCAGGTATATTATAGGATAAAGTAAATAAATACACATGTATATGTGTTTAGGCATCTATGTTTTCAGAGTAAGAAACAGAGATACATCAGAAAATTCTGTAATTTAAAACAATGAACTGAAAGCTGCTATGGAAAATGGTATGGAGTTTCCTTAAAAAATGAAAGATAGAATTACCATATGATCAAGCAATTCCACTTATAGGTATACATCTAAAAGAATTGAAAGCAGAATGCCACACCCATATTCACTGCAGCATTATTCACAGTAGCCAAGAGGTGGAAGCAACCCAAATGCCCATCAACAGATGAATGAATAAAGAAAATGTGGTATATCCATACAATGAAATATTATTTTCTTAAAAAGAAGGAAATCTACATGCTACAAGATGGATGAACCTTGAGGACATTATGCTGAGTAAAATAAGCCAGACACAAAGGGCCAGATACTATATGATTCCACTAATATGAGATATCTAGAATAGTCAAAATCACAGAAATAGGAAGTAGGATGGCGGTTGCCAGGGGCTGCAGAGAGGGGACAGTGGATAAATGTTGTTCAGTGGGTATAGAATTTCAGGTTTGCAAGATGAAAAAGTTCAAAAGATCCATTATAAAACAATGTGAATACACTTGGTACAACTGAGCTGTGCACTTAAAAATGAGTAAGAGGGTAAATTTTATATTATGTGTTTTTTATCACAATTAAAACTTTTTTAGTTAAATGAATTGAAAATATCAGTATAAACTGACCACTTAAGTAAGCATTTCTCCTAGCTTTGACATGGATACCTCAAGAAGCAAATGACACACCAGAAGCATTAACACATCTTGTGCACTTCTAAATTCAATTTCCTAATCAAAGAAACCAGGATGCCTTTGAGAAATGGTGATTCCAGGTCTGAGGCAGGGTGAGGCTGAGACAAGGAGGTTCTCAAACACTAAGAGAGGCATGTCACCTCAAAAGAATACAGGAACTCCCACTGGCCATATTTGAAACAACTTGGTCATTCAAAAGAATAATAACTAGAATTAATTGTAACACAATGAATCGATTAAAATCCATTAGTCTATAATGATACTTACTCCCTCTTCCAAAAGGAAAAAAAGACAAAAAGGAAAAAGTTGAATAGAAGGAGGGCTCTTCTTTATAGGATGCCAGTTAAAATATTAAATATAAAATGAATAATAGATTTAGAAAACCACTATTTTGTAACTTCCAAAGTGAAAATTGATCAAGGTAAGGATCACTGATGACTGCTAAAGCAATTAGGTGAAAAGTTATAGAAAACAATATCCATGTGTGGAAGCACACCTAGGAAGTGTGGAAGTACCTTTACAGTGGAAGGGTCTGGAGGTCATCACCTTAAAAAAGTGATCCAACTTAGTGTCACCAGTGCAAGTGCAGCCAGACCTAATGTGCCGACCAAGACGGTGCAAGTCAAATGGAGCAATAGCACCATTGAGATACTCTGCTGAAGTATTTTATCTTAATCTAATCAAGCCTCTAGGGACCTTACTTGTAGTTTATAAGGAATACATGAGATTTTTACAGTTAAACAATACCAAGAGGAAACAATCAGATAAATCCAAAATCTGGGACATTCTGCAGGACGACAGTCCTGGATTCTTAAAAAAAAAGTGAGTAGCATGAAAAATATACAAGATGAGGAGAGGTATTCTTTTCTAAAAGAGGCTAAATAAACACACAAAATTGTACTGGGTGAACTTAGATTGCACATTGGTTCAAAACAAACAGCTATAAAAGACATTTGTGGGATAATGGAGGAAATTTTAATCTGGACTGCATATTAGATGGTATTAGGGAATTATTGCCATTTTCTTAGGTGTGATAATAGAGTGATTATGTTAGAGAATGTCTTTAAGCCTTAGTAGATGTAAACTGACCATATAAGAGCAAAGCCCTATGATGTCTGCAGTTTACTTCCAAAAGATTAAAAACAAAAACACCTAATTTAACTGAAAACCGTTATAAAATTGGTGCTTGGAGCTCACTATTGAGCATCAGTGTTTAATAAATTCAGTCAACAGTATACTCCTTTCATTCAGAGCTATCTATTTTTGTGAAGTACCTTTTCGACTATGGCAACCATTAAAACCAGGTATGAAAATATACTGAATGTAGAATCAGGCCATTAAATCACTGTATCATAAACTATTAAACCAAGAATGTAAAGTAATGAACTACATCCAGTCTTTAGTAAATTACTCTCACTAAATATCATTATGTATAACATTTATGATAACATACGAGTGAGAACAAAAAGGCTTTTGTAGCATTAAAAGTAAACTATAGAATATTTTCAGGTATTTTTATTTCAACTTTATCTCCCTTTTTATTTCTGTTTGGAGAGCATGCATTAGAATGTGCATAAACTGTTATTACAGTAGTTTGTGTACATTCTTAAGACTCAGACAATAAATATGCATCTAATCTATTCATGATTTTTATTTTTATTGAAGGTGTGGACTGGCTTGAGTGGTGTGATATGAGTCAATGTGTAAGGCTTAGCCCTCTATGAACAAATCTTGAAATACAGAAAATTTTGAGAAAGAAACTATTAGTTCCCTAGGGCTGCTGTGACATAGTACCACAAACTGGGCGGTTTAATACAACAGAAACATTCTCTCAAAGTTCTGGAGGCTTGAAGTCCAAAATCAAGGTGTCAGCAGGAATGGTTCCTTCCAAGGGCTCTGAGGGAAAATCTGTTCCATGCCTCTCGACTAGCTTCTGGTGATGGTGACCAATCCTTAGCACCCCTTGCCTTGCAGATGCATCACTCCAATCTCAGCCTCTGTCTCCACATGGCTTCTCCTTCTGTGTGTTTTCTCTTCTTATAAGGACAACTGTCATATGGATTAAAGACCCACCCTAATCCAGTCTGATGTCTTCTTAAATAATTATATCTGTGGCAAACCTATTTCCAAATAAGGTCACGATCTGAAGTACTGGAGGTTAGGGCTTCCACATACCCTTTGGGGGGACACAATTCAACCCATCACAGAACCTACTGAATGTTTTCTCCATCATATTCTATGTAGTGATTCTCTGTTTTAGTCTTTTTCCATCATGTTTACATTCACATATTTGGTAGAGAGAGATCCAAGGAGAAAGGGGAAAAAAAAAAAGAAAAAGCTCAATATATCTGAAGATATATTTTGTGTTGTGATTCATTTTACAATATTTGAAGTGGAAAGGATTAATTATTTTGAGACTGCTAGAATTGTTATCATGTCTTATCATGAAATATTTTTTTTCTTTTTCCAAATACCAGAAATAAGGACTATGAGCTCTAGCCTTGCAGTTTCCTAATCCACATTATAAAGCATGACTCTTTTATTAAATTTTCTGTAGTCTTTAAATTCACAGCTTCACCCTTTAGCACTATTATAATTCTTGTTCTCTTCAAGTTATCTGATCCAACATGTACAGTGTCTCTTTAAAATGACTTTTCTGCAGATTATTACCTTCAAGGTCTGATTTATCTTCCTTTAAACTATGGCTCCTACTTCCTTTGACATGATATGTTCCTACATTTCACTTCTAACCAATAAATCTTAAGGCTCATCAGTGTGTGACCTGTTTAATTGATTGGATGCATTTGCAACTGCATTCCTAATAGATACATTAGGCTTGAGCTAAAAGGAGGAAATGCTTGGTTTGTCATTCTTGGTTTTTCTAAATACAGAAATGTGGACATTGATTCCTATACCTCAGTCTGCTTCAAGTTGTTCTGTGTTGTTTAATATGGTTTCAGTTTGATGGGCAGCAGGAAAATCCTATTTAGCATGCAAATGTAAAGAAGAAAAACCTCTTCTGTAAGAATAAAGCCACTGTGATGGCTACTTAATAAATAGTAAGTAATAACAGTAGTACTCATGGGGGAAATAGCACAAAATAGTCTTTTATTGTTGGACAGAAAAAGCAATCACACTTTTTAAAGACCAAATGACTTGGAAAAGCACGCTATATTTGTTAACTGTTGAATAAGCATTTACCCCATTTATTGAAATTCCCCTTTTAAGGTGTAAAGGATATTGTATTTAGGAAGCCATATTTTCTATTCCCAAGGTGAGTGCACTGTGCCAATCCCACAACTACACATTTCATTTCAAAGAGTTCTGCTCACCAGTTCAGGCCTTCAGAAAAGGTGTAAAGTACAGCTTGTCTTAGAGTGATTCTTACTCTCCTTTTTCTTTCTCCCTTCCTTCTTTCATGCTCTCCTGCTTTCTCTTTAGCTTTCAAAATCTGCCCTCAGGAAATGATTTGATAAGCTCATTTACACTAAGCCAGGGGTTCTCCAAAAAAAAAAAAAAAGGGTGATTTCCAGACTTGCAACTTCAGTGTATGCTGGGAACTTGTTCAGAATGCACATTCTCAGGCCCCACCCCAGACTGACTGAATCAGAAATTCTGGGCATGGGGCCTAGCAGTCTGGGTTGTAACATGACCTCCAGGGGATTCCAATGACCCCGATGTTTGAGAACCACTCCACTTACCCATAAATGACAGATAGGTTCTATGCTAGCCACAGCAAGAATACTTGCATTATTTTTAAAAAGAGAAAGAACTGAATTTCTAATTAAGGAATTTTAGTCACTAGCTGTCTTAGCCTGTTTGGGCTGCTATAACAAATTGCCATAGACAGGGTGGCTTATAAACAGCGGACATTTATTTCTCACAGTTCTGGAGGCTGGAAGTCTAAGATCAAGGTACCAGTGTGCTGGGATTTTGGTGAGGACCCTCTTTCAGGCTGAAGACTGCTAACTTCTCATTGTAGCCTCACATGATGGAGAGCAGAGAGGGGAAGCAAGTTCTCTTGTAACTCTTAAAAGGGCACTAATCCCATTCATGAGGGCTTCATCCTCATGATCTCCTCTAATCCTAATTACTTCCCAAAGGCCCTACCTCCTAATACTATCACATTGGGGGGCAGTAGGTTTCAGCATATGATACGGGTGGGGTGGGGAATGCAAACATTTAGTTGGTAACACCAGCCAGTCAGTGGGGTAGGTGATCAGGGGTGGAAGGCTCTGAAGGCCAATGGCAGTAATAGTAACACTTTGGGGACAACCTTGCTGCCTTCACGGCTACATGAGAGTTCCTCGTTCCTAGGATTCCCAGCTGGGTTTGCCAGTGTCCCTGGGTCTAGTGATCCTGAAATCAGCAAATTTCATGTGAGATTTTATGATGCTTTTTATGGTTCATTTTCATGGAGTGGTGGGGACAATCCCAGATAAACCTAGAAGAGTAATTCTCAAAGTGGTCAAAATTGTTTAGGCTCAAATAAAAGGGCTGTCATAAAGATATTAATTTTTTAGTTGGCTGCCTATGTGTTGTTCTTATTTTTATAATTTGTGCACATCACACCAGAGCTCCACTAATTTCTGTCAGGGAGCTAGGTATTCGAATTAATATTTAAATGGCAAGAGTTGATTCCCTGGGCAAATAGACCATTTCACTGTAATAGTAAAATTAATCAAGAACTTTTCTATGCTGAGTATGGCTGATCTAATCTTGAGATCTTTATTCTATAAGATATAAATTCTGGAGAAAACATTTCTCCAGAATGCATAATTGTTCCCCCTTTCATGGATTTAAAAAAAAAGTATAATAAACAAGACAATATTTAAAAATTTTAAAGTATCTGTTACTATCAACTTTCATTAAATTTATGGTGTCATAAGCGTCCCTTGTGGACTATAAATATTAAATGAACCCTATAGATAGATGTCTGTAGTCACCTTGAGGTACTTTTAAATATAAACATAATATTTCTTTTTACTTAAGAACTTATTCATTTTAATAGAGACCAGTAAATACATCAATTATGATTAACACTCATTCAACAAATATTTGAAGGCTCAGTCGGTGTACTTGCTGCATTTCATATTCTCTCCATGAATGCATGCTCCATCTCTATTTTGTTTGCTGCTGTTGAACGAATAAATGACTGGCTGCAGGAGCAAAGGCTAGGAGCTATGGGAATATAAAGATAAATGCCCAGTGGTCCCTGCCCTCAAGAAGCATATAGTCTTATGAAGTAGATAAAACATGGCTCATTAACTACAAAGCAAAAATTGGTATGTACAATGAGAAAAAAACAGATCATTGCTGTTGGATTTTCAAGGCATGACAGATTACATTTAGCTAAGGAAATCAGAAAAGTCTTCCTGGAAGAGAGGAATGTGCATTGGGAGAATTTGACTACGTGGCAAGAAATGCAGAACACTTGTTGAATGTAAGAAGAAGTGAGAAATAAAACCGAAAGGTGTAGTTGCAGCCAAGCAAAGTACTTTAGAATGCTTTCAGTCATCAGCAGGAAGCAAGTGAAGCTATCTGACCAGAAAATAAAAACTATTACAATAACCTGATGAGAGATAATGGCCCAGACTAGAATGAAAATGGAAAACGGAAAAAAACAAGCAAAAGGACTGACTGTATTAATCTTTGTCTGATGAAGATTTTTGCAAGGTCCTCAGGCCCCTAAATCCTCAACCAGCTTTCTCCTGGGGCCAGTTCCTAAGGGTTAAATATACAGGGAACACTCCAATCAAATGCATGCACATCTCTTAATCAGAGTTTTGACCCCAAAACTCCTTCTCTAGAGTCAGGAATGGGCCATATGTGGGGGTTAAAAAGGTTGATTTTGTCTCTAACAGAATCTCTGACCCTAGCCCTCTAGATTTTACCATTTCACTGTGAGAAGGACAAAATGGGGGAAGGGAGGTGGAAATCCCTCCTTTCTTTTGGGGAGAACTAACTACTTCCTTCTCTTCTGTCCCTGGGCACCACCCAAACCAGAATCAACCCATTGTACCACAGAAAATGGCCAAGTTCCAAGGAAAATCAGGTGGGAAATTCTAGGTGGGCCGGTTTAGGGAAGAGATGGTTATCTATCAAGGAGAGAGACCGAGAGCTAGAGACATGGACAGAGAGAGAGCAGATCCTACAGAAGACAGAGATTTTACTATACCCTTTAATCCTCTAGAAGAAGCATCATCCCCTACAAATTCTAGTAAAGAGTTTGGAGTAACAGTGAAAATTATGGGACATTGTTGCCCGCCTAACTGGGTTCAAATCCTGTTCCTGACACTTATGTGACTTTGGACAAAATACTTACAACTCTCTCTGCCTTTGTTTCTGCATCTTTAAAATGGGGATGATAATGGTACACCAAACTTAGCGTCATTATCATCGTGGACAGGACAATGCTTGTAATGTACTTAGCTCTTTCCATGCTTACTTGATGTGAGCTGTTGCTTCTTTAATTGTGAGTCTTTAACTCATGTCAGGAGGTACTGTGTCTTGGAGAGGGGCAGGGGTGAGAGACCTGAGTACCATTTAAAATTAGAACATACACTTTTTAAAATGTTTATTGGTACAGGATCATAATTAATGAAGGAATGGTGGATGGGTGGACACAGGAAGAAAATAACAAATTATATCAAGATTTCATACCTGGATGACTAAAGAGACAAAGAGTTGAACATCAGGAGAAAGAGCAGGTATTACAGCCCTCATGTTGTTTACTTTTACATTCATGATGCCACTCTAAGTACCCTTGGCAAATTACAGATAATAAGCACATATATCAGTAAACTTAGGTTACACTGTGTTGCAGTAACAAACAATCACAAAATCTCACTGACCTAAAACAACCAAAAACATTTTTTTCACTCAAACTACAGGTCTATTGACGGTCCACTGCAGCTATGCTCCATGATGTATTTACTCTTGAGACTCAGATTAGTAGATCAGACCCTTTCTGGGATAGTTCTGATCTCATGGTAGAGAGAGAAGAGAGCAGGTGAGCTTAGAATATCACATGTTGGCTCATATAGTATCTGCTTGGAAAAGACTTATACTTCATTGGTCAAAGCAAGTCACAAGGTCAATCTCGGCATCAATGAAGCAATGAACTCCCTTACAGAGGGTTCCCACAGGATGGGGCCAATAGATTCCCAACAGAAATATAATTTACCACACCAGGGCTTAGTGGTCTACAATCAAAGAAAGAATACATGAACTCAGTCTACTCTGGTACATGGATTATGGTCTGTCTTCATGAGAAAGAATCATCAATAAAATGTTCTAAGATGGCTAAAACCTAGAAATAAATTTAGGTACACTACAGGAGAAAAAAACATAAGCAAACAATTGGTGAATAAGAGGTTACTTGGGTAGAATTGAAAATGAGATGCAGTGAATTGGTGTAGATCTCAAAAGTCACATTACGCATTCAGGTTTGAGTAGGAAATGAGAGAACAAAGTCCCTGTTAATATAATGTTGGTAAAGGTTAAAGAAGAGATTAAGGATTGAGAAGAAGGTGTGATAGTTAAATGAGATGTCTGAAAAGTAAGTAAGTTGATCTGCAGGGGGAGAGAAAAGAAAACAGAGTGAGTGTGGTGGTGTGTGTGTGTGTGTGTGAATAAGAGAGAGGGAAAGAGAGAGAGATGAAATAGCAGCATTTGGCAGTTCAGTTAACAAGGGAAACAAAAACCAGCAGGGTCAAAAATCACAGGAAATTTACAAGATTGGATATAAAAAAATTAATATTATTGTAGCCAATATATTTGGAAATGTTAAATGCCTGTGTCATATGGAGGAGGTGGGAAGGTATCTCAGTTAGGTGTTCTGGAGATGGGGCTTCACAACAGGCTTGTGGATTAGAAGCTGAAATTAGAGAATTATCATTTACTTAATGCCTGCCCTTTCCATTTGCATACGATCAATTTCTCCCTTAAAATGTTAATATATTATTATTTATAAATGTATTTAGCTTAAATTTACTCTATGCTTCTAGACACAATAATTGTAGAAGTATGATAAAACATTATCTGTTTGTGACATGCTAAAAATTTTGAGTTGATCATTATCAGAGCTCTAAGAACTAAGAGCGTGCCCCCGTGAATCATTTACAATTATCATAGTACTTCACCCAAAGTAAGCAATTGATAACTGTTGAGTGAATGAAAGAATTGCAGTTTTATTCCTACTGTTTTCTCTAGAATAGTTATTTGAATGACCAGTGAATCCAGCAATTGTATCTCTTTGAACCTCAACCTTCCCAGATGTTAAATGTAAAGTGCATTACCCACTAACCTCTTCACAGAACTGTTGAGAAATAAGAAATGCAAATGTAAAACAGTCTGCATCCATAACATTTGATGACTCGTTTGGAGGTAAAGTGATGCAGTAATATTTTAAGTTAAGATTCTGTATTTTTCAAATCTTAGTGGTTTCTACTTAAATAAAGACCTAAGATGGCATGGTATGTGATATCAAACACTCCAATGAAAACTGAAAATATGGAACAATATCTAGATATTTTTATGTATTCAAAAAACCACTACCATATGCACAAAATAACTGGATGTTTTAACCATAAGAAATCTGACTTTCAATTATTCGTCCTGAAATTAACAGGTGGCATATAAAGAAAGTTCTTGAACTTGGCAGACATTGAAGTTTTCCCTTAGGGCCTTGACAGAATAAAACTTTAACCATAGAAAGCAAAGATGCCCACTATGGATTCTATAGAAGTTTATTTCTCCATGACTTTGCAAATATCATTTCCTGCATTTAAATAATGTATTTATTTCCTCATACTAGACAAAATGGAAAACACCAAAGAAATCCCATATTTTTCAAGTGCAATTTCACACATGTATAGTAAAGCATAACTATTTCTGACAGTTTTAGAAGTTTTGAAAGCATCACTATCAAATAAAGCTCTGAGAAATAGCAACATGTTTTCGGTTTTAGTCTTTTGTTTCTGTATTTGTTGTTGCTTACCCATATCACTGCAGTTAACTGAGAACAACATTTAACAAAGTCCCTTGCACATTCAAATACATGCTTTTGGAATATCAAACAACTTATATGTACTCTCAGAAAGCAACAACCATAAGCTAAGAGGGGTAGTGGTAAAAGGTTGCAGTTAAAATTAGCCTCTCCACTTACATTAAAATTGTTAATTTTTACCACAGCGTAATTTCCTGGCTATCAAAAGATTAATTGACTTTCTTTTAACAAAATTCCTTAAATTATGTATGCATCACTAAAAATAGTAGTGATGGTTCAATATATTTGGGAAATTATCATCTAACATGAATAAATCTGATAAGATATTTAATAGATAGAACGATTCCATCACCTATTGAACTATCAAACCAGGAACAGCCAAATGTGATTCTTTCTTGGACCCTTTAAATCATTTAAACTCAAGCGTTCGGGGTCATTTTTTTTTTCAATAACTAGACTTTAATATGCACAGTTTATAGTAGGTACTAATATATTTAAAATGTTTCAGACATTGAGTATACTGTATCACAAAGCCATTTTCTTCAAATTAATAATACAAAGCTTTCAACTTTGTTTAATTTGGCATGGAGACAAAAATACCGGGAGATAGCAGAAGGCACTCTGTCTACAATCCTTTCTCCACCCTTCAGGCCAGGCAAACTTGCGAAGCATTCTGAGGCTCTTAGAACTAATTGCTAAGCAGCAGAGATGCCACTTAATTAGAGAATACTAGGAGGAAGCAGTAATCTAGAAACCACAATCTGATTGGAAATAGGAACATCATTAATGGACACAATTCCCTTACTGAAAGTTACTAAGGCATCTAAAGTAAAGGGAAAGGAAATGCTTTTGAAAGAGGAATCTCTGTGATTCCTTTGAGAAAGAAAGCCAGCGCAGACTGTGTTTTATAAAGTTTAGCAGCATTTTACTCCCTTCCATCTTAAGTAGTGTATTAGTTGCAGAATCATGGCTTTCTCTCGGCTACCCTTTATGTTGCATATGAAGAAGTCTCCTGTGTGTCTGCTCTGGCTGTTTTTCAGTGTGTTCTTTAAAAACGCTGTTCAGTGGTAAAAACTGAGCAATTTCGTTTGCCTAGAGGACTGACTTTCAACCCCTATCAGCTCCAGCGCTTTACTTTTTTCCTGTAGTATCTCCCGATAATGTGTTCGAAAGAAATCCCCAAATACCCTTGGTACCAGATTGCCTGTCTTGCTAGCCAGAGGTATGTGGCTTTTCAAGATAAAACTATAACATAATTGCATTGTCACATTTAAATCTCAGGCTGTGGAGACTAGGGGTAAAAGCATATCAAATCTGGGTATTATACAAGATGTTGGCAGTATATAAGATGCTATCTCAAATCCATCAGGGAAGCAGTGTACAGGCTAGTGAGACTTGCGATGAATAACCAAATGATGGTTGGGCATGGAGGGTGAACAGGTGTGCAGAATCAGCACAAGCCACGGACAGAGCTTTGCTTTCATCGACTGATGTCTGTACCAGTGTTTCAATGCACATTGGTTAAAAACACTGTCAAGATCGATCCTCTAGGGACATATCCTTTCAAAGTGGTGTTTGCCAATAAATGTGCAGCTGTCAAGTTCTACAATTTATTATGTGTTTTGATAGCACAAGAAATGTTTACAGATTTAAAAAAAAAAAGTGGGGGAACGTACAGGCGAAGCAAATGCCTTTATTCCTGTTGCACTTTATTTGGTTAAGAGTACATTATCAGAAAAATAGAAAAGCTCATTTCCTCATCTTCAAGATGGAATCCTTCACAAAGCAGTCATTTTAGAGGTCAGATGGCAGGACAAGAAGGAGGGCAGAGGCTAAAGATGAATCAAAGAAAACTGATACCATCAAAAGAGGAGAGAAGTATTAAGAAAGCAAAAAAGCTAAATAAATTTTTTTGTTTGCCTTGGAAAACCATGTGAGAGGGTGGTGAGCCTGTAATTCACTTTAAAGGCACGGGACTGAAACTGACTGGCAAGTAGGTCTGGGACTAGAAGGATGGCAAATGAGAATTGCTATCAATGTTCAGCTATACCTTCAGAGGAGCCCTACGAGGTATGTCTCAGAGGAATCTCCCCAATAGCTACCTGCACGCTAGCTAAGAGCTGGAAACCTACACTGGTCTTTCTCATCATCATTCTTAAAAATAGAGGGAAGGGAGTATTCCCAGTGGTAAGTTTAACCTGTGTTTTCCCAACTTGGAGATCTCTAATGAAGAGGGGTTTGAGTTACGAGAGTAATTTCTGACTCTGAGCTCAATAAAAATTGCCAAAACCCCATCCCTTCCAGTCCTTCCATTACCACCTAGTAAGTGCCTTCCTGGGGATCAGCACTATAATTGTCCTGAGAAACTGCTAGCATGCATTTAACTGCTCTATCCCAATGCATCCGATGCTGTCCACTGACCTTGGTATGATCTGGTCGTTTGTCATTGCCTCATTTTCACGACTCCTCCTATAATCGTATGGCCCTTGTTACTACTAATTAAGATCACCATACATCCTGGTTAGCCCAAGACAATCTCAGATTAATTCCGTTGACCCAGCATAAATCTTTATAGTGCCTTATTCCATTCTCGAAAGTGCCACCTTCTACTGGAGATGGGCTTTCTCCCATCAGTTTCTAATTCTTGTTTAATGAGGCTTCCAAATAGAACAGTCTAACTCAGTTTCTCACAGTTTTCATACTTTTAGAATTCTTTTGTTTGTCTTGTTCATTTGGATTCTTCCACCCCGTGATACGGCAGAAAGAGTACAGATGTGGGAACCAAATTGATTGGTGCTCAAATCTCAGCTCTGGTACTTACTAGCTAAGTAGAGCAAAGTATAGTCTCAGTTTTCTCATCATAAAAGTGGGGATAATGATTAGCTCATATGATTGCTTTGAGGATGAATCAAACATAATATGAGAATAAAACCTAAGCGCAGTATCTAACGTATTGCAGAGAATGAAAAATATGTCATCTTTTCACTCCTCTCTACAGCTGGGAATATAAAACAGCTTCTCCAGGGCTTGGGCCACAAAATATTCACCTAATGACATCTAACAACTCTTCAAAATTCTCTCCTCTTACTGACAATTTCTCTTACAGGATATTGAATAAATTCTTTACCCACTGAATTATTCCCTCGGTGATTAGAAGTGACCCCCTCCCCTCTCTTCCAGCCTATACTTCAATTCTTAGTCTTTCATAGAACCATAAATTTCAATGAGCCCATTACCATCTCACTAGGAGACCAATAGGAAGCTTAAACAAAAAGAACTCTTGGGCATCACCATTTTAAGTAGATCAGAGGTTGGCAAATTTTTTCTGTAAAGGAGCAAATTGTAAATATTTTAGGCTTTGTAAGCCATACTGTCTCTGTCACAACTACTCAACTCTGCCCTTATAGCACAAAAGCAGACATAGGTGTTTCATAGATGAATAAGTATAGCTGCATTCTAATAATACTTCATTTACGGACACTGAAATTTGTATTTCAGGTTCTTCACATGCATCACAAAATGATATTTTTTTTCTTTCCATCATTTAAAAATGAATAACACCATTCTTAGCTCATAAGCAATACAGAAACAAGCAGCGAGCTGGATTTTATCCATGGGTTTTAGATTGCCAATCACATAGTTTGACTCTTGGTTGTAAATGGCAGGAAACAAGCTCAAATGAACTTAATCAAAAAAGAAATTATTTGTTCACCTAATCAAAAGTCAAGGAATATATATTTCAGGTATAGCTTGATCCAGAGGTTCCAAACAGTGTCAGCAGTCTGTCTCTCAATTTCTCAATTCTCCTCTTCGTATTGACTTCATTCTCATGTCCTGATTGTGTTAAGATGGCTGTACATATTTATAGAGCTTTTTCTTTTATAACCAAATACAGCAGAAAGGAAAATGAATGTTCTACTTTCTAGAACTGTTAACATAAAATACTGGGCCTGATAATCAGTACTTTGAACTAGATCCTGTGTCCATCTGTAATCCAGTAACTACGACCAGAGACACAAGATGTCCAATAGCATATTCCTGTCCCTGGGGCTTGGGTGGTTATCAACTCCAATCAAACTATACAGAAGATCAGTAATTCCCCCAGGATATTTTAAGACACTGCTACCAAAGAATAGGAAAGGGATAGGGGTGATGTTGGGGTATGTTAGAAAAAGTAACAAATGTATTATATACCATGGAACACGCCCATCTTTCAAGGGTATTCAAGTTTGGCCCTCCCTGAGTCCCTCTAAAAAAATGAATTTAAATATTTTGAAAATAAAATCAGTTCAGTGGCATAAAGTTGAACCCTCAGAGAAGGCCATTTCATATATATGTATGTACGTATATGATGAATAAAACAGGCCTCAGCTTTTCCCTGTAACACAAAGAGGTTATATTAGACTTTGATAAACTTTTCTATAAAGGACCAGATAGAAACTGTGTTAGGTTTTGTGGGCCATATACTTAGTCACATTTTTGTTTCTTTCTTTCTTCTTTTTTTTCCTTCTTACAACCCTTTTAAAAATGTAAAAACCATCCTTAGCTCAAAGGTCATACAAAAAAACAGGCGCGATTTGGCCTGCAGGCTATAGTTTGTCTTCTAAACTAGATGATCACTAGCACCCCCTCCAGCTATGCTAATGTATGATTCTAGGCTTCTGTCTTTAGCAGCTGATTCCTACTGCCTCTGCCCAGGGAGATCTCATCCTTTCAAATTCCAAGGCCACTATTATCCCCTCCCCTAGGAAGTGTGGTGAAAATATCTAAATGGTTCTGTGCTCACCTGCATCCTTTTTGACCATTGACTACTCAGGTATCCATATTTTCACTGTTCTCACAAGATACTCTCTTCTTGTGGGTTTTTTCTTACTTGTGGGTAACAGCTTCTGCTAGGCCAGAGATATGAGGAGGCAGGTCAGGATTACCTTTCTAAAATACAAATATGATAATAGCACTCCACTGTTTAAAAGCCCTCAGCTAAATGGTGAGCACAGAACCATTTATATATTTACACCACACTTCCTGGGGCAGGGGATGATAGTCATCACCTTCAGGGCAGGGATGGATTCTTCTCAAGCTGGCATTTAGGGACCATCACAATCTAACTTCACCTGGCTTTTCGGCCTTACCTCTCATTGAGACAGGAAGGAAAGGGGCAGGACACAACCACTGAAGGAATGACACTGAAACTGAGGACAGGACAAACCGGTTAGAACCAAGATGGCAGAAAATTTTACTTCCAGTAGACCTTGAGCCTCAGGGCACACCCATAGTTGTCATGGCAGTTCCTAGGCTGACTTTAAAAGGTGCAAAAGTGGATGGAGGGCCCAATTCCTGGAAATCCCCACCCCTTCCCCAAAGTAGTTGGAATAAGCCTCCTGCTTGTTAGCATATGAAATTACCCAGCCCATAAAACCTAACAACATCACATCTCGTGGTTGCTCTCTCTCTTGTCTTTTGAGATGGCCTACACTCTGTCTCTGGAACGTGTATCTACTTTTTCTTTAAACTAAACACCCCATACCTCTCAGTCTCTGTCTCTCTCACCTTTTGAGATGGCCCACATTCTGCCTATGGAGTGTGTATCTCTTAAGGAGTTTTCCCTTCTGAGTGAGATGGACCTCACTCTGTCTATGGAGTGTGTATCTCGCTAAATAAACTTGTTTTCACTTTACTATGCTTTGCTCTTGAATTCTTTCCTGCACGAGGCAAGAACCTATTCTCCAGCAACATCATGACTTTCTTCAACTGCTTTGTTCACTACCAATCACAGTCTACTTATATTACTCAAACTTGTCATGCATTGGATGCTTTATACTTTTGCATAATAAGGGACTACTCACTTTCCCTATGATGGGATTCAGAACATGCTACCCACAAATATAGCACCTTAGCATATGGAATTTTTAAGCTGAAGGAATTTGAGAAATGGCAGGTATAGGAAGGACTCTCTGACTTCTTCCTTATTCTCTGAAACAGGTCATAAAACCCTCGTGTGAGAGATATCCTCTTTATACCCAGAGGAAAGTAGCATCCTTAGCTCTGAAGACAAGAATCTGAAGAGACAGGCTTTGCTAAGCTTCCCCCAGTTTACTACCCTTACCTCATACCCTTTTGTCCTATCACGTTTTCCCATGACTTTCTACCCTTCATCAAATTTAGTATTAAAATGCTCAAGTTTAACTGTTTCTTTGGATCTTCACTTCTTTATGAAGGCTCCTGTGTCATGTAAAAGCATATAGTAAATAAATGTGTGTGCTTTTATCCTGCTAATCTGTCTTAGTTTAACTTTCAGATCCAGCCAAGGACTGAGGATCAAGGAAATGTTTTTCCCTCCCTACACCTATAATCTGCTTCCTTTTTATCAAGCTCTAGAGATCTTTCCTTCATAGACCACATCCTCTTTGAAGCCTTCATTGCCCTCACCCCTGGGAAGAATATACTCCCTCTTTGTACACCTTTATGATCATATGCCTACTTAGTTATACAATGAAATCATACCTTACATGGGGAGTGAAGCTCTAAAAATATAAGAAAAAAGAAATCTTCATATTAGTTTCAAATTAACCTTGAAAATAAATATCTTAGGAAGGTTATCCCTTAGGCTGAAAAGTAGGTAAAATAGTTGCCTTGCATTTAAGGTCCAAGTTGTATGAAAAATATAAACCTTAAACTTGAGAATCACAGGCAGCACAGAGGGAATTGCAATTTCCTGTCTTTCATTATCATGCTAATTATAGGGCCTTGCTCACTAAATGGATTAGTGGACAAGCCAAATTGGATTAGTGAACAAGCCAAATTCTCCCTGTCTTTCTCTCTCACTCAACTTATCTAGTTAAATATGAATAATTCAAATATGCACTGTGTCATCTGCTTTCTCTTTATAACATGAGATTATAAGAGTCCTGTGGGCAGGAATCGTGTTGCTACCAGAGATTATGGGTTCTTGTCTCGAGTAGGAAAGAATTCAAGAGTGAACCATAATAAAGTGAAAGTAGATTTATTCAGGGAGGTACACACTTCATAGACAGAGTGTGGTCAGTCTCAGAAGGCAAGGGAGGCAGCCCTGAGGTGTGAGGGTGGTTAGTTTTTATGGGCACAGTAATTTCATATGCTGATAAGTGGGAAGATTATTCCAACTGTTTTGGGGGAAGGGGATGGATTTCCAGGAATTGGGCCCTGCCCAGCTTTTGACCTTTTATGGTCAGCCTGGGAACTATCATGGTGCCTGTGGGTGTGTCACTTACCATGCTAATGTATTACAATAAGTGTATAATGAGGCCCAAGGTCTACCGGAAGTCGAATCTCCCACCATCTTGGGCAGAGTTTGTTCTAACCAGGTTATGTCCTATCCTCAGTGGCTGCATCATTCTTTCAATGATCTGCCCCCTTCCCTCCTGTCTCAGTGTCACTTTGCATCCTTAGTCTTTATCCATTATGACATCTCCTGGGTGCTTATAGGTGGAGCATTACAGATGCTTATTAAATGTGAAATGGGGTTGAATTCCATATTTCTTCAGTGTTTTCTTATTTCTCTTAGTGCTTACCAAATTAATTCTATATAATTTGTTGATAGGTGGTAGACCATCCTGAGGGGAGAAAAGGAAACTTTGGGCAGCAGGCCTTTCCAAAGTAGCCCAATGATAGCTCAGTTTTGTTAAATATAAATGATATTATGCTGCTTTCCTTCCAATCATAGGCCATATCAAATAATTAGATAAGGAATTAGATAAGACCAAAGTGAATCCATTTTAATTTGTCAGTTAAGTCCTTCTTACTCCTTTCATGATTGGAATCAAGCAGTAAGCCTGCTAAATATCCTTATATTTCCTGACAGTCCAATAACAAAGTTCTCTAAATATTTTGGGCCTCAAATCCTTTTAATTCATCTAGTCCTTCATGTTACTCTTCATATGAAATTAACCTCAAATCTATAAAACTTTTGATAGTTTCTCTATGCCTTTCTAAATAGCAGGAGACTTTTGAATATTTTTCTTCCAGTACTGAAATAAAGGACTTTCTGATATAGTCATCTACTAAACTTCTCAAGGAATGAATCACATGTTGACATTTTAAGTAAGGCAAAGTATTCTGTCCTCTTACCTGTTTTAAGAGCTTTGACTTCAAAACACCACAAAGGATTAAGGAGAGGGAGGCTCTGTCCTATTAATATGATTCTTGGTCAGCTGGTTATACTTGAGAATATATTTTGGCTGTCAAAGAATATTCTCCCATAAACAATGTTCAAAAACAATTTAATAATTAAAACTCTAAATATTAAATAAATAGATGAATATGTATGAGAGATATAAATACATAAACATGACTTAATAATTAATTCCTAGTATTTTCAGTTGGTTTCTCCCTAGTGCAGCTCAATCAGAGAGAAGGGATATATCTGAGTCAAAACTCATATAACAAACTAAAGGACTCCTTTCATGCATAGCCTAGGAATTACCTTAGCTTCATCTATATCCCCACTCTTCTACCTCTACTGCTGGTAGACTAAAGACCATGTGACAAGTAATAAGCTGGTTAACATTTGTTCTGTAATCAAGTTTAACATAACTCCAGGTGTTCTCACTCGAAGGTCATTCAGCAAGCAGATGGAAGAGAAGGGATACAGACCCAAGTTCCTCTGATTACATAGCCCGAGCTCTTAGATGCTCTACACTGTCTTCCCATGTAGCCTATCTCCCTTTGTTTCCTGTTCTCTAAGGTCAATGAAGCCTGAATAAAACACAGGATGATTCTAATCTTTCATGATACATAAAGATAACCATGTAAGTGACTGTTTTAGTTCATTCCTCTTCTGGAACTAGGTCAATGAGTCACAGCAAACTGGATTGACAAATGATCTTTCACATTTGACTAGGCTGCATGTGCTAGGCAACATGGACAATAAAACAGTGATGTTAAAATATGTTTTTGTTTCCCCTTTATTAAGGATTTAACAGACTAGCATCCAAATAGCTATAATACACAGCAAAAGTATGGGGAGATAAATGTCTAAGGAATGTAAAATCATAATGTTGGAATGCTTAATGCACAATTCAAAGACAAAGGCACGTTAAAAGGTTTGTAGTGAGAATTATCATCTAATAAGGCATTGGGAAAAGGAAAAGTGTTTCTCTTGGGTGCTTTTGGGTTTGGTGATGAGAAAAGCAGGGAAACAAGTTACCATGAGTTTCCCTTTCTATGACAGGAAACACATACTCTCATTCCAAGAATAGCAGGGAGTAGATCATCTTTTGCCAGTGCTTCAGGGGTCTACCTAGAACTATTGTTTAACCCAGTGGTTAGAGAATTTGGCTCATTGTTATTTAAGTTTGTTTCCTACAAAGCTACTCTATAGAAAAATGGATTGACCAAATGCAAACATTGTTTTCCTTCCCTACACACAATCATGTTGTAGAATTCTGTTAACTGTCAGAGGAAACAAAATGACTATGCTGACTGTACTATAGTTTTCAGACATGAACACAGTATTCAAATCTGCAGACCCTGATGATTTTTATTCCAAGATTCTATAAAAATTGGGTCAAAGTTATTGTGGGACTATTCTGGGGGTATATTTATACATTTTCTCCAAAAGGAAAGTGATGATACTAAAAATGATAGGCATCTAAGCTTAACTTCTTTACTTGTATATATATATATATATTTTAAGAATATATATACATATATATATATATATGCAGACAAATTATATTAAGAAAAGACATTACCTAAAAGCCATAATAGCTTTGTGAAAACCAAATCCTATCAGTGTAAATTTACCTCTTTCTGCAGCAGACCTGATAAACTAAAATAGGGACTTTTCTGAGGTTTTTCAATTCCATCTTGCTAACAGCCATCAGTGAAATGGGAGAGTGTGGTATGAAACTCATAGTTATTAAACTGGGCTACAATTGGCTGTAGCATCATGTTTAGAAAGTGTCATCAATCTAAGTAATTTAATAATTAGAGATTCAAAGCTTCCAGTCCCAGAATTTTACAAAAATGACTCTTCTGAGATTTTTAACACCATCACTACTCGTTAGGCTAGAATTAAAAGATTATACCTGTACTTCCTAATAGGTCAGAACTTTGACCTATAGAAAATAATCAAAGAATAATAGAGAGGAATGGAGAAGTAAACCAAACGGACTTTCAGATTTTGCACTTGGCAAGAATTCAAAAACATTTGTTGATAAATTTAATTTATGTCCTTTGGTGTCAGAGCTGTTAATCATTCATTCTACCTATATTTAGAGAAGGCTTACTATGTACCAAACACTATTCTAGGTGCTGAGGATCCAGAGATATCTATTAGGCAATGGGAAATTTCTTCATTGTTTTTTTTCTCTCTTTTTAATATTGGATGTTGTAGGACTTTGCGAATATCTTTATGTAGCATTATTTCTAGTTTGCCATTCAAGCACTAAAAACCCAGGATACAGAAAAAAATTACTTATTTGTAGTATTCATCCCTGAGATAGTCACTGGGCTTATTAACCGACATTGCTATCTCTGAAGATGTTAAAAAGTTATTTTGGACTGAGTAAGTCTTGGTACTTTTAGCTGAGCCAGTACTATACCTTCAGCCTTGTGATAAACTCATATCAAATCAGGTGTATACAAAGATGTCAAGGGTTCCTTCCAACTCCATTGCCACTTCTACATGATATAAGTATTTTCCAAGTATATGAAATTGACCCCAAATCAGCATCTTCTCTTGCTTTTTGTCACTTGCCTCCTGGGCAAGTCAGAGCTAAGAGAGAAGTAATCATTTAAGATCTCAGATACAGGTAATGCATTTTATGTAGTATAACATAGTCTTAAACATAGCCACAAATCTGTAAACCCACCCCTAGAGATGTGTACGTACCTGCTTAGTGACAGAAAGATGTCCTCAAATCCAGGGTGACCAACCATCCCAGACTGCCCAGAACTGTCAGTTTTAGCATCAAAAGTCCCACGACATGGGAAACCTTTCAATCCCAAGCAAAAGAGGACAGTCAGTGCCATTAAACTTCAATGAGTTGTATCTTGACAAAATCTTTGTCAGATTATGAGATAGGATCCCACGGGTTAGGACCAGTTTTTCTCAGTAGTGTGGTAGCTGGATTTACCGAGGTGGCAGGAGGGAGGGAGGCAATCTGTGATCTTTTTTTTTTTTTTTTTGTAACAGCTCTTATCACCTTTATTAGTTTGTTTGGCTGTCTCCTAGTGTACACATACCATTGTTACAGTCATTGCGAACTCTCTTTTCAAATCGTTTATGTAGGCCAGTTCACAGCAAATTCACAGTTGAAATGGTTTGGATTTTTTTTTTTTTGGCAAGTCCTGTTTTGCCATTCAGAACTTGAGTTTTACAATTTAGAATCTATTTTAATTCCTCATAAATCATACACACGTGTGTAACCATAGTATATATATATATGAGATTGGTTTTATATATATATATATCATATATGTCATATATACATGTATATATATATAGTATACATATTACTTTATAGTATAAATCAACTCTTTCTTACATTTTCACCTGCTTTTTTCATGGGGTAAAAGGAAATATGAGAGTTGTTCATTAGACTAGGTGAAAGACACAATCACAATTGGAAGTTTGATACATACCTGGACATTTCAAGCAAGGCATTTTCAGATCAAATGTGTCTGCTTCTAAATGAACAAAACCCTAGTCTTTGTCCCAGCACTGATTAACAGGAGGACTTAGAAACAGAATGAATTTTTGTCTACAATGTAACTATAAGAGCAAAAAGTTTTTGAGTGTTTTTGTGGCGGAATGCCATGCTTAGAAAACTAGGGTGTCCTAAAGGCCCTATTAACTGATAATTGATTTTTCAAAGTTATGAATCACTCTGGAAGTCCTTCAATTCACCATTTCCCAGCAACTGGTAGAGTCAGAGATCCACCAGGCACAGAAGCTTCCTGTGTTGAATATTACAGCATAGTTGCAGGGCCAGATGAACTCTGCTGGTACTTACTGCCTTGACCGTCACATGACCCAGGAAATCAAGGAAAACTATTTAGAAAAATATTTCAGTACTTAACCATTTTCTCAGTTTCCTCCGACTCTCAGGACACACACAACAAAGGAAAAAGGATAACTAACAGTCAAAACTCCAAATATACTTGACTTACCCTCAGAAAAAAATTTGGTAAAAGTATGAGGTGGGAGATAACAAAGAGTTCATTTTGTCCTTCTTATAAATTCTTTCTATTCATTTTAGATTATTTTCATAGTCCTAGAACTGAAAGTCAATATTGGTGTTAAAGAAATGTGACAGGAATTTTGAGCAAAATTTTGAAGCACTTCAGGAACCAGGAGAACCAAAGTCGACTCTATTGCACTCCAGGAGTTTACAGACAAAATGTGATTTATTGATCTGAGATGCATTCAAACAATTTTATTGTTACCTTGAATTATAGATGCAGAGAAGTGCTAAGGGCTGGGGAGGTGGGTGCAGGGGTGCAGGGGCTAGTATTGCAGAAATTAACCCTTGGATCTACCAAGCATACCCATAATCCCAGTGTGAATTACTGAACGGCTGGAAATTAATAACAAAAATGTTTTTACTTTCTGTCCAAAATTTAAATAGAAATCAGACTGACTGCAGAAGTATATTTTTAAAAACTGCTAACTTAAATATCATCTACCTCCCCAAGTTTCGTGCAGGTAACCCAAGGCACTTTATCAGTACATTTTCCAATCCCCATAAATTAACCAGAGTACCAGATACCAGAACAAATTAAAAGGGACAGCTTTAATAACTTAATGATCCATTCATATGTCTAATTTTGATGACACATCATTATACAAGAAGTAAAATCGAGCAGCTTCATTCCACTTTATGCTTATACTTCTGAAATTTGTAAGCATTCTCTTTAGTTTCCACACAGAAATCATTAAAAGAGTTCTAAAAATCAATGAGACCATTTGATTTGTGTATCAACCTACTCTGTAGTAGAGAAAGATAATAATATTCACCAATTTCAAAATTCTTTAAATCCATTGATTTAAAAGTAGTCAAACTATATCTCAGCCCCTTGCGGTTTGGTCTTTAAGAATTTTTATCGAACTGAAAAACATGCATTTACACTTCCATTGTTGCCCATTTTTGCTTTAATTTGGGTCATCTCAAAGGTTTCTTATCTTCCGTAACAAATCATTATGGATTTAGCCGCCACAATTTATTAAAACTCTTCTTGAACCTATTTATGTTTTGGAGTTAGTCATTTAGCATTCTAATTACTTTCATAGATTTACTACTTGCTTCATGAAAAGATCTTCATTTGCTCTAAAATTAGCCATCTTCAACTGCAATATTGGCCCTGGCTCTAATTTTTATGGGATTCATTTAAACAAGCCCAAATTCACTTACCTGTATATTTCATGATGTTAAAAACTATGATCATGCTCCCATATTCAGAAGATTTCATTTTGGTAAACATAGCCGAAGTGTAGTGTAATTTTTAAACTCTTTCTGATGTTCTTAGGCCCAGAGTACTGAGATGATTATTTGTAATTAGCAATATCTCCTCACACTGGGATGGGGAAACTGAGGCATGGAGAAGAGAAGTTGTATTACGAGCACAGACACCAAATCAGTTTGGCTTTGAAGAATAGGATCTGAGCTTAGATGTTCAATCTAAGACAGAGAAATTCTCAAGCTTGGTTCTTTCTGACTGTGTGAGAATCACTGGGGATTGAGAGTGCTGGAGAAAATACAGATTCCATGCATATAACACCAAAGATTCCGATTCAATAAGTCTGAGGTAAAGCCCAGAAATTTTTATTTTTAATGGGCTCTTTTATTAATTCTGATGAGCATCTAAATGTGGGAAACCATTGATATAGCAGATCATTGGTGTCCCCAAAATACAGTAAGAGGGGATGGTGCTGGGCTATTTTCCAAGACTCAGCCCCAACTGTACTGTCTCTAATATCTCCAACTCACAGCAGATAGAACCATTCTCTGGGAGATTAAAAAATAATTGAATAGCATGATTGTGCTTTTACTGATCTTTCACATAATGATTTAAGATATGTAATGTACAACATGAGTTATATCTAGCCTTTTGAAGAGTGGATCTCATTTTTTTACAGAAAATGAATCTTTCGCATTGGAAGCTGCCTTGTAATACATATCCCAGTGTTTTATTTTCACGAAATATCTGTCAATTGAAGACATGTAAATCAGCACATACTGTGCTCTGGCACAGCTGGATTATAAACCCATTAAGAGCCGGAATCATGGAAATGATGACCTAGTCTTCAGTGTAGCTCCACCATCGCTTACCTCCAGCTGTTGTGTATCCAACCTACAATAGGAACATATACGTACGATCTTGGGAGAGTTCCAAGAGCTTAAGAAACTTTGACCCAAATAATTTAGTTTGGTTTTAACCAATTGCAGTGTGTGTGTGTGTGTGTGTGTGTGTGTGTGTGTGAAGGGAGAGCAGGGGAGAAACGCAAAGAGAGGAAGAGAGACTGAGAATGGAGCACTGTAAACTTTTCTTCAAGCCCACATCCTGAATAATGATGAATGAAGAACAGCATAGTTCATTGGTGAAATCTAGTTGTGTTTAATTCAGTTAGGCACACATAACCCATACTTGGGGATTTTTGCTTTTAAAAGGTTGTGATTGTCATTGCATTGATTTTTCATTTATAACATGAGAAAGAAAAAAAAATGTGTTAGAGAATTGATGATCTTGTTGGGAAAAACCTCCCTGGACAACCTAAACTAAGAGGGTGTGATGCCAGGGCAGTGCATTTTATTGTTGTTGTTACCAAAGAGAAAATTGTCCTTTCAGCCATAGCAATAGTGCCTGACAGCAACTGCTTCCTGTGAAATTGTTCCAAGCACTCTTCCATAAAGAAGGGGTCTATTTTACTTGCACCCTGCTTATATTCCAACTCCATCTACATTCTACTCCAGGCCTTGGTGTGTTTCTCCGCCCAACAATTTGCCCATTTAATGCTCGTACAGGCCTATAATTGTGCTGATGTCATCTAGCCAATCAATCATAGAACTATTCATTAGGGTATATCCAATCAGGGCAGAGTCAAAGTGAACTATATTTATTTTGCTACTAAACATCAAATGATGGCAAATTAAACTCTTATTGTAATGATGGTATTAAAGCAAATGGTGTGTGATTATTTTTTTTTCCTCACCATTTTGTTATTTTTACTAGACAAGATAGTAAACATGGGTTTTACTGACTTGAAGACTGGAGCACAGCTGAAAGAAAGAGGGCAGAGGGATTTCTATTTCCACATGAAAAGCCCCCTTATATTGCCTGGATGGAAAGCAAGTTGGTAAACACTATGTTTTAGCAAAATAAAAATGCATGAGCATATTTTCCATATATAGTCAGTCTATGACCATGTGTCAGCACTAAAAATAGATGCATGTAGGTGCACTGAGTACTCCAACAGCAACACAAATCCCACAGAAACAAATTGCTAGTTCTAACCAAAGAAAAATAATCTACAGGCTTACATATTTCCCTCCTGCAAAAATGTGCTCTTTTCAAAATTAAGGTTAATACAATATTTTATCATGGAAAAACTACATCATAACCTTTCATAAATTTGCCTAATATAAAAGGTTATTAGTGAAAAGTGGAAAATTGAATAGCATTGATAAGAATAATTATTTAGTGTTTTCTCTTGGTTTTCAAGCACCTAAAAGTCAAATGTTAATTAAAATAGTTAAATAAATAAGAAGAAAATTTTAAAGTAAGTCAAATTTATCCTTTACAGCTGTCCCTGTCTTGAATTGCTTCAAGACGTATTAAGAGCTCTCACTTTAGAATCATTAAGGACAGTTTAAAACGGATTTTCACAGCAAGAAATATTAACATTTTAGTAAGATTTTAATGGAGGGTTTCTCACATGAGGCAACACTGAAGAGAAAAGAATGTTTAAAGATGAAACTTTTAATTAACCAACATTCTTTTGTTGTTCTGCTCTTTTTCCCTCAGTAACATTCCCTTTCACCTAGATTTTGCAAGAAGGTCACAATAACCCTTCACCCATCTCACCATATTCTTTCTTTCAGTGTCCCTGTGTCTGGACCTGATTTTACCATAGAATGGAATAGAAGACCTGTTCAGCCACGGAGAATATTTTATTTATCAAAATACATTTGGGCAAGGGCCAAATTCACAAGCATGACTATGAAAATCTTGGCATTAAAAAAAAAAAGAGTTTTAAATACATTCTGAAACATCTTCCAGTACTTCCCATGATGCCAGTGTTTCTTTAGTTCTGCAAATAATTTTATAAAATGAATACGTCCTAAGAATTCTGTTAAGAAGATCACAAATTTCTTTATAAGGCACATATTCAGCCAGTAATGAAGCAAATCCAAATTTTCTCAAACACGAGAAGTAAAATTTTGTAGTTTGATAAAGGTAAATATTTTCTCAAACAATGTGTTTTGGCCAATCATAAGCACTCAAAGGCAAAAATACATTATGAAATCTAAAATATTCATTAAGTTGAACAACTGAACTATATTATAGACCAGTGATCTGAATTATAAGGAACAAAAATCACTTTTGTCTAAATAAACCTATTTCTATTAAGAAATAATATAAATCTATTTTTTTATTTGTTCAGTGTTTCTGGAGGGACCTAAAGACTGGGCGTGTATAGTGTACAATGAACGAAAATGCCTTCAGTCACACTGCAGAGTTGGCTGAGTGAAGACATCACTGATGATGCGAAAGGGCCCAGAGAGCACAGCGTGTACCACTGAGGGAGGCGCTGGGGCGTTGCTCCTGGAAGCACTCACTGACTGTAGGCCGCTAGAGACTGAGCAAAGCTGTCATCACTTTTACCCCTGCCAAGATGATTTCCATCCAGTTCGTTTTTTTGCATCACTTGTTTCCTATTCAAAGGCTAAGGGAGGATCATTTGATTAACAATATCTACCCTGAGGCTGGGAAAGCCAGGGCCTGGGCTTATCGGCTTCTGTCAAGTGGGACATTAGCTTTGCTTCCTGTGGTGGAGGATTCCAGAAACATAAGGGAAGGTTAGACCCCTGAGTGACCAAAATGCATGACAAATGACCACCAAGATTCACTATTCCAACTACCTAACATCAGCATATAGCGTTCTTTCTACACCTTGTTTTCTCTAGTATTTCATGGCTCTGACTTTGAGCTAGGTTTTTTTCTAAGCATTTCACAGTCATGCCTTAGTATTTGCAAGGAATTGGTTCCAGGACTCACTATAGACACTAAAATCTGTGGATGCTCAAGTTCCTTATATAAAATGGCTTGGTACAGCCAGTCTTCCATATTCACTGGATGAGGAACCCGCAGATACAGAGCACTGACTGTATATTGACTCATGTACTCTTCACTATAACCCTGTGACGTAAGTACTATATACTGCCCATTTTACCAGTGAGAAAACTGAGGCCCCAAAAGATTAATTAATTTTCTCAAGGTCCCAAACCACTGCATAAAGCACATTCTTTTGTGATACAATGTAATTGTTCCTATACAACCAAAACTACCTTAGCTCTCCAAAAGGTACCCAATGGACTGAATGTTTATGCTCTCCCCAAAATTCATATGTTGAAATCTGAACCCCCAAGGTGATGGTATTAGGAGGTGGAGTCTTTAGGAGGTGATTAGGTCATGAGGGCAGAGCCCTTATAAAAGGCTCAGGAGAGCTCCCTCGCCCCTAACCATCATGTGAGGATACAGTGAAGACACAGGCATCTCTGAGGCAGCTGCCTCTCACCAGACACCAAATCTCCTGTGATCTTTGACTTCTCAGCCTCCAGAACTGTGAGAAATAAAGTTTTCTTGTTTATAAGCTACCCGATTTAATGACATTTTTGTTACAGTAACCTGAACGGACTAAGATAAAGTATCAACCGCAAATTCTTATCACTTACTTTATCCAGCTTTAAATCCATGATGTCCTGATAATGGTCATTGTTTCTCTTTTTGCATCACTACCCTTCCGCAATATTCTAATTGGTAAGTTTACTGATAACCAAGACACCCCAGAATTTTAATGATGATCAACCATACCTGAAAAATACTTGGGATGGTAGAAATTTAGTTAAATTATGCAAATGCATATAGCACCGTAAGGAAAATTATATGGATGGATGCTATAGCCCTCTTTTTGGCATCTCATCACAAAGCCACAAAGGGTATGAACTATTTCCTACCTCTACTGCCCATTCATCTTCCCCTTTCTCTCAGCTAGCTCCTCCACTTGCCAGGGCTCTTTATCAGGTCAGGTGAAGGATCTATGCTTGGTGGTTCTGATCTGGATTCCTATATTTCTTTTTATCACTGGCCACTGGACCTAACAGCACGAGGACCTCCTTCATGGATGCTATTTCTGTTTACCTCAGTTGTGCAATGACAATCTTATTCAAGTTAATAATGTAACCCCATTTTTTGCCTGGTTACTCAGTATAAGTGAGGCACCTGAAATGGACAGTTGATATTTTTTTCACTTTTCAATTCAGTGTAACTATTATTGGTTCCCCTGGTAAGAACTTTATTCCATTGAATAGTAAGATCTTTCAATCAACAAAACTTGGAATTGCTATATAAGTCTTTTATTCGGTGGATATTCTCCCACTTTCTCCCACTGGTTCCCAGAGCTGTGTAATATGACTTCCAGGGATGTTGTACCATGCATTGATCATTGATTCAGATCAACTACTTCTATGCATCTCATAGAAAGTACCTAAACCTCACATGGTCAGCTTTCAGTTGGCACAAAGACTGTGACCTTCAATAATACATACCACTCCATAATTCAATCTATTTCTGGGTGATGGGTTCATAGAAAGACCAGTGAAACACATGGGAATCAGCTAATTCATTTTCTTTCTTCTTTTGATAAAAGGTGAGTTTTTGGTTGAAAGTAATATTGTGTGGAATACTATGACTTTTTATATGGCACTTAGTATATGGATGATGGTGCTAGCAGAAGCATTACGGACAAAGAATGCATATCAAAATATTTTATTCCAGCAAGGAAAACACAAGAATCTTCATGACAGAGTCCACAGTAATCACCTGTCATTAGGTGGCCGACTGTATTGGGACTCAGGTTCAGATGTTGCTGTAGGAAAATTGGCTCTTCAGTAAGGCCTACTTTGGTGAGAAAGATTTTATATTATTGATGTCAGGCCAAAACTCCATTCCCGCCACTATAGCTATCACCTTATAATAACCCCTGAGCAGGCACTAGAGAGACTGGTGAAAGAACCCCTACCGTTACTATAAGGCAAGATGATTTTTTTTCTGATTATTGAAAGCCTTTTATGCCAATGATGACTTTTGGTGAATGTTCATATGGGACACAAACGAACATTCTCACACTCGGTGCCCATTCTGAGAGATCCATGCAGAAGCCTCTTACTTAAAATACCCTTATCACCAATCCTCCAATCTTATTCTTTCAAACTCTCTGATCACCCAGCCAAACCATTAGCCACTACTCATGAATAAGTAATGATCCACACCTCAGGCCATATATCCTTCCAGGCAAAGTGGACAATGAGATATATAGCTTGAGTTTCAGCCAACTGGAAGGAATTCCCTTCATCAGTGTCTTTCACGGTAACCTCTAAGTAAGCCTGTAATACTGCAGTAGCCCACTTTTTGCCTGGTGTCAGCACATCATTCAGAGCCATCTATAAACCAGGCTCATTTTCTTAGTTAGCTGGCCATCAGCAAATCTCCAGGAAGTCAAAGGTGTCATTTACAAGAAGGATGACAGTACAACCAGAATAGGCATATTGGGAGTGTGAGTCATCTGCTCATACAAATTACTTATGCTTACAGGACCTATTCAAGTCCAATATTGTGTATACTACTTCCTCTGAATGACGGAATGCTGTTGTATGCCCAAGCTTATGACTTAGTGGATCAAATAACACCTAGCTCATGATGGCTAGTTCAGGGCATATAGGTACTTGATATCCATGGTCAGGTTTTCAGTCTCTACTAGAGCCCAGATCAGCAAGCTAGGAGCTGTTTCTCAAAGGAGAAAGGTGATTTGACAAAGAAAACATAGCTTTATTCTAACACCCTTTGGGTCTGCTTTGTAATTCTCCTAGCTACAGAAGACTTCTCCCATGATCCATCTTTCATCTCAACTTGCAATGAGTACATTTTATACTGGGTCATACCTTCCAAGTGACAGAGCAACTTGCCTTGCAGCCTTCATTTCCTCTGGGCCCCTTTATATATATTTTTTCCTCCCATCCCTACAACTCTGGACTCTGCTGATACAGAGATCTTAAAACCCCATGAAGGAATAATTTTACCATTGGACACAACAATGGATCCTATCTCTTCATACTATCTAGACTTTCACTGCCTTCAGCTGCAAACAAACCAGAAACCAATTCCAGATTTCCCATATTTCTGGGAAGATATTTTGCTGCAACTAATCTTTGCTAGAATAATCTTAATGTCTATATCAGTTAGCATTCTCAGATGCAAGCAACAGAAACAAACTTTGGCTAGTTAAGTGTAAAAGAGGTTTATTCAGGGATATGGAGCAGCCTTCAGAATCCTCTAAAGAGTCATAAAATCTGGCATGAAGAATATGTAGCAAACAAAAAGTAAATTGTGCCACAGAACTGGTCCAGTGATAAACCCACTGCTACTGTCAATGCTATCGCTTCTGCCTCTAGAAACAAATACAGCAATTTGCACACGCTGGACACTGGATTGTGCCACTAGACTCACTGACACTGTTGCCTGTAGACATTGAATTCCTCCACACCATAAATATTTAATAAGTGTCTACCATATGCCAGGCAATGTTCTCAGTGCTGAAAACATAGCAATGAAAAAAAGAGGAAAAAATGCCTGCTCTTAGGGAATTTACATTGCAGTGAAGGGAGAGAAACAATAAGCAGATTAATAAAGTATAAAGTACATTAAAGGCTGATAATTACGAGGGAGAAAAATAAAGTAGTGTAAAAGGGATAGTCAAAGTCAGAGAGAAACTGCAACTCTAAATAAGATGACCAGCAAAAGCTTTCCTAACAAGCGACGTGTAAGTAAAAACCCAAGGAAGGTAAGGCAGCAGAAAAGAATCCAACTCTCTGGGCAAGAGCATTTCAGGGTGAGAGAACATCAAGTCCAAAGACTCTGAATTCAGAGCAGACCTAAGATGTTCAAAGAACAGCAAGAAAGCCAGTGTGACTAAAAGAGTTTAAGCAAAAGAAAAATGAGATCAGATAATATAGGGCCTTGCAGACTAAGAACAAGACTTCAGCTTTCACTCTAAGATGGAAAACGGTTGGAGAGTTTGGAACAGTGGACTGGCCTGATCTCATATATTCTAATAGGGTAATTCTGGCTCCTATGTAGGCAGCCCAAAAGAATGGCAAATGCATTCATTCATTCATTCATTTGACAAACATGTACTGAATACCTAATATCCATACACATTTTTAGGTGCTTGAATACAATACTAAACAAGACAAACAAAAATCCTTGTACTCCTCTAGCTTATAATGTAATAGGAGAAAACAGAATGCATAGAAGCAAATAAATATACAATACAGAAGGGGGTGCTAAATGCTCTGAACAAATCTAAGGCAGCACTAATGAAATACTGCATCACATGGATGGGAAGTACCTCTTTAATTCTGGTGGTCAGGCAATTCCTCTCTCATACAGAGATTTGACCAGAGATGTGAATGAGGTAAGAGAGTAAGCTATGCAGATGCCTGGGGGTAGAATGTTCTGGAAAAATTATACAGTAAATCCAAACACCCTGATACAGGAGCATTATTGGTACATTCAAAGAAAGAGCAAGGAGGCCTGTGTGGCTAGAACAAAGTGAGAGAGGAGAGTAATTTCAAATGAAGGCAGAGATGTATGAAAATGCCAGATCTTATAGGACCTTTTGTAGGTCATTGCAGTGACTTTGGATTTCATTTAAGTGGCATGGGAAGCCATTGAAGGGTTTTGAGCAGAGAAGTGGCATAATCTGCCATACCATTAAAGACTTGCTTTAGCACCTATGTAGAGAACAGACTAATGAAGCTTGTGGTCAGGTGCCCATAGCCCAGTACCTTATCTGAGGATGTTTTGAAGGATCTATATGTATCCAACACTGCCCATGATAATCTGGGTTCTCTCAGATCAACCAAGTATTAACGCTGGGCAGCTTCAAGATCAGTCCACCATTATTTGGAGGTGGTACATTCAAGATCAGCAGATCTAGAAGTCACATAGCTGCATAAGCAGGTAGTCCACATCTCCAAATCATTCACTTCTCTTACACCAGTCTCTCTTTGTAAGTTCACACCTATGGTCAGATGGAGAAGGTACTTTATGTTCAACTAATCAAGAAAGAATAAAGCTGAGCTTAACTCATGGCTGGACCAGCTTAGTATATGAGAGGAAGCTTAAGTAAACTCTGGCTGCACTAGAGCCCTACCCACAGGTAGCTTTGAAAGACGCTCACGAAGGAAAATTCTCTCATTGTCTGGAATTTCATGTGGTTTGCCAGATTATCCACTTCATGAGAAAAGAGAAGTGGTCCAAGGTCAAAATATATACAGACTCATGAGCAGTGGAAAAGAGCTTGGCTGATCAGTCAAGAGCCTAGAAGTAAAGAGATTAAAAGATCAAGAATAAGGAGGTCTGTGGAAGAAATACAGTGGATATACCTATGGGAAGATATTTATTTTGCCTTTTAACATCTGCCAAGGAGTATCCAACATGGAAGAGGTGCTACATAACAAAAGAAAAAGCATGACTAGACTGGTTAGGCTACTCCAGTCTGGTACAATAGGCACATGAATGGAGAAGCCCAGGTTATAAGTATGGAGGCTAAGCATGGGCTAAATATCATGTAGTCTCACTAACCAATCCTGATCTAGTTACTGCTGCTGCTGAATGTACAGTCAGCTGGCAACAGGGACCAAATTTGTGTCACTATTATGGTACCTTCCCTCAAGGAGACCAATCAACCACTTGAGGGCAAGGAGATTACATTGGATGTCCTCCACCCTGGAAGGAGCACCAATTCTTAATGAGTAGGGTTGACAAGTATCCTAAGAATGAGCTTGCTTTTCTCGCCCTAGCCAGCATGATTACCTGAGAACTTACAGCGTGTTTTCTGCATTAACAAGATACCACATTGTACTGTGGCAGATCAAGGGACAAACTTTGCAAAAAAGAAGATTCAGTGATTGGCCCGTGCCCATGGTATCCACTGATCCTATAACATACTGTACAGTTTAAATGTTGCTGGCCTGTAGGGTGATGGAATACCTCTTAATGATGCAATTGAGGCATCAGCTTGAGATCATTTCTTAAAAGACTAGGATACGGTATATAACCTAAGCCCTCATAAGTATAACATATGTCTCTGAGAACTGAGGACGAAAGTAAGAATTGCCTTGCTTACCGTTACCTTCAATGACCCACCTGGGCAAGGTGTACTTCCTATCTCTCCAACTTCAGACTCTGGATACATTCATTTTCTATTTCTGCTGTAAAAATTACCACACACATTCCAGTTTAAAACAATACAAATTATTATCTCATAGTTTTGCAGGTAAGAAGTTCTAGGGTCATGCAAAGCCAAAATCATGGTGTCAGCCAACCTGCGGTCTTATCTGGAGGTTCTGGGGTAGGAGCCACAACTGAGCTTTCAAGTCATTGGCAGAATTCAGCTCTTTATGGTTGTAGGGTTGAGATCCTCATTTCACTGCTGGTTGTCAGCTCTTTCAATTCCTTAAGGCTGCCTGCATTCCTTGTCATGTTGCCTCCTCCATCTTAAAATCAGCAACAGCACAATGAGTCCTTTTTATGCTTCAAATCTCTGCCTTCTCCTTCTGTCACATCTCTTCTGACTTCCTCTTCTTCCACCTAAGAATATTGACCTGCTTCTAGGGGTTCATGTGATTCATTTGTGCCCAATTGGTTATCCAGGATAATTTTCCTTAAAAAAAAATCTGATTAGTAAATGTAATTACGTCTGCAAAGTACCAATTGTCATGTCATATAACATAGTCACAGATAATAAGGATTAGGGCATAGATATTTTAGCACTCTAATAGTTCAATGAGGTTTATACTCTGGGAACCAAGACTGTTAGCCAATACAGGGTAGGTTAATTAGCAGGTTATTCCTGTGTGCAACTGACACCCATTCAGCTGAAGAATTCTGAGAAACTGTAGAACATGCCTTAATGCTATCCTGTCCAAGAAGTGAGGAAACAGGAGTATTTATCCACTCATTCCTATCAGTTATTGGTTAAAGGCTGCACTCAGGGGTGCTAACTTCCAGGGGCAGCCTGCTGAAGTTACAGGTAAAACACACCCTTGTAGCTAGAGATATTCCCCAAGCAGAAGTTACATGCCTTACAAGAAGACAGTATAGGGAAGAAATTCTAAAACTGAGCTCGGGGCACTCCAACACTTAAGATACTCACAAGGCAAGGGTAATCCAACAAAAGTATACCAAGAAGGAACAGACAATTAAGTAGGTAGATATAAAGAAAGAAAAATGTTTTCCCCTTCTACCCTTCTAGGCTCTTGGCTGGGTCTCTGTAACAAAAGACAGATTAACAAAAGAAAAACAAACAAGTTTATTAACATATGTATCTCATGTGTATAAGAGAAACTCGGGGATGAATAATTTAAAAGGATGGCTAGAGCTGCGGTTTATATAACATCTTAACCAAAGAACCGTAAGTTTTCAGAGAAGGGAGGCAAATTATGAGAAGGCAAATATATGGGAAACTAATGGTGGATACAGCTTAGTAAAATTTGCTATGTAGATTCCTCTGGGTCTTTCTCTAGGCTAAGGATCTAAAGTTTTCTCCAGTGATTAACTTTTGTCCTTCCTGATAAAGAGGGGAGGGGGAACACCTTTGTAAATTTGTGTCCTCCTTTTAGGCAAATACAGGAAGGACAGAGAGCTTTTCTTATATCTGCTTCTTCTCAGTTGCCTTCAGCTCAAAATAATCTTGACGCCAAAGTGGCCTATTTTAGGGTGGCAAATTCGGCTAACTTGCAGAGACAACATTTTCCCAGAAGCCAAGGAGGAAGAAATCAAATTATGTCAAACGCAGCACATAGGTGAGTAATATGAAGACTGAGAACTGAGTTTAGGATTTAGGAACATGGAGATCATTGGTAAACTTGCCAAGAGCTACTTCAGTGGAGCAGTGGAGATAAAAACCTGATTGGAGTGATTTCAAGAGAGAACAGAAGATAATGAAGTAGAATCAGCAAGAATCGACAACTTTAAGGTTTGTTTTGGTAAAGGGGGAGCAAAGAAAGGTAGTAATAACATGAAGAAATATAGCATTGAGAGAGTGCGTCAACATGGAAAATATTGCCCCCTATGTACGTAATGTTGGGAATGGATACAACAATGATGAAAAACAAATGAAACAAGGGAGGAAAGGGATACCTGCATAGGCCTTGAGGAATGAAAGTGAGTGTGTAAGTGAGGGGGTGGTCCTCTACACAAGTTCACTGCATTCCCATCCATCTTTTTCATGAAATATCAGCTAATGAAATCTAACCAATTAAAGACCCCTTTACTTGACTTTACTCTAAATCCTTCATGAGTTTTTGTTTCCTGTTCTGAATGTCAGACTTGGCCTTGTTCTACTTTTTTTGGTCTTGATTTCCCCACAGTCTCACTGATCGACCTTCATAGCATACAATAGAGGACCAACCTTTTCCTTAATCAAGTGGAAATGAAGATTTTTCCAGCCCATCACTTAGCTGTGAGTGACCTTTCCACTAGTCTGGCCTGAATCTGATGTCTCTGTTCTGAAAACAGGCTTCTGCTGTTTCTTTAGTCCCTGTTCTGTTAATATTCCTAATACTTAGCTCTTCATAGGGCTGGGCCCTCTTTTTCTCACCAGTAATGCGCATCTCTGGGATTTGCCTGCTGCCCCAAATCCTAGCTTCATAGCTAGAGCCCACATACATTGTGGCAGATTTCCTGGAATGCTGTCTACCTCCCAGCTTCTTTGATCTTCTAATATAACTCATATTATTGTACTTTGATCATCTATTGTTATATCCCAGTATCTCATATTGGAATCCCTCCCCTATTCTCTCTCTTTCTCCATTACTAATTCCTTTTCTGGGTGGACAATGCTGTATTTTGTAGTTACAGTTCTGCTTGGAGCTCTGGCAGAACCTGAAGTTGGCTCAGTCACCTGAAGGTCTAGACATCCGACAATCTGTCCTAAGCCACTATAGTTACCTGAGCCATGCTTGGCTATGTCGTGAAAAATTACTCTGAAATTATTGTGATGTACTAATAAAATGTATTAATTGGCACATTTTAGTAGGAAAACTAAGTCTAAAACTACCACTCAAATTCTGACATCATTTTCATTTTTCTGCCAAAGCTTAGGTAAACCTAGCCCAAACTATTTGTTTCCTATGAACCTGTTGGCTTTGTTCTGTGCATTTTGAGTATATCCAGTAATCTCCATCATCTTGTTAACTTGAAAATAAACAGTGGCTGAGTAAGTGGATTAAAAGTTAGGTAAACAGTCCCTGTGATTATAAATACAGTATGGGACTTTCTGTGACTCTCCTTTCCTCCTGCCCTGTAATTAAATTTGCCTTCTTCACTAGGAATCCAATTAAAAAACTGAACACTATGCTTCTTGAACTTGACCATCATATTGAATAATTCTAGTTCCTATCCTTTGCATTGTTTAAATAACAAAGTAATGTCATTTCATTTACTCGTAAATCTTTTAAATTATTTAATTTTGACTACCTTCAAAATAGAAATGACTTTCTTTTTCTCCAAATTTCCTGTTCAGCAACACTGCTTTCATTTAACAATTAAAATGTGACTGCACTGAGACTATGAACTATTGAGCAAAGTTGTTGCTATGCTCAAGATATTTTAAAAGTTTATAGGCAGCAATAAAGGTCTTCACAATGAAAAAAGTATGCAAATGTGATTAGCTCTCTTAAAAAGGGAGCAGAAAGCTAGCACATCAACACGCAAAGATCTTGCCTGTAGCAAGTCATCTACATTGTTAATTACTAAACTCACTCTGGAAACTGAGCCATGATACCAATGAGATCAATGAGCTTAGTGGGCTGTTAAATACTCAGCAAATAGCTCTTTACCTTAAATATAATCTTTGGGATTAATTTGAATAGTTTACCAAAGCATACAGTTAAGTGTGAGTCTATTTCACTGGGAAAGGATAGGAAACAAAAATAAAGTTTATCTTTTTGGCTTACTTTTTAAATCCACAAACAATTGAAAAACATCTTCTCATTGATTAAAAGAAACAACAACAAACTATATCTCAAAACATATATCTTCAAATTTTGTCTTATGAAAATGACCAAAGATTTTGATGGGAATTAGAATATGCCACCACAAAATATACCACTTTGGCAAATGGGTTATGTTGATCTGAAGGCAATTTTGAAACAGCAGATGCAAGAAGAGCCCTCTGCCCTCCCACTATCTGGCTAAAAGCAGGGTATAAATTCCCCATGAGAAAAGTAGCCCCATTGTATCCCAAAGGGGAGAGTAACTCACCAGAGATGGGGAGTTGATGCCAAGATAAGTGTGCATAAACAGTGCTTACCAAAATAATCATTATCTTTTGTTAGTAACCCCATATATTTCCTAGTGACCTTCCCACAATTTATAACACTAAAAGCCCAAATGTCCTCCTCCTTGTCTAGTCACTCCTTCACAATTTATTGCCCTTTGTTAAAGTGGTATGTAAGCTCTTGGGTCTAACTGCATTTTTGTGCTTTTACTTCTTTTCTGTGACCCCCCCCCCACACACACACATAAAAATATTAACATCAATGAAAATTGCATGTCTTTTATTCTGTTAATCTGTCTTTTGCCAGTTTAATTTGCAGGTCTTAGGCATTTATCCTAAGATGATAGAGGGAATGTTTTTTCTCTCCTAGAATCTAAAATGGCAAGTTTCATCTTTCTACAAGAAAGAGGCAAAGGTAATATTGTCAGTCTCTGGTCATCTTTGGTTACACAAAAAGTCAAATTTTCTCAAAGGAAATTACTAGCACCATTACTTATCCCCTGTCCCCTTGAAAACTTTTAGTTGATAACAGAGCCATTGTATGGAACTGAATTCTACAACTCTGTTCAAAGTATTTGCAATTATACATGCATTTTTAATACAGTATCTGCTCAGGTACCCTTCTGTCAATAAATATTTATTGAGCACCTATTTGATGCTACCTGCTGAATAACACAGTGCTTGCCCTTGTGGAATTTATAGGAACACAGACATGAAACAAGTTATCACAAGGTAATAAGTGTCAGAGTGCTAAGGTGTCAAATAAAAAACAAATCTGGACTTAGGGAAGGAGAGATGTGATTCAAAAGGATTATTGCGAGTAGGGGAAGGAGAGCAATTCCAATAGGAGATATGCTCTGACCACTGAAAGCATCTCAGAGGTCAGGCAGAAAAGGGTTTTTCTTCTACAAGGAGAAGTGAACAAATCTAGAAAGACATGAGTGTGGGGGAGTGGGAAAGTCGATGGAAATGGCACAATCAGGCAGTGAATCATGCCAAAGACGCTCTCCTTGACCAAACTTTAGTCAGGCTTCTTGGAGCCCTATTCTCATCTAGGCCTCAATCTATAAAGGAAAAGCTGGGCTGGTCTAACAAGATAACTCACAGGTCTAGGAATGTGAAGGAGAGGCTGGGCTGGGCTAACAAGATAACTCACAAGTCTAAGTATTGGAATACTGATCTGAGTTCTGCTGGACTAACTTGTAAATCTAGGTTAATTAGCGTTGGTTTGCTGTTCATGTTTTTTTGCTAGCCAGCTGGATTTTCAAAGATGCATATCTGGCTTTGGAATGTTGGTTTGCTGCCTCCCCGCCTCCAATTTTGTGATGATAATGCTGCAAAAGCTGTTCCATGCCTTTTGGCCGAATACCCCAAGCTTGTACTTTACCCTATAAAACCTCATGCGCACGTCTTGGAGGGGCTCAGAGCTTCGGAGCAGAAGCCCCTCTGAGCCCGCCGGCGTAATACATCTGAGTACGCCAACCCTCCGAGTGGTGCTTGTTTCTTGACTCGCCTGTCTTTTCTGTAACAGATCTTGGCCTGTGAGAGTTTCAGATTCTCTGCACAAATGATTTCATCCAGTGCCCCCACACTAAGAGACTGTAACATATACACCACTGTATATAAAATAGATAAACAACAAAGTCCTACTGTATAGCACAGGGAACTAGATTCAATATCTTGTAATGGCCTATAATGAAAAAGAATATGAAAAGGAATATATATATATTTGTAACTGAATCACTATACTGTATACCAGAAAGTAACACAACATTGTAAACCAACTATACTTCAACTTAAAAAAAAAAAAAGAATTTACATTTAAAAAAAAAAAAAAGAGAGAGAGAGATTGTAACAAACACTAGCATTCTTTCTAACAACACAAGGTAGCACCCCTAGGATGATGCCCCAACCCTCTTAAGTTCCTGTCTGAGAAAGCTCAGTGGTGCTAAGAATATGTACTATTTGTTCCAGCCAAAACCTGACTATAGCCCCTACTCCCATTTCTCTTTACTTAGAAGCATTTACTTAAAAATCTTAGAATTATAAACCCTCCCTCTCTCCCTTTGAGTTGTATATGTAGCTACTACAACTGAAGCGTGTCTTTCTCAAGAACCTGAGAGCTTCTTTGAAAAATAATCCTCAGTAAGGATAAAGGCCCCTGTCTCCTAGTCTCTGTGGGAGGGTAGGAGCCTAACTTTGATAAGTACCACTTAGCAGACACAGGTGGCCTAGTCACATTAAAATGATCAATGCACTTACCCACGTTTTGGCAATTTTTCACTTCCCTGGCTCTGCTTGAGCACCCCCGCCCCCCACTCATTCCCCCTACCTACTTCCTCATTCTCCATTTGAAATGCTCAGTCACTTCTGCACAGATCAAATTTGAGCTCAGGTTACACTGGGGTCTCTCCCCTATTTCAGCAGGACGATTGAATACAATCTATCTTTACTGCCTTTCACTAGTGTCTGGCTTTGTTTTTCTTTAATAATCAGAGACTCTTTTACCCTGAGGTCAGCCTATCCTCAGGAGGGGCCACTAACAGGGAGCTGTACACTGGCTCAGGCTGAGGGCGAGTCAAAGTTGAGGAGCCTGGGGAAAGGAAAGAAACTTAATGAAAGTTTGATCAAGTCAGATTAATGGACATTTAGTTCCGATTAATTAGTGGGGACAAACAGTTCAACTAATCATTTATGAGACAAAGAATGGGAGTCTGTGTTGTCACAGGTAAATGACAAGATGATCTGTGGGTCTTATCTAACTCATGTAAGAAGCGTGGCCCTTTGCAATCAGCCAATTCTGGGAACACAAAACGGCTAGGGGGACTTCTTAATTGTTGCTGCTTTCCCTGAGCACCGGGCACAGGTAGCATTCACCACTGTCAGTGGGAAGACATTGTAGGACACCAGTCTTTATTAGGGAGTTAGAAAAAAAATCACCCAGTCCAGTGATATATAAGCTCCTTTCTGAATGATGGGTTGGAACAAGCCAGATAAATGATGCTTGAGTAGAAAATATTAGCCTGTGATGATACAGATTAATGCCTGTATGAGGAATTTCAAGTTCATCCTTCTTGTAATAAAAAGAGTACAAAAGGTGAGAGAACCAAGTAATATGGTGACAATGGTGAGTTTTACCTGACCTCTGTGCTCCTGGAAAACAGGGAAGGTTAAAAAATTTCCCCACCCTTTGTGTTCCAGGAAATGGTTTACTACAAAGAATCCGCCTTTGTCATGTGACTTAGATAAGACTCACTGATCCCCTTTATAGACATAAGACAAGACCAGACATGGACCCTCCAAATTCCCATTCCTTTGCCTCATCATTAATTAGCTGAACTGTTTTCTACCCACCGATGAATAGCAATAATACGCTTATTAACCAAACTTTGGTTAAGATGCTGTTCTTCCCCCAGGTCCTTAAACTTGTCCCATCTACAGCCTGAGCTGAAATACAGCCTTCTCGGCCACCTGAGAACAGGCTGACCTCAGGATAAAATATTCTCTGATCTACATACTATCCCTTAGGGCACCCTTTCATCCAACTTCCCCACAACGGTTCTTTCTAGCTGTTTGCTCCTCTGTAAAAGGGAAACATTTTTGCTTAATTCTTGAGGCTGGCAGACCTCACACAGCATTTTCTCTATTGCAATAGTTCTTTTGTCCCTTGCAATTATCTTTTTTTTTAAATTGAAGTATAGTCAATTTACAATGTTGTATTAATTTCTGGTGTACAGCATACTGATTCAGTTATACACACACACACACATATATATTCTTTTCATATTCTTTTCAATTATAAGCTATTACAAAGTATTGAATATAGCTCCCTGTGCTATACAGTAGGACCTTGCTGTTTATCTGTTTTATATGTAGTAGTTAGTATCTGCAAATCCCAAACTCCCAGTTTACTTCTCCACCCCCTACCCTTCCCACTCTGGTAACCACAAGTTTGTTTTCTTTGTCTCTGAGTCTGTTGCATAAGTAAGTTCATTTGTCTCCATTTTTTTCTTTAGATTCTACGTATAAGTGATATCATATGGTATTTTTCTTCTTCTTTCTGGCTTACTTCACTTAATATGACAATCTCCAGGTCTATCCATGTTGCTGCAAATGGCATTATTTTATTCTTTTTTATGACTCAGTAGTATTTCATTGTATAAATATACCACAACTTCTTTATTCATTCATCTATTGATGGACATTTATTTGCTTTCATGTCTTGGCTATTGTAAATAGTGCTGCTATGAAAACTGGGGTGTATGTATCTTTTCAAATTAGAGTTTCCTCTGGACATAAGCCCAGGAGTGGGATTGCTGGGTCATAAGTTTCTCCTTACTAAGTTCAGATTTGGTTTTTATTTGACAGTGGGGAGAGAGGTAGGCAGGGGACAGATGATAGGGCCTCACTATCCCAAGACAATGGCAAAGCACTGAAGGTTTTAGAAAAGAGTGATGCAATTGGATTTGCATAATGAAAATCTTTGAGGCCTTGGCCACTTGTATGGCTGATGCAGTTTTCAGTGAGGGAAGAGAGAAGACTAGGGCAGGAGGAGAGGATATACTCATTTTGAACATGCTGAATTTGAGGTGACCTGGAGACATTCAGCTAGAGAAAGAGACGTGACACTGAAGCCTAAGGGAAAGACAGATATATATATATATCTGAGATTATATATATTATATATATATATATATATATATATATATATATATATATATGAATTAAAAGGATATACATGCTTATCAAAGCCCCTGGAGTGATGTGCTCTTCAATTTCAAACTGTAACATATAGGTTCTCTTCTGTTTTAGTCCCAGTCCTCCCTGAATCATCACTCCAATTTTAACTTCTATTTGTGTTTCTCTCTGTTTGCTCTTCTTTCTTTAAAATATGTGGATACTAGTGTATAGGCTATAAAAGTCAACTCTGCATCAATAAAAAACTGGATGAATATTTGTTATTCCTCTCAGGCCATGGAGCTTCATTTAACACATTTAAGTAGTTGCTAATTGCTCTCTTCATAAGGAAATGGGATAAGTATCAAATTCTGTTTGAAACTTATTTACCATATAATAGTGTTTTACCACAGGGTTGGCAACATCTTTAGTCCTAAGTGTAACAGGGTGGGTAGAGGAACTAAGAAACTCCTAAGGGTTTTACTAGATACTACATTGGAAGTCGTGAGGCATAGAAAAACCAGAAAGATGAGACGTGGAGAAAAAAGGTAACAATTTAGAAAAATAGATAAAAGAAAAATAAAGAAGGAGCAAAAAGCAGAAATCATTAAAGCACACATAGTGGTGAGTTTTCAAGGATGGGGTGGTTGGTGATACCAATATCCTTGTCAAGGGGTTCCCAGTGCTTTTACAATACTGAAACTTTAGTTTTAAAACAATTTTGTAAATATTGGCAAATGACTTTATTAAGGTAGACCAACTTGACAATAGAGTTCCTGCTTGTTCTAGATCTTACCATTCTGTGGCTACAAAATAATGTCAAGTTTACTTTAAGAACCAAATTATGAAAGCTCCAACCAGTTTGTGGAAATATAGCTCTTCTTAAACACTTGCCCAGTGATTTGGGGAGTTTCCATAAATGAACCTATCAGCTGTCATCCCTCCTGTTCTCTGGCATCCACTGTCAACATCCTATGCCCATTAATCCCCTCAATAAACCTCCTTTACTGCAACTGCTCATCACGTGAGTCCTATGTACATGCCAGGGCAGCTGCTTCCAGATCCTCCCAGCCCTGGCAACGAGCCACACAAAACTGTGGGTGCTGAGAGCATCTTCTCCTTCTCAAGTCTCTACCACAGTTTTCACCTGAAACTACTTCTTTGTTCCAGAATCTTACATAGGCTTAAACTGGTCTGTCTTCTTCTAGCCTTCTCTCCCCTGACCATTCAAGTAGTCATTCGATGTGCCCAACATGTGGCGAGCATCAAGGATACAATGATGAAGAAGACAGACATGGTCCTTGGCTTTTGTGGAGCTTATAGTCTAGTGACGATGATAGTCCAAATAACAAAGGCTAAGTGCCTTATGGGAATTCTTTTTTTACTTCTTACCATTACTGTGCCAGGTAAGGACTGTTATTAGCCTCATTTTACCATCCTAAAGTCATTAAGTTGCTTGCTGCAAGTCACAGAGGTAGTAAGGGCAAAACCAGGGTGTAAGCCCTGGCCTGTCTGACTCCTAATAGGCCCCCTCAAAACAAGTTCTCAGAGCGGGACATTTTCTAGAGATCAGATCTGCCAACCTCCTCACCCACCTTACTTCTTCCATCAACCCCTTTGTACCAATTCAATGTCCCTCCCTAAGACTTGCTTCCCACCCCCCCATTAGAAGCTCAAGTATGCATCAGTAAGTATAAATGTAAGTCAAGGTAGAGGAAGTAGGCAGAAAGGAGATATTCTGTGTACCAAGAGCATCTGTGAAAAGCTTCCTAGGCCAAAAATGCTTTCATATCAGTCAAAAAACCCTTTCTAATGATAATCGTCTAGTGAAATATCTTTGAGACCAGTGCCTACAAATTTGCCATATCTTTCAACTAAATATTGATAGTCAACCTGCTCTAAAGAGAGCTCTTCTTGCCCCCTAGAAATCTCTTTGGTTATAAACAAGATCTAATCTGCCAGAGTGACGATACTAAGGCAGCAGAATTAGGGACTTTATCTGAGTTTGGGATGTCCCTGGCCATACGGGTTCTCAGCACATCCCACACAAGCACTAGCTGGAAGTTGAACTGTCCTTCACATTCAAAGGAACCAGTGGGCTCCACTCACTGTGCTGTGCCTTTTGAATTGTTTCTCTGATTGTGAGGCTTGGTGTATGCTGAGCCACCCCTGCTCTTTCATTTGGGCTCCTCTGTGATAAGCAGTACACTTCTGAGAGGTGGATGACACGTAAAACACTCTAGCTGTGCCTCTCTGTAACACACACTGGAGCAATGAACGCTACCTTACTGAGTAAGTGCTGAACCCATTCAAGGTTCTAGCCAGTGCTGAATGTTTAATTACAATTTACTTTCTAGCCTCATAGAGTAAGATATTTTTAAAGTCTAAAATGTTCCAATACTTTTAGATTATATTCCCTTCCATAAAATTCCAGTCTGTTTGGAACCAGAGCCAAAGGTTTCTTCCTTTGTTGTCATTCTCCAAATATTGTTTAGCAGAGAATATCCACACAGTTATGATGAAAGATTTCTCTGCTCAGTGTAAAGCTAGCCAGGAGAAGGAAGAAAAACCTGCCAGTCAACTGATTTTTCAGATGCTACTTGACGATAGGGGACTACTGGATACTTAACAGAGCTGACCAATTCACACACCTACTAAATCACTGCATGGTCATAGTTTACACTGTCCAAAATCGTAGCCATGTGGCTATTTTAAATTTAGACTAAAGTTAAATAAAATTAACATTTCAGTCCCTCAGTCACACTAGCCCCATTTCAAGTGTTCAATAGCCACATGTAGCTAGTGGCTATTGTATATTGGACAGCACAGGTATAGAATATTTCCATCATCACAGAAAATTCTGTTGGGCAGCACTGGTCTTGAGGATAAAGCTGCTGTTACTTTATGGGGATACTTCAATTCAGTACAAGTTTACTGAACACTTACTCTGGGCAAATGATAGTTTCTACTCTTAAGGAGCTAATATTTCCCTGAAACAGATATGTGTACATCACAAACTATAACATGACACAAAGGTGCTAAGTGTTCAAATTATGGTAGCAAGAAGGGAAAGAGTCATTCTGACTCAGGCGAGGGGAAAAGCTTATTGTTGTAGGTGGCAACTTAGTTGGCTTTTCAAAGAGGGTAAGATGAGGAAAGAGGGTGGGAAGAAATAAATTTGGGAGTTTGAGATTTACAAATGTTAGTCACTATATATAAAAACAGATTAAAAAATATCTTCTGTATAGCACAGGGAAGTATGTTCAATATCTTGTAATAACCTTTAATGAAAAAAAAATGAAAACGAGTGTGTGTATGTATGTGCATGACTGGGACATTGTTCTGTACACCAGAAATTGACACATTGTAAAAAAGAATAAAGATCTTTTAAGAAAAAAAAAAAAGGATGAGATGAAAATAGTTAGAAATTGACCAGTGGCTGGTGGGATGACTGGGGAGCAGTAGAAGAACCATTTCAGTGGAATATGAGCAAAAGGTACCAAGGTGGAAAGTTTTGAACTTGCATGGGGAATTGTAAGTGTTGTATTGGTTGCCAGTATGTGCTTGTAGAGTTCATATTTCAAAATCTAATTCTTTTTAATTCCTTTATAAAATTCTGCAGTTCAGGTTATTTTAATATTCATGATGGAAATGCCTTTTTAACTTCCCTTGTGATTTGAAGATAAGGTTTCAATCTAACTATTGCTGCCAGGCTAATATTTCTTTCATATATATCTCTATGAACCAGAGATTCAATTTATTAATTTATAATAAGATATATAACTATCAACTGTCCAGGTGTTTGTGTCCACTGAGCTACATTCTATTCCTGCAGGCAAATTTATAAAGGAAGTCAAATTATAAGCACAAGATTGCTTGGAGAGACTGGAACTTAAGCAAGGGCGCCAGTTGGGTGTCCCTAATAGCTAGTGTCATCCAGCTATGACAGCCTAATGCATCTATCACCACTATTAGAATTTACCTGGATGACTCTGTCTTCAGGACAATGTATAGCATGCCATTCCTGTTTTCAGAATCTGTAGCAATTTCCTGTCTAAATTAGTAAATCTAAACTCCTCTACCTGACATTTCAAGGCCCTACTTAATCACATGACATCTTACTTAGTTGAATTTATCCCCTATTAGGGTACATAACATAACAAAACAATATAATGCAGCCATTTTGATGTGACCATTTTAACACAGTCATTCTGATGCTACGACCTTTTGATGATGTTGCCTGAGCAAGATTGTTTTAACACAGACATATTTGACAGATCCGAAAACACAAATAATTAAGCTGTCAGCCCTTTTTTTAAATGCCCAAATATGGAATGCAACATCCATGACCCCCAACCTATTCCCAACTCTCTCCCATATATACCTTGGCACATTCTCCTCTGTGTCCCCGTGCCTTGTTCCATAAATGCTCAGTGTTTGTTAAATAAATTAATGAGTGAATATTAGCCAATTACTATGTTGTTCTGTACCATTGCTTTAGCTCTCTGTCTTTTCAGAGTGAAGAGACTTTCCTTTAACGTGGATCTTACTGCAAGTAACTTTCCTTGGTTTATTAAATAATTCTTAGTAGCATCCAAACTTGAGTTAAATGATTTTTCTTTCTTTATCATCTTCACTGCCTTCTACTTTTCAAGCCACTCTTTTCATGATAATAACCCCAAGGGTCTCAAAGGCACCTCACACTCTATCAGAAAGCAAGGATACAGGTGGAAGTAGGTGGGTACATATTGTGGTGGGAAGGTAAGGATCATGAAGTCAAGGATTCTGGAGAACAAGGCTGGCAGAAATAAGCAGGGACATAATTCAGCTCTAATATAGTATTCTTCATAGATGTCAAAGCCTTCTCCTTGCTCTTCCAGATATAAAAGTCTATATGATACCTTCCCTATTCTACATACAACCCTCTACTATCATCTCCATTCTCTACTGAAGACCTCACCTCCTACCTCATTGAGAAAGAATGGCCTGAGATGAAGCTGGAGAACAACACAAAATCCAGATCATGGGCATTTAGGAAGTATAATTGATAAGATTTTAGGGTGGATCATATAAAAGTGAAGAAGAGAGAGGAGTCAAGATTGGCTTCCTGTGTTGGGTTTATATTTTCCTAGTTCGTTCTTAACATTAAGGTGTAGACTACTGAGGATCTTGGTGTGTTTTTTTGTTTGTTTGTTTTGTTTTGTTTTGTTTTGTTTTTTTAAGAGAGTCTAAGTTTCAAATTCCCACTTCTTACAGACCCAAGGCTTTCCTGCCCCTATATGGCCATGAAACTCCAAGTCCCACTTATGAAGAACAGTAAATGTTCTCAGATCCACTAAAGTACAAATTTGTTCATTCATTTAATTAACAAATATTTAGTAAGTGCCTGCTACACTAAGCATTATTATAGGCACTATAGATACAGAATAAATAAATCAAAGTCCCTGCCCTCATGGAATTTATGTTGACCACTCCTGTTTTGAAGTTTCTACTTGGGGTCTATTAAGCAAAGAAATATCAAAAACTTAAAAATTAAGTGATAGTATAGCTATTTTCCCAATGTCATACTGGAGCGTAGGATAAAGGGCTCACCCAAGTATTATTTAATTCTTTAGGGGAAGGTACTTAGTTTGACATACTATTTACTATTGACTAGGGCTCAGAATATGAAAAGTCACATGTTAATTGTTAGGTTTTGCCTAGCAGATGTGCAAATCACTCCTATTAGGTAAAAAATAGTAATAATAATCCTAAAGATTGTGATCTTTTTGCCTTATGGGACATTAACTAACCAATTCTGTGTCTAATTCAACAAACATTTCAGTGTACCTTTCTTAGTGGACTATTAAAACCCCTACTCTTCTAATTCCCCCTTGTTCCAACTTTACCATCCTGCCTTTTCCTTTGTTAATGAATTAAATAACCCTTTGACACATCCTCACTTTATATTTGTATGAGAATCATGTTCATAACTTTTTATAAATCACACATTTACAGTCCCCCAACAATTTCCTTTCCTGCAATTTCTGATATGCTTATAAAAGGATGCTTGTTATACTCTATAACAGCATTATTAGATGTTTAATAGTAGGAGGTTTTCCTCATTCATCCACCCATATCTCTAGAAAAGGAACACATCTCTTCCTCTCTGTACTTGAAGTACATTAGCTTTCTTTCATTTCTACAGAGTTCTGCCATTTCCCTCCCCCCTACTATTTTGCAGCAGTTTTTTCTCTCCCTGGAATTCCCCCTCTAATGCCCATTTCTTTCTGCTTGGTTAACCTCTACTCTTCCTTCAAAACTCAAAAGTTATTTCCATAGGAATCTATCTTTGACTACCTTCAGCCCCTGAAAACTATTTCAGGTCCTTCTGCTATAGGATTTTTTTTTTTTTAGGACCATGTACAGTTTCTTCAGAGGCACTTCCCAAAATTGCAACTCATTAAGTAACTTGTTGTTTGACATCTACCTCCCCATACAAGATTGTAGTACAGCTTCAGATTATTAAGAATAGAGATTGTGTCTCTTTTCTCACAATTTTCTTCTTAGGTACTATCAAACCTCTTTGTTAGTACATCTTTGTTAAAAATTCGTTTAGTGAATTAACAAATCTTCATTATCTTCTTTCTCCCCAGGTGACACAATCATGCCCATGACTTCGATTAACATCTATATTGATAATGTCTAAATCTGTATTTATAAGTTATGCCCTACTCTATAGTTGCAAGTTCATATTTCCAATTTTCTCTTAAAGACCTGTAGCTGAATATAGTATAGGTACTTAAATTCAACTGATTCAAAAGTTAATCTGCTGTATTTTCCTACAGATCTGTCTATTTCTTATTATACCACCATCTACACAGTCATCAACATTCTAAACAGAATCAACTTTTGTGCCTACTTTTCTTGCACTAACTACATACAATTAGTCACTAAATCTTGTCACTTCTACCTCCAAGGATTTTGATCACATTTGTTCTTTCTCAAGCCCCTTGACACTCTCTTAGTTTAGTTCTTCATTATACCTTGTTCAAATATTCCAAAAGTTATTTTCTCCCTATTTGTCACCTACACAGTATCCAGTTATTTTTTTTAATAAAGACTCAATAATGCAATTTCCCAACTCAAAACACTTCATTGAAAAAATTTTTAAATTGCTTAAAACTGTAATGCCCCCATTACCTATAGAATAGAATTCAAGCCTCTTAGAACAATGTTAAGGAGCTCTTCAAAACCTGAATAGACCTATTTTTCTATTTTCATCACATTGGTCAACTTTTTGTTCTCTAGGAATAAGTATATTTGCTTATTTTTTAACATAGCCTATGCATTCATGCCTCTATGATTTTGGTCATGTGTCCTGTATCTACAATGCCTTTCTTACGACTTTTCTTCATTTGGCAAAATCACACATATCCTTCAAGGTCCATAGTTTTCTATAAAGACTTTCCACCTTCCCCCATTCCTCTACAGGCAAAATTAGTTCCTCTGTCTTCTCTGTTTTCTTACAAAACTTTTTCTATTGTATTTGGTACATAGCTTGTCAGAAAATGTAATCCAGATCTTAAGCGCATAGCCAGACACAGCTAGGGGTTCAGACATGTTTGGGCATGTTCTGATGAACTGATGAGACAGGCTCAACTGAAGTCTATTTTCTGAGGAGTCTTCTGAAAAATAACTCCAGCTGTGTCCACTGCTGGGGTTCAAACATATCTGGGCATGTCAAGTAAGTTTAAGGATCAACCAAACAAAAATCTATTTAGAGGAAAGAATAAAGAGGCTTCATATGAGAACACATCTTTTAAAAAGAAATAGTAAGGCACAAGGAACATAACTTACTAATATAGGAATAGTTTGCAAAGGGAAATAGAATTTTGTTTCTGTTTTTGTTTTAGCTTTTTAATATAGCACAGCGCCTGTTATTCAAATCTTCAGGGGTTAGTTGTCTAACAACAGAAGATATGGAAACAGTGAGATCATAAAATTCATGTACTATTAAAAAGAGAAACAAAAAGCCCGAAATGAAGTCATTTGCACTAAGCCCCACAACAGCAAACCAAGACTTAATACCTGCCTAACTGCAATTTCAACCTCTCCCAGAAACATAATCCCAAATCAGTCAATCTGAAATTTTCTGGTCCACCATAGTGAGGTAATTTGCCTGATAAACCCCTTCAAGGAAAGATGAGGTAATCCACTCTTTCCTTGTCCCTGCCCCATTACTTATAAAAGCCTCCCATTTTGCTCAGTTCTTTGGAGTTTCTATTTATTAGATGAGATGCTGCCTGCTTGATGAATTATTTAATAAAGCCAATAAGATCTTTAAAAATTTACTCAACTGAATTTTGTTTTTTAACAGACTTGGCACTGAAAGGATCTGAAGTGAACTTCTGATTGCTTCAGGGACAATGAGAAACACAGGTGTGGCACTCAGGAAACCTTTTGAGTTCTCTTTCTTATGAGCTCTGAGAGCCATAGGTAAGTTTCTCTTGGTTCTGAGCTTTGTTCACTTTGTCTTGAGTTCCTCATCCAATTGGCTTTCCAGTCTGTAGTTCCCCATTTGTCTGGAATCCCAGTCCAGTCAGTCCGCAGTCCCCATTTGTTGAGGTATGCTATTTCAGTCCTTTTGGCAGTCTGAGGTTCCATATTGGGTATTATTGGTGGTGTGCACAGGGCCTTCTCTTGGCCAGGACACAGTAATATCTCTTGGATACTGCCAGTATATTAATCGGCACATGTCTGTTTGTCTTGTTTTGTGTAGATAAAGGCTATTGCTAATGGGGATCTCAGGAGCCAAAAAGCCACAAAAATTTGTGAGCATGGATCAAGCACTTAAAAGCTATTAGGATACTCACCAATTAACTCAGACTCCAATGTTAAGATAAGTTGAACACAGGATGGGTTAGATTGACACCAGGTCACCTGCCAACATTAAGGAAATTTCAGTGCAATGAGACACACTGTACAACACCACACAAGCTCCAACCCAGCAGTACATCTTCTTTAGCTATTAGTTTGGCTCAAGAGACCCAGAGGTTTAAAATAATGGGATTTTTAAATTTCAAAGAATTGAGCATGCCATTTTTCAGCACATCTGCTTATTTTATGTCTAAAAACTATAGTATGGAAGCTGTAAGTCTCTAGAAAAATGTCAAAATCATACAAAAAAAAAAGCAATCTAGAATGACAATGGTCCTTATGGGGATAATTCCAATTAGACAAGATCATTCATTTAAGAAGTGCACTTGAAAATAAATGTTCCCTATTCAACCAGAATGGGTTACCTAATTTAATTGGTATGTGGAAGCTTCCACAAGGCTTCAAGATTCCAAAATAGCTTTGAGACAGGAGGGAAGGGGGCAGGGCAAAGCCACTCAAGGAATGACAGCAATTTAACACCAAAATGGTAGAAGATTCACCAAAATGGTGGAAGATTCAACTCCTAGTTGGCCTTGAGGATTAAGAGATTTGACTTCTAGTAGACCTTGAGCTTCATTATATTCTCACTGTAACAGTGTGATCAATAACATGCCCGCAGGCGCCATGACAATCCCAAGGCTAACCGCAAAAGGCCAAAGAATGGGCAGTGGCCCAATTCCTAGGAGTCCTAGCCCTTCCCCAGGGCAGTTGGAATGGTCCTCCCTGTAGGCGTGTGAAGCTACTGAGCCCATAAAAACTGGCAACACCACACCTCACCACCCCTTTTGTGCTCTCTCCCCTTTGGAGACAGCCCGCACTCTGTCTATGGAGTGTATACCTACTTTTACTTTAACCTGAGCACCCAATTCCCACACCTCTTTCCTTGGCTTTCTCTTGCCTTACATTCTATGCAGTATGTATCTCTCTAAAGAAATCTACCTTTACTGAATTGTGACTCGCACTTGAATTCTTTCCTGCGCAAAGCCAAGGACCCACACCTGGCAGGGCACATCCCAGAGGCTCAACTGAGACTTGGGACACTGCCCTCTTCATGCCCCACATCCATTTTCCTGCATCATCTCCACTTGAAGATTCATTGCAAAAAGGCTAATGAAAAATTAAGAACACAGGAGATACCTTAAAGAAAAGACTGACATAAATTCTACTGCTCCTCTCTATTCTCCTTATTGAGTACTCAGTAATCTAAGATGTCTTTCCACTTTGAAGAAACTACAAGAGCATAAATAAAAGTATGCCAAGCTAGTAGCTTTATAAACACCCCCATATCTACTCTCAAATGAGGGCCCCTGCATGGGGCCTTCCCAGAGTTGAGGAGATTCTGAGGGATTTTCTAGTAAATTGCTAAGTTATTCCCTTAAACAGTCAAGGGAAACTAAAAATTAAAATCAATACAAAACCTTGCCACATTCTGGTAGATAATGGAGCTACAGTGTCTACTTTAAATCCCACTCAGAGTTTGCAGAAGGGACCCTGGAAAAACTGGCAAAATCCAGCTAAGAGTGAAAATTCTTATCACAGTCAGCTCTCCTGAATTTCTGTCTTGTGGTATCCAATAAAGAGAGGAAAATAAAATATCTTTTTCATCCTCTTTGGGGATGCCTCTGGAGTCAAAGAGGTTGTTCAATACTGCCAAAAATATTTACTGTTTGTCCCAGCTAAAAACAAAAAGTAGCTCTGTGGTTAGAAATTGGCCAAATTGCAGAGCCTGATAGAAATTTTTTTAAGCCTTCACCTCTAAGCTAAAATAAAACTATGTACCCAGAGGGAGGGAGAAAACAAAACAAAACAAAACTTCTAAAGCCCTTATAAAAGGATTTATGGGTGGATCAACCTATGATGTCATTTAAGTTGCAATCTAATTCCTTGAAGAATTAAAACAACTGTCCTTATCTTATAAATCTTTGCAAAACCAGATATGTGGCTCCAGGAACTCTTATCTAGTTCACCTCTTTAAAATATCAACTTCAGGGAGTTAATTCTCCTTGAAAGAAAAACAAAAGAGGCAAAAGTTATATTGAAATTTAGGCAAATGAAAAATCTGAAGTGTCTTCTCCAAATATTAATAATAGTCATCTGAGCAGGTAATCTCTAATTATTCATCTTCCAGAAATGTAATTTGAATTCAAATTTCTTTTATAACTACCTGATTCATGGTGAAAATATTAAAATGAGCTGTAAGGTCTTTGCATATATCTGTATATATATGTGTGTCTATGCATGTGTTGTAGATGTATGGTATTTTCCACATCTGGATGGTATTACTAAAATTAATTTGTGAAAGAGTTTTATTTAATTGGCCTAAAGAAAATTAAGCAATTATATGCATTGCGTATTTATAAAATTCCTAGAAATATAATAAAAACAAACCCAAATGCTTTACAAGTTCATGTGATCTGAGATAATCTCTAGTAAATACAAGCTAGTTTAATTGTCTTGGTTTAATTAAAATTGACATGTCTTTAGAGCTATCAATATTAAAAATATTGCAGACATACAACTTCTGTTCTACCTGGGTTTACTAGTCAAGTAAGTTTATAGTATCTCTGTTACAAAACTTGTCAGCATAAATAAATAAATAAATAACTTGGCATATGAAATATTCATAAATAATCTAAACATAATTGTTGTAAGCAAGTGAATTAAATAAATGTAAGCAGGATAAAACAGAAAAGATATATTCTTAAAATAATTTTCCCAAATCTTTTTGTAACCTGAAATCTTAAAGTTTTGCTAAGTTACATTAAATGATGGTTGACCATTAAATATCTAGACCTTTTTTATAAAACATTCACTACTGAACACGGGTTCATCCACTTTTACAGAGGGTCTAAAGATGTTTGTGTCTATTAATAAAGATGTTTTGTGCCACACTGAAAAATTTACTATGAGAAAGCATGTTTCTAGAGATTATAAAAAGTATTTATAAATTTGTCAAGCCACAGAATACTAAGAAAAAGCACAGTTCACAATAGTTTATTTCTTCATTTTTAGTAAAAATTAAAGTTGTTTAAGATTAAGTATTCTAATATATATATAATTAAAAATATATATATATAATAAAAGCTGCTAGAAATAATAAGGCAAACATCTCTATAAGCAAGGAAAGTAGGGTGTGTGTTTCCAGTAAGAGGAGCGGTATGAAGAATGGCGATGCATTTTTCTTAAGAAAAAAGAAAACAATTTTGTACTAAAGTGAGACTGGTTATTTCAGAGTGGGAAAGAAGAAAAACATAGGACAAAAATGGAGTTTTGTGGAGAAGAAATCTTGAGAAAGAAATTTATGCAAGATCAAGCTGGTTAAGATTAGAATAAACTTAAGTTAAGTAAATGTTAATATCAAAAGTAAGCTGGTGCAAAATTAGAATTTGGTTTTCTCTCTGTTAAAAGGACAAAGTTTTCTTCAAATTTTAATCTGCTTTTGATAACAGATTGTTAAAGTTTCTTTACCTTTTAAGTAATCTGCCTCCAAAGCAAAGATTATGTGTTTTACCAAAATACTTTCCTGTAATCATTTAACTTTCTGTATTTACCTGTGAAGTCTTCAATTATCACTTTGATTAAATGGATAACTAAATGTTGTTTCATAGTAAAGTATGATACTATTTGACCAAGTATTTTTGAATCTTTTGATATTTTTAATAAATTTCCCCCAAATCAAATTCTAAGTAAACCCTTTTTGATTTTGAACCAAATTTGAGATGTTCCAGAGGGCCATATTTGTTCTCTCTCCTAATAAAAAGAGAGATGTTTAATTAGACTTATTTGATATTAAATTACATGGGAAACATTGTCAAATAAAAAATTATACTAATCCTTCTTTATGTTATATTTGTATATGTAATAAGTGTTTCAGAAGTTCTGTGAAATTCCTGAAAATCTGGTTTGTCCTGGTATAATATTATCACTCATAATTTCAGTTATCACCTTAAAATGTTATATAGCACAGAAATAACATTTGTTTACCAAACGAATGCTCATCAGATCTTTAACAATGGGCATTTTTAAGTCTTTGTCATTTACAGAGAGTTATTGTCTTAGATATTTTTGCAAAAGTGTTCCTACAAAAGTACTTTCATCTTCATGGAAAGAACTTTGATAAGTACAGGTTTAAATCTAAGGTCATAAAACTGAACTGGATTCAAGCAGAACAAGAATTAATTACATGGGAGTGAATGACCTAAGGAGGATGATTATAATTTTTATGATTTTTTTGTTTGAAATATTTCTGATCCTTAAGGTTTTGGTTTTCCTGATTTAAGGAAAACTTTTCTCTTAAACAATTGATGACTTACAGCAATTTGATAAAGTATACTCTGTAAACAGAGATGAAACTTCTTCTCTCCATCTGATCCTTCCGTAATTTGGAAACCTTGAGTATTTTTTCCTGGAAATATAATTAGTTATTTGCATAAGTTCAGTAAGAATCTATTCTCCTTGTTTCAGAACACAATTGGAAACACTGGCTAAATTAACAAATCTTACAGCTGAGAGAGATGTGTACAGATTTCCGTATGACCAGATGGCTTTAAGAAACAACTTGGAAAAATCATCCTGATACCTTGCTTATAGGGTTCCCAGCAGCCTTACCAGGTGAGTAAGGAAGCTCACTGCCTGGCAGGCCCAGGAACCTCCATGTGTTTTAGGGGACCTTGAGAAGAGAGGAAATCTTCCAAACTATATGTATTGCAGGTAAAATCCAATAGTGAATTATTGGCTTGGCTTCCTGGCCTCAGAGGCCTTTAAGAGTTCAATCTGAGGTTTCTTATGAAAAGTTCCAACAAAGCAGTCTTAAAAAGAGTTTATATGGTCAAATCACTATTTTTGCTGCAAATCAGGCCAAGTTTAATGCAAACAAATTAGTTTTACTGTGATTACCTTTGGTAAAAGTCATAAAGAAAAATCTTATGTTTACTCCATTCTACAATGTTTATTACATTCTACTCCTGTTAATTGTCTTTGATGTTTTGTTATATGCTTTTGAACTGAACTGGATCCTGAATTCTTCTAGTTCCCTCAAATAACTAGCTACAGCTCTCCACACTAACATTTTCAATTTTCACTCACTCTTCAGATTTGGAATCACTAAGAACAAAGATTTCCTTTGAGTCTCCTTCGAAGGAACTGTAACAGAAACTCCTCACTACCCAGATGGCTGCCAAACTTCAGGGATTTGAACCTTAGGTATACATGTATCTCATAGCTGAGGAAGTTTCCACCTGACATCTGGTTATACACACCAGCTGGAGACCTCAAAATCAAATTGACTAGGAAGAGAAGTAGCTTACGTAAAGGTAAGCTGCTTCCTTCCAAGACACTGAATCAAGACTTTGTACTTTAACCGAACATGAAACCCTTTCTTCTTCTTCTTCCCCCTCGCCCCTTTACTCAAGCATTGTCCTGGAAAGATAATGCCATCATCCATACTCCCATTCCTAAGTGGCCCCACCTTAGTGAAAGTGGTTTGTGCCCTGATATGATTTATCTTTGTCTATGTCTTTGGGCATATGGGTGCCTAGATGGCTGGCCCATAATCAGGTAACACCACTTGGGTTATCTAACTGTGCCCCTAACTGCTCACAAATGAACTGAGGCACCTCATTGGTCAACTTCCCTGAATCTACATCAGTGACTTAGAAGGGACCTACCAGGAGATGTTCATGACTCAGGATTCACTTCCCTTGGTGGGGCCCTAATTCCTTGGTTAGGAATAAATGTAAATAGAAATATGAATCTCTCCTTAACTCCTAAAAATATTGCAGAATTGACGGCTAAGACAATAGCTGTACAACAAAAATCCTTAGACTCCCTGGCCAAAGTTCTTAATAATAAGATAGCCTTTGATTATCTCTTAGCTGAGCAAGGAGGTGTCTATGCTGTGGCCAGCACCACCTGCTGCACCTGGAAGTTGAAGCTTGGTTACATAAGATCGCTGAGCAAGCCCCTTGGCTTAAAAAGTTGACTTCTTCAAGCTTTCTCTGCCTTATTTAATTTTGGTTGGTTTGGGTCTTGGCAACCATGGCTCCAAAGTGCCCTCCAAACATTGAGAATCATTCTGCTTATAATAATCATAGCAGTCTCCTTAACACATGTATTCTCTCAAAAGTCTTAAATGAATGTTCCCATACGCTAACCACCAAACGAATGATCTTCCTTGGACTGGAACATCAGAAAAGAAATGAAGAAAATGACTGGCTAAAAGACTGTAAATCTGAAGTCATGACTTGTGAATACCAAACAGAGATCAACAAAAACTGTGAGAACTTTAGAGCCATAACTGGTAGTGGTGCTAATGCTTTGAATTTTGATCACATCTCTCAGTTAAGCTGAAAGTCTGATCAAAAGGAAAAAATCGTTCAAAAAAAAAGAGACAGTGGACCCGAAATGGAGTCATCTGTGCCAAGCCCCATGCCAGCAAACTAAGATGTAATAGGGAACCTAATTGCAATTTCAACCTCCCCCAGGAATTTAAGGAAGTAAATCTTAAATTAGTCAATCTGGAGTTTTGTGGTCAGCAGTAGTGAGGTAATTCACCTGCTAGACCCCTTCCAACCTCCAAAGAAAAATGAAATACTCTGTTCTTTCCTTCTCCCTTCCCCCTCTGCCTGTAAAAGTCTCCCATTTTGTTCAGCTCTTTGGAACTACTTTCTATTTCCTACTTGGGATGCTGCTCAATTCATGAATTGTTGAAGAAAGCCAATAAGATCTTTAAAAAATTTATTCAGTTGAATTTTGTTTTTTAACAGTCCTAATATTGTCTTGATCTGGTTTGCTCCCACAGGTTGATACATCCTGGGAAACTTCAATTTTTTAATATTAATAACAGTTTCTGGTAATGTTTTGTACCCATTGTCCCTGTCGTATAACAGTGATTATAAATGGAGATTTATTTTCTTCGCTTGGCTGCAAGGAGACCATTATTTATTCTCTGTCAATGTTCTTGGCTGTTTCTTTTTAATACCCTTTGTTGGATCTTCCTCACCTCCCAGACCACTAAACATTGTGGTTTTCCGAGTTTAAATCCTGAGACCGCTTCTCTCCTCTTCTATTTACATTCGTGTCTTGGATGATCTCATTCAGGCCTATGGCTTTATAATACCATCTCTATACGGAAACCTCCTAAAATTAAATCTCCAGCCTTGATCTCTACCGTGAATTCCAGATTCAATCTAATTTCCTGCTCAGCATCTCCATTTTGATGCATAGCAGACAGTTCAAATAAATTACGTCCCAAATGAAACTCTTGATTCTTAACACCTCCGAACCAGCCTGGCTCACAGACTTTTCCAACTCAGTTAACGGCAACTTCATTCTTCTTGTTACTTGGGACAAAATCCTTAGTGTCACCTGACTTTTCTTTACAACCCGCAACACACATACACACATACATACATACATCACACATACCAGCAAATCCTGTTGGCCTTATACTCAAAATACAGATTATCCAGAATCTACCCACTTCTTACAGCCTCTACTTGTACCATCCTAGTCTAAAATCATCATGAAGTATTAATTTTCGAATTAGTCTCTTGGCTTCAACCCCTACCCACTTCTCCTCAGCTGTCAATTCTCTACCCAGAAGCCAGAGTGAACCTTTTAAAATGTAAATTTGATCATGGCACTCTTCTACTCCAAACACTTCAGTGGTTTCTCATGTCACTCAGAATAAAATCTAATTTCTTGGTCTGGTCTACAAGGCACACATGATCTTGCCCCTGCCTTCTTTTCTGATCTCATATCCAATTCTGTCCTCCTGTCTCACTCAGTACTAGCCACCCTGGCTGCCTGCTATACCTTAAATTTAGCAAGCAGAATTTTGCTTTAGGGCCTCTGTAGGAATTATCTTACCTTGAGTTGCTCTTCCTCTAGACACTGCATCTCTTACTCCTCTGTTTCATTCAAGGTTTGCTCAAATGATACCATCTCAAAAAAAATTTCCTTGGCCAAGCTACTCAAATAAGCCACTTTCCCATCTCCCTTCACTCTCTATTCCCTTACCCTGCTTTATTTGTCTTCATGTATTTCTTAAAAATTTTAATTTATTTAAAAATTTTTTAACATTTTTTATTGAGTTATAGTCATTTGACAATGTTGTGTCAAATTCCAGTGTAGAGCACAATTTTTCAGTTATACATATATTCATTGTCACATTTTTTTTTTTGCTGTGAGCTACCACAAGATCTTATATATATTTCCCTGTGCTATACAGTATAATCTTGTTTATCTATTCAGCATATGCCTGTCAGTAGATACAAATTTTGAAATCCAAGTCTGCCCCTTCCCACCCCTCACCCCCTGGGCAACCACAAGTTTGTATTCTACGTCTATGAGTCTATTTCTGTTTTGTATTTATGTTCTTCTTCTACTTCTTCTCTTTTTTTTTTTTAGATTCCACATGTGAGCGATCTCATATGGTATTTTTCTTTCTCTCTCTGGCTTACTTCACTTAGAATGACATTCTCCAGGAACAAAGAAGATGTGGTATATTTATACAATGGAATACTATTCAGCCATAAAAACCGACAACATAACGCCATTTACAGCAAAATTTTAAATTTATTATTCTCTCTCTATATATATATATAAAATTCAGAATAGCAGTAACTGTGTTCAATACTGATATGCCAGCATCTAGAATAGTGTGGGAAGGAAGAAAAGAATGTCTATTGAATAATTCAATCAATGAATAATGTTGAACATAACCAGTAAGACTAAAAAAAATGTGCTATTATGGGTCCAAACCTTAAAGAAACCTAGAAGTGCTACAGTGTATTTTTGTAGAGCAGTTATTAATTTGGATATGTTGCTTTTCTGTTTCATAAGTCACAAATTAAAGGAATTATTTAATTATTCCCCATAAAATGGAGTTATTTAAGAACATCTGAGGGCATATTGTGTTAATACATGTAACACTTGGTAGATATCTAATGAGCATGTTCATACTGTAGTCACTCAACTCAGTAGACAATGTGATGATTCTGACCATTTTACCAATTTATATTATTCATATTCTAAGTTATACATCTTAATATGCATTCATAATAAAGATTCCATGAGCTAGAGAGCTACTATTACTTTGTCCCCCCTAACTCGTGAGATTTCCAATTGCATTTCAACTCATTCTTCCTTCTTTCAACTGTTTATACCATGATGGATATAAAATATATCTACCACTGTAGCACATATTGAATAGGTGCTTAGTAAATATCTGTTGAATAAAATTATTGCGAGATGCAAGTTTGTGTGCCCAACACACAATGAGGCCAAACAAATCAAAACGGAGTTTGGAGCACAGAAAGGTTTATTACAGGGCCGTGCAAGGAGAGCAGGTGGCTTGTGCTCAAAATCCAGAAGCTCCTTGATGGTTTTCAGGGAGAAAGTTTTAATAAGCAAAATGTGGGGTGTGTGACTTTCTTTTGTTTGGTTGGGGATGAGGTAACAGGGCGGTGCTCTAGGAACCTTGTGCTCAGCCTGAAGTTCCCATCCTCCACCTGCGTGGGGGCCTCTGTTCCTGCGAAGAACTCAAATATATTGTTCTGTGTATCCCTTGAGGATGCACCAGGACCCTGTCCCAAGGCTGCACTATTGTTTCTTGACTGCTCTTCCCTTGTTTCTGCATTCCCTTACTTTCCTAATTAAAAACTGTTTGAATTTGTCCTTTGGAACTCGGGGAAGGTCTGGGAGGCTAAATAAAGCCTATTCCATACAAACACGAAACAAAGATGTAGAAAGGATTTGTACCACAGGGTCCTGCTCGGTTTCAAAAGCATAAATATGGTAATAATTCTATGTATTTGCCTCAATGTGATGTCAACCAGATATAGAAGTTGCTAACACTAAAGCTTATGTACTGTAGAGTCAAAAGGCAGAACGGTGGGTCTCCAGGACTGGGGATGGGAGTGGGGAGTGATGGCAAGTGGGCTTAAGAAAAGTTTTGGGTATGATAAAATCTTCTAAAACTGGATTGTGGGGAAGTTGGATATGTTAACTGAAATAAATGCACAGCCTAAAAGTTGAGAGTGATGTTTTATTTGGCAGGAGGACTCGAGCCGGGATGACAGCCTCTCACATCGCTCTGAGGGACTGCTCCGAAGAGGTAGGGGCGGAGCTAGGATATATGCGAGCTTTACAACAAAGACTAGGTAGTCGGAACAGTACAAGATCACTTGTTAACTAAAGAAAACCAGGCACCTCAAGTTAAAGAGTTTACTGCTTTTCTATGTAGGGGAGGAAGCAAACGTTTGGGCTCATTGAATTCGTTCCTTTGACAAGCACCTAGCCATCTAGGGCCAGTATCCTGTCCTTTCTTATTCTGAGTCCCCTCAGGGTGCACCATTGTGAGTGGCTGCAGAGGCCAAGCTGCAGGCCTGTCTTCACTGGGGGTTGGCGGCAGCCGCTGATGACTTGATGGCTTCAGCATTCTTTGTTTACTGATATGGTTTGCAGTATTTTTCGTTCACAGATAATTTTATACACTTACTAAAAGTTATTGAATTGAATACTTACAATGGGTGTAGTTTATGAAATGCAAATTATGCCTTAATAAAATTAATTTTTGAAAGTATATGTAGAAGCTCGAGATATCACAAGTACTTCAAAGAACAGTGCATAAAAAAATTTAAAGACAAATGTAATTGTTTTCCCTTATGTTTATTTGGAAAAAATATCACATAAAATAACAATTTATCTTTTGCAGAATGAAAAATCTTTTGAGTATTATCATAATGGGTGGTGAAGGGGAGCAGAATATGCCATCCCCAAATATGTATCTTTGAGGCTGATTATTTTTTTAAGGCTTCAGACACAGGAGAATCTCTGAAAATAGTAGGTGACCTTTTATGAGGGAAATTTACATTTAGAAGGAAAATCTCCATTTGTAAGGGTGTCCCCTTCTCCATACCAGTAAGAGGAGGATGACTAAATCTCTAGGAACTCTTGTTAATGGAAAAAGCAGAGTCTTAAATCTGCATAACAACCATGCGCTTATTTACAGTGCTTTTCCTGTTCACCCTGACTCCCCACCCCCAATACCATCTTTTGTCTTTAGCTGGAGATGGTTTTTAAGCTTGGGCCATTTCAAGGAGTTACTCAGTTTTCCTGTGTCTCTCCCATGTATATAGGATGCAAGCATGTTTTTAAACTTCCGTTCATTTTTCTCCTGTTAATCTGTCCTCTATTGCAAGGAAAGGGGTCTAAAGCCAAGAACATAGGATGGTAGAAGGAAAATGATTTGTCCCTTCACAGTTGGGAGTAATTATGAAAAGAAATTATTTGATTTCTGTAAGCAAAACACATAAGAATTCTGAATATAATTTCATAAAAACATTTTGACTATTTTGATTCTATAATGCAAAATTACATTTACATTTTAATCAATTTACATGTTAATATACAGTTGCTCCTCAAACACAAACATAATATATGCTATTTATATACAAGCAAACCATACTTTTTCTCACATAATTGCTTAAAATTGAATAATAGCATTTCAAATGGGAAAAATAAAAGTCTATATTTAATAAATATCTAAGATATACAACAGAATTTAAAGTAAACTTTATAATGCAATATTTAATAATACAGTAATCTAAAATGATTTTTAACTTAAAATTATTTTTACATAATCTAACTATCAGTCAGGGTTCTCCAGAGAACCAGAACCGGTAGGAGATATGTATATATTGAGAGAGATTTTTTTTTTTAAGGAATTAGCTCATATCATTGTAGGGCTGGCAAGTTCAAAATTCATAAAGGAGACTGGCAGGCCGGAGACTCAGGCAGGAGTTGATGCTGCAGTCTTCAGGCAGAATTTCTTCTCCAGGAAACCTCAGTTTCTATAGTTTTTGTTCCTAAGGCCTTCAGTGGGTTGGATAAGGCCCACCTATATTACTAAGATCATCTCTTTTGCTTAAAGTCAGCTGATTGTAGAGGCTAACCACATCTACAAAATACCTTCACAGCAGCGCCTAGATTAATATTTCATTAAATAACTGAGTACTACATCCTACCCAAGTTTGCACATAAAACTAACCATCACAATCACTGTGTATGCAAAAATAACAAAATTTTTTTATATATTCCCAAGAGGATTTTTAAATTATCAATTAGTATAGAAGGGGTTCAATAATAATATATAAAACATGTTGGAGGCCACTGATCAAAAGCAATGGCTTCTCCAAATTTTCTTTTTATATTCCCAGAAATTTGTTTTAAAAAATCATGACCAGAAACTCTAATATCTAAAAGGAGTAAAAACAAAGCTTTTGTAGTGAAGATGTGAAGACTCCCAAAGCCCACTCATTTAGCTTCCTGTCAATCTTGACAGCAAGCACTGCCATGAGAACCCTACCATCCTTCAGGGCACTTTTGAAAATTGTTGATATGCCCAAATTATAAACTCAAATGCCTCCAGGAAGAAGGCAAATAACAGAAATGAGTGAAGCCTATCAGGAACTGGCACTTGTCTGCATTGACATGAACACAATGGGGAGCGGTGGGGACTGTGGTATCCTAGAACAGACAGATCCTGTCTGAAACACAGCAGCTCCTCAGCTCTTGCTAATTGGTACCCTAAAGGGATGCAGGCACCATGACGACAGATCTAATTTTTCAATTGCTGAAAATCAGGATTTTTATGAATAAATAGCACCTTGACTTAAAAATTTTTAATTTTAAGATAATTAAATAAGGTATATTTTTCTAGAAATAGATTAGCAGCTGATACTATTCCCCTTACTCCCTCCTACACATACACACACACACACACACACACACACACACACACATATTGTTGCAGTTGTACTCCATTAAATAATTCTAGTTTTCACAAGTTTTTATCTTCTTTCATGAATATACACTTTCAAATCCAACTGAGGAATAAAATTGTATTTTGGTAATTTATAGAGAATATAAAATACTTGCTTACTTATAAGGAAGATATAAAAAATTATTATTGAACATTTATAGGGAAAAGATTGTTCACATTTCAACAGCTGTTCTTTTCTTTTTTTCCTAGTGAGGTGGTGATTGTTAGTTTCCTTTCTTTATTTACTCTAACAAGGCATATTCAATTTTCTCTCCCATTCAAAAAAAAATGCACAGCATTGTGATTACTTGAAACATAATAGAGTAATTAGATAGAAAAGTTGCATAGAATTTTTATAGAGCTCTCACTTGGTCATGTGAACATGTTCAAGCTTGCTTTGCATTGGCCAAATTCCAACCACTGCAGCAGCATCTGTTACTAGCCAGGTTTATCTATCCTTTGAATTCAAATTGCATAACAGAGCACAATTATGTAGGATTTGGGGCAAATATTTTCTTTTTTCTTTTTTTTTTACTGGACAGGAAACAGTACTAAACATGTCAAAATAACAATTTTGGAAAGAAAGATATAATTTGAAACAGAATGAAAAGCTTTTGATCTATACTCTTTGCATTTTTGTATTAAGTTAAAAGGATGGAAATGATGAAATTCTGCACAGTTCTCAGCATGTCATACCCAGCACGGCATGCTTGAAATGTGATCTTTGTTTCAGCTTGGCCACCCAGTGAAGTAGACATGAATAAGAGATGTCTTTATACCGTGTGTGCTATTTAACAGAGACACCTCCAGACAAAGGCTTTTGCAAACAAATCCATGAAAGGGTTTGTATTCCGAAGGTTTTGCCTTGCTCTGCATTTGTACTTGGGTAACAAAATAGAGTACGGTACGTAGGTCTTGTCAGAGGCTTGAGGTAATTGATAAAATTGGTTTGCTCAGACATAACATCTATAGTCTTTTATGTCCCAAACAAGAACACAACTAGCTAAATTATTTGTTAAGAAAAGAAAACAATAATTTTGAGTTGCAATTGTAACGACAATCTTCAAATCTGATGATTAGCCAGTAACTTGGATTTTTCTCCCCCATTTACAGCTCTGTATTTCTTTTTGCAAATTATTCATCAATATTCTTAGAGGGAGAGTTAACATACCTCAGAAAATGAAGCTTACATTTTTGCAATAAGGAGAAAAGAAAGTAGTATAGATATGTGGGTTGCTATTCTCAGACTTCATTGTGTTATCTTTGCTAAAATAATGACACATTCCCAGGTCCTAATATGTACTCAATTTTATGGGAACCACTCCAGACCCAATTATTATCAAGATAAAATGTGAATTTGTCAGAATGACATGATTTTTGGTGGACTGCTGCAAGAAACCTTCCATGACCGGAGCCATCCTTAATCCAAATACATAACCAAAGCATGACAGTTTTGCATGAAATTCAAAGTAACCTAAATCAAGTCTTTGGTTTAATGCCTTGTGATCATGCAAATCCACAGGGATACACTTGAGAGTATAGGTTTCCAGACCTTATCCCAGAACTACTGAATCAAAATCTCTAAGGGAGGGATCTGAATTTTTAAATTTTTGTACAAGATGTTTGGGAAAAACTGTTATACCTCAAATGATACTGTGCCAAGAAAAGACTGGATGATAATTGGAGGGGGGTGGGCACACATTTTTTTATCCCAGCTGGGCCACTTTGAGAGAGAAAGGGATACCCCCTATAATTTTAAAAAATTATACCAGAACATAGGCACAAATGGGATCATTCTGGGCAAATGGGGATCATTTGTCAATCTAATATTACTTCACACTTGAATATCACTTTTTTAAATAAACAAACTTTAATTTTTTGAAGGGTTTTAGATTCATAGCAAAACTGAGGGGAAGGTAGAGAGAGTTCCCTTATACCCACTACCCTCCCCACACACACACACAACTTCCCTCATTAACAACATGTGGTACATTTGTTACAGTTGATGAGCCTATAATGACACACTATTATCACTCAAAGTCCATAGTTTACATCAGGGTTCACTCTTGGTGTTGTAGATTCTATGTACAAATGTATGTCATGTATCTACCATCAGAGTATCACACAGAATAGTTTCACTGTCCTGAAAATCCTCTGTGTTTTGCCTATTCACACCTCCATTCTCCCTAAGCCTAGGCAACAATTGATATTTTTAGTCTCTGTAGCGTTTGCCTTTTTCAGACTGTCATAGAGTTGGAATCATAAAGTATGTATATATCCTTTTTAGATTGGCTTCTTTTACTTAATATACATTTAAATTTCTTCCATATTTTTTCATGATTTGTTAGCATATTTCTATTTAGCTCTAAATAACTTTCCATTGTCAGGATGTACCACTTTATTATTTTTTTTAATCCAATCACCTACTGACAAATATCTTAGTTGCTTCCAAATTTTGCCAGCTATGAATAAAGCTGCTATAAACATCTGAGTGCAGGTTTTTGGGTAGACTTAAGTTCTCCGTTCATTTGGGCAAATATCAAGGAGTGAGGTGGCTGGATCACATGGTAAGAGTGTGTTTACTTTTGTAAGAAACAACTACAAACTGTCTTCCAAAGTGGCTGTACCATTTTGCATTCCCACCAGCAATGAATGAGAGTTCCTGTTGCTCCACATCCTCACCAGCATTTGGTGTTCTCAGTGTTTTGAGTTTAGGTCACTCTAATAGGTGTATAGTGGTGTCTCATTGTTTTAGTTTGCAATTCTCTGATGATATATGACTTTTAACATCTTTTCATATGCTTACTTGCTATCCATATGTCTGCTGTGGTGACATATCTGTTTAGATTTCTGCCCATTTTTAAATTGGGTTTTTCATTCTCCTGTTGAGTTTTAAAAGTTCTTTGAAATTTTGGGTACAAGTCTTTTATCAGATGTGTCTTTTACAAATATGTTTTCTCAATCTGTGGCTTGGCTTGTCATTGTCTTGACATTCTCTTTTGCAAATCAGATTTTGATTTTAATGAAGTCTAGCTTATTAATGATTTCTTTCACGTATCACACTATAGGTGCTGTATCTAAAAAGTCATTACTACATACAAGGTCATCTAGGTTTTCTTCTACATTATCTTTTAGGAATTTTATAATTTTGCATTTTACATTTAGTTTTAATCTTTCATGAAATTACTTTTGTAAAGGGTACAAGGTCTGTGTCTAGATTCATTTTTTTCTTGTGGATGCCCAGTTCTTCCAGCCAGCATCATTTATTGAAAAGACCCTTTGTTTCATTTCATTGTATTGCCCTTGCTCATCTTTCAAAGATTGGTTGACTCTATTTATATCTGGACTCTCTAATCTGTTACTTTGATCCACTTGTCTATTCTTTCACCGATACCCCATTGTCTTGGTGACTATAGCTTTGTAGTAAGTCTTAACTCAGGGGGTGTTTGTCCTCCAACTTGTTCTTCAACATTGAGTTGACTATTCTAGGTCTTTTGCTTCTCCATATAACTTTAGAATTAGTGTGTCAATATCCACAAATTAACTTGCTGGGATTTTGATTTTGATTGCATAGAATCTATATATCAAGTTGGAAAGAACTGACATCTTGACAGTCTTCCTATCCATAAACATAGATTATCTCTCCAATTTTTGAATAATTCTTCTTTGGGATCTTTCATTAGAGCTTGCAGTTTTCCTCATATAAATCTTCTACATTTTTTTAGATTTAAATATAAGTAGTTCATTTTTGGGGGTTGCTAATGTAAATGATAGTGTGTTTTTTAAATTTTAAACTCCACTTGTTCATCTGGTATACAGGAAAATGATTGATTTGTTCCAGGAAATTTTTTTGTATGTCAATTCTTTCAGATTTTCTACATAGATGAGCATGTCATCTATGAATAAAGACAATTTTATTTCCAAATCTATATATATTTTCTCTCCTTTTCTTGTCTTATTACACTAGCTAGGACTTCTAGTATGTTGTTGAAAAGGAGTGGTGAGAGAGGACATCCTTGCCTTATTCCTGATCTTAGTGGGAAAATTTCAAGTTCCTCACTATTAAGTGTGATGTTTGCTATAGATTTTTTGTAAATGTTCTTTATCTAGTTGAAGAAGCTCCCCTCTATTCCTAATTTACTGAGCTCTTTCATCATGAATGAGTGTTAGGTTCTGTCAAATGCTTTTTCTGCATCTATTGATATTATCATGTGGTTTTCCTTTTTTAGCCTCTTGATGTGATGGATTACATTAATTGATTTTTGAATGTTAAACCAGTCTTGTATACCTGTGATTACCCCACTTGGTTGTGGTAAATAAGTCTTGTTAGATTTTACTTGCCAATATTTTGTTGAGGATTTTTATATCTATGTTCATGAGAGAGATTGGTCTACAGTTTTCTTTTCTTATAACATCTTTTTTCTGGTTTTGGTATTAGGGCCTCATAGAAAGACTCAGGAAATATTCCCTCTGCTTCTGTCATCTGGAAGACAATGTAGAGAATTGATATAATTTATTCACTAATGTTTGTAGATTTCTCCAGTGAACCTACCTGGGTCTTGTGTTTTCTGTTTTGGAAAGTTATTAATTATTTATTCAATTTCTTTAATAGATATAGGCAAAAATTTTTATTTCTTCTTATGTAAATTTTGGCAGATTGTATCTTTCAAAGAATTGGGTCATTTCATCTAGGTTATCAATTTTTTTGGCATAAAAGTTATTTATAATATTCTTTTATTACCCTTTTAATTTCCACAGGATCTGTAGCAATGTCCTTTCTGTCATTTCTGATATTAATAATTTGTGTCTTTTCTATTTTTTTTTCTTAGTTGGCCTGGCTCGAGACATCCTGATTTTATTGATTTTTTTCAAAGACATAACTTTTGGTTTTGTCAGTTTTCTCTATTGATTTCCTGTTTTCAGTTTCATTGATTTCTGCTTTGATTCTTACTATGCATTTTATTCTGCTTTGAATTTAATTTGCTCTTTTTTCCTCTAGTTTACCAAGATATGTCCTAGTTTCCCCCAGCTACATTTGGCTCTGTTAAAGCCAGATTAGGCTCTGGTAAAATAGTTTTTCCTGAGGGCTGGCCTTGATAAGAACAGAATGTTCTGGTGTATTTCAAAATAGTTTTCCCCTCCCTTTGCAGGAAACCTGAGGAGATTTTTGTCCAGTATTCACTGTGAGAACCTGGTAGAGCTCCTGGAGGTAATACTCACAAAACATGGGGGCCCCTGTGACCAGGTCTTAAAGATATTTTAATTTTCAGAGTTGTCTACTCTGAACCTCCAGCAACTCATCAATTACAGTTCAGATTTTCCTATCCAGGCACTGGTTCCTATGGAGGTTTCTGCTGGTGGGTTTCTGTTCTGGTAACTTGTGTTTCTCTGTATCCACCAGTCTGCCCCTCTAATTTTGGTGGCAACAGCTTGCTCTTTGACCTCACTTCTCTACCCGATTGAAGAAGAGGAGTTGATTTTTCATTTTGTTCAGCTTTTCACTTATCATTAAGATGGAGCGGTAACTTCTAAGCACCTTATGTGCCAGACTGGAAACTGAAAATCTGGTCATTACTTTTCTTTCCATTTTCAAAGCTCTTTCAAGTGGAATCTTTGGTTGGTTCCACTGTGCTGTGCTATGAATTAAGCTAAACCTTGCAACCAACCCTTAGCACCTGAGGAAAGATAATTCACTAGAAGGTATACATCCTCTTCTTACACAGTGAAGCTTAGCTCCTGAAACTGTTCAATAGGATGCCCTCAACACCAAGCATCACAGCTCTTATGGAGAAACCTCTTGCAGTCTCCAGAGGTTTTGCAAATGATTCACAGGTGTAGCTGGTTTGAGGAAACAGATGTGTTCTTGAAGAGTTGTGTGCAAATTGAATTTTTGTTAATTGAATCTTATTTAGAATTCATTTTAGGAGAGCTAGCTATTTAAAGTAGCCCTTTGGTGAATTCTTTTGTGAAATGAATAATTGCTCCTTAATTCATCTTTTTATGTAAATGCAAATTTTTATATGTGGCACTACCTTAGAGCTATGTATCAACTCTAGGCCTGTGTAGGAAGCATGGTATACTTGTGGCTCTTGGTAACAATACAACTTATCTTTCTATAATTAACGAAAATGGTGTGTATAAATAGCTGAATACATCCTATATGCAGTGTTATGTTTGGAAACAGAAGTAGCCTAGAACTATGAACTTGAAGAATGGCAGCAATTTGAAGTAAAACAAACCAGATGCTCAGTCAACATTGATGAATATGACATTAATAATACAGATCCAAGTGACACTGTACCAGTGATTCTGATCCTATAGATCTAGTAGAGGGCCCAGGGATGTGTATTTTTAACAAACATTCTGCACTGCCTAATATAGTAGTCACTAGTTACCTGTGGGTATTTGAATTTAAATTAATTAAAATTAAATTCAGTTCCTCTGTGGCACTAGTCACATTTCAAGTGCTCAATAACCACATATGGCTATTGGCTACCATATTGGATAGCACAGATTATAAAACATTTCCATCATCTTGAAATGTTCTATTCAACAGTACTGCAGTGATTCTAACAATGAGCAATATTGGGAAACATTGGTTTAATTACAAGAAGACTCTCGTTAGAGTCAGGACCCTAAGGTTGTAAGCTCTACCAGAGAAATAACTTTCTGTGGTATTAGTTTATTTGTTGTTACAGGTGCCACTGGGAGCTATTCTGCTGAAAACTAAGAAGGTCTTGCCTCTTTCCCAACGTTAACCTTTATCATGCCGATAGTAATTTCATGCTTCTGCCTTATATATGGGTATGACTACAAAATGAAGAGTGGTTTTCATTGACCACAAATGAAAATCAGTTTCATTACTTTAGAGGCATACCTCAAAGACTGCATGAGCACCCGTATAATTTCTGAAGAGGGTACAAATAGAACTGATAAATTCCAAGTCAAGTAATACATTTTGGCTGGTGATATTTTCCTCGGGTAAATTTAGTAGAAGACAGAAAATGTGTTATCGGATTCATATGTTGTATTAAAAGATATTATAGAACCTGAGAAAGTGCTCAGTATTTATAGCTCAGAACTTTGTTTCATAGACAAACTTGTATCCCTCCTTTCCTTCTATTATAGATAAATGAGTTGAAGCATAAAAGCTTCTGATCTAACTGCTCTCTGCCTCAGTTTCTGTCTCCATAAAATAGGGTTAATAGTTCCCACATCATTTGTGTGTTGTGAGGATTAAATAACACATGGTGAGCATTTGGAAGAGTGCTACCTACACATATCAAGGGCTTAATACATGGTAGCTATTCCTGTTGTTAATGTTCTCATCAACTCCATCACACAGTTAATCACATACCTGGAAACAGGACTGACCTCGTTGACATTTTAGTCCTTCTATCTGTATCATGTTGTTTTCAAACACAATCTACCATATTCCACTATGTTACTCGACTCACATAGAGTGCCTAGGATCTCATCTATATCTGGCAAGAGAGCAACTGCTTGGAAAATCCATTTTTGTCCTGTGCTGACTTTTTGTTTTCCATATCAGTCGACCTAAATCTTAAGAGAACCTGAGAACCCTGCAGACCCAGGAGTGGACCATGCCTTAGGGCTCTGAAGGAATTTACAAGCATTATAAAATAGTCGAAATATTTCTGTTTTTATCTATCTATTTTGAAAAAAGAAGTATATAAAGTTTGCTTTAGTTGCAGTAAACATCTATATAGGAAATGACCAAGCTCATATTATTTTTTTCTTCTATTAATGCAATCTACAGATAACTCTTGACAGGTAAGACTACAAACAAAATGTCACTTTCCTGGTTTAAGTTTAACCAGACATTTCAGTGTTTCTCACAAGGATTACATTTTCAGTATGGTTATTCTTTGACTTGTTTTCCAAGCCTCCAGCTAGTACTTGGTCTTACACTTGCATGTTATAGTCATCTTTCCTTGGTGAGGTCAGTGATTCTGACAGGATGTGTATCTTTCACTCTATAGTATATAAATTTACACAGCACCGTATCTGACTGGCAAGAAGTATCATGTGTTGTTATGGTAAACCTTTGTGAAGAGTCAAGCTCTTCAAATCCAGACTGGCGTAGAGCCAACCACAAGACTTCCACTCAAATAGATCAAAACCAAAGGAAAATAACCACATTATAGAGTAGATTTTAATTCAGTCATTTAGAAAAAACTCAAACCCTCACGCTCAAAATACATTTAGAGATCAGGTAATTCAAAACAGTATGTTCTGAATAACCTCTTGGGAAACTATTGGGTGCGAGAGATAAAAGACTGCTTTGTTTCAAACATCTCCCAGACGTTTCCCATCTCTTATGGAGTCATAACTAAAGACCTTGATTTTTCATGTTCCCTGGGAGTCACCTCTGACTCATCACTTAGCTGCTCTTATGGTCCTCTTTCCCACCCACCTCACTCACTGCCTGGGCTCTCCCTACTGCTTTTCATGCCTCCCTTCTGTTCCTTCACAAAGCCCACGTGTCATTGCTCTGCCAAAGACTTAGTTCCTAGCCAATTACTGAGGGAGCAAATCAACTGGAGACATGAGAAAGAGAGAACCAAGATTTTTTCCTAAGCCTTCCTCTACCCCCCTGATTAGTGTTTTACCAGTAATAGCTTAGTTGGAAATCTCTGCTTTCCTTCCTTCTTTGGAGCAAGTTAAAATTGTATATGTTTGCCTGTCTAGTGTCACATTGTCTCAGGCTGAAATGATGTAAAGCATAATAAAGGGGTCCAATTAGAGAGTAGGGCTGGAATAAATTTCTAGGCTTAAGATGGAGCCACTCCTGCCGGGGGAACCACATCAGCAAACTGAAATTTTGATAACCTTCCTGTCCTTGTCAATGTTCTGCTTGAGCAAAAATGCAGTATATTCAGTCAGTCCCCAGATGCCAAGTCAACTCTGGGCTTTCTCATTCCAAATGAGGCTGACTAGGTGGCCCCAGCCAATCACATATTTTCTGTTTGTCTTTTCCTTGTTCTTTATTCTTTATCCTATAAAAGTGTTCTGTCTTCCACCCCGTTTTGCAGTTCTCCACAGACAACTGTCCACTTCAAGAAGTATTGAAGTTTGTTTGTATCACCTACAGTGTCATCTTTAATCCTTTTTTAACAATATTCAGCAAAGAAAGATTAATTTAAATTGACTCTATTCTCTGTAGTACTCTCGAACTGTGCTTCGGAACAGAGTTATTTGGAAGCTTGTTAATAGTACAAATTCTTGAACCCCACTCCAGAATCAGAGTCTGCAGAGTGGGGCCCTGGGAATCTAATTTTCTTCAAAATGTCCCAGGTGGACTTGATTGTGAATGGACCGACACTTGAGAATTCACTGATCCCTGCCTTCTAGATCCCCTCTCCACATACTGAGGTGGTAGGAGAGAAAGCTCTGGGCTGATCATCAAGCCTGCTGACACTCCCCTAAGTCAGCACACGTAATTGAGAGTTGATCTATTAACTTTTGAAAATTACATTAGAAGAACATAAAAGGCCCCAAGCAAGCAAGAAAGATGAGATTCTTGTCTAACAGGGGATTTGCTTGTATCTTATACAGTTTATCAATGAAAAAAAGGAAGGAAAAAAATTTTAATGCAACAACAGAAAGGTCACAACCAGACAGCTGATGAAAGCAGGTTCCTATTGTTCTTAACCAAATTCAGATTGCTTTTACCTTGTAACCACTTAGATGATTTTATATTTTTCTTGCCTTCATCAGGCAGGCACACATTGGGAAAGTTTGCTTGTCTGTTACATCTGCATTAAAAACATTGCTCTTATCATGTATACTTGCCTACTGTTAAAAAGTAATTTTTATGAAAAAGGTAAAACCATGACCCTTATACAGATATAAAATGACCACGTGTTTATGATTTTATTTGTCATTATTAATGAGGGAACTTGGCAGCTTTTACAACTGGTCCAAAGACAGATACATTTATACATTTATACATTTATAGATCCCAAATAGTGAACTTGCAAACAGAGGCAAACTAGCTTCTGATTTCTTCTTCTTCTTCTTCTTCTTCTTCTTCTTCTTCTTCTTCTTCTTCTTCTTCTTCTTCTTCTTCTTCTTCTTCTTCTTCTTCTTCTTCTTCTTCTTCTTCTTCTTCTTCTTCTTCTTCTTCTTCTTCTTCTTCTTCCTTTTTTTTTTTCCTTGCTGAGAGGCCTCTGTCCTTCCTCCTTAGGATAGAAGTCATTTGCACGTTCATAGACAAGAAGAGAGTCATTTGCATCATTGCCAAGAGTTCTTTACAATTTACAGGATTATAAAATACCTCAAAAGCAATTGAAGACTAGAACCATATACTGGAAATATGTGCCCTAAACAATGCATAGCTTTCCACTGAAGTACAAATGTTTCCCTACACTGCTGAATACACGATAGCTCCCTATAGCTATTAAATCCTAACTTATCTCCATGACTTTCAAACCTCTGTTTAACCTTGTTTGCTTTATGCTGTTCCTTTGATTTGTCATGTCATGTTTACTGACTTCCAATTTTTTTACAAAAAAGGTCCTAGTTTTAGATGAATTTAATTTGATTATAAGATTAGTGCATATTCGTTTTTGAAATTTTATAAAATACAAAGGAAAAAATGTAAAGAAGAGGATGAAAATTATCTGTAACCCTACCGCTTCTGGAGGAGGAGATACACTACAACGCTATTCATGATCAAGGGAATTTGAAGACTTTATAAACCTATTGTCCCATGGCTCTCAACGCCCAGTTTGTTAATGGTCCTGTCCACCTACCAGATGAAGACTTCTGCCCTTGCTGTGGCCTGGATTTCAGAAAGTCAGCACCTGCCAATTCAGTCTACCCCTTCTTCACTCCTGTCAGTATGTCTGCAATGCAGACTTGGTCCTTGTGCTCCATCCTAACAGAGAAGAAATCCCTTGTTCTTCTAAAGCCACCAATCAGTGACATTCCCATGTGCCTCTCCATGAAAGTGTAGCTGAGCTTCTACAGAAGGGCTCTCTAAGGCATTTGGGAAATTAAGAATATTGATCTAGTTTTTCTCCATTTGCTTTGGTTTGGAAAGACTAGGTCAATGCCTGGTGAAATGTTCCAGGGGGGTTTTACATCAAGCTATGGCTGATGCTCAAAGTCCTGTACTAGACCCAGTATTTCTTCATTACCCTAGGGTACAAGCTGCTAGTCAATGCCATGCTTTTTAATCTGCAGAGCTAGAACTGTAAAGACACCACGGGCCAGCGGCCTTCCTACACTCACTTCTACAAGACTTTCAATGTTCATCCCAACAGTAGCAAAGCTAGAGAGGACCCTCCACACCCTCAGATGCAGGAGCCAATGGCACATTGAATACCAACACATGAACATACGCATGGAACACATGCTTGACCCTTATTGGTTGTCATATCTGTGTGTTCACGTTAAACATTTACAAGCTAACTCTCTGAAAACAAAAGGTTTGATTTGTAACATTTGCCAGTTTCCACGGTATCCATGGTCCCACCATGGCTGATTTTAAACTGCTGCCGTGATATCACCCATGGACTTGAGAAGAGATTGTGCTCAATAGGTGATCATGAGGCCATAGAGGCTAGCTCTAGCAAAATTACCTCCCACCCCCACAACCCCCATAGAGATGTCTGGGTGTGGAGGACACTTAGCCAGAGCCAGCTTCAGAGATTGTCATGCTGATCTCACTGAGTGACCCACAAGACTTTTGTGGCTAGCTAGACTTTAAGTCATCGCATCCCCTCCCCTTCCTTCTGTCCTTGGACTTGGGCTTAGGTCTTTTGTACAGGTATTCCGGCCCAAGTATGTGATGACTCAAGTGAGCCAGAGCCAGCCTCCTTCCACACCACTCACATGAGGCATTAGATCTCTGCTTTATAGTAAACACAGGTTGGGCAGGAAAATTCCACCCCAAGTGGACCCCTGTGGTCTGGGGTCCTCTGAAATAACATTATCTATTCCCAGTATCTATTCCTGGCATTAAAAACCCAGTATTAGGGTTCAAATTTTTCTGTTGAGGGCCTGGGACATGTAGCTATGGGCTTACCATGTAGGCCCAGAGAGAGGTCTTAATAAGCTGTTTTTCTTTTCTTTTTTTTTTAGCTTTATAAAGGTATAATTGATAGGCCAGAAAATTCACTCATTTTAAGTATAAAATTCAATGTTTTAGTTTTTGTTTTTGATTTTGTTTTTACCAAACTTACAGAATTGTGCAACCATGACCATAGTCTAATTTTAGGACATTTTTATCACTTCAGACAGACACCCCATACCCGTAAGCAGTCAATTCCCGTTCCCACTACCCTCCCCTCTCAGCCCTAAGGAACCACTTTCTGTCTCTACAAATTAGGCTTTTCTGGACATTTGATATAAATGCAATCATATACCATGTGGCCTTTTGCATCTGGCTTCTTTCACCTATCATAATGTTTTTGAGGTTCATCCATGTTGTAGCATATGTCATTCCTTATTCTTTGTATTGCTGAATAATATTCCATTTCATGGATACATTACATTGTATTTGTCCATTCAAAAGCTGATGTTTGTAGATACTAACTACTATATATAAAGCAGATAAACAACAAGTTTCTTCTGTATAGCACAGGGAGCTATATTCAATACCTTGCAATAACCTATAATGAAAAAGAATATATATATATATATATATATATATATATATGTAACTGAATCATGATGCTGTATACCAGAAAATAACCCAACATTGTAAATCAACTATACTTCAACTTAAAAAAAAAAGCTGATGAGCATTTGAGTGTTTTCTACTCTTTGGTTATTATGAATAATGCCACTCTGAACTTTTGTGTAAAAGTTTTTGAGTGGACTTATGGTATACCCCAACATACCTAGGGGTGAAATTGTTGGCTCTTAAGCTGCTTTTGTACCTATCTGAGCCCAAACCGAGAGTACCTGCAGACTTATCTCAGAAACTGGTACAAACAAAACACCACATTCATGACGTTGCCTCATCAGTATCAGACTGTCAATCACCTCTCCCTCCATCTGTCTGTATCCCTCTACTATCTCCTCTCGTACTGTATTTCTCTGGTCATCCAAGCACGAGTTGTCATGCCTTCAGAATCTCACAACCACCACTCATTTTAGAGTCTTGTATATTTCCTTGTAAGAGTCTGGTGTTTTTCTTACCTGTTCTTTATTTTCCCTGCTCTAATTCACATTATCCCAGGTAAACTAAGCTTGCCATATTCCATAGAGTGGATGGTGACAAGACTTCACCCTAAGTTATTTACCTAGAGAGTGTCTTAGATTTAAGGAGTCTTAGGGAAAAGATGGAGGAATTATAATAGCCAGCAGCAACTGAATGTACTGCCTCTGCACTGGCCTTTGTTGGCTCTGAGGCAAGCGTCTGTCTTACCCTTTTCCTACTGTAGGTATAATAAATTTTATTGACTTTTAAAGAAGACTTACTGTTGAAATAATAAATCTTTATAAAGAGAGTGTAAATAGGTTTGTATTATCCTTTTTATTGACTTACCAATATAATATAAGTACTTTTCAATCGAATAATTCTTCAAAAACATAATTTCAGTAGCCGTATCCTGTTCCCACATATTGCTGTACTATAATTTATTTAACCATTTCCCTATTTGAGAGGCATTCAGGATTATTCACTGTTTTAAGGTGAGTGACACTAAGACATATTTTGCTGCATTTTAAATTCCTTCAGCTAGATTCTTTTTAGTGGATTTGCTGGTTCAAAGTGTGTGAATATTTTTAAAGTTTGTATTACTGACACGAAGGCCAAGGCCAGATTTAACTCTACCTCTAGCACGAAGCCTTCTTTAGTCCCTGTAGCCCAGTGACTTCCCTCTTTCTCTAAACCAATTGCACTTAAACAACTATGCATTACCCCACAGGGACTTCATGGAATTTTTCCAGAATTCTTTGTTTTCTTTTTCTGTCTTTTTTTGCATTAATGATTCAACTGCAAACTCCACAAGAATGGAGTCTATGCCCTTTATTTTATTTGAATTCTTCACCAAAGTTTGTTTCAACTGCATGAAAAACAGAAATAGTATTCTCAATTTCTCAGAAAAACAAGCATTTCAAAGGACAAGTGGCACTCCTCTAAACACAAGAATTAGGAATTTGTTGACATTATAGCTCATTTGAGTCTGCTCCCTTAACCTTTTGAGTTTGATAGCCCTGTTTCTTCAATTACTAGATTTGCATATTCTAATAACCCTAGAAAATCTTAGCTTTTATGTTATCAACACGTCTTCTCTAGCCTATGACCTTTTGTACTTAAATTAGTAGAGTAGATCTAGCTAATCTTTCCTGCAGCTAAAACATACACCCTTCCTAATATCCTGAGTTCTCTCCATTAACCCTAAGAAAGGGTCAAAAGAATAGACAATAGTATAGGCCCCATATTTACTGCCATCCTTGATTTACTGAATAGTCAAATATGAGATTATTTTTTCAGTCAAGCATAATAGAAAGAGCAGAGACCTAGAAATTAGGGAACATGGGCTTCAGTCGCAATTACGCACTGAGTGTGTGAACATCAGAACGTCACTTAGCCTCCCTGGGCCTCAGTATCCTTACCTGTTGTGGTAGGCAGAATAATGGTCCCCAAAGATGCCCATATCCTAATTTTCTGAGCCTGTGAATATGTTAGGTTACATGACAAAGGGCTTTGCAGATGTGATTAAGTTAAGGGCCTTAAGGTGGGAAGAGTATCCTGGGTTAACTAGATGGCTCTAATATAATCACAGAGGTTCTTAAAAGTGGAAAAAGACAGAAAAGAGTCAGAGGGAGATGTGACTTTCAAGGTGGAGGAAGGGGCCACAAACCAAGGAATGCAGGCAGTGTCTAGAAGCTAGAAAAGGCAAGGAAATGGATTCTCCCCTTGATTCTCCAAAAAGAAACAAAGCCCTGCCAACCCCTTGATTTTGGCCCATTGAGACCCATCTCAGACTTCTGAGCTATAGAACTATAAGATAACCTATTTGTGTTGTTTTAAGTCACTAAATTTGTGGTAATTTGTTACAGCAGCAATAGAAAGCTATTATACCTGTAAGGGAATGGGATGGATGATAAAATTTGTAGCAGGTCTGTCAGATGGGCATCATACAATTTCACATTTCCTATAGTAGTACTTAGCTGTCTGTGAGAAGGAATGAGGCAGTCATTCTCAGAAACATAATAGGGAAGAACAAATCTGACTCCATATTAGATCTGTTTCTTTTACTTTAGCCTTTGTATTCTATTGCTTTTGCTTCAAGTTAATCACTCAAGGGATTTTGCTTCTACCTTAAAGTATACATAATGGCCCATCTCTGGATACCCTGCCTCCCATGCTTGAGTGTTAAGATAAAATACCTTTGTTTAAGCTCACAGGAAACATCCTGACCAGGCCCACCTATGAATGGCTGTAGGAAGGAAGAAATTAACACATCCCCTTTGGAGTCTGGAATCAGAATATATTTGCAACAACTTATTGCCTCTTTTATGTTACCTCCTTATCCCCCTCCCCATCTTTGTTCTATAAAAGAACCTAACATTCAAACCCAGGCAAGATGATTCTTTGGGACACTAGTCCACCATCTTCTTTGTCTGCTGGCTTTTTAAATGAAGTCACTATTCCTTGCCCCAACGACTTGTCCCTTGATTTAGTGGCCTGTTGTGTGGTGAGCAGTACCAGCTTGGATTCAGTAACAGAAATACTTGAATTATTTCTAAACAAGTGAAGTGGTATTTAATATCCAAGTGTACTAAAAGAAAATAATTAAAAGGCTATAAAAAGGCTTATATTTAGTGGGTGGTTACTTGGTAATACTATTTATACTCCTTTATTTGCAGATGATGAAATTGAGGCCAAGGGTAGTTCAGCGACTTGCCCAAGGCTACAAAATTGAAGACAGGATTCAAATCTAGGCAGCATGACTCCAAAACCCAAGCTCGTTATCCTCACCTCACCATACTGCCTCCCAGGACTAGTGTAAGTGTGTGATGCTAGGGAAGCTTTTAGTGAGAAACAAGGCCTGGAAGATTCACTGGGCCCCTGGCATCTACTTAGGAGATTTTTAAGATCTCCAAAGTCACCATCTTACCCATCTTCTTACAGATTTTGAACCACTTGAGAAATGTGCACAGGATTCACATGGGAATGAAAATATCACCTGTCATGTTTGTAAATCTGACTGGCTTGAACTTGCAGCAACAGTTGGGCTTTCTAACACCAGCCTCCTGAACTGAACTGACTTTTTCACCAAACAGCAGAACCCAGAAGCCAGACCTTCCTCCAAATTTTACTAATCAGATGAGGCACTCCTCACTCCATGAGAAGGAGGGAAAGGAATTCCTATCAAAGAGGTCTATTTCCAGTACTCACCCAACTTGCTCTAGCAAAATGTTATAACTCTCTAAATCCTCTCTTCTATTTCAACTTCTGGATTCCTCTGAGCTTGGCAATATTTTGCCTCAAATTTGTTTTAGAGATAAACGTTCTAATGATCTGTTCAGGGGTATAAACGTTACTTATTTATCAGCATAATATATTGTACTGCTTGTCTCTCCTCTTCCCTTGGGAACTATAGATCAAAATATCTGAGAGGTTACCTTCTTTCCTGAACACTGAAGCAAGTAATTCTTTTCAAAACTCAGCAGTTTCAATCGACCACTCTAGTTTTATGGCCAATAATAACACTTGTTATTATGTACATGAAGATAAGGATAATCACACTTATGCCTCAAGTCATAAAATGATCGTCACGAGAGTCAGGATTTTTTTTTTTAATATCACAAGAGTCAGGAGTTCAAAATGCTTATATTTAAAGCTATAATTCTGTTTAGTTTGGGCTTCTACAGAAGTCTGGAGGTTAGAAAGAGAGCCATTATTAATGGTGTTATTGTGAACAAAATACACCTGCAGGGAACAGGTAGCATCACTGGATATGGGGTTGGCCAAGGCTATTCTCTGCTTCTAGATTCTATAGACTATTTTTCAGGATGTTGAAGTCATCAGTTCAAAACAGTGATTAGTGATTGACTTTAAACAAAGCACCAGGACCTAGCCATTCTCAGAAGCTGGAACCCACATATGAATCATTTTTCTTACGTCTCAGAGAATCTGAGATAGGCAGAAGCTCATTACCAGCCCTTTAGGCATTTCCTCCCAATTCTTACAATACTTTCAAAGTTGCTGGTTGTTTAAAAAAATTCTTTATGAAAGGTTGGTCTGTGTGTAGAAACAGATTTAACTTCCTTAATTATGTGTTTCAGCTCTCAATGCCAACCCTATTCTGTTTTCAATTCCAAGTTAACCTTATAGCTAAGGCTAATTTTAAGCAACTTTTTTTCTTGATTAAATAAGCTTTACTGTGGTCATAAGGATCATATAAACTTCCTACTCATTCTCTACATGAAACAGAATATTATTGAACAGAACAGTGTACTTGAAGTGAAGAAAACAGATTTTGTTTCTGTTAAGAGTAAGGCCATGACTGATCTAAGCTGTAATACAGAGAGAAACAATCTTCCAAGTGACATAGCCCGGTTGGGTTGAATCTACTGAATTGAAAAGCACTGCAATATGTAAGTACAAAGCATTTATGAACACAAACTAACTCTTTCCATTACCAAATTACATGAACAATTTTTTGCATAAATTATTAGGCACTATGTTTACCAAATATAGCATATTATACAGATGATGAAAAAGAATACAAAATGTTGTTATTTAGGACGTATCCATATTGATAGTAATATATTGGTCATATTTAATTTCTTTCCAACTTAATCCTTCTACGATAAACAAAATAAATAAATTATATTAATTTCTTTATTGTGATGTTTCTAGATGGGCTTATTTGATTTGTCTCTTCTTTGGTACTTCGCATACCCTGAACCTGTGAATATTTTGTGTGTCCTGTTGTGTTCCTTTTACATCATATTTCATTTTTAAAGATAGGACGGCCAAATATTTTTTTTTGAATAAGAAAAAAACCACTTTAAATTGTGACTAGCTGCAAATAGGCATAATTTGAATGTATATAAAACCTTTGACCATGTTTCTCTTGTATCGTTGTAATTCCTCCATCAATTTCTGAATTCAGTTTCTTTCAAAGAGAGCCCGAAACCTACATGCTACTAGGGAGGCAGAGCTGGACACTGAGATTTCTAATTTACTTTCTTTGACAGGTGAAGTCACATGTATCCAGAAATTGCTAGTACTTACTCAGCTGTAAGTACAGATGAGACCAGGGAGATTTTCTTGCCAACACTGGCATTCATTTGCTTTGAGGATTTTTCTCGCACTTCTCTTTTTCTCCGCTTACAATAGACGGCCTAGTTGTTTTAGATGGATTACACCTGTTTCTGAGCAAATCAAATACATTTAAAGCCTTCCCAACATACACGTGGAATTTGTGAGCTGCCAAGAAATTCACTGTTTTCCAGAAAGTATAAATCCCTAAGGCATAGTTGGACAATCCCTGTCTTCTTAGTCTTGGCGATGCTCAGGGTTCCCCTCTTCTGTTTGTTTTGTTTTGTTTGTGGCTTGATGAATTGATCTCTTCATTAGGCAGAACCACCTGGAGGCTGAGGAACATGGTTCTCGTGGTCCTTGACTCTGTATCCTAGCTCTCAACCAGTGAGCCCCAGAAGAGCTCTGACCTCTGTCTCTCCATTCACTGCAGATACAATCATCCTTCTTTTACTTCTCATTAAGAGCAGTGATTCCCCCGCCTACATGCATGCACATAATAGTTTTTTTTTTAAATATATATAAGAAACCTAAGAATCAGCAAGGCAATTTGGTAGTCTATAATCATTTGCCTGTGCCTCTGATTTTTCTTCCTTCAAATTATTGCATATTTATTTTAATCCTAGTTTCCTGTTCAGTCACAGTTGCTGTAATACCCTTTGCCATTAATTCTGTGTGTTTCTATATTTTTATTTCTCTAATTACTTTTTAAAAATTGATGTAAAGTTGATTTACAGTGTTACGTTAGTTTCAGGTGTAAAGCAGTGACTCAGATATATATATATATATATATATATTCTTTTTCAGATTCTTTTCCATTATAGGCTATGACAAGGTATTGAATGTAGTTCCCTGTGCTGTACAGTAGGTCCTTGTTGTTTATCTAGTTTATATGTAGTAGTGTGTATGTCTAACAGTTTTTCTATAAAGACTGTAATTTTTATTTTTCTTGATGCTAGATGTGTCAAAAGCTGGCCACTTGTCCCATATCTGACCATTCTAATCACCACTTTCTAAACCCTTCTGCTCAGTATCCTTTTTATATATATAATAAACCAGGTATTAGAGTTCTTTCCTGTTCATCACTAGAAAGATTGCCACTAAAACATAGCACCCTTCAATGTATTTGCAGGTGTTCAGCCATATGTTACTTAACATCATGTGCATCTTGAGTGGGTGACATACACCTTGAGTCAAAAAGCAATCATGTTTCAAAGCCACAAAAATCTTCCAGCCTGTCTCTTCTACTTAATGCTGCCAGTCCATCCCTAGATAGTTAAAATCTCTTACTACTATTTCCACTCTGATCTCTTTGTAAGCCTCTTTTTTTGTGCCCAAATCATTTTGCAGTCCACTTGTTCCTTTTTATCTGGGGGTTTCCAACATACAGTATTCTAGCATCTGGTTTACTAAAATATGTCCCAACATGTTCAACTTCAAAACCCTAACAGTTCTGTGCTATTACAGGCTCTTCTTTATCCTCTACCATTCTAATAATAAGTCCTTCAGGTATACAATTACCACTCTCTATTGCTTCTTACCCCTTTGAATCGGGGTTCTGGTAAGTATAACTAGAGTAAGGACCTTCCACATGCTATTCCCTACTGATTTTAGTCAAGAACATACTATCTAGGTACTAAATTTGGTATCAACCAAAAGAGGTTTATGTAAATCCATTCTCTAAGAAAAATGTTATAGCCATTCTTAAAATTCTTGAAACTAATTTAAGAGACGTACAGCAACGGCTATAGTAACCATGAAGTCATAGCTTAAAAATGAACAGCATTCCCACCGATTCCACCCTAGCCGTGTCTTTGCCACTTCATGTCTATACTGGGACAATGGTTATGTAGTCAAGCTGCCTAACTACAGGCTCTCTCTGGTGTGTTCTTCCAGAAAATTACTGTCTGAACAACCTTCCTAAGACACCACTGACAACAAGCCATCGACAACAAGCCATTGCCCTATGATGGTCTTACTAAGTGCTCCCAGTAAGTTTATATTCCTCTACCTTGCTTTTAAAAGTTTGTGGTGATCTGACCCATGACGTGTCCAAACTTATTTCTTACTAATACACAACCTCTGCTCTCGTCAATCAAGCGTCCACAGTCTATGACCATTCCATTCTTTTCCATTCTATTAAGTGTGACTTTGCTCCCTGTGATTCCTCTCTACAGAAAATAATGTCTCTTTTCTCCTCTCTTAGACTGATAAAAATATTTTCCATGCTGCAAGGCCCATTTCAGTGCCCACTCCATACATGAATACTATTTTTCAACATGCAGGAAAGCAGAAAGTAGATATCCATAGCTCACCACCTAGATTCTACAACCAATTGACATTTTGTTTTGTTTTATTGCACACGTGTCTATCTACCCATCCTTCCATCCATCCATTAATCCATCTTATTTCTGGATGCATTTTTGTGTTAGATATCAGTTCAATTCACCCCTAAAAACTTCATTATATAGATCATTCACTAGAGCTCAATATTTGGTTTTGGTTCTTTTTGTTAGGTAAAACTTGTATACAGTGAGATACACAAACAGTAATTGTATAATTTGGTGAGTTTCGACAAATGCAGGTGCCTGTATAACCCAAAGTCCTAACACAATATAGAACATGACCATCACTTGAGAAAGTTCCCTCATGCTCCTTCACAGTCAATCCCTGTCCCCAGCTTCGGCAGAGGCAAAATTGTTCTGATGATTTCTACAATAAGTGAATTTTCTTTTTAAGAATTTATTTAGATGGGATCATACTGTTGATACTCTTTTGTTTAAATCTTGTTTCATTCTGCATAATGCATTTGAAATTAATCCATGTAATTGTATGTATAAATAGTTTCTTTTTATTGCTGAGTATTTATTGCTGAGTATTGCATTGTTTATACACTTTCCTGTTGCTGAATACCTTGAGCTGTTTCCAGGTTTCAGTTAGTATAAATAAAGCTACTTTCTTGTACAAATATTTTTGTAGGCATATGTTTTCACTTCTCTTAGATAAATACCTAGAATTGGAATTGCTGAATAAGAGGGGTGGTATATAGTTAGGGTTTCCTTCTAGATTTTGGTGGCTATTTTGGTGATGTGCTTTGATTTTTGTTTATTCCATTCTTTCTGTACACATGATTTTTTCTCATGATTAAATATACAGAATATAAAATTCACCATTTTAACCATATTTTAAATGTACAACTCAGTGGCATTAAGTACATTCACAATGTTGTGCAACCATCACCACTATCAATTTCCAGAATGTTTTTCATCAACCCCACAAGAAGTCTTGTACCCATTAAACAATAATTCACCATCCTCTCTCTCTCATCCCTAGCCACAGGTAACCTCCATTCTGTTTTCCATCTTTGTCAATTTGCCTATTCTAGGTACCTCATATAAGTGGAATCATACAAAGTTTGTCCTTTTGTGTCTGGCTTATTGAACTTAGCACAATGTCTTCAAAGTCTATCCATCAAGTTTAGTTTTATGAGAAGCTACCATTTTTACGCTCCCACTAGCAATGGATGAGGGTTCTGTCTCCTTCACATCCTTGCCAACATTTACTGTCATCAGGTGTTTTAATTTTTAGCTATTCTGCCTACTTAAGCTCAATTTGACTATATGCTTTTCAGAATTCCTGTTGCTTTGATAGTCTGCACCACACAATTTAGATTGAATAGTTCTCTAAGCATTCTGTGTCTATGAATTCCTTTCCTCAGATGGACCTCAAACTCCTTGAGATAGGAACTGTGCCTTATACTGCTGTTATTTACTCTTTGTGCTACCTAACATTGGATCATGCTCATAGCAATTGTGACCATTTGAAAACACATTGAATTGGAACCGAGACAGAAGGGGATTTAGCTTTAATATACTAGTTACTGTTCTGTTGGCAGATTTTCTTATTGCAGGTTGAGGTGTTGAAATTTCAAGTTGTCTTTACTTCATTTTTGACCTTTCTCTAACTATGGACTCAAAAAGCATACTAGGAAATAACATGTCAATAATCTCTAAAATAGTAAGCTGAGAAACATCTATGGTTGCTAAGAGACTGTTAATTAAGCCATAGATTTCATTTTGTTAACTGGTTAAATTCCTCCATGAATATAGATTCAGGAATAGTAACTAACAAAAAAAAAAAAAAAGGGAAGAGAGAGTAAAAGAAACAGAAACAAGGAAACCAGCATATTTACTATTAATTCCTAGGAGATAGCTCATTTTTTGACAAATTGAGTTCTTTAAATTTAAATGAAAAAAATGATTACAAGCTGGAATATAGCTCATTAATACATATTATTTTTTTCTCTTTATGAATAGCTTATTATATATCAGGAAATTAAGCGTTTAAATAACCTTATCTTCAATACCATGTATCACTTACTGCAATGGACTGAATTGTGTCCCCTCAAAATTCATAAGCTGAAGCTTTAACCCCCAATTTGATGGTATTTGGAGGTGGGAGCCTTTGGGAGATAATTAGGTTTAGGTGAGGTCATGAGGGCGAGATCCTCATGATGGGGTTAGTGTTCTTATAAGAAAAGACACCAGAAAGCTGCTCTCTCTCCACCTAACCCACTACCATGGGAGGCAGCCATCTACAAGCCAGGAAGGGAGTCCTCACCAGAAACTGACTATGCTAACACCTGGATCTTGAACATCTACCACTAGATCTGTGAGAAAATTAATTTCTGTTGTTTAAGTTACCAAGTCTTTAGTATTTTGCTGGCAGCTCGAGCTGACCAAGGCTTTGCTTTTACCAAAGCTCTGCCCTTCACAAAAAGGCATTTTTCTCAGAAAACCACAAGTTAAAAGTTTTCAAGGAAAAATCCTGCTGGCACGTAGTACACTCTCAGTAAATGCATTTTGAACTTAATTGAGCTGGAACAAGTCTACTTATATTGGCAAAGGCAATCAATTCATGCATCTTATGACAGGTACTTCAAAACAACTACTTATCCTAATGGCCACCTACCATTAGACATCAATTCCTTCCTAAGTAAAGCATTAGTCCTAGTTTAAATGCAAACACAGTTTTGAAGTTATATTAAAACAATGTCAATGTTAATAAAAATTAGTGGATGGGGAAAAAAAATTAGTGGATAGGATTACCTAGCAGGATCTGAAGAAAGAAAACACAGAAAAGGTAGATTTGTATTTGTCTGGGTGGGTGGAGGTGGGGTAAGGAGTAAAATGGATGGAAGACGTTATCTAGAATAGCAGTGGAAGAATGGCTACCATTTAAATATTGGGAGAATTCACACCAAATTCTGGACTTCAATTTCCTTGAAAAATCAGATCTAGAAGCACTGGGCTAACATTCCTGCATGTCAATAACACCTGGAGTGACATGGTCACTGCCCCTTTCAAAAGGGCATTTGCTCTGTCTTTTCCCACTGTCTCAACCATCCCCATGACTCTTACAACAGGTATAACTTCATTATGGTATTGCCAAGCCCCTGTAGGCTTTCATTTTGCCACCCTGGTCCAAGACCTTGAAGAGCTAGAGCTAAGTATGACAATGACAGAGGGAGAGGAGACCTCTGGGCACTTACAAGTGAGAGAGATTTTGAACACAGTAAGGAGGGAGGGAGACTGCTTAGAAAGGTGACATGGCTTGCTTAGGTAAAGTAAATGCAGGTGAGATGCACAGAACTTAAAAATCTGAGCCTTCATTTTCTGGAATGCCTCCTACCTATTTTCTATGTCCCTCTAAAAAATTAATTAGGGGACCATATTATGCAATTATTGCCATAAGCCACTTCCAATGGAGCACTGCATTTCCAATTTATTCTAACAATCTGAAAATAATCTGTAGTTACCATTCTCAGAGCTTTTATTATTCAGGATGAAGGTTAATCAAATTTTTTGTAGTTAATCTACCACATTTGTAATAACATTTTGAATAATTCAGAAGTCCGCATTTCAAATAGATTCCATACTTTCAAATTATATTCGCTGAGAAATACAAAGTAATGTAAGTGAGGTTGCAAAGACACATTAATGTTATCAAATGTAGTCACATACACCCAAATTTGCTTTAAGGGGTATCTTATTTTTGTTGGCTTAAAACCTGAAGGAAGAGGTTGCCATCTCTTCAAGCTCGACTATCTCTTTGTGATCAATAGAGTATTTTTATTAACTGACATAAGTGCTTAGCATAGAGACTGAACAAAGTTAATAATAAATGTTACCTTTCTTCCCAGACCCACCCTCTTCCTTCCTACAGTTTTCTTACTATTACTTGAGATAGCAAAATTGAATTAAAACAAACTTAATCATACTCCACAGACAGAGCCCCTTACCAACCCATATAAAATGCTGCTGAGAAATTTAGAACATTAGAGGGATTGTTGACTAGGAGAGCAACTAATCTTTCAAATTAAACATCAGTTTAATATCAGAAAGAAATATAGGAAATTGACAACCCCCAAATTCCCTTTTCTTCTGTTGCAAGCATCTTCATTGTAAGCATCTGCATTCCTTATCTGGAGTCTTGGGTCAAGACCTTTGTTCATTGGCAGGTACATTGTGGGGGATGCTGTGACTAATAATTTTTGTCTTTTTATTCACTGCTGTGTCCTACAACTTAGCAAAGTGAAGTGCCCATCAGGTAGTAGACACTCAGTAGAACATGTGACTGCCAACCCTAGAAAGCATAGTTCATGCCCTTGAAGAGTTTGAAGCTGAAACAAAGAAATAACAAAGTATGACACAGGACACAACTGATTTACAAAATTACAGGGCATGAATGAGTATATTCAGATCTTTTACCACCCTAGTTTGTCTTGTTTTTCCACCACACATTCCCATTAAAGTTCATGGTTGGGGTGAAAGTAAGCCAAAGACAAGGAATGTGCAATTTTCCTTGATATTTATGACATTTGTCATCCCAGCTCATAGCTATGTAACATAGTGGTGACCCAAAGTTGCAAGGCCTTGGATTGCAGTGTTTTGTGGGGGGTTTTTGGATAATGTAGATTTTTTAATGCTTCTTTCTTATATTTTACTTTAGTCAAATAATTTCATCTAAATTTTTGTTCTTGAAGCATGAGAGATATGAGGGGATTGCGGTGGGCAGGGTCAAAAAGGATGCTTGATTCGATTCGTAATGTTCCAATGCATAGTGTTTGTGACATGTATATACGTTGCTTTCTTTGAACTCCAGCAAGAGGATCATATTTTTGTAATGCAGTTCTCAAGACACTGACCCCCACTGCTACAACTGCTGGCAGCCTGGAGCTCCCCTCTCAGAGCCTCCTGTTGCCGTGCTAGGCAGCACTTTCAAATCGCTACAGTTGCCAGATCACGTCTGTGTGCTGGGGAGGGGAACTTAGAGATGGGAAGGGCGGTATTTCCATTTGTCTTCATTTGTTTTTCAACATGGTGGGAGACCGGAGAGAAGACAATGAGCAAAGAGAGTAAATATGTGAGCAAATGCAATAGTCCACTCCACATACCTAAGCGCTAAAGGGATTCTTCATACAGAAAACTCCATGAGAGCAGAAAATTGTCCACCCCATTCCTGCTCTAACTCCAGCACTTAGAACAGTGCCAGGCACACAGCAGATACCCGCAACATATTTGTTGAATGAATTCATTCTTCATAAAGGAGTGATTAGAATCAATGCAGTTAGTATACAAAGGCCATGTGGAGTTTCATGATGTCAGTGTTTGTGTAAGAGAACAATAAACAGATCGGCTGGTAGGAGGCAGAGGAATGTGGCTGAGAGATATGAAATAAGGTTTCTAAAAGTAATGAGTTATAGAGAGAGAAATCATATAATTTATTATCCCAACCTGGACAATCTGAAGAGTGAAAGAGGGCACTTAATAATCATTCCAGAAGAACATGTATAAATCATGACTGTCCCAGGCAACTGGGATATACTGTCATCCCCTTTATATGACACAAAGGAAACTGAGTAAGGGCTTGGGCTGATGAAAATAAAGTTTGAGAAAGATTGTTTTACTTTCCACAATAGATATAGACTTGAAATCTGAAAGAGACAGAGACAATGGAAGAAAGAACACCTACTAGAAGTGTAATACTTATAATCTAGGGATGATAGTTTGAGAATAGGGAGGAAGGGGTAGATCTGAAGGAGTTTGTGAAGAATCAAGCAGAATTGATTAACCAAGGAATATAAATGTTCAGTCATAATACTGCCTGCAGTGTTATTTCAAAAATATATAAAATTCAAGCTCGGATAAATTCTGCACTCCACTTAAGCTGTCTCCATACCTTCTAGCTCTAATATTGGAACACTTACTTAACCTCTCTGAGCTTCAGTTACCTGAGGGTCTAATGTAACTAAAAGTAAGTCATCCAAATAAGCCTTCTCATATTTTCAGACCATATTGGAAATTCTAATTTGGTCCCTTAGAACTAATTTTTGTGTGTTTTTTCTTTTTTCATTATTCTTAGCCAGGAAATTTCATAAGTAAAATAATGTTTTGAGAATTATGGAAAATACCTTAAAACAAAACCAAAAAGATTAAGTTCTAACTATAAAATCAGGGTTTTAAAAATCCTTCATGAATGAACAGTAAGATGACTCAATTTTGAGCCAAAAAAAATTTTTTTTTCAGGGGATCTTTCTACCAGTTGCATCTTGTGTCTTTCCTATGTCCGAAAACTTTTCTGCTGAAAATCACAACAAAAATGGTTAGATTTGGAAAAATTTGAGTTCCTCCTGGTAACATTTGACTTTCATAAAGAAAATGATTGAACAGAGTCTTTGAACAAGAGAAACCCTAGTTCTACTGGGTAACTTTATTGCCCCTTTCCACCAACTCTGAGAACGCCTCTCCCTTTGCTTCATAGCAAACTGTTATGGGCGTTACAACCTCTGGCTATCACTCATCCATGTGAACACTGCCTTGTCCAGAAGGGTCTGACCCCTCTGATTTTCTACTCTTTTTCTCATCCAGAGCCCTGGGTTCAGCCACAATACAGTTGGCATTTTGCCTAAACTTCAGAAAAAGAGAATTTATTTTCCAATCTCTCCCTCTCATTTCTGTTTACACACTTGACTTGATGGGTAAATTTGTTACATAATTCTCTTTAGTGAATTTCTACCATAATTGCAGCTGAACATCACTGCTGGTATGGGGATCAGTGAAAAGAATAGTGGAAATTCTCGATAGCACCTAAGTGTCATGAGACTCTTCTTTCCCACGTAGAAACTGAACCACTTCTGAGTTGTTGAAATTATTGCTAAATATATTTACAGTCTTTTTTACAATAAAAAGCTTTATTACTCTTATTATGGGCTGAAGAAATGCTTTAAATCTCGAGTTCTGAAGTAATATCTCCTGTCCTAAAAGCAATGAAGCTTTTCAAGAGAGAGGGAGAAAGAAAGTGCGTTCTGAAAATGTAGTTTATGGTTTTAGAATTTTGTTGCAATTTTGGTTCATATATTTTTACTAAGTGTAACCTTTATATGTAAATTAAATGATTATGTAAGACAGTGCACTATTTTCATAAAGTAAGAAATGATTTTATAGCCTAAAAGATAGAGGAGTATAAACCAGTAAGGCAGCTCTGCATGTGTTTGATGGTTATGAAATGACCTGTTTGATTTTCTATTACAGACCAGCAGATGATGCTGCCCTGGCCCACCAGACCCAGACTGCAGGGTAGCTGACTTCTCATTAGGGAGTCCTATGGTACAGAGTTCATTCATAGCCTGTAATAAATAAAGTGCATTTAAAACCTCATGTATAGAAACAGCCTTCCATTGTGAAAGTGGTATCATAAAAAAGACTTTTATCCTTTGAAATGCTATTGGAGAGGGAAAAAAAATTTATTTTCCGGCTAAGCCCTGACAAATGAGTTTATCATTTGGCCATATGGGATAGTGTATGCACACATGTCCAGACAGTCAAATTCATTCAAATTGGTCCAGGCAGACTGATTCATCAGTTCTTCGGAGGGAAAGCCCAACCTGAGTTAAATAAAGTGTTAAAATAAAAGCACTTTAATTACCTCAGGGGAGAAGTAGAGAGAACTTGGCCTCAAGTCTTAACAGAATTCTGTAATGGCTTTAGTGAGTAGAAAATCATTTGTGATTAGGACATTCATTGTACACAAAAGCTTCAGCAAAAGTAGGAATCCTTTTCATCTTCTCACTTACTCTTATTTATCTATTTGCTGAGCAGACTGTGTATACGTCCATAGCACAGACATACATTTAGGTAGGGCAGGTGGAGATTATTGCAGATTCCAAACTAATGGAGTTTTGGTTAAGGAGGTTTTACTCTCTCTGTGTATATGACAGATACAAGCAGTAAAGAACAAAGTGTGTCACCTGTACCTCAGATTTGAACTTATTCTGTTTTCCTCACTGCCAGTGCCATAAATTTTTCCTGTGATATTGGAGTCAACCTATTTCTTTCTGTTTCCAGCATTGTCCTTTGTGATTAAAAAAAATGTGTGATCAGAATTTACCTAAGAATTTGTAGATACGTGAAGCAAGATATGCCTGGTTATAATTTTCTGTCTTGCGATGGTCATCTACTGTAATTATGTCTTTATTGAACACCAGTAACTCAGAAGAGGTGACACAAATTATATTTATGATACTTTCCTAGCTACCTTAAAGTCTATAAGTGAAATGATGCAGAAAAGGTCAATGACTGGGAAGGTATACAGAGATGAGACATGTTTGAAAGAAAAAAAAAAGATTTAGAGAAACTAGTAAGAAAACAAAATAGAATTTAATGGATTGGAGAGATTCTAGGAATATGGCAGAGTAGGAAACACTAGGAATCTGTCTCTCCACCTAGACAACAATTACACTGGCAGAATCTGTCTGATGTTACTACTTTGGAAGTCTGGAATCTGTCTTATGTAACTATTTTGGAACTCTGGAGTCTATTGAGCAGTTGCAACTTCCAGGAGAAGGCTTGCATGGAACATACAGAAAAAAATCCTAAAGAGTTCACAAAAAAACAGCAAAGCTGTAGGATATAAAGTTAATGCTCAATAGTAAAATGCACTTCTATACATTACCAATGAACAATCTCCAAAGGAAATGAAGAAAACAATTTTATTTACAATAACATCAAAAAGAATAAAATACTTAGGCATTAACTTAATCAAGGAGGTAAAGGGCATGTACGATGAAAATTATGAAACTGCTGAATGAAATTAAAGCAGACATAAATAAATGGAAAGGCTCCTATGTTCAGGTATTGGAAGACTTAATTTGGTTAAAATGCCAACACTGCTCAAAGCACTCTGCAGATTCAGTGCAACCCCTATCAAAATTCCAATAGCACCTTTTGCAGAAATAGAAAAATTCATTCTAAAATTTATATGAAAGCTCAAGGGGTGCCAAGTGGCCAAAACAGTCTTGAAAAAGAACAAAATTGGAGGGCTCACTCTTACTGATTTCAAAACTTACTAGAAAATTACAATAATCAAAACAGTGTGGTATTGGCATAAAAACAAACTCATAAATCAATGGAATAAAACAGAAAGCCCTCAAATAAACCCTCTCATTTATGGTCAAATTATTTGAAGCAAGAGTTCTAAAACCATTCAAAGAGAAAAGGACAGTCCTTTAAACAAATGATGCTGGGAAAGCTGGATATCTACATGCAAAAGAATAAAGTTGGACTCTCTTACCTAGCAGGATATAAAAAAATTAACTTAAAATTGATCAAAGACCTAAAGCCTAAGAGCTAAAACTATAAAACTCTTAGAAGAAAATTAGGGGGAAAGCTTTACAACATTAAACTTGACAATAATCTCTTCAATATGACACCAAAGGCACAGGCAGCAAAAGAAAAATAGATAAAGTAGACTTCATCAAAATGAGATGCTTTTGTGCATCAAAGGACACTACCAACAGAGCCAAAAGGCAACCCACGGAACAGGAGAAAATATTTGCATATCATATACCTGATAAGGGATTAACGTCATACTATATAGAGAACTCCAAAACCCAACAACAAATGAATCAATCTGATTTAAAAATGGGAGAGGACTTAAACAGACATTTCTCCAAAGAAGATATACAAATGGCCAAGAAGCACATGAAAAGAGATTCAGTGTCAATAGTCGTTAGGGAAATCACCATACATTTGATCCCCTTTACCCATTTCACCCTCTTCTTCACCCCTCCCCATCTGGTAACCACTACTCTGTTCTCTGTATCCATGTGTTTGTTTTTGTTTGGCTTGGTTTGGTCATTTATTTTATTTTTTCTTTTGCTTGTTTGTTTATTAGTTTTTTTTATATTCCACATAGGAGTGAAATCATATGATATTTGTGGTGAGAACATTGTAAAGTATACAGAAGTGGAAATATAATGTTGTACACATGAAACTTATAGAATATATAAATCAATTTTACCTCAGTTAAAAAAAGAAGAATAAAAGTCCACAATGAGATATCACCTTTCACCTATTAGGATAGCTACTATATATTAAAAAAAAAAAACTAAAACAGAAAATAATGTGTTGACAAACATGTGGAGAAATTGGAACCCTTGTGCATTGTCAGTGGGCATGTAAGGTGGCACATCCTCTGTGGAGAACAGTGTGTTGGTTCCTTAAAAATTAAAAATAGATTTACCATATGATCCAGCAATTCAACTTCTAGGTTTATACCCCAAAGAATTGAAAGTAGGGTCTCAAAGAGATATTTGTATACCCAGGTTCATAGTAACATGTTCACAGTAGCTAAAACATGGAGGCAACCCATGTCCATCTGTTCATCGACACATGAATACATAATCAAAATGTGGTATATGTATATATAATGGAATATTATTCAGCCATAAAAGGAAGAAAATTCTGACATATGCTAGAACATGGATGAACTTGAGGACTTTACGCTAAGGTGAAATAAGCCAGTCACAAAAAGACAAATACTGTATGATTCCATTTACATAAGGTACCTAGAGTAGTTAAATTCCTAGAGACATAAAGTAGAATGGTAGTTGCCAGGAGCTGGAGGGATTGCTAAATGGGTAGTTACTGTTTAATGGGTATAGAGTTTCAGTTTTGGAAGATGAAAAGTGTTCTAGAGGTGGATGGTCATGATGGTGGCACAATATGAACATACTTAACAGGACTGAACTATGAACACTTAAAAATGGTTAAGATGGTAAATTTTGTTACAAATATTTTACCACAATAAAAAAATTGAGGAAAAAACCTTAATGGATTGTTTTAAGTCTCCATTATTAGGGACTTACAGAACTGGAGCTGAATGGAAAGTTAGATTCCACCTAGTAAAATCCAGCTTTTTACAGGCAGGGAAACTGAGAGAAGTCAAGAGTCTTACAAATTTATGCTGCTCCTTAATGGCTGAGCTAAGCTTTCTGACTCCAACCTGGTTCTTTCTAGTAGCTGTTCTTATTCTAACCTCACATGTGGAAGTTTGAATTAATCTTACCTCTCAGATCATAGCATATTATCTTACTTGGTCCTCATAAGCTTCCTGTCATTAATTAATTAATTAATAGTCCCCATATCCATTCCGTGCTTTCCATCAACAATCATTCCACTGTGTTTACTATAGATGTGTTCTTGCAAAACGTGAATTTGGGGTTCATTCATTTTAACTTATTTGATAATATTATGTCCTATGTCATGGTATTTCTTAGTTTTTTCACTCAGTATTGTTTTAAAATTCATCCATATTGCTACATGTACATTAATCCACTGCTTCTGACTGCTACATGGTTCTCCACATTCTGTACCCACCGCAGCTGATGCACAGAATTCCTCCACACTCCTTCCATCAACAATGCCATAGTAAATATACTTCTGCATGGTTCTATGGACCCCAGTGAGAATGTACCCGAGATACAAATTACAATTATTTACATTTAATTGAGTATGTTTAATTTGAAAAAGTATTGCCAGGTTGGGAATTTCACTCTATAATTTTACTAGGTGGGGAAATGTTCTTTATCCCTACATCATACCAATGTTTGACATCCAGCTTTTAAATTTTTTCCATTCTGACATATGTAAAGTGACTTCACATACATTTCTTAGATTAATGATTTTGAGCACGTTTTCATATGCTTATTAGAGTTTGGGGATTTATCCTCTGTACGTTTCCTATTCTCAACATTTGCCCATTTTTCTGTTGAGGTTGCTGTCTTTCTCTTGTTGATTTATGAGTTCACTGTATATTTCAGATATTAATCCTTTATTGAATAATTTTAGACACTGCTTATGTCTTCTTTTATTCTGTCACTTGCAAGTGCACTTTTAAATTGTATCTTCATGGTATAGATATCCTTAATTTTCACATAATCAAGCAGATCAATTTTTTAGATTATGATTTGTGTTTTTGAAGTTTTAAGACATCCCTGAGTACCCCTAGGTCCCAAAGACATTCTCCTATATTTTCTTCTAATAACTATAGTTTAACTTTTTACATTTGGGTTTGATAAACCTAGAGTTGACCTTTGTATCTAATGTTAAGTAAGGATCTAGTTTTTTTGTTTGTTCTGTTTTGCTTTTAATTTTTTTGTCTTAATTTTGAAAAAAATGATGGATTCATAGGTAGTTGCACAAATAGTTGAGAGATCCCATGTGTTTTCAGTTTTCCCCAGTGGTTAACCTCTTGTGTAACTATACCACAATATCAAAAATAGAAAATTGACTTTGGTACAATCCACAGACCTTATTTAGACCACTTTTATATGCACTCCTGCGTGTGAGTGTGTGTGTGTGTGTGTGTGTAGTTCTATGCAATTTTATCACATGTGTAGATTGTTGTTAACTACCAGCATCACAATCAGAATATAGAACTGCTTCATTACCACAAAAATCCTTTCCACTACTTACTCCTTTATAGTTCTACCTATCCTGCCCTTCACCCATCTCTCATCATAACCCCTGGAAGCTACTCTTCCTCTGTTCTCCATCTCTATAATTTTGTGATTTTGATTGTCATTCCATTATTTAAATAGAATAATCCAGTATGTAATCTTTTGAGATTGACTTTTTTCCACGGAGTGTAACACCCTTAAGAAACCTTCAAGTTTCATCAATAGTTTCTTCTTTTTTATTGCTGAGTATTATTCCATAGTATAAATATATAACAGCTTGTTTAATTACTTACCTGTTGAAAGACATTTGGCTTGTTTACAGTTTTTGACTATTATTAGTAAAAGTTTCTATGAACATTTTTGCACAGATTTCTGTGGGGTTATACAAGTTAAATATCCTAGGAGTGGAACTTCTGTATCATATGGTTTAAACTTTTTGAGTTAACTTCTCATTTAAGTTTTTAAGGAACTGCCAGACTATTTTTCAAAGCTGCTGCACTATTTTGCTGTCCCTCCAGCAATGTATAACAGATGTAGTTTCTTCACATTTTTGTCACTATTTGATATTATACATTTTTTTTTAATTTTGGCTATTCATATAGGTGTGTCATAATATCTCATCATGGTCTTCATTTTATTTTCCAGAGAGTGATGTTGAATATTTTTTCATGTGCTTATTTGGGATCCATATATTCTTTCTGGTGCACCATTGGTGATATAGTGGTGAGCATGGCTGCCTTCTGTATATTCTTTTTGGTGAACTGTCTCTTCATGTCTTTTGTCCATTTTCTAATTAGATTGCTTGTTTTATTTCTCTTTTGAGTTTTAAGTATTATAATAATAGTCTTCTGTTGGATAAATGGTTTGCAAATATTTTCTCCCAGACTGTAACTATCTTTTCATCTTCTAAAGGAGATTTTTCTAGTGAAAATGTTTTAAATTTTGGTGAAATCCAACTCACCAATTTTTTTTATGGATTTGCTTTGATGTCTATGAAAGGTTTCTTGTCTTCCGGTGGCAATTTTGGCAGTTTATGACTTTCTACAAATATATCTATTTCTTCTAGATTTTCACATTTTTATTGCATAGATTCATAATACTTTAAACAATTATATCTACAGTAATTTTAATTTTAAAAAGTACTTTGTTTATTCATATCTTTTTTTCTTTATCATCTTGGTCAAGCTCTGTCTATATAATTCATCTTTTCAAAGAATTAGCTTTTAATTATGTTGCTTTCTCTACCATTTGCTGTTTTTCGTGTTCTACCTCTGTTTCATTTATTTTGTCATTATCAACATCATTATATTCTACCTTCTCATTTGTTTTGTGTCTTTCTTTTGTTCTTTTCACAATCTCTTGAGTTGAATACTTGGTTCACTTATTTTTTCTTTATTTTGTAGTAAAAATTTAGCACATACAAAGGATATGCATAACATATAAATAAGTAAAAAAATTTTTCTTCTCTAGGCATACATCAACCACATTTATACACAGATGGGCATTTTAACAATTTTTAAGCCCTAGGGAAAGATTCCTCAGCTTCCCTTGAAAATTGTACTTAATATAGATGTTTTGGTGATAATTCTTGGCTAAAATCAGAGAATGGAAAAAAAAGATATATCATGAGAAAAATGAAAATATGTATTGAAGATATCCATGAAACTGCTGCTGGTCGATACATCACATTGAAAAGTCTTTCTTTATTTTTTTTTATCATTACTCTAATATGTCACTCTTGAAAATTATTATTGATTTACTTTATTTCATCTTCAAAATGGGTATAACATTTGTTGTTATCACTATGATCTGATGATAGTTTAGACAGTACTGGTAAATATTCTCAGATAGAATTTGCTCTTTAAGAAGAAATCCATAATTTTTCAGAAGGATTTTCTTCAAATTCATTGTACTAATTTTAATTGCTACCTTAATGTTGTTTAATTACTTAATACATATGCCAGAAATAATTGTGAGAAAAATATTCTTCTTTAATTTTTTACCTTCCCTTTTTTACCACTTCACTGTGGTATTTTATTTGGAAAAAAATATTTTCTGTTAATAATATGTGCAAAGTGTATAGTCACTTAATAAGACAATTCTTTTCAATATTTGGCATGCCCCATGCTCATTTCCACCACACTTTACACATTATAATTCCCTTCTTTCTCATCTGCCAGAAACTGTTATTGCAGTAGTATATGCATTATTCCTTATGATCCAACTCAACAAATCCTTTTTGATCTCCTACTATGTGTGAGTCACTTTGGTTACAAGGGTGAATATTGTATTGAAATGCTCACAAAAATACCACTATTGTTGTTTTCATGTATGTAATATCAATAGCCCTTTGTTTTTCATCCTAATCTCCTGGTTATAAAAATATAAATGCTAAATATAGTTCAAAAATATAAATTTTTAATAGAATGTGAGCAAAGCCATATTCTTTGGATTCTCTTCTGCTTAGGCATATGGATTGCATATAACCAGGTGGATTGTCACCCTGCATATATAAGAGGTATAGATCAGAGGATTAATGAGTGTAAGGCAAATAATAGTCATTTGCATTCCATGAACAATATGGGGCTACTGTATGCTTTTGAGCACTGGAGTAAAGTGCACAAAGTTGCGTTTCAGGAATGTAGAATGGCTAGGAGGCCAGGAGAAGAAGTAAGGGAACTTGTGCAGTAGTTTAAAATGCAGTGATTGTACAATAGAGAAAAGTAGTGGATAGTAAATGCATTAAAAAATCTATTTCCCAGTTAGTTGCATAGGTTTAACATATTATTTTTAAAGACTCAATAGAGCTTAGATAAACTTTAAGCAGAAATTGCTATAACCATCTATTAAGAAGAATGATCTATATTTCAATAAAAATAAATACTTTTTTAAAAAATGAAAATGAGATTGCAAGTGAAAAAAAAAGAAAATTATCTTACAGTTATTTACTTTGTAGCTCATCTGTCATTTTCTACTCTTTCTCACTTTCACAATGATCCCCTTGCAATTGTCCACTAGTGGGTATTTTTTTGTTTTTGGCAAAGCTTAATGTTATCTATAAATATAAGTCTCTACTGTGCGTTACCTTTTCCAAATGTATTCATCTTTCCAACAGTATTTTCACGTTTTATTTACATGTCTTTCCTATCATTTTCCTTTCTTTCTATGGTTTTTAGGTCCTAGAAGCCAAGGAACATTTCTATTAATGTCAAGGCACAGACACTTTCTAATGGTGATCAATGCCAATATTTATCAAATGTAGGAGTTCCGTATATATCAACTGTCTAATGGTTGAGAGCAGAAATAGAGTTAATACAAGCAGCAGGGAATACTTTTCCTGAGTCAAATTCACCTCTTCTTCTCTATCTTCACCCAATTCCATCAGCTTTTCCCTTTCATCCATTCTCTTCTTAAATCTCTGAAATCTGAATTCTTGCTGCCATCACTCAAATGGAAAGTACTTTCCCAAGGTCATCAAGATTCTCAAATATTTACAGAGTACATAGTACATGTTAAGCATACTACAAATTAAGGACTCTACAGAGTGGTGGACAAAACACAAGTAATCTTTGTCCTCATAGGTACAGACACTAGAGAAGGATACAGAAACTAACCAAAGAATCACACAAATCAGAATTAAATATTTGACAAGTGTTGTAAAGGAAAATAATATTCTCTCTCCCTACGAAGAGAATAATAATGGTCTTCTCATTTTGAGGGGAAAATAACATATGTCTTTCTGAAAAAAAAACATGTTGAGATCAAGGCCTGAAGAATGAGATAGATAGATGAATAGAACACAGAAAGTTCCAGAAAGTGGGAAAGGCATGTGTAAAACCCCAAGGGAAAAGATAATTGATGCATTAGAAAAGTTGAAAGGTATTCTGTGTAGCCACAGCATAGAGAGCAAGAGGAAAATTGGTGTGAGAAAAAGTTGGAAGGGTGAGCCTAGGAAATATAATGGAGAGCTTTCTGAGGCCATGTTAATAGGTGACAAGCTGTACTATGGGTGTTTTCCTGAAAGTACCCATCACTTACCTCCGTCATTTCACTGATGAAAATTCAGTCACATAGTCACACCGAACTATAAGAGCAGGTGGGAAACACAGTATGGCTAGCCAGTGTATTCGTTTCTTATTGCTGCTATAACAAATGACCACAAACTTGGTGTCTTAAAACAACACAAATTGATTACATTTTAGTTCTGGAGGTCAGAAGTCTGAACTGAATCTCATTGGGTTAAAATCGAGGTAGGGCTACATTCCTTCTGGAGGTATTAGGAAATAATCTGTTTCCTTGCTTTTTTCAGCTTCTAGAGGGTTCCGACATTCCTTTGTTCAGTTGCTCCACTCTTCACTTATCACTTACTAGAACACCCTTCTTCCCTTTGACTCTGTTCTCGTCTGTGCTATAATCTGTCCTAATTTTGAAACTGTTTCATCTGTTGTTTTCTCTGTTTTTTCCCAATCAGTTTAATTCTGTCATCTTCTGGCCCAGGAACTTCCCTGTTTTCTATTTTATTATTTCCTAGCCTGTTTTCTGGGTTTGCTAAACTATCAATAACTATACTCAACTCTTCTCTTGTACATAACTTCTGTTATCAGTGTGAGTCTTTCTCACCCACACACAGGTGTGTCTCTGTGCCTCTCCCTGTGCTAAAACTCCTCCTCTGGTGAGGATGCACTCTCTTCTTTGTTGTTCCACATCCTGAACATCCCTTCAGACCCCACCTCTAGCTTGTACGTGAAGTTCCTGTTACCACTCCAGCTTAGCGGATCTCTCATTTCTTAACTATTGCCTTTCGGGTTAATATTGTACATATAGCATTTAGTTCATCTGTAATTGATTTGTAAATGAGAGTTTTGATGCTCCAAATACATAGTCAATTCTTCACAGCAGAGGTCATCTCTGGCATTAAAACTTTTTTTTTTTTTTTGCTTACTTTACAGTGCCTAGCTTAGTGCTGGAGATACAGAACCTCAATAAATACTTGTTTATCTTTTTTAATTAATTATTTTTAAATTTGGGGATGGGAATTAGGCTTACTTATTTATTTATTTTTAGAGGAGGTACCAGGGATTGAACCCAGGACCTCATGTATGCTAAGCATGTGCTCTACCACTGAGCTATACCATCCCCCCAATAAATACTTGTTTATTAGCTCAATCATCATCTTTCTTTCACTCCCCCTTCTTTGTCATCAGAGTGTTAAGTTTTTCTTGAGGGGTAAATACTTGATGGCAGGACAGAGGGCAGGTGGTTAATTATAAGGAGGTGAGGTGGAGCCCCAGACATAAAGCAATGCAGGCCAACCACGGCATTATGCATTTTCACATATGGTGATTAAATTCTCACTGACATTAACATATGACAACCTGTTGAAATGATTTGTAAGTCTTTTAGGGTTTTACGAACAGCTTTATCTCTCAATTCTACATGATGAAATGGCAAAGAATTATTTATTATGTCTCTCCACCACTGGCATATGGAATTTTTAAAAGATTTATTTTAACTTTGGGGTCCTCTTGAGATTAGAAAACTGGCAAGAAAAAGAATGAAATCTTTGTCTCCTCAGGCCCACAGCACTGTAAACTCGACCATGCTATTTTGTCAAGGATCTTCCTCTTATCCATGCAAAGAAAGTGATTTCTTTTTATTGTAATGTAGTTGTAAAACTCAAACAGCCATCATAATTTCATTAAATCATGCTGAACTTCATAGAATTGCTGAAAAGGATTCATAATATGCAATATTTGTTCTGCAAACTGACTGAATATTTATAATATTTAGTCTATACTGTGCTATTTATTCTAAAAAATGACATATTTGTTTTTGTTTTCTTAGTAGAGCATAAGGCAAATTATATTAATTAGGCTATTTACATGATTTCCTAACTTAGAGCAGTGAAACTTGCCTTCAGCTAGCAAATAATTGGAATTACAATTGCTAGAGATATCACAAGTTTGTTAATTATATCAGGCTTCATCAAGCTCTGATAGGTCGCTAAATGGTCTTTCTTCTCTCCTCCCCACTTCTTCTTTTTTCTCCTCTACCTCAACCCCTGCCCCTCCGTTCCTTATATAGAGGGAAGTTGCTATAAACTAGATATACAGTACGTGGTCCTCCGAGCTACAATTTCCACTTCAGATTTGGTGGGAGGGTCTACAATCTCCTAGAGACAAATAGATTAGTTTGTTATTGTTTCCTTTTCAAGAAAAAAAGGGCTAAAGGTTAAGAAGGGGCCAGGTCGTACCCTCTCTGCTTTTCAAAAACAATGGAAATTTTAAAGAGAAACATGAAAAGTAGTCCCTAAAAAAAAAATTAAATCTCCCAAATTTAATACTATTAAGATATATTTAGATGTCTTCCTAGGCTTTTTTATAATTTGGGAATAGAAGGCAGTTGGGGAGGGCTCCAGGTAACAGGAAAACATGACTTGAAACAAGTCACTCATTAGTGAAAGAAAACATAACTACCTTAACTATGGGGTGATCTGATTACATCATTGCTGCTTAAAAATGTACAATGCCTTCCCTCTGTTCTTAGAAGACCACTTTTCAGAATGTGTTTTGAGAAGACAAGTTCCTTAGCACCTGACTCCTCAAATATAATCCTAAAAATCAGTGGGAGGTGTTCCACACTCAAATAATTCCAGGGAGTGGTGTGTACTTACCTCACTCTGGGAGAGCCACACTGCATTTCAGAAGAGTAAAGGCTCTGAGAAATCCCACAGTGAGGGCAACTAGTATTTCCAAAACATTTTTTGGAGGGGTGAGGGAAAATTAGATAGATTGATTGATTGATGGAGGTACTGGGGATTGAACCCAGGACCTCATGCATGCTAAGCATGTGCTCTACCACTGAGCTATACCCTCTCCCTCCTCCGAAGTATTTTTGAGCATAGGTTTGGTTCTCTTTTGTTTTTTCTCCATACACCTATTGGCATTTTGTGAATTTACTGGAGGAAATCGTGCATTATGCTAAAGTCCAGCCTGCTTAACCCATCTGAGGAGGCTGGTCATTGTATCTCCAGCCTTACCTCTTCCTAGTTTCTCTCCTGCTTCAATTCTTTTCAGTTCCCTAAAAGAAACTATCCTCTCTCACCTCCTGGCCTTCCTTCACTTAATGAACACCTTCTCAGGCTCTGGGTTCTGAGTAAATGTCATTTCCTTGGCAGTGAGCCTTTCCTGCCTCTTCATCTTTAAGACTGGGTTAGGGGGTCCTTTAAGGGTCAGCTTTCTCTATCTGCTCTCCCAGGCCCACTCTGTTTGCTTGTATACTTGTTTGTCAGTGAGCTTCGTGGAAAGACCTTTTCTGTGGTGTCACTGATATGTCCTCAGACAGCGGTGTGCTGGAGCTGGCTTGTACTGGCTCACAAGAGGCCACTGTTACAGTTTCAAGAATTTTGTGAGCCGGTTGATGTCCCCTTGGTAGCTTGAAATCAGCCATGGTGGGCACATTTCTGCTGCAGAAACTGGCAAACACAACAAAGCAGGCTTGTTTTTATCTGGTTGTTAAACAGTCACCAGAACCCCACTGACTCAGTACCTAGCATAGCACCTGGTACCTGGTGTATCGTGGGCATTTAATAGGCAAGGTTTTTTTTTTTTCCGAATGAATGCATGAATAGATAAACAAGTTCTATTTTTAAAATATTCTCTGTTGCCTCCAGTTTTCTACTTCTTAGACTCTGAGAAGAACCTTCTTCATGTTGCAAAAGCCTTTCTCCTGTCTTATTTCTTTTTTTAAACCAATTTTGCCTCAAGGAAGGGTCTGTGTCATTTATTTCTACATATCTTACCGTGCTTCCAGAGAGTAGGTACAGCATCATTTTGAAATGACAGCTATATCTATGAATGGAGCTTCTGCTGTCTCACCACCTCTAGTCAGTCAATCACGCCTCCTCTCTCACTCCAATGCTAGTAGGCAGTCATCGAGCCTCGTGTTTTTTCTGAAATACACTGAGTGTAGAGTCACTGTGGTGCAGACGTTGGCTGCGATTAGCGAAGGCCCAATTCTGCTTATCAGATTTTCCAGGTGAGAAGGAGAAGAGATAAATACAAATATTGTTCTCTCAAAGCTTAGTGTCTTGCCTAATTCATTTGAATGACTTGATTACTATCTTGGGTCAGGTTCCCCAGAAGCTAACCTGGAGACGAGGATTTGTGTATAAGTGATTTTGTGTGTGTGTGTGATTACAATTTAAAAAATACTTTTAACTAAAGAAACCTTTTTTCCTTCTTTATACATCTAATTGGATCAAAATCTAAAATCTAACATTAATTAGAAGTTGGAAATTGTTTGAAGCATGGGAAATTTAAATCATTTGACTTGTTAATTTGTATTTTTTTCAGACTTTTTTTCATTTTAATTTTCAAGTTAAAAGTCATTGAGTTGATCATTGAGTCTTGTTATTTTTTTAAACTTCTTTATTGTGATGTAATTTCTGCACAGTAAACTACACATATTTCAGATTGAGTGCAAGTGATTTATTAAGGAAATGCTCTCAGGAGAAACTGGTAAGAGAGTGAGGGAAGCAGGGCAGAGATGGGAAACCAGTAAGGGTCTAATCTTGGCGAAAACCCTGGGGAACATAGGCTCCCGCTGCTGCTCTGTTCCACAAACTCTAGGGTGTTCCTTGTCAGTTGCTGCAACCTGAGGCAAGGTGCTGTGCTTTCATACCCCTTTAGTCTGAAGATCAGGACAGTTGGAAACAAAAGTACCCATGGGGAGGGGCACACAGATATTACAGGGGATATCTAAGGAGATCCGTAAGGAGCACCATTAAATCTAAAATGGGATTATCAACAAATTCAGAGTTAAACTTGTTTGCCTTTTTGATATGTTTTCATTACCTTTAGTCCTGGTTCTATTGTTAATCACCTCTTTGACCTTGGGCAGGTAAGTGAAGTTTTGGATCTAAATTCCCTCATGTGTGAAATAGGGGCGGTTGGACTATATATCTCTAATGTTGCTTTCAGATCTGACATTCTATTGTTTGTCAAGAACTGTGAAGGGTCTGAGATTTTTACCCTACTTGCAAGCTAACAAATTAGCCTAGCAGAAGACATGAGACTTCTGGATCAGAGACTGCAGACAGGTTAGTATTTGTAGTGATAGACGTACCCAGAGTATCAGCATTTGTATAAGTTCCCTGAGCCCCAGTTTCCAAAAGCAGCATGAAGAGGGCCAGGTGATCTCTGCATAGGCAGTGGGTTGCATTATAGGAGGGGAACTTAAAGCTTAACCTAAATAGTTAATAATAGGCGGTGAGCACGCCTGATCTTTTCCCTGGTGGGAGACATTATTTTGAGTATATGTACAGAAGCAAATCTGCCCTTTATTCCAGCAGGAGACACTATATCTAGCAAGGCTGTTCACCATACACATATCCTTAAAAAGACATTTCAGGACAAAGACAGTGCATCTCCTTGTTCAGTGTATAGAAAAGCATGAGTGCTATGGAGAACTATTTCCTTACATTGTTCTAGAGTCTGTTTCACCAGTTGTTTCCCTTAAGATCAAAGCTAACCAGGGGAACTAGAAATGGGCAAACATTTTCTGGAAACTTGAGCAAATATACTCCTTTCTGATCAGATCATCTCTTTGAAAACTGTGGGAGCCAGTGAACTTGGTAGGCAGGTTCTCATACTCAGGATGTGTATCCCATAATACACATGGCTGTGTCTTTCTGTCCTTCCTTCTCTCTTTCCCTGTTTATTCAAACTTCCCTCCTTTTCCTCCTTCTTGACAATATCAGCTACCTAGTCATTACTAGGACTAGACACACAATTTCCAATCTGAACTAGGACCACACTGTTTGCTTTCAGAAATATATTCAAATTCGAGAATGAACAGTAGATATGTTTCATCAGCTTCCTAGCAAATCCATCCAAGTTATTTCCTCATCTATGGAAAGTTTCTCACCTTGGACCACCTTCAGAGAGAATATAATCAAGTCAGGCAGATAAGTATACCCTCACAGGCCCAGGGCAAATCATAATTTTAATAAAAATTGGAAATATGACCCATAACATAGGGACTATGCCTCTCTAGGCTGTTCAAATACATCATTTTCAAGGCATAGTATGGACAGGCTACAGACATCTTAGCGTGCTAGGAATGTTTTCCTCATGCAGTAAGTTTTCCTCAATCTATTTTTCCTAACTGACAAAGCAAGCGCCTTGAATATTTTCTAGAAGTGGAAAATGTATCCATTATAAATACCTGAACTAAACATTTGCAAAATTGATGTCTACTCCAAATAATAATAAAACTATGCCCAGCCAAAATACTAAAAAATGGTCAGTTGAACAGATTAGCATGAGACTCTACACCAAAAATCAATTTTCTCTGAATTTTAAGTAACATAGCCAATTTCGAGATTCCAGGAGAAGTTAATGTTCTTGAAACTTTCAGATCATCTCAGTCTTTCACAGGAGTGAATTTTTTAGTCAAGAGGTCCTGGCGCTTTTCACATGGGTATAGGACAGATTCTTCAGTCCAAACAGAAATATGTTAGCTAACATTTTCAGGTGATTATGTCACACAGTTTAAACCCTGTTTCTCCACTTTCAAAGCAGAATTGGAATAAATGTATAATTTGTCATCCACAAGCGTAAGAAAGTGAGAATGCTTCCTGTGTGTGTCTTCTGTGGAATGAGTCACATTTCTTTTTTCCTTATGTCTCAGTGATATATACACAGAGATGCATTATTAACCTAAGCCCATAAGACAAAATCAATAGCATTCAAGAATTCCACAAATGATAAGTGACGGAAATCCTGAGCTGTCTGCTGCATTCCATACTTCCTCTGGGAATGGGTTGACGACTGAAACTGGAGAATCACATACTTGAAATTACAGCATTTGGCCCCACCTGTGTGTATGTGTTGTAATCATCAGAATAATAGAAAGTCATATTTCAATATGGTTTATTTTCCATCCTTCTCAGCATGTCTCCTTAGGAATCACTTTTATTAATGAGACCAAATTACAAGCAGCCCTGGTTGCTTGTCCTTGCTATAATGAATTTAAGCAAGTAGCCAAAAATAGTCCCTGGTAATTATGTTTTATAGGTATGTATTCCATGTCATTTTTCAAGTTGCTGGCAGAGTGTTGTGTACCCAGTAGGTGCTCAATAAATATTAATTGATGTCGATGTAACAGTTTCCTTCAGGAAGTAGTCAATTTCTTGTATGTGTGCATCCTTTGTTTTTCTCTCAGCTTCCCTGATTACAAGGCCCTGATCAAAGACTTTCCCACATCCTCATGCTTAGAAAAGCACATACTTAAAAAATTGCTAAATTCCTTTTTCATAACAGAAGAAATTGCTGTCAAGATGATTTCCTCGCCACATTTAGCATTTCCCTTAAAAAAAAACCCCACAGAACATCATATAATATCTTGGACAGTATTTATGATGGGAAAAAAATGCCGTTCATAATCAAATCAACCACAAAACAGGACTCTTTCCTTCAGCAAGGCCAGGGCTAAAGGTGACTGGAGTAGGTGGCTGCTCATCTGAGGCTCAGATATATTATTTTAAAGAGTTGTGCTTGAAATTTCCAACTTCGGGAGAGCCTTAAAGGCTATTTAAACAGGGTGAAGGGACTGTGGTACCAGAGTGGGAATGCACATTAATTTATGCATGACTCGGGGTTGCTTTTTCTGATTAACCTGTTTCTACCCACTAGCAGGAAAGAGAAAAAAGAAAATAGGGGGTGGGCACATGCTTGCTTCCAGTGACAGGAGAAAGCCGGGCCATGGGACACGTGAGGTCAACGAGTCACCATGATGGGAACACCAGGGTAATTTGTGCCTTGGACAGGAAGATTGCTTATGACAAGGGCCCAGAAAGGAGAGATGACGAAGACAACCTCTATTAACTGCACAGTTTCTACCTAGATCAACCATATTCTGAAGTTTAAATAAAGAGGCCATTTGCATTATAACAGTGGTTCTCAACCCTGTCTGTATATTAGAATTACCCAGGTAGCTTTTTAAAAATACAGAGGCCTGGGGCCCACCCCCAGAGATTCTGCTTTAATTGGTGTGGGATAGAACCAGAACATTGGTATTTTTTAACCTCTCCCAAGGTGATTCTAATGTGTTGCCAGGTTGGTGAACCACTGATCTACAGGAAATTGAGTAATTCAGGCTTGCTTCACACAGGTGAATGATTTGTAGTCAGCGTTTTTCGGAGAGCAGTGGTTTTCAAACTTTAGTGTGCCTCAAAATGTCTTGAGGGTATTTGCATATTTAATTAGCACCTTCAGACGTGTCTGATTCCCATTCTCACACTTTGATGAAGGAGCCTGAGACGAATGAGAATGATTATAGTCTGACATATAAATAGAAGACAAGTTTGAGAATGCACACTCTGGACTACAGCTTTGCTATTGAAGGCTAGGTTCTCAGACCAGGAGCAGAGTAGCTTCAGCATCATCTGGAAGCTTCCTTGAAATTCAGAATCTCAGGCACCTATGCCAAACTTGCCCAGTGACTCGGAACTTATAGTTTAACAAGATCCCCAGGTGATTAAAATGCACAGGAAAGTCTGAGATGCACTGGACTATAGGACACTTGAACCTCCCTTATACCTTGACTATTTTCTAAATACTTATTCAAATCAATAGATGAGTGGTTCTCAAACTTTAGTATAGAACAGAATCACCTTGAAAACTAATAAAAGAGGTCCAGGTTCCCTGAAGTAGGATCGAGCCTAAGTCATATTAGTACCAAGGTCCCAGGTGATTCTGACACTCAACAAAGTTTGGTAACTGCATAATGTGATGACTGGTAATCATTTTTTGTCTGTTTGCTTATTGTCTATGTTCTCTACTAGAGAATGAATCCCACGAATCTACTTTGTTCATCATAATACATCTGGCATCTTGTGTAACACCTAGCAGGCAATCAATAAATATTTGAATGAATGATTGAATGAATGCACTGTTTACCTTTAAGTATCAAATATTGGCAAGAACATGTTCCGAATGATTCTCCTCCCCTCACCTTAAATTTTGGAACCAGAGCTTTTATCAACCTGTGGGAGGTTTATGCAGGAGGGGTGGCTTTCTAAAGGTTAACTTGAGGGGGAGAAGAGTTGTCTCTTACTTCTGGCCACCGCCCTCCCCATAAAGCTCATTAGCTCTAGAGGGTAGCCTCCCCTTATCTGCAGTTTCACTTCCCATGGTTTCAGTTATCTGTGGTCTACCACGGCCCAAAAATTTTAAATGAAAAATTCTAGAAATAAACAATTCAAAAGTTTTAAATTGCACACCATTCTGAGTAGTGTAATGAAACCTTGAGCTGTCCAGTTCCTACCTGCTTGAGATTCCCAACCATCAACATGTCATGGCTCGAGGATCCAGGATCACCAGAAGCAGATGATCTGACATATCATCAGAAAGTCAGTGGTAGCCTAATGCTACGTCACAACACCGACATCATTCACCTCACTTCATCTCATCACATAGGCATTTTATCATCTTACATCATCACAACGAGGGGTGAGTACAGTACAATAAGATATACTGAGAGAGAGACTAAGAGACTACATTCACATAACCTATTACAGTATATTTTAAAAATTGTTCTATTATTCGTTTATTGTTAATCTCTTACTGTGTCTAATTTATAAATTAAACTTTATCATAGGTATTATGTATAGGAAAAAACATGGCATATATAGAGTTTGGTACTATCCACGATTTCAGACATCCGTTAGGGGTCTTGGAATGTAATCCCCACTGATAAGGGGGAACAACTGTACAAAGGCAATTCTCCTCTGACCTCCTGTGCATTTCAGGAGGGTCCATGTGTACCCTGAGGAAATACTTGTACTTTGCTTCATCTATTCTCTGCAGGTCTGCAGGCATGTGTGTGCACGTGCATTCCAATGCTCATGCAGGCGCATGTGTGCATAGGCTCACTAGCTTACATGGGAGTGGCTAAATGGCTCTGCGGATACAATGAAAAGAGTCGGCTCCTATATTATTAATATTCTCACTAATCTCACTATCATATCTGTAATGTGATTGAGTGATGATGAAGACTTAGATTTATATATTTGGTTGACATGTTTGTGACGCTCTTGATTTAGATGGCCAGAAAGCTACATCTGTTCAGAATTCAGAGGGTATTTGGTAATTTTTTTTATTGCTACTGCTAGAAAACGGCATTAAAATTTTACTTTGCTTATTTAACTATACCAAACCTTCCAGCTCTGAACTGAATATCCTTGAGTATAAGAAAAAGTGTCATTGCATTTTTAATAAGCACCCCTGGTGATTCTGATAAAGGTGTTCTCTTGATCACAATTTGAGGAAACCTGGTCCAGAGCAGTAACTAGGAAAGAGCAGGAAAAGCAAATATTTATTGAGCCTTTATTGTGGGCCAGGCACTGTGCTACTAGAAGCCTTTCTGCATATCACCTCATGTATAGAGAATGAGGTTCAGAAAAGTAAATAATGTGCTTGACGTCATACAGCTTCTACATGACGGAGGTCAGAATCGAACCCAGATTTAGTTGAGCTCATATCTTCTGGAGACCGCCTGAGCTGGGAGTCTAATTCAGCTGCTTACTGCGTGACCTTGGGCAATTGCTTAACCACTCGATGCTTCAGTTTACACACCTCCACAATGGAAATAATGGTAGTACATATTTCACGGGGTTGATGAAAGATTAACTGAAATACAGGTATGCGCTGCTTTTCGAAACATCATGTTCCGCCACTTTGCTTTGATGAAAGACCTACGTTAGTACCTGTTTTTGCTAACTGAAAGAAATCCGAAGAGAATTTTTGCTTTTACGACAAAGGGCAAAAAGCTAAAATAGCGTTCAGCGTTTGTTTGCAGCGAGCTGTTACAGAAGCAGCGCCAAGCTCCTTCCCCGGGAACTACACTAGCAGCGTCTCAGCATCAAGGTACCATAGTTGTGTCTGTGAGCATCTGTGCTTTCTCTCCATTTATCTTGTGCATCCATTAGCAAGACGGGTCCTAAGGTAATTGTTTCTTCACTTCATGCCATTTTGGCTTAGAAAATGTTTCACAGCAACACTCTACTTTCCAATAGCGAGGGAAACCTGTAATAGATGTACTCACTCAAAAGAACAGCCTACATACAGCAGGCACTCAGTAAATGAGAGCTGCTGCTGCTGTTGTTATTATTATTTCTATTATTATTATTATCATCATCATCGTTGTCATCATTATCTGATTCCAAAGAACTTGCTGTATTCAGCATCATGTTACCTCCCTACCGTTGTAATTGTAACACATTCTATAGAACACACAATTGGCCTTTGGAAAGAAGAGAATAAGTATTGTGTAATAGTATATTCAACACCTTGAATCAGTCACGCCTCTCTCCCCCCTTTTCAATCTCTCCCTCTTTATTTGCTCCTTTTGCCTCTGCCTTCACAACACACAGGTCTCTTTGGGATTCAGTGGGCATCACTGAAGATGGTTGTTGAGTGGAGAGATATTCAGGAGGATGTAATTGAGGGAAAAACCCAGATATCAGAGGCCTAGGCAAGGGATCTGCACGTTATTAAGCAGATGAACATTTGTTTCAAAAAACAATCCACCCGCCAACTAAACATTTTAGCAACAAGAGGAGCTTCCATAAACAGTGGCATCAACTTAATTTCACAGTTTAGACAGGTTATTTTAGGATTTAAGTAGTAAGGGGATGGGTATAGCTCAGTGGTAGAGTGTGTGCTTAGCATGCACAAAGTCCTATGTTCGATCCCCGGTACCTCCACTAAAATAAATAAACCTAATCCCCTCCACCAAAATAAAAATAATAAAAATAAGATTTAAGTGTGTTAGAAAAGTCTTTGGTCACAGATAATATTCTGGGGTCACAGAATTCACCTTGACTTTAATCACACCTAATTAGGTTCCAAACTTCCACTTCTTCCCTGGTCAGAAGGGCAAATACAGCCGACGGGTTATGAATATGGATCTCAGAGCAAGAGAAGGCCTGGCGCTGTCACTTTATTAGCATTGTATCTTTAGGAAAATTATTTCACTACTCTGAGCCTTAATTTCTGCAGTGATAAAACAAAGATAATAAGAATTCTCCCCTTAGTTGTTGCGAAGATTAAATAAAATATTGTCAATTAAGTATCCGGCATAGTGTCTGGCGCCAAGTGCCAAAAATTATTTGCTAATATAGTAGCAATTATTTTGCCACCCGGTGTCCTACTGGTCCTAGTAAGCCTTTAAAGCCTCCTATAGCATCTGGGCACTAGCTGTGACACCTCACGACATTACACGGATTATTTATTAACTATCCAGGAGCTCAAACTGGGTTTCCACGGTTCCCAGAGAGCTCAACTTGTTAAGGCGCGTGGATCTGAGTATTGAAACAGAAGCCAAAGGTGATTTTTAAACAATGAATGCTGCTTCACATATATAAGAACATTAAATAGGATTATAGTGTAGTTCTTAAGATTTAATAGGAGATTTTTAAAACATTCTAAATTATTATATTACTTGATATTCTTTCCATTGGGAAATGAAAGCCAAAAATGATACACTTGTTCAACCACCCACATATTTTATTCTCATTAAATAGAAAATGCAGTATTCTGAGCATGAAGCTTTCTGGAATGAGATATTTTTTGGAAGATGTGACCTTTCCTCCTATTACCTTGGAAGAAAAATCAATGTATTTTCCACCTTAATGCATGCATACTGGGGAGAAATCAGCCACTCGGATATTCCAGTGCAATTATTTCATTATAAGAAGTAAAACCTAAATATAGGGTCTTTCTAGTTTAAATAATTAAAGCTTAAAAAATCGACTATTGAAAAACCCCAGTGAGCCAAATTCATATGTGATTACTGAAAACGTAATGTTTCTCCCTCTTTAGGAGCTTTATTAAAAACAAAGTTACAGGACTTAACACAGGACATCTTGTCTTGGAGCCCCTCAGCACAGAAAAAGTCCCCACACTCTGTTTTACTTTCTGTGATCTTTGGGGAAGACTGAAAGTGAACCTATCTGGGGCAAAGGAAAAATCATAGGCAAAAAGTTCAAAAATGCATTCCAATGAATTTGTAAACTCAAATGGAATTTTCCCAGGTAAAAAATTTACAATCTATCCAAAATATAACTTACCGAACTGACTCAGATAGAAACAGAAAACTTGAATGGACCCATAAATAGTAAAACAAATTGAATCAGTATTTAAAAATCTACACACATATACATACACTGAAAAACACACACATACCACATGCCAGGTTTAGAACATTGCATAAGCCTTTTTTTTTTTTTTCTAGGAACATTCAGGGAACAAATAGTCTCCACTTTATACAAAATACTCCAGAGAATTACATATGTTTAATCTCAGTGGTGTGTACATGAGTGTTTGTTAAATTATTCTCTTGCTTTTCTATATATTTGAAATATTTCCTAATTTAAAATTTAAAGAAGAAAAATTCTGTAATGTAAGTCAGAGAAAGACAAATATCATACGATCTCACTTATATGGGGAATCTAAAAAAATGATACAGATGAACTTATTTACAAAACAGAAACAGATTCACAGACATAAAAAGCAAAGGGGGAAGGTGGGGAGGAATAAATTAGGAGTTTAGGATGAACAGATACACAATATTATATATAAAATCAATACACAACAAGGTCCTACTGTACAGCACAGAAAACTATATTCAATATCTTGTATAACCTATAATGGAAAAGAATCTGAAAAAGAATATATATATGTATAACTGAATCACTTCACTGTATACCTGAAAATAACATAATATTATAAATCACCTATGCTTCAATTAAAAAAAAGAAATAGGTAAGAGCTTCTCAGGGAAGACAGAAGTTATGCAAAGTCAGAAGAGGAAGCAAGAAAGGGAGTAGAAACGGGTGAAGAAGACAGAAGAATAAGTGAGCATGGATTGAGTTTGGGGTCAAAGAGTAGGGCAAGAGACTGAAGAGAGATTTTTGAGTAACTGACATGGAGATAGAGAAAAAAAATTATCTAGGATTGAGACAGAAGGAAAGGGGGCAGGGCAGAACCATAAAAAGAATGACACAGCAATTAGCAGCAAGATGGTAGAAGATTGAACTCCCAGTAGAGCTTGAGCTTCGATATACGCTCATTGAAATACAACAGCATGCTAAATGGCACTCTTACAGGTGCCAGGACAGTTTTAGGGCTGACCATAAAAGGTCAAAAGGTAGGTGACGGTCTAATTCCTGGGAACCCCAGCCCCTCCCTCAAAAGTAGTTGGAATAATTCTACCACTTATTAGCATAGGAAGTTACTGAGCCCATAAAAACTAACCACCCCCACACCTCATGGCCTTTCTCTTGCCTTCTGAAACAGCCTGAGTTCTGTCTATGCAGTATGTATCCTTCTGAATAAATCTACCTTTACTCAACTGTGGCTTGATCTTGAATTCTTTCCTGAGTGAAGTCAAGGACCCACACTTGGTGGGGTACATCTCAGGGACTCAACAGAGACCTGAGACAAGGCCATCCTCTCGCCCCACATTTTTCCTGTATCAGGATGTTTTGCTTTGTGTTGTGTGACCCAATTAAAAAAAAAAAAATCTCCATGTGCTTAAATGCTCTTTGAGTCAGAGTGATTCCTCTTTGGATGTGACGCCAGGATTGCCCTAAACACCAGCTCCAAAGAGCCCAAGCTTCATTTGGGTTATGTATATACGTTACCCAGTTAGATTTCAATTTGTCAATATTATATTACTACCCAAAGAAAAGTGCCATCAGCACAAGAGAGGCACGATCAAATTGAAAACATATGAAAATGGAAATGCACAATATTCTGGTTTGCATTTTGGCCACATTTAAAATTATAGAAACCTACCTGGTTTTACAAATTCACAAAGAAAGACAGAAATTTGCAATAAAAAAAAAATTGAGCTATGGTTTTTCCTTCTCAAGACCTGAAGAAACAGGATGAGCCAAATTCCCCAAACGTTATGATTTAGGCTTCTTCTACAAACAATTAAAGCTTCAATCGACAGCCTCTAAACAGATGAGAGAAGGAAGGATGTGCTAAGAGGTGATATTTATGTTGGATCTTCATAAGAGCAGGAATTCTTTGACTGTCTCATGTCATAAACCCCTGATTAACATATTGAAATCATTGCTGATCAACTTCTCAACATGGTAACGACTCTTCTGGGGTGCAGTAGCTAGAAACACGCCTGAATGATGATGGACTATGTTTGTTAAGATACACATTACACCTCAGCATCCCCAGAAACCAGACTCCAGAAAGTCCACCCTTAGAAAGCCTGTGTTCTTTTTTTACTAAATCAAGTGAACCTCTTTTAGAGGATTAAACCTTCACTTTGAGAGTAGGAGTAAGAGGTGGGCCATTCCAGAAAAAGAAAACTTCAGAACTTTAAAAATTAAGGGATCATATAACTTAGCAATATCAAAAACCTAAAAAGATTAGCTTAGCTCTTCTCAAATAGCAAGTAAAAATGGCACGCATGCAAAGCATATCTAAAGTGCTGTAACTACAACAAAATGAAATTCTCTGGGCAGCTGTTACATAACTTATCTAGACATGCCTTGAACTGGTGCAGTGGAAATTGCGTAAACAAAAAAGGTTACATGCGCATCAGCTATTGTGTTATGGCTTTACCCCACTAATTTATTCTCCCTGGCCCTGACCTGGATGTTAGCAGCCAATAATAGCACTTAAAAAAAAAAAACCTTACCTTTTACCTATTTCTCTTCTTTCAGTTTTTCACTCTGATACATCAACAATCTGCTGCGTTGGTCATGAACTACTTGCATTTTATTATACCTACAATGATTTTTAAACAGAAAGAAATCTGCTCTTGGGAACTCTAATCCTTCCATTATGGAAATAATTAAGCTCTTTTATTTGCAAGAGGAAAATCTTTGGGGAGTTTAGAAAAACTATCAAATGGGAAAAAAAAAAAAAGACGACAAGATATAAACAGACCCTGGATACAGAAATCTCAGTTAGTGTTTCATATTGAATGGTGCAAAGGAACCTTGAAAATGAACATGTTCAGGATTTCTCCTCTGTCCTCTGTTGGAATTGTTCAGTATAATTGGTAATTTTAAAAACTCCAAGACACATAGATATGCAACCACAGAAAGGTATATATCGTTTTCTGCTCTAAATACATATAAGGGAGTGTAAATTCCAAACCCGCTTTAGGGCTCTATATCACCGCCACCACGCCCTCCTCCCAATACTTGAAAAGCAGGAGGAAAGAAAATGCCTGCCAGAACTTCTTTCCTACCGCAAGACTATCTGCTTAACCATCAAACACAATGACTAAATGGGTCATTTTCTGAGATGTCTGGCTAGTTAGAATCTTTGCTAGGGGTGAAATCTATCTGTCCCATTGTAGAACACTGCAGTGTCAGCAGAGCCAGATTGGGACCTTTTAAAAAAATTATGTATTTTGTAATTAAACATACAACTTTATTTTTCAAAATAATACAAGTATGTATGTTGAAATTAAAATAACTTCTCCATATAATTTCTGATTGCAAAACTCCAGGTAAGTTTGTTACAGTTGTACCATTCTTTGTTGTCTGTGACGTCCCAGGGCCTTAGATTTGCACTTGGCCTGCCAGTTGGTTAAACCAACACGGCAAGTTTTCCTACTGACTGTATGGTTTTATTTACTTATTTGTTTGTTTTATTATTTCCCCTGCTTCAGTAATGATTTTTCTGGAATTATACCTTAGGGTGTTCCTAAACTCTCTAACTTGACCAATATGGCCATTATGTTGATTTCAAAATTGACAATCTGGCAACAGAAAGCTCAGAGTAGAAATTCTCATATATGCTTTTGGATTCTTTCTTTAGAAAGATGCTTCTCAGAAAAGAAATACCAGTGCCAGAGGAAAAGAACATTTTCCTCATTTGCACATCATTCATCTATCCATTTATTCATTTAGCAAATTAAGTGCCTACTACGTGCTATGTATTCTGTTAGACAATGACAAAATAGAGATGAACAAGACACACTTCTATTCTAGAGGGGTTTTATATCCACTTAAGTAAAAAACAGTTGTTACCAGGGGATGGAGGTGGGGGAATATGTACATATTACACATGTACATATTATTACATATTAGGTATGCAATATTTATGCAATATTTCGGTTTATTATGTAATATTTACATATTAATTGTCACAAAGCAATTGTGCCTGTATTAATGAATTTGTTCTCTACGTACACTTGTGAAACATTAAGCATCATTTCTTCAAATGGCACTGCTTTCGTTAATTTTTTCTTGTGATATAATCAGTAAAATGCTAATCACTATGTCAGATCAATATATGAATACAATAATACATTGGTCTGGGTTTCAAATTGAAAGTTCACATTTTTAGGAGCCAAAGATCCAAGTAAGCTGTTCTATACTCAGAATCAATCTTCAAAAGAGAGGAGATATGAATAGCAGGATAAAAAAAAACAAAACAAAACTGAAGCTTTTGAGTGTGAGTTAGCTAAGAACAAAGAATGTCTCATTCTTTGTCCACTCCCTCCCTAGCTTCTTGCCCAGAGCCTGGGCCAGTAAGTGTTCAAAATATGTTTGGAAAAGAGAGATTTCTGAAAATCAGCTAAGCGGTAGGCATGCTGTGGTAGTCCCCAAGTAAAAGGGGCAAAGAGGCATTTCAGGCATTAGATATCATATGCAAAGCTTTACAAACGTGGAAAAGCAAGGTGTATGTAGGGGTAAGGCCAGTGCTGTAGATCTGGAGAATCTGGTATGTGGAGGGAATAGCTAGAGAGATAAGGCTGAACACGTGGACAGAAAACAGGCAAAAAGAGTTTGTATTCTATCCTGAACTCAGTGGGGAGCCACTCTTAAGTTTTAAGCAAGGAAAGTAGCATAGCAAGATTTTTTTTTTTTTTTAAGAAGGATCATTTGGTAGCAATAGGTAAAAGACTTTGGAATTGAAAGCCATGTGAAGTCAGGTTAGACAACTTTCGGAAGCTATGGCCATCATGCTTTAAAGCCTCACGGTGATTTCTTAAACCTCTTGTCCCTCTCCTGCAGTCCCAAATCATCTTGTTTCCCTTGTGTCACAAAGCTTGTTTTTCTTCTCCCTGTTCAATTATCTTTTCATTCTGCCATTGACCCTCAATTGTACCTGATATCATTCATTTATCTGCTTATGTTGTTTCGGATGCTTCTGTTTTTCATCTCTCTCTCCAAAATGCCTAGCTTGGTGGTGCCCAAAGTAGAAATAAGGAGGTAATACATATGTAGAGGAGGTAAAGAAGGGTTTCAAACCTACATCTGTTCACACTCTATCGCTAAAGCCATATTGTCTCTCTAACCAGACATAGTGTTAGCTAATGCTATTTTTTTCAAAATCCAAAGTCTAGGAAATATTCACATTGTTTAATATACTTCAAAAATTTACACATTATTATTATTTTTCTCTAATACATAAATGCTATACTTTACTCTCGGCTTTCCTCGAGGTTATAATTTAATGGAAGAAGATAGGAAAAGAATGCTATAATCCTCTATTTAATTTAGTGCTTTGCATTTTACCCAGAAGCACTTTGCCTCAAAGAGGAGCCCATGAAATCTTAAGTACCTACAAGATTCACAGCCCCCTTCTGAGAGAAGTGGCCCCAAGCTATTCTTTCTGCATTAAAATACCAAAGCTCAAGCCCAGGGGTTCTACCCATGCCCTGACTTGATAGCGGAGGCCATTTTCCTCTGAAGTGGCTTTGCGTGAAACTGCCCAAGAGGACTGCTCCATATTGAATGTTTGCACACTAAGTTGGAGGAAAAAACAGGAACATTCAGAACAAACTGGTACTCAGAATATGTCCTAAATGATGATAAAATAGTTTGCCAATTTCTGTGAGACCTATGTACACCCCAGGCTAGAAAGTTGCTGAGACCCAAAGTGATTGGAGAAGTGGTCATTTTTTATCTCATTTTCCTGTGTAGAGCCAGAAAAAATTTAACACTGAAGGTAATCTGAGCCTGTCTATTCCTTTCTATCCTGTATCTTTCCATATACTTCATATATACTATCACCCTGCTGTGAAGATCACATAGCTATGACCTAGTTCCATAGATAAGTGAAGGGAGGCTGAGAGATATTTGTGGCCAGTTGCAACTAGTGTTGGGTTGGGAGTCAGAGGTTCCTAAATACAAGTCACAGGCCTTAACTGTGGCCAGGTCACTTAATCTCTCCAAGTCTCAGTTTCTTTATCTTCGAAATGGGAATGTTAATGGTACTTTGGTCATAGGATTTTTGTGAGGAATAAATGGGAAAATGCCATGTCAAGTGCTAGGAACATTGTTTGCTGACACAAAAGTGCTTAATAAATGCCAGCGAACATTTTGGAAGGTACATGAATTACCCACTCTCAAACAGCTAGGAAGAGATGGAAACAGGATTATTCCTATCATTTATTTCTAGCCTTGCTCCTTTTCCCCGACAATACCATAGTATTAATATCATGATAAGCATCTGCTAGAAAGGTGTTGAAAAGCACTCACAGTATTTGTGGTAATGTTAAAAAAAAGAAGAATTCTACTTTCTAAATCTCTATAATAATAAAATAAATTTGAAACAAACTATAGTATAAAAATATAACTGCATTACAGAAAGGTTAACTAAATCAATGGTTGATAAAATATTAACTTATTTCCAGGAAAAGGTTGGGATGTTTAATATACATAACTAACTTCTGAGCATAATACCTTAGAAAAGAGGCTAATAACTTTCAATCTCTCTCTCTCATCATAAAAATAATACTGGGTTGTTAGAACCTGGGTCTGTTTCAGGCTGACATTTCTAAAAAAGTTAATTAACATGATGTATGCTAGAATTTTTTTTCTTAAAGTATAGTTGATGTACAGTATTATATAGGTTACATTGTAGAATATAGTGATTCACAATTTTAAATGTTATACTCCATTTATAGTTATTATAAAATATTGGCTATATTCCCAGTGTTGTACAACATATCATTGTAGCTTGTTTTATACATAATAGTTTGTACCTCCTAGTCCCATTCCCCTTTCTTGCCCCTCCTCCTCCTTTCTCTCTACTGGTAACCATTAGTTTGTTTTCTGTATCTGTGAGTCTGCTTCTTTTTTGTTATACTCATTAGTTTGCTGTATTTTTTTAGATTCTACATGTAAGTCATCTTATACAGTATTTGTCTTTCTCTGTCTGACTAATTTCACTTAGCAAAATGCCCTCTGGGTCCATTTATGTTGTTGCAAATGGCAACATTTCATTCTTTTTTATGGCTGAGTAGTATTCCATTGTGTATATACCACATCTTCTTTATCCTTTCATTACTGATGGACACAGCTTGTTTCTATACCTTGGCAACAGTAAATAATGCTGCTATGGACATTGTGGTGCATCTATCTTTTCAAATTAATGTTTTTGGGGTTTTTTGGATATATATCCAGGAATGGAATTGTTGGGTCATATGGTAATTCTATTTTGAGTTTTTTAAGAAACCTCCATACCTTTTTTTCACAGTGGCTGCACTGATTTATGTTCCCATCCACAGTGTATAAGGGTTCCCTTTTCTCCACGTCCTTGCCAACATTTGTTATTTATCTTCTTTCTGATGATAGACAATCTGACAGGTATGAGGTGATATCTTATTGTGGTTTTGATTTGCATTTCCCTAATGATTAGCAATGTTGAACATCTTTTCATGTGCCTTTTGGCCATCTGCATCTCCTCTTTGGAAAAATGTCTATTCAGGTCTTTTGCCCATTTTTTAAGGTTTTTTTTTTTTTTTGATGTTGAGTTATATAAACTGTTTACATATGTTAGATATTAACCCTTTATCAGTCATATCATTTGCAAATATTTTCTCCCATTTAGTAGATTGTCTTTTTTGTTTTGTCAGTGGTTTCCTTTGCTGTGCAGAAGTTTTTAAGCTTAATTAGGTCCTATTTGTTTATTTTTGCACTTATTTCCTTTGCTTTAGAAAGCAGATTCAAAAAAATATTGCTACAATTTAAGTCAAAGAGAGTTCTGCCTATGTTTTCCTTTAGGAGTTTTATAGTATCTGGTCTTACATTTATGTTTTTAATCCTTTTTGAGTTTATTTCTGTATACAGCATTAGAGAATGTCCTAATGTCATTCTTTTACATGTAGCTGTCCAGTTTTCCCAGCACTACTTATTGAAGAGACTGTATTTTCTGAACTGTATATTCTTGCCTCCTTGTCATAGAGTAATTGACCATAAGTGCATGGGTTTATTTCTGGGCTCTCTATTCTTTTCTTTTGATCTATGTGTCTGGTTTTGTGCCAGTACCTTGCTGTTTTGATTACTGTAGCTTTGTAGTTCAGTCTGAAGTCAGGGAGCATGATTATTCCAGCTCTATTCTTCTTACTTAAGATTGTTTTTGCTATTTAAGGTCTTTTGTGCTTCCTTACAAACTTTGAAATTATTTGTTCTAGTTTTGTGAAAAATGCCTTTGATATTTTGATAGGGTTTGCATTGATTGCCTTGGGTAGTATGTTCATTTTAACAATATTAATTCTTCCAATCCAAGGACATAGTATATCTTTTCATCTGTTTGTGTCATTTTCAATTTCTTTCATCAATGTCTTATAATTTTCAGAGTACAGATCTTTTGCCTCCTTAGGTAGGTTTATTCCTAGGTATTTTATTTTTTTTGATGGGATGGTAAATAAGATTGTTTCCTTAATTTCTCTTTCTGATAGTTTGTTGTTAGTGTATAGAAATGCATCAGTTTTCTATATATTAATTTTGTATCCTGCAACTTTACTGAATTCATTAATGGACTCTAGTAATTTTCTGGTGGTATCTTTAAGATTCTCTAGGTATAGCATCATGTCATCTGCAAACAGTGGCAGTTTTACTTCTTTCCAATTTGCATTCCCTTTTTATTTCTTTTTCTTATCTGATTGCTGTGGCTGGGACTTCCAATACTATGTTGAATAAAGTGGCAAAAGTGAATATCCTTGTCTTGTTTCCAATCTTAGAGGAAATGCTTTCAACTTTTCACCATTGAGTATGATTTTTAGCTGTGGGACTATCATATATGGTCTTTATTATGTTGAAGTATGTTTCCTCTATGCCCACTTTCTGGAGAGTTTTTATCATAAATGGATGTTGAATTTTGTTGGAAGCTTTTTATGCATTTATTGAGATGATAGTATGGTTTTTATTCTTCTATTTGTTAATGTGATGTATCACATTGATTGATTTGTGGATATTAAAAAACCCTTACATCCCTGGGATAAATCCCATTTGATCATGGTGTATGCATTTTTTATTAGTATCTTTATATTTCTGTGCAAATATCAATTCAAAAGGCTCAGTTAAAATTTAAGATATGAATTCATAAAATGTTGTATATCCACACAATGGAATACTATTTGTCCATAGAAAGGAATGAAGTACTGATACATGCTACAACCTGGATGAAACTTGAAAGAGTTTTTCTAAGTTAAATAAGTCAGTCAAGAAAGACCACATATTGTATAATTCCATTTACATGAAAAGTCCATAATAAGTCAATTTGTAGAGATAAAAACTAGAATAGTGTTTGCCTAGAGCTGGAATGGGGGTGGTGAGTGACTGCTAGGGATTCTTTTAAGGGTGATGAAAATGTTCTAAACCTAAATTGGGATGATGGTCACACAACTCTAAAACCACTGAATTGTACATTTAAAAGAGTGAATTGTATAGTATGAATTACATCTCAATAAAGATGTTTAAAAAATTACAGGTAACACTTGTATTCATCAGCTATTGCCACATTTGCTGTATAACAACCCACTCTCAATCCCTGTAATTTACAACTGTTGGCATTCATTTCTTGCTGCTGGGTGGGGAGTTTGTCTGGAGTGGCTCTGCTTTAAGCTTCAGGTCAAGTTTAGGTCTGTGATACATTTATTGTTCTGAGGTCCAGGCTAGATGATCAGCAGCTGTCTGTGGTATGTTTCTCTCCTCTTAGAAGTTAGAAGTTCCCAGAAGGCCAAATAGGAACACATGATGCTTCTTAAGGCCAAGCCCAGAATCAGCACACTGTCAGTTCCAGTCACATTCCACAGCCAAGGGAAGTTACTGGCCAAGTCATGCATTAATGGGGTGAGGAAGTATACTGATCTTGAGCCCACTTATACACGGGATTTTTCTTCAGTAGTATATGCTGCAGTACTATGCAATCCGCGGATGCAGAATTGTGGGTACTGAGGCATCGTGTATGGGCCAACTATGAAGTTATACACAGATTTTGAACTACACGGAGAGTCAGAGCCCCTAATCCCTCTGTGTTGTTCAAGGGTAAGCTGTATTCTTTTCTCAGAAAAAAGAACGAATATTTGCTTCCAATTAATCAAATCTACCACATCCTTTGATGGTATTTTTGCAGTGAAATTCAATGTAGTTATTGACATATATCTAATACTTTAATATAAATATATACCCTATAGTATACATTATATAGTATATACTACATAGTATGTGTATTTATGTTATAGAATAATATAAATAACTAAATTGCGTGTGTATATATATACATATATATGTATAGTGACTGCCAGTATGACTGTCTATAGGAAAAGAAAGGAAAATTCATTAAAAACAACAATAAAAAGGACAACAATGTCACTCTTCTTTGTTTTATCAGGAACAATGCCACAGTGCCAAAAAGCTGTCCAGAAAAATGTTCTCTCATCATTGCAATATTGAGCAGTTGAACTATGGATCAGTAGCACGTAAAATAGCAAAATGAAGCCAAGATGCCTTGCAGTGTTGCAGGTGGTGCTGGATGTTGGAGCTTTCTAGAGTTCTGCACAGTGGTGGGGCCTGAAGGCCTAGCAGAGGGGCAGGTGGCATGTGGGGGCTGGCCCCACCAGAAGCCAAACAGGATATTGTCCTGATTTGCAAAACTAGCACTGTGGCACCACGCTTACTTCAAAGCCATTCAGTGAGGTCGGAGAAGCCAGCACTTCTATCCAATCTCTAGCTTCTCAATCTAAATGGTTAAGCCAAAGCCAAACCTTTTCTTTTCAGAATTAATATTTGTAATTAAGTCAGAGACCTCTGTATTTCCCTTACAAACATAACTACGTTTATGCCAGAAACAATCTGGCGCTCAAAGTCTCAGAAGTTTAAGTGTTCCATATTTAATTTGAACGTGACATATCCACGAATGTGATATTGAGGAAGTTGCAACAGCTGACTGCTAAACTTCCCTGAACAGGTGCTGATTCAGCTAATGGCAACTTTACATCGAGGGCAAAAGTTGCTTGCTCTCAACAGCACAGAATTTCCACAGATGGCCTTGAAGCTAGCAAGTCCGGAAGCTGTTTAAAAAAAAAAAAAAAGCCCTCTCTTCAGCTATGTCACCCTGGACAGGATATAGATTTTTGAGCAGTTTGCTGTCCAAATGCTAAGTGGTGAGCTAAGCTACAGCTGGGTGGCTTACAAAATAAAGGACTGTCCTTTAGGTCTAACACGATGGTCAAAATCCATCTCTCTTTGCCTCTGCTGAGTCCCAAGAGGACAGTTGTCTACATATAATTATATACAATTGGGCACAGTCAGTGGCTTCATTCGGGAGAGACCCAGCTCTGATCTTTGCTGGCTCTCCAATGACTCCTGAACCATGAAGGAGGTGGTCATGCCAGGTCAGGGTTTATTATGGAAACAGAGTTTGAAGGGACTGACATTGGAGCTGACAGCAAGGCAGTTGACTTGTGGAGACAGGACTATCCATGGATGCCTGCACTGCACAGAATGCAGAGAACCTACCTGAGTGGTTTCTTCTCTTACCCAAAGCGAAGGAGAACAGTAAAAACGAAAAGAATACCTTGACTTGTTCAGCAACTTTCCTTTCCCTGACTGTTCAATGTCAGCTGTTCAGAAATTCTATTCTGTTCTTTATAGGGATACACTAAGGGAAAGATTGTGAATTCTAATAAAATCTGATGGTAAGATACTTGAGCTTTTACAAAGCAGCATTACTTTACTAGGCTGAATGTTTATGCAATTCACTGTAGACCTAAGCAATTTGGCCTGCTAATATGTTGTGCCAGCAGGTTATGTTCAGCCATAAAGACACCTTCTGTGGCAACCCCCTTACCCTTGTAAGAAACATGATTATATGCCAAGACACCGAGATAACATAACAAGAAACTGTGGGGTTTTCATTAAATTGAAAGGAAGTATAGTCTGTGTATTGTAATAAAAACATGTGCACGTCTGCCGCAGAAAAATTCATAGATTCATGCTATCACCTTTCTACATCCCCCACAAGAAGTTGAAAAGTGATGTTCATGAAGGTAAATTAAAATCCTGAAATGTAGTCCTAAGATGGAGGTGATTTTTTTTTTAACCAGAAATTGGAAACATGAGAAAGAATACATAAAAAATCTTGTGCTCTAGGAAAGACAATATCAGGAAAATGAGAAGACAAACCACAGACAGGGAGAAAATATTTGCAGAAGACATATCTGATTAAGGACTGTTACCCAAAATATACAAAGAATGCTTAAAACCCAACAATAAGAAAATGAACAACTTGATTAAAAAATAGGGGAAAAATCCTGAACAGACATCTCATCAAAGAAGGTATATACATGACAAGTAAGCATACGAAAAGATGCTAAACATCATATGTCATTAGGGAATTGAAAATTAAAACAACATTGAGAGACCACTACACAGCTATTAAAATGGCCAAAAGCCAAAACACTGAGAACACAGGTGTGGATGTGGAGCAATGGGAACTCTGATTCATTGCTGGTGGGAATGCAAAATGGTACAGCTACTTTGGAAGATGGTTTGGCAGTTTCTTATAAAACTGAACATACTATTACCGCACAATCCAGGAATCATGTCCTTGGTATTTACTTACTCCCTTACAAAACCTGCACATGAAATGTTTATAGCAGCTTTATTCATAATTGCCAAAACTTGGAAGCAACCAAGATGTCCCTCAGTAAGTGAATGGATGAAGAAACTGTGGTACATCTAGACAATAAACTGTCATTCAGCATTAAAAAAAAAATATATATATATGTATATACATATATACATACATATATATGTATATATATATACATGCACTTGCACACACACAGATAATTAACCCAGCCTGTTTACTCATTACCCAGCTTGCAAAATAGAAAATTGACATGATATTAAAGCCCCTCCCCATTGCCCTCCCCCTCCCCCACCCCAGCCTTCTCCTTAAGGTATTACACTCATTTTTGTTTTCCTTCCAATGTCTTTCTTTAACACAGTTGTTTCTATCCCTAAGTAATATGTTGTTTAATTCTGCATGCTTTTGAACTTTATTTAAATGGAATCATGCTGTCGGTAATCCTGAGATTTGTTTTCATTTTGTTTTGTGTTGTATTTTGTTTTTGTTTTTGTGTTTTGTTTTTGCTGGACCTTATAGTAATATGATTATCTCTGTAGCAGGGGTTCATTCTTTTCACAGCTCTATACAATTCTGTTCTAAAAAAAGCTCATTGTATTTTTCCCTTTTCTTCTCCTGCTTTTGTACATTTGGTTGTTACACATTTCTTTTTTTTTTTCTTCTTATTTTGCTATTACAAACTTTTTTTACATGTCTTCTTGTGAACTTCTGTAAGAGATTTCTCTGGGGAGTATTCATAGAGGTAGAATTGCTAAGTCCTATGCTATGTATATCCTCATCTTTACAAAACAGTGCCAAATAGTTTTTCAAAGTTGTTTATGACTTTATACATCTATCGACAGTGTATGAAAGCTCTGATTACTCCACATCTCCTATAATATCAGATCTTTTCTTTCTTTCCTTTTTCTTCCTTTCTTTCTTTTTACCAATTTGATGGCTTTAAAGTGATAGCACATTTAATTTGCATTTCCCTGATTACTAATGAGGTTGCTCTTGCATTTTTCATCTATTTAATTGGTTTCATGTTCCTCTCTATGAAATGTTGATTTAATTTGTTTGTTTACTTTTCATTAGTTTTTTTTATCCTTTTCTTATTGTTATATCTTCTCCCAATTTGTGACTTCTCATTTCACCCTAGTTATGCTGTCTTAATTTTTATATTGTCAAATTTATCCACTTTTTCCTTGTCATTTGCATTGTTGGTATCATCTTTAAAAAATCCTTCCATGTAACAAGGTCATAAAGATATTTTTCTATGCTATCTTATCAAAGCTTTCAACCACTGCTTTTTACATTTTTATTTAACAAATCTGAAACTCATTTTGTGTATGGATATAGCTTACATTTTCCTGTATGGATAGTCTGTTGTCCGAGCATAGTTTGTTGGATATTCGATATTTTACTCACTGATCTACATACAATACCAGCCCTATCATAAATCATTTCTATGTATATGCCCCTTTGTTCCTGGAAGATTTTTACTATTTCATAGGACTATTTGTCTATTCCTAAACAAATGCTACACTATCTTATTGACTACTGCTTTATTTGGTCTTAATATCTGTTAGTACAAGACCACCTCAATTCCTTGTTCTTTGCTATCAGTGTTTTGGTGATGGCTGCCCTTTTCTTTTCCATATAAATCTGTATTAGTTAAGGTTCCCCAGAGACAAAGAGACATAGAACTAATAGGATATAGATAGATGATAGATGATAGATAGATAGAGATATACATACACATATACCTATCTTAAAGAATTTTATTATTAAGAATTGGCTAATGTAATTGTGGAGGCTGAGAAGTCCCATGATCTTCCATCTGCAAGCTGAAAACCCAAGAAAGCCTGTGGTGTATTTCCAGTCCAAGTTTGAAGGCCTGAGAACCAGGAGCACCAAAGTGGTAAATCCCAGTCTGAGAACAGGAGAAATCTGTCGTGTCAGCTTAAGCCATCATGCAGCGAGTGAGAATTCTCCCTTCCTCTACGTTTTTGTTTTATTCAGACCATCAACAGGCTGGATGATGCCCACCAGTAATGGGGAGGATGATTGACTTTACTCAGTCTACTGATTCAAATGCTAATCTTTTCCAGCAACACTCTCACAGACATACTCAGAAATAATGTTTAACCAAATATCTGGGCATCCCATGGCCCAGCCAGTTGACACATAAAATTAATCATCATGGAATCTTAGAATCAAATCTGCAAATTATATAAACACATGCACACACACACACACACACACACGCCTTTTTTTGCATCAAATCTAAAGGTAGATTTAGGAAGAATTGATATATATGCTGTTGAGTCTTTCTACCCACATCTATTATTTAGACTTTTAATGCTTTCTAATTTCTGATTTAATTGAATTATGATGAAATAATGTGATCTATAAGATACCTGCTTCATGAAATTTAGGACTTGCTTTATGACCTAGTACAGGTCAATTTTTGTAACTATCCATGTGTGCTTGAAATAATGTATATTCTACAAGTGCTGAGTCCATTAGATCAAGATTGTTAATTATGCTGTTCAAATACTTACATACTTATTGATTTTTGTGTGTGTCAGCTTAGATATACTGGCTTTCATTTGGTTAGTATTTGCCTAATTTATCTTTTCTCATTTATTAATTTTGGCCTTCCTGTGTCATTATGTTTCTCATATGTCTTTCTGAGTAGCATACAGCTGCACTTTATTTTTTTATCTAGTCTGACAATCTTTGTCTTTTAACTAGATGTTTTAATCTATTTAAATTTACAGTGATCACAAGTATAATTAGAATTTATTTCTACCATCTTATCTACTGGTTTCTATTTATCCTGCTTTTTCTATTGTTTTTTTTTCTTTATTGTCTCATTTTAGATTGATTGGAACCTTTGGGGTCACATTTCATATTTACCCAAAATGTTAATGTGTATTCTTAACAAAGTCTAAAGTTAACCAATTTCTCCACCCTCCTCCAAACAATGCAAGGACTTTAAAACATTGAACTCATATCACCTGCAAAATGATATGCTACAATTCCAGATTTTAGATCTACCCTGATTTTGCTAACCCCATAAATTGGGCATTGTTATTAGTGTTTATGCAGTCAATGTCTGTTTAGATATGTGTACAAATTTACCGATTTCTTGACTCACCATTCCCACTGGCATCTCAGTGTCTCTGAGATGATTTCCTTTTTGGCCTAAAGTACAACCTTCAGAATCTCCTTTGGTGGAGGTCTGTTGCTGGTCACGGGCCTCAGTTTTCCTTTATCTGAAAATATCCACTTTGATGATCTTTTCTTTTTTCATCGTGCTCTCAGTTTCATATGCTTTCTGCAAACATAATAATTTCAAGTATTTTATAGCCTACATTTGCTAATTCCAATAACTCTGGTCTGGATCAGGTTTTATTCTACTGCCTGTTGTTTTTGCTGAGCAGATTAATAAATCAAACAAATGAGTGGCCAAAGGAGACCACACATCATCTTTATTATTGATAGACATGAATATAGGTCTCTTAACCAAGAGAAATTATTCATCTTGGTTCTCAGAATTAGGCACAATCACCCAAGTCTCAGGACATGCTGAACCAGAAGAGGACTTCTCATATGTCAGGAGGACAGGCCCTTGGAGGAGGAGAGCAAAACTGTGAGCAAGTCACTCCCACCAGGAAGAGAGGTATTACTGAGTTAAGCATGCCTCGGTATTTCCCCCAAATATTCTGATCAGATACGTTCCTCCATTAACCTTCCTCCCCAGGTGAGAATAGTATAAGGGCAGAAAAATACCAGGAGTATAACACTAGTGAAGATCTTTTAACCTCGCAGTAAACGGTGGGAGGAGGGAAGACATGTTGACCCTCAAAGTGCTTTGTGTCTGAGCTAGTTTGCTAGGGCTGCCATAACAAAGGACCATAAACTGGGTGGCTTACAGAACAGAAACCTATTGTCTCCCAGTTCTAGAGGATAGAAGTCCAAAATCAAGGTGTCAGCAGAGCTAGTTCCTTCTGAGAGCCATGGGGGGATATCTATTCCATGCCTCACTTCTAGCTTCTGGTGGTTTGCTGGCGATCTTTGGGGTTCCATGTAGATGGCATTTATCCCTGTGTCTCCACTTTGTTTTTCCTTTGTATGCATCTCTTTCTCTCCACAGAGAATTCTTTCTATAAGGATCCCAGTCATATTGGATTAGGGGCCCACCCTACTCCAGTATGATCTTGTGTTAACTTATTACATCTGCAATGACTGTTTCCAAATAAGGTAACATTCTGAGATACTGGTGTTAAGTAGTTAGATAAGTGGAGACACCGAGCAGATAAGGTAGAGAAGGAAGATGGTCCAGAAGATGGCAATATGCCTGCCTTCAGCATAAAGGGGCTTTAGTTCGTCTAAATGAGTGCCAGCAAGAAACCTGTTAGAACCTGACAGCTGCAACTGTGCAGTGGCGACAAGGACCTAATCAGACATGAGCCAATACTCATTGTAATATGATTAGCACTGCAGTTTAGGCACCTCCCCATGGGTTTCTCTGTGTGCACCATGGGTAAGGACATATACAAAAGGGGACGAACATGATTAAGCACTCCAGGGGCAAGAGCCGTGAATCAGTCAAGAGACCACCTCTAAGTGAGGGTGTGAGAGAAACGGACTAAACAAAGACCACTGCCATCCGCCCTTTGATCAGCCCACCTCCCTTTGCTAAATAAAACCTTTAAAATCTTTCACTACACAATGTTTTGTGAATTTTGACTATAAGTGCATGCTCCTTGGAACTTCATCTGTGGAAAACTTTTGAGGCCTGGATTGGAGATGTGTTTCTCCGGAGAGGATTTGATTTTGATTTTGCCAAGTGCCTGGAGTACATCCAACCTGCAACTATTATGAAATAAATTCTCACTGGGAGGTTTTTCATACTGCATAGGTAGTGTGAATTCAGACTCCAAACTTGCCCAAGGTCCAACTTTTGTTTAAAAATTCTAAAGAAAGACTTTTTTCCCCCCTGTTCAACCCTGCATTGAGACTAAAATAAGCAAGTTCCCTTTCTGCCCTTTTCTGTCGGGTAGGAACTTTTTTAGCTCATCCTTACAATTTTGGTCTTAAGCCCTTACAATGACTACGATGATATCTAAGATTTTTGTCAGTGTCTCCTACAGATTGCCCCTTCCCACATGGGTATTAGCCTCTGTCTTCAAGCCTCTGGACCAAGTGGTCTTAAACACTGATGCTCAGGGTCACCAGGATTTACAGATGTGTCCAGGTTGAAAACTAACTTTTGTACTAAATTTTTGCTTTACTTTTACTTTTGACTTTTAGGTGTTTTTCTTGCCAATAAAGATATGCAAATAGAAATAATTTATTAAATGCCTTTTATCCAACATTTTCAGTTGTTTTCCCCCAAAGAATTATTCATGTTGTCTAGCCTGTTTTACCACCCAAAAGAGATGTCTAGGTCGGGTCTTTATAGAAAGAGTTGCATCCAAAAAACAATAGCCAATATTTATGGAATGCTAATATTATTCTCAGGGCTTCACATGAATCATCTCATTTAATCTTTGCAAAAACCACATGAGGTAAGTATTCAGTTTTCAAACATAGAAATTTAGTCTTAGAACAGAGAGTATACTTGCCCAAAATCACAGGTCTCAAAATTGATGGAGATGAAATTCAAGCTCATCTCTGATGCCAAAATTAGTGCTCCTAACACTATCGCATACTACTTCCCAAGCTAAAATGTTATTGAAACGAGTATGCGCTGATTATGTGCATGAATTTAATAAAAACACTGTAATGGCAGACACAATTATTGTTTTATCCATTGTTCCACCTCCCCTCCCCCAGTGCCTATCAGGGTGCCTGGAACATAACAGGAGTTTATTAAGTATGTTTAGTAAATTAAACAATAAAGGCACATAGGGACTCATAGTTGCATATGAGTAGATGTCAAGTAAGATGACCTGTTGGTAGTGGGCTGACAATTTGATGATACCAAGCCTTTGAGCAGATTTCTGGAGCTCAGTGTTTTTAACGTTTTTATTTCAAATCGTCTGGCACTCAGTAATTAAATTTATCCTAGCTCTGGAACGCCTAATATGCCTGTAGTTCTAAACACATTTTGTTTCCAGTTCATACACTCAGAGACTGGGAGCTAGTGATTTTTCACCACTTCTTTCTTCTTTTATAATGTTTAGATAGAATCCCAATCACTGTTAGAATGCTGAGTTTATACTACTGCTACTAGTAACAATATTGCATGCCTACTTTTATTTTATACTTATTTTTTAAAACAATTCTGCAAGTTATTATTGTTGTCTCCATTAACAAATGAAGACCCTAAGAGGATCACACAGTTAATTAGCAGAACAGTAAGTCATGAAACCACCTGTAACCACAAGATTCCCAATGCTTCACCTACTCTAGATTATCCCCCATAATCGCCACAATTTGTAAAACACTGCATAAAGGCTGGGCTAAATTTGTTGTTTGATGGTATATTCAGAGCAAAATGTGGTCTCATGAGTGGAGTCAGTAATTGTTAACAGGAAGAATAAGGAGTGTGTGTTTGGGATGAAGGGTTGTTGATGGCAATGGAAAAGCAAACTGCTTGGCCCCGTAAACCCACTAAGCACTTTTGGACCACGAGGCCTTTCCTTATAGTACTGGCTCCTCTTCCCTAAGGCCCTTCCTCCTTTATAGGGCTAGTAAACCTCTACATCCTTCAAGGCACAATCCAAATATCACTTCCTTCAAGAAAACATCTGTAAACCACTCTTGGTCTTCCTGCTAATTTGCTTCCCAGCATTCTGTGTATTACTGGTGGCACTGTTGTTTAATGACTCAGTATTTATCTCCCCAAATGTAGTTGTGATCCTAGGAAGAGAATAATATTTTATCTCCAGCAACTAGCATGGCACCTGGCACATTTAGCATGAGTGAATCAGTGACTAGATTTAATGGAACTCAGAATTGATCTGGAAAAACTTCATGGTAATAATTCTTACATGGTTTCAACCCTTCATCTAACAAACAAGTACTTTACTCTTTTACCAAACCTTCTCTTTATTCTCTTTGAGATGGTCTGCAGAAAATGGTCTTAGGTATAATGAAAATAATACGATGATACTTTAAACTTGTGTAGAGATTTACAGCTTCCAAAGCACTTTCCATTACGTTTTGTTTTCTCAGCAGGCCTCTGAGTTAGCCTGAGGAAACTGAGAACTGAATCACATGCTCAAGAGGTATTAGAGCCAGGAGCTGCTCTCTTGTCTGCTAACATCAGCCCAGAGCATTCCCCTCTGTCCTTGTGGTTAAAACTCTCATTGGCAGAGGGAAACTTCAGTCATTAGAATCATGTTAAGTTTAAATAAATGATCATTGGATGATGTGATTCTCCAACTTGAATGTAATCATTAGGAAAGCTTGTTTAAATTACAGATTGTCAGGCTCCATCCTCGAAGATCCTGATTTGGAAAAGTCTAGGATGGAGACTAAGGATCAACCAATACTCCAGGTGATTCTGCTGTAGACATTTCTCAGGCCACAATTTGTGAAACACTGGATGAAGGCTGGGTTAAATTTCTTCTTTGATGGTATATTCAGAACAAAAGGTAGTCTCCTGAGTAGAGTCAGTAACTGTGAAGAGAAAGAGGAAGGAGTGTGTGTTTGGGGTCGGGGGCCGGGGGGTGGATGGTGGTGATGGAAAAGCCAACTGACTGAGGGACAGAAAAGCCAAGGTGGGCATGATACCTGAATTGCCTGTTGGTCTTTTTTTATAAGGCATAGAAAGAAAATCAGAAGACATACTCTGTCGAGTTTGTAATATTTGCAGCACGTTTCCAAGGCATTTTGTATTGGAAAAAGAACTCTGTTGATGCAATCCCATATCTAGCCCTGCCATTTGTTCTTTTTCTCCCGCAGAAGGTGTTACTTTCTATTTTTTCCCTTTCTGCTCTCTAAACTAGGTAACCATTTGGTTGTTTTTAATTGTCACATTTGTTCTCATACCAACATGTTAAATGTAACTTGAGCAAAAGCCAAACCTGCAAATCCCTTTTTTCCTCTTTCTGAAAAGCCACACAAAACTGAAGTTAGAGATCTGTATGTTTCTTTCTGAGTTTGGGTTCCTCATTACATTTCTGAAGTTCTCAACTTACTACTTACTGTTCGGGAGCAGAAGAGAATCCAGATTCGCTTTCAGCTACTCGGCATCTTCTGAATATGCTGAGATAAAAAAAATGCAGATGGAGGACAGAAAATACAGTGATTTAGACAAGACAATTTACTTGTTGAAGTAATATTTGTTCTGCATATCCTATTGTCTTATTGGCTTCTGGATAAAATTGACAAACATCTTCTCCAAAATAAGATTTTGCTTCCAAGCCCTGATAAAATCATGAGAAAGAAAACAACAAACCTTTTAAAATCAAGCTTAAAGGAGAACAAATATTTGATAGGTTAATAACAGTCAAAATAAGTCACAGCATATGAATGTCAAGCAACAGAGTTATTTTTTTTTTATTTTATACAATAAACTTCAAGCTTTTCTGAAGGGAAAAAATATCACTAAGAGTTTAAGGGTACAGAACTCACTGAATCAGAAAGTCAAAAGTTGATATCAACCCTCCGTTCTCATATTCAACTCCCTTGCTTACACTCTGTAACAGGAGAATATTTTCTGTGGTGATCAGAAGTTCATGGGAGCTGAGAGAGCAAGACAGGACAGTTATTTCAAGCCTACTATGCGACAGGCCCTGTGCTCAGAATATTTTATTTCAGTCTTATAGAACCTTATATTATGTCCAATTTACAAATCAGGAAATGAGTCTCCAATGTTAAGCAACATGCTTAGAGTCATGTGCTATTAAATGACAGGTTGAACCCAGATATGTCTGATTTCAAAGTTTATGCTTTTCAACAAGATTAATGTGTTCCCAAGCTTTTTAAGTGTAATAACTGATTTTTTCCCCTAAATGATAATCATTTATCATAACAATAAAAACAAAGAGGGCCTAGAACAATAGTCTATCAGATCTTCCTATTTTTCAGTTTAACTCTGAAACATTATACCTTGTAGAGGGTACATATTCAATTTCAAAGGTGCAAAGAGTACTTGAAATAACTGGCACTTAACACAGCTTTCAGGTAATAGGGTTTGAGTTACTGCACTAGAAAATGAAAATCTAGCTTCTGAAATTATGTTCATTATGTATCAGTATAATGTGAAAGGCAAAACTCCAAAAAAAGAAAAAAAAAACATAGAAGAAAAGCATATTTCAGGTAAAAGCCTATACACACAGCACATTGATCAGCTTTTGGAAAGGATATGCTTTGGACAGCCCAAGTCGGACATCCATGAAAAACAGTCAGGTGTATAGATGCATCTGGAAATCAGAGCTGGAGCGTCGTGGCTGGAGACTTAAATTTGAGGGCTCATCAATAAGCAGATCATATTTAAAGCCATGAAACAAGATCAATCACCTCAAGAGAAAGCGGCGATAGAGAAGGGGGGTGAGTAGGAGACAGAGGCATGAAGCACAAACACATGATAATTCATTTTCATACCCGAATCCCTCAGTACACAACCACAGTAGTCGTACTTTCAGTGTCTAGTGGAATTTTAGACATTACATATACTTATAATATGTAACATCACTGGTAAAAGTGAGGTTATTAATAGGCACAATGTCTTGGGACCTTGGGTCTGGAAGCATTTAAGGTCACTGCAGAACCAAGGCATCACTCAGTTGAAACAGCCCAGAGGCATAGTAGTTAACAACTTTGGTGGTAGAACCACGTTATTTGGATTTGAATCCCAAATTCGCTAAACCTGTCAAATGTCCTTGGGCAAATTACTTAATTTCCTCGTCCCTCAGTTTCCTTGTTTATATAATAATGCTATCTACTCCCTAAGGTTCTTGTGAGGATTAAATGGGCTAAAATATGTAAAACATATGGAGCTCAATAAATAATCACAATTCTTATCCAAGAATCGCGTTGCCACTGATGGGATCCTAGCAGTTTTCTTTTCCAGGCATCACACCCTCCAAGAATTCTCTCTAGGAGCTCACCGCATCACAAGGCAGCCGTTTCTATCTTGGCAAGCTCTCCGTGCTGCACAGTCACTTTCTACAGGGAAATCAAAATCCTGCCTCCCTACCACTTCTACACTTTGGTCCCAGTTTTGCACTGCAGAGAGCGGCAGAATAAGTTTCCTCTTTTAAGTGAGGAGGCCTCCAACCCCTGAAGCAGCTCCCATGTGCTCTTTCATCTTTTCTTCCCTGGGCAGACCATACCCTGCTCCGTCAACTCTTCCGTATATAAAATAAATCCAACTCCTCACACTCCTGGGACCACCTCATAGATAGATATTGCCATTTGGAAAGTTCCTTTAAAATTGGCCTATGGAATGTGTATATCGAGACCCACAAGAGCTTGTAATAGTGCAAATGTTAAGCCACATCTGACTGGAGCTGAGAGGGACGAAGCAGAACAGTGAGCCCACTAGGTATTTGTGAGGTCCGGGGCCTTGACGACTTTAAAAGGAATAAAGGAAAACTCGCTTAATAATTCTGCTAAGTGCAAAGCTAAAGTAAACTTTCCTGAAGTGTTTTTCCTAACTAGAGCAGAACTCACCCAGCCTTTCGATGATACGGATGCCTATTTATAAGTGAGTAACTTCAACATGCGGGTCATAACATATATATGAGAAATATTCTTTCAATTTTGGAGTGGCTTTTCATTAAAGGTATCCGAGCTGGACACCTGTGAAGATTCATAACCCATTATTTATCTTGTGCATTTCTATAGTGCCTGTTGCCATAGTAACCAACTCACACTGAGATATGAGACAATAAACAAATAGGCTTGGAAAGACCACTATGGTAGCAGATACCTTGAATCATGATTATTGTACTATGATGAATAGGACAGTTGATGATGTTCTATTGGAACAAATGATGAAACGAGATTATATTGGCCCCTGGAACAGTATACTGGAAGGAAAGACCGCTGAGATGCATGTGAAAAAACTTGGGTTCAATGACTGGCTCCATCGTTCACTAGCTGTGCAAATTTGTCAGAATATTTGAACTTAGACTTAGCTCCCATATTTAAAAACCTGAGATAATAAGATTTACTGCACACTTATTGTCTTTATGAAAAACAAATGAAAGGGTGCTGCAAACAGCTTGTTGTATGGGGGAGCAAATGTGAGGTCGTATTCTAGAATACACTTGTCTGCATTACTGTGCCTCATTTTAAGAACATGTGTGTAAAATGAGACCAAAAATAAGCCTGAGTTTCCAAAGTTGACACATCATGACATGATTATCACTCTTTAACAGTGTTTTCCTAAGGTAAATCACAAGTCTCTTCGTAGAGTTAACTGAGTTTTTTGGAAACTTCCCTTTAAGTTCTGCCTCCTCCATTTACTATCTGGAGGTACTTCCAAACAAATAAATTTCAACTGTTGGTTGCAACAAATAATTTCTGAGATCCCTTACCATCCTCGGTAGTGGTGGTAGAGATAGCTAGACTGTATAAGCAAATAGCCACCTCATCTGTGAAGGAACTTAAAATGTCAGCCTTGTTTCCATGGCTCATATGTAAGCAATAGACAGTCTTTTAAACCAAGTGATGCAGTGTTAATATTTGGGAATCCCTTCTTGGCCATATGGTATAGTTGAAAAAGTACTGTATTGGGGGTCAAATCTAAGTCTTGTCACATACTAACTGTATGGTCCTTGATGAGTCATTTAATGTCTGTGTAAAAGAAACTCATCTCTAAAATGGAAATGAGAACATGGACTTTGCAGAGCTCTATGAGGCAAAGCAACTGGCATGCAAGAAATGATAGTTGTTATGAATAATATCCATCTAGTTTCTATTGACATAGCCTTTATTTTCAGTGAACATAAATTGGATTTTAAATTTATTCTGGACACTGAAGCTAACCTTGATCTTATTGTTACTGAACTCAGGTTTGGCTGATTGCCACTCAAAAGCCAATAATTCAAGAGGCAAGTGTCAGTAGAAAGGAAAGGTGCTTTAATCAGAAAAGCTGGCAATCTAGGGAGAAGGTGCACTTATGTCCAGAGACAAACTCCAAACATTCTGCTCAGTCATGACAGTTTTTAAAGGAAAAAATGGGAAGACTCTCAGTGAACCATCAAGGCAGGAGGCTGAGTTCTGCATCAGTCTCCCTTGTGTGCAGACTGGCTGATTCTCTCTTAAATGTTATCTCACCTCCATGATCTGCCTGCAGGGTTGCTAAGGGGGCTCTTAGGGGTAGAGAGCTAATCACTCTTTAACTACTTAATTCTTCATTCTTCTTTTTATCTAAGAAAAGAACCAACAGGTTAGGTGAGACATGGTGTGTACTCAGGAGAGCATAAATAAGTTCTTTTAAGGTTAGAGGGGGACAGAAATGGGTGAACAGGAAAAGGGCAAAAGAGTTGCTTTCATTATTGCAAAAATTGAAACAAAAATCTAGACTAGTAATGATTAAGGATATTACCAGCCAGAATATTCATAGCTTTTTGACCACGTGTATAGCTCATCAGATTTGGAACATTAGATCACATTTCTGTATATTCGTCTGCAGCGGGATTCAGATTGCAGAAGGCATCTGTTTCCCAAAGTAGATTTTTGGAACTGTTTTTGACACATGCAATTTAGGAAACTGCTACAGAGCTGCTGCTTGCTATGTGGCTGGGCAAGCATATCTGGCAGACTGACAGAGAAAGTTATCACCTTCAAAATAAAGATGGTGGGTACAATCACTCATTCATAAGGATGCCAACTCCTCCATGAAGGCTTCCAGTAAGGACGAATCTTTGTTTCCTCTCTATTCCCATGTGCTATGTTTGCATTTCTATCCTAGAACTCACCAAACTCCGTCATGTGTTGTACTCAGTTGTAAACATGATGTTTCAATTCACAGGACTATGATAGGTCACTCCCATTTCCCACACTTCTATCCACAGGAGGAAAGGGGGCAGTTCAGGAACTCTAGATCTAGAAAGTCCAGACAAGATCTTTATTCTCTGGTCTCCACATTGTCCTTGTCACTCTAAAGTGAGTGAGTCGTGGGGGTAGGCCTCTGCTTGTTTCTGGAAAGATAGATAGAGATCTCTGCCTCCCTGGTGATGCTCACAGTTTTGCCACATTGATTTGCATCGATATCACCCACATTAATTTCATTATACCTTCATCTCTGTTTAAGCCACGAGAAGGTCAGGACTCCTAGGTTATCCTTTAAGTCTCAACTCTAATCTCATAAGATGCTATGGGCAGTGATTAAACCTCCTCCCCTAAAACACTTCTCATTATCACTCCATATCCATCTTTATTTTTATTGTATTTTTCTACATAGCACTTATCAACACCTGGATATTTTTCTTATGTCTTTATTGTCTGTCTCTGCCTTAGACTGTAAGCTTCCTCAGGGCAGGTATTTTTCAGTGTTTTATTTATTACTTTTATTCCCAATACCTGGAATTGTGCCTGTCACATAGTAAGTGCTCAATACATATTTGTTGAAACTTATGGTTGCCAAGGGTGGGGGGTGGGAAGGGATACACTGGGAGTTCACAATTTGTAGATACTAACAGGCATATGTAGAATAGATAAACAAGATTATACTGTATAGCACAGGGAAATATATACAAGATCTTGTGGTAGCTCACAGCGAAAAAAAATGTGACAATGAATATATGTATGTTCATGTGTAACTGAAAAATTGTGCTCTACACTGGAATTTGACACAACATTGTAAAATGACTATAACTCAATAAAAAAGTTTAAAGAATTACATATTTGTTGAATTAATATTAAATCAACAATAAATTTCTTGATCTCAGAGGTTGTACTCTATTTGTAATGGTCTCTGTCTCACTGCATTGGATGTTAGACATTCAATAAATGTATATTGTATTGAATTACATTGAACATCTATACTAATCTAAGTCTTTGACTTCTTCTAATGGTACTGACATTGCAAACTGGGAAACAGAGACCAACTAAAACACGGTGGCTCATATAACCTAAGTGTAGGCTATGAACACTAATTTAGAACCTCAAATAATACAATGAAGAATTGGGAGTAGAAAAAAATTCAAAGTATATAGGAGCTATTTTTACTACTTGTTTATAGTCCCTAGCAAAACTGACTTATACTAGAATCACTGCCCAACATTAATAAAAATATAATACAATGTACTTCTAGCCCACGAATAAATAGGGAATGATGGGAAATCGCTAGCAACAGGAACCTTCATACTTCACTATATGTTAGCAACAATCTGACATCTACTTATAGACGCCAAGCTACCCCATGAGTATGGTCCTAACAAATGTGTCCATCCCACTGATCATCCTAAAAAATGAAGACTTGCCTGACTGGGAGAGAGGTGAAACTGTTTTAAGTGCTATGTGGCAACCTAGAAGGTAAAGGTACCAAAATCAAAAAAGATTTCTTTGGACAGTATTTCCAGGAACATCAAGACCAATTGGAGCTGAAAGAAGTCACCAGAAATAGGTTAAATAAAAATAAAACAGATACTGATTAAAATAAGAATGTTCTAATATGTTGATAAAAGTAGGAACATTGAAGTTTTGATATGTGCCCTTCTGAATAAACTAGAGAAAAGCAGCAGTGTTTACCCAGAGTATTTAAGATCTACAAATATATAGCACATTTTGGTGTCTGAAGCACCCTTTATTTTGACTAAGTTTGAAAGAAAGATTTTTTTGTTGTAATTTTTTTGCTCTTTCCAACTTGACTTCATTTTCTCTAGTTTGTTAAGCTAATTCTTATGTCTAAAAAATGTGCAATAAAAACATTGTTGTACATGTTAGCAGTTTCTAGATTTATGTGCTTTCAGTGTCTTTGGGCATTTAAAGATAAATTACAAAGCTAAAAAGGTAGAAATAACTTTAGAATGGTGCTTAACTTGATGGATTTGCAGGTTTTTCAGATCTATAGAAAATTGCTCTTAGGTGGCAGTCACACTGTTACAAGCTAAAATTAATACAAACCCCAAAACTCATGTGAGGAGGGAGCAGTGCTCATTGGTCTGAGCCCAGAATTGGGTCTCTCCTCCTGGGCACTGTGACTGGGAGGAAGTCATATCCATTTTAACCCCATGGTGCCTCAGTTTCCGAATTTGTTATAAGGAAGAACTCCTGACCTACCTTGCTGAGCCTTAGAGATTTAAGGATGAAATATTACTGCTCTTGGAAAATATGAGCTGCAATAATGCTAATTATTATTACAAAAATAAATGCATGTTCATCATATGGTAATTTAGGCAGAATGAGGTTGGGGAAAGGAGACTCTCAGAGCTCTTTTGTGTCAGTTAAATGAGTCCTCTCTGTTTAGTTGATTCCCTAATAGCAGTCGGCTGAACATGAGATTTTGCAAACAGTACAGTGATGACAAGGTTAGCAGCACGAAAGAAGATTACAAAAAAAAACCGCTCAGTTTTATGACTCATCTAGATTATAGGGCAACAGTCCAGCTCACTGCAACACCTTGATACCAAAGACCTGTATGTCCATATCCAGAATCCACAAGCTATCAAGGCAACCCACGAAGAGTCACTCTACCCGAATGTGTCAGTCCCACTGCCAGTTAATCACGTTGACATGGCCTCTATCAGCATCCCACAAAATCTAAGATACATACGGGGCCAAAGAACTGGTTACTGCAATTAGAAACAAAATAAAGAATTCCTTCCTGCACAACTTCTTGCTAATTAGAATTATTATGCCAATCTTTTAATTATACATTCAGTCCTTTCCGCATGACAGTGACCCAAGATAGACAGAAGCAGCCTATCAAGCTGGCACTTGAGAATTTCATGGGTTCTGCCTCACTTATCTTCCCTGCTTCAGCCAAATAAATATTTATATCATTATCATTATTGTGTTGTGTGGTAGATGTACATAGGGATTTTTAGGCACTAAGATAGAAATAATAGTGTTTTCTGGTAGGGTCACCGAACAGGGTGGTGGTGAAACAGTAGAGAACTTAAGTGGCCATCAGTTTCAAAGAACATCCAAGGAAGCTGTCAGAACAATTTGAATGCATGAAGGGGTGACTCGAAACATAGTATCCCAAGAATTTCCTCTAAATTAATGGACAATAGGACAGAAAGAATTGAGACTGGACTGTATTAAAGAGGCATGGGGGGACAATTATGAGAAAGTATTTGTTGGATACAAACAGTAGGCAACAATGTAGAGAAGTGACGTTTGCTTCACCTGTTTCAAGGGGCCATTTTGAAGTTATCTTTAAAAATTGTCTGATTGGAAGCTTTCTTATTTCTTATTTCTTTTTTTTAAATCAGTGGCTGAAATCACCTGAGATTGGTTTTGCCTCCAGCTTTCCTCCTTGCTAGCCATCCTTTACTGGGTTGCCAGGGTGACCTTTTACCTAAAATTCAAATTAATCTTGTCGCTCCCCAGCTTAAAATCCTTCAATGGCTCCTCTTTCCCTAAAGCACAAAGTCTAAACTCCTTAACTGTGATTCCGAGGGACTCAAAGATCTAATCCCTGCCTCATCGCTCAATATTTGCTGCTTTGAACCTTATTTCATTCCCTTCAGGCCTTCAGAATAAAGTGCAAAGTCCACAGCCTGGAGTCAATGCTCACCTTCCAGCCTCCTAGGCTACTGCTCTTAATTTTACTGCAGCAGGATTTTCGTATATTTTATATCCTTGCAAGTATTTTCTTTGTTTCTAAAATGCTCCATCATACCAGTCTATCCTATGGGATTCCATGTTAAAACATCACTTCCTCTGTGAAATTTTCTCTAGCCATCTATTCCACTAATAACCCCTGCCCTGCCATCATCACCACCACAAAACCAGGAAAAAAGTAATCACTTTCTTCCTATTGCACCTAAACTAATTTGCATGGACATATATATCATATTGCATAAATATTAAGTGGTACATATTTACTTACATGCCTACCTCTCCCCCTGGATCAGTGTTCTCCAAACATTTTTGTTAACACATACCTATAAATAGCAAATATTAATCATGTACCCCAAATATATGTATATTTATTGATATATAAACTGCTATATATATGTACTGCTATACCAATATTTTATGTACACATGAAACACAAAAATAGAAATTAAAAAAGATGACTGAAATATGAATAGAAGTTCCAATAATCTGATAAGAGTGCTTTGCACAGCCCTCACTGGAGTGCATGTACCTCTCTTCGAATTAGCTTATAATAACAAGACTGATAATGAATTAAGCCTTGATGTATATATTACATCAATTCAACAAATGTTATAAGTGCCAAGTATATGTCATGCACGCATCTAAACACTGGAAATAACAGCAATGAGTAGGATGAATTCCTGTTCTTGGACTTGCGTACTGGAGGGAGGGGTAAACAAGAAACCAGATAATTGCATAACTTGATTGTATGCAGCTTGAAGAGATGATGTGTAGTATAGTCAAAAATAACAGGTTCTGAAATTAGGAAGACATGGTTCAAATTCATGGTTGACTATTTACAAGTTCCATGACTTTAGGTGAATAACTTATTCAATTTCAATTTAAGTTTCCTATAAAATGAGGATAAGTTCCAGCTCAACAGTATGCCTTAAGAATTCAGAAAGATAATGGTTAAAGTTTCTGGCATAAATACTTAAGTGGTAATAATTTTATAAAGACTTTGCTGTCCCTAACAACTCCCCCTTCTTGCTAACACCTCTTCTCTGAACTGTGCGTGCCACCTGGGAGACCATTCCTCTGATTAGGCTGTATGCATCTCTAGGTCAGGAAACATCATGTTGTGCCACTGTGTTTGGACCATAGGGAACATTCCTTAAATGCTTTTTAAATTATTTGTCAAGTAAACAAATAATTAAGTGTGTGTAATCAAGCAGTAATGGAAAAACAATCTAGCCATTTCCTCATCCCTCCTCCCAAACATTGGTTTTAAGTCACATTGATGTCCCTCAAAATTAGGCAGAAATAGTTTTAAAAAGGAGATTTGAGGAATCTTGACTTGTGTCATTCTGAAGTAGATAACACCTCAAAAGTTGGTTTGTAGTGACCATGCCATAAACCAGATGTATCATGAAACACCAAAATTTAACACTTTCACTTTCTCCACATTACTCTTGACCTTTCCTTTATACACTGAATTCTACCTCTTTCAGAAATGCAGGTCTTCGTCAATAATAAAGTGATCGTTCATAGTTTAGTGGCTCATTGCTGATGGGGTGGAGATGGCCCAGTACAAGGGTAACAGAGAATGTCAAATGTGTAAGTGGATATTCTGCTTGCCTTGGTCTCCTATATCCTTTGCCTTTCTGCCTTCTTCCTTCTTGTCATGTATATTAGGTAGCATATAATCGGATGTCTTCAAAACTGAAGTGAACATGTAAAGCAACAGCAGTGACTTCCAAAATTGTCTCTAACATCATGATTTTAAGGTATAAACGTCACAATATTCATCTAGTTTTCATTTTAGTCCTTGGAGACTTTAAATTTTCAATTAAACTTTTTATTTGGAGATCATAACTGAATTTCCACGCAGTTGCAAGAAATAATACCAGGAGATTCATTACCCTTTTGCCAGTTTCCTCCAATCGTACCATTTTTTAAATTGATAATATTCTTTAAAACAATAGGTAGTTTAATGAAATTTCACTTGATAGCTTATTTTTGTCCACGATGAATGTTTAGTCACAATTTTGAAAGGGTATAGCAGGAGAGGAATGAGAGCCCGATCATCTACCGATGTTCTCTGGTCTGTATACTCATGTCGTTCTGCTTCTGACTCCCCGACTCCCTTTCTGCTATGTTGCCCCCACGATCATCTTCTCACCTCCTCACACCTCTTCCAAATACTATGTTCTCTGCAGTGTCTAAACTTTTTCCCTTGACTTAACAGAACCTATTCATGGTAGCCCAATTTTAGCCAATTCAAATCTCTTTGGGAGCAGGCAAGGTAAAATTTATAAATGACTAAAAAGCATGTTTTGCTTTTTAAATGATGACTTTTAAAATATTTGTTTTACATTGTCCTTTGTGGGGGGAGGTAATTAGGTTCATTTTTATTTATTTACTTTTTTTTTTTTAAACAGAGGTACTGGGAATTGAACCCAGGACCTTGCAAATGCTAAGCAGGCATATTTTTAAAAAATAACTCATTTTTCCCATTACAAGAAAACTAATGTTCCTATAACTTTAAAAAAATATGTAAAACGAAGGTACATAAAAAAAAAAACAATAATAATCCCATTGCTCAAACAGATCAACTGCTAACATCTTGCTGTATATATTTATAGGCATTTTTCAATGTATACATTCATACTTTTAAAAAATGGAATAATATTATGTATGCTATGGATATGTTTTTATAAACTGACTTTTCATTGTTCAATACTCATATACAACTTTTAAAGGCTGCATAGTATTCCATCACATGAATAAACCATAAGTTATTCAACAATTTTCCTACTTTTTGATGCATCCTCTTTTTCTTCAATTTTTTTTTCATAAGATTGTCAAATTGACCTACAGAAAGAGATTATAGATCTTCTTTGTCTTACTATGAGGTTATGTTCCAATTACCCATTGTAAGTTGAAAATGCATTTAATACACCTACCAGACATCATAGTTTAGCTTAGCCTACATTAAACATGTTCAGAACACTAGCATTAGCCAACCATTGGGAAAAATCATCTAATACAAAGCCTGTTTTATAATAATAAATTCGTGTAATTTATTGGATGCTGTGCTGAAAGCAGGAAACAGAATGGTTGAATGGGTACAGATTGGTTATAAGTGTAGATCATAAATTCAACCATTGGAACTCAGGGATTGTCTAAACAAATATCTAAAAATGCTCGCAGTGTAGAAGGTATCTATCCTAGCAGTTCTAAAATTCATAGCATTAATAACTACTAGAATTAAACATTTTTTTCATATCCTATTGGAAGTTCATATATTGTGTTTTGAATTTCCCTGTTGATATCCTTTGCTCACTTTTTAAAAAAATAGCATATTGTTTTTTTTCTTTTTTGCTTTGTTATACATTGAGTAATTTATTGAATTGCTACTGATATTTTTACTGAGCATTTAAATTTTTTTAAATTAATATTTTGAGATACAGTTGATTTGTAATATTCTGTTAGCTTCAGGTGTACAACATAATAAATCAAATTTTTGTATACTCCATTCAAAGTTATAAAATATTGGCTATATTCCCTGTGTTGTACAATATATCCTTGTAGTTCATTTATTTTATATTGAGTAGTTTGTACCTCATAGTCCCCTACCCTTATCGTGCCCCTTCCCCCTCCCCTCTCCCCATTGGTAAGCACCAGTTTGTTCTGTACATCTGTGAGTCTGTTTCTGTTTCTTCACTGAGCATTTCTGGGGAACTAAAGCTTTCATTTCCTGACTAAATGATGAAGTCACTAATATAATGTTTGCACCTCTTCTGTTACCTAAAAGATGATCTCATTTTGCTTTTTACTCAGCATCAAGTTCATTTATGAAGATTCTGGTTTAAAAAGGTGAATATTGAAAGTCTTGTTGCATCACATTGTTGATTCTAAAGCCACCCCTTGTGTAACAGACTCAAATTATTTAATTAGAAATCTTATTTTTATGGTAAAAAGTATTTTCCACTGAATTTGCTAGCATTGTTTAGAAACTACTTTATGACCTAATCTCACAGGAAACTTTTAAGTACTCCTAGGAGAGAAAAATGCAAATTGTTATAAACAACACATCTTAATATTACCTGATTTGTGAAGTAAGTAAATGTAAGTTAAACAAAATTTATTTTATATATAAACTAATAGATATTTTTATTAAAATAGAATTGCAAGTTGCAGGTAAAATAAAATGTTAGTGGCCTTTAGTCACTCAATTTATAAAACAGTTCAACAATATTTCCATGTGTTTCAAATATTTTAGTTTATTTCTTAAGACTTACAGATGCTTCACTCAAGTTACTATGTGTATCCTGGTAACAACAGTCAGGTGATCCATGTAATGTATCCTTTAATAAGTTGCTCTTAACGCTCTCAGGATAATCTTTCCAAATTAATCACAAGCTTAAGAAATTCCATGATCAATAAATGCTTAGGAACTATAATTCTGCAAATATAGTTGTATACATTAAGGTTTGTAATTGGTGAATACTCAACCTGGCATGAATATCTTTGGATGCTAATTCTAGTACCATAAACTCATTAGCTAGATGACTAACTGCCACTCTTTCCTCTGCAAGTCTCAGGCTCCTCATACAGAAATTTAGTTGAGTTTGTTTAGATGATCGCTGTGGTGGTTAGTTTTATGTGCCAAATTACCTAGACTATAGTACTCACTTATTTAATCAAACATTGATCTCAGTCTTGCTATGAAAGTATTTTGCAGATGTGGTTAACATCTATAATCAGTTGACTTTAAAGAGATTATCCTTGATAATGTGTGTGAGCCTCATCTAATCAGTTGAAGGCCTTAAGAACCAAAACACTGAGACTTCCTAGAGAAGAAGAAATTCTGCCTCAAGACTGCAGCATCAACTCCAGCCTGAGGTTTCAGCTTCAGGCCTGACTTACAGATTTGGGACTTGAAAGCCTTCAGAATTACATAAGCAAATTTCTTTTTTTAAAAAAATCCTTAAAATAAAGCACTCTTTCTCCCTCCCCACTTCCCTCCTACCTTTCCTCTCTTTCTCTAGATAGATAGATACAGATAACCTACATATATATACATATATATGCACACACACACACACACACACATATATATACATATATTTATGCATCATATGTATATGTATCTCCTATTGGCTCTGTTTTCTGGAGAATCGTGACTGATAAAATCACTAATATTTCCTTTAGTTCTAGCATTCCATGATTCTATCAAAATGAATTAAGAAGACCATCACGATTGCTTGCTTATGGGAGATAAATAATTAAAAAATCACTTCTCATTAGTCTACCAAGCTAGAAAAAATATAACAATGGGGTTACTTCTGTTAAGAGAGAAAGTGTGTGTGTGTTTGTGTAGATAGATAGTGTTTATTTGTGTGGAAAGACAGAGACAGAGACAGAGTTCTGTTCCATAACCTTTGAAGGATTGTTTCTTGCATCTTCATTGTTGAAAGTAAATTTAGCTTTGAGGGAAGATGCCAAAGTGACAGCGCTGGACGCTGAGGTTCTCTATCAGTGGCTGTCTAGTGAGGTAAGACAAAGACAGTGCACATTTCTCATGCAAGGCACTGCACAGTTATAGATCTCTCAATACTTAAACCACTTCTGAAAAATGATGGATTAGTCGTTGTTGAGTACAGAGTATCTGACTCAATATTAATATACTAATAATATTATTGAATGTGGTCAAACTTACATTACATAAAAGGCATATTAACTATGCTCATTTGGATCATGGGCACAAACATCTAATCACCAATTTAGCAGCAATGAAATCAGCATAGTAGGATTCGTAGAGTAGTCAATACAGAAGTATAAAATGCACATGGATAATATAATGTATCATCCTCTCTGCAACCTCTACACATAATAGGAAGGAATGACTGAAAGGCTCCTTTCCATTAGAGGGCTTCTTGTTTGGTGTTAATAAAGGTGCTAAAGCCAGCCAAAGACTACCAGGAGCACAACAGTAGTCACAGTTGGGTGTATTAGGCTGCAGCAAAGGAGAATGTACACAGGTGGACAGTGGGGGTGTCTTGAAAGGACGGAATTAAGGAGGAGGACTTGGGGGGGTTGGAGGCAGGAAGTAGTAATGTTACTGAACTCACGTTCATCTGCTCAGAAGTCAGTAATCAAGAGGAAAGTGTCAGTAGAAAGGAAAGTTGCTTGAATAAAAAAAAAAAATCACCAATCTGGGGAAAAGGTGGAGTCGTACAGAGATGAACTCCAAAGATTCTGTTCAGCCATGACAATTTTTAAAGGAAAAAATGGGGAGAAGAATCTGAGTGCATCATAGAGGTGGGAGCTTGGGTTCTGAATCAGTCTCCATTGCTGTACAGACTGGTTGACTCTGTCTTCAGATGTTATCTCGCCCTTGTGATCTGCCCACAGGGTTGCTAAGGGGCTCTTGGAGGTAGAGAGTTAATCACTCTTTAACGATTTAATTCTCTATTCTTACTTCTTTTTATCTAGGAAAAGAATCAACAGTTTAGACAGGGCATGGTGTGCATTCAGGAGAGCATAAGTCAGGAGTCAGTTTCAGTTGCTTAGTGATCGCATTCCTATAATTAGGTTCTTTTAAGGTTAGAGGAGGACAGAAATGGACAAACAAGAAAGGGGCAAAAGAGCTGCTTTCAGTAATAGGGATGGTTTTGCAGGAATTGGACCAAATCTGTAAACTAAGGAGTAGCTGGAACTGTCAGTATACTTATCTTTACAACACATGCATCTGTGCAGAGTTATGGTTGTTCTTGCTACATAAGTTTATGTGTGGTCTTCTCTAGGAAATATGGGTCTAAACGAGCTGGTGTTAAAACCCCACTATTGTGATGATGGTTTGCTTTGGTGCAGTTCATTTTGTGAGGCATCGGATAGTTTTTCAGGTGTGGTTTCTCTTTCCTTTCCTAGTTTCCCCTCACAGCCTAGCTGCCGGTGGGATCATTTTTCATTTTCATGTCCCCCAGCCCCACTTCTCGTCATTTTTCCACCTAAGCTAAAGGATAGACCGTTATCTTCTGGGGACTTGATCAATCCAGATCTGTACCACTCTTTGATGGGTTATGATGATGTAACGTGTTTTTGATAGTAGTTGCTTTGATCTCCACAGGCATCAAGCCTTCTTATTCTTTGTGTTGAATGATCGTTTGTTGTATCAGCAAGCATGATAGCAGCAGCACAACAGCATTTAAAAGTCTGGAATTCACATATCTGGCCACTGCAGCATAAACACTGAGACAGGCACTATTATTAAATTTTGGAAGGTACTTCAAAGCCACAATCCTAATAGAAGCCATGAAAATATGTCCAGAATCTATTTCAATTTTCCTTAGATAAATAAGTGACTTTTTTTCCCTTCGATTTAGACATATATTGCTCAAATTTTCAAGTTCGAATCTCCACAACTACTTAATGAAAACATTGATGCTGAACTAAGAGCTGTCATTTTTGAAAAGTAGAGGAACAACTGTGGAGCATAAGCTAAAAACTTCTGGCTGACTATTTTGCCAATTTCTAACTTATTTCAATAGTTTTAAATTTTGATTTTTGTTATTTTGGTTTTTTCTGTGGTCCAGTGTCACTGACTGCATATTTATTAGCAGGTCAAACAATATTAGAACAAAATAGATGTTGTAAAATGTAGAAGAAAGCAGATTTACTACAGACTTTGGGGTTTCTTAGACCTGATTTACTAGCTGTGTGAGCTTGGGCAAGTTTTTCTGGTTTTTTAGAAAACATCTCTATGTCTCAGTTTCCTCATCTGTAAAATGGAAAGATAAATATTACCTATATCAAAGAGTTCTGATGAAGAGTAAATGAGTTTATAAAGTAATTTGGTCAGTGGCTAGCACAAAGTAAGCACATTAGGAACACTTGTTAAATAGTTTTTTTAAAAAAGAATACAACATATGCATTTTTGTACCATAAGTCTTTTCCATCTGATCCTTAAGGAAAAACAATTGAAAACCAAGAGGTCCTCAATTTATTTTTATATATATATATTTAAGGTAACATTGGTTTCCCTGATTTTATTGGCTATTATAATTATCTGAGAAGATATTTACATATTCTTAAACATCAGTTCAGACCTACTGAAGCAAATTGTCTGGGAGTGGAGCCCAGCAATCTGCATTTGAAATGAGCATCTTGGGTGGTCTCTATACCATCTTTGGTAAGCATTGTAGTACAACCTTGTCTGTCAAAAGGAATTCATATTAAGATTATCACAAGTACTTAGATTTCTGAATATCATTCTATTTTCCCTTATTAACTACAGTAAAGAGTAATTGAAACCAAGAAATTGACCACATACAGTAATGAGCAAAAAATGAACAAAATTATTTATAAAACTAAAACCAAAAATTGTGCCTTTAAAAAAAGGTACATACTGTGTCATATCATAACCATAACGCTAACTTAGTTTTCATGTGTTCATTCCACAGATATTTATTGGGTGCTTGCAATGTGCTAGGCACTGTGCTAATCTCAATGAAGTAAATGGAGATTAAGATAGGAAGGAGTCCCAGCCCTCATAGAACTCACCCTTAGTGATAGCTATGAATATTGATGATTCTTACCTGTGATGACTGGGCTAAGGAATGCCCAGATAGCAGGTAAAATGTTATTTTTGGGTGTGTCTGTGTCTTCAAAAGAGATTAATTAGCATTTGAATCTGTAGATCTAGAAGAGCACCTTCATCTGTGCAATGGGCATCATCCAGTCCCTTCAGCGCCTGAATAGAACAAAATAGCAGAGGAAGGGAGCATTTGCTCTCTTGCTTGACCTGGGGTATCCATCTCCTGCCCTTGGGAATCAGAGCTTCTGGTTCTCAGACTTCCCAGCTTGGACTGGGATTTGACACCATCAGCCCTCAATTCTTGGACCTTTAGACTCAGACTGGGATTTGCACTATTGGCACCTCTAGCATTTAGGCCTTTGGATTGGGCTGGAGCTACACCTTCGGCTTTCCTGGACCTCCAGCTTGCAGGTGACAGATCATGGGACTTCTCAGCCTCTGTAATCCTATGAGTCAATCCCTCATAATAAATCTCTAGGTGTCTGTATATATCCAACTGGTTCTGTTTCTCTAAGGAACCCTGACAAATATACTACCAGTTAGTAGATATGCCATAGATGAAGATGATGAAATGTACTGTATGAAAGCATTTTTAACTTTTGTTTAAGTTGTATCTTTCACTCAGTGAACACATTTTGCATTTACTGAAGCACTCCCTAAACCCTTTCATCATCTTCCTGTCATTGATTCCAGACACTCCTAAATTCGATCAAAAACAAAACAAAACAAAACAAACTGTGCTGTAAAAGGTATATATTTAAAACAAACCCCCAAGCCCATCCTTTACAAATCTGATCTCTTCCCCATCCCTTTCTTGTGTCCCTCCAAAGATACTCTAAGTATTCTACATTTATATTTCTGTGCATGTGTGTCTTTCATGCAATAGTAATATATTATACATACAATTCTGTATGTCTTTTCTAATCTTTAATGCTGTAACTTGGCAATTCTCCCATTCAGTCCTGACAGATATGCTTCGATTTTTACTGGTGGTGTCATAGTATCCCATTATGGAGACACATAATAACTTATTAAACAATTTTCTACTAGTGAACATTTAGTTTGTTTCAATTTTTTTTGCCATTGCTAATAATGATACAATGAATATCTTACTGTATATGTGTACAGGTATGCATGGGGATCACATCCTGCAAAGGAGAATTGCTGGGTGAAAGGATATCTGCATTTGAAATCTGGATATAAATTGTCAAATTCCCTTTTAAAAAATTCATTCCAATTTACCATCCTACCAAATACGTGAGAGTGTCAGACACTGTTACTTTGCCAATCTGAAGGTGAAAATATCTATCTCTTTGAAGTCTGAATTTGCATTTATTTGTAATGAGTGAAGTTGAGTATATTTTCGCGTCTTTAAAAGAGATTCATATTCCTCTTCTGTGAAGTGTGTCTTCACGATCTTTGCTTATTTTCTATTGGATTATTATTCTTTTTCCTATTGATTTGTTCTTTATATAATACTAAAAACAAATCCCTTTTTCATATGTCACAAATATTTTATTTCCTGGATATTATTTGCTTTATGTTTTGTTTTTGATGTTTTATCTTGTAGAAAAAAATTTATTGCATCCATTCAAATTTGCATGTTTCATTTCCTGCGTTTTCTATATTCTGTCATGTTTTCAAAGTCCTTCCCTGTACCAAGATTATTTTTTAAACTATACCATGCTTTCTCCTAGTACTTTTATGGCTTCATTTTAATGTTAAAAAATTTGGGGGGATCTATCAATTTGCAATGTCACCTTTATTGTGTACTAAATTTCCATGTGTACTTGGGTCTTTTTCTGGCTTTGCCTTCCATTAATCTGTCTCTGGAGATTTATGTGTATCTTATTCTATAATTATCATGACGATATAATATATGGTTGCATCTGGTAGTGCGAGGCTCCCCTCTTTCATCCTCTTTCCAGAATTTTCTTAGCTATTCTTACATATTGATTTCTCTATATATAGTTTTCAGCCAGCACATCTAGTTTTTGAAAATTCTTTGTATAGATTTATGGATTCATAAAAATTCATAGATTTATTTCTTTAGAGCATTGATATCTCTGAAAGTCTTCTTAGCCAAGAATAGGGTGTCTTCCCACTCATTCAATTCTGTTAAGTCTGTCAGTGGCAGAGTGACCAGTGACAAAGCCTTATTGAGATGCAGATGTGGGGCCTTTGAGTAGGCTCTGTCACTAGGTCAATGACCAATTCTAACACAGAAACCAGCTCAGTATTATGTGCATTTCATATTTGGACTTTAGCCAAATTTTAAATGACTGTAGACCATGGGTATGTTAAATCTGTGAATGCTTAAAAAGTCTATCATAAAATTAGTCATACATTTTCCTTTTTATCCAGGAAAGCTACTGAATCATAAATATATACAGTAAATAATAATTATAAATATGTTTAGTGAAACATTTCATGTTGCTTGCAATGTGTGAACATTATTTCAAATTTCATTGTCAAATACCACCCACAAAGGCCCCCCAAATTAGCTTTATAGGTGTCTCTGCCAGTTAACTAGTAATTATTAATGAATTATATCACAGTTAATGAATTATATTCACCATAGGTGAATGAATGATGTGTTGGCTGGCTTTCTCTTTGGCCTTAACGCTCAAATTGACATTGTGGTCAATATAACACATGACTTCCATTTATGGCTATTGTCTTCCAGGTGACAGCAGATGAAACAGTTGCCATAATCTATTTTACCTTCCTTTCCCATCTGTTAGCGCACACACCATCACAATATGCCATGGGATTCAATCGGCCCCAAATGTACTCTTGTCATATTGAGAATGCTTTTCCTATATTTTTTCAAATCACTTGATGTCCTTCAACTTCTTTCTGAGAAAGTACAAGTGGTATTCGTCAGAATGTTCTCCATACAACTGTCTCATTTTGCATTTAAAAATGCAAACAGAAGCAAGACTTTGGCTTTCTAAAACTCTTCATTGCTTTCTTACTCATCCTGACAATTCCAAATTCCTTATCATGGATTACAAAGTCCTTCAAGATCTGGCTCCTACTTGCTTTTCCAGTCTCATTTTTTTACCACTCTTGCAAAGCAAACTATTTTCAGCTCCTTAATTTACAGTGCTCTCATTCACTTCCAGGGGACTGCTGGTAAATTAGCTGGGGGTAGGGGTGGGGTAGAGTGAGGACCTTGGAAGAGAAAGCCCTGATTTGTAGCATTTGCTGATTTCTGCAAGATAACTGATCTCACCTTGAGCTGTTTCAAGATATAAATGGTTTAATAATTAGCTTGCCAAATTCCTCCAGCACAACTAGTGTTTCTCTGCATAGAATATTCCTCCTAGCCCCAGTATCTTGCAGTCATCCTTCAGGTCTCAGTTTTGGCATCATTTCAATTCCTGCAGGAAGTGATCTCTGATTATCTCACAAGTGGGTGACAGGCCTACCCTATGTGTTCTTACAGCACCTTTCCCCTCTTCATCACCTTTATTGTCTTAAGTTGCAACTGTCTACTTACTCTTCTTTCTCCCCCAATTGCCTGAAAGCTTAATGAGGTCATGGATTACTCTTGAGGGCTATTGAGGGATTACTAATGAGGGCTATAGTCCTAGCATCTCATTCACAGAGTTCCTGGCATATAGTAGGTCAATAAATACTGGTTAAATTAATGAGTGAGAATTTATTCATAAAGATGTTTCATTACCTTAAATTTGTCATTTCATTACACTATGACAGAAAAGAAATCAGTAACAGTAATGAAATGGAATTTGTTAAAAATTAACATAAGAACAAACAAGGGGGTGGAGAGGGATAAACTGGGAGTCTGAGATTTGCAGATGCTAACTACAATATATAAATAGATAAACAACAAGGTCCTACTGTATAGCACAGGGAACTATATTCAATATCTTGTAGTAACTATAATGAGAAAGAATAGGAAAAGGTATATATATATAGTTTATATATATATATATATATATATATAGTTTATATATATATAGTTTATATATATATAGTTTATATATATATATATAAAACTGAATCACTATGCTGTACACCAGAAACCAACACATTGTAAAAAGTCTATACTTCAATTAAAAAGCAAAACGTAAAGACCATCATCTAAAACATCATAAAAAAAAAACCATAAAAATAAACATATTATCAAAGAACAAGTATGTTCTTTTTTCTTTAATAGAAATATAGTCACTTTACAATATTGTGTCAATTTCTGGTGTACAGCCTAATGTTTCAGTCATATATATACATACATATATTTCTTTTCATATTCTTTTTCATTATAGGTTACTGCAAGATATTGAATATAGTTCCATGTGATATACAGTATAAACTTGATGTTTATCTATTTTATACATAGTAGTGTCTGCAAAGTGTGTTCTTATTACAAGTAAAAAAATATGGTCATAGGTGTATTATTTAAAGCTTATTTTAGGAATCCTCTAGAATAAGTGCATCCCTGGTACTGAATATGCTAGTTAATGTTAAGTTAACAGGTTATCCCTAGTGTTTTTTTGGTCAATATAAGTAGTGAGCACGTAGTTGGCGCTTGAGAAATTTGTGTTGAATTGAATTGCTAAAACTGCAGAACCGATGCTTCCTTAAAGTGAACAGGGCACTGGGCTGCTGGTATCCTTCCTCCGGGAGCATCTCAAAGGGCCAGTTTTGCTTTATTATATATAGTCCAGGGATAAGTGATTAGAACAAGAGGAGTCAAAAGAACTAAGAACTAAGAAGTCACAGCTGCTCACAAAACAACTAGAGAATTAGTTCAGGGGAGAACTGAGCAGTAATCAAGGACTAGTGTGTGTGGAGAGCCCAGTGAACTTTCTCTTACACAGTTAAAGCAATGCAGATGGAAAAAAAAAATGTGACTCAGCTCAATTAAAAGAAAGCTCTGCTTTGTCAGAAATCCTCAGAAGATCCTTCCATCAGGATCTACTTACACTTGGATGATCAGGAGCAGGGTGGGGGGAAGGGGAGACCTCTGAAATGACAGCCATGACTAAGTGCAGAGGTGTTAGACCCTGAAAGACTCTCAGGAAATGTGGTGTGAACAATATTTTTGCTAATATTTTGCTAATACTCTGCTGTGGATGGAAAATCAAGTTACTCCTATTTTAGTCGTTATATCTTCAGCTAGTCCCCTCTGGATTGAGAATAAATAGAATAAATCATTGGTTTGTGGTCTTTTGTGCTAGAACATGCTGGGGAGGTTAACATGAAATGCTGATTCACGGAGTAATCTGAGATATGTATCACACGGCTTTCAGCCTGTTTTCTTAGCACCCATCCAAACAGAGTGTTCTCAATGTGAAATCATGACATTTGCACTTTTGATTTTTCATCACACAGTAGGTAAATCCTTTAATCTCTGGGTCCACAACACTTGACAAAGGAGTGTTGAGATAGATGTTGCTGAGGATCGGGCCTCAGAGAGTGCAACCCATGCCCCTTATTGCTTCTTTTCTCAGCTGCCATTTTCATGTTCAGTGTTGGGCACCAACAATTCATGAGCCTGTTTCATAAGCCTGTCTGCAAAAATCTAGAGCAGCAACAGAAGCTTAGGGAATCAGGTGGAGAATATGAAGGGTCAGGCACTACCACCCCGGGAAGGCCCTCTCCAATATCCAAATGGTTGCCAAAGCAGGGGAGACTCTGGGAGAGATGATACTGAACTGTCTGTCTGTCCAGGGAGCATTTGAGAAAATCGGGACCCTTGTAGACAAAGAGATAGAGATCTGAAGCAAATTTATGCTTTTCTTGGTCAGCTATGGGCAGCAGTGAGTCGAACAGATTTTCCCTGAATCTGCTCCCTGGTCCCTGAAGCAGCCACAAGCTGGCATTGGGTGAGAATTGGTGCACAGTGATCTAAGAGAAACTTACTGTTACCTGGGGTGAGGCTTAAGGTCACTGATTCTAAGACAAGGCAGATCACAGCAACTCAACTAAACCTCATTTTCTGCCCCTTTTTGCTTTCTCAAGAAATCCACTAGCAGGAGCCAGGAAAAATAACACACATGGCTCTGAGCTTGCCCCTTTACTTACCATGAACCTATTGTATGGTGCATTAATAATTAGGCTTTCTTGTACTGAATCACTTCTACTCAGTCTAGGTTCCATCTAAAGACTGTATGCAATGACACATCTTCTGTCTTTGTTGTATCTTCATGTTAAAGGATAAACTGTTTGAAGATCAATGAATGCTTCATCTTCCTCTTTGCCCTTTCCCATTGATACCTATATTTTGTTTATGCATTAACTCTGCAACCAAGCCCCAGATATCTCCCTATTTGCAAGCCATTGGTTTCTTTGTGACCCAGGAAAATGTGTTTTCATGAACTTGCTGCTGAATTAGCCAGAGAGTAGGGTGAAGGGGAGAGAAGGAAAATGATACATGAAGAAGCAAACACAAGAAACAATCAGGAAGTAGATGGACGGGAAATAGAAGAAAAAGCAAGTGCTGCAGAGTTAAATGGTAGGATCATGAAAATAATCATCACTTATAAAAATAATCTTTATTTTTATATAGGTAATTTTAGTAACTTCAGTGAGGAGGAAGAAAAGGGATTAATGATTCAATGTTTCTAGGCATAAGTGCCTGGTAGTAATTTTGTTTTGGGGTTTTTTTTGAGAGAGAGGCAGAGAAAGGAAAACCAAATGAGGATGAAAAAGAAAGAAAGAAAGAAAGAAATAAAGAAAGAAAGCAAGAAAGCAAGCAAGAAAGAAAGGATGAAAGGTCAAACTCAGTGTTTGATTTATCTGAAGCCTCATCTTGAAAGTTAGTTATGTATGATGCCAAACAGACATCTTGGTCCCTGATCATTTTATTTGTTCTCAATCATCAGCATCACAAAAAACCTAACTAAATTAGAAATTAATTCAGCCAGAAAAAGTGAGTATCTTTTTTCAAGTGACTTTATGTCTATTTTTAAGTAAATTATTCCAAAACATAAGAATACTGTTGTGTCAAAATAAGCAGCCTGTGGAACAGAAGAAAACATTTTAATTATTTTGAGTTAAAAAAAAAAAAAACCTCAAATGATCTTGGCCAGAAAGTGCTGCTTCTTTCAGGTTATTTTTCTTGAAGAGTATTTTTTTTTTTTTTAATCTAGCAGATAGAAGAATTTTGAAGGTTAAGCTTTAAAGTACTACCACCTTCAAAACTGAAAATCTGCTTTTAGGAACTGACATAACTTCACATCTTGATTTTACACAAATCTTCCCTTTCTAATTTCAAGCAGAACTTGCTTGCATTTTTTTCTTTTGAAATAGTTTATGATTACTGACATTGAGCTACCGGGCTATTAGAAGGAAGTCATATTTTCCAAATTACCTTGGAAGATTCTATGGCTAGAATTTTAAAAAATGGAATATCTTGTACAGGATCTGAGTTAATGTTTGACTTTAAAGTTTAAATAAATACATTGTCCCATTCCGTGTTGGAGTAATCACCTGGAAGGTTGAAGAAAAGCAGTCATTTCAAAGTCAGAGGGGATAAAATAAAGACCTGCTGGAGATGGAGGCTCTTTGCTTTCCTCAGGGAATAAGAAATGGGTGAACCACTGGGTGAAGGAATGAAATGGAAAGAACAATTTACAATCATCAGGACATAAAAAAATTGCAAACGTAGACTCCCTGGTACCTTTTGGTACCAGGTGAATGGGGAAGGGGATTTCTTAGTAATAGTCAAGGTCCCTGTAAGATGATGCAATTGGTGTGGGTGATATAATGTTTGACATAAAAGCCTGGATAGATAACTGATAGTTCATTCCTTGACCTGTGTTTTAAGAGCAGCCCAGTAGAAACGTGCATAGGCACTGAAGGTGATCAGAAAACACGGCACTTTCTCCAATGTGTATCTTCCAATCAATTTAACCTCAGTTGTCACAGCAGCTTATCAAACAAGAATTTCAGCCTCATTCAATTTCTAGAAAAGTAGTCACTTTGTCCAGTTACAAGATGAAGAAAATAGCAATCCATTTTAAAAGGGGAATGGATCACTTTGGGGAATTGGTATTGAGATTTTACCATGGGCTTCTTCCAACAAATATGGTCTGTTTGTCATCATTGGAGAACTGGGCAATGATGATTCTGAATGCACCCCTGGTCTCAAGTCTAGAACCTAATGGGCAGGTGTTCATTTTAGTATAATAGAAGTGAATTAGAGTTTCAGTTCAAATTCTGACAGATGGTACTGTCACAGATACTAAATTACACTATCAGTGGCAGATATAATTCCCATATTAAACCGGAGATTAGCATTAGGGCAAAATGTACTAGGGCATTATAAGAACACATGCACTAAGGAAGAGAGATTCTAATTTTGAAATGAGATTGGGAGAATAAGGAAAGGGCCATGAGTGGTTTTGAGAATCATGCAAAGAAAATTACTTTGCAAAATCAGTGTGAGCTGAGGCAAGATAATTATCCTAATATTTTCAAAAATTACATTTGGTCTGCCTATATATCGTATAAGAAAAATTAATACCTTGCTAATTATAAAATATAAATATTATAACTTGAGAAAACTTACACAAATTTTCAATAAGCAGAAAACGACTCATACATTAAATTTATATGCTAAGGTTTACCACTTAATAAATTGCTAAACTATTTTGTTGTTTATTATCACAACAGTTTTTTTTCAAAAGTACATTATCAGTACAGTTGTGATGTCTATTTTAGCATGACATTGAGTAATTTATCTTTTTTAGTAATAGTTAATCATTTTCATCATGAATCTATTTGCTATACCTTTTAACTGCCTATGTATTTTTCAGCTGTTAAATATAGCTTTGGGCAGAAAGGTAGAAAACAGAAAACATTTTCGTTCATAGCAAGTTTTAAGTTATGTCCCAATTCAAGATATCCTGAAAGCGACGTAAAATAATAATGTTTAGTTCCTTCAAGTGACCTCCCATTTAATGCAAAGCAAAGGGACTTTGCAATAAGTAACAGCAAGATTTATTCTACATCAAGAAGCATCACGATGCCAGCAGAATGTGAGAAAATCATACAGCTTCACCGTTTCCCTCAGATAACTGTGTTGGCAACACAGATATAGAATGTCTTGTGACAGCTAAGTGTATGGAGAAGACTGGCCCTTGTCAAGATACAGTAACGTTTCTCTCTTCTCAAAACTACCTTAAGTGATTTTCAGAGAAGGCGCTTTGTCATTACTTCCAGGTTATTTCAATTCGCTCCTACATGGACTCATGTAGAGTAACAGATATTATTTTTTTAATTGAAGTACAGTCAGTTTACAATGTCGTGTCGATTTCTGGTGTCCAGTATAACGTTTCAGTCATACATATACATGCGTATCTTCGTTTTCATATTCTTTTTCATTATAGGCTACTACAAGATATTGACTATAGTTCCCTGTGCTATACAGTAGAAACTTGCTGTTTATGTATTTAATATATAGTAGTTAGTATTTGCAAATCTCGAACTCCCAACTTATCCCTTCCCACCACCTTTCCCCCCTGGTAGTCATAAGTTTGTTTTCTATGTCTGTGAGTCTGTTTCTGTTTTGTAAATAAGTTCACTTGTGTCATTTTTTTTTAGATTCTACATATTAATGATATCATATGGTAATTTTCTTTCTCTTTCTGGCTTACTTCACTTAGAATGACAACACTATTTAGTTGGCAGCCTCTGGAAGAATTGTCACTCAAATTTCCTTCCCTCTCATGTTGACCTGCTGCAAGGGTCTAGAAGCACACTTCTGTGTGTGGGTCAACCCACTTGGATATCCTGCTCTCGCAATAAGGAAAAGTATCTCATCTGCATAGTGTGAGACTTTAGGGACTAATTCATAGATTTTAATGGTCTTTTCATTTACTGCACGGCATGAGGTGACAATCACAGTTTGTTTTGTTCTGCCTAAATTTGATTTTATATCATTTTCACATATGGCATTTCAGCATTATCACCTCTGGGCTTTCCCCATAGGAGCTCCTGATGTGACAGGGTACATAGAAAATGGCGCTGGATAATGGAGCCTGTCAAGAAAGGATGGATAGAGAGTAAACTGGATGTGTCATTTCTCTGTCGTTCAGCTACACCATAAAGCTACTTTCAAAATGTGACTTGTTATTTGGTGAGGAGAAGATTTTGCCGGCTAAATCTCCATGAATGGAACAGTTGCATCTCCATTTTCTGTAAATATGAGTATGTACTCGATTCTTGATTCAGTTATCTGCCCTTGGCTCACCGTCATGTGACAGGACGAAAAGCTCAAGGCTGAGCTTGGAGACAAGAAATATATGTAAACAATCCTCCTTCTCATTAGAGCATGCTTATTAAAAGCTGCTCATACTCTCTATTGAGAGCTTTCCATGTCAGGCCCCGAACGAAGCCCTGTTCCAAATATCACATTTAATCTTTGCAACAGCTCTGTGAGTTATATTCTGTGCTTAGCTTCACTTTCCTGATGAAGAAAATGAGGGTCAGTGAAGTTAAGTAACTTTCCCAAGATATGTGATTAAAGGACAAAGCCAGAATTGGAACCAGATTCCAGACCCCACACTCTGTAGTGCTGTTCCCCTTGGATATGCATGTTATTTTTCAGGTATCTTTCGATGGTATTCCAAAGACAGAAATAAATTGTTTTTTTTTTAGATTATCTACATGCCCTTTATCCATTCTTTCCATAAGCATAACTATTTCAGGGGTTGACTTTGTCTTGAAGACAGTATGTCAAATTTTATACTCAGATAAAGGTCGCTGAAGTAGCGAGCATGTGCCTATGGGATGAATTTGTCTACTGTGAATTGTACATCATCCCAACGCTGTGGTTCGAATGACTATATTTATTATGTGGACTGGGGTGGAAACGAGGTGTGGGTAATTGTGCTCCAGCACTAAAAATCCATAACCAAATTTACCTGAGAATTCATGAAGTTTCCTCAAAATTCTGTAGCATGCAGTTACCTTCACATTCCTGAATATTGCTGGATTCTTCATTTAATTAAGTATCCTATTTTAAAGCCACATAAAATGCATTATGCTCTATATGTCTTTTGACTTGTGGCCAATTGTGTATAACACTCTCAAATCTGCCAGCTGTGTTTAAGGAACAAAAATATTTTGTTTTCAGACAGCTTGATAGAAATCCTAAAGTTTGCGAGAAAATAGAACTTCTTAAAAAAAATTTTTTTTTGCAACCACCAGAAACTCTGAGGTTAGATTCAAAAAAGAAGAGTCCTTGATTTTACTATAATAGATACCTTGTTGTTTTTCAATAATAATATGTTGCCAAATTACATTGAGAGGCTTTTTCACTGTGACTTCGAGTGAGTCCCTTTACTTTTTGTTTGGGATCTGACAGAATAAAGAATGCTTTTCCTGTCTGAGCCACACTGTGCTTTGCTGTGTTAATCACAAAAAGAAAATTTTAGGACCCACAGAGACTGGTTAAAGGAGTTTAGACCCTAAGAAATGTTGTGTCTAAAACATAATTAAATGTTATTTTCAGTGTTTCTTCCCTCTGCCTTAAGGACAGACTCTTCACTTGCCCAAATTGCTTCGAGCTGGTGGTGGAGACAGATGGTGGGTGGGAGGGGAGGGGTTGTTACTGCCTTTACTCTGAGCCTTGGAGCCTCGACTCAGAGGGGGATCTGACCCCTTTTATTACTTCTATCAAGGGAGAGGCTGGGAACCAGTGAGGACATGTACTTCCGATCTCTGCCAAGGGTATAATTCTATTAGACTAGAGTTTTGCAAACTCTGGATGGCAACCCAGTGGTGGGTTGTGGAATCAGTTTAATGGGTTTGACCAGCATTTTAAAAAGAACTTGGAAAAGAGTATATTGCACATTTTCAAACTTCTGTTTCAGTTGTGTGTGTGTCTCTGTGTGTGCTGGGTCACGATATAAAATGTATTTTGTAACTGTCGGCTGCAAAATAACAAGGGTGAAAACTTCTGCACTGGACTTCTACCTTGGACATATCAATTATGACGTTCTTTTGCTTTATTTCCAAATTAAAGAGGCCTTTTTTCCCCTGAGTAAATTAGGGAGCACAGCAAATAAGCAGGATTTCTAAACAAAGGGCTTCAAGCAGCCAGCTTGCACACGTTGCTCGTTCTGAATCAGTGCAGCTATGCAGCTCTGGGATTGTGCCCTCATCTCCTGCATCTTCGTAAAAAGACATATCTTGCATTAAAAAAGCAGACATAATTGATTAATATCTTCCGTTTGTATAGGGAAAAAAGTAATTATATATCAGAAGTCAAGAGATTCAGATCTAAGTGAAAAATTTTCACCAATACTTACAACTGAACACCGTAACGTACAAAGTACAGTATTGGCAAGAGAAAGAGGTCAGGAATACAAACAGAAATGATACCCAGGCTCCGTTGTCAAAGATATTTACAGTCTAGTTAGAGAGAATTGTAAAGCAATAATTCAAGGGAACGACCAACGTGGGATTGTCCAAGTCCTTGGTCTATTGGCTCTCAAATCCATTCCTCGCACTTGCCTGCTTTGCTCTGTGCCATTAGGCGCTGACCCCTACAGGTGGCATTGCCAAGGTTCTTTTTGTCAGCTAGCTTCTACTTGGGTTTAAGCAATGAAAGTCACTGGTAAGATATTGAAGGACAGGAAGACAAAGGCATGGTCTTCCTATCCTTCCTTCTTGGTGTCCATGGCACCAGCTTCCTTAGTAGAAGCCTACCATGGTTCCCAGATCCTCTTGTTGGCCCTGACCCCAGAGGGGGTTCTGGTTTGGTTCGGTTATGTCTGCTCCTCTCTTTGGTCTTATTGTCCAGTTACTACAGCAAATTCCTGTTTTTGCTAATTTTGCTAATTTGCTTCCCCATTCTCTGCTGGCCCCTCAGAGATCTTTCGTAAGCTGCGTAGCAGTTTTCTGCATTAAATTCCTCTTGTTTTAGGTACTCAAAGTTGTTTCTGTTTTCCTGGTTAGACTCTGATTAGTAGAAGAGTTTAGAAGAGATATTTGTGTATCATCATCATAACAATGACTGATATTCATTTAATGCTTCCATAGTCAGGTATTATTCTCTGTGCTTTTCATGTATTAACAGCTTTATTTCACAGATGGGGAAACTGAGGCACAGAGAGGTTAGTTAACTTGCCCAAGGTCATATAACTGTTTAAGCATTGCCTTGCCCTGATTTTTAATTTGGATTTTTTTTAACTACCCAGTGCTTCACCTATAAAATTCTTCTATTATGTGTAACCATGCCTCAAATTTATCACGTATTTTTTACAGCCAAGTCTCTTTTGTTTAATTGATTGAAGTATAGTTGACACATAATATTATATTAGTTTCAGGTGTATACCACAGTGATGTGACTTTTATATACATTATGAATTGATCACCAAGCTAAGTCTAGTAACCATTTGTTGCCATACATGGTAATTGTAATATAATTGACTACATTTCTTATGCTGTATATTACCATCCTGTGGCTTATTTATTTTATAACCAGAAGTCTGTACCTCTTAGTCCCCTTCACCTATTTTGCCCATCCCCTACCCTTTTCCCCACTTGCAGCATTTTTTGATACTGAAGGATTGCTTGATTGATATAAATGAAAATTTATTAAGCATCTATTACATACCAAACACTTTGATGGGTTGCTATGGTTGAAAAAGGCATGATGACTGTGTCCTATAAATAAACAACCCCTCTTCCAACCTGCTTTTATATGTATGATGTCACTGCTAAAATTGAGGGCTAAAATCAAGTAGAATAGACTTCCAAATCCCAGTCAAGTGAGCTCTAGATGGTTGCCCGGAAATGATATCAGTTTACTTTTGAAATAAATTTGCATTTAGAAATATTCCACTCTGATCCTCAAAGAAATCATTTTGCAGCCTTATCCTGAAAACCAGTACTCCTTAATTTGTCCATCTGAAGTAAACATTCATTTTAGTACTAGGGTAAATCAGGTCTGGGAAGCAATATTTCCTTCATAGCTATGTAATCCTTGATGCACAACATTATGGTTGTTTCTCGTTACTGTAGTGTGGGGAGCTACTTTTCTCCAACTTTCTCAATCAATATAATATAAATCTATCAGCTACCATCCAAACAACCCTCTGGGTATGGATTATTCAGTATGCATACAAGGCTACTCATATGATGGACTGAAATGTACAATCAAGCAGAATGATGTGCACACAGCTGTTTTATATTTAGTTGGCTTTCTAATGTGAGCTAATTTGTTGTAGGGACTGAGGGCATTACTAAGATTTATTTCAAGTTTAGGATGAGCTAAAATTATTGTTTGAAGGTGAAACTTTAGTCTCCAGTCAACTTTAACAGACATTACTTTCGTATTTCTCAACGTCGGTTTGAGTCAAGTGTTTGATATATTAGTACACACAAAGATAATAAGGCTTCACAACACCTCCTCCCTGAAACCAACATCTTAAAGCCCCTACTTTCCTTTTATAAGGAGGCATGTGAATAAAAGCAAAGGTGATATGAATATCACTTAGACTTGAAAACAGTCTACTTGAAAATTAGATGGCAATAACAAAATGCAATATTCACCTTGTTCTTAGAGTTATCTCTTAGCTAAATGCTCTGACAGAAGGTAGGGCTGGTCAATGGATACCTAATGCATGGAAGTTGCTCTCATTTATGCATCTTTCCCCCTTGGGCAAAAATGAAGCACAAAAGAGAAGAGAAAAAGACCTTGAGAGGCGTAAAATGTCTTCCTCTGGTTTCAGAATTCAGTGGCGCTATCTCCTGAAACTACACCACAGAAGAAAACCTTGTAAGAAGAGAATCAGCCTCGAATCCTTATGCAGGAGAACTACAACTACTAAAACAGAGGAAGTTAGTGACCTCGAATGGAACAGCATTGCTTTGGTTGTGAAACCTAAATGTACTTTGTCAGGAGGTTAACAGGGTACAGAGTGTTAATTGTAACAACCATGGAAAATAGATGGACCAGAACCATTTAGTTTCATCAACGGATATTTGTAACTTATTGAGAAGTCTACACTTTAGAGGAATGCTAGCCTCCCTTTATAAGAATTCTCGTTGTTCTTGTTGGCTCATTATAAAGACCTGATTTGCTGTTTAATTTGAAATCCTAGCAAGTAGAACACACACCTATTTTCTGCACCTAAATAAGTAGGTAGAAAGGTATGTTATCCATGTTATGGAATAAGATTTTATTTAAGCACCCTGCTATGTTAGTGACCCATTAACTGTGTAACGATACAAATGTTATCATTGAACAACTTTAAAGGCAGTGTTGTTTAATAGTAGGAAACCAGCTATACAGTTCAAATATTAGCATAGGGCCTGAAAGAAATCAAGATGCAAATGAGCTAAGTTATAACCCAAAAGTAATATTTTAAGTTCCACCATTACTATCTGATGTCTTTACCCACTTTGTTCACTGTAATCTTCTCAAGGATCCTTATGGTAACTTTTTCCTTAATATCTTCCAATATACAGCTCCCTCCATTCTCACAGCCACTTCACTGGATCAAGCCACCTCTCACATGGACCATTACAATATGATTCCAAACAGTACTATTCCGTTCACACATGTCCTTTTCTAATCCATTTTAATTCATTCTCCAGTCATCAGTCAATGTGACATTTCTAACACATACATTTAATCCTGTCAATTCCCTACTCAAAACAATCCAGGGTTTCCCCTTTCCCCTCAGGGTAAAGTTCAAATTTCTTAATATAACATCAGTTCCTGCTCAATCTGACTTTGGCTTGTTACCTCTGAGGTTTAAGCCCGGTGTGGGTAGATTTCTGTGGTCGATTGAAATAGCCAGTTTTTCAGCCCTTTCCATGAAAAAGTGGAGTCTATTTCCCCATCCTATGAATATGGGCTGGCCCTGTGACTTTCTTGGATCATGAGAACATCACCAAAGTCAGAGTGTGAGTTCTGAACCTGGTTCTCAAGAGGACTTACAGCTTTTGCTCTTGATTTCTGGGAATCCTGCCACTGCTATGTGAAGAAATCTGGGCTAATTTAGCCATCGTGAGCATGAATGACCACATGAGGAGAAGAGACACAGCATTGATGAGCCAGCCCAGCAAAGTTCAGCCCAAATTTTGGGCCCACGGAAATGTGAGCCAATAAATAATTATTGTTCTAAGCCACTAATATTTAGGATGACTTGATATACAGCAAAAGCTAATCCTATCCATATTTTCCATTGTTCTTCTTTTTAATTTTGATGAAAATGTATATATTTTTAATTGAAATACAGTCAGTTTACAATGTTGTATCAATTTCTGGTGTACAGCATAATGTTTTAGTCATGCATACATATGCATACATATATTCATTTTCATATTCTTTTTCATTAGAAATTACTACAAGATATCGAACATAGTACCCTGTGCTATACAGAAGAAATTTGTTTTCTATCTAAACAAAATGTTCTTTTTAATCTCATCATAAAAGAAACAGAATCATGACTCATGTTTCACAAATTACATGGCTCTGTAATAGTCCATGTGTTTCTGACAGTTCCATCCCATCTGCTCCAGGAGGTTGTGGGGATGATGGTGACATAGGGGGGTTGGCCGTGGGGAGGGATGTCCCTAGAGCTGAATCTACGTAATGCACATTTATGCATGAAAATCCTTGATTCGATGGTTTATTGAATAGAGACAGAATGATGCTGGCTCTCACATAATGTAATTATGAGTGGGCCCAATCCCATGAAGTTACATTTAACAATAAATCCAAAAGTAACCGAGGGTACAGACATGAAGTGATACCTATTCCCATGGAAAAATTTTCGGACTAGCTTGTCGGCCCTTAAAGAATCTCAGATTTCATTAGAGATGTACTGAGTACTCCCTTCTCTGAGCAAAGGATAAATCTTGGCATGCTACTCTAGGAATGAAATCTGTTTGGGACTTCAAGGCATTCCTTTGAACAGGTGTCTCAACTTTAAGGCTCTCTGAAGGATTTGGTCAAGGCAGAGAGAAGGGTGAAGTAGACCTCCTACTCAAGGAATTACCAAGGCATTGCCTCCCCTCTGGACTCTCCAGATTTCCAACCAGTGACCAGTGAGCCTAAATGACTTGGAGTTACAGTCACTGCCCTGAAAATCTATCTTTCAGAATTTCTTTTCTCTACCCTGATGACTGTTTCTCTGTGGGGGAGGGGTCTTAATTGTAATTAGAATAATATTTTAGGTACCAGGTCACATCACTTCCTTCTTCACAGATTTTTTTTCTACTTTTTTTTTCCACTTTCTTTCTTCTTGGAGGGGATAATTAGTTTGTTTGTTTGCTTGTTTGTTTGTTTATTAATGGAGGTACTGGGGATTGCACCCAGGACCTTGTGCATGCTACGCACACACTCTACCACTGAGCTACACCCTCTCCCCTTAACTTTATCTTAAGTAACTTTCTTCTTGCACCATCTGACATATAACAAAATGACCTGGAGTCTTACTGACATATGTGAAAATTCTGCTCCAGCATTATTAGCAGTGTGACCTTGGACAAATCATTTAACCTCTCTGGGTTACTCTGAAAAATGAATATACTACCTACCTTGCAGGATTGTTGTGCTCCAATGACATCATGTTCCACAGAATTTTCCCCATATGACATGGATTTACCATCTCCATCAGAATTATCTCTTTTATTTTTCCTTCAGTCAGTCATTCAACAGTACTTGTGTGCCTACTCTGTGCTCGACACAGTTCGAAGAAATCAAACCAGTCAAAGATTGCTGCCGTTGAAGAGCTTATATTCTAGTCAGGGGAGACACACAATAAAGAAAATAAATGAGTAATATATATAGTATACAGAAAACGATAAGCACTATCAAAAAAAAAAAAGTAGAACAGAAGAAACAGCATTACAAAAGCCAAGGTGGAGTGGGGGTCACAGTAATCAAGGTAAGCTTCATTGAGAAAAAGTATTTGAGCTAAGATTTGAAGAAAGTGAGTGAAATAGACAAATGGATATTGAGGGAAGAAAACTCTGGGCAGAAGGAACAGGCCCCTAAGTGGCAAGCATGCTGGGCATGTTTAAAAGATAGTAAGAAGGCCAGCGTGACTGGAGCTGAGAGCAAGAATGGGAGAATAATACAGGAAAAGGTCAGAGAGCTCATGGGGGCTAAATCATAGAGGACCTCAAAGCTGTTGTGAACACTTTAGCTTTACCTCTGGTTGAAATGGAAATGCCCTGACTTTCATTTTTAAATAATAACTTTGGTTTCTTAGTTGAAAAGAGACTCCAGGGAAAGAAGGAGGGAAACAGGAACACCAGTTGGGAGGCTACTGCTGATGGTGGTGGCAAGGACCAGCGTGGTAGGTGTGGATGTGGTGAGAAGTGGTCAGATTCCAGATATGTTTTGAAAATAAACCAACAAGATTTCCTGATGAATTAGACATGAAATGTGAAAGAAACAGAGGCATCAAAGCTGATGCTAAGGTTTCCAGACATTTTGCAGAACACATTTCTCTCACATCCCCCCATTAAAGCTTATTGGGTTTGTGTTCTATTTAATCAAGGTCTCAACACTTCCAACTAACTATTAATGAATAAATGTTATTTCTGTATAGTTTTGGTTTTATTTTATTGTTTTAAACTGACCCTAGGTTAGGCAGCCAAAGGGTGCAGTGATGCTTGATTTACTGGGCTAAGATTCAGTCAAGGATCAGGGCCTATTAAGTCACTTCCCAGGAGATCTTTATGCTGCAAGCTGGAGTTCTTGTGGCAAGCCTGTTTCCATGCCTCACTATGGTAGCTCCCTTTTGTTTAGACTCAAAATTACTTTGGCTCTGAACTCCCTTAGGTATATAATTAGGGATTAAATCTAGGTTCTTAAAAAGAGCTCAAAAGGCAAAACCTAACTGTTACAAATAGTAGGAACATTTATCCTCATTCACCTTAACTCATCTTATTGACCTTCCAAATTAAATACTTTAAACTTAGCTCTTAGAACAGAAGCTTCCCAATACCTGTCCCACCCCTCAGTCCAAAAAGTTTATGTTTGAATTTCCAAAGGCTTCTAGGTGTTCCCATGAAGAAAGCAAAATGCTTTCTATATCAAATGGGAGGACAAGTTATTCTTTGCTGGATTAATTCCAAAAGCATGACCATCGATTTAGTTCCCAAAATCATCACTTGAGGAAATGCATGAAAGAGTAGGGTCAGGAAATACCAAAATGTATTTACCATTTGATGACACAGAGAATTTGCTTTCCAGGCTTCATATGTTGACTTTAGCAGAGGAAGAAAATCTAGCATTTTGTTAGCTCCTTGCTCAGGACCATGCTAGGATTAAGAAGGATTTGGTCATTGACCATTTCTTCTCATTTTTTAGTAGATGTTGAAGGAAAAACAATGAAACAGTATTCACCAGTGTTTTGTGATTCCTTGTTTTAAATTTTTCTATTTCAGAGTCAACCTAAAAAGATTACAGCAGTATTTAAAAATAGTTTCCAAAGTCACTTTAGGGACACTGTTGATCAACTGAGACATGCCTTTTCACCTTTTCATGAATCAAGATAAGACATTTTGTCTATTTCGCTCTCTGACTACTCTTTACCTTCAGAAATTGCTTATACTTTGTTTGTCGGGAAAACTCTCCCTGACCTTCATGTTTGGTCAGCATAAGACCTTTGCAACACCTTTAGTCTTTCTATAAAACAATCATCTAGCACAATGAAATCTAACAAATGAAGTATTATGTTATTAGGTAATATTATAGGATAATTAATTATTATAAATATGAAGTATTTTTTTCTGTAATTGACATGACTGAGCTTACTACCTAAAGACTCCAACTTCATCCTTAATTAATTTAAGAGAATGAAAACATAGTTTTTGGACTTAGACTGTATATAGAAAATCAGCAAAGTTTAACTTTTTCTTTCACTATAGATTAGCTTTCATCCTCTTACATTTATTATCTACTTACATCATGTACTAGAGGTATCATATCACACAAGTTTATAATGAGATTCTTTTGGTGTATGCAATTCAGTACCAAATTCTCTGGGGATCCAAACCAGACCCACCTAATTCCTTAAAATCCTAATATACTACCATAAGTTTCCACTATATTAGCCATCTGTGAGATTAATTATTGTAGATATGACTCTGGGAATAAACAATTTAATAGACTTGTCTTGGTAGAGAATAAATTGATCATTTCTTGTAGAAATATTAACTCTTTCAGGCTTTTGGAGCCCTTATTAAAAAAATTATCAATGTAAAAACCAAACAAACAAGAACAAAAGGCACTTACTTCAGGAAATGTTCCCTGATAACCATGTTGAATATGTCTTTTTTCCCCATGAGTCCCTTCAACATTTGTGAATTCATTTTTTCTGGTACTCTGTCATTGTACATTGCCTTTTCTTATCTTTCCATTCATCTCTTTGGTCACTAAAAACATTGAGTAAATGATTCACCTCTTTAAATTGTGTTTTAAGATTTTGTATATATTGTTCCTTTCTCATGTAACTATAATCCGTCTTGTGTGTCATACAGTGTTATGGGCTGAATAGCATTGCCCCGAAAATCACATGTTGAAGTCCTAACCCCTAGTGCCTCAGAAGGTGACTGCATTTGGAGATAGGGTCTTTAAATGGGTAATTAAGTTCAATGATGGCAATAAGGAGGGCCCTAATCCAATATGACTGGTGTATTTATAAAAAGAGGAGATTAAGACAGAGACAGTTACAGAGGGATGACCATGGGAAGGCAACAGGGACAAGAAGGTCATCTTACAAGGCAAGGAGAGACACCCAGGAAGAAACCAACCCTGCTGACACCTTGATCTTGGACTTCTAGCCCCCAGAAGGGGAAGAAATAAATCTTTGTTGTTTAAGCCACCAAGTCAGTGATACTTTGTTATAGCAGCCCTAGTAAACTAATGCATACAGCTAGCCATCTTTTTAGTAGTTTGGGTAGAAAGCATTAAGTCTCTTATAAATGTGGATTTGGAAATAGAGTCTTTTGTGAAGTATTTGTAAATCATGATGCTTTTCCTTCAGTGTCATTTCAGTGTCATTCAAAGTATTTCCTGTCATATTGACCCGTTGCAGGGTTGAGTTATAAGGTGCCATTGCTCATTTGATTTGGTTGTCGACTCTAGATGTACGCCTTCTTTCAACACATGTTGGCTAGGTGCCTGTGGTGTGCCAGGTACTCATCTAGATAATGAGGATACGGTGCTGAGTACCAAAAAGTCCTTCCCCTGGTGGGAGCTGCATCTGAGTCATGGCAAGAGTCAGTGTATACTAGTGGTTCATTTCTTATCTTTATAAGAGTAGATTTTCTACCTTAATGTCTTCAAGATAATAGTCAACTATTTTATAATTGGTTTCTACTGTTGCTTTAATAATATTTTTAAAGTTTGGAGCTTTGTGAAAGCCCAAATATTTTGAACTGCTACATTTTAATGACATTTAACCATGCATAGAATATTGTATACAGCAGTTCAGCACATGCTTGATAAATTGTTATAATAATTGCTCCTTAAATTTGCTGTGGTAGAAAGCATTACGTATCACCAAACACTCAATTTCCCATAATGTTAACTCTAATAATTAAAACTGTTTCCTTTACCACATTGAGTTGCTACATCATTTGGGTATTAATTACCACCTATATTAATTTCTGCCTCATTTTTGTATTTATTTTATAAGGTGGTAGAACATAAAGTTGATTTTGAAAATTTCTTTTAAAAATTACGGACTCTGTTAGCCTGCCTTCCATACAGTACAAGCACCACTGGCTAAATATTGTCTGCTAACATATTGTGGAAATGGAAATCTCCTGATAATATGGTAAATGTTTAGGAAACCATCTTCTGACTTGTTGCCAAAACATGATAAATCTCCTAGGCTAATAAAGTATCTGAGATGTTCTTATGAAAAGAAAAATGACCACTAAAGTAACTTACATTATATTTATATCTGTTGGTTTCAACATCCTTTGGGGTTCTCCCCACCTCTGCCTGGAAGAATGTAGAAGTCTTACCGCTTTCCTTTGTTTTAAAAGTTTGTTTTTTTAATTTGTTTGTTTTGGAGGTCAGTAAGGGAGAGTTTCATCTTTGCTAAATTGATTTCTACCTGATGAACAGACATAGCAAAACATTCCATTGCTTAGTTTCATGAAATAATTTTTATCATACTGGTTTTGACATGGATTTGAATCTGATACAGTTTATACATCTCTAATTAGAAATAATGAAGAGTGGATGTTCATGGTTTTATGACTGTGTTTTAATTTTTACCTAGAAGTATTGGTTCTGGCCTGGATTTGAGTATGATGCAGCTTATACATTTCTAAAGAGAAATAATGTGTAAATAAATGTTCATTGTTTTACGACTGCATTTTAATGTTAGGGGTTTTCGAAGATGATACAGACACACACTGAAAATTCAACAGATGACCTTAAAGTGCACTAACATTTCAACTGACATTTTCTTACATGATTTATACTTTGCCCAGTGGTCAGACAGTGAATCAGTCAAGCTGACTTATCCTGATTCATGAAAAGGTGAAAAGGTGTGTTCTCTGTGACTCAATGCCTTCCCTGGGGTGATTTTGGAAACAGTTTTCAAAGACTTATTCTAACTTTTTTAGGCTGACTCTGAACGTCAAAGCTCTGAAGACAAAGAAATCAAAACAACAAAATGATAAATAACATTTGGTTATTATATTTGTAAAACACGACTTCTTCAAGACTGGTTCGTATTTTCAAAATTCATTACCTTCTCACCAACAAATATATGCATTTTTATTTATTGTGAGAATGAGTCCAGTGACATTTTTCCTTCATATTTTGGATGTGGACTGGGGAATTATGCACATATTTGAGAATAAGGACATATTTTGAATTCCACAAAGATTACTCAAAGAAAAAAATGATTCCAAAAAAATTTGACATTAGAAAACAAAGCAATTTATTCCCAGGAAGAGGTAGAGAGTACTTGGAGGATGACATTCCAAGTAGATTTAGCTGTAAAGAACACTTTTTATTTTTTACATTTACAGAAAGAATCAAATCCAGAAAGCAGTTATAAATAACAGGGTCATTTACTTAGATGAGAGAAGCTGATTTGTTTTTTCTGAATAAGCACATACATGCAGCTGGCGTTGCCAACTGCCAAAGCTTTGGGCAGTATGTGCAGAGAGAAGACAGAGGCTGCCCTTGCCAATAGAATCCTCTGAGTCGTAAGTTCCACTGGTTTCAGGAGTAATGGAAATGTATTGCTGCCTTAAAGAGGACATAGGTTTCATTCACAGGAGTTCATTATTCAAGACCATGTAAAGTCCTTCTAAATCAATGGAAAAAGGCTGTACATACAATGATCGTCAAAGACCAATTGAAGAACGAGGTAAGAACTGAGTGCTCCATTAACCTCTCTTTCTTTTGTCAAAGCAAAATCAGGAGTGAAAGGAAAAGGTAAAGTTGAAAAAGAAAGAAAAAAAGATCTAATTCTATAAACAACATACCTAACAGAACTGCTCAAAGCATTAAAGAAAAAAAATCAATCCTTTCTTGCACATCATCTGTATGAGCCTAGGATGGGAAAGCAAAGCAATATATAGCACTTGCTTAGCAGAATGTCTTACGATACAGTTCATTGCCACAAACAAATAGCAGCAATCTACCTCCTCTTTGAAATGAAATAGAAATCAGTAAGCAGCCTTCATCCGATCAAGGGACTTCAATCCACAGATATGTGGATTTTGGTGTCTACAGAGTATCAGTGTTTTAGAGTTTAACTAATTATATCCATCTAATTGGGCAGTCTGTTCGAGTTTAAAACACATTGCAGATTCAGCCCACTCATATATTTTTAAGGACCTTTAGTTTCATTAGATAAATTTAATTTTTTGGAGGGGGTTAATATTAATAGTACTTCAAATGATAGAGAACTTTTATTGTAGTTAATCACTCTATGAGTATGTAAGGCCTGTAACTTTGTGTTCTAGTGATAAAATTCAGTCTTGTGTTTCTAGCTGATGCAGAGGCCACAACAAGGATTTATGAAAGAAGAAAAGTCAATGGGCTTTTTCAGTCTGTAGCAGGTTTAGAATTTCAAAATATAGATAGAGTATATTTCTAGTTGTTGATATAAATCTTTACTGGGCAGTTATTTTGAGCTATAGGAGACCTGGGTTAGAGAAGGGATTACAGAGAGAGAGAGCAATAGGATCTCCAAATAGTGGATTTTGTAGAAGTTACTATAGAAACTTTGGAGAGATGTCATCACTGATCATAAAGTTGACACCTATTTGATTACCACTACTCAGAAATGACAGTGCCAGGTTTATTACATATGAAACCCTACCTTGTATTTAGTATTGGGAAAATATTGTTATTAAAAGATGACATGTTTCTGAAAACCCAAATTACTTTAGGACATCCAGTACCTATACAATCTATTAATGTTGCTATTCCATTACTCTGTTTTTAGCTTCAGTTTTCAAACAAACAAAGACAAGTTTGGAATCATTTCTTCTCAGCTCAGGAATATGAAAGCTAAAAACAGAAAACATTAGCTTTAATAATAATTGAAGTAAGCTTCAGTCTTGGGAATCATGAAAGCCAAGAATTTTTAATTTTCAAAGCTATTAGCTGTAGTACTTGACCTGGTTCATATACACATGGTGGGTGTGATGAAGGACATAGAAAATATCATATGCAGCCAAAGAATAAAACACAAGCCTGAGAAAGAAAAATCAAACAGAATAACAACAATGTAAGTCAGCAAAACTAAGGTTAATTTTTATACTAAAGTTGTATGCTCTATATATGTCACATGAAGTCTAAATTGCAAGGGCATAATCTTCAACTATCAATAATTTAGGTCTTGGTAATGCATTTTGAATCATTCATAAAATATACTCTCTCTTTTTTTTTTTTTTTTACTCCTTATAGCCTATTACGGACTCTGGAGACAGACTGCCTGGGTTTGAGTCTCAGCTCTACCACTTATCAGCTACGCAATGCTAGGCCAGTCGCATAATCTCTTTGTGTGTCAATTTCTGATAAATGGGGATATATGGTTTGTTCTGAGTATTGAGTTAACATGTAAAACACTTAGAATAGGACCTCCTGACCTATAGAAAGTAATTTTATGTATATACTATATTTATGTTATTATGTTATATTTATGTTACTATTATTACTAGTAACACATCTGTTAGGAGGTAGATAGTAGAATAAAAGTGAGAATAAATAAAAAATACAGATTTATATTTATGTATTTAACAATTACTCAGATCCTAGTGTATGCTAAACATGATATTGCTAAAGAGATACAGATAACATAGCATCTCTAATTATGGGCAACTGGGCAATTATGAAACAATGTGGTGAATGTTGCATGTTAAGGGCACCTAATCAAAGCTAGTGAATCAGTGAATGCTACGTAAGTGCAAGGACTCATTCAGGGAATTGTGAATAGTTCAGTATCGCTGGATTATAGATTATAAGGGGCAAGTGTTGAGATACAAGACTAAAAGAATAAGCAGGGACTTTGAATGCCATATTCAAGGGAGTAGATTTCACCCTGAGAGTGATAGGGAGATCCCAAAGGATTTTCAATTAAAGTAATGTCATGACTTGATTAAATTTTAAGATAAAACCATCAGGAGGGTGGAGGATGGATTGACAGAAGAGTGTAGGGGAGCAAAATTAAAACCTGAGATTAAAGATGAGGCCATTTCCCTAATACAGGTATAAAATGATAAGGATCTAAATTAATCAGTGGTCATAGGGATAGAAAGGAAAAGACAGACTCCAGAGATGTTTAGGAGACATAATTCACATGGTTTGGAAATCAGCTCGGATAGGTGGGCAACGTGAGGGGAAAGATAAGTGAAGGATGACTTCAAGAATTCTACACCAGGGAAATAAAATAGAAAGTATAGGAAGAAGAGGAAATTCTGGAGAGGGAATTGTGCACTCAATTTAGGTCATGTGAGCTTGAGTTACCTGTTAGACACCCACGTAGACAGTTTTATATATGAGCCTGCATATCAGGAAAGAAATCTGAGTTGAAGATAAAGACTTGAAAACTGGCAGTATGTGGTGATAGCTGAAGACGAGGGAATGTGTGGGTTTAGCCAGGAAGAGAGAGAATGATTACTTGGGAAACAACAGCACTTAATGGATACATTTAAAAAGAGGAAATCTGGGAGGAGAGTGAGGTGGAGTATAGACAGAAGTAAAAGGAAATCCCCCGGTCTCTCTTAACTTTGTTAAGAGAGTCAAGGAAGAAGAAATTTTATGAAAGGTAGAGGTGGTAAATGACACTATCTTGTCAAATAAGATTAATTCACTCCACATGCATTTACTGAGTACCAACTATGTGCCAGATCCTGTTGTAGGGATACAGAACAGAAATAATCCATTGGATTTAGCAACAATGGAGTCATGGATGACCCTTACCAGAGAAGATTCAGGACTTGATGAGGGCAGCTTCCAGATGATACAAGTGGCAGTGTGTTGAAGAGAGGACGGTACTGAGAGGGTAGATGTAAAACATAGTAGTGCAATTCTGGAACCTTGATGGACCAAGCTAGCATGGAAGCCTTCCTACTGCAAATACCTGAAGAGACTGGATAAAAGATAACTGAAGTTTCAAATACGCATGTAAATATCTGTGCTCCCAGGAAACTAAAGGGAAATCTCTACGTACCAGAGAAAACTGAAATGGTAGATTGGTAAGTACACAAAGCAACACTTTGTCAGCCATGTAGCATGGGCTGGCATGGGCATGGAATGAATAAGTAGGCAGCAGAATTAAAATGAGCCCATACTAGATAGGAGCTTTGGTTTTAGATACTCACAAAAAGGACTGGAAACAAACTCTTGGCTCCATTCAAGTTGGAGGCAAGAGAATTGAGATGTGTGTGATTCCAGAACAAATAGGAAATCAGAATAAACCATCAAAGAAACTGAACATGCCATGTTAACTATCTACTCTTCCACATATAAACACAATAATTGTCATTAACAAAAATAATGGCATGACTTTAAATTTTTTTCCCTCAAACATCAAAGATCACTATAGTACACAAACTCATCAGGAGTTTGAAAATGATTTCAGTCTCCCCAACTCAGTTTTTAAAACTACTGTAATCAGAGACAATATAAAAAATGAAAATTACAGGCAATCTCACTTATAAACATAGGTGCAAAACTCCAAAGTATAATTGCAGCAAACATAATCAAGCAACAAATAGTAAAACTAAGTAAACAAATGAATAAAATGGATATCACGACCAATTAGATTTTAACCCTAGCGTGTCTAGCATTTCATTATTTTTCTTAACATTCCTGCCTCTCCTCACAACATATATCTTTTCCCTCATTATATCTAGCTACAAGACTTGTTCTTTCACATACCAAATACTGCAATAGTGATTCTTCCTGCTCAGGCTCAAGATGTCATGAATTAGAAGCTACCTAGAAACTGACTAGCTTAATGGGAAAGACCTTTCTAAAAGAAGTCCATGTTCCTCAATAAGGTAACCAACAGGCTATCAACATTTATTTAGTAGGGAAAAGGGGAACATATGAATGCATATGGATATAAATTCCTATTGTGTAGACACACATGTAGTTGTAATTCAGGAAGTCTACAATAGTTTCCTAAGTTCATATTTAAATGGAAACTACAGCAATTGTGCATGTTGGAGACAGACTGCTGCTTAATAACACAATTTAAACCTCACATCTTCATTCCATCGATTGTATTGGGTTTCCATTTTGAAGGAAAAATATTGTTTTTTCCCTTTGGGAAAAAAAGTCATTCTATTTGCTTCCTTGACCACTTCCAACATATTTGGAATTATGCTTCACATTCTCAAAAATTACGCATAGAAGTTATTAATCTGGAGATTCTGGATGTGGTTGACACACTGTAGGTCTTCAGATTATATTAAAATATCCTAGTTAACTTGAGAGAAAGAGACCACTTGCAGTCGTCATTGTTCTTTCAAAAATCAACATTTGGAAGTGTTGTTTAAGAGAGGACAAATAGCTTGTCAGTATTGCATCAGTTAGTCAACATGTCTTGAGCAAGAACCTACTTTGGACCAGATATGATGCTAGATTTGGAGGATATAGAGCATAATAAGTCAGACTCACCCTTGCTCTTGTGGACTCCATGGATTAGAAACATCCCTGGTTTCTAAACTCAGCCATCGAAAACAGCCAACTACCTATTTCCCTCTTTTGCCTCCCTCCCAGGGACATGTTTCTGTCTGCTTGGTTTAATGAACCATAAATATAGAACCTGCTTTGACTGAATAAGGTCAGAGTCCTTTCATCTTGTCATAATAGCCTCTGACCACTCACAGAAAACATTACACCAGAGGTAAGAATTACTTGTAATTTATCTGAAAACTTTATTAGTTATCCACTCCCAATTTCTTTCCCTGTCTGAACTTGCTTAAAAGGAAGAAGAGATTTTGAGAGGCCTAAAAGAAACATATTTCTTAAGGCTGTCATGAAAGAAAATCAAAAAAATGTGTCAATAAAGAGTGGATGATTAAAACATGAAAGACTTGTAAACTTGAGGACTCAAGATCAAATAAAGTACAGCATGGGTGTTGGATGAATGAGTGCATAAAAATTGTATTATTACCTTTAACAGACAATTTTGGAAGTTTGAGGATTGAATTTTGGGAATAAATCTAGGTAAGATTCACTAGAATTTACTGAACTAGAGGAGATTAAGCTAGATTCAGAATGTCAGAGTACCAGAAGTCATGTTTACTTATTTGAGGGGTATATTGTAAACACAAAAGCATGCAAAATCAAGAATTCATCACATTTAAAAAACATTGAAGGCCTATACCAAATAAGTGTATTTTACTTTCAGCTGTAATGACAAGAGAATTAATCTGTGCCAGTTTTGTGGATAATTATAAAACTTTGCAAGCTCTTGAATACTGTCTTCTTGTCCATTCTGATCACAACCTATACCATCTGAACTATAAAGGAAGAGCACAGACTCAGAGTAACCTGTTTTAATACCCTTCCATCATCATTTGCTACTAACTCTAGGCACATGTTTATCTGTAAAATTTATTCCCACTGCATTTACTTGGATGCTATACCACCGAGCTGTTCCGAATATTAATCTCACAAGCTATAAATACTGTAACAATGGAGAGAGTTCATTTTAGTGTAAATTATGAACTTTTCCTCTGGTTGCAAATAGTCTCAATTCCCAAGTATGAAAAGGGAATGCAGAAATTGCCAACAGTCTTATGAGAAAATTTGTATTAAAAAGCACAGCAATAAATTAGACTATTCCTAAAACTGTTTGTTTAATGAAGAGGATATTGAGGTGTATCTGGAGTAGGGTGAGCTCTAGTAACAAGAACTTGTTGCTAAGATAATAGCTATTTGCAGTAATAGCTCAGATGAGAGTCTGGGATCGCAATGTTTTATACTTTGAAGCACATGTTACAGTAATTCTTTTCCTGGTACTTTGTGATCAGATCCCTTTGGTTTCTTGAATCGGATTTTATACTTTGAGACCCAGTAGGTGACAGTGATATACTAAAATAGGTGTATACCTCTCATAAGGGCTAAAAGCATCCATGTTTGCTAGTTCCTATTCAAATGAAGGCAGTATATATGGCACCAGCAAATGCATGGACTGCTGGGGCTCAGCTAAGTAGATTTCCAGATAACTTATATCTAACCTTGTAAGGACCAATGCTTTTGTTTAAACCTCTTTTTCTCAAATGGATACCTTCCAAAATGTATTATACTTCATAAGATTATATGAAACATAATCTCATCCCTTCTTAATTACTCAGAGTTATCAAATATAGGACTATAGATACACATTCAGTTGCTAACAAAAATTATATAAGTACAGAAGCCAGGAACTCACTCTCTGGATAAATTACTTTTATTGGACTGAATTTTGGTCGTTTTCCTCTTTCTCATAAAGTAGAAGAAAAGATTGTGCAACCACCGAATCTCCTGTGGGTGTAGCATGACTACCTTTCTGCAAAATCGATTGTTGAATCAAAATCCGAAGAAGCCTTCTCCTAAGTCATTGTTTTACTTTGCAGAAATTTTTACTGTTGCTATAAGCCTCTTTTGGACTTGTCAGCAGCATCCTGAACATCATCCACTATTTCTTAGACTTATCACAATGTACCGTAGTTTACTCTTTCATTAAAACTGTAACTCTTCAGACTGAAAAAAAATGTCAAATGGCTGATATGCTTATAATGAAACACAATGATGTACTCAAGGACTCCTGAGAGGTAGGTGGCTAGTCCCTTACCCCCCTTCCCCCATCAAATACACATGTATTTTCACCCCTGTCAAAGAGTCTGCTCCCTTAGTGTTTACAGGCCTCCTGAGAACTGAAAATGAAACGGCTGTCAGACGCAGACGACTACAGAGCATGCAACAATACGAAGTCAATTATCTTTTGGCTACTGGCCTTCCTTGGTGTCAGAGTCTCCACCATCGTTTTTCTTTCTCTGATTGTTCATGCTTTCTCCATCCTTTCCTCCGGACTTCTGGTTTTTCAGATTTTTGTACCTGGAAGATTGACTTTTCTCAACTAATGAAATGTATTCTCTGTTGATGAACCAACCAATCACAGTGTGAGAGGGTGGCCTGCCCCAGGCTTTTTACCACATCCATTCCTGCTTGCTGCACAGAGGATGTTTCTCTCCTCTAAGAGGCATTTTCTTTCAGCCCTGGTTTAGACAGTTGAGATTCTTGAGTGTCTGTAAAACATTCCTCTACTTTCCAACTTAGTCCCTCTCGTTATTCTTAATCTGTTTAAAAATATCTATCAACTGTCTTCTATGTGCCAGGTGCTACGTTAGGTACTGGAGATCAAATTGAGAGCAAGGAAGTCATGTTGCCTGATTTCATAAAGCTTCTAGTCTCATGCAAAAGATAAAAAAGCAAATATTGGCACTAAATTATAACACTAGATATAAACTCTCTTCCTCTCTTATGCTGACAATAAAATGTGGTACTTGAAGAAGTGACAAGGAATTATCATGCCTTTGAAACAGTAGATCAGAATTAATCCCCACATCCATGTAGAAGAGGGTTTTGGTTTGGTTGGTTTTGGCAGAAATGTTGGACATAGACAAGGTTCTGTGACATTTCTCCTCTGTCTGTAACACTTCAGAAGCCACGATTTACGTGGGATTTTCTACTGTTAGTAAATAAGCTATTTTTGAGACTTTTTGGCTTCTATTTCATTTAATGGCCATAAATGTAAGAGTAACTATATGTCATGACATAAGAGCTACTAGGTCCCATTTTGAGATTGTTCCCTTCAAAATCAGAGTTTTGTTTCAGATTAAATGTTTTACCCAATTAAAAAAAAAAGAAGCTAGACACAGCAGGGGAGGGTAGAGCTCAGTGGTAGAGTGCATGCCTAGCACGCGTGAGGTCCTGGGTTCAATCCCCAGTACCTCCATTAAATAAATAAATAAATAAAATTACCATCCCCCCAGTATGAAAACATAAATACTTTAATTTGGTTAAATATACTACATTTTAAAACAAATTAATCACCTTTCTACTTGTCCCTATTTAAAAAGAAAAAGAAAACGAAAAACTTTGGAATCTGATTTGGTGTGCTTTTATGCAATAGGGAGAAAACAAATGAGTATGCCCATACATAAACTCTTGCTTTTAACCAATGTCTTTCTTTTCACTCCCATGTACTATAGATACTTGGCAGAGAGATATTTATTTCCAAACATAATTTTCAATAAATTTGGAGTTTTACTGTCAAAAAGCAGCTCATAGGTTTTGAAATAATATCTGGAGCACTTCATAATCATAATCTTGAATGCATGAGAAGCCTCCTGAATTTAAAAGAAGAAAGGGGTTTATAGCTCATCTCTGCAAAAAAAAAAAAAATCAATAAAACTGGTGTATCTTATGGGTGGTTTTAATATCACATATTACATAATTCTAGAGTCTCGCCATCAAACCAAAAGGTAAATAGAATTACTAACAGATTATTAGATTATTAATTATAAAACTTTTGCATAATAATTGACTCAAATAAATATTTATTGAACATCTATTGTATGCCTACAGCAGAATATTACTAGAAACTTGAATGATCAAGGATAAGATGTCTGTAGATGATGCATCCAAAAAGGCAGTGACCTCAGGGAGAAAACTAAAATTTACCTGTAGTGTTGAGGAATCTTCTAGATTCTGCACTAAATCTGCACCTAGGATTTAGAGATAACCACACTCAATTTAACCTAACTAATTGTGTTTCCCCTAATTTTAGGAGCAGTATCGTTGATGGGAAAAGGATTGGACTTGGATCTAGAGACCTGAGTTTCAGTCTCAACTTTCTGTATTTAATCTTGGGCAAGTCACTTCAGCTTTCTGAGCTTCAATATCTTTGTCTTTAGAACAGAAAAAAATGCAACTTGTCCTGCAAACCTCACAGGATGGCTGTGAGAATCATATGAAAGAATGCCCTTTGTGATCTAAGGTTATGTCTACAAATGTAACGTTATCTTTCTGTCTGCATATTTATTTATTAATAAGTATATTGTGGTTGTTTTGGATCATTCACTTGGGATGAAAGACACGTGACACTGTCTTGTACTATTACACAGCTTATCCATCCCTTTTGCAAAATTGATCAAGCTTAACATTTTCTTGAGTCCGTAATTGGTGCTACACTGCTAAGTATTTTGTACTGTAAGGAAAACATCTAGAGGAATGTCTTCACGTTTGCATTCTAGTTTCAAGTTTTCATTTTCTTCTAAAGCGCAGAGAAACCAGTGTTTCAGTGTGTCAAATATGTCTGTGTCATTTAAACATAAAGTGAATGGGTCGTATTCTTCCAAAAGTAGCTAAAATGCTATATTTTAAAAGATTAGGCCTAATGGTGTTCTCTGCCCACAGGCGTATATATTGCTATTTAATTGCTAACAAATTGTCAACCTCTGTTTCTCTTTATTTTTTATCCTGAAAAACTATGTGCATATTTTTTTTCTTTGTTTAGTGGAAGTTAAAATACTAAGCACTAAGTGTTTTGATGCAAGAGTATAATTTATTCCCTTTCTCTTCAGAGAAGTAAGTATCCCTTGACATCTGTGGTTATCCTTTCATTTCTTCTGCCCCCTTTTCCTGGTTCTCTCCTTTTACTTCTTGAAGTTTCTCTTTTCTTTAACCATCCTACTCTCCCTACCCACCCCAGGATTTTTTCTGATTCATGTTTTATTGTGTTTGCAAGATTTCCCCCCTCCGGTGCTTTCCACAATAGGTTCTTCTTTTCAAAGTAAGATCTTAATTAAAATGAGATTGTCTTCTAGGCACTGGGGGTTTGTTTTGTTTTACTTTGTTCTGTTTTGCTGCCTTTGTAATATGATGAGTTAAGAATTTTAAGATGAGAAAATGAAATTAAAGTATTTCCTCTATCAACATTATCTACAGTTTAATGTTTTCTCACCCAAACAGTTCCAATTTCTTTTTCTTTCTCTCTCTCTCTCTTTGTTTCTTTCTTGCCATGGGAGAGGAAGAGAAAGAGGAAAAGAAAAAAGAAGCGGGATCAAGAAGGGATGGGGCCAAGGCATGGAACCAAATACCGCAATGAAATGTTGACCACTTTTCTCCACCATTCTAGCAAAGAAAGGCCAAGACTCCCACAGAATCACAGGAATCTGGAGTTTCTCCATTCTATCTCGATCATCCTTTTCATAGTTCCAAGAAGAAGAAGAAGGTGAAATATCTCTGGCATAACCCCTTTCTTTCCCCACAACCCTCAACTGACATTGACAGTAGTTAATATCACCTTGTCCCTACTGGATGTCCTTGCTCACGTAGTGCTGCCTGCTGGGCAGAACTCAGCCTGCTTTACACAATGACTTTACAGAGCTCTGCGTTTTAACGCCGCCATGGATATGACTCAAGCAGACGATGGTCTAGTCGCAAATCCAGACATGCTTTCTGAATACATTTTTGCTGCTTATTTCACCAACGAAGTGTGATATTTCACAGTAGCAACAATTTTTAATTGCCGTTTTGAAAAATGATGCTCATTTCATTTGCACAGCTTATATTCTCAAGAACATCTTCTTGGAATGTGCTTGAGTACAACTATATGTGGACATTTGAAACAGTTTGGGGTTACACCGTCTGTTGAGGACATTCAGAGACATGAGAGAGGTAGAAATATTTTAAAACCATGAGAAGAGTAAACATATTTAAGCGAGTCAAAAATTGAAAAGCCAGCTTTTTTTTTTTCTTCAGAAAAACAAAGAGAAGACATCTCATTAATATTTCTCCTAAGTAACCAAAGGCTTTGGCATCGGCACCCTCAAAACACAGACTATTGCGTGTTTTTTGTTAAAATGGATTCTTGTTCAATCTGTCTCACTAGCTTTTTTTTTTCCTTTTTTCTTTGAAACACACACACACCACATTCCTCTTAAAGATAAACTTTATTCCTCCCATGTGCCAGAGTAAATCTCCAGATTGAAGGAACATTTAAGTACTGAATTTAAGTCTCACCATCAGTCCTGCTGCTCTGACCAGTGCGAGATAACACCACAATGTCCTGAACTGAAAGTTCTAAAACCCATCGAAACTTCTCTGGGCTGTGACTTACTGTCACTGACATTTTGATGCTGATATACTATAGATGAAACCCATAAATGCAATCCTAAATTCCAGGCATTTGGATTTGTCAGTTTAATTCAGGCATCACCTTAGTTAAAGCTCAACTTACTGTATTTATGCAAAAAGAAAGGGGGAGGACGGGGGCAAAAGACATTTCATTCTGCAAGAAATATTATCAGAGCTTTGCGGTATTATAATCAGTGCATGCAGAAGAGTGCAACTCCAAACAGTAAGCCGAGTTGCAGTCTGGCAAAATAAGCCCTTCAAAGCTCCTGAGCTTACTGCTATTCACCTGGTGGATTCTCTCCATCGTGAAGCTGAGGGAGTCCATTAAGCTTATGTAACACAAGCTTAAAGGTGAAATGGAAGGCTCTTAAGAAAATAAACTATTTAAGTTTCTAAATCAGAAGTGTGCATTATGTGCTGAAAACTTAAATATGACAGTAATGCCACATACATTTGTACAAAAATGATAATCACATTCACATTTTAAAGAAAAACATTTAAAAGTACATTTTCTTCACAGTACTAAAAAAAAAAAAAAAAAATCAAAATCAGTATTCCGGCTTTGCTCTGAAAGAACTGAAGTGAGCGTAGCAGTCAGAGAGTGCACTGTGCTTTGCAAGCACTGTCATCAATTCTAATAAATCCTTAATCCAGCCCTTGATAGGCAGGTGAAGAAGAAATTGATTTTTTTCAGATAGTTCGGTATAATGAAAACACAGAATGTAAGAAATGTAAGTATATACACACATTTTCATAGTGAGAGGAACTTTTTTTATTTTAGTATTCAATTTAGTGCAAGGAAAATAGAGCGCATCCATCGAAGGTAGTAAATGGGTGTTAAAAATGTATGTGGAGACCCGTGACATCTCCAGTGGCGCTGAATAGTGTTGGAGTTCATCACATGCCCAAACACTTTAAAAAGCAATTCAGCCAAAGGTCCAACCCTAGAAGAGCTCGGTGAGATAAACAGTTGTTCCTTTTACTTTCAGAGAGCAGGTGTTTTAATGGACACTTGGACTGAGACATCATCTGATTTGCCCAAACCTTGAAATGCCAGCCACCATGAATGTACCAAGAACGTCAGTCTCCTGCCAAGTGTGAGTGTATCTTTCTTCCAAATGTCCTTTGATTTTTACTCAAATTCTATCCAAATGCTGGTAAAACAACCCAAGAGGAAGACATTCTTGGGTTCCAGATTAATCCTAGCTTTTGTAAGAAACTGCATCATTAATTAAAAAAAAAAAATTAACCTTCTCAACAGACCATGGATTGCTCCGCTTTTCCTTCTTGAAAGAGGTGTCTTCCGAGCTTTTATCTGTTAAAGATTTTCTCTTTGGAACTAGACCACTACTCCTACAGTTTGTGAGTGTTTAGGGAAATGAATAATTTGCTGTAGGGGAAAAAATTGTTTCTTATCCTGTTATAAAATGAGCTTGAGCTTCGTTCCTTATGACCCAGATTCCCATGACAACAGCAACAGTGACCTTGCCTTCAGGTCCAGGAGCAGATGATGCGATCGCCCAGAATGAGCTCTGATTTCTGGTGTTGACTTTTCAGGTGTGTTTTAGTGTTTCAGCATCAAATTTCTTTCTTACAAAACAGATAGTTACAATCTTGACAAAGGATGTCTATGGAGAGTGTTCTTTGTATGAGATCCACCTAAATAAAAAGACAGATTTTTCCCATTGGGACAGGCAGCCAAAAGAATGACAAAAAATCAGTTTATAGGGACTTTGGCACCAAATATAGTCCAGGAAATTACTCCAAACCTCACTATTGTAATGGACTCTAAATTTTCAGCAACTGAAAACCACACTGCACCAGCCAATTGGTAATAAATTTAAAGTACCAGAAGATGATTTCAGAGAAAGAAATTGCGGCCATGGAACAACATATTTCTAAGATCAATGGGACATATCTGTCTTACCGGAATAGGATACACTTCTGGAAAATAAAGTAATGATCTTAGAAGGCGGAACAGAGACTCTTTTTAATATCTTCCTCCTACTCCATCTTAGAGGAATGGGATGAGAGTTAAATGCTATAGGTCTCTTGGAGGTATTAAGATAGAAGCTAAAAAATAGCATTTATAATTCAAATCTTCCTGACTCTCAAATCTTTTGAATTTATGAAAAATGCATAGCATTTAGATCTGCTTAATGTACTATATTTATAGCTTATGTATTTGAGAAATTCCCATTACAATAGTTTGTACTTCTTCATATTATGCACACACCATAGACAAGCATTAACACATGAAAACAAAATACTTCCTGGTTACCCAGCATAAGTAATAAGTCAATAAACCATGGTTTTAGCAGTTAAGAAAGGAAGGAGATTCCAAGGTCAAGAATTCTTTTGGGAAAATATCTTGCTTTTCCTTTAAATTTTCAATCGCACCAAGATAAGGGCGTTCATTATCTTTTTCACAAAAATGTCCCATCTTTTTTCACAAAAGAGCTTTTAAAGAAAAACTAAAGGGCTGTGATGTCTTTATGGATGAAAATCAACCTGTAAAATTTTCCCCGGAAGTTTGTAAGTAATCATTTGGGTAGATTGCTCAGTACAAGCTAATTTGTTACATTAACACAGGAAGTGAACTCTTACATGCTAGTCATCTTCTTTAATACTTCATTCCATTTATTCAGTCATTCATTCATGCTGCAAATATTTATTTGATATTTACTTATCATCTTGGGCACTATGTTTGACAGCAGGGATACAGAGTAAAAATAAGGCATGTCTTTGTCCCAGAGAAGCTCACAGTCTTGTGGATGGCAGAGGCTAGAGGCAAAATTTGCCTTGTTCATCCCTAACTGATGAAATTAAAGCCTTTGGGGTTCAGCTGTGCCCTGGAGAATACAAAGTAGAATCAAGGATCAGAGACCACCTTGAAAAATTCATTAATAAGTAAAATGTTCTCAAGACTTGATTTTGAAATTTGAAGAAAAACAGAATGAGCCCCATACAACCTGAGCAAATTCTCTGAGCAAAGAGCAACCACTGCCAGTACTGATCCATCTAATCCCAGGATTACAGGAGATCCCAAGAGAGCAGGGAGGTTTGTTTTAAGTGGGATTTTGCTACATGAGAATTGCCTGAAGCCCTGTGGGCTCCCTTGCAGAGCTTTTTTTCTCCATGCAGAGGTATTTGCTATGCCTTTGCTCAAATAGGTTTATTGCCTCTTTGAACCCTCCAGGTGGTGATATCAGTTGCAAAGAATACAGAAATTCAACCACCGAGGTTGTTCTTTTTTTTTTTTTTAAATGCAGTTTCAGTTTTTCCAACCTGTTGTGCACTGTGTGTAGATTCACATTTGGCCACAGAATGAAGTGTCGTGAGGCCTTTACAGAGTGCTTATCTGATACTGTTCAAAAAAAATGGAAACTCCGCTCAGCTCTGTAAGATAAGGGCAATCTAACCTTGCCTGTGGTGGTACATATCTTACTTAGAAGATGTACAATTCTTGCATTGTAGGGAATTAGGGGGAAAAAATGTGAATCTCTGCTAAAAGGCTCTTACCAGTCAAATTTCCACTCGTCAAAGCGATTTTGGTGTATGGGGAGTTGTATGATGATGTGTAAACCAGGTACAGAGCATTTAAAAATGTAAAATGAAAGCTTAATATTCCTTTGAAGATAGAATGAGGGTTAAAAAAAACATTAAAAAGGTTAAACGTAGTGAGGTGTTTCTTATCCTGGGGGTTGGGGGAAGAGAGGGAAATGATATTACCAGTCAAGAGCTAAAAAGCTATCACATTCATTTTGTCTAGAAAATGGTGTCTAATTCATTTTAGGCATTTAAGGATAAATTATAATTCAGGGATTAATCATTTTTTGATGAATTCGCTCTGTTACTGAATGATGGTTGTTTCTGCTGCTGTTTCACTTCCTCCTCCTTCCCTTTGCTTCTTTTTGTTTGGTCCCAGTGATACAAGAAAAAGTAGAGGGACATGAGAACATGGCTGTGTCCCAGGTCTCAGTTGAGTCCCTGGGACATATCCCGCCAAGTGAGGGTCCTTGGCTTCACATAGGAAAGAATTCAAGTGTGAGCCACAGTTAAGTAAAGGTAGATTTATTTAGAGAGATATACACAAGGTGGGAGTAGGGAGGTGGTTAAATTAAAGGTAAATACATACTCCATAGACAGAATGCGGGCCATCTCAGAAGGCAAGAGAGCTCGACTCCAATGTGTGGTGTTGCTGGTTTTTATATACTAATGAGTGAGAGGACTATTCCAACTACTTTGGGGAAGGGGTGGGGATTCCCAGGAACTGGGCCACTGCCCTCTCTTTGACCTTCTATGCTTAGCTTCACATCTGTCATGGCATCTGTGGGTGTGTCATTCATCTTGCTAATACATTACAACGTGTATCATGAAGCTCAAGGTCCCCTGGAGGTCAAATCCTATCTTGGACCTCCAGGTCTATTGGGAGTTGGCTTTTGTACCATCTTGGTGCTAATTGCTGTGTCATTCCTTTAATGGCTGTGTCCTGCCCACTTCCTTCCTGTCTCACCAGGTCCAGGGAGGATATTCAGTGCGTAATGCCTATATGTCATACAGCTTGTTAAACTATAGAGATACTTCATACCAGTTAATAAACAGCTGCTGCCCTGCATCCGTCAAGTGCTACCCCACCGCCATGAGGTCCCAGTATCTTCCTCCCACAGCTCCCACTCTCCCTAGGGCTCCTTGACTAAAGGGGTAGGGACTGGCAAAGTCAGTGGTTCCAAGGGGTGAGGGGTGATTCCAGAACGCTTTTCTGGTGGTATGGCTGGCTTCTGTTTTGAGGGGTTGGTATCTGTGTTTTCCCAGTTGCTCAATATTTGGGGGCCTTTCTTTTCCAATCTTCAGATTAAAAAAAAAATTATTGAAGTGTAGTTGATTTATATTAGCTTCAGGTGTACAGAAAAGTGATTCAGTTCTACATATACATACATATTTTTTTTCTTTTCTGGTTATTTTCCATTATATGTTATTATAAGAAATTGAATATAGTTCCCTGTGCTAGACAGTAGGTCTTTGTTCTTTATCTATTTCATCTATTTTATAGGTCCTTGTTGTATAAAACAGATATATATATCTGTTTTATAATGTGTGTCTGTTAATCCCCAGCCCCTAATTTATCCCTCCCTGCTTTTTCCCCTTTGGTAACCATAGTTTATTTCCTATGTCCATGAGTCTATTTTTGGTTCCAATCTTCAGATTTAAATGTCCAGATTTAAAAGAGGTTAATCAGAGATGACCCGAAGCAATATTTACTTCCAGTGCTCCCACTTGACCTTTCAGTAACTTTCCCTGCCTCCCAGCTGCCCTGCCCTGGTTCCACCATTCCACCTACGTGTCCTGTGCACAGATATCTGATTCATCCCTTGGATTATAGTGATATAGGTTGATAATGCCTGAACATGTTGCTCTCAAGACTGAATTGTTAACAGATAACTCATGGAAAAAGAATATTTTAATACAAAGTAATAATAATAATCATCTTCCATTTTACATCTACAGCAATATAATCGTTGCTTTGGAGGTACTAACCCTAATCCTTATAATCCACAGTTTACAGATGAGCAAATTGAATCTCAAGAGCCTAAGTTAGTCGCCTAAAATCACAGAGATAGTGAGAACCAAAGCAGGGATTCAAAATCAGGTCTGTCTCTGAGACTTAGGCTTATATATCACCATGAGACCTAATCGCAGAAGTTGGGGCTAAGTAGGTAAATGGAAGGCAGCTATTTAAGTGCTTGGGGCTGAGAGGGAGGTGGTAATTCCTAATTAAATTAGATCCTTAAGGAGGTGGCTCCATCTAAGAGCGCACTTGAGGTTGAATTGGAATCCAAACATTAAAAGAAAAAAGCAGTGTTTGCTACATAATCACAAAATCATACAATTGGAACATGTATGAGGTACAATCTAACATCTATGACAAATATACCATGATAGATGTCCTGAAGCATCTTGACTACTTTCAGTGATGAGACATTTTCCTCACAAGGTAACCCATTATTTCATTGGCCACATTTGATTACTTAAAAAAAGTATTCCTTAGAGTAAATAAATCATTTGGTAGAATGATATACGTGCATGTGTGTGTGTGTGTGTATGCAGAGAGAACAGTTTATATAAATATATTCATATTCTTCTCATGTCTCCTCTTTTCCAGATTAAACATCATAAATATTTTCAACTATTTCTTATATGAAGTGAATTTTAGATCACGTATGATATTCAATGTGTCTGCAATTGTTTCTCAAGATGTTCAATTGTTGTTCTGAAAAAAAAAAAGGCTATGTGGTCAAATAAGTTGGACTAAATATCTTTCCTGCATGATTCTTTTTGTTTGAAAAGTTGATGTGTATTTTATATCTGCAGTTATTGAGCCAGACTCCGATTCACCTGATTTTCAGGAGTCCAGGCACTTCCTATGAGTCTAGTAAATCCATGTTCTTCCTGGACTAAATGAAAGAAAGAGAGGAAGAGAGGGAGAGAGAGATTAAATCAGAGCCATTACGTTGGAGATTCTCTGGGGTTAGTTTTGAGAAGGCAGTTTCTAGGTGAGGTGTATGGGACTAACAAGTGTTTGAGGAGGTGGATTCCTAAGTGCTTCTGTGGGAATGTGTCCAAGCAGAACAGATGTACTGAAGCATTTGAAGTCATTGACAACGGTATAGGCACCAGCCTGGGCCTAAAATGTATCTTCCAGATCTCTTTCTGGTTCATCTCATCTCGAATCATGTTCACTAATAACTTATTACAAAAAGTAATTGTTAGTACGTGTGATGTGGTGGCCTCTGAACTATGCTTCAACTGAACTGATGCCTATGAGTCACTGATGCTTCTGATATAGTAGCAGTCTTCAGGGAGGGCAAACGACTCTGTGCCAATGGGCAGATCTCTGTCATCAATTATGTCATAGAGAGATGTCGTCCAAACTTTAATCTCGATGACATGGCTTTAAAAGTGGGTGAATCAGTGTTAGACAACACTAATGGGATCAGACAGCTTCCTCCCTTGTCTGGCAGATTTGCCACCTCTCAAGGAACAAGTCCCAGAATTACACTTTTCTGCTTCTCCTGACTTGATGGACCTGATCTCTGAAGCGTGACCTCTGAGTCTGGTGATAAGTAAAGTGAAAAACAGAGGAGTTTCTTGCTCTCCATCAGCAAGGTTTGTTTTCCTGGGAGGAAATTTACCTTTGTTTCTGCTTCTTGGGTGTAGGTTGCACTAAGTACTATGTGGAACCATTTTAAGCAGTTTGAAAGAGTCCAGCCAGTGGCTCATTGTGTGGAGTGATTTGTATTCTGTGCTTGGGAGTAAAGAGCATTTATCCATTTCTGGTCCCTGTCAAGAGCTTACTGAGAGGTGTGGCATAGCAAGACTCAATTCTGAATGAAATCACCCAGTGGTCCCTCAACACACTGCTTCAGGTGAGTCTCATGCTGGTCAAACTGGCCTGAATGGACTGGAAAGGATGTAAACCCTTGGGGATTTGGGGGCAAGAGGTGCTGTTAGTACAGAAACTTGATTAAAAAGAGAAAGACAAGGTAATGAGCATGACTTGTCTGCTATTTACAGGCAAAAGCCACATTATTCCAGAAAAAGCCACATTTATCTTTGAACACTGAAAGACCAGAAACTGGCCCACTGCCTGTTGCTAAGCCAAAACCAGACCCCATCTCAAATATGGCTCATCCTGGACATGAGGACTTCAATCCTGTGTTTGTTGGCATATGGCATTAGATGCGCCCAACAGGACCAGGTTCTAGAAACAACAGTGTAAGTGTGGGCCAGTTGGATGGCAGTAGAGGTCATCTGCGTCTTATTGTATAACCTAATATTTCACATAACTATCTCACATCAAGGCTGCTGGACTTATTTAGGGTGAAATAATAGTTGCGCACGTGATAAACTCTGAGGAGCATTGTGCAAGGCTTCTTATTCTCTTTCCATCTTAACCGATCTGAAATCTCGTGTTTGCAGTTCATGTTGTAAGCACTGGGTACATAGTCTTTGCTTTCCTGGAGCCTGGTGAGGGTGGCAGACATTAACCAAATAATGAACCAAAACGTATACTTAGAAAATAAAATAAGTGTTACTAAGTAGAGGTCTGTGTACTGCGAGACCACGTAACAGGGATGTATGATTAGGTTCTTTGGTTGCAAGTGACCACAATTTATTTGGGTTAATATAAGCAAAAATGAGAAGTATTGGAAGGATTTGGGGCAATTCAGTGTAAAGAAAGAATGGCTGATAAACCAGGGGTCGTGATAAACCAGGAAGCAGAGCTGCTTCAGGGATCTAGGGAGCAGAGATTAATGGACAGGGTCTTCAGATGGATCGGCTCGATTTTCCATCTCTACAATGCTACTCAAGGTGCACATTCCTGTGAGGCAGAGTCTGAGTGGCTTAGCGCTGGTCACAGTCCCATTACTTGGTTAGGGAAAAGAAGATTACCTTGATGGATGGTCCTATCAGAGCTGCATGCATGAGGGAAAGGACATTCTCCAGAAAACCAAGCTGTGTTTCCCAGAAGCAGAATGGGTATTGTGCTGGTAAAAACAACAGATTTCTGCTAAAGAGGAAGACTGGACTAAACCTCAGGGAAGGTTTCCTGGAAGAGAGTTCTTTTTGAACCAATCTATGAAGGATGAGGAGGAATTAACTAGAGAAAGACTTAGGTGTGCATTGTCATCGTGGGGTGGCTTCCTTGGGATCAAGAAGTCACAGCGTGTGCTCAGATGAAAGGCTAATTAAAGACAAAATGAACTCCTTAAAAATTTTGCCTGATGCCCATTCAACATCATGCATGGATTATTCATTCTCAAGCATCTCTATTATCAGCAGCATCTCTACTCCCTCTAAGTACTGGAATAAAGCACACAGTCCATGAGAGTCAACAAAATCATCTACACGTTCTCCCCTTTCAGATGCTCGCTTATGACCTTTAAGGAAATGTTGGAGAGAAAAGCTGTTCTGGAGACTAATTCCCCCATGGTGTAGTCTACCACCTTTGTCATTTCTTAGCAGAGGGTTTCTGAAGAAAGGGATTATTGTAAACTATGAAACAGTAGGGAATTTCTCCTCTTTACCTGTTATTATACTGAGGAAGTAGATTTCCCCATGCACCTTAGCACATTAGAAATATAGTCCTTTCTTTCTTCACTCTTTTGAACTGTGTAGATAATTACCCCTTGCTAGGCAAAAGTTACATCATTCTGGAGACTGAAGCAGCTTCTGTCTACCACTTACTGTGCAGCATTGAGCAAAGCAGTTTACCTGATTCTGCTTGGGTGCCTTCGTTTATGCAAGTGGTGATGAAGCAGACTCTGCAGAGACCTTGACAAAATTCATCTTTTCTCTTATTTTACAAACAAGGAAAAGAGGATCCAGAGAAGCAGTGTGACCTGCCCAACATCACACAACTTCTTGGTGAGAGAGCTGGCTTTAGGACCCAGGTCTGTCTTCCGTTCATCATGCTTCTTCTTGGAGAACGTGGATGTGTCATGCGAAGAAAATATTGTATGTGAAATAGAAACTAGGGTTTTGGATCCTAGATGTGACACTGTTAATCTGTATGACCTTGGGCATTCACTTGAGCTTCCTAAACCTTGCTTTCCTCACCTGTTAAATGGGGATAAGAATACCTGCCCAGTCCCTTTCGAGGTCATTTTAAGAATGAAAGGAAGAGAGCGTGCATAAGGCTACTGTGAATAACACTATAAAGGTAAATGCAAATATTTGACATTGTTGTTATAAACTACATTTTGAAATATTAGGGAATTGAAGCTCTGAGATACTGAATAACTTACCCAAGGTTCACTGGGTCATTTTCTGTATAAGGAGATCTCTGTACTTCAAGCTCATTTCCCTTTCCTCTACACTCTATACTCTCCTGTTGGTCTGGAAATGCGAAGTGTCATATGCTAATTTTTAAAAATTTAATCTTTAATTAAGCCCTACCTAGAGTGTTACAATATGGTAATAAATGTGTATTTCTTTATAATTAACTCTATTCCCAAATCTGCACCTTGTTAAAAATAAACAAGAAAATAAAACAGCAATAATATGTAAACTAGTATATTGAAAAAAAATTGAGAATTTTTTAAAAGTTGAATTTTGACCTTCAACTGAAAAGGGAGAAAACATTTCCCAAAGTCATTATGCAGCCAAGAAGCATAAGAATGTCCTCCTCCTATTGTGTCTAACATTGATGACATCAACCTTGGATCTCTCCTAATGGAAATACTACAAGAGCCCCACAAGGAAAGGAAACTCAGATTATGAGTCAATCAACCCCTTGTCTCAGGCCAGAGTCCCTAGGATCTCAGGTAGGATGCTTTGACCTCATCCAACCTTTCCAATATTACTCCTGCCTTAAATCATGTCAACATCATCATCTTCACCATCAACCATCATTCTCATCCTCCTTATTCTCATCAATAATAAGATTTATTGAGCATTTACTATGTCCCTGACATGATACATGGTGCATTACATGCACTTTCTCATTCAAATCTTGCAATAGCCTCAAGTGGTAACTATTATAATTATCTCAAGATTTAAGGGCCAGCAATGTGTATCTCATACATCTTTCTATCCCCCACGGTGCTTGTAAATAAAGATCTCTTCCATTTCCTCTTCTATAAAATAGAGAAAACAATAGATCGCTCCAAGTGTTGCTATAAGGATTATATGAAACACCATAAAGCACCTAGCAGCCTGCTTGGCCCATAATGTGCCCTCAATAAGTAAGTAATATTTATTACTTAGATTTGAATCGGAACACACATGCTTGTTTGGGAAGCTTCTGATGAAGAGTAACCTCTAAAATCTAGGGATGAGGAATTTTTAAAATTTTTTGACCAGTTTAATCTCCCAATATTAAACTTGGGATACATCAGACTCTCAGAAAATCTTGCTTCTTTAGGTTTCTATCCGTTTCCAGAGCCTCTCTTTGAACTCAGGCTAAAATCTATATTCTTCATTCTCCATGGTGCTAACTAATGCAATTCTCTAAAAACAACTTCAATAATAAAAGAGTTACATATTATTGAATTCTATTAATAACATAAGAAGATTCTTAAGTGAAGTATTAAGTTAAAATATGTCCAATGTGTTTCTGTATATATGTGTATGTATATATGCATATGTATATACACACAGGAATATATATATAAGGGTTAGTACAAAATCATAGACCAGAGATTCATTAAAATACCTAAAAATACTGAGAATGGATTATAGATGACTTGTGTTCTTTATCTCTTTAAGAAATTTCTGGACATTTTACAATGCACCTAAATTATTTTCACATTGAAAGAAAGAAGACCCTAAATTTTTGAGGTCTGTAACTCACAGCCATACCCCATGTCTTCTGGAACACTGAGACCATGACAAGGCCACAGCAGAGCTGGCCCCAGAGCTTCCTATCATTTCCTTGTAAAACCATGATTTTTTTAATAACTGGCTTCCAATTTAAGCAGGTGGGGATTCTTGCTCATTCCTATTCAAGTTTGACAGTATAATCTTGATAATAATAGTAGCCTGACATTTATGGAGGATTTACTGGGTGCCAGGCTCTGTCACTCTCCGTGTAGTCATTCATGTAATGCTCAGAAGAACCCCAGGAGTTAGGTTCTCTTCACTTAGCAAACATTCGGCTCCCACGCTGGAACAGGCACCATTCAAAGCACTTGGAAAACAAGGAACAAATTAAAGATTCCATGTGGAGCTTCCATTCTAGTGATGGGAGACAAATAATGTCTCCAATTTACAAGCATAGCAACTGAGGTACAGACAGGTTAGGCAACTTTCTCCAAGTCACAGATAGCAAACGTTGGGTCTGTGGTTTGAGCACAAGCTCCCATCCTCAATATTTGTGCTTTCAACCACTACACTGCAATTGGTTAAAAAAGAAGTCCCATTTGAAGTGTTATGCAAGAGAACTTGTCATGGGCACTTAATGAGATGAATCCTGACTATAAATTCACATTCTGACCTTGTATGTTATGCAGAAAGGAATCACTTCAAATTCTTTCAGTTGTGAAATGCTGGCTTTGAGGTCAAATGCCATTTGTTTTGAATAAGAAGAGACAGGGTAATCCCCAAATTCCGAGTGTTTCTAGACCCATGTATATGACTCACATGCCAGAAATATCAGTGAAGGAATGAGATAGATTTGCCAACATACTCTGCCTGATTTCCTGTCCAAGAGGACTGGACAGCAGGTGCTCGTAAAACTAAGTCTGATCAAAGTTTATAGAAGCAGGAGAAGAAAGATAAGGGAATGTAACCTCTCATCCTATCTTGGAACTGAACATGGTTATGCCCCTCCTCAGCTTAGCTATTCAACAGAAATGGCGTCTGGGCTGGGCTCCAGGCTGGACTCTGGAATCTGGATCCAAAGAAAGTTCGTCTAGTTCTGTGTACACGAGAGAGATGAGGCTCAGTGTTTGGAAAGCTCTGACTGAGCTGGATTGTGCCCGACCGCATTACTTTTACGCCTCTGCTAATTTGCCTGCTTATGTTTATGTTTAATTGAAAGGCAAAATATCCTGAAATAACGCCTGAAAAATGAAGAGAACAAACCAAGACATTCAACTGCTAGCTGGGGCCTATTGTTTGGATTTACATTGAGCCTTTGAATGATTTGAATGAAAGAAACTTAAATTCTAAGCTAATATCCCTCCACATAAGTGGATTTGGAACTAGACTGGAAGAGGCTGAACACGATCACAGACCCTTCTGAGTCCTGGGCTTGCCCACAGTGAGAGATTTCAAATGAAAGTAATAGTGCCAACCACATCCTCCCAAGATTTCAAAAGGTGAGTTTCTCAAATTCCTTCCTGGTTACAGCCTCTGAAGGTAGCATATAGTGGGCTCTGAATAAATGTCTGTTGGATAAATGGCTCAGTGCCTGGTTTTGATTCCTTCAGCATGAATGAAGAGGGTTTTTTAAAAGGGGTTCTCTATTTCTAAGGAGCTTTTTGTGTAATTTCCACAGTAGTCTTGAAAAAAGTAAACGAGTATTTATTAATTCTGTCGGATCTATCCATAGATAAAGTAACTCTTGCTCCTAACAGTTTGAATTCAGTGTAGATACAGAATAACACCAAAACAAAGCCTCTGGAAGAGACATCACGTGAGTCCCAGGAAAGAGAAGTGATGAGAAAGCCAGGATAACATATTTTACGTGCACCGTGTTCCTTCAGTAATCTTGAAAGAGTCCCCTTCTGAGGTACAAGCAGCTTCCATCTACTTGTCTAGCCCAGGGTTACAAAAGCTTTCAGAGATGGCTTGCAAGGAGCACGGGGAGGGGGGCTGTGGGCAGCCGCTCTTTATTCCTCCTTCACGCACACGGCACCCTGCCTTCCTGACCCTGAGCTTGCTTTGGGTACATTGCTAAGCAGAACGTACAACAGAATGATGGGTTTGTTTTCGAGGGTCTCAATCGTGCCCTTTCTTACTGTTTTCATTAAAATAATGAATGTCAGTCTTCGATCCAGTGTGACTGCAGGTTAATTGGTAAGCGTTTTTCTGGGAGGGGCTGTCAGGAGGGGAATTGTCAGGCCCTGCTGTGTGCTGCTGATAGCTTCAGCCAGGGAGCGAGCCCAGCAGAAACGGCCTGATTAGCCCTGTGATTATTTCATATACGATATAATCAGGCTGAGATAGTACAACAGTGAAGTGTCTGCGTTCTTTCGAAACAAAGTACAAGAAACAGCACAGAAAAGGAGGGCTAAGGGGAGGGTGGGCCGCTTCCCGGGCAATCAGCCTCCAGTGATCTAGAAGAGTCCGGTGGAATCTCGGTTCCACGGAAGTGGCGTGCGAGCAGGCGAACGGACAGACAGGCCGACAAAGGGTTTCAGTGTGTTTTGTGAAACCAACCAACCAACACACATTCCAAACCAGATTAAAAGCCTCTCTGTCCTCTGTCAGAAAAGCACTGTCTCATAGATATTTGCCTCCTCTTCTTCAAAACGTGCCACGTAGACTGGGTCATGAAAAATCAATCCTGCCGGAGGGCCTTTGTAACTTTCCTCCGTGGGCCAGCTGCTTCCTGAGAGTATACAGAAGGTTCAGAGACACATTAACTCTGTCGTGGCCATCAGGATCTGGTTTGGTAAAGCGCTGCTCTTCCTCACTAAATATGCTCTAGTGTGTCCCTTAGGACGTGGTTTAGTCCATCTGGGCTCAGCAACAGACTGGGTTGCTTAAAAACACCGGCAGTGTACTTCTCACAGTTCTGGAGGCTAAGTCCAAGATCAAGGTGCCGGCATCGTCACCTTCAGGGGAGGGTCCTCTTGCCGGTCTCTCTGTGTCCTCACATAGGGGAAGGGGCAAGGGCGTTCTCTGGAGCCTCTTCTATGAGGGCTTCATCCCATTAATCCCATTAAACACCTTCCGAAGGCTCCACTTCCTAGTACTGTCATCTTTGGGAGTTGGGATTTCAACATATAAATTTTCTGGAGACACAGACATTCAGACTACAGCAGCAAGTTACTGGTGTAACACAAAAATCAATGTATCCTAATGGCCTGCAAAGGTCAGTTTACTTCAAAACTTCTTCAGTCCTACAAGGACTCCCTTGCCATCAGGAGAAGGGTGGTGGCCCTTTAGCCATTGTACCTCTTTGAACCCACTCACCATCCTCTCCCACGACACACTGCTTAGTCAACTGGGCCATTACAGAACGTAGCTACTTTCTCTCCTCAGGACACAGACTGTGCTAGTCTCCTGCCATTATAATGCCATCAGCCTTCACTTTTCTGCCACACCAAAGCTCTCCTTTGCCTCAAAATTCTACTGGAGATTTGCCTCCTGTAACAGGCTTTCCCAGCTGACCCTACCAGCTATGATGACTTCTACCATCCAAACTTTCATTTTCATCTCTATGGATTGTATGACACTGAGAAATGTTTATCTGGACGGCTGCACATCTATCACACAAACGCACTCACATACCCCCACATGCTCATGGGTTCTTGGACTCATTGCTTTTGATGGGACTACATTCTAAGGTATTTTACAAGTTCCTCTTAGGCTAGTAGTGGCTACCACATTCACATGGCACCTGACTGATGGCTAAGAATTCGGAAAAGAATGAATTTCTCAAAACAGATGCTTGAAAAGAATCAACCAAGAAATTGTATGTCTTTTCACTCTCATCCTCTGTTTTCACTTTTCTTTGGCTTCTCATAAAACAACACTCCATGGGTCCATGTCACTTTCCACTTAAAACACTATTATACATTAAGAGCTATTCATTCCCTTTCTTGCCTCATGACTATTACCAGTGATATCAGACATTTCCAGGTTCAGGGCAGAACCATTTGTGGAGAGAAACCTTCTCTCCTCTGCTCAGATCTAACTCACTAATTAAACTAGTGTGTGTATATATATATATATATATATATATATATATATATATATATAATTGTGGACACACACATACCCACCCATTTATATCTTTGTGGTGAACAAGAAAAAAATGTATTTAGAAACAGAACTTTTTTATTCTGCTATTCTGAGACATGGAAGTATATTTAGATTTGACCATTGAAGTGCTACATTTTTCTGGTCAAATTTTGTACGTAGAAATAAACATGTATTTTTGAATGTAAATAGTCAGCTACCGAGTCAATACAAGTAGAAGCTAAATTCATGGACCCATTTTCTATTCTTTATTCAAGCCCATATATTACCAGGGATTTGGTGCTGGGACAGAACTCTGAAGGGGCAATAATTCTGCAAAAGTGACAGGAGGCCCTTTAGCCATTGTCCCTTTTTGAACCCATTCACTTTATATTACGGACCCCTGTGGCAGAATTCGAGTAGAGCAACAATAGCAACATGACTTCAAAAACAAAGGACAAAACAAAGATTTGGAAATCTTGGAGGGTGGAATTGAATCTTCGCCACATTCAGTGAGCATTCACGACTAGGCTTGATACCATCAAATGTGCTATGTATGCTATTTGCTATGAAACATAAATTCTGTCTTGAAAATATGAGTTATATAAGTTTGTCCCTTAATCTCCTCTTCTATTGTAGAAAACAAGGAATTTCTGTTGAATTCCATTATAGAGCTTTCTAATAAACCCAAACAAAACTGGAGAGGAATACTACTGACAATATTTGCTGCTGAGTATTTCTCTGGTTATCATCAACCAGGGTCATTTTTTGATCTTTAGAATGTTTCAAAAGAACCTATCAAATTCATTTTCTACTGTTGGCCCAACTACCTTATGGAAATTTGAACATAAATGGTAGAAATATCACATGCTAAATCAATCTTCTTGGAATATTCAATATTTATTCATATTTGGAATATATTTGGTATTGAGTCAGATTTTAATATAGTGCACATACTTTTTTTTTTTCCAACCTGAAGCAATGAATTTTAGGTCCACTCATTTCCAATGCTTCACACCCCCCACTCCCCTCACACACACATACCTAATCATTGTTGTACGCTGTATCCTATCAAACTTTTAAAGGCAGATCCACAGATTTTATGGTACTGGAGACATCATTAGGTTTGGCCATTTAGGGATAAAAAAATGACAGAAAAGATTGTGGTTGCCCTTAGCAACTACTGCATCACATGCTGTTTGTGTTATCTGTGAGCTGCAGAGCATCACCTTCTTTTTAAGAAACACAAACACGCGCACAAAGCACACCCCATGATGGTTTTCCGCTAATCACAGATTCTCCAATAATAATAACATAAGAAGTGGCACACACATTCTTTTGATTTCACGCTCCTATTTATCATGTGGATATTTTCAAGATGTAATACTTTATTTTGTCTTGTTTTTAAGAAACAAATCCACTGAATGATATTTTTATGAAGAAAATAAGAGGCAGGGGTGCATTAGATTTGATCACAAGAGCAGGCTGTTTAAAATAACAATAACTACTTCAAGTCAATAATTTGAAAAACTCCCCAGTATAGAAATCTGGCTTTCAGATGATTTTCTCTCCAATTCCTTGATGTGTATATATTAATTTTTTCTTCTTTAAAGGTCTTTATTATAAGGGGACATTGAAACAGAAACATCAGTTTTTACCCTTGACATTCTGAACGCAATCAAATAATGTTTGAAAAATTTTATAGGCCAAAAGGAAGTTGTTTTGTGCCAGTTTAGCTAATTAGACTTTTAATAGTCTCACCTCTGAAAATTCTTACTCTGTGGGTTGGCTGACCTACCTGTCCTTTCAAAAAGGTAATTATAGTAAGGAATTGCTAAAAACAAAAAAAAAGCTCAGGTATTCCTCAATACGTGAGGTATTTTTTATAAAAATAAATATTATTCTCCAAAGTTTCCTGTAAAACAAAAGCCTCCATCTGAGGTTCTTTTCCTTTCCTTTTCGTTCTTTCTTTCTTTCTTTTTTTTTTTTTTTTTTTAAGGTGGGATACATTGAAGATTTATCACTTTAAGAATTTCTCTTCAGTGAGAAATTGTGTGGCCATTAGGGCCACTCACTAATACTATCTTTCTCCTCTTTCTGGTACATGGTAGGACTGGATTGTGCATCCTTCCCCTTTGAGTTTAGTTGAGGTCATGTGACTTACTTCAGCCAATGAAATATGAGCAGAAAGGGCACGGGTGACTTGATGGATGGAGCCGTTAGAGCCAGTGCGCAGTTGGCTACTTTCCCATGTCCTGCTTCCTCAGCAGTTGTGGGAGCATGTGCAGATGGAGTTTCCATCAGCTCAGACACCTGAGTTGCTACTCTGAGTAGGACGCCACCTGCAACTAAGACTGTGAGTGTTTTCAGTTACTGCAACATTATCTTACACAATTTGATGAATATAAAGATGAGAAAGAAACAAACAAAAAGCCTAAGGCTACTGAATTGCAATCGATGCAGAGGAGGTTAGGTTGCTTTTGTTTCACCTTTAGGTTGCAAAGTTGAGGATAGGGTTGTATCTCCTTTCCAAGAACCCTGTGGTGGATTACAAAAATAGCCTCTCCCTTTCTTTTATCCCTGTCTTTTTGTCATGTTTTGTTTTGGTTTGTTTTGATTTCTCCCAGAGTCTTCTATGTGACTCTGGGTTTAACTATATGACCTCCTTTGGGAAGTTAGCAAAAGTGAAAGAAGAGTTGAAAATAATTGCACCATTGGATGTGCTCTCTCTCTTCCTTCTCTTTCATTGCCATCAGAACATGCCTGGGGTCACCTACACCGAGCAAGACCGTCACGACCATGGACGTGGTCTACGCGCTCCAGCTCCAGGGCTGCACGCTCTATGCCTTCAGTGGTTAAGCCTGACCTTGTAAGCTTTCTTCTGTAGCAAAGTTAAGGCCTTTCTCTGGGCCACTTAAAAAAAAAAAAGAACATGCACCTTTTGGAATGGTGAGAGATGTAGGAACAGATCCAAGTGGCCTAGCCATCCCAGCCAAGGTCACCTTAAGTGAGCGGACAGTCAACCAAATCCCAGACACATGACAGAACCCCACCACTATCAACAAAGCCTCTAGAAAAACATTGTAGGCACATGAACAATAAAGACTTAGTGTTCTATGCCAGTGTAGTTTTGTCATTGTTTGGTGCAGAATATTACTGTGGAATTAAATAACTGATAACCCTCCACTCCTCACCTCTACTCTCCACAGACCCCTTTGAGACGTCATCCCCATAGAACAGCCCTCAGCTTGCTATTTCCTCACAAATTTCCCTCCCACCTCTCTCATGAAAAATTATTTCCTTGGGAGATACATGATATAAGCTACCTTTTACAAAACTGGTGGTACTTCATCTTTCTAGCATGTTTCTTCTACTGCCAGGCTCTTTTTACATCCTTGTCCTCCTTGTCTCAATATTGGATACAAAAAAAAAAAGTCATTTATCCAAATTGTGTGTATGTGGGTGTGCATGTGTGTATATAAAAAAAATTCCACATTTTGGGTGATTTCTTATATGTAGAAGTGTTTCTAAATCTATATAATTTGCATTACTCAAGTCTTCTCTCTTCTAACCCAGACAACAGGCTCAGTGGGAGAATTAATCCTGTATATTTTATACTTCAGCTAACATTGAAGTGGCTTTTATGTTCTCTTGCTTTACAACTGAAGGTAGGTTAAGGAAGGCAAGACACAGCGAGGCAACGAAAGCAACCTCTCTGAAATTTTCGTAACCTATTCTCCCATTTGTTTGCAGTTGGTTTTCTCTTCTTAGAATTGGGTTGCAGTGATATTTAATTGGTTGAGTTCATCTATAAGAAAGGAAAAAATGTATTTCTGAGAATTATAAGCCAAAATATAGAAAAAGATTTAGGGTATCCCAAAATATATTATTTTACAGATCTCTTAAGATTCCCTCAACCCACTGTGGTATTTTTGCTTATAAAATGTCTCACCCTTGTCCAAAAGATGTTAACAGATGTTAAAAGAAGATGTTTTGGGCAAGTCAATATTATGTTGAGTCAATATTGCTTCTGACAGTCAGAGCCCACCACCACATTATTTAAAACTTTCTGAAGGTTTTAATCCCCAGGTTTGTAATGTCCTTTCAAGAACATGAAAATGCTTTTGCTTTCCTCATTCATTTTCTCTTTCCCCATCTGGAAAGTATTGATCCCTCTGTTTTTCCCTTAAGTGTGTATTATAAGCCACCAGCCAATGTGATTGCATTCCCACTCTTTTGTTTTATCAACATCAAAGATACATTAGTAGCTCTCTAGAAGTAATTTTTTAGCCATTTTTTTGGCCACCTTTTGGATAGGGTTACAGAAGCCCAGTCTTAAAAACCAAATCCAAACCTTTAATGAGACAAAGAAGAGAGACTAAGGTTTGCTTCTGTTTTTCTTTCTGGTATGATATCTTTTAAGTGATCTCACTCTTCATCTATTTCTGCTCCATATGCATTTGATAGGTATATGGATAGTTTTGACTAATTTATAAAGTGTAATAGTTTGCCTGACAATAAACTGTCATTTCCTCATTGGAAATCCACTAAGTCTATCAAAGCAAATCACAGTTTTGGAGCACTGTTAAACACTCTGCATATTTTCATAGTAAATCAGCACTTGGATATTTAACACAGGTGTTTCTGTAATTGCACTACTTTCGGAAAATTCAGTGCTCAATGGCCCTCAAGCACTTCCACCTGTCGAGTGTATTGGTCCATTATTAGTGTACCGAATGAAATTATAAACTGTGTAAAATGTTAACTGATTAAAGACTTGGTTTTGCTTATTCTGATTCTGGTTATGTTTTTCTTGTCACTTCATTCATGTTAAGCATATTTTCACCTCCCTCAAAAAGGAGTTAAAGTTGCTAATGCTATATTTAGCAAGGAATACAGATGTTATATTCAAATTTAGACCTTGAATTTAAGGAACAAATAGTTTTCTATGTTATAAGTCAGATTTTGAAGATGAATGAAACTGTGAAGGAAAACCCGGGCTGGTCTAACAAGATAACTCACAGGTCTAGGAATGTGAAGGAGAGGCTGGGCTGGGCTAACAAGATAACTCACAAATCTAAGTATCGGAACACTGATTTGAGTTCTGCTGGACTAACTTGTAAATCTAGGTTAATTAGTGTTGGTTTGCTGTTTATGCTTTTTTGCTAGCCAGCTGGGTTTTCAAAGATACATATCTGGCTTTGGAATGTTGGTTTGCTGCCTCCCCGCCTCCACTTTTGTGATGGTAATGATGCTAAAGCTGTTCCATGCCTATTGGCCGAATACCCCAAGCTTGTACTTTACCCTATAAAACTTCATGCGCACGTCTTGGAGGGGCTCAGAGCTTCGGAGGAGAAGCCCCTCTGAGCCCGCCGGCGTAATACATCTGAGTACTCCAACCCTCCGAGTGGTGCTTGTATCTTGGCTGGCCCGTCGTTTCCGTAACATTTCTGGAGGCCCCAGCGAGATACAACCACGCCAGCCCCTTGACTGGCCTGTTGTTTCCGTAACAAAACAAAATAGAAAGCCAGTGGACTACTGCAGCAAAATAACTCCGTGCTATACTGTTTTAAACTACGCTGGGCTGATAGTTTATTGCAAGGTTATAAATTATTTTATAAATCATCCAAAAAGCCTTTTTTGAGCACAAAAAGCATGGAGCTGGGAGAAGTGATGCTTAGCATTGTGCTATGAGAAATTCATGCAGGTTCCCAGCCCCCTCAAAAATCTTACCATCTAGTTTCGAAAGCAAAAACGAATACGGTAAATAATTAGCAAACAAGTGTATGCCAAAGCTTCAGTATGAGGTGAAACTGGAGGTGAACTTTAGAAAACTTGAATAGAAAAAAGGATGATCTCCTTGAGGTGGGTGGGAAGCAATTAGCACTAGCAAAGGCATAAAGGCAAGAATAAACATGAAGAAGGCCTTGAAAATTCTAGCTTGAGAGATTGGAAAAATGAGCTACCATTTTTGCTGTATTCAAAAGTTTGGATTGTTATAATTTTATTATCATTTATTACTCAGCATTTTCAAATTTCCATTATAATTTCTTACTTATTCTATGATTGATTTAGAAATGCATTTTTAATTTCTGAAAGTATCAGTGTCCTTTTTGTTATTGATAATCTAATTTAATTGCTTTATTGTCAGAAATGACTCTACGTGATACCCATTCTCTGAAATTTTTGATAGCTTCTTTAGGTTTAATATGTATTCAGTTTTTATGAATATTTTCTTCAGAAGAAAAGGCATAGCCTCCAACTGTTCAGTGCAGGATATAATACATAATTAGGATTATATAATTATGTCGACTGAAATAAATGCACAGCCTAAAAGTTGAGACTTATGTTTTATTCGGCGGTCACTTCTGAGTGACTCAGCCCAGGATGACAGCCTCTCAGATGGCTCTGAGGGACTGCTCCTCCGAAGAGGTAGGGGAGGAGCTAGGATATATAGGAGCTTTACAACAAAGGCCAGGTAGTTGGAACATTGAAAGATTACTTGTTAACTAATGAAAACCAGACACCTCAAGTTAAAGAATTTACTGCTTTTCTATGTGCGGGAGGAAGCAAACGTTTGGGCTCATTGAATTCATTCCTTTGACAAGCACCTAGCCACCTAGGACCAATATCCTGTCCTTTCTTATTCTGAGTCCCCTCAGGGTGCACCATTGTGAGTGGCTGCAGAGGCTGGGCTGCAGGCTTGTCTTCACTGTAGTGGGTGGCGGCAGCGGCTGATGACTTGATGGCTTCAGCATTCTTTGTTTACTGATATGGTTTGCAGTATTTTTCATTCACAATTAAATATTCTGTAATTAAGATTACATATGTAAACACGCATATATAATCCTTCCCTTAACAATACACATCCTTTAAGTAAAATGTATTAATTATGTTGTCTAAATCTGTAATTTGTATTAAACTCTGTCTCCTTAACAAATCCATTGAGAAAAGTTTGTTGAAATCTTGCAACTGTAATGATGGATCTGTATATTTCTCCTCGAAGTTCTACTCTTTTTTGCTTTATAAATTTTGAATCTATGTTATAAAGTACATGCATATGATCCCTTTATCATCATGTAGTGACCGTCTTTACCCCTAAAAATATTTTATCTTATGGTATCTTTTGTCTGATATTAACATAGCAATGCCATAGTATCTGTTAGTATATATTTAGTGTTTGTTTGGTATACATTTTTCAATTCTTTTACTTTCAAAATTTCCATGTTTTTATGTATTAGACATATCTCTTGTAAAACAGTATTTGGATTTTTTTTTTAAGTCAATCTGACAATCTTAGTCTTTTAATGGGTGAGTTTAATTCAGTAATTTTTATTGTGACTTTGATATAGTTCAACTTGAACTTGTTTCTACAATCTTTATAATTTCCCTCTCTCCTGCTGAACTTTAATTAAAAAGAATAAAATAAACCAATATCAAAGTTTCAAGGACATTACAATACTTCAGTCCTGATCACTCCCTTCTGATGTCCACAATATTGCTTTTCATTTTTTTTAGTTCTCTTCTCTTTAACCTCACATATTGGATATAATTTTTGTAATTATTTCACAAGGATATCTTTATATGCCTGCATATCACACTTTCTGTATCCTCCATTCACTTTTTCCTATAAGACATTATTTCTGTGGTTATTTTCCCTCTGCCTAAAGAAGTTCTTTTGGTAATAATCTGCTGGTGATGAAGTTTCTCACTTCTGGTTTATTTCAAAATGATGTTTTTCCGCCTTTATTATTGAGAAATAGTTTTCTGGGTACACAACTGTAGGTAATGATTTTCTCTCAGCAGTTCTAAAGTATTATTCCACTCTCTTGGATTTCATTGTTGTACTTAAGAAGTCTGCAGTTACTTTAATTGTCATTTTTTGGTAGGTGACTGTCCTTCCTCTGGATTTTTGTAAAATCTTTTGGCCTTTGATGTTTTGCAAGTGCACTACAATATCCTTAAAATTGTTTGTTTGTTTTTTAAATTTTGCTTGGTATCTGTTAAATCTTGTATCTGTGGATTTATATTTTTTTAAAAAAATCCATTCTGGAATAGTTTCATCTATTATCTCTTTAAATAAACTTCTTCTGTATTCTCTATATTCTTTTCTCCTGATACAGTTAATTATATTAGACTTTCTCATTTTATCCAATGTCTCATTTTATCCAATGTCAAAATTCTCTGTATCTCTCTAGGTTTACCCTGGGCAATATCACTTCAGTCACTATTTTTTCTCTTAAGCTGTTTATAATCTGCTCTAAAACCTATACAGTGAGTTTTTAATTTAACTATTTTGTGACTTCTACATGTTTTATTTGGTAATTTAGCAAATGTTACTGGTCATTTTTGATAGTCTTTTATTGTTTGCTTATTTGTATGTGATCTTTCTTATTATTAAAGATTTCATACATAGTAACTTACAACACCTGAAGTTCTTGAGGGTCTAAATCTGTTATCCCTGAAGGAAAGAGTGAGTCAGGGATTTTAAGTCCATTCAAACTTTCAAATGTAAATTCTACAGACAAAAAGTATCAGTTATGGAAGAGACAAGGAAATAATATATGCAAGCTTTTCTTTAGGAACTTACAAGATAACAATCTTGAGTTAACCAAGAGATGACTGTAGAAGCTACAAAGGATGGTCAGCAAGCATTGAAACTCTTTAACAGTATACCTCAAGCGAAAACCATTGAGTGGAACACCAAGAAAACACAAGGAAAATTACGGATGTCTTGATAACGATAAAACAATAGAAGTTAAAGAAATCAGGAGAATGGAGAAAGAAAGTAGAGGCAGGAGGCAGAACTGTTTCACTGATTGCCTTATCTGTAACATCTGGGAGTCAAAGAATATCACTTAAAAATTACAAAGCAATAGAAGACAGTGGTGTACCAAGGAGGAATGTGCGGGTGAATAGTAGGAGTGATTCATTTATGTATCTGCAGGAGACAGTATTTTGTCACTGACATAGTTTAGAATTTTTGGTGCATGGTAATAATAATAAAAAAAAGTATATTCAATTGGTTTTGTTATTGTTTTTAAATTCTTTATAGACAATGTAGCCTTTATTGCTATACCCAGGGTGGACCACTCTCAGTGTTCCCCCTTCATATGCCACCAATAGGAGTACAAGCATATCAAACACCACATAAGTAAATCCTAGGAAAAATAGTATTTCTGACTAAAACTGATTCATGAGAGCATGAGGAGGAAATGGTGAGAATAAGAGATTTGCTAATTTTATCATTGCTTCCAGTAGGAAACTAACAGATACAGTTTGAAGATATAGCATACCAAGCTATTATGTAGTCATTACAAATATAATTACTTAAGCAAAAGGACAAAGTTTTCTAAGTGTCAAAGGATCTATAAGAAAAATAAAGCAAAGCAAGCAGACCTCATTGTGAAGGACTTTATTTTAAAAAATGAAAAAAGATATAAAGTATTATGATGTTAATAACATATCTGTTATATCATTAAGTGTTTATTGGCTAAATTTACAAATTAAAAGAGAAATGATTTCTGATTTTATGCAAAAGATAAACTCAACTCAATTTTTTAATAAGAAATATACATCAAAGTGACTGAGACAGATTGAAAATAAAAGGTAAGAAACTTTTCCTGAGAAGAGGCAAACAAAAAGAAAGCATAGATCATGCTCTTACTATTAGATGAGATGATACTCAGTTTCAGTTGAGATGTAATAATGGAATTCAAGATTGTAGGGGGATTAGAAAGAAATTATTCAATAGGTAAGAAGTAAAGAAAAACTATAGCCATGTATTTGAGATGTTTAAGCAAAAAGAGAATTTTAGTATTACCTAAAAGCTATACCTGCACCAAACAGAAAGTAGCTTTGATCAATGGACAGAACCTCTATCAAGTTCTCATTTCTTCATTCCTTCTTTTTCCAAATATTTATTATCAACTGTGCGTCGGGCACTGTGTTAGCCACTTGGAATCATCAATGAATAAAACAGATGGAAATAATGCCTTTCATGAATCTGCATTTTAGTGGGGAGAGACTTCCAGTAAAAAGATATAACCAGACAGAATGTAATCTAAGAATAAAGATGTGTCAAAGAGGAAAGCATAGAAGAAAAGTGAGAGAAGAGAATATAGAGGACATTGCAATTTTAGATTATGTGGCCAGAGAAGGCCTCATCAAGAAGATAACATTTGAGCAAAGAACTAAAGAGGTAAAAACCATTAAATCAGCCACACAAATATGAGGGAAAACTGTTGATGGCAGAGGGGAAAATAGATACTAAGTCTCAGAGGGGTGTATGTCTGGCAAATGTGAGAAGCTGCAACAAGGCTGGTGTGGCAAAATTGAGGGAATGAGGGCGGGTACAGGACATGAGGTCAGAGAAATAATGGGGAATCGCTAACATGGTCTTTAAGGCCTTTGGAGCCTTTATAAGGACATTGGCTTTTACTTTGAGTGAGCTAGGCAGTCATTAGAGGGCTTTGATGACAGGAGTGACATAATCTTCCCTTTATAGGCAGGAGGGAAAGGGAGGGAGAAAGAGTTAAATTGGTAAGGAGAAAGGGCATAATTAAGTGCCTAAACTGTGTTACACTTAAAGCTGAAGTTGTATTTTTCTTTCCATCTCATTAATAAAGCTATTGTAGTGTCCTGACAATACTCAGTGTATGACATCTATGAAATGTTCATTCCCTGCACTGGACAATAGGACCTTGTTGTTTATTTATTTTCTATATAGTAGTTAGTATCTGCAAATCCTGAACTCCCAATTTGTCCCTCCCCAAGGAACCTGATTCAATACCTTATAATAACCTATAATAAAAAAGAATATGAAAAGGAATATATATATATATATATATGTATAACTGAATCACTATGCTGAACACCAGAAATTAACACAACATTGTAAATTGACTATACTTCAATTAAAAAAACCCATTCCATGATGAATTAAGTTTACAACTGCTGAAAATTAAATGTAACATTCTAGAACAATTATCAAACTTCAGGGTGCATCAAAATCACCTGGAGAGTGTGTTAAATCACAGATTTCTGAACTTAATCCACAGTTTCTGATTCAGTTCCGCCGAGGTGGGACCTGAGAATTTGCATTTCTAACAAATTCCCAATTGATGCCTATGCTGTTGGTCCAGGGCATAAACTGAGATCCACTGGTCTAGAATACATGATGCATGTAAGTATTGCAGAGATGGTTTGAGAATTATTGGCATTTTTAGTAATACTACTGAGGAAATGACCTTGTGTTTTGGCCTCGAGTGTTTTAGAACCTCCAGACTCTTACTCTCTCATGATTGACATCTGAAAATAAAATGATTGGGTCCTTTCTGTGTTTATTCATCGACCACACATTAATTTAAAAGTAAATAAGAAAGGTATAAGCTTTCTTCTTACAAAAACTTGCCTGATTTTTCACAAATTCCTGAAAGTGATATTGAATTTTTTGAAGAGGTCAAATACTTTGCTGCCAATCCAAATGCATTCACACTAGAAAATGCTCAAATCATTGAATTCCTTTTGTTAATAAAACTTAGTTTTTCATTGTTGCCGGGACTCTTCAGAAATTTATTAATGGGATTCCATTTTTACTGTAACTATACTGTCTCTATACTGAAGAGGAGATACACAATAAGGGTTTATATGGAATATCATCTGGACAGTGATTTTTCTTTGTTTGTTTTTACTAGTTATCATCTTTTTAAGAATAAAAAGTATAAGAAACTAGATAAACTTTTCCAAGGGCCTTATGCTGTGATTTTAGAAAGTGTGCCTGGAAACAGTTGACTGTTACTGGAATGCTAACTATATTGAACGGGATTAATGTGCTAAAAGTTTTCACAGGCTAAGAAACTTTTCATAAATATTCTTTGCTATCAGCAAGGTGAATGGGAAAAGCATTTGATATTGCTAAATTTTTAAGGATTTATTACTGTCAAGGGACATTTCTTCAGTTTTGTGGCTTTACAGATGTTGAATTAACCAGTGAGGTTTCACATGTTAATTTAGTACTTAGAAAATCTGCAAGCAAGTGAGAAGCAGGAACAAAGCCAACAAGATAAATGTGGAAAAGAGGGGGAATATTTTTTAAAAATAGTCTTCAAAGATTTGTGAGCTTATCAATTTCTTCCTGCAAGAAATGTTGGCAATTGACCTGTGATGCCCTGAAAATGAAAGGTAAGTGTATCTAGTTACATGTACATTTGTTTTCCAAATCCCAAAGAAAACATAAGACAGTGTAAGTCATTTAAACTCAGAACATGTGATCCATTAAATCTGTCAGCTTGGTGAAAGATGATTTCAGGATGCAGTTATCCTGTGACTCTTGTTTGAAGTGAAAGAAGAGACAGATCCATTGGGCTAAGATTATTCCAAACCTCTTTATTTTAAAACTGTGCTTTGAGGAAGTTTTTGTTATAGTTTGTTTAAGTCTGAGGAACATTCGCAAAGAAGAGATAGCTGATGACATGCTTATATTTTTATTCTTAGTCTCTTTATTTGAACATTTACTTTTGAACTTCTGAAAGTATATTGATTATTTTAAATATGTAATTTCCTCGTCATGTACAAAGAGAATTTAAAACATAGGAGACAATTTTAAACTGTCCATATTTGCTCTATTCCACAGGCCAAATAATATTATATAAATATTTTAAATACTGCTCATCACTGATGAGAAACTTTTGTTTTGTATATTTAGGTAATTTTAATAATTACTAGTAAAGCTAGGTATATATGTTCACTGAGAAGATTTGTGAGCTTCATGAATATGAGCCTTACTATTAAAGTCTGATATTTTTCCAAGTATCTGGGCAGAAGCTATTAAAGCTAAATATTATCTGACTTTGTATTTTCCCTGTCTTACACATAGCAAGCATGAAGCAATAAAAGTTTGTTGAGTGAATTAATACAAGGTATTTCAAGTAGTTAATAGAAAACATTAGACCTCAACACAGCGGTGCTATTCTATTGCTTATTAAAATTTTTGTTTATTACTTTTTCTATGTGAATGTGGTAGATCAAGCAGGATGAGATACAAGATTTTACAAACATTCATGTAGCACTTAATATGTGTGCTTTCCAAATATTAACTTGTTTAATCTTCATAACCACCCTATGAGGTGACTACTATTTATTTTCCCCATTTTTCATCTGAGGAAACTGAGGAACAGAGAGATTAAGAAAGTTGCTGATGACAGAGCTAGAATAAAAACTCATCCAGCCCCAGAGAACATGCTGTGAACCACTAAGCTATATACATTCTTTTCACATTCTAACCTTTCCTTCTTTTATTGTGCAGGCGGGAGTCAGGACATTAAAATGATTGCAAAGTAGGTGATGCCTGTTATGTGTAGCTGGCAGGTAAGATGTAGTCAGGGGAATCATTATCTATAACATAGAGGAGAGATCAGGGATTTTTGGAAGAAGCCTAGATTCAGGGAGTGAGAAGAAGGTAGCTGGGAGAATTCATGCAGAAGGCGGCATCATGAGAGTACTTCCAGCACAGCTAAAGGAGGAGAGGAAAGCCCTTCACACTTCGACCACCACCACCATCATCATCATCATCATCGTTTGGGAAAGAAGGTGTATGCCAGTGAAACTCTGACCCTTTCACAACAGTCTCACCCAGCATTTTCTGTTTAATTTCACCATACAGGGATACATGACCCCTTCTAGTTGGACAGCAACTCAAAATAAAGGAGTTCTAGATGAGGTTGGGATCAATCAACAATCTACAAAAAAATAATTCACAATGAAAACAAAACTTTATGTGTGGAGATTTCATTGCAGCATTGTTTATGATAGGAAAAAAATTGGAAACAGCCTACATGTTCAACAATAATGAAGAAACTAAGTGAATTATGGCATATCCATACATTGGAAAATAAACAACTTTTAACATAGTATTTATGAAGAGAAATGTCATAGAAAATTCTTATGATATAATAGTAAGTGAAATAAAGCAGTACACACTGCAGTGCAAAATGTTAGCAATAGATCTCCCTGAGATAGTGAGAAAATGTACAATTTTCAATACTTTAATTACACTTATCAACATTTTCCAAGGTCTTTCTGATGACTGTTAATGCTTTTCGTAAGTCCATTAACTACCAGACTTTCAAAAATAAATTTTGAAAGTGTTGAAAAGCAATTCTGACTATATATATCAAGAAAGAAAAAGATTTATTGGATGGATACTGTGACCCTCACAAAAGCAACGAAAGATTAGGGAAACCAGGCCTCATGAAGAAAAGGAACCAGAGGGTTTCTAAATTTCTCAGTTTCAGTTATTACAGAATCATCTCTCCAAGGTATTTCCATCTGATCTCTTAGATTCAATTGCCTTAGTTTCTATATATCACCACTGACAAACAAAATTCTTAGGGAGAGTCTCATGAGCCCACCTTGGGTCACATATTTATTCTATGATCAGGGGAACAGAGTTCTGTCATTGACAGTCTATCAGAATTATGTGGAGTGGGGAATGGCCTATTTCCTGAAAGAAAGGATTCTGGTCAGACAAAATAACCTGTGTAATAGCAGCAGAAAAATAGTGTTTCTTTTAAAAATTCACACTCATTAAATCCCCAGGTTGTGACAACACAGAAGAACTGACCACATTTTGGGAACTCCAGGGATGGTCAGTGATGAAGGTGGAGGAGACCAGAGTTTGGGTAACTGTCTTTCATAGAAGGCACACTATTGATTTAAGATCAAAACATGCAAAGGAAAGTTCTGAATTCAGACTTTAAATGAATTGTAATTAGTATTCAAGGGGGCTTAGTCTGCAGGAAGGATCCTATAGCTTGAGTTTTTTGGCAGCACAAAATTTAGAGTCAAATGGGTATGTATATTTACAGATTTGAATGGTACAAGAAAGATTCGTTCTCTAGGGAGTTACACTACAAAGAAGGAAAAGGGTGAGTGCCCTTTGTGGAACACACAATGGGCTAAGAACTTATATTTTCTCTTCACAACTCAACAAGGTAAGACCTATCCATATATTAGAGTTGAAAAGCCAGTTCAGAAAAATTAAATCACTCAGATCATACATATACCAATGCATGGTAGAGCTGGGATTCAAACTCACATTTAGGGTGTTGGGATCCAACTTTTGGCCATTGTGAATAATGCTGCAATGAACATTGATGTACAAGTTTCTGTTCAAATCTCTGGTTTCAGTTCTTATGCATGTACACCTAGGAGTGGAATTGCTGGGTTTCATGGTCATTCTATGTTAAACTTTTTGAGAAAGTGCCAGATTGTTTTCCACAGTGGCTGCATCATTTTACATCCTCACCAGTAATGTCCAAGAATTTCAATTTCTTTATAGCCTCATCGACATTATGTTCCTTTTCTTCCTTCCTTCCTTCCTTCCTTCCTTCCTTCCTTCCTTCCTTCCTTCCTTCCTTTTTCTTTTTCTTTCCTTCTTTCTTTTCTCCCTTCCTTCCTTCCTCTCTCATTCTTTCTCATTCTTCCTTTCTTCCCCCTTTCTTTCTTTCTTTCTTTCATTCTTTGTCTTTTTTTCATTCTTTTTTTCTTTCTTTCTTTCTCTTTTTACATCCTAGTAAGTGTGAAGAGATGAAATACATTTCATTGTGATTTTGATTCAAATTTTTCTAATGGCTAAGAATGTTGAGCATCTTTGCATTTACCCATCAGCCATTTGTATATTTTCATTGGATCAATGTCTATTCAAGTTTTGTGCCCATTTTCCTAAATTGCATTATCTTTCTGTTGTTGAGTTTTAGGAGTTTTAAAATAGTTTCTGCATATTAAACCTTATCAGATATATTATTTGCAAATATATTCTCTGATTCTATAGACTCTCTTTCTGCTTTCTTGATAACATCTTTTGGTGTACAAAATTTTTTAATTTTGTTGATGTACAATTTATCTTTTTTTTTTCTTTTGCCACTTATTCTTTTGGTGTCATACCTAAGAATCCATTGCCAAATTCAAGGTAATGAAGATTTAACTCCATTTTCTTCCAAAAACATTGTGGTTTTATATTTTTTAGGTCATTGATCCATTTGAGTTAATTTTTGTATATGATATGAGGTAAAAGTCCAGTTTCATTCTCTTGCATGTGGAAATCTAGTTATCTCCTTTTCTGACCTGCCCCCATCATTCCTTGAATACGTCCTTGCTTTATAACACAACAATATGTTCTTATGCCTGTTCCAGGCCTGGAGTTGGTTATTTTTCCAAGGAGCTCAATTTCCTTTTATGAAGAATGGTATTTAGAAATCAAGATTTGGGTGCCAGGGGTGCTTATTACTACTGAGGTAGTTGGTGGTAGGATCTTTTAATGGACACTACAAAGAAATACAGTTTTTAAGAAACAATGAGTTCATACTGATACTCTAATTCAAGTGCAACAAGAATCCTTCTTCATTCTCACCCATTTCACATTTTTATCTTCCTAAGGGACAAAATACAATTATTGATTTTTTCACTAAAAGTGAGTAGAGGACTTTAAATGAGAAATGTCTTGAGATTTTCCAAATTTTTGTTCATAATAAAGAGAGAACTTTCTCCCTCTGAATCAATGTTAATGAGGTAGTGGGATTAAGTTGTTTCTAATTACACCCCAAAAGTCATGCTTGTTTAATATACTGGTAAGAATTTATTATAAGCATACTCATTATTTTTATTATTTTCTATTCATATGCCTGGGAACCTTTATTAATGTTGCTTCCCCATCTCATAAAAAGAGAGAACATGAAAATGTAGTTAAGGCTCATGTGTAATCACAACTCTTTAGTTTGCACACACCAGGATGCAACCTTTTTGGGATTTTAGCAAAATAGGGCAATCAACCTATGTTCATTTTTTATTGATGCAGTTTTATTTCTCTAGATATATAATTATTTCAGTGAGGGGAGAGCCTAATAAAATATTCCGACAGATTTTCTGTTGGATTTTAAAAGGAAATTCTTTCAAGTTTTGGAATAGAGTCCAAAACTTTATAATGACTATCAGAAAATTCAAGTAGTTGAAAAGACCATTTAGATGTTTCATACTATAGTATAAAAAAAGACAACTGGAGTTATGCAGCAAAACAGGAGCCTGTATTTGATCAGCAAAGACAAAAGGACTCAGCAGGAGATTCAGCTACCAGGCATGAAAGAGGTGGCAATTATATGAAGCATATTTGCACAAAATAAAAAAATATAGGAAACTGAATCATCTGCTGTACACCAGAAATTAACACAACATCATAAACTGACAATCTTTTTATTGCTTGATTATACATAACAAATTGTTTGATTATGTGATAGGGCAGTCAGGAAAAAGAAATATAGTCCAGTTTTTTTTTTTTCAGTCACCTTAAGACCTAAATTGAATTATTACATTGATCACTCAGTGATAAATAACTCTGAATTGTCAGGTTGTGATCACAGATAGGTGAAAAATGCAAGGTCATGCAATCATCATCTTACTGTCAAAATCTGGTAAAACATTCTGCTGAGGAAAGCTCCAAGTCATAGCTACTTCACTCTTAACTTTATCCACAGATCTGTTCCTGTGTTAAGTTTTCCAAATTTCAATTCAAAGTGAGGAGAAGTAGAAAAGAGAAAAAAAGAAGAGCGAAAAAGAAACTATAGAATGATTTGTAGGCTGTAGGGGTTAGAAAAATAAGTCCTAATAGCCATTAATATATTTACATCATATATTTGCATAGGTAATCTTAGACACCTCTATCTTAACTGATTCTTACATTTTTGGTATTAATCTGTTGCTCTTTCCTCCTTTAACTTAAATCACATATGAAGTAACAAGCAAAATATCTTGGGAGACACATTAACATTTTGCTAATAGACATATTAAGGGAAAATATTTCTTTTTAACAACTTCATTACATCCACAGAGAAAAATATACATATAAGTAAATTTATATAAGACTTCCTTTAGACTATTAACTTATATACATGTACAAATCCCTTTGCTCATTGAAATGAGAATCTATCTTTTTTTGGAGGTAACACATACCAATTCAGTATGAATGATGATGTGCATTGATGCTCATTAGGACAGAAGATTGACTACATTTTCTACAGGAATAATAGTGAATGAGGTCTGAAGCCTACCCTACAAATAGAAAATAATCACAAACATGGGCACATATCCTTTTAAAGACTCAGAATTTCTGCATCTGGGTTGGGGAAGCTTTTTCGGTCCAGGAGGAAAATGATACTGAATGACAAATGATGCTGGAATGTTTCACTACTCGCACAAGACCAGGTGATGCTCACAGAATCTTGGATCATGATGGAGGTGAAGTTGTCTTTCATTTCCATTAATTACGTCTTAATTCTTCAGGCTTATTAATAGCTTTAAGAAGTCAGAGCTAAAATTTGACTAGGCTAGCCTGTGTCAGTAAGCAACACTGAAGGAGATTTTCTCTTTCTTCTGCACAGAAAAAACCTTTTGGTCATGGAATGTTCAGGGACACAAACAAATATCTAAGCATGTTCCCTGATATGAATTTTTTCAGGACTCACAAGGAAAAAAAATTCCTGTATACAGTCGGGGCTCAGATTTGACTGACAGAAAGAGGGATGATATATAGAAGGCAGATATCAAAGGGGAACAACAAGAACTTCATAAGTAATTCATCACTACTGAGGAAGAATCTGGCAGAGTGGGCCAGATTCAAAATATAATCTCATTGCTCTTCTATTTTAGAATTTTCTTTGCTATTGTTGTTTATATATTTTTACATATGAATTTTAGAATCAGCTTTTCTAATTTCAATTTAAAGTAATAGCCCATTAGCATTTTTATTGGGACCACATTATATTTATAACTTTTCTTGGGGAGAATTTACATATATGTAAGATTAAGTCTTCTTTCTGCATAGGAACATGGTGGGCCTATCCATGTGTTCTCATATTCTTTTTAGTGTTTAAAAGTTCTCTCTAGCATTACTGAACAGTGCACTTAAAATGGTTAAGAGAGTGAAATAAGTTATACAGAAAAAGACAAATACTGTATAATCTCACCTATATGTGGAATCTTTTAAAGAAAAGAATCTGAACTCATAGAGAACAGAATGGTAGTTGCCAGAGGTGGGGGGTGGGGGGCAAAACTGGTGAAGTTGGTCAAAACTATAAACTCCCAGTTATAAGATAAATAACTAAGTAAGTTATAGAGATGAAATGTAAAACTTTAATGGTAAATTTTATGTGTGTTTTACCACAATTAAAAGTTTTAAAAAACGAAGACAGGTAGATAGATAATAAAATATAATTAAGGAAGGAAATACTTCTGCTCTGTCTGGGAAATAAACTAGATAATCTACTAAGAAAAAATTTTTCCTCATGTAGATACTATATATTTCTAAGTTCATTCTTGGGTATTTTATAATATTGTTGTTACTGTTACTGGTTATTTTTGCCATAAAACTTTTAACTAGTTAATTTTATGCATATATGTGTATATATATGATACCCATACACTAGTATTTACTCTACTAAACTCTTGTTTGCTTTCAGTAGTTTTCTCAGTTGATTCTCCAGTTACAAAATTATGTGATTTGCAAAGAATGACAGTACTTTTTTCTTCTTTCCAATTTTTATACTTGAATGTCCCTTATTTAATTGCTTTAGCTATTGTACGTAGCAAAGTGTTAAATAATAATGAAGATAGTAGACATTCAAGACTTCTTGCTGATTTTAGTGGTAATAATGGCTGTGTTTCCCCATGGTATTGAATTTTGGGCTGAGATAAATACAGTTAATCATGTTAAAGAAGTATTGATTTATTCTTATTGAGTTTTTAAAACTGAGACTTGTCATTGAATTTTGTCAAATGCCTTTTCAGCGTCTATGGAGATGAGTATACAATTTTCTACTTGAATCAATTAATATGATCAATTATTTTAATAGATTTCCAAACAGTGAACCATTCTTGATTCCTACAATAAGTCTTAATTGGTCTGGATGCATATTTCTTAAAATGTAGTGCTGGATTCTGCTTGCTAATATTTTGTTTAGGATTTTTCTCACTATGTTTTTTGTTAAGATTTAGTTAATATAGCATAATATTCACCCTTTTGAAGTGTACAATTCAGTGATTTTATTAAAATCACAAGGTTGTGTAGGCCCAACCACTAATTCCAGGGTATTTTCATCACATCAAAAAGAAACCCCTTACTAATTAGTAATCACTCCTCAATTCCCAACCCTAGCTCTGGAAACTACTGGTCTACTTTCTGTATGTATGCATTTGCCTATTCTGGGTATTTCATATAAATGGAATCATACAGTATATGGTCTTTGTGAATGACTTCTTTTACTTAGCATACTATTTTCAAGGTTCATTCATGTTGTAGCAGGTAATTCATTCCTTATATTACTGAGTAATATTCCATTGTATGGATATACCACTTTTATTTATGTATTCATCCATTTATGGACATCTGGGTTGTTTCCAATTTAGGGCTCTTATAAATAATACTGCTATGACTTTCACATACAAGGTTTTGTGTGAACATAAGATTTCTTTTCTCTTGATTATATACCTAGGAATGGAATTGATGAATTGTACGGTAGCTTTTTAAAAAAAATTTTGAGACATATCCAACACTGTACAAAATTGTTGCACTATTTTACAGTTCTATCAGCAATATATGATGGTTTCAACTTCTCCATATCCTTAATCACACTTGTAATTGTCTGTCTTTTTTATTTTAGCCATTTAAATGGGTGTGAAGTGGTACCTAGTTGTGGTTTTGATTTTCATTTCTCTAATAAATACAGCAGTTCAGCATCTTTTCTGGTGTTTATTGGTCATTTTTGCTTTTGAGAAATGCCCATTCAAATATTTTTAATTGAGATATTTGTTCTTTTATAGTTTTCCGTTGAGTTCTCTATGCATTCTAGATATTAGACCTCATCAGATAAAGAATTTGGAAATATTTTCTCTCATTCTATAGGTTGTCCTTGCACTGTCATGACAGTATCCTTCAGGCACAAATATTTTTAATTTGATATAGTTAAATTTATCATTTTTTCCCCCTTTGGTTTCTTGTGCTATATGTGTCCTATCCGAGAATCCATTGCCTAATCCAAGGTCACAAAAATTTACTGCTGTGTTTTCTTCTAAGAGTTTTATGGTTTTACCTCTTAGGTTTAGGTCTTTGATCCATTTTAAGTTTTGTATATGGCATATGGTAGGGACCCAATTTTAGTCTTTTGGAAATAGAAATACAGTTGTTCCAGTACCTATTGTTGAAAAGACTATTCTTTCCATCATTGAATTGTTTTGACACCCTTGTTAATGATAGGTTAATGATGGGTTGACTGTAAATGTATGGGTTTATTTATGGATTTTCTCTTTTAGTCTGTTGATCTTTATGTTTATCTTTATGCCAAAACCACACAATCTTGGTTGCTGTAGCTCTATAATAACCTTTAAAATTGGGAAGTGTAAGTCCCCCAACTTATTTTTTTTGTGCTATTATTGTCATAAAAATTACAGTTCTACATATTGTGTATCCATCAACTTAGTTCATTTGTATTTTAATCATATAGAAGAAAAAAAAGTTACAGACAAAAATACATTTATACTCTTATATTTACACATGTGTGTTCCCTTAATGGCTGTCTTCATTTCTTCATGTTCTTTATTTCTTCTAGTTTTAAGTCAGATTATTAATTTATTTATTTTCATTTTGCTCTATAATTGGTATACATATTTAAGGTCATGAATTTCCCTTAGCGCTGTCTTAGCTGTATTGCATAGGTCCTGCTATATGCTTTAATGATATTTGTTTTAAAGACATTCTTCAATTTTTAACGTCTTATTTAACCCTCAAAAATTATGGGGATTTGTTTTTTTATTTATAGGCAGAAACCATTGTTTTTGTGATTTCAAAAAAAAATTTATAAAGTCCTAGACTTATTATAATCAGAGAGTATTTTTCTGTATTACATCAATATTAGTGAATGCTGTAGAGTCTCTTGGAAAGGTTTCTTCTTTATTTTTATTTTATTTTATTGAAATTTTTATTAATTTTTAAACTCTTTTTTTTATTGAAGTGTAGTCTATTTACATTGTTAGTTTCAGGTATACAGCAAAACCATTCAGTTATACATTTAAATATATTTTTCAGATTCTTTTCAATTACAGCTCATTACAAGAAATTGCATATAGTTCCCTGTGCTGTACAGTAGGTCCTTGTTGTTTGTCTATTTTATATATAGTAACGTGTATCTGTTATCGTCTCTACTTTTAGAATATAGCATTCAATATATATAAAAAGTTACCTATCAATTATATTACCCAATTCTTCTATATTCTTATTTTTGCCCACTTGTTCTGACATAGACTGAAAGAGAAATTATCATTCTATTAGTGTATTTTTATCTATTTTTCCTTTCATTTCCTATGATTTATGCTCCATAAATGCTGCTCCCATGTGACTTGGAGCTAGATATACAACTCTATTTTATCTTACATGTGAATTGTATCCTTTATCACTTTAAAGTGTCCACCGGGGTTCTTTTTGATACTTTTGACCTTAATTCCATCTTTTTTTAATATTAAGAACCTGATCCTTGGCTTCTTTTTGTTTGTATTAACCTGGTATACATTTTCACTTGCCACTTCTTTGAACCAGTTTGCCTTAGCTGTGTCTCTTGTATATACAGCATAGATTTTGGCTTCACTTTGTGATCCTCAGTATTTCCTTTTTTACAGTCAAATGTACAACTACTTCTTGCCTCAACTATTACTATGCCTCATCATATTTAAATGGCTTCTTTTAATTCCCATCTATTACAAGTGAGGTAATCAGTGGACTTTATCTCTATAGTCTTTCCTTCTCCTACCAATTTATAGCAATTATATGATTTCTACATTTTTAGGCCTTCTAACATTTACATTCTGTTCTGTCACTTCATCGCCACTTTTGTTTTGGTCTTAACTGTACAATTAAATGTATTCAAACCTCATTGTCAATCTTTTGGTTTAATTTTCTCTTTCATCACTTTTTGGCTTAAATTGCTCTTCTTGTAGTTTCCTTAGAAAAGCTCACGGAAACAGTAGTCTCTGAAATCTTGCCAGTTCAAAAGCATTTGTCTGTAGTCTTTACACATGAAGGACAGCTTAACTGAATATAAATCATTGACTCACGATTTCTTTCCTTGAATATCTTGTAAATGCTGCTTCACTGTATTTTGGGGTAGTTTTTCTGAGGAGAAATCTGAGGCCAGCCCCATTCTTTTTTCCTTATACACATCTTGATCTTTTTGTATGGCTTCTCAAAGAATTCTGTAACTAACTTTAACAACCCATAACTTCACTGGACATTTTCCAGCATGACCATTCTGGTTCAGTTTTCTCCTACACACACAGTGTCCCTTACACTGTTCTTCCTACATGTAGATTTGCTTCTTTTTTTTTTTTTTTGGTTAGTAGAGTTTTATTGAGGTATATGCTTAGCTATTTGTTTTATTCCATTGTTTAAGTTTTCTTCTGCAGGTACTTCTATTACATGTAGATTCATTCTCTTTTGCCTGGTTTATAAATCCTCATTTTCTCATCCGTCCCTTTAAATTTCTTTATTCATTTCACTATTATCATCATCATTATTTGCTTTCTAATTTTTATCTTCTACAGTTATAACCCTGTTTTCCATATTTGTTCTCGTTTGTGTATCTATCCCTTTTGCTTTTGTTTCTAATATTGTTGTTCTTCACCTACTTATTTTCTTAGTGATTCGAATTCACACTTCATGACTTCTGGCATCTCATCATTTCCTTCCCAACTGTATGCTTCTTATCCATGATCTTCTTTTATAAATGTTATAGATTCATTATTTTTAAGTAGTGTGTTTTATTTGAACATATTCTGGTGAATGTTCTTTTGGGTCTAATTCTGCTACTCTTTTTTAATATTTTTTCCTATAACATTTTGGTACCCATGCCATGACAGTCCCTCTCTATATAGTTCATCACTGAGTGAGTTGCTTTTCCTGGGCTATTTGTAGGCTTGTTGGAGTGGAGGCCACCATAGCCATCCAGGCTTTACACCCATAGGATTTCTCATTCTCTACTACCACAGAGGCAGATGGCTTCTTGCAAATATTGCTTGCAAGTTATTCTTCATCTAGCTCTATTTCTTATTCTTTGAAATAAACTGGGATTAACCATGCTAACCTATTTCTCACGCCTAGTTTTCAGCAAGAAAAAAATAATTTTTGCACTTCACGGTGAGAACTTCTCCTTCAGGAAGATTTTGTGCTGGTATTTTCTGAAATCTGCTACTTCTGGGCTAGCTTGTTACTCTTTGTGTTTCTTGTCTTCATTTCCTCCCTTGTGGCTTTTGACTGATCTGTAGATTATATTTGTCTCATGGCCTTGTGGAAACTGTGGTTTGAGGATCATGTACTTATTGGAGTTCCCTCCTTTTCCTCTTCTGTAGTAGGAGGAAAAAGGCAAAGATAGAAACAGATATTCTAAGTTTTTTTTCTGATTTGATGATGATGTGCCAACTTCCCTATAACAAGTTCTACTTTCTCTATGAAGTATGAGGCAAAGGGCAATGATGGACAGCTTGAATATTTAGGAAGAATAAACAAAATATGAAAAAGTGATTGCAGAGGGTAAGAAAGCAAAATTAAAGAGACATTTGTTAAAGTTGCTGGGATTTGTTGCATGTTCATTTAATTTGTATGACCACACGTACAGAGTAATAGATACCAATCCACGTGATTGTTTGCTGCTTATCTGCTGGGCAAGAGATTTATCATCTAGATTCAAATTTTTCTATGTTAATACTATTGAAAAAAATGGTGAACTATGGTGACTGTGTGATCTAATAGGAACAATGCTTTTAATGAGAAGGAAAGTAAAAATCTGCAAGTAATATTGAGGAGCAAGGAGGATACCAATCTCAGCATCCAAGTTTTATGCATTATGAAAGAAAAATCAAACAGTGTCCACTTGAGATAATGGCAAGAAAAAGGAAGTATTTTCAGGGAATTGCCAAGTTACAGAATAGATGAGCAAATGAAAGGAACATTCAGAGAAGCTGTGGATATGGAAGAATTTTCTGCTAATGGACCAGGATTTTCCAAAATCAGAGTGGTAAGTTTATGAAGAACCACTCTCAGTGGCTAAGAGGGTCTTCTAGCCATCTTCAACTTTCAGTGTTCAGTAATTTTCCAAATCACAGCTAGGCAAGTATGCCTGAGTTGATACAGTTGGAGTCAGAAGTTTAATGGTACATAGGTAATAGGTGACAGAATTGGGCAAGACACAGAACTTCTTTAAACCTTTGTTTCCTCAACTCTATAGTGCTCCTATGAAGACAAAGGGAGATCATTCTTATATAAAGCACCAAGCAAGGGGCTTGACGTGAAACAGACACATAGAATTGTAACACCTCTATTTTTTAAATTCCAGATGTTGCTTCTTTAGGATACACATGGGTATCCTCTAAGGCTTCATTGACATGCAGTCAAGACTTCTTTGGTACATTGCAATGGGGTCTGTCTTTAGTTCTTCCTCATCATGGGCTCTATTTAGGCCACCTCCTCCCTCATTCCCTTTCAGAGATGTAGTCTCTCCTTCCTACCCTCACTTCCATTCACATTAGAAGCTATCAGAAGACTCAGACCTGGGTATGAACACTGTCTTTGCCATTGCTATGGCCTTATTGCTGAGTTGGCTGTGATAATCCTTTTTTCCCATAATTGGGAATGGGAAAAACTCAACCTCTTTCTCCAATACCCTTTTACTGGAAAAAATATAGGACTGTATGTACTCGCCATTGAATGGATATTCCCAGAGGCTATGGTCTAGACTCCTTTTCCTTCAAACTCTAAATTCCTCAAAGTTTCACAGTATAATAATGGTTGGCTTAATATTAAGAAATAAGATGGGTGACAGTTTTAAAGTAGTTGAGTTTTGGAAGAAAAGCTCTCTATTTACAATTTATCTGAGAGACACTTCAAGTTTTTTTTCTCCTACATTTACTTTCCCTTTGATTGTTGTCATAGTCAGGATGTGGATGACCAAAGCCACTCCATACTGAATCGACAAGGTGCAGTCAATTAGGCATTGTTGCCTTGCTGATACATCTACTGTCAGACTATGGCAACAGCTGGCAGGGGTGAAAGATATCCCGGGACTATTTCTAGGAGCTAAAATGAGAAGTCTTTCCTTGAATGTGATAGATGTTGTTTGTAGATCCCTTGAGGACAAAGTGTCTGTGTCAATATGACTTAAATGCTTAATCTCTGTACTATGCTGAGAACACTGCCCAGGCTAAACAAATCATGTCCTTTTATTCCATTTATATGCAACTGAACAAAGAATTTTCACTCTAATAGCATTTGAACATTTAAACCTGACATATCTCCATGGAGTAACATCTCTATCTATTAGCTGTAGATAATATAGTATATAATTATGTAATATAATCATGTACAGTATTCGTAGTCTCCCAAGATAGCTGGATGTTGAGTTATGCCAAATGAATCATGTAAAACACGTACAGATTCTTTGCTAATTGGCCCATTGTCAAGTACTAAAATTCAGAGGAATGAAAGGGCATAACAGTTTGATATTTGCAAAATCCCTGTTTTCCACTGGTTCATAACCTTCTAAAGTAAATTTATCCATTGACCAGATTCAGAGCACAGCTGTGCCAGCTGTAAGATTGAATGCATTCTCAATTCCCATCTCCCCTCTATTTTCATAGATTGCTGAGGAGTTGTGGGGAGTGGCTCAGTTGGTTTCAGAGTAGAATGACAGTTTATTATCAGTGAGTGGCTGAGGGCATAAAGGATAGTGGTAGGGGTTATGGAGGAAGGAGGGAGGAAAGTCAGAGCAAGCCACACAATAATGACATGTTTGTTGGAAGACTGCTGGATTACAGTAACCTAGCCTCTATATTAAAAAAGGTAAAAAGGGGACATTATATCAGGCAAAAGAATAATGAGAAATGCATTACGTGATTTCTAACGCACATAGACTTTTGATTTTTTCTTTTTATAAAAAAAAATGCATCCAAATCCAATAAGCTAAACTCTGAATGGATTTCCTTTCACAGTGATTCCGAATTCTGAATTCTAATGGAGTACCAGATGCAAAGTTAGAGAGAATTGCCTCGCTGATGATTACCAGTTGAACAACAAAGCTCTTCAAAGTGGGTTGGATTTTTCTCTCTGCAAACCGTTTATTCTATTTAATAACATCACTGTATTACCAAGATTTAGAGTGGTATTCTTCTTACTGAAATGCTAGCAGCTCTATACAACTAACTGCTGGCTGGTATCTCACGAAATGGTCCCCAGGTATCATACTTCAAGGTAAGAAACATTGCCTTGGAGTAGAAGCTTGAAAAATAAAAAAGAAAACTAAAAGTCAGGACCTTTACCATATTTGGGTCATATTTTGACTTTCTCCATGTTACCATGAGCAGAGAAGTATATTGTTTTCCAAAGTCAATGCAAGTAAATGTCCCTGAAAATGATCAATTAAAAAGAGAGACCACACAAACAGGTTTTCATCTTATGCAATTGATAGAGTTCATCTGGATTATTACTTTGGTGATTTAAGTACTGAGTGTTTCTCTGGTATCATCTCTAAAATGGCAATAATCAAACTGTCTTAATTTTAAGTCTGCAGCAGAAATTATCCTTAGTAATATTCTTTGGAAATTATGAATGAAAGGTAAAGAGTTTTATTACAAGTATTACCTGCTGAAGACAGCAGCTCTCACATCTTACTGAGGTGGAGAAGTGAAATGCCAAAGCAGTGAAGGACCACACTGCTCATCATAATAAAGAATGAACTTAAGGTTACAAAGGAAGTTGACCTCAGCTTGCTCCTGCTATAAGCCCGATTGTTTCTGATCTCCCAGTTTCCTGAAAGTGGCTTCCCGGTGTCTGTTACTAGATAATACTGAAGGAGAACTAGAAGCCCCATTTTATGAGACATCCCTCTTCCTTAGACTTCATTCAGAGTAGAAGAAGTGCAGCAAAAGTAAATATGTGAAGAAGAGTTAGATTTCCAAAGAACACACACAATGCTCCTTTCTGCATTGATATTAATGAGGTATTTTTTTAGTATTGTTTTCTTTAACTCCTTTGGACTCTGCAGGATTGAGAGACGAGGATGTGCTCAATTTATTCTCAACATACCCCAGGTCAGTAAATTACAAAATGAGGTCCAGTGATTATCTGCCTAGGAGTCCCTGGGGTGCTGGTTAAAAAGAAGAATTCCAGAGTCACACCCAAGAGCTGTGAAAGCAAATTTCTTAGAAGAGGGCTCAGGAACCTTTCGGAAGGCAATGGAGAGGAAAGCAGCTGATTTAAGTAACTCTGTAAAACAGTGTTTGGATTAGATAGTATTAGGCTGAAGCTAAAAAACAAAAGTAAAGAAAACTACAAAATCATTGAACTTTAGTTGGTAAATTTGTTTCTCACAGTGAAACAGGTAAGCAATTCTGAAACTGCATGTATACTGGCTTTGAACAAATGAGTAAATATGTTGTAGATAATATAAGCCAGCTTTCACACTGTCAGAAAAAGAGGTTTACAGAAAAAACAAAAGAGGAATGCTAGAATGAACCCTGTGGTGTTGGATTAGACTTGGAGATCTCAACATGAACTCATGTTTATTTTAATATATATGCACAAATCAATAAAGGAATAAATATAGATGGGTATGAATGCATGGTCTAGCACATCTACAAATATTTCCTAGCTCTGTCCTTTGAGAGGCTTAGAAGCAGTGACACCCAAGACACAATGAGCATACCCAGTGAGTGACCAGGTCTTGGTTTCTAAATACTATTCTCCAGTAAAAGGAACCGGGGATATTAGTGAAATGGCTGATTTTAGAACTAGAGCAGGGAAAATACAACCTGCTCCTGTAGCATCTTGTGGCCCATGAAAGTAAGGAAGTGCCCAAGGAAAAAAGAAAAAAAGGACACAATAGTCAATCTCAAAGAACCCCCAATGACCAAAAGTGGAACAACTTGAGTAACAAAGTAAATAATAATACTGGACTATAACCCAAAGAGTAAAATAAATATTCCTGAGTCCATACTGATATAAATAAATTATTGAATAGGTAAATAATGGGGAAAGGGGGATATCTCTTCTTTACAGTAGAATTTCAGTTGATAAATGTAGAAGAAATGAGGGAACTGGAAAATCACCATTAGAATACCAAAGTGATAATTCCTGCAGGCAGGATCAATGGATGGATGCTAAAACTAGTGAGTAAAATCTTAAGGGAAAAGAGAAATTTTGTGTAGTCTTAAAGTATCTCCCCTCAAATATTAATCACTGTGTTTTTTTTCTGACACAAATTCTCTGATACGCCTCCCTACAGCAGGTAAAACTTAATTTAGTTTCCCTTGAGTGCAGCTGGATTTAGTGACTTGTTTCTAATAAAAATAATATGGAAAGGGAAAAATAGTAACTTTGCAATGTAGAAACCTAGCAGACACTACTTTAACCAGTAATCAAGGTTAAGATTACCAATAATAAGTTATATTGATATTATCGACTACCTGCTATAATACAATGAGAAGGTAATGTCACCTCTATATACACCCTTCAGATCCATAACTTCACACCAATCATGTGAAAACATCAGACAAAGGGCCAAGGTCATGAAAGACAAGGACCAACTGAGAAACTGTCACATCCTGCAAGAGATTTCAGAGACACAACAGCTAAGCCCAATGTGGTATCCTGCTTTGGATCCTGCAACAGCAAAAGGACATTGATGCAAAAACGGGGTAAATTTAAATAAATTGTACAGTCTAGTTAATGATGTTGTGCCAATGTTAATTTCTTAATTTTGATAAACATACCATATTATGTAAGATGCTAACATTAGGGAACTCTGGATGTGGGGTATATGAGAATTCTCTCGTCTTGGTCAGCTTGGGCTACCATAGCAAGATACCATAGACTGGGTGGCTTAAACAACAGAAATTTGTTTTTTCACAGTTCTGGAGGCTAGAAGTCCAAGATCATCGTGCCAGCACGGTCAATTTCCGATGAGAGCACTCTTCCTGGCTTGTAGATGGCCGCCTTCTCACTATGTCCTCACATGGCCTTTTCTCAGTGTGTGTGTGTGTGTGTGTGTGTGTGTGTGTGTGTGTGTGTGTGTGTGAGTCAAGGAGAGAGATAAAGAGAGGAAAAAATGTAAGATGATAATTTCAATAGAGCCATTATGATGATTTTGCCCCATCAATATATGATTATCTAGTTTGTTGCTATTTATAATTGCCAACCAAGATCCTTAAAACTTGGTTGTGACTGCTTGTGTTTTCATAAACACTAATCTGTCCATAAGTGTTTTTTATGTGTGGTAGTATAGCAGAAACATGACTTTAGTTGTGAAAACACATAAGTTGCTAATAAAGAACTGAGAACTGACATTTTTATTAATGTATTATAAAATGTTATATGTACACCAATAAATAGACATCAATGAGGCAATGGATTGCAAAATCTCATTTTGATAGCAGTCCAACTCTTCAAGGTCAGGGAATGGAGAGAAAAAAATGTTGACTATTTAAGATTGAAATAATTTCTGAAGAAGTTTGTTCCTGCTGCCTTTTCATCGCCTATAAAAAAAACACAAGTAAAAATGCAAACTAACAAATTTCAGTGGTTTGTTAATAATCGGTCTGCAGTGAATTAAACCTGAATTCATTCTGTTATATGTGTTTGGCAGCTTGGAACTCTACATATTTTAGTTTTTCTCTATTCCCTAAATGCAGATTGCTTGATGGTGTGTAAGAGAGCTAATTAGATATAAATACCAACCAGCACCCAAATAACAAGGATCATATGATCATACAGTGAACAGCTGTGCCATTCGATAAATTGGTTTCGTTTCTAATACTGCAGCAATTCAAACATTTTCTAGCTCCAAAAATGTTTTTCCCCTTCATAGGCCAGATTCAATTAAAAAAAAAAATGTCCCGCTAATGCAGGACTTCAGAAGGCCAGAAAAATCTGAAGCTTTGTGAACTTTTGTTACAAAACCAGACAGAATTCTTATTGATTCTGGCCTTCTCTGATTTCTTAACTGATAGCACAACAACATATAGGAGTAATGCTTCTGGGACAAGTGCAAGGAGGGAATACTGGATTATAATTGAGGATGGAGAAATAAATAGCTGTCTTCTATAAAACTGAACCTTATTCGGTTTCATTTTGTTTTGTTTTTCCATTTTCTGTTTGGTCTGCCATTGAAAAGGTTTGAGGCAGTGTTTCAATGTCATTTTAGAATTGACAGCTCTAAATGCACTTTAATTCAGTATATATTTATTTAGTGCCTACTCTGTGCTGGGAAACCAGAGAGACATTGTTTCCAGAGACATTGTTTTCTCCTTCCCTCAAGGAACTAACAGTCTAGTTTGGGGAAAAGACCTCAAATCCCTTAATATTATAAAACAAACTAAATACAAATTGTCATTTCTATGGCGGGTGAGAGGGCAAGGCACTGCGCTAGGAAATCATGGAGGACTAAGGAGTGACCTGAAATAAATAGTTCAGAAAGTCTTCTCACAGGAAGTCACATTTAAGCTGAGCCCTAATTTAAGTCATTGAAAAAGGAGTACCCCATGCTTCCACAAAACAGAAAACAGCAAAAATTCATGCTACTTACTGGTAATCATATCTCAGTCCTATTTTGAAGTTTCAAAAAACAGCTGCCAATTTCTAGTTTAAAAATGGTGCTTTAATGCCTTGCCACGCTCCTAAAACTCCATTAAAGTGATAGTCAAAAGTTTAAAGCAGGAAGGGGGCATCATAGTAATAGGATTAAAAAAAATAGGCAATGAGACAATAGAAAACAAAATTTTGCAGCACAGAAAGCAGATGGATGAGTGGAAACTGACTTGGTACACCCAGGAAAGCTAAATCCCAAGCTTATAGTGGTAAAAAACCATGAAACAATCAGTTTCATTGTATCCCACCAAATCTAGTGACAGGAAAATCTCAGGAGGGTGAATAAGGGAATAAAAATAGGAAAACTGGTTCAAAACATTCCCTTGAATTTACTTGAGCAGTTAAAACCCAAGCCTCTTCTCTATGTCATGTAGCTGATACACTGCCCTTTTCCTATCCATGGACAAATAATGGAAGGCAATTTTTCAGAGAATGTAAAATAAACGATCTCTGGAATGGGAAAAACTAGGTATAACTAAAGACTGGGCTACTGTATTAAAACAAGAGATTGTGTGAAAGTTCAAATGTTGGATATTAAGAACCACATAATTCTTCTCCCACCTAGATTCCAGAATGCTGACAGCCAGGTCCCAACTCTATAGTAAGGAGATTAGAAAATCCTGCTGTCCCTAAGGAAATGATTTAGCCAGATCACACTACGATGAGGCTACAGTGGACAAAACTCAGCCTGTATACAGAAATTCCAACTTTTTAAGTGCTCATAATTTCACTATGAAGTGTTAGCCAGTGATCACTAACCATTTGAAAAAAGTCTCCAATATAAAAGGTGGATATCAAAATAGACATAACAAAGCAACTTGGAGGAAACAGAGACTCTGAATGAAAAAATAATTGTAAAAAAATTAATGTCCTCAGAGAGATAAGAGATGTTATTAACCTATAAAACAAGAACTGTTAGCTATAGACAAAGAAATATTAAAAGAATAATGAAGAGCTTTTGAAAATTAAAAAACTTCTCAGACATGAAAAGCTCAATAAGAAGGGTTGAAAGATAAAGTCCAAGAAATATCCCAGAAAGTAGAGTGAAAATACCAAGGAGTAGAAAACAGAAAAGACAGGAAAAATAGAAGACCTATCCAGGCGATCCAAGATGCAGAAAGAGAGAATCTGGAAATCAAAGGGGAAAAAGTAAGCAAAGAATCAATTCAGTAAAATACCCCAGGCTGAAGGATGTGAGTTTCCAGACTGAAAGGGCCTATCAAATATATCTACCCCAGTGGACAAAAATAGCCCTCACCAAAATACTTCATCATCAAATTTTAGAACTCTGGAGAAGAGAAGAATTTCCTAAAAGGTTCAGGGAGAAAGAACTCATTTCACACAAAGGATCAGATCTCAGAATAGTATCTGACTTCTCAACAGTACTAGAAGCTAGAAGAGAATGAAACAATAACTTCAAGATCCTGACAGAAAATTATTTTCAACCTAGAGTTCTATGCCTAGTGAACTATCAATCAAGCTGAGGGTAGAATAAAAACTTTTCAGATATGCAGAGTCTCAAAATCTGTGCTACTCAGGCACCCTTTCCCAGGAAGTTCCTAAAGGGGATTATTTCTTCTGAAACCAGAGAAAATACCCAGAAAGGGGAAAAAAGACAGACTCGATCATACACAAAAACTGGTTCTTGTAAGGACATTCATTGAGAAGGTAAAATCGTGCTTGAATATATAAAAGAAGATTTACACAACTGGGTAGAGTTTAGGGTGAAATGAGTGATAAATACACAGAAAACAAAGCAATCAGATCCAAAACAATTGTTAATCTAGGGGAAAACCAAAAGTTGGACGGTAAAGTAAATAGTTTATTATATAACTCAGCTCAGTTAAGTTGTTTGCTTAGTCATAGTCATGTAAATGCTGGGTAATATATTAACTAACTGATTGAGAAGATGGGGCACAGGAAGTGTAGTGGAGGTTGTAAAAAGAGAAGTAACTCCTCATCTTCTACAATAAGAAGGAAATTGATAATGCCAAAAAATTAATGATGAAATTAAAGTGTAGCAATATAAACACATTATATGGCAATATGGCGGTAAATACCAAAAAGATCAGTTAAAAAGAATGAGCTTGGTTGTTTCTAGGTGGCAGGAAATATGGGATCGAGGGAGTCAGGGAACTGCTCTTAATGTGTCTAATAGAACTGTTTGACTAATCTAAATTATGTACCTATATAACTTTGATTAAATAAAAACTAAATTAAAAACAAAACAAAAAAAGTGAACAGCTGCCAAAATAGAGGCTTGCTTACGTATTTAGGATAAGTTTCAATTTACACCAACATAATAGTTCTAATGACTTTGAAATAAAGTGATGGCATTGCATGGAATTATTTGTTGATCTCTTGTTGATGCTTAATTGAATCCAAATTCTGTTGTAATAACTGACTCTATTCTCTACTTGCTGACCCAGCAGCCAGAGTGTGGTACAGAGTTGGTGCGCAATAAATATTTGTTTTCTCATTTCTCTCTTAAAGATTATTTGCCCTATATCATTTGGCGTTGGTTATCCTGATCTGTTGTTGTGTTAGATTCTTTTGTGTGTTTGTCCTAGCTTCTCACCTGTATGCTAAAAATCTCACAATCCAACATCCTCCCCAACTTTCCTAGCCCTGCATGTGGAACAATTTGTCGGGGGTATATCTAAAGAATGTTTGTAGACTTCTGCTGACTTGAGTTTCAGGATCTTAAAACTCTGGTTTATTTCCAACTCTGAGATTGTTCTTTTTTTTTTTTAATTTGGACTCATTGACTAGGATGCTAAATGGTTTGTGTTCAGAAAAAGAGATGGCAAATTCATGACAAAATATTCCATGGGATGCACAGGAATCAGTGTCACTGCTACTAGTTGTATTAACAAGAAAGGTGTTGAAATCTGTGTTAAGATCTACTCTAAAGGTCTGAAGTTCTACTGCTTATATCTACATCTTCTATCTAAGAAACACAAACAATTATTACTCAAGACTATTCACATGGGATAATAACCTACTTCAGGTACAAAGGAGTTTGTGGCATGGCCATAGAACTTAAAGATTCAGATCAATTTCCTTATCAGCACCAAATGAGTATTTCCAAAAACATTTTTAATAATGTATCTGGTATCTAAAAGAGTAAAGGTCACATTTGAAAGGTGCAGGCTGATAAACTTTATGCTAATAGATTTAGTGGGATTATAGGCCTATATATCCAGTTAAACTCAAGTCATATTAAATCCCAGTGGGCAAATTGTACATTCCAATTTCACATAACTCATTTCATAAAATAAATCTTTTCTTATCATATAAGTAAAATAAAGTATAATATAGAAAATGCATAAGCACAAAAAAGTATAATATCAAAAGGATGAGCAAAAAATCAACATTAAAATGACAGATAGTAAAACAGAAACAGACTCCCAGACATAGAAAATAAACTTATGGTTACCAGGGGGAAAGGGAGTGGGAAGGCATATACTGGGAGTTCAAGATTTGCAGATACTACTATATATAAAATAGATATACAATAAGTTTCTTCTTTATAGCACACGGAACTGTATTTAATACCTTGTAGTAACCTATAATGAAAAAGAATATGAAAACAAATATATGTATGCATATGTATGACTGAAACATTGCACTGTACACCAGAAATTGACACAACATTGTAAACTAACTATACTTCAATAAAAAAATGACAGGTAATACCACCATTCAAAGATAAACCTTGTTAATATTTTGTCAGGTTGAAACATATCCTTACAATCTTTTTCCTAAGTATGTATGTGTGCTTGTGTATAAAAACACATTTTTCCTCAAATTTAGGTAATATACAACATATTATATTTTAACCTGATTTTTTTAAGTTTAACAATATATTTTAAGCATTTCCCATGTCAATAAGTAAGCTTATATAGCATAATTTTTTAATGTAGCATACAGTTCAATTATAAGTCTCCACCTCACATTACACCACTCGGCTTTTACAAGAGACCTATAGTAGTATCTGTTTTCACTAGCTGAAAGAAATACAAAAAGGATTTTCACTTTCACAAAAAAAAAAGATAAAAGATGAAAAGGGAAAATAGCGTTCAGTGTTTGTTTTGCAGTGAGCTGTTATAGAGGCAGCCCACACCACGTGCAGCGAGAGTGGCCCTGCCAAGTTCCTTCTCTGGAAGCTACACTCAGCATCTCAGCCTCAAGCTGTCGTAACTTTCAACTGTGTCTGTGAGCATCTGTGCTTTATCTCAGCTTATTTTGTGTATCCATTGGCAACATGTGTCCTAAGGTATCTAAAAAGCTTAAGAGAGCTTGGAAGGGGGTTACACTTAGCATAAAAGTGGACATAATTAAGCAACTCAACCATGGTGAATGAGATAAAGACATTGTGCGTACATTGAACTTGCCTGCATCCACCACTCATACTATTTACATGCAGAGAGAAAGAATCTTGAAAGCTGTCAAAGTTACAATTGGTTGTAGTAGTACAGTAAAGTGGTCTTTTTTTAGCTGACATCCAGTAATGGATAAAATGGAAAGTCTGTTTGTTGAATGGATTGATGGGTATACAAAGTGTGGTGTTCTAAGTTATCTTACACTTAAGGAGAAATCAGTCAGTTTTTTTAATAAGCTGAAACAGAAAACAACTTAGCGATGGTGATGAAAGTGTTTGCAAAAGTAGAATTTAAAGTAGTTGTGGGTGGTTTGATCGGTTTTTAAGGCAAGGGCAGCTTTATAGCTTAAAGGTTACTGGAGAGAGTGCTTCAGCTGACACTGAAAACAACGAAAAATTCCAAAAAGAAATGAAGAAAATAATTACAGAAGGTGGTTATTCATATAAGCAAGTGTTTAACTGTGATGAAACTGCCATTTATTGGAAAAAATAGCCCAGCAAAAGATTTATTTCCATAAAAGAAAAGCAGCTTAGAGGACACAATGCATTGAAGGACAGGTATACCCTAATGCCTATTATTAGAGTCACCGGTGATGCTCTCCTGAGGCTTCTACTAGGGTACCCTTCAGGAAGTCCGAGGGCACTTAAAGGTGTTGATAAGAATACACTTCCTGTTGTGTTTCATTCACACCTAGGTGGCTGGACTACCCCAGTGATTCTTCTTCTGAGGACACAAGTGAATACATTACTGTAGAGAAAGTAACTTCCATCATAAGGTGTCTTCTGATTGTCAGTAATTGTGCTGCTCATCCATCTGGCACTACAAGTATGGCGGTAACATTTGTGTTCTGTTCTCACCACCAAATACTACATCATTGCTGCAGTCATATGACCAAGGCCTAATAGCCACAATTAAGGCTTATTATACACAAAATGGGATGTGTTTTACTGTAAGTGCCATTGACAGAGAGGTCAACTCTGAAACATCTGCGATCTGGAAAGACTACAACATAAAATTGGCAGTCGCCAACCTTGGAGATTTTTCCTGATAAGCTAGCAATCTCAATGAGAAGTGGTGTTTAGAGGAAACTGTGTCCTGAAGCAGTGAACAATTTTAAAGGCTTCAAACCAACGACAATAATATTGGTTAAGGAGGCTGGGTTTCTGGCAGTTGACAAAGATGAGGCTGAGGAGGTTTTGGCATCTCATGACCAAGGACAGACAGATGAAGAACTGATACAATTTCAGAAGGAAAAGATGTGAATCAAAACCAAACCTAATAGCAAAAGGCCTGAAAGTGAAGTCATCCAGGAACTGAATGTGAAGCATTTGCAGGAGATTTCCACTACGATTGACAGTGCTACAATGATTACAGAGAAGTATGACTTTAATTTTGAAAGGGCACATAAGTTTAGGGCAGGTTTGCAGGATGTTTTGAGTGTCCATGAAGAATTGTATGATAGAAAAACGTATGAAGCTAAACAGTCATACATACTGTTGTATTTCAAGTCTTCCACATCAGCCACTGCAGATGACGAACCTCAACCTTCAACAATGAGACAGGGTACACATAGAAGAAGGTATAAGCATTAGTGGAATCAGATCATGATGAGATATTATAAGATGACTCTCTTCCCCTCTCCCCTACACCCCAGGCTCCTGTACCTCCCACCATCCCAGCCTCTCATGACTCAGCCTAACCCACCATCATCACCACCTCTCAGCCTTCAGTGTGCTCTCTGTCTTCCCAATTCTGGTAAGTGAAATTACAGTGTACATACATTATTCCTACTTTATACAAGCTGTGTATTTATTATATCATTCCTGCTTTGACTATATGTTAGTAATTTTTTTAAAATTTTATGTGTTATTTGATAAGATTTGGTGGGATTTTTTTTAGTCTGGGAATGCTCAAAACTTTTTCCATATAAATGAATGGTATCTGCTTCTTTGCTTTATGCCATTTCAGCTTAGGAAAGATTTCATAGATATGCAATATTTTAGGACAGCAAGGGAAACCTGTATGTGAATATGCCATAATTTACATAATCAGTCTTCTGCTATAGGACATTTGTTTCCAATATTTCTTGATTATAAATTAAGCTGATGCGAGCATCATTGTGCATGCATCTTTGTATAGATCTGTGATTATTGCCTTAAAATAAATGTCTAAAGTTGGAATTTCTGGGTCAACCTCTTCCTACTCTTTGATTCAACAATTCTACCACTAGAAACTTAGTCTAAAGGAATAATTAAGGCCCATTTAAACAATATTTTTCAATCAACTTTAAATCTACTGCTCATTTAATAAATAGGGGGTGGGCAAGGATAAGTTGGGAGTTAGAGATTTGGAGATACTAACTAATATATAAAAAATAGATAAACAGTAAGTTTATACTGTATAGCACAGGGAACTATATTCAGTATCTTTTAGTAGCTTATAATAAAAATATTAAAATGAATATATGTATGTATATATCTGACTGAAACATTATGCTGTACACCAGAAATTGACACAATATTGTAAATTGACTGTACTTTAATTAAAAAATAGGTAAATAAATAAATAGAAAAATGACTTTGAATCATTTAATTTTGGTCAAATCACAAAAATTTACATTTCTGCCCAGTCCTCATCCCCATCACAACTCATTGACATAAGGGATAGTTTTATTTGAAAGGTCTTCAAGAAATTCTGGGAATTACCTATGCAAGTAATATCTACACATCTATGATAAAATAAAATCCCCTGCTAAGATATGATATTCAATCTAATTAGCAAATTCTGTTCATGTAGGAGAGTTGGGTGAGATGTATCTCAAAGACTGAATTGAGAGGGAAATGTTTTTCACAGAAAAGAAAATGATTTGATCTTTCCAATGTAAGGCAATGCTTTGATCATTCCATTTTAAGGGCTCTGTCCAACCAGAGTTGTGTGTCTATGTAAGTTGAAAAAGGAGACCTAACATTCTCCATCTCTGCTTTCATTGCTTCCATAAACCATTTAACTAACGTAATGATATTTTTAAAGTTTTGCTTTAAAGCAACTAAGCAGACAGTCTCCATTAGAAGTAAAGTAATGGAAACCACACTCAAGAGTCGGTGCAGAGGAAGAAGTCATGTGTCTTAGTTGCTAACTCCATATTTTGGTTTTTTTTTAAAAAAGGTAGTCACTGAATCCCCTACCTCAGTGAATTTTTCAAATACTGTGGCCAGAACAACCTGGGGTCTTTGTTAAATATGCAGGTTCCTGGCACTACCCCAGATCTACTGAATAAGACTCTCTCAGGATGAAATCTGGAATCTACATTTTTAATAAATTTCCCAGGTGATTCTTATTCATACAACCATCTACCTGAGAACCATTACTCTCATTGATTATAGAACTTAGAGAAAACACTCTACATTTCTAAGGAAAAGATCAGGAATGAAAAAGTATAACAGACAAGTGCAGGAAGTGGAGATTAGATCACAAACGTTCACCCTCATAATCATCAGATCCAACCCCCACCCCTTACACAAATGTTGTTTTATTAGTTTGCATTTTTTCATAAATGTTACAATTTTTTTTTAAAAAATCAGAACACAGAATGAAGTGTGTAGTAAAATGCCATTATATAAATTCACATATATACACAAACTAAACACCAGGACATACTATGCAAAGCCTACTATGTAGTATCACCAGAGTAAGAGCAAGGTTGGCCCACAATAGCCTGTAATGTTTGACACCTGAAGCCACCCTGGGGTTCTCAAAATGCACCAATGAAGTGAGCTACATGTCTTATTCATCAATCTGATTTTGAATTTCTTCCTCCTTGCACATGAGGATTTCCCATACTTTTTTTAATTGAAGTATAGTCAACTCACAATGTTGTGTTAGTCTCTGGTGTCCAGTATGGTGATTCACTTACACACACACACACACACACACACATTCTGTTTCAGATTCTTTTCCATTATAGGTCATTATAAGATATTGAATAGAGTTCCCTGTGCTACACAGTAGGACCTTGTTGTTCATCTCTTTCCCATATTTACTTTTTAGCTGCCTTGTATACAACACTTTGGTGTTATGTATTATTTGGAAAGGTAGCATAATGTAGTGGTTCCAACAATGGACTTCAGATCCAAACTTCTTGGGTTCAAATCCTGGCTCTACCTATCAATAACTGTGACCACAGGCAAGTTTACTTAGCCTTTCTGTATCTCAGATATTCCCATCTGTAAAATGGGAATGCTAATAACAACTTTCTTACAGGGTGGCTGTGAGTTTTAAATGAATTAATAAATGTACAGCTCAGACAATAGTGCCTGATTTATAGCAAGTGCCAAGCATAAGTTATTAATACTATTTCTATGTGTTTTTTAGTAGACAAAGTAGGAGACATTTTCATTAGCTCATATGCTTCCTAATAAGTTTTGCAGTTGGCAAAAGAAAACCTTGAATTACTCTATCTCTCTTTTTCCTTCCTCGACTTACCTCTCCCTCATTTCTCTACATGATGCCATGATCTCATTAGCATTCCAGATAAAATAAATCTGAGTCTTCAGAGTCTTCTTTTTTTTTAATTTTATTTATTTATTTTTATTGAAGTATAGTCATTTTACAATGTTGTGTCAATTTCTGGTGTACAGCACAATGCTTTAGTCATACATGAATATACATATATTTGTTTTAATATTCTTTTTCACCGTAAGCTACTACAAGATATCAAATACAGTTCCCTGTGCTATACAGTATAAACTTGTTTATCTAATAGAGTCTTCTTTAATTCTTTTTCCCCAGTCCACAAGTTAAATCCATTAGCAAGTTTTCTCAGCTCTACCTCTTAAATATATCCTAGCTCTGTCCATTAATATGGGCCATCATCATTCTTCTCTTAGTCTGCCATGGTAGTTTCCTAACTGTGCACTTATAACATTAAAGTCCATTCTCCACAGCAGCTGGAGTATTATGTTTTAAACCTAAATCAAATCACATGACTCCTTTTTAAACTTTCATTGGTTTCCCACTGTACTTGGATTAGAATCAAAACACTATATCATGGTCTACAAAAGCTCTTATGGTAGCTGGTCTACCAAGATTATGACCGTCATTCAAGAGGTAGAGTGTTCTTTCTCCTTGAAGTTGAGTCAGCCGTGTGGCTTGCTCTGATTAATAAGATGCAGTGGAAGTGACACTCTCAGACTTCCAAGCTCAGATCATAAGAAGTCTAACAGCCTCTATTTCTTTCCTGGTGGAAGTCACTTATCATGTATGAAGTCTGTCTAACCTAAGATTACCATGCTCTGAAAAAGCCCAAGCTTGTCATATGAGTAGATATAAGACACGTGGAGAAGCACTTATACACCCTGGCTACGACAGTCTTGGGCAATCCAGCCCATTCCAGCCACCAGATGAACACTGACAAGTATCTTCAGTTGACGCCACATAGAGCAGAAGAATCACTGAGCCAAGGTCTACCTAAATTCCTAACCCATAAAATCCTGAGGAAAAATAAATTGCTATATTAAGTCATCATTATGTTTGGAGTGGCTTGATTTGCAGCTCTAGATAACAGAAACATCCATCATGATACTTTCCCCCTGCGCTTCTCTACACTCATCTGAAACTAAGTTGTCTGTATTTAAACTATGCTTACACTCTTTTTCTTCTTCTGATATGGAAACCTTATTCCTTCCTCATGGCCCTGAAAGTTACTATTCCCTTTGCCCAGGTTTTAGCATAGCTGGCTTATCATTAAGATCTCAGCTCAGCTGTCACCTTGTCAAGCAGGCCTTCCTTCGCCACATTATCTGAAGTAGCTTCACACAACCACTGTGATCATTCTATCATACCTCTTCATTTTATTGCCTTAAGTATTTAACATTATCTGATGTTGTTTTGATTCTTCATTGTCGATCTTCTTTCATGAGGATAGAAGCTTTGTCTGCTTTGTTCACTGCTATGAAATTAACACAGTGAATAGTGCCTGGTACATAATAAGTGCTAAATAAATATGGATTGAATGAATGACTAAAGGGGAAAGCGTGGTCTTACATTCCACTCGCCCCAATGAAGTGACTATTGGTTGCTGTAATAGATAGTCTCAATTTTCCTTCCCTAAGTCCTCTCTCTATCATTTTATCCTGTCCTGTGCCACCAAGAAGCTTGCCTCTAGCTCTGGATCAGCATGCTTCCTTGCCCTGTAGCTTTTGGTTGGTTTTGGCCAGTGAGAGGCACTCACAACAGATTAGAGGGACAGAAGAGAAAGAAGTCAGGGTGTTTATTCTAATAGCTTCCTCTCAGAGAGTTCAGCGGCAGTTAGCTAGATCCCTCTTCCAAAGATCACAACTCCCAGAGGGTGATCTTCTATTCCAGTAGGGCTAATTTCTCTGGGATCTGGTAGTATTTTCCTCCTTTTGTCAATCAGGCCAGGGGACAGTAAAAACTCCTCACTGTCACTAGCCCTAGTGTGTTTCACCATTTTTTGTTGGTTTCCCTTAACCCTGCCCCCAACCTTTAAATAGCCTTTTCATTTAAAACACTTCTTTTTTTTCTCCAGTGTGCCATCACTCCCTGCCCAAACCCTAACAGTTATAGTTCTAAACAATAGCTGCTTTTTTTTTATGTAGCCATTCTAGCTGATTTACAGTACTTTTAATGATTTTCATAAGTAAGCTATTATGTATATTTTCAATGTTAGTTAATCGACATACTTTTTCATCTCTCCCTAGGTAATCGAAAGATGGCTGCAGAGATTTATCGCTCTGCTTTCGAAACTAGTTTTTTTGAGCAATGATGGGCCTATGAGTATATACACACTCCTACACACATTTACACACCCACAGATAACACACCTGTTTCTGCTTTCACAGTTGCTTGTGCTGAGGCAAACTCATCATCTCACTTTGTGGATTCTTTTCTCACCACCTCCAAGCACTCTCGCCATGGAGACCCACTCCAGAACTGTTTAGCTCTTCTTTTACTAATATGACTCGTATTGGCTCTGAAGGGAAAGTACACCATCAAGGGCAGGGAGTGAAACTAGGAGAGTTAAGGGTGATGTAATACATAAAAGAGACGACAGTAAACAATCCAGATTGGTACTTTCATCAGTGCACAGACCAAATCCGGATGCAAGGAAGGATAATTTGTCCCATTTAGCTATGTATGCTACCAACTTAATGAGAACACATGTTGGTAAAAATGTTAGTAGCTTTGAATAGAGGCATTGGCAAGATGGTTGCTTTTGTGAGTCTGGCTGCAAGGACAAGGCAATTGCAACTTCATTTGAATGCAAAAAGAAGTTTTTTAAAATGTTAGCTGAAAGTAGATGACAGTGCTAACTGATAGTAGGATTTATCTTTAATTTCAAGTCAGACTTTTAAAATTATTTCTATGAAACTTTCATGCATCTATAATCACAGAAGCATAACGTTTTATAGCTTGGAAAACCTTCAAAATCATTTGTTCAAAACCTTCATTTCATAATTAAGAAAGCAGGGTCTAGAATGATTGGTCAGAGGTCAAAACTGGGGTTATAATTCCTTGTGTCTTTCGCTTTCTGCCTCTGTTCTTTCCTTTTGATCAACTATTTTCCAAATGTGTCTTCCATGGTCCAAGATGTGGTGGGGTTGGGTAGGGTGGTCAGGTTGGCTGCTCACAAGGCCCAGGAAAAGAGGAGAGCAGGGGGAGGGCATACCTATCCCAGTCCACTTCAATAAAAGCATCTCAGCTTTTCTTACTTTTATATATGTTTTTGTATAAGATTTTGTCTGGAAAACTTTCCTTGTGTTAAAGAGAGAGATTTGAAAAGCACCATTCTATGCCATTCTGTTAACCAAGCGAGAAACTAGCTGAAGGAATCTGCAAGAAAAATTGCATTGGTTTGATTGAATCTGGTGGCACACAGGTAAATGTTTAAAAACTTGCTCTCTGAGGGAAAAAAAAAGTCTTGATTTGTAGCATAGGCCGATTTCCATCCCATCACGGCTGATTTCAAGCTGCTAACATGATGTCAACGAGCTTGCAAAATTCCTGAAAATTTGACAGTCGGCTTTCACCAGCCATTATGGGCTAGTTCCAGCGCACCACTGATTGAATTCCTTCTGTGTGCTATGCACTCTCGTGATTTTTCTGAGTCTTAGGTTTGTATTTAAATAACCAACTAATAATAGATAGTTCTGTCACTGAACGAATAAATTTAAAGGCAAGGAATCAGTCTACAGGACTTGGAGAAAATCTTCTCCACCCTTGAGTTTTTGCACATTATTCATTTATTTATTTATTGGTTTGGGGTTTGGGGAGGGGATTTGGCTACAGGTAAACACGTGTCATCTCTTTGCTGAAAAGCAGCACATTTAAAGTGGAATGCTAATGAAACAACTGTGGATGAAATCAATAACAACCCTGGGGGTGGAAGAGCATGTTTACACACATATAGAGCTCTCTATTCACCAATAACATCTACTTTTATAAGCAGAGAGGTGCTATTTTATCAAACATAGGAAATATCTTGGGGTGGACTTCTCTTCTTGCTTCATCTCCCTTGGAAGTCATTCAGTTACACCCCATTACTCTCTTTGACTCCAGTGGATGCTCCATGCTCAGGTTGTCTCTCTCTCTCTCTCTCCTTGTTTTTCCCCTCTTTTACTATGTCTCTCATATTGCTCCACTTCCTGCTGCCCCTGAAACACAGAGACAGGCAGAAATTTCCACACTAAAAAAGAAAGTTTTCAAGGGATAAGAGAAGAAAAAACAAAGAAGGGATAATTGTCCAAATATTTATGCCAAGGTCCTTTCAATGAAAATGGCCTCTTTATTCCTCCTTTTCTCTAGTCCAAAGTATGGGAGGATTTGCAGATATTAACTACTCTATGTAAAATAGATATACAACAAGTTTCTTCTGTATAGCCCAGGGAACTATATTCAGTATCTTCATTAACCTATAATGAAAAAAATATGAAAAGGAATATACATATGTATATGGATGATTGAAACATTACACTGCACACCAGAAATTGACACAGCATTGTAAACTGACTATACTTCATAAAAAAAAGAAAAAAAATTTTAAATATGGGGGGAATAGGGAGTTGAAGCATGTCTTACACCATAATACCCACATTCTTACCTTACAGTGGGTACCTTACAACCCAATGTATTTATCGAAATTGTGCCAGCTAATGTTTCAGCTGTTATCTTCTGTGTCACCTTCTTAATTTCCAACATTAAAATCTCAGGGGTAGAAGAGACATCTCCATTTTCTTTCATTTCTCACAATTTCTTCCAGAGCATATAAAACACTTAATAATTACAGAGTAAAGGAAACTCTATTGTTCATAGAGGTCCACCTGCCTTTCTTTAATTTCTGTGTAGGTTGGTGATGAGAAGGAAACAAGTGTAAGAAACTCCAAGCCACTCTTCTAGGTTTTTTCTCCACCTTTTGAAGAATTTTTATGCTCAAATTGATGAAAAATGGATCTTTCAGTAAGAAGGGATTTCCTGTGATACATTTTTAAGAGAGTTGAAAATCAATTTGATTACTTTAATACATAGTCCAGCCATATGCAAAAATCTAAGCAGACATAGTTTCATAGTCAGATTTATGAGTTCTCTCTCACTACCTTATGATAAAGAAGTGGCAATTGCTCTAATATTGATTATGTTAGTAGACATCAAACCTGCTGCCCTGACAAGTTCATGATAAATTCCAATTAACCCATGCTCCGTCATCTTACTTACCAATAAATGCCTTCGGTGGGTGGTGGTCCTTTGATTCCCACACACCTTGCCCAATCATTGTCTCTCCTTGATAAGCATCACAGACTTTACTGGTAGTGAGGAAGATGCTGACATTTATTTCAAATCATGCTATCTAGCTTGACTCTCTTGTTCCTTAAGAAAGTTGGCACTGGGATAAGAAAATAGATAGCTAACATCAGCAGTCACAATTAGATTTTAGACTGAAAAATAAAATAAACTATGACATCGCAGGGTTTCCCATTTTAAATTAATCAGAGACATATCTTCATTTGCTTCATTTAAAGGTATAAGAATATTTTCGATGCCTGATCTGAAATTTCATCCAGCAATCTTGAGATTCAAGCTGTGTCCTCTCTGCCTCTTTTATCACTGCCAGTAATAAAGATTCTGCAATCAGACTTAGCTGACAATTTGGTTGATGATGCATGAGCCACAACAGAAAGCACTTTGGCTCTTCTTGAGTGATCTTGGTCTTGAATTCTTGAAAGGATCAAAACTCTGAATCCATCAGAAAATTAAGATATGATTCAAAGATGCTTATAGAGGCATACGGAGCACTGCTAGGCCACACGGGCTTTAGTGTGTCCTTTTTGTTTTAATTCAAGGTATTTAAAGTAGCAAAGAAGGAAAAGGAGTTACAAATAGCAATTTGCCTTAATTTAAGACAACTTTAAAGAAACAAGAGGTCAAAAATACCTGAGTGCAATTTATTGGTTTGTTTAGGACACTAATTCTCAAACCTGCATGAATATGGGAAATTTATAGAGGATTTCATCAAAAGTACACATGTGTAAAGCTGGTCAATTGATAAAGAAATGATTTCTAAATTACTTGAAACAAACTTTTGAAGGATGAACAAAATAGAGAATGTATTTTCTGCTGATTTTTCCATATGATATTGCTTTGTCCATTTTACTAGATCCTGGCCAATGAAAAGTTGGACAATGAAACAGCATAATGTCTGTCCCTTCCCCTATTGTCTATAGCCAGCTATTGAACTGTTCATCTCTCCCCTCCACTGTGATTCAAGCTAGGCCCCATTGTTGTTTTAAAGTTACAAATGAGTCATTCTCAATCCCATTAAAATCCAACCCAAGCATTATCTGACTGCTCCTTCTTGTCTCCATTTCCCCGATAGGAGTACTTTCCATATATAAATCTCTATAAACTGCCATGGCCTCTTTCCATTCCTATTCTACGTAGTGGAATTTCATTCCTGACACAACCTGGGGCTCTATGTTACATAAAAGAAGCCTACAGGATCTTGCCCCTATGTGAGAGGAACAAGGACAAAGAATACAAGAACCTTAACCTTTAGGGAATGTTTTCCATGTTGCAGACACGATGCTAACAGTGCGGTGCCAAATGGTGCCTGCCGAGGCCCTGTGAACCCCAAACTTCCAGCCCTTAGGCATCTGCCTGCTCTTCTTTGGAAGATAAAGTACATTCTTTCCTGACATGTGTTTGCCCTACCAGAATTAATAGCCCTGGGAAATGGTTAAGCTCACAATAGCTCAGACTGACTTGTCTCGGCCCACATTTTCTTCTTATCAGAGTCATAAATCCCACTACCTTGCAATACACCAAAGCCCCTTACCTCACTTATACCCAATCAAAAACCTGTTTCCTTATCCCTCTGTGTTCACAAACCTTTTCCAAATAAAAGACCCGGCATCCTCACCCCGGCGCTCACACAGGCACCTCTCGTCTGTGTAGCTTGTTATTGTCTATAGCAGCATATCTATTAAACTTTTCTTTGTCTCTTAAACTTGTCTTTGTTTTTGGTAAATTCTTTCACTGCCCATGACACCACCCGCCGTGTTCTCCAACAGATAGCTATTATCCCATTCAATCCTTAAAACAATCCTTGTAGCGCTGTTATCATTTTACAAATAAGAAAACTGAAGTTTCAACTCAATTTTATTCAACTGCAAATCCAATACTATACAATGCATCCAAAACACTCATTTGACTGATTGAACTGAAAACATACTCAGTAGGTTGTGGAAAGTAACAAGTTCGGTAGGTTTGACATTATCTTTCCAAACAGGAACTGAGCTCAAATGAGATAGTCATTTAATGCAGGAAATAGAATAAAGTTCAATCGAATTTTTTAATAAAGAAAAAAATCTCTACAGGTGGCTTCTGGCTTGACCATTTTGAGGAACTTGACCAATTGACGTAATCGATTTGCTAGCTTTTCACTGTATTGAAATATCCAATTGGTGTTTTTGTTATCATTTACATTTACTGTGAAAGTCCAAATGAAAAGGGTGTGATAGTAAATGAAAGGTGACTGACTAGGTTCCAAGCAGCATGAGAGCAAAATCTTGTGGTCCTAGTGGTTCATAAGTTGCATGTAAGTGAATAAGTTAAAGATTTGGCAGACAAGAACTTAATAATTCTACAGTAAGAAATAGGAAAAAGAAAGACAAAAGAAATGCTCATGTTATATTCTTATTTTGTGAGGTTCTTATATAAGCATTGCATATAGGCTTGAGTTTCACAGGCTACAGAGAAGAGTAACAAGAACTAGAGTAAGGAAAAAAAGTGAGTTTAAAGAAATTGATTTTATAATTTATTCCTATTAAATATTATGTCATACTCTTATATAAGGCTCAAAGCACTTAGAATCGACCCCTGAGTAATGTGGGAGTCAGGGGTGCTGACCCTCCCATGCAGTTGAAAATCCACGTATAAATTTTGACTCCCTCAAAATTTAACTACTAACAGCCTACTGTTGACTGGAAGCCTTACCAATAACATAAACAGTCAATTAACACATGTTTTGTATGCTATATATGTATCTACATATATTTTATGCATTCACAACACACCTAACTTTTTCTTAATTTTTTTTCAATATTTCTAGGCTATGCAGTTTGTCTGAGTTTTTTCAAATTGTTGAAAATCTCCAAAAAGTTTTCCAATATATTTATTGAAAAAAAGCTCACATAAGTGGACTCATGGTTTAAACCCATATTGATCAAGAGTCAATGTTACTTAGAAACATCTAACATTACAAAATTGACAATAAGAAAATATGAACATTTAAAAAAAAAAACAAAGTGGCAAAAGGAGTCAAAAATGCTAGGTACTATGATAGGTCATTTACATATGTTAGTTTATTTAATATTCACATTTACTCTGTAGTTTTTTCCCTTTTGAAAAATGAAAAAAATTAAGTCCTAGAGAAGGTAAATGATTTGCCCCACATTACACATCTAAACATATAGCAGAATAGGGACTCAGACTCTGAATTCTTTAATGTTTGGCTATTTGAAAGTACTTTAATAATACTGGAGCATAAAGAATGCGTAGATGTAAGAGACAACGAGGGAAGTGACTGGTAGAAGATAAAGTAAGAGAAACCAGTAGGAACTGGATCACAAGGGTTTTAGATATGGAATTTTGATTGTATCTAAATGAAAGATAACCAAAGAGTTTTAAGATGGGAAGGGAATGTTTGGGTTCATGTTAGAAAGGTAAGTTTGGAAGTATCACAAAGAAGTAAGCATATACAGAGGCATGACTGGAGGAGAAGTGATCTAATATAGTAACAAGTTCTGAGCACCTGAACTAAGGCAGTGTTGGTGGGGATGAAGAATAGATTAGAAACTAGACTGAAAAATTATTTTAGAAGAATTAATAGATTTTGATGACTACTCCCATGTGAGTAGTGAGAGGGAGAATTCCATGAAGACTTCTAGCTTCTAAGTTGAGTTGCCACTAGGGTACTTACATAATACATACAGATTAATAAAAGACAAGTTTTTATATGGACATACTGAGCTGCCATTCAGACATGTTAAGGTTAAGCTGGCACTAGAAAATCCAGGTGAAGATTTCTAGCAGGCAGTTAGATATATAGGTTCACAGCTCAAGAGAGAAATATAAACTTGCTTTTTGAATATGAAGCCAAGGATTTTTAGACAGTAGTCAGAATTGTAGAAAGGGACAGCATTGCTCAAGGAAAGCATGTGACGTGAAAAGAGGACTGACAGGAGATCATGCAGGACACTAAAGTATAAATGGCAGGTGGAGCGAGGGGAGAGAACACTGACCTAGGATCTTCCGTGTGACAAGCCCTTTGCCAGGTGCTTTACATATGCCATCAGTGCAGTAGAGTGGGGGACAAAAGTTAAGCAGAGACCCTGGAAGACAGAACTCGAAGAAGGAGGCAGTTGTATTTATTTTCTATTTACTTTTCTGCTTGAGTTAATTGGTCTCTGGTTCTTATCATCTGTCTGTACTGAGTCCATTTTGTATCATTATACACAGAACTGGAAATCCAGGTATTGGTTGCATTTTGAGCAGTCCAAATACTTCAGCATTTCCTTTCCAGCTCCGTGAAAGATTTCACAGTGACCCGTCACTGCTAAATAGTACCAATTGACCTAGTTTGCTAAACCCATATTGTAAACCTAGGAAAAAGATATTGGTTAGAGTAATTATTTGGCTAGCTAGGTTTAGAAGTGTGATCTATGTTAAAACTTAATTTAAATTTAAAGCATCCCATTTTCTTCCATCTTCACTTCTTTCTGTCTTCCCTCCCATTACTCCTGCATTCTTCACAACTACTGGCAATTTGATGACAAATTTTGTGCATTTTACAAGCTATCTTCTTGCTGTCTGTTTTTCACTTCTCTTTCCTATGTGCTGGAGTCACCAAAGAAGACGGAAAGCAAATGTTTTTGCACTCATTATTTTTCTCTTGTCATTATCAAAATTACTATCATGTAAAAAAAAGTAGGTTTTTTTCCCTCAAAATTCTAATGCTGACTGGTTCTAGATGGACTGAGCTTCCTAAAACTTAGATTTCTACCCCCATCACCGCCCCATATGCTATTGTCTGTATATCTGTGAGTCTATGGATAAGGTTTTGCAAAATAATAATTAATGTGTGTTTTTTACATTTGACAAACAATGGTATTTATGCTTATTAAAGCTTTGCTTTCAACTTTTAATTAGTCTTTAAAATAATAATTATTATTTTTCTACTGCACACTCTACAATTGCTAGCTTTAGCAAAATAAAGAAATTTGGTAATTAGCATTCAGACTGCTAATGAAAATGTGAAAGTACTGAAGTTACAAATAGATCTAATGGTAATTACTGACTTTCTGTAATCTAATTCATATTCGTTGGCATCCTAGAAATAAACAAATTTGCTAGAGCAACCAGTTAAAATTGGAATGCTATGATTTAGAGGGTGAAAAAAGAAAAGTACTCTGTTGGTCAGTTGACATATTACATTGTCCATCACAAAGAACCATTGTCTTTAACCAGTGTCTATAACATTTCCCCATGAATTTTGCATTTCTAATTATCTCAATAGTTGTTACCAACATACTATAATTTTTTTCAAAACAAATTTATTGTTAATCTTTTTTGCTTTAAACTGTATGTTGTTTATACCATTTAGAATAGAGTACAAATTTCAGAATATCAAATTACTGACAGGATGCTGTCATTACAAAAATGTTGGAAACCACTGGGCTAAAGCTTGGTGTGCACAAATTCCTGTTTTGAAACCTTACATAATTCTCTCAAGGGTGGTCCAAATCCAAATCAGATCACATCATAGAAGAGTCAATTTGTATACTCTGTGCTAGTTTCAAACTACCCACATTATTTCATCAACCAACAAGTGAATGAAAATAAAGATATATATATATATATATATATAAAATGAACAAGATTAGCAGGGTGATGCGATTGGTGAATGGTATTTCAAAACCACATGTATAAATCTTTAAGACCACATGACCAGAAATTGCTTAGCCACATTACCATCCCTCATTTTAATACAGCTATAAAATTCTTTAGCAGGTCCCCACTCACTATCTGCCTTAACCCTCTAGTGCCAGCAGATAGCTGGAGGGATTTTGCTTAGAGAAAAACAGGAAATCCATCATTTCAAGGGGTGAGAAAGAAAACATTTTCTTCCGTCCAGGGCAAGATTTTAAGTCTTTTGCACTTGCCTCATATCAGAAAGAAAATACACACTCGCAAGCAAGCTTTTAACTGAAAGGTTAGCTTTTCTGCAAAGTCTGAATTCTACCTGAATCACAGAAACTTCAAACAGTCTACGGGCACAGGCTTCAGAGATCTGGATAAAGTTGCAAGGCTATTAAAAAATGCTATGGGCTTTAGATTTTGACAGAGTTCAAAAGCTGATACTTTCATTTGAAAGTGTAATTTTCAAAGGAGAAAGGGATGGCTAAAAGAAAGTAAACAATTTTACTTCCCTTCACTGATTTTACCAAAAACCGCTGGCTATATTTCAGAAGACTGAATATCTGTCACATGGCAAAAGCATTGTTTTAAATGGCATGTGATTAGATGGCTACAAAAAAATGAAGGGCCGGTATCTTTTCAGTTCTTTTGTTTGTTTGTTTGTTTTTTGGGGGGGTGAGGGGAGATAATTAGGTTTATTATTATTTTTTTTAATGTAGGTACTGGGGATTGAACCCAGGACCTCGTGCATGCAAAGCACGCGCTCTACCACTGAGCTATATTCTCCCCCTCTGTTCAGTATCTTATATGAACATACTTGAACATCAGCTGTGAGAGGACGGCCAAACAATTTCCTTCTGTACGAGCTGCCTCTTCAACATTGGCATTAGTGTCTGATTAAAGCTTGGTGAAAAGTCACTGAGTTATTATGCTTTTGTTCTTTATGTGAAGGACCAGAGGGCAGAAAGTTTTGATAAGGCTGTGGACCTAGAAAAGAGTTCTCACCAACTTCTCCTTCTCCCCAAGCGGTCCAGTCAGGTACAGTTCTGTACTATATCATTTTCCAATTATGGTTCTTTCCTCAAGATGAAGAACATGACTTTTATGCCTCTATGTAACCCCAAAACATCACAGGGCCCTACGTGACCCAATCTGTGAAAGGAGTTGCATTTAAAAGAGTGATACATTTTAGAATGCTCAGGTTGGCCCGGAAGATTTGCACAGCCTTCTGCATAGAAAGCTTACCAGAGATGCGACAAAGTTATCCTCTGCTTTTCGAAAATTCATGTTACGTCACTTAGCTCTTACAAAAGACTTACGTTAGCACCTGTTTTTGCTAACTGAAAAAAAAAAATCCAAAAAGTAATTTCTCTTTTACAAAAAAAAAAAAAAAGGTGAAAATAGCATTGAGTATTTGTTTTGCAGTGAGCCGTTGTGAGGCAGTGCACACCCAGAGCAGTGAGAATGGCATTCCAAAGCTCCTTCCCCGGGAACTACCTTCAGCATCAAGCTGCCATAACTTTGAACTGTGTCTGTGAGCATCTGTGCTTTATCTCGATTTATTTTGGCATCCATTAGCAAGATGTGTCCTAAGGTAACTGCTTCTTTGCTTTACACCATTTTGGTTTGTGAAAGGTTTCGTAGGAACACTACTTTCAGATAGCGGGGGAGACCTCTATATACATATTCCTGTCTCTATCCTCAGTTCCTCGGCATAACAACTGTTAAAAATCTTCCGTGCTCTCTCTCATCTACCAAGTTCTTTCATTGCCATAATGCTCTCTCTGTTCACTTCCTCCTTCTCTGCCCTGCAGAATATTGCCCCTGTGAGCAGAAGTTGTCTCCAGTAAATCTCTTCCCATCCACAGGCCATTCTAGAAGGGCTAGCAATTCAACAGCTTTATTCTCTCCCCTTGGCAAGAGTGGTTCTTCCCTTACTCTGACTACTCTCTTGCAGGAAATTGTCATGAAACATCTCATTACATTTGAAACCCCCAGTAGTACCTAGCACATCCCTAAGGTCATTTTAGGTGTTTAAAAACTATTTACTGGTTGAAAAATGTGCAGATTTTACTAGCATCCTATTCGGGAACTACTTCTTTCAGCTCCTCATTTTTTGCCATGTCATATTAGCAGAAAAAAAAAAAAGAACTAACAATGTACTTTCTGATCTATGAGAAATGTTAAAACAGACTCACATCTTAAGGTACCTAAAATGTAATCCACGAGATCAACACTCAGGGATGTTGAAAGACTACGAAGTTTCATAGAAATGTTGTTCTGCATGCCAAACTGACAGTGGTGTCATCCACATTACCTGTGCTGCAGCCTTTGTTTGAGAATCATGTCCCTCCTTCTGATATGCCTGGGCTAAAAGAACATTCACAAATGAAGGAAAAAAATAATGCAGAAATCACACATATACATACCACTTCTATGAAGAAGAAGAATGTATCATTAGGTCAATTCTTGATGTTCCACATTAAAAGAAAGGACCAGAGACATAAAGAAACCAAAAATCATACTTATAAAAATTAAGGCAATATGAGATTTTTTTTTTTTGTTGCACATTTGCCTTGACTCACATTTGGCCTTTCAATAATGCAAGGGTTTGTAGTCCTTGAACACACTACAAATGAGAATGGCAGAAGACAGACTGGGGACAATTTTGGTGTATGCTTAGAAAAAAAAATCACAAAGCCATGTGAGTGGATCCAGTACAAATTCACGCTGCCTAATGTCGGCTGTTCTTCCTCTGCTAGTGAGCAGTCCTTTTATTCCTTTTTACTGACTTCCTGTTATGCTTCTGAAATGATTTCTCCAGGCAGGCTAAAGGGTTCTGGTGCCGATATCTGATGTGTGGGTGTTTTCGCCACACCAAACAACTCTCCGATACCAGCTGAGTCTCCCACAACTTAATTCTGACACTATCTACCTGAAGATATCATCACATCCTAGAGGTTAAGGTCTCAGTCGTACAAGACTGCCTCCTCCTCGTTCAGATACCAATTGCAAGGTCAGGTTATGAGCTGTACTTCTGAACGACTGGCTGTAAATCAGAGGTTCCCATGACCCCTTCCTTGGGTTTGTCTAATTTGCTAGAGTTGAAATAGGAAAGAACAAGTCTGACTCTATATTAGATCTGTTTCTTTCACTTTAACATTTGTGTTCTATTGCTTGTTAATCACTAAAGGGATGTGGCCTATAAGCTTAAATTATATATAATAGCCCATCTCTGGGAACCCTGCCTCCCAGGTAGTGAGCATTAAGCTAAAATACTTTTATTTTGCTTACAGGAAACATCCTGACTAGGCTCACCTGCGAATGACTGCAGGAAGGAAGAAATTAACACCCCCCTCCGGAGTGTGGCCAGAACCAGGACTTTACTCCCTCCCTTTTTAGTATAAAAGGACCCTGACTTCTGACTCAGGAAAGATGGTTCTTTGGGACACCAGTCCACCATCTTCACAGTCTGCTGGCTTTTTGAATAAAGTTTCTATTCCTTGCCCCAGTAATTCATCTCCCAATTTATTGGTCTGTTGTGTGGTAAGCAGTATGAGCTTAGACTCAGTAACAAAGTGGCTCACAGAACTCAGAGAAACATTTTGCTTACTAGACTATCACCAGTTTATTATAAAAGGACATAACTCAGGAACAGCCAGATGAAAGAGATTTATAGGACTAGGTGTGGGGAAAGGGTGTGGAGTTTCCATGCTCTCCCTGAGAGGCACCACTCTCCCAGCACCTCCACAGGTTCACCAACTCAGAAAGTCCCTGAACCCCCTCTTTTGGGTTTTTATGGAGGCTTCATTGGATAGGCATGATTGGCTAAATTATTTATCCTCCAGTCCCTCTCTCCTCCCTAGAGATCAGGGGGTGCCACTGAAAGTTCAAACCCTCTAATCACATGATTGTTTCTCCTAGCAACCAGCTCCCATTCTTAGGTGCTTTCCAAAAGTCACCTCATTAACATAGCAAGAGACACCTTTATCCCTCTCATTTAAGAAAATTCCAAGGGTTTTAGGAGCTCTGTGCCAGAAACAGGGAAGAAGACTACTTTATTTTTTTTTTTTAATGAATCACAATATCACACAGGCCTTCTCCATACTCCCAAGCCCATCCTTCATCTTTGGTCTTTAAAACACTCCTATAAGAAACCTCACTTTATACTTTCCTGAGAAGATTGAGGGGCATCAACTTCTGCAACTTTTCTCCTCTCCACATCAGCATATCTATCAACACATTTTCAGTACTGTTGTATAACTTCAGGAAAGATGCCCTCTTCACCCTTGGTTCATCACCGTACCTTTGCTCTTAATCCCATCTCGGTCCATTTCCCCTAAAACCTAGCTCTATCCTTTACACCAGGTGTCATTAACTCAAAGTTTGATCTTAGCCCACAGACTTGTGTTTTTGGTCTGCATGGAGTTTTGTTTGGTTTTGTTTTTTAGTGCTTTTAGACAGGACACACACTCTTAATTTTGTCTCTGCTCCCACTCTTTCCTACTGAACTACATTCACTGCCTTCAATTATTTACCACCTGCCCAGACCCTGAAGACATTTGAGCTTTGACCCCTGCCTTACATCTCCAGGCCTTTTCACTGGCTCCTTTGCTTCTGTTTAAATTCTCAGAGACTTCATATCTTAAAAAAAAATACAACTTATCTCTTCTTTGGACCTTGCCATCTCCAGAAGCTACTTTCAGACCCATGCTTCTTTGTACCCCTCTATGTCCTCACTTTACCCTAATTACCCTGTGCAGGGTAGAAAATACACACACACACACACACACTTACACATATCAAGAATTGAATTCTACAAGTAATAATAATACATATTAATGAATGATAGACATGGCTCCTTTTCTTTCCAATTTTGAAAAATAATTTAACCCCTGAGGTTCAGTTTCTCTATTTGTTAATATCTTTCCATCGGGTTGTTTTAACAAAATAAAAGAATAATAATAGATTCTGTTATTTAATGTCTGCTGTGTGTCAGGCTCTGTGTTGAGTGATTGACATATAGTATGCCATTTACTTTTCACAATAGCCAATGAACAATATGCCATCATCATCACTTTATAAGAATGAAATGGAAATTTACCAGTTTAGGTAACTGGCCTAAACTTGCACAAAGAGAAGGTGAAAGAGCCACAAAGGTACATAACTCACATCAAAATATTTGGATATTTCTTTTAAGCCCTGGGTTTGAGTACCTACTGATTTTTGTAGTTATATTAGTCCTGAGTAGAAAGAAATTAACATAGCACCTTCTGTCCTCTGATGTCATTTAGCTCCATCTAGATGTAGACCCTCACAGTACATTTCCCAGTGTCTGAAGCCATGGAAAATTTCTTTTTCAGTCATATGTCCATTTCTTTCCTCCTTCACATTGACCTTACCATTTCTAAGGATAAACAGACATGAAGGAAGACATCTGTTTTGTCCCTGAGTACAGCCTCTTGCAGGTCCATTGAATGAATTACCAACTGAGAACAGTGCTCTTATAATTTAACCACGGAGACATAAACTTCAATTTCTTCTTGTTTCTCTTTCACTAAATTCTGAGAATTACAACTGATAGGAAAATTGCAGTTATCTGACAAATCTGAATCACTTTCATTATGAACACCAGCCAGAACTGCTGTGCTCATATGAAGCTGCATTAACTAAAAAAGGTCAACTTTGTTTTGCTGTCTTTTAATTTTTTAAATATCTATACTATCACAGAAAGAAGCACAAAAGCCTTCCAACTAGAAATGAAATGAGTCACCCAAATATGTAAGTCCTTCAGGTGTTCTCACTGGATGAAATAGCGAGATTGGCAAGGCAGGTTTAAAACATAAGCTACGTGGCTTGACATCAAGAATGCTGGGAAGACCTTCTGTTCCCCTCCCTTAATCTAATTCCATATTGTTGCCTGGGCTAGACATGCTTATAAGCCAGGACAAACATTTTCATTCTCCATTAAGAGCCAAGGCTGAAAATGTAAAATCTCCCAGGAGAGACAACACATAAACTTCTCTTACTCACACTGACGTAAAAATGACTGATACCAGATCTTTCCCTGAAAGCAGACTTTTAAAGGAGATGAAAAGTTTCAAGAACTGCTTTTATCTTAGGCTTCTTATTTTCCAGCCTTACCTCCCAAAATGATGGATATCATCACTTGCGTTCCTTTAACAGGACGCCTCTGAAAGCTCCAAACATGAGGCAAAACGTTGGTTCCATATCAAGATCCTTCTTGCTGCTGCTACCACATATAAATGGCTCAAATTCTTGGCCTTAATCCTGATCTTTTGTAGCAGAGGCTGCTTTTCTGGGTTCCTGACTCTGTGATGCCTAAGTTCTTTGCACTTATTATTTTTACTCACTGTGCTCCTTAATACATGTGCGGTTTTCCCAGCCGTGTTTAACCATTTGGTTGCCTAGTTTTCATCCTAGATCTGGTCTTCTTTTTTTTTTTTTAACATTTTTTATTGATTTATAATCATTTTACAGTGTTGTGTCAAATTCCAGTGTTCAGCACAATTTTTCAGTCATTCATGGACATATACACTCATTGTCACATTTTTTCTCTGTGATTTATCATAACATTTTGTGTATATTTCCCTGTGCTATACAGTGTAATCTTGTTTATCTATTCTACAATTTTGAAATCCCAGTCTATCCCTTTCCACCCTCTACCCCCCTGGTAACCACAAGTCTTCTTGAATGAGTCCTCTCCCTGGACTTATCTCGACTCCTCATTCCAAACAGACCAGGCGCCTGATGACAGTGCCTATCCCCGAGTCTATTTCTCCATTTTGCCTCAAGTCTCCAACCAAAGCTTGACTGTTCTCCTCTGTATAAAATAATCATAGATCCACCACAGAGCAGAGAAGTGGCTATAAATATGAATATTTCTCACCTGACTTAAAGAGAGTAATGATGACAGGAGAAGCAGAGAAACAGTACTAGGTAGCAGGTAAGCACTGGGACTCTAAAGTCAATCTGCATTTAAATTCCATCTTCTCCCTTGACTAGTTTTATGATACTAGGCAGGAAATGATGAGGCCAGTGTGAGGGAGTAAGGAGATGGACACATGACTAGAAAAGAAGTTCCACATGGTTCCAGAATGCTGGGCAGGGTATTCTAAGAGTTTATATATAGAGTTAAATGTCTTTAAGGGACAGAGGGTGCTAGTAGCTGTGTTAATTTCTTTGGACCCTACGTTAATATAGCTACAAAATTTAACACGTACTCACACCCAGGGCTTAAAATAAATACCCAAAATCACTCAGTCTTAACTTTTTCATGTATACAGCGAGGATAACAATACCATCTACCTCAAAGAGCTGTTGTGACATTAAGTGGTATATTCAGGTGAAACACGTAAGAAGCACAAGTAAGGGTTCGATAAATGTAGGCTGGCGGCATCATGGTTAATCTCTTTGGTTTTGGTGGAGAAGAAAAAGAAATCATAATTCCAAGTGATCGTCAGGAAGGTCTGAGGTTGCATCCAGCTTGTTCAGCACATCATATGTTTAAATGTCAATTGAGGGTACCAAATATTGAGGGTACTCACTACTGAGACCAGTGCCTCAATGGTCGATATAATCGAGATCATCTGCATCCCTTTGTGTTTTACACTTTGTTGAGTTGTGTTTACCTAGTTGTTAAAGTTTTATTTTCTTTCTATTGCCATTTTCACTCTAAAGCAATTTGGCCAAGATATGGCTTTACTCTGAAGGCATAGTGATGTGTGTCTGTTATTGTACCAGTTGCCCAGGGTAAAGAATATTTAGTTTAGTTTAGTTTTGTTTTTTAAAAGAATGCTTGGAAGTAGGGTCAAGTATCTTGAATAATATTTGATATGCAAGGGAATTCAATAAGATGTATATTTTGCTTTCAGGGAACAGATAAGTCAGGTTTCAAAGACCTCCATGAACTCACATATTTTGGCTGTTGAATTACACTCTAAATAGTGATACTAGCAGGGGTGCAGTGGAGAAGAACACTCTTCTCATGCTATCTGACTTTAGAAAAACAAGCACAAATCAGCAGGCTTTCTGAGCCAATGACATTCTCTTTCATCTGGGCAGCCTGACACACATGTATCTCCACAAACAGATTGTCTGCCTAGGGGGTGAGTGCAGACTCAGCCAATGAGTACACTGAAGGCATTCTGACCAGAACGCCACCTGTAGGGAGGAATAGTCATGTGATCTAATAGTGTAGTCACTAAAGGGGAAAACAGAATAAAGCAACCACCACCAACAACTTCAGAGACAGCAAGCTCAGTCTGATAAAGGGTAAGCTGTTCCCTGAGTCAGAATATTGAATCCTTGCCCCACACCCAGATAGAGCCTCCAAGAATCAAGGCACACCTTGGGTGAATACTATATTGGGAGTTATCAACTTCTAACAAAGCAGCCAATACAAATGGAAAACGCAGGAATGCATAATTAGAGAGGGGGTGCCTCAAATTGAGCTAACTCTAGTGACTATTAGTGACAAGCCTTTAAAGCAACAGGAGATTTTAGGCAAAGGACACGCAGAGAGTTTATCAGTAGGGGAGGCAACAGACTTTGTAATGTTCTTACCAGCAACGACGCGTTTCAGGAAGAAACCACGTCAGCAGTATCATCTTTGAACATGAAGGACAATGAGATACCTAACAGCTGTTGCCCATTTTTTAAACCATTTCCAATCTCAATGAAACATCCTTGGGAAGAACTTGGAAAACAAATCTTGCCCAAATCCTACTATAATGAGGCAAATACCATTAGAAACAAATTGGCTGCTTGGGGCTTGCAACCACCTCTGGGAGATAGCAAAAAGCCCTGGAGTCACAAACATTGATATCAATGAATTTTTGATCTCAAAATATTATGGGGAAGCTCAGTAGCGACTTTCCAATTTTATTTGCTGTACCTAAACAGAAGAAATGTGATTTGTAGATTATCAAAAGGCCCTAGTTCAGATTGTAGAGTTAGTAATTGCCAAATTTCTATTTTTAAAACGAAGGTGTTTCTATACCAAAGCCCATTAAAAACAGAGGAGGGCTGAAGTTAATATGGATTTTTTTGATTGTGATGAAAAACACATAACGTGAGATTTAACCTCTTAACAAATGTTTAAATATACAGTACAGCATTGTTAGCTATAAACATGGTGTTAAACGGTGGCTCTCTAGAACTTTCTCATCTTGTATAACTGAAGCTCTGTATTCATTGAACTCCTGCCCCCACCAGCAACCACCATTTACTTTCTGCTTCTATGAGTATGACTACTTGTATTTGTCCTTCGGTGACTGGCTTATTTCACTTAGTATAATGTCCTCAAGGTTTATCCACATTGTAACATAGGACAGAATTTCTTTATTTTAATATGGATTCTTCTTCATTTTTTTTTTTACTCTCCTGAAACGCAATACCTCTAAAGTATTTAGATTCTGCATATAAATTTACTTCTACGCTGAGAACTTCCCATTCAACACCTGTAAGAACTAAGCATGTTTTTCTCCAAGATACTAAATTTTATCATTTCTTCTTCAAAGTTCAAATAGCAGGCACCCCTCACTAAAGAGGCTAAGGTCAGTTGACATTTTTGTAAGCTTTAAATAATAGACCAACAGAGCATATACTCCTCTTGTAGGGATTTAATAAATGCAGTCATCCAGCAATTAAGAAACTAGACCATCTTTATAAAATCAGTTTGTTTTTCATTTGGCAATGAAAATATGTGTGACTATTTGGATTTTCAGAAAACAAAGATCCCAGAAAAAAAAAATTTGGGGTAGTTTAAAGACTACATTGAAAAAAAGACAGACAGGAAAAGTAGAATAAATAGGTAAGGAACGTATGCTTCAGCTAACATTTTCAGATGTCATCAATTTTCTATTCATGCTTTTTCCTTATTTTCAATGTCAAACTTTTAATCAGGCCAGGGATTCTGAAAGAAGGGAGCAACGTTGTGACCATAGTACTACAATGTTATGATTCACTATTGTAACATAACTATTATCTAAATAATGACCATAATTTGTTCTTAACCCACAGTCCAGTTAATTAAATATGTACTGAACATCTTCAGTGCACAGAACACAGTATCAGGCACAGTGGAAAGGATAAAAATGATTGATGAGACAGTTTCTACTGTTAATAGTTTATGGTCTAGACATACAATATATTTTTATTCTGTGGCTGGAGAATAATTAATAAATGCATTAACAGGTATTAAAATTATACTGAAATGCCTGACTTTCAGCATAAGAGGTATTCCTGAAAATGTATTTATTTCTTGAACCATTTTCTTCAAATTTTTTATTAATTTTTTGAACATATTTCAAACAGCTGCCTCAAAGTCCTCAGTTACTAAATCCAACATCGTGGGCCCACTCAGAGTCAGTTTCTACTATCATTTTTTTTTTCCCCTGAGCATGGGTTATATTTTGCTATTTCCTTGCATATGTAGTAATATTTTGGCAAAACATGGGTATTTAAATAATATACCAACTTTATATTTTTTTTTATTTTTATCAGGGTTGTTTGTTTTGTTTTAGTAACTGCATGAACCTAAACTGTGGACTTTGTCTCCCACATTGTGGCCAATGATGTCTTCATTTTTTTTTTTAATTAATGTAGCTTTCAGGGCATCACCCCTTTATCTGCATAGCTTAGTGGTCAGCCAAGTATTTGGGCAGAAGTTTTATTTAAACATTTTGAGCCTGAAAGGCATCCACCCAATGCCAATCAATTTGTGTGTGGGTTCATGAGTTAATTTGAATTTGCTGTCAATTATCAAGTCTCCCTTGGTTTCACTTTTGGCTTGGCTCTCTGGAGACTTCCCTATACATGTGTAATTTTCCTTTCAACCGAGGATGTGTGATCGAAACACATTTGCCCTTCTGTTGATCTCTTATGTCTAGAATCTTCCCATTAAATTTCTGGCTGGCCCATTACTTATTTCAAATCTGTGAGTTTAGACCAAAGCTCTGGTTTTCTTTCATTTTTTCAAACCTAGTACACCAATATTTGCCAGAAAAGCTACTTTTTAACTCTCATAATTAAGTCCCCCTTTTTGGCAGCAAGTTCTCTGGTTTTCATGCATAGCCCCGGTGAATGTTAAAATACTATTATTCTTGCTGACCAAGCATTGATGGGGAAGTGAGGAGGTGTCTTCTCCAGGCAAGGAGATCATAATATTTTCCCTGTTTTAACTAAAAGCTCTTACAGTTTTTTCAAGAATAAACACTTCTCAATTTGTTGTTAGACACTGCTCCATTTCCAGTGTCCTGAAATGTTTGTTTTGACTATGTTTTCAGTTTCATACTTGTATTTTGTAGAGAGAAATCACCAATCTCTTCACAGCTCCATAGCCAGAAGCCCCTCTAACATTCTCTTCAATAACTTTAATTAGGATTTGGCCCCCAACTACGCCACCAAAATTTGTCAAAGTCACCAATAGGCATCACATTGCTGAATCCCATTTTCAGTCCTAATCCTTCTTGACCCATAAGCAGCATTTGACATCATTAGTCACTTTCTCCTTCTTGAAGCACTTTACTTGATCTCTTGGGCAACAGTCTCCCTTTAAAAAATTCACTGGCATCAGTGGTTATTCCTTATCAGTCTTCTTGGCTGGTTCCTTCTAATCTTCATGACCTTTAAATATTGAATGACCGGAGGGCTCAGTCCTCAGATCTCTTGTCTTTTCTATCTACCCTTACTGCCAGGGTGGTTTCATCTTGTCTCATGGCTTTAATAAATCCTAGACATTGAAGATCTCCAAATTTTGTCAACTTTCTCAAACCAAGAAAACTGAGTAAAATATAAAACAATAACATAAAATAAATTTTAAAAATAGAGATGATTGCAGTGCAATCAAGCATATCAGTTACTATATTAAGTGTGAAGTGACTTCTTCCCTTAAAAGCGTCAAGTGGTGGATTGGAATGAATTTTAAAAAGGTATCTCCCTAAGACGTCTTTTATAGGAAACATTCTTAAAATGAAATAATAATGAAAGGGTAAAAATAAAGGAATGGGCAAGTGAATGTCAGAAAAATGGTAAAATAAGCAAGAGTAACATTATTAAAACAATAAAAAGCAGAATTTGATTTTAAAAGCATCAAGCAGAGTAAAAAGCATGATTAATATAAAAGGTGGAATTTACAAAAAGATATATCAGTTATATAATTCTTTGCACTGAAAAAGATAAATTTATTAAGCAAAGCCTGCTATAAATTCAAGAAGAAATTGATTTTTAAATATGACTGTAGTAAGAAACATCAGTATATCTCTTTCAGAGGTACACATATTAATAGGCCAAAAATAAGTTAATGCTATATCATATTATAATGCCTTTCACTATGTATAACATACGTAGACCTTCATCTCCCTCCGATAGAGAGCTTTTTTTCACATCCACTGAATATTTTTTAAAATCATGTATTTACCACAAAATAGAAAACTTAACACCTTCAAAAGATGCTACATGCAAGCCACATATTCTGTCATAATCCAACAAACTAGAAACAAATTATAAAATGATGCCAAAAACAAAATCAAGGAATCTTAAATAAGTAGGAACTAGAAAAGACAATCTTGGATGACATTTGGTTCACAGAGGCCATCAAAATTGAAATTAAAATCATCTGGAATAAACTGAAGAGGAAAACATTTCTACCAGAACCTATGGGATACAGAGACCTCTGTACTTAGAAGAAAATAAACAGGCTTAAATGCCTTTATATTCAAAAGGAAATATGAAAATATATGACCTCATTTCTCATTAAAAATGTTTGAGAGAACTACAAGATCAACCTTGTAGGAACTAGGAATAAATAGACAAAGCTGAAATCAATAAGTTGGAAAGCAAAAATATATAAATAATAAATAAATATAAAATCTTTTTAAAGGAAACATCAATAAAATAGTTAACTACCTCATAAGCATGGTTAAGAATGAGAGAGAGCACATATATAGTATTACAATTATAAATGAAATATAACCACAGATAGAGATTATATAATTCTCTTCTGAAGAGATTGAACATGCAATTCCAAGACAACAAATTTTAATACCCAGAGAAAAAATTGATGATCTTCTAACAAAATATGATTTTTAAAAATTACCCCCAAAGAATTGGAAAACTTAACTAGACTAATTATGATAGAGAGATTGAAAATGTGGTTCAAGGACTGTCATTGAAAAAGGAGAAGCAGATTGATTTAAAGTTGAATTTGTCAACTCTGTAATGAACAGATCATTTTCATGTTATCTACACTATTTCCAGAGAGAAAAAAATGAAAGTTTTTCCAATTCATTTTATGAAGCTAGCATAAGTTCATTATTCACGACTAGGAAAAGAGTATTAAAATAAACCTTATAAGCCAATGTGAATATAGATGTAAACATTCTAAATAGCATATTAGAAAATACAATTCATCAATGTATCAAATTATAATACACTGTAGCCAATTAGTGTGTATTCCACAAGTGCAAAGTGTTCTATATCAGGGTATCTAGCTGCATAATTCATTTAATTAATAAATCAAAGGAGAAAAGCCATAGTATTATATCAACAAATGGTAAAAACTTACTTGATAAAGTTCAGCAGCCATTTCTAGTAAACTAAGTAAAATAACAATGGAAGAAAACTACCTAAATATAATAAATACTATCAAAAACCTCAAACAAATAGTGTCTCAAAAAGTCAGACCCTAAAACCAATACAATTAAAATCAGTAGCTAAGGGATCGAGTTTTTATCATTATTTTCAATATTGTCTTGGATATTCTAGCAACAGCACTAAGGTAAGACAACTAAATAACTGGTGTGGATATCAGAAAGGAGGTAAAATGATTGCACAATAGTTTACCTGAAAAACTAAACATAATCTTTGGGAAAAAAATTAGAAGAGAATTTAATGAGTTGCTTGAATAATACATAACTATGCAAATGTTAAGTGCTGTTTGTTATTCTAGCAATAAGAACTTAGAAAAGACAATGGGAAAAAATATTTTACACACAACAGACAAAAAAACTAAATAAATAGAAATAAAAACAAAGTCAAAGAACCCAAATGGAGAAAATGATAAACACAGAAGAGTTCAAAACAAGGTCTGAACAAATATAATAAAACTATCAGTTATCTTAAAACTAATCTCTAAAATCAATACAATTCCACTTAGAATCCCAACAATATTGTTGTTTCAAAATTGGATAAAATGATCTTAAAATTTAGGTTGAAGGTTAAATGACAAAGGATAGCCAAAAATTATGAAAAAAAAGTTGGTTGATCTTGCTTTATAAATAAAGTATATCATAAATCCACTTTAATCAAATCAGTATGGTATTGGTATACGCATATGCAAGTAGATCAATAGAACACAATCAGAAAACTGAAATAGATTCCAATATATGAGAATTTAAAATATGACAAAAGTAATATTTTAATCCTTTGAGAAAAGGCTGACTCTTTTCCATAAATGTCACTGGCATAATTAGCTATTCATCTAAAAGAAAACAAACTTAAAACCTTCAGTTAAACCATGAACAAAAACATTAATGCATTTCAGACTGATTAAAAATTTAAATGTGAAGAAAATGACAAAAGTCATGTAAGAACACACAACAGTTTATACGTAAAATCTGGGGCCCGTAAAAATGATTAGCTTCTTAATCCTAACTGGAAACTCAGGCAGTTTAAAAGGAAAAAAAAAAAGTAGATATATTAGACCGTATAAAAATGTAATACCATGGAAAGACAGTGAAAACATGTATCTATAATTTAGGTATAGGAGGAAAGCTATTCTCGTAGGTTGCTGGTGAAATTATGCACTAATTGATAAAGCTTTTCTTGAAGCATTGTCGATAGACTCTCCAATCTAGAACTCTCAATTTTAGGAAATATAAAACAAAAATTAAAACACCAATAAATGAGGATTATATATAAGGCTATATATATTACAGCATCATTCATAATGGCAAAAAAAGAAAGAAAAAGAAATGAATGTCTTTCTGTAGGGGCACTACTGAATAAATTATGCTGCAGCTTCAAAATAGAATCTGCAGACATTAAAAAAAGAATTAACCCTTTCTATACCAGCTTTCTTTGAGGAATTTCCGTAGGTTATATTTGAATAAGAAAACTAAGTGCAGAAAATATCTGCGGGTGGGGCCCAGGAATGTGCATTTTACAGTTGCCCAACAAAGTCTGAGAATTTTTCATAATTGCTGTGAATGAAAAACTACTTTACATAGGGAAATCAGGATTGATCAAGTCCTGTACATAAATAGTAGCTCTCCATTTTTTAACCCAAACAAATGCATCCTTACTTTGATGCTGTTAGTCTCTTAGAAATCCAGACCAAAATTCTTTTGATGGGCATTCAGCCTTTAACAGCTCCTTATCTCTCTTCTTAGAGTAACCATATGCCAAAGGGTCAGGTGGCACTTTTTAGGGAAGCACATTCAGACACAATATTAAGTGGAATATTCTTGCATATGCCCCTGTTCAGATCCTTCTTAAGTGTCAAGAGTTAGACATAACACAATCAGCCTTCCAGTACTATGATTCTTGACAACTCTTAGATTTCTTTCTGCAGGTTTTGTGTGTGTTCTAAATAAATGCCCACCATCCCCACCCTGCCACACACAAAATAAACCTACATAACATTCAGTAGTATTGAGCTGTAGAAAATATTTTTAGAGCCCACATATGTCATTCATTGCTTTAACAAATTTTTACTCAGCACTGGTTTTATATAAATATTATAGCAGTTTTTCTGAGTATGTAATGATGAAAAATAAAGACATGATTCCTGGGCTCCTGAATCTTAAAGACTAGTGGAGAAGACAGACAATAAATATGTGTAATTATTATGTGTAAAAAAATTCCATAATGCTTTGATTCTTAGACTTACTTTTTTTTAACACCTCTGAACTCTAAATGTATCTTATAATTGATGATGTATCAAACTTACTTGGCAGAATTCTTAGTTTGTTTTAAAATAATGATGCATCTTACAATTGATGGCATGTGGTGCAATGAAAGAAAACGTGTGTTCACAAACTGGAGTATGTTTTATGAATTTTTTTTTAAGTGAGAAAAGCGAGAGAAGATAATGGGCTTACTGAGGAATGATCAGATAATGTTTTCTTTTATATTTCTTTTGCTAGAATTGATCTTTACCAACTTCTACAACACTCATACAATTTTTTTTTAAATCTTCAGAATGTTTAATCCAATCCAAGAAAAAATACCAGGAGTATATAAGTATTGATGCTTGTTTTCAAATATTACCTTAAAAGTTATCAGCTACAATATTTTCTGAACTATGGTAGTGGAGGTGGCAGTGTAAACAAATGGAATAAGTTGCAAAGTATTTAATAGAGTCAACAGAACAGATAAGATGTGAGAGGTGAGGGGTTCTGATATGGGTTGCTTGGTATGAAGCCATTATGACATATAAAAACAACTATTAGCAGGACTGTTTTTAATAGCCAACACATGGAAACAATCTAAAAGTCCACCAAGAGATGACTGGATAAAGAAGATGTGGTATATATATATAATGGAGTATTACTCAGTCATAAAAAAGAATGAAATAATGCTATTTGTAGCAGCATGGATGGACCTAGAGATGACCATATTAAGTGAAATAAGTCAGACAGAGAAAGACAAATATCATATAATATCACTTATATATGGAATCTAAAAAATGGTACAAATTCTGCTTGCAAACCAAAAACAGACCCATGGACATAGAAAACAGACTATGGTTACCAAAGGGGAAAGGGCAGAGAGGGATAAATCAGGGGGTGGGGATTAACAGACACACATTACTATATATAAAATAGATAAACAACAAGGACCTACTGTATGGCACAGGGAACTATATTCAATTTCTTATAATAATATATAATGGAAAAGAATATGAAAAGAAAAAAATATATATGTATGTAAATGTATAATTGAATCTCTTTGCTGTACACCTGAAGCTAATGTTGTAAACCAACTACACTGCAAAAAAAAAAAAACCCCAAAAAACAAAAAACAAAAACAAAAAAAAAATTGTTGATGAAAATTTACCAGAATAACAGAAACTAATTTTTCAGAGTAATTTTACATGACATGATTGTCAAATTTATGTTCTCAAAGAACAGAAATGAAGACTTTTACCTCAATAAATTCACATATTACATAGAATAATGTTATATACAAGGTAAGGTATGTTTTAGCTATCACATAAAATGAAGCAAAAGTGACCAACATGCCTGAACAATCCATAATTTGGATCAACTATTTAATCCACATGACTAGTTAGTACTATTGATGACATCTAGAAAGATTTCTTTATTGTGGCTTTTTAATCAGAAAATCTCAAATCCAGTGATAAGAACAATGTTTCTCTCAGCCTCAAACAACAGCAATAAATCGTTTTAAGTATCAAAAAGCAACAATACATTTTATTGCTGAAGAAATAGGATTACTAAAGTGTATTTATAATAATAAGACCAAATAAGCATTTTTGAAAGGACTATCATCTATTGGGAATTGCATTATCACTGTGTTGATATAGTATCTAATGTTTTGGAACCAATAATAAGCAATCCTTTCTAGTTATATAATGAATGCTTTTCAAGATTTCATATCTCATTTATTATCTCCATGATGTTAGAAAGTGGCCAAGATTTTATTTCTAATTTTATAGACGCCAAAAGCCTCTGTGATACATAAAAAGAAACTCACATGAGCTACTCTGTGTATGTTGCCATTGGAGATGTCGGACGGCCACCTGGCGAGGACGATGTAGAGAAGACTTAAGCACTGGGTTAGTGATTAATCTATATCATATAAATTCCTACAACTCTGAGAGTCTATGAAAGTCAATACAGAAATGTAGTTCTCCACTGGACTTGAATTTTACCTGTGCTCCCTTATGTAGAGTTAAGAACTTGGGAACCAAAATCACACTACATAGGTTCAAACGCTGATCCCACCAGTTTATTAGCTTATAATTTCAGGTAATTTACTTTACTGATCTGTTTCAAAGTTTCATAACACAGGGATAATGATTGTAGTTACTTCAAAGAGTTGTTGTGAGCATCCAATAATATGTATAAGGCATCTAGCATAGAGCTAGATAAATAGTAAATACAAAATAAATGTCAGTTGTTCTTATGACTATTATTCACCAGGTGATTCAAGAAATCTGAAATATTTAACTTAAAACACATCCATGAGGCAGCATAGCACCAAGTCACTGTCAGATATAGATGGACTTGAATCCTAGCTCTAGCTGAGTATCACTTTTCCCATGTGTAAAATGGAAGGAAAAATTTTTTTCTCAAGTGTGGCTTTATTTTGTATGATTTGAATAAAGTAAGGTATGATGGAACAGATGGCATTATTATTTTTATTTTATACAATGAAACCAAACACTGGTTATTTGGATACATTTTGGAATTTTTTTCTCCTTCCATCAGAATGCTTGTCTCTGATGAGGCATAGCCTTAGTTTTAAGTTCTCATGGAGGTATTATCTTTGCATTGTTAGTCCTAAAAATAAAAACTCTTGAAAATGTGCTGGTTAAGCTTACAATGGCCTAGCTCTGAGCAATATTGTGTTTTTGACTGCAAGCAGAAACAAATGTGAAGTCACAAATTGCATGGTTGATTTCTACCCTGAGCTTCCTTCTAGCATTTGCTGTATGGGTAAACACGCAATCGGAGAAACTTGACCACTCTGAACTATGAGACTCATAGCCTTACCCACCTATTCAACAGACTGTTCCTTCAAATACAGAGAAAAACAGAGTTGACTGTGCTACAGTATTCATAATTAAAGAATCAATTCACTATACCATAGTCTGACTTGGGCAGAAGATAAACAAGAATATTATCATTTCACAGGGCAATGGCCCAATTTAAAAATAATTCTAAGTTATTAAGAAGCACTTGAATAGCATATGTCATTGTCCAAAACATGAACCAAACTACCATGAAAAAATTTAAAATGCCCATATTTTAACTGATAAATCAGTGAGCATGAAGTATAAATTCCTTAGTTTAAATGTTTATGTATTCCTTGTGATGTGTTGTATTTATTTCCGATGTACTGTAATCACTGAATGCAGTTAGCATATGAATTTTGAGTTTTACTCAAGCTGCAGGTAACACTAATTACTGAGCTGTCAGTTTGGCATCTGCATTGAATGTGTCTGTATTCATAAAAACACAATTATCCTTGGAATTTGAACAACATGTTCTTATTAATGAATGCCAATATATGATTTATATAATTTTAGGTGTATTTTAGATGTAGATGCATTTTAGTCCATACCCAATCAAATGCATTCATAGTTTCTTCTCTAATTTTCTAGAGTAAACCCTGCCTATTGTAATCAACATAATGTCAATGTATTTCCTTGGGCAAATAATTAAAGGAAACTTGAATACTTTAGGCACAAAAGCAAAAGTCAAATATCATTGCAAACACAGAAAATATATGTAAGTCAAGTTTTAAACAAACAGATGTATGCGTTTTCCTTTTTGGATAAGGGGAAACATTTCTAGTCTTTCTGTAAAATACATTTGAATTGTTGTTTTTCCTCCCTGACGACAAAATAGATTAGTCTAGATGATGTCTGTCCATAAAAGGTTTTGCACTTTTGACTCAGCAATTTAACTGCTACCAAATTACCCTTTTACCAACATTCTCCTTGTCAAATGTAGAGAGAAATTTGCATTTGTCATTTTGGTTCTTTATCACTTTACAGCTCTTCTATCATTCACCTTTCCCTCTTTCCTTAAGAAGCAGAATACAGTAGTCGAGAGGTTTTTCCTTCCTGTGCCTATCAGCAGTTTCTACCTGCAGATAATGTGAAATATGTTTTAAAATAATGCTGATAGGTTTAAATAAGGCAGGTTAGATTCAGTGTAATCGAACATCATTTCTGTGGGCTGCATTTTTAGAGCCAGTATTCCTAGCACATGTCTGCTTTTAACAACAGGTGCGATTAAGACTTGGGAAACTGTGGTGAAATTTAAACAAAAGATATTTAACCCTATGACATGTGTTGTATTGAAACTACTCATCTGAAGCATGTCTTCTGGTTTAAATGACTGGGCTAATCAGAAGCCCGGTTATCCTTTGAGGCATTTCCCTATTACCTGCACACTGTTTCCTTACGGCCACTAAATACATCAAAGGGTCAGTAGGGTCAAGCTGAAGTAAGACAGCAAAGTCATGGGGGGCCTTAGTTTAATGGAGGAAGGCCCTGCTTCCTCACACCCTGCATCTAGCTTATTGGATATTTATTCAAATCACAACTGAGGGAGAGCACCTCTGGGGAAGAGACATGACTATTATCCATCTTAGTGTCCCTCTGTGCCTATTACAGTGGGTGTCACAAAGGAGATGCTAAATAAATGGTTGTAATGAATGAATGAATCAATGATGTACAAGCAAATAAAATCCTAATCAACCATAAGAGTATTATATATGCCCAAATGAGAATTGGATGGGAATTTTTGTTTGTTAGCGTTTCCTGAGAGAGTAGCCAGAGGAATGGTTAGAGTACCACCAGAGCGGAGTTCCTCTCTTGGTTGATCAATCTTTTGCTTCTCCTGAGCTCTCAGAGAGCATAAATGCATCCTATTACAAATTGGAAAGACCAAAAAGGAAATTTGCACCCTAGCCTACACAGGTGTTGGGGCATTTAGATATGGTGGTGCTCTAAAGATCTGCTTGTCAGATATCACCAACCTATTCAAAAAAGCACACATTCAAAGAAAAGTAATTAAATCAATTCTTTCCTTAGTGAAGCTGAATCAAACAGCAATGCAATGCACTGGATTGGGTGATCTTGCGCCATATTGTCCACAGGTTAAAATTAAACAACCTTACAAATGGAGATGTTTCTTCCCCCTCTTCTGACTGTCCAATGGCTAATCAATTTGGCACATATTCAGTGGCTGTGACTCTGGCTCATATTATATAGACATAGCCATAGACTAAACTGGCCCAGGCATATTTGAAATGCTCACTCAGCATGTACTTTCTACGTGCTCTGCTTTAAGCCACATTTTAATGAAAAGAGAATATATTTCAAGGTGTTCTCTGTTTTAACATTTATCTGTTAAGAACTCAGCTTAATGCACACACACGGATAATATGTATCCAAGTTTTCTCTATTAGACTTTGGAAAAACGCTATTAACGTGCTTTATAGCACATATTAAATGTTAATTCTTTTCCTTTTTTTCCCCCAAATGAATTATAATCCACAGTACATTCACAACTTTTGTGTTTTGACAGAGTAATTACATTTGCCGTATCTGGTAGCCTGATGGCAGGGGTAAAAAGCCTCAAATTAAGCAGTCCTTGAATAATTCTCCCCTTTAAAGGATGTATTTTAACAAAATATGATCATGATTAAAAGTGCTAAGATGCTGAAAATTGTGTGGGCTACAGAAAGATGAGAGTCAGAATTTATCTCAGTTGAAGTTACATAATGAGAGGTTATAGCAGATATTTGATTAGTGGACTGTAAAAACACCAAATCCGGAATGGAAATTTAGACAGACCTACTGTTTGTAGTACTTTCTCAAATGGCTGCCCATTATACTGCTCAGAAAAGAAAAGTAAAGCATTGTCTGATTGCAAATAAGTATACAAAGTATTCCCTCTAATTTTCGGGGGGAAATTATATTCTTATTATTCTTGGCTGCTATAGGCATGGGTTTCTAGGGACCCAAGAACATATCTGACTAAATTCATGACTTATTCAGAAGGGATGGAATTAAGATTCTTTTTAGTACCCTTGTCACTGAATTCTTCATTGTCTGAATAATAAAAAGTTAGGTGCAATATTGGAATAGATGACTTTTCAGGTCCCTTCCAACCCCAGTACTAGATATATCCATGATCCTAATATCATCCAGGTTTCCCTTGCCGAGGTTGGAGAAATGTGAAGTAAAAAGATGAATCTCAACTCTCTTCCTAGAACTCAAGCTGATCCTTAGAGATTAAAGAGAAATTCTACCACACAGATGGAATTGCTTAATGAGAATAAATGATACACATCTTTAAATGTTTTGCTTTGATTCCAAGTAGTTTCTCTAGAGAGAAAATGTTGCTTGGGAGTGTTAAGGGCACACGTACTTCTAAGGAGAGCAGAGTTCATTGCCATTAAGAAAATTTTGAAGGTGAAAATCAGAATATTAAATAAAAGAAGATATTGATTAAGCAACTAAAAGAAAAAGATGGGCTCTTTACTTATCTCAGTAAATACTCAAGTGCTTAGAAAATCCTTTTGGGGGACTGATGAAGACAAACCCCTAATAATAATCTTTGGAAATGTAAACAATGCATCTTACTAGAAAAGACTTCAAACCTTCACTCACAACTTTTACTTTCCAAGAATTTGGCTAAAAGTAGCTCAAAAGGCAGGCATTTGGCATTTTAATATTCTATTTGAAAAGGAGAAAGATAAATTATAAAAACAGAATTAATTTTTGCTATGATCTGATAAAAATTTCAAGGATCATCAATGTTTTCATATTTTAGCACATCATGATGCATTCCTAATTATGTGTGCCAAATTCTGTCCAGAAATAAGTAAGGCCTGTTCTCTGAAAGTATTCCCTGAAAGAGAAACCTACTATGTAAACTATGTTATCTACTAGTATCTGTGTAATATTTTCCTAAGAATGGCAGTAACTGTAAACAATTGTGCTGTATTTATGACTGTATCTCAGAACTCCAGAATAAAAGAACGGTGATGATCATCTTTGCTATATTTAACAGTCTCAAGAATTAGCTATATCATCTTCATTCTCCTCAGGACTCAGGATGTGGATGTGAGGCCTCATGATTTCATTCCTCAATATAGGCCGGCAGGACAAAGGATAAATGTAGAACCCAACAACGGCAGGGGCAAGTACTGGGGGACCACTCCCAGCAACAGAGGCTGAATCTGAAAGTGCCTCCAGTTGAATAAGGGACTATCCAAGAAGCACAGAAATCTCAATCCCAGTTGAGGAAACATTTGAGAACCAAAATGAAAAAAGCAGGATCCCAATAGCCAGCCAGGTAACTAAATCAGAGACTTAATAGACAACAGTCCTCAGACTTCTAGGCATGAAAAGAAATTTCACCCCAAAAATCTATCTGTAATTAACTGGAGTGGTAGGCAGAATAAGAGGTTGAAATCTAGAAGTAGGGGACAAAGGTCTGTAGGATTGGTCTAACAATGAGAGATAGGGAGAACTGAAACTCAGAGCCAACAGAGAATCCTTAGGCACCTCCAGTTCTAGATCTGATTAGTACAAAGGAAATGGGGAGAGTAATAAAGGATTCAGTAAAGTAGTGAGTAGGTCCTGATTAGGAGTCCATGCTATTTGAATCTTTGAATACTATATAACATTTAATGCACATGAAAGAATACACTTAATGTATATTGGCAACCAGAACATATGATAATAAAATAGACACCTGAGAGCCCACCATCCGCCCTCATTGCTACAAGTAACAAATCATTGACTCTACCTGTATACTTCTTCCTTATTGCAACCCCCTACCTTTCTCCAAACATAAGTCTGTTTGCAATTTTATTATCATTTTTTTTTTAGTTGAAGTATAGTCAGTTTACAATGTTGTGTCAATGTCTGGTGTACAGCATCATGTTTCAGTCATACATATACATACATATGTTCCTTTTCATATTCTTTTTCATGATAGATTACTACAGGATATTGAATATGCTGTAGAAACTTGCTGTTTGTCTATTTTATATATAGTAGTTAGTATCTGCAAATCTCGAACTTCCAATTTACATTCCCACCTCATTTCCCTGCTGGTAACCATAAGTTTGTTTTCTATGTCTGTGAGTCTATTTCTATTTTATAAATAAGTTCATTTGTGTGTGTGTGTGTGTGTGTGTGTGTTTAAGATTCCACATATGAGTGATATCATATGGTATTTTTCTTCCTCTTTCTGGCTTACTTCACTTAGAATGATGATCTCCAGGTCCATCCACGTTGTTTCACTTGGTTTTAAAAATAGTTTTAGCACACATTTATGTACTCTTAAACAATACATTACTTGTCTTGCTTGCTTATTAGGGTAATAAAAATGGACTCATACTACAGATAGTCTGTAGTGACTCACAGTTTTACTTATTTCTAAGATTTGTCCAATTTTTGTATGTGAGCTGTAATTTATTATTTTTCAATGCTGTATGATAGTCTATCTTTTCAATATACCAAAACTTCTCTATTGATTTATCCATTCTCCTAGCAATACTATGAACAATGCTGCTATTAACATTCCATATACAGTCATCTTAGTGAACATATACAAGAGTTCCTCTAAGACCTACTTCCAATTTGGAGCTGCTGGGCCATAGGGTATATAGATGTTTACTTTTGCAAGATAATGCCAAATTATTTTCCAAAGTGTGTGTCAAATTGACTCTTCCCTTCAGCAGATTCTAAGTGTTTCCATTCATCGTTGTCTTTGCCAATACTTGGTAACGATAATCTCAAGTTTTTCAGATACGTAAAGTGCTATTTCATGGGATTCTCAATTTGTATTTTCCTGATAAGTAATGAGACAAACATCTTTTAATGTTTTTATTCTCCGTGTTGTTTCATCTTTTGAAAAATTCCTGTAGTAACTTTTGCCATTTTAGCTATCCGGTTGGGGTTTTTACTTATGGATTTGTAATAGTTTCTAAAAATTATTTTCTACAAGCTAATCATTCTAAGTTGTATGTATTGTAAATACATTATCTCAATTTCACACTTACCATTTTACTCTTCATAATGAACAGAAGTTCTCATTCTTAATGTAGTCTAATATATCAGTCTTATCTTTTCTGGTTAGTATTTTTTGCATCTGAATTAAAACACTTCTACACTGAGTTCATAAAAATATTCTCCCATGTTTTTTTCCTAAAAGTTGGTTTTACACTATTTTACAAGTGAGCCAAGAGTAAGGAATTGAAATTGAATGAAACAGGGAAATTTCAATGATTCAACAAAATTTTCTGAGTGCTTACAATGTTCGAGGTATTGTACTAAGGGCTGAGACTTTCATTATCTCATTTATGTTTACCTCTTTAAATAGAATACTTCCGTTTAGCCTTCTGCTTTCCCACATATCAGAAGTTTGTTCTAATGATCATCACCTACAGAGTTATTAGAACAGAGTTCTTCAATTCAATGTTTAATTGAGCTGTGTCTACTGCTCTGGTTCTATTTAGCTATTGTTACTCATATTGATTCTGACTTTCTTAGTTTTCAGAGACTTTTTATGCAGGGTAGGGACTATATGTATGTAAAAAAAGTGCCTTCCGTGGTTTACAAAGGATGCTTCATTAATATGTTTTGTAAAGAGAAAAAAAAAAAACGACTACATGGTAATCCAGAATAACAACAACCAAAAAAAAAAAAAAAACTTTAGATTTTTCCAAGAACTTTATTCAGGATATTGGACATGGTGCCTTATTTTCTTTCCAAAACCAATGCATCAAGTAAACAAGCTCCTCACAGCGCCCTGAGCTCCAGATGTTAGAGTAGGAAGTGTTTAGATGGCAGAACAATAAAAACAATCACAATGAAGCTAGACATCTTTATTTCTATGTACTGCAGAGGGTTCTGTAATATTCCTTGCAGAAAGTTTCTATTAAAATAAGGAGCACTGCAATAAATATGCTGTGATTGTTCTCTCCCAGATGAAGGTGATGGCATATCTCAGAATGGTCTGTTGTCCAAAGAGGTGACTTCAAGTTCTGGGAACTGGTGAACATTTCTTGTGGAATATTTATGATGTGGACTTAAATTATATTTGCTATGGATGTGTTCTGAATATAAACTTAGAAGATTAAATAATTGCTTTCCTCTCAGAGAAGCTAACATTTCTCTTTTCCATTTCTTTTCAAGTCCCTACTTGGCCAAGGAGCAGAACACTTTGAAAGCTAAGTATGTGACTTTGTGCTTGCTGATTAATATCTATCAAATTATTTTGATAAACTCACTCTTTTATTGATTCCAAGAAAGCCTCAAGTGTCAGACACTTAGGAATTTAAAAACTATAGGTCAGACCATTGCACTTATTCAGTTCTCTCAATAAAAGGTCATCAGTAGGATTGTTTGTACTTGACTTCAGGAACTTTCAACACAAATACTTATGGCTGGTTTGTAATGATGACACCATTGTCATCCCATATCCCATATCCAGAGATACAATGTTCAGAACTCATATTTATAAAATGGGCATGTAAGTAGGAGCTTCTTTGAGACACTGTAAGAGAAAACATAAACAGGGTTTGTGGCTATTGGAAACTCAGTTGAGAACCATTGGCCACATTTCAAAATGATCTGCCTTATTTCCTATTGTTCATTGTCAATGCAATGCCACATTGTTTTGAGATCCAAGCACCTTGTATATTTATAACAATTCTGATCCCCTGCTTTGTGGTTGGTGTGCTTCAGCCACAATAAAGATATCATGTACCTTCCACAGATAATAAGACACATGATAAAACCCACAAGAATGAGACTCCTGATAAGACGGCAGTGTCTTTAAAACCTAATCAGTTTATTTGATTTTACAGGCCATAATTTTTAATCACTAAAATGTTCCTGCAATGGAGAAGCAACTTTTATAATAGCAATGATATATTACATTTGGAAAATTCTAAAGCCCTTTTAATAACTGTCATCTTATCTGAGCCCTATAGTAACTCTGTGGTAAGTACAATAGGTATCATGTCCTCCAATTAACAGATGAGAAACTAATACCAAAAGAAGGTTAAGTGACTTGCTCAGACGCACAAAAAATTTTGTCAATAGCTAGGCCAGATCTAAGGACTCAGATTACTGTCCTTACTTCTTTAAAATAAGATGATTTAAAATAATCTGTGTTTTCTCAACTTCTCCTCTTAGCCACAGCATAGCAAAAAAAATGTCCTATAGGAATGCACCTGCACTTCTATCTCCACTTAAAGCAAAGCTGATTTTTTCTAATTGTTTTATATTTGAGCCCTGCATAGTATTTCCTATTAAAGATAGCATATGAGTACAAAAAGAATAAAAAGGTTTAAAAACCTCTGGAATAGATCTCCACTTTCGACTTTCTTTCTCTGATTAGACAAGTACTAATTAGTGAAAGGTCCATCTGTTCCCCATTTATGGCTTCATTGTTGCTGTGGCATATTATTGTCATTTTGGCCATTTAGTCATCTATCAAATAACATTATCCTATTTTTATTAACAAGTACAACTGTAAATCTCTAACACACACATACACATGTGGTTTTGATTTAGCATCTGTGCATTTGAAGATCATGATCACATAATCTTGCAAGTGACAGAGAATCCAGGTTACCCCATTCAGCTTTAGATGGTTGATGGTTCAAAAGGACACCTAGGACACTTTTATTCACCACAAAGTGAAACAGAATTGTACAGTTACTGATGATGACATCAGCTGTCATCAAGCTGTGGGGAGGAGAGGTGTGGTGATTTAAGAAAAAATGTGCAGACCAAGCAGACTTGAGTGTGTTTGAAAGTTTCTCATTTGCATTAGGGATGGGCTTAGGCTATTTTTCCAGGTAGCAAGGGCAAAATCATAGATATAAAGTAATAGTTCAAAAATACTGTCATTATACAAGCAGCAAATAATTGGAAAAAATTAAGTGCTTTTACATAGCTACAAACACATTTAAATGGACAAGAATAAATTTAACAAAAGATAGGTAAAACCTCTAACCTTAAAACTACAAAACAGTATGAAAAAATTAAAAAGGAGCCAAGTAAATGGGAATTAGAAGAGTCAAATTGTTAAGATAACAACTCGCCCTATGAACTGTTAAATTCAAAGCAATGCCAGTCATAATCCTACTAGGCTTTTTTTTGTAGAAATTGACAAGCTGATTATTAAATTTATATGGAAAGGTAAGGGACCTAAATATCGAAGGAATCTGGGGAGAAAAATGAAGCTGGATATCTTAGACATTACCTAAGTATATACTACGAAGCTACAGTAATCAAGAAATCATTGCACTGGTGTACAGATTGGCAAACAGACCAAGGGAACAGAATGGAGAACCCAGAACTAGACACAGGCTTCCGTGGTTATTTGATTTTGACAAAGGTGATAAAGCAACTAAACTGTTGAAGAAAATATTTTTTAAATGTATGTTAGCATAACTGAGTATCTATATGGAGGCTGGGGTTGGAGGAGGCAGGGACAACCTTGACCTCGAGGTAGATGCAAAAATTAATTTAGGTAGATCATAGAACTAAACATGAAAGCTGAAGCAATAAAGCAGAGAATAGAAATATGGGAAAATATCTTTTGACTTGGAGTGAGTCAAGGGTTTCTTATCACAGAAAGTAAAATCCATAAAAAATGATATAGCATCAAAATCAAAAATTTCTTATCAACTTTAAAACATAAAATATTGATGCTTTCTGAAGAGATACAAACCAAAATTATGCTTAAAAATCTGGTTTACTCATATAATTTCTGCTGTGTGGCATTAGTAAATGTATCTATATCTATATCTATATCTGTATCTATATCTAAATCTATATCTATCTATAGGTATAGATATAGATATCTCCAGCTCCTAATAGCACTGAAGTTCTTTGTGTGAGCAACAAAGATACTCAAAATCCTGATTGCTGTGACAAGCCCCTTATTTGTATGCCCAGATAGCATCCTGCCCTTCAGTGATGATGTCTTGCACTTAGTGGCCCTATGTGACCAATTCCAGGAAGAAAAAAAATGGGACAGCACTTGTCTTTCTATATATTTTCTAAAAGTTATTATAACCATTGCATTAACTGTATGCTCCAAATGTTCATTAAAAAACCCAAACCAAACCCTTTTTACCTTTAGTAATCGTGAGGGATCTTTACATATTTATATAATACATTGCCCATTATATGCATGGCCTGTTTTTACTATTTTCAAGCAGAGAATATTGTTTTAAACTAATAATAAACCAAAATTAATAAAAAAATTCTCATCAAAACTCAAATTTAAGAAAACAAGCCATAGACTAGTAGGATGCAATTGCAAAAGCAAGTAATTGCAGAAGACTAGCGTTCAGGATATATTAAAAAAATACTTACATATCAGTAATAAAAAGACCAACAACTAAATTAAAATTGATTAATAATTTCAACAGGCACTTTACAAAAGGGGATATACAAATGGGGTGATAAGTACACAAATAAATGCTCAACACAGTTGAAAGGAAATGCAAATTAAGACCATGATGAAATATCACTATACACTTCACAGTGTTGATAAAATTAAAAAGACTGACAAAACTAAATGTTGCCAAAAATAGAGTCATTGAAAGTCTCATATATTGTTGGTGAGAATGTAAAAACGTTAAAAAACTATTTTGGAGAAAGGACCAGAATTTCTTACAAACATACATCTTCATGAAGAACCACCAATTCTGAGTGTTTACCAAAGGGAAATTAAAACATGCGTTCACAAATCAACAATACAAGAATGGTTGTAGTAGGTATCTGCTGGTACATAACTAATTGCCACAAATTTAGTGGCTTGAAACGACACAGAATTATTATTTAATAGTTTTTGTGGGTCAGGAACCCAAGTGCATCTTCACTGGGTCCTCTGCTTAGTGTTTCACATGACTGTAATCGTATTAGCTGGGATGCATTTTTATCTTGAGGGTCAACTAGGAAAGAATTCACTTTAAATCTCACTCAAGTTGTTGCAAGAATTGATTTGCTTGCAGTTGTGGAGTTGAGGGCCTCAGCTTCTGTCTCACTGTTTGCTAGAGGTTGCTTTTATCTCCTTACCATGTGGTCTTCCCAATGTGATTGCTTATTTCTTCCAAGCTGAGTAGGGAGAGAGAGTCTCTAGAAAGAGAATCCTAGCAAGATAGGGACTCATGTAACAGCAAATCATGGGAGTGACATACCATCACTTCTTCTATATTCTGTGGGCTAGAATGAAGTCACCGGTACTCCCTACACTCACTGGGAAGCGGTTATACAAGCACAGGAGCACCAGGTAGTGAGGACAATGGGAGAACACCACAGTCTGTCGCCACCATGTTCACAGAAGCTTTATTTATAATAGCAAAAAACGGGAAAAAGCCAAGGTGTTGGAAAAGAGGAAAACTGATAACACAAACCATGGAGCACACGTAGAAAGGAACACTACTCAGTGATGATAAGGGACTCACTATTGATACATACAATAATGTAAATAGATCTTTTAAAATGTTGATTGGTGAAATAAGCCTCACACAAAAAGATTACATACTGCATAATTCCATGCATTTGAAATTCTATAACAGGAAAAACTAACTTATGGTGAGGAAAGCCAGAACAGTGGTGATCCCTGGGTGATGGGAATGGCATTGCTCGGGCAGGGACATAAGGGAAATTTCTGGGATGAAGTAATGTTCAGTATTACCACTAGAAAGTGATGTATCTGATCAAGGATCTCAATTTAAATCACTCACATACTAAGAGTCATGCTGTATCAGTGACATTAAAAATTATAATACTTACTGAAGTCTTTTTTTTTGTAGTTTATCATTTAGGTAGTTTTCAAGTAATAAATGTGGAAGAAATGATAGAATTAGAAACATCACCATTTTGCAACTCCCAATGTAAAGATGGATTCAGGAGATGATTATCAATGGTTCCTAAAACCACTGGGTGAAAGGATATTGGATAACAGGACAGCCACAGATCTCAGAATATCATCTCAAAAATTATGTATTGGTTGTAAAGATACCTTATATTGGAGAAATATGGTATAAAGAACATTAAATAAGTGATCAAACTTGGCATCATTTAGAATGAAATGAACTGATAATATATGCCCTTGATAGGATGCAATGAAAAGCATACAATATTGTGTGTGAATTTTTCTTGCCAAAAATGTGTACTCTGAATCTAATCATGATGAGACAGTCTGACCATACATGGCCTGAACTCTAAAAATGTCAATGTATACAATAAGAAAAGATAAGAATGGCTAATCTAGACCAAAGGGAGCTAAAGAGATATAACAATCAAATACGGGAAGTGACTCTTGAATGGACCCTAGATCCAAAGCTAAAACTAAAGAATTTGGGGGCAAGAGGTGAAGAAAGCTGAATATAGACTCTTATTTAATACTTATTGAACAATGTTAAATTGATTGGATGTGACTCTGGTATTATGATTATTTAAGATAATTTCCTTGTTCTCAGGAGATACGTGCTATATTTAAAGGTGAAATTTTGTGCTATCTGAAACTTCATTTCAGAGGGTTCAGCAAATAATAGATAATAGACAGATAATAGATAGAAAGTTAGATCCATAAACAGAGCAAGGATTCTGGCCATTTTGGACAGTTACTCAATTCTCCTGGGTCTCTCCCATGTATACATGTTATTAAACTTCTGTTTGCTTTTCTCCTGTTCATCTGTCTCATGTCAATTTAATTCTTAGACCAGCCAGAAGAACCTAGAAGGGTCAAGGAAACTTTCTTCCTCCCACCAATAACAATTGGTGAATCTAAGTTAAGGGTATGCACGCCCTTCTTTCAACTTTTATGTAGGTTCAAAATAGTTCAAAATAAAAATTGGTGGAGTGTAGTTTCACATTTAGTCTTGACGGAGTACCTAGTACCAGATTAGCCCTCCCACTGTAAATAACTATAAAATTTGACAAAATATATGGAACAATAGTTTTCAGATATTATATAATAGACCATACAGGTTATGATTTGCTGATAGAAGAGAAACACAGGAGGTGAGCCCAGTTATTGCCCTGATTTTCTGCCATGAGGTATTCTCCGGACTGCATTCAGAAAGGTGCAACACAGAACATGGCAATCTTGCTGAGCTGAAGAGACAGAGTTCAGTTAGGTGCCGTATGGGTGGCTGTAATTTGTGAGGCAAAAATAACAGACAAGAGGGAGCTATGCAGAGAAGAAGCTCTAGAATTCCACAAAAGGGCTTCAGTGAGTCTTTAGAGGAATACAAGCCACATTTGTGCAAGGCAGAAAACAACTACCCATTAATTGAATGGAGATTACATAAATTTCAAAGTACTAGCAGTCATTCAAATTCTGGTCAACCACATAGAAAAGACAATAGCGAGTACCACAGATATTCAGATGAGATATTCACATGAGATTTAGTTGCACACCTAAGACATAAGGCTACTTCAACTCTAGAACAAGCACTACTCCACACCTGCCCGAACAAAGCTTATAACACGCCTCCAAAAAAATCAAGCTGGCACACAAGTAAACGAATTACCTGCCAGCACAAAATTCAATATGCCCATAAGTAAAGCATTGAAGAACTGATAAAATACCCAGAAAGAAAGCTATGATATTTATTTTAATAACCAGAGAGCTGCTCAGTTTCCAATGAGGGTCCTAAAATGTTTTCAGTATTGCATAAATTTTTCTTTTATGTAACTCAGTGTGGCTGGTGAAACTTTCTAATTTGAATAATTCCCCAGTGAAAATAAAATATGATGGCATTATTATACATACAAGATACAGTTTTGTTAGTTAATAATCCCTGAAAAGATGGCAACTTAAAATGTAAGAACACATACTCCTCAGCTAAGAATGAATGATACCTGAAATTGGAACTCACAAAATGTTTCCCAGAATATGTTGAAAATTTCAAGGCACTTTGAACCATGATAATATTCTAGATAATTTCTATCACAGCCATTGCATTCAATGTCTCAGAAAACAATTTCTAATTCTGATTGGTTGAGTCAAACCATTCTCCTTACTAGCTTTGTTTATGTCACAAAGTCCTGTTTGATTTTTAATGCAAAAATAGCAAACAGACGTCTTGCCACTTGGAGGAGGCCGAAACTGGAAGATGATACACACCATGCCATCAGAGACAACAAGATATTGCAGGGTAGCTTTGCAAAAATCATTGTGTCTTATATAGCATTTTTAAGGATATGGAACAGCTATCTATCACCAGTATCTACAAATCTATTTGATAATTTGTGATGTTCAGTTAAAAACCTGAAACTTTCATCGAACACTTTAAAAAAGAGAAAGTATCTCAGTGAGAAACACTTTTTATAGAACCCGTCTCAAATGTTTGAAGAAGAAGGAAAAGGAAAGCCTGAAGTGGTAATGTCTCTGCTTTCTTCACAGGGCTTACCTGATTTGTGATTTCCATGTTTTCCATAAGAGCTTAATTGAACCACATTGTTTTGACTTTTCACTTTCAATTAACATCCTCTACCAAGTGTGAACTCGCAGAGCCTGGCTTGGCAGTTGCATACTTAACAAGAAAGTTTCTGCGTGTCTATTTTGAATTTAAATGAAGATGCTGTAGATATCAAGTTACAGCTGAAAGAAATGAGTAGGGAACTGGCTTAAGTTTAACTTTTATTAGAGTAGGGTACTTGAATTTAATTTGGCTAAAATAATCTCTGTCTCTCTGCTATTTAGAAAAATGTATGTGTTTTGTATGTAGTGTTTTTTTTTTATTGAAGTATAGTCAGTTTACAATGTTGTGGCAATTATTCCTGGTTTACAGCATAATATTTCAGTCATACATAGACATACATATATTCATTCTCATATTCCTTTTCATTATTAGTTACTACAAGATATTGAATATAGTTCCCTGTGCTATACAGAAGAAATTTGTTGTTTATGTATGTAGTGTTTTGATTCTAGGGTACATAAAATAGGACACACTCAAAAATACAATGCTGCTACATCAAAAATACCATTAGAAAGATAGTTTCATTTGTAAAAATATGGACTTATTCCAGCATGCTATTTCCTCCTAGCATACTTTACACTGTGTGCTATACATCAAGAAAGTAAGACATTGCATTTTCTACAAGCAGATTATTACTGGTAAAGATGAGCTTTCTTGAGTTCTGGGAAATGTTAGATGGATGCTCTTTCACCACACAGCTCTACTTCATAAATAAGAAGAATATTTGGTCTGGCCATTCACAAGTTAGAGGACCATAAAATCCTTCAAAGTCCACTAGTTTTCTCTTACAAATGTAAAATAAATAGATCTGGACCTTGTCATTTACATTGGCCGGGATCAAACGCACATAATCACATGGGTCTGAATTCTGACATGACAGTCTGAATCTTTTTTCTTTTTTATTAATGGCAAGAGCACTATTCCTACAATGACATTTGACTCGGTATATACCTTCTAATGCTTTAACAACGTTGCTCGAGTTGATCTGAAAGGTAGGTTATATTGTTGAGACATTGTGTAAATCATAAGCAAAGATCGTGGTAATTCAAGTCATACTTCATGTGACCAATACCTCAGAACACTCGAAATGGAGAATATGTATTAATGAGGTCGAGTGAAACAATTTCTCGAGGTAACCTTTATTCATTTTGTTGCATGCCAGTCTTAAAAATGGTGCAAAGTGACATTTCATTGCCTTAAAACCTTCACACTTATGCAATCTGAGATTCTAGAGAACTCTTACTTATATCTTGACCCCGTTTAAGAAAGTACTATTCTCCCTGAAGCTGTAAGGGATAGATTGGTATCATCAGAATCCAAAGCTAAGGAAAAGTTAAAGAATAGTCTGTCAGCAAAGTTGAAAGGAATCATTATATATGGATTATTTTTTCCTCTGGGATGAATATATTGATACATACCACCTTCTCTGATACTAAGATTTTAAAAGCCACAAGACTAATACAACAAGAAAATAACCCACTTATAGGCAATAAATACAATTAGCAGGTGCCAGTTTTCAAGCTGTGAAAAGATAATACACATACACTTGCTTTTTCATATTTTGCAACTTTACAACCTTATACTCAGCACTTCCGAGAACCCCGGGGATAGTTCACATCGTACTACCAAGATTCAAGAATAAAAATAATATCTTGGCTCAAAGACATAATACCTCACATAAAATATTTCCTCAAAATGACAAGCCAAAGGACTGATTTCTTCCATTGATACAGTGAGTGGAGTACTACACAATTCTCTATAATCATTTCCTTTTCAGCACTTAAGAAAAACGTGTTCACATATTTCAGAAATAACAGTGAAATTCTGAATACATTAAATAGTGTTTGAGTAGGGCCTTGCTTCCATAGCAGAATTGAAAACTGTTGGAAAACTCAATTACATAAGAAGACTGGCTAAGAATTGCCAGGGGAAGGCTTTGAAGTAAATACTGAAGAAAAGAATATGTTGTGTCCAGGTAGTGACCCATGCTGTCTCGGAGAGGCCAGAGACTGAAAAGCGTATGGTCAAGTTTCCAGAAAAATAAACCATCCTCATCTTGCAGTCTTCACCCCTGTGTGGCCAAAGTTGCTTGAGAAATGACAAGGAGGGACTGTGTCATAGGAATCCCTGTCAGCGAGCTGTGGCAATAATATTCTGGGGCAAGCCAGCAAGCTCAAAATGCCTCCTATCAAAACAGCACAGTGGCTTTGTGGTGCCAGTAAAATTGAGAAGCTGGAGCAGTGTTTGTGAAGCACTGCAGATTAATAAACAATTCACTTTGTTCTTTCCACGTCCTTGGGACATAGAAAGCAGAGAAGATCTCAGAAAGCCTAGGCAGCACCGACATCCAAGGAACAACGAGAGGCGAAAAAAAAAAAAAAAAAAAAGAAGAGAAAGAAAGAAAAGAAAAGAAACAGAAGGGACAGAATCAAAAAATAAACCAGAGAGAGAGATTTTACCAGAGAGTCAGTGTGAGGACAAGCAGAAGAATATGGTACATTTCTAGTCTTGCCATCAGCAACAGCAGTAATCCTGACAGTCCCCCAAGTTTCTGTTAAACCTTCAAAGCAGGATGCTAAATCCTTTCACAAATTTTCTTAAAGCTGTGACAGTGACAACAAACAGACCATCTCCTTACACAGTTGAGCAACCCCAAAGAGATGAAGAATTTTTAAAGAATCCATAGCCCTAGAGTGTTTCTGTGGGTTTGGAGAATTCTCTTAGCGAATGCATACTCTGCAAAAAGAGGGTGGTAAAATTAGGCATATCTCTTTACCTTGATAAATCAGTGCCAGGTGATGAGTAAAATGATTCCGGCTTTTTGCTACCAAATGACAAAATGGTGTGTGGTAAACATTTGTTAAGATCTCTTTCCACAAACTCTATTGGGACAACTTTCTGTTGGATTTGATTATATTGTTGCTTATCCTTCCATAAATCTTGAGTTGTTCGGCTCAGAGCAAGTAGCACACTTGTTTTTCATCCTAGAGAAACTGCCCACTTCCCTCAATCTCCTTTAGCAGCAATCTGTCCTGCAGTAGGGAAAATGGTGGGATTGTACAAAGGAACAATGTCTGATTTTTGTCCTTCAATTTTTACAAGTTTTGGTTCAAAAGTGATGCTCAGAATTTGTGCTCAAGGGATGTCAAATTGTCAGAATTATCTTCCTGCAAGTTTTTTTTTTCCTCTCTCACAAGAGTGCTTTGTCTAAGAAGCTCTCTTTGATGTCAACATAACACTCTCGATGTAAGCAGTAGCCGTGGTTGCTTTCCTCACTTTTGACCATGAGTCCTATGTTTGTTGCTTGTAGTTTTCACAACACTGTGTATAATCTTTTTGAAAGATTATTCTGTGCGTGTTTCTTTGCACTTTGCCTAGCTCGAATGAACTTATGAACTCATGTTGATTTTTACATTTGTGTTTCCTCACAGTTTTTTCTTAATATATGAATTATTTATTGTGAGAAGATGCCATATTCTGTGAAAGTAGGTGAGGGCAATCGGGGGATTTGTTTCTGCAAAATCTCAAAATAAGAGATTAATTTAGTCATTCATTCAAGTTTTATTGGATTTTGTGCTGTGCCCTCTATTAGAGATAAAAATATAAATAAGGCAGAAGATCTGTCTTATGAAGTTCCTGTTCCGGTATAACTGTGATAGGTAGTGATAGGTACTACCAGAGGCTATGAAGGATCTAACTCTGCTTGGGGCAGACTAAATAGGGTAAAGCTTCACAGAGGACACTCTTAAACTGAGACTTGTAAGAGGAGGGATATCTGAAAGGTAGCAGAATATGCCACCCCCAAATTTGCCTCTCTGGCGTAAGAATTATTTTGGACTGATCATTTTGAGAAACAACAGACACAGGAGACACCAAAAACAGAGTAGAAGTTATCCTTTTGAGAGGAAAATTTACAGTTAAAAGGGAATCTCCATTTGTAAGGCTGTATCTGTAACAGGATGTAACTGGATGACTCTACACTAGAAAATTTTATCACTGGGACAGGCTCTGATTTAAATCTTCATAACAAAGCTTACCCTTATTTACTAACCTCTCTAGCTGTCCTCCTTCCCCACCTCCCCACCTTTCTTTTGTCTTTAGCTGGAAACAGTATTTAAACTGGTGGCTTAGGGCCACCTCCAGGAGTTACTCTTTTTACCCTGGGTATCTTCCATGTATATGTGAGTATACATATTAATAACCTTCTGTTTGGTTTTCTCTTGTTGATCTGTCTCTTATTACAGGAGTCTCAGCTAAGAATCAGAAGAGTAGAGGAAAACTTACTGTTCCTTCCCTACATATCTCACAGAAAGATAAAGCAAGGGGGAGAAGCCTAGCCTAACATGACCAGTACAGATAATAAGTAGCCGAGCTTGGTCCTACCAAGTTAAAACCTCATCCTGTAGGTCAGTAATTCTCTTTGGTGCACAAAAGAGTAAGCTAAAAAAGGGTTAAAAAAAATCTATCTGTGGCCTGGACATCACCCTCTAGGGATTCTAATTTATCGGCCTATGATGAGTAAAGAAAGTAATTTGTAAAAGCTTCCTGGCGTTGACCGAAATAAAAAAGCACAACAATGTGAGAGCTGTGAGTCTCCTCAGTTCTATTGGGGGACTTACATAATGTTTCTCTGACTCATCCATGTGTGTAAGTTTCACCAAGTTCTTTCTTTTTTCTTTTTCTGCAATATTTCAACGTATGATACTAGCACGATTTGTTTATCCATCCCCTGTTAATTGACATTTGGGCCATTTCTATGTTTAGTTCTTATGAGTGAGGCTACAATGACCATTATTTTATGAGTCTTTGTGAACATATGGACTCGTTTCTCTTGGTTATATATATAGGAATAGAGTTTCTTGATCATAGGATAAGCATATATTTAGTTTATCCCGATGTAAGTCTATTGTAATATGTTTAGCATATGTTAAGAAGATGCCAAACTAAATTTAGTATCAACTAAATTTATTCAGAGTGGCTGCATAAACTTACACTTCCACCACCAATATATGAAAGCTACAGTTGTTCTATATGCTTGTCAACTCTTGGTATTATGTCTTTTTAATCTAACTAATTTTAGTGAAAATGTACTAGTATATCACTGTGATTTACTTTTGTGTATGTTGGGTCATCTAAAGAAAATTACTGTTTTTCAATGCCGTTTTATTTTAGTTGATCAGTGGCCTAATATAATTTCACTGTCTTACAAATAAGCATGACTACATATTTTTGGCTACTTTAAAAAAATTGAGTTGAGTTGTAATTCACATGCCATAACAGTCACCATTTTAAAGTGTAAAATTCAGTGATTTTAAGAATATTCACAAAGTTGGGGAACCATAAACACTATCTAAATTCAGAACATTCTCATCACTTCAAAAAGAAACTCCACACTCAGCAGCCACTCTCATTCCCCTTTCCACCCACCCCAGCCTCCATCCATCCACCCTTGGGAAACCATTAATCTATGACTTTGTCTCCATGGCTTTACCCATTTTGAGCATTTCATATAAATGGAATTGTGCAATATGTTGCCTTTTGTATTTGGCTTAAGTTAGCATAATGTTTTCAAGGTTCCTTCATGTTGTATCATTTGGCAGCACTTTTCTTTTATGGCTGCATAATATTCCATTATGTGACTATACCATATCTTGTTTATTTATCCATCAACTGATGTACATTTGGGAGGTTTATGCTTTTTGATTATTATGAATAATGCTGTTATGAACATCTGTGTATGAGTTTTTATGTAGACATGTTTTCTATACTCTTGGGTATATACCTAGTAAAATTGTTGGATCATATGTTAACTCTAATTTTTTGAGCCAAGGTCAAATTATTTTTCAAAGAGGTTGCTTGCATCGGCTTACATTCTCACCAACAGGGTATGAGGATTCCAATTTTTCTACCTATTTGCCCATAGTTATTGTCTTTCTTTTTGGTTACAGTCATCCTGGTGGATGAAATTGGGTATCTCATTGTGGTTTTGATTTGCATTTCCCTAGTGACTAATAATGTCGAGCATCTTTACATGTGGCTCTCAATCATTTATATATCTTCTTTGGAGAAATATCTATTCAAATCCTTTGTTCATCTTTAAATTAGATTATTGACTTTTTCTTAATGATCTCTAAGACTTTTTTTATTATATTTTGGGCATGAATCCTAATAAATAGATGTTCTTAATTTAATAAAATCAAATTTATTGTCTTATTTAATCTTTTATGGTTTTATTTTATGATTATGTGTCTCCTTTATGAAGAAAGAAAGCTACCACTTTATAATCACAAAGATACTCTCTTATGTTTTCTTCTAGAACAGAATTTCACAATTTTTTTCCATAAAGGGCCAGATAGTAAATATATATAGCTTTGTGGGCCATACATTCTTTATCATAACTACTCAACTTCACCATTATAACATGAAAGCAGTCATAAATAATATATCAATGAATAAGATAGCTGTGTTTCAATAAAACTACTTACAAACAGAGGTAGTGGGTCTGATTTGGTCAATAAGCCATAGTTCTAAAGGTTCTGTTGTTTTATCTTTCACATTTAGATTTATTGTCCAGCTCAATTTGATTTTTATGTATGGTGTGACATAGGGATTAAGGTCCATTTTCTTCCATATGGATATAAAATTACTCTGACACCATTTATTAAAAAGACTATTCTTTCTCCCACTTCATTACAGTGAGATCTTGGATGTAAATCAAGTGACTCTATATATGTGGGCCTATTTTGGGATGTCTTATTCTGCTCTCTTGGTCTATTTGTCAATTTCTTTATCAATACCACGCTGCCTTAATCATTATAGATTTATAGTTATTCTTGAAATCTAGTAGTGTAAGTCCTCCAACTTTTTCTTCTTCAAGATTGTATCGACTATTCAAAGACATTTGCTTTCTGCTTTAAGTTTTATTATCAGCTTGTCAATTTGCACACCTAGTACACACACCCTGCAGGAATTTAATTAGGATTGCATTTACTCTATAGATCAATTTTAGAAGAATTTACATCATAACTCTAAGGAGCTTTATGATCAATCCATAAACATAGTATGCTTTCCCTTTTATTTAGATAATTTTCAACATCTTTTGGAATGTTTTGTTGTTTCAGGTATAATGATTGATCACATTTTTTATTAGATTTATTTTTAAATATCTGATACTATATGGCATCTTTTTATTTGCCAAATTTTTGTTAGCTTACAGAAATACAAAGAAATGTTGCATCTTGACTTTTTCCAAGTAACTATGATAAGTTCACTAATTAAATCTAATTGTTTTTGAAATTTTGCTCGTCCCTGAAATCCAAAAATCTTAAAGCAACTGAAGAAACTACTGAACTAATATAAAGTAGAAGTAATAAAAGCATAAACTAAAATGGTGAGTATGAGGAAAGATTTAAGAAGTCTATAAAAGATACAATCCATGGAAATTGGAATTTTTATGCTAATACAACCTGAAAATTAGAGTCTATCAGGTTTCTATCTTGAGTGGATGAATAGTTAGTGTTGCTATTTATCAAGGTACAAAATACAAGGAGAAGAAAATGCTTAGAAAAAATAATGAAATTAATTTTTAATAAATTCCTTTGAGTTTTCTATAAGGTATCTATGGGAAATTTTCCATTAAGGAATTGAAAACAGAAATCTAGACTTCAGCTATTGGAAGTTTTTAAGAATACAAACAATAGTGGAAGTCACAGAGATATAGAGGAAAATAGAAGAACAATGTATAAAGTGAAAAGAGAGCTAAAGATTTTAGTATGGAAAATGCCAATATTAAAGAAGCAGTGAAGTGAGAAAAGTCAACAAAGGAGAACAAAAAGAAATGCTCAAGAAAGGAGAAATGCTCAAGAGAGGAGAAACAAGAGAGGGTAATCACGGAAGCCAATGAAAGAAAGATTTGCAAGAGGTAGAACATGTTCAGCAATGTCAAGTACTGTAAAATGGTCAAGTGATAAAAGAACTGACATTGGAATTACCCGTTTAGAAGTTATTAATGACTTTTTCCAGAGATATTTCAGCAACGTGATGTTTGGAATGGAAGCCAAATTGAAATGGATTAAATTGGAGGTGAAGAAGTCAAATACAAGAAAGTGGAAGGGTAAATTTGGGAGTCTGAGATTTGCAAATATTAACCACTATATATAAAAATAGATTAAAAAAATTTATTCTGTATAGCACAGGGAATTATATTCAGTATTAATGAACTTTAATGAAAAAGAATATGAAAATATATATGTATATGCATGACTGGGACATTATTCTGTACACCAGAAATTGACATATTGTAACTGACTATACTTCAATTAAAAAAAAAAGAAAAATTAAGTGAAATAGTGTTTGTAAGATCTTGTATGGGGAGAGCAGGAGAGAAGGCTCTAGACAAAGGGTGATACAGGTTCAAAGTAAGATATTTTTGAATGAGAATATCTGATAATATTTATATCTCTAATAGAAAGACCCAAAGAGTTTGAGGTTATAGGTGTAAGAGAAAATAATTCATGGAATGAGATCTTGGAGTAGATGGAAAAAGAGTGGATCTGATGCATAAACACCATTTAAACTAAACTTTCCTGTGATGGCATAAATAGAGACATAAATACTCATGTTTTACAGATGTTAGAGCATGGAAATTGGATATAAGTTAATATCTGCTAGTTTTGATCTTCTCCCCTACCTAGTCTCTCACATTCTATTATCTACTTAACATTTCTGAATTACTTCTAAGTTGTCCTCAAATGGATGGAAAAAAAGATCCCTCCCTTAAACTCCACTTCTTTCATATATAACATACAGTGCCATAGAGACCTTGTAAGCCTTTAGAAAGTCTTTCTTCTATGGTGACATGCCTTTAATTATGCATGTAAAAATCAAGCTACAGATTCAAATATTATGTGATGGTCTTTGTGAAGATAAGAATGTATAAAGAGCAAGCAGTCATTCTACCCCTTGCTACATATCCATCTTCACCTCCACCAAATACAAAATTCCAAATAGAATCAAGCTAACAGTAAAGCAACGTATGTTCTGAGAATCTTTATTATAAGCTATTAATTAAGGGGGCCTGGAGACTTTTAAAGAAAGCAATGTCAATTATTTGTATTCAATACAGTGAACATCAACAAAGAAATACATAGATTTTAGTGGAATGTGACAAGTAGTTTACAGTATCAATGAGGATGTTGAGACATCTGGTAAATGCAGGCTTGTGATTACATTAATCAAAGGAAACTTGGGCGGCAATAAATTGAAATTGACAGGTTTAAATAATTATAACAGAAAATGAGTGGTCAAGATAATCTTTAAGATACTTCCTCAATACACATGTAATATTAAGGTAGCTTATAAAATTCAGGTTTGCTCTCTATGGACAAGCAAGTGAATATTTTTTAATGTTTCCCTTTGCATTTACCACAACATGCAAAATACATAAGGTGATGAGTGGGAAGTTAATAAAAAGATGAGACTGTGAGCTCCTAAATTAATTCATTAGTCTAATATTCATGGAATATATTTTCCTTTCACTGCACACACACAATTCATATTAGCATTAGTGGGAGGAAGTTACACTTGCATGAGAAGACTACAGCAATCAACATGCAAAAGTCTAAGAGAATTCCTTGTGAAGAACTTGCTGTATCACTGTTTATCGCAAAAGTGCTGTCTACATGACACCAAAAGAAAACATTCAGTTATCCAAATGTTTCTTAATAGCTGCATGTTTTACATTGTAGGTGAAATATATGAAATAGTTTTTGCATTTTATCATAAAAAGAAAAGGTAAATGGAAAGAGTAACTAACATTTGCTAAATACCAGTCTTGTGCCAAGCGCTGTGCTAAGTCCCTGACAAGTGTGGTTAATGACACATAAGTGCTGTGAAATCATCCCAGAACTCCATGGCTTAAAGCAATCATTTACTCTTATGATTCTATGGGTCAATTAAGCATTAGTCAATATCAAGACTGGGCTCAGCTGGGCAGTTTTTCTGATCTTAAGCTCATCTTGCTCATGGATTTGGGTGCTGGCTAGCAGTTGTCTGATCTATGCTGGGCCCCGGTAAAGTGGTTTGTTCTGCTCCAATATCTCTAAGCTTCTCCAGGGAGTAGCAGGGTAGCCAATGACAAAGGAATAAGAAGGCAAGAGGAATGGTGCAAGAGCTTTACATATTTTGGTCACATTATGTCCTACAACCTGCCATTGACCAAAACAAGCAACATGGCCGAGCTCAAAGTCAAGGGTTGGGGAAATATACTCTACATCTTTAGTGGGAGAAACTGCAAAGTCACTGGGCAAAGGGCATGGATACAGGATGGGGTAAAGAATTGGGACCATTCATGAATTTTGAAATATGTACTATTTTATTTAATCTTTGACATATCCCAATATATTATCCTCAAGGAGGAAATTAAAAATAGAGAGGTTAGGTGACTTGCCCAAGTCATAGAGGTAATACGTTGCAGAGCTAATGCCAAAGTCCATGATCTTTGTTGTCATTCCAATACGTAACTTTCCATGCATATAGTTAAAATTTGCAACTGAAATGAGGTCTGCCAATTAATTGATATACAAATGATATTGACAAGTAAACAAAAAAAAATGTGTGTGTGTGTGTGTGTGTGCATATATATATATAACCATATAAAGCACATAGAGTATTGATTAACCAAAACAACCCCTTGACTGAATCAATGACGTGACATTTAAATCATACTTTAGTTTTCAACTGCTCCTAAATGTAAGATCTCGGTCAGAGAGGTGCTTGGCAAGATGGCTTTGTCTTTCTAAACCTCTCTTATCATCCTACTTGTGAAGAAATCACACTGTTTTTCTCTTTCAGATTCTGGGCTGAGGGACGGTGAAGAAGTAAATTGTGAAAGCAGACTCACCCAAATTGTACACACATACAGACATATTTTGAGAGGGAGAGGAACAAGTTGAGGGAACACATATCATGTGGCTTCAGTTTTCTCAATAAGGATATTAATAATACCACAATCATGTACTCAGAGATTAAAAAACAGACTCACAGACAGAAAACAAACTTATGGTTACCAAAGGGGAAGGGGGGATAAATTAGGATTAGAAATTTGGGATTAGCAGATATACACTACTATATATAAAGTAGATAAACAACAAGGACCTACTGTATAGCACAGGGAACTAGGCTCAACATAATAACCTAAAATGGAAAAGAATCTGAAAAAGAATACACACACACACACATATGTGTAACTGAATCACTATGCTGTACACCAGAAACTAACACAACATTGGAAATCAACTATACTTCAAAAAAAAAAGAAAAAGATATTTAAGTTTCTTCTAGTCTTAAATAAACAAATAAATAGCAGCATACTTTTCCCTGCCCTTTCCTCAAGTTACTGCTGTATTTTTCTTTTTCCTTTCAATGTCAGTCTACACTCACCGCTGCTACTCCCTGACACCACATTCTCTTACGAATGCCTAGCTTCCTTCCTCACTCTTCTTGCTCTCTCCAATGTTATCTTTCATCTTTCAATCACAGATATTTTTATCAGTTCTCATCTTTTTCCCTCTTTCTAACATATGCCATTTGCCTACTCTTCTACCACTTGAAGTTTTATATTTAGAGGATATGTAGAGATGTGAGCTGTGTGGGCACGGGAGCCAGTTTGCCTGGATTTGAATCCTGACTCTTCCACTTCAGAGTGCTGTAGCCTTTAGTAAGGTAATGATCCTCTTCATGCCACAGCTTCCTATGTGTAACAAAAGGGTAAGTATAACACCGTAGTACCCAAATCATAGTTACTTTGTTCAAACTCATTCTGCTCACCCACGACAGGCCAGTAAATCAGGAGATGAGGTGTTGGGGCCAGGAAAAATGACTTTATTTGGAAAGCCAGCAGACTGAGAAGATGGCAGACTAATGTCTGAGAGAATCATCCTCCCGAGTTTGAATTCAGGCTACTTTTATACTAAAAGGGGAAGGGGTTAAGTCCTCATTCCGGCCAAACTCTGGAAGGGCTGTGTCAATATTGTTCTGCCTGTATCCACTCACAGCTGGGCCTGGTCACGATGTTTCCTGTGAGCTAAAGAAAGATATTTTAGCTTAACGCTTATTACCTGAGCAACAGAATTCCCACAGATGGACCATTATGTATAATTTAAGCTTATAGACAACATCCCTTTAGTGATTAACAGGCAATGGAATGAAAAAGTTAAAGAAACCTTTTATTAATAGAGTCAGATTTGTTCTTCCCTATTACAATATGGTTGTCATGAGGATTAAATGAGGTCATTTATTGTAAATACTTTGAAAAATGCCTGGCACAGAGTAAGTACTCAATAAAAACTTTCTCCTTTGATGATACTGCATTGCCCTGTCTTCTTCCTACATTTTTTTTAGCATAATGACTTTAATTCTTCCTCCCAATCTCTATTTGTATGTGTTTACCCACCGTTTATTCTTCTATACCCTTTTGTTAATCTTACCTAATATCAAGAATTTAGTTATTACATTGATGTCCAAGACTCTCAAATCTATGTCTGGTTTAATTACTCTCTGAATGATACTCTCTATTTCAATTTAACACAGTTTTCTCGTATTTAATTTTCTACTGACAAACAGAAAAACTGCACAGTGGTCTCATCACATAATCCCCTTATATACTTTAAGATCACATCTTTCATGCCTTAGCCTTCTTTTTACTAAGCTAAGTAACTCCAATCCCTTTAACCTTTTCTCGTAGATCCTGTTTTCCATTCCTTTGAAATTCTTTATTATGTGTTTTTGTACCCTCCAATATCTCTATGTTCTTTTTGCACTATGAAAATTCACTCTTCAGAATACTCAGAAAATGATTGTTGTAACCAACTAATGCTAGTTACAATGAAAGTGTATTCTAACCTTGGGTGCTAATCCCCTACTAGGTTGTGGGTCAGAATAGTAACTTTCCTGTTCTTCTTGATTCTAGCCAGGTCTGTTCCAAAGGATAAAAAGGTAAAATTAATATAATATGAATAACATTATCATGACCTCTGTCAAAGTTGTGGGGTTTGTGCATAGCAATTTGCCTTTATTAATGCATACTGTGCACTATGTGAAAGGAATTGAACAACCTAGAGTCCAGGATTGGGCACACCTAGGTTTATTCCATATCATTGGAGGTCAGCTAAGGAGTTCTTGTGATGATATGCCAAAGGTCATTCTAAACTAGAAAAATCAAAACCCAGAAGCATAGTGGATGCAGGCATCAGCTTAAAGGAATCTAGTGTCCTATTTACGAATTAGGAGCAAATAGGCACAGATCACTGTAGACAATTTAGAGATGCAAACTGCTGATGTTTTATAAAATAGCTGGATAGCTAGGGACGTGGATTTGATTTCTAAATCCCTCCACATCAAATTTTCCTGAAAGACTCCCCTTTAAATCACTGTCCCCCTGAACATGCTGGCCATCCACAGCATATACTCAACAGTCTTTCATCAGGGTTTCTAAGAGCTTCAGGAACTGTTTGTGTAACAATTACAACTAAGCTGAAAACAGTCATATCGTTATAGCTCTATTGTTTATAGATTGACGGTAAAGAACCTACAGGGATCCAGAACACTACAAATCTCCAAACTTCCGAGGCTGCAGGGAAGTTTCAAAAGCACTGATAAGAAGCAGGCTGCAGACATTAAGCAGATATTGACTTGTGTTGAAGGCAGTCACACACGTATCAAACTGTGAGGTAAGAATTGATCCAAGACCAATATTTACCTCAAGGAACAATGCATCCTGAGTGGACCCCAAACCCCAGTCAATACATATCTTTTTATATACATTCCATTACCAAAATTAATTGTGACAAAAAATTTGATCTACTTTTATTTTGACATCTGAGGAATATTTATAGCAACTCTAGAAAGTAGGTAGCACTTTCTGTTATATTACTGTAGTCCATTTATTAAGTTAAGGGAAGAACCAAAGTAAATGTTATTAACTTCATTATAATCAGCTTTGTGCTTTCCTCCTGGAAAGATCTGTAATTTACAACAAGTAGGGGTAGGGACTAGAGAAGAAACAAATTTAGAGAGAGAAGACTTGGCTTAAAATTTCCATCTTACCATTTATTAAATATTCAGCCCCGTGAAAGTTTTTAACCATTCTGAGACTCAACTATACAATAGAGAAGAATATCAATGGCTGCCTGACCTGTCAGGTTGTTATGAGAATCAAATGAGATCAAATTCTAATCCAGCTACCACTCTATCCTTTATCACCTCTTTACTTCCTAATGTCTTGAAGGAGTTGCCTAAATTCACATTTTACTCATTATCCTCCCACTCACATGTCAACCCACAACAATCTGTCTTCCAAACCCACCACTAAATTAAACATGTTTTAATAGCCAAGACATGGAAGCAACCCAAATGTCCATCGATAGATGACTGGATAAAGAAGATGTGGTACGTGTACATAATAGAATGTTACTTAGCTGTAAAGAAAAATAAAATAATGTCATTTGTAGCAACATGGATGGACCTGGTGATTGTCATTCTAAGTGAAGTAAGCCAGAAAGAGAAAGAAAAATGCCATATGGTATCACTTATATGTGGAATTTTTAAAAAATGGTACAAATGAACTTATTTGCAAAACTTATTCGCAAACATTAAAAAAAAAAAAACTTATGGCTACCAAAGGGGATGGGGGGTAGGGTTAAATTAAGAGTTTGGGATTAGCAGGTACAAACTTATATTTAAAATAGATAAACAGCAAGGTCCTACTGTATAGCACAGGGAAATATATTCAATACCTTGTAATAACCTATAATGAAAAAGAATCTGAAAAAAGAATATATATATATAAATGTATGACTGAATCACTATACTGTACACCAGAAACTAACACAAGATTGTAGATCAACAATACTTCAATTTTATAAAATGGGAGATGATAAAATTGTGTTTTTTTTTATTTGTCACCTACTTCTTCATTGCTGGGTGATGGATACTCACCTTGTTTGATTTCATCACAGTATTTCTCACTCTTATCTACCTCCCAATTTGAAGGTTTCTATCCCTTGGCTTCATGTCTCTGTGTTCTATGGATTTCCGCTTCTCTCTATGGCTCTTCTTTTCCAGTATCCTTCAAGAGCGCATCTTCCCCTCCCCAGCTGTTTTTCATTACGTTGTGCTGAGCCCTCTTCTCTTGCCATTGTGCACACTCTCCCTGTGTGATCTCACTTAGTCTTGTGGTCGACCAGGACCACCTATGAGCTGTTGATTCCAAAATCTATAACTCACTCATTGACTCAAAAACCAAACAGAGTATCTTGCTAGACCAGCTCTCTTTCCTGATTGTCAGACATATGTATCTGACTGTTCACAATGGAATTCATCATCTTCTTCATCAAACCTGATCCTTCCCATTCTGTGTTTTTATATCACCCTGTATCCAGTTGCCCAAGTCCCATATGTGTGTCTCATCCTTCATTCCTGCAGATTTCTGAATTCCCACACTCAACCAGTGGTCTATTCCTTTTGCTTTTTGCCTTTCTGAATTAGGCAAGAGAAGGAGCTATGTAAGTAAATAAGAGAACATTCCAGGCAGTGAAAATATTAAGATTATTCTCAAAAACAGCCAGGAGGCCAGTGTATCAGAAACAGTGTGGCTGGGATATGATGAGGAGAAAGTGGTAGGAAATGAAATCAGAGCATTAGTGGAGTATCCCTCACTTACCATCTTTGTTCAAATGTCAACTTATCAGAGAGTCCTTCCTGAGCCACCCTCCATCAATTAGCCATCTTTACATTCACACTCTGCATCTCCCCACATACAACTTTATATTATCCACAGAATGCATCAAGTTTATTTATTATTATCTGTTTACTTTCCATCTCTCCTAGTATATTGTTATTTCCAAGAGACCAAATATCTTATTTTATTCACTGATGAGTCCCCAGTGTCCAGGAAAGTGCACAGAAGACACAGTAAGTTCTCAATCATTGTTGACAGAGCAAATATGTCACATACTTGGAGCATAGGAGGTACTCAATACATTGTTGCACTATTATTATCATTATTATAGACTGGTAATTAAAATACTTTGAAAAAATAAAACAGAAACAGACTCACATAGAGAATAAACTTATGATTACCAGGGGATAAAGGAGGTGGGAAGGGATAAATTGAGAATTTGAAATTTACACCTCTTGGGAATGATGGAAATGTAAGCTCTCTTGATTGTGGTGGTGGTTTCACTGGTGTATACAGTTATCAGAATTCATCAAACTGTACATCTGAAATATCTGTAGTTTACTGTATAGGAATCATACCACAATAAAGGTGTAAATTAATTAATTAATTAAAAAATAAAATACTTTGGAAAAAAAAAACCATGCAAATAATAAACTAGAAATCACAAGCCCAAAGTGCTTAGTTAGTTATTTAGGGTAAATCTGAATGAAAAAAAACTCTAGTATCTACCAGAGCTCTAGAACATGCCATATACACCACCTGGTGTCCAGCTCACACAAGCATAGGGCAATGACGTATGGGGCAGTAGTTGTGACTGGAGGTTGGAGAATGCAGTAATATTAAAACTATCCTTAGGGGAGAGGGAATAGCTCAGTGGTAGAGCACGTGCTTAGCATGCACGAGGTCTTGGTTCAATCACCAGTACTGCCATTAAAAAATAAATAAATAAACCTAATTACCCCCTCAAAATAATCATAATGAAAAAGAAAAAAATTGGTATAAAAAAGCAATTGTTTAAGAAGAAGAACTAATCTTTGGTTCTCTGTTAAGGTGTTTGTGGAGAAATCTCATCTCATGGCGGCAACTGTAATGATACTATTAATAACAACAGAAAGAGGAAGACCTCAGTGTAACCTCATTTTCCAACCTGCTAGATCTGACTAGTAGTTGCCTGGCCCCAAGCTTGTCAGTAGCCCTTGGTCCAGCCCCTCCCATCATGCCCACCTCTGAGGCTGTGCCAGTTCCTGACAGCAGCGCAGCACGTTAACTAGTGCAAAGCGAACCTTTATTACCTTGTAAGGAGGGGTGCCAAATAGACTAATTTCAAACAAAGTTAATTGCCTTGGGAAACTGAGCAACATGCTGTAACAAGGACATTTATATTAAATAAGAAAAAATACATATTATAGGAAAAACAATTTAGCTTTCTGAAAAACATTAATAGGACTCTGTAGTTGAAGCTTTCTCTATGGAAAACAACCATGAGTTATTGTAAATAGCTCAATCAAGTTAGCCATGTGTAGCAGTTGGTTCCCCAAAGCCTTTAAGATTATTGGGGGCATTAATAAGGGAAAAGGAAATGCTATTACTAGAAGCAATAGATCCCTTTTACACTTGGGATCCAAGACTCAGCTTTGAGTAGTGGACTGTATGTGAAGCTGAGAAGAGGTCACAGTAAAAATGGTCCTAGTCGTGTTTAGCTGTTGTGTCTACACTAGAATCAACCACAAAATTAGAGCAGTATATATTCCTTGAAACTACTGAAGTCTACAGGAAAGTAGGTACAAGAAACAATGGATTTATCTTGCCAGTAAAATTTAAAATTAGAAGCAGGAGTTATATTTTATAGTATCAATCCAGAAACTTGTACTGGGGCTGGAGGTACAGGGTGTAAATCTAAGAACCAGTCCTTAAGTAAACATGGAAGGAAGCAAACGTAGGAGATGCTGAGATCCAGATACATACGTTCCCAGTACTGAAGATGAAAGCAGACCCTTTAGATGGGACAGAATCTCCCACATTTCATCACTTGTCATTTTATTTAAGTCAGCTCATTTTTTTATTTAAATAAATAGATTTATTTTAAATAGGAGCTATATTATAACTGATGGATCACTATCATTTGTTAATAGAAATGATCAGGCAATTAAGACAATATGGATTAAACAATATTATTAAATTCCAACTGGATACTGTTGCTAGTCTTTGCCTCTCAGCTTGAAGATCACATTTGTGTTTCTTTTAAAGGGCCATTAGCAACTGTTCAAGAGTTATTAATGAAAAACTTACCCTACACTGAGAATTTCTCATTAATGTAATCAGAAAACCTGAATGAGCATTGAAAAGAAATTCACTTTCTCATTATGGATCATCTATCATGGGCCTGGGTCCCACCAGTAGTATGTATTCCAGACTTAGGAAAATTTAAATTAAACAAATAACTGTTTAGATGCCACTGTCTAAAAGGAACTAAATGTGAGAAAGAAGCACAAGGCCAGAGTAAAAAGATCAGATGAATAATCAGGAACTGGTCTATTTACAGGAACTGAAGATATGAGACAGGAACTGGTATATTTTTAGTAACTGAAGAAAGTATATTTTCAGTAACTAAAGATATGTATAAAATCAGTCAGCTTGTTTGAAATTATACCAAGATTTTTTTTTTATAATCTCATTTGTTTAGGGGGAGGGTATAGCTCAGTGGTAGAGTGAAGGCTTAGCATACACAAGGTCCTGGGTTCAATCTCCAGTACCTCCATTTGAAAAAAAAAATCTCATTGATTTAACAACAGCCAATAGTTTTTTGGTTTGTTTTTCTCCTTCATATTCCCTGTTGGTGACTCTGGGTCAGCTTTGGCTTTACAACTTGTACCTTTTCACGTGGGACATAAGCTGAAGGAACAGCCTCTATTTCAGTCTCTTAAAGCTTCAGCTCAGATGCATCACACATTTCAATCAGAGTTCATTGACTAAAGAAAGTCACATGGCCAAAATGAAAATCAATGAGGCAGGACATACACTCCACATGGAAACACTGAAAATCACATGGCCACAGACAAGAATATAGAATCATCCTATGGAAAGAATGAGTGCAGCTGACCCTTGAACAAAGCAGGGGTTAGAGGGCACTGATGCCCACCCAGTTGAAAATCCACATGTGACTTTACAGTCTTCCTTCATATTCACAGTTCTGCATGCAGAGATTCAACCAACTGTGGGTTATGTAGCACTGTAGTAATTCAAACTCATGTTGTTCCCAGGTCACCCATAATTATGAACAATACTGTCTACCGTAAGGGCCATGCTAGTGAGGACCAGTGGCAAATATAACTGCCACTACTATTTATTGAGTGCTAACTATGTGCCTCCCTCTTCTAAGTGCTTTACATGCATTTTTTTCATTGACTTCCCTCAACAACCCTAAGAGGCGATAATTCTTATCCAAGGAGAGAGTTGTATCCCTCTTCAGAGACTGATGGGAAGAGTATATGTGACAGGCACTCATGATGCACCAATTTAAGAGAGCAGCAATTTTATGGGGGTAACTGGCTAAAGAGTTAGCCCTATAGTGTCCAGACATGGAACACAAAACAGAAATTCTGGAAGGATGCACTATAAATATAAAGCACACATGAGGAAATATACTGAATCCAGGAGATATTTTGGGACAGGAAACTGGGTAATTAAGGTGTTCATACCACTGTAATTTGGATACAGAAAAGCTTTTTCTTTTAGTTACAAGCTAAGGAAGGCTGGGATGCATGAGTTAGATTTTTTAATCCATATTTCTCTTCTAATTATTGTCTTCTATTTTAAGCATAATCTCAAATTACTTTTTTTCACTTTACCTTTTCTACTTTACTTAAAAAAATAGGTTATTCAGCAACACATGATGGAGAAGGAAATTATCTCAGAATAAACAGCTATTAATGAACTAAACTTGGGTCTGTTCACCTGATGCACAGCAAAGCCAATCCACTGACATCGGGTTGCAGTGAAGGAAAGTACAGAGTTTATTACAAGGCACCAAGCAAGGAGACTGGGAAGCTAATGTTCAAAAGACCCAAATTCCCCAATGGGTTTCAGGGAAGGAGTTTTAAAGACAGTGTAAGGGAGAGTGTCATGGGTTACATAATCAGCTCATGTACAAGTGCCTGATTGGTTGATGGTAAGGTAATAGGGTGGTATTTTAGGAATCTCAGTGATCAGTTTTCTGGCTCCAGCTGGTCTGGAGTCTATGTGCTGGTGGTCAGCATCACAGTTAACTTCTTCCACCTGCTAGGGGTTTTAGTATCTGCAAAACAACTCAAGGATATGACTCAGGACCTTATCTATAGCCCTCAAGGAGAACCAAAAGTCCTTGACTTTGTTTTATGGCTAAAGTATTATTATTTTGTCTTGTTTGATTGCCTTACTTTGTTTATGCATTTTCTCATTTCTCTGATGAAATTTGCTCTGTGGAACTCAGGGAAGGTATACGGAGGCTAAAGCTTTTCTATAATCAAGAGTCAGGGGACATGGGGGTTTGTCCCCTGGAAGGCCCCACAGGGCCCAGCTTGGTTCCAAGATCATTAAGTTATACAAAATTAAGCTTTGTTTAAAAAAATTAATATATTTTCCTTATTTTTCATATTTGTCATGTACCAATAAAAACAGAACCACGAATTATCACCAGTCCAGAGACTGGTATCTTGAATCAATTTTCTAAGTACCATACTTCTATTATTGAGACCACAGAAAACTGTTTCAACCACTGTGACTTAATCTCTCTTAGAATTCCCCTTCACATTGTTACCCTTTGTATATTACCTTTCAGCTTTTGTTAAAAAAAGAGAAAGATTCTGCTTTTGCCTTAAAGGTATTTATTTTTCCTTGCACCAGTAAATGAATTACATGATAGAATTTAGCACCATGGGAAACTTTGTCTCTCTTGAGGAATTGATACAGATTTGATATGAGTCCTACTTTTCATACCTTTGTAACTTATTTTGTTCTGGCTTCCAGGAAGCCCAGAGCCACCCTTGAAGTTCAATTACAGAAATTCTATTTATTTTTATAATTAACATACATGCATTCCCCTTTCTCCTTGGTTTATAATTTTTTTTCTAGCTTACTCTCCATATTTTGCTGGCTCTATTTGCCAGTTTCTTGAGTATGGAGTCAATGACTGATTCACCTTTGTACTTTGATGGTATTTTAACATATAGCAGATACTTAATGCATAGTTGTTCAATGTCTAGTTGGCTGGTTGGTTAGCTGGCTGGCTGGATGGATCAGACCTTATACTTCTCACTTGGCTAGATATATCATTTTCTTCCATACTGAATATTTTAGGAACCACAAGAAGTAGAAAACCTTATGGAACAATTAAGGTGGGAAGCCAACAAGTGTTAAGATGTTTGCCTTTAAAATAAGGCCCTATTCCCAACTGGTATCCTGGAAAACTATTAATAATCTTTTGAAGATAATGTCAACATTATTTACAATAGCCAAGATATAGAAGCAACATAAATGTCCATTGACGGACTGATAGATAAAGAAAATGTAGTATATGTATATCGTAGGGACTATATTCAATTTCTTGTAATAACATATAATGGAAAAGAATCTGAAAATATACATATATATGTTTGTATATGTATAATTGAATTGTTTTGCTATACACCTGAAAATAACATTGTAAATCAACTATACTTCAATAAAAAATAACATTTTTAAAAAGCAGAGAAAAAGAGAAACTGTGGTATATATAAACAATGAGAAGCAATGCAGTCTTAAAAAAAAAGGAAATGCTGCCCCATGAGACAACACAAATGAACCTGGAGGACATTAGGCCAATTTAAATAAGCCAGTCACAGAAGGACAAATGATTCCACTTATAAGAGGTATCTAAGAGTCAAACGCATAGAAGCATAGAGGAGGTAGAATGGTTGCCAGGGACTGGGAGGAGCAGGAAATAGGGATTCACTAAGCAACAGGTATAATGTTTCAGTTGTGCAAGATGAGTAAGTTCTAGAGTTTATCAGATATCAATTGTACAACATTGTGCCTGTAGTTAACAATACTGTATTGTGCACAAAAGTTTGTTAAGAGAGTAGATCGCACGTTAAGTGTTCTCACCACAATGAAAAAAAAAATTAAGTGAGAAAAAGATAAAGATAACATCAGCAAATCTGCCACATGCATAACTATGAAGGAATACTATAAATGTACTTAGACATGTCTCTTTCCACACTGAAATGCTGAAGAGATATTTGTAATGTTGCCAGGTTTCATTTTGCTTGATTTATCTGACACTCTGTCGGCTTAACTGAAATCTCTGGCTTTATCACATATTTCATTCAAGAATGTCATACTGTTTTCATTCTTACTAGCTCCCTCATCCTTAACCCACTTTTACTCTGCATCCCACATTCTAACAGTATCCTGTTTTGGGAAGCAAATTCCCCTTCAGGAGGAGTTAGAAGAAAAGTCAGCCTTTTTAAGCAAATTTTATTTCAGATACAGAATGATCATGGGTTTCCAAGTGTGTCTACTAATTACTAAGGTGACTGAAGCAGATGCTCCTCTTAATCAAACAATACTTCAAACTGTTCGAGTGTGGATCATCTCCCAAGCACTCTCCTAACATGCACCCAGGTGCTCAATCTCTGTGTAGCTTTCTGCATCAGGGATAAATAAAGTAAGTGTGGGCTCTGGGATGAGGTAAACTAAATACATTCTTCAGATAGCTTTTGCATTTGAAAGAGGAGAAGGTTGCCATATGAAAACACACATTAGTAATACAGAAAATAACTGTCTGCATCATGTAAGACAGAACTTGGAATCCATATATGTCTTAGTCCAGTTGGGGCTGTAACAGAATACCGTATACTAAGTGGCTTATAAACAACGGAAATGTATTTCTCACAGTTCTGGAGTTCTGAATTTCAAGATCAAGGTGCCAACAGATTAGGGTCTAGTGAAGATCTACCTCCTGGTTCATAGTTCATCTTTTCTCTGACACCCTGGAAGGGTGGAAGGTGCAAGGGAGCTCTCTGGGGTTCTCTTTTATAAAAGCACTAATCCCAATCATGAGGGCTACATCCTCGGGAACTAATCAGTTTTCAGAGGCTCTGCCTCCTACTAAGATCACATTGGAATTAGGTTTCAACATATGAATTTTGGGTAGACACAAACATTTAGTCTATAAGCCACATGTTTGGCGGTTATGGAAGAAAATTCCACCAGGTGCTCATGCTTTTGCAGGTTGTGGCAAAGAAGGCAAAAAGCCATCACAGTGAAATTCTTTCATAAAAGAAAGGGATGACTGAAGACAGTTCAAGGATGGCATAACATGTGGAAAGGAAGTAACTCTGTATTCAAAAGACATAGCTCATGTAGCTGTGCTACCCAGAATCCAGAGAGATTCGTAGTGAAGATTAACAACTGAGAAAAAGGGTGTTCACTTCAGGTCAGAGATGATGGTGTTTTTTATATCTATTCAGTCTATACTCTATCTCATCTGCCATGTAAATCAAGGCTGTTTTCATTTATTATTATTATTATTATTATTTTGAGTTGCACATCTTGTCATAACAAATGCAGTGAATTTAAAGAAAATCTCTAGGTGGAGTAATTGCTCCCAGAAGTGATTATCTTTTAGTGCCAGAGGACAGAGAAGAATCGAGGGGCAGTAGAAAGGGATCAAAATAACACATTGCTGCTTGAGAGATTCAGCAGTGTTTACTGGCAGGAATATTAAGACTTGCCAGCAGTCAGACTTTGCATTCGGCCTTTCAAAATGCACTGAGATCGAAGCCAAAATGTTGGGGTGCAGCTTATATAACCATCTGACTCTGAAGCTGCTCTGAAATAACCTTTTCCTGCACCACACAGTCATAGAGTTGGATGGGGGAATTACTTCACAACTGGATTAAATCTTCCTTTTTTTTTTCCCTTTAATTAACTACACATGTCTATTACGCAAATACAGTGTCAGATTTTGAAAAGGATATCTTTGTATAAGAATATTCACTTCTAACTACGTTGTGATCTGCAGGCGCGCAGCAGAAACCCCTGCCATTGTCTCAAGGCAGTGTCTGTCAATCCAATTTAATGATCATAAAGATCTTTCTCTGACTCCAAGGACCAGGGGTTCATTCAAGCAGATATCCTGTAGTAAGTTTTCTTAGTTGGCAGCAGTAGATCTGTGCCCAGGGGTCCTTTCATTATACCTATTTAACACTTCTTACCATAAAGCCAAAATTCTGCTACCTTTCATGATGGCACAGAGGGATGAATTTTGAAAAATTTAAGTGAATGTCTCAGCTGTGAGATTATAATCTGTAAAGACTGTGAAAATACTTCTTTAAAATTTAGCACAGTACTAAGGGCACTCAAGAAATATTAAGATGCTGATGATGATAGCGCTTTGGGTTTAAGGTGATGTCAATTCTGTTTCTGTGAGCACTCAAAATTAGTCAGAAAGCTGTGCCTTCTGCAAAATGCTTACCTAAATCTGGTCAAAACTCATTCAGCAACTTGTGGCAAATGCTCTTGGAGACTCTTAAACTACCAATGTGTATGATGATTATATTCTGCTTCCAAATGAGACTGGAAAGTATTTCTGCAGTAGAGCTATTCTTTAGATAGGAAATGTTTGGAGTTTTTTTGTTTGTTTGTTTGTTTTGTTTTGTTTTTTAATGAAATTAATAAAATCACCATGTACACATCTTCCTTCTTATCTACACCCAGTGTATTTTTCAGTTTTGTCTCAGAAAAATTATCGATAAAAGTTAGGTGATGTCTTAATATTCTAAAGAGCTCAAGTATATTACCTAGATTTTTCATTGTTCCAGCATAAATATCTAAGAGATACTCCAGAAAATGGTGTTCCCTTTTTAAAAATGGAAGAGCTAAGTCTGAAAATACCTAGTGGTAATCTTATCGGTTATTTGAGAGAGTTGCCACAATTAAAATGTAAAAATGGAAATCTCTTTATAGATCTTGACAGCCAGAAGGGAAAATTCTGGAAATTTTAATGGTATTCTGGGTAAAAGAATGCTGTCTCATTCAGCACTTTGGCAACTCTGATATTTTGCCTAAAATAGAGCAGTGATTCTCAACAAAGAAGGTATGGCTTCCCCATGGGGCATCTAGAAATACATAGGGACATTTTTGTTGTCATAATGATTGGGGGAGGGTCCTACTGACATTTAGTGAACAGAAACTAGGAATGTTAGACACCCTGCAACATGTGACATAATCCTCTACTGAAAAAAAAAGCTGTTCCATGACATGAGAGTTGTGAGAATATGTAAATGAGTGATTATAATAATACTGAGATTATAGAAGAGATGAAGTTATTAGTAATAACAAGGCCTAGTGAATGACCATGCCTATGGAACTGAGGATTACTGAGAAAGCCAGGTGTTACTTCCAGAGTTCAGAACCCAACCTGATTCCTGATTATGGAGGGTAAAATGTCTAGAGGAAGCAGTGTCTTAGTCCCAGTGTGAGGTTTCACTCTTAAGCCATTGATGGTGTTAAGAACATCTAGAGAAGCTGAATGTCATTTCTAATAGTCAGGCCCCCTGCTGAACTCTGACGATGGGATAGAAATCCTGAAAAGATCTGAAAAAGAGTAATTTTAACACACTCTTAATTCCTTTTAGAGGAGAAGAATAATTATTTTTGAAGATTTGTGTGACTCCTATTTACGGAGTTGAAGATGCTGTCTGTGGAAGCCAAGTATTATGCCAAATGGGCAAGTCCCCTTTTCATTCTTAGTGATGGTGAACTCATCCAATAACATGGCTTTAAGTCCCATCTATGTGGCTGACTCTCAAGCTTTTAACTTTAGCTCAGACATCTCTTCTGAATACCATACTTGTATATCCAATTGCCTATCAACACTCCACATGGAAGTCTAATAGACATTTCGAACTCAGCATCTTCAAAACTGAACTCAGTATCCCTCTTCCACCACACTACAAAAGCTGCAGTCTTTCCCTTCTCAGTAAACGGCAAATTTTACCATCTAGAAGTTCAGGCTGAAAAGTTGAAAATCACTCCTCTTCCCTCTCTTTATCTCATACTCCAGATCTATTTCATCAAGAAATCCACTTGGATCTTTAAATCTTACCCAAAATCTAACTTCTTTTCGCCATCTCTAGAGCTAAAACCCTGGTCTAGTCACAATCATTTCTTGCCTGGATTACTACAATATCCTCTCAACTGGACTCCTTGATTCCACTCTTTCCCCCCTCCCCTCCCTTCCCCTTCCATCCACCCACCTACTTCCCATCAGACTATACCCAACATAGCATCTAAGTCAGACATCATGTCATTCTTCTGCTCAAAACCCTGCAATGGCTTCCCACCTTACTCAGGGTAAAATCTGAAATTCTCAGAGTGGCCTCCAAAACCCCATATGATATTCCCTCCTGTCAATAACTCTCTGCACCTCACGTCCTGCTACTTTCCTCTTCACTCATTTAGCTTTAGCTATATTGACCTTGTTGCTGTGCCTTGAAAATACCAGGCATGTACTCTCACTAGAGGCTTTGCACTGGCTGTTCCCTCTGCCTGGAATGCTTTTCACCAGACATATGCATGGTTAACTCCCTAAACACCTTCCAGGTTCTGTGCAGATATCACCTTCTCGATAAGGCCTACCACAACCACTCCTATTTCAAATCCCAACTGCCTACCACTCCCCAGCAGTCCCAATGCAGTTACCTTGCTCAATTTTTTTCCCAAGGAATTTACTACCTCATAACATACTATTTAATTTGCTTACCATGTTTATTGTCTATCTCCTTCCCACCCCACTCCCAAGTCTGTAAGCTCCATGAGACCAGAGATACTTGCCTGTTTCATTCACTGCTGTATACCAAGTCCCTAGGACAGTGTCTGGCACACAGTGAGTGCTCTATAAATATTTGTTGGATGACTTTTAAATGACCCAAAACACATTCATGTAGTTGAAAATTCTTTTTATACACCATAATTTGAGGAAATATTTTTCTTTGTTTTGTTTGAAACTTAATGAGCATTTATCATCATTTGGGGATATCATGTCAAAAATAGCACTGACACATAATACTTGAGTATTTGAGCATTGGGTAGATACAAAGCCAACATTGGTAGCTGTTATTTTACGTACAGTTACAAGCATCTGACTATTGTATTATGTCTTCTGGATTGGTTTTGCCTGTGCATTTGCATATAAAAATACATATTTTATTATGTTACTTTCCTTTCATTTATTCTTCATGTTACTGTATAGGATTATTTTTGTCTCTAGTAGTGTGTATCAGTAGGTTACAGTAGGTACAAATTTCATTTAAGAATTTTAAAGCAGGTTTTTGGAAATACTTACTATACAGGAGATACCGGGTTGGGAGTCACAGTAATGGAGTAATTAATACTTTCGGACTGCGTACTTCATGTTTAGTTTGTGACTTTCCAGAGAAAGACAGCTGGGCACTCCGTGAAAATATGGGGCAGATGGTACAAATCAAATCCACTAATATTTAATGAAAGACTACCTTTGGAAAGCACTCATCAGCTCTGCAAACCTTCTTGCCAAGGCTAGGAAGCACAATTTGCGTGTCTATGATGCTAAGTAAATGTAACTTCTCTGCCACCATTTGCTACAACTACAAATTGGACAACTTTTGCAGAAAGTCTTTGTTCTTCTCTCCTTCTCAGTACAAACCTTCCAAGATAGATTATTCCCATTTCCGTATGACTGTACCAAACTGCTACACAGGAATGACTAGTCACTTAATTTTGACAGTTTGAAGGCAAACTAAAATTGTTTTCTTCTTGCTCCTAGAGTTCTTCTGCCCTTGTAACCTTGAACCTTATTTGAAGTGCATACTAACATGACATTTTGATGCATATAGTTACTATCCCTGTCTTGCAGGGCTATGCTGGGTGAGTCTACTATCTGGCAAAGAACCAGTCAGCCCTTTTACTTCCGTATATTGCAGATGACACTGCTGATGCTGGGGTTGTGCATTTGTGCAATTTTGGCTGCAAAGTCTAATGTATGGTCCTTTAGTACCATATAAATAGCAGTTTTTTTAAGTTCCTTTCACCAGTCTGAATCCCAAAGCACTTAATCAATAATGAAAGTTTGATACTTCTACATGAGCTGGGATGAAGAAATTGTGGGTGAATGGCAGATTATAAGTTCTTTTCTAATGTAACTTTCTTTAAGGAAATCACCAGGGCTCTAAGATATCATTACCTATTCGAGCACTTGGCCAAAACAAGGAACTGATTCCTGAGATTCATGCACACCCTCCCACAAATAGTATAAGTCATTTTAATGACCTCTGGTGTTTATGATTTAGCTTTTAGTTTCTATAATCTAAAGTGTAGCAAAGTTTTCCCTCCTTCTTGGCTTCCATTCATTCACTGCCTCCCTTTCTCCTTTCTCTCCTTGACAACCAAGCTCAAGCTGTGCTCTGAGCTGCCTCTAAGTTTTCTCCATCACCCCCACCAGAGAAGCAGCTGCCACTGCCAATAGCAAAGAAGGAAAGTGGGAAGGAGGGAGTGGGAAGGAAAGGATGCTGGAGAATTATAAAGAAGGAATAGATGAATGAACTTGCGGTGATTCTGGCCCCCTTCAAACCCACCAGTGCCACTCAACTCCCAACGCCTATCAACAGTCAGAGCTGTCACCTGAGAAGCAAGCATCACCTGAGGAGAAGCAACTGCCACCACCTTTACTTTGAAGCTGATCTCAGCCTTGAGGAAACTGTGTCTCCACCTCTGCTTGAAATATGAACTCCAGAACTAAGTAGAAGTTTCTGGAGTGTGGGGTGGTGAAACTTGCCAAAGGTCCTTCTGGAAATGTCCAGAGTGCCATAAATTCAGGAAACAGCCAGACTGTCAGGGTTTCAGCTGCTCTACAGATCAAGAACTCTTTGTCATCTAATGATCCAAACATCAGGGCACAACATCGGCAGAATGGCTTTCCATTAATGCTAATATTTGACCAAGAAGCCAAGAACTGTTTTGTAGACTTTGGGCACAGAAACCTACTAGCTTAGCTCTCCCTCACCATGATGGCTGATGTTGTTTGTGCAGAGATTCCAGTAAACCAGTGGTCAGGATTCTGTCTTCAGCTGGTAACCAATGTCACAAATTCCAACAGCATGGGGCACATGAAAGAGTCGACATTGGATACAATTTGTTATGTCTGCTAAGATATTCACACAGAGCAGCTATGGGATCAATCTCATGAGATTCTGGCTGCCATAATCCTAGGGAAGAGGAAAAAAGATTATAACAGTAAAGTTAGTGGTACTAAGACAACTCTTGAACTACAGGAGTTCTTTAAAGGAAACTTTGACAAAGAATCTGAAAGGCAATTTCTTTTCCGTATAGTCTATGAAGCAACCTATTATCAAGATAATAAGGTATTAATGACTACATTACAGAATCTGGTGAAGAAAATGTCCTTGTATTATCAATACGTGGAGACACATACAAGTCCTGCTCTTTTGTGATTAACACAATGACTTTGATGAAGTGGCCCTATAAGGAATAAAATTCTGGTCCAATGTGTGTGATGACAAAAATAGAGTTGGCCATTGAAGCATAAGAGGCAGCAGGATAAAGAAGGCCCCAGATCACACAGCAAGATCTATGCTAAGGGAACACTACAATTGAGGTTCCAATTCTCATACAGACACTAGGGAATGATGATGAAAATGATGCTCCTGGCCACCTGATGTGAAGATAACATTGTCCCACCTGTCCTTCCCTCTTGTAAAGAACGGATCAAGAACCCTAATTAGTGATACCAGGATACCACTGTGATAGCTTTTGCCTGTATCTTGGAAGAAAAGAAATCCAATAAGCTCAAACTCCTAGTTATACAGGCTATGCCTATCTTAATATAATTAATCAAAGACCTCCTGTGTAAGTTATTTGATAGTCAAGTATATAGCCTAGGGGCAGATTTTGTTAGTTGCTCCATGAAGCTGCCATCAGTGATGTCTACTTGGTTCCCTTGTTAGAATATTTGAGAGAAGGCCTGAGTGCTGAACCCAGAATGGCATCAAAAGTGTGCTGAGTTTTTTGCAATCTAGTTGAAGCTGCTTATGAAACTTCATAAGTGATGATCAGGGTAAAACAGCTACTTACTGCTTATCCTCATATTTCAGAAGCTCCTAGAGATCACAGGCAGGCATGATGGCCACCAGAATAATGTGGGAAGTGCTGCACATGAAGCTTTGATGAGAACTTTAAAAAATAGTACCAAGCACTATTATCCTTCAGTTCAAAAATTGATGCTGGCAGCTGTAACTACAAAAAGTGTATCAATAGAGATGCAGTCACATAGAAAAGCACTTCTGAGAAGATCCAATTCAGTGACCTTCAGTCTTTACTGTACATAACTCTTCAAAACATTTTCTGAAAAGTGCAGCATCAAGATGAGATGATGGTCTCCCTGTTAGGGATTTTCCAAAGCACAGCTGGATATGGAGGATGCAAGAGGATGACCTGATGGCAGTTAGCACATTAGAGGAAATTTTGGTTGGTGAATTCCTAAAGTATATAGAGGCCTCTAAATTCTGCTGAGTATGAGTAGTTTGTTGAAAAATTATCCTGAGTTCAAGGTTTTATTGGAGACTGCACGATAAGTGGATGGCTTATGTCACACCTTGAAATCCAGTATCTTGCTTTTTGTTGACAAAGAACTTGGGGAATGAGAATGCCCATAGGTCTGTGAAGCCACAGATTCTGCAAGTGTTTGGTGATATTGCCCTTGTTATTGGTGAAGAGTTTAACAAATACCTAGAGGTACTATTGAACATGCTTGAGCAAAACTGCCAATCCCAGGTGAACAAATCAGATGATCTGAATGAGCTAAGGGAAGGCTGCTTGGACGCCTATTCTGTAACTGACAAGGATTAAAGAGACAAGGATCTAAGGGTAATGCGTACCCAGGGGTACTGCTGATGCAACCAAGAGTAGAGTTAATCTAGGTTTCTTTGATCACATTGCTAGACTTGACAATCATCTGAAGAATATATGCACTGGTGCTGCTGAGCCAATAAGGAACTTCTTTACAGCATTTGGAAAGAACGTGCTGAAATTAGTAGCATCTAGGCTGATGATTCTTGAAGCGTTAACTGAGGAAGAGAAATTCAAAACTCGTAAAATATAACAAAATACCTAAGGAAATCGCAGAACCAGGACCAGTCTGTAGTGGTGGGGATGATACCTAAAATCATCCCTGGAAATGTGCAGTCTTTTGAAAAACATAGAAGTAAGGAGTGTGTACAGATGCTGAAAACACACCACACTGAAAATCCTACCACAGAAGGAGCAGCTATCAGCAATGAGACTGTTGGTTAGCTACATAAACACCGACTTCAGAGAAAACCATTAGAGTAGCCATTTTGGAAAAGAGAAAACTAACGGGTTTACTTAATTGGAGGTGGTGGAGGAGGGAGATGGGGGTGGGAGTAGGGGAAGACGAAGGGAAAGGGGAAGGGCAACCTGAAGGAAAAGAAATGGAAGTTATTTCTTCCCAGAGAATGCTACAATTTGTGTTTCAGTGTTGCTAGTGGAATGACCAGTTTTTCCAGAGAGGAGAGATTGGGATCAGCGGTTGTACTTTGTCGTAAAAAGCAGCTTGAACCTATGCTACTGATGATGATGATAATGGAGCCTGGGTTGGTGTACCTTTGCTACACAGCACTGTACACATTCAGGCTAAAAGGAGGTAAGGAATACTCTGCATCCTAAGTGTGGGTGAATGAAGCTGTATCTGCATTCTCAACTTTAAGTCATTGAAATTTATCTTTTTCCTTAAAAATAGTGGGACAGAGTGGGGGTGCTAAATGGTACATTTCATAAAACTAACTGAAGTTCTGTCAACTGATGGACCATAGGAGATGTAAAAGGAAAAGAAAAGGAAAAGAAATAAAAAAAGACACTTTTTAGCTTTTTGATTGGTTGGTTTTAGTTATTATCATATTTTAAGGAAAATTCTAGCAAATGGTCAGAATAAAAATCTAAACTTCTAAGACAAAAACAAAATGAAACAAAGCAAAGCCAAAAAAACCCCACAACCTAAAGAAACCAAAATTTAAATGGTTGAAAGTGGCAGCGCAAAGAAAAAGCTCCCTCTTGACACTTCATATGTCAATCTCAATATCTACCCCCTATAAAAAATGATGCCAAGGAGGTGACAAAAAAATTTACAATAAAAATAAATATGTAAAAATACAGCAAAGCTTAAGTAACTATTTTGATCTATGAAATGAAGATAAATTTAATGATCAAACAAAATCCAATAAATGAGCCATTTGGAAATTGTTTGACTTTCTATTGTCTTTTATCTATTGTCTACAATGTAGTATTGTTTTCTTTCAGTGCTTTAAAACAACTGACCACAAAACAACCAAAAATATGTGCATATATGATGTGTGTGTATAATGACGCCTCTTATGATGAAAGTAACACTCAAAAAATGGTTCATTTTTCCACTGCAGTTCAATATTAATATAATGATCTCAAGCTTCCCACAGGAAAAGCAAATTTTAGGAAAAACACACATTTATCCCTCTCCTAAAGAAGAGGGAGAAGGTAATCTTCTCCTTCATGTAGATCTATGCTAAAATTGAACCTCATCTAATAGTCCTTTATAATAATATTCAGTTAATGATATTTGTGTTAAAATACTCCCGAGCTATATTTGACAGGCCCAGGCACCCATTTCCAGCCCAATGCTTCCCAACTGATCCATTTTTTCACAAAGCAAAAAGGTGAGTAGGTTAGTTTGAATCAGGCCGAATACTGATAAAAGCAAATCTCTTGTGATGGGCAGGCCTCCAAAGCTTGTTGAAGGCTCGTTCAACTAAGCATTGATTAAGGGTGTGGATGCTTATCTGAGGTGTATCCAAACTTATCTGAAATTGAACATCTTTGTTCTAAAAAAAACAGGCCAATAAACTGACACTGATTTTGATGTTTTGGTTCATAATAGGTCACAAGCATCAAAAGAACAGCTCAACCAGGAAGTGGAGATATGGCTGGAAATAAGAGCAGGGGGATTAGAAATGAAAAACTGTCAAAACTCTGAAAATGTATGGGGACAATGAGTCTCCATGAAGTGGAGAGTGGTGAAGGAAAGAGATTAGAGTACTAGCTTGAAAGCAAAACAGAAATTTGCCTCAGTGTTGTTGTGGTGGTTGTTTTAATCATGAGTTAATCTAGTCTGAAATTTCATTTAACTTTGAAAGGTAAAATGAGATTTTTGTGTTCATCAAAAGAAAACGGGGGGAGGGTGTAGCTTAGTGCTAGAGCACGTGCTTAGCATGCATGAGGTCCTGGGCTTATTCCCCAGTATCTCCTTTAAAAAAAAGTAATTAAAAAAATAAGTAAACTTAATTACTTCCTCACTGCTCCCCCAAAAATGTTTTTAAAAAAGGTGGCATAAATTTTTTTTTTTTAAAAAAGAAAACAGATAAGACTTTAACTTCTGGGAAGATAGAGTATATGTATTTTTCCCTATTCTTCCTGCTAAGTACAACTAGTGAGCCTTGGACATTATATGTAAAACAAACGTAAGATTCTGAAAGGTGGAGAAAAAGAAAACGGACAACTAGGAAACTTAGGAATCAAGGGAAAAAATAACAGTCAATCAAGACCACAGGTGGGACTGTAAAGTGTGACATCCAGTCTGGGAAAGTTCAGCAATTAACTTTCTAAAAGTTAAGCTAAGCATGCAACTACCATACCAGTAATTGTGCTCCTGGTCATTTATCCCAGAGAAATGAAAACTTACTTCTGGACAAAAACCTGTATACCATTATTCACAGCATCTGTATTTGTAATCACTGAAAACTAGACACAATGTAGATATGCTTTATTGTGTGAATAGTTAAATGAACTGTGGCACATCCATACCATGGAATACTACTCAGCCATAAAAAGGGACAGACTATTGATACACACAACAGCCTGGATGAATCCAAAGGGTATTAAGCTATGTGAAAAAAAAAAATCTTGAAACGTCATATACTTTGTGATTCCATTTATACAAGATTCTCAAAATAAGAATATTCATGTCAAAATTATAGAGATGAAAAACAGATTACTGCTTTCCAAGAGTTTGAAATGATATGGAGGAGGGTGAAGTGTCACTATAAAGGAGCAGCATGAGGGAGATCTTTGGGGCAATGGGACAGTCTTGTTTCTTGATTGCAGTCGTGGTAACAGAGATCTACACGTCACAGACTGACATGGAGCTGTACACGCTGTGATGGTTCATGTGTCAACTTGGCTGGCCACAGGGAGCCCAGATTAAACACTGTTTCTGGGTGTGGCTGTGAGGGTGTTTTGGATGAGATTAGCATTTCAACTGGTGTACTCAATAAAGTAGATTGCCCTCCCTGATGTGGGTGGACCACATCCAACCCACTGAATAGGACCTGAATAGAATAAAAGGCAGAGGAAAGTGGAATCTACCCCTTTTTTTCCTACCTCACTGATTGAGCAGGCACATCTCCTCTTCTCTTCTCTGGCCCGCAGACTGGGATCTACACCATCAGCTCCCCTAGTTCTCAGGCCTTCAGACTCAGGCGGAATTACATCACTAGTTCTCCTGGGTCTCCAGCTTGCCAATGACAAAGCATGCAATTTATCACTGGCAGCAAATATATGGAGGACATTTTCTCTAAGCATGAGGACAAGCCTGGTCCTTTGTAAATAAATGTTTCACTAAAAATAAACTAAGATGCCCTTAATTACCGTTTCAGAGATGAAGAAACTGAAGCTCAATGAAATTAAGACACTGAACAAATCCATATGGCTAAGAAGCGGCAGAGCCTAGATTCATTGTAACCAGAACACTGCACTACTCTCTACTGCACAAATCATCATCACTTAAAAAAAATTTTTAGCTATATGTTTAATCTAGATGTCAAAGTCATTTACTGCTCCTTTCTAGGAGCAGATTATTTTATTTGCCAGCACTTTAGAAAGTTCATATTTTTCAAGGCTATTGAAAATATGATTTCGGAAAAATACTGTATGGTTAACTGGGAGAACCAAGTCTGCTAGTCATTGGGGGTTTCTCAACCAGCTGAGTCTACCTTCAAGGGATCCATCTTACTCTCCGGAGAGGAAGGACCCAGCTGCATCTCTCCTCCAGCATTTTGTCCAGCTGCTCCAAAGTGCTTTGCTTGCAGGGGTAGCCACGGCCAGCTCTTTCTACGAAAGATAAAGGACCTTGATTATGGCAAGTATTCCTGCTGCAAACCATACCTTTTTGCAGTTGCCCGTTTGTTTTATTTAAAACCATTTTGACAGCTCTCCACTTTCTCTGCTTCTATAAATAATCAGCCTTAATGATAAAGTCTAACCTGCACATTCAAATGCACATTTACTCCTTTACCTTTCCATGCCCTGAATAGTCACTGCTCCGAAGACATCAGTTTTGAACATGAGCATATGGTTCTCAGAACTTCGTATTTCAAATCTGCAATTCAACTTAAGAATTGAACATAATGTTTTCATTAACACTGATGATATATAAAACTGCTTCTTAAAAAAATAATAAAACCTGGACTTGAGCTGTGAGGTTGGAGCTTTGGAGCGGCTTAGGATTGAATTTTTATGTTGAAAAAAATTCTGTCTGACAGCAAGATAAAGCATGCATAAAGCACTGTCTAAATTCACAAAGCTTCTGCTCAGGCCTTAAAAGAAACTTGTAGGCAAAGGTTCCTCGATTGCTTAACAAATGACTTTTAGTTCAATGCAAGTGCTCTGTAATTGACCTTTGCCTTCACTCTCATTTGTCTAGATAGTGTGAATGCATCCTCCTTGCTGACCATCAGCTTCTCTAATTCCCCCTCAGAGCCCCTTTTGGTGCATACGTCACAAAGGAGACGGCAGAGAGGTACAGGAGTCACACACAATTGCATGTTACTCTGGAGTGACATGGGACTCTACAGAATACCGGGCACTCAGTGTGCACACAAAGAACCGAAATACGGTCATTTGAAAGATCTTTCAATTAAATGTATTTCTAACAAAAGATGCCAGCTACTCCCCGTCTTACCCCAAACGGAAGCATTCAATTTATCCATTAATGGGGAGCCGAGGGAGCTGCAGTCCAACTTCCTCCTACTGTGCCCAAACTGTTCTTAATAGACCATCTCTTTGAGTAAAGAGATTTCAGGCATCATGCAGAATAAATTCTTGACTTAATTTAAAAGCATTACAAGAAATGGAAGATCCGTGGTGAGACTCTGGAGAACTCCCTGCAGAGACTTCCTCTTCTTACTGCTTGTAAGAAGTAAGAAAGGGAAAGAGAAAGCCAAAGGGCATGTGATGTAAACTGAATTCCTTGAAATCTGTATCTTCTTCCCTCCCAGAGAGTGGAATCTCTCGGTGGCTGCCACGGACCACGCCCTCTCCACCAACTCCGCCTTCTAGTGATCACTAGCCTTCTGCTTTCTTTTTTCAATTTTTTTTTTAAGTTGCAGGTATAGGGGATTGAACCTGGGACCCTGGGCATGCTAAGCACGCACTCTACCACTGAGCTATACCCACGTCCCTTTTTTATTCTTTTTTTTAATGGAGCCTAGCCCTCTGCTTTCTATCATGTAACCCACCTTCCTTTTTGCTGCTGTCCTCAGCTTTCACTCCCAAATTGTTCTGAGTTTCCTGGTGAACAATCATAATATCAGTATGCTACATGATAATGATACATAAAGGAAAGTCCAAGAAAATTAAGTCACTGAAAACAAATACCTTGACAAAACTGAAAAATCTGTAACTGCATAGAAATAATGAGAAACTTTCAAATGCACCTTTGAAATAGCTTTGCAAAAGTTTACATTTTATACATATAATATATAAGCCTGGTATACATAAACTATATGATGTAATATATAACATATATTTTATAATGCAATATATGTATTTTTTATATATGGCTATCTTTCTAAGGAAAAAAAATCCCCAAGAGAAACAGATAGCTCCCAGTGATAAAGCAGTGAGCTTTTAACTTTGACATCTCATCTGAATTTTGAAAGAAAAATAGAGTAAGATTTGGGGGAAATTGAAAATTGGTAGTCCAAGGGTTGAATTTTGCCTGGAGATATTTTTATGTTTCTGGAGGAGGGTAGCAGAGACTTTTGTTTCGTTTCATTATGTTTTGATACCAATACAAATACTTTTTGGAGGGGAATACACTCTCCAGTTTTCCTCAAGTAGCACCCTTCTCTATTGCCCTCCACCTGGCTGCATCACACTCCTGGCACCAGACAGCCTTTGTGTTAATAGTTCTTCTTGGCCTGGAGAATTTTCAGGCTGAAAGAGACATTAGAGATTATCTGGTCTCATTGCCAAAATCATTTCCTGTCGTCCCACTCTTCCAAATCTATGCAATGTTACTGGTAATAGAAAAGAAACACAATTCGAAATGCTCTTTTCTCACTGCAGTCAGTGCATTTCTGATGTTCCAGTTCACGGCAAGTTCACCAATTTGACAGCTCATGTGCTTTTAGCATGCTTCCTTTCCTGTTGGTCACAGAATAACCTCTGTGTACTATGATAACATCCACAATAACAAATTTTTATTCCAAGCCCAGCGGTAGTGTAGCAACTCCATATGCATGCTGCAGACAGAGATGGAACTTGTGAATGTGATTTACGGTGAAAGGCTTCAAAGATGTGTGGGCATACCTCAGCATAGACATGTAAGTGCATTTACTCACTGGTAAAGCTTATTCCTATGCCTGGTTTTACAGTGAATTGAGGAGGATCCTTTGGCCTTACTGTTGTTGTTGCTTGTGTATACGAGTTAAAATCCAGTGGGGTGACAAACAGAATTGACTCAATAATGAGTAAACTTCATTGGGAAGCAGAGAAATTGCATTTCTGTTGCACGTGGAGGTTTAGATGGCCTTTTCCCGTACACATCTGCCTAGAATTTCCTATTGCTACTAAGGAGAATAAAGGGAAGGCCATTTGGCAGAAGAAATGCTCTTCCTCCTAACTTTGCCTGAAAACCCCTTCAATGGCAAGGAAGGCGAGAGTACTGCCTATACCAGCCACTGTGCCACATACCCGAGGGCTGTAGTCTAAGGATGCCTCTCTCTTTTTTTCTTTTTTAATTGAAGTATAGTCAGTTACAATGTGTCAATTTCTGATGTACAACATAATGTTCCAGTCATGCATATATATACATATATTTGTTTTCATATTCTTTTTCATTAAAGGTTATTACAAGATATTGAATATAGTTCTCTGTGTTATACAGAAGAAATTTGGTTTTTTATCTATTTTATATAGTAGTTAATATTTGTAAATATTGAACTCCCAATTAATCCCTTCGCACTCTCTTTACCCCCAGTAACCATAAGTTTGTTTTCTATGTCTGTGAGTCTATTTCTGTTTTATAGATAAGTTCATTAACGTCTTCTTTTTCTTTCCTTTTTTTTTTTTTAGATTCCACAAATGAGTGATATTGTATAGTATTTTTCTTTCTCTTTCTGGCTTACTTCACTTAAAACGACCATCTCCAGATCCACCTATGTTGCTGCAAACGGCATTGTTTTATTCTTTTTTATGGCTGAGTAGTATTCCATTGTATAAATATACCACAGCTTCTTTATCCAGTCTTCTGTCGATGGACATTTAGGTTTTTCCATGTCTTAGCTATTGTAAATAGTGCTGTTATGAACATTGGAGTGTATATATCTCTTCAAATTAGTTTCCTCCAGATATATACCCAGAAGTGGGATTGCTAGATCATATGGTAGGTCTATTTTTAGTTTTTTGAGGAATCTCCAAACTGTTTCCCATAATGGCTGCACCAAAATACATGCCCACCAACAGTGTAGGAGGGTTCCTAGGAATGTCTCTTGAGCACGCGGGAAATCAAGTGGCAGAGTTGGAAACCTCCAGCTCAGCAAAAGCACTGGCAAGTTGGTCACTCTTTGTAACAACTTTTAGAGAACAGGTTTTTCCTGAGTCAGAGTGAAGTGGATTTCAGAATCCTGAATTGATGCCCTACCAAGTTCTCCCCCCAGTCCAATGGTACCCTGGTTGATTCTCTATATCAGCAAAGTCCTTCCTTAAAGCATTAGGAGAGAAGTAAGGTAGGACCCATGTCAGGAAGGATCATCATCCTCAACCTGGTTGTCTTGGATGGTACATGGCCATCATCAAAAAGATAAGATATAACAAATGTTAGTGTGGATGTGGAGAAAAAAAGAGCTTTATGCAGCTGGTCGAGATTGTAAATTGGTATAGCCACTATGGAAAATAATAAAATTTCCTCAAAAAATCAATAGTAGAACTACCATACCATCCAGAAATTCCACTTCTGGAAATATATCCAAAGGAAACAAACACTAATTCAAAAGGATACTTGTGCCCCATGTTCATAGCAGCATTGTTTACAACAGCCAAGACATGGAAGCAACCTAAGTGTCCACTGATGGATGAATGGATAAAGAAGATGCGATATGGTACTGCTTGTAAAGAACTTAAGACCTTGAGAGGAGATGAGGCATCTCCAAATATTCATTTACATTTAATCTACTGCTTTTACAAAAATACATGGGTACCATTCCTTATATACAAGTATTATTTAGCCATTAAAAAAAACGAGGAAATGCTACCATATGTGGTGAAGTAAATGGACCTGGAGGGCATTATGTTAAGTAAAATAAGTCAGATAAAGAGAAATACTGTATAATTTCCTTTGTACATGGAATTAACATAGAAACAAACACATGCACCCCAAATTCATAAAAAAGAGCTCAAATTTGTGGTTACTGGAGGTGGGTGAGGTGGTCAGGTGGAATAGAAGGTGGGGAAATTGGAAGAAGGTAGTCAAAAGGTACAAACTTCCAGTTTTAAAATAAATAAGTGCTAAGGATGTAACATACAACATGACTATAGTTAAACTGCTGTATGATATACAAAAAAGATGTTAAGAGAGTACATCCTAAGAGTTTTCATCACAAGGAGATTTTCTTTCTTTTCTTTCTTGTATCTATATGAGATGAGAGATGTTAACTAAACTTATGGTGGTAATCATTTCACGATATATGTAAATCAAACCATCATGCTATTCATCTTAAACTTATACAATGATCTATGTCAATTATGTCTCAATAAAATTGATGAAAAAAATCTCAAAAACAAACCCCCTGCCTTCATGAAGGTTCTCCTCTAGACTGTTTTCTCTGTGTGTCCATGTGTGCATGTGTGCGTGTAAATGTGTGTGAGGATGTGTGTTGTTAAATTCCGAACCTTGTGAGATGTCAGTAGCTAGCCTGAGATACTCTCAAATTCCTGAAGCACTGCATCAAACTTTAGGGCCAATAACCCCTGTTTAGTGATTCGTTTCCCTCTCCTTTGTGCAAATTCTGATTTGGACATCACAGTGTGAGTGTGGGAAAGGGAAAAATAGTTATAAGAGTTGGTGCTAGTACTCCCAGGATAAATGTTGATGTACATACGTAATGTGGCCACAGTGTGACTAAAATTGTTTGCCCTTTGGTAGGACAAGATTACATAACTTCTTACTCATTAAAAATTAAAAAAGACACTTTAGTAATCACCTCTTCCATTTAGGTTTCAAAACAAAATTTTGTGAGTTTTTTTTTCCACTTTACACCTTGCAAATAGGAAGCAGATACAGCTGTGTAAGAACCGTTGCCGAGATTGGCAAAATTTAAAGCCAACAGCTTCACAGAAAAAATAGAGATTCTTAGTCTATTAAGCATGTACATGTACAAACACACACACACACACACACCTCTTCCCGTAAAAATAGTGTGTTCTTTATCTTGTCACCCAGGAGAAGGCTACTTGCTATTAGCTTAAAAGGTCTACAGTGATTCTCAGATCTATTTTCTTGTGCTTAGAGTAGCCTCAAGAACTTTTTTCTCTTCTTCTGTCACTCAGTATTTTTAAATTTCAATCCATCAATTATGTATTGTGTGTCTACAGGGTACAAGGAACTGTCTTGCAAAATGGGAGCCAGAGTACACATGGTACTGCTTGTAAAGAACTTAAGACCTTGAGAGGAGAAGAGGCATCTCCAAATATTCACTTACATTTAATCTACTGCTTTTACTAAAATACATAGCTGGCATTCCTTAAGAATAGAGCTATTACTTTTATTCCCCAATAAAAGATCAATATTATGTAAACCCTTGTTAATGACCTTCAGACACCTGGATACTATTTGTTGCCATCCAGTTTCCCAAAGTCCAGACATCTGCTCAGTCCACTACTTGGAATATTGAAAATGAAAATGGTAGAAGAATTTTCCTATGCATTTCTGTGATTCCATCCTCAACTTCTACCTAGTATGAGTCTGCTAACACTTATCTTAATCTAAAATAATGGCTGAGTGTTTCATGAGCATGGGCCAGTCTAACAGACTAAATCTCCATGAGAACAAATCACGTCTGTCTTGGGGGGCGGTGTGGATATAGGTTGGTGGTAGAGTGCATGCTTAGCAGGTCCTGGGTTCAATCCCCAGTACCTACACTTAAAAAAATGATACAAATTCTATTTACAAACCAAAAACAGACTCACGGACATAGAAAACAAAGGATATGGACAATACTTCCTTTTTTTAAATTTTTTATTTATTTTTATTTTTTTAAATGGAGGTACTGGGGATTGGATCCAGGGCCTTGTGTATGCTGAGCGTGTGCTCTGCCACTGAGCTATATCCCCCCCTGCCAATACTTTCTAATAGTTATCACATAACTGGCACATTGCCCCCAAAATAAAATAAAACCTTAAGGGAGACTATAATTTCAAGAAATATGCCTGAAGTTCCACTGTTCTGCAAGTAAAGTATATGATAAATTCTTGACTTGCTTAGCAATGGAACCATAGGCACTTGAAAAAGCTATGAAGGAAAGGGTTTCTCTGGAATTAAGATTGTCAAAAACATGCATTGCTCACATGTATTTTGATTTCAGCAAAAATTATAACAAAAATGTCCCATGATTATTTTATGGATATGATGTTAAAATAGGAATATGGACCTGGCTATCCATGGTTTTTGAGAGCACTGGGCAAGACACTAAACAAAAGAGTATTCTGTTGATTCAAGGTGATATTTCTTTTCTGGCGGCAGAACTTTTTAGAAGCTTAAATAGCCGTAAGTCAAATGAGTTTCAGAAACACTTAAATGCATAAACAAATAAATTTTATCTTTAGAAAACAAAACATTAAGTGACATGGTGAGTACTTCAGCTAAGTAAGCCCCTCAAAAAAATAGACTTCAACCAACTAACTCAAAGAGCAGGAGTGTAATGTTTAGGTAATCAAAATCCAGCATCACAGAGCAGTCAGAAGGCTTCCATGTATGTACAGAATTTTATGAATGTGCTGTTTGCAACTTCTTATTGGTCAAACAATTTGAAAGCCAAGCAACTAGCCTAACTCCTCCAGAGTTCTGGCTATGTGCTCGTCCTTAATGTGGTCACTTGTGAAATTATGAACTTTTTACTGACTGATTATAAAGATAATTCTGGCAACTGCCTACACTAGCTACCAGCGGGATACTAACTGTGGAGCAAAGAAGGAGGAGAGTTTGAAGAGAATTTATCAAAATAATTACAGGAGAATACTTTCATTAAAAAAATAAATTGGTATAATTAGAACAGAATCATAACTCTTTCGCAAGTGCTTCTGCGTATACTCCATCTTTGTTACCTTTAACGATTTGACATTCAGTTAAAATGAAGTGCTGCTTCCGCAGTGTAGAAAAATTCTGATTTACTGTTTCATTCAATTCTTAGCTTAATGAGAAATGATGCAGAATTAGTTACTTTTAGCAGGAGATTATCTCTCTTAACCTTGTTTAATTTCATCTGCCCTCTGCAACTAAATAACGCAGGAAGAATGATAAGACAGGTAGACATTGTCAGAGTTTAACCAAGAGTCTCTTTCCTATGGGATGAAGAAATACTAAAAATTAAAGTGGAAAGAAATAAGAGTTGGAAGAGCTGTAAAAAGCTAGGATTTGTCAGTTACAATAAAAAGCAGTGTGTTTATAGCTCTTTTTAAAACCTCAATATTTCTTGATCCTCAAATACTTTTTTACTAAGACCATAAAAGGTAACATAAAGAGATGTTTTTTGTAATTGTGCTTTGAAATCCTTCAAAATAGACTCCCTAAGGCCTGATAAGGTATGCATTGTCATAATTGGTGCATACATGTCCATGTTAAAAGGAAAAGAAAAGAAAAATCAGTAAGGAGTCATGATACCCAAAATACATAAGAACTGGAAGGAAGAATTTCTAAAACACTTTCCCAAGTAGAAGTATTCAAAACTTCAGCTTTTCCCCTCAATATTTTCAATGAAAATTTTCATCTTGTTGGACAGAGAATTTCTTTTCCCAGAATAATTCCATCTCGTTTGACTTCCCTCTCCGTTTTTCCAGATTCCTAAAGAGTATTTCCTCCATATGTTTTTTATGCATTAAGTACAAGTAAATTTCTACTATGGCTTAAACTCTCTTGTTATTTAAGCCCTCTAAAAAGGAAAAAAAATGCAAATCTTTAAAAATAAAAGATGAATCCAGATGCTAAATATCATTCAGAACAGAATGATCTAGAATATCACAATTAATGAAAACCGGAAAATAGATGGTAACACTTACTCATATTTAAAACGCTTTACAAGTAGTAAGTTCCCTTTTACCATTTTCCTCTTGCAGTTTTGCAGATAAAAGAGTTGACATGCAGCAGGAAAGTGGTTCTTGCCCAAGGTCATATGACATATATGCTCTTACCTTCTAAACTTGTTACATTGTGGTTTAGTTTGACAACTTCAAATTCTGCAATTTCAGATATTAGAAGCTGCCTCAGAAAAACTTTGATAGTGGCAACATAACAGTAAGTAAAAAGTAAGCACATTTAATCATGGGGAAATGTGAAAGAATGTCAACTAATCCTCTGACATACTAAGAAATTATGATTCTAGGATATATCTTAATAGCTTGACTTTACTTAAGTTTAATGGACAAATAAATAAAAGAAGATGAATTCAAATAATTTTTCTCAGATTTATTGTAGTTTAGAAACCATTTAATAATACATTTGGGTGCAAATAGTGGAAGCTGGGGTAGGGAAGATGTGGAGGGGAGCTATTTGATGGAACTAACCAAGTGTATGACTTGTGAACTGAACTCTGATTTACAGAATCATTAACCTTTGAGTTGGAGGGGATATAGTGGTCACCTAGATTGGTGGTTCTCATCCCAGATTATTAAATTAGACTTGATGGGGATGGGGCATCTGATCCATGGATCAAAGTTTGGGAAGCCACTCTATGCCACTGCAGGAATTGCTCTGCAATGCCTCCGGTATATTGCCATCTACTATGAACACCTCTAGTGGCAAGGAGCTTTTGGTTTCAAAAGGCAACGAACTTCACTTTTTTTTTTAATTGAATTATAGGCAGTTACAATGTGTCAATCTCTGTTGTACAGCATATTATCCTAGTCATGCATATACATACATGTATTTGCTTTCATATTCTTTTTCATTATAGGTTATTATAAGATATTGAATATAGTTCCCTGTGCAATACAGAAGAAATTTTTTTAATCTATTTTTGTATATAGTAGTAATTAGTATTTGCAAATTTCAAACTCCCAAATTTATCCCTTCCCCCCAGTAACCATATGATTGTTTTACTATGTCTGCAAGTCTGTTTCTGTTTTGTAGATGAGTTCTTAGTGTCATTTTTTTCTTTTTTTTTAATATTCCACATATGAGTGATATCATATGGTATTTTTCTTTCTCTTTCTGGCTTGCTTCACTTAGAATGATGATCTCCAGGCCCATCCATGTTGCTGCAAATGGCATTATTTTATTATTTTTTATGGCTGAGTAGTATTTCATTGTATAAATATACCACACCTTCTTTATCCAGTCATCTGTCGATGGACATTTAGGTTGTTTCCATGTCTTAGCTATTGCATATAATGCTGCTATGAACATTGGGGTGCAAGTGTCTTTTTGAATTAGGGTTCCTTCTGGATTTATGCCCAGGAGTGGGATTGCTGGATCATAGGGTAAGTCTATTCTTAGTTTTTTGAGGAATCTTCATTCACTTTTTAAAAGCTTTAATTGCTAACTAAATTCAATTTGACAAGAATATACACAAAGCCTACAATGTTCCAGGCACTTTATATACATTATTTCTAATTCTCACAGTAACTCCATCAAGATGATACTATCACTCTCATTTGTAGATTAGAAAAATGAAGCTCTGAGATGCTGAATGACTTGTCCAAGTTCACAAAACAAAGTGGCAGAACTGGCATCAAAACCCTACACTGTTTATGGCTTCCTTTTTCTTGTTTAATTCTTAAAAATCCCTTACAGAGGATGTGTTATTATCTCCAAGTTACAAATGAGGAAATCAAAGATTAGAGCAATATAGTGATTATTCAATGTAAAATTGCCAGTAAGTGATAGATTGATAATTCAAACTCAGTTCTATCTGACTTCAAAACCTGAGTTCTTAAACATCATACCTTAGACTTTCTCTTACATTTGAATATAATATATTGCAATACATTTTTTTAAAAATAGAAGTAGTGTAGAGAAGGTGGTAGCCAACTCCAGTAGCAAAGGGGGTCTGTTCAGCACTTCCAGGTGAGGTGCTAAAGAAGCTTGGTTTCAAAAGACAAACAGATTATCTAGGCAAACAAAAGGGAGATGGACAATGGGGGCAGATGAGCAGGTGGAACAGTGTAGAGCTAGAAAACATGGCCATTAAAATCTGCCTCCTGTACCTTCCACATGTCACTCTCTGGATTGATGTTTATTTTTACGTCCTTCCCTCTGTCACCTCACCGGCTGTGTGTTTCCTCAGAACATTTGCTACTATAGCGATAATGGCTATTACTTATTGGATACTTATTATATGCCAGGCACTGTCCACAGAACTTTACACGGAATGACTCATTCAGTGCTCACAAAACTCTTTGAGGTAGGAACTATTAATAGGTTCATTTTACATATGAGAGAACTGAGACACAGAAAAAATAACTAACTTATACAAGTCATAGAGCCAGTAAGTGGGTGAGCAAGGATTTGAAGCCAGGCAATCTAGTTCTAAAGACTGCTTCTTAACCACTATACTCACTATTGCCTCTCTAGCCAGTGTGATACTGTGTGATGATCTGTTCAGTTTCTTGTCTCTCCTCCCACTTAAATGTAAATTCCACAGGGCAGGCACTATGTCTGTTTTGTTCAATGCCATATTCTCGGCAACTAAAATAACACATGGCACACAGGAGATGCTCAGCAAATAACTGTTCAATGAATGAATGATTTTAACAAATATTCTTGAGTATATTATTATTATTAGATGCTCACTAGGCTGTGCTAGGTTCTAAAATTTCAGAGGAAATCAAATTCTTCTTCCACCAGATAATCCTTAAAATAAACAAAGGCAGGTTTTTAAGTTTCTTCTCTTCTAGAATTGAGTCCTATTTTGTTCCTTCTTCTTCTCATGTGACATGATAATACCCAGGCCTTGCCCTCTGGACAAGAACCATTCATCAGTAAATATAAGAGGCACACAAAACTTACCAGAGTGCTTTAGGAATGGTCTGACTCCCTTCTCCTGTACTCTATGCTTCTTTTAATGCAACCCAAGATTGTCATTTGCGTTTTTAGCAGCTGTATCATATTGTTGTCCCTTGTAGAATTGGCGGTGAAATAAAAGTCTTTTTAACAGTAACGCTGTGATACTATGACTCCCCCTGTTATGAATTATAGAGTGGAAATTCTACAAATGTTTCTATTTTTAAATCAATATAGAGAACTTCATAATTACTCCCATAATGAGCTTTCATCTCATTACTTCAGGAGCATTCTTTCAACTTATAAATAACTTTGAATCTTGAGTCTTTGAACCATCTTACTTGTTACCCATCTCAGAATTGAGTCATCAGCAAATTCTGCAAGTAAGACAACTATGTGTCATTCAGATAATGGTGCGATATTTTGAAAAGGAAAGAAACAAATACAGAGTTCTGTGGCAAGGCACTAGAGACCCTTCTTCAGTTTAACAAGTATTCACCAATTAAGACTTTGGATTCAGCTATTCAACAAGTTAAGAATGTTATGAAAACCAATGTATGTGTGTATGTGTATGATTGAAACATTATGCTGTACACCAGAAATTGACACAGTGTAATTGACTGTACTTCAATTAAAAAATAAAAAAAGAATGTGAACCCACCTTTACGGTATGATCCATATCTATATTTTAGCATTTAACTGCAAAATAATCACAGATCGTTTTTGCCATATGTTTTGCTGAAATCAAAAGATCTCGTATGCCACGCATGTTCCTGTCAATCCCAATTCCAAAGAAACCCTTTCTTCCATTGTTTCTTCAAGTACTGTGGGGTAAAATTGTCTGGCAAGTCAAGAATTCATCATATGCTATGGTTTCAGAACACCAGAACTTTAGGCATATTTTTGAAATTGAAAGTCTCCATTTTAAGATTTTATTTTTTGCCAATAACAGTTGTGTGATAACTTTTAGAATATATAATCCATGTCCTCCTTTTGACCATACAAGATTCCCAGTTATTTTGGTATTTCTTCTCACCATGCTTCTGCCTCTAGAGTCACCGATTTTTTCCCCTACTCTGTATCTTTGCAAGATCTCATGCCCTTTCTCCTATTGTATCTATTTTTAAACAGACTATTATCTTTAATTGCAATATTCCATTGAGTACCATCCCATTAGGTCTCAGTGACACCTATTTGATTGTATTTAATTTATTGCATTAAAATTTTTAGCTGATTTCCAAGAAGGTTTGTTAGCATGTTTTAAAGAGAGGTTTTCCATTTTTCAATATAAAAGTCAATGCAAGGAAACCCTAGCATCAATGTATTTCATTCATTTACTTTCTATCCACTCAAATTCTAGGATTATGTTCCTGGCTTCCTCCACTTTGCTTTTTGAGATTATCTCAAACTTTACCTAAGATGTACATATTTTCAAAGAGACAGATGGTTCATCACAACACATATTCTAAGTGTTTGCTATTCTAAGGAAGACCATTGACCTTGCTCAAAAATTACTTCCCTGCTCAGTGTTCCCATGCTGGTCATGAAATAAACTAGGGTTCAGTGAAGGAAATTTTTAAACCTGATTTTAATGAACTCATATAGTAGTTAATATGGATAATAAGCAAAGTAAACAAATATTAGTGTGAATTTAAAGTAAAGGCAAAATGCAGAATTTTTATGTTGCTTTATCTGGAAAATTGATGTCTGAGGATAAAAATTAGCATAAACCTCATTAATGTGTGGTATTATTGTTCAAATCAGTAGATATTATACTGCAGTTAATTGTATTAGCAATTAAGACAAAGGAATTCTTTTTAGCTTAAATAAAAGCTCTAAAATAATCATTTCAAAGATGGGAAATGAAATGAATAATTTTGTTTAAAAAGCATTTGTCCTTTGAACTTCAGTCTATTCAACTTCTGAAATGCTTATTAAAATAGAGTTCTGTTCAGCACATTTTAGACTTTAAATGATTATACCACCCAGTATACATTTCTTTAAAGCATCAGTAACTGACAATACTGTTTTATAAAACATTTATATTAGATTATACAAATGCCCTTACACTTCAAAAAACAAAAAAATAAAAGCAAAACTTTGTTAATTAGGTGATAAACTGAAGGGAGTTACAGGGAACTTGTTCAAGGAGGCCAAATCTTCTGAAATGATTTGAAATTTTAGAACTAATGATGGTAATGTCTTAAACCTGCTAAAGGAAATCAATACATTCTTTGATTGTTGTTCTCTTTGCCAGTTGGTCAGGCCCATATCTGATAATGACAGAGTGAGATCCTTCCCTGAGTAGTGTCAGCTCAGAATTGCTACCTGGGCAACTATCGCTAAATTAAGCATTGATGGAGCTACAAAAACCTTCCTTTGATGAGATTTTTCGAAGTCAGATCTCATCATTAGAAATATATACAAATGTTGAGTTCTAATGCTAAACTCTTCATTAATATGTACCAACCTTCATTTCACATGAACAAACACAATGGCTTTACATACACATCATCAGCAGCAGCATCATCATCATCACAGAAGGCAACTGGATTAAAAGGAAATAGGGTAAATGGAAAAATACCAAGTGTACCATAGAGGTCAATATCATCACTTAAGACATGCAGTTTCCAGATGGTTTTAAAGTTTGTGTGAAGTTTAGAAGTGTTTAAGCAATGGAATTAAGGCAAACTCAATGTTATACACTAAGACGTAGATAACATATAACTGAGTTTATTTTCTACCACAGTTCATGGTTTAGTTTTATAGCCAAATGCCCAAGCTGAAAATCAAATGACTTAATAAATTTCATTTATATATATGTAAAATACATAACTGAGTGCCAGTCATATTGAAATGAGAGGGTCAGAACCAATATCTGCTTTCACAGACCTGAAAGAGAAACAGGGAAGATGGACAAAGGAAACCTAGTAGGGAAGATGGACAATTAAATAACTAAAGAACTAATTACCATAAAGAGTAGAGAGTGCTCTTGTAGGGAATTAGAGGAGTGGATACCTGAAAGTGTTGTTCTTTGAGGAAATGACATTGACGATGAGATCTGAAACGTGACTGAGAAATATACCAGGTAGAAAGTAAATATGGCCCTTACCCCTCACAAGAAATTGTCCAAATCTTCAACATTTCTTAACTGAATTATGCAATAATTTTCTAACTGGGTCCCTACCTCTAGTCTTCTCCCTAGTCCAACCTCTACTTAATGCCCCAGGTAATTTTTCTTAGCCATCAACAGCCTTCAATGACACAGTATTTCCTAGTGTAGAGAATGACTTATAGACTTCTTAGCAAAGCATTTATGCTTCCCACTCTTACCCCAAGTTCTCCTGACAGCTTTGTTTTTCATCACTTCTGGAATGTGGAATTACAGTTCCAAGTTATTTGATCTTAAGATTTGGAAATTATCTATGTGAGCCTGACCCAATCAGATAACAGCTTCTAAAATGGAACCCCTTCTTTTGACTCATCCACTCCACTTAGAAGACAGAAGAGGAGGTCAGAGGGGGATGTCAGAGAGATTCAACACACAAGAAGGAATCAATACAACATTGCTGGTTTTGAAGATGGAGGAGGCCATGAACCAAGGAATGTGGGCAGACTCTAGGAACTGAGAACAGTCTCAGACAACAGCCATCTGGGAAATGGGGACCTCAGTTCTACAACCTTATGGAACTACATTCTGCCAACAACCTGAATGAGCCTGAATCTAATTCTACCCCAGAACCTCCAGATAAGATCCCAGGCTTCCTGACACCTTGACTTTAGCCTTGTGACAATGTAAGCAGAGCACCTAGATGCATCCAGCTGGACTTCTGACCTACATGAACTGTGAAATAATAAATGGCTGTCATTTGAAGCTGCTATATTTGTGGCAATTTGTTACAACAGCAATTGAAAACTAATATCAAAAGCATTGACATAACTACAAACTGAATATAGCTCCTCTGGTATCTGTCTCCAGGGTCTTCTCCTTAAAGAATTTGTAAAAATTATTAGTCATTGTGGTTTCTGGATGTTCTTGTTCAGTCCTGCTTATTTAGTAAGTATCACAGATACCCAGTGATATGTTCAAGTTAGTTAAACTCTCTGAGACTCAAATGCCTAATCTGTAAAATGCAGATGATAAAACAAAATTGGAATCCACTTCAGGAGATTAAATGAATTCATGCTTACAAAATACTTGGAATAGGGCCAGGCATATAAAAATGTTCAAAAAACATATTTCATCATCTTTTTGTCTGCTCTTAAATGACTCTCCTTGCTTCATCCCTTAATAACCAAGTTTTAGTGTTCACATGTGCATTTGCTCAAAATGCAATCTGTAGAGATTGGTGCTAATGAAAGACAAATATGGAAGTTCTCTCTCTTTCCAATCTGAGAGCTCTGAGTTTCTTTTGCCAGAAACTGCTACGTTTTCTTTGTGGTATCCATATATGGTTCCTTATGTTGGTCTATAGATACCAAAAACCAATTTGGCTTAAAGAATATGAATCCCTTTTGTAGAAACCTCGATTTGTGTAACATCACTTCACTCTCAGTGTAACATTAACGGTATTATACCCCCAGGCAACCATGGCTTGAGACCTTACTGATTAATCATTTTGGCCCCAAATTACACAAGTTATGCAAACTTTTCATCTGTTTTACTGAAATGGAGACAGCTTTTTAAGACATTTTCTTGAATCAGTTTTTAGGAATCATCAATTTTTGAGATGAAAGGAATGACTCATCCACTCCACTTAGAAAACGAATTAACTGATAGTATGCCAACAGGAAATGTGATTCAGGGGATAAAATTTACTTCCTGATGCAAAATTTAGGCCCTGACCTGTCAGATATAACTAATACTACAGGTATGTGCCATTGGTTTTCATTTTAGTTGATATGAGTGGATTATAGAATTTCCTCTGTAAACATATTCTTTCAAGAATAATTCTTGGATCCAAGCTCTAGATTCCAAATTATAATTGGAAAAGAAAAAAAAAATTCATATCCTCCAAGACAAATTCTCCTTTATAAAACCTACTAACCCTACCTTTCTTATAAGCAATTGTTCAGTAGTTATGAAGAATGTAAATTATAACTTTCTTAATACCCACTTTTTTATCTTTTATTTGTTGAGATAAAGTTTATATACAGTAAAATACCCAGATTTAACATGTAAAATTTTATGAATTTGACAAATGTACATAACCATGAAACCACCATTATAATCAGAATGTAGAGGTTCCCATCACCTTATAAGGAACTTCATAAGGGACTTTTGGGTCCCTTTATAGTAAATCCCTTCTTAAGAAGATATTCTTTCTACCCCCTGTCCCAGGCAATGACTGATCTATATTCATAAATTAAGAATTAGTACTACTTGCTCCAAAATTTCATATAAATTTAAATATACAGCATGTAGACTTTTGAGTCTGGCTGCTTTCTGTCAGCATAGTGTTTTTGAGATTCATTCATTTTGTATGCACTTTTAGTTTGCTCCTTTTTATTACTGAGTAATATTCCATTTTATAAAAACTACTCTACTTTTTTTCAATCTCCTTTAAATAGATATTTTAGTTGTTTCCTGTAGTTTCATTTCTCTTGGGTAAATAAATAGTAGTGGAATCACAGGTCACTGGGTAATTGCTCATTTGTCTTTATAAGAAATAGCCAAAAAGTTCTCTAATGTAGTTGTAACATTTTACAGTACCACCTGCAATATATGAGAGATCCAATTGTTCTACATCACACCAACATTTGATGCTTTTTTTTTTTAATTTTAGCTGTTCTATTGTGATTCTATTGTATGTACAATGGTATATCAGATGGTTTGAAATTTTAGGTGCTTTTAATTTGTGATTCCATGTTGACTAATAATGTTATGTACATTTCTGTGTGCTTACTGGCCTTTAAATATCTTATTTTGTAAAGTAATTACTCAACTCCTTTGACATTTGATTGGGTTGTATTCTTTTATTGGTGACTTATAAGCATTCATTATATATTCTGCATATGAATCCTTTGTCAGCTATAGGCATTGCTAACATTTCCCCTGCTCTCTAGATGATATTTTCATTTTTATAAGTTTCTTTTATACATTCAACTTGTGAATTTTTTTATTTTATGATTATTGCTTTTATATCCTCTCTTAAGAAATCATTGCCCATCTCAAAATTGTAAAGATAGTCTCCAGTGTTTTCATTTAGAAGCTTTGTAGTTTTAGCTTTAATGTTTACATCTCTAATCATCTCCAATTAATTTGTGTGTATATTGTGAGGTAGGGTTCAAGGTTGGTTGTTTTTCATGTGTTTATCCAATTGTTGCAGCACAGTTCATTGAAAGGAAATTTTTTCCTCATTGAATTGCCTTGAAAATATTTTCAAAGTTCAAATGACCATATATATACATTTGTGTTTATTCTGGTCTTTCTATTCAGGTCCGTTGAACAGCTTATCTAGCCTTATGCCAATGCTACACTCTCTTGATGACTATAGCTTTATAGAAGCCAATTTAACACTGTCTAAAAGAGTCTATACACCAACTTCCTTTTTATTTTTAAAATTGTTTTGGTTCTTATAGCTCTTTTTATTTCCATAAATTTAAAATCTATGTGTTAATTTCTATTAAAATGTAATTTTTACTGGAGTTGCATTGAGTCATTAGATCAAGTTAGAGATTGTTGACATACTAATAATGTTGAGCCTCCCAATCTTTGAATATGTTATGTATCTATCTCAATTTATTTGGACCTATCATTAATTTTGAAAAATTCTCAGCCATTATTACTTCAAATATTTCTTCTTTTCTTTCTCTCTTTCTTCTCTTTTTGGTGCTCCCACTATATGTATGTTACACCTTTGTAATTTGTTCTTGGATAATCTGTTTCTCTCCTTTCTTTTGTCTTTTTTTCTTTTGACTTTTCAGTTTGTGAAATATCTATTGACATATCTTCAGGCATACTGATATTTTTTTCCTTGACCTTGTCCAGTCTACTGATGAGTCCATCAGAGACATTCTTCATTTTTGTTATAGTGTTTTTTATTTCTAGCATTTCCTTTGATCCTTTCCTTGATTTTCCATCTCTGTGCTTATGTTACCCACCTATTCTTGTCCATTGTTCACTTTTTCCACTAAAGCTGTAAGTATACTAATCATAGTTATTTTAATTCCTGTTCTGATAATTCCAAAATCTCTGCCATATCTGTGACTGATTCTAATGCATGCTTTGTGTCTTCAGACTGTGATTTTTGCATTTCAGCATGCCTTATTTTTTGTTGATAGACATGATGTGTTGTATACTAGGAATTGAGGTAACTAGGTCTTAATGTGAGATTTATGTTTATTCGGCTAGGAGTTAGGCTATGTTCACTGTTTGCTGTAAGTGTTAGAGGTTAAAATTTCTGATAGTGTCCTGGTTTTTTTCTCCCCCGTTGTCTTTGGGTTGCTCTAGAGACTCCTATTTAAATAAAGTCTGAGACTTAGTGTTCTTTTAGCTGTAATCTTCTGTTACTATACAGGAGTCAGGAGTCCAATTGATGTGGTAGTAAGATGAGGGGTAGGGGGAGGGAAGCACAAAGTCTAGGATTATGACTTAATCTTTTAGTGAGCCTGTGTTCCTGGGCTGTGACCTTCATAAGTGCTTTTCAGCTTGTTTTTGCTCCTTAGGTGAGACTGGAAGACTGGAGGTGGCTGGAGTTGGATATTTCCCCTTCTGTCAGGTCAGTTACATGCTCATAAAACTTGAGTTACTTAGGTTCTGTCAAAAGTTTTCTTTAAGAACAGGCTTTTGTTAGGGAAAGCAGAATATTCTGGGTGCTTTTCAAAATGGCTATTCCGCCCCCACCTCTCCCTGTGCCAGAAGAATAAAGGAATTTTGCTCCCATCTTCACCCTGCAAACCTAGTAGGGCTCCTGGATAGAACTTTAAAAAATGTAAGGGCATCCCTAAGACTGGGCCACCCATTTTTTTAACTCTCAAACTCATCCACACTGAGCCTCCAGCAATTTGTCAATCACAGTCCAAGTGTTCCTACCAGTACTGGCTCCAGCAGATCCAGTTCTGCTCCTGTTAAGCTATGAGTCTCTGTGTTTGACTATCTTTACAATTTTCAGGTTGGCAGCCTGTGACCTCAGTTCTCTTTTGGACCTAAGAACAGTTGTTGATTTTCAGTTTGTTCAGCTTTTTCTTTGTTGTGATGACTTCTAAACTCTTTATGTTTTAGACCAGAACCCAAAAGTTTTTTCTCTATTTGTTTAGAAATGTTTACATTTACCTTACTATATTTTGAGCTTTTCAGCATAGATATCTTGCACATCTCTTGTTCAATTTGTTCCTAAATATTTTATGTTTTTGATGTTACTGTAATTTTTTAAAAATTCATTTCCAATTGCATGCTGCTGATACACTGAAACACAATTATTTTTAAAATTTATCTTGGCCTTGTAATCTGAGAACGTGATCAATTTACTTTTTATTTCTAGTAGTTAATTTGTACATTCCTTAGGATTTTCTAAATATATAATCATGCCTTCTATAATTAAAAGGTCTTAATTTTTCCTTTCCAACTTTTGTGTTTTTTTGTTTCTTTCTGTTGACTTACTAAACTGACTAGGACATCCAGTACAATGCTGAAGATAAATGCTGATAGAAGACATTTTGTCTAATTTCTACTCTTAGGGAAATAGCATCCAATAGTTCATCATTAAGAGTAATGTTTGCAATAGGCTTTTGTAGATCCCTTTTACTGGATTGAGCAAGTTTCCTCCCTAATTATTGAGGATATCTTGTTTTTAAATCATGAAGAAATATGAGAACTTGTCAAATGATTCTTCTGCATATTTTGAAATGATTTTATAATTTTTCTTCTTTATTCACTTAAAGTGATGAGTTACATTGATTGATTTTGAATGCTAAACCAATCTTGCATTACTGGAATAAACCCCACTCACTCATCATGTACAGGAATACCTCAGCAATATTGCAGGTTCAGTTCCACACCACTACAATAAAGTGAATATCACAAAAAAACAAGTCACATGAATTTGTTGACTTCCTAGTGCACGTAAAATTATGTTTACACTATACTGTAGGTTACTAAGTCTGCAATAGCATTATGTCTAAAACAATGTACATACCTTAATTTAAAATATTTTATTGCTTAAAAATGCTGATCATTATCTGAACCTTCAGAGAGTCATAGTAGTGTAAAATCAAAGATCACTGATCACAGATTGTAATAACAAATATAATAATAATGAAAATATTTGAAATATTTTGCGAATTATCAAAGTGTGACACAGAGACATGAAATGAGCTACTGCTGTTGGAAACACAGGATTGCCAAAAATCTTCAGTTTGTTAAAGAAAAAACGCAATATCTATGAAGCACAACAAAGAAGTACAACAAAATGAGGTGCGCCTGTATTATCTTCGTATCTATCTATCTGTCTATCATTTATTGCTGTATTTAATTTCCTAGTATCATGTTCAGGATTTATTTTTGGTTTATATTCATGAAGAACTTTAGTTTGTTATTTTCTATTCATGTAATGCCTTTGTCAGATTTTGATAACTAGCTTATCCTGGCCTCATAAAACAAATTAAGAAAGATTTTCCCCTTCTTCATCTTCTAAAAGAGTTTTATAAGATTAATGTTATTTCCTTCTTAAATGTTTGACAGAAATCATCAACAAGAACTCATGATCTGGAAATTTTCTTTGAAGAGAAGTACTTTTGTTATACATTCAATTTCTCTTATAAATGTAGTCATTATAACTTTCTATATCTTTTCATGTGAGTTTTGGCAATTTCAGTCATCCAAGGAATTAATCCATATCATCCAACTTGTCAGTTTTGTTATCATTAAGGTTATTCACAATATTCTTTAGGTATCATTTTAACGTGTGTAGGGTCTGTAATAATATCCCTATTTTCATTCTTGATATTTGTAATTTGTATTTGACCTTTTATTTATTCATGGATCTATGACAGAGTTTATCTATTTTATCAGACTTTTCAAAGAACCAGCTTTTTTTGTAAATTTTTCTATTGTTTGCGTTTTCTAGTTTATTGATTTTTTGCTCTTATCTTTATTATTTTCTTTCTTCTGCTTTGGGTTTAATTTTCTCTTCTTTTTTTAGCTTCATATGGTAAAAATTAAGATCAATAATTTTGAGCCCTGCTTCTTTTATATAAAGAAGACTTGCTTTTATTAATTCAAAAGTATACATTTCCTTCTAAGCATTGCTTTAGCTACTTCCCACACATTTTGCTATGTTGTGTTTTCATTATCATCCAGGTAGATTTATTTTCTTTTTTTTTTTACATGTACCAGTCATCTTTTATTGAACATGAATTCTCAATTAGGATATGAAAAGATTTACATGATTGTGTTCCTCAAGGAGGAATGCCAGGCAAAAAAGGTCATGGTCAGGAATGCAGAGTCACACTCCACACTGGGCCTTCTTCAGTGGTACCTGCATAAACACTCACGTTTGAGTTCCTTCTCAGAAAGGCAGTAGTTGAAAAGCACATAAGTTGCTAGCACCATAAAAACCTCAGCGATGTTCCCTTTCTTTGCATTGATACACTTGTAATAACCTCTTTGATATGCTCCATCAATGCCTTTAGGGATGAAATCCCACATCAATGTCCAGCTTGGTAGCTCCCCTATTTTGACATCCCTGAGTTTCTTCTCCTTCACTGGTATCACTGACACCATGTTGGGTGTCTTGGGGTCCACTGCCCAGGTGGATTTAATTTATAACTCCCTTGTAACTTCTTCTTTGACTCAAGGGTCATTGACAAGTAAGTTGTTTAATTTTGAATCATTTGAGGATGTCTCTAGATACTTTTTTGTTACTGATTTACAATTTATTTCTATTGTGCTTAGAGAAAATTATCTGTAATATTTAAATATTTTGATATTTATTGAGAGTTATTTTAAGGCTCAGCATATGGTCTATCTTGCTTAAGTTTCCACGTGCAGATGAAAAGAATGAATTTTCTGCAGTTGTTGAGTGAAGTGCTATAAAATGTCAATAGGACCAAGTTACTTGATAGTGTTTCTACCAAATATTGGTGGTCACTAACTTCTTATTTAGTTGTTCTCTCACTAAGAGCGGTTACTACATTCAATCAAGATAAATGTCCCTTATTTGGGCCAATAACCCCTCTTTTCTTGAACTCTCTTTTGTCTGATATTATTATAATCACTTCACTTCAGCTTTCTTATGCTTATCATTTACATTGTATATATTTTACATTCTTTTGCTTTTGACGTATATGCATTTTTATATTTAAGTGTGGCTCTTGAAGGCCACATAAAGTTGTGCCTTGCTTTCTCACCTAGGATAAATTATTGAAATAATCCAAATGATGACAATAGAGGAAGAACACAGAAACAAAAAAGATACATAAGAACTAGCAAGATGGTAGATTTAAACCTAACTGCATCAATATTACATGAAATGTAAAGAGACTAAGCAATATTTTCTACTTAAAAGTTTCCTTTGGGTTAATTCAATACTTTAACATTTTAAAAATTCTTCTATTTTTAATATATACCTTTGATTTTTAGTTATACCGTCTAGTGTCATTTTAGTAGCTGCCCTAAGGATTAGACTATGCATCTTAAACTTATCACAGTATACTTAAATATTGTACTGATTCATGTAAAAAATAAATATCTTGAAAGTTAAAATGTCATATACCCACCAACCTTTGTGTTACTATTATCATGTATTTTATATTTGTATAAGTTATAAATTCAACTTTGAAGTGTTTTTTGCTTTAAACGGTTATCTTTTAAAAATATTAAGAGGTGGGAGAAAGATATATTTTTAAAATTTACCCTCATATTTATCATTCTTGATGCTTTTCATTTTTACCTGTAGATCTGAGTTTCCATCTGGTATAATTTTCCTCAGTCTTAAGAACTTTCTTTAGCATTTATTGGAGGTTAGATATTCTGGTAATAGTTGATCTTAAAATATTTTTATATCACCCTCATTTGGAAGAATATTTTCACTGGATACTGAATTCTGGGTTTATGGTGGGGGGAAGGTTTAGCACTTTAAAGATGTAATTCTTTTTTCTTTTGGTTTTCATTGCTTTTGGTGAGAAATTCACTGTAACATAACCCTTTTCCTCCTATTTGTAATCTGTCTAATTTGTCTGCTGCTTTCAGTACTATATCTTCACCTTTGGTTTTTCATAATTTGACTACAAAATGTCTAGATGTGGTTTTCTTTTAATTTATTCTACTTCCGGTTAGCTAAGCTTCCTGGATCTGTAAATTAATGTTTGTTTGTTGTATTTTTAACTAAATTTGGAAATATTTCAATTATTATTTTAACAATGTTTTTATACCCCATCCTCTCCTTCTGGGATTCTAATTTCCTGTATTTTAGATGCTTAGTAATGTCTTGGAAGTTATCAATATTCTCTTCATTTTTTGTAGTATTCTTTCTTCCTCTTCTTCATATGAATAATTTTGATTGACATACCTTCAATTTCACTGAGTCTTTCTTCTATTATTCCTAATCTACTGTTAAGTGAATTTTTCATTTCTGATATTTTACTTTTAAATTATCCAATGCCAATTTCATTTTTAAAATAGACTTTATTTATTCACTGAGATTACCCAATTGTCCAGACAATGTGACTATCTTTTCTTCTAAGATCTTGATCATATTTTAATTGCTACTTTTAAATCTCTTTCTGCTAATTCAATAATCTAGGTCATCTTGAACTCCTTTTCCACTAACTGCTTTTTCTCTTGATTATAGATCAAATTTTCCCATTTCTCTACAGGTTTCATAATTTTTTAACATTTTTTCACTGGACATTTTAGGTAATTTTTTGTAGAGTCCCTGGATTCTGTTATGTTCCTCTGAAGAGTATATGTTGTATATTATTTGCTGATCAAATTGCACTTGTGGAGGCTTGCTTTTATGCTGTTTGTGTGACTCTCCTTTTTTTTTTTTTTTTTCCTTTTGTCCTAAGGTGAATGTCTTAATATTGTAACAGAACTTTTACTTCTGAGGCATGACCTATCTGGGGTTTCAGTGGTAAAGCTCAGGTATTTATCAAGCCCCTCTAAAACTCCAAACTCTGTCTTATTTGCAGTGGTTATCTGCTGAAATATCTGCACAGCATTTTCAGTCTTTTGGCTCTTCTTTTTCCTGGGCTTTTTAAATTATCTGCCATAAATACATGCTTCATGGATCTTACAAAGATTCAAGGGGAGTTTACCTGAAGATTTGGGAAATGTTTGTCTCTCTCTGTAACTTCTTTTTTGTCAGAATCTCTCTCTTTTTATTTCAGACTTAACCAATATCCTTGAATTCTATTATTTAACTCCTCAAGCCAGGCTTTCCACTTGATTTCTAGGTGCCTCACAGCTCATGTTCTTGGCAGTATTTCAGGGTAAAAGCTGTATAGACATGGCTCTCATAATTATTGTCTGAGTGAGCGTTAGTCCATTACAAATTTGTTTGCCATTACTAGAACTGAAAGGTCAACAAACTAATATTTAAAACGACAGCACTGGGAGCCATGTTTTTGCAGTTCTTTCTTTGTCCAGCCACTCAGTCTTGGATTAAAATGGAGTGCTGTATCATCTGTTTGTCAGTGACTCAAGTTCCTACTATAACTTTAAATTCAACTTTATGTGCCAAACCCTATAACCAAAGGTTCATCTTCCAAATTGTTTCTGCTTGATCTTTTTTGAATTTTCTGTTCCTGAGCCTGCTGGTAACACTAGTTTCACACCTACTTACATCTAAGATCTGATTGATGAAATATCTGCTAAGTAAGCCAAAAATACTAATAAAATATGACCTTAATGAGCGATTTGAGAACAACTTACAATGCAGCAGAATACTCTGCCAATTAGTCAGGGGAACAGAGAGGCACTGCTGCTTCTGCTTATGGAATTTTATTGTTTAGCCAGGAAGAGAAAACACAGTCTATTTCTTATTAATGGAAGTATGACTTTTTACTTCTCTGACCATATTTGTTTTAATACGGTTCTCTTCGCTTCAAAGCTGGAACAATTGCCTCTGGCTTTATTTGACTATTGTCATAGAATTTACCCCCATGTTACACTCCTGCCACTCTTTATATCTGTCACTGCTCTGACATTTGCAAATGCAAAGAAATTTGAAGGGCATGTATACCATGATACAACCATAGAAACTCTCTCCCCAAAATATAGCATCTAGTGTTAGTGATAGTCCCTGGCATCATGACATTCTGCAAAGCTTAGTGACATAGAGTGGATTGATTACCACTGGGTCAAGGAGAACTAAGAACCTGGAAAAATCAGATTGGAATGTTGGAACAGAATACCAGGAGGCAAATCTTTAAAAACTAATGTCACATGAAAGTTATTTTCTTCCAATAATTCCTTGAAATTAAGTTATTCAATGTTTCTCTAGAGAAGACATTAAAGAAAGATAAATTTATGCCTTTGAGATAAAGCATAGGAAAGAACACCATGTGACTGAGTCTGTCACATACTAGTTTACCTCTTTCTTTCCCATCTGATTGTAAACTCTTTTATCTATGAATAACTCATAGTTGCAAAATGACAAGAGGGTGAATTCTTCCAAGTCCTAAATATTATATAATTTATCCAACTGTAGCTCAGTAATGGAGAGATATGTGTCCTTTAATGCATTTGTTTATGTACATGTATAAATTATAAGCCCTCCAGACATTGTTTATCTGTATTCAAAATAGCTATGACTCAAAAGACCAACTTCTTCCCACTTTGGTGACAACAGTCCTTGGTTTGTGGCTATAGCTGATGTTTGTAGAGCCTATCTAAATGCATAGATTCCTTTGTGCTTTCTAGAATACTCAAAAATGGTACTCCATCTTTGCTTTTTTCACTGTTGGTTGATCTTTCTGCTCCTAATATTCACCTGTAGTCCACAGGCAAGCTTCATTACTTAAGACTCATTTTTTTCTAGTTCCTTAAAGCATATCTTAAAGCCTTGTTGACTGCAATCCCCTCTTCATGTGATATCTACTTGTTACACACATATATCTCGTTCTTATATCCAAACCAAAAAGATAACCATAATGTATACACTGTTAACTGAGGGGCATAAAAGTTCTTCCTGACCAAATTAACTGTAATTCAAGACATTAAATCCCCCTGTTAAAGTACAAATGCTTCCTGGAAAGGGCAAAACATAGAACTCTTTCAAAGCATTAACTCTTTAGCTTGAATTATTATCAGATTAGCCATAAAATAGGGTATGACTAAAGAGTGGGATATACGGAAAGGCTAAACGTTGTTGGAAGGGATCCAAAAGAAAAAGATCCAGAGCACTGGGCTGCCTGGCACAATTACTTCACATGATATTTGGCTGTGTCAGGCTCTGAGTACTCAGAAGACGTCATAGGGCACTGGGTGCCTGGGAACAAATGGACTGGAAAAGTACTAAAGAAAGGCATTGCCCGTTTCACAACTTAACATTGAGCTGACCCTCCATGCTCTCGTCTACCTCAGATGTCCTGCTAGCATTGGTGTTGGAGTCAGTTCAGTGCTGGTAGCCTGGCTACATTCTAGTATCTTGTTTTTTAATTCTGGATATGACTTATAGGTGCTGTTTATCTAAACACACACACACATACACACATTTCAACATCTTCAGAGGGTGATGTATAAATGAAGATGAAACTAGTGACCTACAATCCTTGATAACTGCTTTTATTTTATGCATACATTACATAGATGGTGGGGGGATAATCAATTCACTGCATAACACTTCAGGGTAAAAAAAAAATCATCCATAACCGGATGGACTATTTACAAATGCATCATAATGCAGTATTCAAAACTGGAATCCCTGTCTGTCCAGATTTGCATCCAATAAAGTTCTATGTATCAAAATCCCAGTTTAAGAATCTGGCCCTCTATTAGCAAATGTTTAGTGTCTACATAGGGATTAAACAGGACCCAAGGGCATCTCCAAATTGTGTCCCTGTAAATGTCTAACTGTTAGAAGAGGAAAATGTAATTTGATCATCTGGGCAAGTTACTATTATGCTCTCTTTTTAGGCTTCCCTGGTCTGCTCTTTACATTGCCCAGACTCTGTGTGGTGATTGAACATTGTCCAAGCTGTGCTGCTGTTCAAAACTGGACTCACGTTGCGCTTGTGCAATTGGAATGAGAAAATGTTGGGAAACACAGCTTTCCTAGTCATATGACTCTGCACCAAGCACCGGGAGGCCTGAGATGTGAGACAGCCAGACAGTCTGTCAGTTGTAGCTTTTTCTTCAACTCTGAAGTAAATCTTGAAATAAATCTTTACTTCATGACATTTGTTATATCGAAACTAGATGTTCGCCAGATGCGGAAGAGCAATAAACAACAACCCCTTCCCCTGTGGCTAGTGCCAGAAAGAGCCAATTAGAAATAATGCTTCGTGATGACTGTCTCATGAGAAACTGTATTAATTCAAGAAGAACTCAGAGGTTGGTTGGTTGGTTTGTGTAAAGCCTATAAATGAGCCTTGTGGAAGGCCAAGTCTAGACATTTGTTTTTCCAAATAGCTTAAAGCTCTTGTTCTGACTTTCTCTATGTGCATCCCACTTTATGACTTTTTAAAAACAGCTTTATTGAGATATAATTCACAATATCGTACAATGCATCCCTTTCAAGTGTGCGATTTCTTGATTTTTTAGTAAATTCACAGAGTTGTGTAACTCTAACCACAGTCTAATTTGAGAGCATGTTTATCACCTTAAAAGGAATCTATTAGCAACCATTTCACATTTTCCCCCAAGCTCCAAGCCCTAGGCAACCAAGAATCTCCTTCCTGTCTCTGCAGCCTCCTTATGACTTTTGTAATGCTAGCTTTGAGAATGATCTCTCTGGGTTAATAGTAAGTACTATTTACTGAAAGCACTGTACAAGGCGCTTTTTTGCATGCTGTCCTCAATTCACAAAACCACCTTATGAAGTAGGTATTAGCCTCCTCAATTTACAGAAAGAGAAAGTAAAGCTGAGATAGACTTTGATACTTTCCCATAGTCACATACTTGGTGGAGCTGGAATTTTTATCCAATTCTGTCTGCTCAGAGTTCCCATGTTTTCTCCAGGATGCTAAAGTGTGGTGGAGTACAGGAGCTTAACTCTTAGGTTGAACCACATGAAATTGCCAACATTAAGTCATTTTTCACCTACAAAAATGGCAATTTCATAACATTTAACCTAGATAGATGCTTCAGTGCCTTCCATTGGAATGAGCCTTAAAAGAATGATTATTATGTCAGTCTGCAAAAAGCTTTTAGTGTAAGAAGGTGGGGTCTGCAGACAGTAGAGTAGCTCCTCTATACTACCAAAGCTCTTTTCTCCTTCCTCCTAAAGACACCTTAAACAACCTTACACCCATGAGGGAATCTACCTGGCTCCAAGTTAGTCTACTGAAACAATTGTAGGTGTTTTATTTTTCAAATGTTGAATTTCTTAATGAATTTCTTAAAGGAATAGAAAATTGTAGGGTCTTTTACAAACAGAAGGGACATTACTGGTCCGACATGAATATGGCAGGAGCCCAGAGTCCATCTCAGACCTTTAACTTGTTCCTTACCAGCACTTCTCACAGTGAGGATCTGGGTTGGGATAAGGTTCAGGAATAGGGGGCAAGGTTCACGGAAGAGATAAGGATATCCATTTTTCACATTATTTGGTAATGGCTACATCAAAGCAAATATGTCAAAATATCACATAGACGTCAAGATACGAAGGACTCTGTAGGCATAAAATAGAACCTAGGACCGTCACTTCATTAGCTTAGAGTTCTGCAGTTTATTTTGATTTCACAAGGAACCACACAATAAGAATATAAGCAGTACCCAATAGGAAAAAAATCTCTTATTGAGAGTGATACGTCTTGTATCTGTAAGAGCTATTGACCTTATCTCACTGATTTTAAACACACAAAAAATAATGATACGGGTTGGTAGAAGGGCAAGGGTGTTTTTGCTCTCTTTTTGTTCTCTTTCCAGTTAAGCAGGATTATCACAAATCTTACTTCCTTTGGAGGACTGTTTATGGCGCTTTACTTATATTTAGCTGTTTATCCTTTTTAAGAATACCTGATAGATCATCCTTATGTGAAAGAGCCAGACCATTAAAAATGGATAACTGCCAAACAAATTATAATCTTGTCTAATTTCTATCAAATGATTCTGTGTGGCATTAGCAAATACTATATAAACAAGAAACTCGGCGAACTATTTTATTCCCTAGTATTCATTTTGGCAACAAATGATTCCTCTGGCTGCAATTAGGTATTGTCTTATCTTGTCCATAATTCCAGATAGTAGGAAGGAAAAGGGAAAAGTTTAAATTCAAGAAAGTGCTAAATTGCCTCATAGGTCTTGGTTTGCCTTTCATCTTCCTTTTAAATCCCCATCATCGCAAGGAAAGTAAATAGCAGGTTGTGTTATGATGGATTAGCGCTGGCAGATGCACAGCTGGGTATAACTAAGACAGTGGTTGGAAGCCAAAGTTCTTGTGGATTACCTACATCTGTTGCCCAAGTTGCCTGTGTCTATTGACACTAATGATAATCTTCCTTCTTAACAGGCTTAGCACGTAGGATGTCTCTGGGGACCTTCTCACCAGAGGTGCTGCTTTTCTGTTGATTTAGAGATCCACCTGTCTAAACTATAACTGCATCCAAGCTACACAAATTCTTCCTGTGTGTATATTTTGGATACGACCTGATATCATTAAAAGGACTATCAATGCCTCTCTTTTGTCTGGCTGTAAATCTGAACGGAAGTGCCACTGGCAAACTGTTGGCAGAATTCTTCCCAATTCCTGTGTCATGGTGCCTGATTTCTGAAGAAAGTCCTCACTGAGGTTCTTTTAAGGTCTTTAATACACATTTTTAATTCCTCTTTTGAGTATGCCAATTAAAACTGCTCATCCTGGGTCTACCAGAAGGCAATGACATTTATATCCTTTAGACATCCAGAAATATGAGGATTTGCAGTCACTGAGGTAATCTCCTGCTTTATTCCGGATTCTCCACCTCTAATTCAGACTCTAATAGATAAATATTAAACTCTTCCTGCAAAAGCCATAAATCTTCTGGTAACTCTTATGGCAACATTATATAGGATTCTTTCCTTCTGGGAGTTGAACTAGCAGATCGTAATTTATCCAGTACTATTATCATCTTAAAAATTTTTGTCCTGCAGAGTCCCATTAGGTTAAAAAATGTCTCATCATTATATTATCCAGAAGTCCTGACTTCTTGCTGAGCTAGCTCTTCATCCAGTTTTAAACCATATCCAGGGAGTGACATTTTAGGATCAACACTGGGCACATAGATTGAACCTGCTCTTCTAGTCAAAACCCATTATCTCCTTGAGAAATACTGATATGTAAATTATTTTTTACTGATCACTTGGATCAGGGCTATATATACCACAGCTACTAGGCAACCTCTATGGTAGAAACATGGAAGGGATATCTTCCAACCCGGTTTGGAATATGATTTTTCTTTTCTTTTTTGGGGTGAGGGGTGTTAATTAGGTTTATTTATTAATTTTTAGAGGCAGTACCGGGGATTGAACCCATGTGCTCTAGCACTTGAGCTATCCCCTGCCCCTTGGAATATGGTTTGTCTAATCCTCTCAGAATCTCCATTTTGTTTCTTTCATCACTGACAGTTGTAATTATGAATGATCAAAGTTGGTGCACTGTGTGAATAAGGCTAACTAGTACTTTGGAAGTGAGATTGTGATCAGCTAACTATTTTTCTTCACCTGAACGTGGTTTTAGTTCCCTCTTTGTGAGAGCACTTCAAAAGACACTTTTGAATCTGCTCTGAACATCCCACAATAGGGCTAAATGTTTAGGTACCAAAATCATTCAAATATTATGGTGTGAAAAGTAAATTTTATATCTCCAGTAAAGTTTATAGCTACTAGAAAGGAAGTGGTATGCTTACTCATTGCCCCCAAGAGAATGTTTTCTTCAGAAATGAATGGCTTCTTTTTATTTTTAAGGAATGGGAATCATACAAATGGCAAAGGAGACTGAGCTCTGGGACTGAGGTCAGAGGAAGATGAGCTATATGTAAGATGGACTTTGCCAATCAGAGAAACATTGGTAGCCATTGAAAAGAGTCATGTTTTCTTTAGTCACCTTGAGTTTGGGGACTTCCTGTATAAATTGGAAAAAGAGCTTACTTGCATGCGCTTGCATGAGCACAATGAAAGGTGTTGCAGAAAACATCCCAGGGTGGTTAGCACTGGTTACCTTAGTGCAGAGAGACAGGTAGTGGGAGTGGAGAGAAATGTTTACATTTTTTAAGCCTTTATCATTTTAGAGCAGTTTTGGTTTATAATAAAATGGAGAGCAAGGTATAGTGATTTCCCGTGTACCCTCTGCCCCCACACATACATAGCCTCTCCTATGATCAATATCACTCACCAGAATGGTAACTTTATTTTGCTAAAGATGAACCTACATTGACACATCATAATCACTCAAAGTCTATAGTGGACCTTAGGGTTCACTCTTGGTGTACTATATTCTATGGATTTGGACAAATGCATAATGACAGGTATTCATCATTATAGCATCACACAGAGTATTTTCACTGCCCTAAAAATCCTCTGTGCTCCACCCGTTCATCTCTTCACCCTCACTCCCAGCAACTATTGATACTTGTATTGTGTCTCTGGTTTTGCTGTTTCCAGAATATCATACACTTGCAGCCTTTTCAACTCAGCTTTTTTCACTTAGTACTATGCATGTAATTTTCTTCCATGTCCTTTCATGACTTGATGGCTCATGTCCTTTTTCCCCATTTTATTGAGATATAATTGACATTTAACATTATATTAGTTTAAGGTGTATGACATAATGATTAGATATATGTACATATTACAAAATGATGACCATATGTAGTTAACATCCATCACCTCACATAGTTGCAAAATTTCTTTTGTGATAACAACTTTTAAGAACTACTCTCAGCCACTTCCGAATATACAATACAATATTGTTAACTATTTTTACATTTCTTTTTAACACTGAATAATATTGTACTTTCCGGATGTCCCACAGCTTGTGTTTCCATTCACCTCCTAAGGACATTTTTGTTATTTCCAAGTTTTGACAATTCTGAATAAAGTGACTATATACATCCATGTGCAGGTTTTTGTGTGAACATAGGTTTTCAATTTCTTTGAGTAAATAAAAAAAAAAAAAGAGTTGTAAAGCACTGGGTTAGACCTTAGCTCTCCATTTAGCTAAGATATCTAGCCAGCAATAATGCTTCATTCATCAAGCATTCAAAAACAACAAATCAATTTGTATTTGGGTGTCTCATTTGTGTCCCTTGTTGCATTATCTTCTTTTTTTCTTATTAGCATTAATTATCCTATTAATTGTATTAATAACATTAATAATCTTATTACTGGTTACATTTCCAGTAAGAGTATGTTTAATTTTGGTTTTTTGTTTCTTTGTTTGTTTTTTTTGAGGGAGGAGTTAATGAGCTTTATTTGTTTTTCTTTATTTTTTAATGGAGGTACTGGGGATTGATCCCAGGACCTCACGCATGCTAAGCATGTGCTCTGCCACTGAGTTATACCCTCCCCCTGAGTATGTTTAATTTTGTAAGAAGCTGCCAAACTGTCTTACAAAGTGGCTGTACCATTTTGCATTCCCACCAGCAATCAATGAGAGTTCCTGCTGCTCCACATCCTTACCAGCATTTGGTGTTGTCATTTTTTTTTTTCTATGTTGGCCATTCTAATAAGCATGAAGTAGTGTCTTATTTTATTTTGCATTTCCCTGATGAGATAATGTGAAACATCTTTTCAAATATTTATTTGCCATTTGTATTTCTTCTTTGGTGAGATGTGTGTTAAGGATATTCATGTTTAAGGTCCATTTTTTTTTTAATTGAGCTGCTTGTTTTCTTATTGTTAAGAGTTCTTTGCATATTTTGGATAAATGTCTTTCATCAGACGTGCCTTTTGCAAATATTTTCTCCTAGTCTGTGGCCTGTCTTCTAATTCTCTTGATATTGCCTTACACAGAGCAGAAATTTTCAATTTGAATGAAGTCCACTTTATCAATTATTTCTTTCATACATCATGTCTTTGGTGGCAACACCATATCCAAGGTCATCTAGATTTTCTCCTATGTTATCTTCTAGGACTCTTAAAGCTTTGCATTTTGCATTTATGATGGTCTGTGATCCGTTTCAAGTTCATTTTTGTGAAGGGTGTAAGGTCTGTATCTAGATTCATTTTTTTAATGTGGATATCCATGTTTAATTTAAGGTTTTTTTCTTTTTAATGCATCTCTTTGTTTCTTTTCTTGTTATAACACACACTTATTACCACTATAATTTTAAATACCAAAATGCATTTTTAGTGAACTTACTTTTACTAAGAAAAATTGGTTAAATCTTTGTCTCTAATGCTGCAATAAGTGCTAGACTTTTCATTAAACTGCATTTGGATTAACAAGCATGGGATGTTGTAGATAGTGTCACAACCACAGAATTGCAGATGTGGTTTTAAGATTGTTTCTACATGTCACACTCAGTATTATTGAGAAACCCCAAACCACAAAAGTGATTGTCCACACCTCCGGAACAGGTGAAAATATGCTTTGATATTGCAAGATCATATGAGTACACCACTAATATTAAATGGTGCCTTTTCCCGCAAGCTTTTCTTTCACCATAGAAAGAGAAATTTTCACGTGACAAGAAAATTGGGTAAGAAAAGAAACATCTTGTGTGGACCTGAAGATTCTTTCCTTCCAGACAAAATCATGAAATGAATTCCCTCCTCTGATAAATTCAACTCCCTTATCCCAACATATAGAATTTGAAGTTAGAAGAGACTTTGAGGATCAAGCACCCTGATACAAGTCCCTCCTTTTACAGAAAATTCAACTGAAAGCTATAGGTATTAAGTGATGGCCCCGAAGTCACACAGTTACTAAGTAGAATCCTAGTCTACCGTTTTTGTTTTCAATTACATCCTCCACAACTTGCCCTTGGAAATCTTGCAGCCACTGGGGGCACAAGAATATGAAATGAAAGTGTCCCTCAAGGTTCTTTGGCACAATGTTGTAGAACAAAATGAATAAATGTGACTTTTAGAGTTCTTTTTTCATGGAAGATCTCCACAACATGGAGAAATAAAATGGTATCTTATAAGGAACATCTATAGCTGTAAACAAATGTAGCTGTCCCTGAAACATAGTAGAAGTAAACATGTTTCTTTATAGCACATTAATGTGTGCTAAGTTGTACTTTTGTGACAATCTGAAGAGAAACTCAAACTTGCAACAATATCGTGATCAGCTGTGAGTGAGTTCTGTTGGAACTGCTTTGAAATGATCAAAACAATGGAATAATCATCAGCCATATTTGTGACCTCACATCCAAGTTTTATAACTGTGGTTTGAGCATTTTGAGAAATACTACAACATGTCAAACAATGTAAATAGAGAACATTTAAAAGGAAGAAGAGTGCACATTTGAAGAATAGAAGAGGCATTAAAATTCTGATATTGTTTGCTTATGATGAAGATTTAATAAAGACAAAGTGACACTGTTAATACATTTTCATGATAAAGTTCACCAGAGGAAAACATGCGGGTGTGAATCCTTTTCCATAATTTTTATACTCTGCATGATAAAGCGTATCCTAAGTATTAACTTCATCTTAGAATAAATCAGTGTAATTCTCCAATTCATTCCAATTTATTCAGCCTACAGAACGAATTTTTTTTTGGAGGGGGGGATCAGAATAAGTAATATATATTACTTCCAAAAACCATGTGAGCTTTTGTGTTGTTTGTTTTCTTTCTTTTATTTCCTTTGTAAATGGTTACCAAATCCACTTGCCTCTGAAATGTGTTGAGCATCCACAGCTATTTCTCATCATAAACCATATCTTGCCTTTATCTGAAAATATATAAGAACCCAAAATATATACCATTTATTAAATTTTAATTATGAGTCAATTATTCAACACTTTACATGGTACATCATTTATTTCTCACAACAAATCTGTGACACAGCTGTAATTTTTCACATGTACTAGATGAAGAAACTGAAACTGAGAGATAATAAGTAACTTGCCCAAATTAATGCATTTAACTGAGATGCTGAGCCAGGATTTGATGCTCAATCTGCCAAGGGTGAAGTCAAACTCTATGTATGCTCCTCCTACTCTATTACATTTACTCCCTAAGAAAATCATGGCATCTTGGATTTACAGTGTGATTTTCTCAAAAAAAAAAATCCAAGATTCTTTCTGATTTGGGCCTTAACATAAGAAATCCTTCATTAATGTAACATGCGTACTGAAAGGCCGTGGATGATGAGCCTATATCCAGCTACTTCTGCATCTCTTAAAAGTGTTACCAAATGGTTACTTTACCCCTTTCCCCTTTGGCCAGAAGCCCTCTTCCCCACATTCCCGAATACTTTTTGATGGTCCTAATTATTCCACCTTTTTTCAGAAGCCCTTGATTGAGCTTCTATGGAACAATCCTACTGCCTACTGAAAAGCTCCCATGGAATAAAATCTTTTCTTTTGGGAATCTCTTCTCTATCAGGATCTTTCATTTTCAATTCCTGGCTTTGAGTATCTGTATCTTCTTTACTATCTTGTCTTCACTTTCTGTGAGATGAAATACGTACCCACCGTAGAGCTCCAAGACAGCCATTTCTTTTCCTTTTCTCACCGTTCTCTCATTACTAGTTCTGCCTCCCCTCTCCCTTCTCACAGCACTGCAACTGCTGATGTCCTTCAAAAGTGTTTTCTTTGTCCTATCTTGAGTCTATTAATGCTTTTTGGCAATCTGTAATATCAAAAGGTATGCTTTCAGCTTACTTTCTCCTTTATCATGGTGGATAAAGTACATTTAATACACGTATAAATGATGATTGCCTCTGGCAAGAAAGGCAAATGCAGCATACTCTCTGTAAGTCAATAAAATAAGTCCCTTGAGGTTCCAACCTTATTTGAATATAGTTAGGTTCACAAGTGGGGCCACAATCCTTTGTGATTTCTCTCTAGAGCTGTCTCAGTGAACTGCCAGTTGTACTGGACTCTGCTTCCTCTGGGCTTTGAGAGTTCACTTTTGAAATTTGTCTGCCTGTAGTACAACAAGGGCTACTGGTTGCCAGTTGTCGTAATGTTAGTAAATTTCCACTGATCATCATGAGCATCTTACAGCAGCTGCCAGATTATAATCCACCATAGAAATAGAGGGGGAAAACCTGGGATAATTTTAGGTAATACATTTCTTAATGCTGCCTTTTAGTCTTCGTTGTAATGTCAAGATCTACCTATTCACCCCTAGACAATTGACTGTTGTTTACAGAAATGGAATATAACAGAAAACAGTCATAGGTGAGCTCTGAGGTCATGTTTCTAAAAAGTGCTGATAGAATAATGCAGCCGTCTGTAGGAAAAAAGTGGATACGTCTTAAAATAAAAACTGGTCAGGGCCAGTGTTCCTCTTTTCTGGGTACAAGCAACTCCTGCATTTGGTGAAAGGCAGAATGTAAACAGTGTCTCTTCAAAATAAATATTTAGAAAAATATAATGATTTTGAAATGAATGGTGCAATTCTAAATGTCTCAAACTTGTTTTATCTTAACATTGGGAATTTTCTGTTCAACTGTAAAAGCAAAGCTTTGGGGGATTAAATCAGGAATACTAGGGATATCCTGAGAAATAGAAAAGGAACAACTGTCACTGTGTATGTAGACTGTCCCACTTGAGGTAAATTATGAGGAAAGCACTTTATCAAGAAAGGGATTAATTAAGGGTGTTAACGAATACAATTAATAGTGATGTAGGATGAGCCCAAGTTGTTCAGCTCTTGGTTAAGAGCAGCCACTAAGCAGCAGTTGGTCCCTTGAATGCTTTTGATGTGTTTTGAAAATAGCACAGCTCAAGCCATGGATTGCTATCCTTTTAAGAAACCCCAGAAGATTACAGACAGTGGTGAGCTGGAATCACCTACCAGGAGACGCTGAATAGTTTCCTGGAACCTTGAGAGCAAGGCTATTCTGTGTAATTTCACTTTCTCTTCTCTGTTATTTGCAGTCTTGTTTCAGATATGAAATAGAAATCATTGTTCCCTTTAAAATATTATTCACCTTGACTCAGAGTCTTCTTTAGAGGATGCTGACTATTGGAGATTGTTCAGGTGTTTCGACATTGTTGATCGCAAGAAGCCTATTGACCTGAATGGTATCTCTGAGGCTGATATCAAGCCCAAAAGGACTCTGAGAAGCAGGATGGGCAGCCACTTCTCCCCTCTGGGTCCTTCAGCTAGAAAATCTGTTAGACATTATCTGCTCCCATGATGCATTTGTCTCTAGCATGCCTATGTCCTCCATGCGCTAGTATTTCATGCCTTAAACATGAGTTGTAAACCAAGTTTTGCTTTCAACTGTGATGAAAACTCTCAAAAATTCTTATAGAAGAAGAGCTGTCAGAAATCCATCAAGATGAAGCTTGAGTTAATTTTGAAAACTTTGGAAGACACGAATAGAATTGCTTCAATCATAAAAGAGAAAATATTTAAAATATCAACATGGTATTTGAGGCAGGACTAATAACAAGTGGACTTGAGGGTAACTTTGGACCTCAAAGGCTTCATTTTATTTCCTAGCTAGTCACAGTTCTGTCTCCTTTGATAAAGAGTGAAGGACTTCTCAGTGGGAATCCTTGGAGATTTTTCACTCATTCTGAATAACTAACTCATTCTATCTAGACCTTACACAGCTAGATAAAAAATGCAGTTGGTATAGAATGAAGCAGCATGACTTCTGGAAACCCAGGCTGCTAATATCCTCTCATGCAGGTTTTTATGTTTTATGTGATTTAATTATATAATATTCATTTGATTCAGGACTGTGACTGACAGTCTCAAGAGCTTCAAGGAAGCTCACACTGGGGGAAACAAGAGAAGAAACAGGCTCAAGGAGTCTTAATGTGGGAAGTCCTGGAATAAAAAATGAGCATGTGCTTGTAAGAAAATGTGTTTCTTTCAGATCTAATTCTTTAAGAAGGTCAGTAGCCTGGAATGTGTTCAAAGAAGAGCCGATGAAAGCAAAGTGTCCAACTTGGAAACATGCCTATTGAGGAAAACGGTTCAATTTTTGTTTATCTGTTTGTCCCTTGCCATTGGGCATCTGATGTGTGCATTGGAGAGTTAAAAATAATCCTACTAGCCTAGCCCCAGTCTAGTGAACCAAGAGTTAGTGGGTTATCTAAAGACAATCGCAGCAGAAGCTGGGCAGGAGGAGTACACCCACTAAGTGAAAAAGAGAAGGCAAATCTTGTGAGCTCAGGACATTATCCTGAATGACACTAAGCTGTGTTTTGTTTTCTATTTCGAGTGCAATAATAACTACAATAACAGCAACTATTACTATTAGTATTACTATTACTGTCACTGATGCTGCTGCTATGAAGAAGCTACCATTTACTGAGAATCTACCAAGGGTCGGGCATTGCCATAAGCATTTTCCATGAATGATCTTGTTTAATCTTCATTCATTCTTATGAAGTGGGCACTATTTTTATTCACAATTTAGAGATAAAGGAACTAGGACACCAAGAGCTTCAGCAACATGCCCAAGGTCACACAGCATGGAAGTGGCAGAGCCAGGATTCAAACTCAGGCAGATAGCCAAACCTTGGAAACATCACTAACCAGAGTCACTATGCCCTTCTTGAGTGACCTCGCTACCTCATTTTCTCATGGATCCTTTCAATAAACCTCCATCCCTAGGGGTAATCTGGATATGTCTCTTTCTTGCAACTTTAAGGATCTCAATACCACCGCTTAAGCAACCTTGTTCTTAGCCGTGGTCTATTTTTAAATGGGATAAAAACCTCTCCAGTGTGACTCCACTAAAAACTAATAAAAATACATTTATTTTGGATACCTACTTAATTCAAGATGTTCTATGAGGCTGTGTGAAGGATACTTTACAAAAAAGCATTATATATGTTCACTTGGTTTCCTGAAGTTCACAATCCAGGTAAAAGGTACTGTGTATATTGTTGACATAAAGATAAAACTCACAATACAAGAAGAGTTTGGGAATGCTAATAGCTCCAATTTAATAAGCATATTATGGGCCAGACTCTAAGTGAAGTACTTAACATCCTTTATCATATTTAATCCTTACACCAGCACCACAAGTGCTACTGTTATCTCATATTTAGAGATGAGGAAACTGAGGGTCAGCAACAGAGAGTATTTTGCTCAAAGCTGCCCAGCTAGTAAGCAATAGAACCAGACCCAAAACCCAGGCTATCTGACTTCAGAGACTGAGCTCTTCACTAAGTAAGTGACACAGTCAGTACATATTTGGGAGTACAGAGAAGGAAAAGAAATTTTCCACTAGGCTAAAAATGATAAATATATACTGGGTGTGAGTTTTCATTATTATGTAAAGTTTAGTTGTAGTTTGGAGTAAGCAAACATGATATATTCAAACGGAAACTTGCAAAATAGTAACATTAGAATACGAATATTTGCATTACAAAGGTTTATTTGCTTCACAAAGAACCATCACAGATTTCCTTTAAATACCAGTCTCCCCTGTTGAGCTCAGAATATGATTGGATTCCCCCACACACACTGAGGGAAAGAAAGAAGTGAATGTATACAATGTTTCTGTAATATGACTATTTTATAAAACTGGATACAGCTTTACCATATTTTATATGCAAACTATGAGGCTTCCAACAAAGACCAAATAGATAAGAAAAAAAAAAACTTACTTATCATCTTGTCTGACTCCTCATTTTCTAAATGAAAAAATGGAAGCTCAAGAGAGGTGACTGGGCCAGAGTTACACAGCCAGTTAGTGGCACACTTGTTAGCGTTTTGCAAGACCCATGTCTTTTGTCCTCCAGCCTTGTTTTCTTTAAACTGTACCACTTCACTGTGCTTTAATAGGAAACAAAAATAGCATCAGTAAATCTTAGGTAAAATATTATTCTCTGTTGTTACAACATACGGACATATGTGATCCTAAATACAGGAGGATGGGGTAGCGATGAAGTAGCCCATATTAACTCCTATCGCAACATTTTTTCAAGTTTACTAACTTCTCCCACCCAATTTCTCTCACCTTGTTCAGGGCCCCAAAGATAAATGCCATTCATATATCTGAAAGCTAAGAAGGTTCTTGCTTGGCTCTGTGACAACCTTCCTTTATCAGCGGAGCCTCACGCGCTTTGGATGTGACGTCAAATGTGATACTTGCTTTGCGTAAGCAGTTCAGAACAGCTGTCTCTACCAATTCACCTGGGCTGATAGATTTACTGTACAATTTCTTGGAGTAATACTTGTAAAAGGTTAAAGGTGAAATGCTCTGTTTTCACTCCTGATTTGTTTGAAGAATAATATAAGCAATAAATAAGTGAAGTCTGCAAATAAGAGAAAAAGCCCAAGAAGAATTTTCATGTGGATGATCATAGATGAAGTATAAGCATTTACTCTCCTGAATTGTGGTGGATCTAATAGCCTGCAGCCTATGTGATCAGAATTTCTATCAAGTTAATACTCGATCCTCATTCTGAGGGGTGTTTGACTCATACCATTTATATCTTGGTCTGGTTCATTAAACATATAATTTATTGGTTATTAAAATGCCCTGCAGTATTTTTCCATTACAGAAAAATATAAAAAGTGATTTATGCAGCTTGTGTGTAAATTGATACATGTCATAAAGACAGAGTTGTAATTTGTTTCCAAATAGTACTTCTTTACTCTCAGAACTGGTTACAGCTTTCAAAGCCTAATCACAGTGAAAACTTGATTAAATCTGTTGGTTGTATTGGTTTGGGTGCAAAAAGCTCCCTTCATAAAATCTATCGCTCAAGATAACATGTACAACTCTTAGCTTTTGGTCACAGTGAGCACCCGTGTGGGTTGACACTTAAAAATGGGCAAATCAAGAAAAAGAAAGCTGCCTGGCCCCCGTGAGGTTACCTATTTCATGTTTTATTTCCCCAACAGTCATTTCTGGCAGCAGGGCAGACAAGACAAAAGACAAATGGTGACTCAAAGGAAGGACAAAATGAAACGAAAATGAAGGACAAACATGATAGGATATTTGCAAGAAACATCTTTTTGATGTTCTATCTATTGATCATGAACAAAAATCCAAGTCCAGGGGTTAGGGCTCCGGAGCATCAAACCTCGTCTTGACTTAGAGTGGCTGTCTGAACTCTTCTTCCCCAAACACCAATGTTTGCTTTTTGTAAACGGAATATTTCTCACCATAAAATAGAGCACTCTCGTTTCAGGAAAAGGTCAAGTATGGATGAAAATCCCTTGCAGTACTAATGACTTTTTCAATCATACTTCTCCTTTGAATATATATAGCTTCTTTCCTTCCAGAATGTCCCTTGTTTGCTTTCAGCTTCTCCCTTGCCTGCAGTGCTGGAGCTATGCATACGTGATTCTAAGACAAATAAGGGGCTTGTCATCTCAGAGCCATTAATTTCAGTAAATAAGCATTTGTTGGGTTTTAAGTATTTTATCATTAAATTCACCATGTATTTGGTGCACTTTTACTCCAAATCATATTTTGTAGGGAAATTTTAATATCACTTACACTCCATTATCATAAATGAATGCCAGCAACATTCTTAAGAGCTGCAAATTCTGCTACTTCACCTTCCACAGCCATAAACTCATTCACCCTACCCATCCTAATGGGGCTGGATTAATGAAGCTTTCAAAAGTGCAACATTTGGTGAAAATTACAGAAGTACCTGAAGGACTGGTTATTTGCAGATTCACTAGCAAATGATATTGTGATTCTGGCTGCTGACTGGCATCGATGTCATATATCCTACTGTATTGCCTCCAAGATGCACTGCATTCCACTCCCTGTCATCCACACTAATGGAGAGGAACAATAAAACAGATAATAAGCAGCAGGTCACTTGCTGATCTCTTCATTACCCTGGAGAGTAGAGAGTGGGGATGTAGGAGCTGCCACAGGAGAGCAGTACAACTTTTTTTTTTTTATCCTTCTAAGGGTAATCATTAAAAAAAAAATTCAAATACAAATAATTTGCCTTTGAAAACTGCCTACCTTGTCCATTACCTGCTTTTCCCAGGAATTAGCTTCCTAAGACCCCCCTCCCCGCCACAAGCTATTTCTCCTGTTCTCTCTAAAAAGCCTTATGCTTTCTGCTTGTTTCCTTGCTCTCATATCCACCCCAAATTGAAGTATGTCTGCTCCACGTTCTATTTCATTTCATTACTGATTTATGCTTTCCAAGGTGACATAGCACACATGTAGCCATTCTGCTCCCAACATGCCCACAGGAGACCACAAGAATCAGGAATTTCACTTTCCCTTACTAAGCCCAGAGTCAGCCTCAGAGACCTTCTCAACGGTCCAGGTAGCCATTGCCACCTCAGTGAAACAAAAAAGTATATGATACAAATCATACAATTTGAATAGAAAGATACTTTCACAGTTTGATAAGGAGTATAACAAAAGTGCTAATAGTGAACCACCTGACACATTTTCAATAAAATGAGAAGGAAAATACAAGGATTTTTACTATCACTGCAGCTATGTAGCATTAGAAGATGGATCATGAGAACTAAAGTATTAAAAACTATATGTTGTTTAGCAATTGGGTAATAGTGTTGACTGACTGAAGAATTTGCTGGGTTAAAATAAGCATGTTAAAATAGCTTGATCATCATTGAAAATTTAAAATAAAATTCAGCCCAAAAGTTTACAAGAAAGTAGAAACAAAGGAAATAGAAGAAAATAGGACTAAAAGAAAATACTTAAGATCATTTAAATAAATGTAAATATCTCAGTAATCACTATAAATATAAATAGACTAAACTCTTCAGCTAAAAGACAAAGATTGTTCTACTGAACTTTGTTTAAAATCCAGTATAAACTTTGTAAGATTATACAAAATGTTAAAGATGAAAACATTATACTATGCAATAATAATCCCAAAAAAGTGACTGTAGATATATTAGTACCAGCCAAAATAGACTTTAATAATTAAAAAGCATTTTAGAAACCTGTACTAGAGATAAAGAGGGTCATGACATAATAACAAAGGCCTAATTCACCAAAATGATAAAGCAATTCTAAACTTCTATTAATCTAGTAACATAGTTCCCAAAACATAAAACAATGACAGAATTACAGAGAGAAGTTGATAACTATGCCATCATCATGAGAGATTCCAATAATTGTCTCTGTAATTCAAAATTTGAGTAGACTTAAAAAATAAATAAGGATACAGATGATTTGAACTGTAAAAATTGAAATGTGAAAGGATTGGTATCATACAGACCATGTTCTTTGACCATAATATAATTAGGACAAAAATCACATATTTTTAAGGATTTATGCTACCATTTAATTTTTTCCAGCTTTATTGAGATACGATTGACAAAAATAAACTGTATATATTTAAGGTATACAATGGGATGGTTTGATATATGTATACATTGTGAAATGATTACCACAATCAAGTTAAGTAACACATTTATCACCTCACAGTTACCTTTTTTTTTTCCTGGTGTGATGAGAGCAATAAAGATCTACTCTGTTAACTAATTTCAAGTATACAATACAGTATTATTAACTATAGTCACCATGGTATTCATTAGATTCCCCAGAACTGATTCATCTTAAGGAAAGTTTGTGCCCTTTGATCAACATCTCCTCATTTTCCCCACCCCCTAGCCCCTGGTAACCACTGTTCTATTCTCTGGTCCTGTGAGTTCAACTTTTTAAGATTCTTCACACCTTTTAGGATGATTATTATCAAAATACAGTAGATAACAAGTGTTGGCAAGGGTAGGGAGAAAAAGGAACTCCTTTCAGTCTTAGTGACAATGTAAATGGGTACAACCATTATGGAAAACAGTATGAAGGGTTTCCTCAAAAAATTAAAATAGAACTACCAAATCATCCAGCAATCCCATTAATGGATATATGTATGCAAAAGAAATGAAATCACACATATTTTTATACATAACAAGAAACCCATTATTGAAAATTTAAAACAAAAGAAATTCTAAGTAGCCTAGAGATCAAGGAAAACTTCACAATAAAAATGTGAAAATATTTAGAACTGAATGATCACGAAAACATTTTGCATCCAAACACATGGATGCACCTAAAGCGGTATTTTGAATAAATTTTATAGCCTTAAATTGGTATATTATGAAAGAAGAAAGTTGAAAATAATAATTAGACCATTGATCTCAGGAACTTAGAAAAAATAGTGAAATAAATCAAAGTAAAAGAAAAACTGAAGAGTAATAGTTAATGAAATAGAAAGAAACATAAAATAAAGAGGATTGACAAAGGTGAAAGTTAGCTCTTTGATAAGATTTTTCTAAATGACAAACTTCTAATGGAATTAATCAAGGAAAAAAGAGAGTGAGAAAGGGCACAAGTGAGAAAAGGTACAAATAAACAATATTAGGAATGAAAAGTGAATTATAACTATTGAGGTTGATATTAGACAGATAATAAGAGGAGACTATATATAACTTTTGATAATAAACTTAAAGACAAATAAAGTAGTAAATTTCTAGAAAAATAAAATTTCTTGAAACTGACTCAAGAAGAAATAGAAAACCTGAGTAACCCTAAACCCATTAAATAAATTCAGTTGACAATAAACAAATAAACAAACAAAAACTTCCAATGAAGAAAACATCAGGGTCTAAAAGGTTTCCAGAGAAATTCAAGAAACAGATGATTTTAGTCTTACTCAAACTCTTTCATAAAATAATAAAAGGAAAGCACTCCTAATTTATTTTTCAAGGCTAACTTAGTACTTATATTAGAACCCAACAAGAATAGTTAAGAAAAGAACTTTTATGCTTTTGGTGAGAGTGTACTTTATTCCCACCACTTTGCAAAACACAGAACGTTGATCCTAATGGATGAACAATAATATCAATTATCTCAATTATGATTTCTGATAACTTTATTATGAAAAACAGGGGGAAAATTAAAGTTATAAATTTGAAACCAAGCTTCAGTCTGGATATCCTATAATAATGAATCAAAACAGTTGCCTGTGAGTCAACTGAAAAATGGTGATCATTTCCTTCTCCCATTCCTTTCAGGGGCTAATTCAAACCTTTAATACTATTCTTTTCAAGCTCCTTCACCTTCTGTCTTCACTTCCTTTTTCAGAGATAATAGATGCTATTGAATCTAAAGCCTCTCAATATTATTCCCTCCTTGTTATAATTTATCTGCATCTGAGCATATAAATAGTCTATCTCCTCCAATTACAAAGAAAACAACTAAGATAATCCTTCCATTTGTGCTGTTGCCCATCTCCTCCAGCTTTTCATTCCATCAATTATTCCCATTTTGTCCTGTAATTTCAACATCTTTCCACTTATTCTTTTACATCCACCAATTTCAGTTCAAAACAGCATCTTCCATCCACACATTTAGGAAAATTAAAACCTGGGTGAGGTTCTTGACTTCACTCCCCACAACTCCAAATCTGCAAAAACCCAAATCTTCTTGCCAATTCTATTCCCTGAATATTTCTCACATTTTCCTTTTCTTTCTATTCCCACAGCCACGGTCTTGATTCAGGACTTCATCATCATACACTTCCAGATTCATACAGTGTCATCTAATTGACTGTATGGCCCAGAAGAAAAGCATGGATCTTCGAGTTGGGCTGTGTTCAGATTTCAACAATATATTTTCCTACAGTTGTGACTTTGGGGACATTAACTTCTCTAAACCTTATTTTCCTCAGCTATCAAATGGGATGATAATGCTTGTTCTTAAGTGTTCTTGTGATGATTAATCCTGTGCCTTGCATACAGTAGGCATTCCAGGAATGTTAATTCTCTCTGTCCTTATAGCTTATTCTCCTCCAGTCCCTCTTCTACACTGCTATGAATGTGACCTTAACACAAATCTGATCATGTCACTTCCCTAATGAAAATCCTTTGGAGGTTTTAATTTGCCCACATGTTAAAATCCAAATTCCATTAACATGAAATATAAGGTTCTTCATTGGTTGACCCTTCACCTCTGTCTTCACTCTGCCTCAAATTCATGAGCTCCTTAAATGCACAAAAGGGATTTGCCTGATCCATTTTTAAATCCCTAGGGTCTAACAACAGTGCTAGATTCAAAATAAATACTGTTAAAATGAAATAAATGTTCATTCAAATACGTGTCTAAATTTTGAATGGAATTCACTTCACAGCTATGAAATAGTTGATATTTGGGAATTCCTTGTGTGGATTTTGATGGGAGGTATATGCTGCTATTAAATTAAGAAAAAATGACACTTCTATTTTGACATGTTTGTTATTTTGTGATCATAGGCATCATTGGTTTTGATTTACTTTGAAGTTTCTTAAACTGACAGGATAATATCAAGCGTTAGGAAAATCCTAGCTAAGTTAATCGTGAGGGGATGGATCAAAGGGAAGTCAATGGCATGTAATGCCAGAATCAAACAAAAAAGCAACATAGAAAACATCTCAAATAGCTTAATTTTATGTGATAATCATGGTCCTTTCGCTTTGTATTTAAAAAGGATTTTCCTTCTAAAGATCTCCAAGTACGCTGAATCTATTATCTTGCTGTTACTAATACTAATACTAAAGTCCCAGAGAAATAACAAGAAACTATAAATGAGGTAAATATAGCTTGCTCTGGACCCTTCACATTTTTTTGTTTTAAAATGTCAAATGTTTCTGTTTTTCACTAAATTCAGACTACTGAACACTGTTGGTGAAAATCATACAACTAGATATTTTGCTTCCTCTATATTTGTGATCACCTTTGATCCCTAAACCACCTTGTAATCTCACAGTCAACTCACAGTATATATTTCCATAGCTACTTCAGATCTTCCCTATTGTTCTGAAATCTCTGTGATGCCTTATCTCCAAATCCTCCTTCAGTCTCAGAAGATAACCTTCCCTTTTTCTTTCACACACACACACACACACACACACACACACACACACACAGAGCCACAAAACCTACAAATCTATCTACACTTATCCTTTCCATTTTCTTCTCTGTAACAAGAGGTGTCCCTTCTATTTAAAATAAACCCTCCACCTCTTCCCTGGTTCCCGACTCTTCCATGATTCTCAGGGATTTTTTTCCACTTCTCATGGTCCCCTCTCCTTTTTGTGTTTTCATTTTCTTATTCCCTACTGGATCCTTTCCACCTTCATTCCAAATGCTCAAGACTTAAGAGCATCTTAACCCCACCTTTCCCTCCTGATATCACCTTCTATCTCTCCACCTAACATTTTCTAAAAAGGTTGCCTACATTTTCTGTCACAGTTTCCCCACATTCCACTCACTCCTCAACCTGCTTTGAGTTAGGTTTGTCCAACCATTCCACAAAAAATTTTTTTAAAATCCTCATAAGGACACTAATGACTTCCAAGTCACCAAATCCAATGTTCTTTCAGTCTTCCATCTTATTTGAACTTTGCATAGCAATTGATAATGTTAAATTAACCACAGACTTCCTTTGGAAACTGTTTCGGCTTCCTGGAATATCAGGAGGACATTTTTTATACCTCCCTTCCATCTTATTTTTTTTGCAGATTAATTCTCCCCTACCTAAACTTAGGTGTTGCCAGTTTGCAAAGTTGTGTCCTAGACCCTCTTTTCTCCTCTATTCTTCTCCCTTTTCCTCTCTTCCTTTTCAATCACACACCCTCAAGGAGATCTCATTTAGCTCCGTAGCTTCAGTTGCTCTCTACATGCCAATGACCTTAATTTGATGTCTCTAAACCAGAGTTATTTCCTTCACTCTAAACATGAACGTCTGCATACAGATTGATCATCTATATTAGCATGTCTCACTGAAATCTCAAATCAAACCCATTATCTTTTACCCCATCCCCAAAAACTATCCTCTAGTTTTCCACATTGGAGTGCATGACACTATCAATCCACCAAGATGATCAAACCTGAAATCTAGTGATTGCTCTTGTCTATTTCCTTACTTCAACATTCCCACACATCCAGTTGGTCAGCAAATTCTACCAGCTCTACCTCCAAAGCAGGTCTTGAAACCGTCTACTTTTCTCCATCTTCCCTGTCACCACCCTAGTCTAGACCCCCATCCTCTTTCTCCTGGATTACTACAAAAGCCTCTGACCTACATGGTCATTCTTCTTCCAGTCTTCCTCTTCTACCACCAGTTAGAGAAGAGAACTAGTGGCAACAAACGCAGCAACTACTTGTCTTATTTATTAATCCACCTGTAAAGATGCTGGGATAGATCTTTAAAAATAAGAACTGTTTTTAAAAACATAACCACCACATTATTTTCACAGCTGTAAAAAATTAATAATAATTTCTTATCTAGGAATCTTCAAATCTCTAGTCACAGTTTACATTCCCTAAGAGTATTATGAGGTTTTATTAGTTTTTTGTTGTTGTTGCTGTTGCTAGAATCACAGTACGAACAAGGTCCTCTCACTACGTTTGGTTGATGTGTCCTTTAAGTCTCCCCCTACTTTGTAGATTTCTCCTTCAGATTTTTATTTCTTTGAGTTTCTTTCCTGAATAAATTGAGTCTTTTGCCCTGTCAAATTCTCAATAGTCTGGAATTCCTTGTCTGTATTCTTGTGGTGTCACTGAACGTGTTCTTCTGTCCTGCATTTCCTACAAACTCATAGTTAGACCTACAGACTTGATCTGATTTAGGTTCAGATTTTGTACAAATATCTCATAGGTGGTATTGTGTACAAAATCCTTAGGGCCTGTTTTTTATGTTAGGAGCCATTGATGATCTTTTCTTAGATTTCTTATTTTGTAGGGCTTGAAAATGATAGTATTATCAACAGGAGGTTCTTTTAAAAAAAAAAAAATATATATATATATAAGTATGTCACTCCCCTGCAAAAAAGCCTTCAATGTCCATTATTGTTGGGATAAAACTCAACAACCTTAACATGGATCCTTACAAGTTTATCAACTGGCAGCTGCCTATCACTGCAGCCATACCTTATGCTATTCTCGGCCTCATACTTTGGACTCCAGACATACTGACTTCATTGCAGAGTCCTGGATGAGTCTTACTCCAGACACTTCAGGGCATTCAGAGGTGCTGGATCCACCATCAAAATTCTTTCCCCTCACTTACACTATCACTTAGCTAACTTCTTATCGTGTCTTCTACATCAGTTTAAGTATAGCTTCTTCAGAAAGACCGTCCCAAAAGCCTAAAACTAGGATAGCACCACCTGCTATTGGCTCCTACTGCAATTTGTATTTCTCCCTTCATTACACTCTTGTCTCCTCCACCATCTACTTGTTCATCATTGTAGCTCCAACACCCAAAGAGCTCCCAACACATAGCAGGTGCTTAGTAAGTACCTGTTGAATGAGCTTATGCCACTAAAATTTCAGCTTTTCTTTTTGAATTGACAATAAAATATGTTCATGTTACCCTCTTATAAAGCATTTTTATATAAACCATCACATTAAATGCCACAACATCCCAATGAAGACAGAAGAAGCAGACTGACTTCTTTGTGTTTCTTCTCTGCTTCTGTGAATTACGACATGAACATCGCTACTATGACATTCTGTCATCTTGAATTAATATTGTCTGAAGTAGTCACTTATTTCTTCTGTTTTGTATCTGGGATTCTAACATATACAAGCACACTAAGATCAAAATCAGGAATGTGAAGGATTTATATTGTCCACTGCAACGTAATCATATCTGTTCTAAGTGGCAACCTGCTAGCACTCATTCTCAGCATCAGCCCCTCCAGGAAGACTTCCCTGAGCCTGATCCCAACAGGGTTAATGATTCCTTCATCTGGGCTCTGTTGGAATTTTGTCTGTACTTCTGATATTATAGATACCATGTTTTGTCTACATCATTTATACCTGTTAGTGCGTGATTTCCATGAGGATAGAGATTAAGCTTTACTCATTTCTATATTTCAAATGTCTAGCACAATGCCTGGTACACAACAGACACTCAATTCATAACTACTGAATCATTGGCATGGATTAACAGCCTCTCTTGTCTACAGGTAGTTCTTGTATAATGAAAAATAAATGAGTAAGTTTGCCGTGGTGGTGGCAGTACTTGTTACCTTAAAAACGAATGGAATAAAGACTCGTGGTCAAAATACAACACTAAAAAAATGAAGCATTAAAATGTTGGATCCCAAGAGTTCTGGGTTAGATGGTAAAGTGTATGCAGGAATCTAATTTTAATCTCCCTGAACCTCACTAAAATACAGGAAAAAGTAATTTTTAAAAGACATAAACCCAAAAGGCTGGGGAGAACATTAGAAGAGATAAGAGGAAAGCAATTTTTGAAGTGGAAAGCAGATGGATTAGTGTTAGCTGACTTAGTCTGAGATGGTAGGGACCTCAGCCAGCAGTGGAGAATACTGAGAAATAACCCAATTTATAATCCAGTATCCTCATAAGGTTCAAAATTGGCAGCACGAGGTAACTTTGGACCGGAGAGTTAAAGGAAAGAACTAAACTTTGGAGGTTTGGGTGAAACTATCTGAAAAGCAATTTACTCTAGAAAGACCCTTTCTCTCATTTCACAGAGTTAGATAACTGTCCTTCCCATACGTCCCCAGGACTCCAGAGCTTTACAGTGTAGCTCAGGGTGAAACAGAAAGAGCCACCAAACTGGAAAACACCAGGCACAGTGGACCTGGACACTACCTAAAACAAGGGGATTAGGCAACCATATGCATAATTAATTGAATGCTTCCCTCACTAAGCTTGGGATACTGGCAGCCAGTCTTCCATCCCCCAGACAAGAGATTGGAAGTCTTCTCTGGAGAACCTGATGATGAGCCCTAAAAGAAAAACCTAAATATGCAGATACCAGGGGGGTTTGCACTTGAATGGTCTACCCACACACAGAGTAAACAAACTACATCCCAGGCTCTGAGTTACAATCAGCACTCTTGACAGTGAGCCACAACCAAGGATTAGCATACCCTGTGGAAAGTATCCAATGCAGTAGTTGGAGACAAGGATAAAAACTAAAAACCAAACAACTTATTTTTTAAAAAGAAAAGACAGAGAAACGGAGAATACAAGAAACTTGAAGGAAATGAAGACAATGCAAGGAGGAGAAAACTTTATAAAACAATCAATGATATACTCACAAAGATAAGGCATTACATAAGCATGAAGCAACAAGATGCTTTAAAAAGGAATATTCAGAAAATGGCAATAAACACACATATATCAATAATTACTGTAAACAGGAATATTCAGAGAACAAAGATTAAAAAACATATATGGAAACTAAACAAATAGCAGATAGAAAGGTTTCAGGTAATTAATTTTAAAACTATGTTGTTTTTCTGGGTTTTGTGATGCTTATAGTGGTTGACAGTTTTTAATATTTGTAAATTTTGTAACTTATTCCTTCCTTAATAATAGATATTCTTATTTTACCTAATACCTAATTTTCTGTGTGTGATTTTGTGTACATTTGCCTGAGGCAGACTCCCAAAACTGGACAGAAACTTCAGACCCCTCAAAACCTGTGTCTGCCCCAATGACAAATCCATATTTCCAGTTGTTCACATTGAAACTATAGGAGTAATTTTTTTTTGAAGTATAGTTGATTTACAATGTTGTGTGAGTTTCTGGTGGACAACATAGTGATTCAGTTATACATATATATATTCTTTTTTATTATAGGTTATTACAGGTAGTGGATATAGCTCTCTGTGCTATACAGCAGGACCTGTTTTTATATCTGTTTTATACATAGTAGTTAGTTCCTGCAAATCTCGAACTTCCAATTTATCCCTTCGAAAACCTCTTTCCCCTTTGGAAACCATAGTTTGTTTTCTATGTCTGTAAGTCTGTTTCTGTTTTGTAAATAAAATTATAGGAGTTATTCTTGACTCCATCCTCTTTCTCTCACACTCCATGTCCAATCAGTGAGGAAATCTTATTGGCTCTGCCTTTAAAATATATACATAACCTGACCACTGCTACCACCTTGGTCCAAATCACCATCATCATTTGCCTGGATTTTTGCAAGAGCCACTTAACCTGTCTTCTTGCTTTCATCCAAGCCCCCTTACTGTGTATACTTAACACAACAGTTCGAGAACTGTCTTCTTAAACCTAAGCCAGATAATATGATTCCTCTGCTCAAAACGTTCCAATGTCTCTCCACTCACTTGAGCTGGCTCTACATTTCTTCTCTGACTTCCTATGGAACTATTTTCTCTTTGGCTTACTCTGATCGGCTCACACTTGACTCCTTTGCTTATTCCTCAAAGATACCAGGCATGTTGCTCCCACTTTTACACTGACTGTTTCCGTTTCTTGGTATCCTGAAGATATCTGTAGGACAATCCCCCTAACCTCTTTCAAATCTCTGCTTCAATGTTACTTTCACAAGAAGGCTTATCTTGACCATCCCATTTAAAATTGCTACCCACTCCAACCCAGCTCCATGACCCGGCACTCTCAACCTCCCATACGCTGCCTTCTTTGTTTAATAGCACTTTTCACTTTGTAATATATTACATAGTGTATTTATTATGCTTGTGGTTTATTGTATGTCTACTTCCATTAGGATGATAGCTACATGACAGTAGGGATTTTGTTTTGTTCACTGATATATCACAAGCACCTAGTTTCTAGACATATGAATGGCCAATAGACATATGAAAAAATGCTCAATATCACTAACTATCAGAGAAATACAAATCAAAACTACAATGAGGTATCACCTTATACCAGTCAGAATGGCCAACATTCAAAAGTTCATGAACAATAAATGCTGGAGAGGCTGTGGAGAAAAGTGAACCCTCCTACACTGCTGGTGGGAATGTAGTTTGGAGCAACCATTATGGAAAACAGTATGAAGATTCCTCAAAAAACTAAAAATAGACTTACTATATGATCAAGCAATCCCACTCTTGGGTATATATCCAGAGGGAACATTAATTCGAAAAGATACATGCACCCCAATGTTCACAGCAGCACTATATACAATAGACAAGACATGGAAGCAACCTAAATGTCCATCAACAAATGACTAGATAAAGAAGTTGTGGTATATTTATACAATGGAATACTACCCTGCTATAAAAAAGAATAAAATAATGCCATTTGCAACAACATGGATGGACATAGAGGTTGTCACTCTAAGTAAAGTAAGCCAGAAAGAGAAAGAAAAATAAAAATACCATATAATATCACTCATATATGGAATCTAAAAAAAAAAAAGGACACTATGAACTTATCTACAAAATGGAAACAAACTCTCAGAGTTAGTAAACAATCTTATGGTTACTGGGGAAAGGGGGTGGGAGGGGATAAATTTGGGAGTTTGATATTTACAAATGTTAGCCATTGTATATAAAATAGATTTTTTAAAAGTTTCTTTTGTATAGTACAGGGAACTATGCTCAGTATCTTGTAATAACCTTTAATGGAAAAAATATGAAAATGAATATATGTATATATATGCAAGACTGGGACATTGTGCTGTACACCAGAAATTGACACACTGTAATTGACTGTACCTCAATAAAATAAATAAATAAAGTAGTGCCTAGAGTATAGAAGGGGTCAATAAATATGTAATGAATTTGAATATAATATGCAGATATATGAATATATACATACATATGGATGCTGTGAGGATGCAACTGTGCATATACACATATCCATACACACATACTGAAAAGTATACAATATCTCTGGAAGAATATAGAAGAAAGAAATAACACTGACTGCTTGTGGAAAAAAGGGGCTAGATAGCAAGGGTAGAGGGTAGAAATATTGCTTTTCACTATACACCCTTTTGCACTGTTTGAAATTTGAACCATATGAATGAACTATCTTTTCCATAAGTGAATGAGAGAACAATGCAAGTTGGACTTCATTACATGGTTTTCCCTCATAGTGAGATCCCAGAAATATTAGGATATTCTCACATTCTCAATTTTTACTATCATGTAAATGTTCACAGAATTCTTTAAAACGCATGTATAGAATTCAACGGGCCATGGAGAAGAACAGAGCGCTAAGTCCTGAAAAGAAAGTTGGCTACAATAAGACGAACTTGGAAATCAGTTGTTCACAACACTAACACAATTCAATATATATCGGTAAGTGAAAAATAAGCCAAATCAAATTACAAAACTAAACCTATAGCATTATCCTCTTTATATTTTAGAACATCTCTGTGTGTGATGTATGCATAGAAAAAAATCTAGAAAAGGGAAGCAGTCACATCTTAATTTTTTAACTTTTTTGGAAATAATTTCAATCTTAAAGAAAGTTGCAAGAATGACAACAGTACAAAGAACCCCCATGTATCCTTTTCATAGATTCACACATTAGCATTTTACTCTATTTGCTTTATTGTTTGTTGTATCTCTTCCACATACATCTACATCTATTCACACATACACACACAAATATATATACACATAACATGTTTTTCTGAACCATTCAGGAGTAAGTAACTTGCATAAAGCCATTTACTCCAAATAGTTCAGTGAGCATTTCCTCTAAATAATAATATTCTCTTACATTTCTGCAGTGCAATTGTCAACTTCAGGAGCTTTAACGTTGATACAATAGTTTTGTCTAACCAACCATCCATATGCCAATTTTTTAGTTCACCTAATAATTTTCTACATGGCATTAATTCCTATGTATCATTCTGTATTGTTTTATGAAGAGTATAGCTTGCTTCTATAATTTTTTAAAACAATTTTAATAATTATCTAGGGAGCTAGGATAAGCAAAATACCATCTCAAGATTTAACTTCTGGAAACAATTACTTTTCACAGAGTTAGCATACATATATGGGTCTTATGGAAGGCTACTTTCTTTTCCTAGAAAACTACTAGTCGTTTCTAGATACTTCATTTTCCTGACTGAGTCCCAGGATGACAACTGGTACTGAATCCCAAGACAGCCTGACACTTAAAGGGCCATAGACAAGAAAGGTAAGATTTATTTATCAGTACCCTTTGCAATCTCTCAAAAGAGCATAGAATCTTCTAGTCAGTTTAGGAATGATCCTTCAACAGTTGTTGTTTCTTTTAAATCTAATTCTAAAAAGCAAGTTTTGTTGTCCTGACATATTAAGTGTGATATTTCTCCGTTCACAAGAAAAGAAATATGAGCACTTAAAGGAGTAGCAGAACCCATTCTTTTGAGTCTTTCTTTCAAGTTCTTGTGAGTGAATTTTCCCATCCTCCTTAAATTTCTATGGTTCTCATGCAGCGGCATCACCACAACACTTGAGTGATGCACTCCATCAGTGTCCTGAACATCATCACTGGAGGGCCCGAGCAAGCTACTGGAATCAGACAGAGGCAAAGCAGTAACAGAGCTTAGAAAAGGCAGTTGTCCTTCAAGGAGGCCTAAAGAGATTTTTAAAAGTGTGCATAAGGATTGCGTGCAATTAACCAAAGTCTCAATGCTTAAATCACTTTTAGATTTTAAAAGAACTATTGTGCTTTTTCTAAAATAAATAAAATCAATTATTGACTGCAACTTTTAGAGATGAATTTATTTTGAGTAAATGTTGCCAGGCTTAAAACTCCCACCAATGGGCATTTTACTGAGTAAAATAATTTTTTAAAATTTATTCATAGCATCATTAAGGATGTGTTTATTGAGCCATTTGAGGATAATCAGTAAAATCACTAGCCATTTTTAGAAAACCTTACACCAGAAAAGTGGAGACTACAGTTACAAAAAGACATTATCATCACAATTTAAAACTCCATATGTAGAGCATATATTACCTATTTTCATTAGGAAAATTATCCTATTATCTATACAGCATCTAATACAGATTAAGGCCATTAGGGCAAATTTTACAACATTATATTGATAGAAAAATAAATTTGAATTTAACCACCTATGAAGTACTCTACTGAGCCATAGCACAGTGGGTATTGAAGGTGGAAAATAATGTCAAAAAAAGACTAAGCACTTATTTCTGTCTTCCTTGGAGAGTGGCAATATATGTACTTTGCAAATCTCCTGGCATTAGCAAGACACCCACAGTAGGTGGGCGGGGAAAGGGAGCAATAAGCAGTGAACTGCAGGGAGGGTTGGCTCAGTGGCAGAGCACATGTTTAGCATGCACAATATCCTGGGTTCAATTCCCAGTGCCTCTGTTAGGGGGAAAAATAAAAATTTTAAAAACAAAAACACCCCACTAAACTGTAGTATGTGGTAAGGTCGCTTTTTAAAGACCAAGAGCATAAGACATGGCATATTAAAGACTCTTCCATTTGATCTGCATACTCATATAGTAAAAAACTTGACTAACTACAATGATAAATAAAGTGAATACTGACAAGAAAACGAACACAAGGTATCATTTTGTCTATTATAATTTGTGTTTTTCCTAAGACTATTGCACAGCTCTATTATTTCAAAATGTATAAGCATTAAATGTCATTTAGCTGAAATGCTCAAAAAATAGAGTACTTTGATTAAAAGAATTTTTATCTGATGTTTAAGTGATAACTTTTTTCCATTTCTACACACTTACTGATTATTTTTCTAAAATATATGAGCCCATTTCCATGTCTAGTATGCTGAAGTTAATCGAATCTTCCTTTGAAGACTCATAATCTTGCCAGGCCTCAGGCTCATCAAACCGAACATGGGTGATTCTGTAGAGGATGGTAGGGGCGTGGCTTTAGTCAGTGTTCACTCCAGGATATACCCTGGAGGTTGGACTTGTAATTAAATATCTTATATGTAGTTTATTTTTATTATTTTATTATAATTTGCCTCTTTCATCTAAAAGTTGTGTTTCAAAGAATAAATAAGAATGTTTGCACAATATGAGGCTTCCGGCAAATGGGGGCCTGTTCATTTAAAATTTTGTTAAAATTAGAAAGTATAACTGTCAGATTGCATTTCCAAAATGGTTCTTTAAACTTCTTATCAAAATGCTAAGTGATATGTTTTAAGCATTTAATTTTTAATTTCTAAGTTCAATTTTCAATTTTTGTTATTTAAAAAATGTGAGGTTTTGCCATACTTGAAGATAAAAGCAGAGAAAATGATATCAGAGAAACAAGGAATAATTCTCCCATGAACTTTGATAAAAGAAGTTGATGAGATTATTATCTCAGTTTAAGAATATTTCCCTAGATAGGAAATAAAATGTTGGAGAAGATTAAAAGAAAGCAATAGAAGTAAAAATAAATAAATAAAAGTTATCAATTACTTCATTCTTCTCTAACTAGTTCCACAGTCTCAGCCACTGAGCCAGAAATAGAAATGAAACAGAAGCCTGAATGAGTAACGTATCCTTCTGTCACCCTTGTTAACAGAATCAGCTTACGGGTGAAACACAATGAAACAAATATATTTCAGCTTAAAAAAGAGACAGCCTTGGCATATACCTTTTTAAATTTAAGGAATTAAATTCCCAAACCAGAAAAATATTGGACTGTTCCTTCCACTCCACCTACATCATCCAACACTCATTTAAATTGTCCCCTTCTAGAAACATTTTGTATCCTACCTCTTCCATGAAAAGTTGTTCTGATATTCTGGTCTAGATAATCTTTTCCTCCTTTGAAATACTAAAGGATTTAGTGAGTATATGATTCATTCATTATTTATTAATTCATTGCCTTCCAACATCTTTTTAAATCAGTTTTATTATTTTTCTGATCATAAAATTAAATGTGCTGTTCTTAAAAATATAGCTTATAACGAAGTTCTAGAGAATAAAATAAATATCAGTCATAATCCAACTACCAGAAAATAATTCCTATTAGTTATAAATGTATAACTACATTATTTTGTTTCTAAAACTGGAATACATTCTGCTCTTCATCATATTTTTCATTTATCATTACTGCATAAACACTTTCTGATGTTTTAAATATTTTTCAAAAATGGGTTAATGGGAATTCTACTTCTAGTATGAGTGAGTAAACTCTTAAAATTATCCTCTGATAAATTAAAAGCTATAAATTAAAAGCATGTGGATTTGGAAGAGTCAAAGTTTGGAGGAAGCAACTGGCATAGAATAAATTTTATGTATCAGACAAAAGGAAATGAACAAAGAATCACTAGCACATTTAAGATACAAAAAAATGCTAAATTCTTCAGATGGAAAATAAATGACACCAGAGAGAATCTTAAATCTTTAAGAATAAAAGAAGAGAATTCAAAAAATGTAATATTTGACTGAAAATAAAAGGCCATTTCTCACTTCATTTCTTTAAAATACATACATCCACTTAAAGTAAACATAATATCATTCTCTCATGGAGTTAAAATGCAGGTAGTTGTAATATATATGACAACATCACATAAAAGAAGGTGAGGAGGGGTAGTAAATGGATCTATTTGGTTGAAAGACTGCATTTTATGCAAGTAGTAAAATATTAATCCTTAGAAGACTGTGACAACTTCAAAATGTTTATTGTAATTTCTAGAGCAACCACTAAAAATTTCAAAAGATGTAGTTAAAAAGTTAATAGAGAAATTCAAATAAAGTTGCAAAATATATTCAAATAATCTAAAAGAGGGCAGCATAGTGAAAACAGAAAGACAAAAAAAAAATGAGGGAACAAACCAAAACCAAATAGTAAAATAGATCTAAAGACAACCATATCAATAATAACATTAAATGATAATAATTGACATACTCCAAATAAAAAGTTAGAGATTATCACAAATGCTAAAAACCCAAGACCCTGTCTTGAACATACATACTTTTTATGTCTATAATATCCATACTTTAAATATGACGCAGGTGTGTGGAAAGAAGAGACTGAAAAGATGTATCATGCAAACCATAAGCATAAGAAGACCACAGTAGCTACAATGATAACAGCTAAAACACATGTTAAGAGAAAGACTATTTTTAAAGGTAAAGGGGCATATTTTATAATGATAATAGAATCAATTTGTCAGAAAAAAATTATAAATATACATCTGCTTTATAGCGGAACCTCAAATCCATGAAGCAAGAATTGACAGAATTGAAGAGAGAAATAGATAATTCCAAAATCACAGTAAGAGATTTTTTACACAGTTCTTTCAGTAGTTAATAGAATAACTAGACAAAAATCAGTTTGAACATAGAGGCTTTAAAGAATGATATCAGCCAGGTAGATCTAATTGATATTTATAGACTAGGACACCCAGTAACTACAGAATACACATTCTTTTCGTATGCACGTGGTACATTCACCATACATACATACATTTATTTCTGAACATAAAACAGATCTCAATATATCAAATTGAAATCATAGTCTTTGAGCACAAGAGAATTACAAGAAACCAGTAACAATAAGAATCTAGGAAATTCTCAAACATTTGAAACTCACCCAAGATACTTCTAAGTAATCCATGAGCTGAAGAAGAAATAATAAAGAAAAGGAGAAAACTTAAAATTATTTCTAATTGAATGATAATAAAAACAAAACATGTCAAGATACAGTGCTTAGGAGGAAATTTATCATTTTAAATGCTTTCATTAGAAAATAAGAAAAAACTTAAATCCATGAACTTTTCCCACTTCAAGATGTTAAAAAAACAAGAAGAAAGTAAACCAAAAGTAAGTAGAAGAAAGGAAATAAAGGTGACAGCAGAAATAAACACAACAGAGAATACAGAAAATTAACAAAGTCAAAAGCTGGTTGTGTTAAAAGATCAACAAAATTAATAAAACCCTAGCTAGGTTGATTAAGAAAAAAAGAAAGAGAATGCAAGTCATTATCAGGAATGAAAAAAAAATGCTAGCAAAATGACAAAATGAAGATAATTTAAAATTTTGAAAAATAGTTTTTAAGACATACTTTAATCATTTTCAATATCTTACTTTAAATGGACAAATTCTTGAAATATGCAACTTACCAAATTTGACAGGCTAAAACAGATATTTTTCAGAGAATAGAGAAGAGAGCTTCTGCTAAATGGTTTTATGAAGTCAGCATAACCTTGGTATCAAAAACCTAACAAAGATATCACCAAAAGAAGAAGAAAACAAAATTAAAGACCAATATCTGTCATTAATGTAGATGCAAAAACCCTTAAAAATATTAGCAAACCAAATCCAATGATACATTGGAAAGATAACACAATGACTAAGTTTATTTTATCCCAAAGATGCAAAGTTACTCTAACACCCAATAATAAATCAATATAATCACCATACTAACAGAATAAAGTAGAAAAAAATATATGATCATTTCAATAGATGTAGAAAAAGGATTTGAGACTATCCAGTAACCATTCATGATTAAAAACAGAAATAAACTTACAGGAAATTCAAAACAGAAAAAACAAACTCCTCAATTTGATTAATCCCACCTATTAAAAAAAAAAAACAAACTAACAACACACTTAATGGTGAAACATTAAACACTTTCTCCTAAGTGTTATACTGATAGTCTTAGCTATTGAAATAGGGCAAAGCATTTCTTTAAATGGAAGACAAAAAAAAAATTGGAAAGAAAGAAGTAAAACTCTCCATTTCCACATGACACAATTGTTTATACAGGAAATTCTAAAGACTATATACAAAATAATTACTAGAACTCACAAATGAATCTAGCTAGGTCACAGGATACGAAGTAAATATCCAAAAGTGAATTCTATTTTTATATACCAGTAAACGAGAGGAAAATGAAAATTTAAAAAAATCATTAAATAGCCCTTCTCCCAAATATAAGAAACTTAGGAATAAATCTAACAAAACATGTGAAAGATCTCCTCACTGGAAACTACAAAACACTGCTGAGAGAAATTAAAGACATATAAAAGTAGAGAGCCGCTGTCATGAACTGGAAAACTCAACATTGTTAAGATGTAAATTCTCTCCCAAATTAACCTGTAGACGCAACACAATCCAAGTTAAATTCCAGCAGGGATTTTTTTTAATTGCCAACTTGATTCTAAATGTATATGGAAATGCACGTGACGTAGAATTGCCAAAACAATTTTTTAAAAAGTGAACGAAGTTAGAGTACATATGCAACCTAATTTCAAGACTTACTTTGAAGCAACAGTAATTGAGTGTGATATAGACGAAAGGATAAGCAAACTGATCAAAGGACAAAAAGTCATCTATAAATAGGCTCATATGTATGGTCAAAATATTTTTCAACAGAGGAAGAAAAGTCTTTAGAGCAAATAGTGCTGGAACTGGATATCTATATGGGGAGGGGGAAATAATGTTGACCCCTACTCCAACCCACATTCAAAAATTCACTCAAAATGGATTGTAGACCTCAATATATATTTAAAAAAAAGAAAACTAAAAGCATAAAATTTTAGAAGGAAACATAAGAGAAAATCTTTGTGACTTTGGGGTAGGCAAAATTTTTTCCAACAAGTCACAGAAATCAATAACCAGAAAAGAAAAAGTTATTAAACTTCATCAAACTTAAAAACATTGCTCATCAAAAGATGTAATACTTACATCTGACAAAGAACTTGTATCCAGGTTATATAAAGAGCTCTTACAACTCAATAATAAAAAGAATCCCCCTCAAAAAATTTTTAAATGGACAAAATATTTGAACAGATACTTCAGAAAAGAAGATACAGAGATGGCCAATAAGCACATGAAGAGATGCTCAACATATCAGTCATCAGAGAAATGTAAATTAAAACCATAATAGCAACATATTAAAATGACTAAAATGTGAGGGAAAAAAAAAACTCCAAGTTTTTGTGAGAATATGGAGCAACTGGTATTCTAATACATAGCTGCTGGGAATGAAAAATAGTACAATATTTTGAAAAACCATGTGGTAGTTTCTTAAAACTTATACCTATTATAAAACTCAACCATTTCACTCCTAAGTATTTACCCAAGTGATATGAATGCATATAGATACAAAAACTTGTAGATAAATGTTAATAGCAGCTTTACTTGTAATAGCCTCAGACTTGAAACAACACAAATGCCCTTCCACAAGTTAAAAGATAAACAGATTGTGCTGTATTCATATAATGGAATACGATTTAGCAATAGAAAGGAATGAACTATTAATACATCTGGCAAAATGAATGAATCAGAAAATAATAATGCTAAATGAAAGGAGTTGGGCAAAAAGAGTACATTCTGTATTATTCTATTTGTATGAAACTAGAAAATGCAAACTAAGTTAGAGGGACAGACAGCAGATCACTGGTTGCCTGGGACATACAGAATAAGAGATGGATTGCAAAGTGGCATGAGGAGTCTTGGTGATGGAAATGGGATGTATTTTGATTGTGCTAATATTTTCATGGGTGTATATAATTGTCAAAACTCAACAAATCGTGAAGTTTCAATGGATGCAGTTTACTGTGTGTAAATTATGTCTCAGTACAGTTTATTTAAAAAAACAGAATAATGGCTGTATAATATTTTGGCGTTTGTATGTACAACAATGTGTTCAGTGAAAACTCTATTATTGCATATTTGGGGGAACACTTTTAATGAAAATAATATCAAATAGGCCGATTCAAAGTCTAAACATTCCTTGAATGCAGTCCAGAGATGCACCAGAAAGAACTGGAAGACTGAGAGACAGATTGACCCCTGGAGAAACAAATGGGGTGAGAAAACAATATTTTGGCCAAGGTGGTGACTGTCAACAAAAAGAGCAGAGCTCCTTCTTGCTCAGCAGCACTGAAGAACATTCTGACAAGTATTTTACTCAGCCATTTGTGTGCCTCAGGTATAGAATAGCTTAGAGAGATTATTTGTTTGGTGTTCATATAGTCCTGGGACACTAGGGTAGCAAATAGGGGGCTTGTCAATAGTCCATGGAACAAATTGCCCTGGGAGAATTTATGAAAGATTTCAGAGATTATGGTGTTGAATGAGTCCTATTTGGAAAGTGAGAGTTAACATCTTACTTGATAAAACCTGGGATTCAACAAACCTCATTAGCCATATCCCTGACACCACTGAAACTTCTTTCTTCACTATTTGAGATAAATTGGGCGACAAAATGTCTTCCCCCTGAGCTCTTTAGAAAAGGGAGACAGTAAATCCAAGGCATTATTGTTTGCTGTTCACCAGAAAAAGGCAGATCTATTTACTTTTTCCTGGCACTCTAGGAAGCCTTAGTTACCTATAAATTATTTGGTTACATCCCAGAGGGACAAGTAGGCTGAAAAAGAATATCAAGGCTGTGAATCAGTGCTCCAGAAGTTCATGTCTAGTGGCAAAATTAGGCACCCATGACAGTCTGGCCTTTTCCTCACTCTTTTCCCCCATATTCTCCTTCTCTTTGTCCCTCGATAGGCACCTGATACCTTGCAAACACCCCTCTTTTTTTTCTAATAAAACATTTCAAAATATAGTTCACCCTATTCCTAATTCCACTGATTTTTTAATAGCACTCAATACATATGGATATATACTCATCCATCATTTGAGGGTCTCTACTCATCCTTCATTGTAACACTATATTGATGACAGAAGATGATCTGGGTGAAGGGAAAGAAATTTCCTATTTAACTATGCTTCATTGTTCCATGTAGAAATGTTGTCTAAAGTCATGGCAACAAAAATAGTCAAGAAAGGCCCACATAACATCGTATGATCAGACGAAATTTTCAATTTCTAAATGTTTGGTTTTGGAGTAATTAAAAGTTGCCTAAATTTGGATACTATTTCTTTAAGTGCTTTAACTCAAGGGCTGTGTTCAAAGAATCAATTGTATAACTTTTAAAATTAAAGAACAATTTTCTCATGGAATGATAATCATCCTGGTGTGCTGAATTTCCACTCCACTATTTGCTGTTATATAACAATGTTAGTATTTCGTTTTCAAATTAGTGTTGGAGATATTCAACAGTAATCAAATATTTGAAGCTCTTGTAGATTTGGGGAATTTGATTAAAATGGAGATTTTACAAATTTTTTTTTTGGTTTCCATTTAGATACAGAAGCATGAAAGAGCTTTAAAAGTGAAGTCTTAACAGTGTTAACGAAATCCTTTTGGTTTCACTGCTGATATTATCAGTCTACCCTTGCAGAATGTCAACTGCTAAACATATTCCATCCCTGGACTGGCACAGCACTAAGAAATTGACTTTACCATCTGGCTTTCTAGCATTTTTATCAGGTCTTTTTAATTAGGTTCAAATCGGTGATCTCCACCTTTCCCTGCTTCTACCTTTTTCAGTGCCATTAAGACTGAACTCATTGCCAGTGCACTGCAGCGTGCTCAAGTGGAACTTAAATTGAATAGTATTTTCCCCCAGGTTTTCACGCCTTACATATGCTAGCAAAAGTCATGTCATGCTTGCCCAGTAGTGCATATAATTCAATTTTTGTTTTATTAAGATATGAAGATGACCATTACATTCAAAAGCCAGGCAGCCTTAAGAGACCTAAATGAAAAATGGGATCATAGTTAGAGAAATTAAAGAGCTCTGCAAGGTAAGGAAAAAGGAATGGAGAGCACTGAAATTTTGCTCTTGAGCTTAAACTGCTGGAACAATGCATATAATAGAAATACTAAAACATTTTCCAGTTAAACCTAGTGTCATACTCTCTCACCAAAAAAAAAAAAAAAAAAAAAAAAAACAAACTTCCAAGGGGTTTGTGAGAAGAGGAGAGACTAGTCAAATTTGGTTATGTCAAATCTCTCCTGTTAATTGAAAATGATCTCAGCTCAATAAAAGTCTAACCTCTGTAGCAGAAAGCTGGTCGGCTAATGGGAGCTCAGTTTTCCCTCTGTCTGTGGCAGGAGAGCTGACTAGAGGTGATGTTACAGTTCATCTGATTTTTTTGTCCTTAATAAGGAAATGTATAGTAAGCTTACCACCTTCATAATAGTCACCTCAACAGATTCAAATAAAATTGATTTCTAGGGAAGCCAAAGAGTGGGTTTTTGGTGTGGAGGCGGAAAGAAGTCTTATCCTCAAGCCTCATCCTTATAGGATGAATGCTCATCTGTATTTCAAAGAAGCATCTAAAGCATTAAGGATCCTTATTCACAATTTGTTCAAGCAAATAGATCTATATGAACATGTGTGTATATATATGTGTGTGTGTGTATATATATATATATATATACACACACACACACACACATTGATGTCTATATCAAAATGTACACAGTAAATAGCCTATAATGAAAAATAATATAAAAAGGAATATATGTATATGTATAACTGAATCACTATGCTGTTCACCAGAAATTAACACAACGGTGTAAATCAACTAAACTTCAATTAAAAAAAAAAGAATATAGCAATAAAAAGGAAAAAAAAGATGTGCTCAAAAAAGCCAAAAAGACTGGCTCTTCCTAATTCATTAAGACAGTCCTTGGAAGGGTGAGTTACAGATCTCTTGAGTTCCTGCCATACCAACCTGCCCAGGACAAATTGAGCAGACGAGATCTTTGATTCCCATATAAAGTTGACATGCATAAATAGATTCAATTGTAATGTTAAATTCAAACTGAATTCTGGATTTCAAAGTGGGAGGACTTGAGGGGTTTGTACCCAGAGTGATTGTCTATACTACACTGAGATTTGGACTCAAAAAACCTGACCTATAGAAGCTACTACTTAGGAATTCTATGTACCTTTTTTTTCCAAAGGGGTTCTAAATAATACCTAGGAGCCTTCCATCTGAACCTTCAAGGCTGTATTTCCCATTCCTCTTTCAAATATCCTCCCTACCCTCTAGCACAAAGGATACTGATTTGGGGAACCTGTATGGCATAGCACCTGTTCGAAACTGACTTGGGAAGTTTGAAGTGGGGGTATCCGGTTTCAGATTAAAATAGCACAAAGGGGAAATCGTATGGCCCAAGAAAATAATTTCTCCCTGACTTTGGCTCACCAGAATGCAACTGCCCACAGTTTCTGGATATTCTGCTCTCTAAGCACTTAATAAATAAATGTATGCTGCAAGAGCATTTCATTTTCATTTTTTTTTGGTAGGGGGCGGGGTGTCATTTGGGGGAGCTAGCTTCAACCTTCATTACTCTAACCAATAGCTACAGTCTTTGCTAGCAGTTTAAGTGACCCTGAAATAATTTATATATTTTTAGAATCCTCTCCTAAGGCAGTCAAGCCAACCACAGATTATTAAATTCATTGAGTTTTTCCTTTTTACACATTTTCTTACTGCAGATGCGCTAAACCATTCAGCAAAAATGTAGGAGACTGCAGAACAAGTGGAGACCTGCAGAGCTGTAATAATTACAGGATAATATAGAACTAAAATAATTCTTCTGAATGTTGAGGTTTAATATTATCTGTTCTTTTCCTCTGCATTCCCAGTGGAACAATTGACTCAATTTCTCCAGGCACAAATCTTTCACAACTTCTTCTTAACTTTCTGAGCAATTCTCCTGGTAGGACTATATATGGTAGCACATGTCTCCCCCTCGACTGAAACAGTCAATCACATTTTAACCCACCAGGTCTTACTTGTCCATCCCTAATTTACAGCAATGTTTTTAAGAACCAGTCTTAGCCAGAGGGATAACTTAACAATCTAAGTAACACATTTTGACAAACCTCCCCTTCCCTGAGTCACAAGTTCAAATTCCTTCAGGGTTGATTTCTTAGTAGATGAAGTTAGTGGCACAATGAGTTCAAAGAGGAAAATCTTCAGAAGGAAATCGAGTATTTCCAAACCCCTAGAGAGACCTCCATCACCTGCCGAAAAGTTTTGCCTCTGCACAGCATTTCTAGGGCCTGGCTAACAAAGATCTCAGTCTCTTGTTGGTGAACACTAAATATGACAATATAGCCTTAACAAGAAAGGCTACCACATTCCCATTAGTTTGCTGTCTGTTTCACCCGGCACAAATTGGTACTCAGCCCTGGCGAGTAGATACTTACAAGGCTTTTGTTTCACAGACAAGCTGTAGTCTAATAATATTTCAGTACAAGTTTCTGGATGAAGAAGTCACCTTGTGATTTGCAGTCATGCTAGCCATAAATCTTGGTCATAGGCTAGGAGTAGACTAAAAAGTGTGTCAGTAATTCATGTTATGCTATGATATCTCATTTAGCGATAATATGATAAAGTGTGACAGCTGCAGCCTGTGACTAATCATGGCCTCACAATGAAGCCTTCCTATGTGGAAAGCAAGATTTCAGAGAGTCCAGCAAATGAAAAGGAGCTGCTTTACTCATCAAGCCAAGTTTAGTTGCACATGCAGCTTCTACTTTTTGAGAGGTGACATAGGGTCGTGTGGGTGGCTCTCTGGTGTCTGAGGTTTTTCTAGTTTCAGATTTCAAATGATTAATCATCGTAACACTCCTGGATCGGTATTAGTATTTGCATTTTTCAGGGAATGGAAAACTAAGGAAAAGGAAAACTAAAGTTGCTTTTTAATGCCCCCACGGAAAATGCATAGAAGAGGGAAAATGAGTATGCATGTGTGTGTGTATGACTTTTCAGATTATCCATATTTTGATAATTGGAAGTAGCAGACAGAAAAGCTAGTTCTCATACCAGAAGCCTGAGGGATGTGAGAATTTGACATCTAGCCTATCTTTATTGGCTTTCCTCTTTTTAAAACCTAATGGATTGCTTCCTGCAATACAGTGTGCCAAAATGCATAAAAATATTTCAAATATCCATAGGGGCTTCACATCCATTGATCAGGGTTTATATATTGATTTGTGGCTCTCAGAGACCCATTCTTTCCACTTCTCTCTGTTGTAAGGAAAATGGAATGTATACTAATTTGAACTGAAAGAAGATATGTAATGGCAGGAGCTGGTTTGTTTTTTTTGTTTGTTTGTTTGTTTTGGTTTGGTTTTCTATTTTGGTCTCAGAATGTTGGTTACATTAAGTCATGCTATCTGGTAATGATCAAAATAATAGCCCGAGCCACTCCTGGTACTCCCCGAAGTCACCCTAGAATCAAAAGGTATGCTTTCAGGATCTTTGTTATCTGTTCACTGTAGAAGTTAGACTCTGGATAGCCACCTGAAAGGAAATATAAATATTTTTAAGTTTACAGGAATCACACACACACACACACACACACTTTGTACACAACACCCATATGTTCCATTTATAGGCATGTTTATCAGGTTCAAGCCAAGATGAAACAAACATATCCCTTTTGCTCCATAGAAATATGGAGAAATACATTATCCAAAACAAAATGATGCAAATAGATAATAAGAACATATAAAAGATGAGGAGAAGAATTCAACAAGTCCCTACATGAAATATATGAAAACTAAGTTGTGGTCGATTCTCAGAAGAGATGGAATTTGCAGAATTTTTTTGACTGATGGTTAAAAAAAACAGCTTGTTGAATTGGGGCTAGAATGATATTCCAGACATCTGGCAGAAAAAGTCTTTAAAGTTAAGAGAGAGAGTGTAGAAGCTAGAAACAGACGATTGGAAAAAATGGACACATAATCAAGGTGGCTGGCCTGTTAGAAATGTAGGGAATACTCAAGAGGGTAAGAAGTCAAATTAAATGAAGATGAAAGGTATCTAAGGAAGCCATTGGTCAACCTTTTTGCTTCTGGTCAAGATGAAACCTAAACTATCTCTGAAAAATTACCAAATACCCAAGTTCTTAAAGTTTTACAAACCTGTTTCTTCATTTAAGCAGGTAATTTCAATGGCTCCCCAGGTTTTAATCTTTTCTAATATGGTTTTTACCCACCTAAATTCTCCTGCTGTTATTATCTGACCTTTGGAGCAATGACGTAGGATAATCCTCTGAATTCTTAGTCTTGAGAAAATACACCTCCAACTCCCAAAATATAGACGACAAATCAGAATTTTATTTGATTTCAGTTAATGTGAAAACCTTGTTTGGCCGAAATCCAATGATCAGATATTACATCTTTCTGTCTTGTTTATCACTGCACTGCTAAACTTATTTTTCACTTTGCAAGGCAACGCTAATAGGTGTAAGTACTTTTATTTTGGTTTGGATGTGACCAAAATTAGCAGCTTGAGACCAAAAGCATTTCTTCATTTTACCCATCCGAAATGTGATCTTGATAAATCTGTTGGCCTCATGTAAATCCTGAGAGATGCTGTTTCTTTTTGTAGCTCTGCTTTTCCTTTTGTCACCCAGACAAAGAATATATTAACCTTTGTATTTTGGTCCAAATTGCTTCACCTCAAACATTCACTGAGCACCTGTTATATGCTGGGTACTGTACTAGGGCCTTAGAGATGTTAAGAACTCTGGTCCAAGTCATTATCATCTTTCATCTGAACAACTTCAGCAGCTTTCAAAGTGGTTTCTCTGCCTTCACAATGGCTCTCTTCCAATCTTATCTCCACTCTGCAACCAAAGTGAGCTTTCCAAAACAAAAGTTTAATTGTGCCACTCTGCTGCTTAAAATTCTCCAAATGGCTTCATTTTGGAGGCTCCAAGATAAAGACTCAATACCTTACCTTGGCTTCCATGGTGCTACACAATCTCCATCCTCATCCTGCGCCGTTTCACACTGAGGTACCAAACGTATTAAATTTCTTTCACTTCCTCAGAAGCTTTACATGATGTCACTCACTTCAGAAATGCTAGTTTCTTTGACGGCTCAATCCTTCCTCATTCGGCTAACTCCTCATCTTCCTTGGGTCTCAGCATGAAGGTTACCTTAGGGTAGCATCACTCCAAATTCACACTATAAGTCGTGCAATTCCCTGTTAGGTTCCTCTGCTTTATGCCTCCATAAGACTCTAATATATCCCAGTTGTAATGTATTAGCCCTGCTTTCACCCATCCACAGACTGGGTGGCTTAAACAACAGAAAATTTTTCTCACAGTTCTAGAGGCTGGGAAGTCCAAGATCAAGTTGTCAGCAAAGTAGGTTTCATTCAGAGGCTTCTTTTCTTGCCTTGTAGGTGGCCACCATATCACTGGGTGCTTATATGACCTCTCTTTATGTGGGCACCCAGAGAGAGAATGCCCTGATGTTTCTTCCTCTTCCCATAAGGATACCAATTCTATTAGATTAAGACTCCATGACCATATTTAACTCTTGTTACATCCTTATAGCCCCTATTTCCAAATACTGTCACATTGGGGGTTAGAGCTTCAACATATTAAGTTTGGAAGGACACAATTCAGTCCATAGCATATAACATTCATTATCTGTTACAGTTAAGGCATATTTAAGATCTGTTTTGCCTCCTGTACTGTAAGCTCTGACGCAGTAAGAACTTAAGTACTTTTAAATGAATAAAGAAGAGTAAGACTTGGTCTCTGCTCTCAAAAAGCAATAAATGTAGCTCATTAATTAGGCAAAAGTAAAACTGGTTATAATATAGCATAGCAAACTTGATTACAACTGTCTGAACAAAGTACAATTGGAAAGAATTATTAATTCATTAATTCTGAACTGGATGAAAGTGAAGATGGGGTGGGAGTCAGACTCAAGGAAGGTTTCATACAGGAGATGGTATCTGAGCTAGGCTTTAAGAGAAGATGTCTCTGCTGCTTTGACTCTCACTATCATTGAGGTTTGCTTCCCCAAAAATCTGTAATAGCTCTTAAATGTGTATTTCCAATGACATCCTTGTGTTGTGTTAGTAAGCAGCTTCCTTGCGCTTATAAATCCACACTGTACAGCAAAGTAGCCACTAGTCACATGTAGCTATTTATATTTAAATTAATTAAAATCAAATAAAAATAAATGTTCAGTTACTCAGTCATTCTAGCCACACTTTCAGTGCTCAGTAGCCACGTGTGACTACCATATTGGACTGTGTGCAAATTACAGAACATTTCTATCCTTTCAGACAGTATGCTAGAAGCAATGCATTCATTTATCTAACAAATTTCTACGGAGCATCTGCTATTTGCCTGGTACTGTGCTGGATGATGATGACACAAAGACAAATATGACAAGGTTCCTGACTTCCCAAAGCTCATTCCATGAATGAACCCTGCTCTACTTCTGCAAATTGGTTCATGATGAATTGCATTTGTTTAATTTAATAAACTTCAAGATTACTATCTCTAGGAATGTGTGTGCTGCATGCAGTTTGTTGAATTGAAAGTGTCTCAGGTACTCACAAATCAGAAGCATAGCTATGAATGGAACTTTGAATAAATCTGCTACTTATTAGGTACCCATTAGGTGAGCACCCTATGCTGAATCCTATGGAAAATACAAAAGAAATATAAGACAAAATATCTTCCCTCTATGAGTTTATAAATTAAATATAATATTGAATATAAATATAACTAATTTATAAGCCATGAATATATTTCTATTATTAAAGTTAAGATTAAGGAGACTGGATTCACATAAATTTAATGAGTAGAGAACAATAAAAGGGTATATAATCAAGTGCCGGAGTATATGAAATGAACTTAGAAATCCTATGCAAATTCAGAGTTGAGAAAGAATTACAAGAAGTGAAATGATCAAGGAAGACTTTGGGAAGGAAATGCTGAGAGTAGTCATGAGCTACTGTATAACAAGTGACAGAAAACCAACACAAATTGGCTTCCAAAAAAGAGGGATTTGTTTGATTTATGTAAATGGGAAGTTTAGGTGTGGACTATAGATGCAAATGTAGCCAGAGAATCAAAGTCATCACCTCTTGCTCTTTTCTCCTCTCCATCTGTCAGCTCTACTGTACTCCATATTGGCTCTATTCTTAGGAAATTGAGCCAGGCTCTCCCCTCATGGTAGCAAGATAGCTACAAGCAACTCTAGGCTGACATCCCACTATTTCAGGAATTCCAGTGAGGAGAGCGCATCTATCTCTTAATACATGCTGTTGGGGTCATGTTAATATCTGTGGACCAATCATGTAGCTAAGAGAAAGCAATGCTATGACAGGTCAAGCCTAGGTCACAACCTCATTGCAGGAGATGATGAGGGAGTACGGAGAGCTGAGTAGTTGTAATCCCACAAAGAAAAATGTGAAAATGTATAAAAGTAAAAACAAACAAAAGCAAGGGAATGAAAGTTAGATAAACAACTAAAGTCCGATTCAACATAGGCCTTGAGGAAAATACGGAATTTGAATCTTTCTCTAGTGGAAAGGTGAACCCAGTGTCCATAGAAAGAGAAATGAAATAAAGGTACAGAGAAGGAATTGTTTTATCACAGGGGAATTTATCAGATAAGAGATTATCCATTTGGTTTTGATTTACCATCTTCAACATACCCTGGGCAAAACCTTTTTACAGTCTTGGCTGATCCAGTTAACACAAAATAAAACAAAACAAAACAGAAACAGAACGATAAGCAAACTAATTGATGAAATTCATTTCTGCCCCCTTCTGTCTGACTGCCTGCTTTTATCTTCGATTTGTTTCTGTTTCCTAACTTACATGTATTCCTTGAAGTTCATATAACCAATTAGCGTTGAATCTTTCTTACCCATACTGCCACACACCCCCTGCCTTCCTAGATCTCAAAAAAAGCTTCATTTTTAAATGTAAGTTTTTCTTAATATTCGGAGCCAGCCAAACCCCATAACGCTAAAGCATGATGCATGTCACCAGAGAACGACCTTAGCATATTGGGATACTATTCAGAGTTGCTAATTTTTCTCGGAAGCTTCATTAGTCCAGTTCAGTTAATGACATTGAATACTTTAGTGAAGACTACGAAAACCACATAGATATCTCTATGTCTGGATTTTTGCCCTATTCGACATATCACCCATGCCAGAGTGGGGACAAAAGTCTGCTCCAAACACAGAAAATAAGGGAGATGCATTGTCTGTAGAAAATTTACACACAATAAAACAGACTAAAAGTCACTCTGCTTTTTATTATCACCATGCACTTGCGTTTTAAACAATGTCAGGGATAAAATACTCCTCTGGGGAAAAAAAAAATCTTTGATCGGTCTGAGTCAGGGTTTTTCAACCTCAGCAATATTGACATTTTGAACTGGATGATTCTTGCTGGGGTGTGGGGGGCTGCCCTGTGCATGTAGGATGTTTAGTAACATCCCCAGCCACTACCCACTAGATGCTACTAGCACTTTTCCCCAGTTATGACAACCAGGGATAAATTTGGGAGTTTGAGATTTGCAAATGTTAACCACTATATATAAAAACAGATGAAAAACAAATTTATTCTGTATAGCATAGGGACTATATTCAGTATCTTGTAATAACCTTTAATGAAAAAGAATATGAGAACAAATATATGTATATATATGCATGACTGAGACATTATGCCATACACCAGAAATCGACACGCTGTAACTGACTTTACTTAAAAAAAAAAAATGTCTCTCAACATTACCAAATGTCCCCTGGGAGGCAAAAATCACTCCTGGTTGAAAACCACTGGTCTAAATTCAAAACAATTGCAATGATTACTATTAAGATTTCATCATTTACATTTTGTTACTTTTAATAATAATATTTATTTCTATTACTTATCTCATAATAATCATTATATCTGACATGGAAATGAACTCAAAGAACTTCCAATTATACATTTGGCCTCTGACACACAAGGATCCCTCTATGTGCATTCAATTCAAGAAAAAGTTCAGAACAGTTTAGAATCATCTGAGCTTGCTTTTGGTAGATTTCACATCACTCACTCTGTGCTTTTGTGTATTCCTGCATTTAAATAGTAGCTTCAAAATAAACAAGAATAGCACAGGGATTTTAACAGCAAGGAAACTGGACCTGAACTGTATCAATACTGTCATTCTATGTTACTACTTGAATTTTTTATTTGGATTTGGTGTTTTGGTGTAGTAAGTGGAAATTTTAGTTAATAAATGAAATATTTTATGGAACTTGAATATATTTAAAGTTAAAATGCATCCTAGGTGGGGGGGAGGGTAGAGCTCAGTGATAAGGTACATGCTTAGCATGCATGAACTCCTGGGTTCAATCCCCAGTACCTCCATTAAAATAAACAAACAAACAAACAAACAAACAAATTTAATTACCTCCTCCCCAAAGCAAACAAAGAAAAAACTAACTAACTAACTAACTAACTAAATAAATAAATAAATAAATAAAATTTTAAAAATAAAATGCCTCCTATTTTAACTTACTGAATTGTTTTAAACTGTTATTGAACTATAACATTTCTATTTTATTGTTTATTATTGCAACACACCAATATGTAAGTATACGTATTTCCTTTAAAAATACATTAGTATAAGTAAAAGTATTACTCTATTATTTTTTTCTTAATAAACTTATATCTCATAAACTTCCAGTAATAGGATAAATAAGTACTAGGGATGTAGCGTATGACAATGAAGATGGCTTTAGTTAACAGTGCTGTGTGATATATTTGAAAGTTGTTAAGCAAGTAGGTCCTAAGAGTCCTCATCACAAGGAAAAAACATTTTTGATTTTTTTGTATCTATATGAGATGATGGATGTTAACTAAACTTATTGTGGTAATCATTTCACCAAATATGTAGGTCAAATCACTATGCTGTACACCTTTACCTTATGCAAGTGTTGTATGTCAATTATATTTCAATAAAACTGAAAAAAAGTGTTAATCTGTTACTTTTTCTTTTCCATATTGTAATATTTATTTCATTTTTTATACTTTACTGGCATGATTACACTCAAAAAATTGAAAATCTAAATAATAATAACAATAATCAATAAAAGAAAATCCTCACTCTCTTGGCCATCAATTTCACTCCATCATCATCACTGAAAATGATTTGTCCTACAGAGGAGGGGGATGATAAAAATTTTTTCCAGGTACAAATATGCCAAGTTTGCCACTCTTCGGCGGAAAACAAAGTTTTCTACTGCAAGGTCTTTCGCACTAAAGCAGTGTTTCTCAACCAGGGGCAATTTTGTCTCTCCTCCCCAGGGGACATTTTACAATGTCTAGAGACATTTTTGGTTGTCACAACTAGGGAGGAAGATGCTACCAGCATCATGTGGGTAGAGTACAGAGATGCTACTAAACATCCTACAATGCACAGGACAGCTTCATACAACATTTATCTGGCCCATTAAATGCCAGTAGTGCTGAAGTTGAGAAACTCTGGCAAAAGTGGTGATGCCCAGAATTACACAATCGGGGCATTGTGTAATTCTCAATTAATTCAGCAAATGTTATTAAGCCCAGCAAATATTATTAAGAATGCACAGCCCAGCTAAATTAAATGCTAAATGAATTGGACCTTAATATTACAATACACTTCTCCATTATGAATTTCTAACCACCCTGCTCGTTTTGTATCACTACCTATATGCTCATCTAACTGACAGTGCATTTCACACCTGTAACGGGTTTCTTTTCAGCTAGGGTTGAAAAAGGGAGAACATTTTATCATCATCATTCCCAAAGCTTTTTTAAGCTTAACAGGTGAAGAATTAAGTTCGGAAATGTGAAGTACACTCCAAATCCTAAAGATCTTGCCAGTATTTGCACAGAAGACCTAAAACCGCATGTAATCCCTGTGACAGTCTGAATCCAGAGTACGGAAAACTGAGTTTTAACAACCCAAATTAAAAACTGTAATTAGGTTGCAAAAATGCCCCTATTACATGATTTTTATAATCCTCCAGTCTTCTATGCAGATGAAAAGTAAAATTCTAATTATCTACTCATTGAGTCCACAGATAATTCAGTGACATCTGTAACCCAAACATTTTCCATCTGCTAAAAAAAAAAAAGACTTTAAATAAAAAAGAAAAGGAAGATAAAGGCAAGAAATAAAAGCCATATCTTCTCCTTGGAAAGAGAAGATGTTATATTTGAATAGGAACTAACTAGATATAAAACTTCCTTGATCTAGAACTAGGTACCCTGTTGCCTGGATAAACTCTTAGGGGGCCGGTAGTGAAAGCTCTTTCATTTTCACTTTAATTACAATGAATTACTTATTAAATGCACAAATCTCCAATAGGTATCAGTCTTACATACTAGCTCATTTCTGCCAGAGACCAGTTAATAGTCAAACTGAATTTATACGGTCCCAGCCTATCTTATTAGCACATTACTAATGCAGGTTAGTCAGTTAGTCAGATGCGCTTCTTCAGTAGTTAAAGAGACATCATTTCTCCTGTTGTGAATATTCTATTGCTTCTCATATTTGTACAGATAAAAGTAGGTGGGGGTAGAGATCACGAAGCTGTGTTTTCATCTTGTGACCATATTAATGTCATGAGCACAGATTCTTGATCGTAGATGGGATTTTCTGACAGAGACCGTCTGGAATAAGTTAAATGTAAAGACATAAAATAGAGTTACCAAAAATGCATGAGAATTTGAAAAGATTTGGATACTTGAATAAACTGACCCTGGGACTGCCAAGTATTTTATTACTTATTAGAAGGCAAGGTTATGGTTATAATAATGACTTTCTTTAATATGCTACAGTTAAACTTTTTACTACAAGTTTCTAACTGAAAGTAAATCAGCCTCAAAGAAGTTATTGCTATAAATCTGAGTAACCCTTTTCAGCACTTACAATGTTTTCACAGCAAGAGGAGCAGAAACAAACTGCTAAAAAATAATGAACATTGTCTGAGCTGAAACGTGGCTCCCCTCCAGCTCACCTCTAGGACAAAATGAGATTTAAATACAAGTTCGAGCTAGATGTGGTCCTTTTCTCATATATCATTTTGGGTGTCCAACATAGACCACTAATCCTACATACAATGGAATGCAGTTTTGATTTGTGCTTCAACTTCACTTACTGTTGATAGCAGCTGTCTAAATTTCTAAACCATTAGAGATGCCATCATTAACTGCTAGAGGAACTTGACTTCCAATTCCAGAATTAGTTAGAACCATGTGACAATGTGAAGAAATTTAACAAGAACAAACATAGCTGGAAATAGCTCCATACTACGATCTTCCCTCAAAGTTGGTATCTTGGCATTTATAGTTTCTTGACACCCTTTAATAAATAAACCTTTCCCTTTGATAGCTTCACCCAGCATCTGCAAGAATGGATATGTGTAGTGCCCTTTCCAATCACTTAGAGTTGATGGAGAATTGGCCTGGTCTTTGGATAATTTAAAACAGTTTTGTACTGGTCAGAATAAGCTTGGCTATGCCACTAGTTTATTTACCCTTTGTATAAAACATGATATGGTCCAGGAAGCTCTACTCCATCCTGTAGCCATGTCACGAAACACATGACCTCCAAAGTCATTGCAGCAGTCTAAAGAGGAGTAGAGGAAGCATACAAAGTCTTTACTGACTCAGTCCAGAAAAGTCATGGTCCCTGTGCACTCGCCAAAACTACGCACAGGGCTCCAATCTAAATGTGAAAGAAAGTGGAAAATTATAGGAGACTCATGGATGTGTGTCAAGCACTATTTCTGCCAGGCATTTTTCTCATATATCCTAGTCACAGTCATTTTGTCATTCTGCTCATATATCTGGGATGTAAACCTCTGCTGTTGAAATTTAACTCTATTTTGCCTAGGTCCAACAGGCATGAAAAAATGTCCACCATCTCATTCACCAATATAAAAATGCAGGAGGTAATAAGTGAAGTTTGTTTTGACGTGAGCCAATTGTGGTCAGGTGAGACATCTGATCCAGTTTAATTCGACAATATGCAACATACGAATAGTTTAGAACATGCCTCAAAAATGCTTTGATTCCAATCCAGGAAACCAGCACACCTTGCCTTGCTGATATGAGGCAACCATTTTGAAATTGGCTAAGAGTATTAATCTTTAGGCTGTCACGAATGCCTATAGGCTGCCTTCTATAACATTGATTTGGCTGTCAAGTTGGGGTAAAATGTCAACATCTCATACTGCCCAATTAAGGCTTTAGACACATACTTCTTACAGAGGAACAAAAGGTCTGTCTCTTCTTATGCCTCACATAACTCAATGTATGCAGTGTACAACATCATATTATAGAGATACAAATAACTGGAACACAATACAGCTGGGACACAGATTCTACCCAAGTAAAGCACACATACCAGTGACATGGTAGAAGCTGCCCTCATTAGCAATGATGTACAAGGACAGTAGTGGCACATTTTTTTTCCTTTGCAACTTGGGTTGTCAGAAAGTAATATTTCTCAAATTTTGCACATGTGACAAAAAAATTTCTACTTGAAACTCTCAAGTTTCCTCTTATTCTTTGAATTTTAATGAAATCTAAGCATGGACAACAGTCATGGAAGATAACTTCCAAATGGGAAATGGTATGGTCCTCTACTGAAGAGAGCATCTTAGTCCCCAGCCCATTTTGCATAGTTCAACAGCCATATTTAATAGGACTGATAGTAATAGGAGTAACCCTACGCTGTTCTCAATTGAGACCAACCAAGAGATCCTTTAGCTGTCTGCAGTGAATGATGGTTATCATATGGCTTTGGCTGTGTTTGAACCTGTTGGGTTGGTTTTTTTGTTTTGTTATGTTTTGTTTTAGTTTGGTTTGGTTTGAATTTGAATTTGAATTTGAGAACACATGAAACTGACTGGTTTTATTGGATCAAAAATTCAATATGATTGAGAGTATATGGTTGCCAGCTATTCCCCCAAATTCCTTTCCCTGCTTCTTCCTATACACAGGGCTTCTCAGCTAGAGACAACATTTCAAAGCTTCCCTAGCAGACAAATGTGGATATATTATTAAGTTCTTGCCAGTGGAATAACAACATAAAAGATGTGTACAATTTCTGCCTCACTGGCTTAAAAGGAAATTGCTTAAACTGGACTCCTTTTCTCGCTTTTCCACGAGGTGGAACACAGCTGTACCAAAAACTCAGATTTGATCATACCATCCAGGAAATGCCCTAGGAGATGACACAGTATCAGGATGGAAGGAACCTGTATCTTTGAATAATTTTCTCAAGCAGAGAAGCCCCACCATTGTAGACTAGCTGGATTTTACTTAAGAAATTAAACTTACACAGGCCACTGTGTTTTGAAGGTTCTTTGTTGAAATAGCTTAAATTTTACCTTTACTGGAGCATTTGCCTCTGGTGCCCCCATCATGTCCCCGTGGCCCAGCTCTGATTCAGTCTCCAGTGGACAGTGCCTTGTGAGCTCAGATCCATCTCATGCTGACTGCACCCCTGAGATGCATGGGGCTCATCTTTCTAGCCTTCACATCAGGGCCTTCACTAATGCCTCAGAAGCCCTCGCAGGCCACATGCTACCCTCAGATAATGCAAGACAAGAGGCAGTGGGTAAATGCTCCACTCTCTTCCTCCAGGTGTTACAGGCGAAGAGGGAGCAAGAGAATGGTTACGTCCCAGGTCTCGGGTGAGTTCCTGGGACGGGCTGCCAAGTGTGAGGATTCTTGGCTTATCACAGGAAAGAATTTACGAGTGAGCCAGTCAAGTGAAAGCGAGTTTCTTTAGAGAGATATACATTGCATACGCAGAATGCAGTGCAGAACGCGGTGGTCTCAGAAGGTGAGAGCGGCCCCAGGGTATGGGGTTGCTAGTCTTTATGGGCTGGGTAATGGCATATGCTAATGAGTGGGAGGATTATTCCAGCTATTTTGCAGAAGGGACTGGGATTTCCAGAAATTGCATCACCGCCCCCTTTTTGGCCTTTTACGGTCAGCCTCGGACCTGTCGCGGCGCCTGTGGGTGTGTCATTTAGCATGCTAATGTATTACAATGAGCGTATAATGAGGCTCGAGGTCTACGGGAAGTCAGTTCTTCCGCCATCTTCCCCCTAGCTGGTTCGAACAGGTCTCTGTCCGTATCCTCAATGGCTGTGTCATTCTTTTAACAGTTGTGCCCTGCGCTCTTCCTTCCTGTCTCACAGGGAGACAATTCTGTGAGAAAAACTTTTAAGAGAACTGAAAATGTTTCACCTGAAGAAGAATTATTAAATATTTGAAGGGCCTGTATGTATGTAAATATTTGAAAGGCGTATATAAAAGAAGAATTCAGTTAACTTTCATCCGTGTGATCCCACATAGGAGAATGAAGACTGAGGTAGACAATGCAGGGAAAATGATTTCATTCAGTTCACCGTAAGTAAGAACTTTAAAAATTCAAAATTGTTCAAAGTTGAGTTTCTAAAACGTATTTTTGAAATAGAGTGACAGGTTACTTAAAATTCCCCAACGACTCCCACCACCTGCTCTTCTGTCCAAACAGACAAGGTCTCTCAGGATCTCTCTCCTGCTCCCCACCTCGCCCCACCCATGACAAGCCTTGACAAACTCCTTATAATTCTAACACACCAGGCTACTTCATCTCTCTGCCTTTCCACTGTGCTGTTCTTTCTGCCCTTTCTACCCTGCCATCCATTTGTTTTCCTAGCAAACCTCACTCTTCACAACCTAGACTGGGCATTTCTTCCTCTGAAAAACCTTGCCTGAACCTGCCCCACCCCCACCACATCCACACCCAAGAGTTAACTATTCTCTCCTCTGGACTATCTGTTCCTTTCAAATTCTTATTTTTTTCTATTATTGCCCACACTGTAGCACAATGATCTGCCTGCACGTCTGTCAACTCTGCTAAACTGTGTTTCTTAAAGTCAATGACAGTATCTTATTAATATTTTTAATTGAGGTACAGTCAGTCACAATGTATCCATTTCTGGTGTACAGCATAATGTTCTAGTTATGCATATACATACATGTATTCATTTTCATATTCTTTTCCATTAAAGGTTATTACAAGATATTGAATATAGTTCCCTGTGCTATACAGAAGAAATTTGGGTTTTTTTAATCTATTTTTATATATAGTGGTTAACATTTGCAAATCTCAAACTCCCAAGTTTATCCCTTCTCATCCGCTTTTCCCTGGTAACCATAAGATTATTTACTATGTCTGCGAGTCTGTTTCTGTTTTGTAGATGAGTTCATTAGTGTCCTCTTTTTTTTTTTTCTTTTAGATTCCACATATGAGTGATATCATATGGGGTTTTTTTATTCATTTTTGTGACTGCATCACTTAAGAAGGTGTCTGGCATGTCATAGGCACTCAATTATTTGAATATATGATTTTAGAAAGAAGGAAAGAGAGAAATAAAAAAAGAAGGAAAGAAAGAGGGAGGGAGGGAGGAAGACCGGAAGTTTTTAATGGGGTAATGCAGAGAGAACTGAATCATGAAGAGTAGTTATTCTGACTTACCCTTAAGGTTTCTACCAACTCTGAGTGTTTGTGATTCTAGAAAAAAGAAAAAAAATTGCCAGCTGCTCAAGGCTAATTAGACTTATTTAAATGAAAATTAGGTTAAAAGATCAGTCAGCATATAGGGAGGAAACTATCTCAAAGCAAAAAGAAATTTTATGACATTTTAACATCTTAAATTGTTGGGTTACACCAATCAAAAGTTAGTACGTGAAGATTCTTTTTGTACCATTTAGTACGTGCTTGGAAATCAATTGCATCTACCCTGTAGTTGCTGAGTGTTTGAGAAGAGAAGTAAGTGAATGTGTGTGTGTTCATGTGTGTACATATGTACGTGTGCATGTGCATGTGCATGCATATCTATGAGCAGTATACCATTGTCTCCCCTGCAGTGAAGCAATCAGGTAAAGAATCTGAGTTCTATGAAAGGAGTAAAGTAAAATCGATTGCTTTTTCTTAACTAAATCCTCACAGTTACAGAATTGTGAAGCCCTCATTTATTAACACAATTACTACATCACAGCTCTCTATTTCAGACCCAGTTGGACACTAAAATAGTTCTGATCTAATAGATAAACCCAGTTGTTGTTCCCTACTTTGTATTGGCTTCTGCTTAAGGTGTAGCAGAGCTTGGGAAGATCCTCATGACGGGCAGCTTCCCTGACTCTTGCTTCAGTCACTGTTGCCATGATGGTCACAATAACAAGAAGCTACCCTAAGGAGTGTGACTTCAATAAGGACAATTAGCAAACTCAGGGCCTAATCACAGTGACCAACCTCCCCTCTAACATCCTCCAGTACTTTCCCACTAGCTTACCCCCAGGTTTAAAAATTTTCCCACCGTTTAATCCAGCAGAGCTGAGTTCAGTCTCTTTCTCCTATTGTAACAGTCTCAAATAAAGCCTCCCAGGCTGTTTTTTTATTATTATTATTATTTAAAGAAGCTACCCTATACCCTGCCCATATGGCCCACTAAAGTTCTTTTACCACCTCCACTATCCTCTATGGTGGAGGAGAATCCAGAGATGAGGCAGGATTTTATTTTACACACAACCTCACAGCTCTGTACTTATTCTGAATGTTAAAGCATGTCTGTGTTTCAGTACTGATAGTACTTATTAGAATTAGGTGAATTTGTGAAGATAAGAAAGTTGTGCCTTTAGCAGTCCCCTTTGGAGTGCTTTCTTCCTGCCCTTTAAGTTTCTCAGTGCTTAGTATCCTTATAATTCTTCTGTCCAGGATCCTCCACGTACACACTCTCCATTTTCTGGAGCATCTCATAATCCCTGGCCACCTCACTCACCTTAAAATATATCTATACTGAGAACTGGTCTTTTACCGTCTTTAAAAATGACTCACTAGAGAATCTGATCAATTAATTCATTGTGATCTGTTGATGGATAATACCCGCTAGGGTTGAACCATGGCTCCCCCACTTCCTTGTGTGTGCCCTTGGGTAAGTTACTTAACTTTCTTTTGCCTGAGTTTCCTGTAAAATGGGGATAACAAGAGCAGCTACCTTATAGGGCTGTTGTGAGGATTAAATTAAGACATAGAAAGTGGTTAACACAAAGCCTGGCACATAGAAAGTACTCAATAAATATTAATGATTAATAATATTTTAGGAGGGAGTTTTGTTTGGTCAGAACTGCAGACCTTGTGGAAGATCCCTTGGGAGTGATTTTGCACATATTTTGTCAGTTCCATGGAGGGGGGCCTTAGTGGTTACTCTCTGCACAGCTGGACACTGTAGAAAGACCAATGAGAGAATGCGTCCTTCCACACCCTCAGAGATACAGCTCTTTAACATAAAGCTAAGAATCCTTTTAAGACAGGCAAGTACTCTAACCAAGGACGCCCCTGGGAACTATTGATTTTCTAAAACCCTAGTGTCTTATGAGAAGTTTTTAAAAATACCTTTGCCTTTTATCCCTAGTTTCTCTCAAGTGATGACTACTCTCCGTCGTCGGCCGGGCCTGCGCATTTTGACATTCTTTATCAGACAAAAAACTGTGTCCCTGTGCTTGCCCTTATGCATCTTAATGACTGGTATCAAAAATCCCAAGAAAAATGTATTATGGCCAAATGTAATGTGCTGAAAGTCATTTTTCCTTTTCATAGGGATCATTTCAGTTCTAGAAAGTGCGCTTTTTTAAGTATATTAAAAGAAATTCAGACAAGTTTTTAAATCCTGTTATCTCTATAATGACTTAGTTTCTAGACAAAATTGGCATCCTTTTAAAAGCTTCATTTTTTTTCTGTTCTTCCTTTTTCAATAAATGTGGCCTAGAAGATAAACCTGTTGTATGAACCCACAGACTGAAGGCAAAAACAGAAGACAGGAAGGAGGTTACATAATTTCGTATGCTAAAGCCAAGATAAGAGAGAAATCAAATCACTCTCATCTCTTTGCAGCTGATTTTGAACTTGCCAGTGTAGAAGGTAATAATGCACACTTCAATCTATCTTCCTAATAACTACCTCTTTAATGAGACTTTAATTGTCTGCATGTGTTGTTCCCATTCTATTCTTTTGTTTTTAAACATTCACAGTTTTTGCTTTTTTTTTCTTTTGCGGTCAACTTTACACATTCAGTATTTTCTATTTTAAAAAGTTTTGATTGAAATGTTATCTTAGCTTTATATTTCTTCTCCTTCCCTCCCACACTTAGACACCAGCCCCTTTGAAGTTTCTTGAGTGACCACATACATATTGCCTGAGCTATTTCTGCCATGAGCTTAAAAGCACCATGCATAAGTCATCCCCTATTTTCTTCTCACTCCCTTTCAATTCAAAGTGTATGCTCTCTTGGCAATACAAAATGATACATTTCAACAGAGCACAATTTATAAAATGCCTGTTAGACCATTTTTGTTTTATAAGGAATCAAATGTTCATGTCTTAAATATTGGCCAATCCTAAGTACTTTAGAGTGGAGGTTATAAGAGCATGACCCAATAATGTCATCGTATGTCTTGGAGTTAACTTAATAATATTATTATCTTCAAACAAATGTTTCCATTCATCCTGTTCCACAGACCATTTTCAATTATAAACTATAAACTAAAATTGAAATTGTCAAGTCCCATCAACAAGTGTTGATCAAGCGCATCTCAGCTCTTTAAAGCCACTACAGCTGAGAACATGTCTTACTGAACCAAACTGGGGTCCACTTGCCTGCGTGCAGTAAAGCCAATCTACAGACACCGGGTTACGGTGAAGGAAAGTGAAGTGTTTATTATAAGATGCCAGACATGGAGTCAGGACAGCTAGTGCTCAAAAACCCAAACTCCTTGTGGGTTTCAGGGAAGCATTTTTAAAGGCCAGGTGAGGGAAGGAGTTCCAGAATATGGGATCAGCTCATACACAGTTCTCTGACTGGTTGATGGTGAGGTAACTGGGTGGTGTCACAGGGTTAACAACATCAATCCACAGGCTCCAGTCAGCCTGGGGGTTACAGGCTCATGGTCATCAAGTAGTTAAGTCTTCCATTTGGTGGGGGTTTTGGCATCAGTATAACAACTCAGGAAGCGTGCATCAGATACTATTATCTGGGTACTCCAGAGAGGAGCTAAAGCAGAGGACGGGGGGAAGGAGTCTGTCCCAGAAAGGTCCCATAGGATCCTGCTCTGTTACACGTGTATTTACTTCCTTGATTTCTCTTCCTATTATTGCCTTTCCACGTATATTTGTGATTTAAATTTAAGTTTTTGAATATGGCTACTGAAATAACTACAATGTTTGACTAAACTGGGATAAAATCAAACAGCTTTTTGAATTTATTTCCTGAAATGAATGGCTAAGGGTGAAGTTTGAAACTTAAACCAAATTCTACGTATTTCCAAACAATTGATTCTCGGCAAGTATAGAATTACTTAATCATTTTAAAACTAAGAAGTCTAAAAATTAGTTACTGTGTAAAAGGCATAATCGACCCTCAGTATTTGCAGATTCCGTATTTGTGAATTTGCTTCTCTGCTAAAATTTACTTGTAAATCATAAATTCAACTCACATTGTGCATTTTCTGTCATTTGTGGACTTGTGCAGTGAAGAAAAATTTCAGTTGCCAATGTGTGGGTTCCCAGCTGAAGTCAAACAAGGCAACAATTGGCTTCCTTGTTTCTGCTCTCATGCTATAAACAAGTGTACTTTTTTTGATTTATTTGCTGCTACATTTTTCACATTTTTTGTGCTTTTTGTTGGTGATTTTGCTGTTTCCAATGGCCCCCAGGCATAGTGTTGAAGTGCTGTCAAGTGTTTCCAAGCTCAAAAAGGCTGTAATGCGACTTACACAGAAAATACATGTATGAGATAAGCATCATTCAAGCATGAGTTATTAGTGCTGTTGGCTATGATCCCAATGTTAATGAGTTAACAAAATGTATTAAATAAGGTGTATTTAAACAGAAATACACATAAAATAAGTTTATATATTGATTGGTTGATGAAGATGTTGTGACCAAAGGCTCACAGGAACCTAACCTTGCATTACCCCTGGGAGCAATGGTTCAATACTTTATAAAACATAACTACCACGAATAATAAGAATCAGTTGTATTTTAAACCCGGGTTCAGTTATAACCACCAAGAAATTGGCTACACAAATAAATTTAAAAAAGTGTCTTTCTATGCCAAGATCTCTGGGTCATAGGCCCTTGAAATTTTCCATAAGAAGAGTACTAAAATTGGGTTAATTTATTTTGATAAAGATAATTCCCTGTTTTAGACAATAAGATGTCTGTGATCAGCAAATGTATCTCTAACAAAGTTTAAAAAGAACATTTGAAAATTCTTAGTTACCTTTTTTTCCCATAGATAATAGCTTTATTACACTGTAGCTGATTCAAATACATTGATTCATTGTCAGCTAGTTTTCCCCTTTTAAACAAATATCATGAGTTTTCAATACTGCTTTAGCCATCTCTCGGCTTCTCAGCTAAGAATGCCTGTCTCAGGTCCACCTGAAATCCACCACAGGTGCTTGCTGCCGCTGAGACTGCTTCAGGGACAGAGGATACTGTTGGTTGCTCAGTGCGTCCTTCTTTGTTTGCCTTGGACTTTTATCTCTGGTGCACGGTGGCCTGTAGCCCACCTCAGGTGTAAGCCATTCCTGGCCAGCTCCATCAAGCCAGTGGTCGCTCCTCAGATCACAGTGTCAAGCGGCCACTCAGCTCACCTTGGCTACCTTATAACACAGCAACAGTGAACATGTGTGATAAGGTCACCAAAATAATTGTTGCCAAGGTATATAACCCCACAGAGTGAAACCGTGTTTTAAAAAGTCAGGCAGTAAAGAGATTTTTCTCTTGTCTAGTTTCCTAAATGCGTATAAGATATTGCATGAGCTTAAAAAAGGCCAAATGACAACATGTGAGAGATGACTTTGTTGTGGTGGTGAGGTGTTGGGTTGCCCTTGATTATCATTTGAGGCCAATTCTGTTTCTTAGGGTAGAAAATGTCTTTGGTATACTGTGTTGCTAAATAATAAAACTAACGCTCTTTTGCCTTGAAACAATTTATTCTATCATCTCAATCCTTACAGCACCCGATATGCAATAATGGTAGTCTACAGTATGTTTGACAAGTGGCTTGGGTTACAAGCAAAGTAGAGTTCCATCTGTTGGCAACTTAAGTGCAGTAATGCACCCTAAGTAAGGGCTGTGAATAGAACAACGGGGCTACTTCGATCGTTCTGTAGGCAAAGCACAATAAATGTTGATTAATGTGAGATTTATTGACAGGTTATGAACCAGGGAGGCAAGAAGGTGGCCAGCTAGTCACTGCCTAATGTCTAAATTGCAGCACCAGAGTGATTTTCACTTTCCTTCAGCACATTTCCTGTATTCCCATTTTAAGTCACAGCAGTCATAGATTTTCTACCAGTCATCTTCACCTGTTCCTTAGCCATCGGAAGACCTGCTTATTTGGCACTAATTCTAGGTATTTTCCCTAAATTTTTCTTGGCTTTATTTCTTCCCATTATGCCTTTTAAATAATAAATGTAATTAGTGGTTCCATAAGGCTTAACATTTAAAGCACTTTCATAGTTGTTAAAAAGTCAGTCCTTACCACATCCATGAAAGTTAGACCAGGTCTGTTCTCTCATCTACCCCAGGCACCTTCCTGTCAAAAATAAAAACTTTATAAACTCCATTTAGTGAAGGACCACATTTTGTATATTCTCAGCAGACCAGGATGTGAGTCCTGAGGACTTAATCCACATTTAACAGTAACTGGGACATGTACTGACCATATGCTACTTCCAACAAGGGGTCAGGTCTTATTTTATTAAGCTTGTATATAATACATAACACATTTCCATACACATCTGGGCAATGAAAAGAAAATTGATGACTATGAGTAAGGTAAGTAAAATATACTCCCTCCTGGATTCAAAGTGATTATCTAATTGAGGCAAATTACCTTATCCAGGATTTGCTTATAATAGAAAATGTAGCTCCTGAAAGGCTTAATGACACTGAATTGGTACCCTTTTGAACTAAATTACTTCTTCAGAGAGCAAAATGGTCTTCCTGGAAGAGGTAATTTACTTTAAACATACGAGCACTTTACCTCAAAGAAAAAGTACCAATTTGCTCCGGGAACGCCATTCTCTAGTTGCCCACCCTTCTGCACAAAGAATTGGCCATTGCAAACTATTTGTCTGTTACTGTTTAAGTCACTCAAAGTACAGCCAGTGTTTTCCTCCTTAAAGTGGCCATATTGGAACATTAACTCTCTGAGGACAGGGATCTGCTCTCAGTTGGAAATTTAGTTTGTGCGAATTAAAATAGTATGCTTGTAAAAGGTTTGTTTCATGAGGGGAAACTTCTTCATTGCTGTGACTCTAGCACAAGTGAGGTGAAAATGGCTGATAATCCTTCCTAGGTAAAGCCTGTTTGGGGGAACAGCCCACTCCTGTTAATTGAATTCATTCTCTGAACCCCTGAAAAATAGCAATAGTCCAGATCCTGAAAACCCTCTCAGTCAGTCTTTTATCAAACAGTTCTTATAAGTGCTAATGAAGAGCCCCCCTTGAGCTCACAGACTCTGTACTGCAGACCAGCCCTCTGCTCCAAGCACTATTTTAGGTGTAAGGCCTTTTGTACAAACATTCTTAAATACTCTTATACTGTGGATTCACTATTTGGACTTTATTTTTCTTGCACTTCATTGTTGCCCTTCTGCATATTTTAATAAGCCATCCCTAAATCCTTTTTATTGCTATGATTGCTTTTGCTGTTGTGGCTATTTAGAAATGGAATTGGCAGGGGCCAGATAGAAGAAGATATTCACTGTGTTTATTTCCTTACCACTCAGTATTTATAAGCGTTCTATTCCCATCTATGGTATTCATTCCAAGACTGTCCAGTTTAGACCTTGGTTTTATCTTTCTATCATGTTTCTAATCTGGCAAATCTTGGTGGTATTTGTAATTTAAAAAACCAAACCAAACAAAAAAAAAAACCCTTAATTTCATATCAGCAATGAATGCAGTTAAATGTCCCTGAATCATTAAGGAGGATATTAAACAAAAATATTGTTAATATCTAAAACTATTCTGACATTACCTTACATTTTCAAGCCACCTGATATTGTGCAAATGAACTTTCTTCATTTTCTGGTCACTAACAGATGATTCACTGATAATCATTTCTTTGTCAGACCTTTACAACCTAGTGTTTACCACAACTCTGGTTTCTTTAGGCTGCAGATGTCAAGGCTTCTCTTCTTGTCCGTTTCCCTACACACTCAAAAGAGACAGGTCTTCCTCACACAGCCCCCTCCAACTGCTCAGTGGGCTTCAGTTCAAAAAGCTCCATTTAATTTACAGATCAATGTGTTTCTGTTTGTTTCAATGAGCCCACACACTGTTAAGTGTAATTTTTGCTGTGGTTAAATGCATGTTTTTCCTTTGAGAGTGACTGTTTTGTAATGGTGTAACTACAGCCCACACTTACTCCTAAAAAACAGAATTGACTTTTTTCTCCTTTTCAACCTTATAAATTTTCAAGAAAGCTTGCTAGATAACAAAACCTGATTTCAACCTATCTCATTGTACATCGGGCACATTGCCTTCTCCACTGGATTGTATCTTTGAAATGGTAGAGCAATGCACAAATCTACCATGCACATGTTTAATTCATTGGCTGACCTTTTAAAACGTAGATTTTGTCATTAAACTAAAAGTGACCCCAACCTTTAGATCCACAGTACAATAATATTTAGACCCATAATATCTCTATACAGGGATCTGTGATTTAAAACCAGGGGTTTAGGATTAAATAAATTGATCTTTTTCTCTCTTTTTGCTTCCAAGTTCCACTCTACTTTTTGTCCATCTCTCACTCCTGAGAGATGAGGCAAATTAACTCCTTACAGTTAAAGGGAGCAGGAGACTCTAGGAGAAAGGAACCATTTTTCTGAAACAACATTTATCAATTGTGGATCTGAGTCATTAAACTGACTTTGCTGAGGTGGGAATTGTCACAAGCTGTTCCCATAACCCCTCCTTCTTCCCCACTGCACTGCCCACCCCCCAGCACACACCTGGTCTCTGGACATTGTACAACTTTCCTATCCTGTATTATACGGCAACTAATTCTGGAACTGTGGCCTCCTTGACTGGTGGGACCAGGTCAATGTATCTTAGTATCCCCAAAGCCTAGCACAATGCCTGGGACATGTGGGCTCACTGAATAAATGTCTGGACAGGGATCAGTTAAGTCATTAATTGAACTTTAAATTTTTCTGATGCTCTGACAGTTTTCTCCAATCTTGAAACTACAGTTAAGGGTGAACAGAGGGCAGAGCCTCACAATCACACTGTCCTGAATTCTCTCAACTTTCATTCTATCAAAACAGAAAAAGACATAATTCTTGGAATGTTAAGAGGCAGTGGTCCAGTCAGTGCTGTCTTTACTGTGCCATTATTAGCTAAATAGAATACACCTGCATTAATATTGCCATTAAATTATCTGTAAAATTCCAGACTTCTGCTCAATGTACTATGGTCAATAGGTTACTGAAAAACATCCGCAATTGTTCATTGATACTGGCAGAAAAACAAAGATAAATAGACATACTAAAATTTATAATCATGCCTTCTTTTATGGGCTCTACATTTATCTGACAGTATCAATAGATATCCCACTACAGGTACAATGGTACCCAGAATTCATCAGAAAAAGACTTTTAAAACATCCTCACATCGACAGAAAATGACAGACACATGTAAGTGAAAACTAACTTTATTAGAAAAATAATTGCACTGAATTCCTGTAATTGGATGGCTCTGAAAATCACCACAGTTTCAATTACTCAAGGATTGTGATGGAATTTCACCTCGTGAAAATGCAAGAACTTAACCAAATTATTTATTTCTTTTAAATGGTGGGTAACATGAATAGAAGTATTACTATGTTATTTAAATCTAATTTAAAAACATAATTTACATGATGAAAATTGCCCTGCTTCTTAATCAGAGTCACTGTGGTGGAACTGTTTTAATAAAAGTTTCTTTTTTTATATATAATTTAGCTTTCCTATTAGAAAATGAATTCTTCTATCTCCAAATTACAAATTGGCTCGCACTTTTAACCTTTTCTCTGATCCCGAAGCTTGCCTGAGACGGAGTGAAGAGGGTGCCACCGCATAACCCCATCGCCTTTGCTTTGCATTTTTGTCCCATACAATTGTCAAACTTGTATTATGCTAGTCCCCAGTTTAACACCATTACTACCCAGTGAGAGAGTGCCCAGAGAAAGAGGTGGAACTGAACGTGTTCCAGGCTGCTAACCTTCCCATGGCTCCCAATCTATCACAAGGCACCCAGCCTCCCTCAGCTTCTTCCTGCAAATGTGATTGCTTTCTCATCACCAAGGAGAAGCCAGGGCAGCATGAAAAAGATATGCAACCTCAGGGAAAAGAAAGGAGATATGCAAACTAAACAGTCTTTTTATAGATATCATTGGATCACATCAATTGTTGATACTGACCCCTGACAGGAGGAAATTGCATGGATTAGCAGAATCGAGAATTATAGTTCTAAGAATCATTTTAGGTCATAGGATCAAATAGCTGGCAGGTACCTTAGAGACCATTTCTCCTATCCTTTCATTTTGTCAACAAGGAAACTGAGACTCAGGGAAAATAAGTGACTTGCCTATTGTTGCACACTCATAAATGTATCACCCTGAACTAGAACCCAAGTCTCTTAACTTACAGCTCAGTACTTTCCCCCCATCACCCACCTGGTTCCAATGAGTGAAGCCCAGCACCTCAGTGCAATTATTTTATCAGTGCTTTCATCCTCACCCTCTCCAGTCCCTCAGAATTTCTTTTGCCTATCTACTCTCTTTTCAATACATATTTACATTTGAATGTATTTTATAATGTAAAACCTGTATTCCTAAAGCTTTTATTTTTTTTTTCCGTAACTACTACCAATCTAACTTTTGCCAGCTTTAAAGCCCCTGTTCCCACATGTCACAGTCATCTGACCTATATCAGGCCAGATTTTTTGCCCACAGGACTGACAGAGCTCGTAAAATTCAATGCCTACTGTCAAAATTCATAGTGACCTCCCCAAGGATATTGTTAAAAGAAATGAAAGATGATGCAGCAATTTAGTTAATTAAAAATACACTTGTAATGAGTTTGAAAGAAAAGTAAGCATTTTCAGACACCAGCATGACAAAATATAGATGCTAAAGGACTATACGCAAAACTACTTAATCTTATAAATATGTCATTTTAATTCCAGCTAATGGACATGGACACTTTAAAAAATGTAAAGGAACTGGATAGTAATTGATAAACTCTGCCTCACCAAAGTAGGGCACTGCATATAGAAATCTAGGCTCCGTCTTGATTTTACATATTGTGTTAATGAGTATATAAAAGGCCTATTTAGGTTTTCATTTAGATGTTTTATTTAGGATGGAAAATTAGATTATGTGTGTAATAAACTGCCATTGAATTATAATTACACATAAATCATCAGGATATGAAGTTTTAAAAAGTCTTATCAGATAATGTAAGCAGAATAGTAACAATAAATAATACAACAATGAGAAATAGCAATTGCTCTGAATTGTGTATTAAATATATCAAAACTAAATGACTATATAGCACTAAGATGGTTAAATTGCTCCCTTTTTCTGCTTCTTTCTCCTCTATTTCTCTTCTCTCTAATCTATCCTCTATACCTAGCTATAACATTCACTTTTGGGGGTATTTGCCAATCCCATGATCCCATTTCCTACAGTCCCCCACAGGGGTGGGCCCCGACTGCTATATATGTACCATGTACCCAGTACCACATCTCCCTCTGAGCCCATGACGATTGGACGTGAGGAAACCTCCATTCTAAGCTGGGCTGATTTTTCTTCTGGGCCCTCCCCTAAGCCATAGCTGATCAGATGAGAGTGAGCATTTACCTCAAGGTGTGCCAACCAGATTCTCCTAGGCATTTGGACTTGGGAGGCAGAGATGTGGGTCAGCCTCTGCTGTTTGAATAAACCAAGAACGTTAGAAATGCAGAAGCTGCAAGGAGGTCATGCTTTTGTATTTACTGTATTTGCTGATATTATGAAATTTGCTCCGGAAAGAAGGTGGTAAAAAAGAGAAGCTTCCCAGTTTCTTGACAGCTTTCCAATCAGTTTCCAGTTACCCATGAGATGGAAGCTTCCCTTTCTACCTTGGGTTTCCCTGAAACACTGGATTTCTTACAAACATTTTTCAATTAAGCTAATTTTAGTGGGCTTCTGTTATCTACAATGAAATGCACTATAAAGACCCTTTTTCTCTCTTTTTTCTTTTCTTTCACTTTTTTTTACAAACATGCAAACTACATATACACATACGTACACTTACATATTCACACACATACACATACAGACACTTACATATTCACACACATGCATACTTATTTAAATTTTAAGTCAAGAATTCTAGAACTCCATATAGTGGGCAACTTTGAATCCCTATACTTTGCCACTTTATGTCTTTATTCATTTCGTCAGCTAGAATGTTTTTTAGGGATCTATAAAAATAACAGGAAATGAGTGTTGGGAATCACCTGTCCCAAAAGGCCTGCAACACATTGTGTTTCCCCTCTCTTCACTAGCATCTCACTGGATATGGAATCATACTTCCTCACTTAGTCTTGCTGATATTTCTAATCATTCACAGAGCATGTGTACTTATTGAAATTAATAGCCTACAGTTCCAGTGTGACACTGGAATAGATAACTTGAAGCTGTGTCTCCTTAGCTATCTGTGAGCAGCAATGTTGCGATTCATCTTGATGTTAGCAAAATATAGACAAAACATCTTAGGAATGAGCTATATGTTTCACTTTTTATTCAGTTGCATAACTACAAAGATTGGAAGTGATATTCTGTGTTACAATTTACATGGCATGTAGACTTGGGAGGATTGATTTGTTTGTTTCTTACTACCTTGGAAATTGATTGGTAAGTGATCAAATCAATATATTTATTGTCCAGTCATCAAAGGTAGCTAAAGTACAGGGTCCCTATACTGTCATCTGGGAGTGCAACTGTTGTTGGTTTTTCCAGTAGAGTAGATTTAACATCTCATCATGTAAAATTTGAGGCTATTCGCATAATATCATCTCAGAAGACAGTTACCTTAAAATCCTGGTGGGGGGGGGAGGCTTTAGCAAAAACTGCTAACTAATATCAATTCTTTTGGTGAGGGGAGAGGTAATTAGGTTTGTTTATTTTAGGGGAGGTAGTAGGGATTGAACCTAGGACCTCGTGCATGCCAAGCAAGCATTCTACCACTTGAGCTATACCCTCCCCCACTCAATAATATAAATTTTGACTTTAAAAATAAAAGGTTCTAAAGGAGTGGAGTCAATCAATTCAGAGGGAGCATAAGAAGTGAAAAACCTTTCAGTCAGTGTCACTGTCTCTACATCCACATTCAATGTGGCAGCAAGGAGTTATTGAGCATCTGTGAGTAATCTACACATGTATATTGTAAACTGACTACATGGGAGACTCTATGCTGGACTATGTGAGCAATGCCAAACGTAAAAGATGTAGTTAATACCTATTCAAACGGAGTTTAGAACTGGCTAAACTCTAGAAAGACATACTGAAATTTAACAATGTGAGGAAAATTCGTTAAATGCCAAATTATTTGTAGAGGTAATCAGTATAACACAAACCCTAAAAGGGGAAAAGATCCGTTCACTCAGCAAATCATTGTGCCAAGTATTGTGTTCAACTCTGCAGTTGCGCCTGAAGGGACCAATAATAATTACATAGGCAGAGAGGTAGATGAATAGCATTCCTAACGGAGTGAACAACAGAAGCAAAATACAAACAAGGAGCATATTTTAGGGACGCTAATTAGATTCACTTGCTTCTTATAGGGGAATCATGACATATACTTCAAAAAGTTGTTTAAGGCTAAAGAGATAAGAGGGTCTTGGAAACCAGGCTAAAGAGTTTGGACTTCACCTTTGAAAGAAGTGACAAGCCACTTGAATGGCAATGGCAAGCAAAATTTTGAGCAAGAAAAACATACTATCACAGAGTTTTAGGGAAAAAGAATCTGGTGGTGAAGGCATGCTTTCAGGGTATAGATAAAGTTTAGACTCAAGATAGATTAATTAGGAGATCATTTCAATAGTCTAAGTGTCATATGGTAAGGGCTGGATTGGGCAGTCAGCAGCACATAGAAATAGGAAGCAGAAAATTTGAGAGGCAAGGATTCAAAAGATATGATTGGTTGTGAAGGAAAAGAAAGGAGGAGACAGTCAAAGGTTACAGTGAGGTTTAAGACCTAGATGGTTCAAAGAAATTAATGAGTCAAGACAGGAAGCTAATTTTAAGGAAATTTATGAGTTCTGTGTTTGGCATGTTGAATTGGAGACAATATGGGGCTTTCCAAATGGAATTGTCAGACAGATTAGTTAATGGTGGAAATGATAAGGCTGAGAATATAAATTCTGAAATCAAATACATAAAGTATCAGCTATTATAGAGTCTGCTCCCCATGCTAGGAGACGTTGTGGGAAATGAAGACTGGCGACATAGCTCTGCCCCAAGAGTTTATAATCCAAGTAATATATTCAATGCTAAACTATACTGTGCAGTGCTGTAAGAGTTTAAAGAAGACAGAAACACAGCTAAGCCAGGACAATCACGGAAGGCTTCTTAAAAGAGGTGGTACTTGCATCTAAACTAAAGCCTGTATGACTCGTGGAATTTCTTAGCATATTGGTAATGTTAACAATAATGATAAATATTTTCGGATTTAATTTTGATAAGTTAAATAATGATAATATCTCTTCCCAGCCAAGAAAATCAGTCTTTCTTCATAAGTCTAGACCCTGAAGATGTTGGAAAACTAAAGGAGAATGTGGCAATGAACTTAATGAACATTAGGCATGAGGCTGAAGCACTTGATAGCACTTTTTCTATCCCTTTCCTATCTGGTTTACATGACCCTGTTTCTGAGAACGCTCTTGGGGAATCACTACAGAAAACCACTTAATTCTCTTAGCTTGTGATGTGGGATCAGAAAAATAAATGCGTTGCCTTAAAGGATGAAATAAGTGACTGGAATAAAATTTCTTCTACTTTCAGCAAACATTTTAGAGTGTTTACTCCTCAGAGCACTAGGCTAGGTTGGAAGGAGCTTGGAGAGTAAAGGCATACAAACATGACAAAGGCATATCCTCTGCTCTCAGGAGCTTGTGGTCTGGTAGAGATGATCATCCATACATAAGACAGAGTATATAGAATCAGAAGGGAGACAAAGGCAGTTCTGAAAGTTGTGACCCAAAATCCCTATGATAAGGCGTGGAAGGGTCACTGGTAAACCTTGCTCCAGTGACAGGGTTCAGCCAGGACCAATTGGCAAAGCACGTAAAATTGCAATAGGCTTATCAGTTAAAGAAAATGACTTACAAGCTGTATTCTGCATTTTGAACTCAAGCGTTTATTTCTAAATCAATTGCAGTTTGAAGAAAAATGTAAATGAAGAGCTTCTTTTATTTTAAAACTTAATTTTGGGTGATGTCATGATTCAAAGCATCAGAAATAGTCTTGAAAATGAAAAAAAAAATCTTCTTAACTCCCATTTTACAACTCTAATATTTCAAGCAAAGAGTTGGATGAAAATAAGAAAGAAAGCGAAATCAGTAGCTTTTTGGCTGGAAAAGTTTGGCACTCTTCCATGACTTGCTTGCTGCAAGAGCCAGAATTTGATTCAGGAGGAGCGGAAAGCTTCTCCATGCTGCTCCGGTGGCCCAGAGATTCTGGCTTTGGACAGCACCATCTGGACCAGTGTGAATGACAAAGTCAAACCTCCCACGTGCATTTGCCTGACTGGGCAAATCAACTTCAGAGCAAGGGCACAGGCTGCCTCTTGGGCTCCATCAGCTTTCTTCCTTGGTAGTGTGGATAGCTCCAAGGTGCCACCGCCATCATGAAGAGAGTCAGGCAGCTTTTCCTATTGCTGTCTATTGCAAATCGTCCAATTGTGAGTTGCTATTTATCCCCTTTTTTGGCAGCTATAGTTACTCAGCTTCCTGTGTCATCTTCTTCTCTGTGAATCAAAGAGCTTTCCTTGCTTATAAATCCTAACAAGTGTCTTCTTTGGCAAATCCCTCATTAGAGGAGGTTTTTCCTGATTGTTTTATAAATGGGTGTGAATGTGGCTGGTGAGCCTGAGCTGAGCTCCATGGACTGTATTGTATCCTAAATCTCACTTATGATTTTAGTCTGTCAATTATTTCAGTCATGCTTGCTTTTTTCTCTCACTACTCTTGACCAAAGGCAAAGTTCTGAGATCACTGCAACAGATTTTGAAACCAAATGAAGAGGTCACAAGCCTATACAACAACCTATGCTTCCACACTCCTTGTTCCCAAGAAAATCTAAATACCATCTCTGATGCCACTGTTCTTTTGTTTTGTTTTAAACCAAGTGTTTCCACCTAAAATCAAGCTGAGAGAGGGAGACACACTATTGACACTGCTGCCTGTCTAGTGCAGTGGGTATCTGCTGATGTTTTCTTATGCAATAAAAATAACACTTTCTCATTTTTACTCCCCCTTCACCCATCTGAATGGGCAAAAACAGATCTATTCCCAAATAAAGTAAAGGTGGTGCTGATGATCAAAAGTGACAATAGCACGCAACCTGCCAGTTTGAATCCATTTCCAAAATACGTGTGCAAACTTCTTATACCTTAATATTTCAAATGTAAACTAGTCCAGCTAGTTTCCTGGTTCTGAAAATAAGCTATACATAAGCATTTTGAAGTCCTCAAATTGTCAGCATTTAGGCCAGAGAAAGCTCTAAGAAACTTTCTGCCCTCCATTTATAAAACTGAATTTAGAAAATAAAATAAAACAAAACAAAAAAAGCTGCCAGCTGGGTTTCTTAGTTGAGCTGACTTTCCAAAAAAGTTGAGATTTTATTTTTAACCCTAATGAGCTCTTTGTCCTAGATTGGGCAAGAATGCTTTAGTGAGTACATATGTGGCTTTAGTAAATAACCATGAAAATGTAGGGATAATGCCAGATGTAATCACTTTATAAGAATGGAGTTAGTCAGAATCAACACACAAAGGTAACCTACTCCGAGTACAGGTTTATAGATGGGTTACGTATATGGGAATGCCAGAGGCTAAACCAGGTCATTAATCCAGGATGTGCCCTCAGGATTAGAACAGAACTAAAGACGGCTGCAACCTAGTCAACTGCGCTGTAATTTCTCTGAAGAATGTGCCTATATTATATGGTAGTTGCCTGCATGGAGTCTATAAAAAGGAGAATTGCATAGAAAGAAACTGCTTGTGTTAACTAACTCTGTCCAAGAAAGACAAGCACTATAGATTGCAATAATGATAATGATAATTATGGAATCATAAACATTATCATTTATTGATGTTTAAGTGACTTAATATATGTGAAGCACGTAGAATAGTGCCTGGCACAAGTACATATTCACTAAGTGCAAGCTATAATTATTATGAAGCTGTAATAGACAATAAAGCACTCTCCTAAGTAATTTACAAACTTTAGTTTAAAACTAAAATCTACAGCCAGCCCACAATCCTAACTGTCTTTGCCAACCTTCAACCCCACTCCAACCACACACCCAAATACTGATGAAAGCTGGTCCTTCACTAGGACTAGACACAATTTGAGCACCACCTTCTCCTTCATTCTTCAAATCTCATCCTTCAAGAAGGTTCATTGATTTTATTTCACTTTGTTAATATGTCTGTCACTTATTAACTTCTCTGTACCTCCAGTGTCACCACCCTGGTCCAAGCCACCATTTTCTCCTTCCTAGGCTATTGCAAATAACCTCCTAACTGGTCTCCTTGGGTATCCCTTTTCCCTTATTTAAGAAGATTCTCCATAAAATAGCCAGAGTGATCTCTTCAAAACCCAAATCTGATCATTGTTATTCTCTCTACTGGCTTTCTATTGTTCTTACACTATTATTAACCAAATTATCAACTAAACCTGCAAGACCGTGCTTAGTCTGTCCCCTGCTTACCTCTCCAATCTCAAACTGTACCACTGCCACTCTTGCTCTGTATGTTTCAGCTACACTGGCTTTCTTCCAGTTCATAAGAATGTGTTTAAAATGAGAACTGGATCTGGAAAGTCAGGGAAGTCCTCCAAGGAAAATAAGGTTTGAATTTAGGAGCTGGAGGATAAACAGTAGAGCCTGGAGGGGTGGGGATGTGGGGAGGAGGAGAAGTAATTTGGAGAAAAAGGAGACCATTCCAGGAACAAACAGCATGAGCAAAAGCCCTGAGGAAGAAATGAGCTTGGTATGTTCTAGAAAAGAAAGAGAGTGTAGCTTAAGTGTAATGATCAAGCAGGAAAATAATACAAGTTGAGGCCAGGCAAGGAGTAGGAGGCAAGATGTGTTGAGGCTACAGCCCACCATAAGGAATTTGGAAATGATGATGAATAAATGAACTAACTAATTAGACCTTCAGTTTTGTAAACTACAATTTGGTCCTTACTTCAAATTTTAAAAGATGAGTTTCACCCTTGTTTTAGCCAAATACAAGCATGTGTTCTTCGTAAGGTCATCAATGAAGCCTGGTGGACCTGGCTTGGTAGCCGGTAGCCAAGAGGTGCCAGGGTGCAGAGAAAGGAATGTGTTGCTGGTGGGGTTTCAGGTGCACTGGCACAACTGTGCAAGACAAGAATCTGGCCCACATTGTCTGACACAAGCCAACTCTGTCCCCTTTGAATCCAATAACTATTACTCAACAGTTGAGAGCACAGAACCAACAAACAGCTTGCCTGGATTAACCAATTGAAAGACGTGCCTTCAAATTGCTTTTGAAAAATAAAGTCGATTGAGGAGCAACTTGGGAGCAAAGAGAAATAAACAAATTACGTATTTGCAATTCCACAATGATGTATTTAAATGATGTGCACATAGGAGCTGGAAATTAGCAGGCTGAAAAAAATGAAAGAAGAGAGAAAGAGAGAGAGAAAGAAAGAAGGAAAAGAAGGAAAGAAGGAAAGAAAGAAAGAAAGAGAGAGAAAGAAAGAAGGAAAAGAAGAAAAGAAAGAAAGAAAGAGAGAAAGAGAGAAGGAAAGAAGGAAAAGAAAGAAAGAAAGAAAGAAAGAGAGAGAGAAGGAAAGAAGGAAAAGAAAGAAAGAAAGAAAGAAAGAAAGAAAGAAAGAAAGAAAGAAAGAAAGAAAGAAAGAAAGAAAAGGAAGAAAGAAAAGGAAGAAAGGGAAGAACCCTCCAAAGTTTCAAATGAAGAGAAACAGACATAAAAAGAGCATTTTTGACTTGTTGACTTTTAAGACTTTTTAGGGAAAGAAACAAAGATAAAGGAAAATATCTTCTTACAGAGAAATATTGCCTGAGAAGCATCCCAGCATTTTTCAAAAAGTGTTTTCCAACAAGGGCTTAAGGCAATTTTGTATTATTCATATATTTTATCATCAAGAAAAATAGCTATCATTTCCCACATTTTAAGAATAGAGAAACCAAGCCACTGCATTCTTGTGCAGCATATGCAAGTCACTCTTAACAGACCATGAAATGGAACTGCAGTTTCTTGGTGTCTAAGCTACCTTAGTTCACCATTATCATGGAAAATTCTATGAGGGCAGGGATCTTATTCCATTGCCATTAGTACCTTCCACAAAGCAAGCCACATGGTACCTGTTCAACAAATAGTTGTCAAATGGCTAAGTAAACCATCTTGCCCTGGGCTTGGAAGTGCCATTTGCTCTTCATTCATTGTCTAGAGTTTCTTTCCACTACCAGTAGAGAGCCATATAGAACTTGCCAATATCAGTGTCTTGGAAACTGAATATATAGCAATTTGGCAGGTTGCATTGTCCCACTTATGCTTTAGAAAATAAGTTTCTTTTTAGACATCTGTTTGCTTAAAACTCTTGAGTTTTGTTAATGGTAGTATTTAAAGACAGTTATTTTTAGTTGACATTTTCCATTTTAGCAAGGAATGAGCATACCATGTGTGGTTGCACTGCTCTCCCTGCGCACTCATAGCAGGGAGGTCATGGGCTCTGGCTTCTGCTGGGGAAATGGGTGTCTGGATTAATCTGAGCTTAACTGGTCATGCCCTTCCAAATCTTCACATTCTACCAACCTTCCAGACAGCAGAGTAAGAGCAGTCTCACTCTATCCCGTGTGGGAGTCTACCTTGTTCCTGTTTGAAGAGCAGCTTTCTCTAGCTAGCAAAATAGTATGCTCTAGCATATATTCTAATTTGTTAATCTTTGTGTGAAAGATGACTTATTGACCTATCATTCAGATGCAAATTCAGTATATATTGACCTCCTATCAATGTGTTAAAAGTGGGGTTAGGCACTTTACCCACTTTGCCTTACTTAATCCTCTCAACAATTTTATGAATAGGTGTTATTATTCCATATCACAAATGGGTAAACTGAGTCTCAAGGGAGCTATGTTACTTGCGCAGTCATACAAAGGGGCATTCCAAGCTTCTCGAGTTATTTTTGCCTTGGCTACTGTATCATTCTTCCCAAATATAACTTCTTGTATTCATTTTCTGTTATGATGAAAACAATGCATATTCATGACAGAAGTATCTTAACATAGAAACAAGAAAAAGGGAAAAGGAAAAAAAAAAAAAAGAATGAAAAGTAGCCACAATAGAAGCCATTTAGAGACAACTGCTGGTAATGCCTTGCTATATGTTTTTCAGGGATTTTTTTAATGTACATTTTCAAGGAATCATACTTTGGATAGTTTTATAATCCTTTTTTCTCAGTTAACAATTATGTTCATATTATATTCCAATAAAAAAGACTACATCACAATTTTAATGGCTAACATATTCCGTCTCATGGATATGCCATAATTTATTTAATCAGTCCTCCTTTTTTCATACTTTTAAGCTCCTTCCAATGTTTTTCTGTAACAAATCATGTTTCAAAGAGCTTTTTGCCCACATTTTTATTAATTTACTTGAAATAAATACCTAAGGTGGAATTTCTGGATCAAAGGGCATTCACATTTCAAAGTTTTTTTTTTTTAATACATATTCATTGTGTCTCTTAATTTGAGCCCAGCACTAAAGCCCAGGCCAGTGGAGACATTTTTTAAACAGGAAGAAACGTTGCCATGTTTTTATTCTCTTTTCTTATGATTACCCGACCCTCGCATGACTTGTTATCATTCTCCAGTCATCGCTTCTTCCAGTCATTTGCAGTCTCTGCATTCATACTTTGCCAGTAATTCGCTTAAGACAGCAATAGTGCAGAGTTAGAATCTGACTTATGTCTCTATATGAATGATGACTGGTCACAGGTAGCCACAGAACTATGAGCAGGCAGATATATAATTATTAGCATTTGGTAGCTGAATGAATCTTTCTGAAATAGGAACTTCTGAGTCCAATAATTCAGCTATTTAAGATTTAATTTCACCTTCTTTCTGTTCTTTAGATTTATGTTTCTGATTATAATTCTTGCTTTCAGTCACTAATCCCTAATACATTTAAAAAAAATCATTAGACATATTTTTCTTTTTACATTTTTTTGTCTTGGGAGGAAATGTGTTTGTGCATTGTCTACAAATATGGTTCAGGTTAAATGATTTCATCCTCAATGTTGAAATGCAATTAGGGCTTAAAATGGCCTGTAAGAAATGCCATATTTCAGTACCTGTGAGTAGAGGCAAACAGCCTGTATTTGAAAATGAATTCATCTCTGCCACATGAAAGGAGTTTCTTCGATGCTTTCACATCTCCATTAAAGGCCTGATTGCCCAGTGTCGCAACCCTTTTTGGCCATTTTCTTCTGTTAATGGGAAAGTCTTCCCTCTTTAGCACATTAATAAATGAATGATCATAATGAAGGTCCAGGCTATAAAGCACAAACCCAGAAATACCCAGATACATTTTGATTGCTTCAGGGCAATTCCTGTTACAGTAGATACTATTAAAATATCATCTCTATAGAGAGACAAATACAAAGATGGCAAATCTGCTGTTAAAGCCCCCATCGAGCTGGACTCACCACTGCTGGTGTCTAACACAACCGGATGCCTAGCATCATCTGCTGCAGCAGGATTTCATGTGAACCCAGATTTCCCTGTCAGTAGTCGGAATCGCAACTCTTTCTCAGTTAGCATCATCTTATTTTGAAATCCTGGCAGTGTATAAAAAATAAGCTGTATGAAATATGGAAGCAAGATTTCCAGAAAATGCCCTTTGCAGCCCTTTCTCCCTCTCCTTTTCCAGAATCAAATCTTTATTTTGAATTCTGTTCACCTCCCTCTTGGGTGACAACAGTCATCTCACAATCCTCCCTACATCCAAATGCATTCCACTACAATAAATCCTGTCGCTCCAGCGACGGCATAAATACCTAATTTCTGGTATATTACTGACATACAAAGGTGAGAAATCATAAAGGAAGGTGGAAAATTAACAGTCAAGGAGGATGGGAGGTGAATATTGAGGAGGGGGCATGATTTGAATGAGTAAGAGGGAATGAAATGTGTATCCACCCTCAGACACAACAGCACCCCATCTGCCCTGACTCGATGGCCCATGCTGGGACTGTCCGAGAATGAGAGAGAGAGATTTGACTGCAGTTCCCTGCCAGGTTGCTAAGCCAAAATTTATTTAAGGAGCAGCCTGGAGGACACCCACTTTGAATGAACAGCTAAGTATTCTAAATTTCCTTCCCACTGCTGCTCCTCTCATTCTGTGTGTGGGGCTCAACCCCCCCGGGGGCCTCAGACAAGCTTCTCATCTCTGTAGCCAGTCCTCCCGCTTCATGCTTTGCTGCAAGAGCTTGCAGTGAGCAAAAAACTGCCAGCAAAAAATATGAAAGCAACCTAAACGAAAAAAGAGCCCAGCAAATTCTCAGTGTTTTAATGTTAGAAAAGAAACTGCACATTGACCGTTCTAGTCTTTCCTTAGAGACTCCTTTCACTTTGAGTTAAAGGACAGAGCAGGAAGGAGAAGCGGTTAAGGAACTTAAGGTCTGGATTTTCCTTCCAGCACTCTCAGCAGTGCAGTGCATGTATCTATGTGTGTCTGCGTGTCCGTTTTTGTGTCTTGAAGTTTAACCCTTTTCTAGAAAACACAGGGTAGCAATTAAGAACCTGGGGTTTTCTGTCAGATGGAAATGAAATTGAACCAAAAAAGCTCTTTCATTTATTAACTATATAGCTTATCGGAAGCTTTTAATTCCTGAACTTTCATTTTCACATCCATGAACTGTGAATCATCATAGTATTACTGTGAAATCTAAATGTTGTCAAGTACGTATTATGGTGCCTGGGCCCAAAGTAGGTGCTTAAAAAATTGCTGCTGTGGCTGCTGTTATTTTGCTATTCCTGTTCTAATTTTCTTAGTCACTAGATACATAAAATATGTCTCTTTTTCCAGGCCCCTCCCCCACTGTGTTGACAGGGCAGGTAATAAAAGTCTCTGGCTTATTAGAGGATCTATCTTACAATCAGCTATTGAGCCTAGTAGGGTTGCTGATTCATTGTCTCAATATCGTACATTTTGTTATGTTCTATTCTAATTTCCTGGAAACTGCTCGTCGCTTGCCCAGAGCACCAGCACCCTAGAACATTCATTCATCAGATGTGTCTTGAGCTCCTGGTGTGGACTGGGCATTGTGCTATACCCTGAAGACACAGTTGTAAGCAGGATTTACATGATCCCTATCTTTGAAGAGTTCCCGGTTTGGTTTTGTTTATTAGGAGGAAGGGTGATGTGAATAGAGAGAGGGATGGATATGGTCCGTGCTATGATAGAAATTAGCAGCCAATGTTAAGAAAATAAGAGCAGGACAGCCTGGGTGAAGTGACAGTGTCAGGAAAGGCTTTCTGGAATAATTGTGTCCAGACCTATGTCTTAAAGTGTATATAGAAATTATGTACAGAGAGAGGAGAAGGTTATTCCAGACAGATCTAGCAAAATGTGCAAAGATGTGGGCTATGAAAGATCAGAGCATATAAAGAAATACGAAGTAGATCAGTATGACTGAAGAATAGGAAAAGGGCCGGGAGATGGAGAGTGTGGGGAAGGAAAGTAAGACTGAGGTAGTAAGTAAGGGCCAGATCATAAAGGTCCTTAGAAACTATTTTAATGAGTTTTTTTAAAGTATTATTCTGAAGGAAATAAGAAGTTGTTGAAGTGGTTTAAGCACCCTTACCTCAGGGAGTAGAATGCAGTGTTAGAGGAAAAATGATTATAGACATGTACACCAGTGAAGAAGCCATTGCAGTAACCCAGGAGGGAGTGAATGAGGCCCGAAAGCAGTGGCAGTGGTGTTAGAGAGGAGAGAACACATTGAAGAGAGTGAAGAAGTAGAATCAGCAAGGTTAGCTATGTCATTGCTAACCATCTCATGTGTTTTAGTACAGTTAACAAATCCTTATCGAGCACCTATTCATTCTATTTATATGAACATGAACAAGGCACCATGTGCATGCTTCCTGACAGAGTAGATGAGAAGGGCAGGAGTGGGGCTACAAGCCAAGCACTGTCAGAATGGTGAGGAAGGCAACGTCACTTCCGGTTGTGGTGATCTGTAACGTCAGGGAGAGGCAAGGTGACGTAGATGTTATCTAACTTACTTCATACAGACTGATGCATAAGCCAGAATGTCAGGGTTTGAAAAAAAAATGGTTTTGATTCTCAAAAATATCCCAGAAGATTTAAATCATGCCTTAGTCTCTCTGATGAAGAAAAACATAGTAAGGTAAGCTTATTATTACCAAAAGTTGCCAGGTGAGTATGGAACCAGAATCAGGAGAATTATACTGCCTCAACTTATTAGCTATGGTCTGAATGTTTGTGTCTTCCTGAAATTCACATGTTGAAAACCTAATGGCCAAAGTGATGATATTAGGAGGTAGGACCTTTGGGAGGTCATGAGGTCATGAAGGCAAAGCCCTCATGAATGCGATTAGTGCCTTATAAAAGAGGCCCCTTAGAGCTAATTTACCCCTTATACCATGTGGAGGCACAACAAGAAGTCTGCGACCCAGAAGAGGACCCTCACCAGAACCTGACCATGTGGGCTCCTTGATTTTAGACTTCCAAGCCTCCAGAATTGTGAGAAATCAATTTCTGTTATTTATAAGCCAGCCAGTCTCTGGTATTTTGTTATAGCAGCCAGAAAAGACTAAGACAGCTACTATTTTTAAATTTTCAGAAAGACTTTCCTTAAGGAATGAGATCTAGAGGATAAGTAAGAGTCAGCCACACAAAGAGAGAGAGAAGGAGTGTTCCAGGCAGAGGAGACAGCATGACTGAAGGCCATGATGTGAGATATTGTTCATTGTGAGCTGAAAGAAGACTAACACGTATCCAGGGAAGAAAGAGTGATGGGGAGAGTGATGAGAGATGGGACTGAACCTGAGAAGCCTTGTAAGACATTGTGAGATTTTTGGACTTCACCCAAAAGGCAACTGCAATTTGCTGAAGTGTTTTAAGGGTGGGTTTGACCAGATCACTTTTTCACTTTAAGATCACTCTGCCTTCAGGAAACAAGACTGGAAGCGGGGAGACCACACAGGAGGCTCTTGCAGTATTCTAGACAAGAGGCAACAGTGGGTTGTGTCAGAGAATATGGAGAGAAATGTTTAGGGGGCAGAATTGATCAAACTTGGCAAGTGATGGAATAAGATGTGTGGAGTGAGTCTAAGAAGAATCCCAGGTATCTGGCTTGAGCAACTGTGTCGGTAGTGATGCCATTAACTGGTACGGGAGACACTGGAAAAGAAATAGTCCAGTAGGATGGAAAAAATAATGAGTTCTATTTGGGACAGGTTGCGTTTCAGTCACTTACGTGACATCCAAATAGAAATGCCAAGTGGCTAGTTGAATATATAGATCTAAGGCTTAGGGTGGAGGGCTAGGCTAGTGAGATCTCTTTGAGAGACACAAGCGCACTAATACCAGTCTCTTCAATTCCTTTTACGGATACCTAGTCTAGTCCATTTTGAACTCATCTTAATTATTTTCGCTCATAGAGGCTAATCTTATTTAATGCTTATTTACTAGTCAGTAATCAGGAAAGCCATCTTGGAGGAGGTGGCATTTGACCTAGACCTCTAAAAGGCAAAGACAGTGATGAAAAGAGGGAATTCTAGGCAAAGAGGAAAGAGGCAGAAAAATAACTGTTCAGGGAAGGTGAGTCTTCCAAATTGACTATAGCATAAGAATTATACATGCACTCAAGTGACTGTGTGCCAAGAATTATGCTAGCCAAGAGGGATACAAAGTGTTGAATAAGGTGAGCGGGGGATACAGTTTCGTGGTAGAGTGTGTGCCTAGCAAGCACAAGGTCCTAGGTTCAATCCCCAGTACCTCCATTAAAAGATAAATAAATACAACTTAATTACCTCCCTCCCAAAAAACAGGTTAAAAAATAAAGTTGAATAAGGGGTGAGGTCTACACCCCTTTAAGAAGCCATCCCTCAACTTCCAGGCTGAGTTACAAGCACATCCTCTGTGCTTCCTGAGTACCCTCGACTCAGTCTCATTATTGGACTTAGCAGCATTATATTGAAAGTATTTCTTTCTTGTGCCAGGCTCCTCCACTATAACAAGAATTCTTGTTTTATTCACCATGTCATCCTCATGCCTGGCACAGTCACTCATCATGGTAAGTACGTTCATTGAAATGAACTGAACTGCAACAAAGGAAAATGGGGAAAACGTGGGAGCTAAAGCTGGAGAGAAACATACTGCGGAGAGGTCTCAATGTCAACAGAAAATGTTGGGGTTATATTGGTAGGCAACATGGTGCCAAGGAAAGTTTTTGAAGCTGATTTTGAAACAATTGTAGTGTGTTTTGACAATATTGATTTAGCAGCCACATCTAGAATGCATTGGAGGAGGCAAGATGTTAGTTAGAAGGGTATACAGCACAACCAGATGACTCATAGTAGGTACTCAGTAGATATTTACTGAAAAAAATGGGTTCAAGTCAGGGGCAGAAAATAAAGAACGGGTGCAACTTAATAGTTAGGTGAATGTTATTAGGTGGTATTCACCTCTCTGGAATACTTCTACCACCAACAGCATGATGTATATTTTATACTGCTGTAGTGTGAACCCATTATAATAGGGTCTTACTGCAGCAAGCATAAACTTTGTTCCCCATGTCTCTTTTTTAAAAAGTTTCTTTCAGTGAATTAATTTAAAGGAGATGATGTTATTTTACATGATTTCATTGGGACTCAAGTCATTTAGCTGCATGATTAATTCTTCATCAAGCGCCTGCATGCCATCAGGGACATACCTATACACTGAATGTTTCAATTTGGGAAAACAGAAACAGCTTTAATAGTGATTATTGCTTGTGAAAATTTTCAGGGGTGGAAGCAGGCTATTATTGATCAAAATGGGCATCATTCTGCTGTCTTTGTTATTTTGTTGTGGAGACTCCTAGACATTTGCATTTGATTATAGCGGTTGCACAGCTGTTCTGTTTTCTCATAACTTGCTCTCTGGTACCAAATATCGTAGACAATCCATCAGAACATCAAAGCGTCCTATTTCCAGATTCTTTCAGCCCAGAAGCCCAGTGACAACAAGGCAAGGTTTATCTCTGGATCTAATTAATGTGAGGATCCAATTATTGTGCTGTATGGGCTCAGTTTTTCTAAGTCAAGCCTATGGATCTATATTGCACCTAGCTGGGTTTTAGGATACTGCAATCAAATTGGCCAGTCAAATGGAATGGACAAATTGTATTTAACAAAAACCAATGAAAGAGAAGGGAATGCAATTTTCTCTTTCCTTGGGAAGCCACTGGCTTATGTAACTACTATATTCTGGTGAATGTTGTAAGTTTTCATTATGAAGACATTGGATTTATTTGAAATCCATTTTAAAAAAATCAATGCGTCTATTCCACCTGAGGGTTATTTTATGCTGAAAACAAATAACATTATTTTTCTAATATTGAAATAAGTGCTTCCACTGCTAAAATAAATGATTTATTTCAATAGAAGAAAATTGACATCTGTCTAAAGCAGTTTCATTTCTTATGATTTATTTTATTTGCCTTATATAATTTTATCTCTTTATGAATGAAGTTAAAGTTGGATTTTTATTTTTTATTCTGCTTAGCTCTTGTAATTTGGACAATTTTTGCTTCAGACAAGTCTTTGCTGGCTTGTGTACATCTGTACTGAAAACATTAGCCTTAAGTGAGGCCGTGATGGAAAGCCACATGGGTGCCCAACCTCTCTGTAATAAGCAGATTAGAACATGCCCATGTGTTCAAGCCCTAAAGGTAACCAGGAAGAGAGGAACTATGGAAAATCAGGCAGCGAGATTACTTAAGAAAGGATCCAAGTCTTTTAAATTGGAGAATAAGAGAGTTTTCACTCCCTGTTCTATGCCCATAAGGTAAAATATACATGAATATGCTAATTTGTGCAAAAAGAAACACAGGGAAGACAAAACACAGAATAATATGATTCATTACCTATAGGAAATATGTGCAAATGGGTGAGAAGGATGGGGAGAAGGAAACAGACTAGAAGAGATGGGTTAGGGAGTCACTACTCTGAGTATACGTTTTTGGAAAGTTGTGATATTGGACCCATGATAGTGTTGCACATAATCAAAAAATAAATAAATGAAATCAACAAGAATGAAGGAGAACCCAAAATGGAATACAAACAAAAGTAAAGGAAACTAATTGTATTTCAGATGAATAATGTCACCGCTCTGAATGGAGAAAGAAAGAAAACAACTCAAGTGATGTTTGAATACAGTATTTTAACTAGATATTCAGGTAAAAAGGAAAAGAACTAGAAACAAATATTAACCCTAGTTAAGTAGGTTTGTTTCTTCACAGTACTATAATTAGCACTTTTGAAAGCATTTTACGCCTATTTTAGGAATAAGCAGATAAGTAAATACATTGTGGATTATAAGAACCAGGGTCTCACTGTAGAAGGGAGGTACAGATACGGAAAGGGGGAAGAGCAGAATGAACCCTGTGGTATTTTCTTTCTGTTTTTAATTTCTTTCTTTTTTTTTTAATTGAAGTATGGTCCATTACAATGTGTTAATTTCTGGTGTACAGCACAGTGTCCCACTCTTGCATACACATACATATATTCATTTTTGTATTTTTTCCATTAAAGGTTATTACAAAATATTGAACATGGTTCCCTCTGCTATACAGAAGAAACTCTTTAAATCTATTTTTATATATAGTGGTTATATTAACATTTGCAAATCTCAAACTCCCAAATTTATCCCTTCCTACCCCCTTCCCCCAAGTAACCATAACATTGTTTACTATGTCTGTGAGTCTGTTTCAGTTTTGTAGGTGAGTTCATAGTGTCCTTTTTTTTTTTTTAGATTACACATATGAGTGATATCATGTGGTATTTTTCTTTCTCTTTCTGGCTTACTTCACTTAGAATGACATTCTCCAGGTCCATCCATGTTGCTGTAAATGGCATTATTTTATTCTTTTTTATGGCAGAGTAGTATTCCATTGTGTCAATATACCACAACTTCTTTATCCAGTCATCTGTCGATGGACATTTAGGTTGCTTCCATATCTTGGCTATTGTATATAGTGCTGCTATGAACATTGGGGTGCATGTATCTTTTTGCATTAGAGTTTCCTCCAGATATATACCCACAAGTGGGATTGTTTGATCATATGGTAAGACTATTTTTAGTTTTTTGAGGAATCTCCATACTGTTTTCCTTAATGGCTTCACCAAACTACATTCCCACCAGCAGTGTAGGAGTGTTCCCTTTTCTCCATAGCCTCTCCAGCATTTATCATTTGTGGACTTTTGAATGATGGCCATTCTGACTGGTATGAGGTGATACCTCATTGTAGTTTTGATTTGCATTTCTCTGATAATTAGTGATATTGAGCATTTTTTCATATGTCTATTGGCTATTCATATGTCTTCATCAGAGAAATGCTTTTTTAGGTCTTCTGCCCATTTTTGGATTGGGTTTTTTTTTGTTGTTGTTGTTGTTAAGTTGTATGAGCTATTTATATATTCTGGAAATTAAGCCTTTGTCAGTGGCATCATTTGCAAATATTGTCTCCCAGTCCATAGGTTGTCGTTTCGTCTTGCTTATGGTTTCCTTTGCTGTGCAAAAGCTTATGAGTTTAATTAGGTCCCATTTGTTTATTTTTACTCTTATTTCCATTGCCTGGGTAGACTGCTCTAAGAGAATATTGCTAAAATTTATGTCAGAGAATGTTTTGCCTATGTTTTCTCCTAGGAGGTTTGTTATGTCTTTCCTTGTCTTGCATTTAAGACTTTAAGCCATTTTGAGTTTATTTTTGTGTATGGAGTGAGGGAGTGTACTAACTTCATTGATTTACATGCTGCTATCCAGTTTTCCCAACACCACTTACTGAAGAGACTGTCTTTTCTCCACTGTATATTCTTGCCTCCTTTGTCGAAGATTAATTGACCATAGTGGTCTGTGGATTTATTTCTGGGCTCTCTGTTCTGTTCCATTGATCCATATGCCTGTTTTTATGCCAATACCATGCTTTTTTGATTACTGTAGCTCTGTAGTATTGTCTGAAGTCTAGGAGGGTTATTCCTCCAGCTTCATTTTTTTTTTCTTCAATACTGCTTTGGCAAATCTGGGTCTTTTGTGATTCCCTATAAATCTTAGGATCACTTCTTCCAGTTCTGTAAAAAATTAAATCTGTGGTATTGATTGTAAGTACAGATATCAGTATATACTCAAGGTTTTTAATAGATTGGTAGCATTGATTAGATAGATGATTGATAGATGGCACATACATAGATAGAAAAACACACACATACACACATACACACATACATACATGCATACCTACACACATTATTTCTTAGCTTTTTCTGCGAAAGGGCTTAAAAACAATTATACCTCATAATAATGAGCAAAACTAGTATTCACTCTCAGTTTCTCAGTATCATTTTCTACCAAAAGGAACCAGAGTCTCTTGGAACTGACTCCAGAGCTGGGGAAGAGAGGGAAAAAATGAACCTTGAAACAACTTTGGGGGCAAGAAAGTAAAAAAGTGCTCGAAGAATGAGGAAGTCATGTCAAGAGGACCCAGGATTCAGCCTGAGGGGCTCCACTGGCCAGATCTGGGACAATATGTACATCAAAATAAGTGATAACAATGGATTAACCCATAGAATAAAATGAGAATATATGAGTCAAAAGTAGCATAAAAATGTTTGAATAAATAAATGGAGAATAAGAGAAAGCTTTCCCTTGCAGTAGAATTCAAACAAATAGATGAGGAAGGGCTTATATGGTGTGCTGAAAAGAACATATCATCCCTTCTGTGGTATTTTTGAGGAAACAAAAAAAGAAAGTCGTAACCTGATGTCTGAGTCTAATCAAGAAGAAATAACAGGTAAACACAAATTGAGGAATATTTTACAAAATAAATGGTCTGTTCTCTTCAAAAATGTCACAGTCATTAAAGATGAAGAAAGGTTGAGAACTGTTCCAGGTTAAAAAAAGACACTAAAGAGACATAATAAGTAAATGCAATGAGTGATTCTAGATCAGATTCTAAGAGAAGTTTCTTTTTCTGTTGTTATGAAAGACAGTAACGGGACAAAATTTGAATAAGTTTTCGGTAATAGTATTGTATCAATGTTTGTTTCCTGATTTTGATGGTTGTACTATGGATATGAAAGAGATTGTCCTTATTTTTAAGAAATATACATTGAAGATTTAGGGGGTAAAGGAACATCATATCTACAACTTATTCTTAAACCATTCAGAAAAACTAAATTGATATATTGATACACATGTGTGAAAATCACATATATATATATATATATTTATACAAACAGAGACTATGAAAGTAGTAAAATGTAAACATGTAGGAAATCTGGGCATCTGGGTGAAGGGAATATGGGAACTGTTTGTACTATTTTTGCAACTTCTCTGTAAGTCTGAAATCATGTCAGAAAAAAAGTTTAAAACTGTGAAAATAAAATGTTTCCAATGAATCTATCTCAGTGCTAAGATGTTTGGGATCTGGATTACTAGGATCTTTTGCAAATTTAAGGAAGTGAGCCATGAAGAAGTAATTCTCACTGTCAGAGTAGTTTGGATTAAATCATTCGGTGGCCTATTTTTCCCTTTGTTTCTTGTTCAGTGTCATTAGTATGGGATCTATGAAAGCTCCACAGAAAGATGATGGTAGATTGGCCCCAATCACATGAATCAGGCCCAGTTGTTGCCCTTTCCATACTGTCCTGGTGTTGATTTGACTTTAGCCCACATCATCTTTTCATGGAGGTAAGGAACCTAACTTTCAAAGTAAAAGTCAAAATATAAACTTAATCATGTCTCCCATTCTCGAGAAGTCTTCCTGTAATTGCTATGAATTTCTAGGACTTTGTAGTGTTGAACGCATCCTAATCCATGCATTGGAATCTTTCACATCTTTAGAATAAATCAGGGTAGCTAAAGATTAATGAAACTGAACAGTTCCTTTAGACTGAGCACTAGCTCAACTACAGTCCAGGGCTTAATGTTTTCTCCTTTAGGAAAAAAGTATATTTGGAAAGGTAGAATTATTAAAAATACTTTTCAAAGTGAAAGAAAAATCTAAAAAAAGTGCTAAGTCACCTCTTAACTTGGCAATAGCTGGAGGTGGGGATGGGAGCGAGGTGAAGATAAGGGAATGGAAGTTTAGGTGGAACCATGTTGCTCTACTTTATCCCTGGAGCACAGTTAGCCATAAGATAAATTGTGAACTATGTAAAATTTTATTTCCATTTCCTCAGTCTTCCCTCATCCCCAGGCATTTAGTGTCCTCTTCCTCTTTTCTTCTATTCCAACTTTTACAACATGCTTCATTCTCACTAAGGGGTAAATGACTATACAAATTCAGTGAGTTACCTTTCATAGGGTCATTAAGATTTTAACAGATATCAATACCATAAGCCAAAAAGCTAAAACTCCAATGGCAGACTTCAGGCATCTGCCAGAAGATGAAAGAAATTATGGGGAAGGAGGGAGAGAGTGGTTCTAGGTCTTTCCAATACATCTGATATCACATACTTCTATGTAGGACTAGCCCTAACTTCGTCAACCAACATGTCACAATTACTTTGTACCCTAATACAAGCTCAATGCTCACCCTGTGTTTAGGTTGCCCAAGTTGGCAGCCTGGCTTCTTAGCCCAAAACTACTTTGGCTATAGATATAAAAGGACTTTCCGTCAACTTACATTTACATAGCACCTTCCATCTCAGGGTGTCTGTCTTTTTATTAGGATCATTTTTTTTAAATATCCATGAAAGATTGAAACATAATATTTCCTTTTCACGGATGGGTAAAATGATTCAAAGTAGAGTGTCATTGTAAGCTAGCAACCAAAAGTTAGCCACAGGAATGATGAGAGAGGCTTCTGCCTTTGCATTCTATATCTGAAAACAAACAGTTTTACAATAGGACTTGGACTTTTCCTGGTGCTGTGTCTTCTGTGGAGCTGGTTTAAAACCAAACCACCCAGAGCCTAGGTATCCATATTTTGTTGGAAATGCCATTTGGCTTTACATCATCTACCGTAATCTCTTTCCCAACTGGGCTGATATTCTTTGTCTCTTACGGATGCTGTAGGGAGGATGGCAATGCTGAGTGGAAGTTTGGACCAGATGGCCTTAAAGGGCCCTTCCAAATACAAGATTCTCTAATTCTCTGATTTAATTTTGATGATTCAATTTCATGGCTTTGGCTATCACTAGATGAAATTATGTAGACATTCTGCCTTCCATCTGCCCTCAGATATATGTCAACTTGTCTCTATCCAAATTCATCACATCAGTCAATGATTAAGCACTCATTTACATGCAGTATTCTACAAAGTGTGTCCTAAGGGCTCTGACCCACAAATATGAGTAACAGTTAGGAGCAGCAGGTATAGTAGAGATGGACACATCAGGTTATCATAGCTTGGGAACATCAGGGAGCCTAATCAGCCAGCTAACTCTCCAGTCCTGATTTCAAGCCATGAAGCAATCCTTTGACTGTAATTTGAGGTTCTTCATAGAGGGACAAAAGAATGAGAATGGGCTGATCATCAAAAAACAATTATTGAGCTATTGAGTGCTTACTATGCACAAAGCTAAGTACTTTACACATGTTAACTGACTAATTCTCACAGCAACCCTATCAGAGAGGGACTAGAATTATTACCTTTATTTTATAGATAAGAAAATTGAGGTATGCAGAGTTTAAGTAATTTTTCCTAGGTCAGACAAGTAGTAAGTGGTAGCCCTGGGACGCAAATTCAAGAAATCTGGCTCCTGGCCCATAAAGTCTATTATGCTATAGTGCCACTGCAAGTAGGCATGCCACTTGATTGTTACTTTGTATTCTGTAAGGTAATTAATCACCCAGCTGCTCCTAAAACTAAAGCCAAAGGAAGGGGTGGGTATAGCTCAGTGGTAGAGCGCATGCTTAGCATGCACAAGGTCCTGGGTTCAATTCCTAGCACCTCTGTTAAAAAACAAAACTAAACTAAAGCCAAGACACAATGTCTCCTAATAACTTAAATAGTAAAACATCTTTAACGGAGTCTGAGAGGTTATTACATCTCTCTTACACCTCTCTGGTCAACTCATTCTCCACAACTTCCGCATTCTCTTTCAACCACCAACACACCCTCCTCTCTCATTACTCACAGAGTATGATATCACCTCCTATTTTTCAGGGAGAAAAAAGCTATATGTCAACTCCCACATCTTCCCAATGTCAAATACACCTCCCTCCCTCTATGTGCACCCTGTTATCTTTCAGAGCTAACCCTTCTCCTGTGCTTCATGTCTTCTCTCTCTCTCCATCTTCACAAGAATCTTATACCATCAATGACACATTTTCTATTCTATATATTTAACTTCATCCTTTCCACTGAATCCTTTCTATTGACCTTCTCAGATTGTCCAATTAGAACAACTAAAACCTTCACTTGAGCCCACATCCCCCTCCAGCTATTAACCCATCTCTCTTGTCTTCGCTACCGTTTCTCAAAAGAATTGCCTATCTTCCCTGTTTCTATTTCCTTTCCCTCGCCGCTCACTCAGCTCACTCTAATTTGACTCACACCCATCTCACTCTACCAGATCACCTTGTAATATCAACAATTGCCTCTATCTAAATTCAGATCTAGCACAGTTCTCATTCCTCTTATTTGAACTTAAAATACATTTTGACACTGTTGACCACTCTTCCTTTTTCTTGAAACATTCTTCTTCCCTGGCTCCCCTTAGATCATGCTCTCTTGGTTTTCCTCCTACAACTCTGGATGTTTTTCCTCAGTCTTCTTTGCCAGCTCCTTCTTCACTACCAGTCATTATATGTGCCTCAAGGCTGGTATATACCTGGGTAAATGTAAAAGACCATATTTTCCTCTTAATTTATCTAAAATGCATGTGATGAAAACAAAAATTACAGCATTAGCTTTTGGGGTTTATAATGTATGTAAATGTAATACTTATGACAACTATAACACAAAGGATGGTAGAGGGGAGGTTAACGGACCTATGTGGTTTCAAGGTTCTACACTTTTCATGAAGTGTAACAATATTAACTCTAAGTAGACTGAGAAGTTAAGGATGTATATTGTAATCTCTGGGATAACCATTTAAAATAATATAAGGAGCTACAGCTGAAAAAAAAAACCCAAAGTTAAATCAAATGGGGTTTGAAAATATTCAAATAATCCAAAAGAAAGCAGGAAAGAGGGAATGGAGGAATCAACAATAGACAGGACCCAACAGAAAATAATAAAATGGTAGACCTAAATGCAACCATACTCATAATTATATAAATTTCATTTTAATGAAGTTCAATTTATCAATCTTTGCCATTAAGAATCAGTCTATTTTTTTGTGCTTCTCCAAGTGGTATAGCTGAGACTCATATTCGGGACTAACTCCAAAGCCAGTTTTTATAGCCATTGGCCATTGTGCTGCCTCCCACTAGCTATGGTTCAGGAAATCAACACTCTCAATCTTGGGCAGGAGGAACTGCACAGGAACTCTGCAAAAGAGATAATCTCAGGCTTCACAGAAGCAAAGAAACCCCAAAAGTCCTGAAAGCCCTAAAGAATCTAATAACACAAGGGACTACTGCTGTCCTGGGGGTGACTTACTGCTCCATAGCCAAAGAATGATATAAAATTCTGTAACCAGGACACAGATGTTCACGGTGTGGATTTTCTCCTTTGGTTTCAGGAGAACAAGAACTAGATAGAGCCACCATTGGCCCTACAGCAACACCAGCTTCAGTCTAATCCTTGCTTCTGAGATATCCAAGCAGTTAAGCTTAAGTTAAATTAGAACAGCAAGATTCTTTCAGAGTATTGAGTATTCACTGATTGATTTTTGGTTTAAATCCAGTTTAATCAGTGAATCCCATGTATGTTGAGATTCCCTGTGATTTCTTGGCCTTCTTCCCCCTATCTTTATGCTACCTCTTGCTACATCTTTGTGCCATCTGCCCCAAGTCCATTCTATAAAACGAATTAACAATCATCCTAGGACTTCCGATTTCTCTTTTCACCCCAAATCCCCCAGCGTTGCTGGATCTTGTTTCCATGGTAACAACTAGCATTTGCTTCTGTGACTTTTCATTTCCTTACCTGTAACTTACCCTGTAACATACTAAAATCTGACTTTTACCTCCTCCTAAACACCATACAGCCCTTCATAGTGGAACTGATGTTTCCAAGATCATCAAAGACCTCCACGTTGTGAAACATAGTGGAAGATTTTTGGTTTTCATGTCTCAGCAGTATTTGACCCTGTTGACCATTTCTTTCTTCTTGAGAAATTCTTTTCCCTCAGCCCTCCTTATGCTCATCTTCTGGGTTTCCTCCTACTTTTCTGTCTATACTTTCCCAATTTTCTTTACAGGCTCTTTTTCTTCTATGTGTCAGTTAGATATTGGTGTTCATTTGGGCTCTGTCTTAGATTTTCTGCTTTTGTCGGTGTGCACAATTTTCCAACTTAGTTACAATTGCCCCTGTTAGCTGCAAATGCCAGATATATGTTGGTATCTCTCACATCTCTGTCTCTATCCTTGTTCTCTTCTCTAAGCATGAAGCAAGTCTGATGAAATGTTAATTGGATATGTCCACTTGAATACCCCACCAAAGAGCTCAACGAACTCATGCTCATTATGCCAAAAATTAATTGCCATCTTTTCACTTATCACTTCCTCCTCCTGTTCTCTGTCTCAGTGAATTGCACCTCCAAATACCTAATCACAGTTCTGCAATGATTAGAAACCTGAACGTCTCCCTTGATTTCTTTGTCTCCCTCATTGATACCTCCATTCAATCAATCACCAAGCCCTATCAGTTCTCTCTCTCTCCATCTCTCTCTCTCTCTCTCTCTCTCTGTCTCTCCCTCCTGCTCGCCCTTCTCCCTCTGGAATCTACTTCTCTCCATCTTCACTGCCAACACCATTGTCTAAGCCACCATCATCAGTTGCATGGATTATCACAATACCTTCATAACTTGTCTCTTTATTGCTAGTCTTCTCCCACTTAGATCCATTCTTCACACTGCTGCCAGAGTCATCTTGATAAATTTCAAAGCATTAAACCTTTCAGTGGGGAAATTCAAAACTCTTCAAGAGTGAATCTAGATACTTAGAATCAGGGGATTTTGAGATAGTCTGGGTTTAAAACTTTGATCACTAGCCAGGTAAACTTGGGTTAACCTCACTGAGCTTCTGTTTCCTTATCTGTAAAGTGAGAATAATAATAATAATAATAATAATAATAATAATAATAATAATAATAATTTAAAATACCTCATAGTGTTGTTGTGAGGATTTAGTAAAAATGGACATGAATAAAGCATCTTAGAATGTGTTCTGTCTCATAATTAAATAAATGCTATCTTTGATGTTATTATTATTATTCAACAAATATTTTTTGAATTTTTACTACATAACAGGAATGGTGGTAGGTAATGGCCATGCTATTTTGAACAAAATAGACAAGGTTGCTGCCCTCAGGGGAACTGATTTACAATCTAGCCACATTTCTTACCTCTCCCAGACTTACACTCTAAATTGTACTACTGTAGTCCCATTATATGCTCTTTTTCTCATGCTGTTTGTCTCTCCTCTGGGTGTTTTCTTTGGTTCTTCCTGTTTCAGAAAACATTCTCTCCAAGTCTTTCCTCACCTATTTAACTCTTCATCCTTCAGATCTCCATTCAAATGTCACCTCCAAGATTTCTATAACTGGATCAGGCCCCTCCCTACTTCTTAATTCTCTCCCTACTTTAGCACATTTGTATTTTACCTGTTCATATATGTATACCCCCAATATACTCTAAACACCAAAATATGAGAATGTCTGTAGATCTTATTCACCATTGCTTCCCCAATTGTCAAACATACTGTCTGACACGTGTAGACATGAAGTAAATATTTATGGAAGGAAGTAAGGTAATTAGTAGAGACCACAGGGATCCTTTTGCCATGATAGCATTGTGGGGGGTGGTCCTTAAACTAATGATCACTTTTGTATGTTACATTCTATAAACTAATATGTCTTCAGTATCACAAGACATCATCTGGAATATTTATACACTTGGAAGGCAGAGAGAGGGTAATACGTGCAGAAGACATCTTAGCAGCTATTATTTGAACTGGTAACTGTGCACGCTTACTGTCATTCTGCTTTGTAATATTGGAAAGACTATTTTGAATAAAGACTCACAGGAGTAATTAATGCTAGTTGAATTGTTGAAAAACAGCTATCATGTAGTCTGAGAGTTGGCATCATACCCTAAAGTAGACCCCTACCTGCACTCCATCTTGTTGAAGAAGTGCTTGCACAAAGTTCTCCTAAGAATAATTGTCACATCTCTACACACCATTGTAGGAGGTGGTAACAGGCTGTGCTGCTCAGAAGAATTTCAGAAATGATTAGAAACATTAGTGGGATGTCTGACCAGAATTGGTTGGCCATAGAGAAAAGCATACAAGTCCAGCAGTGACAAGGCTGCCAAAAGCTGACAAGCATTCTCAGCCAAGTTCTGGCCCTCATCAAGTTTCCTAGCTGCAAAGATACTGCAACGTTTTGAAAGATGTACTGGCACATGGCAAACACTTCTGACTGTAATGTAGTCCTGGACAGTATTACAACAGAATCATATTATGGTTCCCGAACCCTTTTCTTACAGAAAAGTCCTTCCTGAAAGATCAATATATAAAGTAGCAAAAGGTAGAGCTACTCCCCCTGGTCCCCTTCCTATTCCCCTAACATAATGACCCCTAAGGGAACAGTAGAAGGATCACTGTGCAGGCAATTAGAAAACAGACTCATAGAATCCCAGGGTAGAAACAGAACATAATATAATTCAGTCCAACCATCCACCCTGTGCTTGAATTCTCTTCTACAAGAACCCTCCAAGCTCTTTCCCCCATAGCATTTCTGCTCCTGGACAAATCATTTCCCCTCTGTAGACTTTAGTTTATACAACTGTAAGAAGAGGAGTTGGATAAATACACTCCAAAGTCTTTTCATCATAAAAACATGATTCAATAGTGCTAAGAACAGACAAGAATCCTGACCCAGAAAGTAGATCACGAAACTTGTTAAGTTTTGCATTCTACACAACCTGTAGTCCAAAGGAATATAATCTGAAGCATCCTATAGGTCTGTATAGTAGCTTCAGGGATTCTGAAACCCCTCTGAATTTTCATGCAAAACTGGAGCATTCTTCTGGTAATGGAGCCCACTGGTTTTTGTTTGTTTGTTTGTTTGTTTTGTTTTGTTGTTTTACTTTATATTCATTTATTGCAATATTTTGCATTTAAAAAGAAAAGCCTAGAGCTTTTAATAAAGTTGTTTCTTTGAGGGGGTGATATTTGGCTGTTCTAGAGCACGCTTGGCCTCCTTTGAGTATTTGAATTTGGAATAAGTTTTTTTTTTGTCTTTTTTCATTTTCAAGAATCAATTTTTTCTGGCTCTTCCTAATCAAATCTATGTATGTTCAGTTCATGGACATCCAAATGGTGATTAAGAGGTACAGTATTTCTTAAAGTTTCTTTGTCATATAAGGGTTTTTTAAATTTTTATTTTATTGTGATAAGAATGCTTAATATGATACTCTCTTAACAGATTTTTTAACTGTACGATGAAAGTTTTATTAACAAAAGGACTAGTTCCAAATGCCACAAAGTGGTACACTGATGAGTACTTTCCTGATAGGCTGCCTCTTTAATAAAGGAGAGAGGAGAGGCTTGATATTGTCTTAACCTAAGTATTTCTTTAGATCCCATTATTTTCTTTCAACCATTTTCAGAGTTCTTGTGAGAATACTCATACTTGAAATGTAGAATCAAAATCTGCCTAGAACTCTTCTTAGTATGTTTGTTTCTTGTAATAAAAATTCTGAAATAATTTATGTGCACTATAGGACTAAGCAAGTGAGTAAATGTGTGGATGTTGTAGGGAGTCAGGGTTCTCATTGTGGAAGAAGGAAAATACAAATAAGGGATGAGGAAAGATGAGATTAAGATTGGCAGTATTGGTGTGATACCTTTGCAATGATACCACATTAGCAATGAGCATCCATAGTATCTATATCTTGATATCTAAGTATCATTCCCCATTAAAAGGAACTACGATTCCTTGGAGAAATGTCTGATGCCAACTTTGGCTGTTCTAGAGCACTCTTGACTGATGCCATTTCTAGGAGAGGGAAGGTATAAGATGAGCCTGAAGTATGTTGTCTTAGTAGAAAGTAAGGAAGTACTAGACAAAAAATAATAGGGGATATGGGATTTTGAAATAAACAGGTTGAAAGGGGACCCCCCCCCACTGCCATAGTAAATCTGGCACAATTTGAGCATCAAAATAAACTTGAAAGGTAATGAATAATAATCCATTGAATAAAATAGATATCCAGGAGTCCATAGCAATAAAGTTAATTCATATATCTAGATCCACAAAATGGAAATCACGCCAGTGGCCCAGCCCAGATCACAAATCTAAACCTAGGTCAGCCTTCATTTACAGGAAACGCCTGTCAAGGAAACCTAACACCAAACACAATCCACCAAATCAGCTTTGGCTAGCTTACCCTAGAACAGAACCTGCTGGCGTTATAAGGAAATCCCTGACCTCTAGCCAATCATGCTGTGTTTTCTGAATTTGATAACTGCACTGTACTCATGTAAGATAATTTCTTCTTTTTAGGAATGATACAAAGAACAGTTGAAAGCTTATGAGCATATTCTCAAATAGTTTATTTTAAATGTTTATATAAATATATATATATATATATATAGAGAGAGAGAGAGAGAGAGAGAGAGACAAAGAGACAGACAGAGGGACAAAGACACAGAGAGAGACCAATACAACAAATGTGGCAAAATATTAAATATTAGTGACAGGTAAAGCTGGGTAAGGGGCAATCAGAAGTTTTCTGTATTGTCCTTGTGACTTGCCTGTAAGCTTGACATTACTTCCAAATAAAATTGTTTAAAATTTAAAAAATAACCAGTACTGATATTCATCCTAATTTCAAATGATAAATAGAATCTCTTTAAAAACTTTCTTGCTCAGGAAATTAATTTACTGGGAAATGTTTTTTGTTTAAATGTGTTAATTTTCTTTCCAGTGAACAGAATAATGATGTGAAATATGTGAACCACTGAACATACAGCAACCCACCCAGAAGCAACTTTTTTAAAATTAAGGACAAAAATTTCCTACTCAGTACAAGGATGAGAAGCATAGCATTTTACTCGTGTATACACACTCAAAACTCTACTTGTATGTCATGTCATTAAACTTCTTTCTCTCAGTTAAAGTCACCACCTGGTCAAGCTCTATTAATAGTTTCCCTGTAGAACAGCAAGCAGAGCAGTGGACTGGGAGCCCAGAAGACCTGAGTTCAAGTCCCATCTCTGTCACTAACTAGTCATGTGGGTGTAACTGTCTAACTTCAGCTTTCCCGTCTATACAGTGGGACACCCAATGTGGGTAATGATATCCTGATAGATTTAGGAGCACACAGTCTTTCTGTAAGAACACCTGCAGTTGGTCTTGTCACGAGGAGTTGTGTGAAGCTGGCAGTAAGTGTCGGACTTGCTCATATACTTGTCTTTCTGTTTAATCTGACCATCCTCTAGGGTGGAGCTTGTCGACAGAAGCTATATATTCCTAAAAGGAATTTGACAAGCTGCTTTCAAGAGTAGTAAATTCTAGACAATCAGTTACAATGAATTCACTAGCTTGTGCATACTGAGGGCCATTTTGCTTCTTGTGTCTGAAATCTTCCAAGTAATCATTTTGTGTTGGTCCAGAAAGTGACAACAAGGGAAATAAATTTCATTTATCCCCCCTCCCCCCCAGATCTTTCTTGGGTACCTTTGAGACCTATCTCTTTCACTTACTGACAATTGTATGTTTTTTTTCTTCCTGTTAACTCTGCTGAACCAATCTTCTTATGAGAGAGTAGGAACTGAATTGTATTCTGCCCTCAGCAGCAACAATTTTGTCAGTTAGATTGTGACTGCTGAATCTTCATTCCCGGGATGTGGCGAGATAGGGCGACAGGCTTCCAGACGGCTGACTAGCTATTTTGGGACTTGTAAATTTGTGGCACAACTGACTTGTGAATCAATGCTTGTATAAATGCATCTGATACCCAAACATAAAATCCCACCATTTTATTTGAGTCTTGTTCACATTAAAATCATAATTTTCTCTAATTCTTCCTCATCTTCTCTTCACATTTTATACCATTCATGAAACAAGCAGGATTAACTACCAAAAAGAAAATAAAATGTAGTTGGTAAACATAGGACATACATAGCACTTTACAATTGTAGTCTCTCTACTTTTTTTTTTTTTTTTGCATCTTCACTCTCTTAGGTAATTTTCTCCATCAAAATCTTTGCCCATGTTAGTTTCCTTCAGATGTACCTACAGGGTTCTATAACAGGGGATAGGATGACTTGGAATATTAAGTAGCAAGCTAGGGAAATGAGTGCTGTGTTTCTAATTCCTAACATCTGTGCTTCAGTTCAGTCATCTGTAAAATGGGACTAAGGATACACATGCTACATAAGTAAAAATTCATGAGAGAATGCAATGGGATATAAATTCAAAATGATAACACAGGTACTAAGATTTTTACTAGGAGGAAAACTGTTGGATTCAGAAAGCTCGAGGTCCAGCCTGAACTCATTAGTAGATACCAAAGGGATACTCCTCAAAATGCACCAAAGCTGTCACACTCTCCCTAGTGTGAGAATTGGAAGTTGTATCAGTTTTCTACTACTGCTGTAACAAATTACCACACTTAGTGGCTCAAACAATGCAAATGTATTATCATACTGTTGTATGGAGTAGAAGTCTGACATGGGTCTCATTGGGCTAAAATCAAGGTATCAGCAGGACCAAATTCCTTTCTGGAGATTGTACCGGATTATCTGGGTGGGGCCACTGTGATCGCAAAGATCGTTACCATGGGAACATACATATGAGAGAGAGAGAGAGAGAGAGAGAGAGAGAGATGTGATGATTGAAGCAGAGGTTGGGATGAAGCACTTTAAGGATGGACGAAGGGGTCTATGAGCCAAGGATTGTAAGTGGCCTCTAGAAGATTTTATTTTTATTTCTATCATTTATTTTATTGAAGTATAGTTGATTTACAATGTATTAGTTTCAGGTATACAGTATAGTGATTCAGAAATTTTACAGATTATATTCCTTTAAACATTACTACAAGATGTTGTATATAACTCCCTGTGCTATATACATCTATCCTTGTTGCTTATCTATTTTTGCTGTATCACTTAGTCTGCTATTCGTTCCTTCTAGCATGTCTTTTATTTCAGCTATTGAATAATTGATCTCTGATTGGCTCTTTTTTATATTTTCTAGTTCCTTGTTAAAATGTTCACTATTTACATCAATTCTTTTTCTTAGTTCAGTTAACATTTTTATCACCAATGTTTTTAACTTTTTGTCTGGTTTCATAATTTTTTTCAGAGGTTTTCTCTTGCCTTTCAGTTGAGAGTAGTTCCTCTGCCTTTTTATTTTGCTTAACTTTCTCTTCCTCTATGAGTTTAGGTGAAACAGTTATCTATTGTGGTCTTGAATAGTGTTTTTATGAGGGAATGTCCCTATACAGGCTGTGTGTGTCCAATGCCTTTTGTGGGAGAGCTAGATTTGATGTGGATGCAAATCACATCTTTTATCAAGGTGTGCTGGCAGCTATCACCTTGGTAGGAGGTGGGGCTGGGGTTGGAGGGGCTAGTCTGCCACCAGGTGTGAGGCAGGACTTCCCCTCTTCTCAGTGGCTGTCACCACACTATTGGGGGTAGGGTCTGAAACAGAAGCCCCCTGGGTTGGCCCAAGCTAGTTCTACTCCGTTTAAATGTGTGTTCTCCCCTCTCCCCACACTGCAACCCTTGCTCCAGAGGAGGAGAGTGCTAAAGCAAGTGGGACCCGTGCACACGGAGGTCCAACGTGCAGCCTGCACAGGTGCCTGTGTCTCACACAGCCTCCGGTGCAAGTCCCCTTTGTCCCTCACAGCTGATCAGTGTCCCCAGCCTCCACTGCCCCCACTGTGCCAAGGAACTGCTCTGCAGGGCTGCCAACAGGCCTGTGTGGGCTCTCAGCATGTGTCAGGAGGTGAGCTGCGGTGGAGCAACTGCCATCAGAGATCTGGGTGGCTTCTGAGGCGCTGTTTGAGAAGGCGCCAACAATGGCTGCTGCCACCCCACCCAGGCTCCATCCTGAGACGTAGTCACCTCTGCATTCCACAGAAGTATCTTGTCCATGGTCAGAGCCACTCTAGTTCCAGTGCTATGCTGTGACATGGAGTGAGCAGGGCCAGAGCATTCACTCAGATTGGGCTAGGGCACACAGTGAGGCAGCTGCAGGAAACCCAGCAGCTGCCAGAACAGACAGACCTCTCTCTGCCCGGCCTAGAGGCCCAGCCAGTGCATGCGTGTTCCTCACAAGCAGAGTTCAGGCTTCCCACAGCCCCTCTATCCATCCAGTAGTCCTCAAAACCAGCCATGGGGCTTTGTCTCCTCTGCACTGGATCCCAGGACTGGGATGTCCAGTCTGTGGCTCATATGACTCACTCTCAAGGGTGGGAAATCTCTTTTCCTCTGAGTCCCCTCCCAGGGACACAGGTCCCAACCTGATTGCTTTTATTCCCTTCCTACCCAATAACATGAGCATCTTTCTTACAGCATTGATTGTACTGGAGTCCTTCTGCCTGTTTCCAGTTAGTTTTATGTGAGAATTGTTCCACATGTAGATGTGTTTTTGATGTGCGTATGGGGGCTGGTGAACTCCATGTCCTCTTAATCCACCATCTTGATCACTCCTTTGCTGCCTCTAGTAGCCTGAAAAGGCAAGGAAACAGATCCTCTCCTAAAGCTTCCAGAAGGAATGCAGAACTCCTGACACCTTGATTTGAGCCTTTAAGACCCATTTTGACTCTTAGCTTTCCAAATTGTAAGATAATAAAGTTGTGTTGCTTTAAGTATTGAGTTTGTGGTGATTTGTCAAAGCAGATAGAAAACGAATATAAGGAGAATCCATTTTCTTGTCTTTTCTAGATTCTAAAGGCCACCTGCATTCCTTGAATTCTTGCCCTGTCCTCCATCTTCAAAGCCAGCAAAGAGAGAGCAAATCTTTCTCTCATCCTTCTTCCAATATCACGTCTCTTCCTGACCTTAGCTGGGAAATGTTTATGAGTTTAAGAATTTATGTGATTAGATTGGATAATCCAGAATAATCTTCCTATATCAAGATCCTTAATTGTTTTCATATCTGCAAAGTTTCTTTTGCTATAGAAGTTGATTTATTCACAAGTTTCAGGGATTAAGATATGGACATCTTTGGGGAGCCATTACTCTGACTCCTGTAGAAGGCTTCAGTTCTATACCTAGTTCATTAGCTCTCTAGAGATGCTACCTTGGGAAAATGTTATCAGCTCTCTAGATCATAGACTTCTTTATCTGTGTAACAATTATAATACCTTGCTATGTCACACAGTTGCTCTCAGTATTGAGTGAAAGCATCTGAAAGCACTTTAAACTGCAAATGTTACATAAATACATGGGATAATTATTTCAGGAAGGGTGGAAGCACAACAGTAACAGTAAGTAAATAACGGATAATGAAAGGGATATGGGTATCCTACCTGTCCTGCACATCAAGCCTTATCAAGCTATTTATACACATACTTAGGTGTGTCCCCTGTGAATGTACAGAGTCCTCTCAAACTCTCTTTTCTGGACGCTTTCATTTATCACATTAATTTGAGTTGCCATACAGCCACTTGAGGGTAGCATCTTATCTTAGCCTAGCTGCTTCTTGCCATGGTGCCCTCCACGTCCATCCCATGTTCTCCTGCTGCTCGTGAAGCTGTACACTCTAGAAGTGCCAAAGAGATGCTACAATTACTTCAATGTGCATTGAGCTGAGGCCTCACTGTGTCCACAGAGGATGTCCTTTTCCTCCATTTTGCCTCATATTTGGTCACCTGACAACAGTGGCTGGGCCATTAAAGACTGGAAACAATGACGACTTAGAGTTTATTCAAGGTTACTTTCACTTTGCGCGGTTACCAAACCAGCAAACAAGACTGGAAGGAATATATACCAGAAGCAAAAGAAAATCAGTGTTGAATGCATTCTATGCAGATAGAGAGATCTGCGAGATTAGACGAATCAAACATCATGAGCTTGCTGTTATATGATTTTAGCCTGCAAGAGGGCCCACATCAGCACTCAACCGTCTGCCCATTACTATTCATCAAATTCTCACTACACCACAGTCACATACTTCTGTGTCCTATTGCTTACTGAATCATTAAGACTACTTGAAGGCTGACCATGGCATAACACATCGTGTCCTCACAAGTCCTTTGTAAATACAGGTCTCTCTGCTTGGGCCTGCAATGCCTCTACTCAAAAAGCTCAGAAGTCTCTGGGACTAGATCAGAGGACAGACACCGGGCTATCCTCCCCAGCCCTTCTCCTCCAGCTCACCTTTGCCAACCTACCTACTTTACAAGACTCTCCCTGCCATTTCCTCACGTCCTCTTCATCTCACTCTTTCCACTCTTCCTCTTTTCCTTCCCCTAGGCCTCTTCTCTCCAAGTGACAACATCCATTGAAAGGGACCCTGTGGATTGTTCTTATCAGCTAATTAGATGCACTCAGATTTGTATGAATGTCAGGCTCAACTGGGACCACTGCTAAAATTATATTTGTCGTGGTATACAACCAATAATAGGTACAGTTATAATCATATAACAGATACAGTTCATAATTCAAATATAAAGGCAAATGTCTTAAAGCCAAGAAGCTGGTGATCTAATAAGCTACACAAAGAAACTAGATCTAAGCTATTTCTGTACACATAAAGACAAAATCATTATAGAACCACATCAGTTGTAACTTTGGGCAGAACTAATTAACTGAGCTCCTGAGACATGGAAAAATCTGTTCCTGTCACTGGGCAAACAATAGCTGATCAGTTTGACTGAAAGTTGAGGTCAGAATAGTTTAGAAAGGATACTGCAGTCACCCGTGGAGAAAGAGCTCTATCAAAGAAACAGCCACAGCCACACTCACAATTTCATGGTCTGAGGGGAGAATCTGGGGTATGTGCACATATATTAATGCCTTTCCCAGCCACTATGAGATTTGGTGTATACTTAAAGCTTGCACACCCCTCTGATGTGGTAGATCAGAATGATGAACTCAGACCAAAGACTATCACCAAATAAGTACACAAGGAAAAAGAAAAAGCAAACATCTCAGAGTTCCTCTCCCTGAATCACTCGCATGACTGAGCTGGCCATTTAATTCTTACACTTCCTATTGAAGTGTTGTCTAAACTGTTTCTGCCAAGGGGCTCCAGACTCTGTGGGAGCCATCAAATCAGCTCTGGCACTGGAGGTGAGCAGACTGTTCATGCACGCCAGGGAGTGGCAAGGAACTGCTTGTCTGCCATCATAATGCAGCACTCAGGGACCAAGGGACTTACAACAAGGGATGTGCTATGGAGGGAGCTTGGTTCGTACCCAAGCTTGTACTTTAATGCTGAGGTCATTTCCCTTGGGAAGAATACAAAAATGCCAAACATTTGGTTTCAATGCAATTTCATGTCCCAGAAGTGCCTATTTCCACTGATTCCATTCATCCACATTGAAGGCTTTGCCTGCACTGCAGTGATTAATGAACGTTGTATTTTGCTTAGAGCAAAAACGGACAAAATTGGGAGCAGGGCACAGTGTGGTAACTCCTCCAGTGTTAGAAATAACATAAAGAAGTGCTCATTCTAACTCAATAGAAGAATCAGGTGTCAGTCGAACTGCAGAGTTGGAAATAACTGGTCAAGTCAGTCCAACAATTGGTCAGTGGTTATTCAATTGCAGGTGGGTAAAACCTTGGTTCTTTGTAACAAGCTGTGTTATTGTAGGTGTTTGAAGGGCAACCTATCTCCTCAAGATATATTTCTACCTATTTTTTTCCTAATATATAGTGTTTCTGACATCCTCTGTATATTCTTGATAGTGCGTGATGGTCTATGCTTTATAAATCTAGACAAAAATATTTTGTTTTTCCATAGACTTCTAGATGAGAGAAATAGGATACTCCTTTACTCTGTTTCCTCCACTATTTCTATTATTGTCTAGAATGTGATACAAGCTGGAAAAGACCGGAATACTTTTGATGTCACAGGTGACTCTGACCCTTTCAAAGCACATCAAGGTTCTCAATAACTGAAACAAACATGTGAATCAAAATGTCAGAAATGTAACTTGTAGCACATCCATTGTCACTGTCCCCGACAGGATTAGTAGGTTGCAATCTGTTCGTAACAATTGAAAAAAAATATATATATATAGCAAATAAACCAGCATGCTCCTGATTCAAAGAGGGAAAATGCTTCCGGCTTAGGAACATAATTTGAATATCACAGACACCAAAAGTGTTATCCCTGAGAATGAAACTACCATTGATAATCGAACTTATCATTTTGACTTTTCCCAAGATCCAGAAAATGAACCATTAGTATGTAAAAGTTAACGAAAAAAATGCACATCTGACTGACTCGCCAGAACCTCTTCCTCAGTTTCGTCATTAACACTGAATGTAGGTTTATGAAGACAGAGAAATTAGACTTAGCAAAATAAAAGTGAATGGATTTGTGGGGAAGCCCTGTACAGGATGATTAAGGTGGAGTTAAGGGGGAGCTAGCTGTGTATTTCCTAAAGAAAACTAGAAGTTGGCCATGTGAAATTTTCTAGAAATTGCCTTCATTTTGTGACGAAGACTTGTCCTATGTTTTAAATGCATTTAATATTTTTGAATGAGTGGCAGTCTTAGAAATTGAACAGGCTAGTCCCCAAAGGTTTCTAAAGGAGAATGATAGTTCTCTGTCATACTCCAACAACAAATGCATTTTTGTCATTCAATAAAGACCATACGATGCTCATGAAATTGCAAGGGAAAACAACAATCCTGCCAAGGAACAAACAGAAAGGTAAAATGCCAAGCCTCTCTGCAGTTCTTTTTTTTTTTTTCTCCAAGTGCTAGAAGTGTTGGCAGACATGTGTGTGCAGGGCTGTGTTAATAAGCAAATGAACACGTTTAACCTCTGGGCCAGATGAGCTGCATGGAAGAGTCATGTCAGATTGTGTAATGTCTAGGGGAAGCCACATAAGATGTCAGTACAAACTAGGCTGGTATCCATCAAATATTAGGTTCACCAGCTTCTAGGAAATGCATTACCACCCAATTAAGTGACTTTCTAAAAAGAAAAGGAATAAGATAATTCTGTTTCAGTGAGCTATTGCTTTTGGAAAGTATATTTCTTGGAAAGCAAAATTATCAAGTTAGGAGAGATTTACAGAGATAGTTTAGACAAAGTCTTCAATTTACAAATGGGAAAACTGAGACCCAGGTAAGGGAAGTGATTTCCTCTAGGAGGGTGCACAGAAAAGCAAAGAACCACCTGAACAGTGCTGGATCTACATATGCTGTTTACAAAATGTTCCATCAGACTGCCTGCATACCCTTCCGAATTTTCCTTTACTGGAGACCTCTAATTCTTATTCAAAATACAAAATACTTCCTGCCATTTCCACATAAAGTATTCCATGAGGAAAGCAGAGTGGATGCTGTACATAATAGTGATAAATACAAAAGAGGTTAAGGTCAAATCGGGGGCAATTCAAATTTACTTACGATCTAAACCCAAATTAAACCTATGTGGACCAAGATGTGTTCTTTCAATTTGAGCACAGGCTGTGATCATCTTCCTTCTCTTTTGAAGAAAGCATATTTTTGCTCAGTAGCAGTATTCCCATTTAATAGCCCATGTGATATATTAACAGAGTGCTAAATTAAAGGGATTCATCTGTAATACTACTAATTATTTCTTCATCATGGAAGAATGTCACCCGTAGCCTTATTTTAAGTTATATATTCTGTTCTGTTTTCATACTCAAATGCTACTGCACTAAAAGTTAAAAGAGAAACAGCTTTTCTACGGCAAGAAATACCCTTTCTTGCCATAGAAAGAATATCTCATTCTGCCCCTCACTAGCCATGCAACTTTGGACAAGACCACTTCTCTGAGTTTCAATTTTTTCATGTATAAAACCCAGTTCACAGAAAAAGAGTTAAGATCAGTATGCAAAAATGCTTGACATGTAGTAGGCGTTTAAATATATATACAGTAGTTGAATATGAGTGTTTGGAAAAGCATTATCTTCTGTTAGCAATCCGGAATTGGTTCATAGAGAAGGAAATGGAATAAAAACAGAGAATGCTCTTTTTCAGGCTCATAAGCAACTTTTAAACAATGGAGGAGCATAGTAGTGAAAACATGAAGAAAATAATGTAAACTTGTCCTGTTCCATAGGCCTGGGTTTGCCACTAGATAATTCCTTCTTCCTGTATAAGGTTATATGTGAATTAAGTCTCTTAAGCTGGAACAGCCCTGGGTGCTTTATAGATAGCATGGGTATTAGTGGACATTAAAGGCATACATACAGACACATACATAAAGTGTCTGTACACATATACACACATGCATGGGGCTTGCCATGAGAACCTAGCCTAATGCTATATTTGGTTTAAACTATGAGGTGGTTTTTTTTGTCTGTGCCTTTTGAATTTCTATTTGCACCCTCTATGTCAGAGGCTATCCTGTTTCTCAGCAATTGTTGGCTTCAAAGAACAGGAATGTATTCAGGCGAGCTTAAATAGAAAGGAATTTAATAAAAGGCTGCAACAAACAATCTCATGGAAATCCAAGGGCATCCAACAAAGCCCAGTTAGGAAGCTAGGACCGGAAATTTACCTGTTAAATCAGAATCCACTGTTCACCCTATCTCAAAAAAGCCTCTCTCATCTTCGCCCTTCTGCCTCCTCTCTCTTTCTCAACTCACTTCCTCTGCTTTCCTATGGCACAATTTGGCTAAAGCAGCCATTCAGGTCAATTAATCTGCTCAGTTTCTAAGTGATTGCAACAATCACTAAAATATGTTGTATCTCTTAAATGTTTCATATGAAAAATATTTTTATTGAAGTATAATTGACTTACAATATTATATTAGTTTTAGGTGTACAACATAGTGATTTGATATTTTTATACATGACAAAATAACCATCACAGTAAGTCTAGTTACCATCTGTCACCATATAAAGTTATTAAAATATTTATTGAGTATATTCCCTATGCTGTACATTACATCTCCATGACTTATTTATTTTACTACTGGAAGTTTGTACCTCAATCTCCTTCACCTATTTCACTCATCCTCCTAATACCCTCTCTTCTGGCAAACACCTATTTCGTTTCCATATTTATGACTCTGTTTCTGTTTTGTTATGTTTGTTCATTTGTTTTGTTTTTCAATTTTTAAAAAAATTTAGGTTTTTAAAAAAATTTTTATTGAAGTACAGTTGCTGTACAGTGTACAATCTAGTGATTCACAATTTTTAAATGTTATACTCCATTTATAGTTATTATAAATATTGGCTACATCCCCCATGTTGTAAAATATATTCTTGTAGTTTATTTTATACCTAATAGTTTGTACCCTTTAATCCCTTACTCCTATGTTGTCCCTCCCTGCTTTCATCTCCCCACTCGTAATCACTAGTTTGTTCTCTCTATCTATGAGTCTGCTTCTTTTTCATTATATTCACTAGTTTATTGCATTTTTTAGATTCTACACGCAAATGATAACATACAGTATTTGTCTTTCTCTGTCTGACATTTCACTTAGCATAATGCCCCACAAGTCCATCCATGTTGCTGCAACTGCAAAATTTCATTCTTTTTTCTGGCTGAGTAATATTTCATTGTATATACATACCTCAGCTTCTTTATCCATTCACGTGTTGATGGACACTTGGGTTACTTCCATATCTTGGCAATTGTAAATAATGTTGCTATGAACATTGGGATGTATGTATCTTTTCAAATTAGTGTTGGTTTTTTGGTTTTTTTTTTTTTCAGATATATACCCAGGAGTGGAATTGCTGTGTCATATGGTAGTTACATTTTTAGTTTTTAGAGAAATCTCCATACTGTTTTCCACAGTCACTGCACCAATTTACATTCCTACCAACAGTGTACAAGGTTTTCCTTTTCTCCACGCCCTTGCCAACATTTGTTATTTGTGTTCATTTTGATGATAGCCATTCTGACAAGTGTGAGGTGATATCTTATTGTGGTTTTGATTTGCATTTCCCTGATGATTAGTGATGTTAAGCATCTTTTTATGTGCCTGTTGGCCATCTGTTTGTCTTCTTTGGAAAACTGTCTATTCGAGTCTTCTGCTCATTTTTTGATTGAGTTGTTTGTTTTTTTGATGTTGACTTATATAAGTTCTTTGTATGTTTTGGATATTAACCCCTTATCAGATACATCATTTGCAAATAGTTTCTCCAGTTCGTAAGCTGTTTTTTCATTTTGTTGATAGTTTCCTTCACTATGCAAAAATGTTTTAATTTAATGTAGTCCAAATTGTTTATTTTTGCTTTTGTTTCCCTTGCCTGAAGAGACATATACAAAAAAATATTGCTAAAATCAATGTCAAAGAGTGTACTGCCTATGTTTTCTTCTGGGAGTTTTATGATCTCAGGAGTTATGTTTAAGTCTTTAATCAATTTTGTGTTTATTTTTGTATGTGTATATGAGAGAAAGTAGTCCAGTTTGATTCTTTTGCATGTAGGTGTTCAGTTTTCCCAGCACTATTTATTGAAGAGACTGTCTTTTCCCCATTGCATATTCTTGCCCACTTTGTCACAGATTAATTGGCCATGTAAGTATGGGTTTATTTCTGGGTTTTCTATTTTGTTCCATTGATCTATGTGTCTGTTTTTGTGCCAGAACCATCTGTTTTGATACTGGAGGTTTGTAGTATAGTTTGAAGTCAGGAAGTGTGATATCTCAACTCTGTTCTTTTTTCTCAAGATTGTTTTGGCTTTTAGAGGTCTTTTGTGTTTCCATACAAATTTTAGAATTATTTGTTCTAGTTCTGTGAAAAATTCAGTTGAAATTTTAATAAGGACTGAATTGAATCTGTAGATTGCTTTGGGTAGTATGGTCATTTTTACAGTAATAAATCATCCAATTCATGAGTAGAGTCTAACTCTGTTTTTTTGTGTCATCTTCAATTTCTGTCACCAATGTCTCGTAGTTTTCTGAGTACAAGTCTTTTACCTCCTTGGTTAGATTTATTCCTAGGTATTTTATTCTTTTTGATGCAATTGTAAATAGAATTGTTTTCTTCATTTCTCTTTCTAATAGTTTATTGTTAGTGTATAGAAATGCAATAGATTACTGCATATTAATTTTGTATCCTGCAACTTTACTGAATTTATTTATTAGTTCTAATAATTTTTAGGTGGGATCTTTAGGATTTTCTACAAATAGTATCCTGTCATTTGCAAACTATGACAGTTTTAATTCTTCCTTTCCAATTGAGACTCCTTTTATTTCTTTTTCTTGTCTGATTGTTGTGGCTAGGATTTCCAATACTGTGTTGAACAACACTGACACGAGTGGGCATCCTTGTCTTGTTCCTGCTCTTAGAGGAAATGCTTTCAGATTTTCACCCTTGAGTATGATTTTGGCTGTAGATTTGTCATGTGTGGCTTTTATTGTGCTGAGTTATGTTTCCTCTATATCCACTTTGTGAAGAGTTTTTGTCATAAATGGATGTTCAATTTTGTCAAAAGCTTTATCTTCATCTATTGATTTAATTCTTCAGTTTGTTAATATGATATATCATATTGATGGATTTGTGGATATTGAATCCTGGGATAAATCCCACTTGATTATGGTGTATGATCCTTTTACTGTATTGGTGAGTTCAGTTTGGTAATATTTTGTTGAGGATTTTTACATCTATGTTCATCAGTGATATTGGCCCTTTAATTTTCTTTTTTGTTATGTCTTTGTCTTGTTTTAGTATCAGGGTGATGCTAGCCTCATAGAATCCATTTGGAAGCAATCCTTCCCCTTCAACTTTTTGGAGTAATTTGAGAAGGATAGGTGTTAACTATTCTTTGAATGTTTGGTAGAATTCACCTGTGAAACCATCTGATTGTGGACTTTTGTTTGGTGGGAGGTATTTTGTTTTTTGTTTGTCTTTTTTTTTTTTCTAACTGATTCAATTTCATTTCTGGTAATTAGCCTGTTCATATTTTCTGTTCTTCCTGATTCAGTCTTGGGAGATTGTATGTTTCTAGGAAGTATTTGTTTCTGCTGGAGTGTCCATTTTATTGGCATATAATTGTTCACAGTAATCTTTTATAATTCTTTGTATCTGTGGTGTCACTTGTAACTTCTCTTTCATTTCTGATTCTGTTTATTTGGGCCTTCTCTCTTTTTTCCTTGATAAGTATGGATAAAGATTTATCAATTTTGTTTATCTTTTCAATAAATCAGCTCTTCATTTCATTCACCTAGAGTTTTTTTAATCTCTATTTCATTTATTTCTGCTATGGTCTTTATCATTTATTTCCTTCTCCTACTTTGGGTTTTATTTGTTCTTTTTTTAGTTCTTTTAGGTGTAAGGTTAAATTGTTTATTTTAGATTTTCTTGTTTCCCGAGGTAGGCTTGTATCACTGTAAACTTTCTTCTTAGAACTGCTTTTGCTGTGTCTCCCAGGTTCTGGATTGTTGTATTTCCATTTTCAATTGTCTCCAGGTTTTTGGTTTTTTTTTTTTTTTTTGATGTCCTCTTTGATTTCTCTAGTGACCCATTGGTTGTTAAGTAGCATATTGTATAGCCTCCATGTGTTTATGTTTTTTGCACTTTTATTCTTGTTGATTTCTAACCTCATACCATTGTGTTTGGAAAAGATGCTTGATTAAGATTTCAATCTTCCATTTTGTGTGATATATGTTTTCCTACCCCAACTTTTTCTTGTTTCCATTTGCATATAATAATAATAATAATCAACCCTCTCACTTTCAGTCTATGTGTCTTTAGATCTGAAGTGAGTCTCTCGTAGGCTATATATATACATATCTTATAGGCTATTTTATATATATATATGTGTGTGTGTGTGTGTGTGTGTATATATATATATATATATATATATATATATATATATATATATAAATAAATAATTTTTTACCCATTCAGCCACTCCATGTCTTTTGATTGGAGCTTTCAGCCCATTTACATTTAAAGTAATTATTGATAGGTATGTACTTATTGTCATTTTGTTAATTGCTTTGGAGTTGTTTTTGTAGTTTTCTGTTTTTATTGTTCCTTTCTCCTTTGGTCTCTTCCCTTGTGATTTGTTGACTATCTTTAGTGTGTGTTTGCATTCCTTTCTCTTTTTAGTGTGTGTATCTATTACATATTTTTCACTTGTGGTTATCATGATGTTCATATGTAACAACATATATGTGTTTATTTTAAATTGACAATCTCTGAAGTTCAAATATATTTTAACAATCCTATATTTTCACTACCCCTCACCAGTGTTTAATCTGTTTAACATCTTTTTGTTTTGTATGTCTCTTAACTACTTTTTGTGCATATGAATGATTTTACTAGTTTGTCTTTTATCCATTTTATTAGCTTTATAAGTGGCTGATCTACTACCTTTACTGTATGTTTTTCTTTACCTGTGAGACTTCTATTTTCATTAATTCTCATATTTCTAGTTGTGGTCTTTTCTTTTCTGCTTGGAGAAGTCTCTTTAACATTTCTGGTAAAGTTAGTTTAGCTGAACTCTTTACCTTTGCTTATTTATAAAACTCTTTACTTCAAATCCAAATGATAGTCTTCCCAGGAAGAGTATTCTTGGTTGTAGGTTTTTTCCTTTCATCACTTTTAATATATTGTGGTACTCCCTTCTGGCTTGCAAAATTTTTTTCTGAAAAGACAGCTAAGAGTCTTATGGAGGTTCCCTTGTATGTAACTAGTTGCTTTTCTTTTTCTGTTTTTAAGATTCTCTCTTTATCTTTAATTTTTGCCATTTTAACTATAACGTGTCTTGATGTGGAACTCTTCGAGTTTATCTTATTTGAGACTCCGTGTTTCCTTGACCTGGATGTCTCTTTCCTTCCCCAGGTTAGCAAAGTTTTCAGCTATTATTTCTTCAAATAAGTTCTCTGCCCCTACCTCTCTCTCTTGCCTTCTGAGATCCCTGTAATGTGACAGTTAGTATACTTAATGTTGTCCCAGTGGTCTTTTACACTGTCCTCACTTTTTTAAATTTTTTTTTCTTTTTTCTGTTCAGCCTGGGTGTTTTCCACTAATCTATGTTCCAGTTTGCTGATCTATGCCTCTGTATCATCTAACCTACTATTGATTTCTTCTAGTGTACTTTTTAATTTCAATTATTGTATTGTTCAGCTTTATTTGTTTCTTCTTTATATTTCCTAACTCTATTAAATTTCTCACTGTGTTCCTCCCTTCTTCTGGATTCATTGAGCATCTTTATGATCATCATCTTGAACTCTTTATCAAGTAGATTGTTATTCTCCATTTGGCTTAGTTCTTCTTCTGGGGTTCTGTCTTTTTCATTCATTTGGAATATATACTTCTATCTCCTCATTTTGCCTAATTCTCTGTGCTTATTTTTAAATATTAGGTAAGTCAGTTACATTTCCTGATTTTGGAGAAGTAGCCTTATGTAGGAGACATTCTGTGGGGCCCAGCAGCACACTACCCTCTGGTCATCTGATCTATATAGTCTAGCAGTTCCCCTATGTGGGGTGCATGAGCCCTTCTGTTGCAGCAGTGCTAACTACTATGGGAGTACTGGTAGGCATGGCTACACCCTGGCCCAGTTGGCTGCTAGGTCCTTCTTCATGTGATTGCTGGGTCCGAGCAGTGCTGGTTGCAGGGACTGGGGTGTCCTGGGGCTGGTGTTGGCCAGCTGGTGGGGGAGGCCAGGTCCCAGGATGGCTGCTTATACCAGGGAGTCCCAGGTTGGCTGCTCGGCCAAGAGGGACCCAAGGCTGATGCCAGCCTGCTGATGTATGAGTAAGCCCTGGACACTAATAGGCTAAAAGGATGCTCCATAATGGTGCTTGCCAGCACCATTGTCCTCATGGTAGAATGAGCTCCCCAAAAGTGGCTGCCACCAGCATCTATGTCCCCAAGAGGAGGCCAGTTGTCTCCTGCCTTTCCAGGAGGCTCTCCAAGATCAGCAACTGGGTCTGACCAGGCTCCTTTCAAATTACTTCCTCTGTGATGGGTCCTAGAGCATGCGAGATTTTGTGTATGCCCTTTCAGAGCAGAATCTCTGTTTCCTCCAGCCTTCCATCTCCCCCATACCTAAGCCTCACTGGCCTTCAAAGCTACACGTTCTGCAGGCTCATCTTCCCAATGCATGCCCCCTGGGCTTGAAGACTGATGTGTGACTCAGACTTCTCACTCATTAGGGAGAACCTCTGAAATTGTGATTACCCTTCCATTTGTGGGTTCCCTCCTCCATGGCTGAGTATTGACTAGTCCTCATTTCTGCCCCTCCTATGCATCTTGCTATGGTTCCTTCTTTTTATCTTTAGTTTTATCTTTTCTGCTAGTCTTCAGGACATTCTCATAAATAGTTGCACTCTAAATAGTTGTAATTTTGGTGGGCCCTTGGGAGGAGTTGTACTCAGGGTCTTCCTACTCTACCACCTTGGCCATACCTTCCATATATATATATATATATATATATATAATTTTTAATAACAGGATAATTAGTGGGTAGCTTCTCTCTTCTAGGACCCAATATAAGGATTCCATGATTTTTTCCTACCCTCCAGCCTTTTTCTTAAGTATGGTTTGACTTTTGTATTTTTGCTCTATCTTGCTTGCACAAGCCACATCTATAATTTCCAGTTTGGATTCCTTTGGAGTGGAATGAAAACTAAAAAAGACCTGTGAGAGGAAGTGATATTGGTATCTGAGATTTGCTTCAGAATAATCGTGGTGAAGGAGTGGGTGGGTATCTAAGACAAGATTGGACATGTATGGATAATTGTTGAAGCTGGGTGATGAGAATACCCTGTTTAATTATACTAGACTCTCTAATTTTCGACATATCTGAAATTATCTATAAAATAAAGTAAAAAACAAAATATGTGAAGCAATATGAATGTAGAATCCTCTTAATTATTATAATTTCCCCATCTTTTACTTTTTTCTCACCCACGCCTAATTTGACAGACTTTTTTAGCACCCTGCATTTACTGAGTCTTACAAAGGCATTCAGCCTAGATTCCATTGAAGCAACAATTCACTTTGCATTCATATTTCATCAGTTTACATAATATTTAATTAAATCACATAATTACATTATTATGTACAACTGGCATAAATAGATTTGGAAGAAACTCAACTAATTTTCACTAAGCATACAACCCAAACTGTTGAAGCAGAAGTATCTGGGCAAACTAGACACTTCTAACCACACTGTTTCTAACCACACTACTAACTATAAGCAATTAGTGTACCATGCCCATTGGTCCTGCGTCTCACTGAGTGTCAGTTAATCAAGCACGATGATTAAGTGGAAGTTCGCTAAGACAGAATCTGCGGTATTTTATTGTTGTTGTTGTGTATGTGTTTCCCTACATTTTTCAAACTTTAATTCTGACTTCAATTATCTTCTTTCATGATCTCAAACTTGGGACAGTTGAAGAGTTTATGCTTGCCTCGAATGATCTTCTGGAGTGTAATGTAGGCAGTGGGACCAATTTTTTTCAGTTACTTATATTTGGCAAGGATGGGGGAATAGGGGTGTTTAATTTCCATATACTTATTATTGTGCTTTTCTGCTTTCTCACAACTCTCCGATTTACTCACTTGAAAAAAAAAATAGAAGTAGGTTGTTTTATGGACATTGGCTTTGGTAAGGAGCCTGATTATACTTGCTAAGCCTCCTAGTGGCAATACTGAGGAATTAATTAAAATACTCAGATGAAATACCTACCCAGAGAGACAAAGAATGAGTGTGCTAGTAGTCCCCAGCTCTACGTTTCTGCAATCACTTGTTGAAATACCTTGAGGAAGTAAGTCAGTTTTTATTTCATGATGCAGGATGGCAAAAGATGATATGACATACCAATCTTTTTACAATGATAAAACCATAGGGACCAAAATTCCCTCTTTCTCCTCCTCCCTCCATGACACTTCATAAAGCTGCTTTTAGAATGAACTAGTCATACTACCCATTGAGTTTCTTTTATCAAACTCATAGCCGTGGATGTTGGAAAGGGCTGCTTTCCCTTCACTTAACCACTTTAGTATGACTAACTCGTGAACACACAGGAGCGAGGCAATTGGCTCCTCCGTTTTCCATCTCGGGTATGCAGTAGCAGCATGCTTTCTGAGTCACGCAGAGTCCATTTTAAAGAACGCGTGCTGTAAGCTCAGAGGGGCTAATCAAATTAGGCTGCTAACAAATGGCAATTTATAATGCTGAAACTAATGAGAGGTCGAAGAACTAAACTCTGCAAGGAGTTTTAATTATCCTGTCCTTTGTGACTCCACAAGAACATTTTTAAAGGAACACTGTCACCAGTATTCAACTGGTACTTTAAGTTTCACTAAGATTTACATAATGTACTACAGAAATGGGAAATACGTACTTTCTTTCAAGTAAAGCAGGGATCTAAATCCTTCTCTTCAGAGTTCGAAAAAAGCACTGTCTTGCTTTGATGTTCAATTAGAATACCATTTATTGAATCCTTTCTTTCCTATAGCACTGATGGAGAAACACGGAGCCTCTCTTAAAGGGAATCTCTAGATTGGATAGAGTATATTAAAAAAAAAAAAACTGTAACAAACAAAATAACTACACCAGACTTTTCTGTCCTTGTTTCCTGTGCCATTTCACTTTCACTCTTTTAACTTTTTTTTTTTTGCCAGTTTGTTTGTGCTTTATTGATGCTCAGACTTTGACCATGAACTTTAGCAGCAGGTACAGCTGTTTCTTCTGCTGCTGCTTCTTGTTCTTCAGCCTCTCCTTGTGCTTGTTGAACCTGGAGCATGTGTTTTCTTGAGCTATAGATCCATAGGCTTGTATTCCTTGCCCTTGTAGAATTTCCGGAGTTTCCCTTTCTAAGTGCCCACAGTGAGGACGTGGGTAATGGATTTGCAAACAACTAGGATCTTGCAGAGCTTGGATGCTGTACCACCTGTCACTTTGGTGACCTCCAGCTAGGACAGCTCCACCTTCAGGTCACCCAGCTGTTTCAGCACCTCCATCTTCTTGCCGCCAAGATCTCAAGCCTTAATCTTGGCCATGGCTGCACAAACTGCTGCCACTGCCTGCTCTGAGGGAAACAGTTTTTTTCACTTCTTATTTGCACTTTCCTCTGCCACATATACATCCACACACACCACCACAACTACCACATCCACCGTTTCTGCAAGTCAAAGTGTTCTTCATCTCTCAGAGCCTAACTCCTTTCTAGGCTGTGTTTGAGATGGATTTATTTATTTGTTTATCTAGAGGGGAGTGTCAAAATTAAGTAACTGAAGAAAGTGACAATATGAACTAAATGTGGAACCTCTTGTGGAAAACTCAAATCAAAAACCTGCTACCCTTAAAAGCTAGAGAAAAGATTAAATCAGTGTCATTGGAAATGTTAGCATCAATAGATTGTGAGCACAGCTAGCCTGGAAAGGCTTTTGCTACCAAGAGGGTTAATTATCCAAAGGTAATATCTATCCATCAAGCCAATTTAAGGACAAAGAATGCATCTGGGCGAGGAGTTTTCTTTTATCAATAACTGTGTCAATAAAACAACAAATAGAACACAAAGAAATCGAGCACGTCCACATCATCAGGGCAGCAAGACAAGTAGCCCAGAGCATTGAAGGGTCTGGGTGTTGAACTAGTTGCCCTCATTATTGAAAAAAATGTTAAAGTATAAACGCAAACCCAACAAGGAAATTGGGAATGATGCGAATAACAAAAACTTTCTTCCCAAAAAGGAAGGAAAAAATCTGGAATTTCTTCTGCTAAACTTGTCATCACCACACCCCACCATGTGAAACTGTTACATTATTCTTTTAAACAATTAGCCCGTTGTTTTATGAGACAGTGTAGCTTAAGGGCTAAGAGCATGGGCCCTACAGTCAAACTAAGTCCCAGTTCCATCACTTATGAGCCACATAGTCTTGGGCGGGTTACTTTTTTCTTTCTAAGCCTCAGTATCCTCATTTGTAGAGCTGAGGTAATAGCCAGTCAGCAAGAGTCCAGGCTTTGGAGTCAAGACTGCCTGGTTTCCAATCCTCTGTCCTACCACTTACTGGCAGCGTGACCTTGAGCGAATTGCCGAACATCGCTGTGGCTCAGTTTCCCCCTCAATAAAATGGGCTAGATTGATTGTCAGGACTTCACAGAATCACTGCAAAAATTATAGAATATATGTGAAGCACCTGGTAAGAGCTCCATAAATGCAAGTCATTAGTACCTACCTCAGAAGGTTGTAGTAGGGATGAAATGAGGTATGAATGAGAAGCTTTTAAGCTTGGTAGAGTAAGTGCTCAATAAATGCTAGCTTTTTAAATGTGTTTTCCTTTTCACTCTTCAACTGGTTTTTGAGCTTCTAGAGGACAGAGTCTAAAATTTTTTTTCTTGATACTATAATATCTAGCACTGTTATGTGCAAATAAAAGTAACTCAACTATAGCCAAAGGAAAGCATAAAAAAACAAGTCGCCATGTAATAATAGAAACTCAAGTATCAGAAATGTGAGCTCACAGGCCATGAAAAGATTGGATTTATTAAAAATTGATGTTACAGGTCAAAGAATGTGACTGATTTGGGGCAAATTATAGATATTATCAAGAGACAACAATTTGGCATTTGATTTCTTGCTTGTATAGGGGAGAAAAAAATAATTTTTCTCCTACTCTTCTAGGTTCTTAGCTGAGATCCCCTATAATAAAAGCCAGATTAACAGGAGAAAAACAATTTTAATTATGTACATACTAAACAATTTTAATTACGTACATACTAAGTACATACTGGAGCCTCAGAAAGATATGCGGCTCAAAAGGCAGCCAGACAATAGACGCTTATATACCATCCTAAAGCAAGGAAAGGAATAGGAGTCTGGGGCTTTAAGGCAGGGTAGGCGGTTCACGGGAAGATGAGACGATAAAATGTATGGAAAACAAAGGTAGCCCTGAAAAGCAGATAAGTTTCTCAGGTGAAAAAATGATCTGTGATCATAGCTCTCTTCCTGCTACGAGCCCCCTTTCTAAGGTACGTTTTGTTTATAAATGTAGATTTCCCTTACGAAAGGGCAACTTCTACTCTGTTTTCAGAGCTTCTCCTTTGTCTGCAGCTTCTCAAAATCCTTATGCCAAAGAGGCATATTTTGGGGTGGCATATTCTGCTCCCCTTCATTTGAAAATATTGATGATTACAATGAGTGATTCAGCAAAAAAAATGTCCAAACCAATGGTGTTACATAGACACAGCTTAGAGGGTAGTTCTCACACTTGAGATTCCTGTTAATCACCTTTACAAACTTCATCACATTAGTATACCACCAAAAACTGCCTTCACCATCTACACTTTGTACACATACCACCTCTACTATTATTTCCTTAATTTCTTTTTCTTGAAACTAACTTAAATTGTGTTAAAAGCAAGACAACAGGCCCAAAATAGAGTCACTTATGCTAAGCCCCCAGTCACCAAGACTTAATTACAGTTCTGGCCTCTCCCAGAAATGGAATCTTACACCAATCAATCGGGAATCACCTGGTTAGCACTAGTGAGGTAGTCTGCCTGTTATCCCCTAAAGGGAAGTGATTGTCACATCCAATCCACTTTTTGCCTGATTAACTTCCTTGTTCCTACTGCTTTCTGCCTATAAAATTCTTTCACTTTGTACAGCTCCTCAGAGCTCCTTTCTATCTGCTAGAAGGGATGCTGTCCTATTCATGAATTGCTGCTTAAAGCTGTTGCTGGAAAATGGGGCACAAGGTCTCCACCACATCCCAGGATGCACCCCACCAAGTGAAGGTCCTTGGTTTCACATAGGAAGGAATTCAAGAGGGAGCCATAGTAGAGTAAAAGTAGATTTATTCAAGGAGATACACACTCCACAGACAGAGTGCAAGGCATCTCGAAGGCGAGAGAGGCCCTGGAAGATGGGGTCATCCTGGAAAGTGAGAGCAGCTCTAAGAGATACATGTTCCACAGGCAGAATGCGAGCTGTCTCAAAAGGCCTCAGGCTGCATGCGTGGTTAGTTTTACAGGCTCTGTAATTTTGTATGTTAACAAGTGGAAGGATTATTCCAACTACTTTGGAGAAGGGGCTAGGATTCCCAGAATTGGGCCCCTGCCAAGTTTTGGCCTTTTATGGCCAGCCTCTGAACTGCCATGGAGCCTGTGGGTGTGTCATTTAGCATGCTAATGTATTATAATTTGCGTATAATGAGGCTCAAGGTCCACTGGAAGTCAAATCCTCCACCATTTTAGGCCTAGTTGGTTCTAACCAGTTTATGTCCTATCCCCAGTTGCTGTGTCACTCTTTTAATGGTTGTGCCCTTCCCTCCTGTCACAAAGCCAAAAAGGTCTTTAAAATGGACTCAATTGAACATTGATTTTTAACAATTGGTTTTGTTTATTGTAAAAGAAAAGTTTGTATAATTACATTAAATGGGAACCAGTATACTTTATCATAAGTAGAAAGCAAGAGTAAAAATGAATATAATGAAAATAAAACAATGTTCTTCAAATCTAGATAAATATTGTTGCCTGGCAGAGGCTCCAGAGTCTGTGAGAGGCTCCTAAGTCTGTGGCTTTGAGACCTGCTTTTTCTTTTTTAAAATTTTGTTTAGAACATGTCAGAGAAATGTTCAAGACTAACTTGCACCAAAGTGAGAACTGAAAAAGAATTAAAAAGGGAAAACTTCGCCACTCTGTGATTCAGTATTATTTAATGTGTATATATTCTGTGGGCCACCTGAAATTGTTTTGTGATTTCATGAAACACTGTCCTAGATGATCAATGAAGAATGGCTTCTGGATCCCCTAATGCCTGTGCAGTAGTGTTCTCAGAGTGTCACTGTTACTGAGGCCGGACCCTATGAGGCCTTCCCAGGACAGAACCCTCCTCCTATGTCCTCTACTTTAGCTCCTCTCTGAAGTACCTAGATGACAGTATCTGATGCACATTTCCTGAGCTGTTTTACAGATGCTAAAACCTTCACTAAATGGAAGAAATTAACTACTTGATGACCGTGAGCCAATGGTCCCCAGGCCTACTGGAGCCTGAGGATTGGTGGTGTTATCCTCTGTGACTCCACCCTGTTACCTCACCATCAACCAATCAGAGGACTGTGCACGGGCTGATCACATACCCTGGGATGCCACTCCCTCACTTCACCTTTAAAAATGCCTCCCTGAAACCCAGGGGAAATTTGGGGGGTTTGAGCACTAGCTGTCCCAGATTTCTTGTCTATTGTCTTACAATAAATGCTGCATGTTCCTTCACCAATCCCAGTGTCAGTAGGTTGGCTTTATTGCGCACAGGCAAGCGGACCCAAGTTTGGTTCAGTAACATAGCCCCGGATTACCTGCATCAGAGTCACCTATGGGTGCTTGTTTAAAATGAGGAGTGTTAACTAATCAATCACCACTTAATCTGGAGACTAGGACTCAATATGATACATTATTAAGAAACATCCACAGGTGATTTTAATGCAGAATAGAATTTGAGAACCAGGGCTATATTATAACAATTATTGAAGAAGGTGATACCAACCCTATATCAGCTCTATAGATACAGAAAAGCTGAAAGCAAAAGTGAAAGGAGAATTTAGCTTAAGGTGGTAATCTGCCCCAGACCCAAAGAGTCAGGCTACAGCCTGGGAGATAAGCACTGCATTTAATTGGAGTATTTTAATACCAAGGTGAGGTTAAAAAATAAATAAATAAAGGAAAAGGAAAGGAAAAACAAGAAAAAAAGAAAGGCACCCAGCCATGAGAGAAGAGATTCAGTGAAGAAAGGGATTGATTTACAAGAAAAGATGAAAGGAATTTACAATGTGGCTTTGCTAAGTGATCACTAAGCAGGAGTGTGATAACAGTTTACAAATGTTTGAATCATATACTAAAAAAGGGGGGAGGAATTTGTTAAGTAAGAACACGACAGGATAATTAGACATTAAGAAAATGTAACTGACCAAATTCTCATTCTCTATAACTCAGCTGAAGCATTCCTGCTCTTCTTATTGTGTCCGACTTCTGCCCTAAGGGATATGCTCTGATCTTCTCCCCTAAAGAGGCTGAAGCATCGCTCTTGTGTCTGTGCCTTTGTTCAAGCACACTCCTCTGAAGGTGAGCAGAATATGCCACCCCAAAATATGTTTCTTTGACGTGAGGATTATTTTGAGCTGACTATTTTTGAGAGTCTGCAGACACAGGAGAATCTCTGAAAACAGAGTAGAAGTTGCCTTTTGCTGAGGGACATGTATATTTATAAGGGAGATCTCCATTCATAAGGGTGTATCCCTCTCTGTACCAAGAAGAGAAGGATGGCTGTAATTAGCCCAAAATAATCCTCATGCCGAAAGGATACATTTTGGGGTGGCATATTCTGCTCCCCTTTACCATATTAGTGACGCTAAACTGCTGTCCCAAAATTTCAAACTGATCAGTGACACTTGAAAATACCTGAATGTTGGAGCAATGCCCTGGACTACCTGCTTCTGCCCCCTAACACTTCAGAGTCATTAACATCTTGAGTGAATTTCAGAGTCCACTTACTGAAGGACTGTCACAGCAGCATAGCGGTTTGTAACTTTAGACTCAAAACGTTTTTCAGATTTATGTAAGGATCAACATATACCACCTGTATTTCCCCTCCCAGTCCCATTATAATTTGATGGCTCCCTTTATTGTGGACTCACATGAGCTTAGAATGCTGTTCAATCAGCCAACAATTTCCTGACTGAATTAAGTTAAGAAATGTGGCATAAGTGGCATAATTTGAGATTCAAGCTAGACTAGACTGAGAAGCAGAGTAAGGGCTTAAAATACACTGCTTGATGGATGACCTGAACCATTGCTGGGCGTCTTCCATCTGTGTGTTTTATATAATAAAATAGCACTGTCCTTTCCAAGGAATTTCACATTACCATGGAAGATTCTCTTTCATTGTATTTTAATTTAGGTTTAATTTAGAACATATCTGTATGTCCTCTTCATCAGTTGAATAGTGTTTCTTTCTATGCAAAGTAGATAAACGATTAATCTCTAAGGCTGTGAATTGTTATAGTGGACCTGTTGTTGCTTTTGTCGGTTCAGTACTTTTTCCCTCCTTCACTCAGGAGTAAAACTCTCCTTTCCTCTGGAGAAACACAGTTCATATGGTTTTAATCCTGCCCTGGCCATTGGGGTGGTCTATGACAGGAGAGTATGCACATGACCCAGGTTTGGCCAATCAGAATACCCCATTATCCTGGCCCCAGTGATTGGTCCAGGGATGATCACATGATTCAAGTCAGACTAGCCAAGTTGCTTGGGCTAAAATCACTGCATGCAATTCTGGGGTCATCTGCCATGCCTGTGCCTCTGTGGAGGAGAGCTGTAAAAGAATACAAACAAGCAGAATTAATAGACAGAGAGTTGAAACTCCTGGATCTAGCTGTGCCTGGAGCTCATTGAAACCCCCCCCCCCTTCGACTACACAAGTACATAAGACAATACATTCTTTTTTGCTTATGTTGGTTTATATTGGGCTTCTGACACTTGCAACCCAAGTATTTCCACATAACCCATTTCATGTTTTACTTAGGAAAAATGAATTAAACATAGAGGAATACCTTACTTTCTGTAATTGATATCTTTTTCAGAAGTTGAGGGTAAACAAATTTTTGTGAATCAAATCATATGAAGGGGAACAGAGTATGCCAGCATATGCCTCTATGGCATAAGGATTATTTTGAGAAACTGAAAATACAAGAGAAGCTCTGAAAGCAGTGGAAATTATCCTTTGTGATAGATAATTACATTAGAAAGGGGGGCCTGTAGCAGAAAAAGAGATATTATCAGAGATCATTTTTTCACCTGAGTGATTTATGTGTCTGGCAGGGCGAGCTTTGTTTACCAAACATTTTCTCTTCTTACCTCCCTGGGAGTTACCTTCCCTGCTTTGACCCTACCCCTTTCCTTAGCTCAGGATGGTATATAAACTTCTATTGCTTGGCCCCCTTGAGTCATATCTTTGTTTTGTTTTTGTTTTTTTGGCAGGGGGGAGGTAATTAGGTTTTTTATTATTTATTTTTAGAGGAGATATTGGGGAATGAACCCAGGACCTCGTGCATGCTAAGCATCTGCTCTACCACTTGAGCTACACCCTCCCTGCTGAGTCATATCTTTGTGGGGCTCCCATACGTATGTCTATGCTGTGTAATTTAATTTATGTTTCTTCTGTTCATCTGTCATTTTGTTACTGGTGCTGAGGATGGAAGAGTTTCAGCCAAGAACCTAGAAAGATAGAGAGAAAATTATATTTCCTCCCCTATACATACCACATTAAAAATATATATATATTGTTAAAAGAAGACTTGTTGTGACTCTTTCATGGTACAGGGGTTTTTTTGGGGGGGGGTTATGTTTTTGTTTTTGTTTTTGTTTTTAAGGAAAGGCATTACAAACATGGAAAAGTGCAAGTAACTAATGGTGATTCCGGGAGAGCTAGCTACTTGGCTGGCTCTCACGATCCTGGAAAGATAGCAATAACTTTAGTGATTTCATTACTTCTCGGTATTAATTCTCACTCTTGTAGTTTAGAAATTTGATTTAGTTGGTACACTGAGATATGATCTATCCCTCAGGGAAGGATTCCCAATAAGCAAGCTCACAGAGACTAAAATAGAGAATCAAAATGCCAATTGATTAATGGACAATGAGAAGACAATCGTCCATCGGACCAGAATCCTTGCATCAGCAGATCATTGCATTTTGTTCTTGAGGGCAGAAGTTTCACCCTGATAATCTTGATTCAGCCACATATGCTTTTCATAGGCCTATGGTATAGTACAGGCATACATCAGAGATACTGGGCATTGGGTTCACTGGAATAAAGCAAATATCCCAATAAAGTGAGTCAGATAATTTTTTGGGTTTCCCAGTGCATGTAAGAGTTATGTTTACACTATACTGTAGTCTAAATGTGCAATAGCAGTATGTCTTTAAAAAGTACATAATCTAAAAATACTTGATTGCTAAAAATGCCCAATTACAATAGTAACATTAAAGATCACTGATTACAGATTATCATAACAAATATAATAATGAAAAGTTTGACATATTGTAAGAATTACCAAAATGTGATGCAAGGCATGAAGTAAGCAAATGCTGTTGAAAAAATGGTCCTGATAAACTTGATCATCACAAAGTTGCCACAAACCTTGAGTGTGTAAAAAATGCAGTATCTGCAAAGTGCAATAAAGCAAAGTGCAATAAAATGAAGTACGCCTGTATATAAAAGTTTGGAATTAAGTATCAATGTTAACAAATCATAGAACTGCACATAAAAATCTGGATTTACAACTTCTGTTGAAAAATCAAAATACCTACCAACACTAATTTATCAATCATGGTGTCAGTTGGCTGGATCTGAGTAGGGCCTGAGCCCTTTGTATGGGACATGGTCTCTCCTATATTCTAGCATCCCATCAGGCTCATTGTCTTCATTTATATTCCCTTCCTGGCCTCCACAGGCATTTGAATTTGATACATTTAGAAAGGAAAGCTACATGTGAAAGCAATGAGCTCATTCCTGCCCCCAAGCCACAGGGTTCGATTCAACAGTGGGAATGTGAGTGAAGCCAATGTAATTAGAGTGAATCTCGGGGGGTTTGCTGGGAATGCTGGGGCAAAGATGCTCACTGCATTTTACACTGCAAATGAAAAAGAAGGCATGTGTGTCTGGGTGCGCTGACAGCCATTCTGGGACTATAAGGGAAGCAAGCCTTATGATGATAAATTACATCAAAGAAGACAAGAGAGACACCAAAAGAAATACAGTCAGTCCTTTGGGACTTGAGTGAGCTGCAGGATCAAGCCTTACCTTACATCTATGCTGGAGTTTTCAGGTACATAGGTGTCATTATTTAAACCGGTTTGAGTTGAGTGTGAGGGGAACAGAATATGCCACCCCAAAATATACCTATTTAGCATATGGATTATTGGGGGCTGATTACTTTTGAGAGGCTGCAGGCACAAGAGAATCTCTGGAAACAGAGTAAAAGTTGCCCTTTGTTAGGGAAATTTACACACATAAGGGAAATCACTTGGCTTCCTCTCTGACTGAACTATTTAGATGACTAAATCTCTAGGAACTTATGAATGGAGATGATAGCCACCCAAATCTGCATAACAGCCATACCCTTGTGTACTGTGCTTTTCTTGATAGCCTCCCATAACTGCTTCCCCCAAAGCTCAGTATCTTCTTCGTCTTTAGCTGAAGATGGTATTTAAGGTGATGGCTTCAGCCATCTCACCTGGGCAAATTACTCAGTTTTTGTGGCTCTCTCCCATGTATATAGGAGGTATACATGGTATTAAACTTCTGTTTGTTTTTCTCCTATCACTCTGTATTTATTATCGAGTGTCTCAGCTAAGAACCTAGAAGGGTAAAGGGAAAATTATTTTTCTTCCTCTACAGATGATTTGTCACAAAAAGTATTCTGATACAGGAAAGGTATTTTTTTTTCCCAATAGAATGTCTAGCAAAACTATTGTTATTCTTGAGAGCATGGCAAATCCCTTAGAAATCCTGAAGCCAAAAATAAGGTTAAGAATTACTACTCTCAACTACAAAGTATAATAAACTTAGGATTCACTTACTGAATTCCACTTTTAGTCCTACCTTCATGAGATTGTGCTTAATGCTCCTGGATTAAACTTTTGGATCTTCTCAAATTATTTTGCCCTCACAGGCAACTTATTGCTTTGCCCACACTTGGCTAGTCCCATATCTTCTTCTAAAGATTTAACATTTGAGGTCAATTTATTAGCCAAATTTCCAAGGTTTCTGGGAGATAATTTATAGGCTTACTCATCTACTGTGAATAAGAGGGACATATATGACTGCATGGCATAATATCTACTTACACAGGATATTTTTAAGTCCAGGAACATACCTCTTATCTAACAAATCATTATTTGGCCACTCTAATAATCTTAAGTAGTGATAAAAATCAGGAAGAAACTAAAAAAATCTTTCTATGAAACCCAATTACATATAATGAAGTTCTCACAAAAATGAACATTGCTTCAATCAGAAGATCTACCCCCAGACACACCTGAGGTTCTTAGAGCCATTTACTCTTACTTTGTACAGAATTCAAACTAAACGGATTTATTGAGTTGTGAAAGTTTAGAAGTAATCAATCAGAAGTATTTGTGGAGATGGTATTGTTAGAAGTAGGGAGGGAGGATGGAAAAGAGACAGAGAGACCAAGAGAGAGACTCAGAAGCCACAGCATTATTATTGAGCCAGAGAAGCTGAAATCCAAGACTGGCTCTGAAAGCAACACAGTATCACGTACAAGGCTGTACAATTGTTGGCATTTAGTTTAATGAACCTGATTAGCCTGAAAGTTAAATTGTGTCCAGTAGCTTTTATTTAAGAAGACATATAACTGTGTGATATATTTTAGAAGTGTTTCTTCCCAAAGAATTAAGCTGTAGCTTTCAAAGAAAACTTCAGTTGTAACAAATAACACAGTTCTTGGCATATGGTAGGGACTTGTAAATCCATTTTGCCTTCTTGTAGATCCATGTCTACTAAGTAATAATTTGAGCATGTGTGTGTTTTGTATTTGTTGGGGGAAAAAATTCATTTATGTGAAATATTACTTACCTATTTTAAAAAAGCTGTGTTAAGATGACTATATTTTTCAACTATGAATTAGGCCATATAGTCTGATAAAAGATTTTTCTCCAATTCATGAATGTATGATGTGAAAGTCTTACAAAAGCATAGAAACAAAATAATTCCCCTTTTATTTCAAAGAATAAAATGAGATGAAATTAGGGCTGTCCAAAAAAAATAATATCCAGGATATGTTCTGTGTATAATATAATCCCTTACCAACCACAAAATTTCTTTACATGAAATCCTATCCTTCAAGAATTTACTTTGGCATGACTTCGAGAGAGAGGATTTGGTTTGAGCTAGGTTAGTTACCTCTATTGAGCATAATTTAAAAAGAAAGGAATGACACATTGCTATGCCCCTTCTAGGATTTGGAAGTTGCTCCTGCAAATGAGGGGTCTTGGAGCATAAACTTCATTAGCTTCATGGTAAATTTACCTCTGAGGAAGGTAATCCTTCACATGTCCAGAAAGTAAGTAATGGTAGATATAAATTAACTCTACAGAATCATTTATTATAAAGTGTGTATGCCCAGAATTAGCCAAACTCTGAGGTTTGAGGGCACAGTCCTTCAGACTGCCTAGTCTTCACAAGATTTCTAATACTAACTACAAGGAGTTAGAATCTACTATTGAAAAGAAACAGGCCCCAAATGGAGTCACTTGTAAGGTCCACCTAGATTTAATACTTAACCTAACTACAATTTCAGCTTCTCCCAGGAGTGGAATTTTAAACCAATCAATATAGACCTTCCTGATTAGCATAATAAAACATCTGCCATTCCCTTCCGCCCCCCCCCCACCCCGAAAGAAGATGACCTGGCCTGAAACAAATTTATTTTTTGCTAATAGCCTTCTTGTCTGGGCCAGTTTCTGCCTATAAATACCTTCTATTTTGTACAACTTCTCAGAGTGCCCTTCTGCTTGCTTGGTGGGCTGCTGCCCAATTCATGAATTGCTTAATTAGGCCAATTATAGCTTCAGACTTACTCGGTTGAATTTTGTTTTTTAACACTACAAAGTTGGAGGGCACCATCCCCTAGACTGCCCTCACTTTTGACACCAATTGCAAGTTCAGAGGCATTCCCAAAACCTTCCTCAAGTTTGATAATTCACTACAAAGACTCAGAGTATTCCTTTGAGGCTGTTATACTGACAGATGTGGTTTATTATGGAAAAAAAGCACAGATCCAAAGGAGAAGACTCATAGGGCAGAGGATGGAAGGATTCCAAATGCAAAGCCTCTGTTGTCCCTAGGATATATTACCCTCCCAAAGTATATGAGCTTTGTGTCTGAAAATTTTACCGGGGCTTCATTGCAATGAATGATTGAGTGATTGATTGATTGCCCATGTGGCTGAACTCAATTTCCAGCAACCTCCTCTTGTCCCAAGATCAGGCTGATACCACGTGGTCTGAGGGGCTTACTATGTTACCTAATTTGCATAAACCATCAGGTGTAGTTGAGGGGCCTACCATGAATAACAAAGACACTCCTAGTGCTCACAAAATTCCAAAGGTTTAGAGGTTACCTCCTAAGAACCAGGGACAAATGCCAGGCTTCACTTTGGACAAGGACAAATTCTTCACTACACACTGTAAAATGCCATTGATACACTCTTTAGGATACTTCTAATTTTATTTTTATAAATTTAAAAATATTCATAAGTTTTTGTAGGTCACCATGGTTCCCTATCTTTGTTTTTTGTTTTTTGTTTTTTTTTGCCGGCTTATAAATTCCTCATCTTCATCATAGTTGCCAGGTCGTGAGAGGGGAGATTATTTTGTCAATATGATTTAGGTCATCTCTGCAAAATGTGACAATTTATAACTGTGACAAATGTCAAAACTGGTTGAATTGATTTTATTTTTGTAGTAACTATAGCAAATGACAGCAACCCATTTAAAAATAAATTTAAGGAAAGAAAAGAATTGATTGACTCACGTAACTAGAGTGTCTTACAAGGAGAGTATCTTGCTTTAAGAATAGCTGGAATCAGACTTTCAGAAAATACTATCATAAGTTCTTGAATATCCATTTTATATATTTTTTTTCTGTTGGAATTCTAACCCTGATCACTTATTAATTCATTTCTCTTTTAATTCTATGAATACATTAATGACAACACCTTTGAAGCCTTGTCCATTATACTCAATATGCTGTATTCTGAGGATGGTTTTTAATTGCTCTAATAGGCAGTCAACTTTCAAGGATTCAAACTGTCAACTCTGTTTCCTCCATGGTATGTAACCCTGATATATCTGCTCAGTTCTTACCATTTTCTGCTGCTGCTATTTTTACCCAGGCTTTCCGGGAGTTTCACCTACACCTGCACATCTTGGTGGTCAGCCAAGGATTTGGGCACAGTTTCTACTCAGACGTTGGGGCAAACTTTCTCTATAGTTCTCTTACCATTGAGGTTTTTCCCCTAAATTCCTCGGCCAATCTCAAGTTGTATCCTTTGATACCTCAAGCTTCAGTTTTCTGCCCTTCTGAGCAGGTTGGGGAACAAAATCAGATTTAAAAAAAAGAGAGAGAGAGAGAGAAGCAGCAAATGCACAAACCCTCTAGTGTACCTAGTGCTGTCTTTCAAGAGTAGATACCTCTTGGTAACCTCATTGTTATCTCACCAGATGCCCTGGTGTCTCCCCGGCACGTGCATAGTTTGGCATTAAACCAGCATTAGCACAGTTTATGCTTAGATTTTGTGTCTCACTCAGTTTGCAATTCGGCTTCCAAAATTTTCCACTTAAACTTACAGTTGCTTTTCCAGTTTGGACCTCTTCACTGCTATCATAATGCTGTGATTTTATTTATTTACTTACTTACTTATTTACCTATTTATTTATTTTTTGCTGTTGTAGACATGGTGGTAGGGAAAACCCCCAGGAAAGAAAGCCACAGACTTGTAATTCTGCCTCCTTGAACTGCAGTTTTTCGAGAATAAATTTTCCTCCTTCTTCTGTCTGCTTTTGGACACCTTCCAATATCTTTAAGTGCTGGGAATATATATATTCTAGATTTTCAAATTGTTAACTTCACAAGGTTTCACATAACCACTTCACTTTGCTGTCATTAATGGAAATACTTCAATAAAACAGTATTTTGAAAAGAATCTGAAAGGAATTTGTGGGCTCAATGTAGTCATTGGGAATTTTGATAGCAAACTGACAATTGGACACTTTTCTTTGTTTTCACTTATTGGCATCACATGGACAGAATGTCAAGTCTATGATTTTTTTTTCCCAAAGCCACAGAAATAGCCAGTTGTTAAACTATTGATTAGATCATCCCAGAGACAATCTCATGGATATTAAAAAGGTAGAAATCCTCTATCTCATGAAAAAGAGTTGATTGTGTAAAATCAATTAAAATATGATTTGGCCAACTGCACTGTGTATACCAAGAAGTATTTACATGATTCAGCAGCCTATTAGCATTTTTTAAAAATATTAACTTGACTGAATTCTTTCATTAAGATTATAAAGAAATTCTACCAATTTTTGATCTATACATGGAGAAGATTATATGCCCATGTAATATCCTATTTTAGAAAACTGGGTTAAAAAGATGATTCTCTTAGAAATTGAGAGTGGTAATTTTTTTTCTTTTAAAAATTTGGATTAATTTAGAAAGCAAGTTGAGAAAAGATTTTAATTTGGAAGAGTAAGTCCCCTTAACTGATCCAAATGTATGTATCAAAGTGAGATTACTCTTAGAACAGACATTAATTTTAATGTTTATATTTTCCAAAACATGCATACATGCACATGCGCACACACACATGCACACACATACACACACATACACACACAGGGCATCTCTTGATGTTCAACAACTCAGATTTTCAAAAGGCATTGATTCCACTTGTGCCGAAGAGTTCTATAAACTAAATAAAAAAGTGCCACCTCTCCAGGTGGATAGCAATTCAAAGATCATTCTTTAACATTTCAGAAACATAATACCTCTTTACAAAGAATGTTGCCCCACTATTGAAATTTAAGTACAAATTTCAAATAGACCAATAGTAGAAAAAGAACATAGTTCAATGCCTTGACTGCTAATAAGAAAGGCAGCTGGTAGGACAAAATCAATTTTGTATAAGGACCAGAATTGCCATTTGGGACCAGACTCTGGGCAGTCAAAAGATAAGACTAAAATCTTCCCTGATTCTAGCGTTTCCTCAGGATTTCTGCAAAAAGTGCTTTCCTTTTTGTGGTGTTTCCTTTTGCAGACTTTTTCTCCACACCGTCAAAGAATTTTGATAAGAAAGCCATGTAAGGAAAAGTTAGAATGGAAAAAAGAAATAGCTAATATGTTTGAGAAAAATAATGTAGATACTATTTTGCTTTATTTTTCTAAAAAGCTCAGCTCAATAAAGTGAAATACATTCTCCAGATTTCCTACAGTTTATACAGAAATAACAAGGCCATGTCCATGTGGAGTAATTTTTTTAACACTTTTTATTGATTTATAATCATTTTACAATGTGTCAAATTCCAGTGTTCAGCACAATTTTTCAGTAATTTTTTTTATTTAAGCACAAATCATAAGTCACATGTTGACAATGTTTTACGAAGCAAACGTACCTATGTGCATAACACCCATATAAATAAATAGAAAATTCCCAGCTTCGCAGAGACCCTCATAGTCTCTTTCAATTCCTTCTTCCCTAAAGGTAACTACTGGCATGCGTTCTATCACCATAGGTAAGTTTTGCTTTTTTTTTCAAATTTTATATAAATAAAGTAATAAAATGTGTATTTGTCTCACATCTCTTGCTCAGTATTTGGTTTTGTGACACATTCATTGATGTTGCCTGTATAAGTAATATGTTCATTGTCATTGCTATATAGTATTCCATTTTATGAATATGTCAGGATTTATTCATTTTACTACTGATGAACATTTTAAATGCACCCAGTTTTGTTTTTTATGAATGGGTGTTTCTATGAACATCCTTATACATGTCTCTTAGTGAACATATGTACTAATCTGTAGGATACACACCTGGGAGTAAAACTGCTGAGTCATAGTGTAGTCTTATGTTTGTCTTTAGTAGATATTACCATTTGGGGCAATTTTGAATGGTTCTTGACAGGTTTTTAGGGGATGATTTGGATCTGATAAATACCATAAATGTCCTTCAGCTGCGAACATTCTCTGAGATTCAAGGAGCATGAATAGAATACTGAATGTGATTCACGTGCATTCACTCATTCAACAAGCTTTTGGTAAGCAATTTAATATGTCAAACACTGTGTTAGGCATTGGCATTACAGCACTGAACAAATCAGTCTCTGTTCTCACCAAGTATCTTTACAATTCCCTCTATTAAAATCATTTGTATTTAGCAGAAAATGTAGGAGAAAATCTGTGACCTTGTGTTATGAAATAAATTGCCCACCCCCCCCGCCAATTCATATGTTGAAGCCCTAACCCCCAGAATTTCAGAATCTGACTATATTTGGAAATAGGGCTTTTAAAGACGTAATTAAGGTAAAATGAGGTCCTGTGGGTGGGTGCTAATCTAATATGACTAATGTCCTTATAGGAGTAAGAAGAGATTAGAATATAGACACGTATGTGCACAGAGGAAAGACCATGTTAGGACACACTGAGAAGGCACCATCTGCAAGCCAAAGAGAGGCCGTGGAAGAAACCCAGACTGCTGACACCTTGATCTTAGACTTCTAGCCTCCAAAGCTATAAGAAAATTGATACCTGTTGTTTAAGCCACTCAGTCTGTGTGTGATATTTTGTGATGGTAGCCTAGCAAACTAACACACCTTGGGTTAGGCAAATAATTTTTAGATATGGCAGCAAAAGTGTGAGGCATAACAAAATTCTTAAGCTGAACTTAATACAAATTCTAAGTGTTGGTTCTGCAAAATGCTGTTGAGAGAATGGAAAGCAAGCCACATAATGGGGGAAAATATTTGCAAATTGTATTTCTGGTGAAGGAATTATATTAAGTATATGTAAAGAATTCTCAAAACTTAATAATGAGAAAAGTAAAATCCCAATAACAATAATAATAGGCAAAACATTTGGAGAGACACTTCACCAAATAGCATAAAAGCATTATGAAAAGCTGCTTGACACAATTAGTTATTATAGAAATGCAAATTAAAACCACACCTATTGGAATGGCCAACATTAAAAGGACTGACTGTACCAAATGTTGGTGAAGATGTGTAGAAACTGAAACCCTCATACATTGTGGGTAGGCAGGCAAAATGGTACAACCATGTTGGAAAACATTTTGGCAGTTTTATTATAAACATACACTTACCTTACAACTGAGCAATCCCACTCTTGCTTTTGTCCAAGTGAAATGAAAACCTATGTAAAAATTTGTTTGAGCATGCTCATAGCAGTTTTATTCATAATTACCCACAACCCAAATGTCCCTCACCAGGGGCAGGAGAGTGGATAAACAGACTGTGGTACATCTGTACAATGGAACACTACTGAACAATAAAAAAGGAATGAACTTCTGATTCCTGCAGCAACATGGATGTGTTTCAAATTCATTATGCTGATATATAAATATATATAAAATATATATATATATATATATATATATACACTGTGTGATTCAATTTACATGTTATTCTAGAAAAAGCAAAAATTCAAGAATGCAAATCAAATCAATGGTTGCCAGGGAATAAGGACTCAAATACAAAGATGACAAGAGATTTTTGACGGAGGAGGCAGTGATGGAATTGTTCTGTATCTTGATTGTAGTGGTAGTAGTTACATGACTCTGTATATTTGTCAAAACTCATAGAACAGTCAACAAAGAGGGTGAATTTTACTGTCTGAAAATAAAATATAAATGACAAAAAATTGATGGACTTAGATATCCACACACAGTCAAACACCATCCTTCCTCCTGAAAAAGAATCATTTGCCTAGTTTTCTAAAAGTAGAGAAAAGTTCAAGGATGAATAGGAGTGAGGCAAAAGGTCCAATGGTGTGTATGGAGAAACGGAAACAATGTATTATTGCAAAGGAGTGATGCTGAAGAAGTAGACAGGAATGAATTTATGGAGGGCCTTGTATGTCCTGCAAAGGGATGGTGACCTTGTGCTGCAGGGAATGGGAGCCATTGAATGATTCTGAGAAAGAGAATGGTATGGTTAGCTTTACATTTTAGATAAATCAGTCTGGCTGTGATAGATACAATCTGACATGGAGGAAAACTAATAGCAGGGAGATTGGTTGGAAGGTGTTTGCTGTAGTCCAAGTGAGATATGAAAAAGTCCTGAGCCTGGGCAGTTGCAATAGGAATAGAAAGTAGCAGGAGGCTTCTGAGTCCTGCGGAGTGTGGAGAAAAAAATTCAAGAAAGCAAGAAAGGAAGGAATGACCTCAGAAAAGGATCTTTTAACTTTGGAGGGCTTCAGAGTACCTTCCTCTTACTATCTTGTTTCAGTCATAAGGGAGAGAATCACTACTGCTGGACCCTCTTCTAATTTCCATGATCGGAACACACACGAATCCCAGATAATTTTTTTAAATTACATGGCCTCACATGTTTTAGATGCTTTGATGAAATCCAGATGACTAATGAATAACAGTGATTAAATGACCTATGGTTAGGATGACCTTATATCCCCGTTTGCTAAGAGATAGTCCCCATTTATTCCTGATCTCCCAGAATAATTATTATAGCGTATTAATCATAGTGTCTCCTTTCATTCACAAAAGCACCCTGGTTTGGATGGTGAAATTTATGGTCACCCTAACCTACAGTAGCTTCCCCATGTGACTATTCTTCAAGCGGAGACAAGGGGGAACATAAAAATGCCAATAAATTAAGCATTTGAATGTAAACCAAGAGAGATTTGTTCATCTACAGGGGCCTACAGAAAATTAAAATAGAATGGAAAGCTGTATACACTACATGTCTACATACCCAATTAATAGACTTGATCCTCAAATAATTATTGAGTTCCTCCCATTTACTGTTTCTTTCTTTGTACTAAATTCTGTGTGAAATGTAAAACTTTACTATCCTTTGGTACTTCAAAATTTCAACAGAGTGCCCCAAGGCCGTGAAGGGAATTAGGAGGTTGTGACTGGTTGTGACATCCCTGACTGTTCTCCCTTCAGAGAGTCATCCTTCATTCTGTCTTCTATAATCCTGTGAGAAACCAAAGCAAGCCTGCTCAGTGGGGTTCCTTGGGAAATAGTGAGAATTCTGCACTAAATCATCACCTCCCTCGTGCTAGGTCCACAGAAGGCAGACAGAAGAGAGAAGAGGCGTAACAACTTTGTTGCGTGGCACACTGCACTCTCACGTCAAGATTGGTTTTCGATACGCCCCAAACCCTGTTTTCACACTTTGACCATAATGGGAAAATATAATTCTGGCCTGCGTAAGCCAATATAAAGGTGACGGACAAATAGAGAACTGAGGCAAAGAAGATCAGAAGAAAAATAAAATTGTATTTTACTATGTCTACACATCCTACTTCTGGAAAGGACTCAAGGCAGTAAACCACATGAGCAGCTGTAATGAATTAGTCATTATTAGCAAAAATTAAATGAGGAGTAGCCATTATGTTGCCTTTTTTTTTTTTTACTTCTTTTGCTTGATCTTTAGTTTTAAAATAAATTAAGAGTCCTGCAAAAACTCTTCACAGGTTCAACAGCTTGAATAAGATACTAACTCCGAAGATTAATACTTGGCTCTTTTATCTTTGTAACAGTCTGATGCCTTCAAGCATTCTAAAATGAAATTGAATTTGAATAAGGATAGCACTCCTGAGGTCTGTAAATTGTCAGTTCTCAAAAAGTTCCTTCTCTGTATTCCATATTCTCTTTCTAAAGCCTATATGACAGATAATATAGACTCAGTTCTAAGTGTAAGATGTTACATGCATGTCAAAATTTTCTTTTTGAAGGAACTGATGTGCTCTTCAATTCCATTAAATCAAAAAGATATCTACATAAACTTTATCTACAGAAGATGTTTTGACATGGTCAGCATGGACTTTTGCAAAGAGGTAAGGAGAAGGCTCCCCTCTTCATTCCTTACCCCCAGTAGGGCCCAGAATAGGTACTAAATCAGTTACCACCACCATCTGTTCTATTACTTATTATGTTACTCTGTAATTTCTCTGTTTCGGTATCTATCTCCCCCACTAGACTCCATGAACTGCTTGAGGGTAAGGGTTGTTTCCCATTCATCTTTATTTCTCTGGCACCTAGCATGAAAGGAATTCAGTAACTTGTTGTTGAATAAATAAATAGGGTCTCATTTTAAGTCTGTTCGGGGCCATATCCTTAACACTGTGCCTCTTACATAGTAAGAGATCAATAAATGTTAACTGTTATTTGCTATAATGGGGTCACATGGAGCTGTCCTGGAGCAGATTCCTCCTGGCTGTTATATTGTCAGGAATTTTGCAAGCTGGTTATTAAATTATTGGTAGAAATAGCCCTTTGGGGGAGAATTCACACCATGGAAATTGGCCAACGCCACAGTTTTACACACACGCACACACACACACAAACACACACACACACACCCCAACACCAACACCACCACATTGGCAGTTAAACATTTACCAGCACACCACTGAAGTCAGATAACATACTGTCTCAGGGCTTGAATCCCCCTAAATGTTATGAACGTGCATATATGATAAAGTATGCATGTGTTGTGTGTTGGGTTTAGGAGAGAGAAGGAAAAGGAACAGGGAGCATTGAGGAAAGACTGATGGTCCACCAGCAACTGAGTGAAGCTCCAAAACCAACCTCCCATCACAGCTCACCTGTCTCAGACAATAGCCTTTGCAACCATTTATGACACAGCATCTCCTGGTGGGCTTAATTTTGGCCAGCAAGAAAGAATTGGCTGATGACCTCAAAAGTAGCAATTCCACATCAACCATTATTGTCCTTCAGAAAAACTTTGAATGCTGTAACACTGACAATATAAAGATTTTCTAACCACTTTAAGTTCTCCACGATGAAGTAGCTTGCCTTGAAACGTCGTGAATTCTTTGTGTAAATTAGGCATGTTCACAAGGAAACTGGATGGATATCTGCAATGATACTGAAGAGCAAATTCTCACCAGCTAATTCTTTAGCACACCTTGCTTCTCGAAGTCTGATCTGCAGACTTCTTGGGACCCACCTCAGACCTATTGAATGAGGAGCTGCATTTTAATAAGAGCTTCAGGTTATTCATATGGAAATTAACATTTGAGAAGGCTTTGCTCTAGATCACCTCTAAGGTCACAGCTAGCTCTGGGATTCTATGCCTCTATTATGACTTGATAAAGACGTACAAATCATGCTTATAATATTTGGAGGGAAATAAAATGACAGAATGAAACAACTCTACATTAAACTCCAGATACAAGTTCCCAAATAATCTCAACATACTTAATGATAGGCAAGAATCAGCAAGATGAAATTCAAAAGGCAAAGTATGAAATCTACATTCAGACAAATTCCCAAAACAAGGGAATCAGGCAAATGCACAGGACTAAGTCCTGCCAAAGCATCCAGATGACTGACACATGGGCAGATCCTTACATCCTAGTTTCTGAGCTCCATTCACATACTCTCATGGGTTTAGTTACTCTGTGAGTTTTCTGAAGTCACTGCAGAAATATGCAATGACTTTCTGAACTAGATCATTTAGTAAGACCCTTATAACATCTGCTTCTCTTGGGGTCTCCCCATCTCCCACTGGACCTGGAATGGAGCTCTTTACCAAGTAGTGAGTGCTTAAACAATGCTATTGACTGATAATAATTATTAATAACATTTTTAGGTAGTGTCCTTGTTTCTATACCTTTCTAGTGACAACAAAATCTGTATAACACAACAACAAAACATCTCCATAATGGAAATTATATTCACAAACAGCATATATGGTATGAATTTTAATAAATCAGTTAAGAGTCGATAAACTGCTACAATTCCTAAATAATATCCTGCAACTAATATATTCAGTTTAAACTTGATACTATAGACTATAAATATTTCCCCAAAGTGATCAAATCCATTGACCACGTCTCTGAACCACTGCATTTCCTCATGATCAGTGCTGGGTAGAACAGAGTTGGCAAATGTACTGAGAAGCCAGAGCTGGTGTCATGAATGCAGAATGTGCCAATGATGGCCTGCTGAATGAGGAGGCACAAGCCACCACACGGGGGCGGCAGGGAGCTCCCTCAGCATCCTACCTCCCACTTTGGGGAAGTGAAACCCATGGGTCCTTTTGCTTGAAGGTGCAGTTCCCATCAAGACACCCACAGTAGGGAAGTCGAATGACAAGATTTATTATTACTTACAGCTCTGGGGTTGGGGGGAGGGGTGCTGGCGGTGCAGTGAGCCGAGGGAAGGGCAGTCCTCCGTCCCAGGTCACAAGCCAGCAGGAGATAGAGAACAGGGTAGTCGGCACCTGCTACAAGGTGGCTGGGGCAGAGCTCACTAACTTGGCGGGCTTAGCTTCAAGTGTGGTTATTTTAAAAGATGTTTGGGGAAAAGCAAAGCAGGAACATATGGCGGGCTTCCTAATCTCAAGTCCTTATCTTAATGTCCAGACTCTGGGTGTGAGTAGGGTTATCATACTGTAAAATGCCTAGGCTGCAACTCAGAAAAACAAAGTTATTTTCCCCAAAAGTTGTTTTTCCCATTACAGCAAAGTTCTTGTAAAGGGCCGAACAGTAAATATCTTAGGCTTTGCGTGTCATACAGTCTCCGTGGCAACTACTTAAAAGCAGCCATAAACAATAGGTAAACAAATGAGGGGTGAGCATGGCTGGGCTCCATTCAAACTTGATCACAAACAAAACAAACTTGACCACAACATGCAGGCCATAGTTGGCTGACCGTGTGGTGAAAGATTCTGTATCACAAGAAGCCAAGGTCCCCTTTGGCACTTAGTCCAGGGAGATATTGCCCCAGTTCACGTGGATTTGCTCTCCTCAACGCAGGAACCTCTATGGGCCTTCTTTCTTCAATAGCAACCAATGAGTATGATCGAGACACATATCAATATTGAAAGTAAGAAAGACACATTTGCACAAATGTGTCTTTTTTTTCCCATTTCTCCTTCTTTCTTCTATCCTTGTGTAAATGCAAGGCCACATGCAATTCTGCTTATCTTTCTCTAGAAAGAATTCAGAGATGGATGCAGAGGTTAAGAAAGTAAAGTGAGGATTTATTAAGGGATGGATAGGACACTCTTAAGGGGAGAGCAAGCAGGCTCAGGTGAGCGGCTGCCCTGAGTTTCTTTGACAAGTTGGTTACACAGAGTGCAAAAATGAATGGGCGGAATATTCATTGGGATGGAAGGGTTGTATTCCCTGATTTTCATCCCAACTCCACCTTCCCAAAGGGAGGAAGGATTTTTGTCCTTATTTATTCTGGATTGGAAGTGTTATGGCATCAGTGCATGATGGGTACTTCTAATCTGCAAGGCTAATATATTTATTAAAATGAGGGCATAATGAGCAAAAGGTTACATTCAGACACTGGAGATTCCTGCCTTACCCCACCTTTCTTTGTTGGCCTCCAGGCCACTTGTCACCCTGAAATGTGTGACTGCTTATCAGCCCAGAGATTCCTGCTTTTCTTTCTCTGCCCAGGGACCCCTGGTGTTTACATGATGTGTGGTTTCCTGCATCCGGCCCATGCCCCTTTTTTTGCCCAATTCCTGCCATTTGGCCTGCATCCCCCTTTCTCTGCTCATATCTAGCTATCTGCCTGCTCTGACAGTTCTGAAGGAAAATTCACACCCAGAAAATTCTTTGGATCTAATAATAGAGACGGGCAGGCCCATGAGCCAAGGCTGAGCTAAGTTGCCTGGAGAAATCTAGACTGAGAAGGATGGAGACGTTCTGTTCTTCATCCCCGCTATCAGTCAAGCCAGAGGAGTGACCAGTTAGAGAAAACATCCCTGCCCTCTCCAGGACACCTAACCAATCCCCCTAAATCTGTTTAATTCCAAGTCTGTGGTACTCCTTCCCATGACACTACTTCCCACACTGACTTATTTAACCAATTTGAAGAGGATTAAGGGCTCAGTTGACACTTACAAATGAGTTTTCCTGTGGTTGAATGAAAAACATCTTCTGGCCGCTTTGAGCAGTAGCACCATGAGTTAGAATGTCAGATAAAGGAATCTGGAAATTGGATCCCATTTTGAATTCAAGCTGATGTCAGAAAGGCCTTAAAGGTTCTGTTTTAATTTGCAAATTGAGATTTACCAGAAGCCAAGAAAGACAAACAGTCCTCATCAAGACTGCGTTTTTGCAAGTTTAATCCACAAGTTCACAGTTTCTTTGACCCTCGTGGCGCTCAAGATTGCTTTGCGTCTCCCAGAACACCGGGCAATAAAAGGGAGCTGATCAATGGAGAGAGACCTACGCTGCGTGTGAGAAGCTAGCCATGGGGAATGATAAAACTGTTTTATTTCATGCTTGAGTATATCTAATATTTTTTTCAATAGTTTCAATTCAGAATTTTTACCCTGCTTAAAACAAAACAAGGAGAAAACGAACCAACCGACCAACCCTTATTTTAACTTTTGAAATGTGTTCGAAACACTGATTTTGGCTTTGCTCCAGAAGAGATTGGGGAGGTTAATTTATTTCTTTGAGAAGAGAGACAGTATAGAGTCAGATAATCCAGCTGTTACAATTTTGAAGAAAGCATAAATGTGATTTAGAAGCATATTCACCTTGCTATGTGCCTGCTAGTAAAAGATAGTACTGAAATCCTCAGCACAGGCAACTGCCGTAATCTTAACGAACTGGAGCCTGAAAACCATCAAGAAATAGCCACAACATCTGCAATCCAGAGAGCAAGCAAGGGAGAAAACTATGATAAACAGGGAAAATGTTCATACTCCGTTTATTCTTTGTAAGACATGCATCAAATATTCCCCAGGGTCTCTCTTTAAACACAGAAATGAATACAGGCTACTTCCCCTTTCACAGAAATGAATGTTGAAGAGACGCTTCAATCTCATTGACTAATTCAGCTGTTCCTTTAAATTGAATTTTTAAACATATGGGCACACAAACCAATCTATATGCAGAACAATTCTTTGAACAGCATGCAAACGGTTTGGGATTACATGCTAGGTATCACACAAGTGAGTTTTCTCAGTACAAAAGAATGAATTCCTTATTGTGACACTTGAGATAACAATACTAAAGAATTTCGGCTCGACTTTAAATTGCTCCCTCCAACTGCTGTAGTTTTCTTAGTGGGAGTCTAACAGCCTCCTCAGCTCCTGGTTTCTCCCACCAAATAATAACTGCTTATCTCTACTAAAGAAGTGTTCATTGATCTTGTCATTCAGTCAGTCATTCAACAAATATTTATTGAGCAACTCTCATGTGTCTGGCACTATCTGAAACACTGGGACTAGAGAGATAAAAATGGAACACACCCTGTAAAAGTTACATTCCTAATAGGTATGACAGACATATAGAAACTATATCCAAAAAAGAGAGAAAGGGAAACACATCCCTGATCAAAGATTTTTATTCCAAGCGAACAGATCTCCTTTTCATCGCTGTATAACATATTGACCTTGTGTTCTAATTTACGTGTGTCCCTGGCAAATGCCTCATGTCAGTCATCTTTCTTGGAAAAGAAATGCTGACTAAACCAGGGCCTGCTAATGTGTGCACTGACAACCAGGATGGAGCAGCCTGGACTGTGCAGGGGGCCTATAAGCAATGATACGTGAGGACGGACAAAGTTCAGCCCCGAGATTTCTACTGACATGTTATTGGTGCACAGTGAGGGTTTCAGCTGCTGATTCTGCTCCAGATCAGTTGCCCATGGTTTTAATGATGAGGAGAGCTGATGAAGGGAAGAGGAGATAGGAAAGGAAACAAATGGCTTTAAATATTAAAGTATTTTTGTGGTCTAAGCAGGGTTGGTATACAACCAGTATGCACTGGTTAGGGATCTGTTCTCATTGCTTACTATTTTAATATCACCCTGGGTGTGAGTACCAAATTTACTGTATAAAGTGCGTAAGAATTGAAAGAAAGTGTGATATATATATATATATATATATATATATATATATATATATACACACACACATACATATACACACACATATATTAAAATGTGATATATGTATATATATATATATATATATATATACACATACACACACACACGCACACACACAATGGAATTCATTTAGCCTTTAAAAAGAAGGAAATCCTGCCATGTGTAGGAATGTGGATGAACTTGGAGGACATTATGCTAAGAGAAATTAGCCAGTCACAAAAAGACAAATACTATATCATTACACTTCCTTGCAGAATCTAAGATAGTCAAACTCATAGAAACAGAGAGTAGAATGGTGATTTCCAGGGACTGGGGGAGGGGGAAATGGGAAGACATTGTTCAACAGGTATAAAGTTTGTTATACAAGAGGAATGGGTTCTAGAGATCTGTGGTACAACATCCTGCCTATAGTTAGCAACACTGTATTGTGCACTTACAAGTTTGTTTGTTTGGAGGGTAAATCTCATGTTAAGTGGTCATACCACAATTTAAAAAGGGGAAATAAAATAAGATTTTGAAGAACTGACAAAAAAGAGAATCTGAGTCTTTGAAACTGTCACCTTTAAGACTCAATTAGGGGGGTGCCACCTGAGATGTGTCTTTAAAGGATAAATAGGAGTTAGGCTTGCAAAGGGAGGGCCGGGGATGTTCTAAGCAGAGAGGATGCACTCATAAATAAGAAACGTCAGGATGAATTTACCTGAAAGTGTAACAAAGCAGGGCCCTAAGGAGCTTTCCCGGGACAGACCCCTCCCCCATCTCCTGTGCTGCAGCTCCTCTCTGAAGCACCCAGATAATAGTATCTCATGTATATTTCCTGAGTTTTCCGGATGCTAAAAACCACCACCAAATGGAGGAAATTAACCAGTTGATATCATGAGCATGTAGTCCCCAGACCTTCTGGCACCTAAGGATTGATCACCATCAACCAATTAGAGAATTTTGGACAACTAATCACATACCCTGGGACACCTCTTCCCTCAGCTGCCCTTTAAAAGTGCTCAGCTGAAACCCTTCAGGGAGTTTGGGGTCTTCTGGGCATAAGCTATCTGTTCTCCTTGCTCGGCCCAGCAATAAAACTTTCTCTGCTCCAAACTCCAACGTTTTGGTATTTTTTGGCCTCAGGCACTTGAACTTGCCTTTGGTAACAAAAATACAATATCTCAGCACGGATGAAGAGGAAAGGTGGGAGACCAGAAATGTACACAGGGTGCAAAACTAGAGCTGGTCTTATAGGGAATGTTATGGAATTTGAACTTTATCCCAAGAACCATGGGGAGTCATTTAAAGGCTTAAGTAAAGCAAGCTGGGGACAGGAGTCCACCAGATGATTGAATTTGCATTTGAGAAGGTTACTCAGGCTGCAGTTTGGAGAATAAATTGGACTGGGCAAAGGAAAAGCGTGAGTATAATTTTGAATACCTGAAGGTTGCAGGTTTGCTGGGCTGATACAGCAGAAGGAACGGGTTACATGACTTTGGAGACACCAGTAAGGGGCAAACAGACTATAGGAAATTGGAGTAGTCCAGGTAGTGAATGTCTCTCATACGAGAGAGCAGCTATAATGAGTTTGAGGGACAACTGAGTTGGAAAACTTGGAGATTATAACCAGAGAATGAATTCTTGGAGTGTAAGATTTCTTAGGTGGTGATTCATAGTAATTGTGATATTGTGATTTATAATAAATAAATATTTTGGTTTTTAGTTCATGATTCCTGGCTTACAGCTCCCTCAAACCCTTGGAATTTTCTAAGCAATAAGAGCAGTGGGAATGACTTTTGTCATAATAGCTCAGAGCCATAATGGTGAAATGAATGTCTTCTTATTCATAACAAGCCCCTTTCAACTACAACTAAGTTCATATTAATGAGGTGACCTTGGAAATCCTCTAAAGATGAGGGACTGGTTGCCAGGGGAACCAACCAGGATTTAAGGGTTGAAATTTTCAGTCCCATCCCCTGATTTCTGGGGAGGGGAGAGGGGCTGCATGTCTAATCAATCACCAATGGACTATGAGTTAATCAATTATGCCTCTGTAATGAAGCCTCCATCAAAACACAAAGGGATGAGGTTCAGAGAGCTTCCAGGTTAGTGAATGACAATGCATCTACCCACAACAGCGCCAGGCCCCAGACTCCACAGGGGCAGAAGCTCCTGTGTTCAGGACCTTACTTTGCCCTGTGTATCTCTTCATGTGGCTTCTGTTTTATATTCTTTAATATCTTTCATAATAAACTGGTAAACTAGTAAGTAAACTGGCTTTCTGAGTTCTGTGAGCCACTCTAGCAAATGGATTGAACCCAAGGAGGGGGTTGTAGAAACCTCTGATTTTATAGCCAGTCAGTAGTAGCATAGGTAACAACTTGAACTTGAGATGGGCACCTGAAATAAGGGGGAACCCTGCGGGACTGAGCCCTTAATCTGTGAAATCTGATGCTATCTTTGAGTAGATAGTGTCCGAATTGAATTGAATTGTAAGACACCTAGCTGGTGTCAGAGAATTGTTTGTGTGGGGAAAAACCCACACGCTGGAATTGGGCGCAGAATTGTAGTGTAATAAAAATATCTACAGTGTAGCCATAGATACTGAATGCAGAGGTAGGAGTAGAAGCAGACATAACCCAAGGCTGCAAAAGAGTCACAATTCTGATAGTGCATCAGAATCATCTGCAGTGGTTTTAGAAGTTACAGAACCCAGGGTCCGCATCCTGAGACATTCTGATACAGTAGATGAACTCAGGCGTGTGCACTTAAAAAAAATAAACAAAAAAAAACCAACAAAAATAACTTCTACAACTCTTTCTAATGTGCAAGCTGAGCTGGGAACCCCTGAGATTGAAGTTGGATGGATTACCCAAATAAGCCCCAAGTCTCCAAATGACAGCAAATTTAGTCAAGATAGAAAGCAAAGTCTTCACTGAATGTGAGATAGTGTGTCAATAGTATTTAAGGGACAAGAAGAGGAAGTGATTGTGGCATAGCCAGAGGGTAAAAACTTGAAAGGAGCAGGGGTTTTTACGGGGAGGGGAGGGGGAAGGATTTAACTCATCATCAGAGAGCAAAGGATAAAGGTGTAAACTTCACCTCCCAACAGTGACTTCCTTTGAACTAGATCATAGAGCACAAAGCTGTGTTCATCCCCAGTTCAAAACTGGCATTTCCAAATTTCTACTTCACTATTCTGAGAAGTGGCTTTCGGCATGTTCTCATATTCTGAAACTCTACATTTCACTTTTCAGAGCTCATGGCCATCTGTTAGATATTTGATCCACTTTTAGATGACCATTATGTGGGGGAGGAAGAAATTTTCCTCTACCCTGCAATAGTTCTTCTGGCTGGTGTAAGACTTAAATTGACATGAGACAGATGAACAGGAGAAAAGCAAACAGAAGTTTAATAACATGTATATCTGGGAGAGACCCAGGAGAGCTGAGTAAATCTCCAAAAAGTCCAAAATCCTCACCTGAAATCACATCTTAAACTAAGGACAAAAGATGTTGGGGTAGTGGTTTGGCACTTCGAAGAGGAAGGCTACTTACATGGAAATAGGAAAGCAAATGTTTGGTAAATTACTGTCTGCTGGGCCATGCAGACACAATGGGACACAGAGTGGACTGATTTCTACAACCTGCCCAGTTTTCCTCACCACACCTTGTCCGTACTCTTGGCAGATATCTCTGGTGATAGTTCTGTTCCAGGAATAGGCCCTCTATCTAAATCCTTATAGGCAGTTAAGGGAGAGGTGGCAGGAAAAACATCCTGAGCCTTCTTTTTTTTTTTTTTTTTTTTTAATAATCAGCCTAAAGTAATCCTCATGCCAAAGAGACACATTTTGGGTGGCAATTTTGCTCCCCTGGAGTCCCACAATTAATCATAAAGGCCTTTTAACTCTGCAACTCTGCTTTGCTGGAACTTTTCATAAGGAATCTCTGACTGAACTTTAAAATGTTTCTCAAGGCCAGGAAACCAAGCCAAGATCTCACCATCAGATTTACCTTTCATACTTATAAATTTGGGTAAATTTTCTCTTCTTGAGGTCCTCAAAATATTGAGGTCCCTGCAACTTCCAGGAATTGATCTTCCTGAACCTGGCAAGGCTACTGTGAACCCTGTACCAGGAAGGTACCAGGCTGCTTTTCCAAGGGACTTCATTGGCTCCATAAAGTCAACCTTAGTTCCTTAAAGCTGTCTGGTCATACCTGATTCCATATACATTCCCAAATACGACATTCCAGTCAAAGCCTTGGTAATATAATCAATGTTTCCACTTGTATTGTGGAATAAAATTCACATTTAATGGCCAAAGACAAGAAAAATTTAAACATAAAAATTATTGTCTGCCCTTCGGCCTCCTCTCTCCCCTCACTGTGCATTGTGTATCTGCATCACACACTGACCAAACCATGCAAACCTCCCTTGTCAGCAAGAATACTGCTCAACCATAAAGAGTAACATCCTCCTAGCATCAATAAGACAACTCCTTAAAAGATAACACTCCTTCTTGATCTTCTAAGGGGTCACATGATCCACCAGGATGACACTTAGATCTGGATCATGTAAACTGTCAATCATATGTCATTTCATGGACAGCCCTCTGTCTCAAAAAATGTATATAACGGTGCCTTGATTTCTAACCCAGTGGAACAGTTCTCAGAGTTTTCTGAGTTGCTCTTCCCAGGTTATAAACCTCAAATTTGGCTTGAATAAAATTTTCCATTTCTTTCTTATATTGACTGACTAATTTTTTATAGACAATATCACAGTATCTTGTTAGAAGGAGAACAGATTCTTAGTGAACAATGTAAATAACTATATTGCGATGAAAATAGGAATGCTAACTAAGAGTTTCCAAATTCAGGTAGGGAGAAAAAGATAAATGTCTCAATTCTGCTTACAAACGTATAATTTATCAAATTGCTATAAGTCATTGTTAGCATAAGATGAAAAATTTCCTCACACTTGGAAAACCAAGATTAAAAAGAAAATAATATTTTAGACCAAAAGTCACAAAAATTATAATCATATTTATTAGCTCATTTAGAAACCTATATTTTTCAAAAGTTTTTTCTGTGAATCTTCTTGAAACATCTTTGCAAAAGCATCAGAATAAAACAATAACTGTCTATAAGTGACAAAGGAATTAAAATGGCATAGCTGAAGATATGATTCATTATAATACAAACGACAAGGAAATTTGATTATTTCTGTGACATATAACATTTTAAGATAATAATTAGAATTACAACTGATAACATTATATCCAAATGTTTGGAACTTCATATAATTTCTAGAACATTTATATTAATACATATACTCATATAATATAACCCAACAAGGCTTATCACTTATTTAACAGTGCTTCCCATGTAATTTAACATACTAAATAAACCTAATTAGTTTAACACCTCTCTTTTATAAGGAGAAAATAAATCTTTTAAGATGTTCCAGGGACCACAAATTATTTCCAGGTAAATAAGGCTTCATTTAGAAGTTGATTTTGGTGTAGTTTGTCAAAAATATCAAAAGGTTTTAAAATACCTGGTTAAATAGGATCATAAGTCACTGTGAAACAATACTAGCTATCAATTTAATCAAGTGACAAAGATTTCACAGGCAAATACAGAAAGTTAAATAGCTGTAAAAAAAAAAAACTTAGTTCTTATAATATTGAAAAGACTTTTTTTCCTTCTAAGTAATCAAAGACTTGAAAAAGACAAAATGTAGAAACTTTGTTTTTCTAGTAAAATTATATCAAAGGTAAAGAGAAACTTTCTTTACAATTTCTCATTAAGAGAAGACCAATAATCTAAGAAAACTGTCCTTTTAGCAGATGAAAAATATTGTTTTAGTTTTACATAAGTACATTTTTTATATTAAAACTTATTTTTAAAACCCTTTTATGAGTGCATTCAGCTAGATCACACATATAATTCCTTTTCCATAAACCTTTTACAACTTTCTATGTCCATTTTAGCTTGTCTCTTGTCATTTTTCTCCATGCTTGAAATAAACCACCTTTATTTTAGAACAAATATTTTCATTTCTCTCAACAAGATAGTATCCCCACTCCTCATATTTTTTCTTACCCCCAAATACATCTTATTTTCCTTGCATACAGAGATGTTTTGTTGTTTCTAGCTTTAATCACATATATGAATTCTTAATCCTTAGAAACTTTAAGAAGTAAACAATTGGGTTTTTTTGTTTTGTTTTTTGTTGGTTTTTTTTTTTTATTGAAGTATAGTCGATTTACAATGTTGTGTTAATTTCTGGTGTACAGCATGGTGATTCATATATATATTCCTTTTCATATTCTTTTTCATTATAGGCCATTACAAGGTATTGAATATAGTTCCCTGTGTTATGCAGTAGGACCTTGTTCATATATTTTATATATAGTAGTTAGTATCTGCAAATCCTGAACTCCTAACTTATCCCTCCCCACCCCCTTTCCCCACTGGTAACCATGAGTTTGTTTTCTATGTCTGTGAGTCTATCTCTGTTTTGTAAATAAGTTCATTTGTTTCTTTTCTTTCTTTTTTTTAAGATTCCACATATGATATCACTATCCAGTCATCTGTCGGTGGACATTAAGGTTGCTTCCATGTCTTGGCTATTGTAAATAGCGCTGCTATGAACATTAGGGTGCATGTATCTTAAGAAGTAAACAATTGTGAACTGTCATTTACATTAGCATTTTGTGGCTTGGCAAATCTTTATAAATACATTTTATAATTTCTAGAGACATATGCTATTTCAGAGTACAGTCTTTATAAAGGACAAAATATTTACCAACAGACCCAAATTTGTTTCTAGTTTCTCTACAATAGGAGGCCAAAAATAGACAGACTTATGTTCATTAACAAATGTTTTATTATTTTATCTTATTTGGAAATGATCTAGATATTCAATGAATTTAACACATTTAACTGAACAAAATCTTAAAAATTTTAGATGCCATTTTTAAGTACATATATCATAACATAATTATTTTTTAAGTTTAAAAACTTTTATCCTACTTACATCTACTTAATTTTATTTGTTCTTAACAATCATATTTAGATGCCCTATGAAAACTTTATGAGATGTTGGACAAAGTCAACCATCATCTCAAGCTCTTTTGTTGTTGTTGACAAAATTTGTAACAGAGAGAACATGAATTTATTTGATTAATAATTCAAGTAGAATAAAAGCTGCATGTCTGCATTATATTGAATGGTGATAACTCTGAAGACAAGCCTATTTTAAGTAAACCAACAAATGTAAATAAGTTTGTATCTACAAAGATTATTTTTTATCATGTTAACTTAAAAACATTTGGGTTAACTTCTACTGTAATATATTACTTTCGGGTGCACAACATAGTGATTCAATATTTTTATAAATTATACTCTATTTAAAGGTATTGCAAAATAATGGCTACCTTTCCCTCTGCTGTAGAATATATCCTTGTTTCTTATCTATTTGATATATAGTAGTTTGTATCTCTTAATCCCATACCCTATCTTGCCCTCCTCCCTTCCTCTCTCTCTACAGGTAACCACTAGTTTGTTTTAGATTTCTGTAAGTCTGTTTCTGTTTCATTATTCATTTGTTTTATTTTTCAGATTCCACATATAAGTGATAACATGATAACATAGAGTATTTGTCTTTCTCTTTTTAACTTATTTCACTAAGCATAATACTTTCTATGTCCATCTACATTGTTGCAAATGGCAGAATTTCAATAATTTTTATGGCTGAGGAATATACCACATCTTCTTTATTTATTCATCTGTTGAAGGACACTTAGGTTGCTTCCATACCTTGGTTGTTATAAATAATGCTGCTATGAACATTGGGGTGCATGTATCTTTTTGAGATAGCATTTTCATTCTCTTCATATATATTCCAGGAGCAGAATTGCTGGATCATATGGTAAGTCTATTTTTAGTTTTTTGAGGAACTTCCATACTGTTTTCCATAGTGGCTGCACCAAATTACATCCCCACCAACAGTGTTCAAGGGGTCCCTTTTCTCCATATCCTCACCAACATTTGTTGTTTGTGGTCTTTTAAGATGAAAGCCATTCTGACAGGTGTGAGGTGATTCCTCACTGTGGTTTTGACTTGCATTTCCCTGATAATTAGTGATGTTGAGCATCTTTTTATGAGCCTGTTGGCCATATGTCTCTTTGGAAAAATGTCTATTCAGGTCTTCTGTCCATTTTTTGATTGGGTTGTTTGTTCTTTTGATGTTGAGTTGTATGAGATGTTTATATATTTTGGATATTAACCCCTTGTTGGTCGTATCACTTGCAAATATTTTCTCCCATTCAGTAAGTTGTCTTTGTTTTGTCAGTGGTTTACGTCACTGTGCAAAAGCTTTTAAGTTTAATCAGGTCTTATTTGTTCATTTTGCTTTTGTTTCTTTTGCTTTAGGAGACAGTTCTAATGGCATGGTTCTAATGTCCTAATGCTCTACAAGCATTTTGAAATATGGGGGGGGGGAATGGGGATGGTAAAGATACGTGAGCTTTTGAATTGTTTATAGAAGTTACATTTCTAGTTTGTAGATATTTACAAGATAAAGTCAGTTGTTTTAATTCCCCAGAGAACTGGGTTGCTTCCTAAATGATATAAAAAGGCCAATCCACCAATCCAACAACATAATTTTTTAGTTTGCTTCTTTACACCAAGGAGAAGGTTTACAACTGAAATGCAAATCAAAAGATTTATATGTTCTAGAACTGCAGGGTTTGATATATTATGCCTTCAAAAAAATCTACACAAGGCATTCAACAAAGGCCCTCTTTCTAAGCACACAATTCAATGGCAGGCCAACTTACCTAGAGGCAAAAACTTCCACTATTGCTCCTCTTAATTCCAAAATATCAGCTCCCAGCTTCCACCTGACACTGTGTGGGCTCAGGCAACCCTGTTGGCTCCCTTCAGCATGTTCAATTAACATTGCCAAAAGGGTGGATTTACCTGCCCTGTTTTACAATACCAGGCAGGGGAAACATTCCCCAGTGAGACACAGTGTCCGCCCACACAATACAATCAGACAAAGAGATGGAACCACTGTACACAAAGCCCATTCAAATACACCAATTTACCTACAAACTGTCACCTCAATTCCATAGATTCCTATACCTTTAACAATAGCCTCAACTAGAACCCCATCAACAGGTCTCGGTTGAATGATATTGGGTAGAAGAAGCGTTCCTGGCCAGACATGACATCCATTCCCATAACACACCCAGGCAATGTTGACATAACTTCTCTACATAACATCTTCCCAAACATTCCAACCTTTAAAACACTAGCAACGCGTGCACTTTTATGTTTTCTCAGTCTGATTGTAACCCAAGTCAGAGTTCCACCAATGGGGTTTAGTACCACAGATCACTGGACTCCCGCATCAAAGAATCATAGAAACTTCTCTCCTCCATCCCCTGGCCATTTTACCCGCTTCTGTGCAAAAAGTCTTGGATCCGCAGTGAGGGTTTGAGCCAAGGGACCAAGGCCTTTTCGTCAAGTCTTTAACTTGATTAATCAGTCTAGCTGTTGCTGGTCAGTTTGCTCTGTGTAATTTTTCTCTTCCAGCTTTTAAAGTTTCTCCAAACTGAGGAAAAAGAGATTTGTTTGGGGACTTTTAATGTTGGGAGACTAGTAGGGGCTTACTTTGTCCCACCCAACCCTAGGTAATGCTGTATTAAAATCTGTTTTAAGCCCATCAAAGTCCATTTTATTCATCCCATTTCTTATAGCTATCTAAGGATTTCTACCCTGCTGGGAAAAGTCCCATGACTCTTTTCTTTTTAATTTCTCTTTGTTCTCCTGTTTGTTTTATTTGCCTTATTTCTTAATAACCTTTTGCAAATTTCTACCTTGTTAGGAAGAGTCTCGTGACATTCCCTTTGGCTTTTTTTCCCATTCTCTTGTTAAATAACCTAATGTTTTTATTAGCATCTGTAAGACCCATGAAGGTAGGCTGAAACTGCAGATTCAATAAGGCACCTTGAATTTTTTTTTAATTATGGGAGTTCTTAAGGCTAGTCATATTTCTTTGTATCCACCTTTGTCTTTCCACAGGTACTAATAAAATAGCTGTTTGCAATGAGTGCTCTCTAAAAATTTAGCAATTTAGAAGTTTTTTCAATTCAAAGGATCCATTGTCTAGCCATTGACAAGTAGGATGTTAATAGCTACTCAAACCAATAAGCCTTTTTATGACTTAACCAAGGATGCAAGAGATGTCCCACAAGAGAGTACAAGGATGCAGCCTTCACAAGATCCAGAAAATTCATTCCCAGAGTCAGCCTAGATAAGCACAGACCTTTGTTGTCACAGGTGGCACTAACAAGACAACGAAGGTTGAAACAACAAAGGTCTGTTATGGACTGGGACCCCTTTTGACAAATTCCCCTGAGAGCTGGCATGGCTGGACAAAGAAACACCAGTCACAAGCTCAGGTTGTCACCTGTGCTTCTGACCAACTGGCTACAGATGCTCAGAATCCCGGTCTATTTGACTGACTGCCAAATGCATGCAGGTATATGTACCTTCCAGATGGCAGAGACCAAAGAGAATATTCTCACTGGTCATAAAGCCAAGCTCTCAGGACATAGGATGAAAAGAAAAACTCAACCAGTTTTTCTTAGATGCACATTAATAGCTTTAACTAAGCCATGGGTCTCTTGGTGCCAAACTAATACTTAGGAGGGATATGCCATGGGGTTAGGGATTGTGTGTTGCTTTACAGAGTACCTCACTGCATGGAAATTTTCTGGAGGTTGGCAGGTGAGCTAGTGTCAATCTAACCCATGCTGTAACCAATTTATCCATCACAGGTGCCTCCTGGAGGTGGCGAGTGCCTTAATGGCTCTTAAATGCTTGATCCATGCCCACCAATCTTGTGGCTTTGGCTTCCAAGATGTCCCTCAGCAACAGCTTTTACGTCATGTGCATCTTAACCCACGGCAGTCTGCCTAAAAAGATGCTGATCTGATGAGCTCCACAAATTCACCAGTCTTTGGGGGCCAGCCCAGAAAACAGGCTTAAAGAGGCTATGCTTGCATCCTACCCTATGGATTTTCCTTCTTATTGCAAATGACACAATAGAGACAAAGAAAAATAGTGACCATCTCTGGGAGGAAATGGATCAATAAAGCCAAGAGTACTCTACCAAATTTACCAGTCACTAAGTCTAAGAAACTAGCTCCACAAATATTTCTCCTGCTAATCTAAATTGGGAAAAGAGAAAAAGAACTCTTACAACTCTCATTTCCAACAGACCCTGCAGGCAGAGATTTAGGAGACTGACATGGTAAGAATTCTTACCTTCTGCTGGTGCTTGTCAGATGTCCCCAGGATCTCACAGCTGAAGCAGCCTCAAAGGAAACAGAGTCCAGCCAGGGAAGTTTATCCTACTGACAACACCAACTGTTGAGGAGGAAGAAATTTTCCTCTACTCTAAGTTCTTCTGGCTGGCTGAAGAATTAAATTGCCATGAGACACATTAACAAGAGGAAATCACACAAAAGTTTAATAACATTTATACCTGGGAGAGACCCAGGAGAACTGAGTAACTCTCCAGAGTGGCTGAGGCTCTCACCTTAAATACCATCTTCAGCTAAAGACAAAAGATGTTGGAGGTAGTGATTTGGGACTTCAAAGGGGAGGAAGGCTATTCATGTGGAGATGGAAAAGCAAGTATTTGGTAAATAAATGTTTCCTGGGCCATACAGAGACAATGTGACACAGAGTGGACTCTGATTTCTAGGTCCTGCCAAGTTTTCCTCAACACACCTAGTCCATGTTCTTGGAAGATATCTCTAGTGATAGTTCTATTCCAGGAATAGGCCCTCTATCTAAATCCTTATAGGCAGTTAAGGGAGAGGTGGCAGGAAAAACTTCCTGAGCCTTCTGTTTTTTAAAAATAATCAGCCTAAAGTAATCCTCATGCCAAAGAGACACATTTTGAGGTGGCAAATTTTGCTCCCCTACCATAGCCTCTTAGGGAAAGAAAGTGGATCCTGTGGACTTGAATCCAGACAATTTTAAATTATTTTCTGTAAGATTCAGCAGTCCTCTTCACTTATTTGGTTTTCAAGATATTTGTGTGAAAGAGGATAATGATGGAGTGTGATTAGATAATGTAAATTAGATCATTTTCAGAAAAGTGGAATTCTATAGAATACATTATGGAGTGCTTAGATTAAAGGAAATTCCAAATGACTGTCTCTAGTAACAGTAGTAGTAGTAGTAGTACTAATAGTAGTAATAGTAGTAATGAAGCATCACCAATAAATGAAAAACGTCAAGTCTTGTTTATCTAGTAGTAGCTTTTATTCTTTAACTTTCAAATTGCTTTCCCTATAAAAGTAACGCAAGCTCCATGTAAAAGTATCAATAATTCAGAGGTATCTAGAGTAAAAGTATATGTCCTCTTACCAGAGCACCACTCCCAACTCTTCTGTCCTAGTGTGCATCTTTTTCCAGAACTTTTCGTATGCATTTATAAAGTGTATACATATATATACATATATAAATGTATTATACATTTTCTGCAACTTCTCTTTCTGTGAACATATATCACAAATATCCTTCTATGCAGATACATATGGATGAACCTCATTCCTTTTAGCATCTGTATAGGATTTCACAGTATGTATGCACAGTGATGTTTTTAAACATATTCTCTTTTTTTGGATGTGTGTTTCAAATTTTTTTCTTTTATAAAAGTAATTCTTTCAAAAAATTCTTATGCACATATTTTTGTGTGCGTGTGCTAATATTTCTGTAACATATATTCCAAAAAGGAGAATTGCTAGATCAAAAGGTATGTATATTTAAAATGTTGATAGATTATTGCCCAAGTGTCCTTCAAAAAATTTCCACAAATATCAAATGCCCATTTCTCCCACCCTCTTGCCAGTTGTGTACATTATCAATCCTTTTTGTTTTACAAGTTAGCTTCTTTTTATTTGCATTTCTTTGATTTCAAGTAAGATTTCTTTGATTTCAAATAAGGCTGAGAGCATCTTTTCCTATTTTATTGGCAACATCTCTTTTTCTTGAATTTCTTCATATACATTAGTGTTATGGGTGGGGGAGGGTGCCTTCTCCTTAATGATTTATAGGAGCTCTTTATATATTGTTGACATGAACTCTTTGTCTATTATGTACGTTAAAAATATTTTTTGCCAAATCCAATGCCTTTTTTAGAAAATTTTGTTTAGGATGCCTTTCATAATACAGAAAGAAAATTTTAATTTTCGTGCAATCCTATCTTTCCATTTCTTCCTTTATGGCTTCTAGCTTTTGTGTTCTGCTTAAGAAAGACTAGATATAATGTAGCCAATATTTTTTAATAACTGTAAATAGAGAGTAACCTTTCAAAACTGTATTAAAAATAAAAAAGAAATTAAAAAAGAAAGACTTGCCCACAAAAGATTATTTTAAAGATAGATATTCTTTTACATTTTCTTCAACTGTATTGTTGCAGGTTGAGTTACCCAGTGTGCAGAATCTGAGACAGAGTTGAGCCTTTTGGATGTTTATTAGGGAATGTTCTCAGGACCGACACCTCTGGAAAATGGAGGGCAAGGAAGCAGAAGTGGTCAGAGGACGAAGCTGAGCCACCATGCTGGGCCAATGACAACCTCAGCCCACCTCATGGGCACCTCTGGAGCTTGAGTGGACCTTCAAAAATTTTTTTAGGTGGGTTCTTTGAGATGGCCAGGCCTATATATTCCTGCCTTTTCATAGGTCACTGGATGTGGGCTACCCTGGGAAGGGATATGGCCCTGGGGGAGGCAGCTCTTTGCACCTTGAAGCAATTACTGAAGAGGCTGCAGTCTGAAGACTGTCTTCCAGCAGCACTCTCAGCAGATGGGGCAGTAGGTCCTTCACTGAAGAGTGTCCACCACATATATGTATGGTTTAGAGTCCTTAATCCATCTGCAATTTAAGTAGACAGAGGTTCTGATTGTCCTATTCTAGTAGATAACCAATTCTTCCAACATTTGCTTGATAGCCCATCATTTCTCATCAATCTTTTTAGGCATCTTTTAAAAATTCAGTGAAAACGTTTAGTAATTTGTAATCTACTTGGTGTTTATGATAACACAGATACAATATGGGTATTTCCTATTAAGTTAGAGAAAAATAATTGTCTTAGTTCAGGCTGCTGTAACAAAGTATCACAAGCTGGTTTATAAAAACAAATTTATTTTCTACAGTTCTGGAGCATGGACGTCTGAGATCAGGGTGCCAGTATGGCCAGGTTCTGGTGAGATCCCTCTTCTATGTTGCAGACTGTTCTCAACTTTTTGTTGTATCCCCATGTGACAAAAAGAAAGAGGGCTCTTCCTCCTGTTATAAGGACACTAATCCCATCATGAGACCTCCCCCCTCACGACCTAGTTACTTCCCAAAGGCCTCACCTCCTAAAAATATCTTAACTGTGGGTTAGGGCTTCAACATGAATCCTGGGGTGGGGGGGGGAGACAAAAATGCAGTCCATAACAATAATCAAAAAACAGAAGAATTTATCAAATCATAGGACTACAGAAAAGAATTTTCTATCATTGAAGCTATTTTATCATTAGAACCATACATCGGCAAGACCAGAAGGGAACACAGCACATATTTTCCAGGCTCCTCGTTTCCCAGATGAGAAAACTAAGGCTCGAAGAGTGGTAGGGTTAGATTACAAACCAGAACGTATGACGTGATTGCCAGACCAGTGTTATTTCCCCTATACTGGGTTGGCTGCTTCTAATATATCATTTTATAATGTAGGCCTGTGAGGCCTTTTAATACTTTCATTAAAATATTCATTTGTTTATATTTATTTATACTTTCTAATATGCCCTGTAGTTGAAAATAAGAAAACAGTATTTCTTTAAATAATACTCTAGACTGTTCCTAAAGCTCAACTGGCCTCTCCTCTCATCCTCTAATGATTTGGAATTAGTGTAAAATTTTTTGTGTTGGCCCCACTCTCACAGAAACCATGGACTAATTAGCAAGTAGAAGGCACACCAAAGGCAGATGATACTATATTGGCTTGTAAGGATAATTGTAAGTTTACTGATAAAAATCAATTTTTATCGGCTCACTTATACTTCATAATAAGGCCACTGTGGCACTTTCTGCTTAAGGCACACAAGTGAGAGCTAGTGTGTATTTGATTTTAATAAATACTGTCTGTGGGAAGCCCGGACAGGAATGAACAGATGTTGGAACCATATGATAATAGTGTGGCAGGGTAAAAAAAACCTGTGCATTTATATGGCACACCTGGTGTTTATGATACTTTTGCAACTTTTATAACTACAACATCTGGCCCTTTGCTGCTGTTCTTTAATTTTCAAATACCCAGGATCTTATGTCTCTTGCAGTGTATACATGTCCATCAGAAGAAGAAAAAAAGCAGTAAACATGTCATGAATCGTGCAGAAAGAGACTATGCCTCCCCACAAGGAACTTATATTAAAAGTGTTAGTGAAATTAAAAAATATGAGAAAACATTTGGATCAGCTTTTCCCAACTCTTAAGGGGCAAAAAGAATTCACTCAAGGATTGCTACACCATCCATCTGCACTACAAACTTTCCCAATACTTAAAAATTTCCAAGATAGATCATTGGTGGGGATTATCTAAAGTACATACATACAAAGCACTATAGGCTCTAAGTTAGGCCACTTGTATGCTATTTGATCCAAGTCATGTAGGTTGAGGTGGACAAAGAATATAATTTGATATAACTCAAGTTTGATTGAATTTCATGACTTTTCCTTTGAGTTTTAGAGGGTGTTCGTGTGTTAAGAGATACCAAATGTATACACCTGAAACTAGCAATATTGTTAACCAACAATATTTCAATAAAATTTTAAAAATAACTTTAAAAAACCACACCAGATGTAAAATAGTTCATCTAAATTTTCAGCTGTTCTAATGAGTAAATCAGGTTAATAGTGTAACTCATTCAAAAGTTGATTTTAAAGACATCACTGGACACACACACACACAGCTTTATGCCAAAGTTCATTTAGTAACTCTAACTCTTCTGGGGTCTTCTGGAGTAGAACTCGGAAGAAACTTCAGAGCAGTGACTATGATCTGATTTCTATAGCAAGACATACTCCCTGAAGGTGACCCCAGTTTTGGCAAGATACTTTTTCAAAAAAACACATCCAACTTGGATTTTTGTGATGATGGACGTGCTGGGGTTGTCAGATATCAAACTTATATTAAGATTTTCATGAATTGGATAGATTTCAGTGAGGAAGAAATCCCTCAGATGACAACCTGAAATCCCTAACTCAGGGATGGAAAACACTCAGTGGGGTAATGGATCATGGATTCTTTCTCACTGAGTACCAGAAACCTTCAACACAGGGCCCCAGGAGCCCACTTCCAAGCATTCATAGTTGGTTTACGGGATAAGCCAGGAAGGAAAGACAGAGGGCATGAGATAGGGAAAGAAAGGAGAACCAATTCAAGGATGCATTATCATGTGGCCCTTCACTCTGAGTGCTCAATCAGGTAGGACCACATAAGTTGCCTCCTGAAATACAACCCAACACCATCCATGTGAAAGAAAGGCGAAAGCATTTTTACTATCAGCTCTGTTTCCCATTGGCTAAAGGTTGCCCTACAGGGTATTAACTTTCCCCACCCCACTTCCAGGTTGCCCCTGCTTGAATGCCTTCTTGGAGCAAACCTGAGCAAGGAATCAGAGGAGCCCTGTGTCCAGAAGTGAGAGTCACTTGTGGCTGGCCAGCAGCAAGGGACTGCCAGTGACCCCTTGCATTGAAGCGGGTCGAGGCCCACTAGGTTGCCCGGTATGACTGGGTGGGAGATGAAACCAGGGGATTTGCAGATTTGCACGAGCAGTGTTCGATATGCCTTATACGGGGCCTGCCAATGAGAAATTATGAAATTCTTTCATATAGTAGGGACAAACCAAAGAGCAGTTTGTCTTCTACAGCTGTTATTTTTAAATTCCCCCACATAATTTAAGCCTAAACTGTAAAAGTTTGTTCCCCTTTCAATTAATATTTTAATGAAATAATGCCACGGAGATTGGTTACTAGGATAAGCACCATGGAATTGATGAAAAATTGATTTTTTTATTAGTATTTTATCCTTATTAGCAAGGAAATTCCACAATCATGCCATTACACATAATTTTGAATAAGCACTTTCTCATAATTATGAAATATAGCATTATGGAATCTAATTTAAATAATTCCACTTATTCTCTGAGGTTTTTAATCACATCTGTGATTTTTTTTCCTCCAAGACCAAAGATGACAGGTTTTACCTTTCATGAAAGAAGACAATTTACTTATCAACAAAATCTTAATGTATCATAATTACTAACATGTCTATTTCCCTTTCTGGCATTGATTCTAAAATATTTTGGAATAATGAAATTGTTATAACTTAACTTTGTGGAGATGCTTCACCACACTCCTACTTAGCCTGTTTACTAAAATCACCCAAGCGTATATCCATGCATATTGAGAATGGGGTGGAGCGCTGAGAGGTGGAGTCAAGAAAGTTCATTTGGAAAGGCAGTATCGTATCTGCCATTTATTCAACTCTCAAAAGGTGCTCGTACTGTGCTAAGCAAATGCTATTTGTATATCACATCATTTAATACTCACCAACAGGTGTTTTTATCCGCATTTCACAGATCAGAAAAATGAAGGTTGGATAAGTTGAGTAATATGCCCCTGGGCAGATAGGAGTAACCGATTTAGCCAGGAGTCAAACGAGTGTCTTTTATTTCATCATTCAGGCTGTTATTCAGCACAGTTAGCTGCCTATGATTTAAATGTCTGGAATGACCAGGGGAGGACCTATAATTCTTTGTATACTGAGTCCATTAGAAATTGGGTCTTTTGCTAAGTGTCTGTAGCCAAGTGTCATGGCTCACTCCTTTTGCAGCTTAGAGCCGTGGACGCCCTGTGCAGCTTGACTGCCAAGCACAGTCCCTTGCCTGTCAGCTTCAGTCAGACCATATTTTTTGGCTTTCTTTTTGTATATTCTTTTTTTTTCTTTTTTTATTGATTTATAATCATTTTACAATGTTGTGTCAAATTCCAGTGTAGAGCACAATTTTTCAGTTATACATGAACATGCACATATTCATCATCACATTTCCTTCTCTGTGAGCTACCATAAGATCTTGTGTATATTTCCATGTGCTATATGGTATAATCTTGTTTATCCATCCTACGATTTTGAAATCCTGTCTATCCCTTCCCACCCTCCGCCCCCTTGGCAACCACAAGTTTGTATTCTATGTCTATGAGTCTGTTTCTGTTTTGCATTTATGCTTTGTTTGTTGTTTTTGTTTTTGTTTTTGTTTTTTTGATTCCACATATGAGCGATCTCATATGGTATTTTTCTTTCTCTTTCTGGCTTACTTCACTTAGAATGACATTCTCCAGGAGCATCCATGTTACTGCAAATGGCGTTATGTTGTCGGTTTTTATGGCTGAGTAGTATTCCTCTTATGGTATATTTTTAAAGCATTCCAAGCAGTGCATTATTCCCAAGAAAATTAATGCTTAAAAAACAATTACATCTCTATTCCTCAATTTATCATCAACCTTACAGATGTTCATTTTGAGATTTTGTAATGAAGTTTCTAAGCATTACATCCTCAACTGCACTAACAATTTGAAAACTTTGATGCTGTTTGGTCCTCTTTCACAGGAATAGCTCACATGGCCTCCCTAGTCACTTTAAGCCTACATCCTCCCCATCCATATCCTCAAATGTTGCATTAAGCAATATTCACTAAATTCATTAAACCTACCCATTTTTCTCTTAACAGGTACAAGTAGGGACATGGGTACTTAATGAAATTATTATTTTTCCTTTCTCATCCAGCAGAAATGACCTAGCCTAGGCAAAGTGGGTTAGAGGCAATATCCTGGGTTCTTTATTTCTAGATCATGGGTGGCTCAACTTGGAGGCAACCACATTCTCTCTGCCCAGTCTCAGGAAATGTTTCTCTGTAATTGGCAATGCTTGACCAAATTAGAGGCCTGTATGTCATGAACCAAGACTACTGAAAAGCCATGAGCTTAATTAGTTGGCAGGTAGAATGTCTTTGTACATGCCCTAGTTCCTGTTGGAACAGTGTGTGTTCAAACGGGTCATCACACCAAGACAGAGGTTAAATCTTTCATCTTGTTTTGCTTCAAGTTTCCAATTGACATATGATACCATTTAGTGATTATAAGAAGGATTAAAGCACTATAAAAAGTGTCTATGGCAATAATTAGCTAACTCTACATTAGAAGGACAAAAGACACTTAGAAAGTTTGCTTACCTAACTACTAAGCTTTGCTCTGGGAGCGGTCGGGGTTCTTTTGCTTTGGCAGGTTGTTAATGCCACTTCCTTGATAGAGCAATGAACATATGATGAGGAGAGTTAAATTACCTACAGAGCAGTTCCTGCACTGTGGGATCAAGGTTCTTTGTGACAGCTCCCAAGAGGGAATAAATGCTTCTCTGACATAGTCATATCACTGTCTCAAATCCTTATGTTGATCCCAGCCCAATAGATGCTACGATCACCCTGTAAGTCAAGGCAGTCTAACTGTTGTAACAAAGAATTCCAGTATCTAAGTGACTACACAGAATAAAGGTTTAGTTCTCATTCTCCACAAAGTCCAATCAGGTGATAAGTGGGAAGCCTTCTACCAAGCCAGTCAGGACCCCAGATTCCTCCTATGGTGTGTTCTGCCATCCCTAGTGCCTTGGAGTCCTCCACTGAATCCTCTGCTTCTGGCTGGGTGACAAGGGGTGGAAGAAAATATGGAAAAGTTTCACCTGTTTTTTAACAGCCTTCTCCAAATCATGACACACATGGCCTCCACTCACATTCCATTGGCAAGAACTAGTCACATGGCCCCACCTAGATGCAAGTGGACTAGGAGATAGAGTCTAGTGATATGCCCAAGAAAGGCAAGGAAATGGATTGCAGCTGATGCAACCACAATGATAAGCACATTCCAAAAGGATGCACTTCCGTAGCACCTTGTTTGTTTACTTTGTAACACACCACACAATGCCCATACTTTATTTGTTGATTATCCTTAATTCTGAGATGTACTGTCTAATGAGTAGCAGATTTTCAGTGGGCTGGGAAATCACCACCATAATAAATATCCATGTCAATGATGAGACACATCCAGATTCCAAAAATATTAATCAGAAAGATGGATAAAAATGAATAATCATTCTGCCTGATGGACTCTGGAAAGTTTCACTGAGGACATGTCATTTGAGCTAATGGAAAGATGGCACTGCCAGGTTTTAAAAAAGCTTACAAAAGACATTTTGGACATGGAGAAGAGCATGCACAAAGGCAGTGCATCTTCCTCCCTTTGGGAACAGTGAGTAATTTGGAATAGTTAACGTGAAGAGTGCTTGAGGGGAGTGAGTGGAGATGTGTCTGGAAAGGCAGGCTTGAGCAATGGGGTGTCATTGACAACTTCGAAGCCAAGAACTGTCATTGTCAGGCTTGTGTTTTACCAAGTTCCTTCCGGCAGTAGGCAGAAGGGTACAACTAGTTGGGACTAGAATTGGGCCAAGGAAGACACTTATGAGGCCATTGGAAGTGTGGGAAGTAAGTGGAAGGGTGTTTGTTCTGTACATCAGCTCCACAAAATACAATACGAAAACACACAATATACTCTCTTCTTTACAAAAAATATTTAACATAAATTTAAGGAGGAGAAAAAAACACTAGTTGTATGGGGTTATTTATCACATACAATTTCTCATTACCACATGGAATTATCTTGACCCACTCATGAGAAATAGAAATGATTTTGTTATACAGAACTCTTCTTTATAATGATATTCTTTGCAATGTCCTATACTGAACCCCAGTTTTTCCTTTTGTCTGCTTTAGCAATTAAGAACATTCCATCTCCATCACCTATTAAACTATTGTGAATGTGGGGATGGGATATTTTGCCTTCTTTAAGCTCACTGCCAGATCTACTCTCTCTCCTCTGTAAATAGGAATTTATTAGATTTTTCAATGTTTTATTTACAGATTTGAGGCACTCCTAACACACCTCTTGCTCTTAGTAGCATTGTGATTGTGGAGCTGAGAAATGTAAACTTTCTGAGAACTTTCTAGATATATCCCAGTTTAATGGAAGGAATAGGCTTTAAGAAAGAGAAAGAAAAATGCCATATGATATCACCTATATGTGGAATCCAAAAAACAAAAAAAAACAGAAATGAACTTATTTATAAACCAGAAACTGACTCACAGACGTAGAAAGCAAATTTATGATTACTCTGGGGGAAGGGGTGGGGAAGGGATAAATTGGGAGCTCAGGATTTGCAGATACTCACTACTGTATATAAAATAGATAAACAACAATGTCATACTATATAGCACCGGGAACTATACTTGGGCCAAGTTCCAGCTCTGCCAATTACTGTGACCTTGGGCAGGTATCTTAACCGGTGCCCCATTGGTTAGTTGTGATAAGGAAGAGGAAGTACCTCCCTGCTGTAGGTAAAGGGCCTAGGACATGGCCCCAGGGTGAGTCTGATCCATTCTCTGGGGCCCTAGCCAGCCATCTCCCCACAACCCAGATTTACCTTTTTTCTTTACACAGCAGCACTACATTTCGATTGGCATTCAAACAGTATTTTTTTCCTTTTGTTATATTTATTTATAGAAAACATTTTTGCATAGCATTCCTTGTCTCTTGTGTTGTATGTAAAGTTGTTTTCTTCCCTAAGAGGCATAGCAGGCAATTCTGCCCATTCCACCCAGTCAGCCTTCTTAGCATTTTCTCCCACAAGGTTTAGTTTCTTTAAACTTTGTTTCCTTATCAGCAGTAGGATTTGTTATAAAAAAAAGTTAAACCAACAGCAATAAGTTCCTAGCTGGTCCCTTTAACATATGCTTTGCTTTGTATGTGTCTCCCAATTAAGTAGTACCATCGTAGTGTGTCCATACGACCCCTCTTTTGTCTTAAAAAAAAAATCTTTTTGTTGTTTTCTAAAAGTTGGAAACACCACTTCTTTCTCATTCAGGAGACAGTTTCAATGAAATTTCAATTTTCTGATTTCCAGTTTAGTGCACACGACTTTATTATCTTTTTTAGTAGGTGTTAATACTTTGGATCCAATCTTTTTGCCCTGAACTTTTACTGAGGTTTCAGCATGGTGAAGTCTTTCTTCCACTCCCACATATCTAGTTATTCTTGGTCTATAATCATTCCATTTGGGGTCTGGCTCTGTTAGATTTTACTTAACCTCTGCAAACAACCTTGCTTATTCCTCCTACTCAATTCCTTTGGCTATGTAAACTTGATTACATTAAAAACAGATTTTTTTTTTTCTTTTTTCCTGCAACTTATGACTTTCTTTTTCTTTCTCTCTCTCTCCCTCTTCTCCTTCCTTCCTTCTCTCCTTCTTTCTTTCTTTCTTTCCTTCTTCCTTTTTTTGGTGGTGATGGTTGTAGGAAATTCCTTTGAAAGTTCTTATTTATTTTAAGAGACCTTTGTTTCTTTATTGTACAAGGTGGGCAAGAATCACCCTTCTGTGCAGTTTTTCCTCTATACATTAAAAGCAACTTAACACATCAGTCAGTCTTGAAATCACTTGGAAAGTAGAGATTGTCTCAGTATCTCCATCAGCAATTTGGAGCATCTGATTTGGAGCATCCATATTTTCTACTGACAGAGCTGAAAGGGACATTACAAATACCATCCCCTGCTTCCAGCCTCTAGCAAAGGATCACCTCCCAAAACACTGAATATACTCAGAGAACTCCTGGGGAGGAGGAGGTTTTCACCGCCTCTTCTAGGTTCTTCTGGCTGGTCTAGGAATTAAATGAGACAGATTAACAAGAGAAAAATCACACAAAAGTTTAATAACATGCATACATAGAAGAGACCCAGAACTGAGTAATTCTCCAAAGTGGCCGAAACTCTCACCTTAAATACCAACTTTAGATAAAGACAAAAGAAGATGTTGAGGAGAGTGGTTTGGGACTTCAAAGGGGAGGAAGGCTATTCATATGGAGATGAAAAAGCACATTTGGTGAACAAATATTTACTGAGTCATGAAGCGACAATGTGACATAGGAATTTTAACAAACTTTGCTGGGTTCCTCTCTGTCTATATACCTTGTTCTTACTATAGTGATCTAGGGTAATAGCTCCCTTCCTGAAACAGTCATCTATCTATACCCTTTAGAAGTGACCAGAGCAGTAAACTTTTATACCTTTTAGACAAAGAAATAATGCATTTGTGAAGAATTGACAAGACAAAGGGGTTTGGGCTCAGAGTAGTAAATGGTGAAGAAGTAACTAGGTTTGTTTATACAATCTTCTAGGCCCTAAATTCCCTGTCTCCAGTGATAAGAATGTCAATCTTCCTGGTACAGGGAGGATGCCTTTCACGTGGGAGATTTAGCTCCTGCTTTCAGGACAAAAAAGGACCAGAGTGTCCTTCTTGCACCAGCTGTTTCCTGAGTATGTTTAATTCAAAATAAGCAGTACGCTAAAGAGACATATTTGGGGGTGACGTATTCCTCATCCCTTCACCAAAATACAGGGAATGGTGTCCAGTCACATATGCTGGAGCTTGTGTTTTGCAACTACATGAGGAAAGAAGAAGTTTTGCTTGGGAGAGGGGGGCCGAGGGAGACGGGGTGAAGGCTCAAGGGTCTGGAATGAGCTCTGTCTCCACTGGATCTTTGGACTAGGTTGGGTGCTTTTCCATAGAGAGCAGATCAGAGGGAGAAGCTGAAGAACAGAATGCAATCCTGCTGCTCAGAGGCAACATCCTTGACATAGACAATGGCCTTATCTTTATAGAGGAGGAAAAAGAATTTTTTATGTTTTTCCATAAACGTGGCATATTTAAAATTTCCTGGGGGTGGTATATTCTGCTACCCTTCATCATTATGGTCTATAACAGCAGTGAGGTCACGCTAGGATACTTTAAGGGCAGTAGAAACAAACAAATGGGAGTGGGAGAGGAAGAATACCGAAGACCTCAATCATGAAAGGAATTGGCAAGCTGGTTTTTCGGCTCAGGTGACACATTCCTCTGGGGACTCTCAGAAATAACTGGGGAACATTTGCAGCTTTTCAAGCTGAGACCCTGCTTCTACGCTGTTGGAAGTTAGCAAGTCAATGAACATCTGGGTTACAACTGGCAACCCTCTCCCATTCTAGCATACAAAGCACAAGGTATAGAGAGCTACAACTCAAAATTGTCATGTTCTGACCTGAAAAAGAATTTAGGCTACTCCAGAAATGGAAAATTCTCCAGCCCCTCTGACCCCACTCCCACACTCATCTCCACACACAGGCACACACATCTAATCTTGTATAATTTAAAAGCAGCATCCAAGGCTGCATGGTCAGTTTGCACCACCCCACTCCACAATCACACAATCACCCCCAATCTCCACTCCCACCAGAGCACAAAGCACACTTGCTCTTTTGAAATATTTGGTTTCTGCTACAAAGTTCAACCTGTTCTTCATGGTCTCCTATTTCCTGCAGGAAGGAAAATCTTTCACCACCCAAAATCTCAGTTTGTTTTTAGCACCCTCCAAAGCCCAGATTTTATCCCTTACCACTGCCACCTCTTCTTCTCTTTGTGTTCTTCCATCATCTTTCTTTTTTTCTTAAAAAAAAAAATTTTTATTGAAGTATAGCTGATTTATGTTTCAGGTGTACAGCAAACAGCAAAGTAATTCAGTTACATATGTGTGTGTGTATATACACGTTTTCAGATTCTTTTCTATTATAAGTTATTTCCAGATATTGAATATAGTTCCCTTTGCTATTCTTGTGTCCATCATGTTTGCTATTCTTGTTATTTTTATAGGTTCTTGTTTATCTATTTTATATATATTAGTTTGTATCTGTTAATCCCATATTCTTAATTTATCCCTCCCCTTCTTCCCCTTAGTTTGTTTTCTATACCTGTGTCTGTTTCTCTTTTGTGAATAAGTTCATTTGTATCATTTTTTTAGATTCCATATATAAGCGATATCATATATTTGTATTTCTCTGCCTGACTTACCCATCTTCTTTCTACACCGCACCCACCTCCCTGCTGGAAAGTGACTAGTAACCTACTTTCTCTAAGAACAAAAGGCTTCTTTGCATTTAATCCCCCAGAGGATTGACATTTGAATAAGGGACAATCCTCCAACCAAAGGAAATTAATTACACCTGAGGAAATTGGGGACTTCAATAAAAGGTCCTGAAAAGTTTTTATGGAGAGTGGGGACTTGCTGTAAATCCTAATGAGACAGGAGTGAAGGGGGCAGGGCACAGCCATTCAAGAAATGACACAGCAATTAACACCAAAATGGTGGAAGATTCAACTCCCATTTAGCCTTGAGGATTAAGATGGCAGGAGGTCTGACTTCTAGTAGACCTTGAGCTTCATTATATGCTCATTGTAACATATTAGCGTGATCAATAACATGCCCACAGGCACCATGACAGTCCCAAGGCTAACTGCAAAAGGCCAAAGAGTGGGCAGAGGCCCAATTCCTGGGGATCCCAGCCCCTTCCCCAGAGTAGTTGAAATGGTCCCACCTGTAGGTGTGTGAAGCTACCCAGCCCATAAAAACTGGTACCACCACGACTTGTGGCCGCCTCTCTCAATCCCTCCTCTTCAGAGAAGGCCTGCACTCTGTCTATGGAGTGTGCACCTACTTCTACTTTAGCCTCTACTTTAGCACCCAACCCCCACACCTTGTGGCCTTTCTCTTGCCTTGTGAAACAGCCCACACTCTATGCAGCATGTATCTCTCTAAATAAATCTACCTTTACTCAACTGTGGCTCGCTCTTGAATTCTTTCCTGTGCAAAGCCAAGGATCCATATCTGGTGGGGCACGTCCCTCCTCACGCCCTACATCTGTTTTTCCTGCATCACTACCACTTAACAATTGCATGCTTTAGGGTAGAGTAGGGTCCTTCATTGAGGCAAAGCCTTGAGACTTCAAATCCACACCCCCTACTCTCTTTCCCTGCATCTTTTTCTTGAATTTCATTTCCTTATACATCTTTCTCAAGTTTTTCAGGAAGGGAAGCATTTTCCAGTGACACAATAAAATCTAGATTCTGCTGATCCTAGATGTTTTCTAGGCAAAGGGAGTAAAAAATATACCTCATGTAAGATGGAGAGACAACTGATCTTGGCTAGGGAAGTTTCCTTGTCACTTTCATCTAGTGATTAATTTATATCTTCAGTAGCAATACATTCTAGGGTTCCTTTCCTCTGAAGAATTTGATATGCTCTTATTGGTCTAAAATTTGAAATAACATAAAGGTTCTTTTGATAATCAGTGAAAAACTGTCTTAATATGGTCTTGAAACAAGACCAAAATGGCCAGGAAAAGGCCATCCGTGGAAAAGGGATTGTTCTTGGTCTAGTTTGCAGTAATGAGGACAGGACCTTGGTGGGTGAGCCTAAATTATGCTATTTTGTTATTCAGAAGCAGTGGGATGGAGGTGGATCCAAAGGAATTGTACGTTCGTAAATAGAAGTAGGTTAAAGTAATTAATCCTATGTCTTGCAGCTCCAACATTTTCTCCCTTAAGAGAAATTACCCAGGGTCCAAGGCAGCTAACAGCAAGGTGCAGTGATAAAGTGGTCGAGTTGTCTCTGACTTGGGACCTTTTATTTGTTTCAATGCATGTTAGTCTGTCATGAGCAAAGCACGTGCTTTAAGCCAAAGAGCAAGTGTAAATTTGCTGTAACCTCATCTCCTTGCCAGTCACAGATATGGAAAATGCTTTCAGAAACATAAAGTCACATTTTTAAAAGCAACTCACTGGAACTATTCAAGAAGCAAGTAGATGCCATCCTGGGGTGAAGAAAGCTTCAATAAAATGAGTGGGTGATTTCTCTTAGCATTTCTGATATTTCTAGTTTCATGCTTAATGAAACGGAAGCATGAAAAAGCAGCTCTGCCTGTTACTGTTTTTTTTTTTCTGGGGTAACTTTGAAGTCATTTTTTAAAAATGTCAATGTTATTTAGGCTCCTGGAAAAATAACTGCATTTAGGAGTCTTACCCTTATCACGTTCATCCTGGAACTAAGGTCTTTGTCCATTCATACAATAGAAAACCCCAACATTCATAAAACCATCTTCATAAATTCATTCACAGAATAACAACAAAAAAGATGAATCTGCGGTCTTAAAGCTTCACCAGCCTGAGAATATGTGTATTCCTTTAAAACAAACATTGAGGACTTACTATGTGCTAGGCATGGTGCGAAGCATCACACCTAAATTAACTCACTAAATACCCAAAACCTTCAGCCAGAGGAGCTTAGATATTTCCACTGTAAATCTGAGGCAACTAAGGCTCACAGAGGTTAAGTGGTTTGCCCCATTAAGTGGTGGAGCTGCTCCAAAGTGGTTCCAAAGCCCAGGAAGTCCCGTGTATTCATCCCGGTATGCAGCTTCCCCTGTACATGGCATGCTTCTAAGGCACGTCAGTAAAGGCATCTGCCAGTCTGTGGGCATTAGTATTGAAACTCCTGGTCTGACACTGATTAGAAAGAGCCCCAGGCAGGTGTGGAAGAGCAGAGTTGAAATATACTGTGCCTGGAAGACACTGAGTCCCTTGCTGGTTCAGCAACAGATTGGAAACCCAGGGGCTGTTAGTTCTCCTCAAAGCTTTGTGTGAGCACAGATGTGACCTTGATCTCACTAATGAACCATGCAGACCTCAGTCTTCTCATCCATGACTTGGAAATGGAGACTCTGAATACTTCCAAACATACCCAGGTGACAGGAAATTTCAAGAACCTTAGGCTCTTATACTTGATGTACAACACACAGTTCTATATGGAGTTAAGGCTATGCTCTATGCAGAAACATGGACAAAAGACCTATTCTCCTTTAGGGGAAAAAAAAAAAGCTATTTACGAAATATTTCCTCTGCTAATAAATGTCACGTTGATGGATATGGCTAAATAGAGCACTGAAGGAATGGAAAGGCCTGCCATTTCCAGGAATAAACTTTTTGAATTTTGTTTCTCGACTTAGTCAAGGTAAGACAGTTTTAATAAATATGGAGCTAATAACATAGTATTATTTTGAGCTTATGACTTGTTAAGCTTATTTTTTATAATGATTAATGATGAATCATTTTTAAAAGCTTGGGTGATTCATCAACAGAGCAGCATGCCTTTAAAACAGGTGTTCTGGGAATTTAGAACCTCTGCAATGCAAAGCTTTTTGAGTCTCTAATTTAGGAATTTCCAAGTTACCCTCAAATAGGAATAGAAACCAGGAAAGTTGGAGATATCTACTCTTTGTTCTCCACATTACTTCCATCTTCATGGGATCTTAATCAATTCAGCTGTAACAAAATGTAAACTACAAGTAGAGTCCAATTTCAAAGGAGATCGAGCAACATTTTCTAAAAAAGGTTGTGTAGCTTTCATACCAGTATTTTTCTTTCAAGTATTTTGTCCCTGCTGTCATCTTAAAGGATTAAAAAGAAGAAGAAGAAGAAGGAGAGTAGCAAAGCTGTGCCTGCTCCAGAGCTCAGATGTTTTTATAAATGTGGACTGCTTCCCTGGAATTATTTTTCAGAAGGAAGGGTATAAACTTTACTTTAGATAGAAAACATAAGGTGATGTGACAAAGACCAAGGAGGAAAAAAAGAAGCTGGTAATTGCCCACTGAATTCCACTCCTCTGAACTCATGAAATCATCATTTGATGGAAAGATAATGATCACGACTGTACTTTTGTTTCATGGTATTTTTAGCTTATCTGAAAAGAAAGTCAACATGAGCGACCAACAAGAAGTGCTTAAATTATGATATACCTATATGATAGAAGATGCTACAGCAATTATAACAAAGATTTTAGTAGAATATTTAATAACAGAGATTGTTTATAACATAAATGAGTAAAAATAGCAGAATACAAAGTATATGAAGAGTGTGAACTCAATTTAAAATATATAGCTAGAAAAAAAGAAACAGTAATGTTAACAAGGGTGTCTGGTGGTTGTTTTATTTGATCCCTTATACTTTTCTGTATTTCTCAAATATCCTACAATGAACATATATTTCTTTCACTACTAGAAAACAAATAAGCAGTTTTAAAGTCTTAAAATTCAAAATTTCCACTTACTTTCAGATAAGTAACATATGTTGACTTATTTTTATCATTTATTTCTATTTTTCTAGAGCCAAAACAAGTTACTGTGGCATAAGGCCAAGAGAGACAGAATTTTACTTTTTATACTCCTTCTATCTCTCTCTCTCTCTGTCAAGGTATATGCCCATATTCTTCCAAGTTCTGTAAGCCCAAGCTGGAGAGCTCTCATTTTACACTACATTTAGCTTTCCTCTGTAAAGAAACTCGTCATGTTTGTAATTACCAAATGTTAATGTTTGTATAATGATTCGTTTATTCATCTATTCACTCAACATTCTCTTATTGAGGAACACAGCCATAATAATACCTCAGTGTAGGGGTTAGTTTGAAGGAGGAAAAACTAAAGACGGGAGACCAGTTAGACATGGAAAGACACATGCCTAAAACAGGTTGGTTAGCATAAGAATGTGAAGGAAGAAAGTCAGAAGATATCCTGAGAGTATAAAAAATGGAATTTGATGACTTTTCGAGGGTACTTATGCCTAATATGTATGAGATAGTGTGCTAATATAGGCTGTACCACAGTAAACAAGACACCTTCTCCTCGTTCCTCAAACCTCCAACCGAACCTCACTCTCTCCACCTCACTGTCAACTGATGTCCTGGGAAAACAGAAGCAATGAAAAGAGAACTTAATCAAAGTTCCGCTCCCAAATCTATACTTCTCTACTCTATATGCCATATATTCTGTCTTTCCTCCTGTTAAAATGGAAGACCTACTCACCCCTTCATGTATGGCCTGAATCTCATCCCCCATTATCTCCTAAAGGACCTCACTCTTATAGTTGCCCAGCTATTCTGCATCCTCCAAATCTCCCTCTCTAATGGATCATTCTAATCAAAACACACATATTATTCTTTCATTTTAAATAAACATTCCCTTGAGCGCAACTCTCTCTCGAGCCATCACCCCGTTTCTGCTAAAATTAAGATTCTAAGAGCAGGTATATCGTCACATAGTTATATGAGTTTGTAAAATTTATTAAGATACAAATTATTCTCATGTGGAGAAACAAAACTGAGAAGAAGCTTTGGAAACTTTCTGTAAAACAAGCAAAAATTTACAGACTCCTGATTTGGCTGAATATGAAAGGTACCCCTTTTGTCATCTTTACATTTATTTATTAAAGCACAGAGAGAAAATTCAGATAAAAATTAATGAAATATGTAGCAAAAGTGATAAAGATGAGTGGTGAAATCAATAGAAATTATTCTGACATTGAGAAGTGAATTGAAACATTTTTTCCAGATTATGCCAAAAGCAGTAAGTCATTAAAAGGAAGAGATAAATTTTGAATAGATGTAATGAATAGGCTCTTCGATTGTTTAAGAGTTCAAATAGTGAAGAGAAAGTGAATCACATGAATATATCGGGAAAAGATTAAATTTCTTGCTGATTTGATACAAGATACTGACATTGATGAAGATAACATAAAATGCATAACAATGCTACTTACAATGAGCACATTGATGCAAAACTGGTTAATGAGTGTCATCAATTCAAATAGTATTTAATATTAGTCACTGTACCAAAAAAACTGAAATACTCTGAAATCTTCCAGCTCATAAATTAAAGAAACTTGATAGAAATTTCTCAAATTTGACAAAAATCCTAAAACTCTATATGATATTACTGATAATATGTTGGGAAGGTGAAAGTACAAGAGTTATCAATAAAAAAAAATTGATCAACCATGATAAAGATGATTGACTTCTTCTCAAAGAGTTTGCCGACAAAAACCATAGGGAAAAAAGATAGTATAACAGTGTACCAGAGAGTTAATTAGTAAGAGTATGATGTTATTTGCCTGGATTTGTGTCATGTTTGTGGAAATAGATGATTCATTGTGATACCTTTTCTCATTCTGTAATAACTGTTACTGTCAATTGCTGCAATAACAAATTAGCCCAAAACTTCAACAATAACACATGTTTTATTCCACATCTGTAAGTCAAGAACTCAAAGTGTCTTAACTTGGTAGTTGTCATTCAGGGTCTTTTATGAGGCTGCAGTTAAGATGTCAGCTGGGACTGCACTTAGGTGAAGGTTTGACTGGTGACAGTGTTGCTAAACCTTCCATTCCTGTATAATGAGGATCCCCTTTCCTCCAATTTCCAACATTTCCCACTTTCCTTTAAGCCCTCATCTGAAGTCTCCTTAAAGCTCATCAGGATGCTATGAACGGTCTCATCAATATTCCTTAGGTTTAACATAACACCTCATCAAAATCCTTCTACTTCCTACTTACTGCCTAGTTTCAAAGCTTCTCTATATTTTAAGTTTTTATTATGGCAGCACTCCACTCTTGGCACCAAAATCTGTATTAAGTATCTTTTCTTGCATAACCAGTTAGCCCCAAACTTAGTGTCTTCAAATATTAAGCATTTATTACCCTATGGGTCAGGAATTCAGGAATGGCTTAGCTGGGTGGTCCTGCCTCAGAGTCTTTTATGACATTGCAGTTAAGCTGTTGAGGATGCGGTTGAGATCACGGGGGACCATCTTGGAAGCAGAACACAACACGTGCAAAACAAATATTTGCCTTCACGTCTTATTTTTATTTGTAATTTTATTTTCATTACATGCATAATTTGCTTTTTCCACCACACCTGGATCTCTAATAACTCAGACCAAAACTCTTGGCTTCTCTCATTGTCTCTGTTAGGACATTCTGTTAGGTCTACCTTCAAAAAAAAATCCCCAGTTCAGTCACATATCACAACCTCCACTGTTACCATGCTTCTTCAAATGAGAATCATTGCTCACTGAGATTTACTGCAAGAGTCTTTTCATTGGTCTTTCTGCTTGTATCTTTGTCTCCTTATTGTCTATTGGTAAAAGGCAAAGTGATCATATAAAATAATAGCCATGTCATGTTACTACTTTTCTCAAATTCTCCAATGACTTCCTGTCTTACCCTCAAACAAAAGCCACCATCCTTATATGTTCTGTAAGGCCCTACCTGGTCTGGACCCTGTCTGCTCTGACTTCCTGCTCACTGTGATCCAGCTACAATGGTTTCCATGCTGTTCCTACGTCGAAAACTTTGTCTTTTCTGTTCTTCTGCCTGAATACTCTTTCCCCAAATAACCTCTTTTTAAATAAATAAACACATTACATTACATTACATTTTACTCTCTAAAATATAATTTTGATTGCCTCTTACCCTCCACTATAATGTAAGCTCTCTGAGGGCAGGAGCTTTGTTTTGTACATGGTAATATTCCTAGCATGTAGAACAAGGCCTAACACATGCTAGATGTTCAATCAACCTTTATTGAATGAATGAATAGATAAAGGAATGAATTGAGTAATTGAATTTTTGGACAGGTCACACTAGAGCTAGGATTGTGCCGTGTCAATGTGGTCAAAAGGAAAAAGGATACAAGAAAACAATGATATGATTGTCTGCGTTAAATGCTGTAGAAAGAAGAAAATGAGGCTGGGAAAAAGAGAAGGGAGAAAGAAAGGCCAAATTTGGTGCTTAGAAGATTATTGATAGAAGAGTTGTAATGCAGTTGTGGAAGCAGAAATCATTGCCAGAAGTTAATGAGGGAGGTAGGGAAGCATAGATGCTATGAATATCCTTTTGAGGAAGAGGATAATGAAAAAAGAAAGGGAGGCAGAGGAAGGGAGATAAGAAAGGAAGGAGGGAGGAAGGAGAGAGAAAGGGAGGGATAAAGGGAGAGGGAGAGAGAAAGAGAGAGAACCCAGTGAAGTGGTTAAGATCTTAGGCTTTGGAGTCAGTTATTCATTCAAATCCCAGCTCCACCACTAAATACTTGCACAATTTGGGGCAAGCTGCTTAAACTCAAGTGCCTCAGTTTTCTGTCGATTGAGGCTAATATTACCTACCTCATAAGGCAGATGTGAGGATTAAATGAAATAACTCATGTAAAGGGTTGGGCTTGATTCACCTTCTTGAACACAGTGGGAGCTTAGTAAGTGCTAGCTTAAGAATAAGTAATTTTATAAAGTCACAGGGTTGAGAAAGGGAGTTTGGGTGGGTTTTTTTCGAATATGGGAAGTCTTGATCATGCTTAAAAGCCAAAAGGAATAAGTTAGCAGAGGGAAGAGACTGAAGATAAAAGAAATGTTCAAGTGAAACAAAAGCAGGCAAGCATCGGTAGTCCTGAAAAGAATGGGATTGAATGAGAAGAGCTTCTTTCTGACATTGAAAAAGGTAAGGACAATTGAATGGATGACATAGGGAAATTTAAGAGAAGAGAGAGAGCTGACTTGTATTTAATAAAACAGAAGAAATCAAGGCATCTGTTGAAAGGATGAAAATGTGGGGTTTAAAGCTGTCCAATGCACTGCCTCATTCTTCCAAGTGTGCCTTCCCTTTTTAAAGGCTCAAGCACCATTTTGACACGAATCTATTCACTTTTCCACTTTCTCCAGTACAATCACACATTGTCTTATGCCTGTCTTTGTCAGAGAGGGAACACTGGAAGTTCCTTTTAAAAAGATGATGTTCATGACTCAGTAGATTAGATATATATACAAAGTGTAAATTGCTCAGACTGCATCTCAAAAATAATTTAAAGAGGTTTCTGTATCTTTCATACTAGGTTGTTGATAAATATATAAAAAATGGATGGGTAAATCATTGGGCATTGTACTGCATCAACATGGTGATTGCGTGGCAAACGTTTTCTATTTTTCTGTTTGCTAAAGCTAGCTGATCTAGTGTTTAGTTGGTGTTGTTTGTTCACTGTTAAGGAACGGGGTTTCTTCTGGATTGAGACTGGGAGATGATCAAGAGCAGAAGGTACCTGGTGGGCTGCTCAAATCTACAGTAGGGTAGTCACACTGAAATAATCACATTGAATAGAGCTGCCGCTCTACCACAGTAGTAGTGAAGGTGGGTTAAAAAAAGAAACAACAATAGCTTTTAGATCTTAGTGCTTGCTGGTGACATTACTCCAAGGTTGTCAAGCTCTACTTGTAGCTTTGAATAAATTGAGGGAAATAGGAGAGGATGAAGGGGAGAAATGGTGGGTCAGCCCTCAGATTTGAAAATGTTTTTTTTTTTGGTCCGAAAATATCATCATCATCAAGAACAACAAACATTTGTTGAGTACTTAGTACTTCAGAGTGGTTCTAAGGTCAGAGGAATGATTTTTTTTAAATGTCACTGCTTAGTGTTAGGAGATTTATCGAAAGAAAAAGAACACATCAGTTGGAAATTACTTGGACGGCTTTTAAAAAGACAAATGGGTTATCTAAATCATCCCCTCGTGTGTCTTCTAAATTCTAAGCCCAGAAAATGTTATTAATTTAATGTGGAATATGTATTGTATTTTTTCACACCTTCGATTTAGATAGGATCACGATAGCTGCACTGTTTCCATGATAATACATGCTTTTGAAAATATGTAGAGGACAGAAACATTTACATCATTGCTTAAAGCTATCCCTTTTTTGCTATTGATTCCTTAATGAAATTACTGAACCTCAATAATAATCCCTGTGGAAATTTTAATTCATTTTATGATAGTTTTTAGAAACACACAGTGTAAAAAGTGCTAAGGATTGGGTATTTTTTTTCAGTTTCAAAATTTGTCTCTCCCTTGAATCCATACCTTCAAGTTACTTAGCAGCCTGAGTGTCTTGATTGGAATCAGCTGAAGAATCATGCCCTTCCCCCTGCCCCTGCCCCCGCCTTAGGCAGAGGAAGGGTCAAGTCCTAAAGAAGTACACACTTGTTAAAAGCTCAGGTACTTAGAGACTTGCTTTGGAAACTTGTTGCAGAGAGAATCTCAGAGAGAGAGGCGTGACGCAGGAAAGAAAAAGGGCTAGGAGGGAGGTTATGTTCCAAAGAAATGGCTTTTTAAAAGGAAGGGGACTCCAGGATGTTCCAGGAAGAGACTATTCTGAAACTTTGAAGAAGCTGTTCATCCTTCTGAATTTCAACAGACTGCTGAGAAAGTAAGTACCAGTATTAAACTGGAGTCTCAAGACAACCTTGAGTGGCCTCACAAGCACCCCTGAACGTGCTCTGTATGGCGAAGTGGCCCCAAGTATATATGTTACAAGATAACATGAAAATAGAGTATCTGACTTGTATTTCAGTTTTGCTTCCTTTTTCTCGGCTCTGTATTTTAGTGTAGTTTTATTTATTTACTTGGGGTTTATAAAGTGAATTAAAGAGAACTAGCATAACCAAGTCACCAAAAGCTTCAGTGAAGAGAAATAAATATTAGGTAGAAGTAGAAATTGGTACAACCTTCCTAAAGGGAATTCACATTGAATTTCATGGCCCCTAAAAACATTTGTAGCCTCAGTAATTCCACTTCAAGAAATCTTAAGGAAATAATCAAATGTGCATAAGATTTTTGTTTTGTCTGTTTTTTTCAAATTTAAGTAATTATTTATTTGAATGAAGTTAGTCTTTTTTTCATAAGGTTTTATGCAGAAGATTAATCTAGAAGACTAACAATCTTCTCTCCCCTCCTGCCTTCCATGATAGATGATTTAGAAACAACACAAAAACATCATAATAGAAATTACCTGGGATTCCACTGCCCAGAGACAATCACTCTAATTACGCTCTTGATGTTATTTTCTTCCAAACTGTGTTGTTAGGTTTCTATCTGAGGCCACCATTACAAATTACTACGAACTTAGTGGCTTGAAACAACACAAATGTATTATTTTACCATTCTGTAGTCAGATGCTGGTCTTACCGGGCTAAAAAAACCAAACAAACAAAAAAATCAAGGTGTCTGTAGCGCAGCATTCCTTTCCTTTTCAAGCTTCCGGAAGCCACCCACATTCCTTGGCTAATGGACTTCAAAGCCAGCAGTGTTATCTCTCTGGGCCTTTCCTCCATAGATACAGCGCCCTCTGACCACAGCTGGGAAAGATTCTGGGCTCTGAAACACCGACATAATTAGGTTGAGCCCATTCAAATCATCCAGGGTACTCTCCCCATTGCAAGGCCCTTAAACATAATCACATGTGCAGAGTTCTTTTTGCCATGCGAGGGAACATACTCACAGGTTTCAGGAATTCAGGTGGGGAGGAGGGTATTACTCTGCCTACTACACAAATGTTTTCATGTATATTCAAAACTGTATATTTTATTCAAAACTGTATATTTTCTAAAATTGGAAACAAAGAATTTTGTATCATGCATCCCTTCTACTTATGTTTTCAGGTTTTCTTCATGTCACTAAATATTTTTTTTAAATATGACTTTTTAAACACTAAATGCTAATTGACTGTAATGTATTTAGCCATTTCTTTGCTGTTGAACCTGTAGGTTATTTTCAACATTTCTGAAAACCTAATTCAGCACTGTTTATGAACATCTTCTACATAAATCTTTGTGGATAATTCTAATTACACTTAGGATAAATTCTTAGCAGTGGAATTCTTTAATGGAATATTTTAGGAAGACATGTCTTGAGAGAGTCATATTCATCTTTCAATAAATGTCTGAACACCTGACAGTTTTACTTGTGCCTCCTGTCTTCATCTTCACTAATTCTGCCTGGGTTCATCTCACCATTTCTGGAAAGAAAAATTACAATATCTTCATGACAAATTTCCTTCTCTCTAGTTTTGTCATATTTCAGCCTGTTCTCAAGATAGCTATAAGAGGGGTCCGTCTGAAATTCGTAGATACGAACTATGAAATCATTCTGTATTGCCTACAGGATAAAATCCAAGGGTCTCAGATTGGCATCAAACTATGATTTGTTTCCTACTATTCCTCTGGTTTTATTTCCTACTCTTACTCCCCCTCCCCCCCCCCCACAATTCACACTCTTACCACATTTGCTGTTTCTTGCATTTGTGCCTTCGTTCATGCTATCATCTTTCCTTGGTATGTCCTTTTTTGTCTAACTCGTTCGTAATCCTTTGAGATTTAGCTCAAATATAATTTCCTGCAGAAAGGCTGACCAGCAGTGGTTCCTTACCCACTCCCATATCCTGAACCTCTCAAGGCTCCATAATATCCTCTGCATATCACTATCACTGCACTGAGTATATTTTCTCTGTCAATATTTCATTTCATAATGATAAATGGTTTAATCCACAAGGAAAATATAATCATTCTAAAAGTGCATGGTCTAGCAACATGGACTCAGAATATATAAAGCAAAAATTTGTCATTTACTATTATAAAATGACTCTTTATGTTAAGAACGCTTTTTACGGCAGAAGGGGCTTAAAATCTATTCTGTCTATACTAGACTGCTTATTTACTAGTTAAACAGAATAAGTTTTTCCATCATCATACTTTCCAACTTTCTGTATCCTTATGTTTTCAGTGTATATCTTAAGTCAATATGTAGTTGGATTTTGTTTTTCTCTCTAGCCTAACAATCTTTTCTTTTAATTGGATCATTTAGTCCATTTATATTTGTCATACTTACTGATATGGTTTATATCTACCACCATATTTTGCACTTTCTGTTCCAACTATTCTGTGTCCCCTTTTCTATTCTTTCTTACAATTTTATTATTTTAAAGTATTATTCTTTTTTCCTTTAAATATTTTGGTAATTATAAGACAATTTTTAGAGGTTAACTAGACATTAAAACACACATCCTTACATTACCCACCTCCCAGACAATAAAAAGACCTTAAAACACTTTAACTCCACTGACCTAATCCTGCTTTATATGCTATTTTGTCATGTATTTTAATTCTATATATTATTAAATCCTTGACATTTAAATTATTTATTTGTTTGTTTATTTATTTAATACTGCCTATGTTTGTTTATATTTATCCAGATGTTTACTAATACCTTTGCTCCTTTTGCTCTTCATTTCTTCTTTCAACTCTGACCTGCCATCTAGGACCATTTTCCTTCTTCAGTGAAATAATTGAAATACACTCTAGTATTACCTTTATCGTGGGTCCCTTTGTGACAAACCAACTCAGACTTTTTGTCTGAAATTTTGTTTTGCCTTCATTATTAAAGGATTTTTCTAAACCAAGTATAGGAATGATTGACAGTTAAGTTTTCATCACAAGAAAGACTTCATTCCGTTCTCCTGATTCCCATTACTGCCTTTGAGTAGTCAGATAACCATCTATTGTTCCTTAAAAATAATCTCTCTTTTTTTCTGACGGATTAATGACTAGTTTGCATTTTCTACAATTTTATTATTTTGTGTCTAGGCATAGATTTATTTTCACTCATTTCTTTTGAGATTTGCTTGGACTCTTGAATCTGTGATTGACTTATTATTTCTAGAACATTCTCAGTCAAGGTCTTTTCTAATATTCCCTCTGCCCTCTTATTTCTCCCTATACTTTGGGGATTTCAGTTAAACATATGATAGAGCTTCCTACTGTACCATCTAGGTTTTTAATTTCTCCCTTTTTTTTATTTTGGGAATCTCTAGGAGCATAATGTATAGTTTTATCAGCTGTAACTAATCTGTTCATCAAGTTCTGAAATTCAGGTATTTTATTTTTTATTTGCATAATTTCTATTTATTTCTTAAACCTGTCTCAAGTAAACTTGAAAGTATATTCACTACTCAAGTTTTTTTTATTAACTTTGTGTTGAAATATAATATATAAACAGAAAGTAGAGAGATTATAAGTATACAAGTGGATGAACTTTCAGACTCAGCACACATGTAATCAGGTTCCAGATGAAGAAATAGAGCATTATCAGAATTCCAGAAGCTCCCCCACACACACCCATGATACTTTCTAGACACTATTACCAAGGGAACCACTCTCCTGATTTATCACAGCATAGATAGTTTTGAATGTTTTTGTAGTTATACAGAATGTATGCATTTGTATCTAGTTTCTTTCATGCAGCATTTTATGTATAAGATTCATCTATCTTGTTTCATATAGTTGTAGATTGTTCTTTCTCCTACTCTACAATATTCAATTAGGTGAGCATACCAAAATTCCTTTACCTATTCTACATTTTGGTATTTAGGAAGCTTCTGTTTGGGGGCTGGTGAGCATATGAACACAGTTTGTTGGTTATTAACCTAGGAGAGGAATTGCTATGTCATAGGGCGTGCATGTAAGTTAGCATAAATAGATACTGCCAAACCATTTTCTGAGGTGATTGTACCCATTTCACTCCCATCAGCAATGAATGAGAACTCCACTTGCTCTATACTTTGTCAACACTTGTTATTTTCTATCTTTCTCATTTTAGACATTTTGGTCGGTGGACTTGCGCATTTTTATATTTATTATCGTCAGTGTAATTCTATAGTTGCAGCTATAGGTTTTCTTAGTTGATTAAATACAGATCTGCCTCAACTTACCATAGACTCTGAAAGGACTCACCTTTCAGATACAGTTACATCCTAATAAACCCATCATAGGCTGAAAATACTAAGTCGAAAGTGCATTCAAGACACCTAACTTACCGAACATCACAGTTTAGCATAGCCTACCTTAAATGAGCTTAGAACACTTATGTTAGCCTCCAGTTGGGCAAAATCATCTAACACAATGTTGGTTTTATAATAGAATGTTGAATATCTCGTGTAGTTTATTCAACACTCTACTGAAAGTGAAAAACAGAATGGCTGTATGGGTACAGAGTGGTTGTAAGTGTATCTGTTGTTTACCCCGTGACTGACTGGGAGCTGCAGCTCCCAGCTGCTGCCCCGCATCATGAGAGTGTGTCATACCATATATTGCTAGCCTAGGGAAAGATTAAAATATAAAATTTGAAGTACAGTTTCTACTGAATGTGTATTGCTTTTGCACAATTGTAAAGGCAAAAAATCATAAGTTCAACCACCATAAGTTAGGGACCATCTGTGGTTATTAAGGAAAGTGGGTTTTGGGGGTTTTTTGGTTTGTTTCAATTATAACTGTATCCTTTTCTTTAAATTGTTGTTGTATTTTAGTTTTAGCACATTGTGATCAAATGATATGTCTTTATTATCTCTGCCTTTTGGAATTTGTTTTCTTTTCGAATCTAATGTGCAATCAGTTTTGTAAATGTGAAAAGGATAGTTGAAAGTAATATATATTCTCTGTAGTGTTTTAAGTCTGTTATGACAGCCTGATTAATATTTAAATCATTTATTGTTCTTTCTACTTAATCTGCCTAAGACAGAAAGGGCAGATTAAAGATTTCCACTTCAATTGTGTTTCTCTCATTTTCTTGGAGGCAGCATGTGTAGTGCAGCGGCTCTCAAATTTTAGCATGCATGAGAATCAACTGGAGGACTTGTTAAGATGCAAATTTCAGAGCTGGAGAATATATCTGAGGTGATGCCTGGAGTTTGCATTTTTAGTCAGCATCCTGATGCGGGTAATGCAAGGACTCACCTTTCAGATACAGTAAGGTAGTGTCTTAGCAAGTAATAAGGACCTGGGTCCAAATCCCAGTTGTGCCCTTAACAGTGCGAACCTTGAACAAGTCATTGAATCTTTCTGTGCTCAGTTTTTTCATCTGTAAAATGAGAATAATAACCATTGCTACCACATGTTGTTCTGAGCGTTAAATTAGCTCAGGCACATGAAAATGTTAGTATAGTACCTGGCCACGTTGTTCATTACTATATAAGGCCATTCATTGACCATATTCTATTTTATCAGTGCAAAATGACCCCGCCTCATTTATTAATTCTAGTTTGATTATTATTAATCACCACTTACACATTTTATTACATTTTTCTATTATATTTTTTGCTCATTTAAAAATATTTTTAACTTCTAAGGCACTTTAGATATCTTTCATAAGTTGCAGATAGTCTTGTTTTTCTTTTGTTAATTCAATCTGAAACTATTAATGGAGTTAACTCATTTATATTTACTTTATTTTCTATAAGCTCCTTTTGCTTTAATATTTTTGTATTTTTATGCTGTTTTGTTTTATATACTATATTTTTCATTGCTTTTTTTGTTTCAATATTTGGAAGAAATTAACCATCTTTTTAGTTTACCTTTGTGTTTAAAGAGTTGTACCTATATTTCTCTTACAAATGTTAGGGATGAAATGATATTTTTCGATTTCTTCCCTCCTGACACTATCACTAGTGTAAATAGAGTAGTGTTTTACATAGCTGGATGTTCATAAGACTTATTTTTAAACTTCGACTTTTAAAAATTTCAATCAGGAAATGTCTGGTCTTGCTTGCCTCATTTATTTTGTATTATATTGATCTTCTTCCGCTCAAAGTTTCCTGCTAAACTTTGGATTTTCATTTTATTTGATCTGGTCTTCGTGTGATTGGACAGTTTTGATCTCCTCGATCAGTTCTTCCTATCTTCTTACCTTTTTTTTTTTTTTCTCATTCTGGAATAAAAAAAGTCTTTTAGGGCTTGACTCTGAACACTAAACAGCATCGTCTCCTCCAACATTATTTCCATATGCCCTACTAGACTCAAAAGGCATTTTTCAACCCTCACAAAATACATCATTTATCTCTGATTGAAATAAAAATAAAATAAAGTGGAGCTAATGAAACCACAATAAACACTGACTCCAACAAATAAGTCCTAAATAGACTGAGCTATGGTGTTTATAAGAATGAAGTTCTAAATGTCATAAGCTTGCCTTGTCTTTCTATCCCTCGTCTGCCTGTTTGGTGGAAGAATTCTTTTTATATGGATGCTCTGAGCTTAGTGTGTGTTGCCAGAAGAAATCAGACCCACAAGACTTTGTTTCTGCCTACCTCTCCAGCTTTAGCTTGTTCTACTCCATAACCTTGTCATACTGAATTTCTTTCATGCTATCAAATACTCTCAGTCAGGATACTTCTGACTTTAGGTAACAGAAAACACTGACTCAGAGTAGCTCAGGTAATAAGACTATTAACTCAACACTAGAGGTGCAAAAGTGTGGTAGGCTCTAGATAGAAATCAATAGTTAGTTATTATTATGAAACACTTCAATTTATTTTAGTTTTGTGCTAAGCTCTCCATAGTTTGGCTTCATGTTAAGGCTGGTTGACCTCTGTGTAGCAAGGGGTTTGCCAGTGGAATTAAGGGCTACAAGCTTTTCTCGATCACATCCAGCAGGAAAGAGAGAGGAAAATCTCTCCTTGAAGCATAGGCTAGGTCTTTCCCTTTAAGTTTTATTGGGCTAAACAAATAAGAGTCACCAAGGAAATGCCACACACTAGTTTAAACTAATAAAACTCTCCTGAATAGCCAGAGATGGATTTGGATACCTGAACAACACTGAAATCACATTCAGAGTAAGAAAAGGGCAAATGGGTGTTGAAGAGTCAATGAACAGTGTCTACCATGGATGTTACCTTCTTTCTCAGATCCTGATCTTTGCCCACAGTGTTTCCTCTGCCTATAATACTTTTTGCCTCTCTCTTTACTTAGCTTCCTTTTACTTATCTTTCAGCTCTCATTTTTTTCCCCATTTTTATTGAGATATAATTGAGATACAGCACAGTATAAGTTTAAGTTACACAGTATATTAATTTAACTTCCATATACTGTAAGATGATTACTATAAGTTTAGTTAACATCCATCATCTCATATAGATAAAAAATTAAAAAAAAAGAAAAAGTGGTTTTTCTTCTTGTGATGAGAACTCTTAGGATTTACTCTCTTTAACAACTTTCATATATACCATATCGCAGTTTAACTATAGTCATCATAGTATACACTACACTGCCAGGACTTCTTTCTCTTGTAACTGGAAGTTTGTACTTTTCGACTGCCTTCATCCAGTTCCCCTACCATCCCACCACCCCTACTTCTGGTAACCCACAAGCCTGATCTCTTTTTCTATGAGTTTGCTTTTTTCTTCTTCCTCTTTTTTTTTTTCTTTTTTAGATTCCACATATGAGATCATGCAGCATTTGTCATTCTCTGACTGTTTCACTTAGCATAATGCCTTCAAGTTCCATCCATGTTGTCACAAATGACAGGATTTCTTCATTTTTAATGGCTGAACAATATTCCATTGAATATATATACTACAACTTCTTTAGCCATTCATCCATTGATGGACACTTTGGTTGTTTCTATGTCTTGGATATTGTAAATAATGCTGTGAACATGGTGGGGCAGATATCTTTTGATATCTTCCCAGAAGTGGAATTGCTAGACCATATGATAGCCTTATTTTTAATTTTTTTTTTGAGGAACCCTCATACTGTTTTCTATAGTAGCCACACCAATTCACATCCCCACCAACAGTGCATAAGGGTTCTTTTTTCTCCACATCTTTGCCAACATTTGTTATTTCTTGTCTTTTTGATAATAGCCATTTAACAGATGTGAGGTAATATCTCACTGTGGTTTTCATTTTCATTTCCCTGATGAGTAGTGATGTTGAACATCTTTTCCTGTGCCTATTGGCCATGTGTATGTCTTTGGGAAAATGTTTATTCCAGTCTTCTGCCCACTTTTTAATCAGGTTATTTGTTCTCTTGAAATTGAGTTGCGTGAGTTCTTTATATATTTTGGATATCAACTCCTTATTGGATATCTTCTCCCCATTCAGTTGGTTGCCTTTTCATTTTGATCATTTCATTTGCTGTGCAGAAGCTTTTCAGTTTGATGTAGTCCGGCTTGTTTATTTTTCATTTTGGTGCTTGTGCTTGTGGGTATCATATCCCAAAAAATCATTGCCAAGACTCATGTCAAGGAGCTTTTTTCCTATCTTTTTTTCTAGGAGTTTTATATTTTTCAGTCTTAGATTTCAGTCTTTAATCTATTTTGAGTTAATTTTTGTGAGTGGTGTAAGATAGAGATTTCATTCTTTTACATGTAAATATCCAGTTTTCTCAGCAGCATTTATTAAAGGGACTATTTTTTTTCTCCATTAAGTATTCTTGACTCGCTTGTCAAATATTAGTGACTCAGCTCTCATCTTAAATGTAATTTCCATGCAAACTTGGAATTTGAGGCGTATTGTAGATTTTGTAGCTTAAGTGCGATTTTGTGGATGGGGTAAAGATAACTGAACAGGTTTAGAAATAGTTGTTCCTAGAACATATCTCAGGGTAGAGGAGGACTGTACCATATGGCCTTATAGGCTGTGTGCTGCAATTGAATGACACCCCCCTGACTAGAGTCAGGGGATCAGCAAACTATGGCCAGTGGACCAAATCCAGCCACTGCCTCCTTTGGTAAACAAAGTTTTATTCAAGCACAACCACATTTATTGATATATGGCCTACAACCAAAAATACTTACTATGTGTCCCTTTATAGAAAGAAAAAATACCATTCTCTGACTTGGACAACATAGAGGCCCTGTCTTTAGGCTTTGTCTTGCCAAGAGTTGCTATATGTGGGGAACGGACTTGAGACTGACTACCCTCACTGTAAACAATAGGAATGTGACAGGGTTCTTTTACCCCTTTCACTTGTACTTGGTGAGCACGTAGACCAGTGACCATCATCTCTATAACAATTGGGAAAAGAGGGTGTGGCTGGGACAGGAGTCTGGAGAAACACCCATGAGATTGACAAAGATGAGTGGCTCACACTTGTTAGATTCCTCATACCATGCTGTCATCGGCAGTTGTAAGTCACTGTAGAAAACTGGGATAAATGGGAAGTCTATACATCCATCGAGGTTCTTGCTGCTTTATCTTCTGTGTTATGCTGTAGTCTCTGAATAGATGGGTTTCTATATCTGTTGTCCTTAAACAAACTTAGCATCCTTTTATACACATGTATCCATCAATCACATTACTGGGCTATAGTGTAAGCTCAGATGTATCAATCTGTACTGCTGGCTGAGGGTCGTATGGGGATGTAAGGTATGAAGGTATTTACTTAGAAATTTGCACCTGATTTCTAAATGGTGAACTTGTAAGACAAGGACCATATCTTACACTACTTTCACCTAGAAGAAGATTAAATGCTGGGCTGCTCAATAAATGCTTGTGAATGTAGAATAAAAATAACATGGTCTAGCTGGGCAGTCTAGCAAGATTGAATGTTTTGGTTAATTCATTGTTTTAAGAAGGAAAAACTTCAGAACACTTCCTACTACCTGCAATTTTATGTGTTCTCTTATATAAAGATGTAAGTGAAATAGTAATAAACCCAAAATAAGTGCAACTACAATGGTGTATTTGCTGTTAAAAGCACACATAAGGACTATTATGGTAGACTATATCCTTGATCTGTAGTCATAGCCATATTCATAAAAGGCTCGGGACTTAAGCATTCTTCAGCTGCCCCAAACTAACAAGGCAGCTCTGCACTCTATTTCTTGGAAATGGCTTGTGGAAAAAAAAAAAAAAAAGTCAGAGCCTGTCAATTTCAGAAAGCCCAAAGTCCAATTACTCAGAAAGATGAGGCCTTTTTATAAAGTCAGAAATGCTTAGAACCAAAGGTGAATTGTGATTCCAGCCTACAAGACGGGTTCATGAAAGGTAGTAAAGCTAGCATAATGCCAACCATGTCCTGAATATGGAGCCCTAGCTCTACCTTGGTTCCTGGCTCATTTGCAAAAGACATGAGGCCAAAAGATGAATCCAATAATTCTTCCTAGCATGTGCTAGACACTGTTTAAAGCACTATAAGTATGCCATTGAATAATATGAGCAAGGTCTACTCCCTCAGGGAGTTTGTATTCTATTGGGGAAAGACATATAAGTAATCAGATTCATTGCAGTATAATGATCATACAATAAATGATAAAGTACTGGGTGCTGTGAGAGCACAGATGAAGAATACTGAAACAACAATGAAGGAAATAGCAAGACCTGCCTGAGAAATTATACTCAGACCTCATAGATGGGCTGCAGTTGACTCAGCAGGGAGGGAAGTAGAGAGTTGGCGAGAGTAGTGATGAAGAACATCCCAAGGAAAGGGGACAACAAATGCAAAGGTACTGAGGTGGAAACCACCGGGGAGGGGGGAAGAATTGGAATTTTAGATGGAATAAATGATTTTCTAGAAAAATGTATATTTACCAAAAATAATTCAAGAAGTATCCTGACTGCCATAAGATTAGGCTTAAGGGGTAGGTAGAGGTGAACAGTTTTGTTGATTGTGCTAAAAATTTTGAACCATGTTAATGATTTTAGAGCAATGAGAAGTCGCAGAAGGATTTTGAACAGGATAATAGCATGATCAGATTTATGGTTTCCTAAAGAATATCACCAATTTTTGTATAGAAGCCCAGGAACAGAGATAGAGCAAAGGTAGTTTGTCCAAGTGGGATACAGTCCACTTCTTTCCTTCCCCATGCTTCCCTCTGCAGGGAGCAGCAGGTAGTGTAATAACTGCTACCTCTGATAAGTCACTTCATGATGTATTTGATCCTTTGCATTAGTCAGGCAAGGCTGTTAGGCTTCAGTTACAAACAACCCCCAAAGCTCCATGACTTAAGTTTGTTGTTTGGCTCATGATAGATTTTCATCTTGAGTCAATTGGTAGACTCTGCTCCATGTCATCCTCATTCTAGGATTCAAGCTGACAGAGAAGTCATGATCTAGAGTGTTACTCACTGCTCGGGCCTTCACTTGGGGTTACATAAGTCAGAGCAGACTAGCTCCTAGAGCTAGATGCATATCACTTCTCACAGTGAGGAGTTACGAAGTAGGCCTACAATATGATTCAAAAGAGGAGAATAAAATTAGTACAATCAGAAGACAACCTATAGAATGAGAAAAAATATTTTCAGATCACATGTCTGATGAGTCTGGTATCCAGAATACATAAAGAACTCTTAAATCTCAACAACAAAAAAGAACCCAATTAAGAAATGGCCAAAGGACTTCAGTAGACACATTTCCAAGGAAGATGTAGTTATGGCCAACAAAAACATGAAAAGATGCTCAATATCGTTAGTCATTAGGGAATGCAAATCAAACCACAATGAGTTACTACTTCACACCCACTAAGATGGCTAAAATTTAAAAACAAAAACAAAAATGGAAAATTACTAGTATTGGTGAGGATGTGGAGAAATTGGAACCCTCATAACATTGCTGGTGGGGATGTAAAATGGTTCTGCTACTGTGTTTCCTCAAAAAGTTAAACATAAAATTAACTCATCACCCAGAAATTCCACTCTTAGGTTTATACTCCAAAGAATTGAAAACAGGTACTCAAATACATGCAAACATGTATTCACAGGAACACTGTTCATAGTAGCCAAAAGGTAGAAACAACCAAGTATCCAACAAATGATGAATATAAAAATAAATTGTGGTGTATATATATATATATATATATATATATATGTGTGTGTGTGTGTGTGTGTGTGTGTGTGTGTGTATAAAATGAAATATTATTTAGCCATAAAAAGGAATGAAGTATTAATACAGGCTGCAATGTGGATGAACCTTGAAAACATGCTAAGTGAAAGAAGCCAGACACAAAAGAGGTCACACATTGTATGTTTCCATTTATATGTATTATTCCATTTATATGCAATATCCAGGACAAGTAAATCCTTTAGAGACAGAAAGCCGATTGGCTGTTGCCAGGAGCTAGGTGATGGGGGAAGGAGGGATAATGGCTTAGTGGATACGGGGCTTCCTTTCAACGTGATGAAAATGTTTTTGAACTAGATAGAGGTCATGGTTGCACAACACTGGAATGTACTAAATGCCACTGCATTACTCACTTTAAAATGATTAATTTTGTGTTACATAAATTTCCCCTCAATAAAAATAAAATTATGACAAGAACTGATGACTACCACAGCTCTCTTTAAAAGTCTGTCATGAGGGAGCTTACAGGATATTTTAAAATATTTAAGGTACCAAAATGCATTTTAGAATATAATGTGATTCTTTGGGAACTGTTTTCTTATAACTGAAGTCCCCATCTTCCTTTGTAGTTCTTTTGCCTCCTATGACAACATCAGATATTTTCCTCCATATTTACGTATTTTCACTTTCTCTCCACAAAGGTCATAATCAGCAAGAAACTTTAACCAAATATCTACTCCCTGAAGATCATTAGGTTTTCCCTTGTCCCTTTGTACACAGAGGATCTGGCATGGTGGGCATCTGCATATTTAAGAGCCAAAGCTGGCAGAGTGTTATAATTGTTCATGAAGAACCGGCTTTAAGTAGGGGTCAAAATGATCCAAATCCTCAGATCTGGCTCAGAGTGCTTGTTCTGTGTTTTTTTAATGACATGTTGGCCAGCCCTGAAAAGAATCCATCAGAGGAGCTAAGAAATAAAGAAGGTTAGGTATGCCTGCTAAAGAAAGGAGGACAGGCACCATTATTGTCTCAGGCTTCAGAGTTCTTGCTGTTCAGACCTTAATATGCTTGCTGATCAAGAGCATATTGATAAAAGTCTGATCACTCAAGGTCACTTTCTGCCCAGAGATGGTTTGGTGGTGTGGTCAAGTCATGAAATTCAAATTTTTTTATTTGCAAAATAAAATGAAAGATATTTAAATTGTTAGAGCAGGTCAAAATAATTTGTCTAATGGTTCCGCAACCAGTGACTGTCCTTTGTAATCTAAGTTGACACTGCCGACAGTGGTCTTTCCTCTATCAGATTTTTCTACCTCAGCAAGTGATACTCGGAGAATCACTCCAGGGGTATGGCTGGCGCGATACCAGCCCTTTCATCTCTGACAAGCCTCATGTAAAGCGTGATGGGTTTCTGAGAGCAACTGGGTCCAAATGGGTGTAGATAAAGCAATGGGTGATGATTTCTTTTCATTGCAGGACACTAACAGCATGGGGACAGATGGGAACAGGCTATGATATCAAAAAAGGGGAGGAACTGAAGAGATATTAAAAAGGCTAGTCCGAAGAAATTTTTGAAATTTTGAAAATTTTTAAATGGGATTAAAAATCATGTTTCCAGTTCTTACTGGCTGTATGATCTTGCACACTTTACCTTTCAGTGCCTCAGTTTCTTCATCTATAAAATAGAGTTAATAACCGTACCTACCTCATTGGGTTGTCATGAGGAATAAATGAAATCAATTCACGTGAAATGTTTAGAACAGTGATTCTCAAACTTCTGTGGGCATGAGAATCACCTGAAGAGGCTTGTTAAAACACCATGCTGGCTCCCACCCTCTGACTTTGATTCAGTAGTTCTGGGATGGAGCTCGAGACGGTGCCTTTCTAACAAGTTCGCAGATGATTCTGACGCCAGCGGTCTGGGGGACCACTTTGCAAACCACTGCGTTAGAATGATGCTTGGCGTGTGGTAAGTTAGGAATTACTGTTTTATAAAATTACAACTCCAATTTATTAAGCATTTACTGTTTGCCAGGCACTGTGGAGATTATTTTATGTGTATTGCCTCACTTAAGCATCGCCACAACTCTCTTAGGAGGTGCTGTGACCAGGAAATGATCACAGAAGAAGAATGAACACTCGAAGTGGCTGGGGAAATTGACCGAGGCCCCACAGCTTGTAAGTGGCAGAGACGCAGATTAACTCAGCCTGTCTGACTCCAGAGATGATGCGGGTGACTGCTGGAATCTGGTACTGCTTTCCATTTCAGTAGTGCCTTGACCCTGCCCCAGGTCCTTTTGTACTGTTCTCTTTGGCACCAAGGGACCACTCTCTTTGCCAGGCTCTGCTAAACTACAGGTTCAAAATGTCTCTGTTAATTCTTCCCCATTATCTCCACTCTTCTCCACCTGTTAGCCCCAATCAAGCAGCATTTGCCCAGTAATCACAACCTAGGTCTGGAATGTGCCCCAACACAAATGTTTCCTCTTTTCTATTTTTCATCAATACCTAGCTTAGGTGTCATCTTTAGAAACCCCTTCCTGATCACCTCTCTCTCTCTCGCCTTCTCTTTACCCCTTTCTCACTCCCTCTTCCCTCAAACTCTCTCTCCCTTGATGTCTCTCCCCACTCCCCCTCCCCTTTGCTCCTTCTCTCCCCATCTCTCTCTCTCAACCCAAAAAAAAGCTGATTGCCCTCTTTCCTGAGAATGTAGTACTGGGTAAGAGCAGAGGACTGGATTTGAATTCTTAATTTACTTCTGCTCCTTACAAGCTGTATGATCTTGAGCAAGTTACTTAACCTCTCTGGGCTTCAGTCACATCATCTGGAAAATGGTGTTCATGATAGTGCCTACCTCAGGATTGTTGTGAGGATCGAATGATTTATCTATATAAAATGCTTAACATAGCTTAGAGGATATATACTGCAATATACAAAAAATACTCAATAGCCTTTCTTAATTTTTTTTGTATTTTTATTACTTCCTTTTCGGACTCCAGATCTGGTAGAGGTCGGTATCATTGTTCTTTCAGGGGATTTCTCTTGTTCTTTTAATTGGGAATAGTTCCTCTGCTTCTTCTTTTTATTTCTATTTCTCTGACTCTGAATTCAGGAGTAATAGTTATCTACTCTGGTCTTGAAGGGCTGTTTTTATGTGGCAGCGTCCCTGTGTAGCCTGCAGGGAAAAAAAAAAAAGACCCTCAAAACATTAGCTATGATTTTTTCATAGTGTCTCCATAATATAGTCCATACCTAAAGTCTAGACCCAACGTTATCACCTTATCACACTGTATCATAACCATCTGTTTCCTTACTCATGCCCTTTGCTGGGCTAGGAGCTCCCTGCTGTAACCCATTGCTTGAGTTTGTGGTCTAGGTCATCAGTCTGGGTTCACTGCTCGCTGGACCCCGTTCCTTTCACTCCAGGCTACGTACTTCTAACAGCTCTCTTGGCACAGTACAATTCTCTGGAGATTATAAAGGGGCGGTTTGGGGTTTTTTTTTTTCTTTTAGTTATCTAATGATTCTCATAGTGTGGTCTTTGGATGAGCAGCATTGGTATCACCTGGGAACTTGTTAGATCAGGAACTGGGAGAGGGGTCCAGTAATCTGTGTGTTCACAAGCCCTGGGCTGAAGTTGGAGAACTGTTCTCCCACATCTGGCTTAAGAAATGTCTGATTTCCTAGGGGTCTTGCTGCCTTTTTTTTTTTCCCCACAAGGCATATTGTTTTTGAGATTTTTTTCCAGGGACAAACTCCAGCAATATCACAGTGAAATAGGCATTACTGGACTTGGAATTCATATCAGGGTTATAAGGAGAAAAAACCATGGGTCTCAATATTGTATGTAATATTCTTAAACTCACTGAGGGTCAGGCAAGCTGAAAGTTTCTAAATCTATGCCATTCCTAGGAGGAAAATATTTTTAACCATCCTTATCGCAATTAATAAAGCATCAAAAGACTTAAGGAAAACAAGGCTCTCTCGACAACAACAAAAAACCCTTTATGCTAAGCTAAGACAATTTCCCATTGATTTCAAGATACCTCTTAATCACATATTTAACTCCTCTATTGAATTGCACTGCCTATTTTTGTGTACAGGCAATTACTGACAACTGTAGAGAATTTTAACTCCTTGAGAGGGTTCCAGAGGCAAATCCTTAGTGAAAAAACAAAAGTGGCAACTTTATCAAAATACTGTCAACTTCATTTCCACACTGCTGTGTATTCAGTTGTCTCTCGAGCTCCTCAAAAACACTGCAGCAGGCTTTGGTTGCCAAGATCTGAGCAAGAGTCTGGGCTGGTGAGGCTACAAAGCCTCACTTTGGGGGCTACTTCAGAGAACACTGGGTGGGGAGTTAGGGCACCTGGATTCTAGCCCGGGCCCTTCTGTACGCTAGCAATGCGACCTTGAGCAAATCACATCCCCTCTCTGCTGCATTTCGTCGTCTATAAAATACAGAGCTTTAGACTGGGTGATATTTAAAACATATTGCTTCTCTGGAGTTTCCAGATGGCCGGAAGGTCAAGATTTAGAGTTAAAGTGATAGTAAAAACTGAGCTCACCTTCCTGTAAATGGAACTGTGGGAACATGACTCTAGATGGGTCTTGCCAAGGGCTGCGTGGAAGCCACTGGAGATCAGCATAGATGTTATGAGACTGATGGGAAGGCGGATGCTTCCCAAGCTTTGCCTCCTTCCCGAGTGCAGGCTGAATAAATACCAGACCCAGGGCCTCTGAGAGTCACCCTTTCTGTTAAGAACCATCCAAGCTCATGCTGTTTAATTTTTAACCCCCTTCCAATAAACTCTGATCATCTCTAGATGCCTCACACTCTTGAACATCTGTTTTCACTGTTCGTGACTGGGTAGCCAGGGGTTCTGAAAGCAGCATGACACCCGGGGGTCCATCTGGAGTTACATAGGACTTCCTGAGAAGATTCTCTCTTCACTCTTCAAGCCATTCTTCCTTGGAGACTCCTTCCATCTCAAAGGCTTAGGCGGTGTGGGGATTCACTGGTGTGTGTCATTGAAGCAGGTGGCAGAATGACGTACTTTTTTTTGTTTGTTTTTCCCCCATATTTTTTGGTGAACTGCGAAAAATTCCTCAGAGCCTCTTAGGTATCTAAGAGTAACCCAGAAAATATCTTTAAATGTGGAGAACTTTTTTTGAGGGGGGAGTAATTAGGTTATTTTTTTAATGGAGGTACTGGGGGTTGAACCCCAAACCTCGTGCATGCTAAGCACCTGCTCTACCACTAAGCTATACCCTCCCCGCTGAAGGTGGAGAACTTTTAAATAATTGAGTGTTTAAAGTGAAGCCTTATATTTTTCAAGTATTAACCTACATGTCGTCCTTATAACATCCATTCTTAGCAAGATTTTCAGAAACAATGACCAAAGTAGAAGAAAGCCCCTGATTTACTCCCAAGAAAAGAACTAGTGATAATTAACCCCTTCTCTGCAAAGCTGCAGATTCAAAAGCTTTGTGGTGATAAAGCTAGGCTAGAGACAGGTCAAAAATTGCAATTTGCTGCCCACAGCAACACTAATTGACTCATTCTGTAGAATTTTCTCTTGCTACTGTTAACCTCTAAATGTTTGGGTCCACCACTATAAGTCTGATGCCTTCTGATTTTGCCTGCCTGATTTTGGATCATTACCCTTGCTTTACCGTTAGCTTTCATGTTTAGATTCCAAGGATTTTTTTCTTTTTAAGCTAGTAAATACTAAAACAGCTTCAAGATGAACATAAGCATCTGAGTGCCCCGGGATCTGGCAGTTAGACAAACAAATGCAGCCTAAGCAGATGTTTGAACAGCCAGGGGAGGCCTTAGGCAGAACAGAGCACTCTGACTGCAGGAGATGCTGGCGGAGCCCAGAGACCGTCGTTCCCTAGCTTGTAAGGATCCTAATCCCCCAACATCATGCCTTCAGCTCGGGAAGTTTTAGTACGTTCCAGGAGCTACGCCTCACTTCTCTCAAACCTCCGCCCGAAATGCCCCATCCCCCGGGAGACTTACGGCAAGAAAACCAAATGGGGAAGCACAGCATCAAAGCAACAGAAATGAAATCTCCAACGTTCTAAAAACACTTTTAACGTAAGAGTTAACATTTGTAGAGCACTTGCAATTTGCCGGCCCCCGCGCCCAGGGCTTTACCGGGATGATCTGATTTAATCCCCGCAGCAGTGGAGGAGGGGAGGCGCTCTTATTACCTCCTGTCTGAGCAACAAGGAAAATCGGGCTGAGGGAAGTAAAGGGGTCTTGCCCGTGGTCCCAGAGGTAATAAAGGACTGAACTAGAATTTGGAGTCAGGCTGACACCAGAGCCCGTGTTCCTAACCCCTACACCACGCTGGGTATAGCGTGTGGGCGATGTCGTTGCGAGGACCACTTGTAGGATGGTTCCTGCTGACGACTGTCCCAGGCGTGCCACGCAGCGTGGCACTCCAGCCCGGGGCCCAAATGTTTGTCACTATCTCTAGAATAGAGCTTTGCTGGGAGAGGTCACTCTGCCAGGCACCACTCTGCAGATTAAAAACCATCACAGTCAAAAATTGGCCTGACAGGACCACCAGGTAGAAGAAATAAGGAAGGGGAACAGCAAAGGCCTGGAAGATTTGAGGGGAGCCTGAGGGTCCTTGGAAGTAGAGAAGAAATAGCTTCTACAGCTTGTTCAACAAAGGCACCTCGTGAAAGTCTCATTTGAAAAAAATCCAGCCAACACACCAATGAGCAGGTGAATAAGAGGTTGCTAGCAAGTATACAAAACCATAACAAACAAAAAACAAAACAAAACCAAAAAACCCTGCTTTTCCTGCATAGTCCCATCCTCAGCAGCTGTTCTCGCTGATTCTATCCTGGCATGCCAAGATTGCTTCAGCACCTGCCCTTTGAAACACAATTATCCTCCACAGAGGAGTCCAGAGACTCTGGGTCAGGGAGAGGTCCACAGGTCACCAAGCTATTCTCCTGGCCAAGAAAGCGGTGCAAACAGAAGAACCTTCCAGAAGCTTGAAGAAGATGCATCAGGAGGGAGGAGTGGGTCAAATGGGAAAAAGCTGCGGAGAACCCAAGGTGACAGTGGCTCCCCGAGAAGGCCCCATGTCTTTTCCTTGCATTCCATATAACACACTGAACTTTGTCCTGTGAGCGTTAAAATCCAGTTTACTTTAGTCATAAGCACACGCATTAGCAATCAGTGGTGTGATGCAACTGCATTTTTATCTGTTGCACCTGTTTTGGGCCTCCTGGAGTGTTTCCCCGCCACCACTCCACCCCACCTCATCCCACCCCACCCCACGCCCCTCAGTTGTTATGTCTGAAGAACGCAAGCAACAAAGCCCATGTCTCTCTCTCGGATCATCCTGGCTCCCTGCCTTGGATGCTATGCTCCGTTCATCCAGTTGGTGAGGTCCTGCTCTGAGCCAGGCTCTAGAATAAGGCACCACCAGGGCTACAGAAGATCCTTAGACACAGACTTCAGCCTCAAAGAGGAAAGAGAGCTGTAAAGAAATGTTTCCCAAATTTGAATTTTCCCCAGCCGCAGGAACTACAAGTACAGAGGAAGCCACTTAATGGCAATGACCTGGTTCTCTGCATCTTACTCCCACCTGCTGATGGAGGAACTGCAGGCTCTGTGCCAGTAATGTTAGCGTATTAGCAAAAAGGCACTTGTGAGTTTTTACTTAGAGTCCAGTCCCTGCTCTCCGTGGGGCTTGGACAGGAGCTAAACGGGGACTTGTACTGGGCGCTTGCTCCAGGAGGCACACAGTAGATGAGGTTTGATTTCAGGACCTGAAATCGTAATGACTATCCAGTTACTATCCTCCCGCACTTCGAGTTTTGCTTGTTTGGGAATGGAAGCTTTCCAGTGGAAATTATTTTGTCCCTGCATTTACACATTCCAAACTTGAGTTAGGAGTGTGGGCATAGGGGACACTGGAGAAGGCAATAAAAAAAAGATTAAAGCCCCATGCCCCTATAAAGCCAAGTTTACAATATCTCTCAGCTGTAGAAACTGAGAACTGGTTTTTTACAAAGCGCTTCCCCATTCTAGGGGTAGAGAGTTCCCAGCATTTGCCGGCAGGAACACTGGGCTGGTAAGCTGGGCTACAAGCTACTGAGTACACAGCACACTGCAGCCTGCTCTCCACCTTTATTTTTAGATTCTTTTCTGTGTAATAGTGGGAGCTGAGGCTGCCCTGCTTGGAATATGTTCTGCCCTATTTTTCACTCCTAAGACTATGGTTTCAAATTCACCTAATTACTTCCCTATGCAGCACTAAATCACAGTGGCTTCAAAATGGAGATGACCCAGTGAGTTTAATTATTCCCTAATGTGCCTCGCTGTGGTAAAGGTGTGTTTACGACATAAATAACCATTCTCGAGGACAGCAAGGCTTTTTGTTTGTTTTTACTTTGTTTTGTTTTATAAAGACTAAGATTTATCTGGGTTTTAAACCTTGAGTGGCATCTTTTCCAAGTAATGGTACACTACAACAAAACTGTTCACAGTAACTCACTCACAATCTTTCTCCCTGTCTTTTTTAAAGAAAGAGACCAAGTCCGATTTTTAGGGAATTTGCATCAGCTATCACCCCAATGATTCTTTTTTTCATGGAAATCATTGATATACTGATAAGCATTTGGCGCTATTTATTGAGTGGTTAAGTTAGAACATAGCAACGCATGTGTTAAAGTAAGAGCAAGACAAATGAAAGTATAAGAAAGGAAAGTTTGTTGGCCTTTTATCCTTTGACTCGTGTCTATTGGAAAATCACAATTTTATTTCTCTTTGAGTCCTCAATTTCCCTTTGATTTTTTCCTGCTAAAGCAGAAAGCAGTATGGCTCAAAAGAGAAGATTCTCAATTCTCTCTAAAACAGGGTGGCCTTCTCTCAATTATCAGGTATTATTTCTACCCCACGTTTGGAAATGAATCCAGAGATAAAAAGATTTTTTGCCTTGTTTTTGTTAACAACAGACAGACTTTCTGGAAGGGCTTTGTGTACCTGTTTCATGGGGAAATGGAACCGGTTGCTCTGAGATTGCTCTGAGTCCTGATGCAGGATTAGACTTTAGTACACGTTTTAGTTAGACCCCACTTAACTCTACACTGCCAAGAGCATGACGAAGAGATTCTAGGGGTCGGGTCCCTGGAAGGAGGATATCAACATTCAAGAGGAATTTGTTCATTTCAGTTTTCATTTGTCTAACCTTTCATCCTTGAGAAAATCTGTAATCTACTCACACCAAAATAGAGCAGAGCAAAAGTTATGTTGAACTGAATCCATTTAAGATCCTGGAGTCCACTGAAACCAAAGGTAGAACTGGAGTCAGGAGAAGGAAGGGGCAGTTTACAGGAGACGACATTCGTTTGTGCTGCCCTCTCTGAGCCACACATCACAGGGCTTGGCTACCTCTGCCACATCATGCCTCTTCCACTAAGATGCCAGAATTCCCCATCCCTGACAAAGGCGATGAAGGGGATGCTATGAGACTGTGGGTTCCTACATAGATTAAGAAATTTTACCAGATCAGTTAGAGCCATGGAATAGCATGGTCCTGCAAATGGAGACCTGAGTTCTACGTCAAGATTTGTTCATCTCCAACCTGGGGACTTCTGAGCCTCGGCTTCCTCATCCTTAAAATGAGAAAGCTGGATAAAAGACTGTCTCTGTGGTAGCCTTCAGCTGTAGCATTCTGTAATATTTCCCTGCCTCTCCTCTTCCTCCTTTGATTTAAAGCAAACCACTGAGCCCAGGGGACTGTCTCATTCAATGCCTTTGCGAAAACATCTGGGGTACATGAGGCATTGGGGCCAGACCCATCTTTATTTCTTAGGCAATGAACCACTATCCTCTCCCAAACTCTATGTAAATGTATCTATCATCTGGGGTCCAGGACTGTCAGCCATGTTAGGTCATTCTTCCATTCTGCTTTATCTTCTTTTCTACTTTTTTTCTTTTTTTAGCTAGGTAATGGTGGTTATGCTTTCTTTTCTCGTATACCTTCAATTCAAGGGTTTTTTAAAAAAATTTTGGGGGGGTGGTATTTAGGTTTATTCATTTAGTTTTGAATGGAAGTGCCAGGACCTCATCCATGCTAAACACATGCTCTACCCCTGAGCTATACCTTTGCCCTCTAATTCAACAAGTATTAATTAAATACTTGCCAAGTTCCCATTACTGGACTAGAGATCATGGTGGGTTGAAGATATATATATAATTATACACACACACATGCATATGGGAGAGATGAGATTTACACAGGAAATAGTTGTATATAGGCCACCATTTGTAAGTAGACTACATCCAAGATAATTAAATGTCATATTATGCAATGGAGGCTGTATGAGCCGTGGGCCATCAACAAGGAGAGAGGGGGTTGTAATGATTTCCTTCATCAAGGAAATAGGGTTATAATTGGCTCTTAAATGATGGGTAGGATCTGAATAGGTGGAAAAGTGGGAAGGCCTTACAGGATGGCGTTGCAATCTGAGAAAAGTTAATGTATTAATTTAAGGTTCTTTTGGTTTCAGGCAACAGAAACCACCCAGAGCTCTGCTATTCAAATGTCACCCTGAAACCAATGACATTGACATCATCTGGAAAACTGTTGGCAACAAAGCATCTTGGCCTGCACCATAGGACTACTGAATGAGAATATGCAATTTAACAAGATCGTCAGGTGAGTCATGTGCGCATTAAACTTTGCCTAACATGAGAGTAGGGTAACTGGTCTCAGCTTTGAATGTATTGTTAGTGTCAAAAACCCAGAAATAGCTAAATTAAAACCACTAAATCAATAAGGTGTATCTAGTAAGAATTTATTATACATATAAGAATAGTTTGTGAACTGGGAGCTTTCAAAGACTGGTATGAAGCTCAGGGGCATGAAATTACAGGATGGCTCATAAAGTGAAAAAGAAGAAGTTGTTTATTCTTTACGATGATTGATTATTACATTGGCAGTTTCCGGATAGCAGGGGATTGGTTAAAAGTGATTCTCTCATACCGTTTTTAGGAAGATGACTTAAGTTTCTTTTATGATTGTCAGAGGCATTTACAAGAAATAACCTAAGTTTCACTTATGTTTGTGAAATAAGATAGACTTAGTTTTGCTCATGGGGCTTATTAGATGGTTTGTCAGCTCAGGGAATTCTCAAGTCTGGTCTCTATTTTGCATTTAATTTTAACATTGGGATCACCTGGGGAACTTTGGGGAAAAAATACTGACTTTCATGTCCATTGATCTGAAGCTGGCTTAAAGAGTGAGCATTGAAGGGGTGAGTTTATTAAAGTGTCGCTAGAATGCTTCTTGGAATTAGTAAGAACCAACTCAAGGAGACCAGGAACTAAGGTAGCTACAGAGAAATACGAGGTGTATTTCATGATTCTTCCTTCTAGAGCAGTGCTTCTCAATTTTAATATCTATCACTAAACCAATCAACTTTGGACAGCAGAAGATAGAGGGAAAAATCTGAATGAGGCAGTTGCCCTACAAATTCTCTACTACAACCACCAGGGCACAAATGAGCGTGGAACGTGCAACTAGATGCGAACACACAGGAGTTGGTGCCTCCTTTCAGTTGAAAGCTTCTTGGCTTAGATAACTATGATCATGTTCATATGTAATCTGTAGGGTTCAGGGACAACAAGTAAGAGGCCCCATGGAGAGCCAAAGGGGACTCTAGTCACAAGACGTCTGCCTGTGCCCTAATCACTCATGAAGACATTAACCAGAAAACACAAAGAACATTCCTCTCCCAACATGTAAAGTCATAGCATGGGAACTAGCTTCGGGGGGAGGGGGGGCACAGATCTGGCAGATTCCTGCCCCAAGGCCCCTCAGACACCTGGCTATTGCCCTTTAAAGAAAACAACAACAACAAATTCCTTTTCTAATACATACCTGCCTTAGTTGAGAGAATGATCATCTATACAATGCCTGGAAGCCTGGCCACCAGGATCAGTCACAACCCCCTACCAAGATCCCTGGTCCTACCCTTTCACGACCCTCTCCCTTCTCTGTTACCTTGACACCAACCAATCACAGAACTGTGCACAACTGATCATGCCCTCTGCAACCCCCTTTGTGTCTGATGCCACATAAGCACAAGGAGTTAAAGGTTACCGTCCCTCATAAAAGACGTCAGCAACCGACCGTCAGTGCACACACAGGCACCTCTCACCTGTGTGGCCCGCTGTTGCCTGTAGCAGCGTATCTAATAAACTTTTCTTTCACATATCTTTACTTCTAGTAAATTCTTTTATTGCCCACTGTACCCGCCTGCCTTGTCCCACGACATAATCTTATTGCTTTTTTGTTTTGAAGGTGTGGAAATAATTTCCCTTCTCCTCTAGGTTCTTTGGTTGGTCTAATAATTAAATTGATATAAGAGAAATTAGCAGGAGAAAAACAAGCAACTTTGGTATGTGCGGGAGCCCCATAAAAATATGAGCCCCAAGGAGCAGCCAGGCAATTGAGGCTTATATAACATCCTGAGCTAAGGGAAGGCGTAGGGGCCTGGGGATGCAAAGGGGAGGAAAGCCATTCACAGGAAGGCAGGGAAGGTGTTCAGAAAACAAAGCTCACCCTGTTATGCAGATAAGTTTCTTGGCTCTCTTCCCTGTACTGGCCCCCTTTCTAATGTAAATGTAGGCAATTGAGGGAGAGGTAAAGAGCTTTTCTTGAATTAGTTGGATTTTGTTCGCCTTTAACTCCAAGTAACCCTCAAGCCAAAGAGACATATTTTAGGGTAGCAAAATTTGCTCCTCTTCAGTTTCATTTGTTTCCTTATAGATATTTTGTAAATGGTTAGTTTTTTTTAAAATGTCTAGCAGAACAAAACAATGTACAATAAAAGGCCAGTCAGCTTTCCACCCTAGCCTGCAGCCTTTCAGGTTTCCTACACCGGGACCACCACAGGTAAGTCTCTCACACTTGTACTTTTGCAGAGACCATAGTTTCTAGCTCTGAGTTGGATGCAACAAGCCCATGCCATTTGGAGAGTTTCCATAATCACATTATTATGGAGAGACTTTCCAGGACATTAATTGTTTGTTAGCCATTTGAAATGGCAACAAGTAGATCAAATTAACATCATATTACCACCTTACCCTTGTATCGCAGGACTTCGAATTTTACAAAGCACTTTTGTATGCATTATCTCATTTGATCTTCGTATTGATTCCGTGAACTTCTGCAAGGCAGGTATTTTCCCCTAATTAAGCAGTTTCTAAGGTTCAGAGAGGTTATGATTTGTCCCATAAATTACCTTTTTCACAAAAAAAAAAAAAAAAAGAAATGCAAAAACTTCTCAAGATGCTTTGCACATTTCATGGGTAAAATTGAAGTACAGTCAAATGTTTCTTTTTTAACACTTCTCCTAGGAGCCCTCTTGCCCCTGAGTGTAAAATTCTACTTGGGTTACCCACTAGGGTAGGGTATCTGACCCCCTTCCCCAATTAAAACATTCTCTAGGATTTCCCAGGCCCAGCTATTCAATTAACTAACCAATCACAGGTAATGATGGCAACACCTCGTCGTTAACTAAAAATTTCCAGTTAATCATATGGCTTCCTGTTCAGGCAAGCATTCGTTCATCCCACAAGTATTCCATCCTTCTCTTTGTCAGACACTGCTCTGGACACTGGGGACACAGTGGTACCCAAGGCAGGCAAACCCCCTACTCTCCTGGAGCTTACATTCTACTGAGGGAAGAGAGACAAAGAAGAAAACAAATAAATACAAATTTTAGCGGATCATGAGTGCTATAAAGGAAGAAAACAAATCGAGGGGTGATAATACAGGGAATTGTTACCAAATGCAAGTTCATGGGCCTGATGCACAGTGAGGCCAAATAAACTGAAATGTTGGAGTCTGGAGCACAGAAAGGTTTATTTCATGGCCGAGCAAGAAGGACGGGTGGCTCAAGCTCAAAATCCCTGAAGTCCCCAGTGGATTTTGGGGAGAAGGTTTTATAGACAAAATTTGATATGAGGGCTGCAAGACTTTCTTCTGATTGGTTGGGGGTGAGGTAACAGGGTGCTGCTCTAGGAATCTTGTGCTCAGCCCATTCTCCACCTGGGTAGGGGCCTTAGTTCCTGCAGAAGAAATCAAAGATGTTATGTATATTCCCTGAGGAGGAACCAGAACCCTGCTTTAATCACTGCACTATGGTTTCTTGGCTGTTCCTCCCTTGTTTCTGCATTCCCCTACCTCCCTGGCTAGCAACTGTTTGAATCTGCCCTTTAGAATCACAGAAGGTCAAGGAGGCTGAAGCCTTTATCTTAGACTTGTTGTTTATTTTATATATAGTAGTATCTGCAAATCTCAAACTCCCAATTTATCCCTTCCCACCTCCTTTTCCCCTGGTAACCATAAGTTTGTTTTCTATGTCTGTGAGTCTGTTTCTGTTTTGCAGATAAGTTCATTAGTGTTGTCTTTTTTCTTTTTTTAGATTCCACATATAAGTGATATTATGTGATATTTTCCTTTCTCTTTCTGGCTTACTTCACTTAGAATGACAATCTCCAGGTCCATCCATGCTGCAGCAAATGGCATTATTTTATTCTTTTTATGGCTGAGTAGTATTCCATTGTAGAAATATACCACAACTTCTTTATCCAGTCATCTGTCAATGGACATTTAGGTTGCTTCCGTGTCTTGGCTATTGTATATAGTGCTGCTATGAACTTTGGGGTACATGTATGTTTTCAAATTAGAGTTTCCTCCAGATATATGCCCAGGATTGGGATTGCTGGATCATAGGGAAAGTCTATTTTCTGTTTTTTAAGTAATCTCCATATTATTTTCCATAATGGTTTCACCAAACTACATTCCCACCAGTAGTGTAAGAGGGTTCCCTTTTCTCCACACCCTCTCCAACATTTATTGTTTATGAACTTTTTAATGATGGCCATTCAGACTGATGTGAGATGATACCTCATTGTAGTTTTGATCTGCATTTCTCTGATAATTAGTGATGTTGGGTGCTCACTACTTTAGAGGAATCAGGAAGACTCTGATAAGGTAACCTTTGAGCTGAGAATTGAATTCTATTCCTGGAGCTGTGTGATTTGCTGGCTGTGTGAACCTCGGGTGAGTTAGTTAACTTCTTTAAGTATTACAGCTGATCTTTGAACAACACAAAGGGTTAATCTGCCCATAACTTATGGTTGGCCATCGGTATCTGCCCACTTCTTCACATCTGCAGATTCAACCAGCCACAGATCTTGTAGAACTATAGTATTTACTCTTGAAAAATATCTGAGTATGAGTGGACCCACACAGTTCAAACCTGACTTACACAAAGATCAACTGTAGTATATTCCTCTGAAGAACATGGGTTATATATCATAGTATAATAATGATATATACATCATGGTGTCATTTTGAGGATTTAACTGAGTTAATATACGGAGCAAATTACTCACAAAGTTTACTACATAAGTAAGCGTCCAATGAAGATTAGTGTGGTTATCCATGATTTCACTTTGTCCTTGCAAATAACCCATTACATTGTGTTCAGGAAATTGAGACTTAGAAAGGTGAAATGATAATGGGTCCCTCCACGTGATGATAACTTGCCCAGATTGTCCATTTGCAGTTAAATAGAGAGTTATACCAGCAATGCTGTCTTTGAGATACCTTGGCAGGTTGAGGACCAGGGAGAGTTGGGGACAGCCAACCATTTTACGGTGTTCAAATCAGAACAGGGCTAGCTCTACCATTCTCAGACTTCTAGAGGAGTGTGAAGCAATCATTTTAATAGTCTCTAGAAAGAAAGCGTTATAGGGGATCAGTGATACTAAATCAGTAGGTATAAAGCATCTTTGTTAGGTTGAACGTGTGCACCATCACTTGCTCCTGAATAATAAGCAATACTCATTCATTAAAATGAATACTCTCCTGTAAGACTCTAACCTATTTTTTGCTTAGCGCAGTGCATTTTTAATCTAATAGAGTCAGAAAAATTAATTCGCAAGTGCTCAAATCATTACATTTTTATATTCAACGGTGTCTGATATATAGAATCTATAAAACTTGTGTTATTACAAACTGATAGGTTGTGATGGTGCATAATAAAGTTAAACCAACATTCACAGGAACGATTCACAACCCTAGGATGAAAAGAGCAAACTTCTTAGTGAAATGATCTGCTTTAAAGGGAATGTTAAACATGTCTTCCTGTGCCCACCAAAGAGTCAATCACAGCATTCCTACCAGGATTCTTAGAATGTAGAATCCCCTTCAGGGCAGAATCTGGGGTCCTACTTTCACCCAAGTCTTTAGCAAAATGAACAGGAAGAGGCCTGACTCCCCAGCCCAAGTAAGATCAGAGGCCAATGGACAGATGGCTTTGAATTAGACTCAACAACAAAGATAGTTTCTTTTTGTTGTTCCAGTCAGTAGCTAACACACAGTTGTGCTGAGAAGCCAGAGCTGGTGTCATGAATGCAGAATGTGCAAATGATGGCCTGCTGAATGAGGAGGCACAAGCCACCACACGGGGGCGGCAGGGAGCTCCCTCAGCGTCCTACCTCCCACTTTGGGGAAGTGAAACCCATGGGTCCTTTTGCTTGAAGGTGCAGTTCCCATCAAGACACCCACAGTAGGGAAGTCGAATGACAAGATTTATTATTACTTACAGCTCTGGGGTTGGGGGGAGGGGTGCTGGCGGTGCAGTGAGCCGAGGGAAGGGCAGTCCTCCGTCCCAGGTCACAAGCCAGCAGGAGATAGAGAACAGGGTAGTCGGCACCTGCTACAAGGTGGCTGGGGCAGAGCTCACTAACTTGGCGGGCTTAGCTTCAAGTGTGGTTATTTTAAAAGATGTTTGGGGAAAAGCAAAGCAGGAACATATGGCGGGCTTCCTAATCTCAAGTCCTTATCTAAATGTCCAGACTCTGGGTGTGAGTAGGGTTATCATACTGTAAAACGCTTGGGTAGCAACTCAGAAAAGCAAAGGTGTTTTTTTCTCAAAAGTGCTCTTTCCCATCCCAACAGTGTTAACTATGTGCCAGCCTTCATTGGGGGCATTCTAACATGGATTAACTAATTTAATTCTCACCATTATGTGCAATATCCTTATCTTACAAGGATACCTACTATGTATCAGTTTTGTTAGGGCTGCCATAACAAAATACCACAGAGTGGGAGGCTTAAACAACAGAAATTAATTTTCTCGAAGTTCCAGAGACTGGAAGTCCAAGTTCAGGGTGCTGGCCGGGTTGGTTTCCTCTTGCTGCCTCTCCTCTGTGCATGCACACACCTGGTGTTTCTTCCTCTTCTTACAAGGACACCAGTCATATTGGATTCGAGCCCCACCCTAATGGCTTCATTTTAACTCAGTCACCTCTTTAAAGATCTTATCTCCAAATAAGGTTACATTCTGAGGTACTAGGGGCTAGGACCTCAACTTAGGAATTTTGAGGAAAGGGGGAGGCAGTTCAGCCCATAACATACTATTATGACCTTTGCTCTAAAAATGAGGAAACTGAGGCATTAGGGGATTCTTGTCCTAGGCAACACACTGGTAAGTGGCAACGCTGAAAACTGAACCCAAGCAATTTGGCTCCTGAGCTAGCAAGCTTTTACTCACTACCGAAGAGTGAGTACCTTGTGTGACAGGGAGGTGCGGTTCCATGCCCTCTCCTTGAAGATACCCCTTAATAGACTGGTTTCTCTGCACAATTTCTCATTATACGGAGGCAAACCTATGGCAGTTATTACTAACTGAATTTTATTGCTATTTTGAATTGGGGAGAAGGGGAGGGCAGGAGAGTATTTGTTTACCCAAAAAAATGCCTGCATTGACTTAGCATTCCCTAGAAAAGGATATCTCTGAGGGACAGCCCCGTATTTCTTCCATCATTATGTTTCTGTCTGGGATGCAACAAGTTCTGCGAAGAACAGAGCCAGGGAACTTTGGCTTCTCTCCCAGGTTTCCAATGTCAGGTCTCCTAAGAGCTCTCAGTGGCTGGGTATGCCCTGCATTGGTCTCACTTTCTGTTCTCAGTGCAGGAGATGAAGGGAGAAGGTGAGGACCAGCCTTATCAGAGCAGACGGTGAAGGTGGCCTGCACCCGCAAAATTCTTTCCAGATCACACGGTGGAGGTCGGACTTCTGAATAGGTCACGTCCCGCCTTGCATGTTCACGGTTCCTTAAGCCGCTTGTTATTGACTCTGCCTGCCTCCCTCCTTTCTGAGCTGTTTTCAACAGAATCTTTTTCTTTGTGGAAGCAGAAAGTTGAAGAGCAGTGTAGCTCCCAGGAAGAAACTTGCATGTGCTGTAACTGCAGAAGTCTGCTTTATGCAGGTGCTATTCCAGCCCTGATGAGGTGGTTTTGAGAAACATTATCCAGTGGCTTCCAAGGGCCACAGTATTCCAGGTTTGTGGGATAAATCCATGATCGTTAAGTGCTTTGGAAAACAGTCCTTTTAGCTTTCTAAATCTCACACCTGAAAAGATTTTAAAATGGCAAAGTTTCCAAATGTTGACTTTTGGGGACAAAGACGTCAAGAAATTAAGTAATTACACTTAATAAAATCTACCTATACGTTAACTTCAGAACTGACTCTTTCTGGGTTATGCTTCTCCCCCTGCCATTGACAAGAAATGACCTTGCCAATCTATTCTTGAATTTTCAAGCTGAAAAAATACCAGAGATGACTTACCCAGCTCCTTCATTAAGCATGGTAGAACCATTTAATCAGCTTCAGGGTTCCAGAGATGTCTTTTCTTGTTCACTGCTCTAGAGCCTAGCACCATGTTTGGCCTATGATAGGTATTCAATAAGTAGTTTTAAATGGGGAAATGATTAGGGACTCCCATGGCTGAAAAAGACCTTAAAAAAAAGGCCATATGATTAATTTCCATGACTTTATAAAAGCCATGTTAAATCCTCTACAAAATACACATTTATTCTGTTGCTGACGGCTATCAAAGGAAGAAATTTCACAACCTCAGTAGTAAAATACTCGAAACACTAATGACCTTCGCTGATCAGAAATCCCTCTCTGATAGTCTCTATTCCTCCTTTGCACCGTTCCCAAGTTGATTGTTTGAAAGCCGATGTTCAGTTGCCCCTCATCTCTTTCTGTAGCCTGAATAATCTTTACCATTTGGGCTTTTTAGCCATCTCCTTAGTTCTCATTAGGACCTCTAAGTATTTCTTGTTCCTCTTCAGAACTAAAAAGTACTCTGAATAGACAGAGGCCAAATATTTAAATGATTCCAAAAATGTGAATAGGATTTAGATCAAATCTATTTCAAAAGCAAATACACACAAACATGATAAGGATAAGCTTTCCCCTTTTATTTTAACAGTGCTGTCCTATAGCAAGCTGGGTTTGGCAAGTACAGGAGAGTCGAGAAGAGAGTTTTGTTTTTTTTTTTAATGTTTTCCTTCATTTTCCCACATGAATTTTTTTTTTTTTCAGTCTCCCTTACGGTCTGTGCAATTCTCTAGGGAACTGCTATTTCAAATGCATTGTCGTGCCTGTTAGCTGAACTGCAAATTGTCACCTCTCTCTCTCTCTCTCTCAGGATTACTACTGCCTAGTAAGACTGAAAAAAATATCAAGAAAATCATTTCTAATTACTGGAGTCCCAAAGCTGACCAGACACAGGGCAAATCCAACCTTGTGTCTCACCGCAGTGGCAGAGCCTCAAAGTGGCCGGCTGCTTTCTTGATTAGCAACAGTAGCTGATTTTTAAGAATAGGGTATGGTTTCCCAGAACAGGACTGCAGATTGTAGGTGTTGTAGAGGAGATGATAAAGGAAGTTTTAGATCTTAATGATAAATCATCATAGGGTTTTGGTTATTTATACGGCTTGAATGCATCAGAAAATTGAATTTTTATTATTTTTTTAAATACCTTTAATTTCTAAGCCTCAATCCATTTCTAGGGGGGAAAATGTTGCATAGAGCGCAGCTTGCTAGCTGCTGCCCACACTGAGAAGGCAGTGGACACACAGCCTGTCAGTCCTGGGTAGTTTCTTGGCACCCTCATTCTTTTGAAAACATTGTTTCTGCTGTTTCCCTAGCTCCAGAGAATAACATCAAGTGCAAATGAAAATAGGTGTAGTCCTGTGAAGCTGCAAAAATGTTAAGAAACTGGTTTTCCACTCTTGTTTTCTTGTCCATATTATACATGCACAAAGATTAAAGAGTCACATAATGCAATAGGGTTCTGTAATAATCAAATAATAATTCTATAATGTAATTCTATAATATATGAAAACCACTGGTCCCTCGACCTTCCCTTTATCCTATATCTTGCTCCTTGCAGATAACTTTCTTTTAATTTGTGGGGGGGGGGGGGGAGGGTTGCAGTTTAATGCCATTAATCTAATCCAGTAGAAATATTAGAACCACATATCCACCTATGTCCATTATAAATGTTCTAGTAGCAACATTTAAAAACTATGAAAAATTAAAATATTTCACTTAACCCAATATGTCCAAAATATTATCTTTGAAGATGTTATTCAATCTGAAAAAAACTAATTAGATATTTTCCATTCTTTTTTCTTCCATACTAAGCTTTTGAAATCCGGATTATGATTTACAGTTACAGCACATCTCTATTTGGACCTCTATTTAAATTTTCATTGGAAATATTCGATCTGTGTTTAGATTCCCTATAGTTTGAAGAAGGAAATTCACATACCAAGTTGTTCCAGACACACTTAAAAGCTTTCCAATAACCGAAGTGAGTATAAGAGCTTTAAATTTTAATTGGTTAAAATTAAACCAGTTTAAAAATTCCGTTCCTCAGTTGGCATAGCCATACCTCAGGTCCTCCAAAGTCACACGTGGGTAGTGCCTATTGTATTGGACATTACACGTCTAAATAGTATGATTATGTTGTTTCTTTGTTTTTAGTTTTTGATATAATCTACTAACATCTCACTGTTGAAAATAAGATTTAACACTTCTATCATCCCCAACCTCACACAGACATGTAAGTATATTCTATTCCTATCCTCCCTTCTTTCCCTAATCATCACATCATTCGATTGAATTTTTAAAAATTTATAGTTGTTAATTGTCTTTCTTTTTTTTCCGTAGCTTTCTATATATGTATTCTTTCCCACATAAAACTTCCTTTAATACATTTGGATACAACAATTATTCTATCAATTTCATGTTCTTGACAGAAGCATCTCCTATAGCTTTTAGAGTGGAGGTGCCAAGTCTGCCTGTCATCATCGTGCTGGGAATTCCCTTTGCCTCTCTTCTAAGTTGAAGCCCATGTGACTTTTATTACCAGCCTTCCTCCTGCTTGGTTTACTCCTCCATTTGGTAGAAGATATGCCCTAGTTACTTTTCTGGAAGTGTGTGTATGGGAAAGAGAATTTATTTTTAGCTTGGTTGTATATGGCATTCTAGGTTGAAAATACTTTCCTTGTCACATTTTGAAGGGTTTTTTTCCTACTGCCTTCTAGTTTCCAATTTTGTAATTGAGAAATTTTTTGCCATTCTGAATCCAGTTCATTCTCTCTGAAAGCATGTAAGATCTTCTCTTTGTCCTAAGTATCCTGAAATTTCATAGTGATGTGCTTTGGCAGTGGGCTCCTTCAATCTGTAGATTGATGTCTTTTAGAAGTAGGAATTTTTATGGAATTATTTCTTTGATTTTCTTCACTGTATTTTCTCTGTTCTTTTTCTGAAACTTCTTAATATTCTAATGTTGGACTTCTATCATGACCATCTAATTCCATTTCCTTTCTCTCCCTTTTTTACCACTTTGCCTTTTCACTCTATATCCTAAAAGATTTCCAATGACTTTGTCTTTAAAGCATTCTATGCTTTGAGTGTTTTTATTTCTGCTATATTTTTAAATTTCTGAGGTATCTTTCTTATTCTCTGATTGGTGTATGTTTATGTGTGTGTCTAAAGCTTATTAGTGTTTCATGGATTTTTTTAATATCACATATCTCACTGCATAGTCTGTTTCTCCTCAGTTCCTTATGTTCAAATTTTTTATATGTGTTTTTTTGTTGTTTTGGTCTCTGTCATTCATATGAGACGTTCTTCAAATGTCTGGTCATCCTTTGCTATCTGCTCGTATTGAAGAATGAAAAAACAGAAAAGCCAATTATCAACTCTGAGCCTGCGTGTATCATTGTAGGGTATTCTGGTCAAGTCACTTCTTTGGGGAACCCTTCATTTCAGTATTTATGGGTCTTTCCTTTTATGCTGTTTATATTCACCAAAAAGCTCTTCAGTTTTGCTGCCTGGATGATGACATTATGAGAGCTGAGTGGGGAGAGAGCCTTGGGGGTGTGAATATTCATTTACTGCTTCTGTTTTCAGTACAGTCCCCAATCCTCAGCTATGACTGGTGACTCCTGCCCAGACTCTCTGTTTCACCCCCTACAGAGAATAAATTCATCTTCTGTCAAGGTATAGGAAAACTGGCTCTCCAGTGCATGGAGAGGAAAAGGGGATTTAATTAGATCTAATTGTTTCTTAATGTAAAGTTTGAGAACGTGAATTGAATTGTTTCTCTTTCCCCCATTGGCAGTTTAATATTAGGCTTTCTTGGGGTTTCTGGATCACGTATTACTTATCCATTAGTTTTCCAGCTTCCAAAACTTACTGCTATGGTCACCTTCCATGTTTACTTTTGATTGTCAGTTTAGGCCTTTTAAAATATCCCTTTTGTTTTTAGGAGAAATCAGACACTAATAAATATATTTTTAATCTGCCATCTTTAATTTGAAATCCTACTTGCCATTTTTTAGTGTTTTTTGGAAACATAGTTGACCTTTCTGGCACAAATAGTGCATGAAACCCTCCCTTCTCTGAATCACTAACCTATTTTTCTCTTCTGTGAAAAATTTCTGCAAATCCCAAGCTGCCATGGTAACATCTACCATCCCATCCTTGGAGTGGTGGTGCAGAGTGAGGCAGTAATTCCTGGATAAGAAAAGGTGGCCAAACCCTCGGTGTAACAAGTGACACTAGACAGAATGAAGTGGTTCTCAAATGGCATTGAGTTGTGATAGTTAAAAAAAAAAAAAACAAATGTTTTAGGTTGGGGAACACAACAACAAATACTAATGTTGCTCTAATTGCATTCTTTGAAGTAAGCTCTTTTAATTTACTTGTATCTTACATAATTTTCAAAATGTCATCAACAAGCTCTACCTTAATAACTCCCAAGTCCTGCGCCAGCACTTAGGGACTATGATAGTAGAGCTGATCTTTTTTCTTTTGCTTGCCTACTTTAAACTGAGGAAGGAATAAATCTGTTAAGAGCCCGACATGTGTTTGCATCTTCCCCCATTTGTCTCCTATAATTCCAATCGGTTTGTTTCTAAAGCTGTAGAATTTTCATTTTCTCATTCTACACTGCTCTATTTGATGCGTTACCCATAAACTCTACTTGCTAGATCGCCAGTGCAGACTATAACACATTAAAATGAGTCCAGTGTGTTATTTGCCACTCTACCTTGATATTATGGATGCTAGGCTGATTGCTTCAGTAAAGAGTATAATTAAACACCAGGCTGAGCCCCATCTTCTTACATACTACCTAAAATTCCAGGTGAAAAAGATGAACTAGTACTGCCATTGTTCGCCTGAAATTATTGGAATTGTCAAAAATTATCTAGGGAAGAGTGTGGTGCTGTCTAAGAGCTCCAGAAATCAACCATATGATGCCCAATATGTCTTACAAGAGGAGGGAAAGCTTTAACCTCAGGTGTAAGTAAACTATTTTCTCTGGAATATCTAGAAAGCATCTGCAGTCATAGTGGTCGATTTTGAAAGAAATCATGAAAGCTACCCTAACCCTAGCTGTACAATACTGTGCTCATTTCCAGAATTGTTAGTCCATGTAAGACTTGGAGAATTCACAACAATAATATTTCCAACACAATTCATTGTGCATTTGGTACCCATTGGCTATTCTATTTTGCTGTCTATTTCAGGGTCAGCAACAGGTGTGACTTGGGTGTTATGTTAATGGACCTACAAAAGGCATTGGTTCCTATAAGTGAGCTGATATGTAGGAAAACTTTCAAAAGTTTAATCACGTGTCCAATTTTATTCCCACTTCTAGGTAGTCATAGCAAGTGATGGAGGTTGGAGGTTGGTAGTGGTGGGGGTGGTGAGGTGTACATTTGCTGAAACTATTCTGACTAGATTCTTGAATTCTGTTATCTTCTTTTCAGCAATAGCCTAAGTTGACATTCAAGATTTCGATTCAGGAAATTGGGACAGATAGGAATATGTTCTATCTGTGATAATTTTTTAAAAAATACTTTGAAAAACTTGAATATAATACACCACACTGTAATACTTTTTGGTAATAAAAACAAAGAACTGAGATTTCCAAAGGCTGATGACTGAAAAACTGTGGTTCAGGCAGGAAGTTCTGTAGCAGTTGCTTAGTTGGATTTCCCAAGTTTCGCTTTGCTTTGGTCTGTCCTCCAGAACCCCAAAGGCAAAGAACTCCAGTAACAAGGCCTAGGTAACACCTGTCACGCTGCTAAATGACTCACTCTGAAAGTCATGGGTACACTTTCTTTATCACCATAGTATCATCTCTTGCAGAAAACAGGTAAATTGTCTGTGTGGCTTCTCATACCAGCATTATTCATAGTAGCCAAGGGGTGAAAACAACCTATTATCCATTAATGAATTAATGGGTAAAAAATGTGGTATATCCATACAATGGAATATTATCCATCCTTGAAAAGGAAGGGAGTTCTGACACATCCTATAACATGGATGAAAAAGACAAATCTAGTATTATTCCACTTAGATTAGGGACCTAGAGCAGAAAATTCATAGAGACAGAAAGTAAATGGTAGTTGCCAAGGGCTGGGGAGAGAGGAGGGTGGGGAGTTGTTGTTTAATGGGTACAGAATTTCAGTGTGGGATGATGAAAAAGTTCTGGAGATGGATGGTGGTGATGGTTGCACAACAATATAAATATAATGTCACTGAACTTGTACACTTAAAAATGGTTAATGTGGTAAATTTTACATATATTTTACCACAATTGGAAATAATTTAAAATTCCATTACAATTTTAAAAAATGAAAAAAAAATACTGAGTGGTAAAAGCCATGGCTTTGGGATAAACTCTCTGGAATTTCCATGTGTTCAGATCAATACCAAAAGAGATGCACATCACACCATCATGCTGGTCACTGTGTTATACCACACTGAAAAATGGTCTTTGTAACAAATGCCACATCAGGAAAGAGGGTCATTTTACATAAATTGCCTATACAAGATACACCCAAAAATGCCCCCCAAAAATGTGCCAATAAGCTAAGGCTCCAGAAACCTTTGATTTACCCCAAACAGAACTTTCCAGGGCCAAATCTAGAGTCTTGAATGCACTACTATACATTAAAGGCTCTGATTCTTCTGATTCACCTTTGGGGAATCTTTATAATAATATCTGCTCTCTGTCATGGAAAACTGTAGGAGAAGTACACTGCATGAGGTTTGTGACATGAAGAAGGTTGTGCCTGAGAAAACATTGTAAATAACCAACAGGATGTGTTTGGGTGAGTTCTGTTGTAACAAAAAGTAGGGAGCACTTAGCACAGAGCCTGGTGGGTGCTAATTGCTCAAGAAATAACAGAATGATGCTTTGTGATGATGATAATGATATTGATGATGGTTATATTTCACATAATCCAACCATAAGATTTGGACATATTGTGATGTAATCAATATTTTTCATACTAATCTATTTTTTAATTAACTTATTTTTATTTAAAATTTTTGTTGGCAGGGAGGTAATTAGGTTTATCTATCTTTTTTTTTTTTTTTTTGGGAGGTACTGCAGATTGAACCTAGGACCTCATGCATGCTAAGTATGTGCTCTACCACTAAGCTATACCCTCCCCCATCAATCTATTTTTTTTAATGCAGGAATGCTCTGTTTTATGTATGAAATACTGGCCTTTTCAAAATTCAGTTTTGGAAACATTATTCTGGCCACTCTCTCAACTAAACTGCTAAAAGCAGTATGCTGAATAGCTAAAAGCAAAATCAGGGACCTTTTGTATAAATCAGGTAGTTTGTAGTTTGTTTTGGGTTTTTTTTTGTTGTTGTAGTATAGCTGATTTACAAAGTTGTGTTAGTTTCAAGGGACCTGTAGTTTTAATCAAAGCAGTTAGTCTATTAAAGAGATGGAAATATTACCTTATCTTATAAATTCTAACACATATATATTTGCATTTTTAAAAGCATCTCCAGTTGGAATGTATCATATAATACATGGTACATTTCTCCCTTCTTTTCCCATCCGAAGAGAGAGAGAGAATAAATGTTACTGAGGAAGTATGGCAAATAACATTGTGGAGAAGACAAGCTGTTGCTCCAAATAACAAGACGCCTTTCTCTTCTTATTCTTTGGGTAGGTTTAGGGGAAAGAAGCGGGGCATTTATAAGGCAGAAAGACAGAAGGAACTTATTTCAAACTAACCAGGCAAGGTGAATTGGCTGCCTAATAAAGACAGAGTGCCTGAGAGAGAAGTACCTTGGTCATTTTGACCTCCATTTTGGCCTCCTGGTGGTTGAGGTCAAACCCATAGAATAGCTTTTTGTCTATAACCTATAATTCAGAATGATATCATAAAATTCAAGATTAGTAAAACTGACACCAAATTGTACGTAGGTATATATTCCTTTAAAAAGACAAAACTGAAACAAAAGAAAATCTTAAAAGCCAAATGATCTCCCTATAGGTTTAAATAAAGTTTTTTTGTTATTAAAAAAAAAGCTTTTTTTTTTTTTTCCCTCCAGTGGATGACGGGAGTTGTGTGCTAATCTCTGCCCTAAATAACACGTTTAGAGTTTGTGCCTTATTGCTTGGACTATATGGCTGTGCCATACTACCGCCACCTGGTGGCAACATACCTAAATTGACACTTCGCAAGTTTTTTTTTGTTTGTTTGTTTTTTCGTTTTAACGCTGTGAATATTCCCTTGAAGGGCAAGACTGCTAAACTAGAAATATGAAGGGCAGAAAATAGCACGCATACTCATCCAGGCACTTAGAGCCCATTTGTGGGCACTTACTAGTCCACCTCCCTATAGAACTACTCTATTGTGATTCTCTTTCTGCCATTTTACTGGTACATGTATTTTCTTGGGTGCTAATTTGAGATACTTTGGCCTTGGCACGTGTATTGAATCCTATTTCTTTCAAGTGCTATATAGATTGCCAAGTGTTGGAGATGAGTTTGTGGGCTTTGTGACTGTGGCTCATGAATGCTTTGATTAACTTGTTAATGAGACAGGTGGAATCTCATTACATGAAAGTTTGTCCTGATGAAAAAAAATCCTGAGTATATGATAATGAGGTTGCACAAACAGGGCTTGTCGGGGGCAATGTGATGAGATCTGTGAAACTTCTCTTTGGTACCCTGCCTTCTTCCCCCTTTGTCAGTACCTCCGATCTTTTGTAGCAGCCTGCTCTCTCCAGGGACCTGTTCTGCTTCTCTCCTCCCTGTCCAGCATAGAGCTGCTCACCCACACCTCCCCTAGAGCCTGCCCAGGCCTTCTCTTGCCGCCTTTCCCTAAGCCCCACAATCAAATTGAAATTGATCTGTCCCGTATCTTCTCTCAAGCTTTTAAGGATCCTTAATGCAGGGGTTTCCAACCTTCTCTCCCGTGCGATGCGTGTGTCTGATGACATTCACATACATGCCACGGCTTCCACAGCATGCCAGGATTTCTGCAATTCCTTGGGTACAGTCTGCACTCTTGCCCACTCAAGAAAGCACGTCCGAGTGGGAAGAAGTAGAAGTGGTGATAATATGGGACTATCCTAGAATGTGCTCTATTTTTATTTTACTTTTGAAATCTTTTACATTTCAGAATTTTTTAATCCACCGTATTACGACATTTCACAACTGACTGTGGCCCACCAGTATGTCAGGACACTTCAATGCACTCTGCTGCTCATGGTCTGACGTGATATGTGAACCATTTTATCTGAGGATCAAACATTTGCTCAAACATGGTGAGCTAGCTTCCCTTTATTCTCCAAAATAAGTATGGTAACGTGAGAAGGAAGAGAGTAACATTTTCATAGGTTATTAGGAAAGATGTTTGGACCTGAGAAGGCCTTTTCCTAGCTTTTAAGTAGTATCAGGTAGTCAGCGTTTCACTCTTCCTATGCACAGCATCATCAACCGTTTGTACTTTCCTCAGTCTTGGCTTAGTAGACACCTAGTAGATTAATTACCCAGCATACCTTTTGACTGAACCCTGTTTGATCTCTATGATTGTAGCGGAAGCTGTCAGAGTTAGAAATTGCAGCCCCAGCCCCTAGAGGAATTCTATTTATCCATCTCGCCAATAAGATAGTGAGATAGGGAAAGTGCAATTAATAGATTACAGATGGGAAGCTCAGTAGCACATCCATCCTAACTAGCAGTGGTACTCACTGCCTCCTACAGTCATGTCAGGGTCATTGACAAACAAGCAAGCAGACACCAAAAACATCGGAAGATCAAAACCTCAAAGCAGAGAGGATGAGAACCTGCATTATTTTTACCAGCTGCATTTTTTTCCTTAAAATAAATCTAGCCTTTCTTTAAAATAAATAAATCTGGCCTTTCTTTAGAGCAGCGTCATTTTATTTAGTGCTCTCTGTATCCACTGCTCCCATATGTGAAACCGGGTGGTAATGAGCCAGATAATGGATTTGGTGGTGAAATTGTTTTGGTTACTCAGTGATTGTCAGACTGCAGTGATGTATAATTGCAAAGAATACGCTTAGAGACGATTGAAGGGAAGGAAAAGGAAGAAGAGAAAAATCAATTTAGATATAATGGCTTATCCTGCTAATTTACTAACTGACTTAATATTTACCATAAGTTCCTCTGATACTCATGCCCCTTACAAAACAATTGACTCAGATAGCAAATTGCCTACGCAGTTCATTGCCATCCCTCTTTGCAGGATACCACGTAACATGCACTGTAGAACCTGAGGAAGGGGACGGGCTGGAGGAATATTGACAATGGACTCTGTGGGTGAAACTGTGGCTTTGCTATAGGTGATGTTGAGGGATTCTTAAAAGAACATCTATGCAATCTTCTAACTTTAGGAAGGAAAAAAAAAAAGCATTTCTTCCTGATACTTTAGCAACTAAATTGCAGTTACCTACTCTAACCTTAGCACTCAGAGAAAGGTACTTCATCCACTAATTTCCAGGACAGCAATCTAATGTTACCTGTTTGACTCGGCATATTCGAGTAGTGTATGTAAGCTATACTCAGTATTTTAATTACTTTTCCCAACTACATGTGAGAAGAACTTACACAGTCTAGGAGAATATATTGATTTTCTCTAGGGTCCCAGAACATGAGCTGTAATTTGCCAAATGGCACCCTTGTGGTCTGTAAGTTGATGCAGCTTCTCCAAGCGTCTAACTACCCCCCACGCCCCACCCCCCGAGGAGGAGTGGAAGCCCTTGGAGAATTTGGCTCATTAACAGTAAGATATGTAAGGTTCACTCAATGTGGAGCAGAAGTAAAATATGGCTCTTTTGGAGGCAGTTTGAGATTTTGTCTCCGACAATCCCTTTTCATGACTCTGAGAGACTGTTGAGTCCAGGAAGAAAGCACCTTGGGAGTGAAAGCGTGTACGGCAAATACTAAGGAATACTAAGCTAGTCCTGCATGGCGTGGAGATTTCAAGTGCAATGGTTCTAGTTAAAATTGATTTCTTCCAGAAAATAAGGATTGGTTCCACCCAAAATAGTATGTAATGGAAAAATGCCCTGACTTAACAACTGTATGTTTACGTGACAAATATACTCATCCACGAAGTCTGATGTTTGTGGCCATTTCATTATAATTGTCATTACTTTACTGAATTAGCATAGTTTGAAGGAAAATCTGGCTAGAAAACACATGCCCTGGCTCTGATATCATACAGTTACCATATTCCAAAGCTAGCATGATTTTCAGCTTCATTTATTTCTTTAGAACATCTTTGGAAACAAGTAATTAGCCTTGAATGACAGAAAATAGGGGAACCCCTCTGTTTGCCATCCCCACCATCGTCTCAGCTGCCAGAGAGCTCCAGGTAATTGTGTTTATCGAGGTGACATTCACGTAGCATAAAATTGACCATTTTAAAGTGTAAAATTAAGTTGCCTTTAGTACATTCACACTGTTATATGACTATCACGTCTATTTAGTTCCAAAACTTGTTCATCCCTCTAAAAGGAGACTCAATACACATTAAGCAGTAATTCTCCATTCCCCTCTCCCTCCAGCCCATGGCAACCAAATCTGTGTTCTGACTCTGTGGATTTATCTCTTCTGGATATGTCACATAAATGGAATTATACCATATGTGGTCTTTTGTAACTGGCTTCTTGCACTCAGCATAATGTTTTCAAGGTTCATCCACAGTGTAGCCTGTGTCAGTACTTCAGTCCTTTTTGATGGCTGTACAATTCTTTTTTTATTATTATTATTGTATAGTCAGTTTACAATGTGGTGTCAATTTCTGGTGTACAGCGTAATGTTTCAGTCATACGTATACATACATATATTCCTTTTCATATTCTTTTCATTATAAGTTACTATAAGATATTGAATATAGTTCCCTGTGCTATACGGAAGAAACTTGTTGTTTATGTATTTTATATATAGTGGTTAGTATCTGCAAATCTCAAACTCCCAATTTATCTCTCCCCACCCCCTTTCCCCCTGGTAACCATAAGTTTGTTTTCTCTGTCTGTGAGTCTGTTTCTGTTTTGTAAATAAGTTCATTTATGTCATTTTTTAAGATTCTACATTTAAGTGATAGCATACGATATTTTTCTTTCTCTTTCTGGCTTACTTTACTTAGTATGACGCTCCCCAGATCCATCCATGTTGCTGAAAAAGGCATTATTTTATTCTTTTTTATGGCTGAGTAGTATTTCATTGTAGAAAAATACAATAGCTTCTTTATTCAGTCATCTGTTGATGGACATTTAGGTTGTTTCCATGTCTTGGCTATTGTAAATAGTGCTGCTATGAACTTTGCGATGCATGTGTCTTTTCAAATTAGTTTCCTCCAGATATGTGCCCAGGAGTGGGATGGTTGGATCATACAGTTTTAACTTTTTAAGGAGCCTCTGTATTGTTCTCCATAGTGGCTGCACCAAACTGCATTGCCACCAACAGGGCAGGAGGGTTCCCTTTTCTTATGGCTGTACAATTCTCCATTGTATCTTTCTTTATCCATTCAGCTATTGGGCATTTGGATTCTTTCCACCTTTTGACTATTGACAACAGAACTGCTATGAACATGGGTGTACAAGCATTTGTTTTCAATTCCTTTGGGTATATAGGAGTGTAATTGCTGGGTCATATGGTATTTCCATGTTTAATGTTTTGAGCAACCACCAAATGTTTTCTATAGTGGCAGAACCATTTTACATTCCTACCACCAATGTATAAGGGTTCCAGTTTCTCCACATCCTCATCAGCACTTTTTAAATTTTTTTTTAATTCTAGCCATCCTGGTAAGTGTGAAATGGTATCTCATTGTGGTCTGCATTTCTTTAACCACTAATGATGCACTGAGTGCTTATGAGCCACTTCCATATCTTCTTTGGAGAAATATCTTTTCAAGTCCTTTGTTCATTTTTTTAATGAGTTCTTGTCTCTTTGTTGTTGAGTTGTAAGAACTCTTTATATCTTCTGAATTCTAGACCTCTGTCAGATGTATGAGCTTCAAGTAATTTGGAAATGTACTGAGCCAGCTGTAATATTACACATTCCTAGTGACAGCTGGTAGTAATCTTTCATGGAAATTCCTGGACCTTCCTCAAAAAAAGAATGAAGTCTAGACCCATGACTTGGCCTTATGTACAGAAAGAGCTAAGGGAAAAAAATAATTTAGCACTCATGTCTCAAAATCTAATAAACATCTGCAGTGGGAGGCAGGTGGAATTCCATGTTTGCCATTTCAATTAAAAAGCAAATGTCTGACTCTCCTTTTGCCCTGGATACAATGGAACATGTTTGGGGCATGAATTGAATTTTTCTTACCTTAGAAGATTAGTGCAGTGTAACAAGCTAGAGGAAAGACATTTTCTTATTCATGAGAGAAATGGTTGAAGGAACTAGAAATGTCTAGCCTAAAGAACAAAAAACTCAGGGGATATGATAGCTGTCTACAAATATTTTAAGGGCTGTCATGTGGAAGAGCAATTAGAATTGTTTTACACATCCCCAAAGGGTGAAACTAAGACCAATGGGTGGAAAAACTTCAGGAAGACAGATTTTCAATTCTATTAAAAGATGAAACATTTTAATAGCCAAGGTGATCCAAGACTGGGATGGGCTACCATAGCAGGAATTGGGCTTCACATCCCTGGATGCAGGAATGCAGAGTTCTTGAGTCCAACAGACCAGTTAGAGCCTCAGCTCTGCTGTATACACTAGCTGCATGACCTGGGGCATGACTCAGTTTCTTCAGGCCTCCATTTTCTCATATATAAAATGGGGCTAATAGAGGCTACCTTATAGGAATGCTATGATGACTAATTGTTCATGTACTCATTGAGTGCCAAGGTAAGTAAAATCAATAGCTCTGTTTTCACGGTGCTTTTCTCTCTTTCTTCTCCTCTTTTTCTTCCTTCTTTCCCTCCCTCTTCCTCTCCCTCCCCACCCCCTCCTTTCCTCTCTTCCCTTCTGATCTACATGCTCAGAGTTAATTTTTTCTGTGTCAAATATACATATAGGGTAGCTCTTTTCCAGTGTGATAGTTGTGAGGTGTTCAAGCAGTAGGTAGATAACTCCTCGTCAGAGATGCTGTTAAGGAACTCAGTATCAGGTAGTAAATGGGACTAAATTGTCCCATCCCCACTTTCCATGTACATTGGGTCAGTTAGAGTCAGATGGATAAACAAGAGCATCTTAATTGTTCGGTTTGTTTGCCTTAGCCAAACAAACCAACCATTCCCCTTCCACTTCCCTTTCCTTCCTAAACTATTTGGTCCTAAAATCATTTGAAGGGTCCAGGCAAGGGAGTCCATACTGTGAGGGACAAGGACAGCTAAGGGGGCCTAGAAAAGGGTGTTGAAGGCAAAATGGGGGGAGAGAATCCACACATATCGGTGACCAAGTGAGAGGTGCCAGACCAAAAGTAGAGTGAAGAGGGTACCCTGTAGATGGACAGCCCAGGAAGAGGTAGACCAGGGAAGAGTGTCAGAACCTTAGCCAGCATGGCGGATGACCTGGTAAGGTCTATGGGAACATAAGCAGGATTAGAAAGAATCCACAATGGGAAGAGTGACAGCTGTGTAGCATGGAGTTCAGAGCCCAAGTGGGACAAGAATATTTACTCAGGGGAGGATGCAACACCAACAATGGGAAATTAGAACACGTAGGAGGATTTATCAAGTCATCAAATACATTAAGAATAACAGGAGTATGGTTTCTCACTATCTGAGAAAAGTTAAAGTACATAAGAGGAAAAAACTAGAATAAACCCTGTGGTGTTGGATTGGAATTAGAGTTATTGATACTTATTGATACTCATAGTTATCAATATACATAATTAGGTAAAATTAAATATAGAAGTTAACTTGTGTGTATATGTATGTATAGTATAGACTACCTATGTCCCCTAGTTCTGTTCATGGAGAGGATCTTGGAACAGTGACAACAAGTACATCTATCACTCAGTTCTTGGTTCATCAATACCCTTCTCCACTAAAAGGAACAATGACTCTTTGGAGAAATGGATGATTTGGAGGCTAGAACATGGAAAATACAAAGTGATCATAGAATATCATGTGCTATAAAGTAGGAGGGTGCTCAAAGAATAATGAGGAGATGCTAAAGGACAGAGGAGCCAAATTGAATGAATCTCCCACTGGCCAAATCTGGGACAATGTAAGCATCAAAGTAAATACTGAATTTATGGATGTCATGATCCTCTATGTAGAAAATGCCAATGAACCCACAAAAAAACTTCTAGGGCTAATAACGAATTCAACAATATTGCAGAATACAAGATCAACACACCAAAAATAATTGTTTTTCTATACAATAGCAATGAATGATCCAAAAAGGAGTTTTAAAGAGCAATTCTATTTACAATAATGTCCAAAAGAATAAACTACCTAGGAATAAATTTAGCCAAATAAGGTCAAGACTTGCACACTGAAAACTATATGACATAGTTGAAAGTAATTAAAGAAGGTATGAATAAATGGAAGTATATTTTATGTCCATAGATTGGAAAATTTAATATTGTTAAGATGACAGTATTCCTCAAAGCAAACTATAGATTGACTGTGTTCCCTATCAAATATCCAAAGGGCTTTTTTTTTTTTTGCAGAAATGGAAAAGCCTATCTTAAAATTTATATGGAATTACAATAGCCAAAACACACATAAATGTAAAAGGAGAACAAAGTGAGAGGACTCATACCTCTCTAATTCAAAACTTACTTCAAACCTACAGTAATCAAAATACTGTGGTGCTGGCACTGTGATAGATATATAGACCAATAGAATAGAGCTGAGAGTCCAGCAATAAAACAAAACCTTTCTGGCCAATTGATTTTCAACAAGGGTACCAAGACCATTCTGTGGAGGAAATGATACTCTTTTCAAGAAATGATGCTGGGACAACTCGATACCTACACACAAAGGAATGAAGTTGAACCCCTACCTCACACCACATAAAACCCAAAATGGATCAACCACCTAAATAAGCAACCAAAACTATAAAACTCTTAGAAGTAAACATAAGGGTAAATCTTCATGATTTTGTTTTTGATATTGGAATCTTAGATATAAAACCAAAGGCATGAACAACAAAACGGAAAACAGATAAGATGGAATTCATCAAAGTTAAGAACATTTTGTATTAAAGAACATTATCAAGAAAGTGAAAGGACAGTCTACAGAAGGGGGAAAATATTTGCAAATCATATATCTGATAAAGGTCTATTATTCAGAATATATAAAGAATTCTCACAGAGTTCTCTTACAGAATATGTAAAGAATTAAATCCTCAAAAGAGACAACCCAATTTGAAAATAGGTAAAGGACTTTAATAGACATTTCTGTAAAGAAGATATTCAGGTAGTCAACAAGGATATGAAAAGATGCTCAATATCATTAGTCATTAGGGAAATGCAAATCAAAACATCAAAACCTCAATGAGATATCACTTTATACCCACTAGGATGGCTAGAATCAAAACAATAGAAAATAACCAGTGTTGGTGAGGATATGGAGAAATTTGGAACCCTTATACATTGCTGGTGGGAATGGAAAATGGTTCAGCCACTGTGGAAAACAGAACAGGACTTTGGGGATCATGGAAATGTTTTGGAACTAGATAGAGGTAGTGGTAACACAACGTTATGAAGGTACTAAATTCCACTGAATTGTTGACTTTAAAATAGTCAACTTTATGTTATATGAATTTCACATCAATAAAAATTATTGATAATAATGGATTATTATCCACTCAGTAAAATAGGAAGTCCTGAGCCTGTGATGACAGAAATTTAAAAACTGAATAAATTGAAAGTTTGATGAGAAATAGATTTCTACATGGCTTCAATGTACCTTCTCATAAAATAATAATATGGTCATTCAAGGTGCTTACATTAGGGGAAAGTGGGTGATGGATACATAAGGCTTGCCGTATTATGTATTTGCTATAAATCTAAAATAACTTTAAAATAAAGTTTCAAAATATGCTAAAGGGGAAAAGATTAAATATACAGCAGGGAAGCCTGGCAGATATTAACTCAATCAAGTTATCAAAGTGAACACCACCAATAATGGAACAAGTAGAAATTACATGATATGTGATAGGACACAGTGAGAGGAATGCAGCATCACTTCTGGGATATTCCTGCCAAAGGTGTATAACCTGGTACTCATTAGGACAAAACATTGTGCAACCCAGTTTGAGGGAGGAATTACAAAATAACCAGCCTATAATCTTTGATAGTGTCAAGGTCAAGACAGTCGAAGTCAAACTAAGAAAACTTCCAGGCTCAAGGCAGGGAAACTAAATGCGATGCTATATTTGAACTGGACCCTCTTGCTCTAGAAGGCATTGTTGGGACAACTGGCAAAACTCGAATGGGCTCTTAGGAAGCTGTTGGGGAGGAAGAAATTTTCTTCTACCCTTCTAGGTTCTACTGGCTGGTCTAAGAATTAAATTGGCATGAGAGAGATGAACAGGAGAAAATCAAAGTTTAATAGCATGCATACATAGGAGAGACCCCGAAAAACTGAGTAACTCACCAAAATGGCCAAAACCCTCACCTTAAATACTATCCTCAGCTTAAGACAAAAGAGGATGGAGAGAGTCAGTTGTGGGAGGTGACCAGGAAAAGCCCAGTGAACAGAGGGTGATTGTGATTCAGATTTAAGTCATTGCCTCTTCCTTTGAGATTTGGTTGGCCACCTCTTCCTGGTACTGGGAGGGGAGACATCTTTACAAATGGAGATTTCCCTTAGAAATGTAAATGTTTCTAACAAAAGGGCAAATCCTACTTGGTTTTCAGAACCCTTCCCATGTCTTTAACCAACTTAATCAATATACCAAAGAGGCATATTTTAGGGTGGCAAATTCTGCTCCCCTACAAAGTGATGGTAGTAATGAACATCCAGATTTGTGTGGTCATACTGTGGTTACGTAGGAGAATGTCCTTATTTGTAGGAAATATGCACTAAACTAGTATTATGGGGTAACTACTCTTAAATGGTTCAAGGCAAAAACATTATTTGTACTGTCATTATAATTTTTCTGTAAGTTTGAGGATACTAAAAACAAACAGCAAGAAACCTTTAAGTCAGTTTACCGAGGGTGCTATTCTTTGAGTGCATGAAATGTCCTTCTGTACCATCTAACATGTGAGAGTGACAGTCCTGGCTGTGGCTTGAAAAGACCAGTTGTATCTTTTATCCTACTCTTTGTTTTCTTGGGTTAAGTTACCCATGACAAAGCTCATACCAGGGGAGGGGGAGTGGTTGAAGGGAGAAGCTGGGGAAGCATGGAAATGTTTTGGAACTAGATAGAAGTAGTGGTTACATAACACTCTGCCAAGGGAATTGTTACTGGATCAGTCTTGGGTCCACTTGCCCATGCACAGTAAAGCCAATCTACTGACATCGAGTTGTAGGTGCAATGTTTATTGTAAGATGCCAGGCAAGGAGTCTGGGACAGGTAGCACTCAAAAAGCCCAGTCTCCCCATGGGTTTCAGCAAAGCATTTTTAAAGGCCGGGTGAGGCAGGGAGTCCCAGGGTATGTGATTAGCTGGTGCACAGTCCTCTGATTGGTTGATGGTGGGGTAACTGGTAGTGTCACAGGGGTTGACATTATCAATCTTCAGGCTCTAGTCGGCCCGGGGGCTATGCGCTCATGGGTCATCGAGTAATTAAGTCTGCCACTTGGTGGGTGTTTGGCACCTGTAAAACAACTCAGGAAATGTGCGTCAGATACTGTAAACTAGGTACTTCAGAGAGGCGCTAAAGCAGAGGACACGGGAGAGTGGTCTGTCCTGGGAAGGCCCCATAGGGTCCTGCTAGGATCCTGCTGGTTTACAGAAGGAGCTACATGGAAAAGTGTGGCATAGCTCTCCGACCCTGGCTTTGAAGAGGGAGATGATTGGGAGCTAGTGCTGACCACAGCAGCTACCCTTCTTGACTTCTCCAGCCACTGGCTGGATGAGTGCCCCTTTGAGGACAGGTGATTGCGCCTTCGATGACTGTCCACTTTGAGGACAGCTCTGTTTAGCAGCACTTAATTAATGTGTTGGCTCAACTAGTACGTGGCCATCTTACTAGCAAATCCATCCATATTCAGGGCCCTCAGCCTGTTCAGAGTAGACTCATTCTCTTTTTAGTTGAGAAAGAGGGAGCTTAGCTTTATAGTCAACACTGTCAGAATCTTTTATTAGGACATGGGGTAAGAGCAGGGGACTTTTCACTCTGAAAGGTAACAGAGCCTCATTTCTTAGCATAATGACCAGGGAGCATAAAACAGTCCAGGAGCCACAACATAAAAGTAATGTCTATCAAGTGTGCAGTTAGGCATTACCTAAATATAATAAACTGCAGGCAACAGCATCCACCCAGCCACACACGGTCAGATTACTCCCTTATCCTTTTATATTACAGTATGACAAAACCACTTTCAGAGAGAAATTGGGGCTTCTTCACAGTACTTGTGAAGTTATTACAAGCTTAGCCCCAGCCACACAGGCTGACTCTACAAATACAGACTCTTTAAAATAAAACCACATTTTAAACTCTCTGCCTTTTGACTTGACAAACAATCCATGCAGTTGCTGGTGGCACACATTGGTTCCAGTTCCCATCAGGTTTTGGAGCTGTATTTTATTTCTCATACTATATTAAGAAGCTTTGGGAAAGGTATCCTGTAGAGGGAGAACATAGCACCCACTGAAATCTTTCCCAGTTAAAATGCTGGTCCAGGGTTGGCCAGGGGAGAAACACAAATTGTTTCTATGAAAATGACCCTTTGGGTGTGGGTCATTACACTACCCTAGCACAATCACTCACATGTACGCTGCTCAGATGAGTATGGCTTGGTCCTTAAAGCACCCTTCTTGTAGTAGAACTGAGCACTCACATTCCCTGTTTAAGAGGAAGTTCTGCATCTTAACAACTAGGCCATTGCAAATCACTGATTGCTTAAAAAGAGAGAGAGAGAGAAAGAAGGCATCGGTAAAAACAAGAGCATATCATTGGTCTGGAGAACCAGAAGCCAGGTTGATGGGAATGTGGGCAATTGACATATTTCCTGGTGAGGCCTTGGTCCAAGAAGGAGAGTCTTCAAACTACAGTCTCCAGGCCAAAGCCAGCTTGCTGTGGGTTTTTGTATTTTATATTGTATTGGAACACCACCAGGCCATTCTTTTACTTACTGTCTATGGCTTCTTTTGCACTTTAATCACAGAGTGAAGTAGTTGCCTGTGCAGACAATCTGGTCCTCAAAGACTGAAATATTTACCATCTGGCCCTTGACAGAGAAAGTGAGCTGACCTCTGCCCTAGACACCTCTGGCACATAGCACAGCTCTTCAAATGCCACTCTGGGTCTCTGTCAGTCATCTCCTCCTTGCCTATATAACTATTCTTTAGGGAACCTGACTCAGACACTGGTGGGGAGTGTAGCTCACATGGCTCTACCTGTGTGATCACAGCTAATAGGGCCCAGGCTAGAAACCGGGCCCAATGGCCCATGAAAATTGGCAAGAGAAACTGTTCTACCTGGTTTCTGTGAAGTTGAAGCCAGAGTTACTATTATGGTCAACCAAATGGATGTGCAAGTTTATGAGAAGAGCAAAAGGAGCTGTAAACTTTGCAGTGAAGTTTCTGTCTGCAGAAAGGAAATTGGGAGCAGACAGGCAGCGCATGTGATGGACTCAAGGCTGCAAAGAGACAGACAGAAACAGGCCATCTGTCTCAGTACTTTCTAGGACCCAAGTGATCTGGCTGTATTTCCTGTCATTTGGGACCTGTGAGATTTCCTGTAGTTTTTAACTTAAATCCCTTTTGCCTAAACTAGTCTGAGTGTGTTTATTGTTTTAATAAATAATTGACCCTAGACAAAAATACAGGGAGGTATAATATTTACTGAGTGACCATTATGTCACAAACATTGTTCTAGATGCTCTAAATTCAGTTGTGAAAGATATAAACGAAAACTTCTTCCCTCATAGAGTTTATATTTTAGTGGGGTGTGTATTTTGCTCAGGTTTCTTGCCTTTCTTTTTCATCATTCCCATTTGAAAGGAGGAGACAAAATAGTACCCATCTCACGCAGGTTATCAAATGAAAAAAACGAAAATAATTTAGTAACTAGTTTGATGTCCTTTAATTCAAGAGAAAACAATCCATGGATTGGAGGAATACAGTGCCTCAGAAGCAGTGGGGCACTCTTCCCAAGGAATCTGGGGCAAGAATGAGTTTTACAGAGCATTAGAAGAGGCCTCCCTGAAATAGAACATGATTGACCAGGAGGTAAGAATTTCCTTACAAGGCTAGCAAGTCCTATTGTTACAGGAAAATGGGCATGAGAGGATGGTCATGTCCCAGATCTCGAGCAAGTTCCTGGGACGTGCCCCAGCAAGTGAGCATCCTTGGCTTTGCTCAGGAAAGAATTTGAGAGTGAGCCATAGTAAAGTAAAAGTAGATTTATGCAATGAGGTCCACACTCCATAGACAGAGTGCAGACAGTCTCAGAAGGCAAGAGGCTCCAAGGTGTGGGGGTGGTTAGTTTTTACGGGCTGGGTAATTTCATATGCTAACAAGTGGGAGGATTATTCCAACTATTAGAGGGAAGGAGATTTCCAGGAACTGGGCCACCACCCACTTTTGGGCCTTTTATGGTCAGCCTCAGAACTGTCATGGCACCTGTGAGTATGTCACTTACCATGGTAATGTATTACAATGAGCCTATAATACGGCCCAAGGTCTACTGGAAGTCAGATCTTCCACCATCTTGGGTCAAGTTGGTTCTAACCAGTATTTGTCCTATCGTCAATGGCTGTGTGATTCTTTTAATGGTTGTGCCCTGCCTCCTTCCCTCCTGTCTCACTATTTTCTAGGGTAAGTCAGCTAAAGCTGAGTTGAAGGATTGTGATCAGTATTAGATTTCCTTGATTGTGAGGGGTTTCCTGTAAGTGCAATCTGACTTCGGTTTGGTTTGTGACATGGGCCAGGCTACTGGGGTGGCCTCCATTTTGTGGGTCCCGATATACAAATTAACTTTACCAGGGTTCATTTGATGATTAAATGGAATATGTATGTGTATAAGTGAGGCATATTAGAGTCCCTGACACTAAGTATATATGTGCAATAAATGGTGGTGGTGATGGAAAAGAAACAAAGGCTAGAACCAAAAGAAGGCTTGTGAAGGAGGGCAAACATAGACAGATATTGGGACCAGGACTGCAGAAGTATAGAATCCTTTGTATCTTTGACTTCTGTAATCCAGAAAGTAATTGTCATTCATCACTATCCATGTCCCCAGCAATAATCTGCCTTCCTACCCTTGTTAGGACTCCTTTATGAGTTTTCTTACCCTCCCCAAGGCATGAGGAGAGGAAGAGGGAGCTAGTTTAAGTAACTTAGTTACTTCCTGACTTTGACAGTGGGTAGTTGTGTTTTGGGCCCCAAATATCCTCTGATGATTTCTACCTGCCCAACAGTACAAACCTTATTATAGGCAACCTCATAACTATTTACAGAAAGAAATGCCAAACAGATGAACCAGAACTGGTTCTAAATAAAATAAGCTTATTTTGAGGAAAAAAAAAACCTATAAACAGTCTTCATTTTAAGAATTATCTTTAATATATTAGTAGTTTTCAGAATTGATAGAAGTTGTAGGCAACCACCTAGACCAAAGTGGTCTGCATCAGAATCATGCAGGAAATGAGGGTCCATTTCGAAAGTAGATTTCTGGGCTCCCCATACCCATATCCATTGAATCAGATTCTCTGTTGATGGGACCTAGGAATCTGCAATTACAGCAAGCTTCCCTGATGACTGTTAAGCTGGCTGGGCTTGAGCATCATCCAGCTGAAATGCCACTGTCAAAGATTCTTTGGTTTGGGGCTTTGGCCCTAAATTGTGACTATTTCTAGAAAACCTAAGACATTGAGATGTGCATGTAAGGAGTTAGTTTGTATCCAGCTGTCCAACATCACAATTCACAGAAAGCATGACTGAAATGGGGAGAGAAGGAGGTATCACAAGGGGGAGGGGGGGAGAGCACTACTTTACAGTTTTCCCACATGTCTTCTCTTCCTCCACATAGTAGAGAGGCTGTATGTGGAGGCTCTTGGATACGAGATGTCATTCCAGCAGAAGTTGCTCTTGAGCTTGGGTCGTGCCTACCTGATAGGCACGCCTGCTACAGAGGGAAGATGATGCTAATCTTTGCCATGTATATTCATTGGAGAGGAAGAAAACTACTCTACACTTCTAGGTTCTTCTGAAAATTAAATTGATGTGACACAGATTAACAGGAGAAAAATTGAATTTATTTTCGTATGTACGGGAACCCCACATACATGAGGGGGTCAGAGACCACACAGACAGGAGAGGGTCAAAGACAGAATGGGAAAATGAGGTATATAGGCCATCCTGAGCCGAGGAGCAGGATGGGGGCCTGGGGCTTCCAAGGATAGGAGGGCCATTCACAGGACAGTAAAAAGAAGAGCAAATGTTTGGTGATTAGATGTTTGCTCTGCCATACAGATGGGGACACTTAGGTCAACTTGATCTCTGGGAATAACTTTCTCTGGGAAAAATCCTCAACTGAAATTCTTCTAGGTCGCTGAGGGGCAGCAGTTTCTCTTGAGCCCACAAGGTCTCTATTGCCTTTAGCTCAAAATAATCCATGTGCCAAATTGGCACATCTTGGGGAGGCCTGTTGTGAACCCCTACAGTAAGTGAAAAGGGGACCTTTCTAGGTAGGGCTGGTCCATCTTGCTCTCATTATGTGCACGGGGAGGGGGCATGGGGACCTGCCTGCTCTCCTCTGCAGGCATTTCTCAGGGGATGGAAGCAGGGTTCCACCATGGACAGCTCAAAGCTGTTCCTTCCTGAGACTGAATGGTGATCATTACTGAAAAATCCCGACCCAATTATTGTCCCTCTCTTTCCTATTGCTGAATTAAAAGAAAAAAAAAATCATTAGGTTTGTGGGGAGCAAGCTTCCTTTCTTGTTAAATGCTATAAAGCCAAGCCTTGTGGGCAGCTCTGGCTGATTATCAGGATTTTCAAATTGACTCTTCTACTTCCTAGAAGGAACTTAATTCCGTATCTAATTTTAATCTGCATCCCATGGTCAGGAGTGTTGTGTTAAAGCATTTGTTAACATTTAAAGAGGGGGCGCTGATTTTATTGATCTTTCTTGTGTAAATTGGCCAAAGTGATCAATTTTGGGTTGTAAACTTTTGATGTCTAAATACATTACCTTAATACCATTTAAACACAGTCAATCATCAACCCCATTAACCCATAGTGTACAGTCTGAACTGGGAATTCAACAGTTCCACAATGGTGACACAAGGAAGGGAGTTTAGCAATTTGCACACAGAGTAGATCGGCTGTTCTTTCGCAGGCGATGTCCCGTGTGTGCCACTGAAATAGGCAGTCGTGGGCTCTTTGGCATGGCCAGATTGTGGTGCTGAGAATCCACTCTTCCTCACTCTTCCCATCCTGATTGCAATCATGGGAGAATGAGCAGAGTTGTATTGTCCACATTCGAGCCATCAGTATACAGGTAAGGAAGAATTAATAGTAGCGTGTGCTGTTGCAAACCAACAAGAGATAAACACAAAGACAAGATGTTGTCAGTGTGAAGCTGCTGACTGACACACAGAGGCTAAGGGCACAATGATTTCCATGGCCCAGGAGATGGTTCATGGACACAGGGCTGCTTTGACCTACTGGCAACAAAATCACCGACAAATAATCCCCTTCCAAAGGGCTTCCTCTGCCCTTTGATCATGCAATAGATTCCTCCTATCAGGAAGGAACTTGTTTAAATTCTGTATCAGTTAGGACTAGGTACAGCTGTGAATGGCAGAAACCCCAAATTAACAGCAGTTTAGACACACAAGATTTAATCCTCCCATATGAGAAAGCTAAAGGTCGACAATCCATGGTGCGGTTGGTAGTTCCCTGAAGTTAACAAGACATGGGTTTCTCCCAGCTTTTAGCTCCATCATCCCTAGGATATGTCTCTCAGGCTTCTAACCCAAGATGATTGCTAAAACTCTGGCTCTCGTGTCACCTTTCCAGGGAGCAGAAGGGAAAGAGAGGGCAAAGGGAAATGTACCATTTTCCCTTAAGGATCCTTTCCGGAAGCCACACATGAAATTTTCATTGACACACCAATGGTCAGATCTTAGCCATGTGACTGTCTGAGGCACAAGGGAGGTTGGGGGATGTAGTGTTAAGCATGTGTCCTGCTAAAACTAAAAATTCTCTTACAAATGGAGAGAATAGATATTGAAGGTCAACTAGCAATCTCTATCCGAGTGCTGTGTATCTTGCAGATGGGGAGAGAACAATTAAATCAAGCTTTTAAAAAATTTCCCCCTGCTATCATTTATCAACAACTCTCCATTTCCTCTCATCTTGACCAATATGAAACGTTCATGGCAACCTAAACAAAATGGAAAAGCATCCAGAAAGATCCAAGAGACGGGGAAGGGGCATATGTAACGTCAGCATTTCTGTCCCCAGTGATTTCGAAGCATTTTGTTTCACTTGATCATATTATGTGACACAGTCTAGGTATCAGCTCTGTCTCATTTTTACTCTGCTAAGCTAAGAATGTGATAGGGCAGGGGGCAGTGCATTTGCAACTCTCAGTAAAACACTCTAGTTGAACTGTTAGTCTTTTTGAATAAAGATGACTCACATGTGATTTTGGATACTCCAGAAGGTACCTTCCTACCTATCTACCTACCCACTCACCTATTTATCATACCTGCCACTTCAGGTGTCCCAGTGGTCCCTGAGAAGTCTTGTGGAAGCTTGAAGCCTCAAGGTGTCCCTAAACCATGTGCCCTGGGGTTAAACATAGTCCTTTTCCTAAGAATCCTTTCTTAGGAACTGAGAATTCCTATTTGTTTGGAGAACTTTGTTGCACACACCTTCAAAAATGAAAAAATCTTGAATAAGGATGATTCTCAGCCTGTAGGTTAACCACACCTAATGATTCATCTGAGGCAGGCTTTGTACAACTCTCTACTGTACGCTTCTTGACTGTGTCTGTGACTGTCCATTCATGTGTGCTGAGGGAATGCAAATTTAAGTTTCACAGGAGCCTAAGCAAAATATAATTGAGAAGGTAACTTTCCCTAAAATAATATACAAGGTAAAATAGAAATGATTTCAAAATTATCAGTGTCGCATCCATTGATGTGGATAATCAAGAAATGACAATAGTAAAGCAGCATTATTTGGGGCCCTGGTAATTCAGAATTTGTGATTAAGTTTCTACCCACTTCCTGTTCAAAAGACCATTGCACTGCCTCTGAATGAATGGTTAGTTAAGCAACGTAATAGTGTAAACAAGACTGCAAAGGGGCATGTTTCACCGAGGACAGATCGATCTCTCTTTAAGGGCTTTGACACATTCATTATTTGCATGCAAATGAGTGCTAGTCATTCCAAATGAGTCTTATCTTGTCATTAAAACTCTTAGCACATGACTTCATTTGGAAACACTTTGTTACCAGTTAGTTTGTTATTAGGTGTTATTGCAAATAATAAAACTTCGTCTAATTTTTAAATATGTAATTTAGACCCTTCACAAATTGAGATTAAGCTTCCCTGTATTTGGCCTGTATCACTGAAGTCTCCCTGTATGCATGAAGATGTATTTAGCTATCCGTAGGCTGAAACTGACCCATTTACAGATTAGCAACTATTTCTGCAAATGGGCCAACTAGCCCTGCCCCCATGCAGAAAAACATTCAGGATAATTGAAAACTGCCTGAAATATTTACAAGCTTTGAACAAGCTCAGTGGAGGCACTGGTCAAACATTCAGACTTTAATTCTAGTCCAATTACACCAAGTCACAGCCAACGATCTCAAATGATTAGAATGACACTGAATGTTTTTCTTTGTTTTTATAGATCTGATCAGCCCAGGCCCAAATCTGAGTAATTAGATTTGTTTAATACACCTAAAACCAACAAAATATCATTTATCATACATTTAATATCAATGGCTTTTTGATAAAGTAGATCATGTAATCCAGCTAGTTGCTTTATTATTAATTAAGTCCCAAGACTTAGTCCCTGGGCTTAGCAAATATGCTCACTGGGGAAGCAGTATTTCATTTAATTAAGAGCATAAGACAACATAGCTCAGACTCCAGTTTTTCTACCTTAAGGGTTCTATTAGTCAGCCTCCTCTCTCATAAAATGGGGACTACATTTCCTACCTCAAAAGTAAGGGCTTAGCACAGTGCCTGGGAAATATCATTATTATAGCTGTCATTGTGATTAGTGATAATATTCACTGAATTGATGTAGCAAGGTAGCAGAACTGAACAACTTTATAGGGGACAACCAAAGTCCCCATTGGCTGTTAGTTACAACAAGCTTAGCCAGTGAGGTTCCCAGTCATCGGCCATTGGCCATTCATTGCACAGAGTTTAAACCTCTGTTAATCTTTCTATGCACTGACGCTACTTGAAAATCCATTATGAACTGTGTGTGAGTGTAACTGAAAAGGTCACCGTGGGATCAATAGTACCTTGCAAACTAAGCACATGTGAAGTCTGCCCTCTGATTAGTGAGTGTGGCCACTCTCCAAATTGCCTGCCACCTAGATTCTCCAACATATTGCATACAGGTCAGAAATTCTCAGGCTCATGGCATTTCACTGATTTTGAAGACAGACTCATAGATCACAGTTGCCCAACAACAGAAAAGCTATAGACAGTATCAGTTGAGTAGAACGAAATAACAAAATGGGTCTGTCTCCTTGGTCAGCTAAGCTTGTTCTTTGTGGTCTCTAACTGAATGGCAAGCCTTTCAAAAAGCAGATTTTTTTCCTCCTCAGCATCTTAATCTAAGAACGCTGCATGAACTCTTCGCCAATCTCTATCCTTTCAAAAGTATTTATCAGTACATTACCCACAGGACCAGACCCAGGTGCATGTGAGGATTTCAAAGAATGAGATCAGTCCTGGCTCAGACTCTAGCCATACAAATGAAGAGGTACAATTTGTCAGGTGAGAAAGAGTGGAAGAACCGGAAGCTTCACTAGCTGTTGTCAATGTCTGTGAGTTGTTAGGTGTGTCTTGAGGGAATGGATGGAAATCAGAATTAAAGTACTGATATTGGATATGATTTCCTTTTTTCCAAAGAGAGTGAAATCAAAGTGATCCTTCTAGTGACATCACTTTCATTTACTTACATTCCATTCATGATTTCCTGAGTAGCAGCTAAAAGGGCAGAGTTACATGTAGAAAACAGGGTACTGCATTTAACTCTAGGCACAAAGGTTTGTCACTGGACAGCAACAGTATCTTGTATGTTGCAACTGGAAACAAAGGTAGGTAATCATTGGCTCAGAGTCGAGTCTAAGGCATCTGCTGCCACCAGGATTTGTCTTGCTCAGAGTTCCCTTATTTTATTGTATTTTCTCCCTCCCCACCCCCCCCACCCTCAAAGCCATCCCAGCCCCTTCAGGTCTAGAAACCCAGCATCTGGACTCTACTTTTAGGGTTTATTTGTTACTAATCAGAGCATAAAAAATATCATTTTTTAATTCTTCTTTTCTGTGTAGAGCCCTGCATTTTTGGAATCCACAATGAGATGCGGAGATGAATTCACATTTGCACCACAGCTTACATCATGTTGTGGTAAGGAGAACTGGGGACTGAAAATACAAAAGTTTATCCTCTGTAAATGGTGAAGCCCAGTCACAGACATGTAGACTGACCTACCCCCTAAGGTCATGTTATCACTGTGTAAAAACAGGGAAGTCAAGCTACAGGGGTCTTAGTTTCTCCTCTTTTGAGATGGGTTAGATAACAGTGACTTCCCTTTTTATTGATGGATTGGGAGGGCCATTAAATTAGCACTTCTTCGAGGGGGTTAAATAAATACTAAGCAGTAGTGTAAACAAATTTCACTTAAAACTATGAATAATGGAATCTGTGCTTCATTTATCATGTCTGGCAATGCAAATATATCAGAGGAAGCCAGTCACTTTCTCCGCTTTCATGGAAAATTTGCAATTCAGAAATCATTCTCTGGGTTCTTTATGCCTTCCTGCTCAATCTATCATTGAATGCTGAGATTGGTACCGGCTTGGTGGTTCTGTGTCTGTTCCCCCAGCAATCTGCTAGGAACTAATGGTAAAGAAAAAGGTACTCTATGAGTGTGGATCAGAGGTTGAGAAATAGAAGTTAGGCTGGAAAAGGTAAAGGGATATGTGCCGTGAGTTCAGTCTGGTAATGCAACTAAGGAGGCCTACAGTGGGAACTTCTAGGTCTAAATAAACCCCAATGTAATGTTTGTTCCGCTTTTCAAACTACACACTTAATCTTCTATCTTTGTATGCCTCGTCTAAGGCTCTGGTACCCATGCACTAATCACAAACCCAGCTTACAGCTTTTCCCTTTCGGGGGATGCTCTGTTCCTCATGCTTGAATATCATGGCCGGATGGTTGCATTGCAGGATGAGAAAGCACTCTTAAATGAAGGGGTAGATCAGCATCACAAATTCCTTTGCAAAACACTTGGGCCCACACAGTTTTGGTTGGATCTGCCCATCTTATCAATGTTATGCCCACATGGCCTCTCCAGGTGGCTGGTTTGAGCTTCTTCACAGAGTGAGTCTCAGAGTAGGCAAACTTCTTACGTGTGGGCTAGCTTCCCCTAGGGCAAGGGTTCCAGGAGACAGGAAGTTTGCCATTTTTTAAAAGCCCAAGCCTAGAAAGTGGTACGTATTCTATTGTTATATTCTATTATTCAGAAAAGTCATCCAGGCCACTCAGTTTCAACGGAAGGAGAAATAGATCCCACCTCTTGATGAAAGGAGTTTCAAAGAATCTGAGACTATTTTTATTAGCCACAAGATCCAAATTCATTTTTTTCACATGTGGATAACCCGTTGACCTACTAAAACCCATGGTGGGGGGTCACTACCAACAAATGACCACTTTAAACTTAACTTTCAGGGAAGATTTTTTTCACCTTACCATCTAACACCAAGTTTGGAGATAGCTGATTTTCTTTAAAATCCCTTAGTGTGTGAGGAAGAGTATCTTTATTTCCAGTTCACCTCTGTAGTGAGAACAGAGCTTTGCAGAATTCTAGTTTTATATGCGAGCAGGGTTCTTATAGTAGATTTCCCATCTGGTTGATTCTGCTCTTTATCTCTAGTCGCCCGCACCCCACAAGGTCATAAAAAGCTGAAAGCTCAAATGCACGGCTTTGTTAACGTCCTCCAGGCAAGAGCAAGCTTACTTCTCTGAGTTCCTATTTTTGTTTTTGTTTTGCCTCCTCTGCATATCCCTTACTTTCTTGAAAACTCATTTAGGCATTAAATACACACACACACGCACACACACACACACACACACACACACACACATATAGCATTGTTGAGCAAAATCAGAAATTAATGAACGCTAGCTTTATGGAAATCAAAAGGAGTAGAGGAAATGAGAGAACAGCCTTGGAAACTCTGCTCCAGGAGTGTGGAAATCAGCAGATGCTGTCATTGCTTCCTTAATCACTGCAATACATTGATTTGTTTTGTTTTGCTTTGCATTGAAAGTGAGATTTCTATAGCTCACCCCAGGGGAACTAAGCGATAGAAAGATAGAATGGACTCACACTTTCTAGGTCAATAGTGAGCCATAAGTAAATCAGTACTATTTTGTTGACTTTATAAGTAGTATTCTCCTAACAAGGCAATCCTTAAATTGAGTAACGTTTCTTGAACCGCATTTGTTTTCCAATCATCATTATGAGGTAGATGTGAAGATTTGAACCTTGAGAAAGAAATTGATGAGAAATCATGGCAATTCAAAATGGTGGTGTTCTGTATTATATTTGTTGTTGTTGTTCTGTGTGTTTGTTTTACTTGGGGACATTTTTATGTGTCCTAAAAAGAAAATCATTATATTCTATGCTTTAAGCAAGTAAAGTTTTAAAACAAAACTCTGGGTCTTCTCCCTTGCCTAAACCTGGGATTAGATAATATAGTATAGCAGTTGCTATGTTCTGAATGCGTCCCCTCAAAATTCATATATTGAAATCCTAACCGCCCCACCAAGGTGATAGTATTGGATGTGAAGCCTTTGGGAGATGACTAAGTCATGAGGGCTCTCATGACCTTTTATAAGCACATAAGATTGATGACCCAGAGGCCCCAGAGAACTCTCTTGCCCCTTCCACCATGTGAGGACACAGAGAGAAGGTACCATCTGTGAACCAGGAAGTAGGCCCACACCAGGCACCAAATCTGCCAGCACCTTGACCTCAGACTTCCCAGCTTCTAGAACTGTGAGAAATAAATTTCTCATGTTTATAAGCTACCCACTCTCTGGTATTTGGTAATAGAAGGCCCGAACAGACTAAGTAGTCAAGAAGAAGCTCTCTGATGTTACTTGCTCACTCTGCCATTTCCTAGAGAGAGAATTTTGGTCAAGTCACTTCATCCTTCAACTTCAGTTACCTCATCTGCAAATGTGGATACATGAAGGTTAAATGAGATAACACGTGTCAGATACAGGCTTAGCCTTGACACTTATTTGCCTGGCTCATAAGCATATAAATGTTAGTTGTAGTTTTTGTTGCTCTTATAATAGTTATTAACATGAAATGAGTCCCAGGAATGACGGTTTAAGATCAAGGTGTTTGTTATATGTACTACTCGATGGTTAATAGGAAGAAAATCAATATTTTTTACATATTGGGATGACTATTTGACGTTAGTTAGTGTAAAACAATTGCACCAAAGTGGCTGTGGCAAGTTTCCTGCATCTTTCAACAAGGACTGTAAGAAGTCCTTTACATCTGAAAAGGAAATAGTCTTGTCTTCTATGAATAGTGTTTGTGAACAGGAAAAGTTTCAATTAACCAAGCTTTCCTTACTGTACTTCATCTAAGATTGAACAGCAATGTCCACTATTGCAGGGCAAGGCAATAGGAATTAAAGGGTATGTTTAAGATATGTTTAAGATTGGTGTATTTTTTTCCTTGATCAAGAGAGTGCTGACTGAGCTGGCATCTTCAGCGTGCAGTTGGACTCACAGTTTTATTTATTAAGGATATACCGACGGCCCCCATAATTTAGATGTAATGGTTAAACAATTACCTTTTGCATTTGAACTGAAAAAAGAAGAAAGTCGTTTAATTGCTAGTAATTTTTCCTCATTATACAAAAGCTCTTAACTTCTTGGTAACATAATAATAATAGCCAGATAAAAGAGTGGTTTGGCAAACAATAGCTCATTTTGCTCCTTAAAAGCTAAACTATAAATCCCAAATGGCCTCATATAGCGTATAAGCCATAGGGCTAAAAAATGTATATTTTCCAAAAGGGATCTTGGTATGAGTTGAGGATCGGGGAACTCACTCTCCTATTCCATTGTATCTTTGTAATACTGTGGTCAGCTACAGCAGCACAAATCAATGCACTGATTTAGTCCTCCTTGTCTCGTATGCTTCCCCCTTTTCAGACTTGTACGTTCACCCCCATCCATGATCTCCTTACCATAATCTTGGAAGTGACTGGTTGTGATGACAGATTTGGGTGAATCATCCCATCTTTCTGCATGAAAGAGAAAGAAGGACATACGATATGCCTTAGTCTTTTTCTGTGGTTTGATTCCCAACTGCTCCCAAGCAGCTTACAGACGACTAACGTGGGTTTGATTAGAGAAATCTGGAATGTCAGGAAGGTCACAGAATTTCTGGCAGCTTCCTTGTAAATTAAATCCAAGTAATTTATTCATGTTGGTATCTATGTCAATTGTGGAGAGACAGAGTGAAAGAAAACGTAGTCTGAACGGTGATTTGGAAAACAGAAATGCTTGGGCATTGCTCCCAGCCTTCGTGTCAACTACCTCTGTAGCCTGGGTGTGCGTCCCTGAAGGGCACTCTGAGGATTAATTAGTTTCTTAAATGCTTTTGAACGTGAAAATGTGCTAAGTAAACATATGACAGATTGAACTCACCAGAGGGAGAGACCTGAATTGGGGAGAGGGGGAGTGGAACATAGTTATAGAATGATAGATTATTGAATGTTCATTTTGACTTTAGAACAATGGAAAGAAAATATCCTTAAGGAGTACACAGCTTTATATAAGTTGAAGGAGGGGGAGAAGAGGGCCAAAAAATCATCAGAAGCGAATAGAATACTATAACCAATAACCAGTAACTAGAGATTGGAGGCCGAGTGAGGATGAGGGTGAAACATATAATAATATAGAGCAAGCACTGTGGCTAGAAAAAAAAGAAAGCTAATCTTTCAAGAAAGGAAATAGGACACTGATCTTAGGAGGCAGAGAGCCATTGTGGTACGGAAAGCAAGAGACAAGACTGGATAATTAGATGGGCTTGCCCCAGAGGAAATAAGTCCGGCGGATGAGGAGGTGGGTAATATTCATGTTGTAGGTAGACGGACACTATAATACCAAATCAGGGTTGTTGATCCAAAACATAGGAGCAAAGACATGATGCAGTTAAAACTGCAGGGAATGATTGAAAGTGAGATCGAAAATGTACAGCTGTAAGACGCTAAGCTAGCCATAAAATGCTGCTTATCGAGTTGAAAAAAAAAAAAAGGAAGGACACGGTGAAATGCTGAGGAGGTAGAGAGTGAGACAACATAACGTGGTCCAAAATGCAGTTTTAGTCACGTATTAGAATATGAAAGAAGAGAGCAATGGAACCATAACAGAAAGAAAGAAAGAGGTCCTGAAAATTAGACCGTACTGAGGGTGAGGGGCAGGACATTACAGGAAGAGATTTACAGTGTAGTAAGACTGAGTGTGGGTCTGAGACATGCGTGCTATCCAGGATTTCTGTAAAGAAGGAGTTCAGAAGCAAGAATAGAACTATTCATATATATGGTTGGCTCACTGAACCCAGTATCTCGTCCCCATCATTACCTGAGATGTTCAGTTTGCATTTGCTTCTGCAGAATGAATGTGCACACTCTGCTATCCTATGAGCCTGTCCTCCAAGAAAATAACAGTCATTCCTTGCATTCCCAATTAAGATGTTTGAATGCCATCATTCCCAGTATTTTCTTTCAAGGCAGTAATTCCTTCTAGCAAATTTTACTAGTACTGTCACCAGTCCAGACATTTGGGAAATCTACTTCTTTGACAGCAATCACTGAACTCTAGCTTGACATTTTTTGCCTGCAATTTTACAGTTAAATCCTTGTTCTGAGCTTTTTCTTTGCTTATCTTGATTTCATACAAAGTTGGACCCTAAAACGCTTACAGAGCATTTCTTGAAACCCAGATTACAAAATTATTGGTGATTTAGCTAGTTACCCCTTCTGAATTGGCTAGATAAAAGCCATAAACCTTAATTACATAATAAAGTTCCCTTCTAAATATCAAAATCCCTAAGAGAGCAATCATTTGCAGCATCCAGACCAAGATTTTGTATGCAAGATCACCAAGTATCCCCTGTGGGTTTGGGGCACAGACTGTTACTGCTTCATGGCTGCGTTGCCAGCTCAGTTTGGCGTGCTTAATCCTCCGCCTGCCCTGTTTTATGTCACCCGAGCTGATTGAGCCACAAAAGATAGAGGAGCCTTGGTTTGGAATAAAGTTGCCTCTTTAAGTCCTTCAAGTGTTTAATCCTAGACAAGGGCAGTTGCCCAATCCATGGGTTACCTCAAGCAGCCACTCAAGACTGGCCCATCACTTCTTGCAACAACTTGCTTGATACGTGGGGTTTTTTCTATTATTACTATTATTACTGTCCCCACTAACTTTTTCAATATAAAAGTTAATAAATACTCACTGCAAAAAATTAAATGTATGGAAAACCACAAAGAGAAAAACAGAGGCAAAATTCTTGAAGAGAGATTTCTCCAAAGAAGGTAGACAGATGAGCAACAAGTATATGAAAAGATGCTCCACGTTCCTGATCATCTGGAAGATGTGAATCCAAACTATAATGAGGCCTCACCTCATACCCATTAGGATAACCACTATTTAAAAAAAAAAGGAAATAATAAGTGTTGATGAGGATGTGGAGAAATTGGAACCCTTGTATACTGTTGGTGGGAATGTAAACAGTGCAGTGCTATGGAAAATAGAATGCCGTTTCCTCAAAAATTAAAAACAGAATTACCATATGGCAATCCCATTTCTTGGTATTTATCCAGAAGAATTGAAAGCAGGATCTTGAAGAGATATTTGCACACACATGTTCACTGAGCCCCAATTACAATGGTCAAGAGATAGAAGCAACCCAAATGTCTATCAGTGTATGAATTAATAAAGAAAATGTGGTATATCCGCACAACAGACCACTATTCAGTCTTAAAAAAGGATATCCTATCCCATGCTACAGCATGGATGAACCTTGAGAACATTATACTAAGTGAAATACTTCAGTGACAAAAAGACAAATACTATATGATTTCACTTATATGAGATACCTAAAGGAGTCAAACTCATACAAACAGAAAATAAAATGGTGGTGACCAGGGGCTGGGAGGACAGGGGAAATGTGGAGTTGCTATTCAGTGAATATAGAGCTTTGGTTTTACAAAATGAAAAAGTTCTAGAGGGCTGTGAATGTAGTTGACACTACTGAACTGTACACTTAAAAATGGTTATGATCATAAATTTTATGTTGTTTTTAAAGTGACAGTTAAAAATGTTTAAAGGAAAAACAAAAAGGCAGCAGCAGCAATAGCTTGAAAAGCACTTGTGCACTGGGACTCATGAACATGCTGAGCCTGGAACAGCACCATAATGTGAAGGATATTCGACCACATCTCAGCAGACACTTAACCAGCCGCCAGCCAGCCAACCAGTCACCAGCCAACCCAGCAGCCAATCACAGACACATGCACGGGCCACAGCAAAGACCTGTGGAGCCTGACCCAGATCTGCGGACCATCCAGATAAAAACAGCCCAAATTGTTGGCCTGCACATTTTGGAGCTAAATAAATCATTGTTATTTCGGGGGGAAATTTTTAAATAAAATAGAAATCATTCAACATTCTTCCATTTAGAGGGAGCCACTTATGAATTTATATAAATTGTGTGTATGTATTTATGCACATAATAGTATTCTATCAGGTGCTCACATTTTTATTTCTTTAATCTCAATGCCTTGTTTTAGGGCATTTAGTTTATTTTCAATATTGTGATATTGGGAATAGCACTGAGATGAACACTTTGTGGATATATTTTGTGTACAGCCAGGATTATTGTCTTTAGGAAAACAATCTTAGACATTGGATATCTGGGCGAACGCTATATAAATTAAATTACTCAGGTGTCTGAAAAGCATTCATTAAATCCTTTTAAAATGCGAGAGGTGGAGTTTCTTTTTATATCTGGTCATGAAGTTACACTTTTTAAAAAATCTAGCATTGTTTAACTGTAAAAATCATTTGATTAGCTACTTTGGGTGAGCAGACAAAGCAAGAAATCTATAGGCAATGAAAACAGATATTAGCGGGTAAATTCTTATGACAGTTGAGAGGCGCACAAATGCAACCCAAATAGAAAAGAAAAAAACAAATTATTGCTGTGGTTATGTTGTCTGCCTGGTCTATAAAATGTAGCAGTTTTTCAGTGCCTACGGTGAAATGCAGCACACATTTGAGTGAGAAACCAGGCACGAAGAGCTTTGTGTGTTAATAATGCTGTGAGAGCCACTAAATTGTTTCTTTATAAATGTCCCCCAAACACTGAGTTGTAGCCACACCCTTGAAGACGTAATATTAAGATGTATGTATTGTTCATCTTCATCTATTTTAAATGCCAGCCAATCTGTGAATGGTTCATATCAGAAGGCTGTTCAGCTGAAGACTGTCATTAAAATGGCATGAATCAACATTCTTTTTATTAAGTAAAACTTCATTCTAGCTAAATATTTTAGACCTCAAGCAAGGGAAAGCCTTGTCCTTTTCAACTAGAAAGTAAATAGATGTGTAGTCCCTCCTATTCCCTGCAATGTATGTATGACCTGGTTCTTAGATATGCACGTGGATGGGGAAAAAGAGCAATATTTCCTTAGGCAGACTATTTAGCTTATGCCCAACAGGCGTATAAACTAGGACATTTGGGTAATGTTCAACAACTGGTGACTTTCTGGGTGATGTGGGTGAAGAATGTTGCAAATGCCTCCCAAACACTGGGCAAATTTGTGACCAAGAGGAGGCCATGTGAACAGAGAATGTCACCTGCCAGATCAGTCAACAAAGGATATTGTGGCCATCAAGCCAGCAGCCACTGCAGCTGTGCCCCCTGAGCAGATTCACAATGGAGAAAAACAGGATACTGGCCCCAGATTGTTCAGGTGCATATCCAAGGAATGATTTCAGTGAGCCCAGCTTCTTGCATCCTCCCAGACATAGAAAAGCACTAAATTCCTTAACTTGAGATGTCTGGTTTTCAACAGTAATCTTTTGATGCTCCGACTACCTGGTCTTTGTTGCAAAGACTCCTCTATATCCTCATTGGAGCAGTCCCTCAGAGCGATCTGAGAGGCTGCCTTCAGGACTTAAGTCCTCAGAAAGTCCACTGAATAAAACATAATTCTCAATTTTTAAGTTACGCATTTTTTTCTAGTCGACAGTGACTAATATTTGGGGGGCATTCTTATAAGTACAGAAGGTTGAGTTGCCATTAATAATGTATTTAATGGAGTTTTGACATTTCTTGGCAATGCTCTGCACATATTCCTTGGAGAATTAGCAGAACTTTGGATCAGTGTTTAGGCCATCGATGACTTGCCCTCTAGCTCCATCTCTGGGCCTCCGATCTTACATGGGCTGCTTAGGAAGAAGCTATTTCTACAAAGTTAGGGAAGCTTGGTCATAAATGACACCATTCTCACACACTAATGCTTCTCTTTCTAACTCCTGGAGTCTGTATGTGTGTTGTGGAAGGTCAGTGTGTGCAACTGAAGAGAATCCCCAGTATCATAACAATTGGGGTCAACAGTCACACTGAACCCCAAGATAACTGTGTCCACTGCTGCTCCATGAACCTCATTCACAAAGCAAATAGAATAAATCTTATAAAGTTCTAACAATGGAGCCAAGTCAGTGTGAAATTGAGCATTGAGAACAAGTTTAAGAAGATGCTGGCGTTGTATTTTGGTGATTGTTAAAATAACTTTATTTCTTTTGGTGGTGGCCACGGGGATCAGCAACCTGCCCCTTCCCCCACCTCCCATCTTGGAATGCAAACAAAGGCTTGTTAATGTAGTGCTTTTAGGAGGAGTTTGATTCTTGGAAGAATAGGAGTTTACTTGTTCTCTTTCATTTGCAAAGCATGACTTTTGCAGACAGCACAGATGAGAGAAATGATTTGAATGCCCATTTGGTCTGGCCCTGACACACACACTTACATACATATACACACAGCTTCTTACCGGCAATAGATTCTAACAAACATGGCTTCCTCCCACTTTAGAAAAAAAATTTATGCGATGTTTATAGTTTTAGCATTTATACCTAAAATATGGTATTTAGCAAGACACAAAAACCCCTCTTCCTCTCTCATGCTGTCTCTCTCTGTCTCACACACACACACACACACACACACGCACACACACCACTTTTGGAAATAAGAGAACCGTAAGAAACATGAAAGTTTCCCTGGTGTATAAGCTAGAAATTGTATATTTAGGGTATTTTAAATCTAAGATCTATGATTGAATTCTATCTCCCCCACCCCAAAAATGTGGATTACGTGTTTTCTCTTTAACCAAAGACTCTCTTATCTTTGAATTTCTCACTTGAATATAGGGCCTGAATATCCCTGAGATAGCTTATTTGTAGATACAGAAAATAGAGTGAGATTATGGGCAAGGAAATCTTTCAAGTACATAAATGGAAAATGAAAGTAAGATAGCATGGTAATTAACACAGATGAAAACAGTTCATATTCTTCCCTAGATTTCTTGTGGGTGATAAATTGCCTTAGCTGGAAACTATATTCTCAAGTTGTAAATCTTCATATGACTAACGACTTCCCTATATCTTGCAATGAAATTAGAGAACAAATATTAAGATGTAGTTTTTATTTATCTGTAAGATTATAATACCAGAGCAACAGCGTGAGCCTGTACATGAAATTATGGCCACAAGTTATTACTTGATGGCCATTTTCCCCAATTAAATGATACGGGGAGCAGTAGGAAGATAGAAATGCAAGATAAATAAAGTTCATAGACTCCATCTTGTCAAGAGGTTAAAAGATTTCTATTGAAGAGACCAATTTATGGTGGGAATATTTATCATAATTTGAATCTCTTTTGTGTATTATAAATTCAGTTGACTGAAAAGGAAGATCAGAGCTATCTCGCAAACATCTTTCAAGAGTGCATTTGCCATACCTTAATTGGTATGTTTATTGTAGAATATTTTTATAAGTGGATATCTCTGGCTTCCAACATGTGCTTCAGCTGACTATTAAACTGGCAAACAGGACAACAGAAAAATCACGCTTCTGTTACCTTCCCTGGGCATCCAGTGTGAGTTGCTTCCTCAGTCTAAAGATTGCTGGGAGGGATTTAACTAAGAACTTAGAACGGCCCTCAAACCTGTCCATGAATTTCTGGGTACTATTCACATATTTTCTTAAAGCTGCCTCCATACTCCATAGGTGAGAATCAACCCAATTCCAGGAGAGGTGAGAAAAGACTGGCTTTGATCTATAGCTCAGCAGTTGTTAAATCTTGAGTCTAATGGCATAAGCCACATCATGGTGTGAAAGAAGTACTTGGAATCAAAGAGCACTGATAATTTATAGAAAATACAAAAAGTGTAACTCTTTAAATTCTTGGAATTTAACCAGAGTCTGAATGCCCACCTATCCAGGATGCTGTGAGGGAGATTTCTATGTTGGGTGTATGCAGCTTCTTCTATTATTTTTTTAATTGAAGCATTGTCCATTTACAATGTTGTGTTAGTTTCTGGTGTACAGCATAGTGATTCAGTTACACATATTCCTTTTTATGTTCTTTTTCATTATAGGCTATTACAAGGTATTGATGAGAGTTCCCTGTGCTTTACAGTAGGGCCTAGTTGTTTATTTTATATACAGTAGTTAGTAGCTGTAAATCCCGAACTCATCCCCTTTTCCCCCGATAACCATAAGCTTGTTTGTCTTCTATGTCTATGAGTCTGTTTCTGTTTTGTAAATAAGTTCATTTGTATCATTTCTTTATATTCCACATATACGTGATACCATATGGTATTTTTCTTGCTCTTTCTGGCTTACTTCACTTAGTATAACAATCTCCAGGTCCATCCATGTTGCTGCAAATGGCATTATTCCATTCTTTTTCATTTTTATTTTCTTTTTTATTTTCATTCTTTTTATTCCATTGTGTGCGTGCGTGCGTGTGTGTGTGTGTGTGTATGTATGTGTCTGTGTGTATGTATATACATATGTATACTACATCTTCATTATCCAGTCATCTGTCAATGGACATTTAATTTGTTTCCATGTCTTGGCTATTGTAAATTGTGCTGCTATGAACATTGGGGTGCATATATCTTCTCAAATTAGAGTTTTCTCTGGATATATGCCCAGGAGTGGGATTGCTGGATCATATGGTAAGTCTATTTTTAGTTTTTTGAATAACATCCATACTGTTCTCCATAGTGGCTGCATGAACTTACATTCCCAACAGTATAGGAGGGTTCCCTTTTCTCCACACTCTCTCCAGCATTTACCATTTGTGGACTTTTTAATGATGGCCGTTCTGACCAGTGTGAGGTGATACTTCATTGTAGTTTTGATTTGCATTTCTCTGATAATTAGTGATATTGACATTCCAACTTTCTGATTCTATGACTTGGAGGTAGAATTATTAAATACAAATATTTGGGGCATAGTCTCATCCTGGTGATTTTAGTAGTGTTCTCACATAGATACCTGTGCAAAGTAGAAGATGCTCCTTTTGGTATGGTGACAAAGTGTAGCCCAGAGCTCTATAATAAAACACCCGGGTAAACAACCTGAGAGTAAATGTCCATCAATTTGCCCATTTGTTCATCACTTTAATTCATATTCTATTACAAATGAGCCTGGCAAGTTCTGGTGATGAAAGAGTGGCTTATATCAACTAAAACTTCCATAGTGAACAATTAAAACTCTGGAAAAAAACATAAAAATAACTGTTATTTGAAGGAACTGGAGAGTAAACAAAGCCTTCAGAAACTGTAGGGTTCTTTGACGCTTGAAGAAAAGAAATTACACTGTTTGAGGACCACCTTCATACATCTTTTCCCCTGAGACTAGTTCCTATCCTGAGCATCATGGAGGTAGAGGGGAGTTTATCAGCAGATATACAAGCTCCACCCATGTCTGGTTCCTTCCTTTCCAAAATTTCCTCCCTCAAGTTCCAATCACTATAGCAGCCACAAACTCTGTTCTAACACAGGAGACAGAAATGTTTTGAGGTCAAGGGCCAGATAGTAAATAATTAAGACTTTACAACACAACCTCTGTTGCATATTCTTCTTTGTTTTCCATAAGCTTTTATAAATGTAAAAACCATTCTTAGTTCCCATTTTTACATAGAGGGCCCAAAAAAACAGGCCAGATTTGGCCAAGAGGCAATAGTTTGCCTATCCTTGATATAATACCTCGAGCAAATAATACTGCAGCATCTAACATACATGTACTTGGGTTTCCAGAAGGAGAGGCAAGAATGGAGCAAAACAGCATTTGAAGACATAATCCTGAAAATTTTCCAAATTTGGTGAAAAGCATCAATGAACTGGTCTAAGAAGCTTAGCAAGCCCCTAAGAAGTATAAATACAAAAGACAAAAAAAAAGACTCTTCACAATCAAATTTCCCCAAAACAAAGATACATAGAACATCTTGAAAATAACTCTTTTTACACTATTAATTCTAAGTAGACTGTGAAATATTATGGGTGCATATCATAATTAATGGAACACACACTAAACAATAATGCAAAGAGTCAAATTTTAAAAGCTGTAAGAGGAATTTAAATGGAAAACTTAAAAAAAAAACCTAACTTGAAAGAAGACAGGAATGGATGAAGAGAGAAACAAAGAATAAATGGGACAAGTAGAAAGCAAACTGAAAAGCAAAATAGTAGACTTGAACACAACCATATCAATAAACTATTTTACATATAAGTAGGCTAATCTCTCCAGCTGAAAAACAGAGATTTAAAGACTGTTGTTTTTTTTTTATGTTACCTCATCTATGCTATGACAGGAATTGTATTTTGATATTATGACACAGATAGGTTGAAAATAAAAGTATAGAAAAATGTATATGGTACAAACAATAACCCTAAGAAAGCTTGTATGTCTGTGTTATTATTAGACTAAGGAGACTTCAAGACAGGGAGTATAACCTGAGATAAAGAGGGAAGTTTCATACTATAAAAGGGTTAATGTATGAGGAAGACATGACAATCAGATTTGTTTGTGTAGCTAATAATATTGCTTCAGCAAAAACTGCCAAAATTGTAGACAGAAATAAATCCACAAAGGACTGTGCATATGCTCATAAAAGACCTGAGAAAATCCTCAGCTTTCACCTCTGTCTGACTTTCAGCCTCTGCACAAACAGGAAGTGAAGGTTAAGACAGAGTTGTAAAATTGCCTGGCTGTATTGAGGGTATATTCCAACAAACACACACACAAACAGTGCCTATCTGCAAAGATTGAGAAATTTTTTTAGTTCCAGCCTTTAAAGAAATTTCTGTACAATCACTGGCTGACTATTAAGCTGAAGGACCAGAGACATCAGTGGCCATATACAACAAAAGATACAGACTTTACAAAATTAGTTCAGAAAAGTTTCTAACAAACAGGCAACTACTACTACAATAAGCAGTACCAACAATCCCTGAGGAGGGAGGAATCTAATTTTCAGAACTGCCACATTATAATTTTCAAATTGTCCAGTTTTCAACAGCAAAAAATTATGAGATAAACAAAAAAACAAGAAAGTATAGCCAATACATAGGGGGAAAAGCAATCAATAGAAACTGTCCTTGAGGAGCCTAGATATAGGACTTACTAGACAAAGACTTTAACTATTTTAGATATGTTTATAGAACTAAAGGAAACAACACACAAAAAAATCTGAAGGAAACTGTGAGAACAATATCTCATGAAATAGAGAATCTCAGTGAAGAGATAGAAATTATAAACAGAAACAAATAGAACTTTGGGGGTTAAAAAGTATAACAACTGAAATGAAAAATTCACTAGAGGCATTCACTAGCAGATATAAGCTGACACATGAATTCAATTGAGATTATTTAGTCTGAGGAACAAAGAGGAAAAAAATGAAGAAAATTGAAATAAAAAGAGCCCAAGACAATTGTACGAGAGAAAGAAAGGGGCAAAAAGAATCTTTGAAGAAATAATGGCTGAAAACTTCCCCAATTCGATGAAAAACATTAATCTACACATTCAAAAAGGTCAATGAACTCCAAGTAAGGTAAACTCGATGATATCCACAGCAAAACACATTATAATAAAACTGTCAAAAGGCAAAGCCTGAGAGAGAATTTTGAAAGCAACATGAGGAAAACAATTTATCACATACAAGGGTTCCTGAATAAGATTAACAGCTGAATTCTCATGAGCAGCTATGGAGGCCAGAAACAGTGGATGGCACATTCAAAGTGCTGAAAGAGATAAACAACTGTCAACTAAGCATTCTCTTCAGTTAAACTATCTTTGTAAAGATAAACCAGAAAAACTGAGAGAGTTTGTTGCTAGTAGACATGCCCTCAAAGAAATGCTAAAGGAAATCATTCAGTCTAAAATAAGAGAATAGTAAGAGTAACTTGAATCTACATGAAGAAATAAAGAACACTGGTAAAGGTAACTACATAAGTTAATATAAGTCAATCTTAATGGTGTTTTTAATTTTTTATTCCTCTTTTTTGTTATTTAAAAGACAACTGTGTAAAACAATCATTGTAAATCTACATTGATGGGAGCAGAAGTAAAAGATGTGATTTGTAACAATAACAACATAAAGGGGAGGATTGAGCTATATAGGAGCAAAGTTTTTGTATCTTATTGAAATCAAGTTGGTAGTAATCCTAACTAAATTGTTATAAATTGTTCATTGCAATTCTCAGAGATTACTAGGAAAACAGTATTCATAATAGCCTAATGTGGAATCAACCCAAATGTCCATCAGTTGATGAACGGATGAACAAATTGTTGTATTCATACAGTGGAATACTACCCAGCAATTAAAAAAAGAACAGTGAATGTATGGAACAACGAACGCGGTGAAACTTATGAACATTGCGTTGACCCAAAGAAGCCAGACACAAAAGAATACCCACCATATGACTCACTTTACATGAAGTTCTTGAACTGACAAAACTCATCTATGATGACAGAAATCAAAACAGCTGTTTTCAAAGTGGCGTAGAAATAGGACTAGAAGGAGGCACAAGAGCACTTTCTGAGATGATGGAAATGTTCTTGCTCTTGATTGAGGGGGTGGTTACATGAGTGTATAAGTTTATCAAGCATCATTGACTTGTCCACTTAAGGTCTGTGCATTTTACTGAATATAAATTTTCCCCCAATTAAAATAAAAATATAGTATATCTTGTGATTTATGAAATCAGTATTTTTAGCCAACTTTGTCTAAATATAACACCAAAATCTGTAATGTAGTACTAGGGAGAATACTTTTCATCACTTTATCAGTGAAGAAACACATTTTTTAAAAATACTTTAATCATGGATTTTAAAAAATGGGTCAGGTCATTTATTCAAGGAGCAAATAGTGTTTCTCCTTGCAAAGACCACTTCCCTCAAAAAACAAAATCTGCTATGTGTATAAACTTCTTTGTAAAGATATGTAGCCTCCTTGCAAAGTCCACCATTCCTCCTCCCCAAATAAAACCATGTATTTTGTGTTTGTAAAATTTTAGGTAATACTTATATGGAGGTGTTCAACTATGTCTCTGCTAGGTTTCCAAAGGCTTTGTGCTCTTTGTGGAAGTACTGCTACTTAGTAGATGGTTTCTTTTAAGGGAGAAATACTAGTCAAGATAGCTTTGCATCAGTAGCTGCTAAGAGTTCATTTCAGAATCCTCCCATATTATGAAATTCTGTCCAAAGGACAGGGAAGGAATTTTGGCTGGTGCATTTGCTTCCTTGTCTTTAGTTTATACAGAGTTGGGTCATTTGTATGGTAAAACCATGCCATTTGCTCAGCAGGGAACATCACTTTGCTTTCTCCAGGAGGGTCTTCATTCTATTACCTAAAAGTGGTAGGTGCATATTTTTGTTGATGTTTTTTTATAAAATCTTTTAAAAAATAATTTTTCAGTAGAGGGATTCCCAAAAGGGTTAAGTGTTGTCAAACACCCATTACTCAAATTCCATTCACCAACATCTCTTTAAGTGAAAAGTCTTACTTTGAGACATCTTAATAAGTAGGCATCATTCATTCCATAAATTCTGAGCACCAACTGTATGCAGAGTCTGAGGTGGGGAGAGGAACTGCCATGCCTCCAGCCCTCAGAGTCTCACACTCTGGTAATGAGATTTTTTTTTTAACTCATGCGTATTGGGTTGGACCATATGACAGTGCCCTTAAAAACAATTTTTTTAATTGAAGTATAGTTGATTCACAATATTGTTTTGGTTTCTGGTGTACAACATAGTGGTTCACATATACATTTTTTTCATATTCTTTTTCATTATAGGTTATTACAAGATACTGAATATAGTTCCCTGTGCTATACAGTAGGCCCTTGTTGTTTATATCTTTTCTATATAGTAGTTTGTACCTGCTAACCCCAAACTCCAATTTATCGTTCCCCACTCTTCCCCTTTGGGAACCATAAGTTTATTTTCTATATCTGTGAGTCTCTTTCTGTTTTGTAAATAAATTCATTTGTGTCATTTTTTTAGATTCCACATATAAGTGGTATCATATGATATTTGTCCTTTCCCTGTCTGACTTAATTCACTTAGTATGATAATCTTTAGGTCCATCCATGTTGCTGATATTGCCATTTTTTTGTAGGTCAAAAATAGTAGATTAACGGTGATTTCATAGGATCAACTTAACGCAATCTGAAGGGGAAGTGTTCTGTCCAATGCAGTCCAGACGAAAGGAGAGATTGCTTTCAATTGGGGTTGTAAGGGGGTGGGAAAGAGAAGAGAGGGAAGTTGCTGCCTTTCTGTGACTCATTTCTTTGTTCTCTTTGTGGTCATCACGAAAATTTATCACCTACCAATCGAGATTAGATAAACAGTTCATTTGTGCTTCAAAAGGGAAATGTAAAAATAAGAGGAATGATATATAAAGAAAACATTGGTGTAGAGCCACTCACCATCTGAGCCTGTGAGTAAGGCATTGTGTGATACTGATATGTCTCTAGTTAGAGTGCTTACTACACAGGGTGGGATGTGAGATGCTCTGCATCTGAAAACTGGGGGTCTTTGTCAGGCAGGATGCATAGAGCTCTTGGAATTGTAAACAAGAGTGTGTGTTTGGACTGGGATATGACATGCATTTTTCATGGGTGGTGATGCAGGTGACATGGGGAAAGGGTTTACAGTATTCATCAGATTCTCAAAAGGTCTATAACTCAAAATAACTTAAGTACCATAAAGGTATATACACACAGACTTTGAATGTGAATTAGTATACTTGGAGGGAGACTGTGATCAGCGCCATATAGTCCAGAGAAGGGAAAAGGTGACTTTCAGTGAAATGGATCAGTGGAAGATTGGGGAGGGAAGTTTGGCACCCAAGGTTAGGAGATTTTATACAATGGGTTTGGTGAGACATAATGAAGTCTAGAACCATCGCAGCATCAGAGAGGAAGGAGGGGTGGGGGCAGTGCAAGAGCTGCAAAGATGAAATTAGCAAGATTTGGCAGTTGATTAACTAAGGGGCCAAGAGAGATGGAGGATTTGAAGTTGATGCTAAACTTTTAAGCCTGGGTGAATGGGAGGATCAATTTCATGCTTAAAGAAATCTTAAAGTGTCAAATGTTTCTTTGTAAAAAGCATGCTCTGTTTTCTTCTCCTTTTTAAAAAATACTGGATTGACACTTTACCTTTTTAACTCTTTATAGTGGAAAATTTCAAACATACAAAAGTAGAGATCATGGTATACTGAACTCCTTTGTCCCCATCACCCATCTTCAACAATTATCAATATCAAAAGGCAGATTTCTGGTTTAGCAACAACATAGCCTAAAATTAAATTCTCTAATAGCTTAATTCTCCATGGATAGACTTTCTTCTATGATTCCCTAAAAGTGTATATAAAATTGTGTGTGTGTGTGTGTGCACTCTCCTTTGGAGATCCACATGGAGAAAGGGTCCATAGCTTCTGAGAGGTTCTATGACACAACCCCATCCCATGCCTTTGCACCACTCTTCAACTTCATAGGAAGTCCTGATCATTTAAAAAGAGAATTTACGTAAGATATGATCTCTGGAAGCTCGGATACAGGTTAAGCATTACTCTTGAAGAATTGTCCTGATTCTTTAAGTCTAGAGTATTAAGGAGCTAGGACAGCAAATAAGTACATTCTCATTTGGGACCAGGGAGGTCTGGAACATAGAATTATGGCCACAGAAGATCTGTTTAGGTTGGTGTGGCCTAGAGACCTCCTTGTGAGCATTGGTTGCTTAGGTATGTGCTGAAGTTGTAAGAAGTTAGAGGAGGAAGCTTAACAAAGAAATGGGTGTTGATTATAGACAGAGTCTTCATTTATTCATTTAACAAGTATTTATGGACTGTCTACTATGTACCAGGCACTGTGCTAGGCCCCAGAGGTACAGAAACAGTTTCTGGTTTTGTGAAACTTACATTCTAGTTGGAAACAGAGATCTCATCCAAATTATCATAAAGACAAGCATGTAATTAGAAAATACGGTAAATGGTAAAAATGAAAAGCACAAGGAATAGCACAAATACCCAGTGCTGGAGATGAGTATGAAACTGTATCTACACCCTAAATCATGGCCACAGCAGGAACTACAATCTTAAAAGTAGCTGATGCTCAGATCACGAGGAAAATCAGAGTGCAGGAGGAAATTTGAGGGGAGGTAGGCAGAGAAGACCCCGTGGAGGTATTGAAAGCCATAGTAAGAAGTTTTATCTTTGAAAACTATGGGAAACTTTTGAAGTTTTTAGCACAGATTCTGGAAGGAGGGAAAGTGAATTGACATGATGAGATCTGCGTTTAGAAAAGATGACTCTACCTGGTATGTGAATATCAGATTTCGAGAGGGGGCACAAGTGCATAGTGAGTGACCAGTAGTCACTCACTACCAATAGTAGGCTATTGTAGTTGAGGTGAGAGATGGTGAGAGATGATGACTTCTGTTGATGGTGATGGTGATGAAGATGGAGTGGACTGGATAGTGTGGGGTACTTTAGTCCACTAAGCCTTTTTGACACAACCCAGTGCAATGGAAGGGAGGAGTCTCACTCTGCATGTATGTTAGGTAAAATAGAGTTTCCTACTTGTTCAGGTGTTCAATGAGGGCTAAAACTCTGGGACATGCCAAAAGCTACATAGTAAGTAGCTAAGCCAGGCTTTGAGCACAGATACAGGCTCAGGTTATATATTGTACAAGATAATAACCACTGATTAATTCTTTAAAAACAGTTGATCAAGTGAAGTCTTAGCCTCAGTCAGTCAACATAAGATATTGACTGTGCACTATGTCGAAAACAGAACTAGCCCACATAAGTAGCCTCTAGCGTACAAAGAAATAAGCACCACCTCGATATGTACAATCCACTCAATGAATACATTTTAAATATTGAACAGACTCTATTGAACCTAGAATTTGGCTCTGCAAAATTGCCAAGGGCAATTCTCAGAGTGGATACGTGAAGTCTGTTTGATAGGGCAATTTCTATCAGATTGGAGATATGGGAGGAAGTCAATTGTCTTAGGTGTAAGTAACATAAGCTTAATGATTCTTTCTCCTAAGCTAAGAAAGTAGCAAGTCTGTTGATTTGTCTTTTGGTTCATCTTCTGCAATGGTGGGATTGTTCCTCCCCTCTCTTTTAGGACCTGTATATGACTGCCATTAATAAAGGGGTAGAGACCCTTTAAGACTAGGCTAGCTGAATAAGAGAATCCAAAAAATGCCATCCTCTAAAGGCCTTTAGTTTCTGGAGGAAGTTTGTGTACAATTTGTCTCATAAGCCTCAGTTTACAGTAGCCTTCTGACTGGCCTGGCTCTTCCTGCTCTGCCTACTCTCTGGAATCTCTGGCACCTTGAATGGGCTAGCTGACAGCCATCTCGCTTACCTCTCAGGTCACCACCCAACTGCCTGTCTTCCATCTCCATCCTTTCCTGAATCTTGCCAGCCTTCCATTCACGGCCTGCCATCTTTCCCACTGCCCATTTCTGGGTTGATGTCAAGCTTCTTAATGGCCTGTTGTCCTTCAGGTGACATTGTTGGAAATCGTTGGAAGAACACTCTCAAGCAGTGGTTCTCCATCATTGGCTGTGTCAGAATCACTTAGCAAATGGAGATTCCAGGGTCTGATTTTGTATTAGACGCTCTGGATAGTGATTCCCAGTTGTGTGCATTTTTCAGAAAGCCTCCCAGGTGTTTTGGAAGCAGTGGACCACTGTTTTGCGATCCCTCAAGTTTTTGACTTCTACTCAGAAGTTTCAGATTCTCAGTGGAGGATGGGTCAGCATGTTGCCCTTTATGCTCCTTTTAAGAAAGAATTTATAATTTTCTCAGCATGATACTGAATTTGCATAATACTAGCAACTCCAGTTGATACAGAAAACACATTATTTTCATTCACGATAATAACTACCATTCATTGAGTTCCTACGAGTGTTCATCACCATGCTGAGTGTTTTTCACAGTTTTTAAAACCTAATCTTTTCTTTAAAATCTCAAGAGGATTTACATTAATCACATGAGAAAAATGGCACTCAGAGGAGTGAGACAACTTGTCCAGGAGGAAGTAGCCAAGTTAGGATTTGAACCCAGGACTCTGTGATGGCAACATTGATGCTCGTAGCCACATGGCCATCATCTCATACTAAACAGATGACAGAACTGAGAACAAAATGAATTTCTCCCTCCTCTTCTGGGTTCTTGGGAGCTTACGGTAAGGTGCTCCAGAGTGTGGGCCAGACATCCCGGCTGTGGTTGTTAGGGGAGTTAGAGCAGATAAGACCTGTACTAGCTGGCTGTAAAAAGGATTTGATCTCACTGGCGAGTCTTATGAAATTGTCATGATCATAAACCTGAGGTAAAATCATAAGTGGTTTGTACATCCTGGTTCTGTTTATTTCCGCCAGACAATTCCAGTTAAAGTCTCAGCCACTTCCTCTGTTTTGCTGTGATGCTGTTTACTCACTGTGAAACCCCCAGATGACCGGACATGTCCAAACCTGCAGGTGAGTCTGCTGGTGGTCCCTTGCTGCCAGTATCTTCCTGACCACTCTAACTCTTGATGTCTCCTCCCCCTTGGTGAGCAGGACTCTGTGTTCACTAGCACAGCCAGGTGCTTTTGTTCAGAGCCAGGAGTGGAATAAACACAAAAAGGACCCTCTCCTTTATCACTGGTTAGCTCCTGTAATCAAGGCAAAGAGCTCTGCTGGTCACAAGAAGTTGATGGATCTGTGGCAGGGTTCTAAGGACTGGACAAGAAACAAAAGGATTTTGGAACAAATGGGACTCCTGTTGAGTTATTAACATTTGTATCCCAGGTTCTATTTCTGCTACATTCACCAGGGACAAGTAACACGCTAGCTTTGATCCTGCTATTCAAAAGGAAGCTCTAAGGTGATGTAGCACAAAGACTACCCGGTACAAAAATCCTGTTGAAACGCAGGACATTCTTAATTGTTCCAAGATGCCTCATAATTACAATGCACTTCTTTTTTAAATGCAAAACTGTATTTTAAAAATAACTTGTATATAACATTTGCACCAAATACTTGTAAAATTTGGATTTTTGTATTTCCTTTCTCATTGTGCATATACTACATTTCATCTTAAACTGTGCTACACAGTATTATAATCCTGATAAAGCACGTAATGAACACTTTGCAGTCAGTAGAAAGGATTTACCCCTTTCTGATTATCTACGGAACTCAGATTATAGTATGGTGCTTCCTGAACCATCACATCTGATTGTCAGGGGTAAAAGCTACAACACACACAGCTAATGGAGATGCTGCGGTCAGATGGACCATTCAGCCACAGAACAGCCCCGTGCAAAGATTAGAGGCCCCTTCTTCGCCACCTTCTGAAACGTCTCCTTGGTCCAGTTTGCACAAGTAGAGAGATACTGAAATAATTCGACACTGGTAAAATGTTTGTCAACTAACAAAGTGACAAGTGAGGCATAAGTGAGTTTTCTTCATCACATCTAGAGACACAAAAGTGGGAGGGGCAATTCTGAGTTAATCTTTCAGGAGAGCCCAGATACAGAGGCTGGTAAGTTCCAAGCTGCCTCTTTTCACAGTGCGGCTGCTGGGAAAGATGGGACTTGTTATATCTAGTTGCCCCTCTCAAGAAACACAGATCTCTGGTTGTCCTCTTCCTGCCATCTGAGTGTATAGATGGACATTACTTTGCAAACCAAGTCAGTCTTTAAAAAAAACAAAAAACAAAAAAAGTCCTATAAAGGCAATACCCTGCAACCTTGCCTTTTATTTGGTCTGTATTTAAAACAGAGTCCTCCTGAAGCGAGTCAGGGCTTTCTAGAATCATTTGCCTAATTAGCTCTTTTAAACTTACTCTTAACTGAAGAGAAGACAGGATACAAGTACCAAAACTCATGTTTTGTCGATTGTTGGCCTAGGTACCATAAGCAGAATTCTATGACAATTACTTTCTAGTATTGATTGCCCGACTGTCCAGTCAAACACCAATTCTTCCACTGTTTGTAAATTTCTGACAGGAGAAATTGAAGCTGGCAAGGCAAGCAGCCTGTCTTTGGACAAAAGCATGCCTCTTGTGAGGTGGTTTCCTCCTTTTCTCCTCAGGTTTGCACACAGCACAATGTTGGTTTTGAGGGTGGAGTCCACCAGAAAAATCAGCAGCTGGGCTAAAGAAGCAGTATTTAGAACACCACACCCACTCCGCAAGACAGAGCTGTAATCGAAGCAAAACAGTACATTATCACTGGCAATGAAATTTGCTCACAAACCTGGCCTCCTCAGTGTTTCCACTCCCAGCTATCTTTTTCCTCCCATCTCCCTTCCTTTGTTCCCTTCTGTTGACTCCTTCGAGCTGCAGTAAATCATGTTGTGAAATAAGAGGAGTTTGAATAGCAAAAGCATGAAGATTTCAGATTCTGCAGCATAACAATGAACTGCCTTATGTTCAAATTCAAGCTTGTTAGTAAGGCTCACAAATATTATCATCTCCTGTGGTGGCAATTTCCTATCCATCCAGGAAAGTGATTTTTGCTACCAGAGCCAACATCAACCATGCCTTGTGAGCTGCAGATGGGGTCTCTTCACCACAGTTCCTCGTTTTGCACTGCTCAACGCCCAGTTCATACTGGTATGCAAGGTTGTCAGCATCTGTGATGGATTGCACAGTGGTGTCATGTTGATCGCATGATGAAAAAGGTAGCTCAAAAGTGCTTTTTGTTCCCCACTTTGGAGAGGCAAGGCTGTTTCAAGTAAGAGGGCCGATGCCCAGGCACAAGCCTGCCGGGCCCATCAGCTGTGTGCAATGCAGCAATGCAATGGCTGCTCTGAAAGGGAGGCAAGGAGGCAGGTGGGAGGCCTCTCCAGCAAATTGTAACTTTTCAACAGCCTGCCTTATTCAGTAGCCTGTTAGCTGCCACTTATTTCCAGTAGCTATGCTCCGGTTCATCCCTGGGAGTTTAGGAAGAGTAGAGTTAGAGCTTGCACGGTCCATTTAGTGGGGATGAAACACTTGGAAGATGATGGGAAATTTATTTGGAAGTTACCAAACAAAGGAACTGCTGTCTTTGCGTACCATCAGTCTCCTCCCTGGCGCATCTCCCCTCCTCTCTACCTAGAGTGGCTTAGAGTCTTGGAAAAAGCCAGAGAAGAAATACATTATCTCCGTTCCTAACAAAGAGGGAGGAGCAGACCAGATGAGGAATCTTTTAGGGGGTAAACTGTCCATGCTTGGAATGAAATGGGAAGCAATTTTTGTTTCTTTTTTTTTTTACTATGAAAGTTCCTAAGAGAAAAATGATTGAGCAATTTGAGTATATGGAAAAGGTTAACATGAAGCAAGTAGATTTTTTTTTCAGTTGATTATCAGAATTGAACTCTAAACCTCTGAAAGCCCAGAATTTGGCACATTTCAAATCTTTATTGAGGGCTAATTGCTATGCTGAGTTAGGATAGAGATGAAGAAAAATGTCTTAAAATTGACAGAGATCAGAGAAGAAATAATATGCTGATGAGAAACATGTTGGCATTCTCCTACTCAAAAATAGTTTTCTAACTGGAGTTTTGACAGGGAAAGCTAACTTCTGCTGGGCTCTGGAATGGAAGTAGATACTTGGATTTCTAATCACTGACTCTGACCTTGAATGTAGGTTGACTGTGAATTCCTTCTCTTGGGAGGAATGAAACCGAAGGTAATATAGGAATAAAAGCAAAAATGTGTTTTCATTTTTCTGAAAAACTTGATTACTAACCACAGGAATAAGGCATTTGAATGGTTTACCCTCCCAGAAGGAGAAAGGAGATGGCTAGGAATAGCTCTAAAACAATCGTGCAGCAAGCGTCCCATGGGAGAGAGGAGGAAGGCGTTTCAGGACTGACTTGCTTCTGGGAAATTAAGGACAAAGACTATTGAATTTTAAAATGTGCCCAAGTCCCTTTTCTTCCTGTGTTGCCCTAAGATTCATTTCCCCAGGAGAAAGACTTTGCAGTCACTGTAAATTCCATGTCATAGTCAACGAGTGAAAATCCAAATATTTACTTTGACTCCAGAGGCACTCAGCAGCAGTAACAGCAAAATTTTTCTCTGGAGTCTATTTCCTCCTCTTGATACCATTCGACTGTTCTCCCTTCTCAGCCGAAGTCCTCAGAAGAGTGGTCTACTGGAGATTTACCATCTCCATGGGCCTGCCTCCAAGTTACTTTCCAACACACTACATTCTGGTTTTCCTTCCAACCCCTACAACCCCACCTCCAACACTACCACCCAACCACCATGATTCCTTTGAGGATGTCCTAAGCATGGTAGCCGGTGGCCTGTAATGGAATAAAATCCCAAGTGTTCCTTTTAGTCTTGTTCTGTCTTGTTTGTCCTCCCATCCACAGTTGACATTTGACCTTCCTGCTTCAAATTTCCTTTTCTGTTGGTTTCTGTGACACAGCCCTCTGCTTTATTTCTCCTTATCTGACCCCTCCCTCTCAGACATTTTGGACACTTCTCTTCTGCCCAGGTCTTAAAGGCAGGTCTTCCTAAATGCTATCTTCTAGGCCTTATGCTTTTTTAAAATTTCTTTTTAATTGAAATATAGTCAGTTACAATGTGTCAATTTCTGGTGTATAGCATAAAGTCTCAGTCATACATATATATATATACACACATATATTTGTTTTCATATTCTTTTTCATTAAAGGTTATTACAAGATATTGAATATAGTTCCTTGTGCTATACAGAAGAAATTTGCTTTTTTACATATTTTTATATGATAGTTAATATTTGCAAATCTCAAATTCCCAAATTTATCTATTCCCACCCCCTTCCCCAAAGTAACCATAAGATTGTTTACTGTATCTATAAGTCTGTTTCTGTTTTGTAGATGAGTTCATTAGTATCTTCTCTTTTCTTATTTTAGATTCCACATATGAGTAATATCACATGGTATTTTGCTTTCTTCTTCTGGCTTACTTCACTTAGAATGACGATCTCCAAGTTCATCCATGTTGCTGCAAATGACATTCTTTCTTTCTTTTCTATGGCTGAGTAGTATTCATACACACACACACACACACACACACACACACTACGTCTTCTTTATCCACTCATCTGTTGATGTACATTTAGGTTGTTTCCATGTCTTGGCTATCATATATAGTACCACTATGAACATTGGGGTACATGTGTCTTTTCAAATTAGAGTTTCCTCTATATATGTGCCCAGGAATGGGACTGCTAGATCATATGCTAAGTCTATTCTTAGTCTTTTGAGGAATCTCCATACTGTTTTCCATAATGGCTGCACCAAACTACATTCCCACCAACAGTGTAGGAGGGTTCCCTTTTCTCCACACTCTCGTCAGCATTTATCGTTTGTGGACTTTTGAATGACAGCCATTCTGACTGGTGTGAGGTGATACCTCATTGTAGTTTTGATTTGCATTTCTCTGATAATTAGTGATATTGAGCATTTTTCATGTGCTTGTTGACCATTTGTATGTCTTCACTGAAGAATTGCTTATTTAGGTCTTCTGCCCATTTTTCGACTGGGTTGTTTGTTTTAGGCCTTATACTTTTTTACTCTACATGCTCCTCATGGCCTACCTCATATACTCACCTGCCCTCACAAATATAACTTCACCCCGACCCCTCTTTTGTGCTGTGACTCCCTATATCTGACTATCTAATTGGTATCTCCACTTGGATATCTAGTCAAGAATTGTAAACCTGCAGGAGGAAGTCTGCTTTGGATCAGAGATACAAATTAATTGTAATGATCATTCGGGCTACCCAAGGGCATTTGAAAATGCTATGGCCAAATGGTCGCAAGCCTCTGCTTCAGAATCAAGGGCAGCAGAGCAAGGAGGCAGGCGATAGAAGTAGATCATGAGTCAGAGAATAAGGGCGCTGGGGAGGGCCTCTGTAATGGGATGAGGACAGCAGCTGTAGCAGTGGCAGAGAAATCAATGATAAGCTCAATAATCATCAAAAACAAGAATCGCAGATGCTAATGTCATTGCAGTAGGAACTATAAGCCACTAGGAGCCTTTGGAAAAGGGCTGCTAATTTAGGGGACTGCTTGCATTTGCCTAGAATGAAAATTTTGTTTTTGTGACAGGGAAACCATAGGAGACTCTTTGCAGTTAAAATTCTTTTTTTTTTTTATTGAAGTATAGTTGATTTACAATGTTGTGTTAGTTTCTGGTGTACAGCATAGTGATTCAGGTATACATATCTATTCTGTTTCATATTCTTTTTCATTATAGTTTATTCTAAGCTATTGAATATAATTCCCTGCGCTATACAGTAGGTCCTTGTTTATCTATTCTGTATACAGTAGTTGTATCTGTTAAACCCAAACTCCCAATTTATCTCCCCTCCTTTCCCCTTTGGTAACCATAAGTTTGTTTTCTATGTCTATGAGTGCCTTTCTGTTTTGTAAGTAAGTTCATTTGTGTCATTTTTTCAGATTCTACATATGAGTGATATATGATATTTGTCTTTGTCTGACTTACTTCACTTAATATGATAATCTCTAGGTCCATCCATGTTGCTACAAATGGCATTCTTTCATTCTTTTTTGTGGCTGAGTAGTATTCCATTGTGCATGTGTGTGTGCGTGCATGTGTGTGTATACCACAACTTCTTTATCCAATCATCTATTGATGGACATTTAGGTTGCTTCCATGTTTTGCTATTGTAAATAGTGGGTGATAGCTGGCATATACATGAGAGGTCAAAGAAAATATCTGAAAAGATGCAGTTAAAGTTCTTAATTCCATTCCCCATGCACAAAAAGAGTGATGATTTCCTCTGAGGAAAATGGGAAAGCCCTCCTTGCTTGCCTATTCTTTTTTTTTTTCATTGAGCTCTCACATATATGCCAGCTATCACACATTCCTTTCCCATCCTAGGTTTATGTCTATTGTTAATACAAGCTTTTCAAAGAGAAATCACCTAGTACCTTTCCCCACAGTGATTCCTCAACTGCTTACTTTCTAAACTCTAAATGAAAAAAAAAACACAACGGAAAAAAAACCCTCTCCAGGTTGCAAAATAGATGCTGAAAATGGTAAAGATACAAAAGAGAAGTCAAACTTGGCACCTACACGTTTCTGACTGAGCAGCATACTTTCCCTCTATCTGAAGATATTTGATTTTGGAGCAACAAAGTTCTAGAGAATTCAAAACAGCATATTGAGCATGTGTAATGCCATATTGTCTTCTGTACCTTTACAAAGACATGCTGAGATGTGTTCCTTTGAATGTTCACACATGTGGTTATTTGAATGTATGATTCAAAAGAAAGAGGAAAAAGAAACAGAAGGGAAAAGACCTTGAGGTGATATTAAGCCCCGTGAAACAAAATTGATCTCCCTGTACCGCATTTCTTCCAGGAAGCCAGTGTGCTTGACAGCATCGCCCAGAGCAGAAGCCAAATCACCTACACTTAATGGCTGGGCTCTTCAGGTGCAGAGGGCCTTCCAAGAGTTCCATAAAAAGAAGGAAATGAATTCAAATGATAACAAAAGCTTGGGAGGGGGACACACTGTAGTCCTGGAGAATTGCGGTGCCTGCCATTTAAGATTCTACTTTTACTTTACTGGATCTAAAGATCCAGTTCAGGAAAACAGGCTGCCTTACTTTTCAATGCTGTATTATGAGTCTACCCTTAACTGTTAAATATATTAACGATGTATCTGCCTACTTTTAGCACGATAATCAATATCTCCCCTGAAAGCAGCCATTCATATGTAGCATGTGTCATCAAGAATGAGCAAATGTGGTGGTGTTCATTTCCTCCTCATTCAGATCCCCCACAGCCATGAGCTAGGCTTCTGAGAAAGTGTATGCATATTGGCTGTTTTCTTTCACTGCGCTGCCATGTGAGAGCAGCACTGAAAATCCTGCAGTATGGGTGACTGTAACTATTTCTGTAATCTGGATCTGCAGCTCTTTCTCCGTGCCTTCTCTGTTTTCTCTGTCTTCTCAGGACCTCTCTTCGTCAGTGTAAAGATGTGCGTGTATGTGTGTGTGTGTTTTCTTTCTCCTCCTAACAGCTATCTATTTCTGATTTATTCTGAAACTTTCCCTTAGACTGTAGCTGTTGCAGCCTTACTCTGGCTCTCTTAGTCTCTTGTCTACTAGCCTCTATACATTTATCTTTTTTCTGTCTCTCTCCTTTGAAGACTCAAGGATAACTCACCTCCTCTGCAAAGCCTTTCATGACCCATCCTCCCTGCTCCTTTCTGAACCCCTCCTCCCTCTGCTCATCTCTCTTATAGCCCTTTCACGTTGGACTGTAACCTGCAGTGAGAAGGGACAGTATGGTTAACCATGTCTGCCCTTGGAGCCAGTCACATGTAATATCTAATGTGGTTGAAGAGTACTGGAAGGGGACTCCTGATTGAAATGATTTCCACTCCAATACTTCAATACTCATAATTTTACTGTTGGAGCCTAGGCCTATTGCTACTAAAATGAGAAGGAAGGCGTGCTTCTCTCTGTCCGTGGTCTCGATCAATGGATCTAAACCAATGGTCCATGCAACGGCATAATAGTTTCTCAGGTAACTTGTTGGGTAGAGGCATATACCTTTCCCTGAGTAGACCCATCCCCTGCTCCCTGACACTACACTTGTATGTTAGAATGATGTGCCTTAAACTTTGCTATGTATCAAAATTCCCTGGGGAAGCTTGTTAAAAATACAAATGCCTAGATTCTACCCCAGAATCAAACTTGGGGTAGGGGATGCTGGGTATTTGTATTTTTAACAAGCTCTCCAGGGCTTCTGATGCACAGTCAAGGTTGAAAATCAATCATTAGAGAAGAATTTCTGTAGGTTAAACATTGATCTCCTCCTGGACCTCATTTAAAGTAAAAATACTTCTGGAAGAGCAGCACAGTGAGAAACCCGTGCTTTGGTTTGAGTGAGTTTACCATGGGGGTCTTCGAGGCATGAAGGAAAGCCAGAACGTGTTTAGTACACACTGTGTTCCATATGGTATGGCTGCTCGGAGAACCCTCCTTTCGTATGGCCTTATGGGTAATGCTCCTTCTACTAGAGCAAGAGCAACACTCCTCAATGTTCTTCCCATGCTTACTTTCATCCCATGGGTAGGGCTGCCAGATAAATACAGGATGCCCTATTAAATCTGAATTTGAGATAAACAAATTTGAATTCCAGATAATGCTGGGGGCATTAGTATGCCCTAAACACTGCATGGGACATACTTACACTAAAACTGGTTCATTGTGTATCTGAAATTCAACTGTAACTGTGTGTTCTGTATTTTCATATGCTAAGTCTGACAATCCTACCCATGAAAGGAGGACTGAATTATCTGGATAGATCCATTGGCCGTGTTTTGCAATCAGGGGTAAGGGGGCATTCTGGGTAAGTTTGTCCGTTCTGCAGACCTGTACTCTTCTTCAGGTAAACCATCTCAAAGGTTAAAGGTAGAGAGGAGAGAACCACTAAGACCATTTGGCTGCATGTCAAAATTATATTCTTGAGTTCAGCATTATCAGTAATAAAGCCAATATTTTTAATCTTCATTTGCCCTAAGCCTGTGTCTTATTTCTCAGTTGGCTTTGAAATCAGATATTAATTATTTCCTCCCCTGACAACCACAACCGTTATCTTATTTACTTTGATCTTAACATTCCCTCTGTGAGGTAGGTGCTGTAATCCACATTTTACAGTTAGAAAATGATGGGGCACTGAACTAGGCAGTGGAAGGAACAAAATTCAGATTTCCCAACACATGATTTGGCCTCAGGCATTTGACCGGGGTAGATATTTTCATCCCGTTAAAGTCAAACTGACATCTGAGTCTGTGTTTGATTTGGCTATTTATAATATACTAGCCTTGAATCATGAGAAAAGAAAAAACCCTTCAGTGCTAATGGTGCCTTTATCCAGTTTGACAAAAAGAAAAGTGAAGTATTGTCCTTTAACTCTCATCCTATGCTTTATGAATGCACAAATAATTTTTTATAAACAACAGGGCCATTGACCAAGATAAAAAGCAGCATGCCTAAGGGAAAACAATTCTCTCTCTTCAGGTATCAATTAGAAACGTTTATTAGTGATATTCGATTGACAGTTCACATTTGTTTCCAAGAAAAGAGGATGAATCCTCTTTAGACTAGAATGCTTAAAAGGCTGCAGGTAGGATGTAGCACTTCAGAGTAATTGCTAAAGACAAGTGACCTTTGGAATCTAGCATTAGTCAGTTTCGGGAAGTGAAAGAGAACATAGGCAGAAGACCTGTTCAAAACCCATCTTTAGATTTAGTCAATGGCCCTTTATTTTAAGCCATGAATATATGCATAAGTATTAGCTTTCTAAATAAATTAAGGGAAGATAGGAATAAGCAGTCACTTGAAAAATGATTGCCTGTTGTCTCTTGAATGTGGATCTGAATATGAGTCTATAGATCTATGTGTGGGTCTTTGAGTGAGAATACTGTTGTGTGTGTTCGGATGTTTCTATACATACCTGCTATATTTGGAGCTTGTGAGCTCTCTCTCTCTCCCCTTATCTATTATGTCACAAATAAAGTAGAGAGTCGGGTAGAGCACATGGTAGAGTGCATGCTTAACATACATGAGGTCCTGTGTTCAATCTGCAGTACCTCCATCAAAAAAAAAAAAATCTGCTACCAGGCCTCCCCAGCTGGAGTCACTAATGCAAGGGATCTGCAGGTTCAGTCCAGCTAAGTTATTAAGCTAGCCCTGAGCAGGGCAGAAAGTGTAGGATATTAGAAGGTTTTAGCCATACTCATCGGTAAGGGCTAAAGTTAGCACTGTTGCCCTAGAACCATTATCTCTCATCCCAGCCATGACCCTTGGATGTCTGAGTGCTGCTTCCCTACCCCCACCTTTCAGATCAGACCCCTCTATTCTCAATTCCTCCTGAACCAAGCCCAAGGTCATCATTCCTCCCTGGATATGCTACATTGGATTTTCAATTATTGTCTTCAGAAGCAAGCCCTGTACCCTCCTCTTCCATTATTCTTTCTTTCTTTATCATCTTCTTCATTTTCTGTGTTTTGAATTCTCTTTTAGTTCTTACCAGATGATCATTTCCCAATACCAGGCCTGTTGATGCTCATAGCAGAAAATTCTCACTTTCTCTGCCCACAGTTGGGCAAATGTTAGCCCTTACAGTACATGAGCTTTTTGCCTCAACTACAGAAAGCTCACTCATCACAGCTCTGTTGCTCGAGCTATCATACAAATCCATGTGATGCAAACGTTCCGGCTTGCATAGTCCCTGATGTAGCGTTTGCTACTGTAAGAGGGCTTCTATTTGTCTGCTGTTGTTTTAAGCAGAAATAAGAATATCTTCTTGGCTAGGGAAAATTTTTCTCTGTTCTTCAAATGACCTTTTGTGGGTTGCTTCTAGCCTTTCCATAGGCTTAGGAGACCCAAGCCATAGTTTTTCTTCACCACTACATATACAGTATGAGTCTTGGGCAAATTGTGGAATATCTTTCTGTAGTGCCTTCCACCCTCCTTCCTGGATAATAATAGTCATGAAGGTAATTAATGTCTATAATGTTCCTCCGACTCAGCCACCCTGCTAAGTTCTCCATGCACATCATCTCATTTAAGCCTCGGCCCAATCTTAAAATATAGAATTGAAGTTCAGGGGCACAGAGACCATGTCTGGCTCATTATCTGTGATATCCCTACAGCCCCTACAGAGCCTAGCACATAAAAGTTCTACAAATTTGTTGAATGAACAAATGAAATAGGTTTTATTATTACCCCCTGTTTTACAAATGAACAAAATGAGGCTCATGGAAGTTAAGCGACTATCCCAATGTCACATAACGAGTAAATGGTAGAGCCAGGACTGTGGTAGATTTATCTCACTCCAAAACCTGTGTTCTTAGCCACTATGCCATATTCTGTCCCTTTGCAGTAAACCCGTTTGCACCCATTGGGTTCTCACCAGCCCCATGACCTCCACTAGAGACTCCCCGTTGGGTTATCTACCTGAAGCAATGCCCATGCATCCTTTGTGACATTAAAGGGATCTGCATACAGTGGGATAATATTCAACCATAAGAAATGAAATAATGCTAAATTTGCAGCAGCATGGATGGACCTAGAGATTATCATATTAAGTAAAGTAAGTCAGACAGAGAAAGACATAAATGCTATCATTTATATACATATATGCTATCACTTATATGTGGAATCTAAAAAAAAAATTTTAATGATACAAATAAACCTATTTACAAACCAGAAATAGATTCACAAATTATGGTTACCAAAGGGGAAAGGGTCTGGGGAGAGGGATAAATTAAGAATTTGGGATTAACAAATACACACTACTGTATATAAAATAAACAATAAGGACTCACTGTATAGCACAGGGAACTATATTCAATATCTTGTAATAACCTATAATGGAAAAGAATCTGAAAAAGTGTATGTGTGTGTGTGTGTGTGTGTATATATATATATATATATATATATATATATATTTGACTGAATCACTTTGCTGTACACCTGAAACTAATACAACATTGTAAACCAACTATACTTCAATTTAAAAAAAGGAAAAAAGTGGGATCTGCATCATGAATGCCATCATCCCTGTCAACTCACTTATGCTAAGGAGCTCTTGGATTAATGTTCCCATTTGAACCTTCAGGTTTCAGTCCAGTCAATTAAAGAGGTAAACAGAAGTAGTGGTCCCAGTCAATATGGGAAGCCACTGAGAAATATTTCTAGTCCAGGACATTCCAATAGGACATTTTGAATCACAACACACAGGTGTCCTGGTGTTCAGGGACATTGTGAGGCACAATCACTCTTTGACTACATTTAGCACGTTGGTATAAAAATGTGGTGAATGAACCCCTTAGTGGTGTGAGTAAGGTAAGAGGTAATGCACTGTAGTAAATTATCACACGTGACAGGACACCATGCAGGATTCTGTCAGGGGTTGAGGAGGATCATGGTATAGAGTCAGATCAGGCAAGGTCCCTACCCTTCATAAACTTACAGTGTAGTTTTAGTTAAGGCAATTTAAGAGTGAAATCAATTCCATAATACATGAGCTGTCACAAGGCTGTCTGTGATTAACTTCCAAATGAGTAGTCCAGTCAATGAAGGCTGAGCTCAAAGGCATGAGACTTCAGTGTGGACTGGGAAGGCTTCATTGCTTAGTTGACGTCTCAGAAAGTTGCTCTCTTGCCCCCTGATATCTGGCCTGTTATTTGCAAAGCACTTACCATTCAAATATTATCCTTTCCAAGTGGGCTTCAGACTATTTCTTGATTCAAGGGGAAAAAAAAGAATATTTCTTTATTCAAAGCATTGCTGTGTCTCTGTGACAGAGCAATGGAGTCACCATCTGCTAATGACATCTCTCGAGATTCTATTTCTCTATTGAAAGGAGAAACAAATGCATCTGTTGCCATCTTTGTGGCTCAGGATCACCTGTTACAAATACAAATTCCTGGGCCCAGTTTCAAACCCACTGAATCAGAGTCCCAGTAATTAGTATTTGAAAAAAAATATCTACTTGCATTTTGAAATATTTATGGATGAAATGTGCTTCAAAACAATCCAAGGATTGGTTGGATGAGCTATAAATGAAACAAGATTGACTATGGGTGGTTAACTGTGGAAGCTTGGTGATGAGCATTTGGGAGTTCTTTTTGATATTTTCTCTTTTTTTAATGTTCTTGAAGTTTTTGTAACAAAAAGTTTAATAAAACTAAAAGCAAAACAGTCTATATTTGTCAAAGGCCTCCCAGGTAACTCAGATGCAGCTGGTTTACAGACTGGTATTGGGAGTCTTTAGACAAGATTGTCTCTCAAAGCTTTTCCAGATAAGACATATTGTTTTTGTACAAAGAGGAGGACCTGGAATAGGACAAATCAGGAAGTTCCTTCTTGGTTAGGGATATATGTAAGTTTTTCTGGGGATAAATTTAGATGTAACCATCAAAGGTGGAGGCAGACACATGAAAAAAAATACTGGCTATTATTCTGCATAGAATTAAAGCCCAGGACAGAAAGGATTTTTTTTTTTTGCAGGGGGGGATTGAAAAATAGAAGTCTTTCCAATCAAAGTAATCAGTAAATAAATAGCCCAAGGGCTCCTTTAGGACAGTCATCATCATTCCAATAAGAAACAAGGAGTGATGATGCTAATAGCTTGGAACATCTTTCTGAATACATCTACATCGGCCATTTGAAGCTCATACCTCACTCATAAGGCAAAGGAGGAGGCTGGATGAGATGATTTAGGGGACGTATTTCTAACGTTCATATTCTAGGACCCAGGGGGTTATGCTAGGATGGCAGTTTTTCTCATTCTCATTTTACAAGTGTGGCCATAGAGGTTCCAAGAAGTCGAATCACAGTTTCTTTTAAGCTGCTTTGATACCTTAGATTAGTTGAACTGACTGGCATTTGGAAAGCCTTAGAACAGGTTTCACCAGTTTGGACACTTCATAATATACAGAAATTTTGCTGGGATAGAGGGTGTACAGTTTGAAAAATTGGCATCAGACTTTAGACTTTGATTAATAAAGGTACAGCTTCTTTGTCTTAGAATAATAACTGCTAGAAGTTTGAGTATTGGGTTCTATCCCAAGATGTAAGGGGAATGTTGGCACTGTCCCCAAACTTTGGACAGATCTAACAGAGGCATATAAATGAAACAAGATTGACTATGGGTGGTACATTTAATAAGATATGAACATACAAAGGATGGTTAAAGACTTCTTTTGAGAAAAAGTGTTTCCTATTTGAAGGGTTAAGAGTTAAGTGTAGTCTTGGGTGTGGGTTTCCTTCAACAGGGCTTTAAATGACGACAGGGAGCTATTCTTCAACTAATTCCTAGGAGTGTCATTTTGTCAATCAAATACTTTACACATATCAACCAGAAAATTTACCCATCATCTCACAGAATCATTACAAGCCTTTTCTACACATAAGTCAACATCATCATGTTGATGCAGTTGATAGCAGCAAGTCTGAAGAAGTACATTATCGCACCTATGAATTAATGTTTCGATTAATTGAGGACTAAAGCTTTTCTGATATGATATAAAGTTGATCTTGCAAATATCATTACATTGGGAATGAGGAGACCTGTGTTCTTATCTCAGTTCAGCCTGTTTGATCTATATTGACAACTGGACTTCGAAAAATGTTCAAAGTTGATCTATGTGTTAGACAAAGTCAAGTTATAAAGAATAGTGATGTCCTCGGTGTATCTCAGTTAATGAATGTTTATTATAAATAAATGAGCCACACATGCCTTCTAAAGAACTTGACCATCATTTGTCATACAATAGTAAGCTCTCCTCTCACAAGGATTATTCTGTTACTCCATCTTCTACTGCTCTGCTGTGAGGTTAACTCAGCTGTTCTCTCTCTGCTACTACTTCTCCCACTACTGACCAATGGACTGAGAAATTGAAAATCCCCATGAATAAGGATCTGGTTAGGGTTCTTAGGCCAGTGCCCCCCAGGGGCCAATGGTAAGCCCATAAATACTGCCTTTGGGTCTACCGTTGATTCACAGTCTAGTTATCTGTAGTAAAGTAGCTAGGTCATGTTATAACTCATCATCTGATCTCACTTATTACCTCATTTTTGGAAAATTTTCATGCATGCTTTCAATGGAGATTGGGGGAAAAAGAATAGGCAAGGAATAATTACATCTAGTGGGCACTTTCCAAACATTTCACGAATGAATTTTTAGCAAACAGGGAGATTATTTTCTACAGCAGATGGTTTTATTGAGAAACTTAAAGTTATATATTGAACAATAACTTTGAGTATCATGAAGGAAGGAAATTTTCTAATAGGCTTCCCAGAAATAAGTGTAGAGGATGAGCTGAGATTACCTGGAAACAACAGCACTTTGAGAGAATATTTCCTTCTTAAATTTTCAAATTAGCCCTACTTTTCAGTTGGCTTCTATTTCATTTGCGCCATTTGCCTGTTTGAACTAAAAAGGAAAAGACATAATACACACACATAGCACACTCATTTGAAAAAAAAATCATTATATTTAAAATGGCTTTGCAAATCCTGCAGAAAGCTACCCAAGTTACTTAGGATCCACAGATCCCACCAATAGCATCTCAGATGTTGAAGAATATCCCTTATTGCATCAGTTGAAAGGACAGTTAAAATAGTCATAATTGCAAAAAAAAAAAATCCAAATAGAATATTCGAGTAGATAAGAGTAATCATGAGGCCAATCACTTTTATGCTTTTCCTGTGTCATGCCTCTTCTCAGGTGGACTACAGGGACAGCACATGACATTAGAATGTTTGGAGACTTGTGACCAATTAGAACATCATTCAAATTGTCCAGTTGCTCTGTAGTTAAGATTTTCACTGACAGAAACATTCACATGTTATGCCTCCAGCCAGAGTCACAGGATTCTATGTACAGTTTGCCTACACCGGGAGGTAAGGCAATCTACTGACTCAACTGAGTTTTAAACAATCTAGGTCTTTAATTTCCCTCTAGCCCAAATGTCCTGAATTTTTTTGGTTCTATGATTTTGCTGGTTGATTCATAAGCTTAAGAGACAAGGAATTAATTTATTTCAATTCTTGGACCTGGATTTAAGCTGAAGCTTTCCAAGTTGTTAAGGTAGCTCTTCTGTCCAACACTGGCTCCACTCTTGTGTGAAATTCTGAACGGCATCTGGTGCTAAGAAATGACACATAACACACTACACTAGCCATCCATTCGCCATCACCATCATCAGCAATTTCTTGTTACTGCTCCTCCTTCATTTCACTTCAAGAACTATAATTAGATGCAGAAAGAGTGGGATGGATAACTTACTTGAAGTACCATTTTTAAGTGTTTAGCATAGAGAGGATTTGCTGGTTCAGGTGACAATAGCTAACAAGATTTGACTATGCTGAACTGCAACTTAACAACTTGACCAGGGATTCCATCGTCACCTTCCGATGCCTGGGGCAGCTTCTAGGACCAACCTATTTAGTGCAGAAGCCAATAGGCAGGAGTGTTCAGTGTCATGCCTGTCTGGTCCCCTTGGCTGAGGGAGCTGGCCTAAAGCTTAAGGATTAAGTCGGTAGGTTTTGAATCCTATTACCTTGATTGAGGTCTTCCCTCTAAGAGTCTGAACTCATCACTCATGCACTCCTACACACAGAGTCAGGCTAGTGTTAGATTTGGGAGGAAAGTAGAAAAGTCTGGAGTGTCGTGGTCTGCTCTGGAAGAAACGGAAAGGATTCATCCTGTTCATTGACTTAAGTATTAAGTGCTTATTCCGTATGCTAGTCACTATGCCAGATACTGGGGATATAGTGATATGCTTTGGGCCCTCAGGGAGCTTACCATCTAAAAGACGAGACTGGCTGGAATCAAACAATTACACAAATGGTATTGATTGTATAATCACAAACTGAGACAAGTATTCTGAGGGAAAGAAACATGAGTCTCTGAAAGGATCTAGCAAAGGAAACTGCCCTACAGCCTGGAGCTCAGGGGGTTTCCCTGTGGTAGAGACATTCGAGCCAAGGTCCAAAAGATGAGGAGGGGTTAACTAAGCTTGTGTCTGTGTCTGAGGTGGGGAGGGGATGCGGGGAAGAGCATTCCATTCCATGGAAGGGCATATGCACAGACTCTGTAGCGGGAGGAAATGGGGTCTGCTCACAGAACTGAAAGAATGAAAGAAAGCTAGCATGTCTGAAGCATACAGAGCAAGGGGAGAGGCAAACAAGATGAGGCTGAAAAAGTAGGCAGGGCCAGACTACGCAGAGCCTTGGAGACCCTGAGAAAGAGTTTGGTCTCTATCCTAAGATCAATGTGAAACCATCGAAAGATTTTGTTTAGGGAAGTGGTACAACCCGAATTTGATTTTGTAAAGATGATGTGGGTGTCTAGGTGGGGAATGGACTATTGAGCAGGAAGCGTGGAAGTGGGGAGACCAGGTAAGAGACTGGGGCAGTCATCCAGGTGAGAGAAAGTGGTAGATGAGGTCCTGAACGGACTAATCAAGGGACATGCAGTCAATGAATAAATCAGCAAGGAATTACCCAGTACATCTCTAAATATGCATGGCTAGCTCTACTCATCATCTTGAAGGGAGATTCATCTTCAGCCTCCCACCTCTCTTTTTGGCAGCCTGGCTTCTGTCCAATTATCAAAAATTCCAATTTAATGGAGCTGAGTTAATAAGGTGTTACTTTATTAAAGGTATTAGCATTGAAGGAAATCTGGAGAAAGAATCGATTCAAGTGCTGTTAACTAGTGTTTTTGTATAGAACACCATTTCTCAATCTGTGATCCAGAAGAAAAAAAAAAGTTAATGCCACAGAGTCTCCTGGGGGTTGGAGGAGTGGGAAAGGGGTGGCTTTATGAAAAATAGAATTCCTGGGCCCTACCCCAGACCACAAAATCAGAATTTTCTTGTGGATCTCAAGAAAGGACAAGGGCTTAATGGGCTCCCCAGGTATTTCTAAAAACATTAAAGTTTGAGAACTACTACATATGGAGGCTAATTTGGAGACAGAGTTTGAACAAGGCAGATGCCTGTGATAGAAGAAAGGAGGAGGCATTCCAGGTTGAGGGCAGTCCTGAGAAAATGTGAAGAGGTAGAATCAGCCAGTTGAGTGCAAGGAAAGAGAAGAGTAAGTAGGCAGCCTTTGCCAGGGTGCGGAAGCTTTGTTGGGAGGCGTGAGAAATCACCTTTAGTGGAAAGGGGGAAGAGTGGGGACAACATGCCTAAGAGAGCAGTCTGGTCAAGCCTGAAATACACTCAATGAATCAATTTCTGTAATCCCAGAGTCACCAGATGAGGAGACTGTGGGACCGCAAACTTGGAATTTCCCTCTCCCATGAAATGGAGGGAACATTAATACCACCAATGGGTCACATAGCAACAATTGGCAGCCTTACTGAGTTTGTACTATGTGCCAGGCATTCTGCGAAGTCTTTTAAAGGCATTGCATCATTTCATCCTCACAGCATCCCTATGAGGTAGATACTATAATTGTCCCCATTCTATAGATGAAGAAACCAAAGCACAGAGAGGTAAAATAACTTGTTTAAGGTCACATAACTGGTAAGTGGCTAAGCCAGAATTCTAATCCAATTCTGCCTCTTGAGAGTGCACCTTTAGTTACAGCGCTGGGTTACTCACCTCAGTTCTAACTTAGCCCGCAAGGGTTCATAGTCCTCTAAATAAGGGTGCATTCGTTGTTTTGGACATGATAATCATTACGCACGATGGAGGCTTGGCCCTAGGGGTCCAAAGATAATGCAGGCCATAAGAAGGCTTGGCTGAGTCCTGGATAAGTCCCCAATCTCTTGCAGTGCTCCCCGCATCTAACTGCATAGATTGATGATGGTCCACAATGAGGTAAGTGTAGCTGTGTTGAAAGTTAGTACCTGGAAACCTTGGACACCTTACAGCCATTTTACAGAGTAGTTTTACATCTGTTTATGCTAGCCAGAAAAATGGAGACTTTTATTTTGTATACCTTTTTTCCATTATATTTTTTCAAGTCATTTTTATTATGTTTTATGAAAGTATCTGTAGACTGAAAATTAAAAACCAGTCAAAACAAAAACCCTGGGACACACAGGTCTGGTGGATTTGAAAGAAATGTAAACAAGTAATAATATTAAGGTATTTTCACGTTCAGGTGTGGGTGGTAGGCTGACCAGTGGAGCTGATCTGAACCTTTATTTTGATGTGGCTGCCTCTTCCACGTTACAGAATCAGCCCCCTTGAGGATTATTATGACAGATTATGATGTGAAACTGGCCCTTTTTTAGTAGACGTGAATTCTTAGAGGTCATGCTTTCAATTCTGGGCAATTACTGTCAGTTTGAACATTCAAGATGAAAGAAGGAAGTGTATAATTAATCAAGCAGAGGCACACAGAACCTAAGCAGTAAAGATTCGACCGGATAATAGACAGAACAGGGGGACTAGGGAAAGGAACCCTTGTCATTTTCATCAACGCTATTCCCAGAGTCGTATGTTAAAGAATCTTAAACACTTCCAATTTGTACTTTCGCTAAAAACAGAGCAAGACACAGGGGGAAATGATGCAGTAGCATTGAATAAGTTCTCTTCTGGCACTGTTGATTTGTTCATTCATTCAACAAATGTTTAATATGTGCCTATTATGAACCTGTCACTCTGCTTGGCACTTACAGACACAAGGATCAACCAGATTTACATCCCTATCCTCAAGGAGGTCACAGTCTAGTAGGACAAACATGGGAACAGCTATAATAAAATTTGATAAGTAATACTAGAGCACTGATTCTCAGGGGCCTGTATCTTTCAGAGTCACAGTGGGGAGAGAGAGTTTGAAAGATCATATCAATAGTCTATCACCTTATATGTAGCAGAGGGAAAAATATTGGTTTCTTAAAACAGAAAATAAAGATCGGTAAAAGTTTGGCTGTCGGGATGGGTAAGATGATGGTTATCCGAATGAGGAGTCTGGCCTTTCACCTGGGTGTGAATGTGCAGATCAGTGTCTTTGTCCAGGAGCAGGAAAGAGGGGAGGGGCGGTAGAGCATGCAAGGTGGTTCTCGAAAAGGAGCATAGTTTTCAAAAGTCAAGAAATGTTTTTGAATTTAGGTATAAAGAAAGACTATGGGGACTTTGGGGGCTAAAATACTACCTGGGGTTGGAGGGAAGGAGACATACAGAAATGAAGCCTTTGGGGTAGAAACATTCAGTAAGGAGTCAAGGTGTAAGAAACAAGAAGCGAATGAGGCGGGGGAAGGAGCCCTGATGACCCCCTTCTGAAGCACACGGCTCTTCCCCTACCTCCTTGGCAGTTACTGACAGCAACAGTGGTGCTGAGAGCCACTTCCTTTGAGGCATTTGAGATACAGCGCCCTCAGAGCTCTCAGAGCTAGAAGCCCTGGCTTTCAAACTCTCCTCTTTCATAGACAGGGCACGATCACCTCCATAGATCTCACAGAACTGTTGTAAGGCTCAAAGAAGATGCTCAACGTAAAAGCATTTTGTGAACTCTTAGAGAGTATGTGCTTGGATGTTGACTCCCCCAGTTCCCCCAAGCCCCCGCGAGGTTATCAGAAGGCCCTAAAAGTAAGTGACATCATCGATGTACAAGGCACTAAAGCCCCTCGGAAGGAAGTTAGCAAATGGAAATGTTAATAATCACGCTCTGCGTCTGCTTCTTTCTGGTAATTCCTTTGTTTCAAGGCTTGACACCAAGCCCACGCACCGTGCCCTCTACTGTTGAGAGTGGGCCACAATGCCATTTTGTTAGCTGCCAAGCACTGTTTCAATTCAAAAGCAGTGGTTTTGTTCCATTTTACTTACTTCAATGCTTCTTGCCCAAATCTGGAGACACTTACACAAGTGTCACGTGCATCCAATGATCATCATTTATTGTTTGAGGCCGTATATCTGATATCAGATCATGATGAGCTATTGATCATGTGTGGCAAAGCCCTTCAGGAACCACTGAGATTCGCATCACTGGTGGAGCAGAAGGCGACTGAGGGCAAAGGATGAAGACTATAGTTTTTCCAAAAGTGGAATGACGGGAGGATAGCTCTCAGCCCAATGTCTCAGAATGCTTGTAGTCCCTTACAGCACAATTCCACTCTTCTGACTTGAAGAGGCTGCACCTGTCACTGGGGTCTCCTCCTCTTGATCAGGGGCTCAGATCTGAGCCAGACAAAAAGCAAAACCAGGCCTAGCCCGGCCACTCCCATCAAGGAGGGAAGTGGGCAACCCCAAGGCAGGCAGGGGTGGGCAGTGGGGTGCAGTGGGTACTAGGAGCAAAAGGAATTATTTCACATCACCTTAAATACCACTGCTCTTTCTACTCCGGGTACTTCCTGGAGTGGTGTAGGGGTGAATCCATAGCAGCCAGCAGGATTGTTCTGAACCATAACCAGGAAGTCAGCAAAGTGACCTCTGGAACCCTCTCCCAACCCTGAGCCCTCTCCTGGCCATCCACACTGCCCAGGCTCCAACCGGTTCCCTCCTCTCCTTCCTATTCCCTTGTCCTGTGTCCTGTTCTTGAGTGTTTTCCCCAATTAAGTTCTGGCTGCTCAATTTATTAGAGCTAAGAAATTAATAGCTGCTAATGACTTTGCTTCTGAACACGGGCTTTCTGTCTTCAAGCAAAGAAGTAAGTGGAGCAGCAATTAGGTGCTTGGAGGTAGAGGGACGATCTGCTTCCAGATCTCTCCTTGTCTGTCGTTGGGTAATGCGGGTGATAGGCTGGCTCTATAGGGCAGAATGTCCACTGTGATTCCGAGGGACAGTACAGAGCATGGTGATATATTTTGCCTTAACCTCAGACCGAGAGAACTGAGTTAGAGACTACAATTCAATATACCAAGATTAAAGCAATTATTGTAAATTAGCTTAATCATTCATCCATATACCTTCAGAGGCAGGTTTTCTTTCTTTCTTTTCCTTTTATCCTACTGTCACTACCAAATAAATGGAGACTTGTAAATACAGATAAACTTAATTTTTAAAGGCTTATCTGTACTCAGGGGTTCCAATGCTTTTAATTAAAAATGTCCTCATTATATAGGAAAGTGTGTGTGTTGTGGCAGCGCGAGACACCAGGAGAGCACGAATGAAATACGGAAAGGAGATGATGGCAAACACATAGCTGTCTTCTCATTTCACCCACGCATATTTTAATCTAAAGACAACAAGATGTACTCTTAGCATGGCCTCAGACTGACTCTGGAGCTCCCCAAGCCCACAGAACAGGGAGCAGCTGAAATGATTCCCTCCCTTTCATGCCATAGATTTGAGGCTTGTGTTTCTGGAACATTCCAGCAAGAAATCGCTAAGGGAGTACTCCAGAAGATGGAGAGCAGTGCTTATCAGGCTTTAATGTGCGCACAGACCACCTGAGAATGGGTTAAAATGCAGACTGTGATGCAGTAGTCTAGGGTGATGCCCAGGAGGCTGCGCTTCTAACGAGCATGGAGCTGGATGCTGCTTGCCCAAGAAGCCCATTTTGAGTAGCGAGGAACATTCTAGATACACAGTCCAGATCCCGACCCCTCTTTGGCTAGTCACAGTGCAAGTGTGAAGAGGCTCAGTGGACAAGTAGCTCAGTTCAGTCTGCACCAGATGAAGGGCAGAGGAAATGAAAGGGAGGCGGATATGAGGCTGACCACACTCATGCTACCCAGAGGTTCGTAAAGAGGGGTTTCAAGCAATCCATGCCAGAAAGGCGGTTGCTTTCTCAAGGGAGGAAACAGGCCTAGTGGTAAAGAACATGTGTTCTGGAGTCATATTCCCTGGGTTCAAGTTCCACTTGTGGCACTTTCTGCTAGACATCTTGATCCCGCCGCCTTACCTCCCTGAACTGGAGTTTTACTCTTCCATAAAATTTGCATAATAGAACCCATCTCAGGCTGGGCGTGAGGATTCAATGAAATAGAGAACATAAAGCCTTAGAACAGCCTGCTAGAGAGTGCTGAATAAAGGGTAACTGTTGTCACCCTTTCCGTCTTTGAGCTGATCACATTTAAGTACCACTGGGCTCTATTGAAGCGTCAGCCCGCCACGGCAGTGCCACAGCTGCTTTTGATGTGCCTCTCAGAGCAGCTTCAGTTGTTGGAGACTTAAGGAAAGGTGGTGATTTTGGATTTAAATAAATGGGATTCTAGACAAAAGCATGAAAATAGGAAGAGAAACTTCCTGGCGGGAACTATGCTTGTTTTGTGCTTTGACCCTTGTCACTGCTTCTGCCGACAACTTCTCTGGTTTGAGAATCACTTGAATAAAGAGAGAATGATTTAAAAATAAAATGGATTAGAGGAACAAACTGTCTTCTGTTTTTGAAAAACAAAGAAAAGAAAAGAAAAAAAGGAAATGTAGAATCTGGGCAATTATCATCCAGCCTGCGGCAGGACAGGCCCAAGGGAGGGGAAGGGAAGGGAAGGGAAGGGAGAAAGAAGGCCTGAAGAGAGACATTTCCAAGTCCATCGACAATAGACAGAGCATCACTGAGTTGTACGTATTGTCCTGGGATAAATGAGGGCATTAGACATAACCCCTGGGATATGGTCTAGTTGGGAAGGTACTGGGATAAGATACACACACGTAGGCACGGGTGGAGAGCCATGCACACCAACCTGTGGCAGAGCTCCAGTGAGGACACCTGTTGGTTAATGCAAAGGGTGTCCCTGGGGAATCAAGATTAGTCTGAAAGGGAAGTTGGGGTCTGACTGAACGTCCTTGAATGTGAAATGTAGTCTGTGGGCAGTTGGAAGTTAATGATGTTTTGAGATAGGTGGGGTACCATATGCAAAAGATCATTTTAGGAAGCTTAATCTGGTAACAGCCTGAGCAATTCATTTTAACACACTCTTACTGAGTATTATGTACAGAGTCCAAGCAGAGCTGTGCAAGCATACAGAAGAAAAAAAAAAAGACAAAATCTCTATCCTCTGAGAATTAAAAGCCTTGTCAGGGAGACAGATATAATTTATGTATGAATATGGAATTATTTTCAAGAAATAGTATAAGGTACAAAAAGGTAAGATACAGAACAGTACATTTAAAACATACTCCCATTTGTAAAGAAAGAGTAGGAAGAAGCCACATATGTTTACAAGTGTAGTTGTATACATATAAGATTTATCTGCAAGGGTACACAAAAGTCTAATAACACCGGTTGCTTCCAGGGGAGGGAATAAGAATGGCTAGTTGGTGGCGGGGGGAGTGTCATTGTATGCATACTCTTTGGCACCCTCTGAGTTTTGAAACAAATAAATATGTTACCTACTTACATTTAATTTCACATTTTTAAAAAATTTTATTCATTTTTTGGGAGGGAGGTAATTAGATTTTTATTCACTTATTTTTAATGGAGGTACTGGGGATTGAACCCAGGACCCTGTGCATGCTAGGCATGCACTCTACCACTGAGCTATACCCTCACCCCCTGAAAATATATAATAAGATAATGTGTACGGTAGTATTGGAGGGAAAAGATGGATTCCAGTTGAGAAAATCTGGGAAGATTTCTGAGAGCCCGTGGGCTATGAAACTGGGTCTTTGGAAGGTTGCATTTCCAGAGGTAATGGTTTGAGTGGGAGGTATTTCAAGCAGAGCAAAGAGCTTGCCTTGGGTGGGGGCTAGATCTGTGCTGTTCAATACCATAGCCACCGGCCACATGTGACTCTTGAGCACTTGAAATGTGGCTAGCGCGTGCGCATTGCGATGTGCTGTAAGCGTAAAGTGCTCTTGGGTTTTTGAAGACGTAATATGAAAAAAGAATGTGAAGTTTTTCATTGATAATTTTTATATTGATGACATATTAAAAGGTTAATATTTTGGATAGAGTGGGTGAAATTAGATATATGAAAATTAATGTCTCTTGTGTCTATCTACTTTTTAAAACCGTAGCTGCTAGATCATTTGAAATGACATCTGGGGCACGCATTAGATGTTCTGCTGAACAATGCTGATCTAGATAGTGCAGATTTTCAGTGTTGAATGAGGTCAGTAAGGTTGCCGCAGGGCGTATACGGATAAGAGTGGGAGGGAAGTTGTTTTTAAAAAAGTGGGCCAGGCCAGTTTGTGCAGGGCACTGTCTACGCAGCTAAAAATTTGGACTTTAATTTTATATTCAGGGTTTGGAGTGTGGGAATCAGACAAGCAAATGGCTGCTTTGGACAGAGCTGAAAGTATAAGTGGGAAAAGCGGCTATGACAGCAACCGAGGAGTCAGGTGCTAGGGTCTGGGCTCGGGTGGCGGCTTTGAAATCAGAAAGAGATCGAGGTACACTCTCTTATGAAGGGAGGATTGATAGAACTGAACAGAGGTGTGATGTCAGGGACAACATGAAGTTTTGCATCCCTGGTGATTAGAAGCCTGTCAGTGCCAGTGATAAACAGAATGAAACCTAGAGAGGGAGCTGGTTGGGAATTGGGAGAGAAGATGATTTTGACTTTGGACATGGTGAGCTGGAAGTGGCTGGCTAAAATGTAGGAGTGAGGGTATGAGCGAACAGATTTGGGGGGGGTCTTAGCTGAGGCGATCGAGGCAGTCAGATAATTATAATAATGATTACTTTTTGTATGGCATTATAATACACACTGCTCTCACATGGATTATTTTACATAATCCTTACAATAGTCTGGGGCTCAAAATGTTTAAGTTACTTTTACAAGCTCACAAGGCTAGTTAGTGGTCAAGGTGGCATGCTCAAACTCGCTTTCTATCACTTTTCTAACACTGGGCTTGAAATGAAATGCTGGGGAAAATGTAGAGCAAATCTAAGGCTGTAGATGACACAATTTCAGTTCCTCCAAGCTGCTACTTAAATTCAGGGTCGGACTCAACCCTGGGAAAACTATGTTAGGTTCTCTTCAGTTGTTTTTAACATCCTTTTTAGAGATAAGGAATCCGAGACCCTGGGAAGTTAAGTAAAATGTCAAAAATGTCTGTTAGGAAGAGGGATAGGTGGACCTCAGACAAGGGCTCTGGTAGATTGTATAACTGTTTCCAGGTATCACTGTTTCCTTCCTGGTACAGAGTGCATCTCTGCCTCCTGCCCAGAGCCCTGCCAGACTGATGTGGGCTAGGTCATAGGACTTGCTTTGGCCCATGGTGTGTGGGCAAAAGTAACTTCCACCTGCTACGATCAGAAGCTTTAACAGCTATGACATGGTTCGGCCTTTTTTGCTTTCTTCCCTCTGCCGTAAGAATGGCATGTCCCAAAGAAAGGCTGCTGCTTCAGCTGAGATCCTGGAATAAAGGAGGCATGCGAAACAGAGCTACAGATGACCTGTAGCCACTGCAGGACCCTTTGCTGTGGGAACTGAGTTCGAGGGATCGTTTGTAACCATAGTACAACCTTGCCTAAGCTGACCGATGCACTACCCCATTTCGAGTGCTTTATTGCCATTACATTAACTCTACACACATGCTCGCTTTTCACCTGGTTAACTTCTTATCCTTTTGGTCTCCAATTAAATGTCCCTTCTTCAGAGAGGCTTTTCTTAACCACAGTCTAATTTAGGCCTCCCTCCCCACCAGACACACATACACCATTATTTTCTTCTAGAGCATCTGGATTCTTTCCTTCTTAGGCACTAATGCAACTGTCGTCATATATAGATTTGTTTCCCATTGGCCTGTTCCACTTGACTGTAAGCTCCTGAAGACCTAGATCACATCTATTTTTGCTCACTATTATTTAGTGCCTGTCACACAGTAGTTGCTCAGTGGCTATTTGTGGAGTAAGTGATAAAAACATGAAAAGCTTGTTACCATGGTTGTTGGATCATAAACCAAAAAGGTAGGGGAATGCTGTGACTAGGGCAGACAAGGCTCCTAAAGAAATTCCTGGGTGCAAGGAGCAACTATCCTTTTTACTTTTCTGTCCTTCTCTTTCAAGGAAACTTTGAAAGCAGTGGCACTTTTCAAAACCCTTCAAAACAGTTTCCCTTGCCAACAGACTTCTATGGCCTGGTGGCTTCCTGCCTAATGCCAAGGAAGCCTGCGGAAGCCCACAGACAGACTAGAAGGGCTCCTTTGAAAGAAAAGAGGACCATTGCCATAGAATGCTTAGTTCTGTGGAGTGAAAGAGTCAGCTGACCTTCCCCTTCTGAGGGGTTGATGCAATTTAGTGAGAAGTGGAAAGGACGGGAAGAGAAAGAGACAATTGGGAAATAAAAATCATGGGCTGGGGTAGTGGATGCTTCTTTGGTCCAAACCAAAGAAAAAAATCAGGCCCACTTCTGCTCAGTGTCATCTGCCAAAAGACCACTTAAGAGGTGGCTCTGGACTGTGTCACACCAAGCTGGCAATCGAGAGGATGAGGGCTTTGTGCAGAATTGCCAGCCTCTTCATAACAGGGACATTTACCCATGCTCAGGTGGTAGAGGGGAGGAGGGGAAGGAGCAACAGTTCTGTATTTTACATTATGAAGTCTCTTATATAGAGAGACCCACAGGGTCCCACAGCTTGAGACGATGAAACATGCAGTGAAGCCTGAGGTCGAGGCTACAGTGTCAGTGGGTACAGTCAATGACCCTTTCCTCGGGGGATGCCCATTCAGCCTGTGACCCTAAATTCCCTGCCTTCAGTGACTCCAGAACATATAGCCAGGGTAGATTCCTTAGACAGGGCAGGAGAGGTGAAGCTTATGCAGATATACTGCACTTTTTAAAGTAAAATAAATGTAATAAAAAGCAGGCAGCATAATTGCCATGACTTATACCCCATGACATTTGATAATAACAAGGTTGGTACATTACAAATAAGTTCCACATTTACAACTCTGCCTTGATATTTACACTTATTAAATTGTTTAGGGAGGTGGTTCCTGGATGCTGGAGGCCCATATATAAAACATATTAGCATAATTGGAGTACAGCCAACTCCCTCAGTGTACATTGCAGATACTTGTTAAAAGCTTGACCTTGGAGGAAAAACCTTCCTCCCCGTCTTCAATCAGTCATGAGCTCCTGAAAGTACTCCTCTGAAATCAACTTCCAGTGATGCACAGTTCAGGGAGCTTGTCCTCAATGCTGACCTTAGGCAGGCCCTCCGCTCCCAGGACAGTGATGAAAGCTGTGTTCTCACCTGGATGAGGAAATTAGCTATGATTTTCCATTACCTGTACCAAACATTCCTTTTCATTTGTTTAATTCACCGAGAGTTGACACTACACATTAATTCATTGAGCAATTGCTTTGTGTAAAGGCCCAGAGATGAATGAGACAGGCATTGCCATCAAGAAACTTACACTTTAGTCAAGGACACAGACAACTAACTCTAGAAGAAGGCAGAATGAAATAAGGGCCTTAATAGGAGAATGAACAAATTGCGGTGGGAGCATAGATAGCACAATTTATTTTAATGAGGAAAGGAAAATTAAGGAAGGCTTCAGAAAGGCGGCATTGGTCCTTGAAGGATTAATCGGAGAAAAAGGGTGAAGTTGGGCGGTGAGGTCATACGAGTCAGAGTAAACTGCATGTATGTAAAATGACATGGAGGTATATACATGTTTGGGGATGTAATCATATGTTTGCTGGTTTATCACTGACAAGCCCCAATGATCAGTCTAGCACTCTGCATGGCTGGAGTGACGGCAGAGGGGCTTGAAAGTTACATTTGAGTCTGCTCCTGGAAACTCTGGCGCCATACTAGTTTTGGTAATTAAGGGGAAAAATCAAAATTTTTAAGCAGATCAAGAAAGGCATTTTAGGAAGCAGTCTCTAGCATTGTGAAGGGTGGGTTGAAGAGATAAGAGACCGTAAATAGGGATACCACCTTCTGTGCCTGATATTAGGGGAGAGGGAATAATACAAAGATGCTTCTGGTATTTCTAGCCTTGGAGACTGGGAAAAGCGTAGTGTCCGTAATGAGATGGGTAACCTGCAGAGAAGGATCAGCTTGCTGGAGAAGAACATATTTGGTAGGGAATATTACTGAGTTTAATGTGTGAGCTATCCTTCACAGAGGGAAGGTGGTCCTGGGGTTCCAGTAAGATCTTGGTCATCTGCTCTTTGGAAATTGTCAAAGCCATGGATACGGCTAAGATGACCCTGATGGTGGGGAGAATATGAATGAACGCTGGTGACACTACCTATATTCAGGGTTCATGCAAAGACTGGGAGAAAGTAAGCAGGATGAGGATGAAGAGGAACAGGAATGAAGAACTTTCCAAATGGTGGGAGAAAGGTGTACTTTGTGCAAGACTGGGAGAAAGTAAGCAGGATGAGGATGAAGAGGAATTCATAGGATTTGGCAATGAAGTGATCAGCAGTAGCCTGGAAGGGGAGAGATTCACAGGAAGGTTGCTGTTGCTTAATCAGATAGAGGAGACTTGAGGATGCTTAGAGACTGAGAGGAAATGAGATGATGGAATAATGGATGTGAAAAGCGAAAAGTCCTTTCAAAAGTACAAAGCACCACACAATACAAGGTCACCGCAAGTCAGCTTTTCATCCCAGATGCTCTGGAGTCAGAAGGTCATTGACATCTAACAGATGCTTTGATTTTTATCATTATACTGAGTTCTGCTAAAGGGGGCTTTATTCCTGACCCCTTTCACCGCCCCACCAAGCACCATGGTAAATGCTACCAGTTGTTTAGCCGGGTGAAATACTCATTATTTGATTTTTGTCAGCAAGTCTAGGCCACTCTGCTATTATATGTCATAGGTTTCCAAGAACTGTTCAAGGAGAACATTCATATAGTATTTGGTTATTTTCAATGCTATTCTCATTGTGATATTCAGGTTTTTGTAGAAAAACAAAGGGCCAATAACACAAGGTATCTGTGGGGTGGAGGTAAAATGGAGCAGATTCACAAACCAGATCCCCTTCTGAAACAAAAGAATAGTAGCTAAAATAAAGCCATACGGTGTTGCATGTGCCCAGCCGTTGAATGTATTGAGAAGGGAAACCTTATGGTTCTTTGATTAGAAAGGTATTCAGTATAAAGACAATAGGCCTGGGTAGACTTTAAAAATCTGAGAAATCCCTGAGAAGATAGAAAAATAGGAGAATTTGCTGTTCTTTTAGAGAAAAATAATTGTTCAAACACCTCTTACATGTACGGTTTCAAATATTAACCAGACACTTAAGAAGTCTTAGCTATGAACTAATTAAAGCTTGTCCCATAAATTTGACTTCATCCAAATGCCTTTCTTTCCTGTCCTTACAAGACCAAAACTAAATCAGTACTTTTTAACGTCCACTCAATCTTTGTCAGTTTTTCATTTTTTGAACAGCCATTCAGTGTTTTGACTTTCAGTCTTATTGAAAAGAAAAGAGAAGGGTTGTCACTAAATAAGTCCTTGTGCAGAATCACGTTCTCCTGCCTGCTCTGTGTCTCCATGACTTGATGCTTCTTGAATATAAGGCTTGTACGAGCCATTCAACAATACAGATAAATAACAGGATCACAATCGAGTGTTGGAGCTGCTGCTGTGCTTATCCAGGGTATCACTGCAAAGATGAGCTCTTCTTTTTATGTTATTTATTTTTATTTCTTAATGGAGGTACCGGGGATTGAACCCAGGACCTCAGCATGCTAAGCACGCACTCTACCTCTGAGGGCTCTACTGAGCTCTCTACCTAACCACCCGCCGCCGGCTCTTCTTGTGTTCAATTTTTCTGTTGAACATAGCTCATCAGTCACTCAGGCCTGCAAGCTTGGTGTCAGATTTGAACCCCTCCTCCTCATACCATCCACATCTAATTGATTGCCAGTTCTTTAGATGCTACTTGGATCTGTCCCACTGATGCTACCTACTATTGGCCCTCGTTAATTATCAAAGGCATTATTGCAGGAAAAAAATTATTATTGCAGTGGCCTCCAATAAAGTCAGCCTCCTGTGACCTCTCCCCTCTGTCCTACACACAGCTTCCGGCATCTTCTTCCTGAAGTGCTGCATGTCATTTCTTTCCTCAGAATCTCTCAGTATTTCCCAACGTTTATAAAATCAAGCCCAAACCACACAACCAATGCTGCCTTTCATGGACCTTACATTCTAGTCCAACTGAATTGTTCCATATTCCTTGCATACGCATATCAATGTTTGTGCTTCTGCTCATGCCTTCCCTCCATCCTCAGAAAGATGTTAAGTTCCTGAGAAGTTATGAGAATGAGGGACCACATCTGTCCGGTTCACTTTGTGTTCTCAGGCCCTAGCGTTGGGTTGGCACACACAGTAGGTGCTCATTAAATTCTGACTGAATAAAAGCTTTACGTGTCTAAATCTGCTTATGCTTTAAATTGCATTTCAAATACCACTGGTGCCAAAAAGTCTGTCCTGATTCTTGCTTTCCATCTCAGTACCTACCTCACCTCACCTCTTTAAAACTAAGTGAATTTTTTCTGAATTCCCTGCAGCCTTCTCTGTACCACTGTTATGACATTGATCACTCTTTCCACCTTGAATTACGATTCTTTTTGTACATGTCCCACTTCTCAGTAGACTGTGAGATCCTTGAAGACAGGAGCTAGGTTGAATTCATAATTGTGTCCTGAGAAGTATGTCCATTGAATGGGCACTCAGTGATTAGAACGGCCACACTGGAGCCTTTAGCAATGTGGAGAAGTTGAAGGCTGCTGCTGCTGCTTTCTAATAATATGGTAAGTAAGAGCTCTTGTGCTTTGCTCATACACATCAAAAGGTGAACATACTGTCCGGACCTCAGCCAAAATATAGGTAAAAATACTGGCTGAACCTCAGTTAGTCAAGATATAAGGTCATCATGGCTAAAGTCTGAACTCTGGCTAATCTCCAAGAACTAAGAACAAAGTCATGATTCGTACAATTCATAAATTTGCAAGTTGTTTTTCCCTGCAATGGATACTAACTGTAATAATATTTTATTTGTGGACTGGGACTCTAGACATCTAAATAAATTCAGTCTGTAAATGGGATCTTTGGCTATAGCTTTCTTATTACTATAAATCAAAACTGTGCACCATATTATATGCATTGCATATATATCAATTTCCAGATTTCCACTTTCCTTTGAGCTCTTGGCATTAAGCTCAAATTCCCCTAGTTGCAGAGACTAAGGTTTTCAGACTCTCTACTGAAGAGTCTGCTTACTTGGGTATCTGGGGGAGAAAAAGCCAATGTAATTGATTTTTGGAGTGAACTATTCCAAGGGAAACAGTAGTGTTGCGGGGTACTTGGGACCATGTTATTTACAGACCTGGTTATTACTTTGTCCGTCTTTAGGTCAGCCCACCTCTGATGAGACTTCTTTTGAAAGCCCTCCAGAGAATAATTATCTACAGTCCTTTATTATTAATTCTAGATTTTTACCCCTCTGAGCATTTGAAGCATATTTATGTTCATTCTATAATCAAGGTAAAAAAAAAAAAACACCCAAAAATCCCCCCAAAAAAGCTTTTCTGTAGAAAGTTTCTCTGGAGAATGTAAATCACTTTTCTGACATTTCTAGACTCTTAAGTGGTGCAAACATCTCTCCACTACTCCGGCAAGAAGTGCTAAAGAATACTTAAAGAAAATCTTATGATTCCCACAGATATGTGTGTCTTTGAATATATCCCATGATTTCCACCCAGCCACGTCCTTATAGAAATACTTTTGTACTTCTGTTAAGTTGAAGCGTCTCCTTCTAGAGTGTTCTTACATCCCGTCTTTATACTTCAGTTTGTGCCATTTCACTCATCCTTAATATTAATTGTCATAGGCAGCACAACATTTAATTTAATCTTAACTTTATTGAATAAGTAAGTATGCATGACAGATAAATTGCAAGTCATTCTTGGTCCTGCAAAGAGACAGGTGTTTATTCCGAGGCAAAATGAGAACATGAATCCACAGTTCTGCTACTACTGAAATACTTCTTCTGAGTGTCTTGGTATGGGCACAGCCTCCCTCAGTATCCATTCAAACAAGCTCTGCTGTCATCTCTCCTTTCAGCTGAGGGATTCACAATATCTAAAATAAACTTGTGAAGAACCTTTCTGTATCAGAGGTAGTTTTATACCTACATTATTAATCATAGAAGACGTTTGGTCAAAGACTCCATAAAAGGGGCAGAAGAGATACACCAGAGCTCAGAACTGGAACCAATTATTTTTTCAAGCTAATTGGCCATAGTAACAAAAGTATCAACTGAATTTTAGAATAGCCTGTTCAGCCATTTAACATCAAAGCATGCAGTAGCCTGTGCATACAATAGCTTTTAGAGACAACCTTGAATTTGGCTTGAGCACCAAGGATGCATTTTAAAAAGTGAAAAGTACATTTATGTGCAATGACTAGTGTAGTGAGCTGACTGGTGGCTCCCCAAAGATACGTCCATGTCCTAATTCTCAGAACCTGTGACGTTACCTTATTCTGAAGAAGGGTCTTCACAGATGTAATTAAAGTTAAGGATCTTGAGATGAGGAAATTATCATGGATAAACTGGTGGGCCTTCTCTGATAGCCTTCAGAGGGAGTGCAGCCCTGCCAAGACCTCAGTTTAGGACTTCTGGCCTCCTAAACAGTAGGAGAATAAATTTCTGTTGTTTTAAGCCACCATATTTGGAGTAATCTGTTCCAGCTACCACAGGAACAAAATACAGATTTTGGTATCAGGCAGTCAGGTGCTGCTATTAAAAAGACCTAAAAATGTGGAAGTGGCTTTGGAATTAGATAATGTGTAGAGGTTGGAAGAATTCTGATGACTATGATAGAAAAAGTATAGAGCCTTTAACAGACCGTTGGTAAGAATATGAATGCTAAGGGCGTTTCCTGTGAGTGCTCAAAAGGAACTGAGGAAAAGTTTATTGGAAACTAGAGGAAAGGTGATCCTCGTTATAAAGTGGCGTAAAGCTTATTCAAATTGTTTCCAACAGTTGTGTGGAAAGTAGAATCTGTAAGCAATGAATTTGGATATTTAGTGGTGGAAATTTGAGAGCAAAGCGTTGGAGGGATGGCCTAGTTTTTTTGTTTTTTTTCTTGACCTTATAGTAAAATAGAAGAGGAAAGAGATAAATTAAAGAAAGAACTATTAAGCAGAAAGGAAGCAGCACTTGATGATTCAGGAAATTCTGAGACTATTCAGATTGGGGAAAAAAAAAGCTAAAACGAGGAGAGTCACTGTTAGGATAGTGTGCTCTAGAGATAAAGTCAAGTCTGGACAACCTTTGGCCAGTGTGGAAGCGACCAGGCATTTACTCAGTGATCCATTCAACCATCACAACAGACACCAGGAATAGAAATAGGGTTATCTGGCAAAGATCTGTGAGGACTCTCTTGTCTCACTATTGAATCAATGTGATACATACATGGGGAGCCCACAAAGTTTTTGAGAAGGTTATACCAGCAGAAACAGTTCCAGCTTGGCCTGAAAGGGGCAGAGACAGGACTAAATGAGAGAAGGTTGTCAGACTACCAAAATTTTTCAGGCAGGAAACAGGATGATAAAGCTACAGACAGGCGCTACCCTTCAATAGAAAGGATCAACCCAAGGGCAGAGCTGCAGGTTCAGAGGCAGAGACTCCATCCATGGGCCAAGAGGCCAGAGCTGCAGGCCTGAAGGGTGCAGCCCTGAGACAAGGAGGATTATTGTCAGGCCTTGAAACCTAAGGGGGTTCTACTGGGCTGAATTCTGAAAATCAGCAGGACAGGTGACTCCTTTGCTCCATTTTCTCCTTTTTGTAATCGGAATGTCTGTAACTATTATCATATGCCTGTCCCACCATTGTATTTTGCAAGCAAATAATTTGTTGTCTTGTTTCACTGATTCACAGATGGAAAGGAATTTTGCCCCAGGGTTTTCACTTATCCTTGACTTAGATGATTAAGATGATGAAATTCAGGACTTTTGAACTGAGATTTGGATGAGATTTTAAACTTAGGAATGAGACTGTTGGAAATGTTGGGATAGGGTGAATATATTTTGCATGTGGGACAGACATACATTTGGCGGGGTCCAGTGGGCTAAAGGTCACCTCCAAAAAGATACATCCACATCCTAATCCCAAGAACCTGTGAATGATATTTTATTTGGAAAAATGGTCTTACAGATGTCATTAAGCTTAGGGTCTTGACATGAAAGGATCCTGGATTATCTAGGTGGGCCCTAAATTCCAACAGAAGCGTCCTTATGAGAGAGGCATAGGGAAATTAGACACACAGAAGGGAAGGGGATGAGAAGACGGAGCAGAGAGAGATGTGGTTATAACCCAAAGAGTGCCAACAGCCACCAGCAGCTGGAAGAGGCAAGGGAAGATTTTCTCTAGAGCCTCTGGAGGGAGCATGACCCTTGATTTTGGACATCTGATCACCACAATCACAAGGGAATGACTTTCTAATGTGTTTAAGTCCCCAAGTGTGTGGTAATTTGTTACAGCAGCCAAAGGAAACTAATACAACTTGTAAACAGTTTTAAAAAACATTCTGAAGAAAATCTGCATTAAATTGGTGCTTCTCACATGTGGCAGTGATAAACCCAACAAAATACTTTAGTAGCATTTGGTTCTATAATAAGAATGTCACCATGTACCTTTTTTTTTTTTTTGATGATAATTTTCAATCTAAAACAAAACTGCCAACGGCTAGAGCAGGACCATTATAAATCTGGGAATCAAACCCTTTAATTCAGTTACCAGAACTTTGTAAAAGACCCTGAAAGGTCTCATAATGTTTGTGAAAAGCATGTGGGATTACTGTAAATACAAATATATAATTTATCCATAATAGTAGTTCTTTATTTTTCCACAAACTAAAAAATAAGGCAAGTTCACATCTGGAAAAGGTGATATGCATCAGTATTTCTACCCTGACCAGCTTGATAATATGGTGTGGCAAATGCCCCTAAATGTAAGTCAGGGTTAGTATTTCAAAATATCATTTTCTAGCACAAGACTCAAAGAAGCCATACCATGAAGATTTCAGAAAAGCCTTTGTGAAGATAAAAGTCCATAAAGAATTTACATAAATTAGTAGAACCTAAAGCTTTGTTGCTGTTATTGTTAAAAAACAGTGTGTGAAATTGATACATCCCTTGAACTTGTTTGTGTGTGTGTGTGCGTGCGCTAAATGTGTGTGTCTTAAGATAGGATAAAAGTGTAAAATCTCAGATCCTGTTACTCTTTTTGATTTCTCTATTGTAGTAGCTTCAGAGCTTTGTGAAGGATAAGAGCCAAGTGAGAATGCACTGGAGGAAAAGGCGGCAGTTCGAATCACTATACATGTATATAAAGGAAACTGTGAGCTATCGGTCACTTGTTTGCATTATCTCAGGTGGTGACTTGCCAAGCTAGTCGTTTGTTCTTCTGAATGTCTATAATGTGCTCTGGAGGAGTAGAAATAGGATTTTCTATATAAGAACTATACATATAAGAAATTGTTTACAATCATCACAATCACCTGCATGGATTAGCCTTAAAATTGCACTCCGGAGAAGTTATACGACATTACTTCAATGCATATTGAAAAATCACAGACAAGTTAAGTACAACTTTTCCTCCCTCGTCTATTTAAGAAAAATGGAGAGCCTGTGTTTTCCTCCTGGAGTTGTTTTGGCAGCATCATTTTAATTTGTTAGTATAAAGTAAGTAAGTATGATGATGATTGAGAAGTTCACTTAGTCACTGGGAATGTGGAATCATTGTAGCAGGAGATATAAATATATACACATATATACAGATACATACATGTAATTTCTTTTTCTTCTTCAGACCATCAAGGCAGAATTGGAAAGGGGAGTAGGAAGGCAGATAAAACAATTGACCTTTCAGACAGTTTTCTGCTGCCTCCTGCAGAGAGAAATCTTTTTCCTCTCAGATCTCCTAGAACTCTATTCCTTGCCTTCAAGGGGGTCGTGTGAGAAAGAAGCAATAGAGAGAAGAAATAAACCATGGAGGATAGGAATCAATATTTACCTTTAAAAATCTAAATAAAGGGAATAGAATTTGCAGGTTCATCCCTATCAGAAACATTAAGATGTCAGGTTTTTCTCAAAAATAGCCATATAAAGTATTTGTAGAAAGTAGATCTATGTGCATAATTAGAAAATACCTCTTTAAATAAAGTTTCAATCACTTTCTCTAACTGCCTCTGTTAAACTTTGGTTTATTTTTAGCAGTGATAAGTGCCTGCAATATCACGCTGAAACTCTAGATTAATGATAAGTTTAATTTCAGCCAAAGCAGATGAATCCATCAACTTTCACTTGAGATAAGATTCTAAAGAACGTGACGGGGGTGAAGCAGTACTTTTTCTGAGTTTCCAAAAATGGCTTCTCTTACAGAGTGTGCAGGATCAGCGTCTCTCCAGACCGTTAACACACACATTTTCACTGGCCTTTTCCTTTTCTATGTAACAGCAATCAGAAGCAGACATGGACTAATTTCTTTCTGTCCTTTACGTTCTCTTTTCTTCCTTTTTTTGGTGGGGGGTGGGAGAAGGTGACTTCAAATTTGAGTAACATTATACATTTCTGACAGGCTGAATGGTTTTGAAAGCCTGAGAACTCTTCTATTTCTTACACGTTCCATCATCACTGTCAGGCCACACACAATAACTAATAACACACATCTTTGCACTAAAATGGAACACACGTTTTAGAATCCTGATAATTGTGTTCATGTTAGTATAGCTGTGGGAGGAGTCTTGCAATAGCTTTACAAATGCATGCTATTTCATCCAGCCTAGCTTGATATTTGCAGAAATGCACTTATTTCCTCTCCATCCCTTGAGCACATGTTTTGTTCTTTGTTCTTCTCAAAGTGTATGATTTTGTTTACTTAAATATCTTCATGTTCTTTGGCATCAGGCATCACTTAGATGAGATAGCTCCATTGTGGCGAGAGCGTGACCTTTCCAAAGGTGCTCTTCTGTTATCTGTAAGACAAAGAGAAAAAGAACCAAAAACATCGTGAGCTTCAGATCCCAGCTATTACACAATGTCAGGTTTTCAAATAGTCCTGAAAACTCATTTCAAATGAATATGTAAATAAGTAACAAGGAGCCCAGATCTGAGGAGTTCACGCTGCAGCTCCCAGGCTGAGTTCAAGAGTTTGCAATCAGCATTAAATGACTTTTCTTGGTAAGTGAAGTCAGAGTGATAAAAGAAATGGAAGAATTCTCTCAAGCACAGTCCCCTTGGAAATAGCAGGCGACAACAGAACTCCTTGGTAAAGATGTTAAATTGAAAGGATCTGTGTGCAGTGCCTTTTGTTGGAAAGCACTTCAATTCCCCATGAGTTTTCAATCTGTATATTGGCTACCTCTAGAGGACACCAGCGTGGGCAGAGCAAAACAGAGTTTTTATTTTTGACAATGATTGCAGTATGTGGCAATCAAACCAGCTACCAAGTCTTTGCCTGAGTATATGATGTAAACAAATTCAATACATTATATAGTCATTATGGGAATGAATAATGAATAGATCCCATTCCCCTCACCCGTCACAGGAAAAATAATCACTGTAGAGAGAACTGTTGGCACAAAGCTTGGAAAGCAAAGTTTAAAAGCTTTGAAAGTTGCTGAAAATAGTTTTAGCTTTAATAGGAAAAAGGTTTACAGCTCTGCATTGTGATGATCACTACTATGTTATTATCACCTCTGTTTTATGCTCAGCTTAAATGCAGTGGATGTGGGTGAAAATCCCTTTCTGTCAAAAGCATAATATACTTAGATTCTCTATTTAGAATGAGACCAGGTCCCTAGAAATAATGACAACCACCAGCACTTACATAAATGCTAACACTTTACACTCGTTAATTTGCTAATTCACACAACATCCCCGGGAGGTAAGCCCATTTCATTCTATCCTATTATCTCTGCTTTAGTGATGAAGGTTACACAGCAAATCAGTGGTATGATGGGGGCTTATAATGCAAAGTTAATGCCTAAATGTCACACCTGCTTTATTCAAAGGTAGATGTTGGGGCCTCCCAAGCTCCTACTCATTTCCTCCCTAAGATGGTGATACCCAAGGAACACATCCTGCCTGTCCCACTGGGAGGATGGACTGTGACAAATGCTGAGGTTTTGCCATGGGACCTTACTCATCTGTGCTAGTGTTTCTAGACTGATTCCTGGTGGTCTGGTCAGTACACAGAGCAAAGCTAACTGGCCTCCGTGATCTTGGCCTCATTTAACACCACAGTATGCATGCACTGAGCCAACCAGCTTACAATGCTTATAATAAGCTTTAAGGCTTAAAGTGCCTCATAATGTAATAATATCACTGAGAGGTGAGAAAGAGACATTTTCTTTATTCAGAGATATATCCGAGTGATTGATTATTTGGGCATCTTTTTAAAGATACCATTTTAAAAAATCCATTACTTAGTTTGTGATATGCATCAAAATTCGGCTGAAAATGTGAAGATAACATTCCTAGATAAAGGACATATTACTTAGATGTCACTGGGTTGCATACAGGTTGGTTTGGGACTTTTTAGAAAACATTTATAAATGAGATTATGATAGTTACCATTGCATTGCTAGCATTTAAGTATTCAGTGTTAAAGCTTTCAGATGTGAGAATGATGGTACCATTCACAGAGGACTATCCCAGCTCAAAAAAAGCCTTGTGCCTTGATGGTCCTACACGCTAAGGTCAGCTTGCATCCACATTCACTCCAGGAATGCTATTGGTACCTCCTACCATCACTCATTGCCCACTGGATTCAAGGGAAGTATCACACACAGAAACCTAGCCTTGCAGCAATCAACAATGTGGTGTGAGGATTCACATCAACCTGCAACTTATTGCTAGCATCTGGAGTGAGCAAATAAACTTTCAAGGCAAAATGAACTGAGAAAAAAAAACATGGAGGCTTTTGGAAGGCAGCATAAACACTGGTTCAGGGCCCAAATCCAGCTCTTGGTATACACAAGAGAATTTTTCTACATTTCCTCCCTTTTTTCCTTCTCTCCCTCCCCTCTTTCTCTTAAAAAATGTTTATTACCTAATTAGTTCCTATGTTCATGAGATAGTTATAAGAAGAAGCAATTCTGTAAAGGTAACGACTTGTATTTTTGAAATGTCAACCTACAACCTTATTTATGAGAAAAATGCCATTAGAAACAATGGCAGCAATGACTGTTCTGGATTTTTTGTGATTCATTTACTATTCTCTGCATTTGTGTCAAAACTATTTTAGGTACAAAATACAAAATACATATTTATACTTCAGACTTGTACGGATCAGGCCAGAAGTGCAATTGAAAAGATAATATATGTATATATTATATGACTATATATGAAAATAAATATTCACCTCTCATCACATTCTAATAGCTTGCAATCTAATGATAGCAACTTTTCATCCTTGGATTCATGCCTTCTTTGAGGCAGAAACTGAGAATCATTGAATGTTTAAAAATACAATTTCTGTATTTGTATTAAATGCAGATGGGTAAAAATCAGTGGTCTGATCCTCGTAAGGTTAGGACACAGTTGGCATCAAATTTATAAGAAAAGAGCAAATACTAGATATTGCTGCTGTCAGAGGTGATGGAGTAATTTTTTAAAAATTTTTATTGAAGTATAGTTGATTTACAATGTTAGTTTCAGGTGTACAGCAAAGTGATTCAGTTATCCATATACATACATATATATTTTCTCTTTTCAGATTCTTTTCCATTATGTTATTATAAGAAATTGAATATAGTCCCCTGTGCTATACAGTAGGTCCTTGTTTTTTTATCTAGTTTATATATAGTAATGTGTGTCTGTTAATCCCCACCCCCTAATTTATCCCTCCTTGCCCTTTCCCCTTTGGTGACCATTGTTTGTTTTCTATGCCTGTGCATCTTTTTCTGTTTTGTAAATAAGTTCATTTGTATCATTTTTTTTTTCAGATTCCACATATAAGTGATATCATATCATATTTGTCTTTCTCTGTCTGACTTACTTCACTCAATATGATAATCTCTAGGTGGTGATGGAGTAATTTGGGTGATTGTGAGACTGGCTGCATTTCCTATTTGGAAACATAGGTGGAGGAGGCAGGTGCCCAGGTGATATGCTTTGAGAGCTCCAGGAGACCCAACTGAAGCAGATGCACTTTTCTAAACAGTCTTATTCTCCCAACACTACTGATACTAGAATAGTTTAGTTGGAAAAAAAAATAGGAGTCTCTCCTCCAAAAAGTCAATAGTTTAAAATATATGTGTTTCCCTGAGATAATGTGGAGGGCTTTGTTAACAAGTAGTAGCTTCCCTTTCCAATCTGCCTTGTTGTGTTTTTGGAAATTAAAGAGAAGAAGATGGAGGGAGGCATCCATCTATGTGTGTCTACTTGTTGGAGATATTGTGCAATGAGATACAGGAAAATATATTTCATTAGAGGTTGAGGGAACATGATTTGTCATAATCTTCCTCTTTTTCCATTTTCTGAATGCATGAAGTAACACGGTGAATAAGAAAGCCTAGAGAGTCTAATATATCCTCATGGTCTAAGAAAGTCTGAGATGTCAGTCCCAAGTTGTACCCTCCAAATCCACTGCAGTTGGGCATACATATCCTAACAGGCTCTCTTTGGTCACTGAAGGCTTGTCTTAGAAATATGCCCCATGTGAAGGTGAAATGATTCTGGTATTATAGACAGTGACCTGGTCATAGTGTGAAATTGAAGACAGGGACATAGTTATATGAAAATGTGCAGTTTTTGGAGGAAGGCGGGGGGGGGGTCCAAACCTAAAACAACATGCCAATCTGTCACAAAAAAAGAGAATAGAAATACATGGTCCAGCTTTAACATGCTTCTGCACATTCTGACTATCAGGTTAACCAGCTCAAGCCACTGCAAGGCTTTCCCCACTGTCATAAGAGCAAGACGCTTTATGCTTTTTCGGAGCATAAATTGATTTGGCATTCATCTCAAAACCTTCCCAACTGAGTCCTGCAGTGAATAGATTAAACCTGTTATTGTATTGCTCTAAAATTCATTCATGCAATCATTTATTCAGCAACTACGTACAAAGCACAGCATCCATGAAATACCTGAATGTCACAAAATTTCAGATCCAGAGCTAAATCTACATCGCTAATTTCCTTCCAACTGAAAACTTTGTCAAGTGAAGTAACTGAGGAATAAGCATATCATAGATAAAGCTTACAGAATATGTGATGTGAGCTAGACTGAAGGACTCAAGGCTGTAGTATGTAGCCTGGGAATGTTCAATTCCTCCTCTAACAAAGTAAGTGTACTCCAAGAACACGGGGCTGTATGTTGTATATTGCATGAGTAGGTCAAGTTGTGATTGCAAACCTGTGATAAAAAGACCATGTCCATTATTCATTTCCCCCCAGGTTAGGTATCCATCTGTTGTCTATGGAAGAACGGCTTCCTTCCTGGTGCTTCACAGGCACGTTAGATGTAGCAATGTTGACCTAATACACAGCAGCTATACCCTCCCAGCAGGGTAACATAAAATAAGTGTGCCTGGCATATACAGCACATTGTGCTACAAAATATCCCATTTTGATGCAAATGAGCTGGCTAGAAAACAAAGTAAAAGAAACCTTCTGTAATTTACTGTGAGCTTTCTTTTCGCCAAAGCTCTTCAAAAATGATGGTGTGGAAGATTGACCTTCAATGGAGAGACATTGTTTCCAGCAAAAAGAGCAAAACAGAGGACTAGGTTTGTGCAGCTCAGGCTAAGAAAACCAAGGAAACTTTAGATTGCTTTTGGAAATGTCTATTGCGTAGCTATTTGCATTCCAAACACTGATGAAAGAAAGATAATTTTAGACTGTTATACTGAAATCATCTCATATGAACTTACATCTTTTTACCCTTTTGTCCCATGATTCCAAATTGTTTTGTTTTTCTGTGCTTTTGGGGACCTTGAGTTGATAAGTTTCTCACTCACTAGAAATGACTGGAAGGAAGGTGGCAACTGAATTAGACCTGGGCTTAATCTCTTGGTGGAGGACAGTGTATTGCTAAATTAGTTGACCAGATTCATTCTCTTCACTTACCAGGATAGTATCTTCAAAAAAAAAAAAAAGTGAGCTATAGATGCAATTTGGTGTTCTACTTTTTCATTTAACATTTTATTGTAGAAATTTTCCATGTCATTAAACTTCTGAAACATGATATTGAAAACATGCTTTTTAATGGCTATGCACGCTTCTTTTTATATTATATAAATAGACCACAATTTGGTTAACCATTTCTCTACAGCTGGACATTTAGGTTGCTCATTGTTTTTTCTATTGTAAAAAGCCTTGCAGTGAACATCCATATAGTTTATATCTATCTTATTATATACATCATATGTAGAAGTGGCATTGTTAAGTATGCAAAATTAAGTCCAAATTGTATTCCAGAATAGTAGTATTAATTTATATCCAATTGGCAGTAAGTGTATGAATTTGTCTTATCTCACTGTCGGGTATTAATCTTTTAAAAAATGCTAATATGAAAAGTGACTAATGGCATCTGATTCGCTTTTTGCCTTTTTTCAAACCCTAGTGAAGTGGAAATGTTCATGTTATTATCCATTTATATTTCTTCCTTTAAATGCTGATCATGTCCCTTGTGCATTAATCTATTAGGGTTTTAGGTTTTGGTTTTTGCTTTTATTTTGAACTCTACATATTAAAGATAGTAACTAATTGAAGTATTTATTAGAAATATTTTCCTTAGTTTGTTGATTGCCTGTTCATTTGGTTTGTGTTGTGGGCTTTTAGGAACATATGGTTTCATTTTTATTATTTTTATGTAGCTAAATTGATCAGTTTTTTCACTGTGATCTGTTTCTTTTTTTTTTTTAATTGTAGTAATTTACAATGTTGTGTTAGTTTCTGGTGTACAGCAAAGTGATTCAGATACATATACATATCCTTTTTTTAAAGCTTAGGAAGTCTTTAGCCAGAGACATTTGATAAATAGCTTCTTGTTCTTTAAGGTTTGACTTTTTCTAAAATTTATTTAAATGATCTAGAATTAATTTTGTTGTACAACATCAGGTAAGTTTCCACAGTGCTTTTTTTTTTTTCCTTGCAAAGAGGAAATGGGTTGTTATGGAACCATTTGTTGAATAATCATGAATTTCTACCCTGATTTATGATACCTCTTTATCATATATTAAATTATCTGTACTAGGGTACATTTCTGTTCCATTGACTTAAGTATTTTTCCAACTATTCTTTTTACCAATGATTTCTGATTTCATTATTTTAGTCTCATAATATATTTTAATTCCCAGTGGAATAATTTATATTTTCATTTTCAACATGTATTTTTAGGGCACATTTTAGAAGGCAACTTCATGCTATAACCACAAAACATCTTGAAACCAATACAACTTGACAAACAAACTCAATGGGTACTGACTAGGCTACACTAGTAAGGCTAGGCAGATGTCTGTGTTGAGTATCAATGAGTCAAGTGAACCTAAAGTCTAATGTTTTTAGGAGTTCTCCTCAGGTTCCTCGTTTTCTTAAAGACATAACAAGCCTCTTTCCCTGTCTTCTGATCACTTTTTTTCTGCTGGTTGACCACTTTTCTTTTGGAAATACAGCAGAGGCCAGCACTAAGGAAAAGAGAGCATCACCCATTGTACTTTGAGATTTTAGAATACACTTATTATTTTTGCCTTGTCAAAGTTTTGAATAATTGGACCTAAATATATAGTTCTGTTGTCGATAAAGTCTAGTGCTTCTGGTTTGTAAACCTTATTTTCTCATGTTTTACAAATTTAGTTTCCACTAGATACCACAGGTTTTAAAGTATATCAAATGATTTTATTCCAACAGAATTGTATACATAAGGTGCTGTGCAAAAATGCATGTCTAGAAGCCAATCAATTGCCTCTACTTAATTAAACAGTTCTAACCCTATTCTAATCTCAATGACATTGTAATGTTCTTAGAACTAGAAACAGGCCATGTTATGTAATCATCTATAGCCTTCATTACAGGCAAATAAATCAATGCAAAGAAAACAGAAACCCAGATCACCATGGTAGTTCAGGTTAGCAGAAGAGATGAAAGTTATTTTAACGAGGATGGTAATGGAAAGCAATAATGTTCAAGAAGTTCAGAGGCTACTGTGATTATAGACACACAACTCCCATTAACTGTAATTGGAGTTAAGCACATGTAATGATAACAAAATAGACTCCTAAGTATCTTTCCAATTGGAAAATAAGCAAACGTGTTCCAGGAAACAGCGTGCTTTTGTGTGGCAAGTACAGTATCCTAATTGAGATGCACAAATTATTTTCACATGGATATTGCTGAGGGTATGATGGTGTTTTCCCTATGCTTAGGGATGTGGATCTGCTAGAGGTAATAACATCTGTACAAAGAATGCCTTTCCTTTTCTCTTAATGCTCAGCATTTGTTATGTTATTAAAGGAAAAGTCTCAATAGTTGCAATGGATTTATTAATTCAGTAGCTTGTTATCAGCATGAAACTCTGCTGTGCTAGGAGAAAAACAAATTATATTTTACAAAACTGCAGTAGTGAGATTAAATCACTTTTCTATATTTCACTTTCTTCTTATCCTCCCTGCCAGGTACTAACTCTACTCTCTATCTCTTTTATGAGCCTCATATTTTGTAAACTATCAAGTCTCATAGTAATATAAAGGTACATTATCAAACAAACTCAATTATAGCAACTTTAGGAAGATTGAAATATGTGATAAAAAGAAAACTGCACAGTACAATATTATTATTACTTCAAGGCATTAAAAACTTAATCCATATTCAGCTACAAATGTAGAAAATATGCAATACTTACCTTTATCTATCATAAACATTTTCATAAAATGTACAACCTCTTGGGATTTTTAAATGACTGACTAGTATTTGCCTAATTGATAACTTGAGCGTTTCAAGGGGTTTTAGAAAGTATGGCACAGAAAAAATAAAATCAGTATATTCAGTATTTCAACTGCCACAGGCCTTGCCTATTGATTATCTTTGGACTCAGTGTCAAAGCTAGTGAATAGATTTTTTTCAAATGTCCTTGGTTTTGTTTATTAGCCAAGCATTATATGTACTTCTTTACTGGGAAATGCACTTGGGCCCTAAGACAAATTTTCTCTGGGGCTGAAAGTCTAATGATGATGCCTGCATATCTGGAAAACATGGGGAAGGACGACAAAGAAAAATGTGAATAATGTCAGAAAACAGTCAGAAAAGCTCCCAGGTATATCGTATATGAGAAACTTACATGGAAGAGCAAATGCTACCTGCTACTGAGCAACCACACAAACTGTAACAGAGCCGCTCGGCTGTCCATCACAGGGTATTACACACCGCGGTTTCTCAAAAACTGTCTTTTGATTAAGCAATCATCCAATCATTAGCAGTGAATCAGGAACCGGGTCTGCAGTTCCCCTTCCACTACACTGTGTACACACAGGGAATATAATTTGCCATTAATATAGGGAAAGGGAAGAAAACACTCCTTCCCTCCCTTCCTTTCATCCACCCACAAATTTTTAAATAAATAAACTGAATAAACTGTCTGCAGAGTAACATAATAGGCACCCTGGTAAGTTATTAGGGAGGAAAGGATATATGTATAAACTATAACGAAACTAACTATATGTCTCTTACAGCATCTCTGAAAGTCAAAGTGCATTGGAGGTTCAGGGAAGAAAAAAATCATATCCCTTGAGTGCAGGAGTTGGGGGTCAGGGAAAAATTCATCCCAATTAGTCCTTAAAAGATAAGTGGGATTTCAAGAAGAATAAATAGAAATACAGCAGTTAAGTTTTGATTAGAAAAAGTGAGTACCAGTTCCTTACATGGCTGACTGTTTAATTACCACATTTTTCCTATGTGGGGGGCATGAAAAGCAACGGATGTATAAAGGGAGAAGCAGAATCTCTATATATGTTTAACCTTTTTTTCTAGGGAAAGGAGAAAAATAATGAAAGGAAATGCACGGAACTGGTCAGACTCGAAGTGATAGCTGTTTCCATAAACCTGTGATGTTTATTTTACTGACATTAAAAAAAAACAATCCTGAATGATTTGCAGAGAAGACAGCAGTCCTGTTTCAAAACAAGCAAACAAAAAAATCTGGGTGGGGAGAGGAGGGAGGAAACCAAAACGCCCAGAGGAAACGAGGTGTTCTGGAATCGTCTGGTTAGGTTCTGTTGTTGATCAAGGCAAACATAGATTGCTGCGACCTGGGCCAAGAGTAGTTGGCAAGATAAGAGCCTGAGCAACCATTTGGGTTGATGCAGATACACTAGCTGTTAAACGACAAGGCGGATACAGGGTCAATTCATTCCTACCACCTGTCATCTCTGTGCCTTTCTACTCCACATGCGACATAGAGCCCTGTGACTAAGAATGTTCAGCTTCAGCCATTTTCTCTGACTTTGATCACATGATGGACAATCCTCTGTCATTTCCTGTGGCAGTGGTTTGCAATCTGCCTGAGCTTTGTTGCCGATATTCTGACCTAGAATATGTTTACCCGTCATCTGCTTTTGTGTCTAAATCACTCTAAGACTATATAGCTATTCTTTTTGTTTTTTTTTAACATGTGCAACCTCTCTCTTGGGTCTGGGCTACCTAATTCTTGCTGATGAGGGCAGTTTGAGAATAGTCAGCCCAGCTCCCCGGCTCCTGCAGCCCTGGGTCCTCGGGGGTTACGTAAACTCGCTGGCTTCTCAGCAAGGCAGAAATGGTAGGCTCTCCCCTGCATGATGCTGCCGTTTCCCAAAGGACAGGCTCACAGAAATATCCCACCGGCTATGATTCTGAGGAGGGATGCTATTAAGCTACAACTTACAACGTGCAAGACTATAAACAGGTGCTTTCCATTAGCAGCGTTCCCCACGCTAGCCTGTGCTTAATTACTTAACCAGTTGTATGGACAAAAGCAACCTGTATGGTTAATATCCCAGATACTTTAGCAGCTGCCAGTGCCATTGTTTGAAAATATAAACGGTCCCTTAAGGTAGAAGCCAGTCAGCAGTTGTTTTAAATACGAGCAATTAGGACTGAGTTAAAACACAGCCTCTCAATGTCATATTCATAACTGACAGAAGCGCCTTTGTAATTTTAGTTTCTAAGGCAATCTATGCCCAACCCGAGTGCTGGCTGGGCCTTTAGATGATAAAAAATGACTACTAACTAGCAATTCAGCCCTCATACAAGAAGTCTGAAAGAGCCTCTCCTGATATTTAAGTCTACTGGAATAAAGCCAGTCCTCACATTATCAGGCAAATGTATAAATATGGATGGCTGTACATCGATGTTCTTTGCTACATTGTTTATTCTAGTGAAAATGGTAAAAAGTCTATCTGTCCATCATGGGATTAGGAAAAGAGAGGATGGGACTCACATGTACGAGGATATAATGCAGCAATTCTAAATTCTCATATAAATCTGTATGTGCTTGACAGAAAGAGGTCCACATTACAAAGTGAAAAGGCAAGTTACAAAAGAGTATATAGCATATTCTTATTTTGAAAAAATATATAGCATTTTTAGAAGTTTCGAAGGCTATCCACCAATAAAAACAGTGCTTATCTCTGAATGGTGGGAGCATGGTATTTTTCTTTTAAATTTTTTCATGTCTAAATTTTTGCATTGAGGATGATTAACTTGGTAAACTAGGAAAACAACCTAGGCAGGCTGTAAAAGTTTCAGCCTTCAGATAAAAAGGACACACTGTTCTCAATTTAAAGAGCAGTTTAGGATTCAATCATCTGCATTAATTCACTGTTGATTATACCATCACTAAGTACATGATGACGAAAGGGAAAAAAGGTACCATTCTCTACCCTGTTTAAAAAAGGGCCACAGAACGTTCCCTGGTCAGAAAGTAATGGCTTTCAAGTAGACTAGTTTTAGAGCACAAGTAAATCTGTCTTCCTATACTGTTGTCATTTATAAAAGTATTTCATGAATCTTAGATTCTAAATTCTAAAAGTTCTAGTCTTGAGAAGGAAAGGTAGACATTGCCTCTCCCAAAAGATGGGTAAAAATTCAGTGATAAGGAAGTATGTCATGACGTCATCCGGAGAGTCTGACTTCAATGGTAAAAACCAAATGAGACTCAAAAGTTGCTTTGTAGCAACGTTACTTACAAATGACAAATTGAAAATAAAGTCTGTCCTTTGATGGTGGAAAATACTGACCCATTTTCAACAAGACTTGCATACTGGGTTATCCTTCCTGATGAACGCAGGTGCTGTGGGATTGGAGAGGAGAGTCTTGGCACAAAGCATTACTATTCTTTTTCTCACCACCATTTGTACCAGTGCAACAAATGATGATGATGGAATAAAGTAAAGCTAACTGGTATATGTAGTCTTTCAACTTATTAATGTAGATGACTAGACAGTTTTTCTAATAAAATGGGCCACCCTCATATATATGTATTTCTAAAATGATTCCTCTTAAACATGTTTCCTCATCTGCAAAATAAGGATAATAGTACTTACATTGTAGGGTGTTAACAGAATTAAATGAAATAATTTAGCACCTGGCCCATATTAATCTTTTGATAGAAACACACACACACACACACACAATCAGTCCACAGTCCTCCAGCAAAAAGTGGTTTCTACCTCTAATGGTTCTTCACAATTTTGTATTACAAAGGTCTCAGTGTATGACCATATGGGTTCAAATCTTTGTTCTATTACTTAATAACAATGTTTTCCTTAACTTATTTTGCCTTTGTGAACGTGAAAATAATATTTAAAGACTTACCTAATATGATAGTTACAAGAACCAAACAGGGCAATAACATTAAAGGACCAGAATGGTACCTGACAGAGTAAAAGCTTAACATTGTTTATATTTATTTGATATTATAAGGCTCATATTCCAAAGACTTCAGCATCAAGATCTTATTATACTTTTTAAAGTCTATAGACAGCCTCATTATGGAGACTGTGACATGTTTTAGCCACTTTGGGGACAATGGGTAAGATGCAAACAGATGTTTATAAAAGTCTTTTTCAGATGAGCTTATAAAAACAAAGCCTAAGAAAGATCAGTTAGGAAATCAGAATTTATCAAGGTTCTGACTTTTTATTTATTTCACAAGTCGTCATGAGTGAGGGTATTTTTTATGCCCTTGGGATGCAATGAAAATCTTTTATAGCAATTTATTTATTTTTCTTATTGTCATCCAGTGAGTAGAGAAATGTTGCCAGGCTGCTTTCTATTACTTCTCTGCTTTAGGATTCCAGTTGTCTGGACAGATTTGTCCCCTAGGGTAGGAAGAGATTATTTCTAGAGATTCTAGCCTGGCTTGAATGATGCCTCTAGTAAAGCCTGTCACTCACTTTTTTTTTCCTAAGACAGAAGATTTACCAGGCAACCTGCTGACCTTTAATTTGGTTTCCTGAGTTGACCTATTCACTGGAAAGAGGACGCCTTGCCATCATGATCGGGGTCCTCTTCCCATGTCCAGTATATTTTCCTTCTGTCCCCAAAACGGCCTGCAATTTATTTCAGGTATCCTTTCTCCAAACTGACCATGTACCTCTCATAGTGCCAGAGAGAAATAAGCCAGTCTCTTTTTTCAAGGCAGGTACTGTATATTGATTGTGGCCTTTTGGTTTAAAAATTAGCCTGATGAGATGTGTTAGGACTACTTCTGTAGTCTGCTACACAGTACTCAGTGAGTCAGTTTTAGAGCCTAAATTATATTACATCCCCTGACACAAAACAAAGTCTCAGACCTTTCCCTCAAATATTCTCACTTAAATGAGGGTAGCACATAAAGATAATTAGGGACAAGGGCTTAATCTCCAGACTATATACACACAGCTCATACAGCTAAATATAAGAAAAGAAAACTAACAACCCAATCAAAAAATGGGCAGAAGATCTAAAGAGACATTTCTCTGAAGAAGACACACAGAGGCCAACAGGCACATCACATGAAAAGGTGTTTAATGTTGCTAATAGAGAAATGTAGCTCAAAACTACAATGAGTTATCACCTCACACTGGTCAGAATGGCCATCATTAAAAAGTCCACAAATGGTAAATGCTGGAGAGAGTGTGGAGAAAAGGGAACCCTCCTATACTGTTGGGAATGTAAGTTCATGCAGCCACTATGGAGAACAGTATGGATGTTATTCAAAAACCTAAAAATAGACTTACCATATGATCCAGCAATCCCACTCCTGGCATATATCCAAAGAAAACTATAATTTGAGAAGATATATGCACCCCAATGTTTATAGCAGTACTATTTATAATAGCCAGACATGGAAGCAACCTAAATGCCCATCGACAGATGACTGAATAAAGAAGACATGGTGTGTGTGTGTGTATATATATGTACACACACACACACACACACACACACACACACAATGGACTCAGCCATAAAAAGGAATGAAATAGAATTGAATCAATATGGTGGAGTAGTAGGACCATGAACTCGCCTCTCCTGGCAACAACAACAAAACCACAGCTGACTTCTGAACAGCCATCAAGAAAAAAGACTGGTGCCTAGCAAAAAAGATCTGCTTCAGCTGGAAACACTGAGACAGAACCACAGCAGGAAGGTAGGAGGGGTGCACTCAAGATATAGTCGGGCCCCATACCCCCTGAGTGGGCAATCCACAAGCTGAAGAGCAATGAAGTCACAAAGGCGCTCCCACAAGAGTGAGAGTTCTGAGCCCCACGTCATGCTCCCCAGACCAGGGTTCCAGCAGTAGGGGGAGGAGACCCCAGGACATCTGGTTTTGAAGGCCAGTGGGGCTTAACTTCAGGAGCCCCACAGGACTGGGAAAAACAGAGACTTAACTCTCTTGGGAGGTGTGCATGGGATCTCGTGTGCACCAGGACCAGGGGAAGAGACAGTGATTGCATAGGAACCTGGGCCAGACTTGCTTGCTGGTTTTGGAAGGTCTCCTGGGGACACATGGGACTGCTGCAGCTCACCCAGGGGACGTAGAAGCTGGTGGCAGACATTCCGGGAGTGTGCATCTATATGAGCTTCCCCGGAGGCTGACATCTTAATTGGATCAATAACACCAAGACCTAGCCCCACTCTACAGCCTGAAAGGAAGCCTCAGGCCAAACAGCATACTGGGTGGGAACACAGCCCCACCTATCAGCAGACTTCCTAAGCCACAAGTGTCTCTAGACACAGCCCTACCCACCAGAGGTCCAGGCCAAGCTTCACCCAGCAGTGGGCAGGCACAACCCCTCCTGCCAGGAAACCTACATAAGCCTCTAGCCCAGCCTCATCCACCAGGGGGGCAGATACCAGAAATAAGAAAACAGTAGCCCCAAGCCTGTGGAAGGAATCCACAGAGGCCAGACTACACTGGGACCAGCTCAATCCTGGCCCTGGGTGACAAGGGAGGAGTATACTGCTAGGATGCATAGGACGTCTCCCACAGAGGGCCACTTCTCCAAGGTCGAGAATCATAACTAGCCCATCTAAAAACACAAAGAGAAAGACAGACAAAATGAGGTGGCAGAGGAATATCCTCCAGGACAAGGCACAAGATAAAATCACAGAAGAAGAAATAAGTGATGAGGAAATAGGCAATTTATCTGAGAAAGAGTTTAGAATGATGATGGTGAAGATGTTCAGAAAACTCAAGAGAAGTATAAATGAACAGAGTGAAGTTTTTAGCAAAGAGCTGGAAAATATAAAGAATACCCAAACAGAGTTGAAGAATAAAATCACTGAAATGAATAACACACTAGAAGCAACCAAGAATAGACTAAACAAGGCAGAAGAATGGATTAGTGAGCTAGAGGACAGAATAGTGGAAATCACCACTGCAGAACAGAAAAAAGAAAAAAAGAATGAAAACAAACGAGGATAGTTTAAGAGAACTCTGGGACAACATGAAGTGCACTAATATTCGCATTATAGAGGTTCCAGAAAACGAAGAAAGGGAGAAAGGACCTGAGAAAATTTTTGAAGAGATACTAACTGAAAACTTCCCTAACTTGGGAAAGGACACACTCACCCAAGTCCAGGAAGCTCAGAGAGTCCCACACAGGATCAACCCAAAGAGCAATATGCCAAGACACATACTAATCAAATTCACTAAAATTAAGGATAAAGAAAAAATATTAAAATCAGCAAGACAAAAGCAGCAAATAACACACAAAGGAACTCCCATAAGGTTATCAGCTGATTTTCAGCAGAAACCCTTCAGGCCAGAAGGGAGTGGCATGATATATTTAAAGTGCTGAAAGGGAAAAACCTACAGCCAAGAATACTCTATCCAGCAAAGCTCTCATTTAGACTTGATGGAGAAATCAGAAGTTTCACAGATAAACAAAAGCTAAAGGAATTCAGCACTTCCAAACCAGCTTTACAAGAAATATTTATTAAAGAAACTTCTCTAGTCATCAAAATACAAGAAAAGAGAACAAAAGAAGAGAAAAAAAAAAAGACCTACAAAAACAAACTCAAAACAATTAACAAAATGGCAGTAAGAACACACCTATCTATAATTACCTTAAATGTAAATAGATTAAATGCTCCAACCAAAAGACATAGACTGGCTGAATGGATACAAAAACAAGACCCATATATATGCTGTCTACAAGAGACTCACTTCAGAGCTAGAAACACATGCAGGTTGAAAGTAAGGGGATGGAAAAAGATATTCCATGCAAATGGAAACCAGAAGAAAGTTGGAGTAGCAATGCTTACATCAGACAAAATAGATTTTAAAATAAAGACTGTCACAAGAGACAAAGAAGGGCACTACATAATGCTTAAGGGATCAATCCAAGAAGAGGATATAACAATTGTAAATATATTTGCACCCAATGTAGGAGCACCTCAGTATATAAGGCAACTTTTAACAGACATAAAAGGAGAAATTGACAATAACACAATAATAGTGGGAGACCTTAACACCCCACTTACACCAATGGACAGATCACCCCGACAGAAAATCAATAAGGAAATACAGGCCCTAAATAACACATTAGACCAGATGGACCTAATTGATATCTATTAAGCATTCTACCCCAAAACAACAGAATACACTTTCTTGTCAGGTGCACATGGAACTTTCTCCAGAATCGACCACATGCTAGCCCACAAAGCTAGCCTCAGCAAATTTAAGAAAACTGAAATCATACCAAGCATCTTTTCAGACCACAATGCTATTAGATTAGAAATCAACTACAAGAAAAAAAAAAACTGCCAAAACTGGAAACACGTGGAGACTGAACAATATGCTACTACACAATCAGTTGATCATGGAAGAAATCAAAGAGGAAATCAAAAAATACTTTGAGACAAATGAAAATGAAAACACAACAATCCAAAGCCTCTGGGACACAGCAAAAGCAGTTCTCAGAGGGAAGTTTATAGCGACACAAGCATACCTTAGGAAACAAGAAAAATCTCAAGTAAACAACCTAACCTTACACCTAAAGCAGCTGGAGAAAGAACAAACAAACCCCAAAGTTAGTAGAATAAAAGAAATCATAAAGATTAGAACAGAAATAAATGAAATAGAGACTAAAAAAACAACAGAAAAGATCAATGAAATAAAAGCTAGTTCTTTGAAAAGATAAAATTGATAAGCCTTTAGTCAGACTCTTCAAGAAAAAAAAAGGAAGCGGGCCCAAATTAACAAAATCAGAAATGAAAAAGGAGATGTTACAACTGACACCACAGAAATACAAGGGATCATAAGAGGATACTATGAGCAACTATATGCCAGCAAAAACAACAACGCAGAAGAAATGGACAATTTCTTAGAAAGGTACAATTTGCAAAGACTAAACCAGGAAGAAATAGACAATATGACCAATTACCAGTACTGAAATTGAATCAGTAATTAAAAACCTCCCAACAAACAAAAGTCCAGGACCAGATGGCTTCACAGGTGAATTCTACCAAACATTTAGAGAAGAGTTAACACCGATCCTTTTGAAACTATTCCAAAAAATTGCAGAGGAAAGAACACTTCCAAACTCATTCTATGAGTCATAATCACCCTAATACCAAAACCAGACAAGGATAACAACAACAACAATAAATTATAGGCCAATGTCACTTATGAATATAGATGCAAAAATCCTCAATAAGATACTAGCAAATTGACCCCAACAATGCATTAAAAGGATCATACACTACGATCGAGTCGGATTTATCCCAGGGATGCAGGGATTTTTCAATATACGCAAATCAATCAACGTGATACACCACATTAACAAACTGAAGAATAAAAACCAGATGATACTCTCAGTAGACTCAGAAAAAACTTTTTATAAAATACCACACCCATTTATGATCAAAACTCTCCAGAAAGTGGGCATAGACGGAATATACCTCAACATAATAAAGGCCATATATGACAAACCTACAGCTAACATCATACTTAACGGGGAAAAGCTGAAAGCATTCCCTCTAAGATCAGGAACAAGACAAGGATGCCCACTCTCGCCACTTTTATCCAACATAGTATTGGAAGTCTTAGCCATAGCAATCAGAGAAGAAAAAGAAATAAAAGGAATCCAAATTGGAAATGAAGAAGTAAAACTGTCCCTGTTTGCAGATGACATGATACTATACATAGAAAACCCTAAAGAAGCAACCAGAAAACTACTAGAACTCATCAATGAATATGGCAAAGTTGCAGGATACAAAATTAATGTACAGAAATCAGTTGCATTTCTATACACTAACAATGAAATAGCAGAAAGGGAAATTAAGGAAATGATACTATTTACCATCATGCCAAAAAAGAATACAATATCTAGGAATAAACTTACCCAAGGGGGCAAAAGACATGTAGGCTGAAAACTATACCACATTGATGAAGGAAATTGAAGACGACATAAACAAATGGAAAGATATACTGTGTTTGTGGATTGGAAAAATCAATACTGTTAAAACGGCCATACTGCCCAAGGCAATTTACAGATTCAATGCAATCTCTATCAAGTTACCAATGACATTCTTCACAGGGCTGGAACAAAAAAAGTTAAAATTTGTATGGAAACACAAAAGACCTCAAATAGCCAAAACAATCTGGAAAAAGAGGAATGGAGCTAGGGGAATCATGCTCCCTGACTTCAGACTATACCACAAAGCTACAGTAATCAAAACAGTATGGTACTGGCACAAAAACAGGCACATAGATCAGTGGAACAGGATAGAAAGTCCAGAAATAAACCCACACATGTATGGTCAATTTATGACAAAGGAGGCAAGAATATACAATGGAGAAAAGCAAGTCTCTTCAATAAATGGTGCTGGGAAAACTGGACAGCTACCTGTAAAAGGCTGAAATTAGAACATTCTCTAACACCATTTACAAAAATAAACTCAAAATGGATTAAAGACCTTCATGTAAGGCCAGATACTATAAAACTCCTAGAGGAAAACATAGGCAGAACACTCACAGACATATATTACAGCAATATATTTTTTGAACCAGCTCCTGGAGTACTGGAAATAAAAGCAAAAGCAGAAATGAACAAATGGGATCTAATTAAACTTAAAAGCTTCTGCACATCTAAGGATACCATCAACAAAACAAAAAGACAACTTACAGAATGGGAGAAAATATTTGCAAATGATGTGACTGACAAGGGACTAATTTCCAAGATACACAAACAGCTCATATACCTTAATATCAAAGAAACAATCAACCCAATCCAAAAATGGGCACAAGACCTAAACAATCAATTCTCCAATGAAGACATGCAAATGGACAACAGGCACATGAAAAAATGCTCAGCACTGCTAATTGTCAGAGAAATGCAGATCAAAACTACAATGAGATATCACCTCACACCAGCCAGAATGGCCATCATTGCAAGTCTACAAATAATAGAGGCTGGAGAGGGTGTGGAGAAAAGGGAACCCTCCTACACTGTTGGTGGGAGTGTAGATTGGTGCAGCCACTATGGAGGACAGTGTGGAGGTTCCTTAAAAAACAGAATAGACTTACCACATGATCCAGCAATCCTACTCCTGGGCATATATCCAGAGAAAAATAAAATTCAAAAAGACACACAGGCACCCAAATGTTCATAGCAGCACTATTTATGATAGCCATGACATGGAAACAATCCAAATGTCCATCAGCAGATGACTGGATAAAGAAGATGTGGTACATATATATAATGGAACACTACTCAGCCACAAAAAAGAATAAAATAATGCCATTTGCAGCAATATGGATGGACCTGAAGATTGTCATTCTAAGTGAAGTAGGCCAGAAAGAGAAGGAAAAATGCCATATGACATCATTTATATGAAGAATCTAAAAAATAATAATAATAATGACATAAATGAACTATTATTTTGATTTCTTGAATATGTGTAAGCACATTTAACTGTCCTTTATGATTGGATTACCACATTCTGTTGATTCATATTGTGTAGTTGGCTTTATTCCTTTGATAACTATGTAAATTTAAAAAGTTAAAGATCTAATCTGTTCTCAGAAACAATAATTAGTACATACATGTAAACTAAAAAAAATGTACAGTATACTGTATATATGTATTTACATGCAATATAATGTGTATATGCAAAAAAAATAAAAGGAATGAAATAATGCCATTTGCAGCAACATGGGTGGACCTGGAGATTATCATACTAAGTGAAATAAGCCAGAAAGCAAAAGAAAAATACCATATGATATCATATGAAACAAATGAACTTATTTACAAACAGAAACAGACATAGAAACAAACTTACGGTTACCAAAGGGGGAAAGGGATAAATTAGAAGTTTGGGATTAACATATAAAATAGATAAACAACAAGGGCCTACTGTATAGCACAGGGAACTATATTTAATATTTTGTAATAACCTATAATGAAAAAGAATCTGAAAAAGAATATGTGTGTGTGTGTATATATATATATATATACACACACACACGTATGTATAACTGAATCACTTTGCTGTACACCTGAAACTGACACAGCATTGTAAATCAACTATACTTCCATTAAAAAAAAAGATAATTAGAATACAGCTATACTGAGTATTATGATTAGAGGTATACTCTTCAGGAGCACAGAAAAGGAATATTTAGCCAAGCTTTCGGGGAAGCATCTCTGGGAAGGCTTTCTAGAGAAGGCATTGTTCTAGTTAATTTTTAAAAGATGAGGCTGAATTAGCCAGGAGGAAAAGTATATTTCAGATAAAGGAGACACTGTAAGGAAAAGGAGAAAAGACATGAGGAAAAAATGTGTGGCAGGAGGTACTACAAGTAAATCTGTGTTGATTAAAAGCAGGGGACTAGATTCTGAGGCTAGAGAAGTAACATCTTGATTAAAGGCTTTTGGACTTTAGAAGTGCAGTGGGGAGTGAAATTGTTAAGATCAATCAATTTAGTGATCATGTAGTAAAGAGGCTTAAAGGAGACCAGACAAGAATTAGGGAAGAACTGGACATGGAGGATAGAGAAACAGTTCAAGATAACTCTAAAATTTCTAGCTTATATATTTGGAAGAATGGTGGTTTTGTCAACTAAGATAGGGTATGTAAGAGGAGGAGTTGCCTTCAAGGAGAAGATGAGGAGTTCAGTTGAGGATTTTTCAAGTTGGCAAAGCCTCTGAGAGATCCAGGTGGAGCTGTCCAGTAGGAAGTTAAATATTACAAGACTGAGGTTCAAGCAGAGAGGTCTGGAAAGAGTATGAGAGACTTGGGAGACTTCTCCTATAGATGATAAATGAAGCCATCACTCAGGAAAGTATGTAGAGTGAGAAAAGCAGTTGGCTGATGATCAGTTCCTGGGAAACCCTGATATTGAAGAGATGAGCATAGGAAGAAGAGTCCTTGAAGGAAGCGGACAGCAAGCAAGCAGAGAGCTACAGGATGAAACGTTAGAGCACATATTATGGAATCCAAGGGAGTGGTCTTCCCAAAGACACCTTCCTCCCCAGCTCAAAAGTCTGCAATGGATTTAAAACAAGACTAAGTTGACTCAACACTAATTTGAAGTGGTGGAGGAAAAAAAGATAAAACAGCAATAAAAGTGGTAACAAGTTAACTTCCAAAAGGACTTGGGAGAGCTGATAAGAGTCAAATTCACTGCAAGATAAGGCATCTGAAGATAAAGGTGAACCGTAGCTCGGGGAGATTAGACTATCTGTGTAATAAATGTGGCTCTAAAATTTGTGGCAGCTAAAATAGTAAAGGAGAAATTTATGGATTACATACTTTGTTTTGTTTTTTTGATACAGACCCCACTCTATCCAATCAGATTTCCCTCTATTCTCTGTTACACACCCTTAATCTAGTTAGGTTGGCTTCGTAACTGTTCCGAGAACACACCTATACAGATTCCAGATTTATCTTCTGTGCCCACCTTTGCCTTCTCCCTCCATTCTTTTAAAGTCTACCCATCCTTCAGTGCCCACTTCAAATCCCACCTCCTGGACCTCTCTGGCCTTCCTTGATCTTTCTCTCCTCTGGACTCCAAGAGCCCAAACTTTATACCACACAATTCAACAATTCAGCTTTTACTTTTCACCAGTTTCACAGTTTTCACTATCAATTCATATATTGCCTTTCCAAGATAATTTCACGATAGCCGAGCATGCGTCTCTTCCATCTCTTCGTTAGCCTTCTCAATACTAAATCGTCATTTAATGTACACCTGTTGGTTCTTTCTTTGAACAAACTTCTCTGAGGCTTTATAGACATTAATTTGCCATTGGTTCCCATAGACACATATTTGTAAGGGCTGGGGAATAGTTTACAAACTCTACCTTATCTTTTCAAGCCTTTCTTTTGCTATGGGTCTAATTGGGAATGTTTGAAGTTGGTTCTGGAGAGAGCTCTGTGTTTCCAGGAGAACTGAGGGAAGAGGCTAATATGTATGGTTAGATTGTGCACTCATACAGAAAAAGGCATTTACAGCTCTGACAGCTCCAACACTGACCACATACAAACAGATGACTTGAAGGGAAAGCTGCTTCCTTCGAAGACTTTCTTCTAACCACCCACATTACAGTCTCATTCTGAGGCTCTATTTTATCCTATTCTGAGCACTAGTCACAAAATACAACAACCATAAATACCAGAATTTCAAGACCAAGGCAAAGCTGAATGTACTGCTTCTAAAAGAGTCAGATCTGTCACGATTATTTAACAACCTTTTGAAAGACTGTCCAGTAGCGAATACTTTCTTATAGATTAAGTAGATCAGGTAGAAAAATATAATTTCTATAAGTATAAAATGTTACACTGTATAAATAAATTCATTCTTTTCTTTTCTCTAGTCATAGAAATAGAGTGAGATTCTATTAAACATACAGGGCATGTTATGAATAGGCCTATTCTGAATCAATATCACATTCCTGCCTCAGGGATGAGAATTTTTTTCCTTCAATTTTTATCTCCCTTGACCTCTCTGTAGTACTTGGTGCTGTTGACAAGTGTTCGTTCCATGAAAACCTCTCCTTTCTTGGCTTTCCTATTACAACTCTTTCTTAATTTTCAAATCACCTCTTTGCCTGATGCTACTCTGTTTCTTTCATAAGCTACCATTCTTTCCCTTGTCCCTTCTATGTTAGTAATTTTCAGGGTTTTATTCTTTGCCTTTCCCCATATTACTCTATATATGGTCCATGAGCTACCCACCATGGGTATATTCACCCACTTGCAAAACTTTACTCTCCTCTACCTCCTCTATGCTAATAGATTTCAATTCTACATTTCCTAGGCTCCAGCTTCAATCACCTTCTAAACTCTTCTCCTGATTGTTCCAAAGCTACCTCACACTCAGTATCCAAACTGATTTCTTTTCTTTGATACGATCTTCTCTCCTTTCACGTTTCTTTATTTTGATGAACAGGGCCATGATATGGGTTGAATTGGGTCCCCTCCCCTCCAAAATTCTTATCTTGAAGTCCTAACCCCCATTACTGTAGAATATGGCCTTCTTTGGAGAGAGGGTCAATACAGAGGCAATCAAGTTAAAATGAAGCCGTTGGGATGGGCTCTAATCCAATATGACTGGTGTTCTTATTAAAGAGGAGACATTTCAAGACAGACACAGATGGAGAATGCCATGTGAAGATGAGGATAGAGATCAGAGTGATGTGTCTACAAGCCAAAGGCCACAGATGGCCAGCAAACCCCCAGGAGCTAAGAGAGCAGCCAGGAACATATCGTTCCCTAGCACCGGCATAGGGAGCACGGCCTCGCTGACACCTTGACTTTGGACTTCCAGCCTCCGGAACCACAAGACAATACATTTGGTTGTTTAAGCCACTCACTCTGGGGCACTGCGTTACATACACCAAATCATAGAAATAAAACCAAAGCCCAAAGCCTTGCCCTAGGCTCTTCCCCTTTTTTCACCCTCATATCCCACTGCTTAACAAGTTTAGTCACTTCTAACTGCTGAATCATTCTTGGACCTATTTCTTCTTCCTCATGATCTCCACAGCCACTGTTCTAGTGAAGGCCTTCTTCCATTGCCGACAGGCTCTTAGAATAGATCCTCATTGAATCTCTCCTGCCTCCAGCCTGACCCCTAGTCAATCAACCTTCCATGGTGCCTGGAGATTCTAGAAAAGCTGGAATGGCTTCTCATCACCCATGCAATACAAAGTCAAACTCCTTAGTGTCCAAGGCCCTCTCATGACAAGTCATTTCCCCAGCTTCTCGTACCTCTGCTTTAGCAACGTGGAACTGCTTGCTAATCCCTGAATACATCGTGCTCTCCTGTTGCCTCTGTAAACGCTGTTCTTTCTCTTGAAACATGCTTCTCTTCCTTTTTCTTTTCCTGCCTGAGAAAATCCTACTCATTTGTTAAGATTCAGCTCAAGTTCACTGTGACTGTCCCTGTGTCATCTGTCTCCCCCACTTTACTAGGAGCTCGGGAAAGGCAGGAACAGCCATTTGCATCTGTCTCCTTGGTGCCTAGAATATAACAGGAACCCCAGAAATGATTTTTTGAATAAGTACACACATAAATATGTTCTTTTGTTTATCCACAGAGAAAGTGAAACTATTTTGGAGCATAATATTCAGGAGTAAGTGTGTGTGTGTGTGTGAATGCTATTCTTTTGGTAAGTTAATTCAGCTTTGATTGCCTTTTTTTGGTAAAGAGCCCTGGCCATATCTCTTTTTCATAGTTGTTCAGGATATACTGCACATCTTTTAATTTTCCTGTGTGCTCTGAAGTCTCCAGTGAGAGAATTCTCTTGAAGATCTGTAAGTTCAGCGGTCATTAGAGGACAGAATTAAATTCAGCTTTCTGCTCTTTAGATCTAAAAAAAATTTTTTTTTAGGTCTGTCAACTCTCCTTAGATATCTTGTAGGAGAATCAAAGGCAGTCAATTTGCTGCTACAGTCATATAGTGACATAGGAGAAATGAAAGAGTGCATTACTACAAAATGCCTAATTGCTCCTTTCTAGTTCAATAACCAAACTCATGCTTGATATTATTTTCTCTTATGAAGGGAAAGGGTTAAGTGATCTTCATCTCTACTAGGTTGCATGGGTTATTTAACAAAACTGCCCCCACCCCACCCCATCCAGTGAATTTGATCATCTCATATTATTGTTCGCACATGGGAAATCCTTGAGCGTCCTGCTGTTGTCCTGAGATGGCAAGAAAACCATTCCCAGTTACACACATCTCCCTTCTCCTCCTCCCTGGGTAGGGATCGAGCACCAACATACACACACAGAGCTGAGTTAACACATAACAAAAAACATATTGCCCCAGAATATTCAGTGCTTTCTTGTGAAAAAAAATAGCAAGTCCCTTTGGACCACAGCGTTGAAAGCGTTCCACTAAACCTTTAATGGAATTTGCTCAATGGGACTGTGCATACAGGTGTAGAACAATTATTAGATTTGATATCTGAATGAGCTCAGGTTCCCATTAGAGCCTGACTGCTTCAATGACCCCATTATTTTGCTTCCACTACTCCCAGAACTGATCAACTTAATTATTCTGACTAACGAAACATTTAGGACATGAATTTCTGATTTGTTTTAAACCATAGGGGACGTCTAAAAGTGCTTCACTTAAAAAAAAAAATCACAATACAGAAGAAATGACTCTGAGGCTATGGTAGATGCTTGGAAGTAGGGCAGAGCCAAGATCCATGCTGGGCACACAGATACTGCCTTTCCTGGACCAGTTATGGCTGAGCAATTTTGCTCTTGCCTGGAATTTCACTCAAACCAGAAAGCATGACTTTGGTGATGGGCGTAGGGGCATGGAAGCGGCAGAAGGTAAATCTTGCACTTCCTGCCATAATACATTCAGTTCCTTCAAACAGTTAACGTTCAGAAGGGTAAATCACACACTTTGCAGAGCAAGCCAATTACAGAGATTCTCTGGCAAGGAGAAGAAGGAACGAGAAAAGTCAGAAAAGAGAAGTAAACTTTCAAGTTGATGTGTAAGGAATATGGCCTTTTATATGTGGAAAGTTAAGGTCAAATTATATTTCTTAATAAAAAGTGTATCACCTTTGAAGTATCAGATTTTGACATTAACTTTAGCCACAGTGGTATATTAGCAATAGTATGTACCTAGGAAAGAAAAAGATACACTACTTTGATACAGAAATTTAGTGATTCTGATAAGTCCGAGTTGCTTTGTTAAGTGCCATCCTTAAGAGAAACTCTAGCACGACCCATTCTTTCACTTTATGTTAATGACTATTAAAAAGTTACATGTTTACCTACGGGAAACGGGGGCGGGCATAAAAGTATTATCAGTCTCTAAAATTTTACAGATGCCAGTTTATTTCCCATCAGCGAATGCATTTATCCTTAAAAAGAATGAGAGTGACATCAAAATGCTTCCTTTTGCCCCTTGCCTCCTTTCACTAATGATATGTAACGGCTGCTGAGCCTGCACTAAACGTGTTTGTGTCTGGTCATATTCCCATCATCTTACAATCCAATCGGATTCCTTTAAAAAAAAAAAAAAAGAAAGAAAGAAAGAAAGAAAAGACAAGAAGAAGAAAGTAACAGGAGATGAGCCCAAGTGCCTGCTTCAAGTCATTCCCTGACATGAGCCTTCACTTCGTCCTTCTGCTGCAAGTGCCTGATTTGACAAAGCACACAGCAAGTCAGCAGACAAGGCTCGTCACCTCATCTCCAAAACTGGCTGACAGGAGTCAATAATGATTCTTTCACACGCTACAATCTAACAATCTGAGATGAAAGTCTGAGGGGAAACTTCCTAGCTATTCCTTACAATATTTTATTAAAGAGGGGGTATATAAATGCATTTGCCTCCGTGGGGCTCGTCTCCTCCTCTGGATCAACTCAATCCATTTTAACAGTTGGCAGTTTCAATAACAGAAGTTACGGGCTGCCATGCACAGGCGCTTTGCATGCCACATGAAAGCAAAGGATTCAGAGACAGAATCAAAAATGGAGAGGAGAGAAAAAAAAAAAGCAGCCTCTCTTCTATAAAAGAATTTCTTTAATAACAGCAGCTGGGAAAAATTTCTCTGAGCTCGTGTCCTTCTCCTACTGTTTTATACAAAGCGGCTACCATACTTTTCTTCCCAGGCTACCTCTCCTGACAGACGGTCAAAAGCAAACAACTTTCCCCCTTATATTGCAATAATCATCTTCTGTATTTTTAATGCACTCAAAACAAATTTTCTGATGATAATAACCCAGTGACAATCCTGCTCAGTATTCCCAATGTAAAATGATATATTTTAAATATGATAATCATAAAGGCAGCCTATCCATAATCACTATTTTTAGGTTAAATAAAATATCAACATTGTTTATTCATGTTTAGGTTAACGTTTGCAATTCAGCTCTTTGCAATATTTAAATGGAATTGAATAAGTTATGGGAAAAAATGTTTTTAAAAGCACAAACTTTCAGACTGGTTCTTTCTTGAGTGGGTTTGTCATCCTTCCTGCCCACCCATGACCTTCATCATATAACATTAAAAAAGAACTTGACGTTCACTGGAAAAACCCATTATTAACTGTTAGCTATGCCTCTGTGCCCACCAACAGTGACTCAATTTTGAACTTGTACTTAATGATTATTTAGAAAGAATGTCTATTTTTATACAACGTGATTTATACAAAGGATTAATAGCTACAACATAATACAGGAGCTTCTGACAAATTCAGACTGTAAATTGGTTAGCGGGGAAGAAGGGGGGATCAGATTCTGTCACTGCACCTTGATACATATAAATTAACTACATCTAAACTTGTGTGTATAAACTTTGGGAGCAGCGATGATGTCTGTATTTTTAAATGCCAGCTTTCTATAGGCTAGGTCTCAGGGTTTCCCCTTAGGAGAAACAGCTCAGAAAAATAAGTAGTTAACAAATACCTAAGTACATACATAAAGTGTCTTCATGAGAAATAGCTCCAGTCTTATTTTGTAGTAAGCTCCCCCTTTTAAAACTCCCCGGCTTTAAGTTGCTCTAGAGGGGAGGTTAGCTGATATTTTGTCACAAATGGTTACCTCCCCTAAGCACCTCCAGCTCCTGTAGCATTTTCTGATGCACCATTATATTATCCACTCTGGGGTTTGGTATAGTTTACTCCCTCTTAGTCTATCCTTTACCAGGAGAGTGAAAACCAGTCACTGTTTACCCATGAGGACTAATTGTCCCTGTACCTTCTCTTTTCTTAGGCTAAACATTTCCAAACACATGTATGTATCTACCTTTCATCACAGAATCAAGGAACAAGGAGTTTTTGATACGTCAGTTCTCAATTCATGCAGGTCAAGGAAGTAATTTTTTTTTTTAAGATAATCAATTTTTAAAAGCGCTTCATGAACTTGTATAGTAGTTTGCACATAATCAACAGAACACAGAATTTTAGAACTGGAAGGGAATTTATGGATTAAGTGAAGTCTAACTCTTCTTTTTACAGGTGATGAAACTGGCTTCCAGAGAAGAGAATCAACTTGTCATAAATACTCTGCACAATGAAGATATGAAACCAAGAGCCTTAAAGTGAGGAATGGGATGTAAGGTAATGAACCATGTAATCATAGTTGTTCTTTCATTTATTGGATAATAGATGATTATGCTTTTACAAAATATATATTCATGAAGAAAGATAGCAATAAAATGACAGACCACTGTCTTCTGATGATCCTGTACTACAAGTAACTAGGGAGTAACAATACGCTTAAAATTCCTGTAATATTAAAATACAACATTCAGTCACTAAGCTCTTTGGTAAGGAGAAGTTCACTGGATCATACATATATTAATCCTATAATCCTATCAATAGATTAAAGATTATAGGATCCTATCTATAGATAGGATTATAGGATTTATATACATATGATTTTATATATATATATATATATATACACACACTCACACACACACACATACATATACACATATATATTTTTTTCCTCTAATCTGATTTAATGGGCCTAAAACATTTTTATATCATGCACTGTCCACAAAGTCCTTAAAGTACATATTTATACGAAGACCTTAAAAAACACAGTTTTCTGGGCTAGCGCCTTGGTGAGATGCACTTTGGGATGGTTGGATGGCTATGATATACACACATGCACACACAAACCTATGTCAGTGTAGCTATAAATATGTATATATTTGATGTTTGGCCCCATACCTTTGTTAAGAGGCATTAGACTTCGACACTTCAGGCATTAAGACTGAAAAATTCAAAGCTCTTCTAGTTGCAAATGTAAGTTAGAAAAGTCACCGCACTGCCCTCTCTGGTGATTTCATCACGTTCCCCATTGTTGATGGAAGGGGCTGACAGCTGCTGATATCACGTCAATGGTCAGTGCCTAATTCAAAGCCAACTGTCAGGTGAACAACTTAAATGAGCACTCAGTTTCAGGAAGTCTCCGTTTCCAATTATTCTCTGGAATCGGAATGAACTGTACATTGTCAATAGAGGTATTTAGACCTGGCCTACAAAGCAATACTTTTTTGCGTGCATCCTTTATGCCACTTACTACTGGGTATCTGTTTTAAAATGCTAGAAAATGCTGTTCCTTGTACTGACTTCAACTCACATTCTTTTTCTGAACAATGACCTCCTCCATGAAGGTTTCTGACTCCTGTGAGTCACAAACACAGTGTGACTAGAGCCAAAGGAGATGAATGTTTGTGTATACATGGTTCATGGGTGTGAATCTCATTAAATTAAAGCCACATTGCTTATTTTGGAAAATATTTACCTCCGAAACTCTTCCTTTTCTTCTGCTAAACAAGACAGTTTTTCAGTTCTTCTTTCTAAATGATAATGATTCATACCACCAGCCCCTCCTGCCCCCACCTTGAAATAATAGTTATCATCTGGTACATATTTCCGATCTCAATAATATTCCATCAGTCACATAGAAGCTAGCACTGTAATCATCCCAGTGCAGTCTTAATGTTATATGATGAGTCAGAAAACATTCTCATAGCTAATACACTTTATTGTACCAGTCAGCCTTTGATATTTCTATTTAGTCCTTGTAGTTTGTTATTTATGATTTTCCACAGCTTACTTTAAGATCTTCCTTGTTTGCATTGTGTGTTGTATTATGCCATGCTGCATTAATTTCCTGTTGTAATTGGTCAGCATGCCAACATCATGAACCCCTTTAAATAAAGCTTCAAAATTTTTTATCAGCTCCTAAGTTTTATTTAATTGAAGTCATTAAAGTAGTAGAGAAATTCTGCGGTATATGTTTGGATTCCACTTAAAGTACTGGTATAATTTTGAATTGCTTTGTATCAAGTTTCCCAAATGTCCTTATAAAGAAATTTTATAGCAACAGTATACATTTTTTATAAGCGAGGAAAAGCAGCATACTTCTTTCTTTCTTTGTTTTTTGGAAGATTTTTCTTAAAAATATGCTGCTTTCTAAAAATTTATGTTATATGTTTAAAACTATACTATGGGCCCATAGCACACAGTGTAACTTTTTTGTTGTTGTTGGAAACCAGCCACTTAATAGGTTCCACAGCAAAAAAGAGAGAGCACTGTCCTAGGCTCTGAAGAGAAATGCCTACTGAACTGATGTCTAGTTTTTGGTTATGCAAGAAGAGGGTTAATATTTCAAACGTCACACGGTTACCAACAAGATCAAGTCAGCTCTTATGTGTAGAGTTCCAGGCAGTAATGACACATTGTAGGCATTCAATTCACCCTGTGCATCAGCTACATATAAACCTGAACCTTAGCTATGTGTGCTTAAAAAACACATCTCAATGTATCAACCTTGGGCAGGGTTAAAAAAAAAAATCAACTAACACGTAGAGTTCAAGAATGAGCTACTGAGTATTGAGAGGAAGGTTGTGGGAATAAGCGGTAACAAGCTTACACTTTCTGTATTTATTTTGGGGGCAAGGAATTCATATCGAGGAAGAACTTAAGATGCACATTGTCAGGATTTACAAGGAGAAGATTTCCTCTTTTCCCATTACTATAATAGATAGTGATCAAAAAATGTCTCATCAGACTTATGACAGATAACGAAGGGCACTACAACTTTAATTACGTCCTCGATTTATAGATAATGTTGTAACATCTCAGACAATGAACATCAAATTTTACCACAATCTATTGGCAAAGATGTATGTATGTGTTATGGGTTTCGGGGGTGTGATGGGAAATCACTTTTCATTTCATTCTTTTCAAATTAGAATGCACTTAAATAGCTGTTCCAGAAAGAAAATGCACATGAACATTAAACTACTTATGTTCCTTTAAATTCTTTTCCAATATGTGTCAACATGCACGCATTATTATAGATATAATCAGTGTTTATATATACTCTCTTGTGATCTAATGCTTTCATTTAGCATTGTTTCATGTACACATTTCCGGGAGTTGTCACACAATGGCACTGCCCTCAGGCTGTACCCATTTCTCTACAGCTCCTCCAACACCTCGCTTTGTGCACAGACATCCTAGTAGATATATGTTGCTACCTTATTGTTATTTTAATTTGAACTTCTTTACTTGCTGATGAAAATTGTGTTTTTCCATGCGATAATTTATTGTGTATTTTTTTTTACATGTCAACTTTCTCTCCACCTTTTCTTTTCTATGTGAACTCCCTTGTGAACCATGTCTATGGGACCCTCCCACAGTTATTCCAGTATCAACATTAACAAATTGGTTATTACTTCACTAAACCTGTACAACTGAATGGTATCATTATATACCTAATTGTCATCCATCTTCCTACACTTTGAAACCCGATACCCAAATGGTCTCCAAATCCTCTAATAAATCTCTACGTTGTTTCCCGGTCTAATCTCTCTCTGAGACTACTTCGGTCTCCTCACAGTTATTTTTAGATATCAACCTAGAAAAATAACAAATACAAACCCGATCGCAGAACTCAGTCTCCAGTTAATAAATCTTTCATTGCTTACAGGAGAAAAACAAACTTTTTGAGCATAGCCTGGACGGCTTTTGCAATCTAGCCTAATCTCATTTATAGCCCAACCTCATTTCCCCACTGTTTGCATAAAGTCTACATTACACCTAAATGTTATATCTAAACAGACTACTCATTGTTCCTAAATAGCCTTCTTGCTTTTCTTCAACCACCCATCCCTTTGCTCATGTCATTTTGACCCCCTATCAGGCTCAGGCCCCCTTTCTCCCTTTTCTACTCCAAATGCCTAGGACTATCTGACACGTCCTTTAAGTTTGATCTCAAATACGCCTGACCTCCTAAAGCCTTTTCTGATATTCCTCAACTGGATATGGCTTCTCCTGTCTGTGACTCCACAGAGCAGTTTATATATAGTTTTTTTTATTTTCCTGGGTAAGAATTATTTGTATATTTGTTTTATCCCCTTGTAATAGCTGGTAAGCTGCTGAGAACAGGGGCTGCAACTCACATCTTTCTCTCTGCATATGCTTTGCACATAGTAGGAGTTCAGTACAGTTTTTCTTGAACTGAACGTTTTTCAATGTCTGTAAATTCCTATAACAGCAAGAACTTTGTCTCCTACATGGTTGGATCATTCACGCACACAACATAAATATGGAATGGCTGAAAATAAGAATTATGAATGCTTTCAAAGTCATATAATTGGGTAAAAATTAAGAAAATGGGGCTGGGTGGGTATAGGTCAATGGTACAATGCAGGCTTAGCATGCACAAGGTCCTAGGTTCAATCCCCGGAACCTCCATTAAAAAAAAGTTAAAAAAAATAATGAAAAGGAATATGGAGATTGTCATTCTCAGTGAAGTAAGCCAGAAAGAGAAAGAAAAATACCATATGCTATCACTTATATGTAGAATCTAAAAGAAAAAAAAAAGATAAATGAACTTATTTACAAAACAGAAACAGATTCACAGACATAGAAAATAAACTTATGATTACCAGGGGGGAGGAGGATGGGAAAGGATAAACTGGGAGTTTGAAATTGGCAGATACTAACTACTATATATAAAATAGACAAACAAGTTATACTCTATAGCACAGGGAATTATATTCAATATCTTGTAGTAACTTGTGGTGAAAAAGAATGTGAAAATGAATATACGTATGTTCGTGTATGACTGGGGCATTGTGCTGTACACCAGAAACTGACACAACATTGTAAACTGACTATACTTCAATTAAAAATAAATTTAAAAAATACAAAAAAGTATACTCCTATCCTCCTAAATTTAAGGCACGCCTCTGCCCTCCCAGTTATGTCTCAGAAGAAAAGGAAGCTGTCTTATATTGAAGTCCTTACAAATTCTTTAATTATAAGGAGTCTTATCTAAATTATTTTTTAATGTTAAAGTACTCTTTGGAGAACACACATTAGTCTGAGACAACCACAATTAATTTGAGTTTTAGGTGATTATAGAGGTAAATTTACAGAATAAGGGGGTGGAAACAACAAAATGTAACACAGATCTAAGAATTATTTACAGGGTATGTCCTCACAGTATTAAGTGTTGGATACCCCGGTTTAAAAAAAAAGGCTTTGAAAGATCATCTAAAATTGCAATGCAGTAAATACCTAGAGAAGATAAAAAATATACATATTTTGAATGAATGGAAGAATCAACTGACCTATTGTTATGCAAATGGATATTTGTGACTTGGAATAAAAATGACTGTAATGCTATCAGACACCGATTAAAGTGCAGCATCTCTAACTAACAACTTGGACATAAATGTGATGTGTTCCAGAAAACTGTTAGGTGACCCAGTGTTTCTCGTGCTTAAACACTGATGTCAGAGATACGTGTCAAGAATTTGAACAAAATTGGTTTACAAAATGAGACAGTGGGGGGAAAAGCAATTTTTCTACATGAAGATATTATTTTACACCATACGCAATTTGAATACATCTGTACAATTAAATACACTTCATCTCATAATGAGACACTAATATTTAATCTACACTTTTTAGAGGCTGTCTATATTCAAAATGGTCAAAAACTTAAAAAAAAATCCTATTGGGAAAATGGGGGGGCACACCTTATCTATCATATTTATTACGAGCTTTTGAATCCAGGGTGGTACACATGGCTCATTGGGGCCACAATAATAGTAAAGAGCTGCCACTTAGCATTTACTGGGTGTCGTATTTTGTTAAGTGACTTGCATATATTATATGTCAATGATTCTTCAAACACTCGTATAGGATAGGCATTAGGGAGCCGTTTTACAAATGAGGAGCGTGTGCTTCCAAGAAATTAAAAAGCTTGCTCAAGATCATGCAGTTAAAGCACAGGGAACTATATTCAATTTCTTGCAATAACATATAATGGAAAAGAATCTGAAAAGAAAAAATATATATGTATGCATATGTATAACTGAATTACTTTGCTGTACACCTGAAACTAACATTATAAATTGACTACACTTTAATAAAAAAAATTTTAAAAAAAGGTCACTCAGTTAATAAGTAGTGGACATTCGTGGAGTTTCAAAGTCCGTATCCTGAGCCACCACGTTGTATGGCCTCCTCAGGTACTGACCCTGAATTTCTAGGTCCGTGACTTTGACAGGATGGGGCTTTATATAAACAAAGGTGAAGTGAAATGTAGGACCAGAACAAGAATTTTTGTAATCCATAAATGCATTACCACCTTCAACACTAACCCTTTTAATCCATTTTTAATCTTTACTATATTTTTAAACTACAAACCTGAAGAATACCATACTTACGATCTGTTTAACCTCACAATTCTATTTCTGGTGAGATTCGCCAAGGGATGCTCTGGAGAAAGGAATGGTTTGTGCCCCTTTGCTTCTCTAACCTTCTCTTGGCTAACCATGAGTCCACAGTGCATGAATTGACCTGAATTCCTTGACATTTTTAATATGCTAGTTCGCTACAGCTTCTGGGGTAACTTGTTCCACCAGTCACGTACAGTACTTCTTCCCCATCGTTTGCCTCTGTCATGTTTCAAGGCTGTTCCTTAGTTCCAATATTCCTGGCTATGGTAAACAGGGCGGCACATATCCTCTCCAATCATGATTCCATTTGATGGACTCTGAGCAGAGCCTCACTCAACTATTATATTTTCCAACAGACAAGCCCTAATTATTTTAGCCTTTCCTAACAGGGAATCCTCACCATTTGCCAGTTCATTACAAATGCCTTCTCTGGCCTGATGTAGCAGCAGAAGGTTTTAAAAAAGGAGCAGCCCCCGGAATGACTTGCAGTCTTTCATCAAGTCTGGAGGACCCTTATCTCCTAAGGAAGGAGACCGTCTTTTGTTTGGATGCCAGTCTCTTTCCAGATGCTGACCAGCAGATGTTGACCTTGGTGGCTAGAGCACCTTTCTGAGCTAATTCTCTTCAGGGGACAGCTACCAGTCACTCTTGGATCTCTTTTTCAAGATTGGAATGGAGAACCCGGAGCCTGCCAGTCTGTGAATGCAGCCTGGCTTATTTCACCTTCATGGTTTTTTTTTAACCCCCCTAAACACATTTTACCCACACGGAAGTTCATCTGCCACTTCTCTGCCCACTCAGGAGCCTCAGGAGAGCTTCCTGTAGCTTCCCCCAGGCAGCCTGGCATTTCACTCTCCGTGAACTCAGAACAGCTGAGTGTCAACTGCAAACTCCTCCTTCAGTTTCCTTCAGTTTTTGCTGGAATAAACGACTTCCTCGAAGTAATTAAAGTGATCATGTTTGAAACTGAAGGAGAAATATTAAGCGTAAAATTATTCTCCAATTAAACAAAAGTGCTCCACACAGGGATAGTTGGGTGTGTTTTTTTTTTCTCTTCATTTCACCCTTCTTCCCAGTGATGATGAAAAGTAGATAGTAAATAGAAGCCTAGATTTAGACATGCTACTGTCCTCACATCTCTGAAGGCATAAAAGCGAAGGATTAATCTACCAAATATCCTAAAATGCATTTACTTTCATTGTCATTAATCCTTCCAATTGGTCCCCCCCAGGATGGTTTGTAATTCTATATGCCTCTTACATATTTAAAAAGCTTAATGTTTATCATTACTTCATTTTGAAAACTTTTATTTCCTACTCTACGAAGCTTTATTAATTTTTATAATACTCCCTCTTCAGATTTAAAATAAATAAAATAGATTTCTAGTCTTCTCAGCTATGCCTCAACGATATGAGGGTTTGTTATGAATTTAAAAAAAAAATCAAGTAGCAGAGCTCTAATTTTCCTGTAGACATTTCAACAGAAAATAATGAAGACAAGATTTTAAAATTCTGTTGTAGTTAATTTAGTATGTGAAGAAATAGAATTCTAAGACTTGGTTTTGTTTTATTTTATTTTTTTATTGTTTTTGATCAATACAAAATTAACTTGCACAATCCAAATATAGTTACTTTCGGGGGGCATCTATGTGAACATATACCACAGAGCAGTGGTGGTGGAGGAGGGAATCATAATCTAGGTGTTTCTCTTGACTACGAAATAGACAAGCATGAATTGAACAGTTATAGAGTTGCTTTCATATCTACCTTAGTCTTAAGTTTTGTCCTGAACACAGGCTGCTTTGTCGATTAAAGTTCCTGAATGATCCACCGAAATCTTATGTTAGAAGTGGACATAGCATGATATAGTGAAAGGAGCACAGAATTTGCACTCAGAGGTCCTCAGCTTAAATTTTGCTTAGCCTCATTCAAGCCACGAAACTAGTCATAAGTCACTAAATCTTTCTAATCCTCAGTCCCCTCACCTACAAAGTGAGGAGGTTAGCCTTATCTTACTATGATCACATGTTTCTTGTGAGGATCAAATAACATACTGCAAAATGTTTAGGAGTTGTTAATAAGCAATAACTTATCAGGTAATCATAAAGTTTTTTTTTATTAAAATTGGCTTTGTTAACTGCAAGGCCTATCTAAAAATAGACCCTCCTGCAAATGGGCCACTTTGTAGCTTCTCTACTGTTGGCTCTCTATTTAATACAATGATCCCTTGAAAAATACTCATGGCTTTATGGCTGTGTTCATAAAAAGAAAAAAAAAAAATCTACGTATTTTTCCATGCCGTCTTAATAAGCACAGAAGAAAGAGCCTTGTTGTTTTTATTTTATCATTTTCTTTTTAGTTCAGATTCTTCAGCAGAAGCCACTCTGATTATGTGTAAAACCAAGATATCAAATGACACTGTCATGATGTGGAAATGTCTGCAAAGTCCAATGGGAAGACTTAGCAAATGTCAGCGTACCTCTAAGGCAAGGCAGATCCTCAGGATGGATAATGATTCAAGACTTTAGTACTCAAGATACAGCAGGGTGCTGGGGAAAGGCCTGCTGGAGGCTCAAAGGTCAAGCAGCCCAAGTTTAATGCCAAGGAAAGTAAAAGGTCACTTAGCATTGTGATTAGCGATGCTGAATGGGTGGAGGGTGATGTAACAGACATAGTCAACTAACACTTCCATTTCAGGAGGTGTCAGAATGGATATTTTCATCCATTCCCCTTCCTTTCTGACAAATAATTACTTAGAAAAGCCAACAACTGAAAACACATCCGAGGTGGCAGTCGACTGTTCAGTAGTTAGTTATCTACTGTGGTTGAGTTGCATCTAAAAGGCATTATGGGGTGGGGGAGGGTATAGCTCAAGTGGTAGAGCACGCGCTTAGCATGCACAAGGTCCTGGGTTCAATCCCCAGTACCTCCTCTAGAAAACAAATAAATAAATAAACCTAATCACCCACCCCCAAATAAAATAAAAGGCATTATAGCGAAGGATAACTTACAGACTTTAAGGGAAGAGAAATTATCTCTACACATCTGTTTAGAATGGTCCAACTGGTATGTCTTATCACTGGCAATTCAATTGTCTGTTTTTCTTTTCAAGCAAAACAAATACCTGCCTCAAGACAATACCGAAACCTGGAAGAGGAACTGATCCAAGTAGATGATACTAAATCAAAGCACACACATCATTAGATACGGCAGTTGTATAGCGATAAGCACTAATAGGAGGTGGCAAGAGTTCCCCCAGTAACACTACCCCAATACCACCACCACAAAATTCCCGGAAGTAAAAAAATCAAAGGTTTCTCCCTCTTCATCGGCATTAAACAAGTTTAAAGAATGCGGAGATATATTGTAATGTGTCAAAATTGGCCCTACACATTTGTAATACAAAGAACTCGTTGCAGTGGTTAACAGCATAAAATCCTTGTTAGGGACGATAATGGTCCAGTCTAGGGTATCAAGTATAATTGGAGTTGGACCTAAGGGTTTTTCATGTGGCATCCACCCACAGGGTCTCAAGAAGAAACTGAGACCAAAATAAGATATTTGAAAAAGAGAATATAATATTTTCATCTCATTTTTAATCTAGGCAGAGCATTAAAGGATTTACCCTCAGAGCTAGCTGGCTATTTGTGTGTATACTGTAGGAGCCTCCTAGGGTTCACACAGGTTAGGACTGTAAGCTATTCAAGGATTTTTTTTTCCTATACCTTTGTTATCTTGAACACCGAACAAGGGACCTGCCACAAAACTTGCGGCAAATAAAAGTATGTTGAATTAAACTTATAGAAACATTGTCTTGTGGGCCTTAGCGTCTTGTATGTACAGAAGGAAAAAAGTAAGTAACAAGCGAGTGAAAATAGATGCTAGCAATATAGATGAGAGACACTCGTTTTCGTGTCTGTATCTCTGGCATCTAGTGGGGTTCCTGGCATGTGGGGGACCCTCAGGAAATATTGAACTATCAGTGTGTTACATACAGAAGGTGAAATGTTGTGGATCTTAAGAGGTGGGTAGGACTTGAAGAGGTTTGCCCCAACCCTTCTTAGCAGCAGTTTCTAATGGAACTGGAGAGGGCCGTCCCTCCTGTAGCCCCAGGCAAATTTATAGTAGTCTCTTCTTTCTTAAAGAATGACCTTTTTTTGATCTTCTTGGGATAGACATGACATGAGATCTATCCCAATTTCCTGATAGTTCAGGACTGTATAAATCAGAGTTGGAAGCTGGACCAGAGGACAAATCCCAGTGAATATCTATCTTGCGGTAGAAGAGAGCTGCTTTTGACTTTAAACCTTCATGGTTTCATATCATTTAAGTATGTATTTTGTTGGTTAAATTTTGACTTTGTTCTTGATGATTTTAATTTAGCAGATATTTACTGCATCTACCAGGCACATGGAAACAAAAAGTGAGTCCCGAAAACAGAGATGTAGTACCACAGTTTGGATGATTTTAGCATATTTTCAAAAGTTTTGAATGCCTCGATTTAAGATAAATCATGTGAGCTGTTATGACTATTTTTAGGGATTTTCTCCCAGTATCTGTCCTTTCTTATATTTCTAGATCAGTTCAACTCAAGAAAACCCTGAACTGGCAAAGAGAGTTATTTAAAACGTATTATTCACAACAACTTACTGCTGCAAATCAGAATCATCTCAATATGGCACAGGGAAAAATCAGATGTAATTTTGATGCTGAATTGGACATAACACAGGAGCTGTATCATCCCCAATTTTATACTTTTTAGTTTGAAGCAGTCAGTCTTCCTGACCTCACAGTAAATAAATGTTCTACCTTTGAACATACACATTTATTCAAATAAAATACCATTCTTACCTCTTAGCCATCTGGGTTAGATGTAAGATTTTATTTGGAAAAGTTTTTTCTGCATAACAGAAAAAGTGTTTGAAAACCACTGCGCTAGTCTCTTCCTCCAAATTGCTCCCAGAGGTGGCTTTCTAAAACCCAAATTTGATCATGGCACTCTCCTGTTTAAAACCTGTCAGTGGATCCTACATCATATAAAAGTTCAAACTCCTTTTAGCAGAACCCTTCTTGGCTGCTGTCCAACTCCCAGCCTCATCTCTCACCTTGCCTCTTCACGTCTGTACCTCAAGCCATAGGTTTTTTTTTTTTTGGAGCCATATACTTTTTGTTTTTTTCGTTTTCATATTCTTTTTTTTTTTTTTTTGCTCAGGTTTTTTAGTTTTATTTTATTCTTTTGAACTTTCAAAAACTGAAGTAGAGTCAGTTTACAATGATGTTTCAATTTCTGGTGTACAGCATAATGTTTCAGTCCTCCATATACATACATATATTCCTTTTTGCATTCTTTTTTATTATAGGTTACAACAAGTTATTGAATATAGATCCCTGTGCTATACAGTATGTCCTGTTATTTACCTATTTTATATATAGTAGTGAGTATCTGCAAATCTCGAACTCCCAATTCATCCCTTCTCACCCCCCGCCCCCGGTAATGAGCCATATTCTTTTAATTTCTTGTAGCATAGGCTTCATGTCTCCCAGCTTTTTAAAGAGCTATGCTCTAAACCTAGGATACTGACTACCCAGTCTGGCCTCCTTGTCTACTAGGAAAACCACTTTTTTATCCTTCAAAGTTCAACCTAAACATCAAACCTTCCCAGATTGCCTGCTTCCCTTCTCCCACTAAGAGTCGGGTCTTTCTTCCATTACCTTCACACAGCAACCTGGACACACCATTATCCAACTCAACAAATTTTAATGTGATTGTTTCCACCTTCTCCTTCCCAACTAGATTGTCAGTTATATAAGGAGAGGGATATGTCCTGCCATATCATTGAATCCTTGCTACTTAGGACAAAATCTGGCTCAAATGTTAAGCAATATGATACTTAAATAAATAAAAAGTAACTAGCTCAGAATTCATCAGTTGCCCAGGGACTAGGGTTGATGTTTACTTTTGTTTAGCAAACTCCTTCCCCACAGATAATCTAAAATTAATAGTATAAATAAGATTATAAGGAGAATATTTAAAATGCTTAAGAGAACAAACTTTTCAAATCCCCTCAAGTACTTTATAAGCATTAATTTGCATACAATTGATATGCTAATTACAATTTAGCCATATTTGTTCATTAAAACTGGGTCCTTAAGGACCTCTACTACTAGGCAGTGGTTTAAATGACTGAATCTTGTTAACTTAGTTGAAGCTCCTGCACGTACTAGAGATAAATAAACATGCATTTCTTTAAAATTATTCCAGAATTCAAATAATTTCCACTAAATCAAAATAGCCTTTCCGATTTTGCAAGATGCTTTATTAACTACTGCTTCACATCATTTTGTGATACTACTTAAATCCGTTCACTGTTACTTAAAGGATTAAAAAATAGCCACAATGGCACAGCACGAGACAAAGCCATGTGTGCAGGTAGTTTGTTTGGGAGGTGATCCCAAAGGGCAGGAGACAGCGACAGGAGGAGTGAAACAGGAGCGAGAGCCAATAGAAGGACAGGCTGGGTTGGCCAGTGCTGCAGGCAACTGGGCTCATTCTTTCGGGATGCCTAAGGAGTATCTTAGAAGTGTCTACCCAGGAAATAAAGGGGGAGAGGGGAATACCCACAATGGTATTGGTAGAGGCTTCCTACTATGTATTACGAAGCCCAAATTCTTTGGCATGAGATGGACCTTACCATCTATGACCCGTTCCTTCTCTCCTATGTAGTCCCCCTGTGTATCCCACCACTCCCTACAACGAATCCTACAGTCCAGTTGTACAAACTTCTTGCCTTTCTTGAAGGATGCTGGGTCTTTTCATGACATCAAATTTTTATACATATTGTTGCTTTTTTCTGTAACGCCCTTTGCATACTCATAACTGTGAATCCACCCATGAACTCCAATATCTTATGCCTCAAAAGATAGTTCCATAATAAAGCTTTTTTGGTCATCTAAGACAATGTTAGTCACCCATTTCTCTGTCCCAACAGCATTTTGTTGAGACATCTGTTATTTATGACAGTATATTATAGTTACATATTTATGTCTACCCTCATCTAAATGAGGTCTTAGAGTGCAGAGACTGCATGCTATTCATCCCCAGCATCTAGCATGGTATCTGGTACAAAGAAGGCACCTGTTGTGGGCTGAACTGTATCCTCCCAAAAGATAAGTTGCAGTCCTAACCTGTGGTAGCTGTGAATGTGACCTTATTTGGAAATAAGTTATTTGCAGATGTAATCAAATTAAGATGAAGTCATGCTGGATTAGGGTGTGCTTTAAAGTCAATGACTGGTGTCCTTATTAGGAGAGAGAGGTTTGGCCACACAGAGACACAGAGGACACGCAGAGGGAAGACGTCATGTGACAACAAAGGCAGAAACTGGAGCGATGCAACTGCCAGCCAAGGAATGACAAGGCTTGCTGGCAATGACCAGAATGCTAGCAGTGAGATACAAGACAGATTCTCCCCTCAGAGCCCCCTAAAGGAATCAGCCCTGCTGACACCTTGATTTTGAACTTGGAGCCTCTAGAACTGTGAAGGAATAAACTGGAGCTGTAAGTCACCCAGTTTGTGGTACTATATTATGGCAGCCCTACGAAACTAATACAGTACTCAATACATATTTATTGAATAAATAAATAAATGGATGATCAGTGACTTAGAGGAGATCCTTTTGCTCAGTAGAGGATCTATGTCCAATGAATTCTCCAAAGCATTTATTCTTCTCTGCCAGCTACGAGTCTCAGGAAGCATATGGGGATCCCCTTTACAACTTCCATACATGTTTAATTCCGAGATGATTATGGCTGGAGGGAAGGGAACAGACATAAAACCCAAGGAAAATTGACTGTTCCTCTCTACTCTTATATCCCCTGGGAACAGAGCAGCGATCTCAAAGCCACAGCTGAGATATTCAGGATTGTGATTCACCCAATGTCATTACTTCTCTGTTGTGGGATATTCCCTTTGAAGGTTTAGCTGATGCTTTAAAATGGGCCATAGAGTGCTGGAATCATCAGGTGAATATTCTCTAGTCTGTGGTAGAATGGTAGAGAAATGGGGATTGTTGTTACTGCTGCTATTGCTTACAAAACAAAAAAAACAAAAATTACAGTAATGCACACAGTGGAGCCACATATAAAACCAGGTAAGATGTTACTTCTTTAACCATTTCATTAACATGGCCTTTGCTGTACAAACATAACCATCCTCTACAGTCATATAAAACTTTATTGTTAATGAAACACTCTGACTTATTTAAAATAAAAATAAAATCACCTCTTATTCATTTTTTTCATTAAAAAATTCCTTTTCTACCTTATCTTTTTCATACTCTGACACTGATTTCCAAATTTTTTATCTGAAGTCCTTTTCTTCATTTCTGTTTCTAATTTTAATAAAGCTTTCTCCCATTCACCCTATTTACTACTACAGACCATCAGATTCCTTATAATGATGTCTTTGTAAAATTATTTCAACTCTCACCTTTGTAGCTAGCTCTTCTCTCCCTCACGTAAAAACTGTAGAGTGAAGTAAAACACAAAATTTAAGGTAAGGGAAGACTGCATCTCATAAAGGTGGCCATATAACTGCTTTTCTGAAGAATGGAGATCTGGTTTGCAGCCAGTGGGCAAGCAACTATTTCTTTGTTGGCACTAGAGCTATAATCATCAAGAAGTATTAGAATTCTAGCCATAGCAATCAGGCAAGAAAAAGAAATGAAAGGGATCCAAATTGGAAAAGAAGAGGTAAAATTGTCACTATATGCAGATGACATGATACTATATATAGAAAACCCTACAAGCTCCACACAAAAACTGCTAGAGCTGATAAAAGAATTTGGCAAGGTAGTAGGCTACAAGATTAACATACAGAAATCAGTTGCATTTCTTTATACTAACAATGAAATATCAGAAAAAGAGAGTAAAGAAATAATTTCTTTTAAATTTGCATCCAAAACAATAAAATACTTAGGAGTAAATCTGCCAAAAAGATGAAAAACTTATACATGGAGAACTACAAAACACTGATTAAGGAAATTAAAGATGACTTAAAGAAATGGAAAGATATCCCATGCTCTTGGGTTGGAAGAATCAATACTGTTAAAACGGCCATACTGCCCAAGGCGATCTACAGATTTAATGTGATCCCTATCAAATTACCCAGACATTTTGTCACAGAACTAGAACAAATAATCCTAAAATTTACATAGAATCAGAAAAGACTCAGAATTGTCAAAGCAATATTGAAGAAAAAGAATGAAGCTGGAGGAATAACCCTGTCAGACTTCAGACAATACTACAGAGCTACAGTAATCAAAACAGCATGGTATTGACATTAAAAACAGCAATATGAATCAATGGAACAGAATATAGAGCTCAGAAAGAAACGCACAGACCTACAGTCAATTAATCTTGAGGCAATTCTTGAGGCAAGAATATACAATGGAGAAAAGACAGTCTCTTCAGCAAGTGGTGTTGGGAAAACTAAACAGCAACATGTAAATCAATGAAGTTAGAATACTCCCTCACACCATATATAAAAATTAACTCAAAATGACTTAAAGTCTTAAATAAAAAACAAGACACTATAACCCTCCTAGAAGAAAACATAGGCAAAACATCCTCTGACAGAAATCTCAGCAATGTTCTCCTAGGGCAGTCTACCCAGGCAATAGAAATAAAAGCAAAAATGAACAAATGAGACCAAATTAAACTTAATAAGCTTTTGCACAGCAAAAGAAACCATAAGCAAAACAAAAAGACAACCTAAAGGATGGGAGAAAATATTTGCAAAAGATGTGACTAATAAAAGTTTAATTTCCAGAATATATAAACAGCTCATACAACTTAACAACAATAACAACAAAAACCCCACAAACAACCCAATCCAAAAATGGGCAGAAGACCTAAACAAGCAATTCTCCAATGAAGACATACAAACGGCCAAGAGGCACATGAAAAAATGCTCAATATTGCTAATCATCAGAGAAATGCAAATCAAAACTACAATGAGATATTACCACATACCAGTCAGAATGGCCATCATTAAAAAGTACACAAACAATTAAAGCTGGAGAGGGTGTGGAGAAAGGGGAACTCTCATACGTTGCTGGTGGGAAGGTAGTTTGGTGCAGCCATTATGGAAAACAGTATGGAGGTTCCTCAAAAAACTAAAAATAGACTTACTAAATGATCCAGCAATCCCACTCCTGAGCATATATCCAGAGGGAACTCTAATTTGAAAAGATATATGCATCCCAGTGCTCATAGCAGCACTATATACAATAGCCAAACATGGAAGCAACCTAAATGTCCATCGACAGATGACTGGATAAAGAAGTTGTGGTATATTTATACAATGGAATACTACTCAGCGATAAAAAAGAATTAAATAATGCCATTTGCAGCTACATGGATGGACCTGGAGATCATCGTTCTAAGTGAAGTAAGACAGAAAAAGAAAGAAAAATACCATATGCTATCACTCATGTGGAATCTAAAAAAAACCCAAAAAATAAAAAAGAGGACACTAATGAACTCCTCTACAAAACAGAAAGAGACTCTCAGATATAGTAAACAATCTTATGGTTACTGGGGGAAAGAGGGTGGGAAGGGATAAATTTGGGAGTTTGAGATTTGCAAATGTTAGCCACTATATATAAAAATAGATTAAAAAAACAAATTTCTTCTGTATAGCACAGGGAACTATATTCAATATCTTGTGATAACCTTTAATGAAAAAGAATATGAAAATGAATATATGTATATATATGCATGACTGGGATATTATGCTGTACACCAGAAATAGACACATGGTAACTGACTATACTTCAATTAAAAAAAAAAAGAAGTATTAGAACTCAGTGAGACCCATATTCTTCCTCTCTTCCAGGGACCGGTTTAAGTCAAAACAGACAGAGATGAGTAATAACAGAGCGTAAGCCCAGAAAAGAGACATATACTAATGATGCAGACACTAGAAACACAGATTGTAAAACATCAAAGAAACACATACCAAATGTCCCACCAGTCTGTTTTTTTTTCAAAGCTCTTCAGAAAGGGCTTGGCTGAAACCAATTTCTAATATGCTGTCTGCTGACGACCTCAGCACAAATCCTGAGGATATACAGCTGCCTTGCCAAGAGATCTCTACTAGGTTTATTGTGGCTCTTGGTCTGGAATACTTGTGTGGAAAAAACTAATCTTGGGGCCACTGTTTTAAATAGCTAGGAGATGCTAGATATTATTTGATTTATGTCACATGTACTTAGCATAAGTACTCCCACTTACTTTGTGCCAGGAACTATCTTAAGCATGTTACAAATACACATTTACTTAACTTCAGAACGCTATAAAGTAGATCATCTGATTATCTCCAGATTAGAGATGAGGAAAATGTGGCACAGAGAAGTCAAACACCTTGCCCAAGTCATACAACTGTTTCGGTATACAGCTAGGATTCCACTCCGGGTATAGCCTCTTCTCCATAGTCTGTGTACTAACCATTGTTCCTCCTGCTTTTTGGCGATTTCTTGAACTTTCTGGACTAATGTGGTTCTTTAGCCTTTCTCAGTTCCTTGGATTATGAATTCCTTTCAGGATCCCATCACATTTCATGATTTCCTCAGTGTTTAAGGTGTGAGGAAGCTTCTAGCAGGTCCTGTTGGACTGTCTGAGAGAGGGATATAGTCTTCATCTTCTGAGAGCTTAAAAATGAGTCTATCAGCAAGGCCACATGTAGACCGAAGAAAACCTTAAGGACATTTACAAAGCTTTATCTGTATCAAGAGACTGCTCAAGTACAGAGAGGAGCGGAAGGACAGGGTCTGGATTCTGGGCCACAATGCCTCTACAGGTGAGAAGTAGTGTCTGAGGCAGCCCCTAGACATGCTGCTACAGACCCTATATGTCTGCTGATAGAAAGGTGTACCATTTGAGACCGATCTTGCCAGCCGACTATGTCTCTGCTAGTTTTCACCACCAGAGGAGGACTAGCCGTTAACTGAGCTACGTACACTCTATGGTAGTATACCATAAGGAGGCTGGAGAATATGAAGATGAATGATAACATTTATACATATTGTGTACATGAATACATTATATATATACCAGTAGAAATATACATAGGCACATATATATACACATCCACTAGTATACAACTAGAAATTGTTGAGAATTTACTCTATGCCAGGCTCTCTGCTAAATGCTTTATGTCAATTATTCTGTTCATCATCACATAAAGCCTGTAATATAGGTATCATTATTTGCCCCCTTTGACAGATGAGAAAACTGAGGCACAAAGAAGTACAGTCAATTAGTAAGCGGGAATTGTCAGGACACAAACCCAGGCTGCTGGCACCACAGCCATATAATCTACTGTATATCATTTGAGTTAAGCCTTATGCTTTATCATACTTTCCTAAAACTCTCTTACCTTTACATTTTCCCAACCATTTTTTTGACCTACTCATTACATAAAGTCTTTTTTTTTTTAATTAAAGTACAATCAGTTACCATGTCAGTTTCTGGTGTACAGCACAATGTCCTAGTCATGCATACACTTAGATATATTTGTTTTCATATTCTTTTTCATTAAAGATTATTATAAGATATTGAATATAGCTCCTTGTGCTATAACAGAAGACATTTTTAAAATCTATTTTTACATAAAGTCTTTTAAAGTTAACCAGAGAATAGACTCGAGGATTCCTTGAAATGTCAAAAGTTGAAATTCGGGGTTTCAGCACTGGCCACCCTAGACTTGAATATTTTCTCCTTTTAGGATTTCTATTTCAGGTTTAAACAACTGCTGTCTATATAATATCACCTGTAAAAAGTCCACTGTATTTGGAATTAAGGGACTCTTAGAAGTTGAAAGCAATAAAATTTATCATTACCATGCCAAAAAAAAAATTCTTTATAAACACAGAGTATGGTAAAAATGCCTGGTTTATTGGCTGATCTGTGATATGTGAACAACATCCAATTCTCTATTATGTTTAACAAGGAAAAAAAATCAAATGCTATGAAACTGCTGTGAATATTTAATTATCTTAATTGGGATGTATTTCAAAGCAATATATTTTACATCCTTGGCACATGGTGCTAAGCTGATACATGTGCAAGGAAATCGTACAATCAAAATTAAAATATATTCAGTGCACAAAACAGTAATAAGAATACCACAAATCCAGGTTCATTATTTTAGAAATAAACGTAGTATTATGAGCTGAACTGTGTCCTTCCAAATTCCTGTGTTGAAGCCCTAACCTCTAGTACCACAGAATGTGACTGTATGTGGAGAGAGGGCCTTTAATGAAGTAACTATATTAAAATGGGGCTGTTAGTGTGGACCCTAATCCAGTGTGACTGGTGTCCTCGTAAGAATAGAAAATTAAGACACAGACAACACAGACAAAGGAACAACCACTTGAGGACACAGCAAGATGGCAGCCATCTATGAGCCAAAGAGACAGGCCACAGAAGAAACCAAACCTGCCAATACCTTGACCTTGGACTTCTAACTCCACAACTGTGAGGAAATAAATTTCTGTTGCTTAAGCTACCCAGTCTGTGGTATTTGTTATGGAAACCCTAGTAAATTAATATACTCAGTAATGATAAAGAAGTCAACAACTATTACTAGTTCTTCAAAATTCTATGATTCAGAAGTTCTTTTCTGGGCAGTTGTTCAGATAGGAGCACATATATTGCTTTTCCATATTGAGTTGTATTATCACTAAAACAAATGGACTCTAGTCATCCTGAGATTTTCTTTTCTCTTTACTTTATCTTATGGGAAAGAAATGTATACTTTCCAAAAGAAAATCATCAAGAGTAAAATTGATTAGATGCTATATTTTGAGGTGATGGTTCCAGAGCATAATAACCTATGCCTTAGAGTAGGTATTCTCAAATATCATGTAGTACTGAACATCATGATTCTATCCATTTGGAAGTCCACTATTTAACTGAGGCTGTATTAATTGCCGATTCAATTTATTATCTATCTGTTTCTTTCCAGTGCTGACTTCCTGATTTTTCATGTACACTTTTCACATTCTTTTCTCTAGAAATGTACAAACAAAATAACTTAGTAGGGTTAAGATATCTATCTTTTTCATTTCTATGGAATTCGGCATATAGTAGAAGCTCAATACATTCACATCAATAAATGAATGAAAATTTTTCCCCCTTAAGTGATTTAGTAAATTTCTATCCTCAAAATTACTGAGTTTATAGCTTGGGAGAAAATGCAAAGATCATCCAGTCCAACAACCTCGTTTCACGCAAGGGGAGACTGCTGATGCCTAGAAAGCCTTGGACCAGATCAAGGTCACACAACTGTGGACTAAAATCATACTTCTGTAAGTGTTAGTAAGTCTAAGTCTATGTTCTTACCATGATCATTAGCTGAGTCAGTGCTACTTTCACAAATCATGAGTTAGAAATGTTTCATACACAACTATGAACCATTTGATTCATTTTGCAGACTTCATGCTATAATTTGTTGGCTTTTATCTTCACAATGCCATTTCTAGAGAATGGGGAGAAGGATAATAGGGCTTTAAAAAAAAAGTCTTAGGAAGAAAGTTATATGTAGAATAACCAGGATGGCAGACTCTATGCCTTGGGAATAAATAACCAGACTGAGAAATCTACCTAGGACATTCTAAAAATAGCTATTGGATTAAACAAATCGTGGAGAGAAAAATTAAAAAAAAAAATAACCTGCCATGACATGTATGTTTTACTGAATCATAACAATGCAAATACTAGTTTCAAAATTTATACAATCAGACAATAACCAGGAAGTGTCACTGATATCGCCACAACCTCAAAACCAGCCTTGGGCTGCCTAGATTGGTGTTACCAGGCAAAATCGAAAAGTACGTGGCCTTCTCCCTATTTTGTGGCCTTCCCTGACACTTAGTGGATGTACAGGGCCCTCTTGCTGCTCATAATTCCCTAGTATAGGGGACAAAAAAGAAGCCCTCTCACCAAATACCCCTTGCTCTGAATTACTTCTCCCATTCTCCCTGTTCCTCAATAAAATATTCTCTTCACTCACAATCCAGAAAGTAGTCAGAGTGGGGTAATTAATATGAGGTGTGAAATACTGAAAGCAACAGATACTCTCATTTATACTTTACAGGAAGATCTTGTTTAACTAAATGCAGTCTGAACTGGCAGAGGATATGTAGAAAATCTTTTTGGGGAGATATATCTTCCCAATGCCCCTTTTCTCTCTCTCTTTAGAAGAAACATTCGTAGAATTTTACATGCCATTTATTTTTCTTTTCTAGACTTTTGGCTCAGAGTTAGGTGGTGGTGTCATATGCATGGTAGTGGCAGATGGTTGTGAAGTAGAATGTGAGAAACAAAAGTACACAACAAGCAGCAAACCAAGACATGGAAACAACCTAAATGTCCATTGCCAGATGAGTGGATAAAGAAGGTGTGGTGTATATAAACACAATGGAATACTACTCAGCCATAAAAAAGAATAATGCCATTTGCAGCAACATGGATGGACCTGGAGATTGTCATTCTAAGTGAAGTAAACCAGAAAGAGAAGGAAAAATACCATATGATATCAGTTATATGTGGACTCAAAAAAAAAATGAGACAAATGAACTTTTTTTTACAAAACAGAAAAAAACTCACAGACATAGAAAAGAAACTTATGGTTACCTGGGGGAAAAGGGGTTGGGGAGGGATACATTGGGAGTTTAGGATTCATAGATACAAACTACTATATATAAAATAGGTAAACAACAAGGCCCTACTGTAAAGCACAGAGAGCTACATTCAGTATCTTGTAACAGCCCATAATGAAAAAGAATATAAAAAAAAATACATATGTATAAATGAATCACTACACTACAAATTAGAAATTAATAAAAAAGATATGAAAAGAATATATATATGAATAAATGAATTACTATGCTATAAATCAGAAATTAATATAATATTATACATTGACTATACTTCCATTTTAAAAAATATAAATAAATAAATAAAAGCCCATGGGAGAAATATTGCTCAACCCAGAATAAACAAACAACTGTCTGAAATCTGTATATGGGAGATAGATTTTTCCTTAGCTTATTAATATAATACTCACATAATACTGCTTTTTGAAATGGCCATTCTATGTTTAAATTAAAATTTAGTTTGAGTGTTTTTCTTTGACTTTCAAAAATAAGCCTTTATTTGAAAACATACTTAAGCATTATTTTGAGTTTTTCTTCTTAGAGAAAATTAAAAAAGAAAATATGGATATGTACTTGAGAGAGATATCCCATAACTTAAAATAACCATAATATTTCTGAAAAGTACAGGTAAATTCGTTTACAGAATGTAGATTTGATGTTTCATCATGATTAGATTCAGGTTACGCATTTTGGGCATGGGAACTGTTCTAGATTAAAATGGGTTAAGAAGACATTATAACTAAATGCAACATGTGATCCTGGATTTTCTTCTTTTGCTATAAAGGATATTAGTGAGAGAATTGATGAACTTTGAAGAAAGTCTATCCTTGAGATAGGATTTTATCAGTGTTAACTTACTGATGTTGATACATTTACTGTTACAAAAAAGGATGTTTTAATTTTAGGAAAATATATATTTAAGTATTTAGGCTGGTAAAGGAGCCTCATACTGCAATTTATTCTCAAACATTCAGAAAAAAAATAATGCATGTGTGCAAGTGTGTGTATAAAAAGAGAAAGAATGATAGAGCAAATGTGATAAAATAATATTGGGGAATCTTGGGAAAGGGTATATCAAAATCCTTGGGCTATTTTTGTATTCTTTGTGACTTTTCTGTAAACCTAAAATTATTTCAAAATTAAATTAAGAAGCTATAGGATATTCTGAATGTGTTTATGCACATTTTAGATTATTTCCACATTTACATATATACTTAGGCAAGAAGACCTGAAAAACAAATTTTAACCTGAAACTAATTTCTAAGATCCACTTTACAGGAAATTAAACCCAAATACTAAAGACATTTAGCAAGCCAGCTTATCTACAAACTGGATCATAGTAAATTGAATAAAAGCAAACAAATTGAATAAAAAGCAAGTTAAAAATCACAAAATATGGTAAAAATATTTTTAAATTAGTTTCTTTTTCTTTTAAAATGTAGATAAAATATTTTCCCAGCACTTGGGAAAATCTCTACCTGTCATTTTATAAATGGGCAGGTTTCTCAATAAGGGCTTTAATGTACAAATTAACTCAGCAAAATTCTAAAATAGAGTCTTTTTAAAAATAACAAACATATGAATTCACTTTATTTCAGTGGCAGGTAAGTTAGTACCTTGCTTGGACATGTTTCAAGTTCTTACTGTGACAAGAAAAAACTTTCAAAGCAACATAAAAGTTTAGAGTCATCTTGGTCAATTAATTAAATCAAACCATGGGCCAGAAAACCAAGTTACACGAGTCTTTTCACAGATTTTTTTTTTCTTTTCACAGTGTCATCTTGCACAGAGCATACAAGCATACAAGCAAAATTATATATGACATATATAAAAGCATTCACAAAAAATAAGCAAAATATTACACTTTGCTTTAAAGGCATTGTCAACTTTGGATAGAAGTGAGCTTGTATTTAATCCCTAATACCCATATCATTGTACATTCAATTAAATTAGGTTAGAAAACTGTGCCATATCATTGAATAGTGGAGCCTTTTCACGATTAAGAAAAGCAACATGGCTTAGAGAGCCCTTCTGTCATGTCATTCATTCTAGCCAAAGGCAAAAATACTCAAAAAGGAGGCACAAAAAATGAGAAATCATAACAAAGTACCTCAAAGAGAGTCACGGATAGGGAGTTATAACGTGGTGGGCAGGTTGTATGTCCAAGTAATCAGGAAAGAAGACTGCAAGAAATTCTCCAGATTAAAAATGACCTTAAAATCAGGTATTCATCACAAATTGTGTGTTGGGGGAGATGGTAGGGGGGTTGGAAGCGACAGAGAATATGAATAAATGAATGACCAGGGAGTTTGGCTTTGGACTGTACAAAGCATTCTGGCATCCTCAGGTCTGGTCTTTTCCCTAGAAGAGAGTGGCTTCAGTTGTCAGGTATTAGAGCTTAGACCTATCACAGTGGTCACTGGAGAATTTCCATCACCACTGTTGAGACCAGACCAGCTCCCAAGAACTGATGCTAAAGTCACTGCAACTAAGGTCTAGTCAACTTAACCAGAGAAAGCTTCCATGGTCTAAGTGGAGTTTGAGCTAGGAAAGTAGTGGATCTGCACTAGACAGAAGACAAGTTCTTGTCAAGTCTTACCATCGTTCTGAGAGGTGATACCACCGATCCCTAGCAAGAGCAGGGGAAGCAGGGAGCAAGGATGAAGCATCCACGGGCATTCAGCTTTTTCTGACTGGTGTCCTCACAGTCTGACTTCATTGCTTCATGTGAGGTATCATGACAGTCATGAACTTAAGCCATGCCTGTATTCAAATGCTTAGCACAGCAAGGAGTTGCAAACAGAATTAACTTGAAGTTGGGTCTGCTACTATTTCCTCTTGACTTACATGAAAAAAGTTAACTTCCAGCAGACTGCTGCCTGGATGAAAACAAGTGGAAGTGAGTGGCACACACGAGGTCATACCATACAGATAGAAATACACTCTCTACCTTATTGCTTCACCGAGAACGTGATTGTAATTTTGCGCTGCCCAGTGGATGGACACTTCTATCAGCAGCCTTATGACAGCTAAATGTACTGCTAGATGGGATATGATGCAACTTGGGTTAGAAAAAAAGAGTGATTGGAAGGGGGAAAAAAACCCCACAAGGTTTCAAGCCTATTTATCAGCGTCTCTCAACCTTTTGTAATTTTAATGAACTTTCAATCTGAGGTCATTTACAGACGTGTAGCTGAAACTAAAAATTAAGAGCTATATTTTATTAGTTTAGTGTAAGTTAACATCTCTATGGCAGTGATAGGGCAGTTTGCTTTTAGAAACTGAGTTGTGATTCCAGTAAGTGTTAATATCAGGATTTAACAATAAAATTCATTGAGGGGGAGGGATAAGAGAGGGGCTTTGTTTGTAGAATAAACACTATTTAAATCTCATGAAAATCAATTTCTGTGTTATTGTACTGAATTTTCCTTTGATTTCCAGAAGATCACTTTATACACTCAGCTCTATGGATTGTCCATTTATTAAGTCTCATTCAAATTTGAGAAACCTCTCAAAGTGAATGAAAATAGATTCCTCCCTTCCCGCACTGAGAAAGAACTATACCCTTCCATTTTAACTCAGTTTAAAAGGGGAGAAAATATTAAAAAGGAAAGAACAGCTTCTGAATTCAATTGATTCTTTTTCTCCTATTAAGACTTAGTTGAAAATTGGATATCCAATTTACCACCGAGAGGGTATTCAAATATTTCTGTTCAATCCCTCATTGCTTCTAAATTCACTCAAAGGCAAGATTATTAATTCCTCCTGACAGAAAATCAAGATTTAATGAGCAGCTGACAGCCCTTAGGAATTACTGGGGAAATTTAATGTGATAGTTTTGACTAAATAATGTGCTTTTACATATATAAGAAACACATTACGCAGAGTAACGAACATACAGTAAATGTTCGTTTAGCACTTAAATTTTGGACAAGTGATTCATTTAACAGGAATATATATTTTTATCAAACTTCCAAGGGGAAAAAATAAAAAGCTACCTCACCTCCTACATTGTTACCCAGACTATATATTTCGGCAGCTGGCCACAAAATTTTCTCGCATTCATTTTTAATTCAACTAAACAGCTCTTCTGCCTCTTGCTAAGTGCTAGGTACTGGAGGAGATAGGGTAAAACAGTGTGCCTACTTTCAGGACTTCAAATCTAGGCTGTGGTGGAGACCGGACACAGAGACAACTGTAACACAAAGGAGAATTAAGTGCAATGGCAGAGGGGGAAGGGAAATAGCACTGGATTTGGGCGTGAGCAGGTGGGGGTGGTGTGTGTGTTCAGGTGGCAAGTCTCCACGAAGGAATTTGTATGTTTTGTTTGTTTTTGGGGGGGAGCTGTTTATTTGTTGGGGAAGATGATTAGGTTTACTTATTTATTTATTTTTTAATGGAGGTACTGGGGACTGAACCCAGGACCTCGTGCATGCTAAGCAGGGGCTCTACCACTGAGCTCTACCCTCCCCACCAGGAATTTGTATTTGAATGGGCCTTGAAGAATGGATATGGTGACAATGAGGGGGGGAAGCCATAGAGGTAGGAAAGGTCAGGTATAGTCAGAGAAAAGGGAATCATTCAGTTAGGCTGGAGTAAAAGGTAGATGATGAGAGAATAGTGGGAAACACAGGCAGAAGTCTACTGAAGCCACACCATGGAAGGCCTTGAATACCAAGTTGAGTCCCTAATTAAGTGTTCAGTTCAGTACGCCAACTGGATTCTAAGTACCTCAGGCACAGAGACTGTTTCAATGTGTCTCTTCTGTTTCCATAGCAGCCAGGGGCAGCAAGCTGGGATACAGAGTAGGTCTGCAATACACACTCAAGAAAGCGAATGGGTTGTAAAATTGTTTTTTAATGGACTTTTTTCCTTTTCCTTTTCTTCAGCCTTCTTTTTAAACTTCCTTTTAAAGTAGACTTTAAATTGCCTTCCTCAGATGAAAACATGAATAGAATGTTAGCCCAATGATTCAGACAAGCATTAGAGTCGCACCTAAAAGAATAGGCCCCTGCTGGAGCTCAGGTAGTCTGTAGAGTCTGGTGCCCCTTGAACCCAAACTGTTAAAGTAATATCTTGTGGTACATTTTATAGGAAAGCTGACTTCCAGTCAGTAAAAATGACATGCCCTAAGTGATTTTTATATAGGATTTTAGCTTTCAGAAAGCTTCCGTAGGGAAATAACATCAAAACTAAAATTGGTGTGGAAAAATGGAGATGCAGAAACACTGCATCCTGTGCATTGATTTTATTTCTGGTCCCCTCTCTCCTCAGAGGGACACTCTACAGCAAACTGAAAAGAAGCTAGTGACAACCCATTTGTAAATTTCATTTTGTTTACTGTAATGACAATTGAATCGCTTTGGTTTTAGATACTCTACATAATGGCTAACTATTGCATTAAATAATATTCATTTAAGTATATATATATTATTGATTTAATATTCTACTAGCTTTCATTTCATGGGAAGAGGATGTTTTATAGGCTTGGAATGCAATTTAAATAAGCCTTACTAGTGTTCCCATTCACTTCCAACTATAATTTCATGTGATACGATACTATTTGAATCTCTGGGACAGTAGAGGGGTGATAATTGAAGGAGTTTGATATGAAGGGTACTTCTTGTGTTTCTGATGAATAAATGTACCATGAATTAATCTTTTTTTCTATCAAGGGTCAACAATTATTATAAAGAATCAATTTACATCTAAGGTTGCTGATAGATCTCAGAGTGATAGATAAACCCTAGTGCCTGACACCAACTGGGGCTCAATGTTTATTGCAGGAGTAAAATATAAATATTTCCATTACTACTATCTTTCAATAGATTTAAGAATAATACATGTAGAGACATTTAAAACATGCTAAACAGAGGCTCTACAAGGAGTAATTTAAAATGGTGGCCATAAAACATGATACATCACTATGCTGTACACGAAACTAACACTGTAAATTGACTACACTTCAATAAAATTAAGAATTAAAAAACAAATCAAAAAATGATTCCACTTATGAACACCCTAAACTTGGCCATGATTTCCTTCCTAGTCCTTCAAATTCTGTGATAGATTAAATACGAACACATATTACATACAGCTTCTCACATTTAGAGGTAGAATGTCTTCCCCCACCCCTTTCAACTTGGCTGGCTTTGTGACCTGCTGTGATGAACAGAATGCAGTGTAAGCGACATTGTGCGACTTCTGACCCAGGCCTCACGAGACTGTGTGGCGCCATTCTTGACCTCTTGAAACCCTGCACTGGCCACATAAGAAGTCTGCACTTCTTCCTGGAGAGGCCACGAGGTTGGAAATGCTGGGCTGACAGTCCCAATTAACAACGGGGCATGTGAGTGAGTCCACCCTGGACCATCTGGACCCAGCAGAGCGTCCACAATACTAGAGTCGCATGAGTGACCTTAGGCGAGACTAGCAGGGGAACTGCCCAGCTGAGACCTGTTCAAATTACAGCATCATGAATAACTGTTTTCAGCTCTCAATTTGAGATGGTTTGTTACACAGCAACTGACAATAGCTACCTTCCAATGATAATACACATCATTTCTTGAGTCCTTTATTCTTTCTACTCTATCTTGCTTGCTTGCTTTTGTCATTTTTCATCTTGATCTCAGCCTACTTATTCAGTATTTCTTGGCTTTTAAAAATGTCTCCTCCTGGTCATTTTCTCCACCATATACTGCTTATGTGTTTGCTACTGAGTTTAGCACATATGTTTATAAGACCAATAAGCAGAATCATGTGTTCCAGAATATAGAAGGATGCAACCACTACTCACAGCCCTGTCATGTAAGGGGATTGCGTCTCCCTTGGCCGTGCTGTCACAGCTCTGCAAAACTGTGTGAAAAGGTAACAGCTTTAACTGTCAATTTGGAATCTAAAACACCATTAGGAAAGATCCACTGAGAAGTCCTATTGCTTCACATTTAGCAGATAATAGTGAATCACCTTTTTCTGAGCTGATACCCACAGAGAATTGCCTTTGATAGACCCAAATCAGAATGTGAGATTAAATGACCAAACCCACACCTGTATTTACTTACATTTAATACAAGCCACATCTCCCGAATATATCTGAATTCTCTAAACCAACAACTTAGCCTGAAAAATCTGGGCCTGTAGCACCCGATACTAGTTGAATTCTCATATAAACCTCAGCTAACGTCTTGCCCTACCCTCACCTATCCCTCTGCCTGAAGCCTGAAAAACTTACTGAGGGCCTTCTGTCTGGGAGGCTGGCATAACTGGTTACCATATGATGATGTTAAAAATTAATAATGCCGTGGCAGCAGCACCAAGACACCTAGCAATCTGCTTAATCTCCTGCCTTTCTGAAAAAAAGAGCATATTCTGAATCAGCTCTCATCTGATTCTGCTGAAGCATTTGGACCCACACTGTGCTTCCAAGCAGGCTGACATGCCAAAACCATCGGAAAAACTGACCATCCCCTCTTTCTTCATCACATTCTAGGAGATTTCACCATCCCCCTTTGCAACATTCTTTCATATTCCTTCTAGAGTAAAACAATGCTTTCAAGTCCATGATCCTACTTGGTAATTTAAACATGGTATCTTTAATTTCTCCTAAGACGAGATAGAAAAACAGCCTCTCTTTAGAATTCCAGAACCACATCAGTCTTTGTTTTTGTGATTATGTTGCTCTTCTGCCCTCCTGGCCAGGGCATATAATGGAAAGAAAATTCTAGAAAGCAATCAGTGAAGCCAAATTTGTCCTGGCACGTGCACCCGTGCACACACACACACACACACGTATGAACACCAGAAATATGAACAATCACTCTGGATTTTTCCTCCCCTTACCAGCTCAAGTGTATCATGTCACAGCAATGTAGAAATATTTGCATTCCCTTGGGATATGGCAGGAATGGATCAAGTCCCCCAAACCTATTTTAGACCATTATATCTTCCTGTTGAGTAGTCTGTTCCACTTTTCATTGCATGTGATAGACAGACCATGTTGACCAGAAAGATGACTTGAGAGAATGAAAGTTTGCTTTCCTCTGTGAGATGAATTTACCCACCCTTCCACCAGCCTCAGTTACAATATCACAGTACTTCTTTGCGACCTCATAATGATTCCTGTAGTATCTATAAAAATCATTTCATCCCAATTTTAAAAATGCTAAATGCAAATGCTGCAGTGAAAAAAGTGTTGAGTACCCTAGTAAGTATCTAAGTGGATTGGGACCCTCATGAAATGTAATTAACTCTCTTCTCTTCTCCTTATCCTCTTGACTTGAATTTTCTTTAATTTCCTTCACTTCAGAAAAAGAATTCTAGTTTGGCATTTAATATTTGGGAGGAAATATCGTGGTCAACTGGGGAGTCAGGTGACCCATGAGGGATGGGCAATTTTTACCATGCCCATAAGTCGTAAGTGGTGGGTAGTTTTTCTTACGTCCCTCTCTTTCACTTTCCTTCTCTCTCTGTCTCCTGAGAGCTCAAGAGAATTCTGTGAACATATCCTCTGTAGAACATTCAACGTAATTGCATGAACAATTACTAGAAAAGCTACAGAATTATTACAAATAAAAAAATTTAAGTATCTGCAACTGATGATTAGCAAAGGCACTGCTAAACGCTGTTTGGCTTCTCGACTATCTTCACAGCTAATTGTTATTTGTTAAGCACTTGCCTTCACAGCTTTAAAATTCTGTAGTACCTACCGTTTTACACATGATGGATTTGTATCTTCTAATCAGTTGCATAATGATGATCAATTCCCTATTAATAACTTGGTGATATTAAGGTATTTAAGATTTTCATTGTATTCTTAATTTACAACTTTGTTTTTAAAAGCATGCAAAACAATTACATAGGATTTTAAGTCCTTTAAACCGTTCTAAAGTTACGTATGACTTCACTTAACCCTGGCAAGATGCTAATTACCAGAAAATTCTACTGTCGATTTTGCAAATCAACGAAAAACCGTTAACAGCTGGTTTGCATTTGTGCACAGGGGTAAATTATACAATATTTTCTCTCAACTCCTGTGACAGTGTCCATTTCTACTTGACATTTCCCACCTGTAGAACTCTTCTTTTTTTAATTAAGCGCACACACAACCTTGGGGTGCGAGTGGGAAACAGGACAAAGATAAATAAAACAATAGAAAACTGTATCCATTCATCTAAGCCTTTAAAAAATGTACAGATTTTTCACTCAGAGCTTATCAATGACTCATTGCAGTTCATATGTTTGTCTCCTCTGGATCCTAAATTGAGCCATTTGGGGCAAACAGTTGCTAACACCAGTAGCGTACTGAGTATGACAAAGGTAAAAGACACTGTTTGTCATTTATGGATCTTTCACTGCTAGAGCAGATGGATAATCATAGGCCAATCGCTTCAATTAATGCCTCTGGAAAGCAAGATACTTTGTATCCAGTGGCATTTCTTTGCTCATTTTTCTCATCAGTAAATTCAGCATAAACCTAAATAATCTATAATGAAGTAAACATGTAACCCACTTCTTAATGAATGGGTACTATATGCTTATAGTATGATGGGGACAGTGTATGAGGGATAAATTTGTGTATATTTTTCTCTATTTTGTTTTCTCATTCTCCAAGGCGCTACCCAGTAGAACAGGGTCTCAAGATCGAATTAAGTGAAGTTACAAAAAATAAAGTTACATTTCTTATGTACCTAAATTTGTGGATTTCAAACTCAACCCTATTTTATATATATTTATATACATATTTACACACATGCATATATATGTATATGAAGTCTAATATTTCTGAGCTCTTTTAAAATTGAATGCCAAAATTAAAGAAAAAAAGTAAGATGATATGTCAAAAGAAGTTTATATACGTCTGTCCATACCAAAGGAGTCTTAAATGCAATCGCCAGGTCCTCTGTCTCTTCTTTGCAGGCTACTGCTTTTAATCTAAATTATTCTGCTTTCAGAAAATGACATATGCCGATGTCTGGCTCAGACCTAATGAAACTCAAGTGAATTCCAACTATGAACCTGCAAATTCTTCCAGGATTTGGCTTTTAAAAAACCCAATACATTTGAAGGTCAGTATCAAGAAAGGAGAGGAAGGACTACATTGTTTTAAGTCAGAATTTAGTCACCCCTTTTACCCTTTAGAGAACCTTGGACCTTGTGCAGAGACCTCTCTGGAAGATCTATTCTAATCATAATTGAAAATCTGCCTACATTTTTTCAGGCTACACTGCCTCACTGCCATGATTACAGCTAAGGCACCACAGAGAGTGGGACGGATCAGACTCATTCCGACTGCTGACAAGTATTTTTGTCCATGGGTAGATTTGAGGGGTAACCTTTTAATATTCAGCTATTTAATCCTTTTGATTAGGTTACAAAACCAGTTACTGTAATACAGTGAGCAAGATGTTATCTGCTTTTCTCTCTTCTAAGTACATTTAACATTCAGAAAATGAAAATGGTCAGTCGATTATAAATGCAAACAAAACAAAAAGCAAAAACTAAAGACAGACTGATTAAATACAGCTTAAAGTAATCTTGTAGAACCAAGGCACTGTAAGTGCAGTCTTAGTGGAGGCTTGAATCTATGCATAGGTGCAACTGTCTTTATTCCGAGTTTTAGAGATAGATCTACTTAGACAGAAATCAACCACAAAGGAAAAGTCAATTTAGTTTATCTTCACTTTTGATTTTATTTGAGAGAGAGAGTTTCTGGCTAGTGCAGCACCCTTTTCAATTTGTTTCTGCATAATGTGCAGCAGATACACTTGATTAATGAACTGATTAGTAACTTCTTTAATTATTTTCCAGTAGGTTTTTTTCCCCCCATTATCAAAGCTGCAACAAACCCTTAAAGTTACTGTTCTCTAACTATGGTATTCCAAAAACTTTAAAAACAAATTTGTTTTCCTAGAGAGGATAAACAGAAAATATAAGCGATGTCTAATTTCAAAATAGGATCCTAAGATGTCTCTTACGTGGAAATCCTGTATCTTTCATTTCTCTAAGAGCTTTAAATGTCAAGGGATCCTAAAGATATTCGTGAATGAGCACTTTACACACAGCCCGAACAACTAGAATTATTAGCAGGGGGAAATACTTTTACAATAAATATAATAGGTAAGTTATACAAAGAAATATGGAGAATATTCTGGATCTTATTAATAAGCCAGTCATCTTTAAGCCATATTATGTCCAGAAATGAAATATTTGATAATTTAGCACAAAGAAAGGACAGGCTAGATACTGGATGTGACCTACTACATTAGTTACCTATTGCCACCTAACAAATTACCCCAAAATTCAGTGGCTTAAAAATAAACAGTTCTTATCTCACAGTTTGTATATGTTGAGAATCTAGGCTTAGTTTAGGTGGTGCCTCTGGCACAAGGTCTTTTCTGTGGTTGCAGTCAAGCCATTGGCCAGGGTTTTGATTTTATCTGAAGGCCCAACCAAGGTGAAAGATTGAGGCAGGATAGTCTTCCAAGTTCCCTCACGAAGTTGCTAGTAGCCATGGACTCCCGAACATGTGAGCCTCTCCTTAGAACGCCTGAGTGTCCTCCCAGCATGGCAGCTGGTAACCCATGAGAGGGCCAGAGAGAGCACACACAAGATGGAAGCCAGGTCTTTTTGTAACCTAATCTCAAAAGTGACATCCCATCAGTTTTTCCATATTCTATTGTTAGAAGCAAGTCACTAGGCCCAGCTCACACTCAAAGGGTATGACTACCTAAAGGCGGGGATCATGAGGGACCATCTAAGAGGCTATTCACCAGACATTCTAAACTGTTGAAATTAATCAAACAAATCTACTTACATAAACTTGAACCTTATTATTGCTTCACCTAAGTGGTCTCTGTCCCTTCCATCCAGCCTTCATGTAATTGCCCAATAGATCATTCAAATATCGGATGTGATTCTGAAATTCTATTGCTCAAGAACCTTTAATGGCTCCCCACTGCATGCAAAATGCTGTTCAAACTCCCCAGTCATCTATTCGGTCTCCTATGATATGACTTCTTAACTCTAGTCGCTCTAGACTACTTGTAAACACTGAACACTTTTCCACCTTCAGTCTCTCTGTCTGAAATGCCTCCACCCCACACTTACTTCCTCTCCTCCTATTCTACTTTTCCCTGTCAAAGTTTAACCCATTCATTTAGGACCCAATTCTAATACTTTTTCTGCCATGGATGCTTCCAAGAGGTCCCTAGTAAAATTCAATCCTTCCTTCCTCCATATTTCCATACAACTTAGTTTTTACCTGTATTATAGAATTATCCACACGTACCATATTAAAATTATTTGCCTCTATATTTGTCTGCTCTGATAAACTGTATGCCCCCTGAAGACAGGGATTATGGTTTATTAAGCTTTATTTTTCAAACTTTACAGAACCTAGCACTGTGCCTTGCTTACAATTCAGCAGTAAATAAATATATTTCAGACTCAATCACTTGTGTATAAATTTGTGTAATTTTTGTATAATCCAGGTCTCTATTGGATCTCACTCAATCTGATGAGATATTCTTTGGCAACAGTATTTTATGAGGTTTCACGGTCTATGATTCCCAATCCAATATTTAAACATACTTGAAAAGACTGCAACTGGGCTGCTGGATTTACAGAGGCAGAGGGTGTGAAGCCAAAATGCCTTTGAAGGAAGAGGTAAATGAGCCAGTGCAGAAATTCTACAGATAGGTATTTCGAGTGTGGGATATTTGAAGGCCTTGGTAATTTAATACACTCTAGTACAAATATGAAATGGCGATTTGTCTTTTAGGATATTTGTCATACCTCCAATATTCTATTTGAAAAATAGCTGATCCAAATGTTGGGGATAATTTTCATGCAGTTATAATGTATTAAGATCACACCAACAGCAATTTCTTAAAAATTAAAAAGCTGACTCATAATATTTTCATTCTGAAGAGCCAGAAGTGCTCATGTAGCTTCATATGGTCAATAATACATCTGAATAATTTGCTAACTGGGGTTCTTATTCACGGCAAAATTTATATTGAGTATTCAAGGTAAAAACTGGTATTAAGTTTTTAAAGAGATTGATTTTGTCTTTGTCCATAAAATGCCACATATTATAATAGTTGAGCCTGAGTTTCCACTGATACATTTTAAAACTTATACTCTTTACAATTCACTTATATGCATCTTCCTCTCGACATAATTCCTCATTTAGTAAAGTCCTTGAAATTCTTAGAATTCCTTGGTATTACAAGTGGTTTATTTGTATGGCAGCTCCATGAAGTGTAAAGCAATCATCTCATTTAGACAGTGCTTTCCCTAAGGATGCATAAAAGATTAGAATGAACACTCTATTCTCTGTTGTTTGTATACGTTATGTTCACCTATATTACCATGTATGGGAACCACAGTCTTTTAATCATTTTCTACTGTTTTCATGTTTTCTGTAACATATAGTACTTGAAATATTGACTAATATTAATATATCAATAAATCTCAAATTATATTTGCATACTTTCTTATTTTAAAAAAGTTAGATGACAGACCTTGAGCATTTATTCTTTATCAAGTATAAAAACTGTTATGGTATTTTATATTTTCAGGAACATTCTGATTTTAGAATTTCTAACTTTACATCTCATATGAAATATAATATTCCCAAGGAATCTCATTTTTAAGATAAATTATTTAAAAATAATTTTAGATTTACAGAAAAACTGCAAAGATACTACAGAGTTCCCATATACCTTATGCCCACTTCCCCTATTATGATTATCTTCATTAGTGTGCAACTTTGCCGCAACTTAGAAATCAACACTGATACATTATCATCAGACCAAATTCATACTTTATTCTGACTTCCTTACTTTTTACTTAATGTCCTTCTTCTGTCACAGGGTCTCTTCCAGGATATCACATCACATTTAATTATGATACCTCTTTGGGCTCCTCTAGACTGTGACAGTTTCTCAGACTTTCCTTATTTTTGACAACCTTAGTTTTCAGGAGTAATGGCCAACTATTTTGTAGGGTTATCCCTCAATTTGGGTTTGTCTGGTATTTTCCTCATGATTAGACTGACGCTGTATGTTTAGGGGAAGAGGACCACAGTGGTAAAAGGCCATTTTTATCACATGAAGGGAACATATCATCTACATGTCTTATTATTAATGACACTGACCTTGATCACCTGGCTGAGGTAGCCAATGAACCTAATTTCTGCAATTTTTATTTATCCAAAACATGTCAGAGACTTAAATAGGTAACTAGAAAGTTGTTAGGTAAACAATTCTTTTCACCTCTTTTAATTTATTTATGTATATACTAAGTAGTTAGGGTCCATGAAGATGTTGAATTATTTTTTTTCATTAAAATATTTAAATTATTCACTATTTATGGGGAATGCTAAATAGAAAAGATTACATTTTTAAATTAAAAATGTTTAAAGATTAAAATTAGAGTTGTTACACTGAACAGAAATTGCCTTTTATAAATTCACTATATATAAAAAACACCAGTTAGTAACTATGATACAAACATTTTATAATATAATATTGATATAGTACAACTTTCATCTCTTTATCATGATGCCTGAAAAATCTCATCTCTAATTCTAGAAAATGGCCAATATACTTTTAAAATAAATGATATACATAATTTATAAGAATAGGTATGAATGAAAACCAAATTTAAAATTTAAGTACTCCCAACCACAAAGGATTTAGGTAATGTGGAAGGGCAGAAGGAAGAACAGAAATACATAAATTAGACGAAACATGAATAAATGGATGAGGTGACAATTTGTTATAGACATAGGAAAGCAAAGGCTGAAAAGTTCAAAAGTAGATTAAAAAATGCTAGAAAAATTAAGGTATTTGGAAACTATAGAATTCTGCCATTAAATCAATTAAAATACTCTCATTTTTTCAAGAAGCACTGAAATCATGTTTATATTTACCTGGTGTATTGTTCTAGGAGAGTTTATTGTATAACTTGTTAGAGAGCATTTATATATTTATCTTGATTCTAGAGCAAAAATCATTTGATTTTAATTTCTGCTCATTTTTATTGAGTTAGATTGAATAGACTACTCTGTAATTCCATAGAGAATAATTCCTTTATTAGAACATTGTTGAAGGAAATCAATTGGATTCTTTTGAAAATTACCAAAAAAATTATTGTGGGTTTTTTTTTTTTTTCTATTCCAAAAGAAATTAACACAAGATGACTTGCAACCATTGTGGTAAAGATTGGTTCAGGCAAGAATCATCAATAGTTGTTAAATCTACAGAGGAAGTTTGATGTAGAGCAATATATTTACATGGTCTTAAAGTGTCTCCCACAGATTGCTTATTAGTTCAAACAAGGAAAATAATACCTATTAAGTGGAGACACCAGCCAACACATCGACTAGGTGATCAAAATGACAATCACCAACGAGGGCCAGAAAGACACTGTGTGCCTCCAGATGTGAAACCCTAAGGAGGAGATACTTGGCTTCCGTAATATTCTGAATGGAAGTGCCTAACCTGAATCTAATCATCAGAGAAATCCAAACTGAGGAATGGTCCATAAAACAACTGATCAGTGTTCTTCATATTAAAAAAAGTGATGCAATGTCATGAGGAACTGGTCCACAGTAAAGGAGACTAAAAAGACAAGACAACTAAATGCAAGGTAGGGTCCTGAAATGGAGGGGAAAATGCTATAAAAGAAATCATTGGGACAATCGACACAATTGGAATACAGACTATGGACTGTTAATTAGATGAAAGTATTATAGTAATGATTAATCTCCTGAATTTGATAATTATACTATGGTTACCTAAGAGAATAATCTTGTTAGGAAACTGTCACTGAACTCTTAAGGAGTAAAGGGGCATGACAAAAGAAAGGTGGCCAAATGTTTGAAATCGTGAATCTGATAAAGGGTATACAGGCATTTTTAATACTGCTCTTGCAACTTTTCTGTCCATTTGAAATTACTGCAAATAAAAATTAGAATAAAAGGATGTTTGGAGAACCCAATCCAGACAGCTTGTCTGCTAAGATAAAAACTGGCTACATATTAAATACAGCAGACAAAAACCCACTTGGCCATGTCACTCGCAAGTCGCTGGGCTAGCTCACTCTGCAGTTAGTCAGCTGCCTTGTCTTCAGGACAGTCACACAGTCTATGGAAAAGGTCTTCCTCCTGATGAGGAGGAATTCATGTCTTAAGATAGATTTTAATTTTATGCTAAGGGAGGGGAAGGAATATTTATCAGTTTGTTTCTACAGTATGTTAGTGATTTTTACTTTACTCATGATAAATTGATACCTTTCTTCAAACAGGAGCACGAGAGAAAAACAGTGCAGAGTTAAAGCTGACTGTACTTTTGGATTTGGGTTGACTTTGGGGATTATGTTAACCTATTTCTCTTGGCTGTTCTTCATATTCGCCCACTGGCAGAACCACTTCCTTTGTTTCGAACTGCCCCCTTGCCCAGTGTGGGGGAAAGGCCTCTTTCTGGGAATAGTACTGGGCCACAATTTAAGATGGAATCAGATTTAGTGACACCTGAGATTTGGCCTAGACTAGAACGCAGAATGAAATGCGGAAGTTTTACAGCTCACCAAACTGCCACTGCATTCACCCAAGAAAAAAACGTTCCAAAGTGTTCAAGCGAGCTTTTCAGAAATATTACAGTTGTAAAATCTGTGACACCAGTAATAGTTGTGCCAAGAATGAGTTTTATTTTTGTAAGTTGTTTACCTATGCCAATGTTTAAGTGTACTTCTGTGCAAAAAGATGCGGATAATAGTCCTCTTTATAGAAAAATCAATGCGCCCAAATAGTCATAAAATATAACACTGTGTACATGTACATGCATTATGCAAGTACAAATAGATCTACATGGGCCAGATGTGAGCTAATCATTCTGGAAGTTCTGTTTAGGTATATAATATTAAAAAATGCTGAAAGGGCTTTTTTCCTCCGAGTGAAGCCATACATTTCACGTTACTCCTAGCAAATTATATCTGACATGTAATTTTAAAATGAAGTTACTCTAATCTAAAGTAATAGTGCGACAACACGGATAAGCACTGAAGCCTTTCCTGAGACAAAATGGATTTTAAAATTCCAGAAACTTTTAGTTACAAGTAATTAGAAATGCAATTTAGAACACTTACAATGTATTTCTTTCAATGGTTAATTACATTAGAACAGCTATTGTTCCAAATGGTGATGGACTAATAAATGGTAATAATCTCCTCTCTAAAAATTGGACTGCAATGTTTTAATAAACACTCTGTAAGACCAGAGAAGCCTATTCTTCCAACTCTGAAAATTTGCTTCAGTAAAGTACTCTGTTGGCGTATACGTGGATACATATAGATACATGCACAAAACAGACAAATATTATGTGTATATATGAACATACACATTTAATTATGGTCTTGTAAAACAGATGGGACTCTAAGAGGCATTTTCATTGTAGTGCATGCTATGTCTGGACAAATTCAGGCAGTAGAAAGGATTGTACTAAAATACATATCACTTCTAAAAATCATCTCAGATTTATGATGGCATGGCTTGGGTCCAGGTAGGTCTCTTTGAATACAGGCTCCCTCTGCTTAATCTACAAAAGTTATCACTATTTCCTCTATTAGAAACAAAGAAAGGACGGAAAGGAAACAGGAAGAAAGAAATGGGAAGGAGGAGAAAGGAGACAATGGAGAAAGGATCTGAAACAGAAGTGGAAAAGGAAAGAGACATGGAAACGTGCAGGAGTAGAAGAGGGGAGGGGAGGGCAATCACCCTGCTCTTGAAGGTGTGAAAACTTAAGACCATCAGTAGGAAAATGAACAACCTAAGGTCCTGGTCACAACAAATTCTGCCACCCGACAGATAATGTGAATTATTTCATTTTTAAAATCAAGGTCAAAAGCAAATAGATAGTATTGTAAATCAACTATAGTTCAATTTTTTTTTAAAAAAAGATGCTAAAATAAAGCAAATAGATGGTGATGAGAACATGATCATGAATTTGGGATGATTTTTAATGAAATCTTAATGAACATTTATTTTATATTTCTGGCGATTATTTTTCTACTCATACAGTTAGTACCCAACACCCCCGCCATGAGCGCTCCTTACTCCCTGCCCCCCTGCCTGTTTCAGTCATTGACCCCACATATCTCATTTAGGATAAAACCAATTCAACTAATGCCACCTCAGAAATGATAAATAGTAGCATCATGCATCCTTTTCTCTGGCCACAACCTCCTAAGTTTCCAGCTCTTTCACACAGTGACTCCTGCTGTACCCATTCTTCAGTTTAAAAGGCATTTCTTATCTCTGGACCCCTCTACTTTGTTTTTAGCTTTATGTCCCTTCCTGTCCTAACTTCTTTCCATCTTTAACCTAGAGCCCAGAGATATCCATTGTTTAGTTGCATTTACCAGCGACTGGCTAACCCAACAACCATTGCCAATTACACTGTCCCTCACCTTTAGAAGTGAAAAAACTAAATATCCACTTCACCAGCATCTTTTGCAGCGAGACACGTAACACAGTCATTGCCAATGAAATGACAGTGAAAGTTTTCCTGATAAAAGCAAACGATAGAGCTGGCATTTGCCCCTTCCCCCACTCTATCCTGCCCTGACTGCAGACAGAACTCCTGAAGCTGTGAGATCTGCCTTGTGTCCATGGAGGAAAGGTGAAAAGAATGGGATTCTAGCCCTAACACACTTGAGCCACTGAACCAAGGGGAAAAGCCACCTCCTTCCAGTCTTGTTATATGAAACTAATAAATGCTTATTTGTTTAAACCACTCTAAGTTGGGTGAGATGTTACTTCCAACCAAAAGGACTCTTATCTTCTGATTCCTCAATTCCCTGATTCGCTCTACTTCTCTTAAACTTTACTGACAAAACTCCAACTCTGAATCAACCTAACAGTCTTATGATTCCTATATTTCTACCTCAGTTGATAAATATCACTAGAGAAAATTACAATGACACATAGATTGATGTCAGTATAATCTCACGGACCACAACTTTAAGCCCATAATGCCTTCTATGTTTGCACAGTCACTTTCCCTACTCACTTCAAATCTATGACCTTCTCACCACCAGGACTTCCATACCAGTCACTCCCACCAAAACTGTTTGCATCCAAGGTCACCCTCAAACTATTTATGAAATCCAAAGGATGCCTCAATACTTATCCTCTTTGTTACTACATCTAAAGGACCTCTCTGCAGCATCAGTGAGTATCAACTACTCCCTCCTTCCTGAAACAGTCTTCACTAATGTTAATGACACTCTCCTATCTCCCCGACTATTCTTTAATTATTTAAAATGGATTCCAGTTCCCTGGTGAAAGTCTCCAGGTTGACATCTATTTTCTTGAACATATTGATCACAGTAACCTTTTAATGATAGTAATTTTAAAGTCTACGAGAATGTCAATATCTGTATCATCTGTAGTTCTATATCTATTGTCTGATTTTCCCCTTGGTCCAGTTTCTTCATATGCCTATTCATCTTTGATTGAATACAGGTATTTTGTTTGAAAAAATTCTTCAAAGAGGATTCACTCTATCATTTGTAGGCAGCTAGAGTAGAGGCAGATCACCTTAATCTAATCAAGGAGTGACATGACTAGACGTCGAGGTGCAGGTTCAGCCTACCTCTAGTTCACCACCATTCCTAGAGGATGGGTTCTTTGGGAGTCCTAACTGAAATCCTGAGGTGTTTCCTGGGGTCGCTCCTCCTTGGAAGGTCATCAACATGAATTGTTTCTTCAGGAACTGTGAGATGGGGAAAAACTCCAACCTGTTTTACAGCCATTTTTGTCCTCAACATCGTTAGGCTTTCTCAAGCCATGCACAGCTGACACATTTGACAAATGGCTAGAAGGAAAAACTACTGAGTGCCAAGCTCACTTCTTTCCCCATCTCTTCTCTTCAAGATTTTGACCCCTCAAGAGCTGACTGCATTGACAGGAAATACACATGGCTAACTTCTCCACAGTTTTCCTCAGTCAGTATTTTAATGTGAGCCCTAGCTGCCTTGGCAGCTCTCCCATGCCTTCAAATAGAATTCTTGTCTTTCACATGGCTTCTATAGATGTTCTTAGTAGAGCCCTGTTCAGGCTCAAGTTACTCCATCATTGTCAGAAGTGGACATCCTTCTTCGGCAATTTTTTTTTTCAGTCTGCTCTCTAGGTCCTTGCCATGGCATTGAGTCTTAAATATGATTTCTTCTGCTAGCAACATTTGCCTCTCATCTTTTCTTTCTACTGTTTTACTCCTATCCCTCTTTTAGGTATCAGCTTAGAATGCTCTGGGAAGTATTTGCTAATGGCCAAAATCTGAGTTAGATGACATTTCCATACATGTCCTTAATACTCTAATACCTTCCACATTAGCACTTAACACAATTCACTATCATTTCCTATTTACTTCTCTCTACCTGACCCCCGTGTGAGGGCAGAGACAATATCATGCTTACCACTGTATTTCCAGCACACTTCCAACTGGAACTCCATGCACTTAGCATATAGCCCAATAAATATTTGTTGAATGAATATCTGGCAATCACCGGGTGAATTGCACAGAGAATCTATGGCTCAATGTTCTTCTTCCATCACCTTTCTTCTCTCTCTTCAGGGTAATCATGCTATAAGGAGTTCCTCACCTCCTTGCCCTTACTGACAGCTCAATTAATGCAATTTTGGGAAATCTATCACATCTGTATTCCTTGAACAAAGGCACGCTACCCCATGGTTCCCTACTGGCATGAAGCTGCATGCCAGGAAAAATCAATGTGAATAAAAAACATGATGGAAAAACAATGTACATAGTTATTGAATTCTCTCCAAAGACACCAAAGGAGGATTCTCTTTATAATGTGCAACAAAACTGAAAAAAAATTTTCTGTATCTTTCTTTGACTCAACCTTTCACAGGTCAAAGCAGCATGTTCCCAGCATTGCTGTGTCCATTCTAAGATCTATCCTATATAACGGGGGGTGGAAAAAAAAGCCAATAAATAGTTTTCTCCCAACTTTAGCTCGTGCAAGCTCTGTAGATAACTCTTCCCTCCCTGTTTTACCTCTTTATAGTGTGCCTCAACTTAGCCGAACATATTTCAACTCTTCTGTCTCTTTACATATATATGAAAGATGGCCCGAGAACTGACTGAAGAAGCAGGAACTCCTTTTCCTTTGGATGGTGGTGCTTATGGACTGCTAAAGCATATACGTTATTTTTTTACTCCTTTATATTTTATATCTGTATATGTCTCCTTTTTCGAAAAATTTCCTCTGGCATCATATTTCCACCCTCTCCCCCTTATTTTGTTTTGACCTCTAGCCATTAACTGACCTTAATCATAGTATAGTAGTCCCACTATAAAAACCCTATAACTGCAAAAAAAAAAAAAAGAAGCAGAAGTTCACAAATTTTAAAATTCATTTAGGCTTCATAAAGAACAGGTGTCACTTAAAGTCTTTAAAAATGCTCAGGAGTCCTATTCTGAGACTTTATACCATTCCGATCTATGTTTTCATCCTCTTATAATTAAACTTGTTTTTCCTCAAGTAACACCATTTAGGCCAAAAATAGAAAATTCTCTGATTCAATGGTAGTGCTTTTAAGACTATATCACAAAAATGTGTGCTACTGTTCACTGCAAATGTATAGGATTTTGTTGACATTATTGGTATCCTGGGGGAACCCAACCACCATTTATAATATTGCTTCTGTGGGAATATGCTTTCTGGGTTCCAAACAACTGACATCCAAACAAAGTTCTCCCACTTGAATAATCAGCATTCAAACAATAATATGCCCTACATCTGTCTACAAGCCATTTGTAAGAAGGGTACTGCCTGTATTTGAAAAACACATGCTGGTATGTTGTTCTTAATCAGGGGGAAAAGAATTAGGATGATGAGGTTTCACGCCTGAGTTTTTCTTCCAAGTTTTCAATTATATTTTTCCCTTCTATCAGATGAGACTCACGTAAATCCTAAAGAAAATTCTGTCAGTACAACAGATGCTCTATTTTTAATCCTTGTAGAATAATTTTATACATGTAAAACACCAGCTAAGCATTCAGGTTACAGAAACCTCTCAGTAATTACAGAAATCAGTTTTTCAGAACCAAGTAGACATACTGGGACAGATGCTTTGTTTTCAAAATTTTGTCTACTGAATTAAAATTTTTCTTTCACTAGCAACAGACCCAATCAACATACTACTGTTGAATGGCACTGCCTACTGGCAGGAATTAGCCTTGGAACAACAGAGGAGGAAATGGTCAATGGCTATTTCCAGGATTAGTAGTTATAAAGCCAGGAGCAACTGAAGAATTGGGTAACGAGTGAATTAGGAGTGCTCTTGAATACAGTACTAAAATGGCCGACGGCAGAGTCATGGTTGGGTGGGGAGCGAAATGAGACCAAGAGGGAATGAGACAAAGGCTTCTAGAACACCACAAAGTTGACTCCCAGGATTTGAACCTAGGTGGCTGGGCTCATTATTGTTAGAAATGGAGAAGGTAGAATGAGTGACATGCTTTGGGGGGGAAACAGACTCAGCACTGGGCTGTGATGGATGCGAAAGATGGGACAAAATTCAATGCCTGTTCTTAGCTTTTTGTTAACAAGATGACAAATGGAAATGACGGCACTGGTCTTTGTTTTGCATTCCTTCTTCTCAAGTGGCCTGATTACAAACCTTTTCATTCCCATGGATTCAATAAGAGGAGATTCTATTTTAAGACCTCAAGAGCAGTGGCATTTTACTCTTCCGTTTGATGGGTCACTTTAGGACAGCCATTCAGATCCCTCATGTTCAGTGTCACAATCATCTGTAGAAAGCAACCTCTGGATGACTGCTTCAAAGACATTTGTGGAGGCTACGATCTGCTCAGGGGAAGAAAAGCTTTCTCAGAGAAAACCACACACTCCTGCTTGAGGTCATTTTTGTTAGGAAGCAGGTCTGACAAGGCTCCACTGATACTAACTCAACCTGCCATGCCAGGGCACGGTTATCTAAAGATGACGAGAAATTTCTTTGGACAGTCAAAATTGTGAAGTGATGGCCAGAGGCCTGGTTTGCTGACATTGATCAAGGTCAGATTTATGTATCTGAAGTAGGAATGAAGAAGCATTTTTCATTTATAGCAGTCATGCAAATTAGGTCTACAGTCAAGGGGGCTTACACGGAATCAAGCCAGCGGCAAAAGAGCTTCTGTCAAACCATTCCAGAGCTCTAGTGGTTTATCTAGGCCCAGAATCTGTCGGTAACATCAGTGTCAAAAAGGCCAAGGCAGATGAAACCGCAGTGAAAAACAAGATGGTATGTGAGCTGGGAGATTAGAGCCCTTCCATGTTTTTATTTTTCCTCATCAATTAATAAGACTGACCTTTAAAGTAAAAAGAATATAATTTCATATTCTTTGATATCTTAATATTTCACCTCAAAGCCACCCTCTGCTGGCCTGTTTATTCTTTTGTTCATTCATCTATTCATTTATTCAAATATTTCTGAAGGGCCCATTAAGTTCCGAGTGACATGCTTAATGCTGGATCTACACACATGAACTAGACATTGTTCCCTCAGAGAGCTCATGGTCTAACAGGAAAGACAGGCAGGTAAAGAAATCAGCATGGAGTGGTGTGGGAGTTTGGTGAGGGCAATGTGCTAAAAGCATCAGGAGAGGGCTGAGGAGATATATGCAGCCCCCTCTGGTTGGAGGACCAAACTGAGTTTTAAAGGATAAGCATGTGTAAAACAAGTGAAAAGAATAAGGAAGCTGGATGGACCTAGAGATGATCATACTAAGTGAAGTAATTCAGACAAAGGCAAATATGATACCACTTACATGTGGAATCTAAAAAAATGAGACAAATGAACTTACCTACAAAACAGAAACAGACTCACAGACACAGAAAACAAACTATGGTTACCAGAGGGGAAAAGAGGTTGGGAGGGATACATTGGGAGTCTGAGATTTGCAGATACTAACTACTATATATAAAATAAACAACAAGGTCCTACTGTATAGCACAGGGAACTATATTCAATAGCCTGTAATAACCTATAATGAATAAGAATATACATATACATGTATAACTGAATCACTATGCTGTACTACAGAAACTAACACTATCTTGTAAATCAACTATATACTTCAATTAAAAAAAAAAAAGAAGGAAGGCGGGTCGAGGCAGAGGGACACAGAGAGCAAAGTTACAAAAGGATAGGTGGGTGAGAGGGTGGATAAGACAGGAAGCTGGGATACCATTTCGAAGATTGTTACATCAGCTTGGCAAAGGGTGGTGAGAGATGGAAACAGGGCAGTGGAAGTTAAGATGGTGCAGGTGACTCATTCAAGAGATATTTAGGAAGGAAAAGAGGCAGGATGTAGAGATCACGAGATGTGGAGACTTAGAGAAAAGGAGGAGTCAAGGGTCACATCCCATTCCTAGCCAGAGTGACTGGCTGCCTACAAAGAATCAAAAAAGGAAAAGATTTTAGAGGAAAAAGTGAAGAGTCTGATGTGTTGAACTGAAGGTGCCTGTGGAACATCTGGGTAGAACCGTCCAGTAGGCATTTGGTGACATAAGTCTGAAGTTCCAGGATGGACTGTGGGAACCATCTGTATGACAGATAGACTGAAACACGAGAGTGAGTACAGTCACACCGAGAAGGCCTCACGTAGAGTGAGAAGGAACAAGGGTTGAGGGTGGAACCTTGGTCAACAAGAGCATTTAATGTGTAAGGAGAAAAAGAAACACCAAAGGAAGGAGGAGAAACAAAGTATCGGAACACTCAGGGGAACGGTGGTGTCACAGAGATAACACTGAAGTACAGATCTGTGAAGAAATCCACAAACAACCATGGAAATGGTGAAGATGCTGAAGTTTCTTCCTGGAGTTGAGTTCTAACACACTTACAGCAAGGGTACGGTATCTTCATTGTCTTCGTGTCCTTCTGGGCTAGTGCCTTGCTTACTGTTCTCAATGAATATTTATTCAATGACCTAATGAATGAATGTCTGTTAAGGTGAAGACTGTATATTGTTAAGTACAATAGAAAGGCACATGGACATGGAAAAGCACTTAAGCCATTTTTATTATGGCACCTGGCGTATTCTCTCGTTGATAATCAAATGGCAAATGAAGATAATGGTAACTCTCCAGTCTGGGGCAGACTGTTCGAGGAGAGGAGAATATTCATCACAGCACTTAAAATGGGCACGCTATATAGCCCCGGTACACGAATTGATTCAACAAACATCAAGCAACTACTATAAATATTTACCAGACACTATTCTAGGCACTGGGGAGTCTTTGCATAACTAGAGAAGTCCAAACTTTCTTCTCCTATGGAGTTTACATGTCGGTGGGGGAAGAAGAGACAGACAATAAACAAATAAGTAGATGACACATACAGATGCTAAGAAGAAAAAGGAAGTAGAAGGGTAAGGGGGAACTAGGAGGCAGGTATGAGTTTACACTTAAATCTAGTTATTTCTTATTTCTAATATGTGATTAGAAACTTTATGAAAAACAATATGGAAAATAAAAGATCAACAATATGGAACTAAATAATTGGGGGGGAAGTCTAACACTAGCAACAGTTCAAAATATTTTTAAGTAACTTAGAAAATAGAAATGAAATAGGTCCTAAAAAGTTGCCCAAATGAAGTAATAGCTGCTATCTATTTCAAAGAATATTTTTAAGGGGCAGGTCTGGTTTTGAAACTGCTCCGAATTTTCTGGAATGAGTTCTTCCCTCAGATCTTTTTCTTTTTTTCCAAATATTGCCCCAAAAGGAGGGGGGCGGGTGGGTAACTAAAATTATGTCAAGACACAGCTTCTACAAAGTGAACCCGGGGAGTTGTGGAAGCAAAGGGAATAATTCCTCTTGGCAGGCTGTATTATCATCAGGACTGGCATCCTTTGGCTAATTGGAATTCCAAAGGACAAAGATAACCACTTAAATAAAATAGGATTATGAATTGGAATTGATATGAATGAGATGTCCAGTTCGTTTAATCTTGGTCATTATCTCAGGCTGGTATTTGAGGTTACTTAGGATTCTTTCAAATGCATTTCTATACGTGTTAGGAAGGGAGCGCATTCTAGGTAGGAAATCAGGGGCAAAGGAATCCCCCATCAACCTTTTCGCCTCTATTTGGTCTCAAAAATAGGACGGGGGTCAGGGGTAGTATGGAGGTGCAGAGGAACTCAAAGAGGAAAACATTCACATTTTCCACTTATTTGATTTCAAAGTTTATAGGTAATGAGAACCAAAGTCTGATAACATGACATCCTCTTGGCCTCTAGGCTGAAATGAATTGCCACTGTTTGTGAAAGCACCCGGAGGGGGAGGTTTTACTCAACTAGCTGCCCTTTTTCTGGGATCTCCAGAGGCATGAAAGGCCACCACCTTAAGTAATAAAGCAAACAAGCCCTGCCTGAATCTGTTATGTAAAGAGTTCAAACGCCTTCCCTTCTTGGCTGGTGCTCACCCCCTTCACTTTCCTGCACGGCATGTTCTGTTCAGGACTGGTGCTGGGGAACAGGCAGGCCCCTAGGGAGGCCGTCAAGTGGTGAAGTCAAGTGGTGAGCAATCAGAATCTTCATCCAGTCCCTTAAATAGAGAAAGGAGCAGTCACGGGCAGGAGGGAAACAGATTTACTGTTTGTGGTTAACATGGTGATGCTCCTTCTTCCAGTAGAAACGAGAGCACACAGAATATTAATCATGAACGAAAGGGCCAAAAAGCCAGAGTTCCATTTGCCTAAAAGGCATATTGTGCCTCAATTATCAGTTAAACCCAGCTCCTGGTTTCATGTCTCTGCAACACAGAATTAGGCTAATTAAAGTGCTAATGAGAGCAGTCATGATTTTTAACCAAATGGACCTCAAATTATGAACTATATAGTTCAGAAGTATTTGTTGACTCAAATGGATGGATCAAAGGCTCATTAATCTGTTCAATAAACAATTTCATTACGAAACTTAAAAACTGAGAGTCGACAGGATAATCAAGGATGTAAGTTCTGTATGGAGAGGGAAAAGATTGTAGGAGGCTCGGGTTTGTGACATGTGGGGATGCAATGGCCATGTGACTGCATACCTAATCCTGTGACTCTATGTTGAATAGCCACCAGAGTGCATGAGTTGTAGCGTCAACTTTTCTACTAATGAGGTATGTGAACCTGTACAAGTCCTTCACCTTTATGTAAAAGGAACAAGTTGGCAAACATACTTCAAGATCATGCCCATCTTCCACTTTCTATGATTCTAGGACTTCTATGCAAATAACTTCTTTTTTAAAATTTTTTTTTCTTTTTGGTTGGGAGAGGTAATCAGGTCTATTTATTTATCACTTTATTTTAATGGCAGTACTGGGGATGGAACCCAGGACCTCATGCATGCTAGGCACACACTCCACCACTGAGCTACACCCTCCTTCCCTGCAAATAACTTCTATTGGCAGATATGTAAATAGTTATAAATCACAAACTCCCGCTGTGAAGTCTGTTAGGTTAAATAGTTCTAGGGTTAACATTTCCTGTACATTTGAAATTGTTCATAATTTGAAAAGAGGGAGAGGCACAAAGTTGCTACTTGATAAATGCTCGCAAGTAAAACTAAGATTTTATAACTTCTTAGAAATAAATGAATTTTTTCCTGCCCCAGAACTCTCACTAGTCACATACCTTTGGGGGTGAGGAAAGGCAAGGGATGTGTATACGGGGAAAGGGGAGTGAGGAGTGGGAAGAGGACTTATTCCAAAAGAAATATTGTTTTCTGCAACATCTTGCAAAGGTATTCCACAAATGCAATGATATTTAATTGTGCTTCGTTAAGTGAACCCAGTCAAAGGGAAAAAGGAAGTGGTCTGCTGATGAAGTTAATGACGATGGAGAACATTTTGGTACCATCTTTACTTTAGAGATGATTTCTTTCTAGTTTGTATCTCAAACTGCTATCAAAGACAGTGGTGTTCTTTGTCTACCATTTTAAAATGTCTTTGCTTTGTCATAATGAGAGCTATGAAATATATCATGTTATTCTTTTTGGCTTGGCTTCTGAGAACCTTGAAGCTAAATTTAATGCTCAATAACAGTAACTATCCTTAATTTAGGTATTTGGAATTACTGTCTAAAATATTCCTTTTAAGTTTTAATCTTATTTTAATGACCATTTGTTGTGAACTACGTGAAATCCTTCTGGGAAGCAGGTGAGGGATAAATGTATTAATGCATATAGAAAAGAAAAGAAAGAAGAAAGAAGGAAGAAAGGAAGGCTTGCCAGCCAATTTAGATGGGAGGAGGGAGGCTGAATAACTAGCCCTTCTAGTACGTAAATCTGGGATAATGACTTGACAAAATGGACCAAATATAGTTAGTTATCCAGTTAGGATGCAATCAACATGTATCCACATTCTATCTGGAGGGGGAAAACATTTCTATATGTGGAAATTAGAGTATATTTTTAAACCATGGCCTGAAAAAAATTCATTAGAAATAAATCAGCTTTGAGTAATTAATTCCATAAAAGCACTGTTATTTGTGGGGAAAGGTAGAACTGCGAACTAGATGTGGAACCCTGAGATCAACCTAGAATGCAAAATTCAATGCCTTCAGTCATCACTGGGACTACACAGAGCAACAGGAAGTTTAAAGAAAAACAAGATAAAACATTTTTGAAAATGCAACATTTGGAAACTCTTTGAAGTCGTACAATTTTAACAGTTTCCCTAAAAACACAGAGTTTCTACATACATCAAAAATCCTTTTTATTTCAATTGGAAAAGACTACAAAAAAAAAAAAGAAGCTCTAAGGATACCAAGATTAAAGTAAAAAAATAATATTCTTGTTACTCAGATTGAGTAGGTGAATTTCTTCATTCACTTTTAGAATGGAACACTGGGGATAAGGGAAGAACGATTGTGTGGAAAGAGGAAAAACAATCTAAGGGCTGCAGAAAAATGAATAACAAATAAGCCATTTGACAGAGATTGACAGATGGATATCGGGGTCACCATCTAAACAGTAACCTCTGCTGAAAATTACAGTCATTCTTATCAATCATATTCATAAGTATACTTCATCTTCTTAGGTTCATGGAGGGCTATGCACAGACTACATTCCTTTAAACATTTAAAAAATATTTTAAAGGCATCTAAGCATTTTAAAAGAAAAAACAGAACATCTATCTGGTGAATGATATGTGGCAATAACTGTCTTCTAACCCGTTCCTGCAGATGCAGGTGACTTATGATATATTTGTTGCAGAAAAGTTATCCATAAATTTGATTTTTTTTCTTATAGTTTCATAGTTTTCAAAGTACAGGTCTTTTGCCTCTCTAGGTAGGTTTATTCCTAGGTATTTTATTCTTTTTGATGTGATGGTAAATGAGATTGTTTCTTTGATTTCTTTTTCTGGCATTTTGTTTCTAGTATATAGAAATGCAACAGATTTCTGTATATCAATTTTGTATCCTGCAACTTTACTGTGTTCATTGGTGAGTTCTAGTAGTTTTCTGGTAGCCTCTTTACGGTTTTCTGTGTATAGTATCATGTCAGCTGCAGTGACAGTTTTATTTCTTCTTTTTCAATTTGGATTCCTTTTATTTCTTTTTCTTCTCTGATTGCTGTGGCTAGGACTTCCAAAACTATGTTGAATAAAAGTGGTGAGAGTGGGCATCCTTGTCTTGTTCCTGATCTGAGAGGAAATGCTTTCAGCTTTTCACCACTGAGTATGATGTGAGCTGTGGGTTTGCCATATATGGCCTTTATTATGTTGAGGTATGTTTCCTCTGTGTCCACTCATAAAACTGAGATGTTTTAAATGCAATCAGGGAAATGACTAACTAAAGTTAACCCTACAGTGAGTCTCTTTTTAAGGTAAGAGATCCCTGAAGGGGGGGAAAAAATCATCTTCTTACCTTACGATTTTTGCAAAATAATATTTTCATTTATTGAGTTGGCTTAAATAGAGGCACATCTGTATACTACTGTGGGCAAAAAATGAAGTAGCCTGGCCTGGCTTTGTGCATCAGGAATTGCAGCCATTAAAATGCACTGTTCAGAATGTTCAATTCTTTTTATAGGTATCAGGTAATATATAGCCAACTCTCAATTATCTAGTCTAATGGAGAGGAACAGAGGCATGGCTAATTTAAAATAGCCAATAATCTAGAAATTATTTATGTAGATTTGGAAAGCCATTTTAAATCCAAAATTACCTTTAAGGTATGAGTCACTACTCAGGAAGATGAGAAACTGAGGTGGCATTGGGAATCCTGAGGGCTGAAGAAACTTCCTGGATTCTCAAGGCTTTATTATTCTTAGTTCTAGAAGTGGAGGCAATAGAAGGCCTTCAGTTATTGTGCTCAGCTAGAGAGAAAAGCTTAAAAATAGAAAGGGCAGGAAGGATCCTGGAGGCTGAAGCCAGAAATTCCTTCAAAAATCCTGCATTTTCTCATTTGGGAGTGTCCTAGTTCATTCAAGGACTGAAGCTGCACTCACTGATGCTCTAATACATAGACTCTAATCTATGGTGAAATTCATGGCTGGAGAAACCAGCCAGATGAAGTGGACACTATTGAGAGAAAACTAGAAGGAAATAAAATATACAAGGACTTAAAAACGATTGGAAGGAATTTGTTTTAAAACATTTGCCAGCAGGGACTAATAAATTGTCCAGCTGTTCTGGGGTTTCTTCCCCATTCTGGTTTTTCATGCACAGCCCTAAGCTATTCTGTTATCTCCTCCAGTTTTAGAACTGCACATAAAGAAGCTAGTGACTTTAGATCTACAGGAGAAATAAGTATCAAAATCAAGAATTCACAGTTTGCATAGGTTTAGCTAATACTGCCAGTTCTGCTTACCTGAAATAAAATAGAGGAGAATAAAAAAATAAATAAATAAAAAATTAAAATAAATTTTAAAATTGCCTCCTGGGCACTCAGAATCCATGCCAGGGCGGAGGGTATAGCTCAAGTGGTAGAGTGCATGCTTAGCATACACAAGGTCCTGGGTTCAATCCCCAGTACCTCCTTTACAAATAAAATAAATAAGTAAACCTAATTACCTCTTCCCTCCCTCCAAAAAAAAAAAAAAAGGAATCCATGCCAGGTTATATACGGTGGTGAGCAGGTCTTCACATCCATTGAAAGTTTAGGAAGAACTTCATAGCTTTCTGGCTCTTAGACTTCTACTCTTTTGATTGGCCATAAAAGATAGCATTTCTGGTGCCAGAGCCAGCAGGAACTGGCCCACCATCGGAGTGCCATTCATTTTCAGAGCTACCTGATTTTGCAGGTGAGCAGTTCTAGCTCCACAGAGTTCCACTGCTATGGCTAACATCCTGCTTACCCTGTAACAGACCTCTATTCTGGGGTCTGCAGAACATCAGCATTGGGCGTCTTAACTCAGCTTTTGGCTCTATATAACATTATTATTCTGGTTCTGACATCTGCCGTATGTCCAATCTTGGAAAAATTACATTTTTGCCTGTAGGGTTTCCTTTAATAAAAACAGGGCTAGAAGAGGAATATAAGAATGGTGTTTGTAAATAGATTTTTAAAAATCATAAATGCTATTGGTCCCTGAAAAACTAAGAATATGTCTGACCAGAGCTTCAGCTGCTCACATTTTTACTAGCAATATATTTTAATAACAACTTATAAAAATGCTATGGTTCCCCCCTCCAACGAAAAGAATCCTTACATATATATATATTTTAAATCTGGGGAAAACTATCATCACTTTATCCAGAAAGATGTCCTTTTCTACCCCCTCCCTTTTTGTCCTGTCAATGAATCTCAACCTTACAGATGAAAGGTACATAAATTATACATCATTGCCCTGCTTCATGAAAATTGTGAGAGAGATGGTTTGAATTGCTCATTTTTATTATTTTATTGATAAGAAAAAAACCAAGAATCAAGATTCAAGACTGTTGGGGTTTTTAAGTAATTTTTTTCTACAAACCATGGAACAAATGTTTATAAAATGAGAACAGAATTAGACTTCCTACCTGACCACAATGAATGGGCTCAAATGTGGAGTTTACTGAGCTCAAATGCTCTGCAAGAATTTATTCCATGTTACTGTAAACTAGCACAGTGAAATGTGTTTGGGGACTCGGGCAGAAGCAGGGTTGAAACAACATAAAAAATTAATGCAAAAGATGTGGAATTGCTTCCAATTCTGGGTTATTATGAATGACGGAAAAGGAAGACAAAAGAAAAAAAAAATCAAGGAGTGATAAATTCAAAGGGAAATAGCAAAAATTTAATCAGAAAATTAGCTGAGAAGAGATAACGTAATATTTCTAAGATTAACGAACCACCCTGCCTCTTCTGTGAAACCTTCTTGGAATATTCCAAACTGCAGAAATCTTGTCCTTCTCTGAGGTCCTATTACCATAGAGGTTTTTTGGTTTTTTTTTTTCCCCACTAACAATGTGAACACATAATATGATAATGAATTGAGATAGTTTTAGAAAATTTAGGATATACAAGTACCTATAGAGCAACACTTTAGTACACTTTTTAAAGGAATTTTTTTTACTTTAATTTTTCATTTTTATTTTGAGGGGGGTAATTAGGTATTTACTTACTTATTTATTTATTTATTCATTCATTCATTTGGAGGTACTGGGCATTGAACCCAGGACCTCACACATGCTAAGCATGCACTCTGCCACTGAGCTATACCCTCCCCCCTTGTATACGTTTATTGTTGCATTTAATTGTTTTATTTTTGTAAGTTTGATTCCCGAAGGAAAGGGACAATGCTTTCTCCTTTTATAGGTCCCGTAATACAAAGCTAATAATATTTCCTCAAATACTATTGCTTGAATACCTTCATGGCCTGACAGGTTATTTTATATGCATGAGTCTGATCCCTCAGAAGTAGGGTTCAATGATCTAGAACCTTTCCAGAATGGGAAGTCCCTTCTCTGTTTTGCTACATCAGGAAAACAGATTCTAACTGGTATTATGGAAGACTGCTTTGCACAGAGACAAGTCCTGTGCCAAAAGTGAATTTAACAAATGTGGCTTTTCTATCATTACCCAGCATTCTAGCCCCTCTCAAAGGGACGTTTATGTAAATTATCTGTAAATTATCAACTCTGCCAGGTAGGAGATATCTGCATTTAGAGAACAAACCCATGGTTTCCTATGTTTGCTACTTCATAATGTATTGACTTCATATGCATTAAGCATAGATATGAAGAGGGTGGGCGTGGGCTGGAGGTGGGTTGCTGTAGGTGCAATTAAAGAGACGGCACATGAAGGTTTGCTGGCATAACTGTCTGCTTTACAGAATTCCTAACAATGCAAATTAGGCAGGTCTGTTGAAAATTTTATCCATTCTCTACGCTAGATATGTAATCTCATTAGTCTTGACAAAGGTCAAGAAACTGAAAGTAAATCAGTACATACAGTAGTATGCTTCAATTTCCTTCATTTATAATTAAGAGTCTCCATTACTGCATTTTAAAGTCTCATTTTGTCAACTCTAAATCTATGCAAGGAATAAGGAATGAGCAATTCCTTAATAAAGCAAAGTATTTAGATGAACAGTAGCGCAGCATCTAAGAGGAAGTGTGTAGGATGCTAGGAGTAAGTACCATACAGATTAAAGGGCTGATGGAAATAAAGGTTGAAAGAAAAGGTCATGTGATTTTTTTTTTTAGATCTGGTACCTCATCTACTTCTAATTTTGAAGGTAGAAAAGGCAAAGGAGGAGAGTACAGGAAGTTACTTGGTGGTAGTAACGGTTTGAGGTGGGGATCGGTGGGTGTTACATCAGGTAACTGATTAGGTGGGGGCGCTGGGATGGAGAAATGGCGCTAAATGGAACACTGGCCACTTAGGGGCTAGAATAGGCAATTACATAATCCTCTTCACCACCACCGTAACCCGTTGGCTCTACCAATCCCACCCTTTCCATTGCTGGTCTCCTTTCACTGGCCCCTTCATCCCTTCCACCCTCCCCTCAGCATTCTTCAACTCATCCCCAGTATCCAACCATCAGTTTCTAAGGGCTGTACGCTCTGCTGGAGAATTAGTGGCATCCATGGCCTGACTTTATTAAAAGTTGCCCTAATATTAGTCAACTCTGAGTCTCAAGCAAAAGACTATCTTTTCTAATGTGGAGTAAAATGCTTTCATCTGAATTCCCATTCCCCAACATCACAAACTTAGAGAATTCAAAAATGGAGACTCCCCAGAAGACAAACTCATTGTTTAAACTGTCACGTATACACGTTTCTCTTATGAAACGTCGACCATTTTAGAAAACTTTCAGAATCAAATATAATTATGATTACCTCTCATAAGGAGGCTAGATAATCAGGACCTCATCAGGAATAAAAGATACAGTAAGATAGGAGACCATTGTCTTAAGTATCAGAAAAAAATGTCTTTGACAAGTAAGGAATGTTTCAGTATTTTTATCTAGAAACTCTAGGAAAAGATTCTTAATATAAAGATTTTAAAATATATATTTAATCACATTCTATAGAACGTTTGTCTCTATTATGTGATATTGGAGGACAGAGTCCATGTATGCCTCATTCATTTTCACAAAATATTCCTTGAGTACATACTATTTGTAAGTAGTGTGGCAGTAACAAAGATAGGTTCCTATTCTGTGTAAAATAGAAGTATAAATAGAATTTAGTCTCCCTGAAAGTGGAGATTTTTGGTCTGCTTTGTTCATCGTTGTAACCCCAACATCTAGAACAAGGGCCACCCACCTTTTCCTTCTAAAGAGCCAGAAAGGAAATATGTAAGGTTTTGCTGGCCACACATGTCCTCTATCCCATATTTTTCTTTGTTTTTATGACCCTTTGAAAATGGGTCATAAAATGTAAGAGTGTAAAAAACATTCTTAACTCACGCCAGTCCTGTGGGCTGGATCTGTCCCACTAACTATAGCTTGCCAACCCTGGTCTAGATCATTGCCCTGCTCTGGGAAGAACACATTGAGTAGCTGTTAAAAAAACGAATGAATGTATTTAGTGGGAGACAAGCAATGGAGAAGAAACAAAATAGCATGGTTAATGCCCTCTAAGAGTGAATGGCTAAGGAAAGAAGATAACTAGACAGAAGTATATCCAGAACTAATGACAGTCAGGGAGGGAAGACTCAGAGGAGGAAAGCTGGAATGACCAAAGACGATGACATCTGAGCTGATCGTGGACAGGACTTTTAACGAAAAAGAGTTTTAACGGGTTCTAGGTGGAAATCGGTTCCTATAACTTGAATTAGGGAAGCAATTTTGGAACTCATGGGTGAATATATGCACTTATTTCTGCACCTCTGAGAATGCATAAACCAAGAGTTATGCCACACGTGGAGGTTACAACTGTATTTCCTTCTAGTTCGCCATATGCAAAAAAAAAAAAAAAAAAAAAAGCCATTGGGTATCCAGAAACATTATGGTGAAAAATTTCTTTTTTGGATGAGGGTGATGAATTCCATGATCTACTTTTGGTAACAGACAAATGCCACCGCTATGAAGTGAACAAAGCATCACAGCTGAAATAAATCTTGCCGGGCTGGCCATTAACCATAATCAAAGCAGGACATTCCATAACGTGAGAGACAGTTAGCAAATACAGAGAGCCACACCAACTCAACAATCCACTTAGAGTCTGATAACTAGGAAGGACAGTGACAAACCAGAGACCTTGTTAGTGAAACTGCACGTTAGTGTTTATATACAAATTATTTGACATTTTCAATTTGTGAGTACAGGTGTGGAGTTAGCTTTAAACTGTTGTTCATTTAGGTTATAACAGGTGTGGGAGATTTTTTTTAAAGCCCACAGGTTCCTGAAAAGAGAAGTTTGAATGTTCTAGGATTGATGAGTTAAGAAAAAAACAAAACAAAAAAAGCCCTAGCTCATTTGCTGCATTCTGCTTCAGTGATCACTATGGCAGAATTGACCTTTCTTTATTAAGCACTGCATATGTTCATTCTTTACAGGGCATCCGAATGCTTCTGAAGGCAGTGAGGCTACTGGCTCCATTACTGCACACCCCAGGATGCTTGTTTACACAGAGGAGGTGGTTCAGTTCTTGTTTTCCCTCAATCCAGGGCTAATTTGCATGATCTAAGGCATTTGTAGTCCTCCTCAACTGGTTCCTTGCATCCAGTTGTCTTTGCTAATGTTGCTTCTGAGTCTCAGGTTTTTCTCCCTAAATTACATGATGATGGATGCCCTTTGCCTGGTCACTTCTCCCTGTTGAAAGTCACTGTTGTCAGCAGCATAGCCTAACATGACTAGTGTCATACCCCATAACGATGATGATTCCAAAGCAGACATACAGACAAGAAAAAGCGTCATCAGCCACAGAAGGGGAGGCCTGCCCTGCAATGTAGGCATCACAACCTCTTTAACTGCAACACATAACTAGGACTTTCAAAGACATCATTGTCCATCGATGTTTGTGCTGATAATGGTAACCATTTTGTACCTGATCCTCTAGAGTTCCAATTAGGAAAGACAATATATGAAAAGAGTTTCCTGGCATTTGACTAAGTGAATCACAACTCTGACCTAAGTTTTATTACAGCCATGTGATACATTTTATACTATGTCAATGTGTCTATTAGCAATTCACCCTTAGAGACCCACTTAACAATCTGGTTTACGTTGTGAGAAAGACTGTGGCAGTCTCAAACTCATCCTTGGGGAACACTAATCCTTGAAAAACTTCAAATTAGTGTATTTCTTTCTATTACTAAATCTTCCTGGATTTTAACAGAAATGCAATAATTTCTCCTCTGTTACCTGGCATCACTTCTGACATGGAAACCGACCAAGTAATAGTCAATTACATCGACTGCTGTCACTGTGCATGTGCAAGAAATAGGAAGTGCAGGACATGCTTCACAAAGGCAGCTCCAGTGAGCAATGACTTATTTATCATGGACATTCGTATGGATGCTAGAAAAAGGATCCAGGATGCTTGCCTGGCAGCTGACTTACATGAAAAGGACATTTGAGAGCCAATGAAAACATTATAATCTTCCTTTACTACCACATCAAAAGACTTGTAAAGAAGCAGAAGGTAAAATAATCTAGTTAAATGATGTGTAGTTTCAAAACATCATTGGAATGAGATGGGCGACAGCTGGGTAGGGCAGGCTTACACTGTGACAGGATATGTCTTCCACATTTCATCAAAAAAGTAAGAAATTGGAAACAAAAAAAAAATCTAAGAAAGGAAAGATCTGGAAAGATAAGGAGGACAACACAGGATCTTTCTCATTCCAGTAAAATCTCTACTATGTGGCTTAGCTACGTTGTGAAATGCTGTGATGAACTTAAGATGATTTCCTGGATAATTACCAGAGATATTATCATAAACATATTCCCCATTTTCTAAGAATTTGAATATAAAATACAGTTAACAATGAAAGTAGGCTGAACATAATAGAAATAGTTTTTTGATGATTCAAAAGGTACTTTGGGGCATTATAATGCCTCAGGGTCATCATTACATACATCAGTCATCACCACTCAGCAGCTGTACAAAGTGTGCTGGGTAACAGAGTTCTGCGGTTTAATACGTGGGTACCTAACATAGCTGACTCTATTCATTTTGAGAAAGAAAAATGTTGAAGCAAATTCAATGCATAAAATTAGACCCATGGCATTTTAGCCTGTTTTTCCATGAAAATAAGGGCTAATGGATAATTATTTCAATCTTCTTCTTTGTGATTTTTTTTTTTTCATTCTTGCCATTGGCTTTGTCTGAATTTTCTCTCTGGGCTGTACTGGCTCCCTCCTTCCTCTTAACCTTTTTTTTTTTTTTTTTTTTGCCCTGTCTTCCAATTTCTTTATTGATCTCATGAGCATTCTATCCAGGGCTTCTTTTCCTCATTTGGGGGATTTCATTTATCCAGAGATTTCTTGTGCCATTGTCTTTACCATTGAAGTCAGGGGAGGATGGGGAAAGAGCTTAAAGAAAGGCTTGTCAGTGTGGAGGTTCCTTACAAAACTAAAAATAGAGTTACCATATGATCCAGCAATCCCACTCCTGGGCATATATCCAGAGGGAACTCTAATTCAAAAAAGATACATGAACCCCAATGTTCATAGCAGCACTATTTACAATAGACAAGACACGGAAACAGTGTCCATCAGTAGATGACTGGATAAAGAAGGTGGGGTATATATATATATATATGTATATATATATATATATATACACATACACACAATGGAATACTACTCAGTCATAAAAAGAATAAAATAATGCCATTTGCAGCAACATGGATGGACCTGGAGATCGTTCCTCTAAGTGAAGTAAGCCAGAAAGAGAAAGAAAAATACCATATGATATCACTTATATGTGGAATCTAAAAAACTGACACAAATGAACTTATTTACAAAACAGAAATAGACTCACAGACATGGGAAATAAACTTATGGTTACCGAAGGGGGAAGGAGGGGAGGGATAAATTAGGAGTTTGGGATTAGCAGATAAACATTACTATGTATAAAACAGATAAACAACAAGGTACTACCATATAGCACAGGGAACTATACTCAATATCTTGTAATAACCTATAATAAAAAAGAATCTGAAAAAAATATATATATGTGTGTGTTTGTGTGTGTATAACTAAATCATTTTGCTGTACACCTGAAATACTGGAAACCAACTACATTTCAACTTAAAAAAAAAAAAGAAAGAAAAAGGTTTGTGTTTGCCTCTTCTGGAAAGACTGGACTGAGAATCAACAGAGCTAAGTTCTAGTCTCCATGGTCATGAATTCACTGTGTGACCTGGAATAGATGACTTCGCCCTCTCTGGACCTAGTTTTCCTCTTCTGGAAAATTAGAGACTTGGACAGATGATCTCTCAGAGCACTTCTGTCACTATAAATCCCCATCTATAATTATTGTATCCGCAGGCACAGAGAATGACGCTTCTGCAGGGCAGTTCAAATACACGGAGACTTTGCGTGTATGTCTCAGTCCGTGAGTAGATCTGTTTAGCCCATACGATGTCAACTCATTGTGAATTCCTTCACTGTTGGCCCTCTGGAATTTCTACTCAGTGTGCAGTTTCTCAAGGAAAGGAATCATTTCTTATTCCTCTCAGTGTCCCCATGTACTTAGCAGCAGTTATTAAAATGTTCCTTCTACTTTGTGTTTCCTCATCGCACAGCATTTTCTGTCCTTAAATGTTTATACTATAAAAGTTTATCATATTAAACTATTCAATGTCTGTGGTTTCTGCCTACTTAGTTACTGATGATATCTCATTCTTTGGAATGTAACATTTTCCTATAAAATGGCAGGACTAATGCGAACAACACTATTTGCAGAAAGAGACTGGGTGGACTCATAAGGGAATCAGTGTTCACCTCCTAAATGATTCACTGAAACTTACTGTGAGGGCTCCGTACTGCTGTACACTGCTTGTGTTACCAGAATTTCAGTTCCTACCTGAAATTGTGACTTTCAGAGTAAAAGGCTTAAATTGAAAAGCCATGACTTTTGGAAACACATTTGAAAAGGCAGCTCCAGAATGAAAAGAAAAGAAAAAAAAAAACATATGTATAACTGAATCACAGTGCTGCACATCAGAAATCAACACAACATGGTAAATCGACTATACTTCAATTAAAAAAAAAGAACTCATGACCAAAAAAGAAAAAAAGAAAAGGCAGCTACAGGAAAAAAAAAAAGGTTTAAATAACATGTTTATGTTGCTCAGAATCCAGAAGTAAGCCTAAAGTGGAATAATAAAAATTACTGTCACAACTTACACTTATCATCAATAATGGATTCTAGTGAGGGAACTCTATTAAAAGAAGTTCTCAGATTCATACACTGATCTTGCCAAAATAGGAAAAGAACATCTGTCAACTCATCAGAGATCTCAAATTAAAATACTGGTATTTGTTTGGACCACTCCGTATAGGAAGTATGCTTTCTTTGCATCTTAAATTTTACATTTATAACATTTAATGATGATTAATCGTAAAGGACACATGTAAGACTATAATGCAGCTAAATGATGCATTTGTAATTCATGTGAAACATCATAATTAGTTCTCCAAGGGTTCATCAATATATTATTCCACTAAACAGAATACTTGAAAGTCCCTCTTGAGTTTTAAATGCAATATGAAGCCTTTATTTTAAGCATGGCTTCCTCTGTGTAATATTTTCATAATTATTTTCCAGCAACAAGAAATATTAGGTTGATTATTTTTATTCTAGCTGTTTGCCCCTCATGCTGCGAAGCAAGTAACTTCATGAATTCATTTATTTCAACACAAAACTGACATATTTTGGGAGCTATGTTTAAAACAAGAAAAAGAAGAAAAGATCTAAGTTCAAAAATCTTAATAAGAGGTGAAAAGTTGAACTAAAATAATTCTTTTGAAAGCCCACATTTATTAAAAGCCAGAAGATATTTCTACCCCCCCCCAAATTTTCTATCACAACCATGCATAAACAAGTAGAAGTTAGTTTTAAGTACAAAATTTGATTCACGGAAATCAATTACCACCTTTCAATATTCAGCAACATTTTAGTATATACTAAGAAGAAAAACAAAAAGCCATCTTCTTCATTTTGATAACATGTCTCTATGTACCAGACAAACTCCTTAACATAAACTTTTCTTTTAAGAACAGTATCAGTGTATGTTGGTCACACTTTAAGGTATGAGTTAATGCTAGTCCTACAACTGACACATCTCATGAAAGTTCCGCTTTTTCTTACAACTACTGTGGGCTAATTATCTCTAGGAACTCTGAAACTTGGAAAAATACACAGTACTTTTGAAAAGAAGCTGGATGAGGTCACTTAATGCCTTTTCCTTCTAATCTTCCAGGTAATCAGATTTTCAGCCACTGTTCTCAGTTTATTTAGAAAATCCACGACCCCAAAGACAAAATTTGTCTTTGCCCACTGGCGTGTCAATATGCCTTGCTCTCTAGGAGAACCCAAATTAGCAGGCATGAAGCCACGGGGAAGCAGTCACTTAAGTACTGCCTAAAGGACAGATGGGACCTTTATTCCTGATGCTGGATTTGGGGAGGGGACTCTGTAGGGGAGTGTCTGCTAGATCAGTTTCAGACAACAGCAGCCTGCCACATTTCCTGCACATTAGCTGTTTTCTCTATTGAGGAGTAGAAAATAGAAGACTAGAATAAAAGCAAAGGAAAGGAAGGAATGGAAGACTGGATGCAAGAGGACCTGGCATATGGGCAGGAATGGAAGGGGACGGCTGAAGAGGACATGTCCCAGGATCCCAAGAGGGTGCCTACAAAGACTAAGACTTACTTCTGTCACCAAAGGACCAACATAGGTCATTTAACTCACCTGGAGGGTATTATGTTAAGTGACATAAGCCAGACAGAGAGAGACAAATAATATAAGATATCACTTACATGTGGAATCTAAAAAATACAACAAACCAGTGGATATAACGAAAAAGAAGCAGACTCACAGATGTAAACAGCAAACTAGTAGTTACCAGTGGGGAGAGGCAAGGAGGGAGGGGCAAGAAAGGAGCAGGGGATTAAGAGGGACAAATATTGGGTATGAAATAAGCTACAAGGATATATTGTACAACACAGGGAATATAGCCAACACTGTATACTAACTATAAATGGAGTAAGACCTTTACAAATTGTGAATCACTATATTGTACACCTGTAATTTATAATATTGTACAGCAACTATACTTCATTAAAAAAAAAAAACCCAGCATTTATCTGTTTGGTAGGTGGGTTGGAAATTGGGCAGAGATGAAAACAGGTATGAGAGGGAGACTTTTCACTTTATACATTTTTTTTACTTAATTTTTGCAACATGTGAGTAATTATTTTCAAAAATGTTGAATAAAAAATTCTGTGATTCATACTAACTACTATATATAAAGTAGACAAGTCACAAGGTCCTACTGTACAGCACAGGGAACTCTATTCAATATCTTGTAGTCACCTATAATGAAAAAGATTATGAAAAGGAATATATGTACGTACATGTATGACTGAAGCATTATGCTGTACACCAGAAATGGACACAACATTGGAAACTGACTCTACTTCAATAAAAAGGAATATAGACAAGAAAAAAAAAAAAGCCAACTGACTGAGTAAAAAAAAGAATAAAATTTTGCCATTTGCAACACTAAGAACAAAAAAAGAATTCTGTGACTGGTTAAAAAAAAATGTCACTTGGAAATTGTTTAACACGTTAACCCTTGAACAACATAGGAGTGAATCTGAATATAAATTATTGTCAGCCCACAGATTCAACCAACCACGGACCATGTAATAATACCATAGTATTTACTATTGAAAAATATCTGCTTATAAGTGGACCCATCCTGTTCAAGGGTCAACTGTACTTCATCCTATTCTGCCCCCCAAAATATCAACTGAATATCTGCTGTGGAATCCAAGTGTATTATAGACACTGTTACCCTAGTCTCGAATATGTACAACAAATGGTATTAAAATAATGAAAAGAAAGGTACTATGTAAAAGAAAGAGGTTTTTTGGTTTTTTACCATTAAAGCTAGCTCATTCTTAGGACGTATAAAATTCAGGTTCAGCAGGCTGGCCCTTCAAGTGTGCTCAATATTGGAGACTTGAATTCCCTCCCCCAGAGTATAACAGAGTCTAGTTTAGTCTCAAAAACCAAAATGCCCCCCCTTATGAAATTCTCCTTAGGAAGTGTCTAGGGCAGTGACACATACAACTATGCATTTCGCTACCCTCCTGAACCAGCTTGTTCTGGTTCACAGTTTCAAAGGAGCCCCCTTGGGGTTGGACTGGGACCACAGGAGTCTTGAAGCGTATAGGACAAGATGAGTTATCTAAGGCGTTGAGGTCTTCAAAGGTGAAAGGGCCCCAAGAAACCAACCTGAAAATCATAGTAACTGTGAAAATAATACTGTAATGGCTGTGGAACCTCTGAGCAGTACCCAGAGATTCAGCAAGAGACAGTTCTCAGAGCCCTTTATTTTATCCAGCATTTTTACCCAAACCTCATTAGCAACCTCCAATCAAACGAATGTTCAGTGGAAACCCGCTGGGGAATGTGATCCTAACCAGTAGCTGTCTCCCATCATCTCGTATCTACAGACCTGGAGCAAAGCTGTCCCTGAAAGCTGGGGTGATCACCTGGGAGTAGTCTCCTCTGGAAACGGCCCAGTTGGCAGGAGAGCAAGGGGAGTTTGGAAAGAACTTTCTTCCATGTCAATCACAGTAATAGGGGACTTTGCTCTACTAACACAGTAGAGAATCAAAGATAGCGAGGTTGATTCATAATTATGATTCAAGCTATATTACCCTCCTAATCCTAATAACCAAAAAGGTACCAACAGCTAGAGATTATTCATTAATGTATCACAATTGTAAGTTTAACTCTCCCTGGCCATGCTGTTTCAGTCGTATTTTAGTCACCATTTGTTTTATTAAATGACCCTACTTCCAGAGATGTAGTTAACCCACAAGTAATAAACAAAGAGGTGTTTGGGAGACAAAAGAAACAGCTGAATTGAGTACAGGCAGGGATTTAACACCCAGACCTCCTGGTCTAAACCAAGTCATTTAAGCCAATATGGGAATGCGCTCCTCTCTCCGCTCAGATCTACCTTCTGATGTTTGTCAGATTCCTGACCCAAACCACACTCTGGACCAGTGACTGGCCTTCTTCTCACTTGTAGACAGATACCCGGCTGTTTGTCCTCCCGACACTGCCTTCTGGTTGCCCAGATTTGTGATCTGACCCCTAGCCTTCAGGATTTACCCCACTCTATGTATGGATCAATCCTTAGGGACTTTCTCTGGGGGCTCACATGACCCATTTCATTCCTATGACGATTTCAGATACACGACAGATACCATCTTTCACCTTTTCTAAAATGTACATTTTTTTCATGTAACACCTTTGAGACCAGGGTATGTCTAATAACCAATGGTGTGCTGTGGTTGAATTGGCAGCATTTCTTTCTTTCTTAATGGTACATAAAGTAATGTATATCTTACAGTTGATATCATCTTAGATTCAATGATAAGAGTAAACATGTAGCACCTCAAGGCCCTTGATGGGCTGGCTCAATATACAGAATATTCTAGCCATGATGCTTCTAGGTTGCACTGCCCTCTTCTGAGATAACTTTAGAGTCCCCTTCTAAAGAGGTACCTTATATATGGGCCACCATGCATTGTATCCTATGATCCTAATCACAGTACATTAGATAGCAGGTAAGTGCCAAAGAAAAATGTCCATCGACTACCAGGAAAGCTCTTTTCCAGCAAGAACTCTCTGTTCAGAACCAAACCAACCCAATCTTTCTTCGGAGAGTTTAATGAGACATATGCAGAAAGGGATATAAATGGCAGGCAGCAGCAGAAGCTAAGAGCGAGATGTTCAGCAAAAGCGACAAGGCAGTAGAAGCCATGAATAAGCAGACCCCTCGATGTCAAAGGAGACCAGAGAGTCCCTTCATTGTGTGGGAGTACAAAGAAGAATCAGAATGGAGTACTGAGTCACTCTCAGAGCAAAGCGTGAGAGCAGACAGATTAGTAAGCACAAGTGGAGTTAGGCACAACAGACATCTGCTCCAAAAGGAAGACTACCAGCAGAGTGGTCACTGTGTCACCAGAGCTGCTGTCAACCTGCCAGAGCCACTGTTGTCACTGTGACATTCTGGTTTTGACAAGGCAGGGCTGGGTGACTGCAGTGTGATTTTTTCCCCAGGTTTTCTGAACACTCTGCCACGCCCCTGTTCCCTGCAATTGAAAAAGCTCTTTATACAATATTAAACAACTGCAAGAAAGCAACAGACAAAATGCAAAGAGAATGTGGTAAGGAATGTGGTTAAGAGTTACAAAGTGGTTGAGCCAGAGAAAGGAAGGGAGGTAGGTTAGCACCGAGGAGCTCAAAAAAAATTGCAGGGGGTGGGTGGGGAGGGGCAGGACAGAGGTAGAGGGCCACCTCCATTCTGCCTCTTCTTTTTAGCTTCCCAAGGAACATCATTATACATCCCAGTATCTTCTCAGTGATAGTATCTTATTGGGTCTTGGCCAAATCCTAAAATTTGGCTTTCATTCTGCACCCCCAGCCCCCACCCCAAGCAGTAACACTCAGCTCGCCTCCCTTCCTCAAATTACCTTGGACTAATCAAACTCGGGCTTCTTTCTGGCCAACAGATCTAACAACATTCCCGCGATTATCTGTTTATTTGCTTTTTGGCAGCACAGAAATTTTAATTTGCTTTTTTTGGAAAAGTGGAGGTACTGGGGATTGAACCCAGGACATGCATGCTGGGCACATGCGCTACCACTGAGCTATACCTCCCACCTCCCAAAATTGAATGAACTGGTTAAGCCAACATTCATCAGGGCATTGTCTTCCTGTCCTACATACCTTAAATGGGCCCAAGCTCTTCAGATTGAGGGCTGAAAGAAACTACAGCTCAAAGTTGTATTCTTCTCTTTAGTTTGGAATTTTTTAATATGAAAAAGTATCAGTTTTAAAATTTCATGTATGGAATATGAAATCATGAGAACTATTTTCTTTCTAAGAGAAAACTGTCAATTAAAAACTCCTAATTCAGGGTCACAAGGAACTGCCTCCCCATGGAATGTACCAATTTGTATAAGGGTGTTTTAACAGAACTACTTTCATTCACTGTATTACCTCCTGTGAAGATTGCAAACTAAAACATGGTTATGTTTGCTTTTCTTTTCTTTTTAACATTTGAACGAATTTAAGACTTGAAATAGTAGTAATTCAAATCCAATTTGTTATTCTTAATCTTTGTAAAGGTGCAATTTTATTTCTGTCTTCAGTATCTGAATTCTAGCAATAACCTTCTGGGATAGTTTCTGCCCCTGAAATTCAATGCTTTTCTTGCACTTCTTTGGTTTTGAAAAGACCAGAGCTTGTTTCATTTGGGCATCTTTGTTGCTTTTTCTATGGTTTGACAATATGGAGTGAGCTTTAATTCTCTTACATTTTGGCTACCTAATAGGCAATGATTTCCTATCGTAACAGAATGACATTCTCCAGGATTGGTCATCACCATGCAGAGTACTGTGTAAAGGAAGGGATAAAAATCAATCAGAACAGTCATCTGGCTCAGATATACATTTATCACCAGGACAAGAAAGGGCTCAAACTGTATATTTAACATGTGACAGCATTCCACTGAAAACATGCCTTCAAAGACTTTTATCACCTCCCTCTTTCATCATTTTGAATACATGTTTAGTCACCTTCTAAGATCACACTTTCCATCAAATTCATTAATAAAAGTGAACTGTGGGAATTCCTGTCTCTTATCCTTTAGACTGGTGGCCTATGAGGAATATTTGGTTTTAAATTAGGTCTCAAACAGCCTGCAGGGATCCCATCGGGTACACGGGTACCACGCTTAAACACTTTTTTGCTTTAACAGATGCCAGAGTGGACGGGGAATTCCAGATGGCCTTTTGTAATCTACTCATTCAAGGGGAAATACGTAGATCAACCTGCATGAAACTGCATTACTCAACTGAGTAAAGGCAACTGCCCATTTAAATAAGAGTCTGTTGTTTCTGGGGGGTGGGGAGGTAAGTGACCGCCTACTGACACCGGGCTAGGCACAGGCGTACTATCTGAATGGGCTGGGCTAACTAGTATGTGGATATATGTCACCAGAAGTATAAACTCAAGTCCTGTAAATAATTTGCAGGCGATGCTTAGAATGGCCACAAGCAATGTACCACAGAATGGTTAGGTTTTCCCTCAGCTTGGATAATTTTATAAGCCAGTTGCAACATATATACTGGTTAGGTAACAGATAAGCTATAGGTTGAATTTGGCTTCATTTTGTTTTAGCTTTCTCATTTTTTCTAGCTCTAGAGTCCAAAAAGGACCCAGGGAACCCTGGTGCAAGGAAGGGCATATTCCAACCAAGCGTTACTCTCTTGCTCTAGAGTTTCTTTGGAGGATATAGTTTTAGGTAACTAAAACTATAGCTGTACTGTAAGTTCCATGCTATTTTTCAACAGTCAAAAGGATTCACTTGCTTTAGTCAAAGGGTATATAACATTGCAGCAAAGTAATTGTCAAAGACGTTGCCGCTTCCATCAACTTTTTGCTTTCAATTACTCAGAGTATCTCATGTATTATCTTTTTTAAGAAAAGAGGCACAAATTAGATGCAGTTTATTTTTCTTGAAAAGAATGCTGACCTCTATTCAGAGCCTGCTAATGGCATTATTTCTCCTCTTTCTGCACATGCAGAGGAAGGGAGGGGAGGGGTACTGGGGGAAGGGAGTGTTATAAAGACCTTTTTGTAGAAGTGTTTTTTGCACCTTCAATTACCTCATGGCAGGTGCAATGACCACTCTGTGCTCTCCTGAGGACAAAAGTGGCAATTTGTACTTACAAATACATAACCATATCAGTAAAAATGAGGCCATGCTGAAAATCTGCCCTGAGATGTTTAAAGGACACTGAGTTTTGACTCAAATTTACACATAAGTCAATGCCAAATGACAAATTTCAAGCTTCGCAAGTTCAGACATTGATCAGGGAATTGGAGCTTCAAAGCCATAAAGCTGAAAGCTTTTGGACCAAGGAATATTCAACAAGAGCTGTGTAAAAATGCATCAATGAAATTTGGTCACCTCAAGCAAAATCAGCAAGGCACAACAAGGATTTGATAAATGAAGAATTCTCATTTCCTCTATTCTTCGAACTTCCCTGGAAAATGAGAATGCAATCACCATCAAAACTGATAAATACATTTTACAAATGGGCATTTAGTCCATTTGAAAAGGTATGAAGTAATTCCTTACTTCTGTATAGACCTTAACAGTTTACAAATGGTTCGTACATACATTACCACATCTCTTTCTCACTTCAAGGCTCTGAGGAAGGACAGATATGATTTATCCTCATCTTATACGTAGTGGCGCTAGGGGTAAGAGGTTTGTCCAAAGTAGCAGAGTTTTATGGACTGCATGTTTGTGTCCCCACCTCCATAAATTCATATATGTTGAAGACTAATCCCCAATGTGATGGTTTTTAGAGGTGGGGCCTTTGGGACATAATGAGGTCATAAGGGTGGAGCCCTCATGAAAGGGATTAGTGTCCTTCCAAGAAGAAACATGAGAGAGATCATTTCTCCTTCTGTCTCTCTGTCAGTCATGTGTGAACACAGCAAGAAGGCTGGCAGTCTACAAGGCAGGAAGCGAGGCCTCACCAGCACAGGATCTGTGACACTTTGATCTTGGACGTCCCAGTCCCCGGAACTGTGAGAAATCAATGATTGTTGAAGCTACCAAGTTTACTTTTTTTTTTTTTTTTTTTTGCTATAGCAGCTGGAACTAAGATGCAGATCCTGGAAGCACTGCATTAGATATGGGAAAAAAATCCAGTGATCTTTTCTCTATTCCAGGCTATGAGGACAAAGATTCTCCCTATTTAGACCTGATCATATTTGACTGTCTGTGGGTTGTGAGATGGGTGGTGCTGCTGGTCACACTGTGAACTGCTTTTGGTGTTTATGGTATCACACTGATGTTCTAGGCATTTCCCCCCTCAGTAAGTTCAGTACCTCAATGCTCTTTAATTACACATTCATATATGAATAATGTATATAACTAGTTGCCTACATACAGTCAATATTATTAAGGATATTCTACTTTGTGAGAATAAGTATGTGCCATTATTTTAGTCTAAGATAGTTTTGTCTCCCTATTCAGTAACATCAACTGATGCGTATGATTAATCTTATAAACTCCTTAAGGCATGAAAAAGTATCATATAGGTTAATATAATATTGAAGTAAAACCTAACATTTACTTTAAATGGAGGCAGTATGAACAAGCCATAGGAAAGAATTTATTTCTAAATCATAAAAGATAAACAATGTCAACAATATGGACTGTATTTTGTTATTATAACCACCAGCTACTGTGCTAAGTGTTTTATAGTAATGATCACATTTGATCCTTAGAATTCTATCAGGTAAGCATTGTTAAGTACATTTGATGGGTGAGAAAACTGGGTTTCCGAGAGCCTAGGCAATTTACCAAGGTTGACCCAACTAGTAAGGGTGAAAACTGGATCAGAATCCAGTTTATCTGATTAAACTCTGCTCTTTAACCATTACATCCCTAGTGTTCAAACTTCAGCAGTATGCAGAAGAATGATCGGGGGCACTTGTTAAAATGTGACTCACTTGTCAAAATATACTGTGATTCAGTAGATCTGAGGTGGGGTCAGTGAATCTAAATTGTAATAAGCTCCCAGGTAAGTCTCCTGCCGGTTTTTTTTTTTTTTTAACAGACTTTGAGAAACACTACCATCCATTATTCTGACATAGCTAACATTGCTTTCTCCGTATTAATTTCACATGTGTCTTTTTAAAAACAAGTCATATATTTGAGGTTGTTTTTCTTTTTCTAGAACTCATAATGCTCACTGTCTTACTGTCATTGAGAAACTCACTAGGAGAACAGAAATTGTGATGTGATGTGAAGTGAGGGTATTGATATTTGCATAACGGCTGCATATGTATGAAACAGGGTTAGTCTCATTCAATGAGGCCAGACAACGACAGGCTTTCTCTGTAGGTTTAAGTAAAGGCAGGTAGATCAGTAAGTAGAAGAGAGAAAGGAGAAATGAAGAGTGGGCAGAAAAGAGAACGGGAACACAGGGAAGGATTGAGAGACTTCTGAACATAAATAACTCCATTTCTCTCAAAAGACAAACAGGTTCTGATTAAAATTTGTGTTTTGACAGCCGTGTCTTTTATCTGGTTTTGTTTAGGTCCTTAAATTGATGACAGGGCACACAATCCAACTGGCAGTTGTGATTAAGAGGTCAGGCAGTGAATTCAGTACTTTAAGAAAAAAAAATCTCTCTCCCTCTCTTTCTTGTCCCCCCTTCAACTGGGGCTTTCGTCTCCTAACTTATTCATATCAGCAGGACGCAATGGCTGAACACCACCCTCCACACACAGATCTACAGACCAGCTTCATTATTACCTTTTGCTTCATGGAAATAAATGCAATGACGTTTAGATAATCCAGGCACATATATAGCTTTTCAGTCTCAATGATTGTTGTCTTTTTCTCCTTCTCAACTATTAATCTAGTATGAAAAGCTTAAAAAATTAAAAGGCTTTTTAGAAAAGGAATCACTTTTGTCCCCGTACAAAAGAACAGCAAAAAAGGTACTCCCAAGGACAGAGTCTGTTAAAAATCAGATTATTTCCACCACGCTCTCCTATTATTCACCTGTCAGTAAAATATGTCCTCTCATTGTCTCGGTTTGAATGCCTATTTTTATCTGACTGGAGCTATATGGTCATTTTTGTATTTATTACTAAGTTCTTTAGGTTTCCTCCCCATTCTCCTCTCCCCCACCCAGAGCATGTTTTTCTGTTCTTAAAAACTGGGCCACATGCCTCTAAGGAGAAAGTAGTGCATTATTTCATTCCCACCTTTTCTTCTTTTTTGGCATCTCTGAGGCCTGCTATGCCCAGAAGTGCTTCCACTCAAGCTGGACCATCAAATCAATTATCACAGCAGTCTGCTTTCTAAATATGAATGGCAATGAATGACAACAGGCAAGGCAAACTTTCAGCTTTGATTTGTCATTGGTAATGTAAAGCTTCTGTTTTTTCCCCCTTGTCCCCTCCCTTCCTCCTTTTCTATCTCTCTCAGTTTCTCCTGGTCCTTCTGTCCCTCTCCATCTCGCCCTGTCTCATCGAGGTTTGAGAGGGTCCAGCCTTTTGGCCAAATTCTCCCCCCTGCGGTCTGCAGCTGCATTGTCTCAAATCTTCCAATACAAGCTTCATCTTTGTGAGTCAAAGTCATAAGAGAAAAATGGTACTGGGAGCCATTATTGCTCAAAAAATCTCTTCCTGCTAACCTCTGAGCCTGAATGTTACTGCATCGGGAGAAGCACAACAATGCTGCATCCTTATTCATTCGGGCTGTTTAAAATTCTCGCCTGCTCCAGTGTTTGAAGCTTCAATTGTTTTCTGCTTAATGTTGCTCATTTCATATCAAGTTTTCAGTTGTGTGAAATACTTTAATTTTTAAAATGTTATTATATCCTAGCTGTTTAAAAAGATTGAAGATGCCATAAAGAAAGAGACTGGTTTAAGCAAACTATAACTAGCTTCCCTTATGCTTTATGTGATCATTAATCCATCACTTTGGTGGGGAGGTCTGCAATTCCAAGTATACTACAGTGCTTTAGTTTCTTTTCTGAAACTGGAAGCAATTCTTTTCATTGGCCAATGACGACACACTTTTACCAATTATACTGTAAATATTGCTTTTAAAAATGAGTTCAAAGCAATGACATAAGTTGAAAAAAAAAAAAGGCAAGAGAATTAATTATGCCCACTGCTGTTAATCAGAAATTCTGTTGCCAGAGTCTTAGAATAGAGAGTGTCTTGATTTGCTTAATGATGAGTTGCGTAAGGCTATTTCTAGAACAGTTCGTTGTTGAATTAAGTTGTAGATTCTGTCATAATAAGTCCACCATAATTGAAAAATACTCGTCACAATCTATTTTATGACACACATACACTGCTCTTTGTATATTGAAAAATAGGGTAGTTGATAGTGCCTTCAGATGAGCTCTGAGCTATACATAGTGGGAGCATGGATGAGGTTTTCACAGGTAGAGTATAGGAAACAGGTTATTACAAATTGGACCAGTAAAGAGCTTAAATTGATTTACTCATGTTCATTCTTTGAAAAATTATTTTTGAGCTCAAAGATCTTTAGTATCTAACTGTTTAAACGGCTAACTAAAAGTGGACCAAGAAAATCTGCATAAAGTAGAAAAACGTATATCAATAAATGGATGAGAACTCTAAGGCACAGTCTGCTGCTTTCCCTTAGGCTTGGGGATATGAAATCCTGGGTCAAAGGTGGCTCTGAAGGGACCAGGAATCACTTATAACACATAGGATTCTAGTTCAGGCTGAAGGGAGTTTTTATATCACAGTTCCTAATCTTTTGAGGCATTCTGAGTTCCTCCAAAAGACATCTTCATGGTCAATTTCTACCAGCTTTATAATGACATCCTAGGCCGAGGGTAAATGTCTTACAGTGCTTGCAATCTATGACTGGTCCAGTCTGGAACTGTAGCCCTTGCGAACTCTTCCTAGACTAGCGTCCAGACCTTCTGTATTAGTTCCTAGGGCTGCTGGAATGAATTACCACAAACGGAATAGCTTCAAACAACAGACTTGCGTTCTCTCATTGCTCTGGAGGGTAGAAGTATGAAATAAGGTGCTGGCAGGGTGGGGTCTCTCTAGGAGCTCTGAGGGAGGACCTATTTCAGAGCTCTCTCTTCTAGTTTCTGCAGGTTGTCATCAATCTTTGGCATTCCTTAATTTGTAGCTGCATCCTTCCCATCTCTGCTTTCATCATCAACTGGCATCCTCCCTGTGGCTCTCCGTGTCCCTGTGTCTCCACATGGCCTTCCTATAAGGACATCAGGCATTGGATTTAGGGCTCACACTAATTTAGTACAACCTCACCTTAACTTCATTACATATGCAAAGACCCTATTTTCAAATAAGATCCTGTTCACAGGTACCAGAGGGTTAGGGCATCAACATATCTTTCTTTGGGAGGACCCAATTCAACCTACAACCCTTTCAAAGCCAATTATTAAAGTATTATTCCTTTAAATGGGATTACCTAATCCCATCCCAATGATTCATTTACTATAATTTTTTTCTTTTGCAACATGCAAGTTCATATGACATCTACACCTAACAAATAACCTGACTTTCAATTAAAATGGAATGTCTAATTTCTAAACCAGTTTAGTACATATTAGAGCTGTCTTCAAAATCTATTTCTCCACTTCACGTAGCGGGAACAAGGTAGTGAACTCAAAGTTACATTAGGCCCTGTGGGGAGATAAAAAATGATAAAAAAAAAAATTGGCTCCTACTCTCATATAGTTTACAGCCTTGAGGTTTCACTGCATAGAATGTTCGCAGTGTAAGGGTTCATAAAGATCATCTCTTCTAAACCACTCATTTTATAGATGAGGCCTTGGAGGCCCACAGAGGTTAACTAACTTGCCCAGGGCTCGCAAAGTTAATTGGGGAAATAGAACATGCAAAGGAAACAAATGAAGGGCACACTTTTAAAGAAACCTCGCCATGGCTTGTATTTTGCCTTCACATATGAGGTAGACACTGAATGTTGATGACGTGCCATAGAGAGAGAGATCGAGGCTTAGCAGTTGAACATAATTCTGAAGTAGATGCCAAGGCTCTCCCTCCTTTCCTCTGCCCTGAGCTCTCTGCCCTTCGAGAAAGCAAAATGACTTTCTGACCTTTCTTTTTCTGGGGTACAAGTGTCCCTCAAGGTTCAGTTGTCTGGGGAAGCAATACTTTTCCAGTAGGGAGGGAAGACATGCTTTCGTGGCTGTGGGGTTCTGCCTGGTGTAATTCTCTGATGACCACAAACTTAATCAGTGAGAAGTGGCCCCCCAGGAGGTTGGAGGCTGTAGGGAAGAACTGAGGAATGATAGATCTGCCACAGAGCAGAGAACTCTGATACATGGTTCACTCTTTCCTGTTTCAAACAGGAAATATGCAGTATTACTCATTTTGAAGGGGAAAAAAAAGGTGTGGCCTACTTCAAATATGACTGCTGGGATGTTTGCAAGTCACTGTACAAGTGAAGGCTCTTCTTTCTTTTCTCCTTTTACAGAAACAGTTTGATATTTAAAAAAAAAAAAAAAGGCTACCTAGAATGGAATTAAAAATAAACCAACCCCTAGAGTTAAAGAACAGGGAGGCCCCATGGCATTCTTATCACAACCCAACTGAAGATTCAACAAATCAAGAAAAAACTGGGGAAAAAGATCAGAGAAAATTATAGGAAGGAAGCAAGAATTTGCTTATCTTGTTATTTTTTTAACCTGCATTAAATCATCATCAAATGAGCCTAGTTTCTCTGAATGGAACTAGCATTTCATCTGACTTGCCTAATACAGGGACAAGCTTGCTTCCTGCCCATAAAACGTATAGGATTTAAAATTAAAGGCGAAAAGCATCACTTTCCAAGCCTACTATTTTCGGATGTATTGAAAAATCAACTATGTTTCCACTAATTTATTCAATATTTCATTCCAAATATTCTTTACATAATTACGTTTCTTAGAGCTAACTCTAAGAACTGCAATTTCAAATTAGGTGATTTCAAGTACACCTATATGCCTGGATGTGAATTAACACAAATTTTAGCATCATCAGCTTGAAAACAGAGCTGCAGTAAAACTAAATAATGTGTTATAGATTGCCATAAACAAATTTACATAACCAGAGATTCAAAGACATAGGAGAATGTCACGTTTTCTTTGGCATTATGAAAAAAGAATAAAATTTGACAAATGCATTATAATTACCATCTCCATGAGCATGTAACCATGGAACAGAATTTTTGGCTTTACTAGCAACAAACATTACGAATCAAATGCTGTAAGTGTATGCACGTCATGCTTCTTGGGGGACAGTTACACAATTGTGATGATACCAAAAGATTAATTCTCATGAAATGTTTCTCCTCATAAGGAAGTTCTGATGCATGCTAACTTTGGAAAACTCCACAAATGAGTGACTAACTCGAAGAGTCAGTCACTCTGCCACTTTATCACTGACTTACACCTAGAGAGCTGAGTTTTTGTCGTTTATGATGTAAATGAGATGAGGAGCCCTTTAGTATTCTTTCATTAGAAATCTCATGAAGATTTGTAATTGGAAAAGTACCCATTACCTAGGCATTAAATCTAAATTCTGTAATAGTCCCTACACCTTACTTCAGTGGTCAAACACACACACAGAAATCAATGTGAGATTTCAATCAGGCATTTCTAGGAAAATATAATTTCATATGATAGTTGAAGTCAAAATGTCCTTCAATTTGTAATTATTTAATTCACCTTCTGAACACTATAGAGATGATTCACAAAGCGTAACTTTTTCTTTCTAACACAATGGATTATTTAATCTAAAAAGGATATGTGTTTTTAAAAGTACTACTCATTCAATTAAAAATAATTATTTCTACAGCCCAGGGTGTTTTTTTGAAGTCATATCTCATAGTGTAAGTTCTGTACAAAAGCACTCTTTAAGCTCGCAAATATTGGTGGAATTTTAGAATTTCAGTTCTCAGATCCAGGAGCCATACAATTTAATTAAGATTAGGCAAGAGGCAGGCATGGGCTGTCCAGGATGGTGACAAAAAGGAACTTGAGCTCAGAGTGTTTACATTCTGCTATTTCATTTCTATCACAAGCCCCAGCTGAAGTTTGCCAGTTTATGCAAATCTCTGGCTGAAGGGAGTGGCTGATGTGTAAACATACACTTTTACAATACTAATGTGTTACACCACTATTTCTCTTGACTCTGTGGGAAAAGTACAGCTACTTTTTTTAACCAAATCAAAACACTATAGTAAGTTACAGGTATATACTTTATGACTTAAACCAAACTTTTAACATGGCTTTCTTAATCTTTATGTTCATGTGATATGGCTTATCTCTAAATGGACTGAAATCGATGAGAAACTGTGGACATTTCATTTCAAATGAAAACCTTAGATGACAGGAAATTTCTCTGAAGTACACAAAGAAACGCAGCCATTGAGCTGAATTTTACATGTAATATGGCGCACGTAGGTGGCTTTCTAACGTCTTCCTGATGACTCATGTAGAGTGCTTTATTGTTTTTAATGGGTCATGTTGTTCACTTTGAAATACGAATGCTATTTTGTGATCACTTCAGGAAGCCCCACCACCTTTCCCTAAATTACTGAGATTTGCAGCTTGACAACTGTATTTATTTAGCTAGCATGATAATTCGAATCTAAAACTTTCATTTCAAGATTCCACATCACCTATATAGCTCTGACAATAAGCCATTTTCTTGGTAAATAACTGACTGATGGTTCATTCTTAACATGCTTGGAGAAACACATTAATAAGATAACCCAGGCCTTTTTTCCTTCTTTACTATCTACAGATGATCTCTATTTTAGATGACTCTAAGTGGCTAAACACGAATAAAAAAGAACACCTTTCTGACTCATTAAGGCAATTGCTCAAGCTGTCATTAGCATTACCTCTCTGAAAATGCAGTACAGGATGCAGTAGGCCTTGTCTGCTGCAGAAACTAATGGCACAGAGCTACCTTCTGACAGCAGGACGAAATTTACATACTTTACATATTCAGTGAGTAAAGAATAATTTACATTAATCAACCAGGCTATGTTTGGGGGGTTCCCCCCTCCTCCATTTGAAATATACCTATTCACAGTGTAGGCCTAGTCACCCATAACTGCATACTAAATGAATTAATTGTGCCAAAGCAAAAAAGGGCCTTTTCTACTTATTTAACCCTACCCGGTATCTATAGGGCAATTGTAAATTATGCCTCAGAAGGTAAATAGCAAGTCAGGCCTGAAAAGAGGAGATGCTCTGGTTTTCATCCTCAGACGTGCTAGGCTGACCACCTGGAAGATAAAGCTGAAGCCAGGATTATGCCACAAAAGCTGAGAAACCACAGATTTTTATCACTAAATCAAGCCTGCTGGGTTTCAACCCTGTATACTTTAATGATTTCATATTTAATTAAAAGAACTAGATGAAATCAAAGGTGGAAGGGTGGGGGCTCTGGCAAAGGAGGATCAGAATCAGGGAGTGGTTGGGGACGAGGAGACTTCATTTTCACAAAGCAGATTTCTCATTTCTAATAAAGCAAGGTTTGCATATAGAGGTGAGTCCAGGAATCACTGGGCTGCACGATACTAGAGGTTATCTGGTCCACCCCAGGAAGCTAATTGTCTACCCTGTTCCTAAGAATCTCCACACAAAGAGGTTCTGCATGTGTTGAGAAGGTTTCAAACTGCTAAGGGCACAATGTCAATTGATCAGAGATGGAGAAAATAAAAATTGTTGTACTTTATCAAGGAAAAGACAAGAATGATCTGTGCTCCAGAAGCTGCTTTTAGTATTATTATTTTGAAATTTAAGGTAAGATAACATAATTACTAGTCCTTTCAGAGTATCTTGATTCATAATGGAAAAGTCGTAAGATATTGAATTATCTAATAATTGCAATAAGTTCAATAATTCAAAGATAGCCAGTTTCAGCGCTTGGCAAACCTTCTCCAGAAAGGACCAGGTAAGAGGGATTTTAGGCTGTGTGAACCATAGGGTCGCTGTCAGAGCTGCTCAGCTCTGCTGTTGTAGCCCCACAGCAGCCACAGATAATACACAAATGAATGAACGTGGCTGTGTTTCAGAAAACTTTATCATGGGAAGTTGAATTTCACACAATTTTCATGTCACAAAATATTCTCCTTCTTGGGGTTGTTTTAAACCATTCTAAAATGTAAACATCATTCTTAGATTTGGCCTGTAGGTCAAAGTTTGTCATCTCCTGGCCTAGTCTATATTTAAATCATTCTGGAGGAGAGAGAAAAGAGTGTAAAACACGGCCACATTTCATCATGGTTGGAGAAGGAAGGATAAAAACATTATAAGACTGGCAAATAACATAATATAGGGCTAAAGTGTCTGGAACAGCCCATGGGAGCTACAAAAATGGGGTTGTGGGAGATAGGACTCTGTGATAGTCAGAATAGGACTCGTGTATCTGTTAGAGCATGCAGACAGCTAGATATGAGCAGAGAAAGGGGGACACCGGCCAAATGGCTGGAACTGGGCAAAAAGGAGGGGCATGAGCCAAATGCAGGAAATCCTACATCATGTAAATAACTGGGGTCCCTGGTCAGAGAAAGAAAAGCAGGAACCTCTGGGCTGATAAGCAATCACACATTTTGGGGTGGCCTAGATGCCCACAAAAAGTGGGAAAAGACAAGAATCTCCAGTGTCCAAATGTAACCTTTTGCTCATTATGCCTTCATTTCAATAAATATATTAGCCTTGCAGATTAGAAGTACCCATCATGCACCGATGCCATGACACTTCTGATCCACACTAAATAAGGACAAAAATCCCTCCTCCCTTTGGGAAGGTGGAGTTGGGATGAAAATCAGGGAATATGACCCCAAACCCTTCCCTCCCCAATAAATATTCTGCCCACTCATTTTTACACTCTATGTAACCAACTTGCCAAAGAAACTCAGGGCAGCCGCTCACCTGAGCCTACCTGCTCTCCCCTTGAGAGTGCACTTTCTATCCCTTAACGATTCCCTACTTTACTTTCTTAACCTCTGCATCCCATCTCTGAATTCCTTCCGTGATGAGATAAGAACCTAATCACTGGCAACGTATCTACTAAATTGTACCAGGAAGAACTGTTTGGATCAATATAGATGGAAAAGAAAAGGAAAGATAACTCTAGGTGAGAGAAATAATATGATCCAAGACAGAGAAAGGTGAATTATCAGGATACATTTGTGGAAAAGTAGGAGAAAGCCCTATCTAAGCAGTATCAGTTGGAGAAATTCATTCATTCATTCAGTGGATATTTACTGATCACATGTGTGTCAAGCATTATGCTAAATATTAGAGATACTGTGATGATCAAGACACAACTCCTACCCCTCCAATTGCTTGTGGTCTTGTTAGATGGACACAGAAGAAATTACAATACAAAATGGGGATACGGGATAGGACACTTAAACTGAAGAGTCAAGCTGTCTGAAAACAACTCTGGCACTTTAAAAAATTATATCAATTCTCAAAACTTCATTCATTTACATTTAAGGTAGAGATCTGTGATTTAAACCATAAAGGGAATCCAAACGCAAAATAAAAATCTCTTTGTGACCAACCCAAGGCCTGATCATTTAAATGTTCACATGTAACTGCCTCTCCTAGAGAAATGGCAAGATCACAGAAACTTCCTATGACTAATTTCTAGGGACCCTTTGAAGATTATAATTTTAAGAAGGATTATTATTTTATTGGCTCAATTCACTGGAACTGGACATTGCGTTGGCTCTGACGACGTAAGCCTTTTCAGCAGTGCGGTCAATTACTGTGGAAAAGCCTGAAGTGGTTTTCACCAGCGATCTTTAAGAAAAGGATTTATAGCTACCTGCCTGAGATGGCTCAGGATCAATAATGCCCAGAGCACAGCATGAATTTTCAACTCTATGATTTGAAAACTCTTAAAAAAGTATTCCAATGAATATTTCCACAAATTAATCACTCATTCTCTAAAAAATGTAGTGGTGTTACTAGTCTTATTCGAGGCCAGAACTAAAACTTCAGCTACACGTGTTCCTAGGAGTATGACCGAAGAAAATCTGAGCGATCTCATAAATCTTTTGCATGAGTCCCCAAGTGAAAGGCCACACTGCAAGGAAATACCAGAGAGTGTGGTTTGGGATTAGACAAACTGGTGTTCAGATTCTGATTCAACTGCTCACTAGCTGTAACCTTGGCCAAGCTACTTAACTTCTCTAATCCTCCATCCCTTCTCCTGTAAACTTGGGAAAATAAAACCTAACATTCAGAAATGTTGTGAAGATGTAGGGTTACACATAGCACCTAACCCAGAGCTTGTTTTGCCATTTGCTTATCTTTAAAAGTCATGTTGCACAATCACCCAATCTTGTTTAAAACAGCACTCAGGCCGTTTATGTAACCGAGCTTAGATTAGCCCTTGTCATGCAAGAATGATTTACCATCGCAGAAAAGACTTACAAAAAAAAAAAAAAAAAAGCACCTCTTTGAAATAGGCCAAAAAATTTTTTTTAAAAAGTGCTATACTGCCCCCAGAACACTGAATAAGGTAAAACTGTGAACAGTACATTTATAAGATTGGCCCAGGATAAAAATTAGATTATAGATTATATACAAACCACATTTTATTTCATTGGTTATTATGCGGTTCATGATGAATGTGTTACACAATAAAGGAATGAAGTGGTTATTGCCAGCATTCCATCCTGAGCTGCATTCTTGCTTCTTTCTTTGGAAAGAAAAATAGTAAGTTAATGGATAGATGCTGCTTTCTATGATACGGATGTCCTTCACTATGAGAATCTATTGAATTCGGCAATGAATACGTATTCATGAATGTGCACGCTTCTCAAAACAGGGATTTAGACAGTCTACTCCATTAAACATAAGTATTTTTCTTCCAGGTGTCAGCCAGGGAATCAACACTGTGGTCAGTGGCCTTTTCATGATGTTTGTCCTAATGGATGCCACCTGGAAATAAAATCAACTTATGTTTAATGGAACAGATTTTCTAATCTCCATTCCGAGGAGGATATTGTTTCAGGAAGATGTAATTAATTCTAAATATTAGAATGAAAACATAGATTCAGAAATATCACCCTAGCTTAATTTGGTGCTGATTAAAGTGAGAGTTAAACAAAAACTATGCAGTTTGCATTTTATGATATATTCACATTATATTGATGATGCTAATAAGCAGAGCCTGCATGCCATCATCCACTTGTCATTTTTTTAGCTGAACTGTTTATTCTGCTAATCCTTCCAGGGTTTCTTGCATATCTGATGAGGTCAACTGTGTCACCCATCAGTCTGTTTGAGTTAGAATAGGTATACACAACGGATTACCTTTGTGTTGATTTAGTGATCAAAAGTCTCAGTATTCCGATCATCTAAACGGTTAATAAATTTTCACTGATGTGTTCATGTTAAATAAAATGTGCACAAAAAACCTAATAAATTGCATATCAAACTGCATATTCTTGGTTTCCTTTACAAGTAAAGATTCACTAAAAAAAAAAAGTCCTTTGAAGGATTCCACTCATGCTCAACCAAGAGATATACAAAAGTCAAACTTAAATGACACAGGCTCACTAAATATACAACAATACACATTTGACAATACGGAAGAAATACAAGAAATAATTTTGCCAAATTTTGTTAGACTAAAAAGGGATGGAGAATCAGGTGGTAAGGGCCATATATATGCTAGATTCACACAGTAGTTTCTCTCTTGGATATTCGGTTAAGACCAACTGACATCTGAGCACCTTCTACATGTCTGTCCCTGTGCTAAGATACAGCAGCTAATGGATATAACACAAGTCCCTATCTCCTTCCAGTCCTGTGTACTTTGAGAACCATTCTATTCTGTTTGCTCCAGGTGACGATGATCATTATAAAGAGGACAGTAGTCGTCATGCTCATAAGTGACCGTGGCCAGAGGCTGACATTTGGAACGTCATAATGGTCTACTAGTCTACTCCCTGGTGTGGATAATGTGACGGCAGTGGGATACAATGTGGAAAACTCCTGAGTGGGAAAGTTTTGCTTCTATCTATTACTAAAAAAAAAAAAAAAAAAGTATTCTCCTGCCAGCTTGGTCTGATTGACAGCTCTTACAGACTAACCTAATGAACCTTCAGCTTGGGAGCCTTCACACATTCCCTGATAAGCAATGAACTCAAGTTTTCCTGTAGGCATCATCTCTTAAGCCCCAGCGATCTAACTAGAGTGGCGTGGCCCCCAAATACCACCATCAACAATTATTGAAGGCCAACCCCAGCAGGAATGTAGTCAAGCTGATTTTTCGGCTTTTATAGTCCCTCTGCAAATCAGCTCAAATCACACTGTTCCAGGTTTAGATTAAGCATCTAATTATGTATCCCTATAGAAAATACATGGTCTCTGCTAGAATTTTCCAAAGGGGTAAATTATGTTATATGAAATCACCAGGCAGATACAAGGATATATGCAAATTATCTGCTTATTCCCCTACAGACTATAAAGTATATTTTAGTTATTTTAAAGTTTTAAGAAATCCACCAGTTATCTTACAATTATTTTATTTTTCTGTATCTTCCTTGGCCATTAGAGGCAACTTATAAATGGGAAGATGAGACGCAAGCCAGGACAGGAATGAGTCAGGACTGCGATGAACACCAAAAATACGTTCTGTACAAAGGGAGTCCCTGGGTCACGTTTAGGACATTTCTATGCTGTATATCCTACGTCTTAAAGTATAATTCACAGGAAAAGTGTGCAAACCAACCAGTCTATCAGACAGAAGGAAAACAGTGCATTGGTTTCAAATCTTTGTGTAACAACAACAAAAAGGAATTAGTCTATTATTAATTTTCTAGAAATAACAAGTGACTTACTGTGGAATGGAGTGAGGATCACGGAACTTTAGAGTATAGGAGAGGTGATTAACCTTTCAAACTTCTGAAACCACTTTTGTGTGGAACTTTTCATATCAATTATTCTTAAATTAAGTAAATTTATTGCTCTTAATCTTAGATAAAGGGTGTGTTCATGAGAGTATACTGCTTAGACAGAATTCTAATTTTAGCTTTAAAATTATCTTTCATTCCTCTCAGAAATTAGAATGACTCATCTAGACAGACTCATTTTGAAAAAAGAGATAAATGAAGACATTTTAAACTACAGGAAAAGAGAAAGAAATATATACAACACTTTTGTCAAATCACTTTTTTACATAAAGCATATTTAACCCAATGATTTTGAACCTGTCAGCAGAAATACAAACATACCTGCACACACAGACACACACACATTCAAGCTATCATGATGAGACAGTGTCTAAACACCAACATGAAGCTAGGTGAGCACCAACACACCGGATAAGTCTGTTTTGCTGAACTTCAGCTATCCCCTCTGGGGCTTCTGCTTGTACTTACAGCATTTACTCTGCATAACTATGGAAAAATACACAACAACAACAAACAAGGATTAATTAAATTGGCTGTTTCAGGAGGAGATCCCTGGCAAGGTGATCTTTTCCTTTTTCGAAAAGTTCTAAATTCATCTAGCTAATTTCCTGTGTGTATGAAGCACTTCAATCTATATTTTTTCTATGTTGGCAGAAGGAAAGTATACTGATCATGGTCAGGGTAGTTGAAGTAAATGGGAGATAGAATTCTTTTTTTTTTTTCTTTTTAACACTTCAGTAAGGAGTCCAAATTCTTTTTTAAGTCTCATAACTGGCTAACTACAGATTGAACTGGGCATCTGTATTTGGTATACTTCCTGATAATTTTGATACTGTAAGTCATGTGAATAATTTTTCAAATAACATACATGTGTTGATAAATTAGATCTATCCTCATCAATGCAATGCTTTGAGAATTACAGAATCAAACAATGATTGTGTGAGATGTTTGTGAAGTGCCTCTTTAGGATATATTTAGAGTCAGCCTCACAGTCTTTTGAATAGTCTCAATGACAGCAAATCTTTGATCTTTTATAGTAGGTTTGAGTTTTAGAAAACAGATGAGTATTTCAGAGCCAAATAGAATAAATAAGATGGGTAATTAAGCTGAGTAATACTAATGTTTGGTTAAAAACTAGGTGCAACTCTAAAGAAATGATACTGAATTTCTTCTTTAGCTCATATCATGGCATTTGAAGAACATTTATTGAGATAAATAAATTCTTATTGGTCTGGTAATAAAATCAATATATTCATTAAAATATATAAATATACGTGTGTGTGAGCGCATGTGTGCGGAAGAATTCTAAAGCTAGACAGGATCGTTCATTTTACAGGTAGGCAAATGGAGGCCCAGCACCTCATATTCTCCTAGTAAAGTACCCAGTATATAGAAAAGTGCTTATTAAATGGTAAAATATTATCTATGTAGCCAAAACAATGATCTGTGGAGAAATACACAGTATGTTTGAAAACAGTGTTAAGAGTGCTAGGATTCTGGGTACAGCAAGCACCAGCCCATTTATCTGCCTTTCCTATACTTCCTTCTCGAAGAATCTGCTCTTCCATACAGTCCCTGCAAGAGGCAGCAATCCTACGCAGCCTGTGCAACCCTTATCCCTGCCCTGGTTGACTGTACACAGGTTGGACACCTGACCCAAGGGGAACAACTCCATAGCTCAGGTTGGGCCAGTTAGATTCTGTTATAAGAATTTGCACTCAAAGAGACCAATGTCACACAAAGATAGGCACTTTCAGAAAGGGTCATGCTGTATCACAGCCGTGGTGGTCATGTTCAAATGAAGGAAACCAATGAAGAAAAAGAGGAGATAGAGATGAGAGAGACCATGGAAGGACAGAGAAAGTGACTTAGATTTCTAACTTGCCAGTTTTGGCTCCAGTCTGAGGCACACTATGGTTTCACTGTCTTCTCCTGCCTGTCAAGAAGGTCACCCATAATATCCTTGAATAAATCCCCCTTCACTCAAGCTAGCTTGAGTAGATTTCTCTTCCTGATCACTAAGCAAGCCCAAAGATGATGTGTTATTGGGCTGCTGTTCCCCCTTTTATCTTTTTAATAAAAAAAAAAAATTAGAAAAATAATTGGTAAACCATTCAAGGCATGGCCAAATGCCCAAAAAGATTAAGTGATCCCCTCGAAGTCACTAACACAGTGGCACGTCAAGGACTAGAAACCAGATCTCCTAACTCAGCACATGGCCCCTACCAGTAGAGTATGTCAGTTCAGAGCATAGATCCTGGAGCTACATGACCTTGGGAATGTTACTTAACTTCTCCTTGCTTCAGTCCCCCTCTATAAAAGGGGGTATAATAGGAGTACTTAACCTATCCAATAGGGCTGTTGTAAGAATTAAATTAGGTGTCATATGACACAAGTAGTCATCACTGATTGAACCTGGGTAGGAACCATCCCAGGCTCTGGTACAGAAAACATAGGAGGGGCTGGGCATGTGAAATGACATTCCTCCCACAGAAATGTGGAATTGGGACCCATGAGTCTTTGTCAGGGGGTAGAAGGGGCAGTTAGACCAGGGTAAGCCAAATCTCCCTATAAGCATAGGATAAGCACAGAACATCCCCCCTCCCCCGCAAAAGAGGCCCAAGAACTCGTGCTGTGCAGGACCCGAGCACCACCTTGAATGTAGACCAAAAATCTCATTTCCTGGTTTCTAGGTCTAGATATACAATATTTCCTGTCCTCCGTTCCCTTGAGCCTCTCTCTATCTCTTCAATAAATACTCAGTTTAAATAGCTTTTCGTTCCTTATAATCAAAAGAGACATGATTAAGTCAAATACTCGTTAATATTATCTTACCTTTCTAGTAGGAACATTAAAAGTAATTACACATACAGGGCAGAGGCGGTCAGGGATGGCCCATATGCTCCCCATCTCAAACATGTTTTTCTAGCATTCTCATACTGTTTTCCAGCATCGTCAACACAATACTCTCATTTCTCTCTTTCTGGGTAAAAGTGCTTTATCACCATCTTATCACCAAGAACTAAATGGCACAGGTCTTAAGAATGAGTAATTAATTATCCCCTATCCATTTAGAGTCATTGGATTCATTTTGTTTAACATGATAGATAATAGTTTAAGCCTACATTCTTCCAATTAAAATGTAACAATGTTCCTTACGGAGGTCCTTTACCCTTAGAAGGCTAACCAAACTCTAGAGCATGTTCCATAATTAGCACCTGGAAAATAATTTTGAAAACAGCAAAACAGCAACCTGAGCACAAACCAGAAGAAAAACAAGACGACTGCAACTTATAAACAACTTCAGATGATTTATAGGGAGAGAATTCTAAAAAGCTTCCTTAATGTCAGGATATAAACAGTTTTTTAGTGCTATTTAGTTAAATGATAATTATAAAACTCATTGAACTGAGTGAGAATTAGGATTGTCAGACAAATGCTCGTAAGGGGTTAATTAATTCCTATGAACCGCACAGCTCAGCTGAAAATGGGCTCATTATTCTAAACCACCAACTTTGTTTCTTAGTCGCGTCCTCCTCTCTCCATCAGATTAACCCTGTTACACCCCTACTCCCAGTAGCAAATGTCAGGAGACAGACATATTTAAAAGGAAATGTGAGCTGAAGGCATTTTACAAGGGTACATTTGGGGGTACAAAGATGTCTGCTGGAACACTGAAAATGGAAGGATCATTTATTAGTACACTATGGTTCATAACATCCCAAAGGGTTCAATATTTTCATTACGCACACAAACATATACCCCTCCTCCTGCTTTTCAAATGCCTCATTACAGCTAAGCCTGGAGCTTTTTTCTTAAAAAGCTTTCCTCTGAAATTATTAATAATTTGAAGTTCCCTACAGGCCAAGAGTATTATTACAGCCCAAATGCATCAATATGTATATGTACTTATACACTCTCTCTTATGCTATTTTAAATAACAAAGTATTTAGTGGGAACAGTGAAGAATTTATAAGCTATATACAGAAAAGCCTAGAGGAAGATGGCAATATCCCAGGCTCTAAGGAAACGGCTTGTGAAGCTTATTAGGTGGGTGTAGGAGACTGTAATAGGATTATGAGTTTTGGTTTAGCCTGTCCATCATTTCAAAATCCCCATAACTAAAGGGAATATCTTCATAGGGGTCTGAGTTTAATATTGAAGCTGCTTTAGTTAATTCTTCCTATTTTATAATGCTGAGTGCTAATTAGTTCCATCCACTTTCTTCAGGCTTGTCAATAAGGCAACTTGGAAGCCAAGAACCTGCTGAATTATGGATTAACCAGTTCTGTAACAGCGTGTTCAAGCAACCTAGTTAGCTACCCTAAAGCATCATGTTATTATGGGCACAGGAAAGCATAAAATACTCTTTTGTTATCTTCTGCTTAAAAGCAGAAAACTACCTCCCTGTAAGTAAACTGTTTATTTGGGATGTGTTAATGAACCTTTTGGACGTGTAAACTAAAATAAATAACATTTACTTTTGTGTGTGTGAAACATAGCCTATTAAATTCACAACATCCACAATATCTGCTCCAGAAAATGACAGACTCATCTTAAAAAAAATTTTTGGAACATACAAGCAAATTTTAAAGGCAGAAAAGATTGAGAGATTGAACCTGACTGGAATAAGTTCCCTCATCTACCTCTCACTTTTATTGAACCTGCATCCTAACCTCCCTGAGCCTTCACATCACTTTCTCACTTTTGGCATTTCAATCGCCTCCTGTCCTCGGCAGCTGGACTCCAGAATCAGTCCCTCAGGGTCATAAATTCTGGAGTTAGAAAGGATGTTAGCGTTAAACTGATGTAGCTCTCTCATTTCAGGAGGAAATTAACTGAAATCCAAAGGTTAAGGGACTTATTCGAGGGTCATACAAGCTAGGGGATCGCAGTGCTACAAAAGGAACCCAAGTCTCCTGATTCCCCATTCAATGCTCCTTCATGTCTACTTACCATCATAGCTGTCCCACTCTACTGTGTTCGAACTTGCTGGCCTCGCCAGACCAGACTGCTGAGCTCCCTGCCAATAACCTGCGATCCCCCTCCCTAGATACTCATTTCCTTGGCCTCAAGGAATTGAGCTATGTTCCAATACAGACAAAATCCAACTTGGCTGTGTCTCCTGTGTGCTCCCTGGCTTACTCCTCAAATGTCTCCAAACTCCCCTTGGGTCCACAGGCTTCCAATTCTGCCTTCCTCTCCTCATTCCTATAGGATCACCTTGATTTCTACCTTGTTGTCAGAAAGAGTCTGTCTCCAGAGACTTTCATCATATGCCTTCGCATAGACATCAGTTACATTCTATCTTGTCCATCTTTGTGATAGAAACAGCTCTCCTTTCCCATGCCTCCGAAAGGTTAACGCCCTGATGTTTATTCCCTTCTCCTGAGCACCTTCCATCTCTCCCTCTCCCTTAACTGCTGCCATTTCTTCCAACCCAAAGTACTAAAAATAATTGATAATAATGAATAATGCAGTAATAACAACTAGCTAGTATATACAAAGTGCTTATTGTAAGTATTAATTCATTTAATCTTTGTAATAACCTATAAGGTAGGTATTACTATTATGCTCGTTTTACAGATAAGGAAACTGAAATACAGAGATAACCTGTAACTTGCCCAAGATACACAACTAGGAAGTAGCAGTGCCAGGACTTGAATCCAGATGGCTTAGCTCCAGATTCTGGGCTCCGAACCATCACACTGCCTCTGTAAGATATATCTTATCTATACCATCACTTATTACCTCTATTAAGTTGGGCAACAGAACTTCTCGAACACTCAGCTTCCTTATAAGTAAAATGAGAATACTATTGCTGATCTTACAGGATTGATATGAGGATTAAGTGAACTGGAGGATATATGTAATCCACCATGTCTGGCATACATGAGGCATTCAGTAACTAACAGTTAATTTGATAATGATGATATCAATCATGATAATAACCAAGCCTAGCTTTTATCAATTAAAACATTCAGGGACAATTCTCACAGACGGAGACAAACTTTATTATGTGTTTAAGAAACGGGGAGTGAGGGTGTAGCTCAGTGGTAGAGCACGTGCTTAGTAGGAATGAGGAATGAAAGAAAGAAAAGAAAGAAAAGAAAGAAAAGAAAGGAAGGAAGGAAGGAAGGAAGGAAGGAAGGAAGAAAGAAAGAAAGAAAGAAAGAAAGAAAGAAAGAAAGAAAGAAAGAAAGAAAGAAAGAAAGAAAGAAAGAAATGCTTACCAAAGACTGTTCTAAGCACTTGACCAGTATTAACTTATTCAGTCCTCAAAACAACCACAAGGTGAATCATACTATCTTTTCCATTTTATATAAAGAGAAAACTAAGACAAAGAGGCAATTAAGTTCTCCAAGATCACAAAGCAAGTAAGGAGCAGAACCAAGATTTGGACCCAAGCAGTCTAACTCCAGAGTCTATGTGAGGCAGGCTCTCAACATAATGGTTTGTTGTAGAAGAGTAAACTTGAGATACCCATGTCAGGGGAGAATAACATAGACGTATACAGTCACATTAAGTATATAAAGGTATCATCTAGTGTAGCTCCCCAAACTTGTTAACTCAAGAGAATTATCTGGAGATTACAAAAACAAAAACAGAATCCTGGACCCCATTCCAAACCTACTAAGTCAGACTCTGGAACAGATACCAGTAGAAGTTAATAGTGGAGCACAGAAGAATCATGGAGGAAGCTTTTTCAAAATCCCCATGCCTAGGACCCATCCCTGGAGATTCTGCTTCAGCATATCCATAGTGGTTCCCAGACCTCACTTGTTACCTTTAGGGGATGCCAGGGAGCCAACAAATCATTTTGAAAACTGATTTAAAAAAAAAAGGGAAAGAATCAAGCATTTATCCTGCCTTTTCTGTACAAAATACATTTCAGTGTAACCAAATAGCTGATGAGGGGACATTTCTCTTTACAGAAGTATTCCAAACAGTAAAAAACAGGGAATAATAGAATATCACTCTTGTGAATTAATGGATCTAGACAATGATTATCAATGGCTGCCAACATAGTAAGAGCCAACAGCCATCATGTGCTCCATTATAAATTGACACACCAAAGACTATAAGGATATCTTGCCAAAAATAAGGAACCTGAGTCTGATCAAGCTTTTATATCTAAGTTTATAGGAAATGTATGGAGTGAGTGGCAGGTCACAGGCAAAGATATATGTAAATGACACTACTGGGATGCAAGAAGCAAAATATAAACTCTATCAGACAAATGACCTGGTTGCTTCAACAATAACAACAAAAAATTATAATTAAAAAAAAAAAAGAGGTATGGAGAGGAGTAGCTAGCCTCCAAGATGCTCCCCCAATCATCCCCACCTTTTGGTGTTCGTGCTCTGGTGCATTTCTCTTCCACATTGTTTCTAGGTCGGTCGGTGTGACTAACAGAATATGATGGAAGTGCTATTAGGTCATTTCCAAGACTAGGACATAGAAATAGTATGGCTTCCTCTTTTCTCTTTCCCTTTCACTCATTCTTGGAGAAGCCAGCTGCCATGTTGTGAAGAGACTCAAGAGGCCCGACAGAGAGGCCCACATCAGGAAGACGTGAGCTTGAAAGCAGATTCTCTGGCCTCAGTCAAGCCCACAGACTGTCGCAGCCCTGGCTAACATCCTGACTGCCACTTCGTGAGAAACAGTGAGACAGAATCACTCAGCTAAGCAGCTCTCAAATTCCAGACACACAGACACTTTGAGATAATAAATATTTGTTATTTCAAACCATTAAGTTTTGAGGGTAGTTTGTTATATAGTAACTGATAATTAATTGATAGCTAATACAAGAGGGATCTCATAGTTTTAAAGAGACTTAAGGGACCAAGAATAATAAATAGACCTTATTTAGATCCTGGTTCAAACTGAGGGAGGGAGAAAAAGTCGCAATCAAGGAAACATGAAAACTGGGTATTTGTTATTAAGAAAACTTTTTTGGATAAGGAATGATAATATTATTTGGTTATGTTAAAAAATAATCCTTTTATTTGGTGGATACATATAGAAATGTTTACAGATAAAAATTTTAAAAAGTAATGTCTAGCATTTGCTTGAAAATATCCGAGGGTGGGAGTATCGATAGGACAAGACTGACTGGGAATTGACCACTGTTGAAGCTGGGTACAGAGCTTATTATATTATCCTAGTTTGTACATATTTGACAATTTTAAAGTAAAGAGTAAAATGGAAAAAAAGCACTGGCTGACCATCAAGGCCCCACATCAGATGAAGCGATTCCAACTAAACCACCCGATTAGGAAAGGCAAGTTTCCAATAATTATATAAAGTTCACTGCTGGGTGCCAGTGCCTGCAAATCCATACCTTGTACATACATACAGATACATACATATGAGGGAGGTAAGAGGAGTGAGCACAATGTGGGTTCTGAGGGAGGGGATCTATGGGAACTTGGAAGAGAAGATCATTTACTATGATTGGTGCGTGTGAGCTTCAGTTTGCCACACTGGGTAGAGTACAGCAAATCCGGAACCACCGCCAAGGCATATGATTCAGTGAAAAATGAATAAGGAGAATGGTAGGCAGTAATGAAGACTCCATTAATGCTACAAGCATAGTGCATACATAAAAGGTGAAGTTAATATTTGAGATTCTTCCACAAGGGCAATGAATTCCTTTCTAGTATGTATGTATGTATGTATGTACGTATTTTTGGTTATTGTTTGATTTTTATCTTTAAGGGGAGAGGATTGAATAACAACTGTGCTTCAATGGTAACATGAGTATCAGGGAGATATGATTCTAAATACTATATTCTTTACATTGTGTATGTTCTTCTCAGGAAATTTTCCAAATATCTTGAATAATTTATAATTTGATTTTAATACTTCGCAATAATTTGGAAATAATGTAAATATTTCTTCTCTTACTTTGTGAAAGTCTGAAAATGCAAGGGTCAACCAGCAAAGGCAACATCAAACAGTAAAATCCTCACATTTGAGAAAAGATGATATATTTTAACTTCTAACTGGGCCATTTACAAAAGAATAAAGACAATCACTTAAACATTTGTTTCTGTGGCCATCTGAGAATAATGCCTCAATAAATAGTTACGGACACTTAGGAGAAGAAGCTTAGATATAAATAATACTGCACAATTGAATAGGACAACTAGCTGTAAAGGAATTTCATTTTAAAAGAGAAAAACCTAAAATGAGATCTCAGCTATCCAGAAACTTCAAAGCATGAGTTGGTCTGGATAGCTGAGGGTTTATAAATTTTAAATAGTAGCATTTTTTATCTTAGCTATTTTGTACCGAAATGTTTTGAAGATATATTATACACTTTGCTGCCTTCATAAAGGGAATCTACTAAAAATACGTCCTTGCTTATTCACATAATTATCCCGAACATCAAATACTGTGTCGTGCTCTAAATCCACCAAGGTCCCCAGGGTATAGCTTGAGATGTGTCTACTTGTTTCTTTAAATATACCAGAATTACTCCCATGTTTAAACTTCTTTTTCATCCTAAACATTCATGTTTAAATTATTATTTGATTGATTCTAATGATATAATGAGCACAAGGTCAGCAAAGAATATTCTGAAAAACGGAAAATAAATATCACTCATAATACCATGACATAGCCACAAAGACTGATAATATTTTGATGTGTTTCATCCTGATGTTTTCTAGAAAGTATATACATATATTTTACTTAGCCGAGATAAATTATAACATTTTGTATCCTGTGCTTTTGCTTTGTAAGATGTTACCTGCTTTGATAATTAGTTCATCTCCTTTACTGAAGTCAGCATATTAGCTATCGTTTCTTATTGTTGCCAGTGGGTCTGAACATATCCGGCTCTCTCCCAGTACTACTATGCTATTTCCCAATTGCTTTGTAGGGGAGGTATGAAAAACCCAGAAAACCAAATTTGGTAGGACTGTGTCTAATAGAGGAATAAATAGATTTGAGCAAGGCACTGGGAAGACTCTTCAGATGAAAGTCCCTGTGCTATTGTTTAGGGACTTGATCATATTCCTCTTGCCTATTCAGAGATATTTTTGTTTTTGCTTACTTCCGGGCTTATGGCCATATTTCGAAGAGATAGATGGCATTTCTAGGTAGGCATGATTGCTAGAACAGCTGAATTTCAGAGAAGCGAGGTGTTACTGTACTGCGATGCCAATGCATACCATAAATCGAATGCATGAGTCTGACCTAGCAGCTCTCTGGTACACAACTACACAGACAAGAAAGGACCCCACTTAAATTCATTCTTGCTGAATAAGCAGCAGCAATCAACATTCTCTCTCTTTAGAAGAATGAACTGCTTACACATCTGTGTTCCTACATCACCAGGTATTCACTTCTATATTAAATGATATTGTATTACACTAGGTGGAAGCAAATAAAATGAACACTTTTGTAGGTCAAAAATCGACAGTTTCATATGGCTCAACCTTATGGTTAATTTCATGTGTCTCTCCTTCCCACACTAGATAGTAAATGTCCTTGGGGGAAAGTTCACTTTTGTGCCCTAAAGTTCTGGCAATAATAAATATTGAAAAAAAATTTTTAAAGACTGTTCAAACATAGGTCTAGATTTAGATTCTCTCTCTCTCTGTCTCTCTCTCTCTCTCTCTCTCTGTCTCTCTCTTTACTTATCTATCTAGAATCAGCAATTAAAGATTTTATACTGACTTGACCCAGGTAAATGATGCTTTGTACCTGGTAAGTAATAAAGAATTCTCATTTCACTTCACTTACTTTCTTTTTTGGTTAAAGATAATGTGGTAGATCTTCTATTCGCTCATTTTTATGTCTCCTGCCTGGAGATGTTCTTCCCATAAGCCGTTTTTGCCCACAGCTTTACTGAGATATAACTGACCTATAACCTGATGTAAGCTTGAGGTATACAACATGATGATTTGATATATGTTGTGAAATAATCCATCACCTCGCATAGCTATCTTTTTGTTGTTGTTGTTAACACTTAGGACTTACTCCCTTAGCAACTTTCAATTATACAATACAGTATTGTTAGCTATAGTCTCCATGCTGTACATCACATCCCTAGAACCTATTTCATCTTCTAAGTGAAAGTTTATACTCTTCGACTAACAACTCCTCACTTCCCATACTCCCCAGTTCCTGGCAATCACCAATCTACACTTTATTTCTATGAGTTTGCCTTTTTATATTCCACATGTAAGTGAGATCATACAGTATTTGTCTTTCTCTGTCTGACTTATTTCACTTAGCATAATGCTCTCCATTTGGTCTGCAGTGTTATTCAAGTCCACTATTGCCTTATTGATTTTCTGTCTGGATGATCTATCAATGTTTAAAGTGGGGTACTGAAGCCCTCTACTATTACTGTATTACTGTGTATTTCTCCCTTTAGTTCTGTTAATATTTGCTTTAAATATTTAGATGCTCCAATGTTAGGTGCATATATATTCATAACTGTTATATCCCCTTGATGAATTGACCCTTTTGTCACTATATAGTGATCTTCTTCGTCTCTTGTGACTGATTTGACTATAAGTCTATTTTATCAGATATAACTATAGCCAGTCCAGCAATCTTTTGGTTAGCTCTTATTTGCATGGAGTATCTTTTTGCATTCCTTCACCTTCAGGCTATGTATGTCCTTAAAGCTAAAGTGAATCTCATAGGTAGCATATTATTGGAGATATAGATATATACATATTTCTATCCATGCAGCCACTCTGTGTCTTTGGACTGAAGAATTTGACCCATTTATGTTTAAAGTAATTATTAATAGGTAAGGAGTTACTATTGCCATTTTATTATTATTTTCTGACTGCTTTCCTTTCTCCTTCTCTTGCTGTCTTCCTTTGTGATTTATTTTTAGAGTGGTATGCTTAATTCTTTTCTCTTTACCTTTTGTGTATCTACTATAGGTAGTTACCATAAGGCTTATACAAAAAAAATCTTATAGATATAACAGCCCATTTAAAACTGGTAACAACTTACCTTTAAATGCGTACAAAAACTCTACAATTTTACTTCTACTCCCCCCATATTCTATGCTATTGATGTCACCCATTACATCTTATTATACCGTGTACCCATGAGCAAATTATTAGAGCTATAGTTATTTTTAATATTAAAAGTCTCACTTGGTTTATGCATTGTTTTACTGATTTGTTTAGTTATTTATCTGTGTTCTCTTGAATCTCATCAAGTTTCTTTAGAATAATTATTTCGAACCCTTTGTCAGGCAATTCTAGATCTCCATTTCTTTGAGGTCAGTTACTGGAGCTTTAATTAGCTTCCTTTGGTGATGTCATATTTGCCTGATTCTTCATGATCCATGTAGCCTTGTATTGGTGTCTGTATATCTGAAGGAGCAAAGACTCCTTCCAGTCTTTACAGACTGGTTTCAGCAGGTAAATACCTTCTCCTGTTGGTTTTCCAGGCTAATGGGATTAGCTCCAGAATTACAGTCAAAATATGTTAGAGCTGGGTCACAAGGCTGGTGGTGGTGGCAGTAGGACCCAGCCATATGGGGCTGTAGCTGAGTCCTCTAGGGTCTAGAGCTATTTCTGGGTTTGTAGCTGGGACCACAGTTAGAGTGAGTGAGGTACCTAGATGAAAGTCTGCCTTCTTAAAATAGCTGTCCTTGGTCTCATACTCAATCGGCCTTTCACAATCTGCTACCTGGATTCCAAAGCTCCTATAAAGGCACTTTTATCTGTGGATGGCTGCCAAATTCTTCTTGCTGAGGGAATTCATGTGCAGGGGACCTCCTATTCCACCATCTTTCTGACATCACTCCCCCACATTTACTTTCTGAACCTTTTTTAGCATAGAGGTGTGCTGATTTATAAGTACATGTACTATATGTAGAAAAATGTGTGCTACAGCATTATGAATAGGAGCAAGAGATAGAAACAAATTCAATGTTCAATTTAAGGGATTCAGGGCATGAATTATCATATATCCATATACTATTATAATATGCAACCATTAAAAAAGGTACATTATAAAGAGATTCATTAATATATAAAAATGTTTACAAATTTCAGTGAAGAAGTAGGAGACACAACTGTGTATAAAGTATAATATGAATAATGTAAAATATACATAGAAATACAAGATAGAAAGAAACCAAAATGTTAACGGTAGTTGCTTCTGAATATTGAGACTATAGATGATATTTTTCTTTATCTTTATATACTATATGTTTCCCAATTTTCTTAAAAGAACATATATTATCTTTCACAATATAAAACATTTTAATAGAGAAAAAATATGTGATGATAACATATTTAAAATTATTTGGTCAAGGAAAGAGGAAAGGCAAGAGAGAAACATAACAGATAAATTAAAATAGATCATACATGTATTTAGATAATTTACTCATACATTCAACAAATCTTTATTAAGGACATACTATGTCTCAGGAACATAAATAATCTTAGCCATTCTTTTTTACATCGGTGACAGAATACTTCAAAAGTCTACTTCCATTGTATTTTGTGTTTTATCTTTTTGAAAAAGGAACCAAACCATATTATTTTAGTCAGAAGGTTCCAGAATACTAGCAAAGGGGCACTGAGCAATTTGTAACCCTATAAATGACCTTCATGTGGCATAGTTTCTTTTCACAGTCATATTATTTACCATCAAAATCAAATATAAGAGAGCACGATCTCTAGAGAATAAGCATTTTAAATAAGAATAATATTTGAGTATGAGAATGTACCCACAGTCATTTCTCACAATGGCCAAATTCTGGATGACTGTAGCAGGAAACCCTAGTATCACTTTTTACAGCCTGCTGAATTTGGCATCTGAAGCCAACCCCTGGACACTGATAGCTTCTATTCATAGGTTTCGTGAAAGCAAGTGGAAAGCTAAAATACGAATATTACGTTTCTGCTTCTGACAGAGCTGTAATGGTGATGGCCCCTCTGATCATGAGACTTAGATATACATTTGTCTCCAGAATTAACAACATGAAAATCTTTATGGCAATATTATTATAAGTTTCAACAAGTTGTATCACTTAGATACATATTTGACTCTATTGGTTTCTTCTTTTAAGAAAGGGATATTACTTTCACAGTCCACTTATACCTAAAATGTTTGAAGCTTCAATCTATCAAAGCAAAATATCAGTGCCATATATTTAAATTTTTTCCCTAGATTGAAAACTAATCAGAGAAAAAAAAATGACTATCTTAACTCCTGGAGTTGCTTGTACTTGATCCAGAATAATTTTTCTTTCAAAAATTTTACTGCACTAGAATAGCTTAGCCAGGAAAAGAAAACTTTTTCTATATAATAGATGTAGCCACAAAAAAATAAGTCTAAGGTTGAACTATGAAGGCCGGGGTGCAGGAAATATTTCCATTGCTTTATAAGTTCTAATAGTAGAAACATTAGATTTCATTATACTTATTTAGAATCTAGACTATGGAGAGATGGATTCTTTAAAATAAGATTTGTTCTAATTGTTCCACGTAGAAACTATCAGACTTACCCTATATTGAAAGGGTCTGAGAAGCAACGCAACTGGAAGTTCAATATAGAATATTTACTGCTATTAATTAAAAACCTCAGAAATTCTGGTCTACATTTTCATTGTTCATTACCTTAATCAATTATAGATATAAATGAAACCAGTAACATTTCACCTATTTTCATAGTAATGGCCGAACAATCATAATAAAACTTATCCGGCATCACACTTTCTTAACCATCAAATTACTACTCAAACTGTACCAAAAAGCCTCAGTTTCTGAGATGAATACTTAAGACCTCTTCACACCAAATAATGCTTCTCTTTTTAAATATGATAACAGCTTTGTAGCTGAGCACTACATTTCCTCAAAGCCTTGAACTATTCAAGAAGAGGCAGGCAAAATAAAGGTACAAGTTGGATCACACAGCTACTGTAAAAATCTTGGATTTTCCTAAAACTAGTGGGAAGCTGCTGATGGAAATGGTATTGACTGAATCTAGTAATGATAATCATCTTTAAACACTTTAAAGGTTTGTTCCAGTTTGAAAGAAATACACTTTAACAGTTTCCCAAATTTTTCACATCTACCATCTCATCCTATCTTCAGTCACTGTAGGAAATAAGCAAAGTATCCTTATTAGTGATAAATTTATGGATTTATCTATTAAAGTATGGAAATTGTGCCTTCAGTAGGAAGAGTCCCCAAATTTCAGTGTCAAAACTTCCTCTTTTAAGCAAACTCACAGATACAGAGAATAAACTAGTGGTTACCAGTGGTGGAGGAGGGTGGGCAATATACAGCTGGGGGTAGGAAGAGGTACAAACTACTGGGTGTAAGACAGGCTCACGGATGTATTGTACAACAAGGGGAATATAGCCAATATTTTGTAATAACGGTCAATGGAAAGGAATCTTTAAAATTGTATAAAAATTTAAAAAACTAAGGAAACCTCTTCTTTTTTGTGGGAGGAAGTGAGTAGATTAGCAATGGCAGATTTTTCTGAGAGGCTTTAACTTTCTGTTTTTAAATTACAAAATTTCCCTTCCTTCAAAAAAAAAAAAAAAGGTAGACCATTTTAAAGGAGGCTTATCCTGTGACTTAAAACGGCTGTCACTCGAATGGGCGGCACGACTTAATGAATGGTCCTAATCACATTAATATTCTATACCACCACAGAAAAGCATAGCATGGAGATATGTTAATAAAAGATACAGGCTGAAGTTGTAGCATTTCAGTAAATCGCGGGACATAAGAGCTCCCAGATGGAAAGTGATGAAAAAAGACAGTGCAGGTGAGGGACCAGGGCAGAAGTTGTGGGGGGTGGGGTGGGGGCTGCAGAATGAGAAAGTCTCAGACATAAAACAGCCCAAAGAGAGAGTGGAAAAAATGCTAGAGCGGTACCTAGTTCTTACCAGACACCAGAGAAGCGACATACGTATATGTATACATACAACACAGCTCGTTTTATCAAGTCTGACTTTCAAAGAGGCTTTTAGAATTAAAATCTATCTTCCCCAGCCACACATATTTGAAAAGAAACTAACCAAGCTTAGAACTAAGCAATTTTGTCAAGGGTGTTGGAGGCTAAAAATTGCATACATACTAATTCATGATATGCACAGATACCCCTTAGGTTTGATCCATTGTAAAAACTGAGCTATATAATGTGATTTTATAATATCTTTGGAGGAGTTTTACTTCTTGATATCTATGTGCAAATTTCATCAACATTAAGGTGCAGATTTATATTTGCTCAAAAATGGATGTATATATCTAAGGTTTATCAACGTAAATGGGTTCTCTAGCCACTATTTCTTTCCAGGCAATGTAGGATTTGAAGAATAGCATAAAGGTCTTTTTTTTTTTTAAAGCCTAATGTTTATTTACTACCCTTCATCTAGATGCCACAGCACTCGAGAAACTTGAACTGATATTCGCACAATACATAATAATCACTTGATCCACTAAAAAAAAAAAAAAAAAAGCAGCTGCTTTGTAGGCTTAACCATGCAACATAATGCTGAGGACAGAACGTGATAAATACCATAGCCAATTGAAATTGTATAAGCAATTTTAGTAAGTAGAATGTAAGACATACAGCATCATTCAGCGCCGAGTATTTTCATAAGTAGTGGTGAGAGGGTCTAACCCAGGGCATAATGGGTCCCTCTAAAGGGCACCATGGGGCGGTGGGGGACTCATTCAGATATTGGTCCCCTCATCCTTTGTTTCTTTAACGACAGCTCTCACTCCTTGCTTGTCATTTGAGTGGGGATTTAGTCAGATGACATTCTCTGGGATTATAATAGGAATTGTTTTGTTAAAAGCCTGGTAACCAATTGAAAATCCTACCTTCCCCCACCCTCCCCAACAATGTCTTATTTTACAAGACAAAATACATTTCTATTGTGTAAAGTAGCTTACCTGCTAGTTAGCCAGGAGCTATTATTTAGTTTTATTATTTTAATTACAAAAATCATAAAATAAAATGTATATGCAATAAAAAGAGATTAGGCGACAAATACCTGGTTTTCAAAGTGCCTGGGGACTGTTTACGGAGTGGTTTGGCCTGACGTGATGACTAAAACCAGATTTGAATGCTCTTATAAATAGGCAGAGGCTTTCCTTACATAACCCATATTTATATTTATCAATAAAAGCTGAGACTTAAGGCTTGCTGTAATAACTTTGTGGAGAAAGCAGGGCAAATTTATTATCTGTGATCCCTTCTTTCTCTCTCCCTATTACATCTGGGACAACTCTGGAGTACTTAGGTGATATGACTAAATCTTATTAGTGCAGGGCTTTTCTATTTTAAGCATAAATCTGGCATTTAAAAATCCCAAAGTAAAAACTTAACAGAGAAAATGTCAGGAAATTAAGCAAATTAAAAGATACTGTCAATAGCACGCAGTACTGTCAAAGGACTAATAACCCCAGTTAAATAGTATCACGAATGGGTAGTAGGTTTTTGAAAAGCAGATACCAAGGCAAGAGAGACATTTAATGTCGAAGCATAAAAGCTATTTAGAGCACAATAGCTATCACACGAAGCCATCAGTCCTTTGATTATTATTTTATCATTTGTACAGTTGACACATACGGGTACAAATAGCAGTAAAAAAAAAAATCTATGAGGTTTTTAAAGTACCAGCTTGCACCAGTGCTAACCATGAATCATAACCACTTAACGTATTTGTATGTTTCAAAACTCGCTTATTTAGGAAAACATAAACTACCAAAATTGTTAATGATATATAGCCTTTTCAAAGCAGGCGTATTTCTTTTTAGTTCAAAACTTTATTTCCCCTTCCATGAATGTGGAAGAGGCAGGTAGTCAGGAATATAAATTACTCATGTGAATTCTGTTTCAATTAGCCTAAGAAGAATCATAAATGCGAGAAAAAAAGAATTTTTAAGTTTGTTAGTATAGAAAGAAAAACATTTTTACCATAACAAAATATTAATTCCCGTGTTCTTCTGATGCAGAAGCTTGACATTATTAAAGGAGTTAGAAGAGTAGAACACTTTGCAGTACATATTGAATTTCTCACTTTAATAATGAAGATGTGATTCTGTGTAATCTAAAATTAATTGAAAGCCAGTGAAAAAGAAGTAATATTCTGCTACCTCTGTTTTGTTCTCTCCTATCCAAATTTAACAAGTGGTAGCAGCTTTCAGCACAGCATGCACAAAAGCCTCAAATTAGATGTCAAAGTTGAATAAGTCAAGTCTGCCTCCCCCTTCTATTATTTGAACGGGCTTTCACTAATTTGTTTGATAACCTTTTTTATTATTATTTTTACAAAATTCTTATCTTCCCAATAAAACTGAGAACTGTAAATTGAACTTCACAAGCAGCGACCATTTCGTAAATCGTATGATAATTCAAATTGAAAACAAAATGACAAGTGGATGGGAAAGGAAAGTGGAGGAATCATGTAAAAGAAATGCTTTGGAGGAAGGAGGGTAAACAAGGCCACCCCTAGCAAAGTCCTTGCATTCTCGGCCCAAATACAAGTCAAGTAAGAGCTTCGCATTTGGCAGCAATGTTGTCCTATGAACAAAGCAGCACATGAAAAGTGTCCTAGTGGCTTGCTTTCATCTTAGCTGCATATCTGACGTTTCACGGTCTGCGAGATGTTCCCCGTATCATATACATAGGTAACGCACTGTGTGTCACCTCCAAAGATCGCGTTATGATGACTGTATTCAGAGAGCTCTCGCTCTGTGTTATTTCTCTACCAGGAAAGATGGATACGTAAGTATTCATTTATACTCTTATCCATTCCCCATTTATTCCTACAAGCTGCATGATCAACTGATGGGAAATAAACAGTGTGCTTTAAAAACATGACTGAAGCCTTCACATCATTCAGAAGAGGGAAATTCCAGGAATAAAAGAGCTGGGGTCTACCTTAAAGCAGGAACTTCCCTGCAGAGAGAAACAGAAAGAAATGAAGGCACGTAATACCACTGCAGCTGCAATATTTCTGAAGTAGGACACTCAGAAAAGGGCACAAGCTCTTCATGTTTCCAGAAACATTACGTTTAATTCCTCTGCGAAAGATTTAGCAGCTTAGTGGAAAGCAGCAACACACGGGGGAAGGGAGGGGGGACCACCATGAAAGAAGAGTCAGCCCTGCAAGGAAATTTGCTTAAACGAATATCAGAATGAAAATATTTCAGAAATGGTTGCCTCTGATAATCTCATATCCTAAGGCTGGAATAAGAGGTCATAGCTAATTGGTACAAAAGCAGCTTTGGATGCACAGTTAGGAAGTGAAATTCTGTGATGAATTCTACCCAAACACTACCAATTTTTTTTTAATTGACATCTAATTTTTAAAAAAATTTTTTAAATTTTATTATTTTTTTGTAGGGGGAGGTGATTAGGTTTACTTACTTACTTAGTTTTAGAGGAGGTACTGGGGATTGAACCCTTGATCTTGTGTATGCTAAGCATGCGCTCTACCACTTGAGCTACGCCCTCCCCCCCAGTCACTACCATTTTTACCTTCAATTATGACAGAACAGGTACCACATGTTATAGAGCCCAAAAAGGAAGCCACAAGAAGGCATACTTCAAAATTGAGTTCCTTTTCCATTTTTCAAAAAATGTTTGCCGGATTTAACTTTTACAGCCAAATCAACTAGGGTAACAAACCTTATTTGATGGTCAAGAACGGAAGTTCAGTAGTAGTTTGGTAAATTACACATAATGCATAAGAAAGATGTTTTTGCATCATTTGGCAAAGCAATCACGATTGATAAAAAGTGCTACTTTCCAAGGGCCATACTCGGGTTTAGGTAAACAGATAAGCACACACACTGCAGTCTCACTTTTATTGGAGTTAGTCTCCAAGTTAAAAAAATAAAGTCACGGTGAATATAGCTCAGTGGCAGATTGCCTGCTTAGCATGCATGAGGTCCTGGGTTCAATCCCCAGTACCACCAAAAAAAAAAGTGAATGAACAGAGGTGTATGTTTTCAAAATATTAGAGAAAAAATTAACATATCAATTAGCTTATAAGAAAAGTACCTTTTAAGAAAGTTTTATTTAACATGTCTTAATCATAAAGGACTCCTTACAGTAGAACTTAATTATTACTTGTTCCAGTAAAATAATGTATTTTATTTGAATGAATTTAGAGACAAAAAGTAAAAAAAAACTAAACCTGCTAACTACTTATTAAAATGCTAAACTTCTTCCTTTACACTGAACACATTCAAAGCTGTGAAGCTGTAAATAACTGTGCCTTGTGGTTTGAGGAATTTTTTTTTTTCATTACAGGTTACTACAAGCCACTGAACATAGTTCCCCGTGCTATACAGTAGGACCCTGTTATTTATCTATTCTGTACAGAGTAGTTTGTATCTGCCTTTCAAACTCCCAATTTATCCTTCCCCACTCCCCTTCCCCCAGTAACCATGTTTGTTTTCTGTGTCTATGAGTCTCTTTCTGTTTTGTAAATAAGTTCGTTTGTGTCATTTTTTTAGATTCCACATGTGAGATCATGTGATATGTGTCTTTCTCTGACTTATTTCACTTAGTATGATAATCTCTAGGTCTATTCATGCAAATGGCATTATTTCATTCCTTTCTATGACTGAGTAGTATTTCATTATATATACATATACCACATTTTCTTTATCCAGTCATCTGCTGATGGACATTTAGGTTGCTTCCATGTTTGGCTGTTGTAAATAATGCTGCTATGAACACTGGGGTGAATGTTATCTTTTCAAATTAGAGTTTTCTTTGGATATATGTCCAAGAGAGGGATTGCTGGATCATATGGTAAGTCTATTTTTAGTTTTTTAAGGAGCCTCTGTATATACTGTTCTCCATAGTGGCTGCACCAATTTACATTCCCACCAACAGTGTCAGTTTGAGAAATTTTTATGAGACGGTATTTTCGTTTTTTTTTTTTTAAGAATGTACACTTTTTGAGAGCAAAAATATCATGTAGTCATTTCACAACTGTCTGTACTAATTGATGAAATAATTAATGTAGCAATCCAAAAGGTTTATCAGCTCCTTGCTACTTTACCAGCAGGAGCACTTATCAGTTTCAGCAGTGATGACATTGTAATTCCACAAAGTCTGAGAGCCAAGAGTCCATCCAGGAACTTTTCCCTGCCCCTCTGAAACGGCCTTCATTGCCCCCCTCCCTGTCACCAAGATTGGGAACAATTCTCCATAAAGTAAGAGAGGGTTTATTTGGAGCAGTAAGTCTTGTCAGTGGTCTTTGGTTTGGGATAGAATGCTAAGATTTAAGAGAAGTAACATAGACTTCAAACGATGCTGACACAATTATATTTCCCCATTCCTTACCCCCTAGGTTTTCTTTTCCACAGCTAACATGTGGAATATCAGACTGGGACAATGGAGGTGGGAAACGGTATCGTGAGGGAGAGAAATTGATAAAACTGGATTCTTCTGAAGCAGCAGAATGGGAAGGGAGGAAAGTAGTGTACAAGGGCCCCAGGACCACAGAGCGTGGTAAGTAGGAAACAAGTTAAGAAACTGGAAGCAGAAGGATAATCCATAATGCAAAGAATCTGTGCGGACAGCATTTAACTCGACCATAATCCTTTTTCAGTGCTTTGCATCTTCCTCTGCCAGGAAGTTTCAGTTCTAAATGAGCCATGCAAACTGATCGATACTATTTATGGCAACTCCAAGAAAAAAAAAATTTAAATTGCTAGATGTGAGACTTTTCTTCCCATGTGTCCTTCCCAATCTGATACCACCTGAATTTGACATTTAAAATATTCCATAACAATTTCCTAGAACGTTCATTATGTTGGAACTTCATTTCTAAATTTATTTTCTATCCCGGGACCATTACCCCTGTCAATGAGGATGGTCATTCCTCCTGGTGCCTTTGTGTTGTGGGTTTTTAGGACTACTGACTGAACTTGTTTTAATGCTCTCTACACGTGCATGAGAGTTCATTTAAGTCTGGACCTGAAAATGAAATCGACATATAAGAAAAGGTTTTGAAAAAGTCCTTTTTCTTTTCAGTTCAAGAATGTTTGTGTTTGATTGCAATTATCTGTAGATACCACAATTAAGTGAAATCTACAAATATTATACACAAAGCACAGTCATTTCTCACGATGTCTGTCACATAAAAGGGTACTGATAAAGACGACTGAGATGACATCACTAACGTAACTAAAATAAACACTGGGTTATCCACACAAAGACATACTGCTTACTCCTCCTGGTACAAATTTCCCTTCGTAGGTTAACTCCAGATATTTGAAGATAATGTGTCAGTTTATTAGGAAACAAAATAAACATGTGTACCTTTGACTAACAGCTATAAAGCTGCTAAAAGTCTAACAGGAATTATAACCATGAAAGAAAGATGAAATCCAGGCATAACAGTATTAACTTTCCAAACAACAATATGAAAATCACATCCTTGTTTGTGTGTTTCTTCATTTCTTTGTGTCCAGGATACACACTGACTTTCTGAAACCACTGCAGAGTTGTGAATAATGTATGAAATAAGAAAAACAAAACATCCCTGTTCATTGTCCAGAGAGTACTGTATTGCTTGCTGTATACTGTATCTATGCAAGACAAACAATAGAACAGACCAGCAAACCCAGAAATCTTGAGCTAAAGCCTCCCCAAGTGGAAAGGGAAAATACCACCCTGGATTCTAGAAGTCCCTGAAACAAACAGCTCAAATCCTTAGGATACTCTGACACATTAGATAAAAACCTTTAAACTTCAGAAAGATCTGTCCTCCCGAGTAAATCTGTGAGAAAACTGGAAAAACAATTACGTAGTTAATGTTGTTCTAAAGAGATTCACTGACTTCTGTCCACTTCCCCTGTCTTAGAGAATATATTTGCAAAGACTGATGAGCAGATCTGTAAAACTTAGAACAAAAGGCTGTTGTCACTTTACTTCTCCTGTATTTTCTCTAGGACAATTTAGGAATTTTGCCCTCTACGTAGTAGGAATAGAACAAACTGATCTGAGTTGAGAATGACAAAGAGGCAGCAGTCAAATGCAAGCACAGTGGACGGAAGAATAAGAGTAATGGCATATAGTTATATATTTTGTTTTTTATAAAAACTCGGCATTTTTCTTCACTTGTCAAGCCTAAACATTACTGAGTAGAAAGGTCATGTGAAGGTAACATACACAGGACATTTGAGTTTGCCCATAAAATAAACTCAGCTTTAATGGAATTCCATTTACAGTGATGTAGAATGGAATTTCTATTTCCTTCCTACTCCTCTACTCCTCTCATTTTAATGCACACAAGGAAAGAAATTACCAGGAGTAAGGTTCAAATGGTAATACACTGGAGAGGTGTGTCCAAAGGTTTCATAAAAATTGGGAGATGGGTAGAGAGTACATTCATTTCTAGGTGAATCTAGCTGCCTTTGGCCCCTGGGGCAGCAGATGGAATTCGGCTGGACAGGAAGCAGCGTTTATAAATTCTTATCCCCGTTTAGGCAAATTCTCAATAATATACTCCCGAGCCCATAGGAGGGAAATACGTCTATCATCACAATCACCAATTAGAACAATTATTTCCCTGTAGTTTTGAAAGCAAGTCATTCTCTAGAAAATTTAAGATACTTCTGACAGTCTGATAAATACCTTGTCATTCAATATAGTTACAAATGCACAGAGTGTCTGCTCAAATTAGAGCAGTGTCATGCACCTGATATATAGGGTCCCAACCATTTATTCCTGAACTGAAGGTTTGTAAATAAGCAGGTGCTTGTGTGAGCTTAGCTATCAACACTAGTATGTCTGTGAATTTTTGACGTGGAATTAAAACTACCGAGAGAAATTTACTACTGCATGATAATTGCTTGTCTTACCTTATCCCATATTCCGGTATCTAAAGGAAGCCTGCTAAATTCATATTCTCATTAAAAAAAAAGCAACCAAAATTGACCTTATCTCCTACTGGCTTGCAGAGATCACCAATGCAGAAATCTGCAGCAGAGCTGATGATATTGTGTAGAACAGACAAGCAAAAGTGATTGAAATTTCTATAGAGAACATATCAGGGCTTGCCTAGAACAATTTTGCATATAAATAGGGCATAAATGGTCTGTGTTCAATTTGTTCTCCAGTTGTCAAAGAATAATCAAGGATAGACTACATAGCAATCTTCTGTTTCTAGCCTCCCTCATGGAAACCTAGATCTTATTAATCAATACATGTATATGTCTGCGTGAAAGTAAAATTTAATTTCCATAAGCGAAAAGAAAAAAACAAACACAAATTATGTGACGATGCAAGTACACACTTCATCATAAGAGTCACATGAAGTGATGACAAAGAAAGACACTCAATTAAGTGGCCTTAAAAATTAATAGCACTTTACAACTCAAAGCTTCAGCCTCATTCTCACCTCCCTCCACACACACTCTCCTCAAAGTGTTTTTGCTAAGGTCACCAATGAATTCTTAATAGCTAAATCCACTGGATCCTTTCCAATCCTTATTTTATTGGTCCTCCCGGCTACATCTGATACTATTCAGCACTTTCTCCTTGAAAAGCTCTATTCCATCGGTCTCTGTGATACCACACTAGCTTTTTTTCTCTCCAGTCTTCCATCATCCACCCCTTCGTGTGCTCTTTTATGTGCTTTGGCTTTTAAGCTCGTCCCAGAAATTGGTGGCTTTCCACTTTTGTGGCATATGAAAATTGCCTGAATAACTTAAAATACACTATTTGGATCTAATTGCTTCAGGGAGGAACTGGATGTGGGTATTTCTTAGAAGTCCCTCACCGTGATTCCACGTGTAGCCAGGGCTGAGAACCAAGACCACAAATGTTTGCTTTCTCCAGGGTTCTCCCTGCGCCCGCTGCTCTTCTCCTCTCCCAGATGATCTGACCCTCTCTCGTATTCTGAACTGTCACCTGAACATTGATCAATTCACCAAAATTCCTACTGTGTCCCCTCTAGTTAACTGCCCAGTGGTAACTGAGCTAACACTGCTGAGCACACTAAGTGGCTGGCCTCAGGATTATTTGATCCTTTTTGTCCCTTTCCTCGCCTCCACCTCTGCTTCTACCCAGTGAAAGATGAATAGTAGTTTGTCTGGAGAACAAAGGTAATCTGGAGATATCTGGAGAAAGCTATCCTTCTCCCCATTTGAAGGATGAATAGCAGTTTGTCTGGAGAACAGGGCAGGGGATGATGGAAAATACATGCAATGCAGTTGTGGAAGAGGACAGTGGCAATGATGAAAAGTTTCTGTCAGCCAAGATATCTCAAAAATATCTTTCCTTCACCCCCAATCTGTTTCATTACTGAATAGCTATAGGTAACTGAGACCGCGTCAGAGAATGCTCTCTCTCTATGAGCGACAAATGTCCTTCATTTAATTTATGCAAACGGAACTCTGTATTGGATGGCTATGAACCCCATACACACAACAGACAAGAAAGTACTTTGTTAACTGTAAGGCACCAAACTTGCTAAAGCATTTTAACTACATCACATAGTATATGCTCAATAATTACAATTGAATTAAGACAAATGTCATGTGTTGGGAAGTAAAACCAAGCATAGTAATTTATGATTGGCAACTCCAGTCAAGACCGAGGAATGTATCTAGAGTTTCCTGTCAGAATCTCTAGAAGAGACACAACTTACCTTTCATTCTCTAACTACCTTTCTTTCTTCAAGCCCCAGCACTTAAGGTACAAAAGATAGTCTTCATTCTTTAATCCATCAACTCCTCACTCCTGGCCCTCACTGTTCTCCCGAAACTGCTCGGGAAGATGACAGCTGTTACCGGCTGGTTGACAAACCCACTGGTCTATTTTCAGTCGTCACTTTACTTACTTAACTTTCTGCAGGACGTGACCTTGCTGACTTTCTCCAATCGGACATTCTCTCTACTCTCAGTCTTCTAGGCATCACTTTTGGCTGCTTCCCTTCCTCCCTTTCTATTTTCTTTTCCCTCAGTGTCCTTTGTTGATTCCTCTATTTGCCTCTTCAATACTGTAATGCACTATTCTTGGCCTTTATCTCTCATGGGGCATAGTGTTCCTGGGTGAGCCCAAGGTTTCTATAGCCATATATATGCAGCTGTCCCCCAAATCGGTTATCTCCAGCCTCAACCCCTCTTGCTTTCGTGTGTGTGTGTCTGTGTGTGTGTGTGTAATGATGTACTCCTCTACTTCAGGGAGGAACTGGATGTGGGTATTTCCCCTTGTACTTAACAGTTTGATTTTTTGCCTCCATTAAATGTCATGGTTTCTCGTCTCCTATCTGTTCTCAAATGGTAAATTATACCTTCTCATTTATACTGTTATCTTGCTGGTCCATGAAACTAGGATCATGTGTCCTCTGAGTTCCTTCTGTTTTTCCACATTTAGTTTTCTTGGTTGCCCTGTGTGGTTCTAAAACCAAATTATATTTATTCTGTTTCCCAGTTTCATTTCTTCATAATGCTTCTCGTGTGTGTGTGTGTGATATGTTGGGCAAAAAATGAAGACGTAGAGTTGGTCAAAGGAGGAGAAACATGGTCTCAGTTATCTATAGCTATTCAGTAATGAAACAGATGTGGCGTGGGGGTATTTATGTGTTAAGTGTGGTTGTGACTCCTATAAGGTTTTTTCTTTCTGTGTTTCTTTTTCTTCTAAAGCTTACCTTTGCTCTTATAATGACAAAGTCAGGAACACTGATGGGCAATGCTCTACAAAGTTGATTGTAAACATATGGAACTTATTACTGTAAGTGCTAACAAAGGCTGCAACAGAGAGGGTCCAGGAAGATTTAGCAAAATTCACAGAAGATAGATCCATACTAGGTTATTAAGGAAAACTGAGATGCTCCTTTCACCCACTGAACTTCTAGAAAGCACAGTCCACATTCTAGGGAACTCAACGGCCAGAGGCGAGGGGGTGGGGGGAGTTACGCTATGTCCGGAGCTGCACAAGCACACGGCTCCTATCTCATGACAGTACATATAAGGCTGCATTGCATTCTTATCACGTGGATTATATTCATATTCATGTCTTCCCAAATGGTCTGTGAGCTCCTTGAGGCAAGTGTCCTGTTTGGAGTTGCATCCTCAGTACCTAACCTAGCACAGGACACCCAAGGGGCATTCAATAGAACTGTTTAATTGTTGAATGAATATTATCCATCCCTATAGCCTCGTCAGCTACTTGCTGCTTAGTTCCTGCATTCTGGCTCTCAGTTCCATTCCACTACTGGAAAGATGCTCTTAAGAGTTACCAGGATGCTCCCAAATGGCAAATCATGGGCCTTGATCCTTTTGGATTTCACGGTACCATATGTGGCTGGCGAAAATGCCCACCTTTTCTGCCTACCTTTGCTTTTGGAACGATAATGTCTTGATTCTTCCCACTCCTACCCAACTAACTGTTCCTTGTCTATCTTCTCTGCTAGTTCTTTTAGCCCCTAAGGGGAGGCATTTTCAAGGTTCTGGTTTTAGATCTCTTTTCTCTTAATAATCCCTCTAATAATCTCTTCCATTTCCAAACTATACCCAGAAATCTCACAGACTCAACCATCTTCCAATGCAATCTATACTCGTATTTCCAAGAAACTTCTAGACATCCTGACTGCAATGCTCTGCAACCACTTTTAGTTTCACTTGCCCCAAACTGAATTTGTCTTCTATCACCATTCCTTTTCCTGATCTTAATAGTTTTTTTTCTCATAACCTAACTGTCCTCCCATCTAATTAAAGTCAAAACCCTAGGATTCTCTTTGAATCTTGGTTACTCCTCTTCCCCTAAATGATCTCCTTTGATTAAGAATATGACAGTCGACATTCTAAGTGAAGTAAGCCAGAAAGAGAAAGAAAAATACCATATGAGATCACTCATATGAGGAATCTAAAAAAAAAAAAGAAATATAAAACAGAAACAGACTCATAGACATAGAATACAAACCTGTGGTTGCCAAGGGGGTGGGGGGTGGGAAGGGACAGACTGGGATTTCAAAATGCAGAACAGATAAACAAGATTATATTGCATAGCACAGGGAAATATATACAAGATTTTGTGGTAGCTCTTAGAGAAAAAAAAAGTGACAATGAATATACATACATGTTCATGTATAACTGAAAAATTGTGCTCTACACTAGAATTTGACACAACATTGTAAAATGACTATTATTCAATAAAAAATGTAAAATAGAAAAAAAAGAATATGATGGTCGAATTCTAATTCATCATCCACACACCTAGAGATTATATGTCTTAATATATAGCTTCGATCATGTTCCTCCACTGCTTAAAAACCTTCACTATATCCCCATTGCCTAAAGAAACATATGCTAACACCTCAGTCTCTTATTCAAGCACTCTATGCTGTAGCACCAACCTACTTTTCCAGCACTATCTCCATAATTTTATACTTTATACAATCTGTTTTCTTACTAGCTATACTATGGGCCATTCTCCCAAAATGCTTTGGAGTTTCTAAACTCCAAATGACGTTTCATTTGACTAAAATGTCCACTATCCCCACCTCCAACTATTACTGTTGAAACCCATACTCATCCTTCAAAGCCTTTTTCTCCATGACTTTTCTCTGACACACGAATAAGGCATGAGATTTCCCTCCTCAGAACTCACATAGTATGTTATTAATACCTCTTGTATATTACCTCTTATTGTCTGCCTTATCCTGTAGTCTTTCTCTATTTTTTATCTTTCCTGTAAGACACAAGGGTCTTATAACTAAGGAAATCTTACCTTTATTATTTCTGCATCTTCCATTATGTCTAGCATAGTACTTTTCACAGAAGAGATGTCCAATAAACGAATGAATGATTAGGGGCTCATTTCCTAATCTCTGAGTTTGACATTAGCAAAGCTGTAACCTGGGTTCATACCCAGCCCGTCGGCGCCTGCACAGCTAACAGTGGCTACTTATTACCCGTGCACATTCTGACTGGTTGGAGCCTGCATGATACCAGGTACTACTGCTTCCAATATTACTGCTGATAAGATAGCCTCCCTTAGAATAGCTTTTGGTGCCCTTAACTGAAACAATGTACTCAGGTTGAATGGGCTGGAGGCAATCTTTGGGAGCTCCTTCTGAATTAACTAATGTGGGTTCTTTGTGGGGAGGGAACATCGATTCACAGTGGAAGATTCGCAATTCAGGCAACTAATCATAGCATTGATTAACATTTTGATTTTCTAATGAAGAATTTAGACTCTTATCTCACTGTGTTTAACTATGGAATGGAAAACACTGCAATTAGAAGCACAATTGTAGAGCTACGTATTCTACATGCCATAGTTGCCACCTGTAAGCAATGATAATGGGGTTGGTGAGTGGCGCAGTACATCTTTGCTGTTTGCGGTTGACTCTGATCTCAGATTGTTTGGCTATTTCCTCTAATTTTACTTTCCTTGGGAAAAAAAGCTTTCTTTATAATTTGTTTTTTCTGCTTTTATCTCATCATGGTGAAGTAGAGGTTTGGGAACAGGAACAAGGATGCTGGGGTTGAAGAGGGAAAGTGTGGCAAGAGAAAGTCAATGGGATCTTGGAAAGGGACTGAATAAGGTGCCTGAGAAAGTGAAAAGAAAAGGGGACCAGCAATAAAAGATGATTCAGCTAAGAAAGGCAGAAACAGGAAGGAAATCAGGAAAAGCCCTGGCTTCTGCTGCTTTTAGAAGGAGGGAAGCAGACGGGAGAGCTTCTGTGCCTGCCTTCCCCTCACCCTCCCTTTCAAGCTCTTCTACTGATGTTCAAGATGCTTTACCAATCCTTGCCACAGTCTGTCTTCTAGTTTTTTCTTACCGCTGGACATTTGCATTGGCTGCTGTCACCTGGAATGACTGCCAGGGCTAAATGAGCTGATATTTTTGCCCTTATGTGTTCATGGAGGCCCTCCAACTACAAATCAAAAGAGATCCCAATTTAGAGCATTTGGAATCAGCACTGGAAAATGATGCCATTTATGAATATATTCTTGGTTTCACAGTTGACAACACTATATTCCCTTGAGTACCAAACTTACAGAAACCCCATGGAATGATCTCTCTCGGTACAGTCTTTCGAGAGTCAGCGTGAGGTGTGAGACTAATCAGACAGGGGCCTTACCAAATGTCTTTTTAAAATAAACAGCCTAGAAAGATGATGGCAGTTCTTTTATGGTACAGAATAACATGCTTTTACTTATCAGCTGCTGAACAGAGAACTGAATTGATAGAATAATTATTTCAGTTTGCTTTTCACTGACTATCAAAGCTCTGATTGTTCAAGAAAGAGCAGGGAAGGTTTCTATTTTCCTTAAAAGGTGGAAGGGGCCTCTGATAACATGGTTGAACATTCTCATTTTACAGATCAAGACTGAGATCAGACGGATTGGCTGCCTCATAGTTACAGATGAGTAGTGCTCCTAACATTCTGCAATACAGCATCACCTTAAAAAGTTAATGTGAACATATAAATATAGGTTTTAATTTTCTTTCCCCTAGTCTACTCTTTCTGGAGGCCATCTCCAATGTCTTCGTACATATAAAGCAGTCCAGAACACTTTTCTCCTCTCCACCAAATCTAACCTTCAGACGAATCTACCCATCAAGATTCACTCAAATGTGAAAAAGATGAAGATTATTTACATTATCTTTCGCCATGAACTGCACCACTGCCAAAAGCTTTCCTGGACAATTCTGTACTGGTCTTCCATTTCTTTCACTGGTTTGTTGGCGTACAATGGTTTTGAGAGGTACCAATTTCCATTTTAATGAAATGTGATCGTTTCTATTCCAAACACAGAATATTTCTGAATTATAGGCTATTCAAGGCAAATCTTATTAATCTAAACTAAGTAGAGTGCTCATATTTACTCTTAATTTTCATTTTTTCATTTACTTCTCCACATAGCTCTACAGCCCACGATGAGAACTTTTACAATCAACACACCTTATTTCTCCCTCTACTTCAAGAAAGATAGGAACTAAAAAGATAAGAATTTCCTTAAAGGAGGTGGATAGCTCAGCTTACTTGGATGATTCTGGGAGGGGCCACTATTCACTTCAGCCATAGGGCATGAACAGGAAAGATGGACGACTTTCTGGTTCCACTTGAGCGAGGGGTTTGTTTTGCTTCTTTTACGTTTTTTCTCTCCCTGAGATCAATTTTCATACTGTGGTTTTGTTACTAATCAATGACACACAAAAAAGGGGTTCCAATGCTTTGGGACTTTTGGGGACCTTGGATTATCTGTGCCTCTCCTCTCTTTAGTAACCTGGGGAATGGAGAACGGACGGTACTGCAAAGCCAAAATGGCCTCTGCAAAGGAGCATCACCTCAGTTTCCTTACCTGTAAGTAGCTCACACACCACCCTGAGGGCCAATTACTTGTAATGATTTAATTACACATATGGTTTTAAACCACCTTCTACCCAAACCACATGCTCATAAAGTAACAATTGAAAATATTTAATATTAAACACAGCAGGAATCCTTGTTTCTAATTTTTTTTTGCAAAGTCTACAGTTATTTGAAGCTACTTTTTACCAAGTTGAAACTTGTGATCACGTAGATATAGAAGCCTGCTGAGACTTCACACATGAACTGAGATCAACTGTTAAAAAAAAATCATTGCGAGGAAGGTTTGGGGTTTTGTTTTGCTGTTGTTGTTGTTTTTGGTACTTGACGCTGAACATTTACATTTTATAATACCATGTGAGCTGGAGTGGGTTTTACCTGGATTCCTCGGAATCCGCTTTCTGCGATCTCGGAACGCTGCACCTGATTGCAGGGCTTCTAGAAGATTATCCATCACGCCAGTCTCATCACCCTCTGGAGGAAGGGAGAAATCGGAATTAATCTTGGAGCAATTAAAGTTAAACTACGGGAAAATAAAGGGAAAAACTCCTGTCAGATTTACATAATACCTCTAAATTAAAGACATATATCTGTTTTAACATAATGGATCCTGTCAATTTCTGGCACCACAGACTACTTTGCTTATTACGCACCATTAAGCAAAATTCATGCCAATCCCACTGTTCTTTCAACTTAAAGACCTTGTCTTTTGTATTATTGATGACACGCTCAGTATGCAAATAAACAGTAGCTGATCAGCTACTGCTGCCTTCCTGTTAAGATTCTTCTAAGATATTCCTCAGCAAGAAACCACTGACCCGGCTTAATGCAATCAATGCACAGGGCGTGATTTGATGAAGCGGAGTTACACAAGGTTAAATACTGATTGTATTAATACCTTCAGCATTCAACCATCATCTGCGATTATCTTAAAAGACACTATTTGCAAAACACATTTGCATTCAATTCGTACCTAATCCATATCCTTTACCCATTTTGAAATGCTGACATTGTAGAAGGAAAAGGTGACCACATCATCTGAAAGGCCACATTTTACATCTGAGGGACATTCACCAGAGTCTCATCACCCCTTTTAGAATGCGGTTGTGTTTCTAAGCTGTTCCTATGGGAAGGAACCATTAAGAATCCACGAATGGAGTATTCAAAAAATGATCATGGAAATTCCTAATGGAAATGAAATGAAAACATTTCACCCTAGTCTTACCTTTGACAATTCTGGCCATCAAAAACACTTTTAAGATCTGTTAGAGCAAGGGGTCCATTGCTAGAAACTCTCTACTGTGCTGTGAATAACCCACTGTGAGCTGAGGGCCCTCTTCTCAACTGGCCTCGCTGATGAAAAGGACGCTCACCAGGTGGTGAATAGAGTGGTAGCTAAGTGTGTGGATCTGCAATAGAGACCATTTGTAGGCAGGAGGATTAAGAGAAGAAAAAGGGATGAACGAGAGAGAGAAATTATTTCTGATGTTATTCCAAAGCGAAATTAAAATCCTACTTTGTGTAAAGAATTGACTGTGGGGTATCAGATGACAGGAAAAAATATTCTCTTATGGGGCAAGAATAAGCTATAATCTTTGATTATGCTCTTCATTTGACATGAGATTTCTTCAATGTTACAATCATTTATTCTCTTGAAATGAATTCTTTAGGAAAGGATTTTGAATTAAAAAAAAAGAAAAGGAAACACAGAGGTTCTCAGGTAGACAATTTGGTGAAAACAGGAAGTAGACCCCCCAGTGACTAAACAGGGAAAGAGGATTGTGCACTTTTAGGAATATTAAGGCTGTAGACTCATGTGAACTATCATCACCTGCCCTTTACAATAGAAAGAAAAGAGGAACTGAAAGAAGTTTGGCATGGCTAGAATGTATCTGGGAGAATTAAATTTTACGCAGCAGGCACTTTACATTGGTTGTATCTTTTAATCCTCCCAATGACATACTGAAGCAGGCATTATCTTATTTTTTCAGCGGGGGATACTGAAACTTTAAGCATCTTGCTCCAGATCACACAGCTGGCATGTGGAGGGGACCAGGCAGAAACCCAGATCAATCTTTGCATGACAGCTAGAAGAAGGTGAAATGGACTAGGCATGTGGTGGCCAGATGATGAAACATCATAATGCTATTGTTAAAAAAGAGACGATGGGCCCAAAAGGGAGTCACCTGTGCTATGACTCACATCACCAAATGGAGACTTAATACCTAACCTAACCGCAGTTTCAGCCTCTCCCAGGAATGTCATCTTAACCACTCAGTCTAGAATTTTCTGGTCAATACTAGTAAGGAAATCTGCCGGATAGACTCCCCACTGTCCCACAAAAGAAGGTGATCTTGCTTGAACAATCCACTCTTTGCTAGAATAACTTCCTTGTCTACCTCCCTCTGCCTATAAAAATCGTCCATTTTGTATAGCTCTTTGGAGCTCCTATTTGCTAGATGAGATGTTCCCCCATTCATGATTCACTGAATAAAGTCAATTAGGTTTTTAAAGTGTACTCAGTTGAATTTTGTTTTTTAACACTATGATATGGGCTTGAGCACTATCTTATAAGACAACACTCTCCAGTAGATATATAATGCAGGCCACAAATGGAGCCACAGAAATAATTTTAAGTTTTCTAGTAGCCATAGTCAAAAACTAAAAAAAGAAACAGGTGAAATTAATTTGAATATGCAATAAATAACTCAATAGATACAAAAAATTATGTATCTTGCATTCTTTTTAACAGATCAAGTCTTAGAAATCTAATGTGTTTTTATTTCGGCATATTTCACTTCAGATTAGCTACATTTCAAGCGCTCAATAGCTATATGTGGCTCGTGGCTATTGTATTGGGCAGCACAGCTATAAGCAATATAGGAAGTGACTTGATCAGATTTATACTTAGAAAGACTTGTCAGACAGCACTATGGAGCATCTATGGAGCATTACATGACAGAAGGCAGGGAGATGTTTAGGAGTGTAGGGTAACCATCTAAGAGACAAAAGACTGAACTAAAGGGTTAGCAGAGTGAATAGAGAAGATGGGTATTTTAAAGGTATTAATAGTAAACCTGGTTAGGAGGGTGAGATCAGGGGGCAGGGAAGGGGTCTAGATGACAGGGGATAACCAGGCTTGAAATTTTTTATTTTTGTTTTTTGAGGAATATGTAAGTAGAGAAATCCAGTAAGAAGTTGGAAATATGAATCTGGAACCAAGAATTGAAGTCTGGGTTGGAGCTAAGGATTAGAGTTCTGTTGGAAGATGGGTGAGGTTAGCCTGAGATAATCATGTATGAGAAGGAAGGGGACAGGATGCAATTCCTGAGGATCCCAGTTTTTAATAGGCAGTCAGGAGAAGCAGAAGTGCAAAGAAGACACAGAAGGAATTTTTAGAGCTATAGAAGTATAACCAGAAGAGAACTACAATACAACTGAATTTCATGTATCCTTATAAAAAGTTATTACAAAGACAATGTAAGAAAGATGAATATATGTATAGAAGTGAAGAGAACAGAATACCAAACAGTATGTATTTATGATTTTACATAAATAATATGCAGACATGAAAAAATTTTATAGCATAACGACATTATGGATGCCATGTCATTAAAATTCTTTAATGCTATCGTTGTTTATAGACTAAAAAGATGGAAAGAACAAATATGACATAAAGTAGAGAGGAATGAAAAAATAAATCTCTTTGCTTAATTTAATGGTTGCCATCTGACAACGCTTATCAAAATATTATGCTAGATCACTCATAGGAATAGAAAACAAACCATAGTTACCAAAGGGGAAAGCAGGGGGAGGGATAAATTAGTAGTTTGGGATTAGCAAGATATACAATTACTATATATAAAATAGATAAACAACAAGGACCTACTGTATAGCATAGGAACTATATTCACTATCTTATAATAATATATAATGGAAAAGAATTTGAAAAAGAATATATATATATATGCATGTGTGTGTGCGCGCGTGTGTGTGTGTATATATATACATATATATATACACATATATACATATTTATATTTGGTTAGTGATTGAATCATGTGAGGTTGATAGTTCACATAGAATCTCCCAGTTCACAGAACCATTAATTCTTACTTACATGTGATTAGCAGTGAGTAGTTGTTTTGATTTTTAAAAATTTTTTGGTCTATGAGATGAAACTCAGGGGAAAAAAATCTTTTATGTGATTTTTTTCATTGAAAAGGAAAATAGCTTTATTGAATTACATAGAAAAATGTGTTTTCTTACAACTTACAATTACCTATTTTCCTGAGTGAAAGAATATCAAGGAGAAATTTGGTAATGCTTTTTAGACACTAAAGTGGTAATATACGGGCATGTCTGAGAAATAACAATTCAGAGGCAACTTTCTAATCTTTCATCCTGAAATTAGATCACAGGTAGTATTAAGGAGCTAGAAGGGCTGCATGCAGTCCAATGGGCTCTGTGTAAGCTACTTATCTTTGTGTAGAATGAAAGGCATAGGGTGTACCTTCTATTTCACGTTTCCAACAGAGTTGGTCATTCAGTGGATGGTGAATGCTCACTGATTTCAATTTTCAGCATCAGTGCTTACCTGTGTTGTTGTGTTGACTTAATTTACCCAGAAGTGTCTGGAGATGCGACAGATTAAAACGAGCACTAAGTAAATTAATTATCTCTACTACACCTTTATGCAAGACTATTCCTCGATGGCTAGCGTAAACTTATTGAGAGGGAATTCTCTATGGTTTATTATATCTGTGCATATTTTGTGGGCACAGGCATTGATGACCTTTGTTCTGGATTATCTTTTCCAAGATGTTTCTTCTAGTGAACAGCCTTGAAGATACAGTGTCTCCCTCCAGAGCAGATAGTAGGTTTGTTTCCGTTGAAGACAAATTTTATCTCCCTCTAGGGCAGATGTCAGATAGGTTTGCTTTCAGTCCATTATAAAAGATTTGGATTCTCTAAGCCTGGGTTTCCCAGCTGTGACACAAACCCACTGTGTGTGTAGCAACCGCCTGGGCCCACCCTGGTGTCACCCTGTGGGAGTTGGAGGGCAAGGGAAAGCAATTCGAGCATAAAGCTCATACTGCTTGCTGTGCTGTGAATAACAGTTCTTTGTCTCTGACCCAGGAATCTTGTGTCTTCTGCCAGCATCCCTGAAATTGTGGCAGACTGACTTGTTAGCATACAAGTAGAGTAAAATCTCTGACCTGTCACGGTTTTTTAAAATGCTCTGCAGTCTCCTCCCTTTTTATCAAACATCATTAATGAGGAGACTCCTTACTCCTCTAGGAACCTAAACACCTAGTGCTTTGGACTATCACCTTAACTAAGACCCAATTCTAATTCATTATTCCTCAAAAATGACTATAGGAAAGCCAATACTATAAAAATCATTTCCTAAGATCCTAACAACCTGGGCATAATGGCTTCTATATTCACTACTAGAGTCTCCTTAAATTCTCAATTGTATAATTAAGGCTTTCTGGAAAAGTTGAGCTGCTTGAAGTTGAAGAAGTCGTCATCAATCAACCAATAAAAATGACCCAAAAGTCAATAAAGTGACCCAAAAGAAGCAAAAGGCTTCCTAATGAGGGTAGGACTCTACCATGTGAAATATTACTTATGTAGATTTAATAATTAAAAAAGTAAAACTATGTCCTCAAAGAGTTGGGGAAGACTCACGGAAGAATTAGGGCTTAAGTCAAGCCTGCGAAAAAAAAATCACATTAAAAAAGTTGAATAATGACCAGTTTAAAGTCTAGGTTTATTAACTCCTTGTGTAAATGCATATGCTTACTTGCTCACGTTCTCTCTGTATATGTATGTGCATGTGTGTGTATAAATTGACAAACACTGTAATGCACAGAACTTGTGTTCAGGTTGATAAAATGTGACAGGTGCCTATACCCACGTAACCACCACCACGATGAAGATATTGAATGTTTCTATCACCCCCAGAAAGTTCCCTCTTGCTCCCACCACTCAGAGGCAACCTCTGCTCTGATTTCTATCACCATATATTAGTTTTGCCTGTTCATACAACATTAAGAGGGTAAAACGTGTTGAGGTGGTTTTGAATTAGTGTAGCTACCTGAAATCAAACATGCATGGTGTACATGATAAACCATGAGGAAAGCAACATCCGTGCAATATTCTAAATGGCTTGGGATATCAAAGGAAGAAGGCTGAATGTGATTAAAGGGCTTCTAAAGAGCCATTGGTAGATCTTCAGCAAGATATGACGTGATAGAGATGACACTGAAGATCAGCCTCTCGGTATTATGCAAAATGGACCAGAGTGGAAGAGAAATTATACAAAGACTACAATTGAATTTGCAGTGACAAATATTACTCTGCATATAATGCTGGGCAAAGTAGAATGGTCAATTTTGGCATTATTGGTAACAGACTGAATAGAACAGTAAAATTGGTTTTGTGAGCAAGGTCATACGCAGTAGTAAATGGAAGCTGACAGCATAAGAAGGCAGTGAGAAGTGGAGTGCAAGAAAAACCAGTGTTAGATTCGATCTTTTTCACACTATCTATTTTGGCCAGATTAAGACCATGCTGCAAGATGTACGGATACGTAGATGACACAAAATTAGAAGACTGCTCACTTATCAAAAAAGAAGGAAACAAAATTCCTTCTCTGGGATCTTAAAAAATAATAAAGGTCTTGGACTGACAAATCGCTCTCATAATTCAACACAGTAAGAGGTAAGACATGACAAAAATCTGAGCAACTTGGATTGCAGTCCACAAGCATCTAGAAAGCCTCTACCTGATGGGAGGTTTTTGTTAGTTTGCAGTTTAATTGAAAGTGAGTGACGAATGGAGATAATGGTGACTTGGAAAACCAACAGATGGTAACTAAGATAATAGTCTATGAAGTTATTTATGGCCCCGAAAAGTGTTTAAGAGAATCCAGATATTATTCCATAGAGATTAAAAGAGAGCATAAATAGAATGCATAAAGTTCTAAGGGAAATAATGAAGGCAGATGCTCCTGTTCAAAAGAAGGAAACTTTCAAGAAAGAAAAGAGGACACAGGAGCTTCGAAGAAATTACCAGAAACCACACGATGAGCTAGGGGCAGAGTAGTAATTACATTATGCAGCAGCTAAAGATTTGTAAAACAAAACAGAAAAACACTAGGCTCCCAGGTTGAGGCCTTGCACACAGTGGTATGCACCAAAACGCAAAATTAATCTCAGAGCAATTACAGTGAAAACGATAGGGGAAAATGTTGGTTAGAGACTTCATTCATTCCGTTAGCTCATCCCCTTGCCCGAATAGATAATTAACAGTTTCCTATAGCGAAGGAAAACATCAGATTCAAATAAACTTCATAGTGAATACTACTCTTCCTTACTGATTTTAATTTAAGCTTCATGTGGTAGGTACATTTTGTCATGTAATAAATATTGGATTCTGGTTCACAAGCTAAATGGATATTCCACTCCAAAGCGATGAGGTGATTTCTCTGCGCATATCTCCGTGGTAGGTGCTACCTACCTAACTTCTAGTTTGTCGGGATAACTAAATTGGCAAGTTAACTTTCCCTGACATATGTGCACTTTAAAGAGCTGCTTGTGAACACACTTGAATGGATTTCTACTAGCAATTTCAGTGAAGGAACTTTTTTCCGGCCAGAGGCACCTTTTGTCTTGCCTACGGTAAGACAGCTTGGCAGTAAATGGTAGTTAAAAAGTAATGTTTATGCGTATTCATTTTTTCCCAGTTACCTCGATGCTAGAAGATTGGGAGAAGAAAATTACACATTCTATAAATAAGCAAATACCCAATAAACCTGAATGTTAACGCTTACCAGAAAACCACTGTTGATGCCTCTGGTAAAGTATCTCACATTTGATATTTTAAATAATTAATATTTCAAAGAGACCTTTGAAATACTCTGTCTTATCAGAATTAATCATCTACTCAGGGCAGGGAACACCTGGGAAGGGAGAACTAAGCAAAAACAAACTTGGAAAAAGAAGAAGAGATTTAACTCGATTCAAAACCGTCCACCAGAGTAAATCTCAGTTACTTTCTGAAAAGATAAACCAAAGATGTTTATGGAGGTAGGAATATTTGTAATATCTGCCATTTATTGAGCGCTTACTATATGTCAGGCCCTGTTCTAAGAGATTTTCATTGGATCCCCACACCAACGTATTTTTCAGATAACAAAACTAAGGCATATTTAGGTGAAGGAATGTGCTCAAGGTCCCACAGTTGGGAGCTAACGGAACCAGTATTAGAACCTGGGGAGCATGTCTCTAGAGCAAACAATAGCCCCAGCGGTCAAATCTAGCCTACCACCTGTTTTTGTACAACCCACATAATTAGAATGGTTTTCATATATTAATATTTTTTTAAATCAAAAGAAGAAGAATCTTTTGTGTTACACAGAAATTTCCCCACATTCAAATTTCAGTCCATAACTTTTATTGGGAAACACAGCCATGCTCACTCATGATGTATTGGTCCACGGCTGCTTTCAAGTTACAACAGCAGAGTTGATTAGTTGAGACCAAGACCTTTTCATCCTTGAGGCCTAAGATACTATCTGGCCCTTTACAGAACAGTTTGCTGACCCCTGCTCCAGAGCACACCCGGTCAACATCAACATCATGCTATTGGACCTCACAATCTGCCTCTGAGGTGCTGGTGGATCTTGGCAACCTCTGAGTCAGTAAAACAAGGGCTCACCACGGGTGGAAGGTGGGAAAGAAGACGAGCAGTCAATGTCAACCTACTTGAAATCAAGATCCTTCCATTTAGAGGGCCAAAGCCAAGAAAGAGGAGTGTTCATGACGGGCTATTTCTTACGAAACAGACCAGCCTACAGATGGCTGTCCTTGGGTCAAGACTCAACCTCTGGCCCAGTCTGAAGGTAGGGGAGGACTGCATGGCACAAATCATGGTCAGCATTGCTTATGATGCTGCCTATTGCCACTTGCCTCAGAAAAGGAGCTGAAGGCATGCACTTCTGATATGCATTATCATAACTCAATAGTGTAATTTACATTGATGTTTCAAAATGGGAGAGCGAAGGATTTACCTTTAAGCTTTGAGCTAAATCCCTCAATAATTCCTTAAGAGGAGTTCGATAATCTGCTCCAGGAGAGAGCCAGTCTGACTCTGAGCATGGCTGGATTCTTTCTCAATCAACTAGAATGGATTTGTACTTCTAGCAATCTCGCTCCTGCCTCCTGATGGAATTGAAACAAGCTGCTGAAAAATAATTATTTAGAAAGCAGAACAAAGTGTCACTGGCCAGTCCGTGGCCTTTCCTTCTTGGACTCTGGGAAGTGATCTCAGTTTCAAGGTTTCTAGTTCTCTTCTATGATGGAGATGCATTAATTCACCATCCCACTATTTACTCTCATTCCCATTTCCAAGCCCAAACCATCAGCTACCCCCGAACAATGTTATTTATAAAATTTCCTATCATCTCAGACTCAGTGGGTCTCATACTGATTTAATCACCCACAGATTTCCCCACGTAATCAAACCCCTAATGACGTCTCACCCCAATCTTCTCATTTTTGATTATCCCTCAGGCTGAGGACCTTTGAATGGTCTCTAGTACTTTTTCCTCATCTCCAAAGCCAAGCAGTGACTAAGCTGCACCACTTCTTCACAGGTAATACAGAGGTTCCTCCCTAAGTCTAACATTTATCCCTTAACCTGAATTACTGCTACATGAACCAACTTGGTGAATTCTGTTTCTAGTCTCTCCTATTACTGATACTAAATTGTAACTTTCATCACGTTGTCCTCTTTTCCAAGTTTCATCTTCATCACGTCCAATCTAAACTCCAATGGCCTCATTAATTATTTCCAGACTTTTCTTTGGCTCCTCCAACCACCCCAACCAGGCTACCTTTCCTTATCACTCTGTACATATCCTAAGTGTCCACATCTATATGTCTTCCCTCATGTACCTAATTTTAGAAATAAAAGATTGATGTAAATTCTAAAGAAAAAAGCCAGAAACAAGAGAGATACTTTATACTTTCAAGTTTAAATAGATACGGCTTTTAAAAGATTATTAAATGATACACAGCGGAATCATCCTGCTGTACACCTGAAACTAACACAACACTGCAAATCAACTATATTTCACTTGAAAAAAAAAAAGACTATTAAATGAATATACTGCAGCTTACCAGATGTAGTCAAGAGGTCAAACTCCTAGAGTGAGTGATTTGGAAACATAAATGGCCTAAATTCAGGTAATTCATGCAATTTATACAAACACATATTAACAAAATTCTGCTCTATTAAATAATTAAAATTTAGATAGACCTTAATTATATGCTTTACTAAATAAAAGGAAGTTGGTCTCCAGTGGAAAAAATTTAATTTCTAAATAAATAAATAACTCACTCACTTACTCACTCACTCCCTAAGGCAGATACTCATAGTAAATTTAACATACTGCTAGTACCATTTAATTGAATTCAACCTTTAAATTAAACAAGAATAGATATTAAAAATAATATGGTAACTGTATATTAGGTGGTATTGCCTTTTGGTGTTTCAAACAATCAAGGCAACAGTGACTAACCTCTTCATTACTTTATAATGTTCATCTGGGAAGAAAATAGCTCTTCTAAGTTCAAATTTTCTACAGTTGAAACCCACAGAGCTCCTAAGAACACAGGGCAATAAAGCATAGGGTGCTTCATTAGAGGAAGTCTATAATTACAGATTACTGAGTAAATAATACGAACGCCATTGAATTACATGGGAGTCAATCAGTTAGTAGAAAATGGCATAAAATTACAAAATTAGGTACCAATACCTCAGAGATATAATTATGTCAATTTCTGAACATTATGTAGTTCTTTTATAATAAAGTCATGGATGATAATTATGCTTAAATAACTTGCTAAAAGCTGGTAAAAACCGGAGAAATGCCAGCATTTAAAGACTGTCATTCCTTGGAGCTTAACTTCATAAATGCTTTACTTTGATGTGTCTACTTGACCACTGCATTTCTTTTTTATTTTATTTTATTTTAATTTTATTTATTTATAACATTTTTCATTGAGTTATAGTTATTTTACAATGTTGTATCAAATTCCAGTGTAGAGCACAATTTTTCAGTTATACATGAACATACATATATTCATTGTCACATGTTTTTTCACTGTGAGCTACCACAAGATCTTGTATCTATTTCCCTGTGCTATACAGTATAATCTTGTTTATCTATTCTGCATATGCCTGTCAGTATCTACAAATTTTGAAATCCCAGACCTCTGCATTTCTTTGCTCTTTTCCTTTAAATTCAAAACCTCCATGGTTTCTATCCTATACTATTTTATTAAGTAACTATGTTGCTGTCCAGTGACTGTTGTGGAACTACTGTTTGTAAATACTGTTATATTTTCATTAAAAGGGATAGAGCTCTGTTCAGACTTGCAAGTAGGCACTTAATTTTTTACTTGGGATTAAGTAGAAAAGATTTACAATTTCACCCATGTCTCTTCTTGGGACAGTAGGCTCTGGAGAGGAGAACCGGGAGGACTTAGACACAGTTAATCAGTGCTGCCTCAGTTATACCCTCAGCCCATTCCTTACGTAGCTTTTAATTCACTCTCGCAGGTTATCAGCACATGGCCACTGGACACTTACATGGTGGAGAGCACTATACGAAACGGAATGGTAAGGCATCCTTCTATGACCCATTGACGCAAGGAGGACAATTATGTATTTCTTTCACTGTACAGTCGAATTTGGAACTTAAGAGAATTTTTGGCTAATAAACAGCCTTGCCAATCAAGCTGAATAAAAATGAAATATCCTTTAATATGCAATATATCTGAAGAACAGAAAGAAAAATACCATAGATTTGGGGCTCTTAGAACAATAATTTAATAGAACACTCTCATTTTTACATTACAATTTGGGCATGGCTCAAGTGTTTGCAGAAGCCAAGGTTCTACCATTTAGAAAAGCCAGTTATTTTTGTATAGTCCATGGACTGCTAAATTACCTCAGAGAAATGTGGTATCAAGGGAGGAACTCCTGATCTTCTTAAATAAAGAACATTAAAAAGATTTTATTTTGCTTGTCCACTGAACAGTAATCATCTTTAACATTCTTGATTATTTTCTGTCTTGTAGATCAGTTAAAAAAAACTTCAAAAACAAATATCTGTTACTCTTCAAAAATGGAGTGAAAAGTGGTAGCTGCCAAAAGGGTGGAGAGGGAGGAAGTTACTAAACAGTCTTTGGCAAAGATTTAGGACCAGGCAATATTTTGGGATTTTTTATGGTTTGTTCACCTAAACTCATCAGTGAAACCTTTGCATACAATCTGATTTTATTTGACTGTTTATTTCCTATTTATAGCCTATATCAACAGGGGGAAATTGCAGTCCACAAAGAAATGATAAGGACAATTTTTCACTCAGCACCTCCATGGCAGCTGGTGATTCTGAGTATAAGGGAAATTTATCCCCATCCTTTAGAAGGAATACGCTACTTATGGTCTTATGATGTATGGAATCCTGGGTCTTCAAGAGGACTAGGATTTTCTACTTCAGGAAAAGGAATCAAAAAAAAAAAAAAAAGGTACCACGATTTCTTTAAAGCAATTACCTGCCTTGTGAGGCTTTCAAAATGCCATCATATTTGTTTTAGTAAGTAAGCACTCACATTAGCATTGTCTTGAACAAAGAAGAAGTATATTTAGAGAATCTATTCACTGCTGAAATCTTCCTTATATCCAGTCTAGAGGAAACCATTTTAAGGTGCATCTTGAATTTGGGAGTAAAGTGAGGAAGAGGTCACTTCCACTGAGACTCAAATCTGGAGAAGTCAACATGTGCTGGATGGATTAATCATCCTCATGTAAGAGGTGACTTGCAAACAGGTGGCCAAGGAAACCTTGTCAACATCCAGCTCCATCAAAGAAACGACAATGTCTCTTAATCTCATTAGAATGGCCAGGGCATATTCATTTGGAACAATAATAAGGAAAATGACAAATTAACCAGCCACAGTGTATTTCCTCTGAAGAAATACTATGCAAACAGGAGAACTGTATACACAGGAGACCAGACTACTGATCGGGTGACTTCCTAAGGTCTATTTCTCAGGGTGGCCCTGCAGGAACAGAGAGTGGGTTTTCCTACTTGAAATCTCACTTTTGACACCAAAAAATCTGCTAGAAACTTCTCTGAAATGTCAAGCTTAGATAGTATTGTCAACTAAGATAGAGTTTGAGTTTCATACACAATCACAAGTGGTTAAGTAATAGCAGAACATTACCTTTCTGTTTTGGGAATTAATGTGTTTTTTTTTTTTTAATTATATTGAACCATGTGAGGTTGCCATTTTAATAGACCAAAAAATAGCCAAACAGTAACAATTTCCTATGGTTCAAACGAGTCTTTAGGGATATAATGAAGCCATCTGAACCATTACTAACCCTCTGAAAAAATATTTTGAAACAGAAGAGGGAAGACTATACAATGCAGGAGGCTACGACAAGAGGCATTTTAAAACGTTTTCTAAAATGCAGGACTTGACAAGCACAGTCTTCCTAATAGTCCCGATTTTCCATAACTCCACCCTCCACGTTCTAACACTATGTGAGTCATCAATACAAAATCAAGACAGGCCAGTGCTCAGCACACAGTTGGCAGGTCCTCTGGGCTATTATGTTCACGATGGCAAGGTTGCCGATTTTTCACTGAGGTCAATAATTTGCTCTTCTTTCCCTAAAGCTTAGGAATGGTTTTGCAAGATCTCCCAGAACTCTGTCCCTTTCCCCTACTCCAGCAGAGGGATGAGAGGCAGCTTATCTTGTCATTTTAATGAAACATCTTTGAGGTATGATTTCACTGGGGAGAGATTTAGAAATCAAAGCTTAAGTCAGGCTGTGAAAGTAAGTTATGCGGTACTGAGCAAAACACAATCTCTAGAACTCATTTTTTCCCTCAGCAAGCATTAATGAATGTCAAGCCTTTATAGATTAGTTAATATACTTAAGAGATAGAGAATGCATGTTTGTTTTCCCAAAACCTTGATGCAGCCAGTACCTTGGTGAGAACTGAATAAATAAACCCACTCATTGCAGTAATCTTCAGAGAAAAATTCAACAATTTTGCCCCCAAAAGTCATATTTATTTTTTTCTATTGTAAGCACATGAAATAATGACAATTGCTTCAGTATTACCTAGAATATCAATATATCTGCCACATTTGCACTTTTTCATTAATTGTAATTTTATTTTTCTGTATTAGAATTTATCAGATAGAAAACCAATCAACCAACCCGGTTCAACCAAACATCTAATTACATTTTTCATGTGCTCTGTCATCTTAGTGAGTATCTTGTAAGAGAATGCCAGAATGACTTTTATTAATGTCAGAGAATGCATTTTTTCCTTTCGACAAAAGAAGAAAAGACCTTTCACATTCAAAATTCAATTTTTCCTCCTAACATTTCCAATACGACACAAACATATGGTAAATAAAATTTTATTCTAATAAATATTAGAGCCAGTGGACCAGTAAGGAAGACTCTGAGCATGCTGTGAATCTACTGAATACTAAAGAGCATCTGAAATATAAAAATCATTGAACTTTTAAGAAAAACTATATAATTCAATAGTTTTTTTATTTAAAGAAAAAGAGAAACATATGCAACAATAATGATTAACCAGGATATGTCGACATCTCAGAAAGGGCTGACAAATGGACAAATGTGATAAAGTTTTCAAGAATTTTGCATGGCGAAATATACTGGTTAGAAGAGTCTACTTTTTATTTCCTCCACAAGAATATAATTAAGGTTAGGTTTGGAAATAAAGCACTTTGCCTGAAGTAAAGGAATAAGACACATCAAATAATTTAAATAAAAAGAAAAGAATAATGATTGTATTCAAGAGCAATGGAATTTGAGAGGAATACGAGTACACTGGTCTCTCCCGGGACATTAGGATTATGAATGTTACTATACTTTCCTTCTCCTGGGACATTTAGAAACATGTTGTCTAACCATTTGCCTTACAGAGTTACATACAGACGTACCTTGAGGCAGGGAACTGACCTGCATAATCTAGAGAGCATCTTCATGTTTTATGAAAACCAAATCACAGAAAACAAACTCAAAGGATTGCTATGACTCCAAGTGAACTCAGCATTAAGTACATACAGACTCAAAGACAATGCTGTAGAGTGAAATATTATAGGTCTTACAACATTACTTACATAGAATGTGGTGTAAACTATCTGTAGATATGATATCTTAAGCCACTGGGGATTAAAAAAAAAAAGAAATAGGAATCTCTTCAGAAAAATACATGAGAAATTCGAAGCTGTTTGCTGAGAGTATGTAAAGTATTCATCAGAGAAAAATGTTCAAACCTACTTTAGGAGAAATGAGAACTATTTCTTAATATATCCGAAGCAGGCCAAAGAAGATTGTTTCTTGACAGAAGCTCTCATGGGAAAACCTCCCTTTTTTATTTGCTACAGAGATCATGCTGGAATTGATGGGAAGAGAATAGACATTTTAAAATAAATAAAAGAGGTCACTTGCAGGAAGAGTTTTTTTTTTTTTTTTAGAAGTGGATTCTTGTTAAAAGATTCTCACTTTTATTCAAGTTAAAATGTTCATTTTTGTTCCATGAACAAAGGTGTGGGGATTTTACTTTTTTCATTCACTGTACACCAAGGCAAAACACAGGGGCCTCCTGGGCATGTGACACTGTGCAGTCACACAGGGCCCTGTGCTCAGAAGGGCCTCATACTTGGTTTAATGTTCTGCTGCTGCGGTCTCAAAATTCTCAATTATCTTTGAACAAGAGGCCCGCATTTTCATTTTGCAGTGAGCCCTACAAATTATGTTTCCGATGCTGGTAAATTAAACCCATCTGTAACATAATAAACTACCTTGATTGTCCATTTTTCATAAATTTCTTATTAATATTTGAAAAAGATTACAAGGTCTTCAAAATGATGTAGTACTGACTACTCCTGATAGTTTCTTCCTGCTATTTTCTTTTAACACTCATAGAATTTCCCAGTGGTTAAGGCACTTCCTTTGGAGGCTACACTAACTTTTCCAATCCAGTCAAGCGTGATGTACTAAGAAAATAGTCTCAGTGCTCCAATTATCATTGCAAAGAAATGCTTGGCTGTTGAAAATAAAATTGAAAGCAGAAAAGACTGAAATAGTGGCTTTGGATTTCCTTTCCTCTAAGTTCACATCCGTGTTTACTTGCTGTCTAAATCCATCCATCAAGAGCAAACAAAAGACCTTAAAGGATGTACAAATAAGAATAACTATAGAATAAGTATACTTATACTTAACTAATATTTAATACAGAGTAAACTTGCTCTTCACTTGATGTGTTCCTAAACAGGTAATTCATTATCCACCTCCTCCCCAAGATCAAGGAATTCTATTTTAACATATCAGGGATACTGCTACTTAAGGAATTCTTTGGTAACTCATTTTACAAATTAAGTATACACACACAGAACGGAAATGATCATTCCTTAGTAAATCAGTTGCTTGAGTTCATTTTGGTATGCTACAGTTGGAAAAACATAGCAATATCTATCCATCAAAGTCATATTGGACAACACAAATACTCTGCTGAGTTCCCTGTACACTTCCGAGGCCAAGGATATCCTCCCACCTTGTCACTTAAAACTACTTGATTCTGATTGGATCCCGTCTCTGGAAGAAGGTTCAAAAATTATAGGAATGTAGATAAGTTCATGAGTGTCTTCTTTTTTCTTTTGTTAGATTCCACATATGAGTGATATCATATGGTGAAAAAAGAAGACACTAATGAATATATCTACAAAACAGAAAGAGACTCACAGACATAGAAAACAAACTTATGGTTACCAGGGGGGAAAGGGGTGGGAAAAGATAAATTGGTAGTTCCAGATTTGCAGGTACTAACTGCTATATACAAAACAGATCAACAACAAGGTCCTACTGTATAGCACAGGGAACTATATTCAATATCTTGTAGTAACCTATAATGAAAAAGAATATGAAAATGAATATATGTGTGTATACATATGACTGAAACATGATGCTGTACACCAGAAATTGACACAACATTGTAAACCGACTCTACTTCTATTAAAAAGAAAATTATAGGAATGTAAAGCTTGGAGGATAAATCTCTCATTTTCACAGGTACAAGAATCTGTCGTGACTAAATTAAATAACTAACAACGTTACACACTAGCACTGTGGCGTAGTAGAGCAGAATAAGTGGGGGGCTGAGGCAGGCTCTCCTCCCGGCTCCCCTATTTAGCACTAAAGTAGCTTTATGACCTTGAGCAAGGACTGTTCATGTCTCAGCTATCACACTTGTAAAATAAGAAGTTGAGTTGAGTCATTGGAATCTAGGGTTTGTAAATTTTAGTGTACATTAGAATCACCTACAGAACTTGTCAAAAAAAAACCCCAAAAAACCCTGATTACTGTCTCCCGACTCCTACCTGACTTCTCATTCAGTAGGTGTGGGCTGAGGCCCGAAATTTGGCATTTCTAACAAATCTCAGCTTCCGCTGAAGTTGCTGGTCCGGGGACCACACTTTGAGAACCACTGACCTAGGAGAATGCCAAGAATCTGAAGGTCAGGCAAGACTCTGAACCTACGCACTGGGGGAGAGCTCCTGAGGCATCTGCCAAAGAGTCACAGGTCTCAACAGGGAAGAGCAGTGTTCTTTCCAATGAAGAAACTCCAGCTGAAGGGCAGCACTGCATTCACCTGCCAATTAGCAACAGGAGCAGGGGCAGGGGGGAGGGGGTGGGTGAGCCAGGAGGAAATCAGGAAGTTGCAACCTGAAACTGAGACTAATCAGACCACACAAAGCCCTAAATCAGGAAATAAAGCCAGGCTGAGCACAGAGCTGGATGAACCCTTTTGGCTTGTTGTAAACTAAGGGATTGGAATAAATGACTTAAACCCATGAGTTGGGACACTGGATGAACACCTTTGGGGAGACAGGACTATAGGAATGAGAACTCCAATGAGGAGACATAGAAAACAAACTTATGGTGACCCGGGAGGAAAAGGGGTGGGAAGGGATAAACTGGGAGTTCGAGATTTGCAGATTCTAACTACAGATGTATAAAATAGATAAACAACAAGTTCATACTGTACAGCACAGGGAACTATATGAATACCCTGTAGTAACCTATAATGAAAAACAATACGAAAGCAATGTATGTATATATATGTATAATTAAAGCATTGTGCTCTACACCAGAAATTGACGCAACGTTGTAAACTGACTATACATCAATTAAATAAATAAAGAAAGAAAACATAAATTAAAAAAGAAAAAAGAAAACTCCTATGAGGTTAATAAGAAGGCCAAGGTTCCCAAGTCTTGGGGAGAATGTGGGACAAGGCCTGGGTCTCTCTTGGCCCAGAAAGTTCCTAAAGAGGCTTGGCCCAAAGAGTTTGCCATCTTCACCCAAAGGAAATTCTAAAAGATGTATTGCAGGCAAAACAAGTAATTCCAGATGTATGGTCTGAAGTACAAAAATGAATGAAGAGCAATATGTGGGTAGTATACATGAACACTAACTGTTAGAAAATAATTATCATATTGTCTTGCTCTAAGGTGGGTAATGCAAGACTCTGACATCAATACTGTATGCCTTTCTAGCTAGCTTTAAATAATTCAGAGGAACTTGAAAAACTGGGTTATGATAGTCAATTCTGTTATTACACAGACACATACAAGTAGATATTTATTTGTGGGAGTCTGTAATAACGTGTATGTAGATAAATATATATGTGTATATATGAACAGTGTAACACATTATGTATACTGTAACCTTTTTTATACTTCAAAGGCATCTTTGCTAATGAGTTCATCCAGTAAAACCATATCCATATTCACTTGTGAACACACTGAAGTAAAGTTTTATTGATCTCACACATATTTCCACACCCACCAAAGCACATGAAACACCTATGAATATATAATATCTATATAGCCAAGAATTAAGGTCGAAGTTTGATACATTCTCTCTTATCACTCTTTCTAGATAAGCACTCCTTTAATCTCAGCCAAAATAAAAACATACTGATCAAAGCGTCTGTAATTCCTGAGATGTTCCTAGAAAATTAGAAATGATTAGATATTGCTAAATTTCACATTCTAGCTTGATAAAAGCACATACAGTAGGACAGGTCTATTATAACACTTGGGGTATTACATTTCCAAGATTCTGAATCAACCAAATGTTGCTTCGAAATGGAGTGAAACTGAAAAGAGGCCTTCCTAAGGTGCCTAATATAATTGTGAAAACACAATGTAGGGGGAAACATAAGAAAGCAGAAAGTGACTACTTAATTCCTTTCAAATAGAAACTGAATTGCTGAGGCAATTCTCACCACCTTATTTATATATGGACTCGCTCGCAAATCATGTCGTCACCCACCAGGAAGCAATGCATCAGGAAGGGTGCGACAGTGCCACAAGTCCTGAAGAGGGGGAGAGAGGTCCAGCTGGATGATAAAAAGGCATTATCAACGCCAAAAATCCCAACAGTTTTACGGATAAATATTATATGAAAGCATTACATGGGAAACAGAAACTAGTTTCAGAAATTGCCCATAGGCAAAAAAAAAAAAACGCTTATAACAAAGGACTCACATTTTGTGAAGTGATACTTGGTATTTCTTGAACACCAGCGATTTAAAGATGGCCAACTACCTTATTTATGAGACAAGCAACCAGCTTCTTATCCCCCTCAACTCCCTGCCTCAACAAACAGAACGAAACAAAAACCTGGCATAGGACTCCCATTTTCCATTTAAAGAATACATTTTTTTTTCTGTAAGATATGCTACTGTCTGTGTAAATGTGAGAGCACCTTGAGAATACAGACTTCCGGTTTCACTCTGGAATGGAAGTTCCCATCAGCCTTTAGTTACTTTGGTCTTTAAAAAGCCACATCCTTCAGAAGAAGCATGAACTGCTGAAATCCAGCACATACAACAGCTTTCCCTAAGGTTATAATGAGCTATGATTTTAAAAGGAAGAACTTACATTTTTTTTTTAAATAAAAATACTTACTCTGTTCCTTTGGAGTCTTAAAATGAGAGAGGGGATGAGGGAGGAGGGGCTGGGAAGCACACTGCCAACCCCCTCACCGCCACCCCCTTTTCCACCCACGAAGGGGTACCTTTTAGGGGTTTCATTTTTGGTCATGGTTACTCAAGTGAAAAGGGCTAGTTTTCTACACACTTGGACCACAGGAGATTACTGAAAAGTCCAGGTTGTACATACTGTGGGGATGGAGCGAGGGGACACTTAAAGCTAATGTAGTCAGAGTTCATCTCCATAGCTCAGTCTCCATTTCCCCTCAACATATGATCAGCTAGCCCTTCGAACAAAGCTGCATTGAGTCTTTGAGTGAAGAAAAAGAGATGCAAAGAACAGTATAACAAGACCTAACAACATAATGGATTCCGGTTATGCCAGATAGAGTGCTGACTCAGAACCAGTTGCCTCAAACGAGTAAAGCATCTTTTTAAAACACTGGGGAAGACACAGGGGAGGCAGTTTCATACACCATACTGAAGTTCAGTAGAACGAGGTCAGTTAAGCACTCTATCCTGAGACATACACCTTTCATTTTCAATTGTTTTCAAATAAAAAGAGAGAAATCCCCTTTTCAAGTTGGATTGTTTAAATGCACCTACAGCTACTCCTGTCTAGCAAAGGCTAGGCGAGCTCTCCCTACTGATGCATTTCAAAAAAGGTTCAATTGGCAAAAGAAAGCAAGTGCAAAGGGTTTTTGACAAAAGAGGACTAGAGGGAACACATTTTCCTTTCACAGAAATACTGTTCTAGAAAATCAGACGAGGTAGCAACTCAAACCAGGGGTGTGCACATACTGGTAAGACAAACAGGGAATTTGGAAAACTTCAACATCAGACACTCAACTACATAAAATTATTAGCTTAAAAACTGGGGTTACTCAGACACACATTAATATATATAAAATAGATAAACAACAAGGACCTACTGTACAGCACAGGGAACTATATTCAGTATCTTGTAATAATATATATTGGAAAAGAATCTGGAAAGAAAATACATATGAATGTATATGTATAATTGAATCACTTTGCTATATACCTGAAACTAATATTGTACATCAACTACACTTCAAAGAAAAAAATTGGGGTTACCTTATAAAAATGAGAGACTAAATGCTTAAATAAAACAAGGTATTATGGTGGTCAGATGACAGCACAGCCTAACCCAGCGTATGCTGAGAATGAGGTTCTTCGACCACAGAACCAGACAGGTCTGTAAAGAACCTCTGGGACCCTGTCCCACCCTCAGCAAGACTGTGCCTGCTGCTCCCTAGATCTATACACATCCATCCTGTTTATTGATGCTCCAAGTAATTTCTTGGCAGCCCTGTCCAGGGCTCAGCAAACAGAAAAGACTAAATCAAAATCAGGAACTCTGAAATACCTCCTATGATAAAGAGATTATTATTATTATTTTTTTACACAATGTACATTTAGAGCCAATTCCAATACTGGTTCCAACAAATAAAAGTATTATGGCATCCATAGTTAATTGCACACTTAAAAGGATAATTATTTTTTGTTTCCCAGATGAATCATACCATCATCCTCTGAGCTATTATGAAATAACATATAAAACCCACTGTTCATTTAGATGACGATGAGGTATTCTAAGCTGAGGTTATAATGTCTTTGTAACACCATTATAACAAAGGTGTAACTGCTTTCTTAAACTAAGATTTTTTTTCTCATTTTTTCTCCCACTAACTAGTCAAGATATCATATACTATACAGATTGTTCATGTGTGAAGGGAGCAACTGAGGACTGAGGATTGATTAGACATAAACAAGAAAAATAGAAGTTTTCATATATTAAAAATGTGTGAAAAAGTGAAATATACATGTTACATGCTGCACACGGTCCTGTGTGAGTGGATGCATACATATACAAACAGATGCAGAAGAGCCATCATTTCTTACAGAAGAGACACACAGAGGGAGAAAGGCTGACAATTAGTAACCCCTTAAGTAGGTTAATGGTGCTAAGTTATCAGACAACACCACTGTGATTAGGGTGTGTCACCCTGCTCAGCACGCTGGGGGCACTCAATAGCTACTTGCAGAATTAAATTAAAAATCACTGAAAGGTTTTCACCCATAATAATCCTCTCGCACATTTAGTGTAACAATAGATTTTGTCCTGATTCTGAAGGAGCCCAGGGGCTCAGGGGTTCAATGTGGGTGGAACAAATTTAATTTTCAAAGAAGAAAAAAAAAAAAAGTCATTAGAGACTCAGTTGGGTCCAGGACAGTTTGTTGGTTCTATGAATCTGTTAGGTGTAATTAAGGACGTGAATCTAAACGCATTTGACGGAGAGCCGAGCCAAACTAATTGCAATGTTGGTATATAACAGCTGTTATTCATTTGACACTTTGCTGTAAGAAGAATTAGAATATTGAAATATGGAACCAAAACATGTTTCTAATAAATGATTAGGCCACCTACAGTGTGTTTGGGTCATTTCTCATGTAGTCAATTTGATTGTTTTCACCCACCTGCTGCAATATTTTCATGGTTTCCTGGCTAGTGAAGTTACATAAGGCATACACAGCAACAAGCACATAGCGGAGAGAAAAGACAAATTTGTAACTGCCAGCATTACTCATCCTCTACAGAAGAACTGATGAAATCTTCTTAAATGCTCAACACACTGAAGACAGCTCTTACCGTTTTTGCAAATCTGAGTTTCTGCATTTAGAATCTAAGGACTCTTAATGAGATCTAAAGTATATTACCTATCTTGTTTTGCATATTTATTTTTGTCTTCTATTTAAAAGAATATTTTTAGTTGATGTAGAAATTTGTTTTACTGCTAAGGCAGACAGAATGAGAGTTGAGCACTTATTTCCAGTGAACTGATGCCAGAAATGTAATTATTCTAGTATGAGGTCAGAAAAAAAAAAATACTAGTGATTAAGTGGCTCAAATAGACTCCCAGAAAAAAAAGAACTAGGACTTTCAATTAATCTAGAGTGTATGCTGCAGTTAGTCCAGATGGAGCCCACTCTCCCACACTTGTGTGCAATCATCACTGATGCTATGAATAATGGCCCAGAGACAATAACAAAGTCCTAATGATTTATCAATGATGTACATATTGTGCGGTGGCTGTATGTACAAAACTATGTTTAAGCACTATATGCCACACAGTTTTACCTGTGAAAATGTAAAGCTCAAACCACTGGGGGCTGGGGAGAGGTAGCTGGGCGATTAAGACAAGGGTTGTGGATTAACAGAGTTCAGAAAGATTATGAATGATAAAGACTGATGCACAAATGGCTTTTTCTATAATTACAAAGTCAGATTAATCAAAACACCTCTTCCCCAAGGCATTCTATTCAACCAAGATCTCACTGTAGTGATTACTGCTATTAATAGTTTTCCATACTATGTTAACTGAAATAACTATTATTATTAAGGGGATAACAACATTAACACGTATTTAAGTGCTAACCGTGTGCCAAACAAGTGCTAAGACATTTGCACATATTCTCTCATTTAATTCTTATGAAATACCTAAGAGCTAGATGCCGTTATTTCCCCTGTTTTATAGGCAAGGAAGCTGAGGATCAGAGGCGTAGGGTGAATTGCCCAAAATAATACTGTTTAGTGTGGAGAGTCAGGATTTGAACTTGGGTTTGTCTGGCTCCAAAGGAAAGGAAATTGAACTCATTTCAATGGCAGGCTAAACACTGAAAGGTTTGTCTGAGATGAAATGTCACTAGGGGGTGGCAGAGTTCCCCAGCTGGGTGTGATTTATCATTTGATGGTTGCTACTGCGGGGGCGTCTCTTGCACCTCAATGCCTTAACCCAGTGCTTGAACTTAGAAATTCAAGAAATATTTATTGAGTGAATGGCAACAGTAAGACAAGATGTTGCCTAAAACGAACCTAAAGATGTTTTATTAAAGTAACAGTCTCAAATGTCTACTAAATACCTTAGTTTGCTAAAATCTCTCAAACACCTGGGCAGATCTTTACTGGATAATTTTATTTGGGGGAACCCTCGCATGCCCCCCCACTCGCACACTTACAAACCACATATTTCCATTGGAAAAAAACCGTAGAGAACAAAGAGAAAAAATTGTGATTTTGAATAAACAGTTTTCTTGAAATGTTTGCTAAATGGAGGGAGCAAGGCAATTTAAATAAATGGACTATCACCCAGATATTCTTTTTTTTCTTCACAAATAAGGCTTATTAGATCAATTATTCTCTCCCAGGTCTACCAAGCAGATATACACTTGTTTAGCTTTGCACTAGTGTCTATGAGCTGCTCATTATCATTTATAAAATATGGCAGAATGGTGGTACCCACAATGTCTCAGGGATTTATATTACCGAGATTTCTTTTTTTTATACACTAGGGTCAATTCTGTTATTTATCGGTATTCTAATCTATAATATTGGTTACTATAATTTAATGTCTGGGGTATGACATGGGGAAACAATTTTGACCTATTCAGATTAAAATGATATAATGTGAAATGAATTAATTCACTTATAAGACATAATTATTTTAAAACTTGGAAAACAGAAAACTAAAATTGCTACCCACCACTAATGACAGAGTTTAAACATTTAGGTTTATTGGTTAAAATTTGCTTATTCACTCTCAAAAGACTGATTCATCATCAAATCTGACTCAGGAAGCTTTCTCTATCATCATACTAGAAGTAAATAGGCAATTCTAATTTCCATATAATCTTATATAAGGAGGAGCAAAACTGTTTCTGATTAAATAATATTTGCATAAGAATCACACTTGGAGTTTCCAATTTCAAAACACCCTTTTTAAAATGCATTTCTTTTTATTGCTTCCTCTAAGCCCTTGCAATTAAATTGCTGACTTCCAGAAACATGAAAAAAGCTGCATTCACAAATATTACAAAATATTTGGTAAGCTTTTTCACTCTACCTACAGAATTAATTTATTTATTTTTAGTGGTCCCTAAGTTAATTATCATCTATATTAATATAATCAAAGGTTGGAGAACATGGATTATGCCAAGCACTTTACATAGTTTACATAGTATTAGACACATTTTAGAGTACATTTATTGATTTAGCATATTTTTTGCTGCATTTAAATTAGCTTTCTCAATTTTACATTTAAATAAATGGTGTATTACTGTGCATGCTTTAATTATAATTATTTGGGAAATGGTGCAATAAATGTTGGCTGAATGAGTAAAATAGCCTAATATGTCAAAAAATATCAATACATAGTTATATATTAATGAAACTGTGCTGCTCTTAAAAAACGTCTTGGCTGTCAGTGAATCCACTGCTTCTAACTCCCACTGCCTTTTTTTCATCTCTTTTATGAAGTTTTCCCTTCCTGTTACCATCTTCTGAAACTGCCATAGGTTGAAATTCCTTTGAAGAGAGCATCAGATAGGAGCTAACTTTTTTTTTTTTAACTACCTTTCACTGTTCTTTTCCAGTTACATCCACCTTGCATTCACCTCTCCTTTTCTTGTGTTTCTGGCTCACTGCCTCAGTGATCCTTGAACAAATTCCTATAATCACCTCGGCTCTCCTATCTTACCACATCACAAACCCCTGCCTGACTTGGAAAGCTCTTCACAGTCTTTCCAACCATCTTCCTATCTTTCCAACAGTTTTCCAATTCAAACCCTCCTCCACCAATGACGACAATGAAGACAATGACTACCTGAGAAAATGTATATTGCACATTGAACAGTTTAGCAGAGAGGAAGGACATTAACATGTAATTAATAGATCAAAGACATTAACATGTAATTGACAGACTAGAGTATAAGTAACCAGTCTCTGTGGGTTGCCTCATTTAACTCTCACAATAACAAGGAAAGTACTATTATTTCATTTTATAGAGGAGGAAGTTAAGGCACAGAGAGATGAAATACCTTGTGAGAGATTATATGGCTAGTCAGTTGTGGATCTGAGACTTGAACTTAGAATCTGCCCTCTTAATCATTTGGATGTACTTTCTTGTGAGCTACTGAACAGATCCTCCGTTGCTGCCTTCCATGCTGATGTGCACTACTGCTGATGTTAGTCCCTTTTGCTTGCATAGTTTCACCCCTGCTTAGCCAGATATTACCCACCCTTCAGGATCTAGTTCAACTGATACATTCAGAGACCATATTTAGCCTTCTCCGAGAAACTATGTCATTTTACCAGCCTTCAGCGATCTCCCCTTTTGGATAGTTCTAAATAATCTCTATTATGTATCAGCACACTGTTTGCTGGTTCAGCTTTATTACATCTGAAGAGTAGCAGAATATGTCACCCCAAAATATTTCACTTTGGCATGAGGATTATTTTGAGCTGAAGGCAATTGAGAAGAAGCAGATACAAGAAAAGCTCTCAGAGGTCTTGCTATTTGCCTAAAAGCAGGACATAAATTTACAAAGGTGTCCCTCTTCCACTCTTTGCCAGGAATAACAGAAGTTACTTGCCAGAGACTATTCTAGAGAGACGCTTATCAGCCCAGAAATGGCACCAGAGGAACCTACAAAACAACTGACTGACTAGCCCTTAACTTCCATTAGTTCCCCCATACATTTGCCTTCCCCCAATTTGCCACGCTAGAAACTCAAAGTCCTTTTCCTTTGTCTTATCTACAAATTTCTAAAAATGTATTATTTTTTGCTAAGATGCTATACAAGCCCAAGTTCTAACCACTCCTTTGAGTTACTCATCACTGAATGCTCCCATGTGTACACATGATGTATGCATTAATAAGTCTGTTCGTTTTTCTCCTGTTAAGATGTATTTTGTCTAATTTATAGAGCCCCAGCCAATGAATAGTTTTTCCTCTCCTACTCATCTCTTTGGCAAAGTTGTCAACTTCTAAAGGATGGTAACTATGTCTTGAACTGTTTTCAGATTCTTCAATGAGCACAAAATGACTTTCAGTAGCAGCAGCAAGAATATTCTAGGTCCTGTGTTATGTACTGTACTTAATTATCTCATTTAATCTTCACTAAAACAATAGGAGGTAAATGTCATTATCCTGCATTACAGATGGGGTAACTGAGGCATGAAGAGATGAAGGAACAGAACAAGGTCATAAAGCAAGTAGGTGGAAGAGCTAGGACCGATCTCCACTTTTTTCATGTACAGACTTTAATAACTTTTTAGTCATGTCACTTAATGTTTACAAATGACTGTCTCTTTCATATATAACCATATCTTTTTTCTCCTTTACAATGAAAAAAATACTATTTCTTGTCATGGCCTTTTGCCTTCTAATATCCACTTCTTTCAAAATGGAGCTTGGAAACATAGCATTTTAAAATGGATTTAACTGAAAGGATATGATTCTCTGGCTGCTAGGTTTCCATGATATCTTTACTTAATTCTGAGCTCAGCTGATCACATCCAAATTACAGAAATACTCTTTTCTGTTTGTTTTATCCTATTATTCTTCTGAATAATTAGATTCAAAAATATTTCTCCTTGATGAATGAATGTCTATAATTTTACATGCCAGAGAAATATATCTTGTTGTTATTACTTATTAGCTATATGGGATCATGGGAGATTTTTTAAAAGGGAGGGATTTGCAATTTGGCTAAGTTGATATGAAATAGAAACTTTACAGGAAGAGTATTTGTGTTTTTAAAGTTGTGTGTAATTTAAAAGTGATTTTCTTTACCCAAGGGACTCTTTACATGATGACCTTTGTTACAGGTGAGACCCCTGCATCCAATAGTCTGTATCTCTAGTCACATGTGCATGAGCTACCTCTACACTCTGTACTATATATATCTCACACTGGCAATCAAATGTTCTAGATCATCTCTCTTTCAGTGGGAAGTGAATAACACTGTTCTAATTGGACACATTTAAAAGCTCTTTAAATCACTTTCTGATGGCACTTCATTGTCATGTCTCTCAAGGATTCACAGTTTATGTAGCTGCACTGCACCTCCTCCCAGACTCTCAGAATGTCTGCAACTGACTTCCACTTAGCTAACAATACCATCTTTTATAAGACACAGAGAAACTGACACTGAGCTCCGTCTTGACACCCAATTACCCAACTCTGTTCTTATTCTTTCTTTTCTGCATCTTTCTCATCTGCATAAGACTACACTATTTTGATGGAAGGATCTCTTTTAAAAACATATTTATAAGTACTAACACACATATACTCTTAAGTGTAAAATAATATTACAATAAACAATAACAGTAATAAGTATTTGTGGGGCCACAAACAAGAACCTAATGGTGAAGTTGACTATTTGATCTATAAACAGAGATATGGTAACAATACACGAAAGATGAATCTTACAGTATATCTTTCATGTTCAGATTACTTAGCTAAGCGTTTGCACAAAAACTTATTCGGATCTTTATACTATGGCTTCAATGATATTTAAAGAGGTAATCAACCAAATCTTGGCAAATGAAAATATATACATACTATAGACATGATCAAAAATAGTTTCTTTTTTTTTTTCTTTCTATTGTAGGTGTGGTTTTAAGGAAACAGTGAAAGGTTGATAAGTACTTGGAGTGGAGGGACAAGGGAGATGGTGTGGTGTGGGAACACGATTATGTTTTTGGCTCAAAACTGGACAGACTCTGTCTTGACTCCTAGCTCTTTTCACCACTCACCCTGGAGATTCTCAAAGTCTAATCTGGGAACTTGTGAAGGCCTCTGAGATCATTTCAAATCTGCAAGGTCAAAACTATCTTTTTAAGAATACTGACACTTTTTTGCCTTTTTCTCTCTCATTCTTTCATGAGTGTATAGTGTTTTCTAGAAGCTACATGATGAACGATAGTGCATTAGACTGAATGTAGAAACAGGTAAAAGGATCAAGCGGTCTTTTATTAAGCCAGACTTTGAAGGGATTTACAACACTAATTTTTTCTCTTCTTACTAAATATTTTTTTGGGGGGAATAAGGAAGATAAAACTGCTTTTCATAAAAAAAGTTATTTAACATGTAATATAGGTTTATTATCATTATTTTAATAGGATTAATCAATAAATAATTTTAAACATATTTCTTAAATAACTTCATCAGGTGTCTGTTTAAATTATAATATGAAAAATGTCAATATCTAAAAACACAGATAAGCAAAAGGTATTTGAGGTCCTCAGTAATTTTTAAGAGTGTAAATGGGGTCTGAGACCAAATACTTTCAGAACCTCTGATTTCTACTTTACCCTGTGATCTCATTCAAACTCATATAAGTTGTGTAATTAATTAAGGTGAGATCATAGTGGAGTAGGCTGGACCCCTAACCCAATATGACTGGTGTCCTAATAAAAAGGACAGCACGTGAAGACAGCCACGCCTACAGGGAGAATGCCCTGGGAAGACTGACAGCTGCTCTGCCACAGGCCAAGGAGCTAACAGAAGCGAGGGGACAGGCCTGGAACTATCCTCCCTGGTGTCTTCAGAAAGAGCTACACCTTGATTTCAGACTTCCCGAACTGGGAGACAACAAATTTCTGTTGTTCTAAACCACCAGTTTGTGGTACTTTATTCCAGAAGCCCTAGCAAACTAACAGGACCTAACTCTAATCATCAAAAACCAATGATTCCCAAGTCTATCCATCTAGTCCAACCCTCTTTCCTGAGTTTCATATGCACGCACACCATGGCTTCTAGGACATTTCCCATTTTGACAAGGCTTGTGAAAATCAAATACATTTAAAAGTCACTAATCATTATAACCCTCCTGACGAAGTCTGTTCTATTCCTGAATTGTTTTTTTCTTTATGAAGGGTACCACCTTCTTTAATGCCTCTTTCCCTTAATTCCCACATCTAAAATCATAAGGGTCAGTCAGTTCTACCTTTTAACAACCCTCTGGTGATGGTTAATTTCATGTGTCAACTTGGCTGGGCCCCAGTGCTCAGATATTTGTTCCAACCTTACTCTAGATGTTTCTCTGGGGGTGATTTTGAATGAGATGAACATTTAACATTTAAATCAGTGGATTTTGAGTAAAGCAGATTGCTCTCCATAATGGAGGTGGGCTTCATCCAATCAGCTGAAAGCCTGAAGAAATCTGATCTCCCCTGAGCAAGAGGGAATTCTACCAGCAGACTGCCTTTGACCTTGAACTGCAACACTGGTTCTTCCCTGGGCCTCCAGCCTGCCATCCTACCTTGCAGATTTTAAACTTGCCAGCTTCTATAATCACAAAAGCCAATTCCTTAAAATAAATCGGTCTCTATATATCCACAACCTGTAGAATTCCAGTATACCTCTGCCTGGTGACTTCTGTAACCTCACTACCACTGCATTAGTTCAGGCCACCATCATCTCTTGTCAGGATTGTGATACTAACTTCATAACCTATGTTGTCTCAGGCCCTTCCCTTTTCAATCCATCCTCTATGCTTCTGTCAAAATGATCTTTCTAAGAAACCTATCAAAGCGCATCACTGTCCCATTTATAAATGCTCACAGGTTTCCCATAGCTTTCAGGGTAAGACCTTAGCAAAAACATAATTATTCACTTTATAATTCAAAATTAATGAAGTACAATTATTTTGCACTTTATACCTACGTTTGAAAAATGGAAGTACTTCATACCTTTGTTTATATCGATGAGTTGTTTCTTCTTCTTCTGGCGTTCCAACTTTTCTTGTTCTGCTTTCTCTTTTGCAAGTTTTGCCCTCCTAGTCTTCTCTTCCATTTCTTTTCTCTTGTTGTTTTCTTTCACTGCTTCCTGTACATGTAAACAAAGTGAAACAATTAATTCCTCCATTATGTACATATTGGAGTTGCACAATTTGAAAATTTATATATACCCACGTGCATGTGCTCAGAGGTGGAGAAGTATGACAGCAGCTTCAAGGTGTGTGCATAATCCTAATTTTTGAGAGAAACTAATAAATCTAAGATATTTCTTCTTGAAAAAAATTATATATAGCTCAGGCTTTAATTGCCATTACGTAGGGTGCCAGAAAACTAGAAACATGACTGTTTGCAGATTTCACAATAAACATACTTTCTCTGTTATTGAAATAGGAAATAGTTTTAATCCACAAGAAATGGTTTAATATGGAAATATAGCTTAGAAAGTATTTTACCACTTTATGTTACATTTTCCCCTTGTCTGAAAAATGTTTTTTGAAAACTATCTGATAAGATTTTTGTGAGGAAAAATGAGATGCACTTATAAAGTGCTTAGAACACTTAGTCTATGACAACGGTGGTGGAGGTGGTGGCTGTGGTGGCGGCGGTCACGATTACATCTAATGGCATGAGACAATCAGCCATGTTACCGTAGGAAAGAAACACTTGCAAGTTCCATCGCTTTTTATATGCCCAGATCTTTAGGAATGCTGAAACATATTTCAAGCTACTGTCTGTTTTATTTTGGCTAGATTACCCGTGCAACTCAAGGAAATGAGGCCATTCCAGCAGACAGTATGGGAGAAAGTTGAAGTAAACTGATCAGCTGAACTAGCAGTATTTTTGACTTCAGAGAAATCATTAATACAGAGACATACCAACTGCAAGTTCCTTCCATCAAGCTGTTCTGGGTTTTTTTCCTATTATGATTTATTAGACATACTTCATAGCAGGTACCAACTATTTCATAGAAACTATTTTGTTCCAGAAACCCTAAAGACAAGGACTCAATAATAAGAATATATTCAATATATTTTTTCTTCCTGTTAAAAGATATACTAGTTTTAAAAAGCCCTGAAAGCATTTTCAAAAAATCTCCTGACTTGCAAGAATTATTGGTACCTCCCCCTTCTGCCACTGTCACGCTGGTACCTCTAGCATCAGGCTTAGAGCACAAGACGATCTGGCTCCTGCAGACAAACTCAGACTATCACTTAAAATAAACTGGAATAATGGAATCATCATTTTAGATCAGGGTTTCTCAACTTCAGCACTATTGTCATTTTGCACGAGCCTACTCTTTGCTGTGGGAGCACCCTGTGCACTGTAAGATGTTTAGCAGCATCCCAGACCTCTAGTCACTAGATGCCAGTATAAGCATCCCTCCCTGGTTATGACAACCAAAAATGTCTCCAGGGATTGCCAAATGTTATCCAGGTTGAGAACCACTAATCTGGGGGGTTGCATAGAGATTAATTTATTCACCAAAAATTACAAAGTGCCTGCTCTGCTGAATCCAACTTCTTTTCAAGGATGTAGAAACCGAATTCTGAACAAGGTTACAGACTTGCCTAAGGTCACACATTAATGTCATTGCGAAGCTGGGAACAGAACTCTGTCTCTCCTCTCACAGTTCGGCGTATGTTTTATTCTTCAAGGAAGAAAAGACAATGTGGATATGACACCAAAAGCACAAGCAGCCAAAGAAAAAACTGATAAATGAGACTTCATCAAAACTAAAACCTTTGATCCGTCAAAGGACATTGTCAAGAAAGTGATGTGATAACCCACAGAATGGGAGAAAATATTTGGAAATATTACATCTGATGAGAATAGATAAAAACTCTCACAATTCAACAATGAAAAGACAAATAATCCAATTAAAAATAAACAAAGGATCTGAATAGCTATTTCTGCAAAGAAGACAGACAGCCAGTAAGTACATGAAAAGATGTTTGATATTATTAATCGCTAGGGAACTGCAAATCAAAACCACAGTGAGGTACCACTTCATACACACTAGGATGGTTATAATAAGAAAACAATAAAACCAATCATAATAAGTGAAGATGTGAAGAAATTGGAATGCTTTGCATTGCTGGTGTGAATGTAAAAGAGTGAGTCATTTTGGAAAGCTGGCTGGCAGTTCATCAAAATGCTAAACAGAATTACAATATGATCCAGCAATTCCACTCCTAGATATATGTCCTAGAGAAAAGAAAACACATGTTCATACAAAAACTTGCACAAGAATGTTCGTTCGCAGCAGCATTCTTAATAGCCAATAAGTGGAAAAGACCCAATGTCCATCAACTGATAAAACAATAAACAAAATGTGGTATGTATCCATACAATGGAATATTATTCAACCATAAAAAGAATAAAGTTCTGATATGTGCTGCAACATGGATGAACCTTAAAATATGATGCTAAGTAAAAGAAGTCAGACACAAAAGGTCACATATGGTATCATACGTAACGTGTGGAATAGGCAAATCCATAGAGACAGAAAGTAGATTAGTGGTTGCCAGGGGAAGGAAGCGGGGGGAATGGGGAGTAACTGTTAATGAGAAAGGGGTGTCTTTTTGGGCATGATGAAAATGTTCTGGGATTATATAGTGATGATGGTTGCACAACCTTGTGAATATACAAAAAACACTGACTTGCATACTTCAAAACGGTCAATTTTATGATATATAAATTATATCTCAATAAAAATTAATAAACATTTTAAAAATAGATGTTTGGAAAAGGCGGGATTGAAATAAAATTGTAACTTAGGAAAAAAAGACAACATGAAAAAGCAACATATATTCAGGTTCTGATACTAATAAGTTCTATTATCTCTGGTAAGTAACACAAGAAGAAGTGAGAAGCAGAGACAGAATGGAGATTAATGCTAATGTAAATTTTATGATGGGGTCAAATCTCTGATCTGGAAAACAGTTACCAACATCCGGGTGGACTCTTCCATTAGCAATCTGTTGGACTATTTAGTTGTTGAGTGCTGTCATTTATTATGAAGATGGGAAAAACTGGTAACTTCATTTGTATTTCTTCTTTATTCTTATAACAGCTACTCTTTAATGGAAATTTATTATGTGCCAGGTGTTTTAAGTACATAACTTCAAATCTTTATCAAAGACTCAAAATTTATAGAAAAATCTGCAAAGTAACTATTATTTGTTCTTACTTTACAGATGCTAAAATTTAGGTTCAGGTAGGTTAATTAAGTGAGATGCCCAAGGTTACACAGCTACTTAAGTACCAGAACCACGTATGTTTACTTAGATTACCATGGTTTCTTCTAAGTAGAGTTGCCGGATAAAAAACAGGACACTCAGTTAAATCTGAATTTTACATAAACCATGAATAAGTTTTTTTAGTATAAGTATATCCCAAACCATAGTTGGCATATACTTAAACTAAAAAATTTGATGTAATATTTGGGACACATGGAAATAAAAATTATTGATTATCTATAAAATACTTGGGATATACATATGCTAAATATCATGTAATATTTGGGACACATTGATAATAAAAACATTATTCATGATTTATCTGAAATTCAAATTTAACTGGGCATCCAATATTTTTACTTGATAAATCTGGCAATTCTATTCCCAAGAGACTCTTGATTTTTTTATATGCATCCTTTCATAGACCAAGCTTATCTAATGAAGACAGTAGAATAATTATAAAAACACCCAAAAAAGCCCAAATCCAAACTATAATTTGAGAACAGAAATGTTGATATTATCACCAATAGGCATTTATGTGGTTCATGGACTTGAATCATACTATTTCTGTAGCATTCTCCACATTTCATTCCATTTTAATTTTTGGAAATAGAGTAAAACTCAAAAAAATGTGTATATAAAAATCTAAACTAACACAATTTGGGGTAGAAGGAAAGAAGTCAATAACTAATATCACAGAATCACTAGTGGAGAAATCTGGCATCTGTGAATAGATGATCTATACGAAAGGGAGGCTTGCAACCAGCGCTACTAAAACACCGTGAATGTAGATCTGTAAACGATGAAACAGACCCGATCATAGGTCCATCAGTTTACATCTTAAAACGTTTCAGGAATAAATTTAATGTCAAAACAATCTCACAATTTGAAATGGCATGTGTAATCCTAAAGAGATCAAAAGAGAAGAGGAAAATGACATCTGGAGTTTGGCATTAATTAAAATGAGTGAAAGCATCTACAAAGTTAAATATTGTTCAAGCAACACAGCCTGCGGAGTAAGGTTCTCATTCTTACGTCATTGCTCCCGTCTTCACGAAGCGGCCTCATGCTAAAAAGAAGACCTGATTGCTCTTGGTGTTTTGACTTTTTGGCTCTGGCTTTAGGAAATTTGGGATGGGAAACATGTGCCTCTTTAATTCTCTCTACTTAAGAAATCAATTTAAAAAGAGAACAGGAAATCTTGACTATGGTTTCATGTCAACATTCTTTAGTTTTACACGAGCAAAAGATAAGAAATTTCAAGACTTTGCTTAACTCTCCTAAACATGTGACAGTTGATGGGGAGAGAACTCTTTTGAGGGATGGGATACATTCTTTTCACCCTAATTCCAATGAAACAAAACCCAAATAATTAAAAGAAGAAAAGCAGCATGAGAAAATTTAAGCTAAGAATTAAAAAAAAAAACCCTTAAATAATTGACTGTGATTAACAACGCTGTATATTTGCTGAGTCTCACTAAATATTTGCTGACTCATGTGTACTTCAACACGATTCTCAAGTAAGCATCAATCATTATTTCTTAGGGTTGGGGATGCCAACTGATTAGATTCTGTCAATGTACAGAACTGTGTTCTGTTAAAAGGCTGCTAACTGAGAAAGTATTTTGGTAGTAACCTCATATAAGATAAGAAATGTTTACAGAAAAAAAGTCTCAGTTTTAACTGGCATATCTGTTTTTCAAGAGTCAGTAAAAAGCATGAAAGGAGAAAAATAAAACAAAAAATGTCTCTAGGATTTAGTGCAAAATATATTCACCAACCTAATTTTAAATCTCTCACTAATTTTAAGTCTCTATTGCCTGGCTGAAAAATATGACTAAATTAGAAATCTTATTTCCCCTGTTGTGCATAATTAACAAATGAGACCTATGGACTAAAAATGTCATATGCAAAAAAGAAAAAAAAAGAAAGAAAAAAGAAAAAGCTCATGTAAATGCTCAGACCTCTCAAATATTCCAGTTAAGCTTTAAGAAAGAGATGAAACTGATTTAGAAAATTCCAACAGGCTCAGATGCCAGCCTCTTTCATGTCTGGTCTACATGAATCCAGTATCTTCCAATCCCGTGATATTTGAAAACAGAAACCACCACCCACCAAAAACCATTCCTTACGTCCATTGCCTTCAGTGGCTTTTTATCCCAGTGCTGACTACAGACGCACCCTGCACGCACTGTGATCTCACTGAAAGCTGTAGTATATTTGCGGGATGGAGAAGTGGAGCAATTAGGAAGAAAAATGCATCTTGGAGTGACATTAACCCGGTTTCAAATCCAAGCTCCCATCACTCATCTAAAAGCTGTGTGACCTTGAACAAGTTAGTTACTTCATTTCTTCGAGCTTTAGTTTCCATATCTGTAGGATGGAAATACCACCACTCAAATCACTTGGCTATTGAATAGATTTAGGGAAATAATGTTTCTATGAAACATTGACGACAGGGCCTGGTACAGAGGAAATGTTCAGTATACATGGGGGCACTGATTATTATGGGTAAAAGAAATATTTACAAGTTTGAACAGTAAGAACTTGGTCATTAAGGCACAGATGACCTCATGTGGTTTCAACAGTTTATTCTGCACAACCCCCTCCTTCTTTTTTGGAAGTCTTGAGGATGTGACCTATGACTAGAAATGTGACATCTTGATAATGTCTACTCTCATAAGCATACTGAACATGATTTTTAACTGTACCATATTATTGGCATCTAAGATAATTTAAAAAATCCACACATATCACTCTCACTTGGCACTCATAAAAAAAAAAACACTAGAAATGTATTCTTTTCTCTTTTGAGTTCTGTGTCATCCTGGGTACTTGTATGAAAATACTTGGCAAGATTGTGATTTCTTTCAGTTTCAGAAGCTGTGTTAGAAAAGAGTCACATAAACTTAAACGAGTATGTTGGAAATGTCCCGGTGAACAAACTGGCAACTCTGGTGCCAGAGGCAGACTGTGATCATGCTGCTTAGTGTTTCTTCCTTCATCAGGGATGTCAGAAGGATTCACAAACGATCCTGAGTCAAATCATTTGGCAACAATATAAAGAAACCTGGTATGCATTATACTGAGAATCCTTTTGTACACTAAAACATGTCACCGAGGTTTTTTTTTTTAATGAAAACACAACAAAAGAGGTGAAATTCTCTCCACATTTTTTAATCTTGCACTGTCCTAGCACCAGATCCTCTTTCAGCTTTAATTCAAAGTGTGCTTTTGGAGCTTTTTTCCTTTTACTTTCTTTCTGTTTCACGCTCACCAATTCAGAATTTGAAACTGTTTTATTTTAATCACCTCTTTTAAAATCACATAAAACACTTAAAATTTCAATAAAAAAAACTGCTGATATGGATACTGTAAATTTCGATCTTTCCTAGGTAGGTTTGAGGATTCTAAGGCTTCGTTTTTTTAATGCACCTTGTTGACAAGACTTCTAAAAATTCCTGACCCGTAATTTTACACCCAGAGTAAAAATAATTGGAAAGAGGCCTAATTATTTTGTTCCTCTGAAATCAAGACTCATAACCCATACATTTGAGTAGAGAGCAGCATATCCTTGTGAGCAGAAGATGGCCTTTAGGAGCTAAGAGATCCAGTTTGAATCCTTGCTGTCTAGCGACCATTATGCTTTATCTCCTTGGGCCATTTAACTGTGCTAAGCCTGCTTTCCAGATCTACAGAATACCTGTCCTTCACAGTGTTGGTTTGTGATTCAATGAGAATTTGCATATAAAGCCAGTAAGCTCAGTGCCTGGCACTTGGAAAAGTAGGCAATGAGTGAAGTGGTTATTATGATGGTATAATTCCACAGTTGGGCAATACCAATGTGCCATGCAATTCAGGGTTGGTGTTCCATTTCCCCCAACCCAGGAGCATGTGCACATATGTGCATGTGCAGTGGGGAGAAGGAAGAATCCTTTTTGATCTGGAAATCTTCCAATATCAGATAAAAGTATGAGGATATGAAACACACACTCTCAAGACCCCAAGACTTTGAACAGATGACAGGACTCGCCTTCTTGAGCCAGGAGAAAAAAAAATAGAGAGAGAGAGAGGAAAAAAAGTAAGTTTGAGGGAAAAATTCTTTGACAAATCTAAGAGACAAAACCATCATAGACTATTTTGCTATGTGGACTAATAATGAAATTTACACATTGTCTTACTCAAGGTTCAACACACCTTGTGAGACTGTGGCATAAACAGGGATGGAGCTTCCTGGTGGGAGGCAGTGGATTTTGGTGGTGGTGGTGGGGGGTGGTTACTGTTTGTTTTTTAACATCCAGAGTTAGTTCTATCATCTCCCTGAGAAAATGAAGCACATACTCTAAGGCCACTTGAGTTGGAAAACAGACGTTTGCTTTTATGTCTTTTGTGAGTATTTCTCTCCAAATCTAACATTCACTTGGTCTGCTTAAAGGAGAATTAGTCTACACTCAGTCCTCTACCCCAGGCCTGGCTAAACTTTCTTAAACTCTCCCCATCTTACCCATAGGAGGGTGCCAGTCCTGCTGGAAAACCATCTACTGAAGGATTTCAACTAGAAGATAAGACAAATGGTATAATGCTTTTGCCTGTTGGTGGGATTCTCATTTAATTCCAGGCATAACAGGAGGCAAAATTGGTAGAGATGGAAAGTTGTCCAGACCAGTGAACTAGGGTTATAGCGAGAATGTCCTTTCCCTGTCCCCCAGACGTGCTGTGCGTGACAATAAAAAGCCAATTCTACATATGATGCCTTTTCATCATCCTCCCCACCCTCCACCCCCCCGCAAATTTTCTTCCTTCCCTTCTGCTCTGCTTCATATAGATAGATACCTAACACACTCCTTGCTTGAATTATTCCGGCTGTTAGACATTTCTGCAATTTGCTGCACTTGCCTGTAACCAGGGATAAGAGTTGCTGGGAAACACAGATCTCAATATATGTCATCACGACTGACGTGTTAAGTTGGGCCAAGGTCCCTATTTGTTAGTACGAGTGGGTGAAAATCTTAAAGTATACCGAAGTCCATAGTAAATCAGGACTCATCTACTCTTTAAGACCTTGCTCACTCCCATTTGAGAATGATCATGTCAGGTTACAAATGGGAAGACACAACGTGAACCGAGATGAGTTTTTTCAGCATTTTGAACAAAGAATTGAACAACCAGATGCTTGGAGAAAAAAAAAAACCTACATAAGATGGTGGCAATGATTCATTAGATTTTTTCAGCTGGAACTGGGACAAATTAAGGCTTCCCATTAAAGAAAGGAAAAAATCTTACACTTTAATTAACATCAAACAACTTTAGATATTCCTTTTCTCTAGTTTCCCTGTGTTTAAAGGGCATATTGGATTGAAGGAGTCATGACAAATGCTCAGGGCGAAGAATTTTCAGCTGCAGCAACTATACTCTGAGAATCAGTACCTCTGAAGGCTCTATCCATGCTATAATACTGCTAACCTTTTTCTTTTCTAGAGATTTCCACTTATTACGGTACAAGTGACCTATAAAATTCTTCTTATGCAAGATCTCATGAATACTTCATCAACCAATCAACTGTGATTGTAACCGAGAGGTATAACTTTCTTTCTCACTGGGGTAATTGAATCCTTGATTAGATTGCTCGAGTACTTAGAGTAATAGACACTGAACAAATGTATTGATACTGTAGTTAGATGGAGACTGGAGTCGTGTTATTAACCTATGTAAATACGGTATAAATCCAAGATGTATCATTTAAATAACCAAATCAAACAAAATAGATATATGCTGCCCTCTTTGATTCCTGAGATGCTACGTTCTTTCCTTCCTTCTGATAGAACAGATTGTTCTCTCTCTCTGTCTTTCCTTCATGTCACTACCCTCTCCCACCCTTAATTTTCACTTTCCCCTAAAGCTCTGTCCTCATCTCTTTCCTCCTCCCTCCTTCTTCCTTCTTTCTGTCTGCCAGAGAATCCATATTCCTACTCGGGGTTGAAGGAAAAAAAAAGCCCTTCCAACAGCCTACAAAGTCTTTTGTGACCTAGCCTCCTCCTAACTTCTGGGTCATTTTGTTCCATCCCCAACTTCCGAGAGCCTTTGTGTTTTCTCTGCTCTCAGCACCGCCAAGTCTCTGATTAAATGTCTCCCCTTCATCCCCTCATCAGTGAGGACCTTCCCTGACCATCTTACATAAAATCACCCCCTGATGAAATTCGTAGCTCCATCTTCCCTACTGTAGTCTTCCTAACATAAAAGGTCAAAAACTAGTTGAACTTTAGATCCACTTCACGTGTGTCTAAGCATTAGCAGCTGGAGCTAGTTGATTTACATAATAATAGTTCTCAGTCTGGGAATTCTCCAAACATTAAATTACCAACCACATTACTCTACACATAGTTCCCTACACATCTCATATTTCTTTAATGTAGAAAATCTTAGTGGCATTGAAATAAGCACCATCCACCTTTGAATGGTGGATTTCTTTCCTCATCATCTATAGGTTATGGTCCACTGACCTCTACATTTATTTTCTTAAAAATGCCAATGCTTGGTGTTTCTAAGGCCTGATATCCACGACATTGGTCACACTGACAGCTCAACACTCTCCAGCGAAATTCACCTGTGTAGCGAAGAGTATTTACACAGAACCTCCAAGGTTAAAAGAAAAGATGCTTTCTAATTTGGAAAAGGAGATCTTCGTTTTGAATGAGATATTTGCATGATCCATAAACATCAGTAACCGTAGCTTTTCCAGTGATCTTTTGGTTTAAGGCAAAACTGTCTCAGGTTCGGGTGGAAGGCTCAGACTTGGAAAGTTCCTAGAGTTTATTTGTGTAAATGACTCCCTTTTGGCAGAGGGGAGACATAGAAGAAACTGATCTGCTGCAGGAGAGGGAGCCAGTTAAGTGAATTTCAGTACCTGTTCACTAAAGTAGCCTTCTGGTATTCAGCACAACCAGCTTACTGTTCAGCCTCCTTAGGAAACAAATAAAAAATTAATGCATCTTTCGCATGCTGTACATATCAGGAGGTTTGAAAGACAAACAGATCTTTGCACACCAGTCTGGTCGTGAAGAGAATCTCAAAGGTAAATTATTAAAAACGAAATAAAGAAAAAAAAAGACTGTTATGTGCAAATCTCCTTGGATATTAAACTTGCAGTTGGTTACAAAGCGGTCATGCACTGATAATGAAGGCTGACTGTAATCCCCAAGGCCTCCTTTTAAAATTTGTCTTATAGGAGGGTGGGTATAACTCAGTGGTAGAGTGTGTGCTTGGCATGCACAAGGTCCTAGGTCCAATCCCCAGTACCTCCATTAAAAAAAAAAAATTAATAGAAAAAATAAATAAAATTTGCCTTAGAACTGCAAAGATGTGATGTGAAGTTGGAGGGAAAATTTTCTCTCCCCTCACAGTCCATTAGAACGCTGAACTCTGATTAGCTAGAAGTTAATCTACAATCTGTAGCTTGGAAAACGTTTTCAAATGCTGCAGGTTTCTGCAGACCTGTTTTTCTTCAAAGGTGTTGGAGTATCCCTCTTTCCATCTGGGAAAGAAAAACAATTGAGTTTGACATGCCTCCATGGACCTCGGCTTGATTAAAATCTACGAAGTGCTTTGAGCACCCATAGGAAGTTAATCTATAACTTAAAAAAAAAATTCTATTTTGAACCAAAGGAACAGAATGAAATTCGAAAGTGACTGATAAGATATTTTAATGGGAAAACATCTTAGGGAGGGGGACAGTGGGAGGGTAATACAAGTGGTATGTTACAGCTCTGAGAGCTAAGTCTACTACTGCCTTATTACTGTCACCATCTTACAATAAGGTTTTGATGAGACCAATTTGGGTGGGCTGAAAAGCACCTTGGAGATTTGGATAAGAATATCAAATTACCTTGACAAGTAGAAACAGAGACTCAGAACAGGAAGGGCCCTCAAGGAGTGCGCGCTCTACTCATGTGCCGGTGAATAGGTTTCCATGACCACCCCCAGAACTGGAGCTGATAATTAATCACTTCTAAAAGGAAGTACTTCCTTATGTCTAACCAAATACTGTTAGCTTCTTAAGCCCAGATCTTGTCTACTGGCGCTGAGAAATAGAAACCTGGTCAGTATCTTCCTTACAAAAATTATTCATGGAGGTACAATGCATCTCCAGGAACCACTGCGGTGCTTGAGTTCCACAAAAGTGAAGCTGACCCTCAAATGCAATGTAGGGGAATGTCTTAGTTTGTAGGGTGAATGCTGGGAGAAGGGATGGGGTCAGAGAGGCCCTTAGGAGATTCATTTGTCGGGGAGGGTACAGCTCAGTGGTAGAGCACATGCTAAGCATGTATGAGGTCCTGGGTTCAATCCCTAGTATTGCCATTAAAATAAAATGTAAAAAAAAAAAAAATTCATTTGGATTACCAATTTAGGCACTCAATATCATTTTCTAGAATAATAACTCTCATAGAGAGTTCTTTTTATAAATTTAATATGCTTAGGTTTTCCTCTGGGACTTCTCTACTTGTTGGACATTCTTTTTTAAATTATAGGTTTCTCCAGCCTCAAATGTATGTCTCCCCGCAGAAAAAGAACAAAGCTGGGGGAAAATACCCTATAAGACTGGTTAACCGACATCTAAAGTAAGGATATTCCCAGTTTTCCATGCTCTAAGTCTCTTTAACATATCACAGCATTTGTTTTGTAACATTTTAAGCTACAACTGTAAACTTGTAAGATTGGTTCCAATATACCTGTTGAAACCATGAATCCCACCCTTCAAATGGCCCCCTTGGGAAGCCATAAACTTATTTTGGTGAGGGCCGTTACTCTGTCATTGAAACTCTTCTTTCAGAATTGACCTCTGAATCAAATAAAGTCAGTCTCATTATTTCAGATTCACACTATTTTTGACCAGAGATTTTGTTACCCAGTTCAACCATATATCTTATTCATAAAACTAGGCTCCATATCACTTTGGGTTTTTTTTCAAAAATCAAATCCACCCTCCAATTGCAAAGTGTAGTATCCCTGAAAAGATCTCAAGCACATGCTACATAGCCCTTAGGGAAAACTGAAAACAGGCATTTGCAAAATATTTAGGGAAATGTCATTATCTTTCAGTCAAGATAACAATGGGGGTAAAATTCCTTTGACTCTACATATTTCTGATTTCTCTTTAGAAAATGCATACTGCTGATTAATGATTAGTACTCTTACACTAAGAATCAAAAATCTTTTTCTAGTGAATTTGTGCATGTTCTTGTCTCTAGGACACCTGCTTGATGCCCTTAATTATTTTACATTTTACCAATTCCTTACTGAACTTGATCCTATTTCTGAGGGAACATATACACCAAGGAAATTTTCATATATATATGTATGTATATATATAGGAAATTTTCATATATATACACATAAAAATATACATTTTAATGAAGTATTAGAAATTCCTCTGGACACACTGCCATTGGTAATTGGTAATTGGTAATTTTTCTGTCCTTTGGGTGATGGGAAAGACGGGGAAAGGAAGAGGCCAAGTAAGACAATTGGAGCCTTATTTGCACCTAGTGACATGTACCTTCTCTGAGAAGCAGGAAACGTTCACTTAGTAAGTACCACATACTGTCACATCCCTGGGGGATCAGCGATAAGCATTATTGACAAGGCTCTTGCCCTCCTGGCACTGAAGGGTCATGCAAAGAGGCACTAGAGTGTCAGTCCTCTTTTACTCAATCTCCTAGACTGTCAGTTGAAATAGTATTCTAGAGTCTAGAGTCTAGATCCTTTTTTTTTTTTTTCCGATCATCACTGAGAATAAATGTCACATGGGAGGGAATCCAATTCTTAGTGAATAAAGAGAGATTTCTGACTCTTGGACCAACAAGGCACCAATTCTTTCAGAGAAGTAAATTAAAATGGTTTTGCTCAATTTGTTTGACACAAAGCCATCTTGATTGCCAGTCAGAGCTCTGTGCTCTTCTAAGCAGAAAGTGACTGATGTGTTGTCATCCTACCTTCCAGGATACTGATGGCAAGATGTCCTTCTGGTAATTATGGGGTAGCACCTTTCCCTTTATTGATGTCTAAACAATCAGGGTAATTTTCATATGCAGAGAAACATATATAACACTCCACAATGAGTGGAAGCCAGGCAACACAAACAACAAAAGGAAAGCCGATGAGGCATGGAAGAGTGGCAAGAGACAGCCCCTAGAGGTCACAGCGGTCCTGACATGAACCTGACACTTCCGGCTACATTGATGGTAAGGGAAATGTCCTTTTCATTAAAGAGAAGAGAGAGAGCACATCTCTAAACCTCTCTTCCCTCAGATTAAATTGGAGACCACAAGGACTGCTTCCTTAACCATCATTACAAGAGACACTCATCCTTTTTCATATATAATGTTAATATATCTGTTAAATATTTAACATGCACTCAGATACCCATATATTTCCTTTGCACCCATTTGCTTCTATCTTGGCTTAGTTGAACAGTCTCTGAAAGGGCATGTGCTGTGTTGGTTTAGTTTGCTTCAGGTATAGATATTATATCAGATAAATACTCTTAAGTGTAAGCCGCACAGAGCATCTAATATAAAGGTGTCATGTAATTAGTATTCTTTAATTAATGAAGACCACGATGATTAATTTAATATAAATACTAGCTTAGCTCGTGTGATGACAACATTCTTCTTTGGGTTTATCCCGTTTGATGGTTTGGCTTTCTTAAAGAGCTGTGCTCAATCCGTGGGCTGAATAACTCTAAGGGCAGAGGAAGATGCACCATGAGGTGAAATGAAGCAAGAGCATCAGGATCCCTTACTTGCACGGGGTAGGGGAGGGGTGCGGGCAACGTGTTCACTTGCCCACGTTTCTGTAAAATTTACAAAAGAGAAATATTTGTATACCTTTTTTCTTAAATGCTGCTTCCCAAATTATACAAACCAAGATCTCACAAATCTGGATCCCCTTTGGTTTACGGGATATATAAAGACCTGAGAAGACATCTGATGGAGAGTAAGGGAAGTGCTGGAAGTTTGGGAAATGCCAAGCCTTGAACAAAGGATGGATAACTAAGCTCAGGGAAGACCGGAGTAAGGAATATAACTCTACCCATGGACACGAAGTGGGTATGTATGTAAAGGACAAAGCTTATCAGATATTGTTCCAGTTTCCAGAACAGAATGCTAGGGCCTGCATTTGAATTCTAAGAAGGGAAACTCTGCTTGAGAATTAAAAAAGAATTTTACAGGAAGAATGGCAAAGCAGTGGAACCAAGTCAAGTTATGAACCTGCTTTCTCTAAAAAACCGATTTGAAAGAATAGCTAAGTTAGCTGCTAAAAGGGTCTGGAAGACATGACCGGTGCCGGAGTGATGAGATAAGCCCGTAAGGAATTCCTCAGTTTCCATTCTAAGGTTATTTTGGCTCTAGAGGTATGTATGTCTGAGTCATTCGTTTATAAACCATAAATATAACGTGAAGAGCTTGTTATTCAACATCTTGAATCTGGGGTTGCTAGAGCCAGAAAGAGGTGATCTGTGAAAATATCTGAAAACAGTATTATAGCGTGCATCACTTCAAAATTGGGTTTGGATAGGAGAGAGGTTGGAACCAGGGTACTCGGCTTTAGGAGCCTCTTTTCAAAACTAGAAATAATAAGGACGCTGTTATATGGTGGTGGCTGCATTCTGGGAAGCCAGCCATTCCATCTGTATACGAGCACTGCAGCTACATTCCACGATGTAAAACCCATCTCACTTGTGATTATATCTTTGATCATGACCTAGATTTGGCCAAATGTCACTGCTTACTTACTGATGGGAATATCCTTGTCTTACTATGCTAATGATCTACTGCCCTCTCCTTTACCTCCTTCCTCCCTGGATACAATGCCATTATTTATAGAGGAGTTTTCCGGCTTCATCATGAATCTTCTGCTCAAGTTGCCTTATTTATTGGTATAGAGGGATTTTTGCCATTAGGCTGGACATGTTGGACAAATAACTTACTAAGGGATTTAGGGAGTTTACAGACACACTGGACTTTATTTCCTGTACAAAACTTTGCAATAACAAACCTTACATTCTAGATTTGACTTCTTCCAATGTGAATTTCTGTATAACGCCTCTTACACTCACAGATCCTCTACTACAGTGAAATCTCAGTGTTACTTTCTGCGTGTTGTGTTTATGCTTGAGTAATTATAAAGGTAAAATATAACACTATGATCTACTTAAGAAATTTAACATGACAAAATTTATCCTATAAACCTTAGGACCATTTTTTTTCTTCTTTTAAAGTGCAGCAACTCCCCAAAAGAGAGAAGTTGAAAGTTTTTATTCCCTTCAAAAGGTTTTTGAAGATGGCAAGACTTAGAAAAGGTAGAAAGATCAGGTATATGTTTGAAGGATAGTCCTTCTCTAATGATTTTCACCATAAAGAGAAAACCATCCTAGAGACATAAGCAGGGAGTAGCTGGCTAGGGATAATAATGAAGATTTACATGGTCATAGTCAGTCATACCAGAATAGTAAATCACCAAGTAATGCTGACAAATGAGAGGCTGGATACTAGATTGTACGAATAAACTGGAGTAAATATGAGGTCCTTCCTGTGCCTTTGGATAGCTCTACTTAAGAGTCACACACCTGTGGCACATACAGCTCACTTTGAGATTTCACCACGTCAAGTGATGGGGTGAATGTAGACAAGTCTAAGTGCTTTAGTCAAATATTTACTGAGTCAATGTTGATAATGAGTCAAAGGAATCATGAAAATAATGAAAGGGTTTTGAAAAACTGGCTGAGAGAGCACAGCGAGAGGAGGAGGAAGAGAGAGACCAGCTAGAGGGCGGTGAAGCATTTACTACAAAGACCACTTATTAGATTTCGAGTCCAGGAGGAGCGTGATTACCAGTTACCAAAATGGTTACCAATTAATAAATATTTGCTGGTGACTATGTGCCACACAGCTCTGCTGTGTGATAAACATTCAAAGACAGTGTGCTATATTCATTCTGGAGGAACTCACAGTATAAGGAGAAGGCAAGTCTGCATAGCATCAATTGTGACAACACCACATTAACAAGGTGATGCAAGCATACCAAGGCGGGAGCAATCAATTCTCCCTGGAGTGGATGCGGAGGGATTAGAAAAGATGTAATGGAGAAAGTAGCCATTGAATAGCGTCTTGAAGGATCAAAATGATCTTCTTTCCTTCAAGGTAGAAAGAAGATCGTGAACATGACTGCATTCCAAGCAGAAAAAAAGAATAGTAGTTGGGGGTGCTTAGACTGCCAAAGGTTTCCAAATGCTGGTTTAGACTTTATTGTCACCTATGGGAGGGCATGAGAAGGTGGGTGTCCCAGGGAGACCTCGGTGTTGGAAAGAAATATCTGGCAGTGGTATAAAGATAGTTTGGAGGGTGCTAAGACTGAAGTCAGGATGACTGAACAGATTACTGCAGGGGAGAGACAACAAATGCCAAAACTAGGTCAGTTAAAAGCGAACGTGATTACGCAGAATCAGCATGAACTTGGGATTGAATAGATGTGAATGGTGAGGGAGGAGAAGATACCAAGTTGTATCATTAACCAAAGCAGAGAATATGAGAGGAAACTGGGAAAACACATAATGAATTCCATTCTGAATATGTTGAGTTTGAGATAGTTGTGGGAAATCTAGTTAAAGACATCCAACTGACAATTAACCTGAGTCTAGAGCTGAAGAGTAAGATCACAACTGAGGATATGAACTCCTCAGGGAAAATTACGTAGGACAAAGGGTGGACACTTGGTAATGCTCACATTTAAGATTGAAGGATGGAGATCCAAAGAAATAGACTAAGGAGATATTTCTACTGAAAGTCAAAACCAAGAAATGTATAGCACAGGGAACCACATTTAATATCTTGTAATAACCTACAATGAAAAAGAATATGAGAAAGAATATATATAAATGTATAACTGAATCACTATGCTGTACACCAGAAAGTAACACAACAGTGTAAATCAACTAGAATTTGATTAAAAAAAAAGAAATCCTGTCCCAATGATGACAAAGGGCTGTTCTACAGATTAGGATATAGGTATATCATACTATAAGGTAGAATGGGGGGGGACATCAGGGACAAAGCGTATACTGTATACCTAATATACTATAGGCACTAAAAAGACACAAAAGTGTCTTCTGTCTCCAGGGATAAGTGAGAGAGATGAGGACTACTGGCTGAAGAAGACTTGGATGTCACACAATAAGCCTGGGGTCCTGCCTAGTAAGGAAGGTGAGGGCGGTACTTCTGCTCGGGGGCAATGCATAAAGAAGTGAATGTCACCTGGAAAGGAATGGGGAAATCAACACCCAAGTTGACACCACATCTCTTCCAATGAAACTACTCATTCCCATCTTCTCTAAAAGCCATCCCCTCTTAAGGAGGGACTGCATTTAAAATTTCAAATGCAAGAGATTGAATTTGTTTTCTCTGATTCCCCTATGAGAATCTCACCTCCACACCCCTGTTGACACATACTATATTAAGGATCAGAAAACCTTTTCTGTAAAGGGCCAGACAGTAAATATCTTCAGTCTTCTGGGTCATAATGGACCCTGTCTCAACTACTCAGCACCGGCATTGCCACTGCAGAGCGAAAGCAGCCACAGACAATACATAAACAAAGGAGCTGGCTGGGCGCCAACAGAACTCTATTTACAAAAGTGGGGGGCAGGCAGAATGTGGCCCCTGGGTCATAGACCGCTGGTCCCTGATCTGTATCATGGGGTAGGCCATGATCAGAGGATGCCAATCTGAAAAACACAGATCATAATGCTGGATTACGAGATCACAACAGACTGGTTAAATTGTGGAATGTCCTGGATGGGAAGAAGAAAAAAAATCCTAGACCCAGGAAGATTAAGCAGCCACATACACGATGCTCTTTCAGAGGTACAAGAAAGGCTGCCTTTCTCCCAAATATTTCCTCTATCGGCTAGCCATGCTGCAAGTAGTTCTTGACAGCAGAATTGCTCTGCCAGATTAAGGCATTGTCGTGAATTTAAAGGGCACGCGTGTAGTACAGAATGAGTGACACATTAGTAGTGCATTAGTTTATCAGATCAATTAGCTGACAGCTGGCAGAGAACAAGGACCAGGGCGAAGAGAATCCAAGAGGAACTAAATGTCTGTGCAAGTTCCTCAGAATTTTTCATAGTTTTGGCACTGAAAATATGCTCTTACTCCATTACATGCTTTGCTATACATCCCGTCTTTTGTCAGAGCTGCCTGGCTGCTTCTAGGTAAAGGTCTCTGTTTGCATTTCCTCCATATTCCAGAATATAATGTTACAATCATTTCACTGAAATGATAAAGCCCTTGGCAAGACACTTTCTCTCAAAGTGGGGCAGAATCTACCTTTACTTTTCTTATACCACATAAGGATACACAACTTAGGAAATAGGGTTTGTCTAGAAATCATCTAATTGTCACTAGTGAAGTCTTCTAAACAGGAAAACTCAGTGATTCCTATACTTACGGGAGAAGTTATAATGCTAAAATCTAAGTCTTAAAATATTGATTATACAAGGAACTTTATAACTAATGCTAAAACCTGTCAGCCATGGCTGTGTGGCTTTTCCATTTGGTACAACTTTTTCTTTCCATAGGATTTATTATGTTCTAACACGTAATATAATTGTCCTAATAATTATGTTTATAGTTTATTATCTCACTTTCCCCATTACATAGCAATCTCCCTAAAGGCAGATTTTAGTAAACTAAACAGTGCCAGTAGCTAGAACGGTGTCTCCCAAATTTAGCAGGTACTCACTAAATATTTGCCGAATGAATGACTGGATGAGAAAAAGCAAGCAGGCGAGCTGGAAAAGCAGAGCTGTCTTATAAAGTATATCCAGCTAAAGACAGAAAACAAACAAAGAAGGATAACTTGGAAATAAACAGATAATCTTTTCTATTGAAATTTCTATTCCCCAAGATTCTTTTCAAAACTATTTAAATTAACACAAGTGCGCATTTCACAAATACATCTCCTTCATTTATATTTTGTGAATTTAGAACTTTTGACAACTCAGAAGATACTGAGCAGCAATGTACTTTTGCGTTGTCTATTTTATAGCTACCGTTAGTTGCCTGCCTTAATCCATCCAATATGAACCTTCTTACTTGCTGGCAGAAGCCTGGATTGGCTTAGCTCCTCACTCTCTGAACAGTCATATGTTCAGGGAAGGGGCCTGTCCAAAGGGTGAATTATGATTAATCTAAGATTCTTCCTGATGGTGATTAGTTTAGAGATGGGCATGTGATCCAATCCTGGACAACAGAATTTGACGGAAAAAAAAAATCTGCCCAGAGGCTTCTGGAAAAGTTTTTCTCCTTAGCAAAAACAAAACAAAACAAAACTTCATGGAAAGCAACAACCTCTTCTTTGATAGATATCACAGTATCTGTATATGATGCCTGGAACCACTGAAGCCACTTTGCAACCATGAGCCAACAAGCCAAAGATGGAAGGAGAAAAATATTTGGAAAACCCCATGTACCTCGGTGATATTACTGAGGTACTGATTTAATCAGTGTTTTACCTCTACACTTCCTGTGATATATGAAAGTAAAACCATATTCCTAAGGCAAATTTAGTTACATTTTCTGATTCTTGGCAGCCAAAAGCATCCTGACAGACTATGAAAAAGGGCAAACACCAAAACATGCTAGTTTGTTTAAAAGTAAAGTTACAGCAATTATTTTCAGACACTTACAAAAACACTTAAGCAATGATAGCTACACACACAAACAGCCATAGTTATAAATTAATTTGGCCTATGCATTAAAGCCTGTTACTTAAGGGGTTACCTCTAACATATTTGGCCTAGATAATACTCAAATGTAATAGAAATGTATTTCTGTCAAAATACTATATGCTTTAGACTTCTAATATAGTATGAAGGAAAAACCAGATGATTATGATATATTCAAGAGACTTAATCTTAAATTGATTTTTTATTTATAAATCTTGTATTTTAAACAAATGAGCAAGTACTTGGGCAAATATTTCTTATAGATATCATCTGATGAAGGAGGATGGCTTATAACATTAAAAATAATCTTCAAAATAAAGTTTCCAGGTTGTTAGGGACATCAACCTATTCTCCCATAGAGATTATAATTGGTCACTACAGTTATATTTATTATTTCATCCACATTTTAGTTGATCATCTGTCTTGTTCTTCTGAATCACTGTTGCATTTATTTGTCTCCAATGTACATGAAACTTTAGTTTCTTTTATCCCTAGACCAAAGACAATTGAGCAAAAACAAATTATACACTATTCCAAACTACACTATTTCCAGCAGAAACAAGTTTGGCTCTTTTGTGCACTATTAATGAAATCTGAAAAAAATAAAATGACTTTAACCAAACCATCATACTGAGTAATCCACTAATTTGGACACAGAATTTATAAGATCTTGAAGAATAATAGACTTTGAACATCTTCCAATTCAAAATGCCAAGATCTGAATGAATGACTGGTCTGCTCCCCAGCTTTTCAGGAATACAATACAATCACTGTCTTGCCTAAAAGTTCCATCAAGAATCTCAGGAAATTCTGATTATTTCGAGAGCAAACACTTGCAGAAAATGAAGTCAAAACGATGGATGAGCAAAAATAGGAAAACCATTTCATCATCTGGATTATAACGTGTCTCAGATCTTAAATACAAACAAACAAACAAACAAACAAAAAACCCAGACTTCAGAGACTGTATTCTATGACTTTGAAAAGCAGAAACAAAAGGAAAACATATATGTGTGTGTATGTATGTGTGTATATATATCTATATGGGGAGGGAGGAGGACATAACTCAGTGGTAGAGTGCATGCTTAGCATGCACGAGGTCCTGAGTTCAATCCCCAGTACTTCCATTTAAAAAAAAAAAGTAAATAAAATAAAATAAAACACAATTACCTCCTCCCATCAAAAAAAAAAAAAGGATACTTGTTCTGGCTTCAAATCATACTAGTATTTTTGTTAAAGATTTCTGATTAAATTACAAACCTTTATAAAACTGACAATATGTTTGTTAACTAAAAGGCAGCCTAGCTGAGGTCAATAATGGTTTGTAAATCAAAATATACAGCAGAGGTAAGTAGCAGAAGTCTTCTGAAGCGCTAGTATGAATGGGCCCAACTAGCAATTCACCAATGACCAGTTTAAGGCCCCCTGCCACACGAAAGTTTGATGAGGATACTACATAGAAAACAAAAAGAGAAAGCAAGATTCCACTGGTCTATTTACAGGTAACTTCCAGTAGTCAATGATGGTTAGCATGGCACCAAAGACCAGGTACTTTGAAAAAGGCATCATGAAACGAGCTAATTACCATTTTTCATCACAACTGAAGCCATAACCGACAATACTATATACTAAACGCTGATGGTCGTATACATATAGACATAAGCTGCTAGGATTTTTACAAGTAAATATAAATTTTAGGGCTTAAACTTTCACAAGACTTTTTGTTGTTATTATTTTAAGCAAAATATAGTCACAAGCTAAATACATATGTACATGCACAGAGAAATCTCTGGAAGAATATATGGCAGGCTCTTGTAATTGTCTCTGGGTAGTAGGATTTTGGCTGATTTTTTTTTTTTCTTTTTTGCCTGTGGTTTCCAATTTGACTACAATTTATGTGAGTGATTTAAAACCTTTACAAGTCATATGAACCAGAACATCTTTCAATGATACAGAAAATATCAGTAATTAGAACAATATCTTACAGTGATCAAGTCAATAACTGAAATTCTCGTTAAAATATTAAACTGATGTGACAAGTACATGCATTATTAACTTATCAAGTACAAATTTTGCTTATTAATTTCAGTCATCTCACAGTTTTCCAAATGAACATTTAAAAAATCTCCAGCAGACAACTCTAAAGCCGAGTTTCTCAGTCTTAACAAGGATATTCCTTTGTCGTGAGGGACTGTCCTGTACGTTGTAGGATATTTGGTGGCACTCCAGACCTCACCCATTACATGCTACCAGCACCTCCTTCTTGTTTGTGACAAGCAAAAATGTCTCTAGACCTTGCCAATGTCTCCTGGGAGACAAGATCACCCCTGGGTGAGAACCATTGCCCTAAAGTAACAACAGACAGGTCAGTCTTTAAGCAATTGATTTTGCTCTAGATAATCTGCATCGATTGGCCTATTGCTCAGGATAGCTTGTCAGTCATAGGAAGTAATTGAAGCTTGGTTACTGCTTGTCCAAGCCTATGACGGATAACCTTTAGATCATAATAATTACCTGATAGCTGCTTCCCCGGAAATGAAATAGCTGTCTTTCTACACTGAACTCAGCATAGAAAACTAGGGAATAATATATATTTACTACTAAACATAAAATACCAAATAACGTAGAAAAGAACAAGAAAGGACTTCTTTAAATGTGAAAGGCCACACATTAGCAAAACAATGAGCAGACCCAGTTTGCACATGACTTCTTTGATGCCTTCTTTAAATCAGAAAGAATAAATGCCTCTCTCCTCTGTGCTCAAAAGTCCTTTATATATACATGTATCGTATTTTATTAGTAGTATTTGTTCCTTTGGCAGCCTTTCTCACTGGAATGTGAGCTCTGAAGGGCCAACATTTTGATTTTCTTCATCTTTGCTGATTTGGTTCATGCATTGTTACAGTAATTCATTAAGTGATTCATACAGGTCCTTAGTGATTAGCACCACAGTAGGTTAATTATAGTGCTGGTCACTGAGGATATGAAGATGATCACAGGATAAAATGTGCTAGGATGGAGGTAGGAAAGCACACAGAAGGGGTTATCTAGGCCGAAGTTGGAGAGCAGGGAGGGCTTAGATGAAGTGACTTGAACAAGTTGGGAAAGCAACTGGCAAGGAAGTGGGGGGGGGTGGACCTATCAGGCAAAAGGCGCTCTATGGGCAGGGTTTCAGGGAGAGTCCCGCCTCCTACTGCCTGGTACAGGAGCTAGGACATCTCCTCTGATAAACAAATGAGGATGAAGCAGAAAGAAGAAAAACTCAGCAGGCTGAGAAGCTGGTACCAGTAGCATCAGCCTCTGGGATCTTCCCACTCAGGTTGTATCTGGGAGGCTTTGATAACAATCGGTAGCTCTGGCCAATTTCAAGGCCACTGGAAAAGGTCAGCTTGTATACCTTGCTGCTTATCTTACAACTTCTCTACTTCCTGGTGTTCAGACATAATTCAATAATAACTTATTTATGGGACTGCTTCCTTGAGAAATTCTATGTGAGGTGTTATTGCTAGAACTAAAGATATTGCATTTTGTTTCCTGGTTCTAGTTATTACTAGACTTTAATAAGAAAAGTAGGCATTGAACTGATTTTGTTAATATTTTCAGTGTTAGCTATTACATTGTCTTAGATCTCTAAAGGGCAAAATTCTGCTTGCCATAAACAATTCTGACAACTTTTAGACATATTTTTAGGAACGCTTATGAGATCTTACAATTTTATATTATTAGTCTAAAATGCGTACACATTTAAAAACCATTTATACCAGTAGGCATTTGTATCATGTTGGGAAATGTGAGTTTTCTTTAAATCATGTATGCCATTATTACATATTCCTTTAGTAACCTATAATATTTAGCTTTTTTATACAGGGAACAATCGTATCAGAAAAATAGGACATCTACTTCTGGCCCAAAGTAAATAGTCAAATAGAATACAACAGTAGACAGGTGACATTTTTTTCTAAAGAAGAATTCAATGATGTCTGTATAACACGGTCAAGTCTGTTCTCTGGCACAGCTGGGGAATGCAGTATTCTGGTCAAATATTCTGCTTAATAGAGTTACCATATATTTTACATGGATTGCCTATTTTCAAAGAGTTGCAATAGCTCAAAATAAACCTAAGGCTAGGCAGCCAGGGTGGTCCCAGCTGAGTTCAAAGGGAATTATCTGGGTGTGTGTGATTAAATAGAGGGAGCTGGTGGCCCCTTAGGGCTCTATCTGCATGAAAGGATTTATGCTGGTACTTTATTTATCCCTGGCTTCTAGGAAAAGGAAGAAACCTGACTAGGTGTCTGAGCATAAGGGAGAAAGGAGGGCAGTGGAGGGGGTTATGGTCTTAGCATCCCCTTTAGGTCTCTAGGACTTGGGAAAAAAAAAAAATTAAGCCTCCAAGGAGAAAGGGATCAGAAGAGAAAGAAACTGTTTCTAAGAAGGGTCCGGTGAAACATGGCTACCACTGCACTGAGCATAACCCCCGTGTAGTACTGCAAGGAATGATGGGAAAATTGGAGCAGTAGGAGACTGCAATCTCTGCCTGGATGTGGGCATTACCATCGAGGACAAATCAAGCAGCTTTGCCAGCAAAAGGCATTTAGCAGAGGGGGAACGGGAGCTGCAGGGGACAGGGAAGGCAGGACTTTTTCTATTCTATTCAATGCTATATTCTCATCAGCCTCGAATAGCAGGCACTCAAATATTTGCGGGCAAATGGCAAGTAATGACTATAGAGGACACGTTTTTGAGCCCATATGAGATGACTTCAGCTATACTTGTGGGAGTGGAGACTACAGGGAGCTTCAATCCTGCCAATGGGGGTAAAGAAGAGACAATGGGGTATCTGGATTATTGTTACGACGGTAAACCTGATGTGAATTCCCAGGTATTGAGACTTGGAGACAGCTTACAAATGAAACTATACCATTCAAGAGGCACATCAGGGTCTTCCCCGTTTCTCAAGGGCATCTTCATAAAATTAATTACCATTTTACCAGCAAAGCAAAGATGCATCAACTTTTGAGGCATCTAATGGAGATTTTGGATGATGGAATTCTAGATAAGGCAGTTTATATCACTGATTAAGATTCTTTTTTGTTAAAGAATGTATTTGGTTTCTTCCATAAGTCCATCATTTTTATAATATCGCACTGAAGTTTCCTTTAAATGTCAAGTGCTTTGTGAATTGAAGGCTTAAAAATGTGTCAAAATAACTTAGTCTTCTTGGATCAGGAATTATATACACAAATCTTTTTATGCAAAAACTCATCCTCATTGCTTTAAAGGCAAATTGCCTTTAATGAATGAATAAAATGTTCTATGTATTATCAATTTAGTCTTTTGAGTCTAACTAAATGCAGATGCTCACCTTGGTTTCCAATTAGACTTAGACATGACTGAGGCTTTGTAAAGAAGGAAGATGGCTTGAAGAAAATGAGAGCTCAAAATTAAGTATCTCCATGAGCCAAAATAGCTACAAGGAGCTCTCAAACAAGAGTAGATTTTTTTTTTAAATAGAAGTGTAGATTTTAAAGGAACAATTACTTAAGATAGAAGGAAGAAACTCCTTAACTGAGAATTAAGACAAGAGTGACCTTGGTTGTCGTAACTCCCATACTAGGTAGGGGTGCAATTAACACAAGATGACAGTCACGTATCTGCCTCCAAGCTTTCCATTTAGTTTCGATACTCTGCTCCTAAAGTTTCTCTCTGTTCTAAGAGGCTCGGGTCCTCTCTTTCTGTGGCTTCCACTGTCCATACTTGACTTTTCCCAGTCTGGGAGGAGAGCTCACACTGAGTGATTTTGGCTCACTCAGCCAATCTTAGGATGGCCTGGGCTTTAAGTCATTTTAGTTCTTTTGATTTTGTAAACCATTTTAATTGTAAATAGTTTAGATTTTATCCTGAGGACACAAGTCATTAAAGAATCTTAAGTGAGGAAAGTAACCATTATCCTGTTTGTTTAAGTTTTACTATAACGTGGTGAATGGATTAGAAGTTAGAAATGGTAAGAGAAGCAGACACAGACACCAGTCAGGACATCGTTGTAGCAGTCCAGCTGACAGATGGTGGAAATCCAGAACTAAAGCAGCGTCAGTGGCTTGGAGAGAAATAGGTGGATTCAAAAATATTTAGGAAGTAGAAGCAACAAGACTGAGCCATGGCATAAAACACCATGATGTACAGATATCACTCAGCTTCCTGACACTTAGCCATTTTCATTCTCATCTAAGAGCTGTTCAAAAATGGTTAAGGTCCTGATTTTTAAAACAAATTGTTGAAGTTTATTTACCAGATGAGTAGTAGCAAATACTTACTTTGTTGAGGGGAAATCTGCTAGCATGATTAATAGTAATGGTAACATTTTCTTCTTGAGTTATATCAATGAATCTAATACTCCTATAAAGCCTTGTTCCTCTACTTCTAGTATATGAGATACAGAGTGAGGACGCTCACACACAAATATTTATTGAGTGCCTGGGTGACAGATTGTTCTTTAAAAAACAAAACCAAACAAAAACACACAGAAGCAGCAGGAAACTGAGACAGATTTGAAAGAGAAAAAAATATTTTCTATAATTTATTTGGAGCTATGAAAGTTATTGAAGTATAATACTTGCCACGGACACTTTTCCAACCGCTGAAATTAATCTGTATGCCTAAGCAAGACACCGCATGGTGGTGAAACATAGAAGGTTCACTGATTTTGAATATTCCATTCAAAATAGAATATTCTATTCAAAATATCTTGAAAGAAAAAAGACTGTGTAGTCAACGATTTGAACTATGAGAATGACTGAAGCATAAAGAAGAATAAGCAAAAGAGATGTTTTGATATTACATAAATATGGAATTTAATTTTCTTCCGCAAAATATTCAACTTAAATTTAGGGATTACTAATTAATCTTGCTTATATTATAAGCAGTTTTTAAAACTCTGTTGCTCTCAGAGAAGCTCACTAGAAAGAGAGTCTTAACTCTGAATTTAGAAATGTTTCCAATTACATGTATCATCACGCCAATATATAGGACATTCAACTTGAATATTTTAAATATCCTTATTAGTTGAGTAATATATAATATGGATGGCATGAATAATTTATAGAGCAGCATCTCAGAGAGATTACCCAGTTCTGCTTTCATTAATTTGACTGTGATTATTTTGAAAAGGGGCTTAATCCATACTGTCAACCCTTTTTGTTTATTTCCATTTGTACCATCCTTTAGAGGATATCTCTCTGAGGAAGATTTTCTTGGTATCTGCATTTTGTTTATGTTACACATGCCAAATAGATCTCCCAAGATGAAACTCCTAGCTCATTTGGAAGTAATTTTTGGTAGCACATGAATCAGAACTCTTATTTTCTTCTCAGCACTACTGGTATTTTATTGCTTCCATCTATAGTTCAATATGCTTTTAAGTGCCAAGAACCCTGAGGCCAAACACACAAAGTGCTAAGAAAATGGGAACTTCTGGCGATTACAACTTTTGTCTCTCTTTCAGGGTTCTTCCTTCCCCTGGGAGACTGAAATCACTTCAAGCTCACTATGAAACCGGGACATGGTGAGCACAGATGATTGACTGAAGTTGGCGATGTTGATTTAGGAGTCTTCGGCTTATAGGTCAGGTGTAAAACCCTTAAACCTGCTTGTCAAAGTCAGTCTGTCAAACTCCTATGGATTATTTCCAGACTCTGTCCAAATGTCACTTTCTCTATGCAGGCTTCTCTGGCCAGCTCAGGCAGGGTGAGGCAGTTCCTCCTTTGTATTATTACAGCACCCTGACATATTCCAACAGCAGCTCTTAGCAAACTATATTGCATTTGTCCATCTCCCTCCACTCATGGAGAGAGAGAAACTATTCTCTTCCTTTTGTCTCTGGACTAGAGCATTACCAAAACCAAGTTGGTTCTCAATAAGTAATAACTGAATGGACAGGCAGAGAACGGCTAATAATACTCTCCACCTGCGTAGCTTAGGTTATGAGGTGTTTTCACATCGTGGTGAGGAAGACATGGCAGAAATTATCACCTATGCTTTGTAAAGGAGGGAACTGATGCTCAGAGAGGTTATATGACCGACCCAAGTTCAAAGCAGCTAACAAGTTGCACATCTACTTCTCATGCCAGCGAGTGGATAAAGATTTGTAAAGAGAAGAGGTAGCAGTCATATTCTGCAGGGCAGATGGAAACCGTTAGCCAAGACACAGCGTAGGAGCCGGTTAATTGTTTCGAAAGCTCCAAAACTCTTAGCGGGGTATTGAGAAGTTAACTTAAATGCACACAAAACCGAACTTCAGAATGTCAACTTATTTACAATGCGAATGCTTTGTGACAAATAATTTCCCTGTACTTGAGCTACACCTACAGTGAATCCAGTAGATTAAAAAATACATCTTTTGTATCTCTGTAATACAAATGGCTCTCTCTGAAATTCCTGCCGTGACTCAGACTCTAAAGAGGAATAAGTTCTTAGAGGTCTTAGTGTAATCCCTTCATTTTACTAACTAACTAGATGGCTAATTAGCTGGAAAGATAAATGACTTACTCAATCACATAGCTTGTTCGGGACAGCACCAGGACACAGGAACCACTTCTTAATGATACTATCCTTACATTTTTTTAAGCAAGTTATAACTGAGAAGTAATGTAAGTATAGTTCTTAGCAAGCCTTCTAAGTATCTGGCTAATATAACTAAACATAGGCTGTCACACAGGAATTGTCCTTAAATGCTACTGTGTCCATGTGTAATTGGGGAGATAGTGGGGCAGGGAGGAGCACATAGTATGGCAGACAGTGTTTTAGGATCTCATCCATGTTAAAACAAGATACTTTTTAATAGAGGTTAACAATATTAATTATACTGATTTATCTCTATCCACCCATAAACATTGATGCTACCAAAAAAAAATTCTTGGATTTTATCTTTTCCCTTTGTCAATCAAAGTGTATTTTCTAGTCCCCAACTGTTTTCAACAAACTTCTTTTTTACTTTTGAAAGTAATCAAAGTAATTATAACCTGGGTGTGTTCCTACGTTCATGTCATATTTGTAACTTCTAAGTTTTGAAAAAATCACTCATTGCCAGTAGAACACTTTTACTACTTATTGACCATGTAAAAAGTTAAATATATGTGTCCGTTAAGGGGCAAAGACAAACATAATCTAATATTCTCAGCAAAAAAAAAAATAAGATAAATGATCATATTTATGAAAGTTTTTGGTTTAGTTTCTATTACCAAAGCTGGGGTGTGCTCTGGGTCATATGTCCTACCGGAGTAGATGAAAGCAAATGTTTTCCACAAGAATATTTGTATCTCACAGACTGCAAGTCACACCAAAATCAAATGATTTCATGGGGCAACACCATCAACTAAGAGAAAGAGCCTTGGAGGGGAGGATATAGCTCAGCGGTAGAACGCGTGCTTAGCATGCATGAAGTCCTGGGTTCAATCCCCAGTACTTCCATTAAATAAATAAATAAATAAACCTAATTACCTCCCCCTTTAAAAAAAAGAGAGAGAGAGAGCGTGCCTTATTTAGCAAATAACTGCTTTGGGGGATAGAAACATGCCTCAAACTACAATGAATTAGCTTGTTAATTGATCTTCCTGCTGGGGATGATTGTTAGAATTCCTTCTTTAAAACACAGGAACCTTTACCCGTTCGATATCAACCTTTGTGCATATGCTTCTGCTACTCTCATAATCAGAGCCTGTCCTGTTCTATGCCTCCACTGAATGCAGGGAAACACTTGCACAGCACTGAGACAATACAGCTTTTGCTTTCCTCTGGCATCGTAACTGGCACCCTGATGGTCAACCTCCAATTAAATGCTAATGTTTACTGTTATCCCCACCACTTACAGATTGTGAAACAAGAACCCACATTCTGAAAGAAACTTGAGGTAGTCAAGGTCATTTACATAGTCCAATTGAGAATCACTTTCTCATCTAGACTATGAGAGACACTTGTTCATAAATCACAGCATTTATAACGTACTGAGTAGAAGATTTTAGATGCTAATTTTTAAGCTAGGTCGAATTATAATATCATGCTGTATAAGAAAAAAACAGGGTCGTCTGAGTACCAATTCATTCATTTGCTATAAAATTTCAGCAGAAAAATTCCCATGTATACCCAAAGTTGAAGATAATTCACTCCATTATGCATTAAGCCAGCCAACAATTTTTATCCATGTCACAGGCGTAAAATATCTGTCAATTCCTGTTAAGGGACTATAACATGAAATCAATATGGTCAGTAGATACATAAAATAAAATGCCAATAGAAATTATTTAAAAACAAAAGTAATAGGCCTTGCGATGCTTTAAGATGTATTACTCACCAGAAACAAAGTTCGGAAGTTGCTGAGATCACCGAAAAATTCTTCTATGCTCACTGTCTTAGAGTCAAAAACAAAGTATTCTCCAAGATTCTCATAGAGCTTTACCATGTTGTTGTGCATGGTGAACAGTTTTTCATACTGGTCTCTGGCGCTCTTTGTAAAGCTGTAGCTTTCTGTTAAGGAACATGACCCAATAGTACTTCAAAGGCAATCAATCACTAGATGTCAACACTGAATTACACCATCATTTCTGTAAACAGTTATGTATTAGTTTGCTAAGGTTGCCATGATGGGATACCACAGACTGGGTAATATAAACCACAGAAATTATTTTTTTCACAATTTAGGAGGCTAGCAATCCAATACCAGGGTGTTGGCAAATTTGCTTTCTTCTGTGGCCTCTCTCCTTGGCTTGCAGATGGCCACCTTCTTGCTGCATCCTTACAGAGTGGTCCCTCTGTCTCTATTGTCTGTGTCCTAATCTCCTCTTTTATGAGGACACATGCATACTGGATTAGGGCCTAACCCAAGGACCTCGTTTGAACTTAATTACCTCTCTAAAGGTCCTATCTCCAAATACAGCCACATTCAGAGGTTCTGGGGATTAGGGCTTCAACATACGAATTGCAGGGTGGGAGGGGTGCACACTTCAGCCCATAACAACTGGCTAGAGTCATTATATTGGCTAGTGAGTTTTGAAAATCTATAAATTAGGCAGAACGATTTAATGTATAACCAAGAAGAACATGTTTGCTAAAACATGTGTGTTAAATGAAAGCACAGAAGTATAAATACCAGAAAACTGCCTCCTATTTTTTTATAAACAAGATAGGGTAGAAACCAACAGCAACAAAAAACTTCAGGAAAAAAGTATACATTTTTTTAATACACATATTCTATATAGATGGAGCAGTTACAGTGTATTCTATACCTAGGTTGTGCATATATGTGTGTTTATATACATACACACATACACATATATATACATACACACATACACATATATATATACATATACACATATATCCCATATGAGGAGAGAAAGGGAGAAGATGGGAAGGGAGGGAGAGGCATGGAGAGGGAACAAGAAGGAGAGGAAGAGGGAAGAAGGGAGAGGTGAGAGAGAGGGAGAGATTCTCCTGTAGCTTGGGAACCTTAATGACTCAAAGGGCTTGTTAAAACCCAGAATGTTTTGCTGAGCCTGAGGATTAGAATTTCTTTTTACTTTCTTTCATTTCATTGAAGTTAGTTGATTTACAATGTTGTATTAGCTTCTGATGTACAACAAAGTGATTCAGTTATACATATATGTTTATTCTTTTTCAGATTCCTTTCCCTTTTAGGTCATTACAAGATCTTGACTATAGTTCCCTGTGCTATACAGTAGGACCTTGCTGTTTATCTATTTTATATATAGTAGTTTGCATCTGCAAATCCCGAACTCCCAATTTATCTCTCCCCCACCTTTCCCCTTTGACAACCATAAATTTGTTTTCTTTGTCTGAGTCTGTTTCTGTTTTGTAAATGAGTTCATTTGTGTCAATTTTTTAGATTCCACATATAAGTGATATCATATGATATTTGTATTTGACTGACTTACTTCACTTAGTATGATAATCCCAAGGTCCATCCATGTTGCTGAAAATGACATTATTACATTCATTTTTATGGCTGAGTAATATTCCACTATGTATATATACCAATTTTTTTTTTAATCACTTCATCTGTTTACGGACATTTAGGTTGCTTCCATGTCTTGGCTATTGTAAATAGTGCTGCTATGAACATTGGGGTGCGTGTATCTTTTCAAATCAGAGTTTTCTCCAGATATATGCCCTGGAGTGGGATTGCTGGGTCATATAGTAAGTCTATTTTTACTTTTCTTAGGGAACTGAGGATTATAATTTCTAACAAGTTCCTGGCTGATGCTGAGGCTGCCAGGCCAGGGCTACATTTTCAGTAGTATGCTCTAGGGAAGTATTTAGCCCAAAGTTAATTACATCAATGTTTAAAAATTTTTATCGAAAAAGGTGATAACATCAACAACCACTACCAAAGCATTAAATGAACCAGATATACATATAAATGTGTCTGACTAAATGTATCTCAGTATATGTAAATTTACACTTACACAAAGAAATTATCAACTTTATTCCTAATTATAGAAGATGTAGATAAAGAAAATTCTCTCTTTAGGTGACACAGAAATATAAAAACATAAGTAAACTACTATTTCCAACAACTCAGTACGATGACCATTTGGGACCATCTCCTTCTGGTCTTTCTTTTATGGCTAGTAACTTTTGAATGTTAATTAGTTAGGCTGCTTCAGAGAAAGGCAAGTGGGCTAACCATGAAGAATAGAAAAGGAACCAAATCTACCTTTTAAGAGAAGAGTTAAATCTATTAAAAATCAATAATGATCACAGAAGTAAAATATCTTTCAATGCAAAGGTACTAGACTTGGAATTGTAAAGAAGAGTAATAGCACAGTTTGGGGCATGATATTTTAAGATCCACTACAGTGTATTGATATTTTGTGACAGTTTTATTTTATCAGGCACTGGTAACTGTGTCTTGAAATGCTTGATTTTATAAAATTTTCTGAATTCTTCAAGTGTGTTTCATCATAACCTGGGGCCAAATTTATTTTCCATGGGAACATAGCTCTGGTTTCACAATGGAAGTCAGTGGGGAAATCAGACCATTTCTGGAAAATTACTTTGCAGCTGACACTCACGGGGTACAGCAGGATTTTAAAAGTGAGATGCCCCCCTTCCTACATGCTTTCTTATGCTACTTAAGTATTAGCATTCACATTGGCAACACAACAACCTCTTCCCTGCTAACCAGTGACATTAAATCTTTCAACCCTGCAGTCCATTTTGATGTCAATAGGCCTGAAAGAATTAATGCATTTCTGACTTGACTTTCTTTTTACCAAGAAAAGGGTTGTATGTAATGCTGCATACATATTCTGATTTTACCTCTGAGAATAACATAGTTTTGATTTGTAAGAAAGTGTTAAACATCCTATTTAAGAGTTGCAGAAATAAGACAATACTCTTCATTTCTTAGCACGAAATGAAAGTGAGATTTTTGTTTTCTAGTCTCTCTTCCCTAAATAAAACAGGCTCATGCCAGAGACTTGCTAAGCAGAAACATTTTGCAAAGGTCACTTACTTGTACTCTATTTGCAGCAAGGTGCTAAACTGTTTGTGTATTTCAGAAGGTGCAACAGCTGTACAACACAGAGAAAAAGCCAAAGATAAAAAAAGGCAAAACACTGTACATTTCCCATTTATCACAACACAATTTTTCACCAACTAAAATATGCCCATGTGGTGCTACACAATTTCATAAATTTGCTCTCCTAGAAGAAAAACTGATTTCAGAAATTCTGTCTGTGTACCAAAGTGAGAAAATTTTTTAAAATTCTGGGAAAGGTTTATCTTAGAAATAACAAATGGAAAGCAGCCCGATCTGCAAGTCCCTCACTTATCTTCACAACGATTACTGTGTAAAAGGCATGGACGGCATGAGTCAGCACTGAAATCTTTCACAATTGCAACCACGTCACCAAATCCTACTTGGAACTGCAGGTGACAAAGAGCTAGATGCCATCATTCCTTTCTACTTCTGTATTTCATTTAAGACTTTTTTTTTTTGAGCACAGCCATCACTAAATACAATATACTGGTTAGTATTATGCTAAGCATTGTGCTTGATACAATGATCATTAAACCCTAATCCAGACTCTGAAGCAGTTTATAATCTAACATTACAAATAATTCTACTATTGTTATCAGTTGTTGCCCCAGAATCATCCCTCTGCCTCTCCGTAGAAAAGAAGCCAATTACTCTTATCTGAGTTTTCTAAGTTTCAGGAGGAAGCTGCAAAGAAAATAAAGAAAAAAATATAAAAGGTTAGAATCAACTAGGCCCAAGATGGAGGAAGATTTGACTTCCAGCAGAACTTGAGCCTAATTATATGCTCACTGGCTCACTGTAATGTATTAGTATGCAAAATGACACACCTACCAGCGACATGAGAGTTGACGAGTGCTATGACAACAACCAGAAAAGGACTGAAAAGGAGAGTTGCATCAGTTCTGGGTCTAAACCACACCCCTGTTCTTGGATAACTCATGAATACTCCTCCCATGCTTTCCAATTCCCTCCTTTTTATCTCAACCCTCTTATATATTTGATGACTCCACCCGAATTTGGTTGAGAAGTTGGTTTGTGAACTGCATTGCTGCTTCTCCATTCTTTGGCCATTGAATAAACCTGTGTTCTTCTAGTCTCAGCACTGGTTTCGTGACTGGCTGCATGAATGTGATCAGAAAAAGCACCTCTCTGGCCCGGACAGGGGGTCTCGGCCTAGGCTAGGACCTGACTAATTTGGTAACACTACCATCAATTTGCATTTGTACAAGATTTTACCATTTACGCTATATTTTTCCTTCCACTATGTCCCACGTTCTTCATAACAACCTTAACAAAAAGGCAGAGAAATCCCACTACTCCAATCTTTAGAGTTGTGCAAATTAGATAGAAGGCACTTACCCTCCAAGGTTAGAATGTGGCAAAGGGGACCAGATGTGCCATCCCAAAATATATCTCTATGGCACAGATTATTTTGAGCTGATTGAGAAATAGCAGACACTGGGAAAGCTCTGAAAAGAGTAAGTTACCCTTTGGAAAGGGAAATTTCCATTTGTAAAGGAAACCTCTATCCGTAAGGGTATCTTCCTCTCTGTACGAAGAAGAGAAGGATGACTAAGTCACAAGAAGATCAAGGGTATCAAGACTATGACTGGTGAAGCTGCAGATTTAAATCTGCATAACAAAACTTACCCTTGTCTATGGTGTTTTCCTGGTAACCCCCACTCCCCCATAATGGGTGTCCTCACACCATTCTTTTGTCTTTAGCTGGAGATGGTATTTAAACCGGTGGCTTATGTACTTTGGGGAGTTACTCATTTTTCCCTGGATATCTTCCATGTACACATGAGATGTACATGTTAGTTAACTTCTGTCTGATTTTCTCTTGTTAGTCTGTCTTTTATTATGGGGTAGGGGGATGGAGTCTCAGCCAAGAACTCAGAAGAGTAGAGAAAAAATGACTTTTCCTCTCCTACATCATGGTAGTTTCTTGTATAATACTAGTCTAGTGTTCTTTCCATATGGTAGAAGTGTATTATTTATAATGACAATGACAATTCATATTCTTAATGCAACATTCACCCCTCTGTCCTCCTTTTGCTGTCTTGGCCACATCTGACACATTTAGCCACTTAGTTTCTCTGACACACACCCTCATCCTTAAAATGCTTTTTCTCTTACTTCCCCTCTACTTCTCTGGCAAGTTCTGTAAAATGTTAGAGCACCCTAAGGGCTTGGTCCTGAGTCCTCCATCGATGTAGTCTATCTAATTGACCTCAGCAATTCACATGACTTTAAATATTATCTATACTGATGACTCCCAAATTATATTTGTAGCTCCAATCTCTCCCCTGAGATACTATGATTTATAATCAACTGTCTATTTGTCATCCCTACTTAAATGTTTTTTTCTTTTACTTTTTTTTTTTTTTTTTTTTGGTTTCTTTGGTGGCATCTATTGGTATCTCAAAGGTAAATCCTCTCCTGAAAATCCTCTAATAGTTTCCCACAACATATGGAATAAAATCCAATTTCTTTCTCAGGGTTTATGAGGCTCTACATGATCTGGCCTCTACCCACCTCTGCAACCTAATCTCATCCCATTTTCCCTCTTAAGCACTTTGCCTAGCCTTGTTAGCCGTTTTTTCTCTTCCTTGTACATCTCAAGCTCTCATACCCAACTCAGGACCTTTGCACTTGCTCTTCATTCTGCCTAGAGTGTTTCTTTTCCACCAAGTCATTCAATCTCCACTCAACTGTCACCTCTTCCGAGAGGCTTTCCCCAACCATCCAATCTAAAATATGCACTCCCATCACTATTACTCTGGCCTATTTTATTTCATTCTGAGAACCTATCACAATTGGACATTATCTCTTTTATCTACCTGTTCATTGTCTATCTTTCCCCACTTAAAAATATAGCTCAGGAGAGTAGACCTTGCCCACCTTGTTGACCACTGACTCGTCAGCACTTAGAACAGTCCCTGATATGTAGCAGAAATACCAGCAGTGAAAAAATAACTAAAATCAGCAATAATAATGATCATTAAACCTAATCTTTCTTTTTTTTTTCTTTAACTTACTCTGTGGGAGGCACTGTGGAATGTTTTCCATTAATCAATGCAATTAATCTTCACAACAGCTTTCTGAGGTACAAATTTACCCAAGATCACACAGCTGTTAAGTCCCAGTAATGGGAACAGAGAATGGGTCCGAACTCATATTCTTAACTACTCTGCTATAGTTTCTCAAGAAATATTTGGTGAATGAGTAAAGTCATTATAACACCACACTGGAAGACGAGTCATGGGGTTGATTTGGGTACTTGGGAAACTAAAACCCCTCTTATAAATCTTAAGAGAAACCAATTTCACAACAAACCTTATTTATAGAGTATATTTTATAGTACTATTTCTCTGTATTTGAGAAAAAAATTTAATCCCCTATTTTCATCAATCATGACATTTTGAATACATTTTTAAAAAGTAGGCTTCAATCATATTAATTTTATTTTAAAGCTGTGCATGCAATAGAGAATATATATTTATCACTAGAAGGATGGGCTGCTTAAGTTTGTATATTTAGACCCAAATGCTGCCCTAGTAGATACTTAGTAGATAAAATTTCAAACTGGGTATTTTATTTATCTCTTATATTAGAGAACAGAAATTAAGAATATGCTTTAAAGGAAATAAGTCTTAAAGTTATCTTCTGGGATGCCTGGTTAAGAACTCATTTATTCTAAAATGTATTTTATGAAAGGGTAATTGGTGGCTCATGTGCAGTTTTCATCCGAGAAACCAAATGCCACTTTCTTGTTATATAGATACAAGGAATCCTTAGAGCTACCTACAGATTTCTGGTCTACTCACCATATAAAGTAGGTAGAATGGGACTGTGCCTATGGACAAAGGGGAGAAAGCAGAGATATGAACTGGGCTGCCGCTCCTCACTTGGCAAGATTTCAGATTGACTCTAGCAGGGACTTTAGAAAATGTGTTGTAGACTTTTGTGCTAGACTTCCTGGGCCAGGCAGCCTGCCCTTAGCTGGGTTTTGAGAGCACTGAAGGAGAAACCGGTGGCCATGTTCAGGGTGAACTAGGAAGGCCGGTTCCGGGCACCCTGTGTAACTATTGCCAGGAGCTCTTCTGACGCCGTTCCCTGAGGAATCATTGAACAGAATGCCAAGGGCAGCAGGAAAAGGCCATTTGCTTCTCAGTGCTCGAATTTCTTGGCCTTTGGTGCCACAGGAGATGGTGACCATGACTGTAATGGCACCACAGAATAAAGCACTTTAGGGAAGATGATTAGATTATTCTGGGACCAAAATGTAGAGTGACCTTTTCCCAGTGGCTTACACAACCCTTGGGAGTCCTTGAAATATTTTGAGAGCAGAAGCCTGGGAAAACAATGGACTTTCCAACATGAGGCTCAAAGATAGGGGTAATTTACAGTAATTTATATCCTAAGAGATATAGAACCTTAAGGTGGTAAAGTGGGCATTATCTAATACATATAAACTTATCAAATATAAGGGGAAAAAACAATTTAGAGCAATTTTCCTCTTACTAGTTGACTTTCAAATTCCTGGTTCTACAAAGACACACATTTCTGAATTTTCCAACTTAGAGGTTATTCAAAATAACTGTGAACTAAAGTTACATCATCTTCTAAGAGAAGTGTTCACTGCAGGCTTTATAAACTAAAATGTCATCAGCATTTTAAAAAGCTAGGAGGTAAAATGTTAACCTTTTAAAAGTATTATTAATTTTAAACCATGTGATCCCAGTCAGGAATCTGGAAACTTCATTTATAAAACATATATTGTAAGTCCTACAGAGCCTTTTTACATTAACTCATTTGAAAATCTGACATAGGGAAGCAGTCTTCACAATTACTTGGGTATTTGCATGCTACACAGAATTGTCTAAAGCTTCCCTCATCTGTGCTTTTGTGTGACTATATACAGATTTATAGATAATATTCTTTACTAATATAATAATAGCATGGACTTAAAATTCAACCTGAAATAGCTGTAATTCACCTATAGGCATGTATTCAAATAGGAAACATTCTTTTCTTTATACTTTCATGTATATTATATACAGTTTTAAACTTTTTCCAGGAGTTATAACTACCTGCCTATAAATTGATTGAAGGTAGCTGTTGTAACCCTTGCCCTCTAACTGGCACACAGCTGATGGGGTTCAGGGCACACTATTCCAAAATATGGCACTGTGGCATATTAAAAACTTTAAGCTGAAGGAATCTGAGAAAATGGAAGACGTAGGAAGGTCACTGACCTTCCCCCTGCTCTTCTCCCCTGAAGCGGGTCAGAAAAGCCCCATGTGAGAGATAGCTTCCCTATACGCAAAAGGAAGGGAAAACCTCATCTCCAAGACAGAGGGGCAGCAAGAAGAAACTGAAGGAACAACCCTTTCTCAGTTCTTCCAGTTTGCTACACTTCATACTTTTTGCCCTACCATATCTTTCCGTGACTTTCCACTCTTTATCAAACCTAGCATACACACCAGTCAGAATGGCCATCGCCAAAAAGTCAACAAATAATAAATGCTGGAGAAGGTGTAGAGAAAAGGGAACCCTCCTGCACTGCTGGTGAGAATGTAAATTGGTGCAGCCACTATGGAGAACAGTATGGAGGCTCCTTAAAAAACTAAAACCGAATGATCCAGCAATCCCACTCCTGAGCATATTTCTGGAGGAAACTCTAATTCAAAATGACACCTGCACCCCAATGTTCATAGCAGCACTATTTGCAACAGTCAAGACATGGAAGCAACCTAAATGTCCACTGAAAGATGACTGGATAAAGAAAATGTGGTACACACACACACACACCCACACACACACACTGGAATACTACTCAGCCACAAGAATGAAATAATGTCATTGTCAGCAACATGGATGGACCTAGAGATCAGCATACTAAGTGAAACCAGTCAAAGATAAGTATCATATTAATTAATTATATGTGAAATCTTAAAAAATGATACACATGAATTGATTTACAAAACAGAAATAGACTCACAGACATAGAAAACAAACTTATGGTTTCCAAAGGGGAAAGGTGGGAGAGGGATAAATCAGGAATCTGGGATTAGCAGATACAGATACACACTATTATATATAAAGTAGATAAATAACGAGGACCTACTGTGTAGAAAAGGAAACTATATTCAGTATCATGTAATAAGATACAGTGGAAAAGAATCTGAAAAAGAATATATTTAATATGATATATATATATAATGTATATGTGCATAACTGAATCACTTTGCTGTACACCCGAAACTAACACAATTTTGTAAATCAACTATACTTCAATTAAAAAAACAAAAACTAACAAACAAAAACCTGGCATAAAAACACTCAAGTTTAACCATTTCTTTGGGTCTCTCTTTCCTAGTGAAGGCTTCCGTGCCATGTAAAACTTATACTGAATATATTTGTATGCTTTTCTCCCTTTAATCTTTGTCAAGTTAGTTTTCAGACCCACCCAGGGACCTTATGAGGGCTGGGGAAAACTTTTTCCTGCCCTGTATAGCATTGGTTCATCAGACACTAGGCAGGGAAAACTATTTGTCATTTTACTTAATTTAGATGTAGAGATTAACTGTTATCAGAGAAAACTTACTCCACTAGAAGTGGAATAAGCAGTAGCAGAGCATTGGGGATGAAGGAGTTCATGCACCTCACAGCTAATGGAGTCAAGTCAGTTCTTACCATTTCTTATCTTCGTAGGTAGTACGTTAGCTACGATTTTAACACAAAACTTGAAATTTGAAATATCACTGCTGCTGGATTGCTGAGAACATGGAAGAAATCAACTTGAGATCCACTTAACCTTCACACAAGCTTTAGTTAGCAACATGGCATAATTATCCATTTCAATAAAAGGAAGTCACAAATATAAAATCTATTAAAGAATAGAGATAGCATTCCCTCTTTCCATAACCTGTTGGAAAAGATGCCTCTAAAAGCTAAAAACAAAATATGAATTTGTCCCATCAATTTGAATATAATATTTTGTCAAAATTATTAATATTTGAAAGAAGTATATCTTTTAAAAAATAATAAGGCCTATTAGAGTAGCTGGAATTCACTAAGAGACTACATATTATGTGATAAATATTCACTGATGAATATTTCAAAATGTGAAACATTAATAAGAACCATACAGAATGTATACATTAATTTGCAATTGGGTTCAATATAATAGCTTAAAATAGTTCAGGATCTAGACTACAAAATTCTTTTAAAAATCAGACTACAAAACTGAGGCAAAGGACATTTAAATAATATGACAAAGATAGTATAGTCAATGATAAGGATTTTGAACCCAAGTTCCCAGTTTTTACCATATAGGAGGCAATTACGTTACCGGAGAGATGAACCTATTTTGTAATAAGCCCACTTTTCCACAGATGGCCCGAGTAGATTGGGTATAAAGAAAATGCTTTTAAATCAGCTTCCAGATAAAGGCACAAATGTGACAATCATTACAGAGGTAAGAGGTACCTCAATGCTCCTATTTTTTATACCCCCTTTCATTAGTCACTCACTATGTCTCTTGTGTATATATATTTTTTTGAGTTGAAGTATAGTCAGTTTATGTGTTGTGTCCGTTTCTGGTGTACAGCATGTTTCAGTCATACATGTACATACATGTATTCCTTTTCATATTCTTTTTCATTATAGGTTACTGCAAGATATTGAATATAGTTCCCAGTCTCTTGTGTACATTCTTTACTCTTCCTTTGAAGACAGACTCTATCTTTGCATTCTTAGACACCTAGCAGGGGGCTTTTTTCATTCATTTATTCAGACATATTTAATAAGTGCCTACTGAGTGCCAGGTTATCTTCTAGGTGCTGAGGATATAGTACTTAATATTGACAAAAGGCCACAGGTCCCTGCTTTCATGGAGATTACAGTTTAGCGGGAAAGCACACATTAAACAAATAAAAAACATTCTTAAACTGCAAACTGAAAATCATGATTGCATAGCACAGGCTGTTAAAGAGGGTATATTTGGGAGACAACTTAGATTTGTGAGGGTACGGGTGGGACATGAGTCTGATAATGTCACTTGAAGGAGGAACTATTAAAATTCAGATCTGAAGGGGAAGGGCCGGGAGGAGCACTGGTATAGGGGGAGTGACAGCTCTGAAGGATATTAAATATTGTAGGAACATAAAGGAGAGAAAAAAGGCCTGGAAGACTAGAGTCACTGGAGTAAGTGGGAGATAGGAGGGAGACGGCTCTTGAGGTAGGTAGGAGACAGATTCTACAGGTCTCTTAAGCATTTTGAAATTTTTCCTTAGAAAGATGTAAGTCATTGAAGAGTTTTAAACAGGGAAGTGACAGGAGATTTCTTTTGCTAAAGGCACAAAAAAATGCTAGCTAAATTCAAACACACACACAGCCACTAACAGTAAGAAAAAAGTCTAGGCCTAATAGAACATAGAATATTGTCCAAATGACAGTGAGTCTACTTCCTACTTTCAAACTACTGACAAGAAGAGTATATATTATATAAATATCCAATTAAGGTGTATTGGGTAAATCACTGAGAATTTTCATAGTATTAAAGGCAGTTAAAAGAGAGCAGATGGTAGGCCATGCATAACTATTGAGATTGGCACGTAAACAGTTGTGTTTAGAGTATCATATGAGTTATGATTATAAAATTTTGAAATTGATGTGTATATTTTAGAATGTCACTATTATTATTAAACATTCCTCGTATTAAATAACATCGTAACACCCAGATGTTAATTAGATTCAGTGCCACCTCCAGCCCTACCTCACATTTGGCTCTCAGCATCATTTATCATGGGGCGACGATGTATAAGGAACTGTGAGATTAAGTAGAGAAAAAGAAAAAGAAAAAGAAAGATAAGACATGGCTCCTAACCCTCACTGAGCTTATAAACTTGTGCTGGGAGGCAGATAAATAACAGCAGAGCAACTGTAGCAGGAAATAATGTTTAGTGAACTCATACAATGAGCCAGGCACTGAGCTAAATGCTTTATAATCATCGTCTTGTTTAACCCTCCCAGTGGCCCTATGATGCATATATGCTATCAGTAACTCCATTTCGCACAGGATGAAATTCACCTCGGGGAGCTCAGTGGACTTTCTCAGTGCCATCTCCCCAGTAAGTGGTGGATTCAGGATTTGAACCTGGGTACCCTTGCTACTCCCTCACAATAGAAAACTAAGAATTTAACCAGCGTACCCTACTGCTGCCCTTATTGGAAGAAAAAAAAGTGCATGGTGTGAAATAAAATTCCTATTTTAAAGGCAAGATAAGAAAAATTTAAACCGAAAATATTCTTCTCTGCCCTTTGGCCTCCTCTCCCCCAGCTGTGCATTGTGTACCAGCATTATGTGTCAACCAAACCTCCCCTCCCTGCCCGACCATAAAGAGTAACGTTCACCTAGCATCAAAAAGACAACTCCTTAAAAGGTAACAGTCCTTCATCTTGTAAGGGGTCACATGACCCACCAGGATTGACACTTAGGTCTGGATCATGTAAACTGTCAATCAAAGGTCATTTGATGGACAGCCCTCTGTCTCAAAACGTACATCAATGTGCCTTGATTTCTAACCCAGTGGAACAGTTCTCAGAGCTTTCTGAGTTGCTCTTCCCAGGTTATAATCCTCAAATTGGGCTCAAATAAAATTTTCCATTTCTTTCTTGGACTGATTAATTTTTTTGTTGTTGGCAATGGTAAAATAAACTAAGTTTCACAAAGGAATTTCAGGAAAATGTGGCGATGCAGAAAAAGAAGTGATTCTGAGACTATCAAGAAAGGTTTCAGAAGGAAGTAACTGTCTGGTCCCATCTAGAGGTGTGGAAATGATTTTTCTATCCAAAGAGAAGACACCACAGGCAAGAAGAATAGCATGAACAAAGGTATAACTATCTGCTGTTATCAAGAAATGGACTATTTGGGGATAACGCAGCCTTGGACTGCCGGAAGGCGTAGAGGAGGATGGCCCGTGATGTATGGCAGAATAGGGGGCCCTAAAATACGCCTCTTTGGCATAAGGATTCTTTTGAGTGGAAGGCACTTGGGAAAATAGCAAACGCAGGCAGAGGCTCTCTCTGAACTCCCCTGCCTAAAGACAGAGCCTCCAAAAGGAAGTCGGCTGTCATGAATCTCCTCCCTGAGAGTCACAGAGAAGACTGACTCTTATCACAGGACAGGAGGCAGAAGTGGACAGCACACCCAGACAAGCTTTGCCTCACACATCACATCTTCCATCTGTTCTCCTGAGGGCCCATTCAACTTTCCTGCAAATCCTTTACTCTCCCCTAAGTGGCCTATGTCCCCTTTCCCTTCTCCTGTTAAGACGGCCTATAAGCTCTCAAATCTCACTGCTTGTTTGGGTGTTCACTTTTTTTTTTTCCTGTGATGTCATAATATTAAATCTTAATAAATTTGTATACCTTATCCTCAGGCTAATCTGCCTAGTGTCAGTTTGTTTCTTAACTCAGCTGTCTAACCCAGGAACATGAAGGACAATCCTTCCCACACCTGGAAAGGTGGTGAATGCAAAATGGAACAGGACCCTGTGGGCCCTCCCTGATACAGGTCCTTTCTGTGCCCCTGTTTCTTGTTTGTAAGAAGTAAGCTTCATTCAGCCTCCCTGACCTTCCCTGAGTTCCAAATGGCAGATTCAAACAGTTGCTAATCAGGGAAGGGAGGGAGTGCAGAGACAGGGGAGGAATAGGCAAGAAACAATAGTGCAGCCTTGGGGCAGGGTCCTGGTTCCTCCACAAGGGATATACAGAACAATACCTTTGAGTTCTTCTCCCAGAACTAAGCCCCCACCTGGGTGGAGGATGGGAAGTTCAGGCTGAGCACAAGGTTCCTGTTACCTCACCCCCAACCAAGCAAAAGAAAGTCACACACCCGGCAGCCCTCACCCCATATTTTGCCTATAAACACTTCTGCCTTTAAACCATTGAGGGGTTTGGGTTTTTTGAGCACAGGCTACCCGTTCTCCCTGCTTGGCCCTGCAATAAACCTTTCTCCACTGCCAGACTCCAATGTTTCAATTTGTTTGGCCTCACTGTGCAAAGAGCCCATGAACCTGCTTTCATTAACACTTGGGATCAATTAAAAAAAGAAAAGAACACTTGGAATTGATTATTTACTATAATTCTCTGACTTCTTCGGGCATTTAATTTTTCTATTTTTCCTACATTTGTTTTCAAGTGCCCCATTTCAAGTTTGGGGATTAGCGTACTGAATTGTAGATCCTTTTCAATCATGCAGTTTCAATTCAAGTAGTAGTTTCAAATTCAGCTGATAATGCTTTATCATTTCTTCCTTATCTTTCCCTAACTACAATCACCAATGAGGTAAAGAAATGGTAACAAAAGGGAAAAAGTCTTCCCAACCAAGTTTACTCATAAAGATAAAAGCCAACTCTGCATTTGAAAGACCTATGAATTGAGGCATGAGATTTAATCCCCATTCCACCCTCCTCCCTTGTTTATTTTGCATGGAAGGGGTGATGTTTAGGATTCACCTCCCTCAGTGGCAAAATAGAGGAACTAGGGTAGAAACTCTGTAAGGTTTCTTCCTGCTGTAAAATACCAGATGCTGCAAGTACTCAGGTAAAATAAAAGAACAAACATCTTGAGAAAAAGTGAATACTCTGATTTCTTTAATGGAAACACCTGAATATATTATTTAAGCTAGTTGCTTAATTTTAAATTAAGTCTTCCTATTCTAGATTAAAGTAAGCTGATGGTAAAAATATATTTTGCACATCTTTTGTATATCCTGTGGTCTCTGAAACAGAGTTAAGAACCTAGCACAGCAACTTCATCTTGAATTTAACCTACAATAACTATCTCAAAGATAGACATCTTACTCTAAAATAAAATACTGGCATTTAAACACAGCTTTGTATTTCTAACCCAATTGCTTATTGAGGACTCATTTCTTTTCAATCTGGGCTATTTGCCATCCCTGACACTAAATGTTCAACTCCTAGTTCTCTAAGCTTTGACGATCTATGTTCACTTATCAGAATCTATTCACGCCATCACCTTATATAAATTTTCATTAGATGTTAACTCTAATCTCTTCCTCACTCACTATACTTTTTTGCAAGGTTGGAAACAAGTGCATTTCAGGATATAAAGAGCATTAATCTAATACCTCAGTCATGGCAGCCAAACATTTCAAAATGTTTCCCTTCATTTATTAAATACGGTCAGTTATTCTCGACCAACCCTGGGTCAGAAATTCCACTAGGAAAATTTTAACCTTGCTACAATAGAATTTTCTCAGACAAAGCTTCATCTATTTCTTAGGGTTCCTTAAATATGTATGTGCATGTATGTACTTATGTATGTATGCATGTATACACACACACACACACACACGCAAGAACTGATTAATTTTATTGTATCGCTAAAGGATGCTGTGTTTTCTCTAGTATCAATTTATTTTCTGTCTTAAATATGAAATTGCATTATTTAATTCTGAAAGATATTTTCAGATGCTTTATGTGGAAGAAGCTATTCAAATGCACTGGCATCACTGCCAAACAACATTCTTTTTCTTTCGTTTCCTTTGTTGGAAAGATAAAAATGTGCCCTGTGAAAGTTTTCTGCTTTAGGAAAACAAACAATAACAAAATAGCTTCAGCAGCGCTGAGTTTGTGACATGGATGTAAACTAGGACTATGGATCTCTCTTTACTGTGTTTGCTGTGTCTAGGTATTTCTGACATCTCAAAAAATTACATGATCTTAGGGATCATATATGTTTCAATGTCAATGTGTTATTCTAAGCCAGCAGTACTTGGACTGAAAAAAAGCAAAAAAGCAGGGTTTCAAAGAGATATTTGCATTCCCATGTTCATTACAGCATCATCCACGATAGCCAAGAGGTGAAACAATCTAAATGTCTGTGGACAGATGAATGGATAAGGAAAGTGTGGCATATGCATACAATGGAATATTATTTAATTTTAAAAAAAGAAGGAAGAGGGGGAGGGTATAACTCAGTCGTAGAGTGCATGCTTAGCATGCATTAGGTCCTGGGTTCAACCCTCAGTACCTTCATTTAAAAAAAAAATAAAAAAATTTTTTAAAAAGGGAGGAAATCCTGGGGGCGGGGGGAATTAGTACAGCAGTGGGAGAGTGCACATGCTTAGTATGCATGAAGTCCAGGGGTCAATCCCCAGTACCTTCATTAAAAAAAAAACCAAAAAACCAAAACCACGCCCCCCGAATCCTGCCGTATACAAGATGGATGGACCTGGAGGACATTATGTTATGTGAAATAAGCCAGACACAGAAGAAAAAACGCTGCAAAATATCATTCATATGAGGTATCTAAAGCAGTCAAACTTATAGAAGCCGAAAGTGTAATGGCGGCTGTCAGGGGCTGGGGGGAGGGGAAAACAAGGAGTCGCCTTCCAACGGGCACAGAAATTCAGTTGTGCAAGATGAAAACATTCTAGAAAGCTGCCATACAACATTGTGCTTAGAGCTAAGAGTACTGTATTGTCTCCTTAAAATGTTGTTAAGAGGGTAGATGTCATTTTGTGTTTTTTACCACAGTTTTAAAAAGGGCAAACTTTTATTTAGGTCACTAACTCTACACATATACACACACACAAACACATGTATATAATGAATCTAAAATTTTTCTTGTATGTCTGAGTAGCCTTACAGTTCAGTCCAAGTTCAAGGCAGAGAGACCAATGGGTTTCTCCCACTGCCCCCGCCCCCCAGTCCTTTGGTATACAGACTTTGCTTAGGAGCCCAGAAGAAGTGTGTATGTATATGTGTGTGTGTGTGTGTGTGTGTCCAAGAATGAAGGGAGGGCAGAAAAAAAAATGGCAGTGGATGTGCCTAGATAAACTGTGAGACTTAGATTTTAGAGCTACTCTGCCATAATGCCAAGAGAAGGCTTCTAGGTGTGAGGGAGAGTCACCCAGGGGACAGCAACGGACAATAGAAACATTCTGAGAGTTTAGGATTAAGCTGACTCTAGGCAGAGAAGCTGGGTGGCTCCCCCTTGAGTGCTCTCCCCTTGGGTAACACCTGGGTGCCCTGGAAGACATGGTGCTGCCTGAGAAGACTGGAAGTAGCCATTGGGTGTTCTAAGGAAATTCAGCTGTTCCTACAAAAGCTCTACGTAAGTTCCAGACAGCTGATAGGTTATGTACACCAGTGCCCAGTTTAGTGAAACAGTCTCCAAAACAAAACAAAAACACTAACTGTTAATGTATCCTTCTTTTGTATATTAACACTTAAATTACTCTGATATATAAGATTTAGTGTTTGTTTGAAAGCGGGTACTTTCCTTTTAGCATCTCACTGTAGTCTCATTTTAGTGGCAGGAGTAGTTGCGAGTGATTTTCACTCATTTTTATGTACAAACAAAAATGTATCTCTTTTATCTATAATGCCCAGGCGTTGTCAAGACACAAGAGCAAAGTGTGCGAAAATGTTAGGCTGTTAGTTATTTTGCAAAAACTACATATCCAAACACGTATTAGCCGAACAGCAGATGGGAGAGAAAAGAAAATCAGTTAGATTGCAGTGTGGGTGAGACATACCCAGTAAATTCTGTAAAGATGGAAACCTGGGCATAAGAGACACCATATTGAGTAAGCAAATGGAATGTCTAATCTGATTCTTTCATCTTTACCGCTTTTGATTTATCCTGTCTGTATAAATACATTATCGTTTTTATCATGATGCCTTAAAGTTATTTTTTGATGGAAAATGAGGGGTGGAAAGAATATGTTTATGTAGTGGTCCATCTTGGGAAATACTTAATCTAGGAATAAAGACTTCTAATGATGTACAGGGCTTCCTAATATTCATTAGTGGATGAAAATTAATTTAGATAAAATTATTCATATACTAGCAAAAAGGGGGGAGGGATATGACTCAGTGGTAGAGGGCAGGCATAGCATGCACGAGGTCCTGGGTTCAACCCCCAGTACCTCCATTAAAAAACCAAAAAAGAAAGATACTAGCAAAAAAAATGATGAATATGGCTACATAGTCTAATATATATGAGAAGTGTCCTGAGCTCACTTTACAAATCAAATAGAATATTTACATGTTTTAATATTATTCAGCTTATAAATTATTTTTTCCTAGTCAAAAAAAAGTAGAAAATAAGGATAAGTATCTAAATAGAACATGTGGAAAAGAATTAAAATATTTGCACATTTACAACTGATTCAGAACTTTCAGCTAATAAAGATGACATTTTATTTAAATTGAATTGAAACTGAGATGCATAAACAAAACGAACAATGACAGATTCTAGATCTAGAGAAAACAATACGATAACCTAATACTTAAGGAGCTAATAATACATATATTAGAGCAAAATAATTATATGTTGAAACAAGACTCCCCGGTACTTTATAACTATCTGTTCTGATATCATTACAAAACAAAAAAACCCACATGCCCCAAGCTAACAACAGGGAAGAAAAGTGATTGCTTCTGGAGGGGCATCTTTGCTTTTAGAGTAATTAAGAAGGAATTAATTAAATGGATAACATATGAAAAATGCTATTTAAAAAGGCAACGTAAGTATGAAGGAAAATGTCAACTTTGAAAAGGGTAAACACATAACAAAGAAATTTCCTAAGCCTGCGGATACTTATCCATAAAAATAAAACCTGGTGAACATTCTTTTGTTTCAGAATGCATAGAAATTATAGTATAATTGTTCCGTTTGTAAGTAGTAGGGATTCTTTCCCAACCAGATTTTTAAACTGTCCAATTAAACATCCTCCTTCTCCTGTATCCTTTAATTCGCTCCTGTTTCCCTCTTCTAGAAATGACCAAGTGAAAACGGCACAGAGACCCTTCTAAGAAAATTCAAAGGCACTACATACATTGCTCCCCAGGACAGGTGGGCATCAATTACCAAGGCAGGCCTTGAGTGGTGAGTGAGTGTTTGCTATTGTGATGCTGAGCTTAATACATGCACATTTGCCAAGCAGGAGGATATTAATCAATCACAGAGTCATTGAGTGCAGCTCAGCACAAGTGAGGACCCCTATCTTGCTATCCTTTGATGCCACTTGGCTGCAACCTTAACTGAAGCAGTAATGTTGTCCTTCTGAGACTAGGTTTTGTGCCGTCCTGGACAAGCTGAAAATGGTATTGTCACAGCCCATTGTAATTTTCATAGCAGCCAATCTCGCAGCCCTAGGAAGCAAGTCTGTTTTGTATGCATAAAACAAAGTCCCAAGTCTCAGGCAGGTGGGTAGGTGGTTATTTCTGGCTGCAATTTTGCTAAGTTTCTAAATCAGTTCTGCTTTAATTAGGAGCTTTTCTTCTGAGTTATTTTGATGTTAATAATATATGGCTGTCGCCTTCCCTGTACATGTTCCCAAACAGTGATACAAACATTATTAAATCTAATCAGTGTTTATGGAGTATTCCATATGCTACCCACTGTGAATCTTTTATAATGTCATTTTATTGGATAATGCATAAAGAAAGGTTGGTATATACAATGACATGCTTTTGTTCCTTCAGTCAGTGATTTTTATGAAAAATTTTCTACAGATGGTAGCGACTTTCAATTTGTATTTGACCATCTTTAAAAAGAAATATTTTATTTATTAGACTTCTATCTAATGTATACCTAAATTCACAAAGACTTTCAACTCCAGAGAGTATAATAATTAACTTTTCCTTCACTAAAGAACAAAAACAATGCTGCAAATTATTTAGATCGAATAAAGAAGATCACGTTAAAATGAGGCACCTTTGAAGTAGGCATTAAGAAATATTTAGCAAGAACTGAAAACCAGGCACCATGCCTAAAATACCTAGTCACATTAGGAAAAAAAACCTAAGCCAGGCAAAACTTACTTTTGCCTATGACATCTAAGTGACTGCCCAGACTGGACCACTGCTGGGCATTTTAATATAACGTCCTTCCTGCTCCCTGTATTAACGATCAACTATTAATACTCAATGTGGCCACTAAAAGTAATTCTAACCCGGTGGCCCTGTATTTCTGAAAATGTGTATCTGTATTTTCTCTCCTTGAGCAATGCTCTCAAGTACATTATGTCTCTAAGAAGCAGAGCTGCAGGTGCAGACTCTGTACTAAGAAGGCACAGGAGAGCCAGCTGACTACTCACGGGCCTGAAGTGGACACTGTAGCTTGTCCATTTCCCTCTTCATCTATAGCCAGGCGCACAAATGGCCATCATCACTGGGGTCACTATCTTTAAACTCAAAGATGAGCAATATATGTTTAAGAAAAAAAAATTGACTTCTATAGCTTTCCAGCGGTCTTATATAGATTTTTTTTTTTTTTTTTTTTTTTTTTTTGCTGCAGAGGGGAGGTGATTAGGTTTATTTATTTACTTTTTTTTTTGATGGAGGTACTGGGGATTGAACTCAGGATATGCCTGCTAGGCATGCACTCTACCACTGAGCTACACCCTCCCCACTCATACAGATGGTTTAAGTTATCACTGCCTGAAGAGAGAGGACAGAAAGCTGATCAGTGGTGTTTTCCTCGATACATTCTTAAGTCTGAAAGTGCACAAGCCTTTTAAACGGCACTATTTGTAGGTTCTTCCAGATCTCTCAACCCTTTGTGTTTGAGTGCAGACTGTCAAAATATGTCAGATTAGACAGAAAAAACAACAGGAGCAAAAATTGAGATGCCATCATTAGAAAACACAAGAAATGAAAATTTAAAAAAAATTGTAAAACACAGATTTTAAAAAGTTCTTATTTGACTGGTTGATTATATCTACCGTGACTGTGGGGTTGACTGTTTTGTCATTTAACTGATCTTATGATGCTTTTCTATCACCACGGCATTCTTCTCTAAGATGTTATTTAATGCTAGTAAACTATAAAGGAGTTCCTCCTTTTTTCCCCTCTCTTTTTGCAAATCTATCCTGAAAAGCACTCGAAGTGTGTGATTTCTCTACTGTTTACTTTTATAGTTAAAAGAAGGACATTCAAAGCCTGTCAGGCTACAGGTACCGTTTTTTATAGTTAATGAAAGGAATTTTATATGAAATGACAGTGCAGTTGCCATCTGAAACTATTAAGTGGTACATCTGACTTCTAGCTCCATGAGATATTTCTTTGCTCCTTTAATATAGCTTTCTCAACAGAAGTAAACAATGCACTCCTTTTCATAAGTCCCTATCAACCCCTGCTGAAGACTTGTCAGGACCATTACAGAAAGCAGCTCCTCAAATGGGCATATCATGGGAGTCTTTGAATTACTAGCAAAACATCTGTTCTCTTTAAATATATTTTATTAAAAACAGTGTCACCTTTAGGCACCAAAGAGTAATTGTTTCCCTTAGAGTTGGTTATTAGTAGAGTCAACTTACAGCATTAAAATATTAAATACACAAATGAGGGCCAAATTGTAGGATTAGGTCCAATAAGTTACTCTATTTGGCCTGTAAAGAGCCTCTCTATTCTGTGCTTGCTTTTTAAGGACTGGGAAAAAAAATTAAGAGCGAATGTTACAAGATTTCTCTTTGCAAAGATATCTCAGAGTTTCCAGCAAATACCAGAGTTGCAAATGACCTTTTGCTATTAACAAGCTATTTTTGAGTCAGGAAGAAAATCTCTAAAGCACCGTCTCTAATCGAACAAATTTTGAGTGGTAGGTTTTTGATTGAAAAAAAATGTTTTCCCCTTCTTCTTGAAAAACTAATCAAAATCAGTAGATTCAGCTGGACCTCCAAACCTCTCCCAAACTGTACATATTAAACCAGTGGCTAAGAGTTTCTGGTGTGTTTTCTTTCCATATGCCTTCAGGCACACACATGTAATTTTGTGCTTCAAGGAGTTAGCACTTCATAAAAACAGAGATGAACAGTTATAAAACATACACCAGTACCCTTTGGAAGTAATTAAAAATATGGCCTTTCCCTGTACTCATTTCCTTTCCTTTCAGCATTGCCCCTTCTGTATCCTACGTGCAAGCCTTCCTTCTAATGCACAAGATACATTTTCTTTCTTTTGTACTCTCCCCCAAAGAATCACACGCTTAAACTCACAGAAATATGCCATGAATAATATTCTCAGGCTTCTAAACACATTTTTAAATTGCATTAAAACTAATAAGAATAAACTCAGGAGAACATTGGCTCCAACCCACAAACTACATAGACTATTTTGTGTCCTGAAAGTGTGCTTTTACTATCTTCAAAGGGGTCTCCAAAGGGAGAGATATAAACAATGTATTTTTATTAAATACAGAGGGACATATATCTGATGAATACATTAAATTTTACTTACAATTAAACGTTCAACTCTACGGCTGTGAGTTTTTGCATTTGACACTACCATTTGTTAATCCAAATATTTTAATAAAATTGTGTCTTTCTAAATTATACCACATGCAAATATATTTTGAGAGGTATAAATTAGCATGTCATTTGTTTGAATATACATAAAATAAAAACAATTTCCAGTCTGATTTTCAACCAAGATTCGAAGGGCAACTTTAAAGATCTGGCATGTGGCCATTTAAAACACATATGTCAACGTATGTGAATATATGAGCATGCATATATGTATGTGAATAGGGCTATAATTATACGTAATTTCATTTAACTTATATTACTTATTCTGTAATGACAATATTCTAAGGAGAAACAAAACTTAGGAGAAAAAAAACCTCATACTAATGACAGTCAAACACATTTTGTTGTGCAATAGGGGCTATGAAATTGTCCAGGTATCATATGCTACTTGCATTATTTCAGATTTCAACTGCATAGTAATGCTATCTTTCACATGACATACTTTGATCTCTGACATACATAAAATGAGCTAGGTTATGAAGTTCTACTAGACACTTTATCTTTAAATTTGTTTCCGTACCACTGCAAATGCAACCCTTAATTTCCTAGTATATAACAAGATTCAAAGGTTAATTCTCCATCTAGTACTCTCTCTTCTAATCTCCAGCTATTAAAGAATTGCTTAATGCTATTCTAAATAGTTCAGCTTAGAAAATGTGCTCCTATTCAGTCATCTTATAAATGATGTGATAAAGGATAACTGACAATCATAGTGGACTCATAAATATGAAAATGAATTAATAATAAAATCTCTATTAATACCACTTGAAATTAAAGACACAGCCTTTAATGAAAATAATTTTTATACTCTTTTTACTCCTATGATGAATATAATACTAGATATTACAAGTAAAAGGAAGGATCCCTTGTTTGACTCTCAAGTTTTAATGTAAGAAATTATCCAAAAGCTCAGATTTACCTGCATACAATGCAACCTCAACTTAAATAATTTTGAGGATGACCAATCTGTTTCAATTTGCCTGGGATTTTCTCAGTTTTAGCACTAAGAGTCCTGCGTCTGTGGCAAAAATCTGCAAGGTCAGTTGCTCCAGACGTTAACATTGAAATATACGGTCCCTTAGGCTGTTTAAACATGTATGGTCTGAATATCGCACAAAAACAAACAGGCTTTGCTGTTGATGTTGTTAGAAAGTAATGTGTCTCTTCTCAGAAAAAATAACTTTTAAATAATATATTTAAATGTGCATTATCAGTAGCACTGATAATGCCTTGAATGCCTACTAGGGACCAAGTGCTATATTGGGCACTAATTCTTTTTTGAAACCATATTATGAGAACTTTATATTAGAGATACCTTAAGGTTCTGATGACCTATAAAAGTGTTAAGTCTTTCTAATTGGTGCAGGGAAAATGATCTTTTTCCAACCTTGATTTATTACTGTCTTTTGTGTGAATATACTCTCAAATTTCTACATTACCATGGAGGGGACAAGGAACAAAGGCTAAAAGTTCTTATTTATTGAGGAAGTGGGATAGGAAACATAAGGATTGCTGGAGAGACTAGCAAATTCCTTATTAAGTTCTGTACTTTTTTTTTCTTCTTGTATAACATGTTTACTCGTCAATTTTAGAAAATTCTCAAGATTATGAATGGAAAATAATCATGCTCAACATTCTAGATTGAAAGAATTAAGAAAAAAAAGAGCGTTTTGAGGAATGTATCAACACAATATTTTTAATCTGAACTTCTCCTCAGAAGGGACAAAATCCAGTTGTTGTCTCTTGAAGATTCTTGTGTTTGAGTCCTTACGAGAAAGTATTCTATATTTCTCACTCTAATAATAAAACAACTGAGAAGTTTTATCTAAGTTTAATGTTTCTACAGTTTTACCACTATCCTTCCTCCAATTATGGGTGATGTTTAAGACACTGGTGATGACTTGACATGTTAAAAACTGTAATCAAGTTACAGTGGAATGATTACAATCACTGACAAGGTCAGGATACATTGGTTCTTAAAGTGGGAAGGGATGCAGGTAATTACCATTCCTTGCAGTCACATTTGTGCATATGAACAGTAGTACCAGTATCACCTTCTTTTGCAAGTGCACAGTGTAATATGCCACAATTCTATTAATCTCCTTCTGATATTATTAGTCAAAAATATATGTTCACAAAAGGCTTCTATCTCTAAGATCAAGTTCAATGTGGTTTGGTGTTAAGACCGATATTTCTTCCATCAAATCAATGTATGAGTTTTAACATCTGGCTCACTTAACTTGAATTATCATCAGGTCATAGTAAGTACAAGAGCCACATCAGTTTATAAATAACTACAAAACAATGATTCCTAAGAAAGGAAAATGATATTTGAGTTTGAATTTTGCCTTGCATTCCCTAGGCAAGAGCAGGGGAGGACTTTAAAAAATGCCCTCGAACCTCTTATTTTAAAAGTATTCTTTGTTAAGTTTTTTTGAGTTTAAAGAAGTTAATCATAAGAACTACTAACAAACAATGGACAGGACTGAAGAATTCACTTTGCAATAAAAAAAAAAGGTTGGGGTTAGGCTGTAAAACAAATGATGACATTTTAACATTTTTCAGTATTCACCTGTTTTAGTTCATTTCTTACAGACTGCACCCAGAATGGACATGGTAATCCTTCTGGTTCAAGCTCAACGTAAAGCCATCCTGAATTTTCAGAAAATAATAGGAACATTATAAGAGTCATCATGCAATTCATATTGCAGGCAATTTGCTTTCTCATCTTGCCTAGACACCCTGCACTGGCTTCTATTACCTTCTGTTTCAATTCGTGCTGTTCCTATTATGGAAGCTACTGCACGTCTAACTTTTTCATTTGGTGTGGACTCCATCATGTAAACGCATTTGCCCCAACGACACACTACTGTTACAGATTTTGCTGAAGGCAAACAGAAACCCAGAGGGAAACTAGTCAACTTGTCAAAACATATTTTTTTCCCTTTAATGTGTAAATAAAGTTGATCTAAGTCGGCCTTGAGGTACAGAAAAAAGAACTGGACTGTCTTGCCTTCATGAAATTGCCCATACTCCCTACCCTTAGTCTACTTGTTTCTTGGGTCTTTAGAAATCCTAGGGTTTGAAGATAAGAAAGTGAGAAAAGAAGGAACAGATGGGAAGGGGAAAAAGAGAAGAGGAAAGAGGAGAAGGACCATCTGCTTCTCTACACATCTATATACAATGTATACACTACGGTATATTTAAGAAATTGTAATATTTGTTGGGCACCCCTGGGTACACGGATGAGGATGCTCATGTACTAAGACAACAGGCTTGAGGGCACTGGCTACCCCGCAGGCTAAGAAGTCTGATATCTCAACACACTGAGGCTAAAATTTGAGGATTCTCTGCTCCAGAGCTCCAGTTTGGGCCAGGGGAGGGTATAGCTCAAGTGGCAGAGCACGTGCTTAGTATGCACGAGGTCCTGGGTTCAATTCCTAGTACATCCTCTAAAAGTAAATAAATAAGTAAACCTAATCACCTCCCCCTACAAAAAATTCAAAAAAAAATAAGAACTAAAGCTCCAAATTCTATACAATTTAGAAAGATAAAAGATCAACAAAACAGAATCAAATGTAACTGAAATGCGTATCTGTCATGTCGGAATCAGAAACAGATACAAATATACATAGATAGTTTAATGGATACCAGATATGGTTATTTAGGCAAAAACTGCCTGCAGAAATTTAGAACAGACATGAAACTATGAAGTAAAATTCCTATTTTACGGCAAGACAAGAAAAATTTAAACTTAAAAAAATTCTTCTCTGCCCTTTGGTCTCCTTTCCCCCCCTCACTGTGCACTGTGTGTCTGCATTATGCATCGACCAAACCTCGCCCATTGGCATGACCACTTGCTCAACCATGAAGAGCAACATTCTCCTAGCATCAACACGGCAACTCCTTACAATGAAACATTCCTTCTTGATCTTGTAAGGGGTCACATTACCTACCAGGATTGACGCTTAGATCTGGATCATATAAACTGTCAATCATAAGTCATTTGCTGGGTAGCCCTCTGTCTCAAAAAACATATACAACTGTGCCTTGATTTCTAACTGGTGGGACAGTTCTCAGAGCTTTCTGAGATGCTCTTCCTGGGTTATAATCCTCAAATTTGGCTCAAAAATTTTTTTCCATTTCTTTCTTAGATAGGCTGATTAATTTTTCATCAACAAAACCAATAACCATCATTTGAGGAAATGTATGAAGTTGCTCTTTCCAAGTTTTGAAAATAATACCCATGATATAAAAATAGTTGAATAGACCACATTCTTCTAATTCAATGGGAATGTTTAATCAGCAATAGGTTCTCTATGTAAGTGGCTCATTTGATTGTCACAATCGAGAGACTTACGTAGAGGGGTTATGGTTATGGATGACGAAAGCATCGTCTAAGGGCAGAACTGAAATTTCAACCCCGATTTCTCTTACATCATACCAAATATCATGCTCTTTCTGCTAAAGCTGTTATCTGAAAAGAAATTTTTTAATCAAAAGGATGATTTCATTTCACAAAGCTTTACTTACACACAAACTCAATTTATGAAATTGATAAAAATGGAGCTGCTCTGTGAGAGCATGCGTGTAGGGGGAGGAGGTGGAGGGTGGTCAGGTTGCCATCCCAACAACAACCTCTGACGCATCTTGATGGAAATCCCTTGGACACCTCAGAGTACACTCTGAGAAACAATGGCAACTGAATCGTGAAACTGTATAATCCACACCTACTCACGTGCTAATTTCCAGTAAAAACAGGACTTAAAATATAAAAGCATCTGTTACACCACATCACCCCACGTTGCTTGTTTTGTGTGCTAGTTTTATCTTCCCTACTGGGTCTTTAAGGGCAGAGGAAAGAAGGATAAGAGTTTAATAAAAAGACGGAGAACGATAAATAAAACTAAGTAGAGAGTCAACAGCCATATATTAAAGGTAGGTTTCTACACTAAGAACAGAATATTGCTTCTCATCATCCCTTTCTAAGGGAGGGAAACATTAAAGATGTGGGCAATTTGCTGCTAAGGATTCTTTAGCTGAAACATTTCCCAGCGACAAAACCAAGCCTGCCTTCCAACGACTTGGGACCCACTTCTGTTCATACACATGTTATCTTGAAAATAGTAGCGTGAACAAACAGCTTTTATGGTTTCTAAATTTGGACACACTGAATGATATGTTTAAGTCTTCCTCTAAATTCTCTAACGCTTTTTCAGTCCAATTCTATTTTTTCCCTTATAAATTCAAATGCAGAAGAAGAAATTGGCCCCTATAATAGACAAAGATATGTATCACAGAGACTGCTAGTCAGGCAAAAAGATAACGTCAGGCCACCTGATAGACCTTTATCTTTAAGTCATCCTAGACAAATACTGTGACCCCTTTAAAAAGCATATTATCAGCAGTCTTGACAAATAGGTATCAATGTTTGCCAATTTCTGACTTAAATGTAACCCAGTGGTCCAGATTTTCCACAACATTGTATTTTGCTGGGATGCATTTGCCTCATATCTTTAAGGTACCTAAAGAAAATACATGGTCAAAGTTCTGCTCTCACGTTTACAGATGTATGCACTCCTCCCGGCAAGGCCACTCAAGTAAGTGACGATGTCAAGTTTGTTCATCTTGGGCGTGTGCGGATCGACTTTCACTGCTTCCTGAAAGTAGTCTGGCAGCATGGTAAAACCTCACTCTTTCCTGACTCCTATTTTCCACACTTGATCACAGAACATAAAGACAATCTTTCAAAATTGTATATCCCAACATACAGCTAGTCTAGCTGAATCTTCACTGATTTAGAGTGACGGGAAGTCATGAGAGAATATAATACAACAGGAAGAAAATGAGCTGAGACAATAAACATTGAAAGAAGTGGTATGAAGATAAACAAATATTGAAATCACATATTTTAAACCACATTCTATAAAAGATGTAAGTCACGTACCATCCTTCTAACATGAAGATGACCATATTGATCCCGTATCAATCAGTATAAGAGGAAAGCTTGATCATTTTTGCCAGCATTGAGGACAGATCTATGATTATTATTATCTAGTGTTCCCTTGTGACCAGCGGTATACAGCAACAAAACAGCTGGCGGAAATTAAAGTTCCGTGTCTGGGAACAGAAAACTAACCAGCTCAAGCAGGTATCAAACTAACAGCCTTGGGCTTCGCCATTAATTCAATGAATGGCAGCTCTATTTTAACAATTACTTAGGTCAAAAGCCTTGGGACTTTTCCTGGACTCCTTTCATCTCCTATCTCACACATCCATGCTAGCACTGTAGTAAAATTCTATCCATATGACCATCAAAAGATTAGAAAGAACTATTAGAAGTTCTGGTTTTTACTGATCAAAACTGGTAACACATTGGCCATATCATATGGTTCAAACTGATATATCCAGGTATCTGGCCACTTTTCAAGACCTCTGCTAACACTACCCTGGTCTAAGCCACCATTATGTCCAGCCCGGGTTACTGTAGTAAGTTCCCATCTGGTTTCCCTGCTGCAAGCCCACGATGCTTGTCAGTCTGTTCTTAGCACGGTAATCAGAGTGATTTAGTCAATACCTAAGTCAGAGCATGCCTTTTTGTCTACTCAAAACATTTCAAGGGCTTCTCATCTTTCTCTAAACAAAAGCTCCGGTCCTTATTATGACTCATAAGACCCTATATCACTGGGGGGTCCAACTCCCTCCCCTCCGCAGGACTTTTCTGAACTTATCTTCTATTTCTCCCTCCGTTGAATTTGCTGTAGGGCATGCTGAACTCACTACTTTCCCTGGAATACAGCAGACATAGTTTTGCCTCAGGGCCTTTGCATTTGCTCTTCACTGGGCCTGGAATGCTCTTTCCCCATAGGTCTGCATGACTTACTTCCTTTAGATCCTTATTTAGAAGTCACTGTGTCAAAGAAGCTTTTCCTGGCTACCCTATCTCAAATACCAACATATGCTCAACTCCTTTCTTGCTGCCTTTTCCCCATAGCATTTATCATCTTCTGACATATTCTGTAATTAAAAAAATTTTTTTTTTGTCTGTTTCTTACTAGTATGTTAAGTTCTAGAAAGGCAGACACTTTGATCTGTTCTGGGGACTGTGGTGTCCCCAGAACATAAAATAATGGCTAGCACACCAGCAGACACTCAATAACTTTTTGCTGAACGAATGAATGAACGGGTCTTAAAAATTAAGCTCATCAGTCAGGTAATTCACCCTTTATTCTCTTCTATTCTTCAAAATCCATTCATGCTGATTCCTTGTGGCCAATTTTGTTCCTCTGCAAATTCAGAGTGAGGAAATCTCATTTGACTCATGAATCATTAAGCATTAATCTAGGAGGGGACCAGGCAAAGCAGTACACGGAGGATTTCTCTAAATGTTCCCCCTGGCATTCTTTAGGAATAGAATACCAGTCTAGCCTTTTCCTTTCCTTTCCTTTCCCTTTTTTCACTCTAGGAAGGTCAGGATTGCTTGTCCAGCAACCTTCTTGTTGTGTCAAGATTAGAACTGGCAGAAAAGAAAGAGGCTCGTGACTTCACCATGACTTGGGCACCAAAACTGCTTCCTGGGTTTCCTCGCTCAAATGGCTCTATCTCTCAAGGACTCAAAGAGATCCTTCACAAGAGGAGACGAAATCTTGGACACAGTTTTGTTCATTGATACTTAATGCTGTTACTATGAAAACAGTTGAGAACTGACCAGTACCTACACATAGGACTTTCTTGACAGACGTAAGAAAAGTTGCCAGGAAACACTCTGGCAGCTATAAGGAGATTCAGAGAAATACTGTGCTTGAAATGTTATTTATAAAGCATTCTCTATAGCAACACTAGCAAAACCAACCATTTAAAATGTGTAACTACCTTTCCTTCAGGTTCTTCTATGACGAAGTTAACTTACTGCTAAAGCCCATACAGAATTAGAAAATGTTACATTTGGCAGATGCTTCATTATTATTTAAGCCTTGAGACTGCATCAATGAAAATTGAGTCTGAAAAAAGTAAAACTGAGTGAGCCACTGATAAAATGTTGAATAAAAATCTGCCAGCAGAGGCTTTTAACATAGAAGCCCTGGAGGTGGTACAGAAGTGAGGGCAAAGTGGAGAATAGCAAGCAAACCAAAGGGGCAGGATGTGAAGATCAGGGCAGCCCTGCCACTTCAAATACGAGGGACCTTAATAAGCACAGCGTGCGACGACCCCTGACCCAGAAGTGATTCAAGGTCTGTCTGTAAGACCAGAGTAGGCGAAGCAGTAATGAAATAATGTTTCATTTAATTAGGAAGATAAGTGATTTAGGCCTAAGTCATTCTATTTCTTTCCAAACTTGCCTCAGTTTTTTTTTTTTTAAATCATTGCTAATATGCCTGTCTAACTAATTAAATGTTTGGACAGTAGTGACACTGTTTGAAAATGAGTCCTTTTAATATCAAAAACTTATTAAAAAGTAGATGACAATATTATCTGAGACTCACTAGGCGATGTTGGGAGACTCTATATGATCTGCCTTTCAAGCCACCTGGGGCCCAAATGCTACCTGAATGGCAGGTGTAAAAATACTTGGAAGAAACAACCAATCTCTAAATGAGATCTAGTCTCGCCAATTTAGTAACCTAGTAATCCTTTCCTGCAGCTGACAGTCCTATGTGCTAGTGAAATTTACCCAACTAATGCTTGTGCTACTTTTTCTTCAGACCCAATCTGAAATCTCTAAAAACTTAGTAAATATTAAGAAAAAAAAGAAAAAAGAAAACCTTTACACAGCTTCACAATCTTTTCAGGCAAAACCGACTGCTTATAAATCACATTTAATTATCGTCTTCTTCCAATCAACTGATCATTCAATTCTCATAAAAGATTACTATCATTCTTTCCCAAAAGGGATTCCCTTCATGCCAAAGGGCAAGACTGATTCAGACTAGGGCCAAAGCCGGTTTGCCAAATAAGACAGAAGGATTAAACCTGAAAGGCAGGCCAATACTCCTAGCTTTTGAACAAATGGGCTTTTCAATTTTTTTTTTCTCTGTATAGTCAGCTATGACTATTTCTATCTTAGAGGAATAAACTTCTAGCTTCCCATGGCAAGAGGTCTGTAATTGGCAAGATCATTTTGATGATTCAATACTGGCTTTTTCTTCATGTCTGCCCCCTCACAGTAAGGCCCTACTCAAAAACCTGACTTAGACATTTAATAAAAGCTGCTTCTTAAGGCCGTCAAGACTCAGAGGGAGCTAGTCTATGGGCATTTCCAATCTGATTTTGTACTGTATCTCCTTCACAATTCATTATCTATCCAATGGTCCCGTTAAATATAACACTCCTTAACTTTTAGATCTTCCCATTTCTCGGCCATTGTTAACTGCCCCTTTGGTAAGGAAAGTCTTTCTTATCTTCATTCCTACTTCAGATACCTGGCTGAAAGTCAATTTCTTTATGGCAGAGGATAAAGTTCCAAAGCAAGTGTCCAGGAAGCTATGTTGATAAGCACTAAAGTACCCAGAGGGGAATAGATTTGTGACTGTGGCCCTCCAAAAAACAAGGCAGGACCGTAACGCTCCAGATGAAAGGAAATGAGAGAGTTTACGAGCATGTGGAGGAGGGTGGGAGTGGTAAAGAGCAGGAAAGTGGAGAAAGATGTTGTTCCAGGGTCCCTAGCCCTGACTTTTTTTTTTTAACCTTTTTTTCTTTTTCTAATTGAAGTATAGTTGATTTACAATGTTGTGTTAGTTTCTGGTGTACAGCAGAATATATATATATATATATATATATATATATATTCTTTTTCATAATAGGCTATTACAAGCTACTGAATATAGAGTTCCCTGTGCTACACAGCAAGAGTTGAACTTTCTAGATCTAGTGCCAGCTTACAACAAAGGGGCCGCAAGCCCATCACTCCCTACCACCACGTCCCCTCACCGCCAATGGCCCCATCCCCTTATGCAACTCAGAGCCAAAAGAGCGATACTAAATTCTGCTGTCTGTACTTCTACCCTCACTTCCTACAGCATGGCACATCCTTGGCTAACTAAATCGAAAACGTTTTCTAACCTGAGAAAGAAAGAGAGAGGGAGTAAGAGAGGGAAGGAGGGGGGAATAGTGGGGTTGAGTGTACTGCCAGTCTGTACCTGATTCGAGATGCCTTCGATGGCATTTGGCTAAAACACTGTAAATTAACTACACCATGTTTCTAGAAGCTTCTTTCTTATATACTTTCTATTCAAGCTAGTTCAGCCAAGTTCAATTTATTTTACAGACAAAACTTTCCGGGGCCAGACAGCAACTTGAAAATGCTGCTGGGCATGAGGTTGTTAAAAGCAGCTCCAGGTGAGAACTCTTCCCAGCACCATAGGCTGACCGACCCTAGCAACAGCTCCCTGCCTCCTTGCCTCCTATTCTTTGGCTATTTTCTCAGCCTGGGATCGCTCAGCTCCAACTCTTGGCTCTGGCATTAGACACTGCCTTGGCTTAGCTTAGGAGAGACGATGCTTATTGACTGTGGATGGCCTGTCTGCCAGGACACTTGCGCGGTGGTGAATCTGACGCACTGTCCCTTACTGCGCACCCATCCTCCGCTCGGCCCGGGCTTCCGGTTGTTCTTCTATAAAGGTATATTCAGCCACAGAGCACTGCCTACTTTGCTATTTCTCCTTGAAAGTGTGCACTACTTAAAAACAAATAGAAAATGAAAATAATGCTAGGTCCTTTCTTGTAATGAAACAACAAAACTCACTAATCGCTCTGTGGAAAAATATAATCCTACTCCGTTAGTAGCAAAATACTTTACAAGGGCGCAAAGACTAGCGCAGCTTACAGAAGGCAATTTCTGAAAAGACAGCTTCCTGTCAGTGTTTATATGCAACAGCATCCTTTATTAAAAAGGAAACAGCTATAATAAACACAAATCATAGTGACAGCAGGAATCATGCTAGCAACAAACCCATCAAAATGGAATCAAACATCACGAGATGAACACCATCAGAGAGAGATGTACAAGTGCTTTTCCCATATGGGAAGCTCTGCGACTTCAATTTGAAACTACAGAACTAGGGCAACTGTTTCTGGCAATATATCTATGTGGGCTTTGCTCGGTGTTAGTCTGTTCTCATTAATGGTTCACAGAGGGTTTTCTGCTGTAACATGAGAGTTTTTCATGATCACAGCTTCACTGCAGTCCCCTGTTTTTAATATTGCTGCTATAAGTATTCAAGTTCAGCCATGGTGATTTATTTTCAGATCAATTAATTCTATTGTTAAGCACCTTTAGAATGCTTTAAGGAACTCGCACAGCAAATAATATGTTTACAGACTGATAAACCTTGTACAGCGGTTACGGCATGTTGGTGTAAATGGATCACATGTTCTGAAAGCAACATCTTTCTTACTAATTAACAATCATCAGGCTTGCATTCATGCGTAGCTTTATAATGTTCTGAAGTCTTAGGGATAATATAATCCACACTTCTTATTTATATAGTAGCTAAAAGTATCCTATTCTTTCTTATATTCAACAACAGGGGTATTGCCAATGCACTTTTTAAAGCAATCTTATTTTTTTTTCCCTCCTCATGAACATTTCAATGGGAATTTCCTATAATCAGGAAGCTTTGCTAATAAGGCCTGCAGGCATCTAAGGTACAGTGTGTAACAAAATTTTAACAATTTTGTCCTGTGCCCATTTCACCTACATCTTATGCATTCAAGAATAAATAGCTTGACCACCTTTTCCCAAACCGTGCACCATGTTTGAGATGTTAAAAGGTATTAAACACACAGGCATACACACATACAAGCCCACACATGGCTAAGTATGCATAACAACAACAAAAGTAGCATATTAAGTCATGAGAAATCCTGCAATAAGTAGACTTGCTGATCTCTGTTTAACTCAGCATACCTATGAGTTATTTGCCACAGACAATTCCCCTGACTACCCCAACCAATCTTCTCATTCCTTTTTCTTTTTAAATTTTATTTTAACATCCTATGGAACAATATTCTGTAGAACACTGTTTGGGAGCACTAAGTTCAATAAATAAATAATATCTCCCATGTATAATTTAACATAATTTCAGTATCTCCAAATGACAACGTATCACAACCTTCTGTCTTGAGAATGCCAGTTTATCAAGACTGGTATGCAACATTTTCTGAATAGTATGGGACTAAGATACAGAGGACGACACTGGGGATCTGCAAAGCTCTCTGTATGTCTTACAATATACGCAAGCAACAGTTGGGTGTCTCCCGTTGGTAACAAAACCCAGATGATCTAGCATTCCAGTGTCTAGATGGAATTGAAAGGCAAAAGCAATTGGAAAACAGACCATAATCCATTGGAGGCTAAACCAAATGACTTCTCTTTACTGATCAAAGACACCAGGTAACCGAAATTCAGATCAATAAGGGCATAAACCTATTATACCGAGTGAAAACAAATAGAAATGGCACGCAAATCTGAAAGCCAAAAAGGTAAGTCAAACACTAAGAATGTCAAGAGCAGAAAAACAAAACTGAGCTGAGATCTTAATGAAGCACGTCTTCCTCACATCATTTGGATACGCAAGGCATAGCGGATGGCTAGCTGTATGAGCCAACATGCAACTCCTTGGAATCATTTTAATAGTGGGTTACAAGGTGAGCACATGCATCAGAAATCAGAGCTGCACGTAAGGGATCTATAAGAGAGAGAGAGATTTGTCTTTTTCTCACCAAGTTTCACTGACTCCGCAGACGATGAATAAACTGAGTTTCTAGTACTTTTATGAAAGGTTGAATAAGTATTAATATTAACATATTGACTGGGGCATACAGCTCTCTCTACGGTCCTTTGCTGAGCTCTATTGATGTCAACAAATGAGATGAGTGAATGCTACTCAAAGGGTCCATTCACTATGAGATAAGGGATTGCGCACGACTGTCAATCAGCTGTCCCTACACGGGGGATAGGTAATTCACGACTGGTAAACTCAGCTCTTGGTAATGAAGATTTTCTCAGAAATGCAGTGTCTCTCCTTTATTTCATCATTTTGTTCCTAAAAACCTCTGGGTTTGAAATTTAAGACTGAAAAACATTTCAGCAGAAACTTTACTCTCAATTTTGCTAGCACATTTTGTGCTTATTCCCTGTAAGTTAACCACTTAAGACTGAGTCAGAGGTGGGAAGGAAATGATAAAAAAAACAATCTGGTAGCTCTTTACAGGTCTCCAAACCCTGCTCCAAGTCGTTTTGAATACTTCGCTTTTTTTTGGTTGTGATAAAATTATTTCATTTCATAAAAAGCTTAGCATATGATGTACTTAAGGACAGCCTATGTAACAAATATTTCTTTAAATGTTTAAGCTCTTCATAGAGGGCGTGACTCATGTCTTACTGTATAAATATCTTAGCCCTTTGAGGACAAGTATATGCATTAAATTCATATAAAAGCTACTCCCAATCATTTAAATTTTCATAACTGTAATGTTATCAATAAATATGGAGTAATTCCTTTTGCTTGTCTCCAAAATAAGCTAATTACCAGCAACTGCTATAGTCAGTCACTTTGGACTTGGTAGGATATAAGAGTTAGGTCTGAATCATTCTCTCTATATATATAATTATATATAGTTGTTATAGGTATGTATTTCACTACTGATAGTATGAATTCTATTTTCAAAAAAGACAATGTTATTTATTTTTGGTAGTGACAACAAAAGATCTGAGGCATGACAATTTTAATTTCTCCTCAGAAGAGGTCCAGGGACAGTCGAACTTCCTAAGACTTGTAGGATAAGGTGTCTGATTCATGTCCCCTAAGTATCAATCTCCATTAATCACTTGACAGCTTTTTCCTTCAGAATTCCAAATGACAAGATGTGTGCCTACCATAAATTTTAGTCTGCTGTTCTGGAATGTGACTATCTGCCAATCAGAAAATGAATCGAGATGCCATTCATGTCTTTTCATGGTTGGTCATTATCAATCACAAATCTGTTACCAAATTCGAATGGGTACTTCACTGGTGAACACATCTATTAGTCTACATTTTAAGAGTCATTAACCACCCTAAAGAAGCTATATCACCATATATACAATAAAGACAGTTAAATACTCTAAGAAGAACAACCTATAATTTATTTCATTAATTACTACAGGGAAATTCTGTCATTTTTTCTGTAAGTCTCTTGGGTATCAGAAAACCTCCAAAACAAACTCATATGCAATTTCCTAAGAATAGCAAAATATGATATCTTTGCAAACAGCATAGAATTGCAAATTGCCTATTCAATATTAACCCAATGTTTGTCAGTCTTGCAACACACAATTGGGAATAGAACTCTTGTTACGTCACTTATATCTTTAATTATGCTTTCCTGTTATATTACCAAGCATAGTTCTCAAGCTTCTATTGTTCTAAAAGAAAGAGGTGCAATATACAAATCACAACTAGTATGTGAGCGAAAAGAGAATCAACATGGCGTTTTCAGTTGGAGTACAATTTAGTCTTGATATTTGATTCTGAATGCATTTGAAATGTATGACATAGAGAATAAATTAACTATAAATGGCATTTATTATGCAGCTTCGATGAAAGTGTCTTAATTGAAATTTTAGAAGTCTGTTTCTCTGGTCACTATGGTTACATCATCTCTATAGTCTATGTATAACTCTTTATTCTCTAATTGAAATAAAAATATTTTGCTTAAGTGACAACTGGCACCCCCTTTATAATATCCATTCTGAACATTGTTGTCAGGTTGTTTAAATGAAAAGGATACTGGACTGACTTCATGTCAGGTGTCTGAGCTTCAAGACCCTGTTTTGCCACCAAAAAATGGTGTGACCTTGGGCCAATCACCCTAAACTCACAACACATCAAACATGCAGAGAGGGGGCTGCACTCAGAGATGTTTAAAGCCCCTGAAATGCAAATCTATGATATAGATCTTCCTGAAGGATTTTCCTAATCAGCACATTTTTATAAGGTAAAGTTCACGCTATGTAGTCTGTAGCTCAGGATCCTCTGACTTTTCCTTCTAGCATTTTCTATCAGTGCTCTCCAAAATGTAACACTTTGTCCAGATGGGTTGATGGTAATCCTTTCATGTGTATTTCTGGTCACCTCAAAATAGAATAGGATTGGTAATACTAATATTAATATTACTATTATTAATGCTAATGATAATTCAAGGTCCCCAGTCTTATTTAGTTCAAGGCCTTATCAATAATAGTAACTATTATTAGTACTATTTCTGGGACACTATGCGCCACATCTATGCTAGGCCCTTTACATCTCTGTCTCATTTAGTCCTCATGGCCAGCTCCTGTTACCTTCCTTTTTTTATAGCTCCTTTTCTGTTCTACCTCAAAAATGTGGTCAGTCTCTCCAGGGAAGAAGGCCAGCAAATCAGCATTCTTTTTAAGTTTGTGTGACAGGTTACAGATCCAGAAAGAGGGAAGAACAGAAATGAGAGTTCCTTCACATTAAATGTGAAAATAACATACATCAGTTCTACAATTTCATACTGTTTCCTGACAAATTCTGTATTCTGGGCTGCCTAATGATGAATTTCTACTTTTCTGACTTATTCAAATGAGTACAGCAAACATGATTTCTTAAATCTTATCATTTCATTTTCATTTTCTTTTAAACGTAACTGAAGTTAAACTATGTTGTTTTTAGCATATAACAGATCCATTTCCATGTTAAAAAAAATCAGGAAACCATAATAAAACACTGCTGACTATTCCTTGTTACCAACAATGTTAGGTATCACGTTTCATCAGTGTGTCTATTTTACCAATTAAATAAAATGTATGTATATCATGTTGACTGTTTATTCAAATTTCAACTACTTACTAAATTCCAAATGCCTAGCAGCAGGGAATGAGGAGGTTAAAATGAATTTAGTTAACAAGCAGAAAAGAGTCAAGAAATACAGCATTAGTTATAATTGGAGCAACGTGTCTAAAGTTTTCAAAGTCATAAGTAGAATTCTGTACAAGATTTAACACTTGCTCTTGACCCCTGAGACAACTATGACTGAAAATGTGTTCTATTTTTGTTTGTCCAGAAGATTCACTGATAAACTTGTTAATTCTCACATCAAACTCAATACCTTGGTATCCCTATATTAAGGGGCAGGGGCAAACTGTGGTGTACAAATAAAGAATTTTCCCAAGGTCATGAAATTCACAAGAGAATCAGAAATAGGCCTTAGTTTTCACAATAAAAACTTTATCAAATCCCACCCCAAATTTTATAAGGTGGCAACAAAATAGGAGTAATAGTAATAGCAATGATTATCTTAGGGAGAAAAAGTTACTCCAGTGGTAATATTTGCCACCTGTCCATTTATCAAAACCACTAGAACCACAGCAATTTTCACTTATATTCTGCTTTAGTCCAACAATATGGAAAAAAAAAAATCTGCACTCCAGATGAAATAAACTGACAGAGTAGTTTAGGGAATTGTGTAGGATACTTTCACTAGCTCATGTTTGCCACTAGGGCTATTTTCATGAATAAAAATCTACAGGAAAATTGACAAAACCATATTACTGACAGGTGGTTGGAGCCCCTGTTTCTATATAAATCTACATTATACAAGAAAGAAAAGAGTATGTCAGGACAACTTTCTTGGTCTCAACCTCTACTGCTATTGTTATATTGTTTTTCACTCTTAAAACAAGCAACTCTGCAGGATCAAGAATTTGATATAAGCTGCTAAATGCAGGTCTCAATTTGGATATGCTCTTCAAGTAAGTTATTTCCCAAAAGGCCATCTTTTAGTTCTGTTTTCTCTTATGATTTGTCGCCTGTGTAATTTCTACATGTCAGAGTTGGTTACCTCATGGTGCTAATGAGGCCAAGGTCATGAATCTGCTTCCTGTATGAGCTGGTTAGCTTTGTATGAAAAAAAAAAAAAAAAGGTTCTATAGCCAGTACCTATAACTACAGCCAGCCAGGGTGCAAATTCATGTCTTTGGTAAAAAGAAGAACCAGAGAAGATATTGATGGGGCTGTAAAGACACCCCCAAGCACCTGCCCTAATGGCAGTGAGTAAAGAGTTTCTTCTTCATATACAAATCCCATAATGTTCACATAAATATCGGGGAATTATGTTGTAAAACCACAATCACGCAATTCCACGTTGGAAACATTTTCAAAATAAAGTGACAATACGGAGATGTATGTACATAGGATGATACATAATATGAAGAATTACAAAATCTCAAATATAAATAAGAACATAAAGCTGACACCCTCAAGCCTAGATAAGTCAATACTTAGAGAGAATGGTGTCTCAGCAAGTGATTAATCCTATGCTATAAGCAAACCTAATGAAAAAGATGAGGAAACATTCCTACAAAAGCTAGTGAGTCTGGAGCCACTCCATTTTGCTCTGAGCAAGGAACAGTTCAGTGCCCCTGGCCATGCTTTGCAACAATTTATCTGAGGTCAGCATATGAAATGGACTGGAGGGAGGGAGAGCCTGGGGAAATTGGTTCGACAACTACTGCAAAGTCCTGGCAAGAGGTAATGAGAACTTTTCCTAAGGGAATAAGAGGTGACCAGATGGATATGGATCTATTGTAGAAGGAGAAATTATAACACATATCAACTAGGTAAGCAGTTTAATGCAGTGAATAAGAACCTGAATTAGAGAGTCAGACTGCACAGGTTTGAATCCCCGGCTCTTCCATTTATGAGTCTTCTGACCTAAGGAAGTGACCTGATTTCTCTGTACATGGTAGTTCCAACTGTAAAATGGGAATTGTAACAATCCGACTCATAGAATTGTTCTGAGGATGAAATGTTAAGTACTTGGCACACAGTAGTGCTAAATATGTCAAAAATGATGATGATGATGATGATGATGATGATGATGATGATGATTATATTAAATGGATGTGGGACAGAAGGGAGAGAGAAGAGTCAAGGACACTACTAGTGACTGAACCTATATAACTAAGGAGAGTGTTGGTAACATTAAGAGAAAAGTTCCAAAATGGGGTGAAGAAGTTTAGTATTCGTTATCCTGAGTTTGGGGGTGTGGGAACATATATCAAGGTAAAACTATGCAGCTAATCATTAGATTAGGTCTGGTGTGTGGAAGAGTAAACGAGAGATATAAACAGAATAGCTCTGTATAGTGAAGAACTGATTGAAGTTCTGGATTGGAGAAGACTGCCGAGGGAGGGTGCGGAAAGAAGGAAAGAGGTAAATCATAAAAGCAGATGAAGGTTTTCATATCCAAAGGCAAGATCTACTGTGTTAAATGGCATAAAATAAAATATAAATGTAATGTCATGCACTTGGAACTCCATAAAGATTAGCTGAAATGTTACCAAACTATAAAAAACTACTCTCAATTTTGTAATCTAGTTCTATGACCTGTACACTTTCTAGAGAAAATATAATGATGACAGTGTAGAAGAAATAGTTTCAAGGTTCAACAGAGTGTGATATATCTAAATTGTTATGTTAATTACTATTGATTTTTTCTTGTGGTTGCTTTACTTTCCGATAATCATCTACGTGAAATAAAATAAGAAAAACGTGTCTCCTTTCTGTAACTAATATACGCATATACAACTTGAATAACTCAAAGGAAAATACAATTTCTTTAAAAACTCTACAGAAATCATCTCTACCTTCAGATTCCAATCAAAAGGTTACAAAATGTTACTCAATGCAGACATTAAGTCACCTCGTCTTTCTAAGTCTCAGGTTTCCTCATCCATAAATTAAGACCAATAGACAATAATATTTCTAAATGACTTGCAATTCCACATAAAGACAGATATAGTCTTTATAAAAGTCTTGCTTGGGTAGTCTGGCACTGGGTAGTGAAAGTAAACAAGAGGTAGGCCAGGTCAAGATCAGATAATCAATGAGTCAAAGTCAGGGGCTCTCTGGGACTTGAGAGGTGAACTTCAGGGTACACGGCAAGGGCTGGTGTGTGACGGTGAGCCTACTGTGGATAAGGAGGCCAAGAATCCATTCAGGTATAAGGGTGACTAGTGGACTACAGATTGGATCCAGCCAATGAATTCTGCTAAATAGCTTCCTTCCAGCTGTTTTTATAGAATGTCTTCTTACATAAAAGCTTGTCTTCCACTTGGTCTCAGATGTTAAAATTTTACCTTAGATCCTTTGAACATACTATTATAAAAAGAATAAGGTAGTGTTTGAAATTCCCATATTATCTCCTGCAGGAGCCCCTCTGAACTGTAATCATTATTTGTGGATAAATTAAGAACCAAAAAAGACAAGAGAATCAAGAAAATGTGAATCTAAAACTATTAAAAGAATATTGTTTTTCCCTGGAGTGTAATTAAATCCAACTGCTTCAATTACAACAAAGAAACAAATACTTAAAATAATCCAAACATAGTGATTCTATAAAAATAATCAAATACATATAAAACATACATTTCCAAAATTTTAGTTGTTATCTCCTGTGAGAGACTAGGTCTTCCAACATCTAAATCTCTAGCCACGATACACACAAATAAGGATAAAGAAATGGCCACAAAAGAAAGAGCAAAAATAAAAATTTCTAAGGCTTGAGCATGAGAGACTACAAAAAAATTGAGAGAGGATGGGTAGGATAAGGAAGTATTGGAATTTATAGCGATATTATATCATCTCTAAGAGTAAAAGACTGGTCTGGCCTAAGTCATTTGCAGGTTCATGTATGCTTTTTGACTCCCCTGTTTATCACTCAATCTTATCTTGTATTAATTAGGGAATGCTTGCTTATCTGACTTGTCAGCTACTTTCTGCTTAAACAAACTTGAACGGGTAAGTCCCCTACACTCATCCACTTAAACATTCCTTTGTGTGTCTTCTTTTCCTTTGCATGAATTTCCAAATGGTTATTATTTAGTTTATTAAGGAAGGATTTATATCCTGAATGCTTCCAAATACATCTGAAGTAACTTATAAAACGTAATATAAGAAAGTTAAATATGATGCGAAAACGGAATTGTCAAGGATAGAAACAGTAGATACCATCTAGAGGAAGTTGAGGGATTGGATGAGCTAATTTTGAAAACTGAGTGCTGCGTTTGAATATAAGTTTTCTGACAGCCAGGCTAAAGAGTGGTGCGTGAAACATTCTCCCCTTCCCTCAACCCCCAATATCTCAGTAAAAGAAAACAGACATCTTTGTACAAAAGAATCTTGCTGGCATTAAACTAAAAAAAACTCATCATGTGGACATTTGTGTGAGGAGCTTTAAAAGCACTGTAGACAATAGCTTCAACTACACTTTAGTGCAATACACCAAAAAGTGCAAATGGACGCTTTAAAAACCGCTTTCATTAAATAGTTCTTAGTAACAAAACTAGCAATATTAGTAGGGTAGAAATATCAGTGGTGCAATGGCAAAGGGGCTGATTCAAATCCCCTACACACTAGTCATGATTTACGACAAGTCACTTAACTCTTTATCTACAAACCAAAGATAACAGTATGTGCCAATCAGATGGTTGAAGGATCAAATGACAATACTGCATATGAAAGTGTTTAAGGGCTACACTAATGGAAGCCATTACCAGCACCATCACTACTACTACCATTATAAGAGTTAAAAGTCACAGAAAAAATATGCAGATAGACACCTCAGTTTTCATAAAAGCCACAGGTACTACCTTGTCTCTCAGCTCAACAATTCATTTTTCCACCTAGTGGTCAGAATAATCTTTATAATGGACCTTAAGTCACTCCCTTGCCTAAAGCTTTCCTGTCTCCCATTACCTTCAGAATATAATTAAAGTCAGGGAAGGGACCTGGATGGAAACACAGAGGTCCGTGCTTAAAAGGGTTCTGTGCTTGGTTTAATGCTCTTCTGCCGCCATCTTAAAATTCTTAATAGTTTATGAGCAGGGGCTCCACACTGTCACTTTGCACTGGCCCCACAAATTATGTATTTGGTCCTGATCAAACCCTTCGAAATGAGAGCCAAAGTCCTTTAGAATACGGTTCATACTTACATCTCCAGCTACTCTGAGGCTCCGTTACACTAAACAACCATTAGCTCCTCAAATGTCCCATCTTCTTTCCATCTCCTTTGCCTTTGCTCACAGTCTCCTTGTCCTTTGCCCTTTGTATCACAATAACATTAAGTGTAAAGCAAATGCATCTCCTTTAAAATCTTCAAATGCAATCTTACTTCCAGAATCCTGTTGCACTTTTCAATGGCTTATGAGGCAGGTGGAGAAATACTAAGCTCTGATAATCAAGGAAGGTGATGGTATTTAATCATATTAAACAAAACAAAACAAAACAAAAAAAAACTACTGCCAAATGAAGAAAAGTAAAAGGGGAAGGGATGAGGTAAAGAATTAGACTGTTGCTATTTCTACTGCCTCGACCTCACACTGAGCAGAGTATTCTGAATGGCACTGGTCAAAGAACGGGAATTATCACCATGGTTCTCACGAATCCAACTTGCAGAGATTCTGATTTAATTGGTCTGGGATGGTGCCCAGGCATCAGTATTTTTTAAAACTTCCCCAGATGATTCTAATGTGTATCCAGGGCTGAGAACCACTGAGTTACAAGAACTTGAAAGAGCAATAAGTTAAATGAGATGTAGCAGCTCAAGGTGTTGAGGTATAAATAAGCCAACTAATTAGCAGAGCAGGACTGCTGGGGAAGTGTCTATTAAATGGACAATGTAAATGAAGACTTAACAGACCACTGTCTAAAGCAAATCAAATCAAAAAGATTCAAGACATTACAACATATGTTGTATTTTTGATTTAACTTGAGTATTTCTGAGTTCCTGAACATATTAAACAATATCCATAGATTTTGAGAGGTGATCTGTGAGAAACTACCATTTCAACATCTTAAAAGATTATAGACAAACATCACATAATTATAGACATATCACATTCTCACATCAACTTACAAAGCAAGATTTTACATCTGTGCTAAATGCTCATATTTTTCTCTCAACAATCCTGTATTTGGTTGATAGAGCCCACAGTTCATTTCAGCAAAAAGTAGTATGTTTACTTACAAAACAACCCTGAGAGCAGCGGTACCCTGCACAAAATAATTGGTGTGCTCAGAAAATATCTGGGAAGAATTCCTCAACATAAAACAATTCGTTAACGAAGAAGATGAAATTACAAAGTTGTTACAAGAGAAGGAACGTTGTTCCCAACTGACCTAGAGCAAACAAACAACATGTTAAGTCCATGGGGGTGCCAAGTAGTCAAGAAGGAGAGAAGAGAAGATGAATCAGTTTCAACCGGTTTCCAATGCCCCAGTGAAATGAAAGATGTTCTTAAAAAGAGAAAATAATGTTTCAGGGTAAAGAGCACGGTGTCAATGGAAGCAACATCGGCTTTGAAGTCAGATCTATCTGGATTCAAGTTCTGGCTTAGTCTCTTAGAAACTAGCTATGGATTGTTGGGCAGAGTGCTTGAACTCGATGAATCTCAGTTTTTCTCATCTGATAAATGGAGTACTTGGTAAAATATTAATAATTGTTGAAGCTGATTGACAGGTACACCAAGATTCATCGTGTCATTTTTTGTACGCTTAATCTGTTCCATAATAAACAAGTTAAAAATAGTATGTATCTTGATGTGTTAGGGTACAAATTAGAAATAAATGTGAAGAGCCCAATCCATTGTAGACACGAAATAAAGAAACTGGTCTTCTTTTCCTAATATAGCTTTTATTTTCTTACCTTTCTACTCTCAGCCTTGTTTCTTATAGGCGTGTTGTTCAAGTATAACACCACCCCACTACCATTCCATTGATACGATCTACAGAAAATTCTACCGTGCTCAGGAGGTCTTTGGCACCTGGCTCACAGACTCATCTCCTACAGTAGATCCTACCTAAAGTCTCTGTGCCTGACTTCAGTAGCTCTCCTCTCTCTCACTGCCACACACTGGTTGTTTGTCAACGCCTGGATGACAAATAAATGCTTACCCCACCTCTGAAACCTTAAACTCAAAACCCCCCTCTATGACAAGAGTCTCAAGGTCTTCCACTCACTTCACAGAGATGTTTCCTTATTAACTTCGTGTCTGTGATCTGACTACCTGGAACTTCACTGCTCTGGAAATCTCCAAGTACAACATCCCAGTTTGTAATCCATTGTGATCACAGCCTTCAAATCCTCTCCTTCCAAATAAACTTACTCTTCCCCTGCAGAAATCCTTACATGTAAGCCATTTATTACTTGACTTCCGGCCTCCCTTCCTTCACTACCCAGCATGGCCCCCTGGCTTATCACTTAAACTGTCATCACTAGCCCTGTCAATTTCCTTCTACCTTTTTGCTTCTGCATCTGCCAAGGAAAGCTCCAACTCTGGACCAACACTATAAGTACCATCTCTGCTCTTATACTAGAGTGACTGCGTGATATTGAAGAAAACCACATAACTCCAAAGTAGCAACAAGAAAAATTCAAAAATCCCACTTCAGCCAAGCCCTCGGCACCATCTATGAGAACTTTGTTTGAATGTGGTTAATGTTTCCGCTTATTCTGCAAAGCTAATATCCCAAACCCACCATCTTTCTAAAGTCCCATGATTAGACTCTCCCAGTCAAACAGAAAATTTAGATCTGCTTTTAAGTCTTCCTCTACAAAGACAAGTAGATGTTCATTTTTTCTGAAGGTATCATTGCCTTTTTATTTATTTATTTTATGGAGGTACTAGGGATTGAACCCAGGACCTCATGCATGCTAAGCATGTGCTCCACCACTGAGTTATTACCACCCCTCCTTAATTGACGTTTTTAAATGTCTTTTAATAGAAGTCAGATATCAACTTCAAAAGAGAAGCTCTCAATTCTGCGCTATAAATATGGTGCCATCGACACTCAGATGGTGGTAATCTCCATGTCTGTGGTAGCAAATGGAATCACCAGACATCACAAAGCACAGAAATACCTTTCACAGTCTCATATAGCCTATTGACATAGGAAGCATTCCAAGTGTGAAATAAGACAACAAAAATATACTTCACGTGTAACTAGATATTAAAATTGGATGCTTCTCATATTTGACTGACATGCCAATGTCAGATAAACATTAGACAGAAAAATGTCTATAGACAGATTTCCATATAAAGACTTTTTAGATCTATAAAAGGGTTAGTAGAGTGGAGGAGGGCAGGATTTATAAAGAGATTCTTTGGAGAAAGCTGTTGTTAGGACGTGAGACACCAGCCAAGGGGGTGTATGCATGGAGGTGCTACATCCTCCAATTCAAGCTTAGGGAAGGGGGCTTCCATCAGACTATTCAGAGCATGGATGTGTTCTATGAAGTTGGGGGACATAGAAGAAGAGGGGTCCCTGTCTCATTCCTGAAGAAGCTGAAGTGGCCTGGGCCAGTGAAAGACACAGCTGGGCTTATATCCCTGCACTCACAGAATTTTTCAGGATGAAGACTTGCAGGAGTGTTTTCCACGGACTAGAACTGAGCTCACTGGGGGAGAGATCTAGAGCCTGAATTGAAGTCCCATATACAAGAGGAACATCTTAAAGGGGGCGGGTTCACTGACAGAGAATCCTTGTTATAATGCGTGTAGCATAGAGATCTGAGAACAGTGGGACAAGGGGGACGTGGCAAGCTGTAGGAAACATATCAGCCCACAGCAAAGGAGTTACAGGGGAGGCACCTTGCATCCTGGAGCGTTGCAACAGCCTAGCTTGGGAAGCAGAAAAGATTTTACTTTCAACTTTAAATCTGTGAGTTTAGATTGTTAATATTACTAGCATGCTAGAGGCCAGTATTCCAATTTCTGGACTGAGATTGTGTTTGCAATTTAGAGATTTTGGAGATCTGAAAGCCATGGGGGCTGCCTATGTTTTCCTCCAGGTGCAGGGCAAAAGTCTCCCCGTGGAACAAATGGTAAAGAGGTAGCGGGAGATGCACAACTGCATTCTGATTATTTTCTAGGGGTTTGGCTCGCTCAACATAGAGGTTACAACTCTAAGTTGTAAGATTATAATAGTAACCAAGTTTGTAGTATCTACCCTGACATCTTGATGTCATATTAAAAAACGGTGCAATACAGCCTCTGAAGCAATCATATAGATGGTCAGCCTGAACAGGAGGCGATCTTACAAGCCTTCTAGATAGCTGAATTTGAAAGGTTCATGTCATGATGCATGAAATACGAAAAAGGTGGAAGGGGAATAATTAATTCAAATAACTGGGTTTGCTTCTAGATTCCTTTCACTCTCAATCTGACTGTTACAAACACTTGCCAGTTTTTTTCACATTTTGTGCAATGAGGACACTGTACGTTTTCTTTTTGTTTTATAGATGAAGAAGTGATCTTAGAGCTAGGTTAATGACTCTAGCAAGATTCGGGAGCTTATTTCTTTAACTTATGCCTCTTGATTACCCACAGAATGGCATTTTATTAGTGGGGTTCAATGCTTTTATTTGTTCAGTAATATTGAACACCTGCTCTGTGCCAAGTACTATCCTAGGCAACAGAGACAGAGAGGAGTAAGATACCACTCTTGCCCTCAATGCATTCATTGTCTTGACACGAGAAAGATACGCAAGGAAGATATGGCTAGCTGAGCATTCTCTCTCTCTCTCTCTCACTTGCTGTAACTCCAAAGAGTCACAGTTTGAGAATTTCCTAGGGGCTGGTGAGAGGAAGAATGAGGCTGATGCAGGTAGCTGGCCTGACTAGAAAAGGCTCAGAGCGTGTTCATTCACCCATCAAGCATTTTGTCACTTATGTATGGGACACAGAACACTGATAAGAGATATCCTTATGAATGTGACAACTGCCACTGTCAATTCTTTTTCTGGCTGAGTAGTATTCCATTGTATTTATACACCACATCTTCTTTATCCATTCATCTGCTGATGGACACTTAGGTTGCTTCCATACCTTGGCAATTGTAAATAATCTTTCTATGAACATTGGGGTGCAGCTATCTTTTTGAATTAGTGATTTTTTTTCAGACATATTCCCAGGAGTGTAACTGGCTACCAAGTGGCTCTGTGACCACAAGCAAATTCTGTAACTGGTTTTGGGGTACTCGGTACCCTTAAGTTGGATCTGGAAGGTTTTTGTCATCTACCATCTACCACTACCCTTCATTTTGAAATCTGTCTGAACATCTCATTATGCTATGACATCCTAGTATTTCAGTAGGAAAAAAGTGCCAGAAATGCGATACAACATAAAACATGCGAGCAAACAAAATTTGCTATGTAAATCATGACAGTAGTCATGATTTTTTTGTTATATAACAGTGAAAAGAACTTTTTTTTGTAAGGTAGGAAAAAACAAACAAAACCACAAGCATAAATTAATTTAGACAGCTACTACTATCATGCTAAAATTGTTTCTCACCTCAGTTTAGTGATACCATGCCTGTGGTTGAAACTGTCAAAAAGCAAAACTATAAAGTACATCTATCGAGAGGACAATAAAAGGAAAGGATTAAAGATGAATTCAGCCAAAGAATGTGCTTTTCTTAATTCAATTGGTTTGTTATTTGGATATATTCTTCTAAAAATGCACTGAAAGGGGCTACTGGGAATTGCAATTTAGCACTTCTGGGTATGATTCAGTTGCAGCTGTGAAGGCAAAGGCACATTAAGACAAAATACAGGTGCCTTTTTCTATATAAAAGCCCGCGAGACTTCATCTAGTTTATTGTTGAACTCCAAGGGCATAATTTGACAAATTAGTTTTCCCAGTCCCCAAACTTCACAACTGACACGACTGAGTTCTTAATCAGTAAGTAAAAATTTCATTTCCCCATCACTGGGCTTTTTTTCCTCTTAAAAGCGACATACTAACTTGGGTTTTCAATTAAAAAAAGACTCCTTTTCTCAGCATTAACATTAGAAAAGGCCAGTCTTTTCAATAAGTGCATATCCGGTGCCAATACTGTTGAGTATAGTTAATATTAATGCAAGCTTTACATTTAATGGTCTTATCAAACTAAGGACCCTTCCATTATACATTTTTCCTAAAGACTTCAGTGAACTTTATTGCAAATGTATATACAATGAATTCTGTTTTCCCTTAACCTTTCTCATAGGTCTTCTAAAATATCCCTCTACTTCTAGGTAATATAGTAAAGGTATTGGGAGCTTTAAATGATCTACCCATACATTTCGGTAAGCTTCACAAAATCTCTGAAAAAGGACTGGAGAGATCTGTTCAATCATAAATAGCTACAAATACAGTAAATGGTAAGGGTGCTAATCTATTCAAATCAAATTCTGAAGAACTTGTGCGAGATGGATTATGTTATTCCAATGATGTGTTTATACATAAATATATATGACTTTTCGAAGAAATACTTTATCTGCATGTTTTGCCCTGTCTGAGTCTCAATCGCACTATTAAATATAAAACAATCCTCAAGGAGCATAGAGAGTTTCACTCCCGTTGTGCTTGGGTTTAAAGAAAATGTATCATGACACAGAAAGTGGAAAATCTTTCCATTTAAGAGCAACTTACACACATTTTTACATTTCTCTTCCTTTACTTTCGAAACTACTGCAGGTATACCTGTGAAATAGTCATTACTCGGTTTAAATTAGTGATAGCTGAAAGCTATACAAAAAGATCTGGTGGTTTTAATTTTATTCATCACATCTCTACCTCAGGGACCTGGGGAAATGCAGAGAAGTGTACTGCATATTTATAAGGCCTCTGGGACCCTAACAGGCTTCCAAATGCCTTGTTTGTTGCAATCTGCTTGTCAAACTACTAAAGAAGTAAAATCCACATTCTATCCCCTATTGTATATGCAGACTTTTTCTGCTAATTAAATCAAAACTCTGATTGCAAGAATAAAAGCTGATGTAGCATCTAGCGTATCAACACCTTTTCTCGGCAACCTGAAGACACACAGTTTTAATAACCAGACTTTCATTTAGAAAAGAATTTTCATTGACTATCAGGTCAAACAAATATTTAAACCCGGACTGATTACTCAAAATGTTCACTTAAACTTCAGATTTAACAAATCTGTTATTAAAAAGGTCTCCGTTCTAGTTCTTAATGACAGCTCCTGTAATACAATTTTCATCTGGTGTAAACCTATTTAACTCTCAGATCTAAGAGGCTAAAACACTGAAAAAAAAGGACTGAGAAAGCTTGTGATGATGAAGGAAAAAGAGAACTCCAGGATTTTAAAAGATTAGAAAAGGAGGGAGAACAAACAAGTTTCTTCTGTATAGCACAGGGAACTGTATTTGATATCTTGTAGTAACTTATGGTGAAAAAGAATGTGGAACGAATATATGTATGTTCATGTATGACTGAAGCATTGTCCTGTACACCAGAAATTGACACAACATTGTAAACTGACTATACTTCAATAAATATATATATATATATATATATATATATATATGTAAAAAAGAAAAGGAGGGAGAAAAAAATCCATATCTGTGTATCTACATCTACAGCTCTCTCAATATATTTATGATGTAGAAAATGGGTGATTTCAGTACTCACTTGGACAGCAACTGAGTCAATGCAAAGGCTAAGTCATTCAGCTGTCTTCTTTTTTTTTTTTTAATTATTTAAAAAATTTTTTTGCAGGGAGGGGACGTGATTAGGTTTTCTTTCTTTCATTCTTTGTTTTAATGGAGGTACTGGGGATTGAACCTGGGACCTCATGCATGCTAAGCACAAGCTCTACCACTGAGATACACCCTCCTCCCCTTTACCTGTCTTCTTGATAGTGAACTTGGTCCCAGGTGCTTACAGTATTACAAGATTACAAGTTTGTGGCCTGACCGGGTACAGTGAAGAGACACCCCAGGAAGCATATTCTTTTACTTATTTTCACCAGTTACATGTGCAATGTTATTATGGATATAAACAAATATTCACTATCCCTTTAAATCTGGCAGAAGGGGGAACAAGCCATCTATGGTGAAAATGTTATAAAAAGCACTCACCTCCGGAACATTATAGCATTACATGTTTTAGAAACAGAAGCCTGGATGGACATTTTCAAAGCAGTTAAAGTGCAGATAAAGAAAAAAGATTCAGTTCCTTTCAATGGCTATTTCTTATTTTTTCCACCAATTTACGTAATCAGTGGCTTTTAAAAAAGAAAGACAGGCTCTTATATGAAAAATCAGGAAGCACAGGGTGAAAGGAGAGAAAAAAAAAATACTAGACCAAATGTAGCGGCTAAATTTCTAGTCCAAGCAGTGCCAGTAATTTGCTGCAGTATCTCATTCAGAGTAGTTAATTTCCTTATGCTTTCTTTTCTCACCATTCAAAGTAGAGGATGAGACTAGATAATCACATTTCAGAATTTAAAGGATGCTTAGAGGTCATCTTGCACCTGCCTCGTTTGCCAGGTCAGGAAACCGAAGTCCAGAGAGGTGAGCTGCTCTGTTTAAGGCATTCAATACACTGCAGAACACAGCCGAGAGCTTCAGATGCCTCAAAGCCCATCTTGCATCCTTCTCCTACACACTGGGAGCAGCAAGCCAGTGCTGCTGCAGATCCCTTCCTCAACTCAGTGGCTGGGATTCTAAGGTTGTGACATGAGATTGTGCTACATTGATAAACCGCCCGGGGCAAAGCCAAACAAGGACATGCCTTGGAACTATTTTCCAAAACCGTGGCTATTTTTAGGCATCCAGACAATGGAATATTATTCAGCAATAAAAAGAAAGGAGCCATAGGAGCTATCAAGCCTTGAAAAGACATGGACAAAGAGTAAATGTGTATTACTAAGTGAGAAAAGTCAATCTGAAAAGGCGACATACTGCGCAATTCCAACTTAACGACATCTGGAAAACACAAAACTGTGGAGACAATACAAAGATCAGTGGTTGCCAGAGGTTCTGGGGGAGAGAGGGAAGGAAGGAGGGAGGGAGGATTAGGGGGAGCACAGGAGATGTTTAGGGCAGTGAAACCATTCTCTAGGATACTCTAGTGGTGGATACAATACATATCATTATGCATTTGTCAGAACCCACAGACTATACAACACAAAGAATGACCCCTAACGTAAACTACGGACTTTAGTTAATAATAAGTCAATATCTGCTCCTCAGTCACAACAAAAATACCACACTAATGCAAGATATTAATTATAGGGGAAACTGTAAAGGGTGGAGGGGGCATATGAGAACTCTCTGTACTATCTGCTCCGTTTTCCTGTAAACCTAAAACTGCTCTAAAATATAAAACCTATTAGTTTAAAAAAAAAAAAAGCACGTTTTAAAAAGTTCTTCTTTTCAAGAAGTTAGAATGAGAGATGATAACAGTGCAGCAGCATGGCCCTAAATCCGTATTTTTCGGGAAGGACTTGCTCAATCTGCTATTATCATTTCTACAAATCCTTCTCAACAGGGGTAACAGCACCCATTTGATCAAGGTTCCCTAACAAGGAGCCTTCAAACAGAGGAGGGTTGGGAGTAGAGCCAGGAGTGATGCAGACAGCTCCAAAATCTAGTGGGAGGGGTCCTGGGAGAGTGGTGGACTTACCAGGTGCTCGTAACTCAGTTAGGGATTCGGGGGCGATCACAGCAAGTTTCCTTATCCTAGCTAAAGCTGCTCTATCCAAGCAAGCCTTTTCTGGCATTCCCTTCCAGAGGTGATCTTTCTCTCCTCTGGTAGATTCTTCCAGCATTTCACCTAATATTTGAAACATACCCATTCGGCCCTGTAGTGTCATCTTTTCATATAAAGGACTTAGCTTTTCGTCTGGGCTATAGGCTGCTTCAGGCTTGGATTTTATAGAAGGTGATAGATAAGACAGGTGCTCAATGGGTATTTCTTGGCTGAATGGGTTTTCTTCACTCTGTTGAATTTGACTGTTTGACAAACAAGGTTCTCAATGAAGACACTACCCTTTTGTTTTCCTGCATACTTCATTCATTTCTGTTAAGGGTTTTGTTTTACCTTTCAAGTTTCTTTTAATGGCCTTTATTTCATGGAAGATTCCTGGGAGTTTCCAAATTGAAAGAGGAAACAATAGATCCTCTGTGCAACTGTGGGAGTGGACTCAGCATTCAGAGCTACAAAGAACTAGAAAGATTATCCAGTTCTCTTCATTTTAAGAGATGAGAATGCTGATAACTAGAGGGACCAAATGGTTTTCAAACAAATGTACAACTAGGTTTTTTTTGTTTGTTTGAAGGATCAGGATTTGAATCCATGTCTGCTAATTCAGTACTCTCATGTCCCACATGCCTTTTTAGTTGTAGCATTTTTTTCCTAGAATATTTTAATTAATCATACAAGAAGACATCTGACATTGACCAGCAGAAATGGTCAATGGTCAGTTATAAGTTATGCTATTTAGACATTTTAATTTCATTTCAATTTCTTTTACCTTCTATGTCTTAAACATTTAGCCACCTAAATTGCCCTTCTTCTATGGAGTGAACAGGGGGGAGGGTATAGCTCAGGGGTAGAGTGTGTGCTTAGCATGTGCAAGGTCCTGGGTTCAATCCCAAGTACCTCCAAGGCAAAAAAAAAAAAAAAAAGAAACAAATAAAAAAAGAATGGAGTGAACAGACTACAACTGTATATATTTCATGCACAATTCTCATATAAATGCTATTTATCATATCCCAGTTAATGTAGTTATATCCAAATGACTTATGTCACACTAATTCGTGACTACAGACATGCAAACTCTGGAAGGGATAACATGTTTGTTTCAGCCTGCATGACAACTCAAAGCAACTGGTAGAGACTGCCAAGGATGCTGCGTTGAGATGGATTCTGAGGTCATTTCTGATAGTGGAAAGAATGCTGATCTAGAAAGTCTGGAAATCTGGATTGTTTTCCTGGCTCTGCTTGGTGAAGGAACCTCATTTGGGATCCTCCAGCTCTTAAAAATTAAAAAAAACTAGATGAGGTTGGAATTTTGTGGCCAATGAACAGATGCCTGGCTTAGTTATGGAAGGAACTCACTGTAGTGGATTAGCAAGGTGAGGCTTGACTTTGCTTCCAATTTTCCCATCATATATAGTTTTAGGACTAAGGACCAACAACAAAAAAAAAACCCAAAAACAAAAGCACAAAAATTTTAAAAAACTTGTGCTGAAAACATGATGGAAGAAAAATATTACCCTTTATACACTGACTACTCATCCACTGCCAACAAGATACACAACTTTCAGTTATGTTTCTTGTAGCCAAAATGGATTCTAATTATCCAGAGTCTTCCTGGTTCTTGGAAATGTGTTTCTGATGAGCTAATGAACTCGAAGATCTATGTTTAACACTTGTTTAGTTCATATAGTTTAGATACAGAGAAAATCAAAATTGTTTTCAGGATCTCCCTCTAAGCACACACACACAACACTAATCACTAGTTTTTATTTGCTGTGAAAAGTTTCAAGTCATTAGACAGAAACTGATGATGACCACTTCTACTTCTTGCTGGTAATGATGTCAAGGCCAAGAGTAAATATGTGGAATTATTGGCATAACGGCAAAGTTTCCTAAGGCCCAAGTATTCATTAAAATGACCAATGTCAAATTACAGGTGAAACAGGGTAGTGACTCAGTGGAAACCTAAAATAACTATTATCCTGGCCCCCAGGTGGCCTAATTAGTCAAACAGACTTCTGGGGCCATTTAAAAAATTCCCCCTTGAACATAAGCTTAAAGGAAAATACCTGAGCATCACTGAATAGTATGTCATTTAGCTGATGGTAAAGGTTTCCAAACCTATTTTCCACCCACATACACACACATACACTCTCATACACTGATGCAATCTTTCATATCATTATTGGAAGCAGCATATAAAGATCTGAGTTCAAACCCAGCTCTATCATTAAATGGGTGTGAAGCCTTGGGAATTTTCATAACGCCTCTGAGCCCATAAAATGTGACAAGCTGAAGAAAACAACGTATTTAAAGTACCTAAATACAGTGACTGGCTAGTAGTTTACACTCAATAGATGTTAGCTTCTGCCATTAAGATGAGATAATTATTTTGATTGTTTCTAAGATGCACAAAGCTAAACTACTTATACGGAGAAATATGTTCAGAGCCCCTTGACAAACAAAAACTGTTGCTTCTTGTAGTCATTATACGTTGTTGACAACGTATTTCTTTATTTTATTCATTTACTTATTTTGTATACTCCATGAATGCAGTGAATGTTGTCTTTTATTTCCTGGAGTAAGGGATAACATGTGGCCAGTGGAATTCTTGTTACATTCCAGTATCTTATAAATTCTCTGCTCTATTTGAATTATTTTCCTGTCTTCATTGGTATTTTCTGCACCTATTAATTTATTACCCATGAACTTAATTAAAGTGTTGTTTACTGGTACTCCTTACAGATCATTAATGAAAATGTTAATTAATTACAGGCCGAGCACTATTAGAATCTCTAACATAATGAAAGAACCTCTCCCATCCCACTTTATTTCAGGTCTTATCCTAGACTCATTCCACAGAGGTCTTGGCCAATAAAATATTGACTTATTCTTAAAATGATTTTTAAAACTTATGCTACATTAAAGTCCTCTATTATAGTTAATTATCAGTAAAGTAACACAAATAAAAGCATGATGTTAACGTTACATGAAATGAGACAGCAGAAAGGATAATAATTTGTTCACAAATAGGCACTTGAAAAAAAATAGGCACTTGAAGTTTTTAACATGGGCATGCATCATTTTATAATTTGTAGTACCCTGACACTCATACAACTTTTCACAGACCACAGAATGGCAAAAAAAAAAAAAAAAATCAATCTATCTATCTATCTATCTATCTATCTATCATCTATCTATCTATCTTCATCCAGAGACAGCCCATCCTCCTCAAAAACAGAGCAAACAATAATGTATTGGTGTTAAAATCTGATCTGAACTTGACTGTGTGACTCTATACAAATGCCAATCGAATGGCCAGAGTACAGATTCCATGTTTTTTGCGGAATTTTCCACCACGGTAACAGTATCAGCCAGAACAGTAAGGCACCAAAGGAGTACTCCACGGTGGGAACCTAGAAAATCCCTCTACTGGGCTTACTTGGTGGCAGAGAGCACCTCAGATGATGACGGTGAATCTTTTCAGAGAGAGCTGAGCACTGATCAATACAATTATAAGCCCTAGACTTCTGGCTGCTGAATCACCTCGCTGTCTTTGAAACATTTTAGTCAGACATTTCTCCTGGGGGAATTTGCTTCTTTGGTGCTATTATTTAACTTGGCAAAATGAAATTTTTTAAAGACATTCAAACAGCAAAGTCAAACTGTCTTCCTTATTGTTATTACCACGTGTGAATTTCCTTAAGAGCAATTATCTGAAGCACAGCATTAATGAATACCGTATTTCTCTCACTCATTCATTCAAAAATATTTATTGCTCGTTTACTTTACACAAGGCCTGGTGCTCCGTGCTGTGGGAAATACAAAGCTGGATGAGCAGTGTCTGCCCATAGGTTTGTAATCCTGCGGGGTGGTTAAGGCAGGCATACAGATGGACCTAGCAAGCCACCGCTTATTGAAAGCCTTACTTCATTAAGTGCAGACAACAGGTCTGTTCCTCAGTTTGGATCTTAAATGATAATTACAACATCTTGGGTAGGAACTGAATAGCGGGTGCAGAGAACATACTTTGCTATTCATTCTCTCTCCAATTGGGAGCACCTGGTACAACATTTTGCACACAGTAGGAACTCCATAAATAAGTGCTCAATTAAATAATGAAATCTTCTAAATTACTTCCGAATGCTACTTTCTTTTTAGATCTTGGTGCAACAAATGGGAAAAGACCATGCAAAAGTTAAGCAGGAGGCATGGGAAACGTTTTTTGATACTTTGACAGTCATCGTGTGGAAGGAGGTGTCGAATTAGTCTATGTGGTATCAGAAAGTAGACAGAGGATCAATGAGTGGAAGTTACAGGAAAAGCAGAGTTGGGCTCAAATTCAGAACTCTCTAGTAATCACAGCTGTCTAAAAATGTAGCTTGCTGTTTCAAGAGGTCATTAGCACCTTGTCATTTCTCCAGGCCCTCAGACAGAGATCAAAATGGCCACGTGTCAGGATGTCATAGAAGGGATTCAACCACTAGATACAAGCAAAGGTGTCAACTTCTGTGCCAATGGGTGATGGGGAAGCAGTCTTGCAAACCTAGTTAAGGGAGCCACCTCTAGAGCCTGACTCTCAGGTTCAAAATCAGCTCTGCCACTTAGTGGCTATGTAACCTTGGCAACTTAGCCCCTCTGTACCAATTTTCTCACCATGTAAAATGAAGCGAAGAGCATCTACTTCACTGTGAGTGTTAACGGGATTAAATGAGGTACCACTGTAAAACACTGAGAACAGTGTCTGGCATACAGCGAATACTACACAAATGTCTGTTAAAACAAATAAATGACATTGACGATAAGGTTGTGTCTCAGTGGATGCAAAGAGTTTTTGAAGGAATTTTTCACACCTGTTTTATTTTATCCTCGTTTTACACCTATTCCCCTGTCCCTCTGGTCGGAGGTCATTGCTTCCACTTCCTGCCAGCTATGATGCTTTTGTGTATCTCACTTGTGCCAATGATTCCATCAGGAATTTATTGCACTCATTGTGTGTTCCGCGTTTCTTCCACCATACTGTGGACTCCCTAATACAGGGACTCTGTCTTGCCGTCTCTCTCCCCTATTTGTCTAACAATGCCTGAATACACGGGAGGTGCTTGATAATTTCAATGCAACCGACAATTACTCTATTTGGTGTTGGCAATGGGAGAAACATGGGACTTAAACACTTTATCTGCAATTGATATTTACTGCATTGATTATTATAACCTTTTAAGGTTTGGGGAGATAAGGAAAAACCACTACTTTTAAAATTTAGTAACTTCGAGCAAGAAATGGCAAGTGACTTTCCCAAGGTCACATAATTGGTAGAACCAGGCACATAACTCTAACCTAAGTTTCACATTCTTTCCTAATAGACCACATCACCTCAAAAGAAGTGACATTAAACCCTAGGCAAGACATTTTGTTAACACAGCCACTTTCAGCTGACCGGAGAAATGCTATAATAATCAGCGTATCCCAACAGGGCAGTAAATGTAAAATAATGTAGGATGATGGAAGTCGTCTTCAGGATAGGACTTGGAAAAATACTCAGCTGATTGGAATTAGAAAGCTTTAAAAATAAGCCAGTACACATTGTTCTGGAAGGAGGTAGAGTGTAAATAATAAATAAATGAAATGAAGTTCTTTGTAAATGAAATGAAATTACTCAAGCATGTATAATAGCACAATTCCAGGGTCAGTAATTTGTTTCATTTTACAAATTAATAACAAGGGGAGGACCAGAAGAGTAGGCTACTCAAAATAACCCAGGGAGCTGCCAAGAGCAACACTGCACAAAAACAAATTGGCTAAAAATCAAAACTTGCTTATTTTCTGCTGGAACTCTTTGATTATGGGAAATTGCCAGACTTAACAGTGCTTAACTTTCTCAGGCCACAGTGGTTCATTTGGCAAATGGCTCTAAGTAACACGCCAGTTCCTTTCACTCAGTGGCTTGAGAGCAGGAAGGCAACAGGGTGCAAAGAGCTGTCTTTCTCATTAGGGGGAGGAGACCCTTGTGAACCAGACCCTCCCAGGTGAGTAAACTCTTTTGGGGGTTAAAGTTGGACACTCCGGCTGTTCATTAAGTCTTTTAAGTCACATGGGTACCATTTTGCACACTGAGGTCACAAGGAAATCAATGGGGTCCAGGTGTCCTCAAAGAGTTATGTATGTAAAGTGTCTAATTTATACCCCAGGGAATATCTTATTCACTAAGCAAGAACTGACACACTGTGACATGAGTTTTCCATTCCACTTAGTGAAAGCAAGTCCTAAGTTCATTCAATCACTGCTTCTGAGAACAAGCACTTTCAGAAACAATATCTCATGGTCAAATTTAGTTTTTGTCTCAGGAGTTAAGAAGTTAATGGGACTTACTACTTGTTAGCAGTACAACTGGGAGCTTGGCATATTCTATTTCTAGGGATTGTCATTCTTCATCTTAATGAGGGCACAAAGACCAAGAAAAAAAAAAAAACCCCACACACAGGACACTGGAAAGGTCAGCAGTCAGAAACTACTTCTTAAAGGTTTTTTGCTATAACTTAAGTAGGTTAATTTTTTAGAAGGAAAAAAAGACATGTTTTAATGGATTAAAATATTATGCAAGAAGAATATGTGACAGATGGTAAAGCTGAGCAACATTTACTGCAATATCTCACTCCGAGCCAGCTGACACACCCCATTACATTTCACACCCAGCATTCTTATTATTGATAACGTGGAAACTCTTCGCAGATCCTTAATGTGTACAAGTCAGATGGAACAATCGATAATTGGAGAGTTAATTTATATTACAACTCAATTCTATGTACAGTCCAAGTGGCAGCATCCTGTGTAAGAAAATGATTTCTTTTATACATGCACGTTTCCAGTGCAACACATCATTTCTCGGTTTGATAGCAGATATTAGAAAGCTTATGCTTGTAGATTAGCTATACTTTGCAACCTCGAAATAAGCAATTTGTTCTATGCCATGGGAATCTTAACCACAGCTAAGGATGTTGCAAAAAACAAGTTGGGCTATACTTCAGAAAATCAACAAAAATCACATTTCCTGTACACTGTTTTGACTCAAAGAATTAGCCTGTCATTTTTGACAAATATAGCAAAGTGCAGTGATGTGTCTTTAAAGGTAAACCCAAAATAGATTCAGCAATTAAAAGCTTGTGTGGACCCAAAAACTTCCTGCTAAGAATAAAAAAAATAAAAACTATATATTTATAGTTACATTTTTCATTTAATACTTTGCTGAAACAACACAGATTAAGATGGGAGATGCCTTACCGAGATTCAAGGGTTGATGTGCTATGTTTTTTTCTAAATTTTTTCTTTTTCTCCCACTCAATTTTATAAATTAGATTACAGCAGAGAATTACATAAGTGGAAAAGTTACAAGATATCCAACCACCAATGAATCATTCGTTTGGAGGTAGACGGCATAGCTGCTTTATATTAAACATCATGCCAGATGTCCTGGTGGTGTTCCAAAAAGGATGATAACAGTCACTGCACTAATTTTCAGACACTGCACTGAAAGATAATACTGTCCAAACTCAGACTGAATGAAACTCACACTTTCGAGTCCACCCTCAAAATAAATGCTCATGAGACAAAATAATCTGTATAAAACAAAAAAAACAAATAGCCAATATTGGTTCTTCCAAAGTTGTGGGTCCAACTCAAAAGAATCTTACTTTTTTTAAACAAAAGAATATATTATTTATACTGTCAACTCCTTTGGGGGCAAGTACTATGACTCATTCTCCATGAACTCTCTAGCACTGAGCTAGGGTTAATCCTCAACTCCAACTCACCTGGAGAACTGGCTAGTTAAAACCCAACTCAACAGCAATAAGAATATGACTCAACATCTACTGGTTCAGTTTTGTTCAAACTCCTTATCCTGGCCAACAAGGACCGACATGACCTACTTCCGATCTGTTTCTCAGTTTCTATCTTATGTTAATTTCCCCATTGTTAATCACACACCAGCCAAATTGACCTTCTTTCTGTTCCTTCAACACTTAAGCTTATTTCCATTTTCACAGTTTTGAATAAGCTCTTCTTCCTGCCCAAAATGCTTTTACCTAGATTTTTGTCTTGCTTCTAGTGTCACCTTGACCAAAAGGCCTTTTCTGCCCTCCCAACCTAAAGCAGCACCCAAGCCATTGTCACGTAACTGTTTCATTTCCTCCAGGAGCACTGAGTACTAAACAGGACTGAATCTCTAACCCTCCAAAATGTGAGCTCCATGCGAACAGGAACCTTGTCTGTCTCATTAATCTCCTGAAGGGCCCAGGAGAGTGCCTGGCACACAGGAAATAGCTGACTTTCGTAACTGATATTTCTGTTTTCAGTCTCTCCTATTTCTGAGTCATTCCACATGCCACTGGCAGACGGATCTCATTAAAGTACCACTCCTCTTGAGCATGCGGTGCCCCAGCTTTCTATCAAGAGAGAAGAGCATGTTATCTCTACTACTGTCGGAGGCCTCCAGCTTGGGTAACCTTATTCTGTACTGATCGGGATTGCTGAGGAACTACAACCAAAATAAGGGGAGAATAACTCTTACAGAAATGAAGAGCAGTACCACAAACAGTATACCCTGACGACAGAGGAAAGTCATTTCTAAAGAGACAGAAGACTGCCCATCTCTGAATTTCTGGAGGGCAGAAGGTGAGGAGGACCAACAGAGATGTCGCCCTGGAAGCCATGGAACTTCTTGAAAATGTGTGCCACGGCTGATTAACCACCTGACTGGGTTGCTCTGATGGCATCAAGGGAATGGGCACAGGTGTGCGCAGGTGGGTGCACACGCGGGCAGGAAGTGGACAGCCACTTTAGCTTATAACATAGAGCTCTTGAATAATACACGGTATGTTCTGTGTGTGTCTCTGTCTCTGTGTATTTCTGTGAGAAACACACGCACACAGAGAGACTTGAAAAAGAGAAAGATGAGAGAGACAGACATGTATTTATACATTCATGCAAGTATCCACGCGTCAGGAGAAAATCATTGGAGCCTCAAGAACACCAATGCAATATTCTTAAAGCAAAAAATGAAATCGAGTTTCAGACCTAGCGTAGGATGGACAAATATAATACTGCATCACCAGGACAAAGATTTTGAAAGCAATTCACGAGAACTGATAATCCAAGATCATATGGGTGACGTTAAATTATGGAGGGAACACTATTTAGGAAGGCAGATAAGAGCATGGTTACTGTGATGAGTGAAAGGCCTAGCACAAGGCTGGTGCTCAATATAATAATGGACTTCAGAAGGCAAGTCCTTAAAAAAAGGGGGGGAGGCATAAAATTCTGGCATTTGACAAAGGGATATATGCTATTGGAATTCCAGACAGTTGAGATGTCACTGAATACTTGTTCAGAGCACTTCATAGCCTTTAATGCAGAGGATTCTAAAAACATGAAATGAAGGGCTCATGGCAATTATTTGTGACTTAACTGACAACTTAATGGGGACATTTGGATTGATCTGGAAATACAGAGTCAGCTACAATAGAAGAAAAAAACATCTAACATAACTCTCCGTGGGTGCTATCCAAACAAATCGCAAAGTAAAAGAAGAAATGTGTGACACAAGCCTACATTTTGTCAATAAAATACTTAGAGGACTCTGAAGTCACTAGCTCCTCTCTGCTGGCTGAGCTCAGTGCCTTACACGTAATGTTGGTTGAGAGTGAAGCTAAACTACTCCATGACATTGTTACCGCAACATCCATTTAGAATTGAAAGCAAGCAGGATCCAAGGGACCCTCTGAGTTAAAAAGCCCCTCTGTGTCCCTGGTTTCTTGTTTGGAGAAAAACTTTGGTCTCCTAGGCCTTCCCTGAGTTCCAGAAAGCAGGCACGGGCAGTTACTAATTAGGGTAGTCAGGAAATGCAGAAACAGAGGAAAAGCAGTCAAGAAAAACAGTTCAGTTGTAAAAACAAGAGTCCGAGTTCCTCCTCAACGGATATACGTAATAATCTGACACATATCTTTGAGTTGTTCTGTAGGAACTAAGACCCCCACCCAGGTGGAGGATGGGGAGGACACACTGACCACAAGCACACAGACCCCAGACTGGCTGGAACCAGAAGGCTGATGATTAAGATTCCTGAAATATCACCTGGTTACCTCACCACTGACCAATCAGAAGAAAGTTGTGCCCCTTGCAACCCTCACCCCAAATGTTGCTTTTAAGAGCCCTTCCCTGAAAACCACCTGGGGATTTGGGTCTTCCAAGCAGGAGCCACCAGGGCTTCTTGCTTGGTGCTTGCATTAAATGCTGTACCTTCCTTCACCACAACCCAGTGTCAGGAAACTGCCTTTGTGGCACAGCAGATGAGCAGACCCAAGTATGGCTTGGTGACACTAGTCCATCCTGAGTAGCAGCTTGCAGAGTCACAAGCAAATAAAAGTCCCTGGTATGCTGTCCCCAGAACCACATGTGAGCTACAGTCTGCCCTGCCTCTCAGGCCCCCCCCCCCAGTAGGTAAGACCCTTGCAGAGCTTAACAACCAAGCCTCCATCCCCATCTCGCACTTCTTTTCATTAGAATTGGCCAATCTGGCCTTACCCTAGGAACCTCAAAATATTCCACCCATGGACCCTACAAAGCCACGTGCCCCACATTCTGCCTCCCCTCTCTGCCTACACACTCCTTCACCCCCGACACATGGGCCCTTTGAGGCCTGCTGTATACTTCCTCCAGATCCCCTGAGTAATAAACTTCCCCTGTAGTCTTGCTCAACTGGCCTGGGACTCTACTTACCAAATGTTAATTTAACAAAGTCACAATAATACCTTTTAAATCAATACATAGAATAAATAGGCCTAGTCCAAAGGATCTTTCTTTAAACATTTTGGTTACTTCGCTTTCAGGCCAAGAGAATTTTCTGATTTCCTCCTACCACACTAGCTGTATCATATTTGTTTCCCTAGTTCTTGTGTTAAAATGCTTTCTTATCTTTCTAATTTCTTAGTGGTGGAGTACCCCAGACCTCTCTTCTCTGTCTATACCCTTTAGGTAACCTGATGTAGTCTAATGGCTTCAAATACCATCTATAGGCTGATGGTCCCTAAATTCTTATCTCAGTCTGAATCTTTCCCTATAGTCTAGGCTCAGATATTCATTCTAGGCTCTGCATCTCTACTTGGATGCCTAATAGTATCTCACATTTAACAGATCTGAAACCAGACTCTTGCTTCCCTACTGCCACAACCTCCCTTCTTCCTGATCCAGTCTTCATCTCTGTAATGTCATTCTTCCCTTTTCAATCCTCCAATGGCTTTCCATCATACATCAAGGTCTTGCATAATTCTACCTTCATTACCCTTATTCCTTCTTACTTTCTCCCTCCCTCACTGCAAAGCAGCTAAACTGGTCTTCTTACTATACCTTGTGTAAGGGAGAAAAATCTGTCACCCCAAAATATCTCTTTGGCACCCAAATTATTTTGAGTTGAAAATAATCAAGGCCCAAAAGACTCAGGAAGCACCTTTGACCTTCCCCTTAACTGCCTTTAGAATGTAGATAGAGGACCTGTTGCTGGCAGGGAGCTATCACCATAGATAATTTTAGTATGAACTAGGTGTGCAGATGTGGAGGAACCTAGCAAAGTTAAAATTCCTCTCTGTGTCCCATCCTCTCTGCACAGCCTAGTGAACATTTGTTTACCAATCATTTGCTTTTCCATCTCCATGTCAATTGCCTTCCTCCCCTTTGACATCCCAAACCACTGTCCCCAACGACCTCTTTTGTCTTTAGCTGAAGATGGTATTTAAGGTGAGGGCCTCCGCCACTCTGGAGACTTACTCACTTCTCCTGGGTCTCTCCCAGGTATACATGTTATTAGATTTTTGTTTGATTTTCTCCTGTTAATCTGTCTCATGTCAACTGCATTCTTAGACCAGCCAGAAAAAGCCAGAAGGGTCAAGGAAAACGTCCTCCTCCCCAGCACTTGCATGCTTCACACACACTCACATTCACACCTTAGAGCCTTAGAATGCTAGCTGTTCCCTCTGCATGGAAAGTTCTTCCCTCAGTTATTCATACAAATCATCTCCTCACTTGATTCAAATCTCTGCTTAAATGTCACTCCCTCAGAGGGGGCCCTTCCCTGACCAATTTATCTTAAAAAAAAAAAAAAACAACTCTATCATTCTTAATCCTTTTGCCCATCTTTATTTTTCTTATCACTTATCACTGTCTGGTATTATACTACAAATTTGTGGTTTGACTGACTACTGCACGGGAATATATGCTCCAGGACTGATGTAAGTTTCTCATCACTGAAAGAAAAAAAAAAAAAAACAGGGCTTGGCATATAGCACATATTTGATAAATATTGGCTACATTAACAGAAGAATTTGTTATCAGTAAAAAATAATGTTACAGTATTATCAATACTGAAAAAATGAATCAGGGAAGAAATTAACTCAACATTTCTGTATTTAATGTTTGAGTGGAACAAGAATGGATGTACTACATTGGATTAGGAATATAAGAATGTTTTAGAGCTGAAAGGGACATTCAAGATGACCTAATACAACCCTTTGTACTTGAAATGTATTTATTTGTAGGCTGTGGAATTATCATTTAACTTCCCTGATTATATGAGTTCAGGCTAATTTATTGAAAACTGATACTTTTATTTCCTCTAAAGGAAATGAGTATTAAAACATTTTATTTTTAATAACATTAAGATTTAAATGCAAAGCAGTGACTTACAGGAAAATAGGTAACAATCACTCATAACTCCAAAGAGGTTTGGATCAATATTAGGATTATTAACCTAAGCACAGCTTGGCCTTTTATGCTATGAAAAAGATAAATAACAACATATAAACTATGTGCAGAAAAAAATGGTGAGGCAATATGTCTCATTTGTAGTGTGACTGAGTTAATAAAGGTAAAGAAATATTTTAATTAACGTATCGATGTTAATCCCATTACACACACATGTACACGCATGCACACACACACACGATACAAATCAAAAGAACTGCCAGTATATATAAAATAGATAAACAAGTTTATACTGTATAGCACAGGGAACTATATTCAATATCTTATAGTAACTTATGGTGAAAATATGAAAATGAATATATGTATGAATATATATGACTGAAGCATTATACTGTACACCAGAAATTGACACAACAGTGTAAACTGACTACTTCAATAATATATACATATGTGTATATGAATGTGTATATATATGTGTGTATATATACACACATGGGTATTTATATATATATGTGTGTGTGTGTGTGTGTATGTGTGTGTGTGTATATATATATATATTAAATATATATATTAATATATATATTAAACTGCCAGGTTTTTATAAATTTGCTATTGAAAGATATGACCTTACAATCCAAACTAGATCTTTGGTATTTAAAAAAACACGATTTTGACACCTAAACTTCCTGTAGGCAGCAGGGTTTCTTCAGTAAGACTAACCCATGGCAGCTGCATTTCATTTTTATTTGAAAAGACTGATCCAGTGTTTTTATAGCTCTCGATTAAGCTGTTTAAATAAAAAAAAGTAAATGTTGAAAGTGGAAACCACTGTAGTTAAGCGTTATGTAAACGACTAATGGACAAATAAATCTCTGATGGTTTGAAAGTTCGGTTTGGATAAATATCTAAATCTATTCGAACCTCTAAAGCTGAAAACTTCTAGCTCCCACAATGTTAGTAAGGTTTTAGGTTTTCCACTGAATCTGACATAGCTTTTCAAAATTACCCACACTCAATCCCTAGCCAATAGTAAAAGCAACTTTGGGGAAAAAAAGTTAAAAGTTTTTGAAACATAAAATGTCTTCAGCATTTGGTTCCATTTGAGGGATTTCTAACTCTCCAACTTTAAAACTCCACTAGAAGTGCAAATCCAGTAAGACCATGGACAGGAAACTAGATGCCTTAGAATTGCAATGAACCAAATCATCATCAAGGTACCAAACTGTCAAATACTTTTAACACCTGTAGGTAAACAGGCAGAAGTAAAGATTCATCCTCACCTCTTCTCTTGACGTCTTATCCATCCTTCACATCTCAGCTCAAGCATTACCTTCTCAAGAGAGATCTCCCTAACTAGGTTGAAGATTGATATGACATTATAAATTTCTTCTGTGTCACCTGCCACTGTTGTTTGTAGAGTTGTTTAATGTGTATCTCTTCCACCAAATTAAAACTTCCCTTAGGTTACTCGTATCTTTTTTGCTCACTAGTATATTCCAAGTACCTAGCACAATGCCTGGCACATAGCAAGAATCACTAAATCAACATTTGTGGAATGAATAAATCCTCAAAAACATCAACTAGCTGCAAGACTTAATAGCTTTTGTTATGGAACATTTCAAAGGAGACATGAAATGATAAAAGAACTTTTTAAATTGTAAAATACTATACAAGTATGTTGTTACTGCTGTATTATAAATCCAAGCTATAGGGCAGTTAAACTGAATGTAAAAAACAAAAAAAAATTCATCTGCCCCATCAGACACACATGTCCACAACCTTTCTAATGCTGGAAACAATTCTGACTTTAGTCCATACTTGGATCAGTAGTCGGCAGGTGGCAGGGATCACCCCATTTAAGCAAATACCACTTGGTGGTTGGAAATAGGGAGAGAAAGGAGAAATAAGTTATTTGCCTTTCAGCTCTTTACTACCCACCAAATACTATTCAAACTCTTTAGACCAGTATTCCTGATCTTTTGGGATTTGATTTGTTACTCCTTTTACTAGTTGTAACTCTCGCTACTCTGAGCCAAACACGTGTACTTGATCTTCTTTCAACACAGTTTTGATCTTTACAGACTGAGTCTTTGCTTATGTCTGGTCTGCAAATTTCCATCAAACCTACCCCCCACCAAGTTTTCAGTCTGAAGTGATCTTCCGCTGCTCTGAATTACTAAGATGAAGTATGTGAACACTCTATGCAGAATGGAAACTTCTATGGATGTACTCGGATTTATTATTTTATAGAATGAATTCCCCATTTTACATTGCACTGATCATACCCATATTGTCTTATAATCATTCGGGTATTGTTGATTCTGTTTACAAACTTATATGTTCCGAAATGAAAGGTCCATGTGTTACTCATTTTTATATACCTCACAGACCTAAGACTTCATTCACAAGGCATATTCAGGCATTTAAAAATGACAATATACATGTGGCCAAAAGGGAGATACAACTTAGAGCACACAGCAAACTGTGCCAATTATGTAGTGATATCAGAAGTTTTAGACAGATACGTTACATAATGTAATATGCCCATCATAAGGCATCTCAGTGTCTGTCACCAATTAATGCTTTTTATCATGAATTTAAGCTATTTAATTCTATAATATGGGAATCATTAAATAAAATTAAGTTTAGTAATAAAGCATCCTGTTTGTAAATACAATAAGCCCTATAATGTTTAGTTGATCACTTCAAATCAAATTCTGACTCTCCTTCAACCCAACCCTATGATATCAGCATCCAGTCCAGTTTGGGTGAGTTCTTGGAATGCAAAATCATGTTCACATTTATCTAATCAGACATAATTAGTGAGGGGCTTTGGGGGGAGGTTGTTTCAATAGACATTAAATAAATTTCAAAGTCAAACAGAATCACATTTTGGATGACCTATAAGAGCATGCAGCAAAATCTTTTTAACTACTACCTCTCTAAAATATGCCAACATTTTTGAAATAAAATGTCAGCAGAGAGCAAATCATGCATTCATTCATTCACCAGACATGTACTGAGCCCTACTATGTGCCAGGCAGTGGGATTACAAAAGATGATCACCACCAAACCAACACAGGAAACTTCCTGCACATAGAGAACTTATACTGCAGCAGGAGATGAATCTTTCTTCTCCATGAAGCTGCTCCAAACCACAACCTTTCCTACCTGGTTAATTCTTAATGCTTTTAAAACCAGTGTTGTAACCCAGCAGGACCCTATGGGGCCTGCCTGGGATAGACTCCTCCCCCCATGTCCTCTGCCTGCCTCTTGTTTGTAAAAAAGCTATAGTCCCAGGTCTCCCCTAAGTCACAAAAGTCTGGCTCACGAATCAATGGTTGAAAGGCTGTGAACAAGTAGCAACAGAAACAGCAGTTGGGCCAGGAGAACTGGTAAGAATTTAAATAGTAAATTAGCCCTATGGCAGTCACAGAATCTTTAGTTCCTCCCTGAAGTACCTTGGTTACAGTATCTAATGTACATTCCTGGGTTGTTTTACAGATGCTAAAACCCCCACCAAATGGGAAGAAGTTAACTACGTGATTACCATGAGCCCCTAGCCTCCAGACCTACTGGAGCCTGAGCACTGATATCATTAACCCCTGTGACATCACCCTATTACCTCACCATCACCAATCAGAGAATTGTGCATGAGCTGATCACATACCCTGCGACCCCCTCTCCCTCATCTTGGCTTTAAAAATGCTTTCCTGAAACCCATCTTTTGGGGAATTCAGGTTTTTTGGGCACTAGCCCCAGACTCCTTGTCTGCTGCCTTACAATAAATGCTGCACTTTCCTTCACTACAACCCGGTGTCAGCAGGTTGGCTTTACCTAAGCATGCAGGTGAGTGCACACAACTTTGGTTTGGTAACAATGTCACACAATTAAACTTTAGGAAACACCATCCTTTGAGTGATTTTTTTTCAGAGGTGTGCTCATAACTAAATTCAAGCTTCTTTTACAATAGGGGAAAATGTTTGTAAATGACGTGACCGGCAAGGGACTAATCTCCAAAATATACAAACAGCTCGTACAGCTTTATTTCAGAAAAACAAGCAACCCAATTAAAAAATGGGCAGAATACCTAAATACACATTTCTCCAAAGAAGACATCCAGACAGCCAACAGGCACATGAAAACATGCTCAATATCACTAATTATCAGAGAAACACAAATCAAAACTACAATGAGGTATCATCTTACACCAATCAGAATGGCCATCATTAAAAAGTCTACAAATAATAGATGCTGGAGAGGGTGCGGAGACAAAGGAACCCTCCTACACTGTTGGTGGGAATGTAGTTTGGTGCAGCCATTATGGTAAACAGTATGGAGATTCCTCAAAAAACTATAAATAGACTTAACATATGATTCAGGAATACCACTCCTGGGCATATATCTGGAGAAAACTCTAATTCAAAAAGACACCTGCACCCCAATGTTCATAGCAGCACTATTTACAATAGCCAAGACATGGAACCAATCTAAATGTCCATTGACAGATGATTGGATAGAGAAGATGCAGCAAGCATGTGTGTGCGCGTGTGTGCGCACACACACACACACAGGAATATTACTCAGCCATAAAAAAGAATAAAATAATGCCATTTGCAGCAACATAGATGGACCTAGAGATTATCATGTTAAGTGAAGTAGGTCAGACAGGGAAAGACAAGTATCATTTGATATTAATTATATGTGGAATCTAAAATGATATAAATTTTATTTACAAACCAGAAACAGACTCACAGACATAAAAAGCAAACTATGGTTACCAAAGGGGAAAGAGCAAGGGAGGGATAAATTAGTAGGAGTTTGGGATTAATAGATACAAATTACTATATATAAAATATGTAAACAACAAGGACCTACTGTATAGCACAGGGAATTACATTCAGTTTTTTGTAATAAGCTATAATGGAAAAGAATCTGAAAAAGAATATATATGTATATGTATGACTGAATTGCTTTGCTGTACACCTGAAACTAACATCATAAATCAACTATACATCAATAAAAAATAAAACTAAAAAAAGTTAACCTTCTTTAGAGCAGAGAGAATAGTATGTGGCTAGGTTCTGTAGGAGCTGCTTTATAAATATATGGAAAGAAACTTGGTTTTGAACCTAGAGAAATTGTTGGTACAGTTCTTAATTATCTGTGCTGAGGGAGATAGTTAATGCAAAACAAAGAATGACATACAAGTTATTTCCATTTGGCTCTGGAATACATTTCCATATTTAACTTTTCATTTGGGTCTCTTCCTTGGTTTGAGAGTACATTTCCAACAAAATAATAAAGTTGCAATGTTAATTCTCGACGGTGCTGTCTCACGACAAAAGAAGGGAAGAAAGAGCTAAAGTGTCTATTGCGTTTTCAGCCTGCACTACACTCGTTTACAGTGAAATTACCTTGCACTGTTGGTTGCTCTCTTCTGTCAGTTTTACCTCCCGGACTACATGCCTTCTTGAAAGCAGGAAACATACCTGCATCTTACTTCATAGGTGTTCTAACATTTAGAATATCACCTCTTATGGAGTATGCAAGCACCTTCAAATTCCATTGGTTGCTTCTCTCTCTCATACCTAAGTGGAAAAGGTAGGGATTTGTTTAATCCCAAACATCTGGATACACCTCGAATAATGAAGTGTAGGCATCTTGTTTCTTCCATAGGCATTCACAACATTTTAAAGAGATTAGCCTTTCTCTCTGTCTTTAAATAGAAAGAAAAAAAATTTTAAAAAGCAAACTTAGATAAAATGAAGTGGGACAAAAGCAGACCATGTTTGTTTATAAAGAACATTTTCCTTGGGGGAAATAACTTATTTCCCACTTGTGAGGTTTAGGGCAGAAGGATAAATGACACCTTGTATGTGGTTTTTTCATTTTACAAAGCATGTTCAAAGTCATTATACCTTGTCCTAATAACAACTTATGTGAGCTGGGCAAGGCAAGTATTCTTGTTTCAGTTTTACAAATGGGGAAACAGTGCCTTTCCTAGGTTTGCAAAGACCAAGCCTAGAACTTAGGTCTATTGATACTCATCCAATTCTCTTCATTCAAACAGATTAATAAAAATGCTTTGTATTTATATAGAATATTAAAATTCAAAAGTGTATATATATACACACACACACACACATATATATATGGGACAAATGAATTTGACAGAGTTTTTCTCAACAGTGTGCAAAATTAAACGGGATCTCTTTCGGTTTTCAGTCAGGACCATAATAAAGAAATCTAGAGATCAGTAATTGAGCAGAGATGCTGTGCACAAATTTGATAATGCCTTAGCAGATATGAAAAAGCCATTTACTAAACATCTGCTTTTGACAAGGTAAAGAGGGGTTGACACCTTCACCCTTTGGAACCATTCTGAACTCAGTTACTCATCACTTTTCAACATCAATTTGTGACTAATCATATCCTTCTCACTGATGATCCTGGGAGAGCTTTTCTATAGTTCCTTGTTAAATTTTTAATTTATTTGCCATTCTCACCATTAGTGAGTGCCTTAGCTTCAAGTGAGTAGCTGAGATGTAATCCTCTCAAGCTGATTGTAATTTTAAATGCTTGTCTTATGAGGTATGTGTGTATGTGTATGGATATGGATATATATATATATCCATCATCAAGATTTAGTTTAAAAATTTCAGTGATGTTTGTTATGTATTTCTTTCCATTTCTAACTTCAGTAATGAACTGGGACAATTTAATAGGTTATTATCCTATTTTGCCTTTGCAACCCACAGGAGAGTAGCTTTACATGATTATTAAACATATTGACTTGCTGTCTTTTTTTGCATTTCTTTTGTTTTCATCTTATAAAGCTAATTCATTTCCTATATCTCAAATTTTAAAACCAGAAGAAAGGAACAGGGGAAGTTCAAATGAAAAAGCTAAGTTTACTTGCTATAATTTTCCTACGCTATATCAGATCCTAACAAGAAATAACTGAACAAATTTCTAATACAGAAGAAGACATTGATATATTTTTCTACATTATAAAAATAGTACCTGATTGAGATTTTGCTGCAAGAGTGTATGACTTGACTAGTTACACTAATGTCATTATCATTGCCTATCAACTGTGTATTTAACACAGCATGCATGCCCTTCATAATGGAAAATAAAGAGTTTCATAAATTTCAAATCAAAGCAAAAGGAAAAAAACCTCAGTATCATCACTACGATATCCAATCTAAGCTCTTGTGAATATTAAATGGCTTTAAAGCACATCTCTACGTATAGATGTGTGTATATGCTACGTGTTCCCTAGGACACATGCACACACACAAACATATTCATATTGGGTCATTTATTTTTTCAAGCTTCTTTTTATTTTATATCATTTCTACTCAGTATGAATAAATCCCACAGACAGGCTTTTAATCTCTTAAAACTTAGCTTCTGGTAGGAATGAGAATTTGTCAGGTTGGGGGCACATTAACTCTTTCAGACGAATTATGTCCCGTTTTATATTCTGAAAAAGATGATTTCCCAGATGAGTCGCTAGTGGCCTGAAAGGGTTTATGCACCCTTCAACCAAGCAGTATGTTCTTTTCTCACCATTAGCATCGTGCATCAAATGTCTATCAATTCCCTCTAGGCAAAGTCGGACAAATGTAGCTCATGGTAATTTCTGGCTGAAGTTCAAACAAGCAAGAGTCTTCAAATAGAAAAGTTTTGAGCTGACTGATCCTAAAAAACATGTGTTCCATTCAGATAGTTTCTTAGAATGTGATTTCTAAGAGTTAAAGAGATAACTTTAAATACCTGCATTTGAAATCAAAACATATAAAGGAATAACACTGGAAACATGTTATACCCCTTTCTTTTGTCAAACTGAAGTTATGTCAGGATAACAAGCTAATATTTTCTATTTGCTCGCTAGAATGTTGTTTAACATGAATCATTCTAATACGAACTCTATTTAAACAAAATTTATTAAGACAACTTTCTACTAAGCATTGTGCTAAGTCTGTTGTACTCAAAGACAAGTAAGAATCTCTCTCAAAAGATTTTAGAACCCAGTGAACACAACAGACATGCACATAAGCAGAGTATAAGCAAGCCAGCAAGTACAATAATCAAAACATTAAAATGTTATGAGAACACAGGGGACAAGGAAATTAATTTTGATTGCTATGATTAAGGAAGACTTTGAGGAGCATACGGTGTAAGTGAGCAGCACATTTTTAAATGAGTTTATAAACCTTTCAAAAAGAGTAATTTTTTTTTCCATTTGAAGGAGACTGAAAATGAAGCAATATATAGTTTCACAGTGAACAACGTGAAATTCATCTCAAATTCACGAAGCTTTCTGACCCCAGAGGCAGCACAATACCACGGTTACAAGCACAAGGTTTGGAGTCTGAAGGACCAACACTTGAATCTTGGCTCTCATTAGCCAGACTTAGAACGTACGTGATCTCATACACGTGTCTGAACCTTTGAACTTCTACAGCCTCAATCTTCACATATTTGAAATCGGGTTAATAAGAGTACCTACCCCGTGGTATTGCTCTGGAGATCACTAGAGATTTTATATATATACGCCTATATATTCTTAGCACTGTGACCAGCACAAGACTAAACAGTTGCTATTATTACTATTTTATTACCATTTTTTAATTACTTTAATTACAAATGATAATACCCTTCTATTTCAAATCAATGTCTACTCTACTACTGACCTATACCCTCCCCCAATTTGATTTTCAATATAAGCATTTTCTCTATTACTGACCATGTTCCCATGCTCACTGTCTTTTCCTTCCTTCCTCCCTCCCTCCCCCACATCTCTCTCCTCCTTCCTTGTCTTTCTCACTCTTTCTAAGTCCCGGACCCTCTCGCCCTGAGCAATCTCATAAAAAAAAGTTTTGATTTGAACTTCCTAATTTTCTGAGTTTGAAACCAACAGGCAATTGAAAGTAATGAGAGAGTCCGAGCCAGTGAATTTCCCTCCAGTCTCATCTAAAGTTCTTGAATTTTCTTCAGAAACTAGAGAACAGGCTGGATTACTACATTCCTATGGCCCCATGCCCCCGCCCCAAAAAAGGCTTTGCTCTTGAGGCTTCTAGCTTTTTGTTTTGTTTTGTTTTGTTTTGTCTATTTCATATGGCATTTACTTTATAAAGTGTGAATCATCCTTTCACTAAAACCTGTTACCGGCATGTTCTCAAAGGTAATTAATGTTACTGTCATCGAGCACAAACTCCCTTTGAGTTTATCATCTTTTAAAAAATTATTCTCTTAATAAAGAATAGTGGAAGAAAAACCAACATAATCGCAGTGCAGTGGAGACCCCAAATCTGTTTTGAACTATCTGGTAAGAACAAAATACTTCCTCGGTAACTTGATTTTTAACCACTTCAAATGACTCTCCCTCCTACTAGGAGGAAATCCCAGGTGTTGATAGTTAGCTGACAGGGTGTTAATGTCATTAACATTCTGTCAGCTCTTCTTGTCAATGTGTTAATGGTGCCCTGCTGCTAAGTCCTCCCTGCCCTCCAGTTGGTGAAATGATTTAGCCAGCAGTCAATCAAAAAGCTAAGCTGATTTTGCGCAATAGACAGCTCTGCCATTGACAAAATCTATGTGAGTAAATGTGGGAAGAAATTTGTCAACAAGATATAAGCAGTAAGGTCAACACTGTGGTTAATGTGCTTTTTAGACAGTTTAAGATGTTAAGAATGGACCACAAAGCATATTTTAAAGTCTAAGAAGCCCTCTTTTAAGAATGGTCTTCCCCGTCAGAAAAAGCAAGGAGTGGTAAGTAAAAGTGAAGCCTGGATTTAAAAGAATGAAAGAAAAACCCTTTCCTAGTCATACGGCTGATCCAAAGACAAAAGCTGCAAAAATCAAAATCCACAAAGAATGTCAAGTCCAAGAGAACAAGCCTCAGGACTGGCAAGCAGTCCATTCATAATGCTCCCTCTCACCTCTCCTAAGCACAAGTTATTTTTCAAAACTTTGAAACCAGATGTGATTCAGAACCTCACTGCGCCAATTTTTATAATAGGTCCCAAACACTGACACAGACCACAGAATTTCTGGTAACCTTAAAATATAAAAAAAGATGACCCTGCAATTGTTGAAGTTATCCTGACACAAGTTGAGCTCACTGCAATGACACAAGGACAACTGTGATCAATTTCATCACCAGAGATGGAAAATACTCCTCATTTAACAAATGGGGACAGTTTTTAAAAGCTCAAGCATGTAAAATTAGGCAGTGTCTGATATACAGCAAACATTCAATCAATGAATGAATATTATCATTTTTATAACTTACTAAAAAAAGGTCTATTTGAATTTACTGTACAAACAATTGAACTTAAAACTTTCAATTATGATGAGCATATTGGTATGAAGACTACAAAGGACTCTGCTTTTTAAAAAAAAATTAGAATCATAGTAGTAATTTCCCCATATGGTTATCTAAATTTTTGAATGTGTGTGTGTGTGTGTGTGTGTATATATATATATATATATACATATATATATATATATATATATCACTCTTATATCCATTACAGACCATCCCCTTTGATCCTAGACCCTCTCTGCAATGATTTATGAGAGAATTTTCTCCATTTCTCCCTTTTGGTAGTTTCATAAAATTAGGCTTGCTTATTATACTCTTTACATCTTTTTTGGGTTTTTTTTTAGTTGAAACAAGCAACAGATTTTGGGTAGAGAAAAGGAGACAGAGGTGATGAGCTCCCCTCTAATGCCACTGACTATTCCGTAGGAGGCAGGAAATAGCCTGGGCCATTCCATTCATAGGGGAGGTTTTGTTCTTTTATTTTTTTATCTTTTGACACTTCCTTTTAAAAGGCGTGAATTATCCCTTCTAAAACTGATTACACTTTACACGTGTGCTCTAAAAATGTGACTCAATGTTACTCAAGTTTCTGAGAAGACTTACATGAAGAAAAGTTTTATAACTATAAGCACAGCTTACCACTCTTCTGAAGTGCTCAGTAAAAGTAGAGTCTTGTCAGAGAGGGTTTAGCTCAGTGGTAGCGTGTATACCTAGAATGCATGAGGTCCTGAGTTCAATCCCCAGTACCTCCATTAAAAATATAAATAAATAGAGGCTGACAAGGGACTAATTTCTAAAATATACAAACAGCTCATATACCTTAATATCAAAAAACCAAGCAACCTAATGAAAAAATAGGCAGAAGACCTACATAAACATTTCTCCAAAGAAGACATCCAGATGACCAACAGACACATGAAAACACGCTCAATATCGCTAATTATCAGAGAAATGCAAATCAAAACTACAATGAGGTATCACCACACACCAGTTAGAATGGCCATCATTAAAATGTCCACAAATGATAAATGCTGGAGAGGGTATGGAGAAAAGGGAATCCTCCTACACTGTTGGTGGGAATGTAAATTGGTGCAACCACTATGGAGGACAGTATGTAGAGTCCTTAAAAAAATAAAAATAGACTTACTGTATTATCCAGCAATCCCACTCCTGGGCATGTATCTGGAGAAAAACTCTAATTCAATAAGACACATGTATCCCAATGTTCATAGCAGCACTATTTACAATAGCCAAGACATAGAAACAACCCAAATGTCTATCAACAGATGATTGGATAAAGAAGATGTGGCATATATACATGTGTGTATATGTGTGTGTGTGTGTGTGTGTGTGTGTGTGTGTGTGTGTGTGTGTGTGTGTGTGTAGTGGAATACTACTCAGCCATAAATAAGAATGAAATAATGCCATGTGCAGCAACATGGATGGACCTGGAGATCATCATTCTAAGTGAAGTAAGCCAGAAAAAGAAAGAAAAATGACACATGATATTGCTTATATACAGAATCTAAAAAGAGGACACAAATGAACTTATCTGCAAAGCAGAAACAGACTCACAGACATAGAGAACAAACTTACGGTTATCAGGGGGTAAAGTGGGTAAGAAGGGATAAATTGGGAATTTGAAATTTGTACCTCTTGGGGAGTAATGGAAATGTTAGCTATCTTGATTGTGGTGGTGGTTTCATGGGTGTGTACATCTATCAAAATTCATCAAATTGTACATCTGAAATATGTGTAGTTTACTGGAACCATACCACAATAAAGGTGTTAAAAAAACTAAAATAAAAGAAATATATATATATAATATATATACATATATATATATATGTGAATAAACCTAATTACCTCCTCCTCCTCCTCAAAAAAAAATTAGGATCTTGGACTGGATGATCTTCACTGTCTCTGGCTATAATATTCTGTAATTCAACACATACTTATTGCTAGGTGCTGTGCATTGGGGAGAGCATGGAGAAATTAACACACCGGACATGATCTTGGCCATGGGGACAGCAAGACAGACAAGAGCATAAATATCAGACTGTCAGCAGCTTGAGGTCAAGCATTCTATCCTGTACACTGTTGTATTTTCATGGCCTGGCGAGGCCTAGCATAAGAAAAGTGTTCAATCAATAGTGTGAAGTAGTAATGGTGAACACAGGGTGCTATGGGACTTAGCCCAACCTGGAGATTTGGTGAAGATTCAACCAGCACACTCAGTTGCCCTCTGGCCATCATGCCATTGCTGCCAACTATAGCACTGAAAGTCCAGGAATAGCAGGGCTATTCAGTTTTTGAACTCACAGTCCTTTACTGTTTAAATAGGTAAGGTTACTTTCAAGGGAAGCTACCCCTATACTTGTTCCTGTAGTTATTCAATTTAAAGGGCCAGTGACCTGAGGCAAAACAATTTATTGGCAGGAGACAGAAACACGTGTAAGATCATCCAGTACAAAGAATTCTACACTAGAAACAGAATCATGGTTCTAATTTTAAACCAGAATCAAGTATTCCACAATACAATATCCTTCTCTTTTGGAATTCCCAGAAGAGTAGAAAAAATACTAAGTAGGCATCCAAATTTATATGACATATATACATATGATGGTTACACATTTTGTTTGTCATTTTCTAGGAGATCCAAACTCTCAAAGGATGCTCAAGGAGCCTTCCGAAGCAGGAATAATTGGAGCAAGAGTTCTATCATTTTCATTTACTAATTTGGAATTTTTCACCAACTCAATATTCTAATAGTTTCTCTAAAATAAATTGCTGTAAACTTTATTTTGTGCTTTTAAAAAATATGATATGCAAAGTAACAGCTCCATACATTTTAATATAGTTTTCAATCCCCTTGTGGACAAACAGTCACACTTTAGTGCCACTTAAATGAAGAATAACCACTCATCTGTAACATACAGATATAGAAGGCTCTGGATTTTCATTTTAAAGTGCTTAATTACCTGCATAAAGAGAGAAATAAAATAAAGAGTCCAGGCCAAGTTCATGAGGGTTTGAAATTACTTTTTTTTTTGCTAAATGAGCAACAAAGACGCCTCAATGTTGCATGCTGCTGTGTGGCCAGAAGCCAACTGTGGAATAAAATGTTAAAAACAACAAGGAGATCAGGAATTAAACTCAAATATTGAAGCAAGAACCAAAAATCACAAGTTGAAAAATGTAGGTGGTGTTTCCAGCCATAGGACAACAGAACAAAATTGAAAAAAAATCTAATCAGCAACAAAGTAAAATCCCCACGTTATATATTTCAGTGTGGGCAGTTATGTAATCCAAGGTTATTTTTGAGGATTTCCTGCCTCCAATCACCCACAAACTTATGTTTCCAGTATTCCTATTTATATCAGTACTTGGCCTCACTAAAGGACCACACAAAATACAGTGTAAACTCATGAACCAAAAAACTGAAAATGAAAAAATTGTTTTCACATAAATCTAAATGGCCATTCTCAAGTAATTCAAGTTCAGTACCATAACTCCCAAGTTAGGCAGGAAAGAAAGCATATCAAAGTAAAGGGCAGGAGATTTAACCTTGAAACAAGGTGACGGCCATGTAGTTGAAGGAATTTACTTATTATCAGATAAAGAATTTGCAGTATTTATTCCTTCTAGAGATATAAAATGGTGAATCAATCTGCAGTTCAAGATATTTACTTAAACCCAGAGGAGAAGGATATGGCTTTAACTTATGAAAACCAAAATAGAATAGAAAAAAAATCAGCTCTAATGTAGTTTATCTTTAGACACCAGCTTTAACATTAAACAACTCAAGCTAAATGTTGCTTCTCAAGCTTTCCTTTCATGTATTTCTGTAATTTACACAAATATACTGTATGTAAAACAGGGATGTAAAAACATTTATGTAGCAGGAAATGCTTAATGTTACACAGATAGCTACTAAAATTTATTTATTTGTTTGTTTGATGAAGGGGAGGTAATTAGGTTTATATTTATATTTATATTTGGAGGAGGTACCGGAGATTGAACCCAGGACCTCGTGCGTCCTAAGCATGGATTCTACCACTTGAACTATACCCTCACTTTTTGTTGTTGTTGTTGTTGTTGAGGGGGGAGGTAATTAGGTTTATTGATTGACAGATTTAAATGGAGGTACTGGAGATTGAACCCAAGACCTCAGGCATGCTAAGCATGCGCTCTACCACTTGAGCTATACTCCCCCCCCTACAATTTATTAAAATAGATCATCTACTGATCAATTGATCTATCCATCCATCGATGCATCCATTTTATTCTTCATAACCTTTCAGTTCACTGATATTATCCTCTGATTGCGCTGATTGCCCTTGAAAATGCATGTATCCCTTTGGAAAATATCACCCTCCACACACAAAGAGGAAAATAAAAATTTTGACCAGAAAAAATCTTCTGTTGATTATTTCCTTTAAACAGCTGGTTAGATAAGAAGATTCTTTGTTTTGTTTTATATCTAATCAAGCCTTATAAGACTTACCTTGTGTATCTTGTAGGCCTTCAAATGAAATCCTTTGAGAAACGCCATTTTTTTCCTGATAGAATTGTTTTCTTGCCCACTCTAGCTGGTTCAAAACATCATGAACTACAATGTACACGCTCATATGAAAACAGCCTAAACACAAATTCATCCAAACCATGTAAACAAGACTGGCAGGTTGACAACTAACCACATAGTAAACTGATAGATGGACAGACAGACAGACACACAGACACACACAGACACACAGACACACACACACACACACACACACACAGATAGAAACTAATAACTAAACAAAATACTTAAATAAATAAAGGATATCGTCATCTTTTCCACAAACTTATCATGTTGATTTTCTGTTTGGGGGAATCGCTTGATGTCACGTTCCAGATTAACAATCTGTTGTTCCATTGCGGCAAGGTTGCTCTTGAGAATTTGAGCTGAAACTAAAGAACAACATGCAAAGTGTTTAGAACATTTTACCAGGTATTCTCCAAAACAACTAAAAGAAAACAGTATCCATTAAACCTTTTTTTTTTTTAACGTGGAGAATAGTTCCATGAAGTCAACTCATTTTTCTGAATTACTGCTCATAAAAATTCTACTCTTCATAAAATAAGTGAAAATGTGTAAAATAATATACCAAATCATCATGTTTAATATGGGAATGTCACTATTTTATTCGGCCATTAGCTCAAATGAATCCATTTCTATTTAAATTTATTGATGGAATTCCTAATATTTCATTCTTTAAAATCTAATTTGAAGATTAAAGAGAAACTAAGGTTCAAAGAGATCTTATCTTATTAATGTGTGTTCTTGGCTATATAAATGATTTAAGGTTAAATTAAATAAAAGGATCAAATATTTTTCTTTTGTTGAAAGATCCTGATTTTTATAAACCAGTATCTACGGTAAAAGCTCCTGTCTTTAGTACTTTTTATACTCATAGAGACATGAAAAGTAACTGTTGATGCAGAGAATTTAAAGTAAACCACAGCGAACACATAGGCGCATATACACCCACAAAGCTTCAGTCAGCCCTCAAACACTATCATTAATTGCTTTAATTACCCCTAGCATTCTCTGCACTTCTCTTTTTCTCTCCTCATTGACAACCAATAATTTTAAGTATTGCATTCAAACTGATCCTAAATACATGCACACTTTCCAGATCTCTTATGATGCCTTCTTTTCACAGAGATACCTTTTTTTTTAAACTTATGCTGTTTTATAGATGCTTTATTACTGAATGACTGTCAATTATGCATGAAGAGCCTTTTATCAATATCAACGGCATTTGGCAGGGATCTAGTTGAAAAGACAAGGAAAGTATCAGAATTTCATAGGAAGCCTGTGACACTGATTTTTTTTTTAACTCCAGGCCTCTGAAACACAGTCCTTTTTATTAAAGGGCAGTGAAACAGAAATAGAATAATATTACAATTCTTTTTTTTTTAAAGTAAATTTCAGTCTCATTCAGAGGAATATCAGAATTACAGTGAAAAATTCAAGAGACTGATAAAATCAACCCCCTGGCAAATTTCAGCCAGTCTTCTGATACAAATTTATCACACTGACACGCACACACCTTTATAACTCAATGAGGAGAAATTGCCTTAAATATACATGGAAGTTCAAGAGACTAAAAATCAAACACCAACACTAAAGACAAATTATTTTTTTCCCTATTAATCTGTCAGTTCAAATGGCTATGTCCAATTTAGTTCCATTTGTTTAGATCTGACAAGTATGGAAATTATTCTTTATTGGAAAAGTCTAAGAGAGTTTTGTCTTGCCAAAAATTTGTTAATGGCTCAGAAATCATGGCTTGCTTTACTTAAAGGATGAGTTTGCTGTGGAGCACATCATTCTCTCTGACTTTAAAATTGAATTTTTCTCACTTGGGTTTTTCCAGTAGATTCTTGCTAATTATTCAAAAGGTTTCTCCTTTCCCATTTGCTTGATTGAAAAACCCAAGATAGGAAGTTGCCAAGAGGTTTACGTCATTTACGCTACACGGAAGAAATAAACTCACCATAACTTTCTGCAATAAACAAAATGTGCCCAGAGGCCAGGTTTAAGTCACAACAGTAATTCTCCTACTAAAAGCAACAGTAATTCCAGTAATAAAAAGGGGATGACGAGGAGGATTCTTTCGATTGTTCAATACAGAAACAGCCTAATCAAGTTGCTATGCATACAAACGTCTAGATAACTCAGATAACAAGAGACATTATTTCTAATCCAGTGAAATGGCTTTTACCCTAAAGTTGAATTCTGAATAAAACAATATTTTCTAGATATCTGTCCCCATCAATTTCACATCTCAAATCCTAGTCCGCTATAAATCCCTCTAGAGCTGTAGTCCAAATTCTCTCCCATTTATAGCCATTTCTGTTTGTTTAAGTCATCTTCCACATATCATCTTCTGCTTTAGGTGAGGATTATTTTTATTTCGTGTACATAAAAAGAGACTCCACTCTAAAACCTCAAGCTTACCTTGATGGTAAGATCCCTACCTGACACCTTGCTTTTCCCTCAGTACTTACCACACAATAAATGTTTGTTGAATGAATATGCATACTTCAAGAAGTTTCGATTCAAATTTAAATTTATGCCCACTTTTGCAACTGAATGTGGATGTAGACATTAGATACGACCTTGATGACTGAAAGCTAGTATATCAATTATTATGTGAATATGAAAAGGAAGCAGGAAGTTGAAGTCTGTCTAATAATATCAAGAGGAAGCAGGGTTACAAGAGATGCTTAGACAAAGGGGAAAGTGAGAAGCTGAGATAAGAGAAGTAAGGGACATCTTTTTGTCCTAGGCTTCTCTATTTTCCATCTCTAATAAATTATTAATATTATGAATGAACAAAACAAAATAAAATACTGGAGATGTAATAATCCAAGAATTTTTGCCCACATGCAAATTTATGGCTATATTATATAAAAAATACCATTATATCAAATATGTCTCCTTAAATTGGTGAAATTATGGTATCTTAGAGTTAGAAGTGACATTACAGGGGATCTGGATCAGCCTCTCAAGTTTGCAAAACTCAGGTTAATCAGTGTCATAGTCTATGTTCCTGGAAAACAGTCTAAGACAAAGCCTGCATGTTACAGCTTCACTAGGGTCTAATCCCAGGGCAACGGGCATAAGGGAAAAGAGAAGAAAGTAAACACAGGAGAGGAAGTTACTGAACTGGGCACAGCTTTCCAAAAACTACAGCTGGTCACTTAGTGTCTCAGGTTGTCTCCGTCAAGGCCAAGTCCCTAGGCAGGTGACCTGTGCAGTCACACAGGGCTCCATGTTTGAAGGGGTCTGCACTTTGTTTAATGCTTTGTTGTCATCATTTTGAAATCCTTAGTAATTTTTAAAATGGGGCTCCGCAATTTCATTTTGTACTGGGCCCCTCCCTGAATCACATGGTCAGTCCTGGTCTCCCCATAAGACAAATGAGGCAACTGCAACCCGAAAGAGTTGGTTTACAGGGAGTGAGCGGTTCACCTGCTGGCTCCTTCTCATCTCCCATTCTCTCACTGGTGATGTTCTGTTTCATGGAGTGTTAACTTGCAGGTCTGGCTGGGGAGCAAGACAAGTGGCCCAGGCTTGGATGTGGGACAGAACGGGTACCCAGGGAATCGATGGTGATGCAAACACTAGATCCAGAAGAAAGGGTTCACTCTCTCCCTAAGTGGTTTATTTCCTTTTTGACGGTTGATATAATTAAAAACAACTTTATTTACTTAAAATCAAAATCAGCCATCTTGAACTTCTCTTACCCGTGACTTCTCATTTTGCCTCACAGCAACACTGATCGAGCTCACTCCCTATTTTACAGGAAAGGTGTCACTCGCATCTTCTTAATCTGTCCAGGCACCAAACACCCTATTCCTTCAACTAGTCCCCGTAAGGTTCGTCTTTATTTAGTCTCTTAAGTAATAACTACATTCACTGAGTACTTACTATGGGCTAGACATTATTTTAAGTAGTTTTATGTATTAACTCATTTCACTCTCATAAAAACTCTATGAGGTATGTACTACTCTCAGAAAGCAGTGTGGTCTGAGCCAAATGATGTCTTCTAAGAAAATTATAAATATAAAGCAGTGTCTCTAGTTCCAGAAGGCCAACAAATTGAAGTAATTTCTGTACGCACTGGCACAAGGGTATGTCACTTATATTTGGGGACAGGCATGGTCTCAGGAGTCAGATGGACCTAGGCTGTAATCTCTACCACATCAACGACTAGTTGGGTTACATTAAGCCAATCACGTAGCCTCTCTGGGTCCTTATATCCCAATTGGCAAAGTAAAGAGAATAATATCTTCCTTAAAGGGTAGTCATTCAACTGAAATGATTCGATAAAGTGTCTATCATTATAACAGGTACGTAATAGGTAATCTATAAATATTCATTTCATATTCCACTATCCTTCCCACTATACCTTATCTTCCAGAGGACCGATTCCTACTGTAACCGTGCCATTGAAAATTAAACAACAATTTAGATGTAATCTGAACAACAAAAAAGGGACTCATTCCCTACCTGCTACCTCATTATGGCCTGATTTAATACGGGTCTTCTTTCTAATCAAGAGAACTAAGCTTAGATTGTGTTCTCTGTTTGTAGGTTTTACAAGGTACATGCAATTTTAGGTCTGGGAGGCAGTGACAATTATACTAATGAACAGCCAATTTGTTAGAGAGAGCCAAATCTGAAGAATATTTCTGGAAATAAAAACCCGTGCAGTAGTCTGTATTTCTCTGGAGACATTTAAAAGTTAGTTACTTTGCTTTTGAAGACATGTCTGAAAGATAACACATTTCTTTCTAAAGTGTTAAAAAGAATTAACACATGTGTTTACCGGCCTGATTGTTTGCCTTGAATACATTTGCTTCAGTCTAAAGAATTGGGAGACAATGTTCATTATGCAACTAATTAACTAATTAGGTCTCAGCCTACATTACTTCTAATATATCTTCAGGGTGTATGTGTATGTGTGTATGTGTGTAAGTGTGTGTGAGAGGGAGGGGAGGAGGAGGGGAGATAAGGAGAGGAGGGAGAGAGAGAGAGAAAGAGAGAGAAACTACATGTATTTTTTTTTTTTACTGGAGGTGGTGGGGAGATGTGGGGTGCCTCGAGTTCCAAGAACATTTAAATACCAGAGTGGATTAGAAATGCTTGTCTCCTGCATAGCGTCAGCCTCAGGGTATATTTCTGTGCCTGTCATTATAGTAGTTCACTAATATAAATTAAGGAGTCTTTAATGACAGTGCAAACATTTTCTATCTGAGTAAATTCCCACTATAGGCATTTTCAATGACTGATTAGTCAGTCTGGTGGCACTTTAATTTTTTTTTCTCTCATTTCATTTTTTAAATCTGCTACTGAATTACTGACTCTGAATTATAACACTAAAAAAATTAAATTATCGCTATCGGGTCCTTTATTATAGCTTTCTTCCTTGTACTCCATAAATAACCTTTTAAGCTCACTAGACTCTCTTGAGTTGTATGTAGGGAGAAACTTTCCCCACAAATCTTATTTATCTATTTATTTCTGTTGAAAAATATACATACAGTACTTGTTTCCTGGCTTCCAGTAAATATATGAGAGTGGCCTGATCTTCATTCGAAACATTTTAAATGACAGACTTGCTCCAATTCATAATTATAAGAAAACTAAGATATAACATAAACATTTAAGTGAGATTGTATATGGAGAGACTTTTCAATTACATAGCATATAAGAGAACTGATACGTATTTATTAAGGGGAAAAAAAAAAAACCACGGTACTCCGGTGACATTCTCTAGACCATGTGCAGAATGTATAATTTTATGTAAATATAAAAGCTTTTCCAGGAACTTGAGGAACTGTTTCTCTGAATTAAATACTTCTATTAATTTTACCCATTGACAAAGTAACCGAGCACTTCTTAACATCAGCTCTCAGAAAGGCCAAGTAAAAATTTCCTTTTGCAAGTCTATGTGAATAGGGCCCAAATATGATTCTGAGCACCCTGTAATTTTCTTTAACTGAATATATTTAGTTGAAGAATTACTATCAGCTGAGCGGCACAACATTAAAGTGACTCATCCAGAAAGCACATGTGAAAAAGAAAAGGGCATTACAAGCAGTCTGAACAATAGGCCTAGTTGTATTCTTCCTCAAGTACATTTATAAGTTAATAGTTTCATTTTATATGAATGCTATACATGGAAATGAAGCAAAGGTGTTTATATAGTAACAGCAGCAAAGGCTCAGCACTGTGGGCTTCTTAGGCCTTTAAAGAAAACAAGTGGTAAGTGGCACCCAAATAAGAATTAAAAAAAAAAAAAAAACTATTAGAGAATGACTCATTCTTAGGAACAAAAAAATTGTTAAAAAGTCACTTTAACAGAAAACACAATTTAACTAGAATCCTGATGAAATGAAATGTAAAAACATATGTCCACAATATGTGTCCACAAGAGCCATCACTTGCCCCTTGGACATGTGCCTTTGGGGACAGAGTACAGTGTTTCTCAACTGGATCCAAAATACAGCCTGAACTGCTGTTGAGAGCAGAGAACACCGATAACAAAACATGAAAACTGCATAAATGTTTAACTCTAAAAACTTCACTAGGCATATTTCGATGTCTGCTAACCATTTGTTTTCCATGTCTGTGAGTCTGTCTCCATTTTGTAAATAAGTTCATTCGTGTCTTTTTTAGATTCCACATATAAGTGATATCATATGATATTTTTCTTTCTCTTTCTAGCTTAACTTCACTTAGAATGATGATCTCCAGGTCCATCCATCTTACTGTAAATGGCATTATTTGATTCCTTTTTATGGCTGAGCAGTATTCCATTGTATAAATACACCAAAACTTCTTTATCCAGTCATCTGTCGATGGGCATTTAGGTTGTTTCTATGTCTTGGCTATTGTACACAGTGCTGCTACAAACATTGGGGTACATGTGTCTTTTTGAATCAGAGTTTCTTCTGGCTATACACCCAGGAGTGGGATTGCTGGATCATAGAGTAAGTCTATTTTTAGTTTTTTAAGGAATCTCCATACTGTTTTCCATAATGGCTGCACCAAACTACATTTCCATCAACAGTATAGTAGGGTTCCCTTTTCTGCACACCCTCTCCAGCATTTATTGTTCATAGACTTTTTAATGATGGCCATTCTGACTGGTGTGAGATAATACCTCCTTGTACTTTCGATCTACATTTCTTTGATAATCAGCGTCTGTGTTCATACATTTGTACAAGTTCTCAGCCTGCAAACGTCAGTCTGAATGCATCTTATTTAAGAAAGAAATGGGATCTTCTAACAAAAAGAAGAGATCCAAAAAAACATTTACGAATAACTATGGAAGGTATGGTTAAAGGCTAGCTGCGGTAAAGGACGAGGGAGGAAAATTTTAAACGCCACTAAATAATGATTTGCAACCCCAAATTCCATAGCCTGACCACCGAAGCACCAGCAGTGGACAGCCAAGCTGCTGGTGAAGAATCGAGTTCTTTCACCTGCTGTCTCTTCTGCAACTGTTATTCTGCCTGCAGCAAATAGTATGTGAAGATTTTTAAATCAAAGACTGTGAAACAAACTGAAATCTCCTGCTCTTGTTGACAGTCGTAGCTCAAGGCCAGGACTGGGACGTACACCTGCAAGCAGAAGCTTCTATAACAGGAGGCTGGGCGTCATTGCATTAGAAAAGTTTGTTCTTCTCATGAAGAATCTTCTTTAAAGTCTATTTGTTTTTCTTGCACTGAAAGATGTCTCCCTCACCCACACCTCAAACTGGAATAATTTTCACGGGTCAAGTCATGTCTTTGTTGAGCTGAGGCTGGGTTACACTGAATTGTCCTCCCCTGGAGATTTTATGTAAATGGCTGGAACGGTATTCTCCTTAACAAAAAAGCTTGCCAGAACCTTCAGATACTGATAAATCCTTTCTGATAATCCTATATTAATGTCTTCACTTGTCAAATCTCCGTAATGCATTCTTCTTTTGCATTGGAATCAGAACATGAAGGGCAAAAAGGGACCCTTGTGAAAGGAGGCTACTTAACATTACTTATAATAGGAGGCCTTAAAGATAAGTTAGTAAAATTATGGGAAAACATGTAAAATGTAGACTTGTTGACTAAAGACTAGAAAGGACAAGAACCTCAATTTAAGAAATCTGACATTACATGGTTGTAAGATGTGGAATTTTTAGGATATAGTTGTGTATGTGTTTAGAGCTATAATAAATAGTACTGAAAAAAACCACAAAGTGAAAAACAACTGTATTCAATATCACGAAAGTTCTGATAAACCAGGTGCGAAACATGAGCCCTTTTTTCTTCACACCAAAACCACCACCTGCTTCTTGAATAAACGTTCACAAATGCTTTTTATCTAAGCAATCACTTAATGGCAACTTTATTAACACCCTTACTCCCCAAATAATATATCCTTTAGAAGGTATGAAAAGGTGATATGGATTGATAAAACGTGAACACTTTCTTCCACACATTATTTGGAAAGAATTAAATACATGTAGACAGGGTCATCATAAAGTGATAATGCTATATTAAAAGAATGTTAGCCTTCTTGAGTGTAATTTTTGTGCCGCGGCCAGGTTATCCACCAACTATATTCCTGAACTCATCAGGGAAATTAAAGGGACTATATGATTTGGCAACGTTATCCTTGCACTTGACTGGATTTTCCCGGAAAAAGTCTAGTGTGTGAAGTCCACAGGTATGACCCTATACAAAGCCAACAGCTTTATCCAAACTGAATGCAGGTTGTCATGAGGTCAGTGTCAGTGCTGAGGTCATAATGCTGGAGTCATTAGAGTCCCTTTCACATTAGTGATGCTCAGATTGGCAGTTCTGCTTGGTAGTAGGGTTATAGGTCAGATAAAAGACGCTTGGAAGGGTAAACTTAGGGTTATGTTTTCCTTATTCATTAATTGACTATGGATACTAATAGGATTACCGTATGCCCACAGAAAAGAGATTGGCAATGCGAACTGAACACATTAGAGGATATAACTGTAATAATTGTCTAAGTTTCCTCAGCATTGAAATCAGTCCATAAATAAAGCAAGGCTTTATCTGGGTATCACCTCATAAATCTATTATACCTAAGTCCTTTTGTCTATAACCTAACAATGGATTAAAAGAGCAAATGAGGTTTGAGAGGTAGGTGGGACCTTCTAGGCTATGATAAGGAGTTTGGGTTTCATCCTAAGAGCAATGGGAATTCACTGAAAGGCTTTAAGCAGGAGAGGTTGATTCAAGTTACACTTTAAAAAAGATGAACTCTGGGAGCTATGTGGAAAGTGGAGGGAGGAGGTCGAGAATAGAAAAGGGGAGAAAAGGTAAGAAACAATTATTATTGTCTAGACAGGTGATGGTGGCTTCAATTAGGGTGACCAAAGATGGCTGTAGTCTGTATTTCAGAGGTAGAGCGGACAGGGCTTGGGTAGGGGTGGTGAAATGGGAGAGGTAAGGAACAGGGAATTGTTCAGAATGATTTCTGGATTTCTGGCATGAACAATGGAAACGGAGGCATCTGGAAGGGAGATCTGTGGGCAATGTTCAAGGGTTTAGCTTTGGACCTACCAATTTTGAACTGTATGAACCATCCAAGGTGAGACTGCAAATAGGCGGTTGGAAATATGGACCTGGAGCTCAGAAGAAAGGTCTGAGCTGGACACAGGAAACAGGGAGGTATCTGCATACAGATCCAACTTCAGTTACACCGTTTCATTATACTGCTTAATATAATTTAGTCTCCAGTTAGTTTTCTGGCTGTATAAATCTGGGTAATAACTCCTGTATCCTTGACTCACTCCAAGTACAAACATTTCTAGATGTTGGGGAAGGTCACTTTCCTCTGGTCTATGTTTGTAATTTATTCCTATTTTTCCCCTTTACTTTTCTGTGAGTTATTCTAAACTTTGACAGGTTCCATGGATATTCCTATTAAGCCTTTTTTCCCCTCCAAAATCTTGCTGTTATACTTCGTTTGAAACAAATGTTACTGATAACAACTATGCTACTAATTGCATTGTAGGGGGAGCGGGGGGGCTAGTATACTAAATCAAAAAGCCACAGGCCTTTAAAAGCATACAGTCATAAAAATATCTGCCTGAATTTCCTTAAAAGAAAGTGGAGAAATTTGAAAGACTCTTTTTTTTCTTTCATGGTGCACATAATTGGTACATTAACACTCGTACAAGTAGAAAGGTAAAGGGTGGCTTAGCCGAAACAAGACAATGTAGTTTTCATCCTTCTGTGGTCCCTCTCTCCCACCGGCTCCAGCCGAGGTATTCAGAGTAAGCATGTCTTCTTCCTGGCTGTAGCTCTACAATCTTTTAAGGTACATACATTTCCAGCTTTCACTGTTGGTTGCTTTTCTTCGAAAGGTCATTGCAATGAATTGCTGAGTTTCTTATCAGTAAACTGTTCTTTTAAGGCCAACAGCAGTGTTTACCCGTATTTTAATCAGAGTGAAACAATATAATTACCACTGCTGAGTGGACTGAGTCGATGCGGATGCTGCAGATAGCTGCTTTCGTTCCCAAGTCAGTGACTGTACTGCTGCCCCGGATGGGATAAAAATCCTTCTAGAAGCTTTCTAAGTTCTGTATTTTTATTTTTTAATTTATTTATTACAAATTTCACCTTCCATCAATTTCAAAAGGTCCAACATTGTCCCTCCAGTTAATCAGCAAGTTACATTTGCCACTGTAATCTCCAGCCTTTAAGGTTTAAAACTATGGTTCTTTTCCTCAAATTATTTTGCCAACTTGGAGAGGATTTGGAGATCTTCTATGGGGACAGTAATGGATAAGAAAACTCAAATAAGAAATCTACCCAAACGGTCATTACTTTTAACCTCAGACAACTAGAAATTAACATTCATTATGTAGGTCTATCAAGTTCCCACCAAAATCAAAAGCACTTACTATTTCAATATCAAATATGGCTGGCTGCTGAAGAGTTGCAGAATAACATTTTTTTAAAGCTGTGATCACAGGAAATTCTAACCATGACACACAACCAGATGTCACGCTGGTAATACTCACTGACAAAATAGATTTAGCCCCGCACGTCACATATGTTCTTCCAAAACAGTTTTTCTAGTAGCTCAAACTAGCCAAACATTATAAAACATGTTTTGATATTAAAAAATTGTATTCAACCCCAACTAACTTTAATTTCCAGAATGTGGTAAAACACATGTAGCAGGGTATCCAGCACAGAGAAGGTATTGACTGATGTTAGGTGAATGGGATTAGAATTCTAATGAACAAGATGTTCTACTAAATAGCCCTCCTAGAAACATATCCAGATCAGTTAATAATGGCATCATAAAATCTGGTTCCACACTCTGCCAGACTTATCCTTTAAAAACAAAAACCTAATTTTAGCACCACAATGCTTAAAATCTTCCCATAATCCAGTGGCACACTATGTTATGGTAGAGAAAAAAACATGGCCTTTGGGGTTGGACACACCTATTTTGAATTCTTTATCCACTACTTACTGTGTGATCCTGGGCAAGTTACTTAATCTTTATGAACCTTAATTTCTTCATCTGTGAAATGGGGAACACAATTCTAACCTCATATGGTTGTCATGGTGATTATGTGAAATAATGTAGACAAAGGTCTTAGCATATAAACTAGCACCTTAGAGAATTAGAAACATGTTAGTTCTTTCTGTGCTCTTGTCATGTACAGGATTGATACGTATAAGAGCCTTAAATATGTGACTTCCATCTCCTGATCTCTCATTTTCACCGAAGGCCGTTCTCCCACACTTACCTGATGCTGCGGAATTGCCAACCTCAACTCCTCTTTCATGTCTCCCTCCCTTGGTTCACATATCTCTGCCTGGAGTATCTTTCTGTTCCCCTGGACTAATGAACTCCCATTCTCCTTCTTTTTAAAGCATATAAGCAACAACTAATTATTTCTTTGTCAAAGTTTCAACATCGTTTTTGTTTTTATGAAAGTTATACATGTACATAGTCTAAAGAGTCAAATCATTCTATTAATCTGATTATGGAATCAGCACTTGCTGACCCCCGCCACCCCCTATTTCCCACACTACCAAGGCACTTGCTTTCTCTCAGCTGATTAAAAAAATATATTTGCCCTCCATATTGGAGGGGGGGAAGACTAATATCACTACCTCTTATTTTATTGTTTGTTTTTGTTTTTCCTTCCTAGCCTTATTGAGATGTAATTGATCCATAACACATGTATCTGAAGAAAACTCTAATTCAAAAAGATATATGCACTCCAATGTTTACAGCAGCACTATTTACAATAGCCAAGACATGGAAATAACCTAAATGTCCATCAACAGATGAATGGATAAAGATGTATATATACACAATGGAATACTACTCAGCCATGAAAAAGAATTCAATAATTCCATTTGCAGCAACATGGATGGACCTAGAGATTATTATACCAAGTGAAGTAAGTCAGACAGAGAAAGATAAATATCATATGATATCACTTATATGTGGAATCTAAAAAAATGATATAAATGATCTTATTTACAGGCCAGAAATAGACTTGCAGACATAGAAAACAAACTGTGGTTACCAAAAGAGAGGGAAAATAGAGTTTAGGATTAGCAGATGAAAATATATATAAAATAGATAAACAACAAAGTCTTACTATATAGCACAGGGAACTATACTCTATACCTTGCAATAATCTATAATGAAAAAGAATCTGAAAAAGAATATATATATATATATATATATACACACACACACACACACACACACACACACACACACATATATATATGACTGAATCACTTTGCTGTATACCTGAAACTAGCACAACATTGTAAATCAACTATACTTTAATAAAAAAAAAAACTGACCCATAACATTGTGTAAGTTTAAGTATACTGAGGTATTAATTTGACACATTTATATATTGCAAAATTATTACCACCATAGCTTTAGTTAACACCTCCATCTTGTTACATAATTATTTCTTTTTTTGTGTGTGGTGAGAACATTTAAGATCTACTCTCTTAGCAACGTTGAAGTATATGATACAGTATTATTAGTTATAGTCACTATGCTATACATTAGATCCCCAGAACTTACTAATCTAATAACTAGAAGTTTGTACCCTTTGACTAGTATCTCCCTGTTCATCCCACCCCTCCACCCTGGTAACTATCACTCTACTCTCTGTCTGGAATTTCCATTCTTCTTAAGGTCAGCTCGTCTATGGAGTTTTGGGTGACATCTCAGTGCTCCCACAGTACTTTTGATTTTTTTAGGGTTTTTTCATTGCATTCTATTAGTTTATATGGCTACTTGTCTCAAAGAGAATTTTGCTTCCCCGAAAGCAAGGTGAGACTATCCAAAATAGTTTCCTATTCACAACCTGCCATAAAGTGAGTGCTTAATAAATTTTGCCTGAACTGAAACACCATGTTTCTCATTTATCTAATTAACATGATTATTTTAAAGTGTAGACTACTTTGTTCTGCTGAGGGTGCAGTTACAGAAACTCCTGTACAATGTAAACAGAAAAAAAAAAGCATAACTTTCCAAGAAAGGAGAAAGTTAAGTGGCTTGCAAATATTCATAACCTTAGACACAGTAATATTAGTTGTTGTTAACTGTCTTCAAGAAAAAGCCTAAAAGTGAAGCAAGGATTCTCAGCTAAAGAAAATCATATTTTTTTAAGATTTCTATTTTATTTTATTTATTTATTTATAAATGGAGGTACTGGGGATTGAACTGAGGACCTCTTGCATGCCAAGCATGTGCTCTACCACTGAGCTATCCTATTGCTCCCCATATAGCCTTATTTAAATTGGCACCAAAATGACAATCTAGGTGACCAGAGATAAAAAAATAAGTAAAAATATTAGTGCAATGATATGAATGAGAATTATATAGACAATAATGTGAAATTCACAAAAACTTTGTATTAACAGAAAAATACTTGTGATTCATTTCACATCAATTGCAAAAATCATCATATGAAAGTTTATGTACAGTATGATCTTTTATATATATATTTATTAAGGTATATTCAGTTTACAATGTTGTGTCATATGTACAGTCTGATCTTAACTGAATAACACATTTTGTTTTAATAACCTCTTTGTAAATGAAAAGAAACTCCCTAATTTTGAATGGTACCCTTATATCATTCACATGTTCATTCTGCATTTTATAGTGGACAGAATATTGGGGCATAGGGTGAATCTGATAGTTAGCCAAAAAGGGAATGAACCTTTTTAAGTGTATAGGGAGATTCTACGAAGCAACACCTACCCTACTCCCCTCAAATCACTGGATATGTCTTGGATTCTGAAGAAATAAACTACCTTAGAGGCACAAAGGATGTTTTAAATCTGTCATTTACCATAAGGCATCACCCCCCAAAAAAGATATATATATCTGAACTTTGTTATTCAGAATTCTCAACCTATTCAGATATGTTCCTGAAAACTCCCTCCACGGCTGCAAAAAGGGAGTCATCAAATATACCTGGGCTACAGACACTCTTGTGTAATTTAAATAGCAACTAGTCTCCAAAGTCACACAAAGCAAAGCTGTTGAAAATTTTCACTCATCTACACAGGTGGGAAAACATTAGGTACAGTAAAAATGAATAAAAAGCCCAGAGACTTTGAAGTATTCTGGCAAAAATATCTACAATTGCACACACACACACAACCTGGTCAAAGGCCCTGTGAATTTTTCACATGCCTCGTGATCATTTACGATATCAGGGAAAGGAAAGTGAAAATGATCACGAATACAAGCACCACAAGATAATTCCTTGCATATTGTATGTCCTCAAATATATACATATATATACACACATACATAGACGTATAAATTGTTATTCTAGATCAGGAGTCAGCAAATTCGTTGCTCACAGGCCAAATGTGGCTCACTGCCTGTCTTCATATGGCCTGCCAGCTAAGAATGCTTTCTACATTTATAAGTGGTTGCAAAAAAATGAAAGAATAATATTCACGGCACACAAAACCCATAGGAAATTCCAATTTAAGTGTGCAAAGGTAAAGTTTTATTGCAACATGGCCATTTACATATTGCCTGTGGCTGCTTTTGCCCTAAAGCAGCAGAGCTGAGTTCTCGGGCCGGGAACTCTGTGTGGTTGGCAAAGCCTGGAATAGTTAATGTCTGGCTCTTGATGGGAAAAGTTTGCTGATCTGTGTTCTGTTTGTTTTTAATTGAGATATAATTGTCATGTAACACTGCACTCATTTTAAGTGTACAACACAATGATTTGATGTAAGTATATACTGTAAAATGGTCACAACAATAAGTTTCATCTACATCTATCACCTCACACAGTTAGAAAATTTGTGTGTGTGATTGAGAAATTTTAAGATCTACTCTCTTAGGAACTCTCAAATATACAACACAGTATTGTTTACTAGTCACCATGCTGCCCATCATATCCACAGAACTTATTTATCTTACACCTGGAAGTTTGTACCTTTTAACCACCTTCACCCATTTCACTCCCTGACCTCACCCCTCACCTCTGGCGACCACCCCGAGTTCTAGGTTAATAATAATACACTCTTGAGAGGGGCATCAGCCATTTCGTAGTCCAGATCTCTCATGAGGATATGGAGATAGAGAGAAATCAAAAGTGAGTGTCCACGTACATATAGCTGGGCCTCTGGATTTCTGGTTCCTCTCCAATTACAATGCAACTGAATCTCTTTCCATCCCTCTGGAGATATAATGCATACTGCAAATTCCACAAGGTGAAGTTGATTTTACAAGTTTATTCCACCAAATGTATCAAGAGAATGGTGATCTATTTGTAATTAACTTGAGTTTTAAAATGATAATCCAATACATTTTAGGAAGTTGCCAAGGTACGTATCCCAGTGTTTTACACACATACACACACACACTCATTTTATTTTCATAACCACCCTGTGAGATAGAACCTGTTATTAGCCCTGTTTACATATGAGAAATCTGAGGCAAAGAGAGATAAAAGTAATTTCCTCAAGGTCATATATGTAGTAAGTAGCGGAGTTAGGTATTGTAAATTACGTATTGGAAGTCTGGTCTGTGCTTTTAACCAACGTGCTCTAGTGGCTCTCACGGATAAGTTTTCATTAAGCAACATTTCTAAGAATGAGAAGTACAAGCTGTACCTGGTATGAGAAGTTCTTGTACGTCCCTAATCTAACACATGGTTATTTAGTGGCTGCTAATGGTACAATGTTACAAAAGCAAAGGACAAGGACCAGAGAGAGGAGCTAAAGCACAGTCCCTGCTACACACAGAGCTTGTAATTTTGTCAGGAGGTTAAAACAAGTACACACAAGGATGGATTAAACTGATGAGAGTTACCAGTCAGATTATAATGCACCAAAGAGTGCGTAGGAAGTAAGATAGTTTGGAAAGAAGAGGGGTGATGATGTATTCCTTGAGACGTATGACTGTAAATGAAAGGGGGAGTTTCCATCTTCCCAGTCAAGGAGGAGGAAAGATGATCTGGGCATACAGAGGATGGACCTACGGGATTGAGGAAAACAGTTTGGAATTGCTGTTGTGGGGGTAGAAAGAGAGGATATGAGATCACTGGGAAGTGGTCGCAATTCCATTAGGAGATAAAGGTTAGAAATTATGGGAGAGCAGATCCTATCAGGTGCCTGTGTGACTCTTGTCATCTCTGTGGGACTTGGAAGACAGCAACAGGAATAGGCAGATGCGAATGACAGAAGGAAGGGGGCTTGAGGAGAAGTGTGGGCATTCTACAGTGTTAACAGCACGTGCTAGAGATGTATACGTCAGGTTATGCGGTGAGGGCTGCTAGAAAAGAGCTAATAGGTTGCAAGAAAGGGGAGAGGATAAGGAAGGGTCAAGGTGAATTCATAACGAGGCCAAAATACAGGTTTGAGAGGCCAGGGCCGTGTAAGGATGGCTGTGGGTAGAAAGACGCACTTCCAAGTGTGGGACCCTGGAGGTAGCCATATTCTATGTGATGACAAAGTCTATTGTCTCCATGCTTACAGGGGACCTGAAATGGAGAGAAAAATTCACGCTGGTGGAATCAAGGCCAGGGAACTTTGAGACCAAGTGATAGAATGGGACTCATTTTCAGTGGCAGAGTCATTAACATTCATCTCTTATTTTCTGTAAAGAAACCTATTTATTTCTTGGTTTTTCTATTGCTTTTGTAGTTTTGCAATTTTCTCTCTTGGAGGATGTTTTTGTTTTGTTTCTTGTTTTGATGGAGTGTTATATTTAGAAGGGAGTAGGAGAAGAAGTCTGAGGAAGAAGGTATGATTAGCATAAGGTGAAAATCAGATTTTAGCAGAGCAATATTTTATTATCTCTCTAGGGGAATGCAGATTAACAAAAACTGCATTTTGGTTCATAGAATGACATGCACACAAACATCGTGAACAATTTTGTTTCCCATATTTTCAAAGTAGATAATATAAAAATAATTGGTAATTCTTTCAAAATGAGAATGGAGTGTTACTGTAAAAATGTTTTTTAGTAATTTAAATTACATCAAAGTTGTAAGTTACACAGATACACTGGGATATTTTTAACGTGGCGTTATAAATTTGAAGGCTTTTCTTTTTCTAAACATTTTCATAAAGTGTCATAGAGCTACAGTGAATTATTCTTAATTATATACATACTGTTTACTTGCCATATTTATTTTTAAATGGCCACAGTTTTCAGACATGAATACATAACAGTAAAAAAAAAAAAAAGAAAGAAAAAAAAAACCCAGTATATCCAGATGTTAAGAGATGAATGAACTATTCCCTGAGTGCAATCCACATATGTTTCATAAGCCAATTAACTCTTCTGGGCCTCTGGAGGGAACCAATAAGAACCCTTTCAAGAGTAATTTACTCAAAAAGCCTGAAAGAATTAATATGCCTCAAAATGTGTTCCCAGAAGCCCAGTAAACAGTCCCTTTTGACCTCTGACCTAATGTATGGAATATTGCCTAAATGGATTTTTACTCAGTAAAATAGAGAGCAAATTTATAAAGTACCTTTAGGATTTACTTTGATGAAATTCTAGTTTCACTTACAGGAGTCTTCAGGGAATGTATTGGTAGACACCACCAACTCTGTTTGGGTGATCCGCCTCTATTTTGGGACAAGCCAAGCGGGCCGAAAGCCACAACTTCCGCCTTCTGCCTGTAAGACCCTCCCCGGACCTCAGTGAGAACGACTGGTGGGAAAATTCATTTGACTTGCCCCTCTCTCTTTCAGACATGTCCCTCTCACTTTTAGCATCCCTCATTTGTTGCTTTCAGCATCCTTCATTTGCGTAAGAACCCGCCTATCAGCTCTTACCCCCAGGCATAAAATAACCAAGCCTGTACACAGAAAAGAGGGGTTCCAGTCTAAATGGAGACCCCCCTCTGCAGGTTTCTCGCAATAAACGTGACTCTGCCGTTGAGCTGTCTGTGATCCTTTCTCTCTGATTCTAACCGGTATAATGAATGCGGGACAGCAGGATAACAAAAAGAAAGCTGGTCTTAAAATCAGAAGACCTAGGTCCCACTTACTTTCCATATGACTTTGCACAACACACTTAAAACATCTCTGAGCCTCTGTTTTCCCACCCGTAAAACACAAATAATACTGCCTGCCTTGCTGTCCTCATCAGATGGTTATAAAGATACAAGTGAGTTGTGAAAACTCTTTGTGAACTGTGTTTGTGACTTAAAAACTTGAGTTGATGCTACTGGAGATGTGGCTAGAGGGAAACAGTACTTGGCAGCAAGTAGGATGGGGCCAAAACAGCTTCTTAACTCTTTCTTATCAGTTTCTATATATAAAGATAATATTTACAGAACAAGGCGCAGTACAGGGGATATATTTTTCCTAGGGAACACGTCAGGAATGCCTCTATTCTACAACATAGATGCTTGTGTTTACTAGAACTCTATCAACTCATCAAAATGGTGATTTTTAGGCCCAAAGTATATGATATGAAATTTCTAGGTACCTGGAAAAATTATTCAAGGCCAATATTATAAGGCTGATTCAATTCCAAATACAAATCCCTTTCTTTCTGTAGAGCAATATGACTTTTCTTTCTAAACTGTTTCATTTGCTGCCTTCTGTGTTTCTTCCCACCTTCTAGATAACAGCATTCTCAAGATCCTCTGCTTTTTTCTCTGTAAACTTCATCTTACTGCATTATTTTTACATCAGGGCTTTTGTTATTATATATAAGCTGAGGATTCCCAAATCTCAATATCCAAGACTGCACTTCTTATTTGAGGAACAGTCTTCTCATCTACCAACTAAACACATCCAATTGGCTGTTCCGTGCCCTCACAAGCAACGCATCCAAACCTGAGCAATCACTTTCCCCCAGACACCAAAATCTATTCCTGATTATCCTGTTGGCCCCAGTGGTACCACCATTCTTTTAACTGTCATTGCTTAAAACTACAGAGTTAGCTTTTACTCTTTATCCTTTCTATTAACCACATCCAGCCGCTCACCAATTCTCATCAATCATTATTTTTCACAGTGCCTTTTAGCATCCATCTTTGCCTTTCCATGGCAACTGCCACTTTCCTGAGGCTCATATCATCTACAGGTTAGACTACTGCAACTGGTCTCCGTGCTTTCAATCTATCTCACAAATGCCTCCAGGGGAAAACATGTTCTTAGAACACTGATGTCACCATAGCACTTCTTGATTCTATGAGTTAAAATTAAAATCTTCAATTACATTTGTAGTCCCAAAAGCTACCAGAGGTTACAAAATGCAATTAGAAACTAATGAATATGACTAATATCCTGAACACAAATCAAGAGGTTTTTAGGATAGAATGTACTAAAGTAATACAAATTAACAGAAGGCTACTGTGCTCTCCCAGAGATAAAAAAAAAAAGTCACAATCCCCTTTGGTAGAAAGAAAATAAAATAGCATTTGCAAGCTTCATGCACCAGCCTTACTGTCTCTGAGAATTAAAAATGTGCTAGTTCCCTTTTGGTAAACACGTGGACTCTGCTACACACAGATGGACAATGGTGCATCCTTGTGACTTTTCTGTGAAGTGGCTTATAACTAAGATTTAAAACAACTCTTAGCAGGGAGGGTACAGCTCAGTGGTAGAGCGCATGCCTAGCATGTATAAGGCCCTGGGTTCAATCCCCAGTACTGCCACCAAAAAAATAAATAAACCTAATTACTATCCCTCCCCCCAAAATCAACTCTTTAAATATGCAAATCATACTGCATGCAGAGATCCCTCATCCATCTTGCAAAGACCAGCTCTCAGCTGCATTTTTGGCAAGACATACAGAGAGAAATCTCAATTTTGCCAAGATAATCTTGTTTTATTGCATTTCTGCAGTTTCCTCTTTGCAAATTGTTACCAGTGTCACCCTTTAATGAGTAGCGAGGTACAGGGATTCTAATTTTATTTGAGATTTTATTCATTTAGGAAGAAAAAGTTCTCTCTATTACTTTTCAGAAGTAGAAAAACTACGTCTTATTTACATAATTGTAAACTGCTCATTTTCCTTTCTCCATTAGCAGAATATTGCTGCCTAATAAAGGGTATGATCTTAGAAAGAAAAAAGTGATCGTACGCTAATGAGTAGTACTAGAGCAACAAGCAAAGTTGGAAAACACTTTTTTTTATTCGCTTGTCTTGCCATTCATCAACAGACTTCATTTTCTACACGGATTCTTTCCTCAGAAAAATAGTATTTTCAAAATTCCCACCATAAACACAAAATCTAGCATATGACCCCAATCATTTTAGGGTTCATCACCTCATATTATTTGCAGTCAAAAGTTTAAATATTAGGCAAGAAAACTATCATTTTCCCCCTAAGATATGCTCCAGCACTTGCTGAATTTTCTAATACATATTTGAGGGAGGGCAAGATTTAATAATATAAAAAGTTTAAGGTTCTAAGTATTTGTCTAAGAATAACTTGGACTTTAAACAACTGGATCTCAATTTTGCAGTCAGTTCTATTTAACTAGGCTTTATATATCCACTAATTTGAATATAGCAAAAGGGTTTTGACTTTTTGCTTACTGCCTCTTCTTATGTGATCAAAAGAATCTCCTTGTTTTGCTTTAGTATTCACCATCATATGTAACTCTGACTTTGCAAGAGTTGGAATAAACTAAGATCTGTTTGAAATGTCTTTAAAACCTTTCTCTTTGTTACCGTCAAGCTGATTAGGTCCTCTGCAATCATTTTATCAGGGAAATTATATTCCTGTCACCTTCTTAAGGGTCAGGGGTACTTTCCGTTTTTCTCACTGAGCCTAACATAGTGCACTGCACAAAGTATGACTCAGTAAATACTGAATGAAATGAAAAAAAGTTACTATCCAATAGTCTAATCATTAGTCAACAAAGAATAAACTACATCAAGTCCTAAAATAACAAATGGACAGAATGGGGAAATATTCTTATGTTTTCATGTATCTTTTTTTTTTAACACAAGTACTGAGGATTGAACCCAGGACCTCACACATGTTAAGCATGTGCTCTACCACTGAGCTATACCCCCACCCCACTCGTGTATCATGTTGACCCACACTGCTTCGCCGATTTTGTCAGTCTTATACTGCGCTCAGAACACTTCAGTGCCGTGAATAGCTCAGGTATTTTGTTGATGCTGAATCATATTTGGTGAATGAATAAAAGTGATATGAATTTTAAGATTTACATATTTTCTCTATTGTTATGGCATACTTTTACATATTAAATGTGACTATTGGAATATATATACACACATACACATAGATGAATATATATACATATATATATGTATGCGCATGTCTACTGATTAATGTTCCCAAGGGAATTTTGAATGTAATGGTTGAACCATATGAAACTGCCATTTATAGGCCAATACATCCATGTCAAGGTTTAGAAGATGGAACAAGTTCTAATTCCATCCTAAAAAGTAGAATTCTTTTGACTTCACTGACCACCTGAATATTTACATTACATGCTTTGAAACATCCGCTTATTCTTCACCCCTCAGAAACAAGTCTTGGCATGTTTTTAATTATATTATGTAAATAAATACATAGTATTTATTTTGTTGTTTTACATTTTATCAATTATTCTCCAATCCATTGATAACACTTAAGACTTCCAAGTCTTCCTGAGCCATTCTTCCATTCAATCATTAGACATGAATAAACATCGTGGGGTTGGTACCATAATTACACTTTTTAGCTCTTCTTTCTTTCTCTTAGTTCTGAGAAAATGTATAATTTTCTGCCCTGCACCATCTAGGCATTTGAGTATCTTATATGGCCCCCTAAGGGTTTCTCATCTGTCAATCCTATCTCTTCAGTAAGAATGTAAGTTCCTCTAGAACAGAGGCATCACGTCTTTCCCACAAGGTGTACTACGGTTAGTTCCACAAGAAGCCCTCTCTATTCACCTCCGATGTTAGCATTAAGATTGTCAACAAAATTGCGCTCAGGCCGTCATGAGACTCTCCCCAGCAGGTGGTCTGTATGCTATTGGTAACATATTCGCACTGGTAATAATATTCACAATAGAGAGAAAAAAGACAAATGCCTTCGGTTTGTTTGTTTTTTAATACCTTAACTGGGCAAAATGACAACAGCCTATAGAAACTGAGTTTGTCCTGAGGGAAAGAAAGATCCTTCAAGGTATAAACACACATGGCCCATTTTTAAACTGCAGAAAGGAGAGAAAATGATGGACTTCGAATATGAAGTTAACATTGCTAGTGAATATGAGTGAGCAGCAATAAAGTTTTTAATACACTAAGACATGACTAGAAAGACAATTAGAAAATCAGGCAAGGTCAGTTAATCAAAGAGTTCAGTTAAAGTAGGTGTTCATAAAACATGATACATACATCTTAAATATTTTAACCGAAGAAAGCATAAATAATATTCATTTGCCAATCTTTTTGATGTAGAGCTAAGGTATTTTATTTCAGTTAGGATCTTCTGACTGGCTGTGTGCAGAGGCTTGCTTGCATATAAACCACACATTAAGTATTTCCTCTAAGCCAGTTTCTAGACTGGCTTCTAGATTTAAGTTTCTAGAATGTAAATACATTCATGAAGTAACCTGAATAGAGAAGGCATTTGGAGTTGGTTCCTATCTTTTAAGTGTGCTTACCCACCCTGATTACACAGCGACTTTAAAATGACTTTATCAAGCATTCTCCACACATCCAACATAGCTTTCATAAACATGGCATACTTTTTAAGCACTACTTCTTGGTTCACATAGTATTTAACTGAAGGAACTAACAGGTACAACTGACATATCCAGGAGGTTTGGAGAATAAGCACAATAGACTCATGGTAAGCCAAGACCTCAAATGGTAAGAGTAGAAGTTCCAGGATGGACTTGAGAACAGCCTACTAGCTGCAAGGAGTCAATGCCTTGGGCATCAGTCAACACCGTATGTCCAGCGAAGCACAAGCATTGATTTCTCAAGCAACTTGGTTACGAGTTGGTAGGTTAAGAGAATTTCTACCATAAAGGTGAGAGAATGACAGCGAGTTCAACAAGAGATACATCCTTTATGAACCCCTCACTGAGATCATTTTCAATTCTTAGATCATTCAAGTATTCTGACTTGGAAATTTTATAAGACAGGTATCTTTCTAAAATGAATGACTCGTGTAAGGATTAAGATGCCACTGATCTTGGAGCTTATCTAATCTTGGAAAATCTATTATTCTGTCAAATCTAAGTTGAAAAACTGTGAGAAAACACAGCACATTTCCCTTAAAAGAATATGATTATTGAATTCATGAACACGTACCAAAAATCAAGGGAGTATAAAAGCAACACATAGGCAAAAGCATTTCTGTTTAATAATCTTCCCCTCAAGAATGAAAGAAGAAAATGAGTTTGTTGTTAGATTTGCACACAATTAGAGAGAAGTAGGATCATTAGAGGCAGAAAGTGGTTTATCGATGGGACTCATTGTTCTCAGTCCATAAATGAAACCATTTTGCTCCTAATGACCATAATCCCCTCCTTAATCGTGACAGTGCTAAATTACAGCTGGATATCTAATGATCTCAATCTTTCCCTTAGTTTATTAAAGCGTAAAAAGATTAAGCAGATACTAAGTGACCTGACGATAGTTAAAGAAAGACCATATCATAATTTTACTGACTAAACTCTGCAGTGATTAACAAGACTGGCATTTGTCACTATAGCCTAATTGAAAACCTCAAAGTGTTGAAAACTGCTTTTCAGAAATTGACAGCTAACTACTGAGGTAATACTACAACCCAAATAAATTAAATATCATCATGTTTTTATAGTTAATAAGAATCTAATTTGGCCAGGAAATGGTGGCTTTTCATGAATACACGCTCGTCCACTTGATATTCGAGATTAATTTAGCCTTGTGGTTTTTACTTAATTTTAAACTAAAAGAGGGTAACAGTTATAGTTACAAATAATTTTTTTTACTTTGAGCTAGAACCACCAACTATTTTTTGAACCAAAAAACTCCCCAAAGCCCCAAACTTCAGAAATGCGTAACTGTTGATTCCTGAATAGCAAATGCTGAAATTCTTACATCCATGCATCTCTGCCCCTACAGATCAAACTCGTAAACTACAAGGAGTTGAGTATTGGCTGAAAGGTGTTGTTCATAAGTACTAGGACACTCCTCATTTAATTCAGTCAAAATATTGGTTTTACTACATCTTAAGAAAAGCTTATTAAATAGCAGTTACCCTATATGTTTTAGCAATTAGAAAATACACAGTAAAAAAATGGAGAAAGGCAGTATAAAAAATACCAAAAATGGGATTTCTAAATGACCTATATTAAATAATAGTTGTGGAAATGTACAATCAAATAAATGAAAATATATCAGAAAATAAATGAGAAATTAAGTGTTTGAACTTAAAATAATCAAGCCACAGTAATTATAATGATATGGAATAATCTACCATTTTTTACCCCAAAAGGGAGCGGAGGCTAAAACATTCAAAAAAAAGGAAGAAAAAAAAAAAAAAGAAGAAGAAGAACAGAAAACCCCCACACCTACTTTAACTGAACTCTTTGATTAACTGACCTTGCCTGATTTTCTAATTGTCTTTCTAGTCATGTCTTAGTGTATTAAAAACTTTATTGCTGCTCACTCATATTCATGTAGACCTGAATTACTCCTATTTGAGAAAATAAGAAAAACACTATTAGTGGGCAAAGATTTAGGGGAAAGAAAATTGGACATTAATCTATAACCAACAAGAGAACACTGAAATAAACTATCTAGAAATCTGAGTAAAAACTGAAACATATGTATGCTAACAAAATTTCTTCATTTAAAATAGTGAATATTATATAAGAAGAAAAATTCCCTTTGGACTCAGAAACATGGAAAACTCAAGGACAAGAGCAAAACTAAGGTCCTTTTTGCACTTAACAAAGCAAAATCCACAAAACAAAGTATAATCTCCATGCAATTCTCTCTCAGAATTCAAGAGTTACATTATACTAGCAGTGTGCTTTATTTTAAGCTTGTAAATGAATGACGACCCGTATTATGACCTTTAGACTTTCCTTTAAAATTTGTCCCCAATATCATATATATGGACTAAGAGAACTCCAAGAGATGATTCACATTTAATATGTATTCTTATCATTAAAAATCTATTTTAATTTCTAGGTTAACCTATGTGGCTGGAAACATTCTGTCATTCATGAACACTTGTTTTTCTATTTGATGAACTAGACTTCCCTTTTTTCTTCAAATATCAAAATAAACAACAAAATGAAGGAACAAACCTGGATGTGACTGAGACACTTCTCAAAAATGATGTTTGCTACAGTGCAACTAATACTACGAGGTTTGCGAAGGACATGTAATTAACACTTCAATCCTGTAATAACTTCATCCAAATACAAAGCCCAGTTCAATTTTCATCTCAGTTAAAAAAAACTAAGCACTCTCGGACTAAAGAGACAGACATTTACTACCAATCATCTGTGCACTTTATAGAGTCAGTTCATTTCGATCTCAAAAAGAAAAAAAGGGGTGGGGAGCAAAATCATTTTTTAAACAGTGGGAGAAGTTTAATGCTATTACTTTGGACAAAATTTTAAGCCAGAATTTCCAATGACCACCATAAGAATTAATTCTTTTATTTTAAAACAAAAAGCACATTATTTAGCTGCTGCTCTATTGCAGCAAATATGTTTATGTATGGCAGTTATCTCTGAGTAGCTGCATTAGTAAAAGAAGGTTTGGTTAACAAAATACGTATCGACCAACCTTCTCAGAGCACTTTCACAAAGACAAATCTCAGCCCCTGTGCAAACAATATTTTTAATTGAGCTAGGCACTCTGAAGGTTGGGAAAATTCTATTTTATCTTTATTTAGCTGCAAGCAGAAACAGACATGTACATGGTTTATATTTATTTTAGAAACTCAACGTAAAGGAGAAAAAAAATATATAAATCAAGTTGAACCATACCAAATTACTATTTTATCATTCAAAAATGGTTAAATCTCAGCAATTACATGTGGTTTGACCTAATACAATACGTTTTTAATTCATCCAGGCCATATGGCTGAAAACTTCAAATCAATGCACTATGGATATCCTCTAAGGGATTTTAGGCATTGGAAATGGTACTAACGTTTGCAATAGATGCATTTTTACAGAAATATAAGACTTTAGTCAAGGACCTATTTCAATTTAAATTAGGCGATTTCCTTTTTTTTTTTTTAATGGAAACCAGAATTTCAGCCAAAGATGAGACAAGCAAATGCTCATATGTCCTACAACTGAATGTAAAAAGACAAAAATAATCCACTAAACAGCTTGTTTTTTCCTACAATTTTATTTTATTTTTTTAATGGAGGTACTAGGGATTGAACCAAGGACCTCGTGCATGCTAAGCATGTGCTCTACCACTGAGCTATACTCTCCTCCCTTACTGATTGGCTTTTAACAGTATTTGCCCCTACTATATAAATAGAGTGTACAGCAAACCTATTTATAATGATTATATATATATATATATACACACACACACACAACATATATGTGTGCTAATATTAGGGTTGTTACATGTACTTATTATTCACCAGGAGACCAAGGGCAGTGAACACTTTTTTTTTTTTACCTAACAGCAGATTCATTATAACACACATAAAAATATTTTTCAAACAGTATGCAGACAATGTATGGAAAAAAAGGCTTTCACAGGAACTGTCTGCAAAAGGGGAAACTCTCTGGTGACAGCAAAGGAGTAAGGTTTGAGACCACAAGCCACACAAAGTGGAATTGTCGAAACATTCAGGAATTGGTGCAGCTGGTCAGCATGTTTACCTCTCTGTAAGCGGCTGACAGGGCCACAGAGGGCCTCTCTTCCTAGCCACCATCTGCTCTAACCCGTCTTCCCTGTTCTCCCCTCGCCCCCACTGTACTGGGCCCACTCCGGCCCCTCTGGGTTCCGTCACTGCACGGCCACCCTGCTACTGCCGCGGTGGGGGAGCAGATGGAGGAAAAGAGAAATTTATCAGTGAACCTCCATCTTCAGGCTGTTGCTCTGTTTGCTCTCCTCAAGACCCAAGTGAAATAATGACATTAAAGGTCAGCTCAGATTTTTTTCCCCTCCCATCTAAAATTTCTAATCGCTGATAAGGTCATCCTGAAAAAGAGGGCTTCTCAGAATGAAACTTAGGTGCATTCAGTGTTTAAAAACAGAAGTTTCACTCCTCTGGCTGGGAAGTACAAGAGTGGCAGAATCCAGGGAGTAAGGCCTGAAATAAATGACTTTCAACAAAAGTTGGCAAAAGAAAGAACGTTTTAACAGAAGGTGAGGTCCATCTGGGAAGGAAGAAAAGGCATTATGTAACGAATGTGGCTTGACAATAAATACCTGTGTAATTTTCTACTCCCAGTGTTTATTCTGCAAACAATCTCGAAATATAAACTGTCCTCCCTTTCTACCATGAAAGGAAAATATCTCTGAGAATTTACGAAATCATTGCTATGATTCTGCATGCCTGTTGAGAGACCTATTTTCAGTTTTAACTTGTCCTTGCCAATCTTCTAAGTGGTCTATAATTCTCAACGATGAGTATTTTGCAGACGGTAAATCTAATCATTCTGACATCTATAAAAGATATTCAGTGGGGGACTAAGATGAAAAATGATGGTGCAGAAATGTGAAAAGTCTATCTTGGGATAACAATAAGGCTACAACTATGGGTAAGCAGGTACCGAGGTACTTTCTCTTCATAGCTCGACTTCATTTGTGTATCATTGATATTCCTGGAAAAAAATCACATATAAAGCCTACATACGTATATTTGGTCATATTTATTCAGTGAATTTCATTTTCATTTTAGCTGTGAATCCCTAAGAATAAAAACCATGGCTTTAAATGTGATTTTAACACAATTATGACAACAGCAGCACTTAGAAGACCTATGGGATTATGGGTATATTTTTCCTTTTTTAATCTTTACATTTCAAACTTTGTGAAGTCTCATGGAAGAAAATCTGTTTCCCTGCTTTTATGCTGTTTTTCCCCAAACCTAACAACAAAAGAAGTTGAAAATTTATTTCAAAAAGTCAATAAGCATATACCAGAAATTGATACAACATTGTAAACAGGTTATATTTCAATTTAAAAAAAGTCAACAAGCAAACTATTTACACTTAATGTTCCCATATCCTTTAAGAGACAGTTAAATAGTGTAATATACTTTTGTATGCTTATTCTCTTATCACAGAAAACCCTAAAATACTAAAATACAGCAGTTTTAAATTTTAGTACTGAAATAATTATATTCCTTTCTCCATGACCTGCTTTCAGAAGAACCAGCTAAACATGGGAAACCTTTTTCATGTACAACCTAGCCTACATCAGACTGCTAATTCCATATATGTAAAAGGTAGTCACTGTATACTCATATTATATGCAGGTTTCATCATTTCTCTGAATACTGTCTACCAGATGTCTATTTGGAGGAGGCCTAAAATATCCTATTCTGACTTTAATAAATAATATTGTTTTAAGTATGAGTTACAGTATCCCATAGATAAGAAATTTTATTAGAATATATATTGGGTGTGATTTTTGTTTTTCTTGTATTGGCAGGCAGTATTTGATTTTTCCTGCTTGGTCACGAGGCTAAAGTTGATAAAGCCAGTGGAATAAGATACATACACACAACTGAGCCAGCTCAGTCATAACTGAGATCAGTAGTCTAATTTATTACGTGTGCATTTCATATTGTTACCTTCAAAAATTAGCTCAAATGTCAACTCACCTGAAAAGCTTGTGCTAACTCCTCAAAACTTAAATTAAGAGTCCTAGCCTTTGGACTCCTAGAGTATGCCTCAGTTCTAATTTTTTGGAAATCCTAAATTTCTTTTTTGAAAAGTGTGCACTCTTGTTGAATTAACAACACAAAAGTAGAATTAATATCCATGTCAAACGGTGAGCAAATACTTGATTAGTTAGGTAAAGCAGGAAAGAACAGGAAAACATCTCCTTCACTCTGGGTGGGGAGAGATGGGTGGCTTTCAGGAAAGTGGGGTGAGTGCGGTAACAGTGGTGGATGAGTCAGCAGACACAGAGCAGAACATGGCAACCGCAAACAGAACAGCTTTGGAGTGTGACCATGAGGGTGACAGGGTAAGGGCCCATGAGAAACCCGGGAACGGAGGGCTATTTTCTTCTTGCTAATTGCAGCAGGTGAGCTTCCCAAGCAGGGGGCCAAAGGGACTAAGTAGGAGCTAGAGTTTGTACGAGAGTGACTTAAACTATGCATCTGTCCCATGTGGTCCGAGGAAACAAGATGAATGTGAAATGAGATGACACACACCATACTTTTTAATCTGGTCTTAATCCTCTGTGCTGAGTGCACGGTGATGGGCATGGCTCAGGTTCTTTTTAGGGAAGCTTGGAAGGCCTGCATCAAATACATTTCTCTTTCAGGGAAAGAGTATAGCTCAGTGGTAGAGCACGTGCTTAGCATGCATGAGTCCTGGGTTCAATCCCCAGTATCTCCATTAAATAAGTAAACAGATACACCTAATTACCTCCCTCCTCCACTCCCCCCCAAATTATATATTTCTCTTCTGATTTGATTTTTGTCCTCAACCTCTTAGACTTTAACCCATGCTACAGGATAAATTTTCTTGTGTTAAACTGATTAATGTGATCAAAGCCAATTTTACATATCCCCATTCAGCGTTTACTACGTGAGAGAAATCTGTTAGGTACAGCAGAAGTCTGTCTTACCTTTCCCTGCTGCCCCCTTTCCGATTTTAGATTCTAATAGTTGAGAGAAGGTAATCAAACATACACTTCAAAGCAGAGGATCAGGAGAGCCATAAAGGAATTACGAGAAAAGTGCCTGACTGTTCAAAGGAAGACACTGTTGCCTCCAGAACCAGTATCGCCACTGAAGAGAAAGCATTTTGAGATGAGGCTCAAAGGATGCTATATTTTACTTATAACATGGAACTCTTCTCTCAGGGGCATATAAATGCCACAACCTGATTCTTCTTTCTTACCTACCCCTCTTGTTCTTCCCACCAACACTCACCTCTTTCTTAACAAATCTATAGCATGTGCTAACAATGTTATCTGTAACCCACAGGATGGGCCTCTGTAAAATTATGAAATATCTTTAACATAGTCAACATCATTTTAAAAGGCATTTGCTAGAGAGTAGAAAGGTGGTTACCAGGGGCAAGGAGGTGGAGAAACTGGGGAGATGTTGAACAAAGGGTGCAAATTCCCACTTAGAGAAGATGAATACGTTCTGGGGGTCTAATGCACAGCACTGTGATTACAGTTAACCAAGACTGCATTGTATACTTGAAAATTGCTAAGAGGGTGGATCTTAAATGTTCTCACCACAAAAAAGAAATGGTGATTATGTGATCTGATGGAGGTGTTAGCTAACACTATGGTGGTAATCATACTACAGTATATAAGTGGATCAAATCAATGCACTGTACACCTTAAACTAATGCAACTTTCTATGTTAATTATATCTCAGTAAAGCTAGAAAATATAAAAAAGTAAAAAAAAAAAAAAGAGTTTCCCACAGAAGTTATTAATTGAGGCCTTATATTTTCTGCATTGGTATAATGACAATACTTACTAAGAAACATTAAATATAACATCTCTTAAGTAAATCCACCAGTTCTTGGGCTGATCCAAATGTTAGTTAAACATTCTTTCAACAGATGAGTCCAGTGAATAAGTTTCTGATGTTATGAGAAAGCAGTTAATCACTACACGAATAACAGAAAATTGTGTAGCTCTGGTCTCAAGATTTGATTGTTGAAACTACTGGATCAATTTCATACTTGTATCTTCAGGACCAAAACATTTTAAAGTATGTGAGCTATAAATGAAAATAAACTATAATTTGTCCTCACTGTCCATAGGATATGTGTTCTATGTAAGTTTATGAACCATAGGTACATGTGTATGAGTGTCCATGTAGGTAAATAAATTTTTCCCATTATGGAAATGGAATCAACTTAGGCAGCAGAAGGTAGCAGCTCTTTAATAGCACAAACAAGCAGCTAATTGCCCATTATTTATCTAACAGACTTTAATATAAAATCTGGGGTTTCACACATCACCTTGCAGTCCTTTACTGTACAATCTTACAGCTAAAAGAGTATACAGAGGCCTATTGGATGCATGACCGAAGATCCAGCAGAGGATTCTCTCCTTCGCCTTCATCTTCAGTGATTATCTGGCTGATGGTGAGCTGAGAACTTGATTCCCATTTCTCTTTCCCACAGGCAGTGATATGATTCACTTCACAGAGCTACTCACGGTTAGAACTAGAAATTAACGTGTTTTTTCTTTTTTTAAACAACTGGAATCTATTTCCCTCTTAGTGTACATGAATGATTCATATGGCTGTTAATAACAGCTGAATTCTTGCATGACTAGGGAAGAAAAATCTCAATGCGAAATGTTGACCCAACTCAGTAAAAGGCTTTTAAAGCAATCAACTGCTGAGACGCAATGAAACAAAACCACCTAATACCCAAGAAAACTGTATTACAGGAATCCTGAGAGGAAGACCAGCAGTCCCCTGTCTCTCAGAAGGAGACAGATTTCATGAGATCATTATACTTCTTTTATGCAAGTTATTATTAAAAACAAAACCTAAATCTATTCATCTAGATAGCATGCTATATAAAAACCGAATTTCAGAGATTTGCTTTTAAGCAAGATTATAAGAGGCTAAACCAACTCCATCATTTTCATTACTGGAATCTCTAAAATTTGACAAAGTGAAGCATGTCTTATCTAAAGTGTCCTTATCATTACAGAAAGAAACTTGAATAACTCAAGAAAAGTAGAAATGCAATATCCAAGTTTATAATAGGCATAAAGATTTAGGATTTTTTTTTTAAGGAAGAAATTTATAGGAAACTCATAAATAAGAAGAGATTACAATTGTTAACACCACACCCAATAAATAAAGACTTCTTGTTCTCACTTTTCAACAAAAACATGTTATATTCAAATTCTACAATTAATAAGAGTTTGGCCTATGGAATATCAGAATAGAAGACTGGCCTTTTTAGTTATCAAGTAGCATACATTTCGTTCTTTCCCCCTACAGTTAGCTACCCCTTAGTTTATGGATATTAGATCCTTTAATGACTCCTGTTCTCTGCACGTGCAATTCTATGCCCTTATAAGCCTTCCCTTTTACTGAATAATCGCTTACTGGTCCTCCAAGATCAAGATCAAAAGCTGATCGCTCAGTAAAGCTTTCCTGGACTTCGACAGGCAGAGGTGCTTCTGATGGTCACTATACTCCATAGCACTGAGGTTGACATTGGTACAATAGGAGTTAACATGCTGTACTGTAATTTACTTGCTTAGATATCTATTTCTCTTTCTACACTGTGGGATTCTGGATGGCAGACGCTACACTGTATTTATCTTTGTATCTTCAAGGTGTCTGATATACAGATATTTAATAACTGTTCACTGAATGAATCAGTGAAAATGAAAATATAACCACTTTAACAAAAAGATTCTCTACAGTAAATCAAGAGTACATTTGCATATTGCCTAAGTAGTACATTCAGCCTTTCACAAATATTTAATATAGCTAAGAGTTATTGGAAATATTTTTAAAGATACAAACCAATATTTGTTGCCTCTCAGCATCAGATAAAGCAAAGCAGAATTCTCAAACATACCATGTAATACTATTTAGATGGCTTTGGTAACCAACAGCAATTTGATAGAGAATGAAAGAACTGACTTGGAAGTTAGTCTTGATGATATTAACACCATAATGCCACACAGTGTGCATATTTTAACATTTCAATGGAAATGGATTTCTTAATCTTGAGAACAAGTGAAAACAGAAGCATTCTTAAGAGAATATGATGAATAGCAAGAAAGGGGAGAAAAAAAAAACGAAGAAGGAAACAACACTTCCTCCTCTTCTCTGGAGAAATCACAATGTGATCCATGTTTTCAACTGAAGTTAGAGACTGAAATACGTCTATTATTTCATTATTTTAATGCATTTTCATCTCATATCCTAGTAATTAGTCTCAGGTTGCCTTGTTAACGTTCATAGGCTCCCAAAAGAAAAACAATTCCTTTCTCTATAGTGAAGGTGCTTTCTAAAGAGGAAAGAATCTATTATGGAAATTTCATGTGAATTCCAAATATTTAAAATTTCTAAACACTAACAACTCAAACTGCATTTGCTACACATTTCAAACATTCCTTTATAGCAAATACACAAAATTAACCGTAATAATGGCTGTATAATGGTGAAAATACGCAAACCTAACTTACAATTATTTCACTAATGACTTCTTACTTACAAATTTGAAGTTACATAATGTGCTCAATCACAGATGTTCCTGTGCATGCAGTGAACAAAGCACTTTTTAGGTAAATTATCTCACTTAATTTTAGCAACACCCTCAAAGAAGCAAGTATGACAATTACACATAGTTTACTGAAGTTGGGAGAAATAAGCACACCCAATACCACACAGCTAGTCATTTGCAAAAGCAAGGACTCAAAGTCAGATCCTATGACTTTAAATCCTGTGGATTCACCCACCTACCAAATACTGCTTTCATCTTTAATAATCCAAATTATAAACAAAAAAAAGAGCTCCTATTATTTAATACCAGTTTATTTTATTTTGAGAAAGGGAAAAATAGGATCTTGATTAAGACCACCTTAAAATTAATACAATTTTTAAAACCTAGGCTATTTAAATAAGACTAAAATCAGGCCTCCTTAGCCATGCAGCTGATGAGTTTAGTAAAATCCCAAACCAAAGGTTCTACCATACTTTTTCTTGAATAACCTACAAAATAGAGAATCAAGATCATTATTTTTAAATGTCCTAAAATGCAGATTATTAACTTTCAGTAAACATTTGTCATACTGTCCATTTATCTCCTAACAATTTTACCTACTCCTATCTAGAGTCCACAATGTTAATTCAAGTGGCATTTCTGATGTTAAAAAGGGATTTTTTTTTTAATCAGTAGAAGATAAAGACGGGTATATCATATTATTTCAAGTCACATTAATAATGCTATTAATTCAATGGAAAGGTAGAATCCCAAGATACTACTAAAATATGTATTGAAATGGTCCCAGATTTTCTTTTCTTTCCCTTTTACCAAACATGGAGGGTGACTGATAATCCTTTAGGCTAATTGTTCTATGTATGCATGGGTCTCTGGTTTGCTATTTTTTTAAGTCAAATTAATTTTTTTTATACTAAAAGAGTGCTGCTATCCCTGTACACAAGGGCAAGTTTACAAAATGTCAAATTTGACCAGGTAGCAAAATACCTAATTAGGTAGGTTCACAAAGTGAAAAGCTTCAAACCCAAGACACGTTAGGTAGCAGCGCACAGTACGCAAGATGACACTGCTTATTTACAAAGTGTTAGATGGCAGAGCAGCTCTCTAATATGCTGTGGAAAGACTCAGAGGCAAGCTAGAAGAGCAGAGTTCTACAAATTCTGGTGTTGAGTCAGGGAAACGGTACCCCGGGGTGGAATTCCTGTGTCAGGAGTGTGTAGTATGGCGGTGGCTGGGTGGCGGGATGCAGCAATTAGGAAAGAAAAATCTGCTGCTAGATGATGATCCCAACCCTAACGAAGCATCCAAAACTTGTCCTCCAACAGCCAGCATGCTCCAGGGCTGGCCGACATTTTCATTCCTTGTTCCCTATGTGTTTTCGGTTTAGTCTACCAAAGGATTCACCTGCTCTCTCCACCTCGCACTCATACCAACCTATGATGGTGCCCCTGATTCTACAATGCTTCTACCAAAATAATAGGGAGGGGGCGGATACAGTTGTTACAAGGTTGCTTTGCTTTGTATTGTGTTTGCAGACATCTGTTCCTAAGATAAGAAAAACAACCATGGAGATAACCCTTTTACTGAAAATGGATAGAATATGACCCTTACCCTCAACTCATCTTGTGTAACTCAAGAAGTGAGAACGTTACTTTTTCAATGGGGCTGGAGAGGGGGAGGAGTGTCAGCATCATGGTTAATTAAGTAGATATGTCCTGTTTGTCCAAATAAGGCAAGATGGATTAGAAACAAAATAAAATAATGCCCAACAACGCATAAACTTGTAGACACTCAACATGCTGATCTACTTTACCTGTGAGTTTAATCTCTCGATCCCATGGGACTATTTTAGCAAAACAATATTTCAGTTTGTCAAAGATAAAGTGCACTGTGCATTGATTTCACTGTCTTGCCCATTTCCGTTGCCAACAGGGACAGAACAAAATTTTAAGATAAGAGTGCTTTACAACAAGTCCACCCCCAGGTAGCTCCTGGCCTCATCAGAGTTTAATGAGACATTCAATCTAAGAAATAAATTAAATGACATTTTGGGATCACGCTTAATGAAGCAGGTATCCACAGAAGCTCTCGATTGCAAAAGTGTTCTTACAATCTGCGGAGAATAGGGCAGAAAAATGTCATCAGTCATTTGGGACAAAATGGCACACGGTAGAATAGAAACTGGTGAACCTCAGAAGCTCCTGGTCTCATTCATGGCCCAGAACTGGTTTTTTGTTATGTCAGTACCATGAAATAGTCTGCATGCATCTATGTTAATTCCATAAGTCAGTGTCTCATCCTTCTCATAACCACATAGAAACAGACAGTGTCTGTGAAACTCAGAATGAACAAAACCAGGACAAATACAATGTTGGAGAAGTAAAACAGAAAAACAGTAAAATTTTCTTGTAACAGAAATGAAAGTAAGCTAAGTGTAGCATGTCTAAATGAAACCCTACGAGTTCTACATGTTAAGAAGATTTCTGTCTGAATTATATCAAAAGGAGAATAATAAGTGGTCCCAACAAAAGGATGCACGTTCGCCTATAATAACAGCTGTGATAGACCTACAAACTGATTTGGCATCTATGATTCCAAATCAACAAATTATTTCACTTAAAAATTGAGAATAAGTTCAAAATACCTTAATATTTGCAAATACAAATATACGAAGTCAAAGTTACAGTTCTTGGTAAGATTTTTAAAAATTATAATCATATACCTATAATTAAACAGAGAACGGGGAAACATTTACAGCAAATGATGTTACATAAAGAATCACAGAAAAGAGCAAAACAACTTCAATCAATGGAAAAAGCAGAAAAGAAGTGATACGGTTAATTTTAAAAATGGGAAAAATACTCTCTTTGATTCATAGCCATGGGAATTTAAATTACAACAAAAGAGATTATGACTGTATATTTATTAGCACACTTCTTTAAAAGTTTCACTTTTATTTCTACATTTTGATTGAATTTGTGTGTTTCTTTTCACAGCTGTCTCACTCTCTCTTTGAAAGTAGGAGTAATATAAACAAAATAGATAAAAAATACTGTTTTTGAGGCTGTGGTGAAACTCATATTTATTCCTGATGAGTGATACAATCTTCCTGGAAGATAATTTTTCCAGAAAATTCAAGAGCAGAAAAATGTTCACAGATTTTGGCCCATTTAAAGGAAATAATCAAATCAAGGAAAAGTATATATAGAGAAATTATATAGTTATTTTTAATAGTGAAAAGTCTTTGTGTCTTATGATACTGATTTGAAGAAGTCTGACACATCAATTTGACTCAAGATTACATAATAAATAAAAATAATTGTAAAGAAAATGTAGCAACACAGAAAGAATATTGTGGTTTAAAAATATTAAGCATAATGAATGCAAATAAAGACCATATAATTCTATAAACATTGCCTAGGAACAAAGTTGGGGGGAAAAAAACCTAGAGATGGAGACAAAAAGAATTGATCAGTGTCTTATATTCTTGAGAGAGGGGTTATTGAAAATATCCTTTAGTTTCCTTAATGTTGTTTAAAAAATAAATATGATAGAAATTAAAATAAGGCAAAGGCTTACATAATAGTCCACTTAATTCTGGGCCAACAGAATGAGAATCCTACTCAAAGATATTTTCTGTAAGAACATTTGTTAGAATATTTTATTATCTTTAAACACTCAGTGATGCTACACATTCCTCCCTAAATATATACTGTCATGGAAAACAGACTATTCTGCACATTAAACTTATACAGAATTGTGTTAAACACTCCCTTTTGGCTAAAGTAGCTAACAGAGAAAAGCAACTCTTATCTAATAGTAACTAATGCATTAATTAGATCCAAACTAATCTAAAAACAGACTGAAACAAATTAAGCAAATTAAATTCTATTTTGAAGCAAAATTTATTCTTACAGTCTGAATCATAGAACTGGTTGCTCCTTGAGAGTTAATCTGCCTTCAGGCAGGTGAATATATAATCAACAAAGACAAATGGGTTTCTATTCTCTTCTTGAGAGTTCGATTAAGTTTCTTGAAAACAGGGACCATGTCTTATTTACTATTACATTCTTATCACCTATGACAGCGTTGGTGGCACAATAATTTCTGGATGGATGGATATAAAGAATAGTTCTAGGGAAAGACACCAGAATTCTTTTCATTATGATGATTCACCCTGGTGGCAGAGTTCTCCCTTTTACAAATTAAAACAAGAAACCACAGTAGGAAAAAAAAATCACAGCTGCACATGGCTTTGTCAACTACATATACGGGTAATGACTGGTAAGCAACACTTACTAAAAGTATTATCTTTGGGGACCTCCTTGAAGTTTATTAGTCAGGTACTAAGCAGAAGGTAAGACAACTCTTACTATGTCAATTTCATGCATAAAAAAATAGGGGTCAAATTCTGGCTCTTATATTTCCTAGCTTTATAACTTTGGGCCTGCTACTTCTCAGTTTTCTGATCTATAAAATGGGATGATAATGGTTCTTACCTCATAAGGTTGGTGTAAGGATTAAGTAAATTCATGTAGAAGATTTAGAACAGCTCTGACAGATGGTAAAAATGCAATCAATGTGAGCTGTTACCATCATCATCGTCATTCTTGATATTATTAATGTTGTTACAAACTTCCCCTTAGACAATCTTAAAAGATGTCCATAAGTGCTTGCGGAAAGAGTAGTTTTCAACCTAACTTGGGTTTATATTATGTTTATAATATAATGAACTCTGTAGACATTGTTATCTGGCATCTACACTATATGATTGAGAACTTTTTTTTTTTGACTGTGTGGCTATTTTCTTTAAGTGGTTAAATTAAACATGCAAATATCCGGTTCAGCTATTAATCTGATCAGAAACACCAATACTGCTTGCATGATAAAGGACTGGTTAGGAGCAGTGCCAAAATTCAATCAAATGACAGTAGGTTTGATTCATGGTCCAAGAGACGGGTGATGGCAAATAGCAGGAGGCAATGAGGAGATAACTGGAGGTCGCTATGAGATACTGAAATTAGAATGATGGAGATGCCAAAATCCAAAATCCAGAGCAAGTTTAGAAAACACAGTCAAAGTAACTGGTAACAAAGAGACAGAAACAGGGTCACAGGCCATTATTTTAAAATAACTCTGCCAAATGATATGATTCCTGCCAAAGATGCTTTTAATGTGTCATGAGTATACATTACACTGAGTGTGTCTGACCTACAGCATTTTAAAAGCACTGCCTGACCCTTGACAGGTATGACTATCTTGACTTTTTTGGTCAAATGTAACTACTTTAAAGTCACTATTTTCTAAACATTTGTTTTAGCATAATCTCAGCAGAGCTTCACATGAGTCAAACACGAAGTGAATATGTTTAATTATTGCTTAGCATCACAGGCAATATGACAAAGACATGTGGATATAATAAACTGACCATTAGACTATATGCATTCCACATGCCTCTATATGTTTTTCAATGTATGATCCAAATCTTTTAATGTTCCCATTTGGGAACGATTTTACAACACAAGTATCCGTTTTCTCGATTAAATTCCACAGTGAAGATGAAACAGTATTTTCGGACCCCATGATAAGTATATTCATAATCATTTGACCATTTAAATAGGCTGGTCTTTTTATAACGAGTCATTGCCAGAAGTCCAGAAGAGGCAGAGTTGAAGAAAGCCGATAAAAAGGTATATATTTTATTATACTTGGTCTAGCTCTTTTAAAAGTAGGTAACCTTTAAATAAAAAGTACTTAAGTCAAGAAAAGAAATATAGGAGACCATATATTCAGATCTCTTCATGGCCGAAAAAGTTTCAAATAATTCAATTCCATAGAAATCAGAGTAAAAGCCTAAGCATTAAGTTGCTATTAATATCAACATGGTGGAAGGAAGCCTCCTTTCTTCACTCCCACTCCCCCCAGCCCTGGTTCAAATCAGACCTGAAAACAGCAGTTGGTATGCAAAGGTCCCAGCTTCAATGCTGAGAAGACTAATATTTCACAAAAACTAGAACACTCTGGGAAATAAAAAAAAAGAAGAAGGAAAAATAGGCATTGCTTCAATAAAGGGCCAAGGAGCATGATGTGGAGGAAAAAATGTCCCTAGAGCAGGTTTTCCATAAATGTTTTGCTCGGGAGATGGGAATGCAGAATTGTATCATTCTATATATGAGTATATATTATAAATAGACATCTACATACATAGACACATGAGTATGGACATATACACACATTCCATGTGAATATATATGGAATAAACACAATTTTTATATATATATATATATATCATGATAAAGCAAGTTATTTGTATATGCTCCATATCATCAGTTTTTGTGCTGTGATTTTATCTATCTATCTATCTATCTATCTATCTATCTATCTATCTATCTATCTAATCATCATCATCATCAAAAAACAACGCTGTGGGGTGACTGTTTAGGTCTAAGGTAGCAAATAATTGTAAGGGGCAATTGTAAAAATGGGATAAGGAAAAAACTTAGTGAGCACCCCCTTCCCAATGAAAGGTGCTGACAGCTAGGGTCCCTTCCTCCCACCTGCTACCTACCCCGACTCCACCCTCCCAAGTCATCTTATTCTCTGCTTGTTAATTCTTCTTTCTACATTTACGTCCCCTCAACTTTAATAAAGTTTGACCACAGCTCACATGCCAACCTGATATATTTGAAACATAATATCTCCTGCTTTCTTGACAGAATATAATGCTGTCAAAGCGTGAGGGGGATTTGTGAGCTGTCAGGGATGGGAATATCAAATGAATGTGCTGGGAAATCACTGTAACTTTATGATACAGGAGGGCCACAGTGCTTCAACTATGTAGGTGAAGTTAAATATATGTGGTTAAACCTATCAAGTGCTTACTTGTCTATACTCAGCATTGCACTAACAGATAAAAATGTGATAGCTGGTATAGACTGTTTGCCTGAAGCACTTGTAAATTTCATGGAATAAAAAATCAAAAGGAACAATATACTTAGGGCATCGTTGATGGTTCCGTAAACTTGCAATGACATGTTACATAAGGATATTATATAATTATGCAATGACATGAGGATATTGATGATAAATGCCAATATATTAAATACAAATTCAAATACATTGGTGTCTGTATTTATATATGCATAATATACATATTCAAATTAAATAAGTTCTAGTTTCATACCTTTTGTAACTTTTTATGGGAAAGACTTCTGTGACCTTATACAATATTGGACAATTTTAGCTTAAAAGAGATATTAAAATATTATTTCATATATACAAATTACATTTCTTTATATATATTCCTTATATTATATTCCATTTATATACTCTCTATATATACACGTGTGAGTGTGTGTATAACACTTTTTTTTCTATTCTTTTCTCCCCTAACTGATTTAAACCAGCAAGTTTTAGGTAAAATATAGCATCTTTAAGTTTCTTATATATCTCTCTAGAGTTACCCAATGATTTTTGTTTTCTTTTAACATGAGATGAGCTTCTCAACATTCATGACACATGTGCCGGAATCATTCTTTCCCATTGTCTTTTGAAAAAAACAAATGGTGTTCAGCTATCATGAATCTGCCCGTCTCTGCCTGAATCCCACAAAGCTCTCAAAGTGATGCAAACATAACCCCCTTGCTTCCAAATACTAAGTAGTCATTTCTTTCCTATTTATTTTTATTCAACCAGAAATACACAAGGCTTGGGAAATACAAAAAAGGATTAAAATAACTGGTTTTGAAAGAACCACTTGGTCAAATGACATTAGCAAATATCTTAGGCCTTGACTGTCAACTTGGTTGTGGTCAAGATCATATAATGACCTGAACACCTCAAACTGAACCTAGGGAAAAGGCCAAAAAGTATATATCATTATCACCCTCCTCCACCCTGGTAAACAAAAGAAGGGAAACAAATGTCAGCAATATAAGTGAGGTACCTTAAATGTATTTTAAAATGCATGTATAGCTCATTTTCTACTATAGAATTCTCTTTCCCAAAGTAAGCTAATTAAATTTCTTATGTATTGAATCTATTGTTAGGTACCTGAAGGAAGTTGATGAGTATATCTTATGCTGTAACCTTACAAAAGATGGATAATCACCCAAATGTTATGGACCTAGATTGTTCTAATTAGAAGTATTCTTAACATTAGGCATATATACAAATTGAAACACATAACGTTTGATGGGTATTCGCGAGTTTTCAGGAACTAGATTAAAAAAAACAATAATGTGTAATCAGAGAATGAAAATGAAATAGAAGTAAAATAAGAAGGTGACTTTCTGTGCTGCGGCTGCTTAGCTGTTTTACTTACTATACCCACCTGCTCCCTCTATTCCCTCTCATGTGCCAGAAGAAAGATGGCTTTCTACCTATCTCACAAGTGTGCAGTGAGGAGAAATGATATTCTCCATATGATGTGTTCTGAGTTACACAGAGTCATCTGTACATCCATATACATAAGCCTATACACGTACAGACTCAAATCACGAATTAAAAGAGTTTACTTTATGACCATTATATACGATGTATACACTAAAAAGTTTCAAAGGTCCTGATGGATCTATCAATCTGCCTCATAATCAAATAATGGAAATAATGGAGTTAAGTCACTATATTCTGTGGAATGGGTCAAATCGTTTATTACAAACTTTCTTCATTTGCATTTTCTGAGCTCCAGAAACATATTCTCAACATAGAGATCTCTTTTTAAATAACTATATGGTGGTATCTGGCCTATTTTCTATCCTTCTATCTTGAAAGAAGTTGGTAAAGGGGACAGTGAACATTTTTCCTCTTTCTGTAAGAAACTTTCAGTATTAGCTCAAAATGGAAGCATTTCATGTTATTTCTTTCTCGGTATCTCTACCACTTCTCTGTTTATTAACATTTGATGACAAATCCTTCGTTATTAGTTTTGTGAATTTCACACCAATAGAATCATATTTTCCTTCAACAAATTTCTGTTAGCATTTGATGATATCCTAATGCCTACAATCTTCTGTTATAACCTGCTTAGCTTCCAAACAGATAAAAAGGCAGTAACACGGAACTGAATGAAAGAAGGTAAAATATAATACTGAAAACCCCCTTTTTATTGTTCTTTCTCCATGCACTGCAATATAACAAAACTATATATACCCACATACACGTGTGTATGTGCAGATTTTTCTATGTGTGTGATTATAATTCCAAATCTGAGTTCCAGATCCAGGGATGAGATACCAAGCCTTGCTATCCTGTGCTAATGTCACTATGTGTTCAGGTGACTGAGAGTTTCCTAAGACACCAGTGGTATATTCTTTCATATGTTGTATCCGATAGTTTTTAATTACATATAATCAAATTCTGCCAGAATTGCTTTATTTTATGTTGAAAACCAATGATATATCATTATGCTTTATTTACATACGCATTTTTATATGCCTATTAACTATCAAGCTGCAGATATAAGCTTATATCACTGCCCCATGGGTGCCTAGTACTTTTTTAAAAAAATAACATAATATACTAGCTTCTCTTTTATTTAATTAACATGTACAACATAATATTTCAGCACCATGAATTTGCAAGATGGTAGACTGGTGTGAGCTATCTTAGGGTTTATGCTACTTTCTACTTATCAGCAACCTATATGCTTTTAATCATCTCCCATTTTGCCAATGAGACTAGTCAATGGCAATTTCTAAAACACCGCAAGAAACTTTGCTGCACTTAGGTTACATTTTAATAGTAAAGTAGAAATTTATCCTGATCCTCATAATTGCTAAACTATTAGACAATATATCTGGGTGTTACATAAATATGTACTTCTCAGAGTACATCATTTGCCTTTTAATTTTGTTTATACATTTCTTTTTGGATTACAGTATTTACTCTTTGCTATGTATCTAGTAAACTTTACCTGTGTTTCACTCCCACTCCAAGCTTTTATGCTCAGCAAGCCCTACTCTATCCTAAGATCAGACAGTAGTCATCTATATTTTGTTTCCTTTCTTTTATTGATTTTGTTAACTTTTACTTTTTTGATCTAGATGGAAGGAATTTCTTTTAGGATGTGGTGTGAGGTTGGGACCTACACTCCCCCACCTCACCCAAATAATTTACCCAATTATCAGAGAACTAGTGTGGTTAAGTAATTCCTTGAGGAAGGTAGTTTTAGAATTTGGGATATGGTTTTTATGGATCTAAAATAAAAACAGACTTTTAAAAGCTGAAGGTGGATTCGCTCACTTGCTAACATAATTAATATGCTTCTGTATAGTGTTAAGCTATAAAATGGTTCATTGAATTGAGTTTATGAATTTTATACTTAATTCAGGTTTAAACTCTAGAACAATACTATTTATTCTCTTCCCTCCCCTCTCATCATGGTGTTTGAAGTAAGTTAGCCCAGAAGGTGAAATCACTAAAATAACTTCAACAATTTGAAAACATTTCCAGGATATTAAAAAGAGAATGAGATGTTTGACTAAGAAGGGTATCACTGTCAGAGAGGGAAGGGAGGAAATATATTTTAAGAATAATAAGCAAAGAGAAGCACTAGCATGGAGCTGAGATACGGAACAAAGGGAAGACTTGCAGTCATATGACCTGAGGTTCCAGTCCTGACTCTTGTCATTTACTAGCTAGTTGTGTAGTTTGGAGCAAATTAGATATTTGAGCTTCAGCTTCACCATCTATAAAATGGGAAAAACAGCACCTATGTCCTCACAGCATTATCGAGAAAAAGTCTGACAATGTATGTAAAAACGCACTGAAAACCAAAAAGAAAGAAACTTGCTTTTGTTATATAAAGTATCATAGAAATGTAAATTATTATGATCATAACAAACTTATTTATAGATCAAGAATTAGAATCCATCATACATGGATTTAAATTTTCCACCTGGCTTCCTATCCTAATTCCAGCAGAGAAAACAAACTGACTAGGCATTTTCTTGGGTCAGATGATAATTTGTAAGGATGCTAAAATCTTGCTTGATAAACAGCAAAATAAAATAAATGAATGTAACATATAATTAAATGCATCATACCAGCACCCATTCTATTCAACTCATCAGCATAAACTTCACCACAAAATGAAATAGCTTTTCCAGCACCAGGAGGCAGCCAAATAGAATGCAATCAATGTCTTTCTTGAATGATACTAACGGGGAGATAGCTTAGTCCTAGTACAAGGATGATGAAAGGCCTTAAATTGTTGACAAATGTACTTCAATTCACTTTAATAAAATAAGAGACAAGTTCAATAATTAAAAAGTGCTTTTGCTGTTTATCAAGCAGGACTTTAGCATTTTATTTTACTGCGGTAAGAACACTTAACGAGATCTACCCTCTTGACAAAGTTTTTTAAGTGTATCACACGTTATTGTTGACTTCAGTGACAATGTTGCACAGTGTATCTCTAGAGCTTATTCATCCTGCTTAATCAAAAAACTGTATGCTCATTTATTAGGAACTCCTTATATCCCCCCCACCCCAGCAACCATTCCACATTTAGATTCTATGACTTTGACTATTTTAGGTACCTCAGATAAGTGGAATCATGCAGTATTCGTCTTTCCATGACTGTATGATCTAGCAATCCAACTTCTGGGTATTTATTCAAAGTAATTGCAATCAGGATCTCAAAGACGTAACTGCACTCCCATGTTCACCGAAGTTCTACTTACAATAGCCAAGCTATGGAAACAACCTAAATGTCCACTGACAGATGAATGGATTAAAAAATGTTGTATGTATATACAACGGAATCCTATTCACCCTTAAAAGAAGAAGAAAATTTTGCAATAGGCAGTAACATGGATGAATCTTGAGGACATTGTGCTAAGTGAAATAAACCAGTGTAGAGTTTATTTTGTAGTGCTGAGAACAGGGTGGGGCCCTAGTTTGTACTCCTCAACCCTGCTTCCCTGTGAAGTGCTTCCCCAAGACCTATCCTGCCAGGGATTTTCAAAGTAAGAACTTTCCTTCAATTGCTTGAAAGAACAAACACAACAAATGTGTAACTGTCTAGTTCTATGGATGGGATCTAAGTCTGCTTAGCATCAGAAAGAGGGGACTACCCCAGAGAGAATTAGAGGGAAAAAAGAAGAGGATTTTGTAGGATTAGAACCGAGAACATCATCTTTTGACTTCAGGTAATGGAGTGGGTGGGGACTGGCCGTGATTCGTACTCTAAGGTCTAGCTCCCACACCTCATTCAGCTCCCCTTTGTCTGCCACTCTTGCTAAGGAGCAACCTGGGGCAGCATTCCCAGGAAGGCTCTCCCCCACCCCGTGACATTCATCTGAAGCTGCTTAGATGTGTACTTTGAAAAGTTTCTAAAAGTGACACAATATGAAGTTTAGACACTATTGGTAGTATTAAGGGTGCTTGTTTTTGAATTCCCACCACTGTACTGAAAAAAAAAAAAAGGAAGGCCTACAGAAAAATTATTAAACCTTTAAAACCTTTTTCCAATAAGTGCTAGCACAACATCCTAGAATTCCAAATCTCTCCATTTACCCTGGTGATGACCTACACCACTATAACTAAAACCCTGTATCCCTCAAGATATGGGTGCCCTGGAGACCAGTGCAAAAAACAGACACAAAGAATAGGCTCCAAATACTATGACTGCACGGGGAATTTGGTTGAAAAACAGAGTACATCACTGGTAGCTACGCAAGTGACTAGAAACTGAGATTACACTCTCAGTCTGTTGCTGCTACTTCTTTGTTATTTAAGATGGGTAAAGCCATCTTTCACACTGTCGATGTGACACTAGAGTTTTTTCCTGAGCCAAAATACCCATGCACATAGCACACAACTAAAGAAGCCAAGGAACAGCGCCCGGAGTCTGAGTAGGCAGCCCTTCCTGCCCACGTGTTGACAGGTGCCACCTCTGCTCTTACCGGCAGAACTCCGCAATCATCACACCTGCCTAGTTAAGCTGCTCTCAAGGGCCTTGCCCTACGGAGGCAGATAACATACCCTGCACGCTAGCTTTAAAGGTTACATTTTCTAACAATAAATCCCACTGACTTTTTGTTTTCTTTTTCTTTTTGGCTAGGCAAAGGGCAAGATTTGGGGGGAGGAGTGGCTTTCTCTTTATTTTTTTTTTCCTTTTTTAAGTTGAGACTTTAATTTTATGCTTTGGGCCATTTGGGGTTGACAATTTTTAATGAACCAAATGATTTCATTTGGTTAACAAGTCATTTTATATCTCATTTGTAATTCTCTACCCATCTTCCTGAGATAAATCTGGGGATACACGGTTCTTCTGCAGCATCTAGCCATTACTTCGGAAGGAAGGAAGAGAAAGAGGGTGGGAGGAAGGGAGAAAGGAATCCTGAGGAAAGTAAAGCAAGGTTTCAGAGATCGATCTCTTTTGCATCTTATTTCTTAGAACCTTCTCTCTGGTTGACATGACCCATGGGGCCACATCTTCCTTCTATTCTTTCAAATCCTACTGCTACTAGACTTCTGGTCAACCCTACTTATTGATTACTCTGGGTTCACACCTGGCTTTTTGTTAGTTAACCTTTCTCCTGACTTTCCTTCCTCAACAGCCAGAATAATGTTCTTGTTCATCTTTTAAAATTGCTTATATACCTGAATTATTTGCCCAGCTTGTCTCTTTCTCTCGCTACCTAATTGTAAGTGACTGCGCATCCCTTCCCTCTTATTTTCAGCTAAAATAGCTGTCTCAGCACAGTGAAGAAAAGGCAGTCTTGCCAATTCCTCTGGCTGTTCTTGATCTTTCTCATTTTGTAGCTTTCTCCTGACACCCTGTCCAGCACATGCTCCCCTATATCTATGGATTCAAAATTGGATTACTGGGGAATGTGAATGATGGTGGTGGTTTCAAAGCCAGAAACACGAACACGCCAACATTACAATCATTTTACCCTACTCTGCAGACAGAATGCTTTCCATGTTGCATGATGGGGCATAAATGTGCTTCTACTGCCATAACAAAATGTTTTCAAATTATTTTTTTAAAGTAGGCACATATGAATGTAATTAAAATGCTCTGTAGCATTGTAAATCCAAAGTAATTCAGAGAACAACCTTTGTTGCTTTTACTGAAAAACTAACATCTGTCTCTTATTGCAGTTATGCAAAGAACTCAATTAATTTCATTCCTGTGGTGGTTAAACTATATACTCATTATTGAACAGTCTGAAGTCAAAATCAATTAAAACAGTAGAGCAAACTTCCAGTAATTTTTCAACAAATAAGTTTAACTTCCCTTTCTCTTTCATCTACAGAACTATTAGTTAAACAGGAAGAAGCAACAACAGTAAAGCAATTTTCTTATCTTCAGAGCCACTTATATTAGATAGAGGAGTCTATTTATTTTTATCGTTTTTTTAATGGAGGTACTGGGGATTGAACCTAGGACCTCATGCGTGCTAACCATGTACTCTACCACTTAAGCTATCCTCAACCCCCTGGATAGAGTGGTCTATTGTTTGTGTTTCCTCCACTCCTGGTCATATTATGCAAGGCCTTCCAATCTGCCCTTAACATTTTCCTGAACCTGTTTTGTGGAAGGTCTCCAATAACTACGTCATTACCCAACATGAAGGTCTGACATTAGTTTACTCTTTTCAACTTCTTTGGGGAACTTGATGACGCTGTTTTATTCCCTACTGTTCTTAAAAACAAACACACCTTCTCTCTTTGGCTCCTGAGATACAGCATCAGTTTTGTTCATCCTCCCTCTTTCTTAACACTCTCTTGGTAAATTCTTTCCAACCCCCATCTTAAACGTAAGCATTATTCTCCAAGATTATGCCTAAAAGCTCTTCCTCTTATGCTCCAAAGACTCTTCTTTGAATTCACCTGTTATCTTTTTGGCAACAATTCCCAAATGTCCCTGTAGGTAGGAACTTCTAACTGTATGCTGAAAAGTCCCCAGCACTTGTTAGCACCATTACAGACCCATCATGATTTTCATTCTGCCCTCTTCCTCCAGTAGATATCATTCCTAACTTTCTTGTTCCCCAAGAGCATCCCTTTTATTCAACCATCCTGGCTCAAAGCTTTTACTTATTATCAGATGCTTTTTCTCCCTTGCCTCATGTTTTGTCAATTTTCCAATTCTATCACTGGACCGTCTACTTCATTCCCATTGCTACACACTAGTTAAGGTACCCATGATGTCTCACATGGAAGACAATAACAGCTACTTAACTGGTCGTCAATCCCAATTCCTTTCTCATTTCCCACATTTCTACCAGATTCAGTGGCAGTTTATGACCATACTCCCTGGTATTGCAGAATGGTTATCTCTACTGTATGAATGCCAAGGTTGTCATGATGTATAAAGTTACTATCCTATTGAATCTATATGGGTAAACAGTCACAAAAGTGTAGGTAGAGTGGAATCTCACAGCTAGGATGAGGTCATTCTGGTAAAAATCATGTTGAGATAAAGCACGCCTTTCATTCTAGAAATAGGAATTGAGAGAGTGGTCCTCAGGTAGACAGGCAAGAGGATATAGCTTCTCTTGGTCTATATGCAAGGGACATAAAGTCCAGGATGATTACCCCAGATAAGTATGAAATGACACTCAAAATGTGGATGCAGACTGAAAGAGTGGAAATAAGGAGTCAAAGAAAAGCTTCTCATTTTCCATAGGTCTCCATGTAGAATGGGTCAGACCCTGTGGGCTAGAGGGAGATTCAAATTCTATAGTTTACAAACTAGTTTATTTAGATTTCTTTTACCTTCCCTGCTTCTCCCTTAGCAAAAGTCCTGATTAAAGTATCACTGTTTCTCAGCTGGGTTAAAGAAAATGAAGCATCCCCAAACCTGTTCCATGTGGGTGTATCAAACAAAAGGTTTTCATGAGTTTAGAAAACATCATGCTGAACATCAAGCAGTAGCACAGACTATGTAAAATGACTGATGCCAAATGACTGACAGCTCTTTCTTAGAGAAAAATCAGTTGAAAGGTAAACACAGAGAATATTTTTTTATTTCATGATGACTTTGGGCAAATTCTCTCCAGACCATGGTGAGAAAGGAAAAGGCACATGAGTGGGATAACAGTACAGCTGGGTAGATTTTAATTTGATTGAAAAATTAAATTCCAAATCTATTAATTATTAGGATGATATCAACCCAGTAGGAGGTTTCTGATAGTTAGGTTCCAGGCATTTCTTCTTGTTCTTTTTTTTTTTTTTCCCAGAGTATCAATGATATAGAAGACGTTTGAAGGGATATTTGCTAAATTTGCAAATGACACAAAACACAATCTAATAAGGTAGATTGACAGAATCAGGATTCAAAGTTTTTGTAACAGGTAGCTGTGCTGATCTGAAACCCAACAAAGTTAAATTTAATAGGCATAAACACAAATCTTACAGGTAGTCAAATAATATATCAATGGCGTAGGTCCAGGATTTGGGGTAATCTAACTTGACTGTGGTTTGTATTTTTTTTTTTTTCTTAATGAGTATTTCAGTTGGCCACAGAGTCAACATGTGTCCACTGTAGGATACAATTACTATAAAAACTGAAAATCTTAGTTTGTCATTGATAATGCAAGAATGGAACTTATACTCTAAAGACTTAACATTGAAATCTATAACATATATAAGACAGTGTTCAGTTGTGTTCTGCTAAGATCAGATTCTATTTGGAGTGTTCGATTGAATAATGTCTAACATTTTAGGAGGGACACTGACAAGTTATAATAAATGAGAAAGGGTGCATCCATCATCCTAGAGAGCTCAATGACCAAGGGATGGCTGATTAAACTAAGTATGCAGACCACAGAAAAGTATCTTGGAAAAGTGAACAAAATGGAAAAAACTTCAAATATCTGAATAGCTATTATGAGGAAGAGGTATAAGTACTGGATTCTAGATTGTCCCTCAGGGCAGAACTGAGTGAGAGCTTACAGGAAGACAGGTCACAATTCAGTATGAAGAATATATTTTTAATGAAACTGGAGCCCCGAGAAAGTAAGGAATTCCATGTCATTGGACATTTCTTTCTCAGGTGTGTTAAGAGAAAATACTGCTGCATTAGAAAAAGAGATCAAATTCGATGATCCTCTAGAGTCCCTTCCAACAAACAAGATTTCATTATTCTATGAAACCAGTGTTGCCCCAAATCATTTGAGAATCACAACTTCAAAGTTTTCTGCCACTTTTCAATCTGCTCCTCATTCAGGGTATTACAGTTTGGATGCTGTGCGAACCAAATTCCCACCCGCCCTAACGTTACTGAGATAGTGCTTTGAGTTCATTTGCCAATCATAATGATTGGTCTCACTGAGCCATGTGTTCTTTAACTCGATCTCCCAGGTTCCAGAGGCATATTTGCAAAATAGCTAGCTGGATTTCAAATTTCACTTTAGGATTGTGGCATAGAGATTTTCTCACGTGAAGCTAAGGAACAAAACCTGCCTCATTAAACATGAGCTAAACAGCTCAACTTTCCGCCTTTGTGCTTTGCAGCCTTTCTCCCACTACTCTGTGATGTGAATTTATGCATGTATACACGCATGCACGGGTGTGTGTATGCGTGCATGCATGCGTCCGTATGTACGCATGGGTAGATGTATGTGTGTATATAATTATGCACCGGTGAATGTACATGTGCATGCAATGTATGTGTGTGTCTATATGTGTGCATGGCTGCGTGTCCATGTGCGTGCATGTACGTGCATGTATATATAATGTACATGTGTATAAATAACATCACACAGTAATAACAGAATAAAGGGGAAGGAAAAGAAGAGACAAGTGACAAGAAAGCCATATGAGAGATAAAATATTGTTTGCAAATAAGACGAGCTACCAGCAGGTTTCCAAATTGAAAACTAGAGGGAAGCCTTTGTTTGCCAATGGTGGGGAAAAAGCAAGAAGAGCAGAAGGGGAAAGAGGAAACTAAAAGCTCATGGCCCTGGTGGCAGACAATTCAATAGAGAAATGATAATTGGAGCTCCATGAAAGTATGATTTACCCCAACATAACACTTTTTTCATGATAATCATCTCATTGTTTGGGCACAGTAAGAAATATTGGTTAAATAAAAGTCTCTAAAAATGGGAAGTTTCACCTGGCATGGGGATCTAGCGCTACAAATCAACAGAAACTAGTCAGAAGTGAATTGTGCATCAGCAAATTACATTTTGCTGCTCGTTAGCATTTAAAGATTAGTGCATTCAGTTCCGTATCAGAGAACCTACCAAATACAAATAACGTCCATTTTCTTTCTTTTTTGTGTGGTTCATGCTGCACATATTTATCTTAATGAGAACATGGCTTTTTAAATGATAGCTGTAAAACAAAATAGCACTATTTGCATTGCATTTCAGAGTAATCAGTAATATCCAGCTTGAATTTTGTCCAGGACTAAAATGGTGCTAAAGAGAATCTGTCTCATGCTGATCAGTTCAAAATCTGAAATTATAGCTTCAAAAATCTGCTGCAAAACAATTAAAAAATGCTTCTTGTATGTAATATTAAAATTGATAATAGACCCAGTTTAATATTATGGAAGGAAAAATCAGCAATGTTCCCCTTTCAAAAAGATCACAATCTACACAAATCTGACTTCAGGTCATTATTGCCCAGGACCTGCTGAACCCCATCTAATCTGATCCCCGTCTTTTCCACTCTCCTGAAATCGTCCCGGTGGCATAAGCAGTCGGACCTAAGTCAACAAATCCAACAACTTACTTTTTCATCCTCCACCCATTTCTTTTCTCTTTATAATTTTAGATTGTTGATTAACCCCTTCTTCCTGAAACTGTCTCCTCAAAAGGCTTTCTGAACACTGCTTCCATGTGATCCCCCCGTCCACCTCCTCTAACTTCTTCTCTCGCCACTCTCATTTCTGAACTCAAATGAAGTGTTTATCCAAGTTCTTTCCTTGGTCCGCTTCCTTTCTTATACTCTCTTCCCTAGTTTCCTCATTTAATTTCAGAACTGGAATCATTTACTTTGTAGGGTTACCTGCAAAAACAGGTAATTATTTACACCCACGTAAATATCATATGTACATTTCCCTATTAGGCAACTCCAGCTATATACTCAATCTATACTTCAAATCAGAAGTTCAAAAACCATTTCTCCCCAAACAGGATCCTTCCTCTGAACTCATAACTCTCTGACATTAAAAAAAAAAAAAAAAAAAAGGCAGCCCTTTTCAGCCAGTTATCTAGGGTCTGAATTGTCTTTGATTTTTTTCCAGTCCACACAAAAAAATCAAGTACTGTTGAGTTACTCTTCCAAATGTCAGTGGCATCTATTCTGGTTTGGGTTATTCCGGCTCGGGCTATAGCAATAATCTAAGAAGTAGTTCCTCCCTCTTCAGTTTTTCCTCCTCCATTTTATTCTTATCTGTCAGATCAATCTTCTCAAAACCACCTCTGATGATATTCCTCAGCTGCCTAAAATTCTGCAGTGGTCCCCCTACTGCCTTATAAATAAAATCTAAACTCCATAAAATGGCATTCAAGGCCATTCTTGATAGGGCCTCAAATTTCCTTTTCAGTGGAATTTCTCTCAATACCATCAACATGACTTATGCTTCACCAAGATGGACTACTCACTGCTTCTCAAATTTACTCTGTACTTTCTTCCCCTTGTATCTTGGTATACTTTGTTCTTTCTACCCTAAATTCCAACCTCTTCTCTTCCTCCTTACTTCCCTGGCCCCCACGGGCTATATCAAGATCTCAACCTACTGGAATCCTAACAAGAAATTCCACCACTTCTATGACGCTTTCCCAAGCCCTTAGCCAGAAGTTGCCTCTACCTTCTCTGAACTCCCTAAGTATTTTAAGTACTGTATTTCGGGGGTCCATTTTTGATTATTAAGGATACTGAAAAATGACAGCCAATAGTAAGAGGCGAAGCAAATGGTTTAATGGATGACGCAGGCCCTTAAAAGAGTGTTTTAAAACTTTTCACAACTATCTTACAGATTATTACATATTAACATACCATGATCTTTCTATAAAAACGAAATGTATAGGACATTATTGGCAGCAGTCTGTGTACTGCATAAAATGTTAAAATAGTTACCTACTTACATACTGAATCTTGTAAACAACTACCACTGGTACATTAATTAAAACCAGGACTGGAATGAGGATAGGGCAGGAAAGGTCTTTGTGAAAAGCACAAACAGAGCTTGGGATCACCACAAAGTTATAGCTTCCCATTCACTAAACATTTAACATATACACGTAAGTTACCCCACCTCCACCCCTAACACCACTTTACTAGGTGTTTGGTAGATGCTAGGTTAATTGAAAGCATAGGGTAGTCAAATAAGTGCAAAGAGAAATATAATCCTGTCTCAGGGCTGCTAAATCATTGTCCTGAAAAGCTATGAATATACTAGTCTTTAAAAATTAATAATAATAACCACCAATACCAAAACAATCACCTTTCCTTCCCATATCTTAAAACATAGTAATACCATCATATATTCCCTGTGCACCACTCTCTGAGAAAGCCCTAAACATACCTAGACCTTTAAATTAAATTTGGTTGATAACTCTGCAGCACAGAGAAAAACCACTTTACGAGTAGAAAACTGGAGCACAGAGTGTTTATGTCATTGGTCAAGGTAAGAAAAAGCATCAAAGCTTTTCTTATTCCCAATCTAGCGCTTTATTCAGTAGACCAGGAAGAAAAGCCAATTAGCAGGGTGATGTTTTTTCCTTTTATTAAGTAGGCTTTTCAGAGGTTTAACAAAAAAGCGATGCAGCAAAAATATATAAACAGGAAATTCCAAAGGAAAATGATAGCTACTATTATGGTTTCAGAAAATGCGTAATGAAGGAGGATCTTAGGGGATGGGGGAATGGAAGGCAGAGGAAAACAGGAAAAGGGAAATTGGACATAACAAAAGACTTTCCTATCAGTGCTGTTCTGAATATGAATTTCGAAGTCGGGTAAATCAGTAAGTTTGGAGGAAACCGAAGCCAGCACAGTACAAAGACAATCAAATGTACAAAATCAAGCCAGCTGGGAGGGACCATTACCAAGTGAATAGAACACCGGAATGCAATGAGATCAAGGTTCTAATCCTACCCACACCACTTAGTTGCTAGGTGATCTTTGACAAGTTGTTGAAATCCTAAGGCCTCTGGTTCCTCATTTGTAAAATAAGGTTGGACAGCACAGCATCTCAAGCCGGTTCCAGAACTAACAGCATAAGACACAGGATTCCAAAAGGCAGCGTCACAGGCAGCTTTGAGAAGGAGCATAAGGAAACTGCTCAAAGCCTTAGGTACCTGCATTTGGCAGTGCTCTCAGATATCAAGGACTAGACAGAATCTAGAATCTAAATTCCCTTGTATTGAACTAATCAAATTCAGTATAATAATCACTAGTCGGAGACATTTCTAGAGTATAACGTAGGATAAGAAAAAGGAAGGTGGAAGAGAAAGACTGAAGATAAAGGAGGGGAAGGAATGAGAGAGGACACTAAGAAAAGGGATGGTTAAAAAAAAAAAGACAATAAAGTCGTTATCATGGCTCAATGTTATCTGGAGCTAAGGTGCTTGACAGCCATTCTTGAGAACAATTTGTTCAGAGTAAGAAAAGAGCTTCTTTGTTGTTGTGGAATGGGGGAAGTAGCCAGAGAAAGAACTTCTCATTTTCATGGTCACTTTCTAATCCAGGTCTTCCCCATTTCACCCTGCAACTCCCTAAATCTTGGGGCACAGGAAATTCATATGTAATTCATATGAAATTCATAACAACATATGGTGACTTATAAGAACTCCATTTGGTGACATCTTCTGAAAAAAACTGTGAACGGTTACTCCACCAATTGTTTTATAAAGTAGACAAATGAGTCACAAATAAACACCAAAGAGGTTGTCAGTTCATTTGCACAGTCATCATATACCTGGTGTGAATGAAAAATACTGCAAACCATATCAGTAAACAAAGAATGCTTAAGCCATCAGCCGCTGCCACCACCCCCCAGCGAAGACAAGCCTGCAGCCCAGCCTCTGCAGCCGCTCACAAGGGTGCACCCTGAGGGGACTCAGAATAAGAAAGGACAGGATACTGGCCCTAGATGGCTAGGTGCTTGTCAAAGGAATGAATTCATTGAGCCCAAATGTTTGCTCCCTCCCATACAGAGAAAATCGCTAAATTCTTTAACTTGAGATGCCTGTTCTTCTTTGGATAACAAGTAAACTTTTATTGTTCCAACTACCTGGTCTTTGTTGTAAAACTCCTATATATCCTAGCTCCTCCCCTACCTCTTTGGAGCAGTTCGTTAGGGCGATGTAAGAGGCTGTCATCCCGGCTCAAGTCTTTCCGCCAAACAAAACATAACTCTCAACTTTTAGGCTGTGCGTTTATTTCAGTCGACACTGGAAAGTAACTGACTTTTTACACATCTTTTGTCTGCAAAAATATTTTTGTTATACTGGCATTAATCTTTGCAGTCTTGTCAATGCTTAAAATGAAGCCACCAGAGCAAGGAGCATCTGGCTAAACTAATCATAGGCAGTTGTCAGTTATGTTACTGAAAATCATCAGTAGAAATGACCCAAGTGTGGGGGGCGTGGGGGGAAGGAGTTTAAAAAGACCGTGATTCCAACCCAACCGGTAATTTAATGCAAATACTGTAATTAATTTCCACACAGGCTGGTGTCAGTGTTACAAATAATTCCCTTCAGGCCCTAGCATACTGTCCACGTGGCTGGCAGCAGAACCAAGAAGGCAGTCAAAGTATTTTACTAACTGAGAATAGAAGAACGTGGTCCGTTGAAAAATTTGGAGTTGTTCACGAATTTCCTAAAAGCAGGGCTCAGAAACCCTTTTCATGTTTTTTCTCCCCTTTTGATTTCACTGGTCACATAACACTTTACATTTTCCTATAATGCTGATCAGTATAGAGCTATGGCACCACCTATTGTGACGTTACTTAAATGCTGATATCGAATGACAGCCTGTTAAACACTGGTGGACCAGAATAAGACATTTATTGTTCAAGGAAATGTACACGATTATTTTCTCCAGTAGTTTCCTTCTGAGATCCTAACGATATAAAAGGTGGCTGAAAAACAGAAGCGTCAAACCTGTTATAACTTGTTTTTAATCTAGTGGAAATAGGCTCATAATTGCAGTTTGTGCACGTGACTTTGAGTAGCAGTAGGACTGTGGATATTAACAACATTTCTTCATCCAAGTGGCCAAAAGCTGTGATAATGATTACTATAATTTCCTGGCTAGTTATCTCCTTCAGAGTATTCAAAATAAATTCCTTCCCTCCCTTGTCATCTTCCTCCTTCCCTCCTTCCAGAAATGCAGGCTAGAATAACAGATAATGTAACCTCACTGACAGAGTCCTCTCAAAGTCACTATTCTTTAAGTGGGGATGAAGGTGGCAGCCCTAAGATGGTGTCTGTACGTGTCAGGTCAGACTGGCTCAGGTAACTTTCCCTGACAAATGTTTTAAGACACTGTTCTAATTTGGAACTTAGAAGGCAGGATCCATCAAAAATAATTAAAAGAACACAATGAAATTAAGTATGTGTAGTTTTACTAATAACTCTTTGAAACAGACGCAAACTCTTAGAACTGGAACTTCAGGAATTAGGTTTCTAAAGAATCCCACTTTGCGGTGCTTCATTATTTACAATTTTAATGTCTCGTGGGAAAACAGCTTTAGAGGCATAAAGGAATCAAATCATTTTATGAGTGCTTTTTATAAATACTTTTCCCCTGTTAGTATTTAAGACAACTAGAGATATATTAATCTAATCTCTTTCCATTGGTTAGGAGCACTTTTCCAGCACAAAGTCATAAAGCGTACAAACTCATCATCATTTCTGAATAATAGTAGTGACCTCCTTCCTAAACACACATGGGAAAACAATCCTAAAGCCCAGGTATAATTTCCCTCATTTTCCTTTCTGGGTCCTAAGACATCATTTCAAAACTTTATACTCTGTCTTTGACTATTTGTGGGAACTTAGGCAAGTCTCCCCAAGTTCCACTTTCTTCATTTGTAAAATAGGGAAAATAATAGTATCTTACCCTGTGTAGCGTGTGTGAGGTATAAAGGACATAATGCATATGAATGACTGATAATGTGCCGTATAACAAATGCTTAATAAATGCTACTCTTGCTCTACTCCTCAACACTGCTATTTTATTTTTTTTTAATTTTTAAATTATTCTTATTTTTTATTGAAGTGTGGTTGATTTACAATGTCAGTTTCAGGTGTACAGCAAAGTGATTCAGTTATACATATGCATACATACATATATATTTTTTCAGTTTCTTTTCCACTACAGCTCATTATAAGAAATTGAACATACAGTTCCTACTGTGCTATGCAGTAGGTCCTTGTTGCTTATCCACTTCACATATTTATCCATCAATCTCAAACTCCCAATTTATCCCTCCCCCCCGCCTTTCCTCCCTGGTAACTACAGTTTGTCTTCTATGTCTGTCAACACTGCTATTTTAGCTACGATTCTATTAAACTTCTTTTCTCACTTTTTAAAAATATTCCTAAGAGGAATACTTAGGATTTGCGAATACTCAATCCAAAATTCTTATGGTTGCCAAAAGGTATACATATAAATCTACATATGCTAGAGATTTTCCTAAGGAAAACTTACACTCATGGATTATCTACTGTATACGTCATGCATTATAACAGTGTAACAGTAAATCAAGATCCCACACAGTCACAACCGTGTTCCAGCATGGGGGTGGTCTCTGGGTATACAGAAATAAAGTTCAATGGAAGAGACTGTACTTTCAGTTGTAGTCCCAGGGAAGCCTACTTGGAGGGGGTGGCAACTTAACTGAACCTAAAATGATGGGTGAGATTTAGCTTCTCAAAGTTTTGGATACAGGAAATCCAGGTGAAGAGAATATCGTACCGACAGGAGTAAAATAATGTAATTGTGACTGGTGAACAGAAAGTAATTCAGTTCACAGGGAGTACACACTCCTGAGTGGGAAGTTTTGGGAGACAATTTGAAGCTAAGAGATTTGATCTTCAACCCACAGTGGTTGGATTTTGATTGTTAAATAGCATTATGCTAAGTTCTATGCATATGTAATAAAAAAAAAAGGATCCCCATCAAGTACATCTGTTAAACTCTTCATTTGAACCCTCTTTTCATCATCTAAAATAAAAATTTTTTAAAAGCATTATTTTTCCCCTCATTTTCAAACAATGCATTCCTACTGAGAAATAGTCAGAGGCCACATAAATACGAAAAGAATATTTTATCTTAATTACTAATGCTTTAGCAAATACAGTGTTTGAAAAGGAAGGCAAGAGATGTAGATGTTCCTGCAAGCTGTAATAATATCCAAGTTATCTAGCATTTTGAAAAATCTAAATTGAAAAGTCTACTCCTGATTGTCAACTGAGTTCCTGAGCAACATCAACATCAGGTAAAACGCCATCCTACACTTTTCCTTCTGCTGGAAACCATAACAGAAACTTCAAGAACAACATTTCTCGATTGACTTATCACATTCTCCAAGACACTAAATGAACTAGGAAACTATACAGTTCAAGTAGTTCAAGGTCACCAAAGAGAAAATACTTGTTTTATTTGTTTTCAGAAAATTGAATCCTCTCCAAATTGACTTGAAAATATTTTTAAATTCTAGGAATCTATTTCAAACCTTGTATTCCATCAACTATCAGTATAACATAGAAATGCAAGTTCCTCACCTGCATTACAGACATACATATACATATCCAAATGGGGCTCTGGTGGATTTCAGAATGCATAGAGTTCATATTTGCATCAATAAGATATATGGTATAACAAATATCATGTGACCTGTAATTCAGGGAAACATGGAAAATTTCTGATTTAAAAATTGCTACAAATACAAACAACTGACGTGGATGCCATCCAAATCTTTTCTATGGATCGGACTGCTTCCTGCCTCTTTACTACCTCCTGCTGCTGGACACATCTCCTCCTCCTCCACCAAACCCTTCCAACCTCTCTTTGTATGACATGGTTTCCAGACCTACAACCATCAGAGTGTTTCGCTTTTGGACATGTTCCAGTGGATTCCCAGTCTAAACTTGTAAGAATATGTCCATGAAAGCCTATTTTTACATATTCATAAGTTTGTTGCAGTGTTTTTCTAAAAATTAATGTTGAAAACCAGAAATAACCTAAATGTCTAATAATAGGATATTGGCTATAAACCACGCTACACAATAAAATGCTGCACTACCATTAAAAATCATGAAGACTATTTAGTGAAAAGGAAACATAAACATGGTATACCATTATGCAAGAAAATCACAGTCAACATATTTCATTTTGGGCTTAGAAAATCAATTTATAAAATTGCACAGGAAAAAAAATCTAAATGCTATCAACCAAACTATGAACAGTGGTTATGGATAGATCATAGAAAATATTTGGTTTCTTCTTTTTAAGCCTTTTCTAAATTCTCTACAATGAACACTATTAATTTTGTAATTAGAAGACTATTGCATTTAAAGAATATGATAAAAATGTAAATGTTTTAGAAGAAAATGCTTATTACTACCAGTTCCTTCCTTCTTCTCTCGTCCACCCACTACCATCTGGCACTTCCCCCCACTACACTCTACCCAAACAGCAGTTGTCAAAGGCAGGTTGTCAGATCCCATGTTTAATTCTCAGTCTTCATTTTACTTGACCTCATTTTATTTCACAAATTAAATCACTCTTGCCACAAAAGTCTTCCTTCAGGTAGCTTCCAGGACACCACCTATATATCACTTTATGTCACTGGTCGCAGCTCAGTCTGCTTTGTTGGTTTCTCTTCATTTTCCAGACTTCTAAACATTGCAGTGTCACACAGATCAGAATCCAAGCCTCTTCCATTTTCTATCTATAATCATTTCCTTGGTAATCTCACCCGATCTCATGACTTCAAAGACTATTTATATGCACGAATGCCTCCCAAATTTATATAGCCACCTTGGACCTCTCTCAGTAAGTCCAGACTCATACATTCAACTGCCGGCAGTTATGACACTGTTATCTGAAAAACTGATGGGCACAGGAACATTAATACATCCGAAAGGAAGTCCTTACACCTGAACCTGAACTTGTTCCACCTTCAGTCTTCCTCACTCTTTAAAGGACAACTTCTTCTTTCCAGTAACTCGTTGCCAAAAAAAAAAGCCCACCTCCCTCAAATGAGGACTTACTCATTTTTGAGTCCTTTATACTTCTCACAAACTATGTCTAATTAATTGACAAATCTTTAACTTCAAAATATATCAAAATATATCAAGAATCTGATTTTTTTTTCCAACACTGCCACCACCTGGCACCAGCCACCATCATTTCTGCCTGGATGATGAAAAAGACTCCCAACTGTTCTCCTGGCTCCCTCCCTTGCTCGCCTACAGATTATTTTCAAAACAGCAGCTAGAGTGATCTTTTGAAATCTAAGATATCAAAACATGCTATTTCTCTGCTCAAAACTTCCTTGGGCCTTCCCATCTCAAAGTAAAAGCTCAAGTCTTTACAATGGCCGAGGAGGTCCTACCGGTTCTGGCCTTCACTTATCAACCTGACCTCATCTCCGAATGCTACTCTTCCTCTGGTTTCCTCCATTCTAACCACCTGGTCTTCTTAGTTTTTCTCAAACTCCCCAAGCACACAATGCCTTGGAAACTTTGAGCTTTGCTGTTCTGTGCTAGAGAACCTCACCTCTGACCACCCGCACTTTCGTCATATTTAGGATTCTCTATAATGTTTATCACCATCCTTCACATGAAATCATTACTTGCTCATATTGTTTACTGTTTTCCTATCCACCTCCAGAATGTAAACTCCAGGAGTCTAGAATTTTTTATATATATTTTTTTCACTGCCATATCCACAGCACCTGGAGGAGTGTCTGACAGTAGTAGTAGGTAACCAATAAATGCCATTTAAATAAATGAAAGAAAATATAAAGGAATATCTTTATGTCACTAGGATGAAAAGTTTCTTAAAACACAAAGAGTTTAAGCCATAAAAAATGATAAAAATGATTATATTAATTTTTTCCAAAAATTCTGCTCATTAAAAGCCATGGTTTTAAAAAGTAAAAATAGAAGCCTTAAGTCTGATATTTGCATCACATATAACTGACAATGGATTACTATCTCCAATATTTACAGAACTCATTGATGGAATTAAGAAAAAGATAATCCAAAAGAAAATGGGAAAAAGACTTAACAGTTTTTGGAATGGCCAATAAAAATCTTGAGCCTCATTAGTGATCACAGAAATGCAATTTAAAACCACAGCAAGACATCATTTTACACCCACTAGATTGACTAAAATTAAAAGGTTTGACAATACTTAAAGTTGGCCAGAATGTGCAGTAAAAAATACTTATATCCTGCTACTGAAGTATAAATTGGTACAGCTATTTTGGAAAAAAATACTTGGTATTACCTAGTAAATTTGAAAAGACGTGCCATGACCTGATAAGTCAAAGCCTAGATTTACTCTGGAGAGGTAGTTCTCACTGTGTGGTCTAGGGAACACCAAGGGTCTCTGAGGCCTCGCCAGCAAGTCTGTGAGGTGCGAATTTCTTTCATACCAGTACTGAGACATTATTTGCCTTTTTCACTCTCATTTCACAAGAATGTACAGTGGAGTTTTCTAGAATCTACATGATGTGTAATAACATCATTGCTTTGATGGCTAAGGCAACGTGTGCTTGTGAATTCTTCTGTTTTAAAAGCATCTCAGTTTTAATTTCTAATATACTAATATTGATATATTCAATCCACATAGAGCAAAAGCTCTTAAGAGTCCTCAATTCTTACAACTGTAATGGGATCCTGGTATTACAAAGTTTGAGAATACTTGCTGTAGAGGAAAAATCTCTGCACACTTGCATCATCGTTCACATCAACTCTATTTGTATTAACAAAAGACTGGGATGGGGGACAACCTCATGTACACTGACACCAGAATAGATAAATAAATTGTGATGCATTCATCCAATGGAAAGCTATACGACAGGGGAACTGAAATTCATGTAGATATATCAACATTTCTAAATGTCAGAAACATAACATCCAGTGAAAAAAATGAACTGTAGAATAATGCATATTTTATGATTCCATTTACATAATGGTTTAAAATTGAGCAAAAGCAGATGATACATTGTTTAGGGATATCTCCTGGTAAAACTCTAAGGAAAAACAAATGGCTGACAGACACATAGCTGAGACAGTGGTTACCTATGGAGTAGAAGAAAGAGGGTGGGATCTAAGAGCAGCACACAGCAGGCATGGCAAAGGTATCAATAAAGTTTCCATTGGTAAATTGGGTGGTAAGTTCATGAAATTTTAAATTGTTCTTTATGCTTTTCATGGTATGTGAATGTGTGTCTGTCTGTGTCCTATGACCATGAAATATTCTGTAGTGGGTTTTAAAATGTCTTTACTGACATTTAAAAAATATGAAAGACAACTGTTCACCTAGATGTTGTTTTCTAGTCTTTCTAGAAGGAAGGGAGTGGGTCAGACACTATTCAGTAGCCCATGGAGCCCTATGCTTTATTTTCACTTGTCCATTTCTCTATTACAATCTAACCTAATGTCAAAAAGTAGGTATCCTCATCTCTCAGTCTTTCTGAAACATTTATTTACTCCATCACCTTTAATTCATCAGAAGGCTGTCAAGTATAATTGACCATTTTATTGACATTATTGCATATCACAGAATGATATTCAAGGTATTAAAAAGCAGTAGTATACATTACATTATGCCAAAGGCTCTTTTTTTTTTCCATAAAACAGCATTTGGCAATGATCTCTTGCCCTTTTTTCCGTATTACATAATTACTTAGTATATGATATCTAAGGCAATAGCCAATTTAAAAATTTTAAGAGGAATCTTTGATAAATGTATATGTGGGTAAGAAAAGACCAAATGAAATATTTAGAATTCAATGAAGAATAATGTTAATATCTATTTGTTTATCCTCAAATAACTCATAGTATTAACATATCTCTTGAAATGTAGGGAGGGACAGTCAAGCAATACGCAAGCAGATTTTACACTTCCTAAGGACAACACAGAGAGAGAGGGAAGGGGAAAGAGGCAAGAAGGGAGGGAAGGGGAGTGGGAGCGGAGGGAGGTTTTACAAGGAGCTGAAGTTTTAATCATGCAGAACACCTTGTGTTTACCGCCTATACATGTTTGTTCTGAAATTGTATCAGTGTATGAATAATGGATATAAAATGAAACACCCACAAACAAAAAAAGCACAATTCACAGGTTAAAATGTAAAGAATCTTACTCTGATAATGCTTCTTTGGAGCCAATTTTATGCTTCCTGTGAAACACTAATCCTGCCAATAGAAAAGACTGCAACCTCTTTCTCAGCCTTTAGGTCCCCATCTAAGTGGCCACCCTTCAGAGGAGCCATCTCTGAGCAAACTATCAGAAGTAGCCCTCCTGCTGTACCCTCCTCCCCACAGTATCACCGTTCATTTTTGCACCCAGTATGTTTCCTTCCTAGCATATATCAAAGTCTATAGTTAGATAATTGTTATTAATTGCCTGTCTCTCCTATGAGACTGTAAAAACCAAGAGGGCAGAGACCACATCTGCCTTGACCACCAATGTACCACCAGTGTGTAGAATAATCTATGCCACGTATTCAGCATTCAATAAATGTTGAAAGAACAAAATACAATGCATGTAATGTGTCCTCCTCCTGCTTTATTATTTACCTAGAATATTTCTCTCTTGGTTCTCTGCTGCAGTTCCCATTTTGTTTTTATGATGCCTTGGGGTATCATGAGAACTGATATATGACTGAGGACCGTATAACAAACCCCATGATGTACACATGCACTATTTTTTATATCAATCACTGTATAAAATCCTAACCCATCATTCATGTTCAGAGAACTTGTAAAACACTATTAGATGAAAGGATAAAGAAGAGGATTTAAATTTATTCTTAAATACCAACACAAGAACGCCGGTAATAGGTACACATTATCTGAGAAGTCAAAAGGCACTCACGTAAAACTAGTAAAGCCAATGTGTACGCAGGCAACATACATTTCTAAATTTGATGTGCTGTTTTGGCTCAGAGTTGATCATTTCAGTTTTACCTAAGGCAACTTAGTCTCTCCTTTTTCATTAAAAAAAAAAAAAAGTAGTGTTCACTCAGAACCATAAGTCTGCCTCATTGCTGAGAGACAATAAAGATTGAAGGGAGGGGCATTTTATATGATTTCTTCTTGGAAAGTAGGTAAGATAGTGATGCCTTAGGCATGTATAGGTATAGTTGTGCAACCGGCCAGTTGAAGGTACTCCAGCACAGATGACTCTGACCTATAGGAATATGGAATGGTTGTTTTGCATTGTTGGTGCTTCTCATTATACTTTATCTATTTTTTCCCTTGCCTCCAACTAGACTGTAAGTACCTTAAAGACTCAGAGCATATTTACAATGGAACCAACATAGTAATAACCTTAGAAATGTAGTAATGTAGCTTCTCAGTAAACTCTTGATTTTAGTGAATCTTGTTTATGTCTATGAAATCAGAGATCTTAGGTATCACGACACACGTAAAAAGGTAATTATGTGAGTGGATGGAGGTGTTACCTATCTCTATTGTAGTAATTATTTTGCAATATATTTGTATCAAATCATCACATTGTATATCTTAAATTTACATACATATCTTAATAAAACTGGAAAAGGGTAGCTTATTAATCAATTAATGCATATATTGAGCCAGTTTACTCATTAAAGAAATATACTTCTGGTAAATTTCCATTGTCATTTGGACAATATTCCACCAAACAAAATGGTATCACAAGCTAATGTGAAAAGCTGCTACTGCTGTTCAAATTATTCTATATAACATTTAAAAGAAAAAGCTAGGTTCAAAATTAAGATTGGCTAATTGCCAAGCACCAGAGACTAAAAAGGAAATCAAAGCCAAAGCTCCGAATGGAGCTAAAGGGTAGGCCAAGAGGACTATGGAACTAAATACGAGCATAAAGACTAGGGATTTAATATCTGCCTAGAGAAGAAAATGTTATGTCACAAGCTTCTGGTACATCAGTAGCTGGAACTGAGCTCCTGGAGTAAGAAGAGGAGCCTGAAAAAGTGGTCCCATCTGGAAAACCAGGTCTAGAAAAACTTCAGCCACTTGCTGAGGAGTGTGACGGGGAAAGAAGCTAACCATATTAAGCCATAGAGAGAAAAGTGGGAGCCTTGTATTGAAAAATTAATATAAAAACTGACAAAACTTTGCAGAGGCAGAAAAACAGAAACTGTTCCATCTGGTACCCACTTCCATAACCCAGAGTATCTAGAACTTTTGGAAGAAAGTTTCTGCTGAAAGTGAGCTCTCAAGTAATTACAAATTCTACAAACAAACCAATCACTAGGAGATGGTCAGTAGAAATAACAAAGGGGTAATCATACCTTAGAGACTACAGATTTCAAAATAATCAGAGGAAATTTTTAAATAAATATGGTCAATAATCCAAGAAATGAAGAAAAGAATGGACACCATCAAACAAGGGGGAAAAAGGATGGATAAATTCAAAACAAGAAACAAGGTGTATACGTAGCTAACTCCCATACTAAACTGAGCCTTGAGGGCAGAGATCCAATCTCATTCATCTTTATGTCACCTTGCAGTATCTAGCACAGAGTATTATGCACAGTAGACAATGTTGGTTTAACTGAATTATATCCTATGCCTACATTTTAATGCTACCAATCTTAAAAAGAAATGTTTGTCAGGAAACCTTTTTTTTTTAACCTCCAACCAGAATGATTATGAAAAAGTAAACACAAATTACAGTATCAAGAATGAGAGAAGAGACCTCACTACAGATTCTATAAATATTAAAAAGGATAAAAATGAATAACTTTATGTCAGTAAATTCCATAACTTAGAAGAGATGGACAATTTTCTTTAAAAATTCAAACTACTAAAGCTCACTCAAGAAGACATAGATAACTTGAATAGCCCTATATTTACTAAAGAAACTGAATTTGTGACTTAAACTTCTCACAAAGAAAACTCCAGGAAACCAGTCTTAATGGTGGTTTTTAAATTCTATATCGTCATATTTGTATGAAAATATGATAAATGATGTTAAAGACATGGGGAATTCAGTCAAAATAAAACAATGATAGAATTTGTGCACATTGTAAGAATGAATGCTTTCTTACCTACTTCCATAATATTGGGCAAGAGATCACAAGAGAGTGAAAGATAGCAGAATATGTCACCCCAGAATATGCCACTTTGACATAAGAATTATCTTGAGCAGAAAGAAATTAAAAAGGAGAGGGGGGAGGGTATAAAGCACATGCTTGGCATGCATGAAGCCCTGGGTTCAATCCTCAGTACCTCCATTTAAAAAAAAAAAGGAGATAAGAGAAAAACTCTCCCCCATCTCCCTTCTCCCCCAACCCACTGTCCCCACAAACACAAGGAAAGGCAGGATGATTCTTGATCACTGGAGACAACTCTAGACACCCAGCAGCCTGGAGATAACTGAAGAATCTACATATCACAGCTCTCTAAGTAGCTTTTATCTTCCACTAATTTTCCCCATGTATTTATTTATCTTTTCACAATTTGCTGTGCCTAGAAGCTCAAAGTCCTTTTCCTCTGTCTTGTCAAAATGTATTGTTCCTTTTCTGGGATGCTATATAAGCCGAAGTTCTAACCACCCTTCTGAGTTACTCATCACTGAATACTCCCCTGTGTGTGCCAGATGCACGTTAATAAACTTCTGTTTGGTTTTCTCTTGTTAATCTGTCTTTTGTCAGTCCAACTTATAGAGTCCCAGTCGGAGAAATTAGGAGGGCAGAGAAAATAAAGCTGTTCCTCCCCTACCACAGGTACATTTAATGAAAAGAATTTGGCAAGGAGACTTTGAAATGCCAAATGTTAACTAATTTTTAAAAGATCTCTCATACTAGAAAAAAATGAATCCATTAGAAAAGTATTTAAAGAAAATGTTAATTATTAGAAAAATACGGACTCATATTTTCTTTCTAAACATAATTATTGTGTATTAAACATAACTTACTGATAATAAGACTAGTAAAATCAAACAAAGTTGGTACTTTAAGATTAGTTATAGCCAGTAGTAAAATGCATATCAATACACACAGAACATATGCCTAAATTATGTACTCGCATTATAGGCACATGAACCTCCTGTCTATGCTGTATACTGTTTCCCCTTCATTATGTTACGTTTTTTGTTACAAGAAAGAGTAATTTGTTAGTCTGTGACTTAACTTTTACTAATGCCAGTGCTATTTGTGTTACAATCTTGTTAAATTTTTGCTCTTTGCTCTTTTAATACCAAGATACCTGAGGCATGAATTCTGCTGGTTACTTTGGTAGTCCTATTTTCACTGGCCTAAGTCTGTAAAAGGTTTATTTATTAGTACCATGGAGAATAGATAACCTTTCTGGTAGAAGGATTTAGTCTTAAAGATTCACTGTCTTGAGAAATTTTTACCTGTGAGTCTTGCTGTTTTACTGACCTCTCACTGATTTGCAGTATTCCTATCACAAATTCTAATCATAAGCTACTAAAGAATCAGAAAGAGACGATGAATCCTGGTAGAGGAAAATATCCATAATGGGCTGGTGAGAGGGAAATATGGCAGAACAAAAAAGCCAAGAGAAACTGAGCAGCGCAAAGTGGTATATTATCTATATGTTCATGGGTAAGTGAGATGGTAAGGAGGGGAGATGTAAGAAGAAGAGGGGCTAAAAAGGAAACAAGGCATCTACACAAAAATCAGAAGTGAGGCTGACCTCATTTTGTTACCAGAGAGTAAGTTCTTATCTCCTCACAGAAAGAATTCAGAGACGGGACATGGAGTCAAGACAGTAAAGTGAGGACTTATCAAGTGACAGGACGCTCTCACGGGGAAAGCTGGCAGACTCAGGTGAACAGCTGTGCTGAGTTTCTTTGGCAAGCTGGCTATATGGGGTATAAAAATGGGTGGGATATCCACTGGGGAGGGACAGGTTTGGGGTCATATTCAGATTTCCATCCCAACTCCACCTTCCTGGGGGAAAGAACGATTTTTGTCCTTATTTACTCTTGATTGGAAGTGTCATGGTATCAGTGCTTGATGGGTACTTCTCTGCAAGGCTAACTATATTGTAACGAGCGTATAATGAGGATCAATGTCTACTGGAAGTCAAATCTTTAACCGTCTTGGGCCTAGTTGGTTCTAATCAGTTTACATCCTATCCTCAATGACTGTGTCATTCTTTTAATGGTTGTGCCCTGCCTCCTTCCCTCCTGTGTCAAATTTAAGACCATCATGATGATAATCTAAGTTGGAGAGGAAACATGTACATAACCTGAAAAAGCCAATATAACTTGACCTCAAAACCCCCTTGGCTGAGACTGCTTCATCTCTAAAGTCAAAAGGAAGGAAATATACATAACTCACTGAGCATTTCCTCTTTGCCAGACACGTTGCTGGGCACCGAGCCCTACTCTGACCTAGCTCTGGTGCACCTTTCCAGTCTCATTTTATACCGCTCTCCCCTTTCTCCACTATTTTCTATCAGGTCCTAGAACATGTTAAACTCTTTCTGCCTTGGGTCCACTGTCTTTGTTATTTCCTTCATCTGGAAATCCTAAATGCCACATCCTCAGAGAATATTCATCAAGCAATCTGACCTAAAACAGGAGCACTTGTCATTTCTTTCCATAGCACTTATAATTCATAAATATGTATTTATATATCTGTTTGTTTGTCCTCTGTATCTCCCACTAGACTATAAGTTCTATGAGGGCAGGGACTATATATCTTCCTAGCTCACCACCACATCCCCAAGCACACTACATGAAGTATAGCAAATGCTCAATAAATATCTGTTGAACAAATAAAATAAATTTTTGCAATAATAACTCATTCAATATTTGTAACAACATTGTGAAATATTACCTACATCTTAAGGAAGAGAAAAGTAAGGCTCATAAAGGTGGCATATCTTGCCTAAAATCACTATATAACTAGAAAGCAGACTTCTGATTCAAACTCAGGTCTTTCTGATCACAGAACTCTTTATATTAAATAATATCATATTCCTATGGTGAATGCTTACCCACTCAAAAAATAAAAAACCTTAAAAGGAGAAATGTTATTTGTAACAAAATTTCCTCCTTACCACATTCCTCAAGTTAATAAGAATTCAAAGGAAATGATCATTCCACTGGGTGCAAGTGTATTAATTTTTAAAATTCTTTTCCATTTATATGACAATCATCAATAGCAACCATACCAACAGAATTTGAGTATTTGCTAAGCATCTCTATGTAATCAAATATATAATAAATTCTATATTTTAAATATTTTTTTCAATCAACTAGGAATTGTTAACATTTGGAGATGCAGTAACCAGGGTATCGTGAAAATGTCTAAAAGCATACAAGACCAGGATTCTGACCAAACTCTAGTTGTTAACAGGTTTCATCAGATTTTAATTCTAAAGTAAGGTTAAATCATGAAACAGATTTCAAAGTCTGCAAATACAGGTGATAAGTTAAATGTCACTAGACCCATATAGTGGAATACTGTGCAGCTAGGAAAATTATGCATTAGAAAAATATTTGATGATAAGTTTTGGAAAAAAAACATATAGTGATTCAGCTTATGATACCAATTTTACAATATATGTATCTGTGTGTATGCAGGATAAAATGATTTGAAGGATACACACCAACATCTAACCATTGGTTATCCCTCATTTGAGGGATTAAGGGTGGTTATTCTTTATTATTTTTATGTCTTTTTCTATTTGTACTAATTCTTCTATAATAGTTTAGCTTTCCTAACCAGTGAATTTTATAGCCAGAAAAATGAGATTAATTCAAAAGAAATACATTTTTATTTTTGAAACATCTGTGAGGTATCCATGTATGTGGCTATGGATATACATAAAATCTCAAACTGTCAGTTTAAGCTTTCAGTCCCCGTGGCTTTCACTGATCTTTGAACAGAATTAACCAGTTGTTTGGCTGTCATGGTGATACATCCTGGAGTACTTTTAGAAGCCATTACTCAGTTGGTAACAAGAAGCGTTTTGGCTCATGGCTCCAAGACAAGTTCAGGGTTTCTTGGCTACAAGGACCAATTAGATTGAGAAAAGTTTTCTTTAACTCTGATAATCAGTTATACTGACAGGACCAACATTTGTCAGATAGTTTCTGTAATTAAGGGACCGTAATACACAATTCCATTAAAATATTTTATGGCATAAAAAGTATTATATGTTAATTTGAATGTTTACTACATATTTCATCACACTTGCACTCACCACCACCACAAGTTAAAAATGCATACGCCAACCTTCAGCCCAGGGTGACGTCTAAGGTAGAGTTATGAACCCCAACTGAAATAGTGGGGTTGTAATGGAAATGCTGACAACCTTAACTATAGCGGCATGAACAACACTGACTATAATAAAATCCTTGTTCAGATATAACTCACATAAAAAGTAAAAGCCAAGGGCTGTGAGCAGCTCAGTACATTTAAGCCGTTTTTCAACACATTCGAAATCCATATACTCCTGTATTCCTTTCAAAGCAATACCTGATGCCTTCTCAGACTTCTGGGTTTTGTTTCTAAAAATCTGTATGCACTAATATCTCATATGATTCCCTGTGAAACATTTTTCCCCTTTATCTTCAGCTGGTGAGAGCGCTAAGGAAACTTTTAGGAAATAAATGTTATTTTTGTCTTGCCTTGCTTTTGCATTTTCAATATCCCAGGGAATGGACTTGTGCGGTGAATTCAGGGAGATAAAAAGCGCCCAACAAATTCTGATTTGCAAAGTCTGTTAAAGTGACTCTGCATTAAAATCGTCCGTGTAAAACCAAAGAGGAGAATATGGTTGCACAAGAGTTTAATTAGCACTTCACTGCCCCTCCACCCCTGCCCCCGGAATGTCAAAGGAGTGGTTTCTCTTTTCTTTCATGCTAATAATGATGATGATAATAATAATAATTTAAAAAAGCAGAGGAAATCAATTACATGAGTCAAAAAGCTCTGGCAAAAGCAGAAGTGACAGTCACTGTTTATTTTTTAATTAAGGTGTTACAGTACTCTGAGCACTCACAGCTGCAAGCAGACCACACACTGGGATAGCTGGCCAGAAGCACTGTCAAAGGGAACACTGACAAGCGACAGCCTTGCTGCTCTTGTCTGTAGATAATCCCTCAAGTCTAGCTGGCACGAACGTTGAGTTTAAGAATCTGGAGAACGACCGAGGATTGATTTAGCTCATATTAACAATTTCTAGCAGAATTCAGAAACTACTTATGGCAGAGCTCTTTGATTTCTCCAATCTCGGATAGTTGCTTATAATTTAAACATTGTAACACTGCAATGCGAGTATGGTCCTAAACATTATCCTGCAAGTAGCCTCATTAATCACAATCATTTCCCATTGTTTTAACACTGTGGAAGACCACAGTAAGGCACAGAATGAAGATGATTAAATGATTCTGGTTGTTAGAGAGACAAGAGAAAAAAAAAAGGCTGTTTATAGGTATGTATTTCTTTTCTTATATAAGAAATTGAGAATGTGATTTACTTCATCTAAGACTGTGTTTAGAGAGAGGCGATTCTGCCATGATTGAAACCCACAGCAAATTAAATTATATTTTGTAAAATATTTGAACTTCCAAAGCTTTTAACATCACAGTAAGGCTCAGCATATACTTTTACTACTTTAAATGGCAGTAAATCTTAATGAAAGAATTAGTTTTAAGACTAGAAATACAGCTAAAACACAAAATGCAAATATGCTAATTGTTTGATCCTGCTATACACTTGTTCTGAAATGTGATCAGACAGAATAAATACTTCTTTTCTTTATAAGTCCTTCCAAACTTAATTGATGACACTGAATCTGAAATTACAGCTAACACGAGAACTTTTATTTTAGTTTGGTTTTTTTTTGGCGGGGGCGTAGTAATTAGGTTTTATTTATTTACTTTCTTAATGGAGGGACTAGGGATTGAACCCACAACTCAGTATATGCTAAGCACACACTCTAACACTGAGCTCTACCCTCCCCTCTTCTTTGGAGTGTTAGTGGTATGACGCTGCTGATGCTAGAAGTGAAATCCATTCAGGGGATCATGTATGTTTAAAAAAAAACTGATGTGTGTAATTTCAAATTTTTACATATGTTGTTTGGATAATATCTTCGCAGAAATATTATTTTAACTGTTTCTGCAATCTGTCTCCGCATTATTCGATTCTTCGTCTACTGCTCATGTCGCATTCCAAATCCAATAGATTTTTAAGTCCTGCATTTTTTCTAAAATCTTTCCTTTCTAGGCTCACTACTATGGCTCCTTAGCTACTGAAAAGAGAGATTTCAGATCATGGAGGACGTGATATTATTATAAGATTTGACTGCAGAATGAAAGAGCTGAAATTATGTTTGTAAATCATTTTTTAAAAATCCTCAAGGCTAAGAACTATGTTTCTTTCTGGGTATTAATTCCATGTCTATTAGTTTACTTCTTAAAGATATGACCACCTGGAGACTGCAGTAACCTACACTGCTGTTTTGGCAAAACATTCACTAAGAGAGAAAAATTAAAATGTCACTGATCACATTTGTATAATCCTCTCTAGGAGAAGACAATATAAACCAGATAACACTTCTAGTGCCAGATCAAATGTAACTCAAGATTAGTTAGTTGGTTTTCTACATGCAGATAGAGTTTACTAGGCACATACTTGAATTTCACTTTCCCGGTCTTTCTTTTGGTAAACAGTATTTCTCAAGTAAAGCAGTTAGCTGGGCTGCCGTTTGGCTTACAGTTTTCAAGAAGAACAAAGGGCTATCTTCGCTGTTAGCAATGCACATAATTTGCACCCCACCACATGGCAATGGTGTCAGGCCTTGGAAGATGTTACTCTCATCTTTACCACAAACCCTTGCTTACTATCTACTTGATCTGTACCTGGGTTTAAACTGCATCCATTTCCTGAAATTACCTGCCTGCTTTAATTCCCAGAATGATTATATTTCAGTGAATGCAAATATAATAAAAACACAGACACACACATCAGTTTTCCCTTTTAAAAAAGCTGCTGGTTACAAGTAGGTATTTTGAGTAAGTGTTGAAGAGATTTTTAATATTTAAAAATATGGTGAGGAGTTGAAACCACACAATTCTTAGAAGAAAAGACGAGAAAAGCTCCTTGACATTGGTCTTGGTGGTAATTTTTTAGATTTGATACCAAAAGCACAGGCAACAACCACAACAACAAAAATAAACAAGCAGTGCTCGCTGCAGTAGCACATAGACTAAAATTGGAAGGATACAGAGAAGACTAGCATGGTCCCTGTGCAAGGATGACAAGCAAATTGCTGAAGCATTCTTTATTTTCGGTTGGGGGGGAGTGGGAGGGGCGGGATAAAATAGGAGTTTGGGATCTGCAGATACTAATTACTATATATAAAACAGATAAACAACAAGAACCTACTGTACAGCACAGGGAACTGTATTCAATATATTAATCTACGAATAACTTAACAATAGCCAATAACAGAAAGGAATAGGAAAAAGAATATATATGTATAACTGAATCACTATGTTGTACACTGTAAACTAATACAACATTGTAAACCAACTACAATTAAAAAACTAAAAATAAATAAGTAAATAAACAAGCAGAATTACATTAAAACTAAAAAGCTTCTGCACAGGAAACAATCAACAAAATGAAAAGGCAACTCACAAAATAGGAAAAAGTGTAAGTGATGTGCCTGATAAGGGGTTCATATTTAAAATATATAAGGAACTCATATAATAGCAAAAAAACCAAACAACCCAATTAAAAAATGGGCAAAGGAATGAAAAGACATTTTTCCAAAAAAGACACGCCAATAGCCAATAGGTATGTAAAAAGGTGATCAACATCGGTAATCATCAGGGAAATACAAAGCAAAACCACGATGAGATTATCACCTTATACCTGCTAGGATGAGTATTATAAAGAAGTCAAAAGATAGCAGGTGTTGGCAAGGATGTGAAGAAAGGGGAACTCTTGTACACTGTTGGTGGGAATGTAAATTGGTACAGCTACTGTGGAAAGACAGTATGGAGGTTCCTCAAAAAATTTTAAAAATAACTACTATAGGATCCACTAATCCCACTTCTGGGTATATATCCAAAGGACATGAAATCAGTATCTTATAGAGAATATCTGCACCCCTGTGTTCACTGCAGCATTATTCACAGCAGGCAAGACATGGAAACAACCTAAGTGTCCACTGACAGCTGAATGTGTAAATTGTGTACGTATACACACACACGCACACACACACGCTCTCTCTTTAGTGCTATGACCTCAATTATTTTTCATTTCACATATAAGTGATATCTGTCTGTCTGGCTGGCTTTTTAACTCCCAGGTTCACCCACGTTGTTGCAAATGGCAAGATTTCCTTCTCTTGTAAGGCTGAATAATATTCCATTTTTAGTTGTATGTGAAATGAAAGAAAAATTGAATTCATGGTATCAGAGAATAGATTGACGGTTATCAGAGGCTAGGGGGTGAGAAAAGGTTGGGGAAAGGGGGAGATTTTGATCAAAGGGTACAAACTTCCAGTTGTAAGATGAATAAGCTCTGGAGACCTACTACACAGTATGGTGACTATAGTTAACAATAACGTATACTCAAAATTTGCTAAAAGAGTGGATCTCAAGTGTTCTCACCACACACACACAAACAGTAACTATGTGAGATTATGGATTGTTAATTAGTGCAATTATGGTATTCACTTCACAATACATCAAATTATCAAAACATCACATTGTACAACATAAATATACACAATTTTTATTTGTTCATCAGACCTCAATAAAAAAATACAGTGAAGAACACATGGTGGTGAAGTCTTAAAGCCACAAAAATGGTCTCCATTTTCCTCAAGCATTTTTGCTAAGAATTTCAATATGCTCAGAGCTCTGATTAGAAGATACAGGAATCAACGATTTACAAAATAAATAAAACTAATCATACATGTTGAAAAACACAAGACTTTCTAGGTGATAAATCTTATTGCATTTGCAGATCCTCTAAACCCCAGAACACCGCATACTATTTCATGTGTGTTAATCTCCAAATAATTACCTACAATCGTCCCCTGGTATACATGGCATGATTCCAGGATCCCCCACAGATACCAAAATCCATGGATGCTCAAGTCCCTTACATAAAATGGCATAGTACAGTCAGCCTTCATACCCATGGGCTCTACATCTGCAGATTCAACCAGCCGCAGACTGAAATTCATTGACTATGCAGATGTAGAACCCATGGATTCTGAGGGCCAATTGTACGGAGTTTTGTGATGAACAAGAGTTTATCAGGGCTCATACATATCTACGTGTGCATGCGTGTGTGTGTGTGTGTGATTTTCTGCATGTGTGTATGTGACTACATTAGTAATTTTTTTCTTTAAACCAAAGGCTCCTTCATAGATAATACAAATGATACATTATGTGCAGAACAGAACAACATCTGGTGCACTGGTTTAATAGAGCATATCTGAAAGTTGTACTTATCATTATTCTTTTACAGTTTCAATCAAATTAAATTATTTTACATGCTGGAAATTCCTAAGGCACTTTAATGCCACTTAAACAGGTGTCCTTCTAATTCACTCAAAAATACCCTATCGTTACATGGGATCCCTAGTCTCAGGGTTCAATATTTCAGCCTCTTCTCTCTACTCCCACTCTCCTGGTGATCTTACCCACTCACATGGATTTAAATACTATCTATGTGCTGATCGCTTTCAAATGTCAATCTCTAGCCCCAATATCTCCCTGAACTCCAGGCTCTCATATCCAACTGCCTACCGGACGATTCTATTTTGATATCTAATAGGTATCTAAAACTTATTACGACCCAAACTGAACTCCGGATATTTGCAACTTCCAAACCTGGTCCTTCTACAGTCAGTCTTCCCCATTTCAACTGATGGCAAATCCATCTTTTTTCATTTGCTCTGGTTGCAATGTTTGGAGTCACTGCTGAAGATTCATACTGTCCTACTCCTCATCCTATTTATAAAAAAATTCAGATGGCTTAATCTTTAGAAAAATAATAAGTCTACACTTCTCATAAGCTCCACCACTGACACTCTAATTGATGCCTAACATCCTTCCTCACTTGATCAACTTCAATGATCTGATCGCTCACTCCTCTTGCCATATTGCGATCCAGTTCTCCACTTGGCAGCCGGAATGATTCCTTTAAACATAAGTCAGATCTCATTACTCCCACAGTCTCAACCTGCTAATAGTTTTTCATCCAACTCTAAATAAAAGCCCAAGTCCATTCCAGGGCCTACAAGGTCATATACACACTTGCCTGTGGCCACACCTCCAATCTCTTTCCCTATCACTCTCCCCTCACTCACTGCCTCCCCTACTCTCCCTCAAATACATTATGCACTTAGAAGACTCATGGACTTCTGTACTTGCTCTTTCCATTGCGTGCACGGTCCTTGACTGAGATATAAATATGGCTTGCTGCTTCAGTTTAATCAAATTGCTGGCCAAAGGTCACCTCCACAAGGATGCCTCCCTGACCACTATATGTAATACTATAGCACCCTCTGTCACTCTCTATTCTCTTACCTTGCTTTATTTTTCTTCATAACACTCATTGACTGAATGGAATTATACTGTATATTTCTCTGTTTCTCCCATGAAAATGAGACCATTCACTACTAGTGCCCAAAGGTTCAGAATGGGGCTAGGCACGTGATCAGTGCTCAATAATTATTTGTTCAGGAAATGAGTGAATAAATGAATGAACTGTATGACAAGTTATATCTGAAAATTATTTCATGATTATAAACAGAAATATATAGTCAATGCTCTTTATTCATGGATTCCATATTTGTGAATTTGCCTACTTGCAGAAATTTATCTGTAACTCCAATCAATACTTGCAATGACTGTGCGGTCATTCACAGAAATGCACACGTAGAGAGCAGTGAAAAATTTGAGTTGTCTAAGGTGCACATTTCCAGCCGAGGTTCAACAAGGTGACATTCTGCCTTCTTGTTTCAGCTCACATAGTGAAAACAAGTGTCCTTCTGCAATCTATTCAGTGCCACGTTTTTCTATTTTTGTGCTTTTTTGGGGGTTTGGTTTTTAAAATGACCCCCAAACACAGTGTTGAAGTGCTGTCTAATGTTCCCAAGTGCAAGAAGGCTGCAATGCGCCTTACAGAGAAAATACATGTGTTAAATAGGTTTCATTCAGGCATGAGTTATAGTGCTGTTGCCTGTGAGTTTAATGTTCATGAATCAACTATATACATTAAATAAGGTATCTTTAAACATAAACACATTAACAAGGTTATGTATTGACCGCTTGATGAAAATGGTATGACCAGAGGCTCACAGGAATCTAACTCTGTATTTCCCGTAGGAGCAATGATGCAGTGTTCACTAATTCAGTGTTTGTGATGACTTTACAGAACATAACAAAAGCAAATAATAAAAATCAACTGTATATACTGAAGAGAAAATACAGAAAAGACAAAAATATTACTGACAGCAAATATTGCCATTAAGTCTGTTAAGTATATTATGATTAATAATATTTGGATCTTATTATATATTATTTTATTTAAATTTACTATATTATTTGTATTCACCATGTCATTAAAGTTCATTGAATGCTTGATTTGATTCAAAATATATCACATTATGTGTATATTCTATGATTCATTTTATTACTTCTCTTAATTCTTAGCTCTTTGGGATACTTTCAGTTAGTCACTGTTATAAATAATGTTACAAATGAAATTCTTGTGCATAAATCTTGGTACCCATTTCCGATCATCTTCTTTGGGCAAATTAAATATTTGCAATTAGTTTAAGGCTCTTGATACATTTTGCTTTCTGAAAAGTTGAAGTCATCTTGATCTTGGACCATTAATGCAAAAGTATCTCCCCTATACCACCTATGTCAGCACTGAGTATATGACAGTTTGTTTTTAATCTTTGTCAGTTCAATAGCTGAAAACTTGTAAATGATTATTTTATGTGCCTTTCTTCCATTACTTATGAGGTCGAACACTGTTGGTATGTTTGTCTTCTGAGATGGATGGCACATGTATTAGAATCGTTTCCAATGAGTTTCTAAGTTGGACTACCAGCTGAGGTCATTAATAGACGTGTATGAGATAATTCATTTTCTTTGGAAGAACTCCTATTCAGTGTGGTTTCTAATCATAAAAGATAAATGAATAAACTGCCAAGTTAATTTAACGTATGCCCAAACTTCCACGGAATAGATAACTGAAGAAAAGTGACATATTTAAAACAAGGGATACGAATGTGCAACTCAGGGTCTGCAAGTCATTATTAGAGTTAAATAAACAAATGTTTAGGTGGTGACCGTATCGCTCAAGAAGGGTGGGCCATGGAGATAGTTATTCTTTGTTCACCACCATGGGGGATGTTACTATTTTCTGTGAACATGTAGAAGGAAAAATTAATTGAATGAAATCCTAAATCCTGACACTATCATTTTATATATTTAACAGTTCAGTGCAGTTTAAAGGAAACCAATATGCGTTTGTAGTTGTACGATTTCATTAGGTGTTTCAAATTATAATAATTAATGTTCCCATTAAAATACAGAATTTATCAAGGTTTATACTGCCTTCTCACTTCATCTTAAATTTATGAATAAACTTTTCATATTTTATATTTCTTTCAACTATGTTTTTGCTATTACTCTCAGTGTTGTTATAGTGAAAAGAACAAGGGATACAGACATAGCCAAAATTTGAGCTCTTATTGTGTGACCTTGAGGACTTTACTTAATGTTTCCGAGACTCAGTCTCTTCTCTAAAAGCAGGCTTAATGCAGTGCCAGGCACTAAGTAAGTTCTTTGTAAATGGTAGTGGTTAATATTATCACTATTAGGTATTAGAAAAAAATGCATAATTAAGTGGAGAAGCAATAGCTCGCATAAACATTAGCCCTGGGTTTTGTGCTACAAATGCAAACAGAATCCATTTCTTAAAAATGCACATAAAATAAATGTTTTATTATCATTTTCATTAGTTATTATAATAATATTTTAAATTCATACCTTTTTTATTTCCCCCTAAACATTTACTATTAATTATTTAGCATATTCAATTAAAACTATATGCTTTTTTTTCCTCTTCCATGTTTATAATACCCTAAGAACAGAGATATCTTATCAAAATAGGATATTGGAAATTTTAAGATTAACTCTTGAATGTGGAATAATGATTCTTCATCCAAATTTGGAGATGTCATTCAAAATAAGATGAGCCTATATGATCATGTTTTTAGAGTCTGATTTCTAGAAGACTACAAGATAGAAAAAAGTAAAAGAACATATAAAGAAAATAAAAGTAATGACATCATATATTATTTCAGAGAGCTTTATGATTTAACAAGTGAATTTTGTCCTTCATTTTAAAAATGGGAACGAAGAAACATAAAAAAAACCTGATCAAAACCATCTGGAATTAACATCTCTATGCTAGCTTGAATAATATGCCATTATTTACATATGATACCTTCCTCTTAAGGCATATCCACACTGTATATCTCATTTTATTATCATAATGCACTGAGGGATAAGTAGGATAAATATGACCATCTCTATTTTTCCAATTAAGAAATACTGGACAAATGGGGAAACAGGCAGTGAGAGGTTAAATGGCAAAACTATGATCCAACAAGCAGGTAGTAACAAAGGTGAAACTCGAATGATTCTCATCCTTGGCCATACGATTTCTAGCATGTGTTTCCTTCAGATACGACTACACCAGAATCCTTTCCCACAGAGCTGTTAGCTTCCAATAGGAGTCACGGTTTTTTCCCTTACTATTTCAATGAATCTTCTAATTAACGTGCCAACTCCATTCCGACTGTTTTATGCGGAAATACTTTAAAGGAGTTTGGGTCATATAAGATTAGCATAAGTCAGTATTACATTTTCTACTGACTAATTTTTCCTCATCAACTTACAGAATCCCAATTCCAGAAAAAGACCCCAGTTATATGTAAGAGATCATACCAGCAGTGTAGTCCCTCATGACTTGGTCCCTGTGCTCAAGCCACGTTTGAAACGTGTAAAAAGTGGAGAATAGAGGCAACTGACTGGGTAGATCTGATACTCTTTACTCTCTTGAAGTCCCCAACTCTTATATCCCAAAACCAGGTTCATCCTTATTGATGAATCCATCAGAAGAATTGGCAGTGGTAAAAATTGCAATGACAGTAACCAAGTTGATTGCCAGATTCTGCCCATTTTTCCCTAGTGGTACAAGGGACTCTACATTCAGAGCAGGAGTTGCCTCTTGCTATGACTCTGTTCTGGCAGTAGAGAGCTGGTTCTTTCTTCATTTCTTTCATTCTACCCTCTTCCCTCACTCTCTACTTAACATTCGCGCTATAACCTCTTGCATCAAATATGCCTCCGTATTGTAATTCAGAAGTCAATCACATTATAACATTTGATGTACGAATATTCACTTTTCAACTAACAAGCTTGAATCCACAATGAAATTAAACAGAGCAACAGTCCCATATATCCTATTTCCTGACACTGAAGCAAAGGCAATGATAACAATGACAGCAGTGACAGGTTCTTGGTGAAAATTTCGACTCAAGATGTGCTCAGGACATGTTAGGATTCAATGATATACAAGACGGCATCATATTGACAACAGCCTCAGAAAGATCACCCTGAATGTTTACATGATCTATAATGGGCTTAGTGGGGGGTTTTTTTCCTTCCTTTTAAAATTTTTAATTCTAGAGGGCACCCATTCACTCTCAGACTAAAAGACACTTTGATAAAATCCTTAAGTGACATACAACTTGCTGAAAAAAATAGTAATTTACAGTAACATCAGATCAAGTCTGACTGCAGGTATTTATACAATGCATGTGATCATTATATCTAAGCACCGGTAAACATATGAAGAACTTTTGAATCATAACACCATTTTCCCTTTTCATCAGTCATTACACACTTCAAAAATTTTAATGACCGGCTTTTAAATGCTTTGTTGAACCCTATATACATTGTATACACAGGCAGCCAGTTTTACTCAGCCTGCTAACATCTAGGGAAGGTCAATTCTATTGGCATTCTGTAACACTGGTTTATTATCATTCTGTGCTTCTAAAAATTTAGACCAAAACTCAAAGTTTAAATCTGCTAGGAAATCCGATGGTTTAATACATTCTCACGTCTTGGGTCTTATGAGTTACTGTACACTGAATGCTCTTAAACCAGTAGGATTGTGTTCCATAATTCAAAGAGTTTTCAAAGAAACAGTAGACAATATGAAAGTACTTTTTTTTCAGGCATTAGAATAAAAGAAGTTTCGGCAGTTAGTTAGATCTTACATTAAAACAACTGGATGCTGCTAGTTCCTACGGGACTTTTCATCCTTACTGTTCACCATAGACCTTTACGGTTTGGTGGCCTCCGTAAGTTTAGATCTTCTCCATTAATAGCTCGATTGTTTCTGATTTTAACTTTCTCCTTAAAAGAAATAAGACACGGACCAGGAACCTCTGTTAAGTCCTACTGTCCTCTTTCTTTTAATGGATCTTGTTTCTCCTCTTATACTTACAGTAAAAATTCATTTTCAGGTTGCTACTCTCCACCTGTCAACTTCCCACAATGGCTGATTTTGAAAGATGCCTGCTGTACTAAAATGATATGCAATGATTCAATGTAACAAACATTTATGGAGCATTGACTTCGCTCTGAGTTGCTGTGCTAGCCCCAAGTCAGGTGGACAAATGTGCCATATTCCTTGTCACTGAGGAACTCAACCTAGGAGGTCCAGAGAGAAGCAAAGAATGAAATGAAAAATGCAAATGTGGTGTGTGCTGTGTTACTAATAAGGCTGGACTGCTGCTGCAACACAAAGAAAGGAAAGGGGAATTCTGTCAAAATGGGGCTGGAGAGACTGAACCACTACACTATGTAGAGGAAGGAGCACCTGCACTCCAGGAAATCTTTTATTTGGTCAGTGTTGACTTTCTATATGTTTTCCAATATGTGAGCAGGAATCTCTGTTGGATATTTTAGACCACAAAGGAAACAAAAATGGAGGTGAAATATGTGTAATAAAATAACTTGAGACAAAGGGCTGCAAACCTTCATCGATTCTCCCACCGAGCTGTGTGACTGTGGGCAGTTCTTTCAGCATTTTGGGCCTCAGTTTCTTCAACTTTAAAATGATGAATTTGGACTAAATGCCATCTTGGGTCCCTTTTAGCAGGGACAAGATGATCTCTGAAGCTTCTGCCAGCTTTGGAATTTCAGAAAAATTTTTTTTTTTTTTTGTGGTACCAACAACTTTTTTTTTTTAACTCTGCTATGATTTTACTTTTTTTCTTTTTCTTTATTTCATAGCTTTTCCCCTACACTATTTCCTCTGATCTAAATTTTCATCATCATTAATCCTGTGAAGAAGTCAGAGTGGATAAACAGCTAATCAGAGTTACTAATATGACATGGAAAGATGGCAGATGTCAAAAGGTACAATTGGTCATTAAAGTGTATAATAATTGACTGAATTCATAAGAAAGTAACACTGTTTATAGAAAACTTAACCAGCTTTTATTTTGTAGGATGGCAGTAATTTAACTGAAGGGAAATCCATTTCAGATTTCTGTAAAACCTTAGGATTAATAGCTCCTTCAAATACATTAATATAATTTTCCCCTGTTGAATGGAATAGTTTTAATTAAACTTTACTAACTCTTTTGGTTTAATCCCTCGAGCTGACCTATAAAACACTAGAGGTTTTAAATCAAACTGGAAAAAATCCTCAAAGCTGAAAGTTAAAGCGATAGCCACAGTGAGGGAGAAACAATAAAGGATTTATAAACTATGTCTAGTAAACCAGCAGCGCTTTAAACAATACATATCTACAGATCTATGATATATAATTATATATATACATATTTAATCTTTAAAATCAGTCATTGGGGAAAAGGTAATGGTGGTTTATCAAATGTATTTTCAATATTTCAAAGGCATGAAAGTCTCTATAGCAACCACTTTTTTCCTCTCTAAAGACTCATTGGTATGTCAAACATGAATGAGAGGACCTGCAGATTTGTAATTTAACCTAGAAGAAAGTGACCAGAGAAATATTATTTTATTAATTCCACTAGCAATAAAATTACATGGTACGGTTTGATTCTGAACTTCATCAGGGTGATGAGATCTGTTTAGAAGAAAGGAACTCTCCTCCCTCCCCTGCCTGCTTCCCTCCCCCTCCCCACAATAATAACTCAGTAGATAAATAAGTGACACCAAACCATAACAAAACCGCTCTACAATTCTTTAGGCAATGCTTCGTAAACTTTTCCCACCCAAGCGCCCCTAATGGAAGAGAAGATTGAACACACTCCCCTAGGGATGTGCTGCAAATGTGAAATTTCTTTGAAGTCATCTGTTTTCTTTTAAAAATTCATGTGAATCTTGCATTCTACTCCATAATATAGATCTATTTTAATGTAAAAATGATGTGTGTTCCCCCAATATCTTTGAGTTACAGAGCTCTAGGAAAATAAGCTAAGTTTACACCATAGCTTTGCATCTTCCAAGATGCACACAGTTTTAGAAGCTTAGCTTTACAAGGAATAAAGGCAATTATCAAATACAGTTTTCCATAGATCCTACCTATTTCCTACTTTCAGTTTTCCTTTCACTTCAAGGTAATTTTTTTCTCTGCCAGTTAATTCGAGCTCTATAACTTCAGTACTGAACTAAAATACATTTATTTGCTATACCAGACAGAAAAGATCCTTACTCTATCAAAATAGGTACTCGGGTTTTTATAATCAAAAAACATAGAAGTGGGAAGGGATAAGTTAGGGGTATGGGATTAACAGATACACAGTACTATATATAAGACAGACAAACAACAAGGATGTACTGTATAGCGCAGGGAACTATATTCAATATCTTGTAATAACCTCTAATAGAAAATAATCTGAAAAATATCTATGTATATATAACTGAATCGCCTTGCTCGACACCTGAAACTAACACAATTATTGTTAATCAACTATACTTCAATAAAAAATTAAAATAAAAAATACAGAGATTTTTCAAAGGTGCAAGAAAGAAAAAAAAGAAAAACAACCAAATAGAAGAAAAATATTAGTAGTCATACAATTGTTCTTTAACCATGAGTTACATAACTTAATTGCTAACTGAGTTAGTTTCATCTTAATCTGTATCATTCCAGTTTAAAAGAAAGGTAATTTTCTGTTTTTGTAGGCAATTATTTCAAAGGAGATAGCCCATCATCAAATAAAATGAATAACTATATAGTGCTGATCTATTTTTATTTTTGCAGGTTGACTTTGAATATATATCTACTTGCAATATACACTGTCCTAGAGGTGACAGAATGTGATTCAAACAGGACAGGAATGTATATTAAGCAAACAAGACAAGTTAGACTCAAACATCAAGGAGAAGTGTTTAACTATAAATAAGAAAGGTGACCTTTCACTCTGCTTTTTTTTTTTCCTGCAGACAAAATTCAAAAGTATCTTCTCCTAAGGCTTTAGTAACAAAACATAAAAAAAAAAAAAAATAGGAATCTGAACAGTGATTTGACAAATAATAGTCAGTTGTTTTAGAGGACAGGGCAAGTAGATTTCCAGGCATGGGCTATAGCATGAAATCATACACAGAGATAGGATTATCAGAAAGGAATAAAAATGGCTCAAGAGAAAATATGTCTGGGCACAACGAAATGAGAACTAGAAGGAAACGAAAGAGGATGCAAGCAGGCGGAATGGGCTTAAGAACTTTTTGAGTTGAGAACTCTGAGTCTGAATTTCATAGGGAAAGAAAGAGAACTAGTCAAAATAATGTGAAAGTGGGGATTGTCACAGCCCCAACAGTGAGCTAGGAAGAGGATTTCTGGCCACAGTCTTTTGAATAAAATGGCAGGAAGAATACACAAAAGCAGAAAGAAGCAAACTACAACACAGAGGTTTTGCTCTTGAAATAGATAGGAAGAAAGAAGTTGGTGATATTGTAAAAGATAAATATGAAAGGATTTACCAAAAGCCCAGACATAGGAAACCAACAGAACTGAATATAAAACATACTTAGCTGAGACTAGAGGAACTACACATACCCTTACGATTATTTCCTTCGAACAAGACAACAAAAACAACTATAATATTCATTAAAGAAATTAAAGACATTTCATTAATTTCATTACAGAAATATGTTGAGGATGTAATTTACATTACCAGACCAGTAGAGAGGACCACTGAACAATGTTACATAAACAATATTCTGGGTTTTATAGACACACTTCTTTTCTCCTTCAAAGGACACTAACAGTTTATATGGTTTGTAATAAACTTGGAAAACACATACGCTTTTGAGTCTTTACTGGAAGTCCTCAAAGTTATAAAGAAATGGTATATACTATAGCGTAATTTCAAATATAAGATTTATGGCATACTTTCCTTACTCGAGAGGAACAATGCACTTCGCCACATATATAACCTCACCTTCAAGAAATGTTTCCTTGATCCATCCACCTTTCTTTCACTTTTCAGTTTCTTGCAAGAGGAGACAAATAGTCACTAACCAACAAAGCTAATCAGTTCGAACTGAAATCCTGGAGTCATTTTTGTTCCTCCTCTCCCTTTCTTCACCGATGCCAAGACTGCCTATTCTTATCCTTCGATGATGCCCTGCCACCTACCACATCAAGACCAGACTGCTTAGCATGACACCGAGGTCTCAGATGGCCACTTTACTGCTCCAGCCTGATAATCAATGACTCACCCATCCTCACACACCCTGCCTCTGCGCCTTGCTCATACTATTTGCTCTCTGGAAAGCATGCCCCTTTTCCAGGCCTGGAAAAATCCTATTCTTGTGCTTCACCATTTTGGACTCTTCCACAAATTCTTCTCCCATCTATCCATTCAAAAGTACTTTCTGTCTCATCTAAAACTACAGTCCATTATCTTTTCCTGTGCCACTTCTCCTATTCATCTTTGTTTTATAAAATATTTGTATATGTTTTTTCTTACCTTTCAGACTTTAAACATATTCAAGCAAGAACTATCTCACAATCATTTTGATATCACTGAAAGCCCCATCGTATGGCTCCTTTGCAAACAACATACATTTAAATGTTTATGAAATGAATGAACAAGCATTCTATCTGATCAGAGATGTGAAAGCTTCAATAACCCAGAAGTGCTAAAAAATGAAGTCAGTCAAAAGCAGGTCATTAAAACACACTGTGCTGTCAAATATCAGCTAATGGAAACTATCTTCCTGTTTTTTTATACCAGTAAACAAACAAAAAATATGATTAATGCTTATAGATTATTTAATCCTACCATTTAAAATAAAACACTTAGGCAAGGCGTAGTCTCAAAGCAGTTACAAATCAATTACCTTTGCTTGCACTTTCTACATGCTCCAGTTCTTCAGGAAATTTCAGGATATCCCGGTATTTTTCTTCACAAATTTCAGCAATAAAATGCAAGAGGGTTGTTTTTTGATCTGCTGATTTAGTATCTCTGATCTGGAATGAAATAACAACACATTTTTTAGTACTTTTTAGTAATGTAAATAAAGACTTTTTCATAAACAAGTGAAATAAATGAATAAACTCAATTCATTATAACTAATTAAATTTTTTTTTAAGTTTGGGGTAGTTCCTAATGGGGTCTAGTAACAATGACCTTGATTGTAAAACGAACTCCGTATTTTAAAAGTGAGAAACATGACCCCAAAAAGTAAAAAATTAAAACTTTAATCTGTATTTCTCAAAATGTCTAAACTATTACGGCAAAATGAGCTATTCTTTTCATGAGAAAGGAGCATTCAAGTATTGATAATAACAGTTCAAGTTAATGTGTGCTTTTGTTATCAGCATTCTGCTCTTTGCTTTACCACAGAAATATATTCTTGAAAGCTGGATTCGTTTGTGAAGTTGTATTTATTTCTAGCCATCACTGATGCAAATTAATGCAAAAGAGTAAGCACATTTTACCCTCCTTTACTTGCATGGGCCATCAAAAAGGAATAACTGAAGACTTTTTATGCTGATTTATAAACAGAATCTGACCACACAATCATGATAATATAATAAATTTTATTTGCTACACATTGTAGTTTTTTCCAGAGACATTAGAAAAAAAGATGCTACAGTCAAAACAATAAAAAAAATCTTCAAACTATAGGACAAAAAAAAAAATCTATGATGAGAATCTGAGTGTTTTCTTTAATATAACTCTCATACTAGACTAAGCTACAAATGAAATCAAGGATTTACTTTAAAAACAGAGGATAAAGACAGCATAAACTATCAAGTTTTCTCATTCTATTGAATGTTTTTAATTCTATAATCCTTAGATGATGGGTTTGTCCACTGATGTTCATACTGATTTGGGATTTTTAGCTTTAAGGATTACAGATTAGAATAAATGAGTATTCGTTACAAACAGGTTTATGAAAAGGCTGTGGAGGATACTTAGGTAATTAGAGTAATTTAATCCTTATTGTTTTGGTGGCGAAGGAAAAACAATTGAATTTAATCATTGAGGCCAGTACTTTTTGGTGCTACAGCTTTTTAACAACTGTTACGTCCCAATGATAGGAACGGATTTACAAGAAATGTTCATCTCAAGGATAAAAACAGCCACAGGAGGCATGATGTTGATAGTTCAAGTGGTCACAATGATTTCTTTTTAGAATTTCTGGGATTACTTTATCCGACATAGGTAAAATATTTTAAATTTTGATTATCATGCTGAACCACCAAACACTTTTCAGCCCTACAAGGTTGAAAAGACACAATTCCAAGGACAAGCTATAAGAACAAAAAGCAACAAAAACCTCAAGGGTAGTTTGTCTTAAGTAAGGCTTGGAGCTGGAGAATCACTGGGAGGTTCCCTTTCCTAAACAGAGGACTTCACCTGAGATGACAGTGCTGTGTACGTGCACCAAATGCATTGCTTTCAGAGTACGCTGGATACTCCAAGTGATAAGGAAATAAACATTTTCTGTTTTTCTTACAAATTACTTGAATTCCTAAATCCTAAAATACTAAAAACATTGGGTGCTTAGGGAAAACTGAAGGGACATCTTCCTAAAGGAAAGGAAATTGATTTATATTTTATGAACTCTGTGGAGACAATTTACACACACACACACACACACACACACACACACACACACCAAAAACCCACCCAACTATTTTTCAGGACACTAAATTGTACAAGTATATTATAATTTTTTAAAAGAAACACACATGGCCAACACTGGAAAGGAAAACACAGAGATAGAAAACTAGCACTGTGCTCATACGACAATCTTCTGGGTGATTTAAAAATTCGGTTTTTGGCATGCATGCTTGTAAGCGCTTAATTTTCAGAAACTGTATTTCATTGATAAATATTTATCCAGAATGAAGTCCATCAATGCACTTTGTTAAAAAATGTAGTAGAGTTAATGGTTGCATTTTAAAAAGATAAACAAAGCATAACATTTCAATTACGTATCTTTGTTGAAATCAGAAAGAGTTGTAAACAGAGTATGCATGCACTTTTTAAAACTGTATGTAACACTCTCTTTAAAGCATGGACAAACATGGCCAAGTGCCTGTCTTGTCAAGGTGAGAAATATCTTCGTTGGTATGGGAGAGAAATTGCTAAATCTGTACTGCAGTATTTATTTTTAAAATAACCTCCCACAGGGAGTCCATTTTAAGGTTTCAAACTGGCAGGGAACGATCACGACAAATAATGTGGTCATTCTTATTTTTCTCCATGTGCATGACACTTCAACCAATCATTTTTAAATGAATATATAATGTCAAAATATAAGGGCAAAGAATTTTCATTTATTAAAGTATATTTACTTTGTATAATCACATCTTTAGTCTCTCTTACGGCATCTACACCATTCACATGTGAGGCATCATGTGGTTCACAATGTCAGCACAGAAGGCAACTAAGACCGTTCACCTTCATCAATTCTAATGGCTAATGGCATGCATCCAATAATTTGCTCTTCCAAGTGTACTAGTTGGACATCCCTTGGGGTAGTACAAAAGTAATCTAATCTGAGTATGTGCAAAATCACTTCCAAAGGGTTTAGGTTAGTTTATTAAGAAATCAAATTGACTTCCATCTGATATCGGGTTAACTCAAAATTATGTTAATTTTACATTAACATCAAATATTCCAGTGACACTTGTCCAAATGCCTAAGTCTCAGTGGTGGCTATACTGTAAGCATTTCAGGGTTCTCTCCAGCCAGGAGCCAAGTGCCTTTTTTTTGCATTCTGGCCTGTGACTTCTCTCTTTCCGTCTCACAACCTGCACTCAAAGCAGGGGTATGAGACAGAGGACTTTTCTTTACAACATACAAAAGGATAAACAAAATGATCATCCTATAATCCTGTCTTGCATATATCTTCAAATACTAAAAACACAAACAGCAGTTTCAGAAACTGGAATTATTTGAAAAAGCTAAAAATGTTTTATAATATCTCAATAAGCTGAGTCATCACTGCACAATAACAATAAAAATAAGACAAGAGTAATTCGCTATATTCACTGATACAGTGCCATCAGTTAATAAACCAAATAGCGATTTTAATTGTAACCATCTGACCAATAAATGTTACACATAAAGATTAATAACTGAATTTGTACTAACTGTATCTCCCTAATCTTTAATAACTTTCTGAAATGGTACATGAATACAAAATACCTTTCACAGAACAACACCTATTTCACTAGCAAATTCTGATCACTTCTCTTTCTTTCCAATAAATAGGAGTGTTATGCTACGAAAGATAGTATTTACATGTGATGTGTTCAAATACATTTCCAAAACTTCAGTTAGGCAGACAGCAAAATATCTGAATAACTAATTGCCTTGTAAAAGGTGGCTTATTTTGAACACTCTCATTCAAGCCTGAAAATGTGCCACCTTCGCTCTGCTTCTGGAATCAGGTGGTTTGAGCACACAGAAGCCAGCACACAGCCAGAAAGCCTCAGCCAACAACATTTTAATCATCTACGTCAGTCACACTCAATCTTCCTGTGACGGACCCCTTCTGTAGGTAATTTTCCCTTCTGCTGAGATTTAAGCCTATTTCTTCTTGCTCTGTCCACAGTGGGAACTGAAAATAACTGGTCACTCTCCTCTATACAACCGCCTCTCACAGAGTGCAAGCTCCCTTCTTGTGTGTCCTGCTCTCGTAAACCAAACAATTTCGCTTCACTTAACCTCACCACACAGATGTTAAGTTTTCAAGTGTTTAATTTGGTCTAGATGATTAGCATCCAGTCAAAGTTCCTATTGCAAAGTCTCCCTTCAGCTGCTAGAAAAGCATACAGACGTCCTGGTTTTGCATTTCAGGCCCTTTTTGAGCTGGCCCTTGCCTACCTTTCTACCGAGCCCCCTGCTGCTTTCTGATGCATCGCCCTCTCTTCAGTCTGATTACAACTGCTGGAACATACCACGCAGGGTCGGACCCCTTGCTTCTGTACATCTTGTCCTCTCGCTCCTTTTTTGTTTGTTTCTATTTGCCAAGTGAAGAGCTACTCAAAGTCCAAGCCTACTCAGCTACCACCTACTTTCTGAAGACTTCTCATAGGAGGAATTAATACCTTTTTTTGTCACGTTCTTTCACTATAAACATTTCAACACAGTAGTTTCTTCCAGTTGGTATGTGCTCTTTCTAGGGAAGAGATACCATTTTAATAATATTTATTATCCATGGTACCTAGGAGCATGCTAGGTCATACTGGGTAGGCAATAAATGTTTCTGAAGATTTTTCTTCACATAAACTCCCACTTGTATGGTCTATAGAGCGATACTTCTAAATTAATCTGTACTCTTCTTAAAGGGGTGTGTGTGTGTGTGTGTGTGTGTCTACGTACATATATATAGAGAGAGATTCACTACAAAGCCCAGACTTTTCCAGGACACCATATTTGTTGAGAGTTAGGTGGGAGCAAATGCCAGAATAAAGTTATCACATGCACCTCAGGAGATGGAGCACTAGACATTTGCAAGAGGAGATAGGCTAGGAGCAAAGCAATTATGAATCCACTGTGGGCTAGGAAACTGTGCTGGACACTAGGGATCAGAGGCATATAGTGCCCGGTACTTTCGAAGCCTCAGGGAGCCCAGACTTTAGGAGAAAACACAACATCAGACAGAAAGGAAACGATGTAGAAGAGTAATTTGGTGGCAAATGTCAAGGACTGACATAATTAAAATGATAACCAGGGTATATATAAAAAAAGGAAAAAAAGGCAAAGAAAGGACCCATTCAAGACGCATTGTGAACAAAAACAGGATTAAGTCACTGAAATGAAATACTTGGGACGAGGGAAAGGAAAAAAAATCAAAGACTCCAACAAAAGTTTTAAGTTCTGGTGATTAAAGGAATGGTTGTATTGTGTTGGTAACAAGGAAAGCGATAACACTATGGTAAGCTGGCTTTAGGAAGGAGGTGGCAGCTCATATTTTAAATATAAGTGGTGGCTCTGTGAAGTAATCGATGAGAAGGTGGTCATGGCTACCTCCTTCTCTCTGCTTCATTTTATCCTGTATGATTTCACCTAATAATGCTTCCTAAACATCCATATAACCATGACACTCTGTTCCTTCAAAAATGTCAATGGTTCTCTACAAGTCATAATGTAAAGTTCACTTTTCTAATCACAACAGTTACTAAGCGTAGACCTTCGATTCAGATAGAACTGGGTTTGAATCGCGACTCTACCATTTACTAGTTGTGTGACTTAGGACAAGTTATTTAAATACTCTATGCCTCAGCTTTCTTATCCACAAAATGGGCATTAGATAAGACTTATAGAATTGAATAAGATAATGTATTAACATGACCATGATCATCACCCAGATTAGAAGTGATGAGAGCTGGGGTAGGGTATAGCTCAGTGGTAGAGTGTGTGCTTAGCATGCACAAGGTCCTAGGTTCAATCCCCAGTATCTCCATTAAAAAAAAGAAGAAGAAGTGATAGAGCCTACTTTAGCTTCCTATCTTCACACAAAGTAAGTCATTACCATAATCCAAAAGACCCTCTGTGATCTGGTCCCCATCACCACCATGATCTTATCTCTAGCTATTATCCTCACCCACTTCAGTCATGTGGGCTTCCATACTGCTGCTCCTTAAACCCACAGGCATGCCTCTCACCCAGAGCCGTGCCAGCCCTTTCTCTCCGCCTGGTTCGCTTATCCTCACCTGCCTGGCTACTCTATCTAAAATTGCAATCTATTCTCCAAATGCCTCTTACCTCCTTCCCTCTTTTACTTTTCTCCATAGCAATTATTGCAAATATACTATATATCCTATTTAATTATTTATTTATTCTCTGTCTCTCTCTGTTACAATGACAGCTACACAAGTATAGGGCTGATTTTTTTTTTTTTGTCTGCTTTGTTGACTTTTATATACCCAGCATCTGGAACAATGACTGGCGCATAGTAAGCACTTAAAACATATTTATTGAATGCACAAATGGATGAAGGTTCCCACCCACTGGTTTATGTTCTTCCTGATCTTAGATGCCCTCTTCCTTCATCAGGTGGGTACTATCCTACCCCTCTTTTAAGGGGGAGGGGAACCAACATTTATTACCCATCTGTCAAGTGTCTATGGGCCAGGTACTTTGATAAGTGCTTTAAATGTGTCAGCTTTTTTCTTTAATCCTCAGAAGAATTCACTTAGTTATTAACAGGCTTATTTTATAGGTACAGAACTAGGTTTAGACTGCTTAAGTAGCTTGACCTAGGTCACACAGATAACAAGAGCTGGTGCCGGAACACAGTAAGGTAGCTTATGCACACTGGGTGTCTGATACACACTGGACTGAATTAAGTGTCACGGGTGATGAAGGTGACGAGAGTAGGGGGCAGGGTCATTCAGGGAGAACGATGCTAATGAGCCTCTCTTAACTTCCCTGAACAGAGTCAATAAATTCTGTTTTTGTTTTCCCATAGTAATTTATATATACACTACTTAGAGCATTTATTCCACAGTATCTAACTTTATTTACACAAGCAGTCTCACCTACCAAACTGTGAACTCCTTAAGAAAGAGGACTGTATCAATTTTGTTCAGTAAATGTTTGTTGAATGAATACATAATACAGAGAAGCCAAAGATAATTAGGACTGACTTGATGATTAGAGGAATCATCAGTGACTTTTAAGAACAGTTTCAATACAGTGTCAGAGGTGCAAAATTAAAAAGAACGGACAGCCAGAAAGAGGAGGTAACATAATTTACTCAAAATATTGACTATGGATAATAAGTAACTAAATAATAGACGGGGCACCAGAGCTGGCAGCTGGAAAACAGTGAGGCTAGTCTCAAAGGTTATTTTTTTTCCTTTTCTTTTTTTTTTTTTTAGTTTTTTTTGGGGGGTGGTAATTAGGTTTGTTTGTTTATTTGTTTGTTTATTTATTTATTTAATGGAGGTACTGGGGATTGAACCCAGGACCTTGTGCATGTTAAGCACTGTAATCTACCACTTGAGCTATACCCTCACCCCCCCTACCAAGTTTATTATAATTATTTGTCCTGAATAAGTTCAGCATAATTAGGCCTGATGGGATCAGGCTATGGAAGAAATAAGAATTCAAAATCATGAGAAAGGAGAATGGATGGGCATTGACTATTTCACTGGTTCTCAAACCACAGTCCCTGAATCGGTAGCATCAGTATCACCTGTGAACTCATTAGAAATGCGAATTTCTGGGCCACACACAAAACCAAACGAATCAGAAACTAAGGGTGGTGTACACTGATAAGTGTTTTAAATACTGGCAAAAAAATTCTGATGCCACCTCCAGGCGATTCTGATGCATGCCGAAGTCTGAAAACAACTCAATCTCTCTGAAGGAAAATTCCAGGCAAGAAGACGCCTGGTAACTGTCCACAGCCTGCCTGGGCCTTCTCATAATTACTTTCACATATAACAAGCTGAAGTGCCAACATGATTTCAAAGCTTAGTGTCAATTTAAAACTAGAGAGGAACTATCTAGCAATCTGTGGCATCTGAAGGACAGATTCACTCGGAATATTCTTGATTAATTTACATTAAAAATGAGACTGATTTTGTATCATAATTTACCATCTATTTATACAAGAGTAGATGACTTAAACAGGATGTTCTATGCTGTGAAGATTCTAAATATATCATTCGTAAGTCTTCTAAACTGTCCCTCATTCTTAACCTAAAATTGTATTGAAAATACATTCACTGGATGAACCTAGAGATGATCATACTAAATGAAGTAAGTCAGACAAAGACAAATATCATATGATATCACTTATATATGGAATCTAAAAAATGACACAAATGAACATATTTACAAAATAGAAACAGACTCACAGACATAGAAAACAAACTTATGGTTACCAAAGGGGAAAGGCAGGGGGATAAATTAGGAGTTTCGGATTAGCAGATACTAACTATTATATATAAAATAGATAAACAACAAGGTCCTACAGTAAAGCACAGGGAACTATATTCAATACCTTGTAATAGCCTATAATTAAAAAGAGTATGTGTATGTATATACAACCAAAACACTACACTACACACCAGAAACTAATACAACATTGTAAATCCATTATACTTCAATAAAAACAAAAACAGACTTAAATGACGCTGTAATGTGTCTCATCTACTCTGTATTATCAGAGGGATGGACTAGTAACCCAGAAGACCATTCAAGCTTTCCAAGTCTAACTCAAGCTGCTAGCGCACCTCTTATTGGCAAATCTGAATTAATGTTTAACTATTTAGTCAAGAGTTTTTGAATCAGAATAACAAATTTCATTTGTGGACATCAGGTTTCAATGCTTCCCATAAAAAGCCTCACACCGCAAATGTTTTTCACCAGTCCTAATTTCAGAGCTAACGGGTACTGGCTCTAAGGAAACAAATGCCATGAGTCATACGCGAAACAGAGTTCCCTCATGTGAACATGCAAAGATCAGACCACAGTGGGTGCAGGGAAAGAGAGAGGGTGAAAGGGGGAAGCATCATCCCTGCCCAGGACACAGGCACATTCGGATACTGCATTTCCCACGTGGGCAACCCCGTTTGGGGCAGAAGGCCAAGAGTAAGAGGCGTTCAGGAATTACTGTGCATTATATAGGAGTACTGCTGTGCACCGTATGTCCTGACCTAAAGAAATCTTACACCCGACATGCAGAGTGGCACAGAGTATTCAGAATGACTGAACAAGCAGATAACCAGCCAGCTGCCAGAGAACATTCTCTTCCTGAAAGAAGCAAGAACGTGCAGGAGGAACACCAGGCTTTCTTCCATGAATTGCCATAGAATGAATATTTATCGGAAATGAAACTGATTTTCACATAAAGGATGTAAGAAATGCAGCGGTAAGGCAGAGTGGCTATTACTTAGAGAAACACTGCAGGACACATTTAAGCAGGTCTAAGAGTATTAAAACTTCAGTGTGATGGAATCTAAAAAATACAACAAACTTGTGAATATGACAAAAGAACAGCAGACTCACAGATACAGAGAACAAACTAGTGGTTACCAGTGGGGAGTGGGAAGGGGTGCAGGGCAAGCTAGGGCTAGAGGATTAAGAGGAACAAGCTATTATGTATAAAATAAATAACCTACAAGGAGATATTGTACAACAGTGGGAATATAGCCAATGCTTTGTAATAAGTATAAACGGAGTAGAACCTTTAAAAATTGTGAATCACTATATTGTACACTTGTAATTTATATAATACTGTACATCAACTGTACTTCACTAAAAAAGAAAAAACTTCATTGTTAGATAAAAGTCCATGTTTCTAGATGGCATCTGAAGGAAGGCCTTTCTAGACACACCCTCTCCTTTTCCCCCTGGTGTTTATACAAATGGTCCCATGAAGTCAGCAAAACCCATCAACAGGTCCTTTACTCAGGAAAGCTCAGAACTGCCTAATCCCTGTGTGTCACGGAGAGCGGCCTGACAGCAACGCTACGCGATACTCATTTATATTGGATTGTCCTTGCAGAGAAAGGAGGTAGTGAAACGCAGTGAAGGAACCTGGTTGAATCATTGACATTAACCCAACTAAACTACCAATACGATCAGATCATTCAACTTCATGTCTTTTGGCAAAACCATTTTCCCTAATCATGGCTTCTTTTTTCCCTATTATATTTGTATATTCATGGAACAGTTACTATTTAAGCAATCATGAATGCTCCAGTGCATATATCAAAACAGCTACCACTGCACACCAGTCCTGGTACAGCACATGAATTCTAATGTCGGTCTCCTTCATTTAAACAAAATTAAGTTCTGTGCTTTTTGCCAAGGGTTGTTTACAAATTATTGCGTTCTTCGCCACCACCACACACTGCAGCAACACTGAGAAAGATAATGTATTTTTAAGGACTGCAATTACCATAAAGACAGTAGCTCTGCAGCTATGACCAGACAGGTTTAATCCATGCTTTCCTGGCTTTCTTTTCCAGGTGCTACGCAACCAGGGCTGACGCTAATTTGGCTAAATGTAATTTCACAGTGGAAAGATGTCTTCATTCTTTACATACTCCTGGTGGTCCCTTTTGTACATTCTCAATTTTGGCATCCTAATGGCGTTGCCGACAATAAGGGAACAGATGATATCAGTTGGGTAAAAGTCAAGCAATTTATGAGTTTCACACTTATTAGCGTAATGGATGGCAGCACTCTGAGGAAGGAGACTTTAAACTTGAAAGCATGACAACATTCAATGACATAAGGATTCATCTCAATGGCCACCTTCAGGCCCCGCCGGGCAATGGTGATGTTAGTTTCCCAGAGAAGATAAATTTTGCTTTCCTGCCAACCCTGTCCCACCTCTCAGCACTTTTCCCTCCTAGCCCTACTTGTTCAAGAACACCCTGCATATACACTAGCCCAAAGTAGCCAGGACCAGTGGCAAATCAACAACCAGTTGTCCTAATTTCAGGAAAGGCCAGAAGGAATGAATGAATTTTGCCTATACTTTAGAAAGAAAAGCTGGTCGGGCACTTTCAAGTGCTCCTAGTTAATCAACCTGCCTAGAGCAGGCTTACTGAATAGAAATTCTTCTGAGAATAGTTTTAACAAAAAATCAAATTCTTTTAAATTGGTACAGAAATAGTTTACAAGCATGTATAGATCCCTAAGGTTTTAAGTAGTTTCCTCTTAGAAATGGTTTAAGCATTTAACTAAAACTTGCCACTTTTATTGTCATGACTATTTTACTTAACAAAACTGTACTATATGTATGAGGCTTTGAGAGTGGGAGGAAGAGTTTTGTTTTTTTTTTGTTTTTCTTTTCCTTCTGTATGTGGCTTTAAAGATGATCACTACCACCAAAATGGTGTATAGAACTGATCTTCCAATGTATATACAGTGGAAACCACTGACATTTGGCAGTGCAACATTAGTTGTTTTCGCAATATAAGAACAACTATTTTGAAGGCCCAAGATACGTAATACTGCTAAAGCATAATTCGAATCTGGCACTGAGAAGCAACTGTTGAAGAGGTGAGTTACATGACTCTACTGATGTTTGTAGCTGTATCAATTCATTCATTTCTACTACTGTATACTATTCCACCATATGAATATAGCTAATTTTAGTTATATTCTCATGTTGAACATTTCCATTATTTAGTTTCCATTTTGGGGGGGGGTGGGGGAATCCTTATTACTGATGTTATTATAGATAATGCTGCTGTGGACACTCTTTTATTATAGTAAAATATATATATATAAAACATAAAGTTTTACCATTTTAACCATTTTTAAGTGTATAGTTAAATGGCATTAAGTATATTCAACACTGTTGTGCAACCATCACCACCATCTATCTCCAGAACATTTTCACCTTCCCATACTGAAACTGTGGACCCATTAAACAGTAACTCCCCATCCCCCTCACCCCCTTAGCCCCTAGCCACCACTACTTTACTTTCTGTCCCTATGAATTTGTCTATCCTAGCTACTTCAATTAAGTGGAACTATCAATATTGGTCCTAATGTGTCTGACTTATTTCACTTAGCATAATGTCTTCAAGGTTCATCCATGCTACAGGAAGTACCAGAACTTCCTTCTTTTTAAAGGCTGAATAATATTCCATTGTATCTATAGACCACATTTTGTTTATCCATTCATCTGTCAGTGGACACTTAGGTTACTCCCACCTTTGGCTATTGTGAATAATGCTGCTATGAAGACTGGTATACAAATATGTGTTCAAGTCCCTGCTTTCAATTCTCTATGTGCACACCCAGAAGTGGAATGCTGCCTCATCTGATAATTTCATGTTTAAGTTTTTTAGCAACTACCATACTGTTTCCCTACCATTTTACATTCACACAAGCAATGCTCAAGGGTTCTGATTTCTCCATTTTCTCACTAACACTTTTCATTTTCTGTTTCTTAGGTAGTAGCCATCCTAATGGACATGAAGTGGTACCCCATTCTGGTTTTGATTCCTATTTCTCAATGATTAGTGATATTGAGTGTCTTTTCATCAGCTTATTTCTTTAAAGAAATGTCTTTTGCCCATTTTTAGTTAGGTTGCTTGTTTTTGATGTTCTTGTTGTTCAGTTGTAGAAGTCCTTTATATATTTTGGATATCAACCCTTTATCAGATACATGATTTAGAAGCATTTTCTCCCATTCTGTGGGTTGTTCTTTTATTCTACTGACAGTGTCCTTTGATGCTGTCATTATCCTTGTACATGTCTCCAGAGTCCTTATCTAGAGCTTATCTAGAGAATATACTAGGAGTGATATTTCTGGGTATTGTATCGTCAGCATTTCTAGATAGTATCAAATGGTTTTCCAAAATAGAGGTACCAAGTTATACTCTCACCAGCAGCTCCCTTTGACACATATTCTTACTCATACTTGACACTGTCAGAATTTTAAAATGTTGCCAATCTCACAGGTATGAAATGATATCTCATTATGGTTTAAGTTAATTATAGGTGTGAATATACAATGGCACAAGCACTTTAGAAAATAGTATCTTTTAAAAATTAAACCTATACATTCCATAATACATAGCATTCCCACTCCTAGGTATTTACCCCAGACAAATGAAATTTATGTCTTGTACATGAACATTAATAGCAGCATTATTTGTAATAGATAAAAAGTAGAAACAACCTAAATGTCTGTCAACTGATGAATGGAAATGTGGGATATTCATAAAATGGAATATTATCCAGTAATAAAAATGAACTACTGATATGCACCATAACATTGTGCTACATGGAAGCCACAGCAAATATAAAGTAATACACAAGACTGCATTACTGGATGATTCCCTCCATATGAAATTCTAGAAAAAGGCAAAATGATAGTGACAGAAAACAAATCAGCAGTTGCCTGGAGCTGGGAGTGAGGACTGATTGCAAAGGGGCATGAAAAACCTACAGGTTGATGGAACTATGTTCTGTCTTGATTATAGGTTACATAACCATCTACAAATAACAAAATTCATCAGACTGTACACTTAAAAATGAGTGAATTTGATTGTATGTCAATTATACTTTGGTAAAATCACTTTAAAAAAATTATAGGTGAAGTTAAAATCTCTCTTGATTGTGAACACATTTTACTTCTGAAATAATTAACACAACAAACCAAGTCTTAGTAGATGCTTTCAGAAATTGATGAGTACCCTGGCCTTTCTAGTGTATTTCATGAAGGCTGAAGCTTGTAAACAAAGGGATCTGAATGCACTGGGCTGTGATTGATGAAAAATCCTTGGAATCGTGCATCCGCATCTCTTCCCAAATCTTTGACTAGTTTACAATGCTTTTCAATCTCCTTCAACATAGCCTTCCAAGTAAAATATTCTGTTTTAATATATAAGTGTCTAGCTATTTGCTTGAACTTTAAGATTGAGTTCCTTTTTCTAAACAGACAGCTTCTGAATAGCTTTTCTTTTCTCATACTAAGTTGTGTGGATACTAGAGTGACCTCTTATACAGAGTATTAAACAGTGAGTTTCTTCATTCTTATTTATCTGAAAAATCTTATGACATTCTCTTGTTAAAAGAAATATTATTTGACTTTTTTGTCCAATTAGCAAATAACAGAGGGTACAGATATGTAATAGTCATAGAGTAGTACCATTATGTTACTGTTTATGAACAAGTACTAATTTTATCCAAAATTTTTAAAATAATAACATTTAACTATAGAAAGCAGGTAGAAATTTATGAGAAGCAGTTTTAAAGATACTCTTACTGGAGCATAAAAGGGAAGAGACTATTCTGAGAATACAGATTAAAAAAGAAGATGATGAAATAAGAAAGAAAAAATGAATGGCAAGTCTTTGTGCCTCTCACCATGACAGAAGCCAGGAAAAGCAAAATCGAAGCTTTTGTTTGGGGAAGAGAAGTTAAGCACATGTTGTAAATAAGGCTCGTACTGTGCTTGTCCTTTCTAAAGAAAGGGGCAGCTTTACAGTACGGGCTGTCAGCTAACAGAGTACTTGGCTATCTTATAGTTAGTTAACCAGTATTTACAGCAACCTAGATTATTTTTCCTGTGTGCTGTTATATAAGAGCCATCTCCTCCTGCACCTCACCCCATTTCTCCCTATTCCCCTCCCTGTCTCTCATCTTAGTATTATGATGTTCTATATTTGGCAACTAGCTCATCAGGCCCTCAAGGACTAGAAGATGTAGGTCTTATTTCTCTTTATCCCTGCAAATCATGTAGCATAGGGTTAACAGAAAATAATCAACAAATGGGCCAACTTGCTGCCCAATACAAGCTACAAAGTATTTATATGTATATATAAATTGCTCATAGATTGCCTACAATCATCACAGGGATAACTGGATGTTCAGAGTTTGGTTTGAATATTAACTGCTTATTAACCCCTTCCATGGTCATCAGCCCTCTTTCTTAAAGTTATGCCATGCCTTCATTAGTATGGTTTCACTGGACAAGAAAATCAGTTTGTAAGATGATCAGTCGCATTCAGTCACAGTTGTCACATTTTTTGAACAACAGTCTCATCCAGGGTCGAAATCCCCTTCGAACAGAGCTTTTATAGACTAAAAAAGCATTTGTTTTCAAACTCACTAATTATATTCACTAAATGCGGTTCGTGTTGTCAACTTTCCCCCACTGTGAGAATTACAAAATCAGTCATAAGATTAAACTCAGAAAATGACTACAGCAATTCACAGAATACTAAGCCAGCTGGGTTCATTTAAATCCTCTATGGAAACAGTCTTTGTGGCGAACCTAGTAAGACCTACAGCTAGTCCCATAAATCATCATTTTTGTTTTTTTTTTTTTTTTGGTCTGCTCCAATGCTGAAATTGTTTATTGCCACCCCTGATATATGGGAGACTTATCAAGAACAAAAAAAAAAAAAGAAAAGAAAAGAAAAGAAAAGGTTTTTGTAAACTAGAGAATTATCTCTGCCAGCCATACTACCCAATAGAACAGTTAACTGTATCCATTACTGTTTAGTTACAATGACTTCAACGAATATAGTTATGGTAAAGTATTAAGTTGATCATCTTTTTCATATCAGTGTTAAGAGGATAAAATTTTTTAAATGAAAGAAAATACAGATGTATTCATTTTTTTGTTTCCTTAAAATGCGTCTGAGTGGGGAGGATGTAGCTCAGTGGTAGAGTGACTGCTTAGCACTCACAAGGTCCTGGCTTCAATCCCCAGTACCTCCATTAACAAACAAACCAACCAATCAACCAACCAACAAACCTAATTACCTCCTCCCACAAAAAAATGCATCTGTATTTAATAAGTCATAAACCAAGCCATATGCGAGTCCTCTCATGGAAACAAATTACACTCCTCACTATAGTTCTGTATACAAATATACATTGTTGGTTTTTTAATAATTATTATTGGCAGAAGATAAAGAAGAAAACCTGGCAACTCTTACTTTGCATTTTAAAAGCTCTTTACAAGTTTGTCAAGTTATGTATAAGAAGAAATATATATTATCCAATTCTGAAAATCATTGCTGACATCTCACTTCTTCTCTTTCTTATTTTGTCTCTCAATCTCTCTCTTACTCTTGCTGTACACAAACACACACACACATATACACACACACAGACACACACACATGCTCACCCCCCCCCCTTTTTGGCTTGGTCTGGCTTTTAATTCCTTTTTTCTTGGTTCTTTCCCTAATATAAAAGTTGCAAAAATTGGAAACTCTTCCTTATCAAAAAGACCATGTGTTTGCAGAGGGGAGTACGATAACTGTGCATAGCTAGTCCACAACACAAGTGTGTATGTAGGTACGATATATATTCATGTTACCCTCAGAGCAGGTTATCTGGACATATGGGAGAAGGATTTAATTGTAACATAGACATTAAAACCCAGGACTGTAACATAAGCTTCACAATATTAAGAATTACAGTTAAGGACCTTGGTGTGTATGTGTGTGTATGTTTAGAGGACAGAACATCGTCACATATATAAGTAAAATAGAAAAAAATATCGAAAGGACAAAAAAAAATCAATGTCTACAAAGCAGCTGATATTGACAAGGAATACTAATCAAGTCTGTATGAGACAAATTACATTTACAAGCTACTGTTCTCCAGAGAATTTAATAAACTGAAAATTGGGGGGTATAATGAAGTTTTCACACAGCCGAAACTATGGTGTTGTAAATGTGATGATATCTAAACAGATGTAATCAAATTCTGAGAAAACAAACAAGTGTTACATTTAAAGTATTAGCTGACTAATTTGCAGCAATGAATGTAAATTAATGAATATTTCAACTTAGAGAAAAATCCTTAAATAAGCTCATGAGACCTCTGTATTTTCAGAGGCAAGTAGGAGGATAAAGGTGTAAGTTTGTTTCTTTTCATCAGAGCTCAAGATTTCAAAAAACGTATTCGGATGGACATACTCTTTCATAACTATATCCATTTGAAGAAGCACATCTACAAAACTGGTTAATTCCCGTGTCTCACATGATCGTGTAGTTTCACCTCTGCTGACATAGCAGGTAGTCTTTTCTCCCATCTCAATCCTGTAATGTAGGCTGCAGAGAAGAAGAAAGATATCATGCCTCCCCATATTAACATCAATCTGGAAGATGTTGGGACCATTTGGAAAAACCGAAGAAAGTTTTCTTAGACAAAAGCACCTCTGAAGACAGAAACACACACCACCTCCACCAAGTTTTCTTTCCACTTAAGGAGTCAGTCTGTATGTGCAGACCACTGTAGTACAGTACATAGACAGACTAGGTACCCTACATCTTAGTGGTGGGAAAAGAGCTGATTTTCAAACTGAAGCACAATCTTGAAAGTACATCATAGCGTATTTACGGGATTACAAAATCAGGGAGACGTGCTCATATGTTTCCAACTTTTAGAGGGCTATATTTTTGAAGAGAAACTCAGAAGTAGCCTGTGTTTTGTTTAGATTTTAATGGCGTGAAGGGCACTGAAGGTGGGGATTTTTGGATTGGATTTCTGAACTGGTATCCAGGAAACTGATGACTGAAGAAACGAGATGACTGAAGTTATCTTTTAGTATTTCCTTTAGTATTTGCTGATGTGCACAAGTTCACATGCACTGATTAACAGTATGCGCTTTACGACATGTAATGAGTAACATGGGAATTAAAAGAGCTCACAGAGAATTGTTACTTTAAAAAATAAATTTTGAGTTCTATAAGTATGAACACTTCTGCACTTACTGACTCAAATAATGTTAATGCTTGCTCTTTGAAAATCACAAATTTGGGTATATTGATTTTCATGAAGAACTACGGGAAACAAAAACCCTTGACACAATTATAGAAACTGAATCTAAAATGTCACCACCGACACAGTAACACAATGTTACAACATTCATCTTTAAGCTTAAGAAACTATGCAGTGGTTCTCCATGATGAAAGCCCATTAAGTACAATACAATAAACCACAATGGATTTAAATAAAAGGTCAACCATCAAATAAGCTGAACAAAGGAAACCATTTAAAATTAAGAATGATATCCTGTCCTTATGTCATTCTATGGTGCTTAGTTATTTCAGAAGTCTACAATGGTGAATGCTCTTGCTTCAATAATGAGGCACAGACAAATCCTTAACTTGAGAAGTTTGTGTCTATTTGCCATGAATTATGAACGAATGGTACAGAGCATCACTATACTATGCAATGACATTTAAAAATGCAAAGTAACATGAATGAGCTCCTCTATATTTTGCTGTATGTGGGTTCTTATATCACCAATTACAACCAGTGACTGAGGGAGATCAACTGAAAACTCTTTGCTGCAAAGAGCCCCACAGGAAGGAGAGCTTAAAGGACCCACAGGGAATAAAAAAAAAAAAAAAAAAAAAAAAAAAGAAGCCTGGAAAGAGAACCTAACATTCCATCCAACCCTGTTCTTGATAGAGAATCTAACCTTTCCCTACACGGATTTTTTTCCAAGACAAATTATATCCCTCAAAGCAATTTTCTTCTCAGTAAATTATCAATCACATTTTCCCCAAAATCCAAATAATGCCAAACACTGTCTTACAGGAAAAAACATATTTGAGTGAAGCAATGGAGATCATCAAATTCTAAAAATACCTTGAGCTGCTGAAATAATTTGAGTCCCAGGAAAAGATTCTAACTCTGCCTCTGAGTTATCTGCCTACTCAGTGATCCTGGGTAAGCCATCTCTCTGAAGAACAAATCCTCATTTATAAAATTTGCACTGAGAAGAGCAGCCAACCTTGCCTACACAAAACTGTTAGGGTCTGAGAGCCTATACATGCAAAGTAAGTGACTGCTCTATAATTATTTGGATTATTAGATGCTATTTTATTACAAGTATATAGGCTCTACTGCCTGGATACGTTAAAATCTATTTGGGGAAGAGAAACTTTCTATTAAGAGTTCTACAAGTACTTCTGATTGAATTTGCATTAAAAAAAAAAAAAGACAGATCTTCATTTTACAAGTTACTGGAGTCAAGAAAATCCACATGTGGTTTTCCCCATTTTCAGAAGTCTGTAAGTGGCAGAATTGATTCTGTAATGCTTCCTTGAAATGAGCCACATATAACCAAACATTCTGTTATAATGCAGTGGGAGGTAGTGTGTCACAAGGTTTCGGACACAGAAAACCAAGATTTAAACCCAAACTTGAACATTTACTAGCCTTCTGATCTTGGAAAAATTGCATAACTTCACTGTATTAGAGCAGGCAGATGGCTAGATATGAACAGAGAAGGGAGGGCATAGGCCAAATGGCAGGAAATCATACAACTTGTGAACAATGGGGGGATCCTTTGGCAGATAGAGAAAAGGAATTTCTGGACCAAAAGAAAACCACAAGTTTTGGGGTGACAAGGGTCCTAGAGGCAGACAAAGAAAGGTGGGATAAAGCAGGAACTTCCAGTGTCCACATGTAAGCTTTTGCTCATTATGCCCTCATTTTAATAAAATTTGCCTTGCAGATAAGAAGTACCCATCATACACTGATGCCATGACACTTCCTATCAAGAATAAATAAGGACAAAAATCTCTCCTCCCCTCAGGAGGGTGGAGCTTGGATGGAAATCAGGGAATACAATCTCAATTCACTCCTTCTCCAATGAATATTCCACTTATTCATTTTTATACTCTATGTAACCAGCTTCCCAAAGAAACTTAGGGCAGCTACTCACCTGAGTCTGCCCGCTTTCCCCTTGAGAGTATCCTATCACTTAATAAATCCTCACTTTACTTTCTTGACTTCTGTATTTTGTCTCTGAATTCTTTCTGTGATGAGACAAGAACCTACTCATCTTCAATTTAATTCTCTAATTTGCAAAATGAGGTGAATAATAATAAACTCTGAATCACAAGGAAAGCATTTTATAAACTGTAAAATCACAGGCAACCATATGTGTAGTCCTGGCTGTGCTGTCAATCAAAGTTCTTTGCCCTCTCTTGGACAAGGGGTAGTCTTATAATCTACACCAGGCCTATCAGTCTCTCTTCCTAATTAGAATCTGAATCAAACACAGGGAAAGGAGGAGGAAAATGGCTAGAGCTAATATATCCCAAAGGCAACTTCCTGGAAAGACTTTCCATTCATACCTGCTCTCTGCATTCTCAAAGCTGCCAGAGTTGCTGCCCTTTTAAAGGCCAAGTTCTTCAGCCTTTCCTCAGTTTCTGGCTGAGTTTCTCCCAATAAACTCCATTTTTTGCTGAAATCAGGCAGTCACTTTCTGTTGCTTGCAAACAAAGATCCTAAGCTGATATACCCACAAAGCTAGGGAATGCTAAGTATTTTTAAATGTTTTGTTCTTATATAGATTATATATGTTATTATTGACTGAAAACATATACAACACATGACCCTAATATAAGATTGCTATTGGCTAGAATTTTAATAACCAATGGGCAAGCAAGAGCCGAGCTAACACTGGAAACTCATCTGCATGGAAATAATTTTCATTACAGTTCAGCACCATGGTTTGGTGACTCACAAAGTGATAATACACTTCTGCAAATAAACAAATCATTTTGTGGTGAGAGCGGTACTTACAGTAATGATACCCTTTAGTGATATTTGACATTTAGGTTAACCTGCCTGTTTTCCTTTTCTCCCCAAATATTATAGGAGCCAATTGTGATCATCTAAATTTTTCAATATTACTTTACTACACGATACATTTAAGTTTAACTGTTTATGTCATGGTTCCTTTTTAACTAGGTAAATATTTTAACATGATCTATAGCTTCTTGTGAAAAGTGGTGAATTACAGTTTTAAATTCACTGAGAAAGGAAATTATCATTAGAATAATTTAGTTAGGTAAATGGTATCATTTAAAAAGCATAATCAGTACTCTACAAAGAGTACTCTGCTATTTATTTAAGTTAAAAAAAAACTAAGAAAAATCAACGAAGTAATCTTTTATAATATTACTGGAATTTAATATCAATTCTAGCTAATCGTGTATCAGTAGCTAGTTGATTCAGTTCCAAACAGATTACAAACCTAAGCTAACTACTTCTATGTACTTCAGTAAATTTCTATCATTTTAGACATTTATATCTACTCAGAACTCTTTGTATTCCCAGCAACATCCTTTTAACCCTAGACAGTGTGGGAATACCATGCATGTATATGATATTTTTCTATCTTAATGACAAGTATTTCCCTGAAGATAAAAATCCTCCTGAAAAGTGGGGGAAAGGAGGGGATTTTAAAACATTCACCTCTTTCTCTTTTAGAACATCTATTACTACATGATAGTATTTCCCACAAGATTATTTTTTATTTTATTTGAAGTCGGCAAAAGTCTTTGTGCTGAATCCTTTGAGCATACCTCTAGTGATAGATGTCAGAGCAGCGTTGTGTGGAAGAACTTTTATTTGACAGGGAGATGACAGGAAGAAGCCTCTCTCCAAAATATAAGATGCAACTGTAAAATACTTCTGTGAGATTAATATAATTTTTTGTTCCTATGTATTAATGACTTTTTCATTCTTGCTTCAAAAAACACAGTTCATGGAATTCACTTGAATAGTGTGAAATTAAGATACTTAAAAAAGGTACATATTTATTCAAATTAGGGTAACATGTTCTAAATGTCTTTTTTATATGAATTAAATGTGAAAGAGGTAATAATACAAACTTCCAAGGACCTTTTCTTTTAATTTATAATATTTGCATAATGATCAACCAAGAACACTTTAAGATTCACTCACTGTGCACACAGCATATACTCTAAACAAGGAGCATCTTGATAAGAGATGCTTTTAGTAGTATTGAGTATATGACATGCAATGCAGTGAGAAAGTCTTAAATATTTAGTTTTATCCTACAAGTCTGGCTGTGAGTTATTCTAATTTATTATAATTATCAAATAAATTTATTAAATTATCAAATAATATCACACGTTCCCTAATATAATAAGAGGGACTAAAAATGGTTTTTTTTGACAAAAATCTAACATGCCAGATGATCTTTCCTAACTTCGTTACTTTCTTTCCTTACACCTCTCAAAAATAAATCAGGGGTAAACAGATACAATTCCATTATGCATCCTATTATCTACAAATGTTATTCTTTACGTCTATCTGGGTTAGAACTACCAGGAGCAAATAATTTTTGATACATATTAAAATGTTAGTCCATGTATATGCAATGCACACCTATTTAATGCATGAATACAAAAGAAATTTATACCTATTCCTAGATTGGGGATTTTTGTAATAACATACTTCAAGAAGTAGCCAAAGTTCTGTAATGTTTTCAGATGTGAGAGGGCGGAAAAAGTAAAGCACGGTGAGATGTCAAAGACAGATTGCCTGTTTTCAGATTCATTTTTGTCTCAAGCTTTCTTACAGGCCTTCACCTCAGAGTCTGTTCAGTTTCCTTCCTGAAACAGACAGATCTTTTCCTTGAATAAGGTGGTTTGCTCTAACCTAGAAATGGACATGTACAATCACTTTTGCATTTCTCTTTTTCTGTTTGCCTTTCACAAGAACTAAAACCTCAAAAATAATCCTATGAAATGGCCCAGTCATAATAAGATGGTTATCACTTGATTTTTAAAAACTTTTAGTTAATGCTCAAGGTACATAGTATAAGCTTAATAACACAACACTCTTCAACAATAAAGTATATTATTTTCTTAAAGGAGAATAAACAAAGCATATTTAAAAGGAAATTTCTGGCTATCTACCTCACTGAATTTAGTTCCCCAAATACTTTTTGGAGTGACAAAATAAGTACAAAGGGATTAAAATATAAGATTGCATCTACTTTATAAAAGCTAGTATTTTTGACCTAAAACTAGCAAGAGTCAAGTACTACACTACAAAAGAACTTGTAGTCTTGGAGATTTCACTGCAGTAAGATTTTAAAAAATTATCTGCCTGTTTTAATTGAGATATAATTCACATGCCATAAAATTCATCCTTTTAAAGCATCCTTTTTTCAGCTGATGTACTACTGCTGTTTAGAGTCACCCCTCTCACAGATGAGAGTACTGTTGTAAATTGGTATGATAAAATATTATCTTACCTTACAAAGAAAGTTGATCTTAAAACCCAAGGACTGGGCATTTCTTGAGCCTGAGTTCATGTAGTTTCCAACCAAAAGAACTAACTCTAAGAGTCTGCTAAAGCTTTCACTTTTCTTCAGTTCTTCACAGGCAAGAGTTACAGCTATGATGCTCGGTTTGATGTTGTTTACGTGTTCTTCAAATGTAAGCTTGAAAAGAATGCTATTGAGACGAGGCCGTAACATTTTCACTGAGCTCATCTGTAAGATAAGGAATGCTGTATAAGAATATATATTTAAAATCTGTTATTTTTTTTTCTCTAGCGGAAATCATTTTATAGACAATACTATAAAATTTCTGCAGAAAATAAATTCTCTGCAGCTTTTAGTGAAGATTATTCTTGTTTGTTTTGTACATCCCTAAGGAACATTTTTGTCAAAGTTTAAAAAACAGTTAGCTATTCAGTTAAAAAAATGAACTCACCCTTATGGCATTAAGAAAATATTATTGAAGCTAAACAGTTGCTATATGTTAATTGCATAATCATTAGTCATCAACAGCATTTAAACTGCCAAAAATCTGCCCGTGAGGCAAACTATGTAAATTTACAAACATGATATTGAGTTGAATGAATAGCTGGGCCACATATAAAAAATGTACATGATGACAGAAAAATGTAAGTGGAACCACATTTCCTAAAAGAAGTACCTATTACTATGCTGTTTGAAATCAGAGGACGAGCTCTGATTGAGCATTTAATAATTTTAAACCTATAATTTCTACTCATAAAATATATTAAATATTTATGTACACTCTAAAGAATTTCACCTACTCAACAAACTGTTGATGTTAAATAATTAAGTCATGGTAAAATCACACGAGCTTACTTTTAAGGACCTTATTCAAGAATTCTATATTGGTTTTCTTCAAAACAGCTCAACTTGGGTTTTAATTACTTGTTTCATAGTATTGGTGTACATTCTCTATTCCTTGTGGTATAGCTCCTACGGTAATAATTTCTTTTAGTCTTTAATTTCCTGTAACTCTAAGTCATTTAACTAGTTTTCATTTGCCAAATGAATTTTGGGAGAGAGGTAGAGGGAGGGTAAACACCTAGGAACATACACAAGCATACACATACACACCATGAACAGAAATTATTAACAACTCTATTTATTTGTTTTTACTCTTATAGCTTAGTTTCTTGAATACAAATGCCAGGCATAGATTAGGCACTGAGATATCTGTAGATAACATGAAAACAGTGACAATATGAACAAAAGTCCTTAAACCACAAAGTACCCTTCAAAAGCAGCAAACGAGCTGTTGAATAGACCGTATCTGCTCTAATATAGAAGCAAAGCCTAGTCCATTATTTTTCCTCTTTGAAATGAATCTGCCCATTAACCATGGGTGTCTGCCTCTCCAAAAATTAACCTTTGCCTTCTGCTAATCCCCTTATATGCTATCATGCTTTTTATAGGCAGATGTATAAAAGTGTGCTGGGACTATCCACCTGTTAATATCTTTATGTAGGTCTTATCACTTATTACTAGCTATTTTGGATGTGATCGGGGTAATACACAAACCATCCTACTGTTTTTTCAGCACTTGCGTGGTAAGGATAAGACACACCATCTAGTCACAAAAATTTTCCAATATAGCCTAAAACTCGTAACACAGTCACTTGAAAACTATAACTGGTGATAAAACCAGTATATGACTCTAAATGGGTAACAGAAATTAAGTGCTGGAGACGTTCACTGAAGGAAGAGAAAACTTCAAACACTATGATATGACTACAATGTTTTAACAACGGCTTCACACAGAGAGGATACAAACGGATAAATGGACAAAAAGTAAACAAGAAAAGAGAGGTGGGGAAAGAGAGATTGAAAGAGACAGAGAAAAAACAAATACAAACAGGAACCAAAAGGAAGTTGTAGGGAGGAGTGATGTGAGAAAAGGTTTCTATGTTAGGAATATATGAGGTATATACCCGGGGCAGAATTTGGATCAAAATACCTCAAAAGTCCATGTAAAGGCCACAAAATTGGAAGCTAGAGGGGGGTATAGCTCAGTGGTAGAGCACATGCTTAGCATGCATGAGGTCCTGGGTTCAATCTCCAGTACCTCCAGTAAAAATAAATAAACCTAATAACATCCCCCCTGCCAAAAAATACTAAAATAGTGCAATAATAAATAAATAAATATAATAAATAAATATATTTTTAAAAAAGAAACTAAAAAAAAAATCTACTCTAAAAAAATTGGAAGCTAACCACATCAAGGTCTACGTCTCCATGAATGTGCAAATCTCCTTATGTGAGTTTCTGTGGGAATCTGAGTTTCTATATGTGTTTTTCTGCCTTCATTTTTGCCTCTACCACTGTCTCCAAATCCCCTCCCAATTTTTTTTTCCCTTTCCTTTCACTGTTAACTGGTTATCATTAGCACAGAAGCATGTTCTCTATCATTTTATATGTTTAAGGGGTAGTTTTTCAGTCTCCCAGGTGGTTAGAAAAACCACAGAACTACTGTGACCAGGCCCTAGACACCACGCACCTGTCCTTCTGGCCATGCTCTGTGGGGCTTGTGGAAATACAGCTCATCAGGGTGACCTTGGTCTGGGATCGACAAGGAATTTAAACCCTAGGCTTACACAGATATGTAGTCTTGCTTCAGTTCTAATTGTTTTCATTCATATTTTTATCCTTTCTGGGCTTTGCATTTCAATCCTTGGCTTACAAACCCAGAGAGAATGGATTTGATCTTTTTTTTTTCAAATACCAGTTCCAAATGAAATAATGTGACCAAAGTTTACTTTAATAATTATAGTAACAATAATAATAACAAATTAACATTTATTGAGTAATTTGTGCCAGACATCTTTCTACAGATGTCTTTATACATATATATATAATAGATATATATATCTATATCTATAATATGTTATATATAAATTCATCTGATTCTCAAAACAATCCTAGGAAATGGTTATTAGCATTAGTCTCATTCTAAAGATAAGGAAAGTGAGGCACAGGAATACTAAGTAACTTGCACAAAGTCAAATTGTATGTTGAAGACATGGAGATGTGAACTCAGGCATTCTGGTTACAAAACCCAGACTCTCAATCACCACCCCATGCTGCTGCTGGAGTCACACTGACAGCAGTATGTACAATTGGTTGAAGGAGAGATTAGTGGCAGGGATACCATTACTAAGTCTTCAAATGGTCTTAGAAACAGATAATGACTCAGGATGCTAGGACCAGTAGGACCAGAAAGGAAGCAAGGGATATAAGAGGCAGAATTAAGGGAGAATCCATTGGACTTAGTAAGTGACCAGTTATGGAAGGAGAAAGTCAAAGATGGCTCCAAGGTTTTAGGGCTGTTGTGAGGTAGGGCAATGTCAGCAATAGTGAAGGCAGAGGAGGTGTTGATTTTGTGTGGTTTACCGTTTCCTTGTTTTTTGTTTGTTTCCGGCAGTGAGGATAAGTGGCTTTGCTTCTCCTGATCTCCTGCTGCCTACACTCCAGTCAGCTGATCAAGGACTAAGGCAGTGGGGGCAGGTAGGGTGTGGCTCAGTAGCAAATTCAATCAAATGACTGAATCTAGAACTTATGCACAGCCTGACTGTGTGAAACTAACCTACCTTAAATTCTCTGCTTCAGTTTCCTCATTTGTAAAGTAGAGGAAATTCCTGTCAGGCAGTCTTGTTTTGAAAATTAGGTAGGAACCAAATAAATGATCCATATATATTCCTTCCTTCTTTTTTAGTCTCTGCCTCTAGAGCTGTGGAAAGGTGGGTCAAGAGTGCTAGATCTACAAATGAAAACTATTACTTGGCTGTGACCAAAACATCTTTATTAGCATTTAAATGAACTTGGTTCACCATCCTGTCAAACATCAGTGTATTTTACTACTAACAAAGACACTATTAGATTCCCATGATTCAGGCTCCAAATCTTGAAGTCATATTCAAACCACAGTAAACACAATGTAATTTAACACCATTCCTTGCCTATATTGTCTATATTCCTTGCCTATGAATAACTTCTTAGAATTGTCTCTCATTTTCAATTCTTGTCATTCAAGCTTCAATGTTATGTACCTCAAGGTTGGATTGCTAAAATAGACTATTTAAATGTGTTCCCTAATCCCTCCAGCCTTTCCACCTCCAAATCTTCACATAAATAACATTACCCTTCTGTCATAGGGAGGTAATATTGCTTTCTTGACACTCTGAGATTTGCATACTGTTAGGATATCTGGTAGCACTGGGAAATTCAATCCTTTTGTTTAGGAGAAAGGAAGTATTGGAGTTGGCCGATTTGGGAGTTATCCACATGGATGCTGAGGGAGGCAGGCTGCTGATGAGAAGAGTGTGTAGAGAGAAGAGGCAGAGACTGCCCTGTGCAGCACCTAGCAGGGGCTCTTGCATATAGCAGACATTCCAATATTGGCTGATTGATTTTAAAAGCACTCCTTAGCCAACTAACCATTTTCCAGACCTTCTCCCAAGGAGGACAGACAGATTGTCTATCGAACAAATTAATAGTGAAGGGTAATGTTTTACTGTCCCCCAAATAACGTCTTCAGCTAAAATGTCAAACCAGAAATGCTAGGGAATTAACTCTGTTGAACTGCTGTTACTGGATATAATCTATCGTCAGTCAGCCTGATCTGGGGATGAGACTGTGTATTCTAAGGGGATCAGAGTTGCCCTTTGACCTGGCAAAATTTCTTCATTCATTTACCCACAAGAATAAAGTTTAGGGCATGGCAGGTTGATATATATAATAGGTGATTTGAAAAAAAAGAATTATAAAACAAATGAATGAATGGATGTATTCATTCATACAAATAGAAAATCCAGTATCAGTGAAGGGCTGGGTTGAGAAGCGGATGCATGGTGTGAAGAGGTATAATAGTAGGCTAATATTGGGATGGAGGAGGGCATCCCACCTCCCATGTAAAGTCATCCCAACGATACAGCCTGGACTCAATCTTAGCCCTACTTCAAAGCCCCATGCAACTATTTTGAAAGGCAGGTTCAAAAAAAATTGTTCCCTAATCCTCAGAAAGGAAGAGAAACCATTCTCTGCATTCTCCATAAAGAAAGTTAGAGTGGAAGAAACAGGAACTTCTGACTTACACAGACCTGGGCTTGAACTACAGTTCTGTTATTTTATAGCTTATGACCTAATACAAGTTACCTAATGTTTCTGAGACTTTATTTCCCCATTAGTAAAATGTATTCCTTAAGTCACTCATGCAAGTTGCAGTTAGACTTGTTAGGTAGTTCGATATGCGGGGAGCACTAGGCAGATAAGGTGGAGGAGAGGGAGGATGGTCTGGAAGATGATGGTATGTCTACCTTCAGCATAAAGGGGCTTTATTTCTAAATAAGTGCCAGCAAGAAACTGGTTAAAACCCAACAGTCGCAACTGCAGGGTAGCGAACTAACCGGACATGACCAAATGCTCGTTGGAATATAATTACTATTGCAGTTTAGGCACCTCCCCATGGGTTTTTCTGTGTGCATCATGGGTAAGGACATGCACAAAAGGAGATGAGCATGACTAAGCACTCCAGGGATAAGAGCTGTCAATCAATCAAGAGACCACCTGTAGGAAAGGTTAAAAGAGAAAGGACAAAGACCACCGCTATCCAGCCTTGGATCAGCCCACCTCTTGTGCTTGGAGGTGCACTTTTGCTGTGCTAATAAAACCTTTAAAATCTTTCCTTCACAATGCTTTCATCTCCCATCTGAATTCTTCTCGTTGGGGCAAGGCAAGAACCAAGGTTTTTCCCTTCCCCTCTTGGGGTAACAGATAAATGAGATCCTGTGTGTAACACTCCCGTCACAGTAGCTAACACAATGTAAGCACGCTAAAACAATAGCTAATATTGTTATTATCCCTTTAACTCATCCTCAGAAATTCCCAAGAAGAAGGAACCATGGTCTCTGACTATTCTCCCAAACCGGAGATAAAGTTTCTCTCATTCACAATTAGGGGATATGTGTTTCTAGGGCATGGTGAAGAACAGCACTCATTATCTATTGAACACGTTGTGAACAGCCGAGCAGTGCTCCCTTCAGCCAGTTTGAATGCTTAATATCCACTTGCTATAAGAAATGTTATCATTGAAAATGGGTTCCTGTAAAACCCAGAGACTATGGAGGAGGTGAAGCTATAAGGGTGCACCTCTTAACAGGAGCCACAAAACAGTATGCATTGATCATACTAACAGGATTTGCTGCAATCATAAGTGTGAATTTTTATGATCAGACCAGGGTACATTGACAGACAGCAGCTGAATCTCCATTAGAGGATTTGGGTGGGTGGGGGATGTTTTGGATAACTAAGCTTAGAAATAAGAGGAAGCACTGAGCAACATCCCCAGCCACAGATACAATTATTAAAAGGCTCATGTCTCATAAAGGCACTTGAGTGCACCTAAGTGATATAAGTAGATATAACAAAAACTCAGCTGAAATGTATGTTTGTTTTTACTTGTGGTCCCTCACAGCATTTTAGTTGGCATCCTTTATTTTATAATTCATTCTTGAAGTGCTGTTGGGTGCTGACCACGGTGTTGTACTATGTAGGGGATTTATTTGTGTTATAAGATACTTGTCTATCAAATCACATCAAGCAGCTATTATTTCTTTAGCTGGTCTGCACTATATTTGAAAAAACAAAAAAAAGTACGCTGACAGCTTTAGAGAGAGTAGCTACAAGTCGGTTATTTCCCCAAAGAGTTAGACACAGTTTTGTTTATATAATTTGAATTTTATACACTTCACTACTTCCGCAGCTGGTGAATATTGATGGACTGCCAAACTACCATAAGAATCCAGAGAGAAAGAAAAAGGGGCCCAAGTGTAACAGTCATGTGTGAAGGAGGAGGAGGTGGCCACATGCCACTCCTGCAGTCACATGTCATCCACCTTTAAGGATTTCTAGTATCTTTCTTTTTGCGCCGCTAAGAAACACATTTTCAACTGCCATCACATGTGAGCATAATTGATCCTCTAGTCTCTTCAATACATGTTAAAAATTCACTAGAATTAAGAGATATATTTTTTACAAATACACCATTTTCTATAAGGTGTCTTCCCCTAATAACTAAACACTATTAGGACACAATGTACATTGAATATACAGAATAATTTTGTATCAGTGACTATAATAAAGGTGATGATAATGAAGTGACCATAAAGAAGGCTGGATTCAAGTTAGATGGCAGGCAGAACTGCCAATGAAAGTTGTGAGATCCAGGCTCAATGACTGAGCAAAATTCCACCTGGGAAGTATGGAAGTAAAGCAGTGACATCTGTGATTCTCTCTTAAATAATTATTTTCTTCTCCTCTTTTAGGTCTCTCCAGCTCATTGCTGTAGTTTCTGCAGTACACCTAGTGCCTGGACTGGACAAAATCATCAATACAGGTGCACCTGCTATGTGGAGTGAATGTTTGTATGTTAGATGTGGGGAGAGAGAATAGCAGCCAGAGTTAATCTGCAAAATGAGGCTTGGGAAAAACAGTGTTGAAAACTGACTCCATCCCAGAAAAACAATGATGTGCTGATAGAGACTATTTTCCACAAAGCTAGTGATATGTGGAAATTATGCATCAATAAACATTTACTCATCTTCGGTCTGGAACAGAACATGGTAACAATGTCTGCCCCAAGAGACGCTGTGAACTCAGAAGACTCACACTAAGAATTGGAGGAAGAATTTAAAAATATCCTTCAGAAAACAAACGTCTAAGGCCAAGAACAGCCATTACAGCATCTGCGGTGCTATCCTGTTGCAGTAGGGATTACTGATACATGGAGAGGGAAAAGGGGTTAATTTTTAATTTTTTAAATTTAATGAAAAGCAATCAATAGCAAAATTGATTGACATCCATAGACTTAATCTGAATATTCAGTTTTCAGGTGGCTTTATTTTACTTCATTTTATTGCAAAACCTGATGGAAATAAGCAATCTTGTCACAAAGTGGATTATTATGAGGAGTTAATGAAATGAACAAGAATATGAATCCATGGATTGGAGAACGAGTCATGGTGAGTTTACTTGATCTCACAATTATTAAACTAGCTTTGTTTCAGATAAAATGAATGCACATCTAGAAGTAAGAGCTAGCATTCATATTTACAGAAGACATGCAAATAGAAACAATCAAGGCATTACATATCAAAACACTGAGCACTTTGAATGAAAGCAGATAAAGAAAAATGCAATTTTCCCAATGAATATGCAAACCTGAATAATGATTTAATATTAATGGAACAGAAGAGCTACAATTTTCCTTCCAAACTAATTGCCTTTGATAATATGTAGGAGAAAAAAAAAAGCTTTTAAGAATTTCCTTTTCACCTGGTTAAGCTATCTTGAATAGAGCTCATAAGCTCTTAGGGGGCTTTAAAAAAAGTAAAAAGCACACTGACTTTATAGTTGTACTTCCAACTATGGGCATAAATCTACCCCTCCCGCCTTCATCTATTTATGCAGAGAAAGAAAAAATTAAATGTGCTGTCAGCAATATCATATAATCTTTGCTTTTCATTATAAATGTTTTTTATGCACAAGGCTATCTCAACATCTTTGTCATAGATTATAGCTTTAGAATGTCTTTAATTGAAAAATATGGGTAATTTTGAAGTCAGAAAAACAAAGTACCGATTACTAAGAGAACTAATTATTGCCTTCTTTTTCTCAGAAGATGTGTTAGTTTAATAGATACACTCAGTATGGGTCTCCATCCTCAGTGCAAGACAAGTGGGAATTTCCATAGCTCTGAGGTTTGAGAGCAGCTGAGCTGCAAACACACCCGGAAGAGTCTAAAAGCTCCTGCTGGGGGTTCTGACTGGCAGAGCTTTCAAAGATCTGGGCTTTTTTTCCAGTAAAGGTACAGCACATAATTACAACAATGTACCAAATTCAATTCTGTGGGAGGCAGGTTGGAGGACAAGTCAGTGGGAAGCTCTGCAGCCAATCAACCCCTCTAAAGAAAAGGATTATTGATCACAGAAGGTGTGGGAACTAGCATACCCCTCTTCCCAGGAGGTCTGCCTCTAGACAGAGGAAAGGTCCCTGGGTTTTTTTATTTGTTTCTTTTTTCTTTTCTCACTTGCTCTGGCGCTCTCTCTCTCTCTCTCTTTTTTTTTTTTTTTTTTTTTTGGTTTCTTTTCTATTACATGTGAATACAAGCAAACCCAATGATGTGGCTGCTTAAAAAAAAAAAAAAATCAAAAAGTTTAGAGAAAGCTCAGCAGCCCAGTCACTGTCTCAGGCAAAGTTTACTTCTTTCAAAAGGTCAAAGGTCAGATATTTCCCCAGTTTGGCCAATTTTATTGTTTTTTGTTTGATGATGGTTTTAATGAATCGTGCAGGGGTAATCTCACTTCTGGCATATGTCTATCTCTAATGGATGAGATTTTTGTTTTTATCATTTAGGAAGTTATATAATAATGGAAACTCTACAGGACATTGGCAAGGGTGAAGGGAATAAAATTAGCAGAGTGTTTATGGTTACAGAAGGCAAGGAAAGAAAAGATTTCAATAAGGAAACTAAATTCTGCAATGTTACCAAATGTCATATGGAAACACAATTAGGACTGAACAGAGCCCACTTGATTTTGCATTCAAGCTAATACTTTCAACAAACATTTGTTAAGTACATAGCATGTGAATGAAATCAACATGATATATACATTGAAAGAAGTTGCAATCTAGCAAGGGTTATATAGCACGGGTTATTCAATAAATAATGTTGCAATTAAAAATGGTCATTTTCAGAAAGGGAAAGAAAAAAGGTGCTCTGAGAGAGTTTAATTAAGAGACAATTTTGACTGATAGGTGAGTGAAGGCATCACGGGGAGAATGAAATTTAAGCTGAGACTCAAAGAATAAGCAGGAGGGAGGCAGACATCAAGAGGTTGTAAGAGGGAGCAGCTGGTATAATGGTTCAGAGGCAGGAAAGAGCACAGTAAATTCAAAAAACAACACACTGATGCTTTAAGCAGATAAATAATGATGAAACACAAATGTACTCTAGAAATGTCACATCGAAGGCTGTGCCGAGACTGATTTGGAAAAGGGCAAAAGTGTAAGTGGAGAAAACAGGCCAAAAGTATATTGTAATAGTTAAAAGGAAAGATGATGCTGGCTTGGGCTAAAGTGGTGATGGCACAGAAAAAGAGAAGTGAGTAGATCTGATGTATATTTTAGATGCAATTAGGAGGTAATTAATGATCTCTCCTAGATCAGTTTCAATGAATTATTTAAGGCAGAATTCTGATCATTGTTGAATAGTAACTAGATGTAAGGAAGTAGAGAGCAAAAGAAGACTAATCTTTGAAAAAAAAAAAAACTGGTGCTAGGTAATGGAGAGAGGGCAGTAACTCTTGTGGACTTCAGGGCCAGTGAAGGATTTTTATTCATCCATTTATCCAGCTATCCATTCATGCATTTTTAGGTAGTGAATGACTTAAGATTTTTTTTCTGAAGAGACGGGCATGGTGGAGACTAACAAACTGAAGAGGCAATAGAATAACAGAACTAATGTAGGCAGTGGATACCAGCAGATCATGATGCCCTAAACAGAGGTAAGTCAATTAGCATGTAGTAGAGTGTCTCTCTCTCTCACACACACACACGTACCCACACGCACACACCAGTTCAATACAGTGGTTAAAAATCACTATCCAAGAAATTAGACTGCCTGCGTTTGAATTCTGCACCTACTACTTATTATGTAAGCTTGGACAAGGTCCCTAGCCTTCCTTAGCCTCAGTTTCTTCATCTATAACATGAAGCTTATCATGAGGAACACATGAGATGGTGCCTGTAAAAACTCTTAGCATAGCATCGGGACACGGTGACACCACAATACGTTTTTGTTTCTATCACTAATAATGACCACAATATTATTAGTCATAATAAATAAGGCATCCCTTTTTCAGAGGTCTGACAGAGAGTAAGTTAATAAAAGATACGGGTAGAGATAACTTTGTAGGTAGAAAGATATTGGAGGTTCTGAAGCCTACAAAAGCCTACGTGCTTTTGTTTTTCTCTGTTGAGTAAGCGATTAGGTTGTCTGTAGCAAGTGAAAAGAATGGGGAGGGGGAGGGGAGGGATAAAAGATGTCAGGAGAGTAGGTAAGATATGGTATAGCCGCTATGGAAAAACAAAAGACCACTGAGTAGGAACAAGTAAAATTACTGCTGAAATGGCAATGAGAGTCCCGCTGAGGTAAAAGCTAAAATATCATAAAGACACCAATTCACTCAGTTCACCAAAGAGAACATGGAGCTATAAAGCTGGAGAGTTAGGTGCAGAATGAGAATGCTAAGGAATGCTCAGGTTTTTTGTTTGTTTTTTGTTTTGTTTTCTGCAAACTCTGGGAGACACTGAAGGTTTTAACATAGAAATCATATGATGAATACAGATTTTAAGAAGACTACACTCATAGGTCTGATGGAGGAAGAAAGCAGAAGCAAGACAACTAGTTTGGAGCCTCTCTTATTAGAGGAGATGATTCTATACATTTCCAAAGTTGTTCTAAGTGTAGGCTGTCAATACATTTTGAAGGTTAAAAAATATTTAGGTGTTTCTACACAGAAGTGAATTTAATTTCAGCATAGATCTAGAGAAATATATTTTAACATAATTTTTACTTTCAGAGACCTAATTATGCTATTATTAACCACAGATTCATACTTGGGCTTAATAATTGTCTATAATTCAATTCAATAAACACCTACTGTCTATTATATACAAGACATACATGCTTAAAAGACTAAATCATATCATTATGTCAAGAATCTTTTTGCTAGATATGAGATTATCCAAACTTTATGTGGCAAATCCTGATTGATACTGCTTTAGGTAAATTTACATAGTACAAACTACTTTGCAATGTCCTTGACTTTTTCCCTAGAGTCACAGAGCTAAGGATGGGGAGAGTAAATAAGAGGACCAGGTGACTTCATGTACACAGCCTCAGAATTATTTATGGTTATGTGCATAAACAAGAAATCTCTTCCATTTTCTATTTTGCTTTGAGTTCAGAAGGTATATTGCTTTTTATGTCCCCAAACTTCATTTCCTCAGTGTGGTACCGAGGATATTCCTCCTGAAGGACTTGCTTGGCAAACTAATACATTTTCCAAGATAAACTGCATTCAGAAAAACAAATGGCTTCAGAGAAATTGTGTAGTGTACCTACTGTAAAACTCATAACCATCATGACACAGCTGAGTTCTCAGGTGGTATACAGCCTTGCTTCAATTATAAGATGAATTTGAGCAGCTTAAGTTTCAAGTGTGGACTCTGGTCTAGAAAATTTTATTATTGATTATTGTGTTAAAATGCTGCTACTTAATAAATAATATCTAGGCAGTTTAGTTGATTAATTTGCCTAATTCAAAACTGAGAGAACTCTCTTCCTCAGGTAACTTTATGTGCTCTATCTTACCCCAAATATACATTCCTGATTTGCTTTTCAAGGACTTGACAGAATGCTCCTACATCAGTATATGCAGTGCTGTATCTGAGAATTAATAAACTATAAGTATGGGCAAGGAGTTATTGCACATGTTTAAAAGGAACATTCTCTGTTCCCTCTATCACATTATGACTTTAAACAGGATTTTTAAATTGCAAAGTACCAAATCAGATCAATTCAAATACATTACCATTAGAAAGGTTATAAAACATTTTGGATGAAGCAGACAGTGTTTGACTATTAGGTCCGATGGTAACTTTTAAAAAGTCTTAGTACGCAGACAGAAAATGGTCAGGGAGCCAGTAATAGAACTGTTTATCCACATGTTGAACAAACTTGTATTGAAAACCTAGGTCAAAAATAGCTTTTTCTCCAAGAAATTCAATATATCATCATGCCTTCTGTCCCACCATTTTTCTTGGGGGGCCAATTATTTGAATAGCAGGTTTAGGGAATGCTTAATATATATATATATATATATATATATATATATATATATATATATATATACACACACACATACACATATATATAAAACAATATTCTTTAACACATAATTTATACCTAGTCATCTTTTGTACCCCTTAAAATAAAGAGGAGATAAGGAAACATAACTCATTCTAACAATTATTTAACCATGCTAAAGCCAGATGTGTATTTACGTAATTTTCTTTCTAGCTCAAACAGTGTATTTAAAGCTTTCAATCAATTAATGGCACTCTATGGGAAATCTGCAAATTCTTGTGCTTTTTCTGATATAATATATAAACACAGAAAAGAATCTCTAAAACACTGCTAATTATCTAGTAGCCATCCTTATTCTTAGCCTAAAACTTTTTCAGGGCCAAATTCTAACATCAAGATCCAAGTAGAAGAAAAATAGTCAATAGAATAACATGTATTATTTTTCATATATTAATATTAATATGAGCACTGATACAAAGCAAGGCCCACAAGGTGTCTTGAGGTATTTTGCAAGGTAAATCTTAATTTTTTTTTATTATTCATTATAAATAATAATAAACAAGGATTTTTTTCTGACACAGCCAATATTATATTAAATTATGTAATTCTACAGTAGGAAAAAAAAATCATCAATTGAAATGTCTCTTTTTTTTTTTTCCCATTGTTTCTCTTAAGTGTTACCTCCAAGCTGAGTTTGTGGGCCCTTAGGCTAGATACATACCACAACCCCAAATTGTTCAGGCTCCCAAAGGTCATCATATTCATTCTTCAGCTGTGCTAATTCACTGAGTACCTTCTGCTCTGGAAGATGTTTTATAAGGTTCTAAAAAGAAATAAAAGCATAAAAATTTAGCATTTCATTATTAGGATTATTAAACATGCATTAGCAACTCAAAAAGTGATTAACTAGGATAGCGGATAAATTTCTGACTGTGGTTGTTATAGCACCAGTTTATCCTCTCTTTCTCCTCCAAAACTTAGCAAAAAACAAACTACAATTTATGTGAATAAATATATAAATATATTTAGTTTCTATGGACTCCAGTACATAAATGTTAAATTAAAAAAAAATATGACAACAAATAACATTCCAAAACTGACTAACTTTCTGGGCTTTAAACACATAGTATAATTTTTTAGTTTTATTTCCTATCATGATAATTAGTCAATTTATATAAAAAATAGAAAATACTAGGTAGAATTAACTCAGGTATAATAATAATAATAATAATAATAATAATAATAATAATAATAATAATATCAACTCTACCCTTTATAATTGGCAAAATTTGGAATCATCTTCAATCTTATAAACCACACCAAGCCTTAAAAAGAATCTCCGTTTATAATATCTGTATTCAAATACAGTACTACATTCCTACTTTAATGGAGAACCAAGCAAAAGTGATGAAGTCTTTATTATTGTCAAATTAAATAGACTTTAAATCACAAGAGGGTAACAAGAGACAAGGATATTACATATAAAAAGTTTCAATTTATCAAGAAGATATAATTATTACAAACACATGCCCATCTAAGAACAGAGTTCCAAAATATATGAAGTAAAAACTGACAGAATCGAAGGAGGAAATAGACAGTTCTACAATAATAGTTGGAATATTCAATAACCAACTTTCAATAATGGACAGAACAAGTAGACAGAAGAATAACAAGGAAATGGAGAATAATACTATAAACTAATTAGACCGAACAGATATATACAAAACACTCCACCCAACAACAGCAGAATATACATTCTTCGCAAGTGCACATGGAACATTCTCAAAGATGAAGCACATGTAAGGCCACAAAACAAGGCCTAATAAATTTTAAGACTGAAATCATACAAAGTATCTTTTGTGATCATTATGGAATATAACTAAAAAGAAATAACAGAAGGAAAAGTGGAAAATCCACACAAGTATAAAGAAATACACAACATACTCTTAAACAACCAGTGGGTCATAGAAGAAATCACAAGGGAAATTAGAAAATACCTTGAGATGAAAGAAAATGAAAACACAAAATGCCAACACTTATGGAATTCAGCAAAAGTAGTGCTAAGAAGGAAAATTACAGCAACAAACTCGCTAAAAAAGAAGAAAGATCTCAAATCAATAACCTAACTGTATACCTTAAAGAATGAGAAGAGCAAACTAAAGCAAAGCTAGCAGCAGGAAGGAAATAATAAAGATTAAGGCAGAGATTAAAAAATAGAGAACTGAAAACCAATAGAGAAAAATCAATAAAACTAAAAGCTGATTTCAAAATTGACAAATCCTTAGCTAGATCAACTAAGAAAAAAAGAGAGAAAATTCTAATAACTAAAATCAGAAATAAAAGCTGGGACATTACTACTGATTTTATAGAAATAAAAAGGAGTACAAAAGGATACTACAAATAACTGTATACTAACAAATCCTAATCTAGAAGAAATGGACAAATTCCTAGAAACACATGTGAATGAAAAATACTGCAAACCATATCAGTAAACAGAGAATGCTGAAGCCATCAAGTCATCAGCGGCTGCCGCTGCCCCCCAGTGAAGACAAGCCTGCAGCCCAACCTCTGCAGCCACTCACAGTGGTGCACCCTGAGGGGACTTAGAATAAGAAAGGACAGGGCACTGGCCCTAGATAGCTAGGTGCCTGTCAAAGGAATGAATTCAATGAGCCCGAATGCTTGATCCCTCCCGTACATAGAAAAGCAGTAAATTCTTTAACTTGAGATGCCTGGTATATTTTAGCTAACAAGTAATCTTTTATTGTTCCAACAACCTGATCTTTGTTGTAAAACTCCTATATATCCTAGCTCCTCCCCTACCTCTTCGGAGCAGTCCCTCAGAGCGATATAAGAGGCTGTCATCCCGGCTCGAGTCCTCCCACCAAATAAAACATTAACTCTCAACTTTTAGGTTGTGCATTTATTTCAGTTGACACACACAAACTACCAAAACTGATTCAAAAAATGTTTTTGAAAATTGGAGACCGACAAGCAAGTAGATTGAACCAGTTATCAAAAAACTCCAAAGAAGAGCCCAGGGCCTGATGAATTCACTGGTGAATTACACACAATATTTAAAGAAGAATTAACATCAATCCTTTTCAAATTCCCCCAACAAGAAAAATAAGAGGAGAAAACGCTTCCTAACTTACACTATGAAGCCATCACTCATTACCTTACTCATTACCCTTTGACTTAAAACTACAGGCCAATATCCCTTAATGAACACAGACTGAAAATTTCTGGGAAAAAAAAAAAAAAACTAAGAAAACCACACATATGCACTAGTAAACTGAATTCAGCAACATATTAAAAGGATTATATGCCATAATTAAGTGGGATTTATCCTTGGAATGCAGGGGTGATTCAATATATAAGAACCATTCAATGTAATACACCACATTAATAGAATAAAGGGGGGGGGAACCACATGATCATTTCAACTAATGCATAAAAAGCATTTGACTAAATCCAACACGTTTGTGAGAAAAAAATACCCTTTAAATCAGGAATAAAAGGAAGCTTTCTCAATTAAAAGTCATATATGAAAAAGTCACAGTTAACATCATACTCAATGGTAAAGACTGAAAGCATATCTGCTAAGAACAGGAACAAGGCGAGGATGCCTGTTTTCACCACTTCTATCCATCATAGTCCTGAAAGTTCTAATCGGAGCAATTAGGCAAGAAAAAGAAGTAAAAGGCATCCAAAATGGAAAAGAAGAAAAAAATAATGTCTCTGTTTGTCAAAAACATGAAAGAATCCACCAAAAAACTGTTAGAGCTAATAAACGAATTCAACAAAGTTTCAGGATACATAATGAACACACACAAATCAGTTCTATTTTTATGCACTAGCAATGAACAGCCTGAAAGGAAGTTAAGAAAACAATTCTGTTTACAATGGAATTTTTTAAAGCACCCATAATGAGATACCATTTCATACCCACTAGAATGTGTAGCATCCAAAAAATAGGAAATAACAAGTGTTGGTGAGGATGTGGAAAAATACGAAGCCTCATGCATTGCTGGTTGGAATGTAAAATGACAGAGACACTGTGGAAAACAGTTTGATGACATCTTAGAAATTAAACATGGAATTACTGTATGACCCCACAATTCCACTCCTAGGTATGTACCAAAAAGAACTGAAACAGTGTCTCAGACACTCGTATGCAAATGTTCATAGCATCATTATTCAGTAGCCAGAAGGCAGAACAACCTACTTGTCCATCAACAGATGCATCGATAAAATGTGGTACATACATACAACAGAATATTATCTGGCTGAAAAAGGAAGTTTTGATACATGCTAAAACATGGATGAAACTTGAGACTATTTTGCTTAGTGAAATAAGACAGACACAAAAGGACAAATATAGTATGAACCCACTTATGTGGTATCCAGAATTGACAAATTCTTAGAGACAGTAGAATAGAGATTAGCAGGCGCTAGTGGGGCAGAGGGGAATGGGGAGTTACTGCTTAACAGGTATGGTGTTTCTGTTTGGGATGATGAAAAAGTTCTGGAAATAGTGGTGATGATCAAACATCAGTGTAAATATATTTCATGCAACTTAAACTGTACACTTAAAAATGGGTAAAACGGTACATATTATGTCATAGATTTTTCCACATCAAAAAAAAAATCACCAGAAATCGACACAACATTGTAAACTGACTATACTTCAATAAATATATATATATATATATATATATAAAGAGTAGGCAACAGCTTATAAGTCCCATGGAAAACAACCATATCTTGGTCTACTATGAGACTTCTTTGGTTCTCTCCATTTACCTTTCCTCTCACTTAATTTTGCATTTCCATTAAGCTCTACACCTGCAATGGCACTCATTCTGTAAGTGATGACACCAAAGATTTAAAGTATCATGCCCTTTGACTTAAAAGAAATATCAATATTGCTATACCAACATGTACATATAATCAAATCAAATTAAGAACAGCTACTATTTTGCTTCATTAATATCATTTTCTCTTATAGAATAAAAACATAAATAAATACCAAGGTCTTATGTCTATTTTTCTAGAATATTTTGATGTATATAAAGTAATTGGGTTTTTTAAAGCTTTTTCTCTGTTAATGGGACTTTTTGTGAAGTATGTTATTAAGAAAAACAAAGGATCAGACTGGTAACTTGTATAACTTTCACTACAGGGAAACTCAATTAGAATGATTAAGAACACTATTAAAATTATTAAAAATATCAATTCTGCATATTTCAAACGCTCCATCTCAATTTTAAGTTTTAACTGTGAAAACAAGCGTTAGAGAGTAAATCAAGCCTAAAATAGAATTTTAGCTCAGAATGTAAAATTTGTCATTATTTTGCTTCTGTTTCCTCTATAGGCAACCCGTTAACTCATCTTTACAATGCAGGCTCCACAGTAGGTGACATCTCTTTTCTCTCTCTGTTCAGCTCTCTGAAATATTTAACACGTTCAGTGGGCTTAGATGTATTCTGATTCTGGATAGGATTTTATGACTGAGTTACAAGCTTATATAGCTGCCAGTGCTTAGTAGGCTCTGTTTGTGAATAAGGTTTAGAATAAACCTCTCAGTGTGTGACAGGTGCAGACTCCTATTACAGTACTTATTGCTTAATGAGCACACTCTAGAACCCAATGTTGCAAGTGGCCATCATAGCCACCACTTAAAGATACCTGATTTTTTTTTACATACATACTAAACTTTATAGACAAAAATGTAGTATAAGATTGGGCATTAATCATGTTTTCATGCACATAGATTCCTGAATAGCCAAGAGAGAGACATAACGATACTCATTTGCATCCACTCTGTCACCTACTCTTCAAAAGCATGTCAAGAGAGAAAAAAGACAAATCTTCAAGGCACAGTTTGAGACTAATGTGGACACTCCTTGGAATCATCTGGAAGTCTGTCTGTAACACCTCCTGGGAGAGAAATGTCCCACCTAATGGAAGGGAAGCATGTATCACGCAGTCATGATGGACCCAGTCAGAAAGCCTAGCTTTTGGAAAGCATCAGAGCGATTCTGAGTGCAGTGTATTTGTTTCTTGGATGTGTCTCTAGGCCTGGCCTACCCACCCCTCACACAGTCATATGTTTGAGTGCTGTGGCAAGGGAGCTGTGGGATGAACATAGCTTTGGTATCTCTCAAATCAAGTACGTTAAATGAGAGAAGGGAAGAAACCTATGTTTCTGTACTTGGCCATAGAACACCCCACCGCCTTGGCATCGAGTGGGCTTCAGTATCCATCAGCGGTGCTCCATGAGAAACTCCTCCTCTCCCCCCACATACAGTCATCCCTAGGAAAGGGTCCCAAACAGGAAGTGAGAAAGTCACCCACAGCCACTACACAGAAGCTGCCAAAATTAGCTCTTGAGATGTATAAAATAGTCCCCGAGAGCCCCAGAAACATCTAATGTAGGTGATTTAGAAAAGAGTTAGGGTCTTGCAACGCCAGCTAGAAGCAAGAGGGAGAAAAATATAAGTGAAACTGATATTGACTAGGCTAGTGGTTAAAAGTCCCATTGCTCAAGGACGCTGTATGTAGAAAATTTTAAATAGCTTTTGACTTAAGCTGCCGTACTGATATGACTGCTACTTACATTCTCTAAATAAATTGCAAAGATGAGTTCAGACACCCTCTACACTGTAAGGGGGGTGCTCATAATAGCAGAGGCTACAAGTTATAAATTATTAAATACAACTTAGATTCTGACAAACCATGAGTTAATAGGCAAATATCCTATGAAGTTTTGATTCTTCACCCCACCCCACCCCCACTGTTCCTGCTTACTACTGAGCATCTTTTTTCAAATATTGTAAGATTTGTGTTTAAAAGATCAATTCTGGGTCAGTATGAAAGCCTCATCCCAGAAAATGTCAATGAGCTGAAGTTCACAGAGAAAACAACAAAGGGGAAAGCAGTAACTCTGTCCCCAAATGAGCAGATTTTTCTTCATCTTCTACACATCACAAATTCTCTTTCTGATGACTGTCACAGTTATCTGAAGGGATTTCTCCTAACAGATCATAGGCTTTTAACTACTTTTTACATTTCTGCAATTACTCTATAACTTCCAAAACTTTACTTCCTTTAAATGTTAATTGCACACTTAAAGGTTAGTTAAGTGAAGGTATTGAACCATAATGCCCTTTCCTTTTTGCCAAAACATAACCTTTCGTTTTTGTCTTCTATCTCATTAAGTCATTTGAATAGTAGGAAAGCTAAGTTAGGTGAGTTCGGTTCACTGTGATTAAGTCTATAGTTCCCCAGGTAAATGGATTGGGGCCAATATTTCTTGATAAAAATTTATTATCTATTTCTTTGAAAAATATATTATTACAGCCTATATATAAATCCATATTTACTTATATATATATATATATATACATACATATATATATATATATACACATACATATATATATATACACACACACACACAGGATTTTATTTTTATATATAGGAGATATATATATATATATATATATATATATATATATATATATATATCAATATATCAGTATTATTTTAACTTATGGTGTCAATTTTTTTAAATCCAGGTAAGAAACATTTCCCCCAAAGTTTTGTATAAATCTCTGTGATCTTAATGCAACCCCCCTTCCCCTAATTTTGCCTGCTCAAAAAACTCAATCCCCTAACTATTATAATTTATTATATGTTTTCCAACTCTTTCTGATGGCATATGCCTTAAATTGTGTATGTGTGTATTTAATCTTTTTAAATCACATTCATGTGTTCTTGTTCTTTGAATTAAAGGGCACACACTTTGATAGCAGGCCTGGTTCTAGACTTACTTTGTGTTTCACCCATCCGTTCAGCTAATATATACTGGCTGCCAACTATGTGACTGCCATCATGTTAACCATTAAAGATTCTGCCCTCATGAAGAGTACAGGTTCAGAAAGGCTGTGTATACTCCTGCTTGCACAGTGGAACCAAAAATCAACATTTGACTGAAGGTAATTTGTGCTGCATTTGCTCCAAAATACATTTCTTGCCAGGTGGTCATGCTACAATTCTCTCCTTTTGGTTTGGAATTCCTAACATTTCTGTAACTCCTAAAATGGACCCTAAGAGTCCACTAAGATATGTTAAAATGCTGATAAAATGGCCTAAAGCTTTCAAAGGGAGCTTTTCTAGCCCTCTTCATGCAGCCACTCCTTTTAAAAAATGTTAGTTGATTAAAGGACATACAAGCATTGAAAACCTGATGAGAAAATTCGTGACCTTGGAGTGTAACAATCCTAACTTACAAAAAGGCAGCCTTTTCCAGGGGTCCTACCTATTTAATCTTCAACTTGGCCCAGGAACTTTTCAGTATCACTTCAGCACTAATAACATCCAATGAACAGCTCCAGCCCTCACCACTCTTGACCATCTCCAAGTTCCATGTTTCTAATTGACAGTCCATCCTACCTAGATGTCTCATCATTAACTTAGACAGCACAAATCTAAAGGAGACTTCATCATGACTTTGATCCCTCATCCCTACTTCTTATAAGCTTCTCCTAAAGGCCCCATTCTGCCAACAGAACTGGCATCCTCTCCAACTTCTAAGCTTTCTTAATGGGCACTTGTCACTCAGTCACAAGTTCTGATGATTCTTTCTGTCAAAAATCACTTTTGGGTTCAACCCTTCTTTTAAATTCTACAGCCAAAAATCTGGGCCAGAGAAATCACTTGTATCTAAACTTTCCTAATTTAAGTTCAGTTAAATTCCTCAAAGTGTTCTAGCTTTGTATTAGACTATCGGAGATATATTTACAATGTCTATAATTATAAAAGGAAAAATTGTGACTACTTTGTACATAAAAATTTCAACTCCCACTAATGTCATGACCCATTTGCAGAAGAAATGTATTGCTTTCTAAAATAATGTATATGATTTACAATTAATCTGAAAAGTATTCATTCCTTTGATGCTAATTATCTTTTATTTTGTTTATGTCCCACTTTATATTCAAAAATAAAACTAGGAAATCACATTAAACATAAAAGGTGAGTTTTAGGATTAAAAAAATATACAGAATGAATGACTCACTATGAATACTGAATAGCATATGAGGTGGGTATGGCCCTGTCTAAATGCAATATATTCCTCCTAAGTATAATACAACTGTTATCCATGTTATTAATATTCCTTTACAAATTATGTAGCTTTCATGTATTTTAAATTAACATATTTCAAATTAAACATAAAATATCTTCTCATTATAAGGGGACAAACTGATATTCTCAGACATATAATAGAAGAGGTTCGTATTAGTTAAAATAGGTGACAGGTGTACAAAAAACAAAATCCTATTTTGCCACACTCTGCTTTCAATACATATCACCTTATCATGGCCATGACAAACAGGCACAAACAAATGCAAGGACGCATTACTATAAAATACAATATATAAATGTTTCCAAAGCTGAATCCTACCCCAAGAGTCAAGACATCTATCTAGGATAACTGTAGAGTCTGAAGGGTGCTACCATCAATAGTATACAGTATACAGGGGTGTATACTAATGCCTTAGCCAATCATTTCACTTTAAGAAGTCAGTGTTTCTCCTCCATGATTTTTGTCCGGGCATATGAAACGATGCAAACCTACACAGAGTATGAAAACCAGCACACCAACAGAATGTCCATGTAGTCAAACGAAACGTGCCACATCAGAATGCCACCTATGCAAATCCAAAGGTAGAAACACTTCACCATCTAGGAAGACAATCCACACACAAACAGGAGGTTGCCTCTACTTCCGAGATCATCATAGTACCAGTATATCATTGCAATTAGTACAAAAGAGTGGTAATAGGAACATTTATGACTGGCGATTGGTAAGTATTTACTTCCCTGTTTTTATAAGTGTATGTGTAAGTATAAGTATTCCATGTAAGTACTGGTCATAGATGCCTGCATCCAAAACAAATGTAGTATACAGTCATGCCTTAAAGAAACAGAAAGTCAGTGTGAAGCATCTCTAATACCCTGAACATTTTTTGACACATCAAGTTATCCATGTCAAGCTGACAACATGTTTTCTAAATAAGCAGTAACAACATTTGGCATCTGTGGAACTTAAAACACAAGGATCCAAACATGGAGGCAGATTAGCATTATCTAATATATTTCTTCTGACTTCCCACTAAAAGAGTCATCAAGATACCTTAGAAAAGACTTCTGTTGCTAGCTGATTAGTTACCCTAGTCAACTGGGTAGTCACGTTGACTAGGGACTGTCAATTTACAGAACACATAAAATTCTTTAAAAATACCTTTAGATGAAAAGCTAAGCTGTCAAGAAATTAAGGAATATTCCCCTCCCCTCAAGGAAAGAAAACTAAAGGAAAGCATTAATCCAGAGACATAACCAAACACTAAAGGCCAAGACTGCCCTAGGAACATCCACCAATCTCCACTGGTCTAAACTTTTTGGTTTTAATGGGCCTCAAACATAGGATGGTACACAAAGCATAGATTTTTAACAAGATATGGGCAAGTTCAGTTCCTGATGTAAATCTAAAACCCCAAGACATAACATCCCCAATGAAGGACTTACTTTGAAGAAAAAAAAAACCAACAATAAAAACAAAGCCCACCCACAGAGAAAAATAATATGAAATCTTGTCTGTTTTGCCTTCACTCTGGGTTTAGGGGTAAGGGATTTCTCCCCTGTATACTTCTCACCACAAGACAGCCCCCATGCAGATTTTTTGGTCAGAAATTAAAATACCTAGTGGCCAAAAAAAAAAAATGCTGAGAATTTAGATTTCAAGTGGTTACTCTTTAATAGTGTTCTCATAGAACCAGCAGTAATTCATGCAAATTTCCAAGAAGAAAAGTACCTTGAAACTTCGTTTTCAAAATATTTCCACAGATAAAGATTCAGCAATCATTAGTTCACAATGAAAACACAGATTATACGGAAAGAAGCAAACAAACATTAGTACGAGTCAGAAAAAACAAACAGAATTAGACCTATTAAGATGTAAGACATAATATTCAATAAACAAAGAATCTCTGGATAGAAGAGATATAATAAGTGACATTAGAAACTCTTTGGATAGGTAAAACAGAAGATTAGGCACAGATCACAAAAGAATCAGTAAACTAGAAGATAAGCCTTAGAAAAATATGCTGGAGCACAGTACATAAAGACAAAATACAAAAGAGATGTTAAGTAAACAAATAAACAAACAAACTAAAACACAGTGCGAATGTTTAAAACATGCTCAAATGAGGGGAGGGTAATAGCTCAGTGGTAGAGTGCACACTTAGCATGCACAAGGTCCTGGGTTCAATCCCCAGTATCTCTATTAAAAAAATAAATAAGTAAAAAATAATAAATGAAATATGCTCAAATGGAGTTACAGAAAGCAAGAATAGAGAACATGGGAGAGGGATAATATTCCACATGAAAATGGAATAATTTTCCAGAATTGATGGAACAGAACAATCTTTAAATTCAGGAAGCCCAATGAATCAAGATAAACAGGATGAATAAAAGAAATTCACACAAGGACGCATTCAGTAAAACTACAGAACAACAAAGACAAAAAGAAGATCAAAAAATAGAATAGATAGGTCAGTTCCAGGGAATGTTAGTTTTGACTACAGCTTGCTTAACAACAATTGAAGTCAGAATATGGTGAAATAATTTGTTCATACTGCTGAGAAAAAACTGATTTGCAAGCTAGAATTATATACCCATTGAACATATATATCTTTTAATATAAGGTGAAATAAGTACATTATCAAACAAATAAAAATAGTGTTTACTGTGTCCAGAATCTCACTAAAGTTACTTTAAAAAGATGTATTTCAGTAAGAAGTAAAGTGATCTTAGGAGGAAGTCCTGTCATATAAGAAGGAAGGTATTCATGTAAGTGAAATACGTGAGTAAATACAAGAAAACATCCATGGGACAGCCAAAACAATGTCTAACGTGTTAAATTTTTTTAAAAATTCAAAATATGGAACAAGAGATAAATTAGGAGGGTGTCAAAAATGTTTTTAAAAGTCATGAAAAAGGATTTAAATAGTACTTAAATGCCATGTTCACAGACAGGAAGAATTAAATATCATACAGATCTCAATGTACCCAACTCTATCCAGAGAGTTTATGTAATTCCAAAAAAAAAAAAAAAAAAAAAAAAACCCTAACAATTTGTGTTGTTGCTGGAACTTGACAAGCTGACTATAAATTATTTACAAGGCTGAATGAAGAGAGTAATCAACACACTCCTGGAAAACAACAAGAATGTAGGCTGAATTCCCCTGGCACATATCAAATTTTATTACAGTTAGATAATTAAAGAGTGTGTGAGATTAGTACAAGGACAGACACATGGGTCAATGGATCAGACCTGAAACTCCAGAAACAGAGCCATACATACTTGGAAACTTCATATATAACAGAAGCAACATTACAAAAATTAGGGAAAAGATGGCTTATTTAATAATGCGGGCACAATAGTTACTCATATGTAAGAACATGAAATTAAATCTGTTTCTTACAGTATACACAAAAATCAATTCCAACCCAAGGTAAATGACAATCTCCTTAAAACATTAAGAGGAAAATATAAGGAGAACACTTCTATGACCTTAGATAAGAAAGGAATTTCTTAAATCAGACACAAAAAACCCAAAGACTCAAAGAATATCAACAGCTATTCATGAAAAGATGCTATGAAGAAAATGGAAAGCCAAGAAAATGGGAAAATATCTGCAACACACAGCAAGAAAGAAATTACTACTCCAAATATATTAAGAACTTACACAAAACAAAGAAGATAAGCAATACAATAGGATTTTAAAAATGGACAGGAGACTCAATCAAGCATTTTACAGAATACAAAACACAAATGGCCCATAAGTGGTCCACAAATAGCCCCAAAGAGACTCAGCTTCATTAATACTCAAGGGAAAAAAATTAAGTGAATACAAAAATGAGACGCTTCCTTCACATCTGCCAAAGAGGCAAACATATAAAATTTCTACAATATCAAGTATGGTCCAGGGTGTAGAACATTGGTTTTCAATACCACATTCAAATAAAAACAACCTTGGAAGCTTAAAAAAATGATACACTCAAAATGGCCAAAGCAACCTTGAAAAAAATGAACAAAGGTGGAGCCATCCCACTTCTTGATTTCAAAATGTACTACAAAACTACAGTAACCAAAGCAGCATGGTACTGACATAAAGACAAACATATAGTACAATGGAAAATGACTGAGAGCCTACAAATACATCCACGCATATATAGTCAACTGATCTTTGACAAGGATTCAAGAATGCATGATGGTGAAATTATAGTCTATTCAATAACTGGTGCTGGGAAAACTGGATATCCACATAACAAAAGAGAAAGAAAAAGAAGGAAAGAACGAAGGAAGGAAGGAAAGGAAAGGAAGGATGGAAACAAGGAAAGAAGGAAGGAAGGAAGGAAGGAAAGAAGGAAAGAAGGAAAGAAGGAAAGAAAGAAAGAAAGAAAGAAAGAAAGAAAGAAAGAAAGAAAGAAAGAAAGAAAGAAAGAAAGAAAAAAGAAAGAAAGAAAGAAAGAAAGAAAGAAAGAAAGAAAGAAAGAAAGAAAGAAAGAAAGAAAGAAAGGAAGGAAGAAAGGAAGAAAGAAAGGAAGAAAGAAAGGAAGAAAGGAAGAAAGAAAGGAAGAAAGAGAGTTGGACTTCTATTTTACAATTAAGAAAGAATCAATTCAAAGTGGATCGAACACTTAAGCATAAGACCTGTAAACACAGAGGAACAGTTGCATAATATTGGTCTTGGCAATGATTTCATGAATATGATACCAAAAGCAGAGGAAATCAAAGCAAAAATAGACAGGTGGGACTACATCAAACTAGAGAGCTTCTCTGCACAGCAAAGGAAATAATCAACAGAAAAGGAAATCAAGGAATGGGAGAAATATTTGCAACCCATAAATCTGACAAAAAGTTAATTTCCAAAATATGTAAGGAATTCCTGTAACACAATACCAAGAAACCAAATAACCCTGTCAAAAAATGGACAAAAGACTTGAAAAGATATTTCTCTAAAGACATACGAATAGCAGCCAACTTATAAATGAAAAGGTGTCTAATAGCACTAATCATTAGGGAAATGCAAATCAAAAGTATAATTAGATACCACCTCACACTTGTAAGAATAGCTATTATAAAACACACATAACAGGTGTTGGTAAGAATTGGGGAAAATTGGAAACTGTACCCTGTTGGTAGAAGTATAAAACAGTGCAGCCACTATGGGAAACAGTATGGCAGTTCCTCAAAATATTAAAAATAAAACTATCATATGATTCAGCAATCACACTTCTGGGTATACATCCAAAAGAATTGAAATAAGGATCTGGAGGAGATATCTGCACTCCCATGTTAACTGCAGCATTATTTATAATAGCCAAGATATGGAAACGAGTCAATTGTCTACTGACAGATAAATGGATAAAAAAGTGACATATATGTATAAACACACACACACACACACACACACACACACACACACACACACAGGAATATTATGCAGCCTTTAAAAAGAAGGGAACCTTACCATTTGCGACAACATGGATGAAGCTAGAAGACATTATGCTAAGGGAAATACATTAGTCACAGAAGGAAAAACACCACATCACTCCATTTATACAAAGTATGTAGAATAGGTAAACTTATAGACACACAAAAGAGAATGGTGATTGTCAGAGATGAGAGGAGGGGGAAATGTGGAGTTGTTAAATGGTTATAAAGTGACAGTTACACAAGGTGAATAAGTTCTGGAGATCTACTGTACACCACTGTGGCTATCGTTAACAACATGGTATTATGTACTCAAAAATCTGTTAAGAGGGTAGATCTCATATTAAGTGTTCTTACCGCAAAAACAAAAAGCAAGTAAATGGACACAAACAAACTCTTGAAGGTGATGGCTATGTTTATTATTTTGATGTGCTGATGGTACCATAGGTATATGCGTATGTCCCAACTCACTAAATTGTATACACTAAATAAGTACAGTTTTTGGCATATTGATTATATCTCAATAAAGCTAAGGGGAAAATGGTACCTGGGTCCCATTCCCCCAAATTATGATTTAATTGGTCTGGGGTGGGGGTTCAAGACAATGGTATTTTCCTAAGTTTCCCTAAATGATACTAATACACAGCTGAGTTTGAGAATTACTCATTTAAAGCAAGGAGAATTCTCATACAGGGTTGGGAGGAGGATAAATTGGTGTAAGCACTCCAGAAAATAATTTGATAATTATTTGGTAAAGCTGAAGAAGCATGCACTCCACGACCCAGGAATTACAAGACTCTAGAACCAGTCTCAAACTATGGTGGACTCTGGAATCACAAGGAGAGCAAGTTAAACAAACATTTCTGGGCGCTGCCTGCAAAGTTTGATTCAGCAGGTCTGGGTTAGGGGGTGGCGATTCTGCTTTTCTAACATGTACCCTGATGCTGCTGAAGCTGCCCGACCAGCAATCACACTCTGAGAACTACCGATCTGAAGGAGTTTTTCAAGATTTGCACCGAGAGACGTGTATAAGAATATTCACAGCAACATTATTTCTACTAGCCATCTTAATGATAATAACAATACCAACAACAATAATAAAACAAAAACTTAGGAGCAATCCAACTGCTTACTGACAGGATGGAATATTCATACTATGGAACACTATACCATGGCAAAATGAAAAAAAAATGGTTACATATATCAAAATATATGACTCTCAAAAAGATTGTGAAAAAACTAATAATAGAACAGGTATGCAGAATGATTGCACTCATCCAAAGTTTAAAAAAGGGCAAAAACTAAACATATTTTAGGGATCTATCCATATGTAGTAAAATTATACAGAAAAGCATAAGATGATGAGGCCAAGATTCAGAATGGTGGTTTCTTCCAGAGGGAAGGGATAAACAATGGGCTTCACTGATACCAGTGACGTGGGCACATAGGGTTACGTGCGATTAACGCTATGCTTTGAAGTACATACATACAGCCAAATATTAGAGAAGTAGCCCACATGATTTTTTATAAAAGTCAATTCAATCTTCTGTCCTCAGATATTCTTGATCATTCTTGGAGCATTTACATTGTCTCCTGAAAACTTTACAATTTAGGGGGGTTGAGGGGATAAATTGGGAGTTAAAGATTTGCAGATACTAACTGATATATATAACAGATAAACAACAAGTTCATACTGTGTAACACAGGGAACTATATTTGATATCTTGTAGTAACTTATGGTGAAAAAGAATATGAGAACGAATATATGTGTGTTCATGTATGACTGAAGCATTGTGCTGTACACCTGAAACTGACACATTTAAACTGACTATGCTTCAAGAAAAATATATATACAAAAACTTTACAGTTTGGGACCTAGGCTTCTCTTCATCCGATTCAAGTCAATATTGATTTCTTCTGTTGAGCCATTCAGGGACATTCTTCAGCTGGTCACCGTTATCTAGATAATGACTCTTCACACTTGCCAAGTCTAGACTTACTCATACAGGCTTAGTAATAATCCCCAAGGCTTTAACTCATCTAGTTCAAACTTTTTCGTTTTTCTAAGGAAAAATAATTGTTGGCTTTGGGCTGACTCTTTCCAAACATCTCATACATTTCCACATGGAGAAGTGTCAACTGAGTTTAAGAAGAACGAGATAAGAGACAGTGAGATGACCGTGAACAACTCTTCTGCTTAGGCATTCATTTGTATCATAGACTGAGGGGAGCTAGTCAAACAAAAATTGAAGAAATCCTACAATAAATCAGAAACCTGGTTTTATCTGAAATATTTCCTCCTCGAAGCATTATTCAAATTATCTATGAAAATAACCCATAAATATATTTGGCCTGGGGCACTGAGTTTTTAAACCAAGAACAGTCTCCACTGCAATCCTCAAAAATTGATTGTTTTTCCCAAGTAGTCACATGTGTTAATGTTTATTTATAAACACGCATTGAGCAAACTTCACCACCACTCTACCATCAAATACGAAGCAATTGATTAGATTATATGCAGAGAGGATCTGGAATATATGCCAATGTTAAATTCCACAAAAATAACATGATTATTAATTTTCACAGATAAGACCATATATCAATATAGGGTGACTGAATATATTTGTTACCCCATGCCTGGTTTCTCTGTTGGTTAGGCACAGTTTATCACTTTGGGGAATCTTGGCTTCACTCAGACACAGTACCAACTCCAAGCACCCACTCCTATGTGTCTGCTCACTCCATCATCAACTAATTATCCATTCTCTGAAAGTCTGCCATCTTTATGACACACGACCTGTTGACAATTCTGAGGAGACCTGGGCATAAGATCAGATAAGGGAAGTCTAGATGTTCAGGATCTAAAGACAAAAACAGGTAAACATTTCCAAACTCCTGTTTAGGTAAGCTCAACTCTTCTCTATACTGGTGACATGTCCCCTTGTCCAGTGGGGAAGCATATGTTCACACTGTATGCATCCTGTGCAGAATCTGCTCTTTACATTAGTTTGGATGTTCTATGTGGATTTAAAGCAACTGATAACAAAAGGTTCACTATGTGTGATGTTGCTCTTCGCCAACAGAAAAACTCTTCATCTGAAAGTAGCCATGATTTTGTTTTTTAAATTACATACATCAAGGAACTTACATAAATTGGACCTTGCGGCTGCTCCCTTTGTATGTAGTGTGCCAAAAACACTGTTTGCATAAATTTATGCTAATGGAGACCACCAGTATCCACACTCCCTCCAAATAGGCAATCAAGGACCTGGGAAATTGCATAGACTAGGATAGTTTTCACTTCTCAGTGCAAAAGGACTTGCAGAGGACAGTCAACAATGACAGAAATGTTTAGGACTGACAGAAACATCTAGTACCAATCATGACTTTATATAAGTACTACTTGACACTCTGTGCAATCTCATAAGGACCTTTGACTCAACAAAGGAGGTTGGTATGGTTCTTATAATTCTCAGAAATCCATGAGAGAGAGCACAGACTTACACAGTCAAGGGGAAATCCATAACTCTGACACCAATCTTAGCATGGACTGCTCACCCTCTCAATATGGCCCTGCCCAGACAGTCAGTCTAGCAATCTGACGATCTCTAATTTAAAGTGCCACCAAGTGACATGATATAAAAATATTTATCATATAAACAGAACACTATATCATGTATCAGACTCGATCTACAAGAACTTTTAAAATGACTAAAATCAGAGAATGCTTATGATACAGTTCAGAATGTCAGCATCACATGAAAAGATCATTTTCAAAGACCATTACAAATAGCTATGAATACCATAGTACAAATGAGCGGATGAAGAATGAAGGCAACATTCAGTTTGGTGTAGAAGTAGGGTATTTCTAGGAGAAGGTGAGCTTAACTCATGTTTTGAAAGATATCTAAAAGATGGAAGGACATGGGCAAAGGCATGGAGAAAAGCAAAGGCAAGTCCTGTACAGATTATTCAAAATCAAGACTTTTGAGGAATTCAACAAATTTTTGAAATTAACTAGAGATTCCCTACAGTCTTTAAAACAAACAACAAACAACCAAAAACAGATGGCAATCACTGCTATTGCTTCTTAAGGAAAAAAATGAATTGATGGAGGAAAAAACAAACCTAGTTGAATCAAGTAAGATGCATTGCATTGGAGGCAGCCTAGAGACAAAAGGATCAGCTAGGAAACGAAAGTAATAAAATGACTGAAGTTATGACAGATAAGTCTGCTCCTGAAGGTACAGAAGGTAAGAATGAATCTAAACAAGTGCATACTGTATAGCACAGGGAACTATATTCAATATCTTGTAGTAACTTATGGTGAAAAAGAATATGAAAAAGAATATATGTATGTTCATGTATGACTGGGGCATTACGCTGTACACCAGAAATTGATACAACATTGTGAACTGACTATACTTCCATAATATGTGTGTGTGTGTGTGTGTATACACACATATATACATAGTGGAAAAAAAGAATTAATCCAATAAATCTTCAAAGGATCAGTCAGAATGCATGGTGAACTGGGCTGAGTTTCAGGCAGAGTCAAATAAGAGAGAAGGGATGAAAAGAATTCCGGGAGAGAAGGGAGGGAGGTCTTTATTTGAGGAATGGAATGAGAAGATGAGTTCTTTTGGGGATGCTCTTTCAAGTGATGGTTTAACACTCAAGTGGAGAGTTAATTGTCTTTACTAAATGGCTAGAAAAGGTGAGACGTTAGGGCTAAGTAGATACCTAAGGGACTTGTCCATATTTGTGTTCTATTTGTTTAGTGTTTCACAGTTGACACATATGCCCATATTTGTTATACTAACCCAGTTCTTTAAGTACATATCTCTCCCCTTGTATAGGCAAGAAACTTAAGGTTAAAAGAAGATAAGTGACTTGCCCAAGTTGCACACAGTTTAAGTGACTAAAACCCAAATGCAATGCTTTTTTTTCCCACTACACCGGGAATGGCATTTTAAGAATAAACCACTGAAAGAATATGAAAACGAATATACGTATCTATATGCATCACTGGGACATTGTGCTCTACACCAGAAATTGACACACTGTAACTGACAGTACTTCAGTTAAAAAAAGAATAAACCACTGAAGAGTAAAAAGTCCAAGGAGATGATATACAATTAGTCATAGCACTCAAGGAAGAAAAGTAGACCGCTTATTTGCTTTTCCTGAGAAATAACTAATTTTTCAAGTCTATTTAACCATACACATTGAAGAAAAATTATATAATGAAGGCCAAAATATTTACTCTTATTTTTCTCAGAAAGCTGAAAGATTTCATTTCATTAAAATGTTACATCACTTTGAATCTTTCATGTTGGATAAAATAAATAATGGTCTTATTTGTATTTGAACTACACTTTCATTTTACTAAAACGCTGCTTATTAATGCAGAAATGGAATCCCAGGTCCTTTATATTGCATTAAGTAAAATTAAGTCTTTCTTTCTTGGCACCTAATTATATATTTCACAACACAAACAATAATGAATGTCAATGAAGACATTTATAATGTCTTCTAAAACTGGAAGAAAATATTTTAAAGGATAACTTAATTTGTACTCTGACATCTGATGATAGATACTATATTAACTGTTTAATTAGTCAACTTTTTGTGGCTACTTTTTATTCCTGTCCAACAGTAAACTCCCGACCTACTCACCCATCTGCATACCACAGTAAGGAAATACGCTGGCCAAAAAACAGGGGTAAAAAAAGAAATAAATGAACTGGGCATCCCATGGACTGAGCTGTGATCCCAGATTGTGTGATGTAAACCTCTTTGGGCCCCAGTTTCTCTTCCATGAAATAAGGAAAATAGATGGCGGGGAGGGTATAGCTCAAGTGGTAGAGCACATGCTTAGCATATACAAGGTCCTGGGTTCAATCCCCAGTAGCTCCTCTAAAAATAAATAAATAGGTAAACCTAATTACCCCTTCCCCAAAAATAAATTAAAAATTTTTTAAAAAAGAAAATGAATGAGAGAATTTATAGTTTAACACTAACATTTGATGGTCTCTAATTCCAAGATTGAGATACAAAGGCAAAATTAAATTTGAGTACAACGTGTCCAGTCTGGAAGACAATCATCACACCTTAGTACACATCTCATAGAAGTCTGGTTCCACAACCAGGAGAGAAGGAAAAATAAGATCTTTAAAACATTGCATCACATACAATTCTCCAGATCACATCTGCTCTCATCCTATGCTTTCCTACCATTCCTAAGAGGTTATCTTGCTTGCAAACTTTCATGTAAAGCCATATCTCAACAAGTGTCCCCTTTCCTTGCTGTCATAGCGCAATCTCATCTTATTTCTGGCCAACTGAAAACATTCCTGAAGCCACGTTTCAGCCTGGTCATCTAAGCTGGTTAGCCTCTAAATTTTTATTCTCCTTTGTGATTCTTTATTAGAACAAATACTCAATGTAGCTATTAAATCACAACTAGTTATTTGGAATACATCACAACATTTCTGAGTAACTCTTTACCATGACAAATTCTTCTATCACCAAACATTAAGAAGAAGGTCATATTCTCAATTGCAGTTACTTCGAGTTTTATAAAATACCGTGTACTAACACTCGAATACACAATTTCACTCATAGTAGATATTAGTAATTTCATAAAGCCATGACTTCATGTATGTTGTCGTCTAGTCTAAATATAAGATATAAAATTCTAATACTGTCCAACATACTAAAATAGTCCTAAACAAATAAAACACAAATGTAAAAATACCAAACACTTATCTAAAACATTTCAGATCATTTGCCCTAAGGACCTCAAATTATGATAACCTTATCTCATGCTTAATAGGAGTACAAACATTGAAAGCTAAATTTTACAACATAAAAAGGAGACATGAATAACTTAAAAGAATATAAATTCAACAGCACGGTAAAAATTGTGGGAAACAACTGGTGGAGAAAATTTTGTTTCATTTACAAGCGGAATATTAAAAACTTACAAACACTTTAAAAATATTAAAAGGTTTTGAGAACAGTGGAGAGTCTTCATTCTCACCTCTCAGAGTTGCCCACAGTCAGCTCCGCCGACCAGTTCTGTGGTAATTCAAGTCTATTTGTCTACTTGGAAGACTACATTTACTTTTCCAGCAAGCAAATGAACAGAAATACAAAATAAGGAATGTAACAGAAAGGATCAAAGAGGTTGCACTGAGGCTTCTGAATTAGCCTCTCAAAAATAGTAGACTGTTCCTAGAGATTTCCTTTGTCCCTATTTGATGTCTCTATTTCTGAGATTCCAGACAGTGCACAGAAAGGAAGAAGCCTCAGGAGAATTATTACTCTGCTGAGAATTCTTTCTATTAACATAGAAAACTGAGGGCTGACTATTCAACTGAACTTTTGGAAGGAAAATGTTTGAAAAAGGGCACACCTAACTGAACTGATCCCACTCACTTCAAAAGACTTGTTGTGCGCCTGCCATGTGACCAGCACTATGCTACAGGGACTTTTACATTTGTTATTGAACTTAATCCTGAAAACAAACCTACGAGCTACTTAGAGGATGAAGACAATGCACTAGGTGAGGTAACTTTCTCAGGTTCACATGGCTGATAAGTGGTAGAGTTAGGATTCACACCCAGCTGTCTGACTCCAAACTGAAAGTTGTTACCACATTATTATTTGCCTTACCTAAATGGCATATTAAAAAAAATAAACAAGGTTTTAAAAACTGTATGTATGTATGTATGTACGCATGTATGTATTTATTTGCTTGGCTCGTGCTTGATTTTACTTATTTTTTATGATGATCATGCTGATGCTAAACTTAATTTTATCAAAGTATAGTCAGTTTACAAGTATGGTCAATTTCTGGTGTACAGCATAATGTTTCAGTCACACATACATATATTCATTTTCATATTCTTTTTCATTATAGGTTACTACAAGATATTAAATATAGTTCCCTGTGCTATACGGAAGAAATTTGTTGTATATCTATTTTATATATAGTAGTGTGTATCTGAAAATCCCAAACTCCCCATTTATCCCTTCCCATCTCCTTTCCCCCTTGGTAACTATAAGTTTGTCTTCTATAGCTGTGAGTCTGTTTCTGTTTTGTAACATAAGGTTTTTTAAATGGTGTAAAGTGAACTGTTCAACACTATTAAGTTGTTGACGTAAAGCAAAAAACCACCTAGTATCTGATAAAGGGAAAAAAGTCAACTCACACTAATATAATGGCCTGCATTTCATGACTGAAAGATAAAGCTTATATTTTAAACAATGTTTGATTAGGGGTATTTGCAATTTAATGAGAATGAATTCTATCAGAATCGAAACTTAACAAGAAAACTTTATATTCCTGAGAAAGAGATTTTTTTAAACACATGGAATCAAGTTTTGTTTTTTAATAATCAAATGTCCAAACCTCTGTCATGAGGTTTCTAACGAACATAGAAAACAAAAGCAAACGATTGAAAGCTTAATTTCTGAAACTTTACTAACTACATTTCAGAAATAAAAACAATTCTTAAGACAGTGGTTCTCAACCAGGGACAATATTGCCCAACAGGGAACATGGGTCAATGTCTGAGGCATTTTTGGTTGTCACAACTGGCGTTGGGGGGCCTGCAATTAGTGGATAGAGGTTAAGGATAGTGCTAAACATCCTACAACTCAGATGACAGCACTCACAAATAAGAATTACTGAGCCCAAAATGTCAGTAGTGCCAAAGTCAAGGAATCCTGCCTTAAGCATAAACTTTCAGCACTTGTCAAAGACTTTAAAATTTATTTATTGTGTAATATTTAAGACATATATGTATGTTCATGTATGACTAAAGCATTGTACTATACACCAGAAGCTGGCATAACATTGTAAACTGACTATACTTCAATAAATATATATATACATATATACATATGGTGAAAAAAAAAAGACATAAAATATATACTTAAGTGATGACTCTATGTGCCTACCACTGAGCTTAATAAATAAAGAACATTCAATCTCCCTTGTGTATTCCTTCCTGACTGCCTCTCTAAAATATTTTTAAAGAGATGAAAATATCCATCATGTTATATCTATAGTATACTGTGTTAAAGCACACCATAGCATGTTAACTGTACTATATTATGTTAAATTGTACTATACCTATCATATGACTTTAACAGATTTGACTAGGTACATTTCTACCTTACATAGGAGATCTACCATCATAATAGAACACTGAAAAAAACATAAGTAAATATTTATTCCTTGTATATAGAAAGGAATGTTTTGATTACTCACTGAATACATAAAAGAAGTGGATTTACAGATATAATCAATTACAAAGGTGTTATACTTCATTAAATATACGACTATCCAACAATCTTCAGATTCAAAGCAAATCTATACAGTAAAAAAAAAAAAAGAGTAGGAAGCTAGTAGGAAAAAAGTGTGACTGTTCTGCATCTCTGTTAGTTTCATTGAGGAACTAGAGACTGGACACTCGGCCCTTCATTTCTCTTGGACTGAGATTTAGCTTTTTACCCAGAAGTAGCCTCATAACTACAAGTTAGAGTTGGGGGACGGGGGCTTGGGTCTAACCTTGCTTCTCATTTCCCAGTCCACGGTTCTGGCAGTCTGAGGAAAATGAGGGCATTTTCCTAGTTCTACAATTGCAAGGCAATTCCTGGTCTAGCCCAAACATCACCTCACTTCAACAGACCCAGTGGATCTACAGTATGAAAGAATCAGAATTTTAAGGAAGTTCTACCATGGCTTAAAGTCTACAAGGCAACAGAAAATATGATCTTTGAGGCCACATCCTGCTCAACCACTAATAAGACCTATGCTTTGTTTAGAGTATAAATAAGCTAAATTGTTTGCACTTTTAAAATGTGTTTTACAATCCAATCTGTACAAGAAAAATTAATGGATTGTTTCAAGCTACCTTTTCTTTCTTTGTGAAACAGTCTAGCATCACTTGTGGACAGCAGCACAACTCATGATGATGACAAATGAAATAATAGTACTAATCAACAATGGAGTTGGAGGAGATGAAAATATGGTCATCACATTTGCTTGAAATGTGTGATTTTTACCAACAGACTGAAGGCAGCAAATAAGGGCCAGAGATGTAGTCTACCTGCAGTGTACTTCAGGGCTTCATTGTACCTTACACTTGAAATTATAATTATCTTCATCTTCAGTGAAGGGACAAGAAAAAAATTACTTAACTAACCAGTTAGAAGCAAAAGATGAAAAAGAACAGCAGCTTATGGATAAAAGCATTTTTAGATTGCAATAGCATGCCATAAAATAACTATTTATTCTACCACGATGAGAAACAGGAAAGAAATGTTTTATGATTGTTGCTGTCATTGCTAATGTTTCATTTTCCCTGAAGAATTATGAAAATGAACGTGGTGAATACAAGTTGTTATTTCAGAGAAAAACGTTTTCAAATTCTACAATACTAATGCCATTACAGCCTTAATTGATATACTTGTAATCTTCTAAAGTCATCAACCCTTGTAAAGTGCACGAACACATGCATACTCACAAGCCTGCATAAAATACAGATGGTCGATAGCCGAGTAAATAGATCAACGATTACAAAGATGGATTGAGGAGACAAAAACGAGTTCTACTATTACACATGCATGAACTTCCTGACTATAAGAATAATTACACTCTAGAACTGGTTAATTGAGGGAAGTTGAAGAATCTTTTTTCCCTGCAGAATCGATAGATACCCATCTATCTTTGATGACTTAGGAGTAGCATTGCCTGGAATCAGGGGTAAGGACTGGATGACCTTTGCTTCACTCTAATCATTTTGTCAGGACCCAAGAATAAGTTCTATAAATCATAAAATCTGTTTTGAGACATAAAATAACATTTGAAAACATAATCACGTGGCTACCTGTAGACCCTTCACATCGGGTTCAGAGTTGGCTACTTGAATGGGTTTCAGAAAAGTAATACAGCCAGCATAAGTGGAAATTATTTGAGGGGAAAAAAGCCAGCTGGAGTAGTCCCATGCATGCATCCCAGAAAGATAGCGATGGAGGTGGTTTTGTAATTTCCAGGTATGAAGGAGGTGCCCTAGAGCTGTATTTCACCAAGGGACTATTATTAAGAAAGATTAGGGCCCTTTATATATTAAAAAAAAAAAAGAGTTTATTTAAATGAAAGAAAGGAAGAAGAGAGGTGGAAGGAAGAAGGAAAGAAAGGAAAATTCAGAGAAAACAAACAGGTGGAGGGGGAGCCCAAAATAATACCCTGGACAGTTGCATGCCCAACAGAAATGCATCTGTCCCTTAAAACTAAGGGAGACAGAGACCAAAAGACAATAAACGGAACATCATTTGCTTAAGGAATACAAGCAGTATGTAGCGTGGATTATTTTAAGAAAGAACTGCAAGAAAACAACTACTTTAAGTAAGTCACTGCAATTCAGGATAGCAAAAGAGGCGTCTCCACCCCACCCCCACCCCCGATATTGTTCTCTTATTCCTTACTCCTAAAAACTCTCTCCTGTGCTGGCTTTTGTGACACATCCAAGTACCTGGCACTTGCTCAGATAGGATATGCTGGCTCCCTTTGTTTTGATTTCGCTAACACCATCCATCCCCTCAACCTGTGTGATCTCCAGGAATGTGGTCCTTCCAGTGGTCACGTTTTTCACTATCAACCTCAAGAGTTTCTCTGTTCTTTAAACTCCAACAATCATTTCTTTGCAAATGACTCCCCAAGCCCTTATTTTCAGTCCTAATCTCTATTCTGATTCCTAACACATATGCTAATGCAATATATATGGAGAAATTTTCTCCTCTACCCTGGAAGTATTTTCTCTCCCATCTGATTTGCCTCTTTTTATTAGTAGTACAACCATTCTGGAATGTTCCTTCCTCTTGAATTTTTTTGGAATGTTTCAAAAGGATCAGTGTTATTTATTTTTTTTAATGTTTGGTAGAATTCACCAGTGAAATCATCTGATCCTAGACTTATCTTTGAGAGGATTTTGAATCCTCTTTAAATTTCCTTAGTCATTACTGGTCTGTTCATAATTTGTATTTCTTCATGATTGAATCTTGGTAGGCTGTATGTCACTAGGAATTTATCCATTTCAACAATTAATTGGCATCTAACTGTGTATAGCGGTCTCTTACATTTTGGTATGTTGTGCTTCCATTTTCATTTGTCTCAAAGTTTTTTTTTTTATGTCTTTTTTCTTCCTTCTTTGATCTATTAGTTGTTCAGGAGTGTGCTGTTTCATTTCCATGGATTTATGCATTTTCCAGCTTCCCTCCTGTTATTTATTTCTAGCTCCACACTACTGTGGTCAGAAAAGACATTTGGTATCATTTCAACCCTCTTAAATTTGCTAAGCCTTTTGTTACCTATCCTAGAGAACGTTCTATATGTACTTGGGAAGAATGTGTGTTCTACTGCTGTTGGATTAAATGTTTTGTATTTGTCTGTTAGGTCCATGAGGTCATAGTGTTATTCAAATTCACTGTTTTTATTGACTCTTGGTTTGTATGATCTGTCCATTGTTGAAAGTGGAGTATCAAAGTCCCCAACTATTACTTTATTGTTACTTATTTCTCCTTTTAACCCTCTTTTTGGTTCTGTTATTATTTACTTTATATATTTTGGTGATCCAATGTTGGGTGCATAAATATTTACAATTGTTATATTTTCTTGATGAATTGGCCACTTTATATAATGACCTTCTTTGTCTGTTTTGACAATTTCTTTGCTTAAAGTCTATGCATTGTTTTCCCAATTTTGTTTAGTTGTCTGTATATTCTTGTAGTTCACTGAACTTGTTTAAGAGAATTATTCTTAAATTTTTCAGAAAATTAATAGATCTCCATTTCTTTAGGGTCAGTTACCACAGTTTTATTAGTTTCCTATGGTGGTGTCATTTTTATCTGATTCTTTGTGATTCTTAATTCCTTTCATTAGTACCTGTGCATCTGAATAAGTGGTCTTCTCTTTCACATCCTATGTTTGCTATCACAGGGTAAGACCTTCACTCATCAGCTCAACTTGGGGTACTGGATGAGTCAGCTGGTAGCATTATGAGGCAGGTGGGGCTTGCTCTTGGGGGCTTTAGTTGGGAGAGGCTATTGCCAATTACCTGAGGTCAGAGGCAGTGCCACTGGTTGAGCTCCATGATTGCATGGGCCTGTTGGTTGAGCTCCGCATTCAAGCAGTGCCTCTGGGTTGACTCCCTGATTGGCCGGGGCTGCTGACTGTGCTCCGCAGTCAGGTGAGGCCACTAGCCGGGTTCTGTAATCACTTCTGGTCAGGCAACACCCCTGACAGGGTGGTGCCACTGGCTGGATTCTGCAGTTGGGCAAGGCTATGAGATGGGCTCTGCCATTGCTCCTGGTCAGCGGGTGTCTCAGGACTGTGCTCCTTGACTGGATGCTGCTGCCAGCTGCACTGTGTTCAGCTGGAGCTGCAGGCTGTACTCTGCCACTGCGGGGCCACAGGGTATGCTTAACAGCTGGGCAAGGCTGCTTGCTTAGCTCCCTGAGGAAGCAGGGCTGCAGGGCAGGTGACACAGATGGATATGCTCAGCAGTTATACAGGGATGTACGTTTGCTCTCCTGCCCACGCAGGACAGCAGAACGAGCTTCATGGCTGTTACAGCCCACTGACTGGGGACCCAAATCAGGCAGAACTGTCCACCAAACTCCCTGGACAGATGGGGCCACCAGTTTGGCTCAGAAGATGGGTAGAGCCACTAGCTGGGATCTGTGCTTGGGCACTGCTACAAGCAGACATGCAGTTGGCCATGATCCGAGTGCTGGTTGCTGTAAGCCCCACCCCATCTTCTCCACCTTTATCTGATCTCCAGTGGTTGAGCCCCCAGTTACCTCTGTGAAATGTGGCCCAACCTGGCTTTCTGGGAAGCATCCCTCAAGGCTGGGGGAGCTGGGTGTCCACCTAGGGTTTTCCTTTCCCACCGGGGAAACTATATGCTTGGGAGCCCTCTTGGTGCAGAGCTGTGCCAGTCTGGGGATGGATACTGTGGGCACAACATAGCCGATCCTCTCACCCCTCTAATGTGGTATTTCTTCGTCTCTGTGGTCCAGGAGGGTGCTTTGGCCTCACCCCTGGGGCTGTTGCCTATGTTGTTAGTCAAATGAAATACTACGTATCAGTTAGAAGTTAAAGAAAATAAAGATGCAGTATTTTTCACATCTAAGTTCAGGAGCCCCTGAATTCTCTAAATGGGACCCCAGGTTTCGATGTATCTTTGTAAATTCTTCCACAGCAATTTTCTAACTTCCTTCTATGTTAACAGCTTTTTTTTTGCATAGGTTTTGTGAGTTTGACCATAAACTCCTTACCAACATGAATTTCCTCAGCATTTAAGAACCATTTGCATGCACTAATGTTCTAAAATAGGATACATTTTTATTTTTCCATTAACACTTGAATCACTTTTTTTAAACTGCTAATTTCATTTCTTTGTCAATGTCCTATATGTAAGTGTGCCTACAAATATTTCATTTTTACCACTGATATCTGAAAAACACTTACTGGTCTTAGATTTTCCTCTCAATAGATCAAATTAAATTACACTCTGGCAGATTTTCAAAGCTGAAATAATGACTCCAAGAATCACCTAAATTTAGTACACATTATTTGGCACCAACTCATAATTGCATATATTAAAAGCTCCTCAACAATTTCAGGATACGGTGTACTTTTTAAGCATTTCTATGTGTTCCTGTATGTATTTTAGGACTTTTCAGCTTCTTCCATCTAGTGAACTTGGTTCCTAGCTTATATTTAGGTCTTTTGAAATAAATAAGACATTAGTATTTTTATTAATTACCTTATATTTGGGGCTTGAACTTGCTGACTAAATAAAAGGGGAGGTTTATATGTGTGGGTTTGTTTTGTTTTGTTTTGTTTTTGGTGGGACATTTATCCTGCCAAATAATTAAAATCTATTAACGTCTGGCAGGAAAGAGCCTATTGACCCATACTAGGAGAGATAATACTGGTATTAATTCAAGTCTCTGGGAAGCAATGTGTCCTTAATTGTTTTTTGTTGTTTTTGTTGTTAGGAAAAAACAACTCTGCCACATGAGCAACAAACTATGATTATGCATGGATGGAGTTTAGCACTGTAATCAAATAGAACTTACAACAAAGTTAATCTGATGATACATATTTAATGCCATGCATTATCGATGTGCTACATGGTAATTAGACATAAATGGTAAACAGCTCCTTTGAATGGCAAATTGATGTTACTTTTGCATCACTGAAGCAAACCCTTTCCAGGATGGCGTGGAGAAAGGCACTGGTGATTCTAGTCTTTTCTCTTGCCTGAGGGAAGCAGTCTCCTTTGGGTACTTGAAAAATCAAACAAATGTTTCCACCCAGGACCCCTTCCTCCTTACCAAAAGATACTCAGACATTTGATTTGTCGGGATAAACACCATACTAACTTTAATAAATCCAATGAGTTATTCACCATTAGTGCCTAGGACCTGAGCAGCACAACTCCAGTCATGCATACTATGAAATTACATGGTAAATTGTTTTCTCCTACAAGCAGAATAAAGAACCTGAGTTTTGACTGAGCAGGGTAAAGAACAAGAGGAAATTTCTGAGTATCTGGCATCAAGGAGGAAAGCAAGCCAGCTTGGCAAAAAGGCCTCAGTGGCGTGCCTTCAACAAAAAGCAAGCACAGAATTGGTGGCACAAAGGATGTGAGGGAGAAAACACAGAGATGTGAAAAAGAGAAAGTGATAAAGGCTTGAACAAGAGGGTGAAGGTCTAGAAAAGAGGAGATGAGACAGACCCAGGTTAAGCCATCCCCAGCAAGCAGGAAATGCATGGAAGCATCAGTACCACAGGCACAAAAGGAGCCTGGCAGAAACTACACTTTGTGATTCTTCTTCACTCACCTTCCCAGAGTACAGTCCGAGATTTAGCATAAGAGAGTGATTTCACAAGCAGTCTTTTTGACTGCACAGTGGATAAGATTAAACCATCTGAATTCAAAAATTTAGACATAATTGACTGCCATCTCCAAATTGTAAGCAATTCATTCTTCCCAACTGGACCAGGCAATTTAAAGAGAAATAAATAGGTATCATTTATGCTACACAATGCAGTGAAACAGAAAAAAAAAATCCCAGGTAATGTATTTTTATATATACATTTTTAAAGCTTCTTGCATATCAGAGGGACATTCATAAGTGAGACTCTGTTCCTTACATTCCCTAAAAGAGCTGAAAACATGACTTAAGAAATAAATGTTTTTAATGTTACAAGTAAATAAATACCACAGTAGCATTCTGCATTTATATATTTTTTTCATTTATCAAGGCATGTATACGAAAAGCTACAGTTTTCATGGGTAAAATAAATGCCTACATCGATTAATTCTTCAAAACATGGTTCTCTTTTACTACAACTTGACTGTACAGAAAAGACTAGAAAGCTTCAACTACTGAATAGGAGTCAGAAGTTTGTTTGCCTTATTGTACTTGAAAATTAAACTGTCCGCTTAGAAAAAAAGAGAGAGAACTAAGTCACGTTTAGGCTTCCTGCCTTGCTCATTCTTACTCTTGCACAAAGAATCATGGGACTAAGACAGGACAAAGGTGAGCAGCTCTCTACTTCAACTCAGAGAACTCTGGACTTGCCAGCTGGACAAGGAGAAAACATTTTTCAAGTAACTTTTCCACAAGGGGATTTCTTATCCAAGTGTAACTATTGTTGAAGTTAATACAGGTGTGCCATGCTAATAAAGAACCTCCATAAATTCATTAAACCTTAGTCCTACAGAGAATAAATATATCTATCTTTAAAACATATGCATAAGGTAAAGTGTAACGCAAGCCAACATGCCAGTGGAGGAACTTCAAGACAGACACAGCCTGCCCAAATGACAGACACTGGTTCTCTGAGATTTAGAGGTAGTCTGAGGGGAATATGACACAATTTTTACAGCATAAACTACTCATCTTAAAGTCAAAGCAGGGGAGGGTAGAGCTCAGTGGTAGAGTGCATGCCTAGCATGTACAAGGTGCTGGGTTCAATCCCCAGTACCTCCGTTAAATAAATAAACGAATAATCCTAATTACTTCCCCCTTAACAACAACAAAAAATTAAAATTAAAAAAATCAAAGCAAACTGCACGGCTCAAAACCAAACAACAGCAACCCTGCAACGACTATGCCCATCCATGAGACATCTTTGCAGTTCTTCCTTCCAAAAATTAAACCGGACAGGGCCAAACATGCCAAGAATTCTAATAAGCAGATCTTATATAGCGCTTTATTCTACAAAGTAGTTTATGCGGTTTAATCCTCACAGTGAGCTAGTCATCTCAGCTGAGGAGACAGGGCTTTTGCAAACTGAACCAGCTTGCCTGCAGGAGGCAGAATAATAGGATAGAAAGAGCAATGGTTTTAGAATCATGAGAGATTTCGTTCTGAGTGTCGGCTCTACTACTCTGCCACTGCCAGCCGGATGACATTGGGCAATCTCTCTAAGCCTCAGTTTCCGTATCTGTCAAATGAAGATAATCATACTTATTTCATAGGATTGTTGTAGGATTCAGTGAGATAAAGTACTTGGCACAATCCCCAGCACATGTTAAGTGCCAAACAAAGGATAACTTCACCATTTCCCCACTGATCCTGAGCAAGCCATTTAACCTCTTGGCCGCTACATTTTTACATCCATACAATGGTAATGACAATATCTACTTAACAGAGTCACTGTGGTGATGAAATATATACAATTTTATGCACAGGGAATGAGGTGTCTACATATGCATACACTTCAATTTGAAAGGAAATGGCAGAAACACACCTAGAGCCTAAATCTTCTCTGTTGAGTCCCCTTACTATCCGCAGGGCTAATACTCTTAATTCTATTATCCTAATAAAGAAGAAAATTCTCACATAACTCCATTGAGAAGATAGAAATCTAGAAATATCTGTAAAAATTACATTTAAAAAGAAAGTTTGCCAGTTACCTGAATTAGGGCCTCACTCAACATGTCTTCATTAACTTCCAGAATAATGTTTTTTATGTCTTCATACGGCATACGATATGATCCTAGGAAGATAGCTAAAATAAAAATTGATTTTATTAAAAATAGAATAGTACCACAATTTTAAAGTCCTAATAAATACCTGATTCCCACTTTATAGACTCAAAATGTGAAATTCCTGTCATTTACGTTAATTCACAGATTTATGAACAAACAAAAGTAGTTTCCATTTGATGGACTATGCCACTCATCAAGGCAAAATGGTCTATTATCTCAGGTTCTAATGTGTACAGATCATGCGTATTTATAGTCAAGATAAAAACTACTAACAGCACCGACGACTACATGCTTCTGCGTTTTAGATTGAGCTAATACAAAATAACCCATGAAAAGTTAGAAATTTTATTTCAAGTTGGCCTTTAAATTCAATGGAGAATTTACTGTGGAGACTGTCAGATACATCCAACATGGTACTTTTAGGGAATGACAATAAAGTAACCCAATGCTAAAGAAAAAATCGTATCAATCTACTTTGCAGTTCTCCCACACGAGAGAAAATTGAAGTGTCTGAATCATCAGTGTTCCCTGCATCCCTGCTGACATTCAAGAGGTATGCCATTAGCTGCTTTTATGTTGAATCATGATGTCCCTAGACAACCTTTTCTTAATTGGGTATATATTATGTCATATTGGAATAATTCAACAAATTATTTCTAGAAAAAATTATACTTACTTAGAAAGCATTGTTCAACAATACGTTCCACTTTAACCTCCACTAAACATACTTGTGAAAGAACATTCGTGTGTTCTTATCACCAGAACATGAATATGTTCCTAAGAATTTTTCTGCATGGAAAAGTCTATATGACCTCACTGGTACCTAAAGAAAACAACATCCTCCTTGTCTAGGCAAATTATTATCTAGACATAAACACCAAATGAGATCACCATAAAACCAAATAATGTTGATGGATATCAACTAGCAATTAATTACTGTTTTGTTTTTTTTTTTTAAGTACTGAACATCCATGTTATAAAGAAAACGGACTGTCAGGTAAGCGATGCACACATGTAAAACAGCTATCAGGAGACTGCTTTTCTGACAACAACATTCCTCCTGACAGGAAAATGATGAGTTATTTATTTTCATCTGATCTCTATATAGCCCATTCCTTCACAAAATAAACTCCCATGGTATTTCTTTGCATAATTAGAAATGCTTGATGTGTTGAAATTTCTCATGCATGGTGTTTTAGTATCCTCAGAATATAAACACAGTGTATTGTGGTGACAAAAAAAAAAATACTGAATTCAATACAGAGGGAAGACTGCGTTAGAAAATATGAGGCCTGAGCTAATGAAGATGAGTTGAATTGCCCAGCTGCGTTAGCAAGAGCACACTGAATGGCTGACTGGTTCGTTAAAGGCTTTAAGGTTCACTAACTGGTTTTCAAGTGCAGTGGTTAACAATTTAACTAACTCACATCACAATTTCTTCAGTTATAAAGGAACAGGAGTACAAGGATTTACCCAATGTGACTAGTGAGTACTCCAAAATTATCACTCCTGGGCCTAGGCAGATGGAAAAAAAAGTAACACTTTTCAACTCTGCCTTCCCTCTCACCGTGTCCTCTAACAATGCTTAATTACCAGTACTGTCCAAAACTTTCTTATTTATAAGTTTCACCTGGCCTGGCCAAGGCTAAATTATGGTGGCCTCCATTCTGGCTGAATGACAAAAAGGCAGCCCAAATCAGGTTTACACAGAATTTTGTTTGTAGGAGATGCTAAATATACCCATTCAAAGAAGTTACAACTTTGTTTAAATACATCCAACAGCCCCCCTCGCCACCACCATCAGCACCACTCCCTACACAGAAAACATCACATACACAGATTCTGGGCTGTTTTGGGATCCAAAATTCTCAACTCTTTCACCTTCTTCTTTGCAGGTAGGGTCTTCTTCTCTTCTAAAGCTTCTGCATTCTTTGGAACTGAAAGAAAAATGTTGATTCATAAACAATTAACAGTGTTAATCCAAATACACGGGACAACATTTGTAAGGCATAGTAACTACATGAATAAAGCTCATGCTAAAATCAATAAATGGGTTTCTTTCATTAGTTCAAGGAAGAGGATAAACATAAAAATATAGACCTGTTTAGAGGTTTCCCTACAAATTAAATATCAGCACTTAAGCAGAAAAGATAAGCCAAATAGGACCAAAAATCAATCGCTGCTTCTTACCTAATGCGCAGCATTAATTACTCCTTTACTAGGTTCCTACTAGTAGGCAGCACTGGAATTAAATATATAGTAAAATCTCCCTAATTTGGACTAATTGAGGAAAAAGGCAGACATGCATTTATCTTAAAATATGCTAAAATGTAGGCAGGTCTTTAATTAAGTGAAATTGCTTTAAAGATATCTAAGGTAACTTGAACTGCTAAACAGGTTACGATAAAAACCCCACTGAGACAGCTCTGAAGAACAGAGATGAACCATTTGCAAGTTATACGACAGTAGCACCTATTTGGATACCAATAATTAACAAACCTCAAAGACATGGTGTCTTTTGAGTCAGTTCCCTTTGTCTGCTCACCATTTCTTAATGCCACGTGCTTTCTTCGAACAAAAGATTTATTTTCGCTGTATTTAGAAGGGAACCTTCTAGTTCGTAACAGTTAAAATGTCCTGAAAGTGTGAGGAGTGGCAGTGCCAAGGAGTGGCTTTAGGCGCCCCCCATCACCTCCATCAGCCCTCCCCTAAACCGAAGTGAAAAACAATGTGCTAGCTGTTATGAAAACGAAGCTTTATGTCAAATCCCTAAACAACTCCTACATAGAAATTCTACAGCTACCATTGTATTTACGTGTTGGCAGTTCAGCTCCTGTAATATTAAAAACTGGGTTGTAGGTAATGAGACCATGAAACAATATAAGAAAAGTAAAGCCAACTTTTTTTTTTTTTAAGTCAAGTAGAGTGATATGCTCTTGTCCCCAGACTCTAGCTGCTAAACTTCATTACCACATCCTATGGCTATAATCCTGTTTCTTTATGACTTTTAAAAATACACCTTCATTCTGAGGCAATCATTATTTTTATCCATTTAATTTATCTGTTCCTTGTTAAGGAGATCACAAATGAGTTACTGATTTTCTTTAGGGGAAAAGTAACCCATGAACACAGTACTTTTTTTTTGCTAAGGTATATATACACAGTTGTGAGCATCTGGAAAACTTTCTAGAATTGAGTAATGGCTATTACTGCCTTTGGCTTTCTTGTCTTTCAAATCATTCCCTAGCAATCATAACCACAGACTTAGCTAAACAGAGAATTTGAAGAGAGGCAATGATATATGAAATTTATCTAGATAGTATTGAAGCTTTCATATATTAAAAAATTATTGTTTTCATGACTACAAAATGCCACTTGTCCTAAAATGTTTTTATTCCATATGTTTCTAATGCTTACAAAATGTAAATATTCCATAACTTAATTCCATAATTCGATTCAAACTTGAATAGATATTTCTCCAAAAAAGACGTACAGATAGCCAGCAGGTTTATGAAAAGATGCTTAGCATCACTAATCATCAGGGAAATGCAAATCAAAACCACAATGAGGTATCATCTCACATCTGTTAAAATGGTTATTATCAAAAACACAAAACATAAGTGTTGGTGAGGATGTAGAGAAATTGGAATCTCTGTATACTGTTGATAGGAATGTAAAATGGTATAGCCACTATGAAAACAGTATGGAGATTTCTCAAATAATTAAAATAGAACTACCATTCCATCCAGCAATCCCAGTTCTGGGTATATATCCAAAAAAATTGAAATTCAAATCTTGAAAAGATATCTGCATTCTCATGTTTATTGCAGCACTATTCACAATAGCCAAGATATGGAAACAATCCAAATGTCCATCAAAGTATGAACGAATAAAGGAAGTGTGGTATATACATACAATGGAATATTATTTAGCTTCAAAAAAGAAGGAAATCCTGCCATATGCAACAACATGGATGAACCTGAAGGACACTATGCTAAGTGAAATAAGTGAGTCACAAAAAGACAAACACTGCATGACTACACTTATGCGAGGCATCTAAAATGTCACACTCATACAAAGTGTAGAACGGTGGTTGCCAGCAGCTGGAGAGAGGTGGAAATGGGGAGTTGCTGTTCAAGGGGTTATACAAGTTGAATTAGTTCTAGAGATCTGTGGTACAACATTGTGCTAACAGTTAACAATACTGTATTGGGCACTTAGAAATTTGTTAAGAAGGCAGATCTCATGTTAAATGTGCTTATAACAATAAAAATATAAAACTAAATTAATTTTAAAACTTAAATTATAGTGATTCTATCATTATTTGAAATTACTTGAATGGGACTAAAGAGTTGTGTTTTTTTTAAGTCTCAGTCCAAAAACTTCAAAAATTGATTTTATCATCAATGGCTCTATGATCCTCCGGTTCATAATGAGGCCCCCAGTCACACGTGATCTCTCTCTGTGCAAATGAAAACCCATATAGCCACTGGATTTGAATCCAATGGATTCAATTAATTTGAGTGCTTAAATTGGCACTGCTAATTGACCAAATAATAATGAAACATTATAAAATACTGACTGTAGGAAGATAATGATGTAATAGTAAAGTCATTTGTATTATTATTAAAGATTATCCAGATACTAATTATCTAAGATAAAATGCCCGCTGAGTATACTTATATTTCTTTTAATACATGGATTTTTACATACAAGTGTACTATAAATGTATTCCTTTACAACTGAGGGACGTTCATCAGCACAAGTAGAGTAAACACGGTTATATTCTTTCCCCAATCTAATTTAGGCAATGTTCAGGAGTCCCCTATTAATTTCTGCTATCCCAGTGGATACACAGAACGTGTGACAAGGTGTTTGTACTTTGTAGCAAATACTAAGATATTATAAATGGGTAACATTGAATAATTTACACAGTGATAACTGACCATAAATCATAACAACATTTTTATAACTAATTTATCTCAAGATTCCTGTAAGAAAGATTGATTCCTAGAATTGGCATCGATACTATTCATTCATTTATTCACTCATTCATCCAGCAAATACTTGTTCAACTTGTTACATATTAGAGAACACTGTTGTCTTTAAATCAGCCTCAACTGATGTATTACATATTAAAAGGAATATATGGACAAGTAAAATGTGACACTTTCTATTAAGTGCACTATATACAAAGCCAGGGTAAATAAGGCTATTAATAGTAGTGTTAAAAAGCATGTTGAAAATTCATGTAGCTACATGCACACATATATATATGTATATTCAACAAGTAATGCCCAACTGTTATTTTAGATATATCATAGAAATAAAAGAATTGTGATCTCTGTACATGCATACACATTTTACCCATATGTATACTAATTCCAGAAGTGATTTTAACTATGTGGAAATAATTTTCTTATATCAGTTGAAATAGATTTTATTTTAAGTTTAATCAATGATTTGATGTTAAAAGGAATGCAAGTGTGATAATGGCAGGCAGGCAAAATCTACTATGATTTTGGTGTGATAGCTGCAATGATTTTTCTGTTTAATTATTACCATCTACACTTTCTTTAAATCATCTTTATCCTTGCATTTCTGGAAATGTTATACAAACATAGTTGAAAAATGGACAAAGGATTATTATATATGTATATACATATAGAAACACACATATATACACCACCTTAAAACAAACATTTAATGTGCCAAATATATTTAAGGTGTGCTCACCGTAAGTATAACCCAATCCTTCCACTTACAGGTCAAATGGTCAAGGAGACAACGTTCACAGGAGCCATGCTTGTAACAGTACAAAAACTGGAAACAACTCACATACCAGGGATTACAGGATGGGTAAATAAATTGTGGTATATTAATATAATGAAATACAACCCAGCATTTATAGTGACTATACTACAGCTAAACATTTCAACAAGAATAGATCCCAAATATTAGTGCTAAATGGAAAAATAAAAGTGGTGAAGAATGGTGCAGTTTAACAGTGCTCATCTAAATTAAAAATAAAATACAGACTAATCTTACGTATTGTTGACAAATGAGTGTGTATATATATATAGCGAAATTATAAAAACACAGGATAGATACTCAGCAGATTAATGATGATGCTTCTCTTGGGAGAGGAAAGTAATACTGGAATAAGTAGAACCCTGGAAACCTCAACTTTATCTCTCATATTTTTATTTCTTTGGAAGCAAAAATCTGTAGTAAATACGACTAAATGTTAGCATTTGTTCCTCCTGGGAGGCTGCTCCATGTTTGCCATATCAGCCTGTGAAAAGTTCCATTTTTTTTTTCCAGCATAAAAAAAAAGAATGTGATTAGATTGCTACTTATATAGATATACCCATTCCTTTTGACAGTTGATAAAACTGTTAGCCATGACAATCCCAACGACCAAGTGTAAACAGGAAGCAGAAACAATAAGGAAGAAGATTAAAAAAAAAATACAGGTACAGATGAGTCAGTCTGGGAAGCAATCACGATTTTTGCTTTCAATTGTTTTTGCATCCATTTCCGGAGGAATAACACATTTGTTCACCGAACCTTGGGAGGAAAGGCTGATGCAATATGCAGTAAGAGATTGCATTTCCGTCTCCTCTCACAAGGCGCGTGCTGCAGCTGTGAAGCAGCCCCTCTCTGTGTCGTCTACAGCTGTGCACTAACTAAGGCATCCCACAGGAAGGTAGATTTCATTCCGACACCTGCATAGTACCTGAAGCCATAGGAATGGCATTACTAGGAGTGTTCCTGAAGTTTAGAGCACATTAAACAAGACTAATGGTTGTAATGGTGGGAATCACACACACATACTTTGTAATGATTTCCTAATTAAAGAACAAATCTTACTGGTTGTAGTTTCGACAAGAACCCCCCAAATCAGGCAGCACATGTTACTGCAAATTAACATCTGCATAACTAATATACTTGTACACCTGTTCATTAAGCCAATTACCAAACACTGCTAAATGTCACCAGAACACTATGTTTAACAACGTGCATAGCTAATGTTGTATATCTTCAATCAGGCCTCGATAGCTAAGCAGGTAATGTATATTTTAGGAAGGACAAATAAAGTTGGCCTAGAGGTTTTAAGGAGAGTTTCCCTCATTTGAAGTGACCATTCAAATGCCAAAACAGAAGTATGGTTCTTACCTAGTACTTGACAAATGAGTGGTGGGAGTTCTTCCCGTTAACCTTTAACCTACGTGTAGTACCTTCCTCAAGTTATAGTTAATCCCTTTACGCACAGGTTGGCTCTGGCTTTGTAAGTATGGATTGATCTTTTTCTGGCCATCCCATACACTCAGAGGTCCTCCTTTTATGTTAGATTTCCTAATTCATGTCACAAATCAGTAAGTTCAGCAGTAAACCCCAAGAGCTAAGAGTGTCACACAAAGAAGTGGATTGAGACAACATAACGGTAAGAATTAGGATGTTAAAACCCAGTACGGCTAGGCTAACAGGCATTTCTTGTTGAGAATACAGCTTGGGCATTCATGATATCCAGGCTTTTCTTTTTCAGTGTGGTCCATCTCAGACTGGTACAAGTTCTGCACACAATTCAGTTTAATGCAGGAGGCAGTTAACCTCGTTGAGCACAACGGAGCAAAGTAACACCCCAAAATATTTGAAGCTGGGGTCTTGACAATCTAGGATTTTTCAGTCTGGGTTTCAGGTATAACTGAGCATGTCTAGCAGAAGGTCAGAGTCCTAGATCCCACCAGGGATTTACTCCAATGATAGAAACTTGGAAACCGTGTATCCTGAAAAGAAACTTCTCAATCTCCTGGATATTTCCACCAATTTAGCACAGCCCACACTCAACTCCTTGTCTTACTCCCAAACCTGCTTTAGTCTTTTTTCTTGACAAATGGCAACTCAAACCCAATTGTTCAAGCAAAAAAAAAAAGGTAGAGTCATCATTGACTTTTCTCTTTCACAGGCCACATCTTGGCAAATACAGTATTTTATCACTTCTCCTCACCTCCACTGGTACCAAAGGGTTTCAAGTCATCATTACTTCTAGCCAAGGTAACTGCAATAGCCGAAAAAGAAGTCCCCATTCTGCCTTTGCCCTTTTTCACTTTACTCTGTCAATTAATTTTATTCCACTGTTCAGAACCCTCCAATGGTTTTCTGTCTCATTCAGAGTGAAACCCAAAATCCATATGATAGAATCTAGAATGCTCTGGTTTATATTCCATATCCTTTCCTTAGCTACTCTGACCTCAGCTCTTATGACTTTCCTCTCATTCATTCTCCTGCAGACACACTAGCTTCCTTGCTGTTCTTTAAGAATACCAGACCGACTCCCATGGCAGAGCCTTTGCACTTGAGGTTCTATCATTCCCAGATCTTCCCTCACTTCTTTCAGATCTTTGGTCCGGGTCACCTTCTCATAGAGACCTTCCCTGATGATGCATTTCAAAATCGCCACTCCCTACTCTTAGCACTCCTTTTCCCCTCTGCCTGCTTCATTTTTCTCCATAGCAGTTATCACCATCTGACATGATACATGTCATATTTCTTTCTTTATTGTCTATGCCTTCCACTGTGATGTCAGCTTCATTAAAAAAAGTTATTTGTGACTACCTTGTTCACTGTTATATACTAGCACCCAGATCTGTGCCTGAAAAAGAACGGGCACTTCAATTATTTTGGAATTTAGTTTACATATATATTCTCATTTGTGCACAAAGATTTGTGTATAAGGTTATGTTTTCCAGTATTGTTAATAGCAAAAGATTATAAATGTTCATCAACTGGAGACAGATTCAATAAACTATGGTATACCGGGCATTGGGTAAAGTAGCAAAAGATTAGAAATGCCCCAAAAGCTCATCAATAGAAGACTGCCTGATTAAACTATGGTGTGTCCACTCAATGTACTACTCTGATGCTATATCCATGACCAAGGAAGCTCTTTATGGGATGAGTGTCATAAATATCATTAAATGAAGCAAACACAGTACTCAAGACTGTAAAGTACAAGCTACTATTTATGGGGAAAACAGAGGACAGAATACTTATATGTATCTGCTGGTATATGCTTAAATGTTTCTGGGAAGATTTACAGGACACTTATATGAGTGCCTTCTAGGGAAGGAGCTGAGCAGGTGCCGGACAGAGGCGAGAGGAAGAAATTTCACTCTGTACTACTTTTGTACTCTTAAATTTTGAACCATGTCAATATATCATCAACTCAAAAATGAACAGAAGTTTTGAGAATAAGGCCACCCCTACAGGGCCCCTCGTGGGTAAGGGTCACCCCCCAGGGAGTGAAGATGGTAATTAACTACTGCTGCTGAGACCAACCTTGCCTGGGAGATGGCCCTCCTTTAACGACAAAGCAGGAGTCACAAATCAGGGCAAACCAAATGTTGGCCATACACGTGCTTTGTTCACAGGTGGTTTTACTAGGAAGATCTTTCTAGATTTTTCTGGCTTCTGTTTGTTTGGTTGTTTTTTTTTTAAGAAAATGGGAGATGTAGCAGCACTGGCTTAACCAGAAGAGGTTAGTCTTTAGTTTGCAGTTGCCTCCCTGAAGCAGAACAGGCTCCCCCGGTCCCTACCACCCACACCTGTCTCACATCTGCAATTGCTTTTCTAATTTACATCACTTGCTTGAACTATGTGAATTTGCTGCCCCCGGCCTAGAAAATTTCAGAGTAAAGGAGACCAGCCAGGATCCCCATGGTAGACACCCTCAGGATACCCTCAGAAATGGTAGGAGCGACTTCTCCTGGGTGCTGCTCTGGGGATAAGGATGCCCCTGTCTGGTGCACAAGTGCCTTATATAGAACTATGCAGTATTTGCATATAACCTACACACATCCTCCTGTATAATTTAAATCATCTCTAGATCATTTATAATACCCAGTACAATGTAAATGCTACATAAGTAGTTGTAAATACAACGTAAAATGCTATGTAAATAGTTGCCAACATGCCACAATTTCTAGTTTTATTTTTTGGAACTTTCTAGAATTTTACCCCCAAATATTTTCAACCTGTGATTGGTTGAATCTGCAGATGAAGGACCTGTGGATACAGAGGGCCAACTGTACAACCACTCATACAAGAGCTTCTGTAATTTTATTTCTATCCTCAGATTCATATGACCTGGGAAAATACTGGCTCTACATAATGATTAAGAAATACAGCTACCACCAGGCACTGCACTGGATGAATTTGACTAGCAAGGTAGGAATTTGCATTAGTCAGCTCAGGCTACAATAACAAAACACCACAGACTGGGTGGCTTAAACAACAGAAGTTTCTTACAAGTCTGGAGCCTGGGAAGTTCAAGATCAAGGTGCTGTCAAGGTAGGTTTCATTTTGAGGCTATTCTCTTAGCCTGTAGGTGGTCACCATCTTGCTGTGTGCTCACATAGCCTTTCCTTGGTGTGTGTGCAGGGAGAGAGAGAGTGAACAAGCCTTCTGGTGTGTCTTCCAAAGACACTAGTCCTATTGGATTAGGGCCCCACACTTATGATCTCATTTAACTTGAATTACTTCCTGAGAGGCACCATCTCCAAATATAGCCACCCTGGGGGCTAGGACTTCAATATATAAATTTTAGGGAGATACATTCAGTTCATAACAATATTATTATTAATATTTTACAACTGAGGTCACCAGAAAATGTCAAAGATCTCAGAGAAAAGTTTGCTGGCAGAGCTGGGATTCAACCCCAGGCTGTCTAGCCCCAGAGTCCATGCTCTTGCCACAAGGCTCTACCATTCTCTGCAGATACAGAAAGAGATTCACAGTTGCTTCTCAAGTATTTATTACTATATAATTCCAGATAAGAAGGTCGAGTAGAGATGTTGAACATACTCCACAGTTCAATATCCCTCACAGAGTTCTTTTTTGTGACCCAACCAAAATGTTTTGCTGTTACTTCTTGAGTACTAAATCATAGCTATGGTTTATTTTATTTTATTTTTTTTGACTTGGCTTCCGTGTTTGCCCAAACTGGAATTCTGAGACTGGGGGTCAATGATCCTTCTAGGAGGTTCTGGGTATTATTTATTTTATTTTAGTGGCCAACCGTCAAAGATGGAGAGGGCTAGAGATGAAGCACTGGCTTGGGGTACCTGTTCCCACCTAGTCCAGCCTTGTGAACGGACTTATGTGTAACTTATGAATCAGGAACTTGAGTGAGAGGCTTAGAGATTATGTCAGGGACCCAAGGACTCAGGGAAGTCCCCAGATTAAAAAAAAAAAAAAAAAGATGGCTGTGCAGAGTGGAGCAATATGCTCATAGGAGGTATAGGCTTGATGAGGAAGCCCAAGGCAAAGGACCAGAGATGACAAGCTGTGATCACCTCCACCCCGCCTCCCGGACTCCTGGAATGACCCCGGAGAGCCTTTGAAAAGCAGCTGGGGCAAATTCTAGGAATTGTGGATAGGGTCTCAGAGAGTCAATACTTAAGGATCTGCAGGTCATACAGTTTCTGATGAAGCTCTCAACTCTCCCATTGTCTCGTGAAGGCAGCCAAAGGCAATAACTAAAAAATGAGCACGGCGGCGCTCTAATGACACCTTCCGTATTTACAAAACTCAGTGGCAGGCTGAATTTACCTCCAGTAGTTTACCAACCCTTGACATATTAAGTGTTCCATAAATACCTACTCCCTTACCCTCTTCCTTTTGCAACTGAGGTCAACTTATTCTTGCTTCAACCTTTGAAAATGTGAGTTAATGCTCAACCTTTTCCGTGCAAAATAGCACTGAGAAGTGCCTCACGATAACTGTTGATTGATAATTCTGTTTTTCAAATAGCATTTACGAAATCAGACACATTTATATTCCTCAAGCTTTTTCAAATGTGTCAATCCTACAGGGACCAACGGTTTAATCCCAGACCATAACTCTCTCTTATTTATTCTCCATATATTCTCATATGATTCTACCATATGTCTACAGGTTAAAAGACTATAAAAACAAATCAGCCTTAATAAAATTATAAAATTAGCTTCTACCATCCCAACAATATTTGCACAGAATGAGAGCGCGTAAGAAGCTACAATGTTTGGTAATGTTTTACTTGGTATACACTGGTTTATGACAAGATGAAAATCTGAGTTCTGTTAAAAAAAAAAAAAGCCCCACATAAATCAGAACTTTGAATTTCATATAATACTGTTCTCTTACTTTATGTACATAAAAATATTACTGAGTATCTCAATTTGGTTTGTTGCTGGCTGAGCTCAATGGGAAACCACCATAGTTACATTGTCTCTGTTTTCCCCTTTCGGATTCCAACTGGTTTCAATTTTATCTTTCGGCAGTAATTTTCTTTAGTTCAGAAACCACATCAATGGATTTTGTTGAAGGCAAACGAAGCATTAGAAAAAGTCTGAGAAGGGTAGGAAAGGGAGCACCTGAACTTTTCATGTCTTTCTTTTTTTTAAGTCAAGTTTACTTTGTCGGTGAATTTGCAAGTGGTAAGCAATATGTGAGACTGTTCTGGAGATGTTGGAAAGACGAGAAGAACAAAATCTGAATAAGCTTAGAGTGACCCTGTTTTTAGGACAAAGAGATTCAAAATCCTCCTCCTTCCCCATCTATTATCCTGTGATATTACCAAGAACATAACATGCCTGCCACCATCTTCCTGCCCTTCCGTCCTCTCTCATCAACTTACAAATTGGATCCGAACACACCCACAAGCTACGGAATCAAAATGTCAAGATCTCTATAGGTAGGGCCTCAGGACCTGAATCTCTTTAAGACTCACCAGGTAATTCTGGATATTAACAAGGTTTGGAACAACTGCTCTCTGGCATATAATACAACAGTTTGTAATAGCTCGATAAATAATCCCCAAACTGAAAAGTCCAAATATCATCACCAGTAACCCATGGAAGTCCTATCTGTAATTTCTTCTGCAGTTCAGAATCTAACACTGAAGGCAACACCTGGTCAACAGCTGGGCACGTAGCAGTGACAAGCGACGAGGTTTTAAAAGAAAGCAAATGAACCTCACGGCACACGCTTTACTTTCACATCAATTATCAACTAGGTATATTCCTTGAGGGCAAGGATCTTGCCATATGTTTCTATAATCTATCGCTCTGCTAAGTAGCTAGTAGTTTTAAGAGTAAGTAAGGATGCATTTTATGCACTAATTAAAATCATGTATGTATACAGTACAAACTAAAATTAATGTTAGATATTAATGCCTCTCTTTTATAGATGCAGTTATCACAATGCTAGCAGAGAAGAGAGGAAAAAAACAATGATTTGCTGTTGAAAAGGAAAGTGAAAGGTAGCTGAAGACAGATTCATCCTTGTTTGATGTAAACATGCTCCTATTTTATCAAGTCTCTGGAAACAACCAGGGCAGGTAAGGACCTGGGACATGCAGAATAGGGAGAGAGAAAATACTCTATTCCGTGAAAACGAAAGTTTCCAAAAAGGGAAAATTCAATCTAACCAAAATCCATAGTTGAGCTCAACAAAAATGCTAACTAAGCAAGCACACGGTAGCTTGGATTCATGGCTTTAGCATACCAGGTAGCCGTTTTAAAGCTGGTATGCCTTAGACGAACAGACCTCAAGAACCAAATTCGAGTGAAAGTACATAAGCCCTAAAGAAAATACTCTATTTTATGCCAAGGTCAACTTCAGTTTCTAGCTAGCAGCATGCTGATACCACCTATGAACAATGAGAATAATGAAAATCTGAGTTGAACATGTAAGCTAATCATCAGAGTAAATTAAGTCAACTTCTATGAAACCTATTCCACAGGTGCACTTGGGTTAACACTGAGTCACTGGTAACCATAAATGGCATATGTGTGTGTGTGTCACGAAATACATCATAGTTAGGTGGCTCTGGTTTAACAAGGAGCTTCCATGAGGTACTTTATTCTATTAAATGCCAGAAAGAGTTTGGACTGTAAGCTTTTAAGAATGTCAAAAAAAAAAAAAAGTTCTTGGATGACGGCCCAGTGAAAAACTCTTGTCTCTTGTGAGAACTATCTCTTAATAGTACTATATTCAGTGCTGGAGAGCATGTTTTAACATAACTGCAGAAGGTACAGTATAAAACAAGAACATAAGCCTAGTCATTTATTGTAGAATAATTGGTAATTGCCTATTGTGTATCTTTCGTTAATTTTTGAGCCTAAGAGGTAGATAATAGAGGGTCCTATATTGTTTACAAAGGCATCTATATGATGAAAGCAATGTTTAAGATTAAATACTAAATTTCATAGCATAGCAAAACTCAAATGTATATTGCATCCTCAATGCATGGCTTCTCAAATTCTCTGAAATCCATAGAATTCAGACAGATCTATCGCCAGATAAACTAAAACACATCCCATAAAGATTAGAATGCAACCTGCATTATGTGTTAAAAAAAAAAAAAGTCAGAAATCCCTCGAATTGAAGGTTTTTACCAGAAACGTAAGAAAGGAGGTAATAACCCAGGTAAGAAGCAGCTGCTAATAGTCACAGACAGCAAATAAATTTGACTGGATCAGGACAGCAACCTGCTGACTCTTTTTCCTAGCAAACTATTTCAAACCTGCTGTGCTCGCCATTCGGCTGGCCTTTCATTCACCCCAGGCACGTCAGTCCCCTCGCTGTGGGGACTCACTGTTGCCTTCCTCGTGGCTGCCACCAAGGTGTGCCTCTGCTTTCAGCCTAGAATCCTCTGCATCTGACCGTAAGCACTGGTCATAACCACAGAGATGGAGCAGGACATAAAACAACACATAAAATTTGGAACGGAGGTGTCATAAGGAAATATAATCAAACTAAAAGCTTCAAATTGGCTAATAAGAAATGACAGATTCCTATTTCTTACTGGAAAACGGTGCTAAAATATCAGGGGGGAAAAACATGAACTCCAAAGTTGGGTGTGGCAATCCATGAAGAGGAATGAAAGAAGTGCTAATCTATCCAGTTTTCCACTTTGAGCTCATGGAAATAAAACCGAAAAGACCGACTTAAAAAGGCAGAGATTACATCTGATGTCGGTACAGTGTTTTTAAAAACCAAGGCATGCAAGATACAAAAGGAGTAAGTAAATATCGAAAGCTAAATGGTTATATTTATTTAAAATCACTCTTGAAGTTCTGCCCCCCAAATACATGCATTTTTAATACACTATGGGGATGACACAAGTTATTGTGCATCACCGCTACTCTCGGTACCTAATATAGACGAAAAGATTACAGGTTCTAATTTTAAGCAATTTTTGCCTATTGTCTACCTAGGACAAGCCTACCTAAAGATAGAAAAAGTATGACATGACTCCTGAATGATGACGAAATTCTTGGAGCTCACCTCCCTTCACATCTTTGCTGTCACACCTGTACCGATCCATTAAGATCCAAATAAAGGATCACTTTCTCTATGAAACCTTCTCCAACTACCACTCCATTCTTTGCCTGCTACATCACTGATAAGGTGTTTGCCACATGTTGTCCGACTTAACTAAGGCTCATGTATGCATTTTCTTGCCTTTCCTAAGTTACAAACTCACAGGGAAGACAGTATGTTTGGTACCACTTTGTCTCCCACATCCATCCCACCTCCCATAGTATCTAGAAAATGATGCTCAATAAGTACCATGTGACTAAAATATGTGACCTATTCGAGTGGACAATGTTCAGGATGCAGGAAGAGACATGCAAGGTTGATGATCTTCTGTCTTCAAGATGTAACTGAAGCCTAACTGGTGACTGAACAGTCCAGTGAGAAAGCATCCAAGACAGAAGATTAGACCCTGGAGGATGCCCGAGGTCATGGACAGAGAAGAAAAGACAGCCAGTTAAGATGACAAAAAGAACAACCCAAAAGGTATGAGAAACAGGGGAGCATGCAATCCCCATGGTGAAAATGGAAAATGTTTCAATAAGAGAAAGTAATCAACAGTGTCCAACAGAGCAGCGAGGTCAAGAATAGTCTAAGTCCCAAAAAAAAGACCAGGAGAAAATAGGCCATTTCAGACCATATAGAGCAATTTCCAGAGAGTGATGACAACAGAAGCCACGATGCAGCATGCGAGGAAGGAGTGAGTGGAAATGTGAGTCAAGACCACTCACTTGAGAGGTTAGTAGGGAAAAATGACTCTCCAGGGTATGAAGGAGAGAGAAACAAAGTGATTAAACCCCAACTTTGCCTAAGTTTGCCTATTACAAGCAGGCACCTGACTGTCAAATTCAAGAACAGCTTTGATGCCCAAAATGATTTCAGAATAAAGTCAGCATACAATGATTTACTGGACAAGATCAATAGAAACTGTGCAAAAGAGATTATACTGTTCAGCGATCCATGTTGCATCAATATCTATAATGGAATGAGACAAGGTGATACAATGGCCCAAAGCTTCCTGGAACGGCTCATTAACGGAATCAAGCAGGAAAAGAAAGTCCACATAGATCATCAGCAAGTACCCCACCCTCTTTGTACTGATAACAAAAGAGCATGTCCCAGCGTCATAGGAAGAGAAAAGTAGTACTTAGCAGGAGGGAGAGGGGAAGTGGCTGGAAACCTGTTCTCCACCAACACCAATGGAGCTAGGCTAGAAAGTAGCGCTTGGAGAACTAAATGTTTATACAACAAGCCAGGCCCATAAGGTCCTGTTAACATCGAAGGCAAAGAAACACAACCGCCCCATCTATCTGAGTCAACAAATGGACAAAATTGGTATGTTGAATGGTAAATGCTCCCGAAGCAGCAGCCTGTGACATTTTGATTGAAATACAAGTTTCTGGCTCACAAAGTGCTGATGAAGATGAGAACACTATTTAATTCTGTCATCTCAGGGCTAAACGAAAATATGAAGTGTTTATCTACAACATTAGCTGAAGGAAATAAACTGGCTGTCACCCAATTATCCACGGGGTCCTGAAGGTGTGAAATCTGACAACATGCGGATGTAACGGCAGTTATTAAAGCCTCCCTCTACGCTGAGTCCAGACGGGCCAGCTAGCTGGCCCACCAACAACACAGCAGGTGGCTTTCTCAACTTACTGATTGCATTTATGGTCTTACTAAGAGAAAATAGTCCAGTGAAAGGATGAAGTCTGCTGGGTCAGTTTAGTTACCGAATCATGCAACCTCAAACGACTGCAGTGCAATATAATTAAAGAAAAAGTTAAGTTCCTAGTAGGGGGCCAAGGTGTTACCCTAGGAAGTAAAAGAGTTTCAGGAAACAGTCTCTGACCTTAAGAAACCTATGATATCCAAACCTGATTGCTAAATTAACATTTTAATTACATTTTGGTTTTAAGGTTTATTTAAAAGGTGATTGCCTATACCCTCCCATATCTCTGTAAGCCACACAGGAATTATCATTTAGTAATAGTATCCAATGAAAATCAAACATTTAATTCCCTTTCTAATAGCTATTATTAATGATGTTGATTATGATATTATTTCCTACTGAATGAGTGCCTTATACCTCCATCTCTTAAATCATAACTCCTCAAGGTCAATATTCTCATTTTACTATACAAAACACATAGGCTCAGAGCAGTGAAGTAACTTTGTCCACCTAATGAGTAATAAATCTGGGATTCAAACCCCGATCAGTAGAGCTTTCCAGTGTACATTCCTTCCACCAATGCAAGCTGCTTCCCATAGCATGTTTTCCTATCATTTCATTAAGTGAAATAATATATGCAAGACATGAAGCAGAGTGACCAGCACTTAATAGGAACTTCCGTGAATGCCAATTCCCGTTCAATGACCTCCTCCAACCATTCTCAAATCCTGTACTACATGCTACCTAACCCAGTGAGCTATACAAAGAAAAGAGGTTCTGTAAAGTTACAGGTAGGCATACCAGACATCCCAAATTCCATCACTGAAAATGATAAAGGAAAAACCTGGTTTCACAAAAAGAAGAGAAATGAATCAATGCATATATCCACTGATATATTTAATGGTAATTGAAGTATGATGCAATGACCTGTTTCCGAAAGGCAAGGATGATATTTGCTGGCAGTTTGCTGGGCTACCCTTCTAATGCATATGGTCATTATCAGTTTGAAAATACAGAATCTTGGTATGAATTCTGCTTAAGTAATTCTAGTAATTTATAATCCATGGTAAAAAAAAATGCACACTCAAAAAATAATATAAAACCTAGGCTGCTGTACAAAGTGGAATGAAACTTCCCTGGCATAAAATATCTTTGGGAATGAATTACCTCTTGGCAAAATAAAGTATCAAAATAATAACAAAAAACCTGTCAAATACAATAAGAGAGAAGACACTGCATTTTCAGCAGTTATTAAATGCTGGAGTTTACCACCACATAAAGGCTCTTACAGCTACAGCCTCAATACTTAGCCACATTAAAACCTTTTAAAGTACGTAATCAATGAAACTGAAATGCATAAACATACATAATAAAAAAAAACTACTTCAAACTGATCACTTGAAAAATGAGAGAACCATTCTATTAAATGAGACATAAGTAAAGAAATGGTAGCTCTTTGTCCTCTTCACTCCTTCCTAGAAACTGTCCTATTGCTTTAAGATCTGAAACTACATAACACCAGATATGAGTGATCTCACTACCTTCCAAATTTATATTAATATATGTGTTATATATATCCATAATATCATACACATACAGGAAACTACTGAATTTATTAGATTACTAAAATAGATTTCTCTGGAAACTTTCTCTTCAAAGACTTCAAAGACCAGAGACTTTCCTGATAATCAAATTTATGCTTCTGACTAGCCTTTGGTTTTCCACATTGTAGTCTTTCCTTCTATCTACTCCTTAAATATTAGTGACCCCAGCATCCCCATGCTCCCATGTTTTTACTTTATATTCTCATCCTGTGTGATCCGCTGCACTGACTTTGATCATTAATCTCTGTGCTTACGTTTCTTAAATCTGTTATCTCCAGTCCAAGCCTTTCCCCGGGTTGCAGACTCATAAATCCAATGTCTTACTTCTTCCACAGGACCTTCAAATAAAGATGCTCCAACAGGAATTCACATCCAGTAATGTGAAAAGTGATCTGTCTGTTTCCTACATAGGTTAAAGGCATCATAACCCAATCACTATCGTATAAGTAAGGAATCATCAAGTCATCTTTCACCTTTCGCTCCCTAAGCCTGTTCCACCCCCTGCAAAATTCTGCCTCTAGTTCTACTGCCTTGTTTAGACAATTATTGCTTAGACCATCCATTCATTAATCCATATATTCTACAGCTGTGCGCCATGGTAGGCGATATGAATGCCAAAATGATTACAGCACAACCTCTGTCTTCGGAGGGAACAAATGAATAACTACAACAATGTCTTAAGGTGTATGAAAGAGCCATGAATTTCCAGTAGTCTCCTGGATTTTTGCTTGGAATTCTTTTCCTCTCTACTCCAATGTCTTCTACACATTCATTACCTGGGTTGCCTTTTTAAAATATTATGATGTTACTACTTACACTTAATTTTTTCACTACCTTATAGGCTAAAGCTTAAGTAATACACATGGCATTTAGGGTCTTTCAAAACCTGGCTGGAAATTAAAGTAATTGCCCCCGATATCCCAATGCTCCAGGCATACCAGAGTACTCAACATTCCTGGAAAAAGTCAGGAAGTTCCCAGCTTATATGTTTTAGCTGAAAGCTCTTTATATCCCACTCCTTCTCAGCCTGAAAACATTTGGCTGGACTAAAATACCATCTCCTCTGGGAAGCCTTCCTGAACTCTTCCAAGCAGAATTAATTACTCCCTCCCCTGGGCCTCGACAGTTTTGTCTTCCTAGCATGGATGTAGCACTTAATATATACTGCATTATCATTAGTTTCCATATCCAGCCCTCTGATTAAATGTGAGTTTCTTAAAGCCATCAGTCATATCTTGACCATATCTGTATCAGTGGAAACTCGCACCAATTTGATAACATAACAGGCATTTTTAAAACACGCTTGCTGAATTGGATGAAAGTACTACATTGGCGACCCATAAAAATTCTTAAAAATTCGATGCATTAGAAATTAAAATGTATTCTAATTTAACAAATTAAAAGCCAGCCTTTCCACAGCTATTGGACGTCAACCTTTATATCCATAATTAAATTGCATTTAAGATCCACAGCTATTCACTGCTGCAAATTGCATTTAATAATCGTCATGCTACAATTGATTTGTTTTGTTTCCATCACTAGCATGAAACTTAGCAGCTGGCATTTGTGTTTCCCTGGTAAAAACCCATTATTGGTGGCAGGTAACAACTAAGATAGATTTTCCTATGGCAAAATCCTAGTGTCAAGTCACTCTACATAAGTGGAGTCTCTGTGAGTGCTTCTAGGGCCTGAAATAACTGCTGCAGGCAGCCTGCACTCAATGTCCTCTAGTCCTGAACTGAAAATTCAGAAACCACACACATACACACAGAAGCACCATGCATTCATTCTTAAGGGCCCGTTAGTAAGATACCATTCTACGTAGACCGAATTGATTTTTTCTTGGTATTCCCTTCACCTTTTAAAAAAATTTCTTTTGTGAAGGGGGAAGTGGGTAACTCTGTGAAAGAAGGACTAGAAACTATACTTGTGATAGAACATAGTTCTTGCCCATGAAATCACCTCTTAAAACACTGTGATTCTTCAATAGGTTGTTACAATATTTTCGCATGTTCTAAAAATGAGTATTAATGTGTAAGGAAGCTGAATCAGAAAAAGACTGGGCACCATGATTTCTACATTCAAAGACCAATGTCTCATGTCTAGGAAACTGCATAAGAATAAAGTCACTTTAAGATGTCACGTGTCCACAAAAAAATTGGTCACCTGAACTTCTGTTTCTGAAAGTATGGCAGTATATCTACCCTGACTTACCCTCCACTGAAAAAATTAAACATGGTGAATATATTTTAAATAATTTGAAATAATAGATAATCTGGCAAGAAAGTAAGGAATACCTGGAGGCCAAAAACTAAGTGCAAGAACTCACAGACGTAAACATCAGCAGAGCCACCTTTGACCTTGAGTGAGTTTGCTAAACCCAGAAGAACTTGAGCTTCAGTTTCCAAGGCAGCAAGTATGGGGGAATGGAAACCAAGCCCACGGCCTGATCAAAGTGGAAAGAGTAATAGAAAATGGCCCTATAAACCCCAGAAGACTACAACTCAGTTTAACAGTAAATTAGAAATAAACTTGCTTATCTCCCAAGTGGCCTAAGAAGAAAACTGCCCATATCAAACCTGGTGCTAAATGGAGAAGGTAAAAATCTCTGAGAATTCCTAGTTGAAAGCCAGTCCTCACACAGCCTGAATTCACATTTCTTCGAGTCTAAAAAATTAAGCCAAAATTTTAACATGACCCTAGGTTGGTAGCAACCTAGCAAAAGCAAACATGAATTTCCTCTGAAGGATACTGGCCCTCCCATGAAGCCTTAAAATATTCCCACAGATAAATGTACCAGAAATATTATGTTTAATATGGTTCAGGAAATAAAAGAGATTGAAACTATTAATAAAGAGCAAGATACTATTAAAATACTAAGACTAAGCAGATCTGTAAAAGAATCAAATGAAATTTCTTAAAATTAAAAAAGGTAATGATTAAAATTTAAAAACTCGGGGAGTTAGTTTACCAGCAGATGAAACAGAGCTTAAGAGAGATTCATGAAGTAGAAGATATAGTTGAAGGAATGTTCTAGAATGTACCACAAGAGATGAATGGAAAATACGAAAGAGAGGTTAAGAGAAATGTAGCATAGAATGACTAGGTATAATTTCTATAATTCAATTTCCAGAGGGTCAGAAAAGGGAGAATGGGGCAGGGGCAATATCTGAAGAGATAATGGCAGATAATTTTCCAATATCCAGAAAAACACATATACACAGATTCAGGAAGCTTAAAAAATGCCAAGTAGGATAAATAAAAAGAAATCTACACCTAAACATAGTGATGTAAACTCTAATACTAAAGATAAACAGATGACCTTCAGATCAGATATCCAGAAAAGAAATGATCTTAAATGGAACAAACAGCGAGAGCTAGCTTACCAAAAAACAACAGAAGCCAAACTTGGGGGACTGATCTCTTCAATGTGCAGAGAGAAAATAGTAACCCCGAATATCTAGAGAAAATATTTTCAAAGAAAGATAACATAAAGGCATTTTCAAAAAAGCAAAACCTGGAACTTTGCCACCAATAGACCCTCACTGAAAGAAATTATAAAGGATACACTTTCATGAAGGAAAATAATTCTAGAAGGAAGGTGGAAAATATATGAAGCCATGTTGAGCAAAGAAAGGGGTAAATACGTGGGCAAATCTGAATAATGATGTCATAAAGCAAACGCAACAACAATGCCAGTTTTGTAGATGATGATGTGTGTATCGTATGACCCAGCAATTTCACTCCCAGAAATACACTTAAAAAGAATTTTCACCCAAGACTAGACTGGCATTATTTCTAAGTCTACTAGACAGTTCCTCCTGGATGCTGAGAACTAGCAACCCAATCTCATGGTTTCCAAAACCCATTCATCATCTTCCCCTGAGTCTGTTCTTCCTCACTCTTTCCCTTCCCTAGTTATGTTAAAAGAATCACCATTTTCCCAGTCACAGTCTTAAAATTCCAGACTCACCTATAACTCTCCCCTATACCATATTACACAACAATAATAAGTTCCCTAGTCCTAGAGATTCTAACCTAAAGGCACCATTCTTATTCAGGCCCTCAGGCCCCTTCACCTTAACAGCTCCGCTAACCTACCTTAAAAACAGCTTTGCTCACGTCAGTCTTCTAAGATACCTCAATGATTCCAAATTTCTGATCAGTTAAAATTTGCACTGCTTGGTCTAGCAGTTAAAAGCTCTCATAATCCAGTTCAAATGTGTCTTTCTAATACCATTTCCTCTAAACTTCTCCCCTTCCATCTCTGACATGAACTCTGCAGTCCAGCCACATGTTAACACACCTGCTGGTGCCAGAGGTGGGGGGGGGGGCGGGAAATGACATTACAAGTTCCAGGTTCTTCAACATACAATCTGTTCTGCTGAAAATATCTTTTTCCCTCTAAGCCACATTATTTAAATACCTGGATCTCACCTATCCTTAAAGCCCCAACTAAAGTATCTTTACCTTCATGACATTTTCCACTATCTCTCCTTCCTTCATCCCCTTAAAACCAGCACCACTTCTTCTCAATCTCACCTACAGGACTTTGGTATGTTTGGTATATTCTTATTAGCTGTGTGCATGTCTTATTCTTGAACATGAAGTTCCCAGATGTAAGGGTCCAGGTCTAACTTAGTCATTTTTGTAGATCTCACAATACTTAGCAAAGTAGCTTTCCAGTAGCTCAAGAAATGTTGTTTGAATTAATCAATAAATTGGCCTTAAAAGTACATATTCAGCAACCACTATATTGATGGCCTATAAACTGAATCACGAGTATCCCAAATCCCCATTGTGTGTCAGTGTTTATTTTTAACCAAAGCAGCTAATGAGGTAAATGATAAAAAATAAGGTTGGCCCCAGTTCTTCACAGGCTATCTCATCTCAGATTAAATGGAGGAAATGGTTCTTCTTTAGCCTAGATAGGTGATTTTAGTCTAGAAATGAGCCGTGGAAATTAGGCTGGCTACAGTTTTCATTTTCTTTCTGGTAGGCAAACTCTAATTATAAAGCTATAAGCTAATTATAAAAATCCCACATTATCCTTAAAAATATATTCAGCTACTTAATAGAAATGTCGGTCTACTTCAAATGTTATGGTAGATATATCCCCTAAGCCATTAAAATTCCTTTGGAGGGCAGGGAACAACATCAACAAAATCAGGGAACAGAGCAAGATGGCTTTATACCACCAAGATAGCAAAGAAACAGACGTTATGAAATGTTAAATTAGAGAAGAGATATCTGTGTTTCTCTCTACATACTTGAGAATACTTCGAACTCCAGATTCTGCGAACATCTGCTAAACATACTCCCCAAACCCACCAAGCCAGCAGCTGTGCGATCTAGTCACATATTCCCAGTACCACCTGGAAAAATGCACACTGTACCGCCGTGTTCGTAAAAGAAAATAAATAAATGTCTCTGCTGAATTTCTACCGTCCCTGGATCATAAAAGTTAACAGCCTTGCCAACGGAGATTATACAATTAAGAATTACAATCCTAATGACTTAAATATTCTAATCAGTCTTTGATATCACCTTAATTATAGGATAGATGTCCAGAAATGTAGTTTGCTGTAGAAATTTAAAGTCTCTTTAAATCAATAACAAAAATGAGAGTGAAAGTATACTTAATATTCATATTGTTCTAGATATTACATAGGACCAAAAGCTAAATACAGTGTTTTAAGAATTTATGCAAATATATATGTTCCTATATGACTGAAGCATTGTGCTGCACACCAGAAATTGACACATTATAAACTGACTATACTTCAATAAAAATATATTTTTAAAAAATTTATGAAAACTGATACTTAAAATCATTCTGTTAAGCTACAAACCATGTTACCTCCTTCATGCCACATGACTATAAACTCAAAACACAATCTTCCACATAATTTGCTTTAAATGTAGCAAGTAACATTACTGAGATAATAAATGCATAGATAATCATTGAGACAGCATAAAAAATAAAATGGAAATAAATGCCAAGTTTTCCAAAGATGAGACAAATCAAAGGAAAAAGGACTACAAAAAAATCATAATTCAGATGGACATATTAAATAGGATCCTGAGGCAATGATCTAGTTTAATGTAACACTCAAAGAGCATAACAAAGTTCTTCTGTTCCCTTAAGCTAAGTGAATGTCTTTGTATGGTTTCACAAAACTGACACATTTGAATAAAGTCCAAAGATGACTCCAGTTTCGATGTTAATAAGAGTATTTACTTTCCAGAGAGGAAAAACAAACAAACAAGGCCCGATTATTGTAAGTTATTGATGTCTTATATAGCTTGGGTCAATCAAAAAGAAATTCTTTGAATGTACTCTCATAATTATGCTACTACTACTTAATGAACCAAGTGAGAATACATGATTATTCATAAAGCAAGAGGCAATAAAAGGAAAAGACGAATCAAAAAGAGGCACTGGTTTAAAAAAAATACCCAGTTTGGACATGTCAAGCAAACGTTTCCAAAAGCAAGCACTTGATTGTCACTGTCATGGTAAAAGGGGAAACAGTACACCATCAATTCCAGTTATATTTTAGAGAAAATGTAATAGCTAAAATTACGAGATTTTAGAAAAAAAATATTTGGAGAGAAGAGAGATTAAAAGTATATCTGATTTCACTACTAGATATAGCACTGATAATGAATAGAGTAGGAAACCTCAAATGTCATTATGTTAGCAACTTCAAGCTCTGACCTGATGCCTTAGCAATCTAATGAGTCATGTATCTGATAAGCTGGTCTAACGCAGATTGGTAGGGAGAAAGCTGACTCTATCACCGGCTTCTTGAAAACACCAGTAATTCAAACAACATTTAAAGAAATGGAGCTCCCTGCACAATGCCTAGAATACAGTAGGTGCTCGATTAATGTCTGAAGCATGAAAGAAACTATCTAAGTGTTAACTAGGTTTCCGTTGCTGTACTTACATGCATGCTGATTTCTAGAAAGGTCAATTATTGAGTAATGCAAACGTGAAAAGAAAAATGTAGATGTTTAGGAGGAGGAAAGGAATTCAAATAAACAGGGTGATTTCTGAAAACAAAGTAGAACACTGAATGTAGGAGTTTTGGACTGAATTTTGAATTGAATTATTCAGTTCACTGAATATGTAGGAGTTTGTTTCATCAACTGTTATTTCCCAACTACAATAAAGATACGTTCAGAAAAATCAAAGAACTGTTTATACGTACAGCAAACTCTATGAAACCCCATAACCTAAGAGAATTTTTAAGTTGAAAATATAAATTCAAGAAGAGTTTTGTACACCAATACTCCAGTAATCCTTAGTAGATTATTAAAGTTATTGTTTAACTGAAACTTTTGAGGTAGAAACAAAATCTGTTTTCTCACAAAAATGCCTTGTCTAATTCTATTTGATAGTTCAATTTCTTATTTTATTAATTGAGTTAATGAAGCAACAAAAATAGAGGATTAATACATGGCCATTACAGAAGTTAGCAGTATTTTCTTTATGTTATGGCAGGTAAGTACTTGCTACATCCTCACCTTACACACTAATCACTATTTTTTTTAATTAAACTTATTAATTATCATTAGGCTACCACATACGGGTTTGAGATCATTTCATACCTCCATCATTCCAATGGGACATACGTAAAAGTGAAACCCAATGATTTGGCTAAAACTGTCACATCCTAACTACATTTTTAATGCTTTGCACTCTGTTAATTTTAAATTTTTTTTCTCTCATTCCAGAAGCTATGAACACACACGTAGCATCTAGGAATTGCTCTGTCATACAATTCCCCACAAAAAGGAATCAGGTTCCTTAGAGAAATAGTTGATCCCAGGGCTATGGAAGGGTAGGTACAAGGTGAAACTAAAATATCTTTATACAGAAAGTAAGGTAGTGCTAAAAGAAGGGTGGGGTGGGGGGATATGTATGTCACAAGAATAGCTGACGGGGGTGCCCTCTACCAAATCTGGGAAAAATTGAGCACCAAAATAATTCAGTACAGTAATGAATTATAAATCACTACAAAATAGGAATTTAGAAGTCCATAGTGGTAACAAATCATTCATTAAGGACACAGATCAAAAGACTGATTGACAGATGAGAAAGGAGAGGTCTTGTTTACAGTAGAATGCTGATTACCAACTGTGTGGAGGGAGTACTGGAGTTGGAAAATCATCATTTTATTAGCATTATGGCAAACATCAGATAACCTAAGGGAACATTTAGATGAGGAGCAGGATATTTGTATGGTCTTAAAATGTCTCCCTACAGACTGCTTATTAATTTCAAAGGAAAAAGAGTAATTACACACTGGAGAAATCCGATAATACATTGACCAACTGATCAAAATTAACACCACCTAGAGGCACAGATATTGTGTGCCTCTAGATGTGATACTTGATATAGATGACCTCTGTATAATTCTGGCCAAGAATGTATATCGTAAATCTAATCAGGAGGAAATATTAGATACAGACGAGATGAGAAACATCCTATGAAAGAAAAGGAGATTTATACTGTTTAAAAATATCAATGTTAGAAAAAGACAAAGAATGGCTGTGGAAACGTGCCAAGTTCAAGAAGGCTGAAGAAGAAATGGACCCGGAGATGGAGATGGGGTTGGGAGGAGGGAAGGAGACAGAAAGAGACAGAGTGGAGGTGGGGGGAAGGGGGAGCAGGAATGATGTCAATGGTAGGTGAACCTGGGTAAAAGATATATATAAGCGCTCTTTGTAATACTCTTACACTTGCAATTTCTGTACGTTTGAAATGATTTCCCAATAAAAACTTACACTGTAACTCATCTTTTCTTAGTGTCTTTTAGTTTACTGTGTTATGCTATTTTCCTGTTCTTATTTTAAAGAAAACTATCTGAATCCCTGTTTCAACAATATTGCAGAATAAGAGGAAAACCAGAAGCATTAAGTCACACTACCACTAATAGCTTGGAATCCTGTATCAAGGGGGTACAAATATACATAGCATATATTTGGGGTTTTTTTTGTTGTTGTATTTGTCTATGCTAAAAGCTAAGATACAATTTTCATAGAAATGTCTCAAATTTATTTCCTTAGAATCATAGAACAGCATCAGAGGATCCTTTACAAATATTTTAATACAACCTTGTGTTTCTGTGTATGGAACTGAGGTCACACAGTCACACAGAACCAAGACTAAAACACTAGGACTCCTCTTTTGCCTTGTTACCTTCCAAGATATATTCTTGGCTAACCTGAACAATCTGAAATGTTTCAAGTAAATCCTTTATACACTATTCCTATGAAACAGAGTAGAAAGCATATCTTATCTCTGAAACTGCTATGACTGCCATACTACTTTAAAATAATTTGTAATTACATATTTCTTTTCCTTACAACATGCTTTTATAGATAAAGGGTAGCATGTAAAGCTAACTGATCAATCAAAGCCTGACAAATTCATTATAATTGGAGCGAGCCATCATTAATGTCACTCCACTTAAACTATCCTCATTAAATGTACCATCCGAACTAGATAAACACAATGGAATCCATTTTCATTGGGCTACCTCTAACAATGCATGAAGTGATTTTCATTCAGTCATCCGTTTATAAGGTAATTGGTTTGCCAATATTTAATTTTCATACTATCCTTGTGAGATAAATAGGTAGTAGCTAGCATAATCCAGCTACACCATTTTTTCCATTATCTTCAGATCTCTAACTCCCTTCATTTACTGAGGACTTCAGCAACTAACTTCGTCTTTTTGTCTACTCTAACTTCTGTTGTTTTCACTGACTTTACCAGCCACATCCAAAACCTATCTAGTCTCTCTCCTGTGCTTCATCTTTATCTTCTACTGAATTCAACCAAAGCCATTCAATCCCATGATCACACCCTGGTCACCAAAAATAACTCAACCTCCCAAATCCCAATTCACTCACAGTATCTGATAACCTTTTCTCCTATAGCTCCAGCTTAAGTGATCAAGTAACCCTGCTGAATCCATCTTTCAGTGTCATGGAGACCACTAGACCTTTGACCCACCATCCATCATTCCTCTCCTGTCCTTACTTTTCTCACCATCTAGTTTAAATTCCAAGGCCAAATAAGTATTACTGGGAATTAGTAATCATTGTCTAACATACCATATTCAACACACTTTCCTCTTACTGCTTCTGCTGCATTCTTAGGCCTGTATTTGCACACGCTGAGTACTTCTGAAAAAATGACATAACTGGGAAGACTCCTATCACTCTAAAGGAATAGTCATTGGAATAGTCATGAACATTTGATATTCCCTAGCAATGATGGCAACCTTTTACCAAGAATTATTTCAAGTTTTTTCAAATGATCTGTGCCTCACCAAATCAACCCAGTTTCTAAACTGTTAGGTGATGACCCTAATGACTAACTCATGAGAAAACAGAAACCGCTAATCAAATGGAAACACCCTAATCATGGCACCAACAAAAAGACCCATATTTACAGTATCTTCTCTCCTGTTGCAAAGGAGTAAAGGATCCTCCTTTTAAAGGTCAGTACTTCCACATATGGAGCAGTACTCCTCCCTGTTCAGTGTTTGCACTATTATTTTCTCTTTCCTATATCTTCAACCTTTCCTTCTCAACTCCATTATTTCTATCAGCATTCAAAGATGCATTAGCATTGCCCATCTTAACAAAAAAATTAAATCCCCTAATACCATACCCACTGCAGATGTCATCTTCTCTATGCTCTTTCAGAACCAAGCTTCTCGAGAGTCATCTAGCCACAGTGTGTACACCCCCTCACCTGCTATTTCACTACTCGACTCACTCCAACATGGTACCTAGGTCAAACTCTATTCTGAAACTTCCTAAGGGCATTAATGATCTCAATGTTGCCAACTCAATGGATATTTCATGGTCCTTCTACCTCATCTGTCGGATCATATCTTCCTTCTTAGAACATTTTATTATCTTGATTCTCTGATACCACATCATTCCACTTTTTTTTCTGACCACACTTTAATCAGTTTGCTTTGCTGAATCTTCATCCTTTCTCCAATCTCTAACTTTCTCCAATACACCAGGGCTTGGTCCCATATTTCCTTCTCTTCTGAATGTACACACTTTCACAAAGTGATTTCAGGCAGACTCATTATTTTGGTACCATCTATGTGACAATGATCTCAAATTGATATCTTTAGCTATAATTAAGCTCTGGAATTCCACACTCAAATGCAACTACTTACCTAATATCTTCACTACAATCTCTGTCTAGAAGGTATCTCAAATACAACACAGCTAAAGCAAAATTCTTTATTCCTAACCTTGACCATCCCACTACCCAAGTCTTCCCCTTCTCAATAAATGGCACCATCATCCAATTGCTTGGGCCAAACAATTAGGAGTCTCTCTTGATTCCTTTTTGTCTTTTATCTTACACATCCAATTAATCAGCAAGTCTTGTTGACTCCAGCTCCAAAACATATCTCAAAAGCAACTAAAGCAGTGAACAAAACAAACTAAGAAAGACTGGGCTGGTAAAGAAGGAGGAAACTCAGAGAGTATGGAGTCCTGTTTAAATATCCTCTAAGGTAGATGGAGTATAGATGTATGATAGATGGATCAGCTGTATCAAACCACGCTGAGAGGTTAAAACAATAATTAAGAAGCAAATACCAAAGGTCATTGATGATCTTAACAAGAGCAGACTCTGTGGAGTGATGCAGATGAAAGTTTACGTGGCGGAGGCTGAAGAACGAGAGTAAGATGAGAATGTGAAGTCAGCAAAAAACAGAGAACTCTTTCAAGGGGTTTTGCTCCCAGAAAGATGGGCAATAGTTATGAAAGGGCTATGAAGTCAAAAGTGGTTCTTTTTTTTTTTTTTCAACTGAGGAGATACTAGAGCATGTTAGTATACTGCTGAAAATGATTCATCTATGATGAAAAAAAATAGCATGGGGAAATAAGGTAAATCCCTGAGGGGTGGGAACCACTGCCTAAGTGGACAGGTTATTCTTCTATAGGTGCAGGGACTCTTTTTATCCACAGTCATAGGAAATGGTACACATATGGATGCAGAGCAACTGGTAGATTTCATGGGGGAAGATGAAGGGACTCTTGATTGAGTGCTTCCAGATCTGTCAATGAATTATGATGCAGGTTATCAGAGTATGTGTAAATCCGTGTGTCTGTGTGCTTTGGGGATTTAGAAGTTGGGCATGAAAGAGGTTGAAGAAGAGAAAAGGTATAAATTAACTGTGTTAAAGATACTAGGAACTTTACAAGACAGAACTGAGTGTCTATTTGGTCATGTGTAAGATTTAACCAAAAACATTTATATTTTTATACTTTTATTTACACACACACACACACACACATACACACACATATATATCTCCAGCATAGTGGATTTTCTTTTACTGTAAAAGTCTAATTTCTTATTATACAGCAAAGTATTTTGGAAGATAAAACAACATTACATATTTCCTTTGTTCTATACCCAGATAAAAACTCTGTTACAATGGTTCACAAGTGAAATGACATTCTTGTAGACAAACAAGTTATTCATTTTTCTTTATACAAGTCTACTTCTGTATAGAGATGTCGCTAATTTGAAGATATAGAAGCATACAATTAATATTGCACTGTGGTAAAACTATGCCCATTTCAAACATGTTTCTATTATTCTGTGGTTTATCATTCCATGATCAGAAAGCATTATGTCTTAATGTTGAGAGTATTTATTTAAAATTATATCAAGTAAGCAAGTTGTATTTACAATACTAGCAGTGCTGGCTGAAATTGTTTGCCTTCCTTTTAGCATTTTAATTTAGAGCTTTCTAAATGCAAATTAGGGAAAGAAAGTCCGTGCTCACTAGATGGTAACTAGGTGTTTTTTTTTTTTAAATATCTCAATTGTATCACTGGTGTTACTTTATTGGTAGTATATTTACATACAGCCTTCATGCATGGCCCTCAAAATACTTTATAAATATTAAAAGCATGCCCACAATTCCCTCCTACCAAATCTCTGCAACGTACCATTAAAATTATCCTCCAGAAAAGGCAAAATCTCACTATTTTTATATAAAAAAGTAAACATATTCTGGGCAACTGACTTCCCCAACAGAAAAAAAAAAAAAAAAGGATCTCAGAATCTATTACCTCCTCCAGCACACACACCCAGTATTTAAATACAAAATCAATCTGTGAAACTTGAAACATCCCAAGCTATAAAATTCCCTCTGCTTTGGCCTTTCAATTCTCTGCTCCATTTTTAGTAGAGGGGACTAAAACACTATGGGGCTAAGTAGCAGAGGGAGTTTTCAAAAAGTCATCAAATCCTCTCTGTCAAGCAAAGATAGCAAAAGAGTTCAAGAGATAAAGCCTTTTGTGAAAAATGACTCATCTTAGGTTCTCTAAAATTGAAATGCTAAAATTGGTGAAGCTTGCCCACATTCAGGAAAAGGGATTCGCTCATTTGAAAAAAGACCAACAGGGAAAACAGTCTAATCCCAGTAACATTTGCAGCTATAAATTTGTGAACTTTGTTATCAAAAAACCATGTCCACTTGATTTTGCCAGTTTTTAGTCTGGGTAAAACAAATCTCATTTTAAACATCTAAATAAGTAAATGTGAACTATCAGAATTAATATCCATGTATTTTAATCCATAGATATTGCCAGACAAGTATGCTGTAAAAATCCAAACTTTAAGGTTGTTTAAAAAAATAAAAGCAACTTCAATAGATTTTATACCTACTTAAAAATAGCTGGTTGAAAAATTGATTTATTTTGACATATTTTGACCAACTGCAGTGAGTTCCAAATTTTAGCAGTGTTTTTCAACATAAACTCACTTAAATTTTGCCTCAGTGTCAACTTAAATAGCAAACAAAACAAACAAAGAAGATAATAAGCAATAGTTTCTCCAGTGTAGTGATAATAATTGTTTCATTTCCTTTATTCTTATGGGACTATCAAAGTTGAATTGACCGCACAAAACCGAAAATGAGCACAAATAAAATTTCAGTCATTTAGGTTAAAACACACATACACACAGACAAAAAAAGCTGATATTATGATAGTAAAACTCAAAGGCCCAGTATTCTTATTTTAAAATGTAATGTAGTTAAAACAATTTGGCCTAGGCTTTATTTTCAATGACTAACTCATCTATTTTCTGGATTTTATCTTATATTAGCAATGGTCTGATATTCACTCAGTGAAAGCATAAATCAAAAGCATGAGAGGGAGAAAATAAAGTACTAACTTCCTGATTTACATAGAAAGAGGACTGCAGTCCTACGTTTAATAGGAAATTTTTCCATAGCACAGCCACTAGCTATGAAAAGAAAGCTTTCCCATGTTCAATAAAGTCATGTAAGAAACATTAGAAATGTATTGATGGATCAAGAAGTCCAACCTGCTCTATTATAACATAATAGTCATTATTGTAACAAATTACTAGTGATTAATGGCAATGTTTCCCATGTACGTTATTCTATTTAATCATACTAACAATCATATGAGAAAGGTATTATTATCATGACTCAGAAGAAAACAAGATTTAGAGAAGTTAAGATATTTGCTCTCGGTTGCACAGCAGCTAAGATTTAAACCCAGATTTCTGACTTCAAATCATATGTTCTCAGTTAAACTCTTACTAGAACAGTAACAGCTAACCTCTGCAAGAGCAATAGCCAGCAGATTATGTAAGAATTTACCAAGAAATTATGCCGACACCTAGCCTGGAGGCATCATGGCCAGAGAATCAATATATAATTCTACAACTAAAGAGAAAAAGAATGATAGAACTAGAAAAGAAGATAAATTAACTCAAATAAGTCTACATTTATATTCTTCATTTCTGCTGATATTTCTTTATTTGGAATGTTCTGTTTCACTAATAAAAATGATCTACTCTTTCTTTGTTGATCCACTCAGGGAATGTAAATATTAAAAAATTTTCTCACTAATTGACTTATTACAGAAAATATATAAGAGGAAATTCATTAAGTGAAGTCAAAATTTCCCATCAACTTACACTTCCCTAAAAGCAAGGAATAATTAGTTCCAAACAAAAATATTGCTTTTTCTAATGCCTCCAATAACTTCTAATAAGAAAGACAAAGAGATGCCCATCACAAACAGGAAAATGCCTAGCCAATGATTAAAATAGCCCCCATATGCCATTTCCTTGCAAATAAATGTCTGAAACTTAACTAGAACATGCTGCCCCTGTTTGAACTTAGGGAAACCTTTCACAAGCAGAAATCTGAAATCAGTTAGTGGTGACACCATTTGGTCAGCAAAGGGTTTTCCCTTTTAAAGCCTCCTCTGACACATCACCTCATTTGGTCACTGGGTTGCATAGGCTGGTGACTTCCTGCAGAATCGGTCAGTGTCTTAACATAGAAAGCACTCAATAAGTAGTTACTGGAGAAAGGTATGATCAAAATGAGTGAATGAATGAATGAGCAAACCAAAACAGAGATGACTACACCATCATCAAAAGACGAGTCAAATATCAATATATGATATATTGGACATTATGAGTTTGTCAGAATCCAGAGAAAGTACAAAGAATGAACCCTCATGTAAACTATGGACTTTTTGTTAATAATAATGTATCTGTATTGAATCACCAATACCAATGTACCACATTAATGCAAGGTGTGAGTGATAAAGGAAATTCTGTGGAGTGGGGAGGGAAGGGGTATATGAGAACTCTGAACTTTCTGCTCAAATTTTCTGTAAGCCCAAAACTGCTCCAAGAAAGAAAGTCTACTAAAAAAAAAATAGTACATTTTCAAATTAGGAAATGCCAGATCTGTCTGAAAAGCTAACCTCTTATTATTTTTTTTAAAAAAAAGGAAAAAGGAAAAAAGAGAAAAAGAAAGATGTGTTAGTAACACTTCCTGTGAAAGGTTTCAGTCATCAAAAGAAAGACGACCAAGAGAAAAACAACGAACACCATATGTATTATTTATTAGTTTGATTTCTAAACTGTAGCACTGCAAAAGTGCCTCCAGCAACATGTATAAAAACGTGTCAATCTACATATTAAAATGAAAACCCTTCAAAACAACCCAAACACAGACTAATAAAAGTGAGATATACATGAAATTCAACGTACATTCAATGCAAGCACCAGGCTCAAATCGCTGGAAAAGATAAACCACCCAGACACTGGCTTGCTCAAAGCCCTGACATCTGATGATGTGAGCTACAGTCCTGTCAGGTCAGGAGGGAATAACATATTTCATCTGAGAGGCCCGACATATTTCTAGCCTACAACATCCACAACATCCCAAGCTGGGGAATGATAGCTAGCCCAAAATGCTGTGAGACCTCTAAGTTAAGTAGCACTCAAACTGACTGAGAGCTGTTTGTTAAGTTATGTAAACTGTGAAAAACAGTTTCTTTTAGCTCACTATGTTAACAAGCACATGAATCTGTTTAATGAAATCTTTTCATAATAGCACCATGGACAGAACACCACCACAGACACCACGGTCTGGGAAAACCCTCAAATGGCTAGGTTATTTGCCAGGTCTTATCCTACAAAGTTTGTGACAAGAAAGAATCATGCACTACGGCAGCCTTGTTTATATTAGATCAAGAAAATATGATCCTCCCCGATGTAGAGGACAAAATAAACATGTAATGAGATTAATACCAGCAAAGTATCTACAACACAGTGTGGCCGTTGGGGATCCAACCAAGTTCATCATTTTTTCAGTAAAGTCTGTGTGCCTGAGAAAGAAAGCAAAAATCGTGTCTCTGGATTTGACTCGGCTGCATGGTGAGATTTTTAGAGCATGATCTTTAAGGTCACTTTCAGATTCAATGCGCTCTGGTTTAATGACATAGATACAACCCACTTGAGCCTTACAAATCGCGAATGTTCCACACGTATGCACGTATTGCTTCGCTGTGACAAGAACTCCAAGCCAATATGTGTACACTGACAGGGAACTCCTCCCAGAGAGCAGAAGAAGCTGGCTTAGGCCCAAGCACACACAGAAAAGATAGAAGTGGACTGAAATCCTGCCAAGAGACTGTCACACGTGTAGACTCAGGAAGGGGAATATGAAAATAACAAAGCTAGCTCTATTTGAGTGGAAGCCAGGAGTAATGAATAGCACTACTTGTATAATTTCTTTGGAGTCCATATTACAATTATTATACTCTCCTCTGTTTCCCTGGAGTAACTAAAGAAAAGTTTTTTCTAAGAGAAAATTCTCTAAGGGAAGATTCTAGTTTAAATGGTTCCACCAACTTTCCACAAAAACAAATAAAAAACTTTACTTTTTCCTAAAAAAACTTCAAAATACAAGTACAATGCAAGTGAAAACTTGGGGGGTGCAAAGGGCAACAAAGGTGACAAAGGGTTAAACATATAGCAAGACATAAACATATAACAAGATCTTTAAGGAAATAAGAAAAAGACTATCCTTGTTACATAAAATAGAGTAAAATCTATGATCAAATAATGGACAAAGAAACACAAGTGGTCAATATGAATTAAAACTTTAACATAATTAGTAAGCAAATAAAACAAATACAAACAATGAGATATACTTTTTCACTCATCAATCTGGCAAATTAGTTTTTAATTATGATACTCAGTGTTGGTGATGGTTCTAAATGATTGCCACTTATTTACGGGTGGTAGGAATGTAAATTTGAGCAGCCTTTTTGAAAGCAATTTAGCAATACATAAGAGTTTAAAATAACTCATGCCCTTTCATTAGTAATTTAAATGAGAAATTTACAAAAAGATTGATATATACAAGACTATTCTACATGGCATAATAAGCTCAAATTGGAAATGATCTAAATATTGAACAACAGGAGAATTGTCACATAACCCATGGTATATGCTTACAAAAGAGTTTTATACAGCTATTAACATCATGTATTTGCAAAATATTACTGTTTATATAACAAGAATATATTAGGTTCAAAAAGTAGGATTTGGGATATACCATATATACAGTAAGATACTATTTTATAAAAAATAAAGATACAAAGACAGATTGAAAAGGCTTTTAAAAGAACAGAGAAATTATCACTGAAAGAACATGTAACAAAATGGTAAGAGTGGCTATCACAATTAGGTGATACAAATTCAAGAGATGTTTTTCAAAAAGTCCCTTCGATACTTTCGAAATGGTATAAAATGAACATACACATCAGACACAGACATGAAAGGGAAAGAGATACTACCTTGTAGCCAATGACAGTGTCAAGACAAATTGGCCAGATGAGAGACCATTTACCATTTGCAAGAGCAAAACGTACATGGAGCAGTAGAAGGGAACACATGCATGCCTGAGATCGAAGCAGCAGAAAGCCTCGTATGATTTTCTGACAGCAGTATTTCAGCCCAGTACACAGAAGATGGAATGAGGTCATCTATTGCCCAGCTAAATCAAAAAGCCAGTTCAACAGAAATTTTCATTCATCTCAATGTTTAATTATATAATTCAATTGTATTGAATTGAATTCAACAACTGAATTCTGGATCTACACTTAAAAGTTGTGTGACTTCAAGCAAAATGCTTAGCTCTATAAATTCGTTTCTTCAACTGCAACTGAGATTAAAAAATAGTTCCTTTAACTCACAAGGCATCTGCTAGCAATAAATGAGGAGTCAGGTAAACTCATCTAGCACATTATGTAGCACCATCTAAATACTCAACACTCAGCAAGTATCTCTGCTATAGATATAAAATCAAATAAAATATTAACATTAATTACATATTTTACATAAAATCAAGCCACAGATTTAGAATAAATTTTAAGCAATCTAATGAACTTTTTCAAAGGGAGTGGGAGTGGTGAAAATAATTCCCCCAATTTAGAGTCTTTTACCAGTAATCAAAAGTAGTTGCAGCTTCTAGGTGTACCTATGCTAAATTTCAAATCTTAAATTAAGAATAAAAATATTATTTAAATTGAATGAATGTCTAATTTTCAAATGGATAGTATATGCCTGGGTTTTGTTTTTTGTTTTTTTTTTTTCAAATGGAGTTAAATCTGTTTTTGAAAATTTTTTTTCCTCCAACCACTTCTTTGGTTCCCTTTCCCATGAGCCTTCAACAAACTTAAATTCCATTCTCTCTCCAAATCCTTCCTCAAAATGGATGATTTCTTTGGTAAAGACATCTTAGAGTCTCCAAAGAACTAAATCCAAGGTTTTCAACTCTCTGGCTAGACGTATGTATGTATCCTAGAATATAATGCACCCAGACCACCTTATTTAAAATATGAAAGCAAAACTCAATGTCCAATGCATCTCTGTCAATCTGCTCGTTAATTGACGTAATTGGTTATAGGAAGGACAGCTATGGTTTCCCACCTTGTGTATTTGAGACTTTGAAGAAAATAGGTCCATTTCATTTGATGATATGCAATTTCTTTTTTAGCTCCAGAAACTGACTATGCAGAATCAAAAAGCTAAAATATTATTTTAAAATTCTTTATACAGCATAACTCCTGAATTTCTCTTCATTAACTTCGGGCAAAAATCATTCCCAATAATGAAGGAGTCCCATAGATCAAGACTACTTATATGAATGTATTCATATTTCATGCTAATTAGTCCCTGTACACGTAATCTCTTTCCCTGGTGTGGCCAGTACATGTGTCTCTGTCCTAGATTGCTCATTAAATCTGCTATAGTTCATTTGAGCACTGCATCACTGTGACTGAGTTAGACATTGCAGAATCCAAGACCTATGATTCCTTCCTCTTGTGTATTTCTTACAAAATCTTACAAGCAATGCTCTGGTAGTGTTGTAGAAATAATGCATACAGTAGTCGATATGTTCTGTAAGTGTATAAACAAGGTATCACAAAGGCAGACTGCTACCCTCAATGCCTCCATTGTGCATGCAGGTAATATGCCCAGTATCTGACAAGGTTTGAGAAGTAGCAATCCTTATTCTTTTTAATGGGGACCTCTGAGACCAACAATGTCTAGAAAAATACCAGGCTCACTGTTACACAGAGACTTTTCCTAGATTACTGGATATCCAGGCCACACACACACACACACACACTTTTTAAAAAATTAGCTATCACAGACTATTCGGTAGTTATAATGGTAATATATTCCTGCCTGAACTATAATGTTCTGAATCTAGTTCTTTATAAGTGGCAGAAGGAGGTTACGTTAAAATAACACAGTGGTGCAGGGGTCTCAAGTATGGATTAATTTTTAAATCGTTACATGGCGGTAGTTTGATTTCTATCTTTTTTCTAGTCCTACATTATGAAAGAACATTGCTGGAGGATAAAGTTTTTGACTTTTCTTTCAGAACCAGTTCTATACAATCCCAAGGTAAGATATTTTGCAGACTTGACAATTTCACATTGATTTTCACTTTCCTATTTTTTGGAACCTTAGGCTAACACCATCAAAAAAAATTCTGTCCTGTATATATCACATAGTTTTAAAGATCAATCTATATCATGCATGTGTTTCAACTCAGAACATATTTGAAACTGTTAATTATCTACATATCAATAATAAAAATAGACTATAATACTTATTGGAATAAAATAACTATATTTTTCATTAACTTTTTAAGATTTAATTTCTATATATAAACAGTTCTGACTGAATGCTACCTGGCAATATCTGTACCACTTTATTTTTCATTTCTAATGGTAATAAAAGTATTTGCCATGAAGTTTCATTCATAAAACAGTTTCACAGTCTAAGAAATGCACACACTAAAAATGCCTATTCTACAAAAATTAACAAAATTGATAACTTCAGAATTTGTATAATTTAAATTAGAAATCCCTGCTACATTATCCATAACCTTCAATAGAAAGTTGTAAGAAGCTGACTTAAGACACTCCCAGCTGAAAGCTCCAGCTGGTATAGCAGTCATCTTCATGCTGATTACAACTTCAATATAAATATAAGGAATTGTCATCAAAAGAGCAGGTTACATCGCTTTGGCCCTTTAAATCACATACATTTTCTTTGGGAGGGGGGCTCTTGTGCTTAATACTTACGCATAACTTCATAGTCCTCAAGATCTGGATTTATGCAGTATTTATATTTTTTAAACGTTTGCAAAGTTACCTTGATCCACCAACTCTTAAAAATAATTACTCATATATATCACAAAGTATCTGACCCTGAAGAAATTTGCTTTAATCCTTGTGATAACGACTTTTGTTTTCCAGATCTTCTCTTTCAAACATCTTTGAAGAAAGTATGTGTTTACTTATGGTGCTAGACTACTTAGACATTCTCTATCACTTTATTTTGCTTAAATACAGAGGCTTTAAACAATTCATAAAGTTCTCTATTTAGTTAAAGTAAGTTATGGTACACCAGTGATCATTTTAAAAAATAAGAGAGAGGGAGAGAGAGAGAGAGAGAGAAAAAAAAAAAAAGGACGGCAACAGAGGAACTAATGGAGATGACCTTTCAAAAAGACATTTACTAGCACTCTAACGCAACTGACTCACTTTTTTAGATCTGGAATCGTTCTGCTCTCCAATGCTATTATCTTACTTGGGAAAATAAGCACATTTTGAATGTGAGGATTCTACATATTTAAAGTTTCTAACTGGTTTTAACTGTTTGCTGATCTTACTCCTAAAAATCTCACATTTTCATTTCTTGAAACAGAATGCATAGCTAATCTAAAGACATCTATGCAAACCTAACTACACCTGAAGATCCAATATTCTCAAATGAATTGTTAATAGCCTACTAGGAATTGTTTTTATAGTATAAAAGAAGAAAAGTCTTTGTGGACGAGCAACAATGGATTTGAGACTTTCAAAATACAGAATCTAGAACCTTTGGGTAGGATGCCATACAATGGTTTACACATGTTCCTTAAGAGCACCATGGTGTCTTACACAATATTATAGCCATTCAAATAGAGTCAGTCTTCAGTAAATGGTTGTATGAGATAAACAATCATCCCAACAGAGATGCTAACAAGGGAAATTAAATTATTTTGACCAAAAATAGGTTTACTGAATTATTTGAGAAGAACTTAAAACCACCAAAGTAGTTAGTCATACAAGCCAGACTCTTTTTATTTTAATTATTTTAAACTTCTTAAAATTGAAGTATAGTTGATGAGACTCCCTTAAATAAAGGAGTTTCATCCCTTTAGGGAAAATTTAAAGGGTGCAAATAAAGTTTTTATAATACATCCTTTATAAAATGTTCTAGGAAACATTATACAAGTCTTTGTGTAATTGAGATAATCTCTTTCAAATTCTTTTTCTTTTATACTAAAATTTCTGGACTTGAGTGCTTCTTAAAGTGGAATATGCCAGTATCAGGAGACGTAAAAAGGGGCAAGAGTGAAATGCTACATGAGCCCCCAAGAGCTAAAAATTAGAGGAATAAGACCAGTAAAACTCCTACACATAATAGCTATTATTAGCTAACTAATGGCATAAAACTGAGATTCGTTCAAAGATTTGGGTTCTAAATTGCCTGACCAACACTCAAAATTCCAATCAAGATGACAGGGAGAACCTCAGGAAATAGAACTATAATTTAGCAAATTAAGTAATATAATATAATAGCCCTTATCAAGTTCTAGGAATTGAATTTTATACTTCTTACATCTACAGAATTCGGACCAGCTTTTATTCCCACTACTTTCATTTGGACATGTGCAATGTCTTGCTTTCAATTTCTATTGCAATCAGCTCCAGGCAGGTCTCTCTTCCTCAAGTTCAAATGTCCCCTCCATACCCCCAACCAGGTTGCAATCACCTCTCATACCATAATCAGAGTGATCTTTCTAACGTTTTAGTTTGAAAATGTCACTCCGCTGCTTAAAATTCATATTCTATGTTGTCTTTCAAGAAAAAAAAAATCTAAACTCCCAAATACTTCAGAGTAGGCCATTAATGAGTCAATCCCTTCTTGCCTCTGTACACTTACTTCTTACCACTTGCCCTAGAATGACACCACCCACTCGCTGTACCAAACAGCTTAGAGTTTCATGAATACATCATGATTTCTCATATCTTAACACATGCCTCAATTTGTACTTCGACTATCTCGAATTCCTTGCTACTGCAGTCTCCTTTGTCCACTGACTAATCCTTATTAAGACTTTGAAGCTTACACCAGGCATCAACATCCACTGCAAATTCTCGCTTCTTTCCTTTCATTGGAATTCAGAGGTCCTCCAGCACCCTACTCATCTCTATTCTGGTGTTTATCACATGTTATGATAATAATCTATTTGCTGGTCGATCTTCCCCACTATACTTGAATTCCCTGAGGACACAGACTCTTATTTCTGTATCTCCAGCATTCAGCACAGTGCCTTGAAAAAAGTCAGCACTTAACAAACGTGTATTGACTGAAGAAAACAGAAAGGCGCAAACAGCATTTGAGCATTTGCAGTTAAAATCCTACTAACAATATTGGATACAGATAGGCAACTGCCAAATGGAATGATGCTGGGACAAAAAGATGGGAATACATTATGTTATGTAGAATATCTTTTTCTACAGAGGAAGCTGTAAGGTTTGTAGGATTATGAGGTATCTTCCCATTATTTCTCTACCATTCTGTATAGTGTTATCATAGTTTTGCTTTTCTTGTCTTCTGTAGGCTCTGATAAAAGTATCAGAAGGTCATCCCTCAAGATTTCATCACTTTGGAGGGAGAAGCAAGATGGAGGAGTAGAAGAACGCTTGTAGCTCACCCTCTCCCACAAATACGCCAAAACTCACATACAGACCTACTCAGCCAACCAGAGCACCTGCTGAACTCCGACAGAAGATTGCTCTCTTCGAAAGACAAAGACGCCAGAAATCTGAGAACTTGCGCTGCCAAGACAAACAAGGAGCTGAGATTTGGCACGGAGCAGGGGTGGGGCTGTTCCGCGGTCTTCCCCAAGCCCACCTTCGGAGTGCCAACTGGAGGCAGAGCAGGCAGCTGCACAGAGCAGCAAAGCGACCGGCGCCAGGAGAGGGCGGGCAGCCCCCGCCTTCCTGGCAGGAATGCAGCACCTGACCATGGTGCTGGGAGGGGGCGCAATCAGCCCACCTGCCTTGCCCAAGCGCAGCATCTGACTGCGGCATCGGGAGGGGGAGTGACCCGCCTGCCCACCGGGTAAGAGCTCAGCACCTGACCCAGTGTTGGGAGGGGGTGCAATCTGCTAGCCGACAGCCACTGGGAGCAGCACAGACGAGGGTGCCAACAGAGGGCCTCTGGAAACAGCAAGCTGAGTTCGCGAAACAGGGCGAAGACACAAAGACCTTTCAGTAAAATCATTAAGAGCACACCATCTGCAGGAGAACTAGATAACTGATACTCCTTAAGCCACAGTGCCAGAGAGATATGAGCAATGTGAAGAAGCAGAGGAACCACTCCCAATTAAAAGATCAAGAGAAAACCCCTGAAAACACAATCAAGGAAATAGACATTGATGGCCTACTAGATCAAGATTTCAAAAAAGGAGTGATCAAAGTACTGAAGGAACTAAAAGAAATCGTGTTTAGAGATATAAAATATGTCAAAAATGAGATAGAAGCTATAAAGAAGAACCAAGTAGAATTAGTAAACTCATTAGCTGAGATGAGAGCTGACCTAAAGGCTATACAAAGCAGGCTAGATAATGCAGAGGAACGAATAAGTGACCTAGAAGACAGGACAACAGAAAGCACCCAATCAGAACAGCTGAAAGAAAAACAAATAAAAAACAATGAAAACAATATAAGGGACCTGTGGGATAATATAAAGCGTGCCAATCTATGCAAAATAGGGGTTCCAGAAAGGGAAGAGAGATCAAAGGGGATTGAAAAGGTATTGGAAGAAATCATGACTGAAAACTTCCCAAACCAAAAGGAATCAGATATCCAAGTACAGGAGGCTCAGAGGGTCCCAAACAGGAAGAACCCAAACAGACCCACACCAAGACACATCATAATCAAGATGGCCAGAGTCAAGGATAAAGAAATGATCCTAAAGGCAGCAAGAGAAAAACAGAGAGTAAATTACAAGGGAACCTCCATAAGGCTCTCAGCTGATTTCTCTACACAAACACTACAGGCCAGAAGGGAGTGGCAAGATATATTCAAAGTCCTGAATGAAAAAAAAAGATGCAGCCTAGAATACTCTATCCAGCAAGGCTATCCTTTAGAATAGAAGGAGAGATAAAGAACTTCACAGACAAGCAAAAACTAAAAGAGCTTAGCAACACTAAACCACGCTAAAAGAAATATTCACAGGTCTACTCTAAATAGAAAAGGAGCAGGATGCTACAAAAATGAGAAACTCATAACTGGAAAGGAGATAACTGCCATGAATTACAAAAAGAATAAATACAAAATTGTAAAAGAAGACATCTAAATCATTAAGAGTGGGAGAGGGAAGCAAGGAAAGCCATTGTGGAAAACAGTATGCAGATTCCTCAAAAGACTAGGAATAGACTTACCATGTGACCCAGGAATCCCGCTCCTGGGCATATATCCAGAAGGAACCCTACTTCAAAATGACACCTGCACCCCAATGTTCATAGCAGTACTATTTACAATAGCCAAGACAAGAAGCAGCCTAGATGTCCATCAACAGGTGACTGGATAAAGAAGAGGTGGTATATTTATACGATGGAATACTATTCAGCCACAAAAACTGACAACAGAATGCCATTTACAGCAACATGGATGTTCCTGAAAAATGTCATTCTAAGTGAAGTAAGCCAGAAAGAGAAAAAAAAAGACCATATGAGATCACTCATATGAGGAATCTAAAAAAACAAAACAAAACAAAACAGAAATACAAAACAGAAACAGACTCATAGACACAGAATACAAACTTGTGGTTACCAAGGGGGTGGGGGGTGGGAAGGGACAGACTGGGATTTTAAAATGCAGAATAAATAAACAAGATTATACTGTATAGCACAGGGAAATATATACAAGATCTTGTTGTGGCTCATAGTGAAAAAAAAATGTGACAATGAATATATGTATGTTCATGTATAACTGAAAAATTGTGCTCTACACTAGAATTTGACACAACATTGTAAAATGACCATTACTCAATAAAAAATGTAAAATAAAAAAAAATCCATCATTTTTCATTTTGGTGAAAACTAGTTCTGAAGACGTCTTGTGGGGCTCCAGAAGCCAGTAGCTTCCAGACATAAATGGCTCCCCTGGGGTAACCTGTAGACATCAGCAATAGCAAATACCTAATATCCCCTTAAGTAGTATGATTCCACCTCACACGCCAGAGCTGAGAAATACTGCAAAGGCTGGTTAATCAATGGGCCTTGGGAAGCCAGAAAAAGTCAAGATGGAGGTATAAAGAGGGTAGAAAAAAGTAACACCTCTGACCTGAACAAGTATCTTAAAGTCCTGAATAAAGCAATTAGCTAAACTAAACAGGAAATAAAATCAATGCTCAAAAATACAGTAGAAATGGCAAGAGGTCTCTAAAAGACTTACCAGTGTTTAAATTATTCTCAGCCTGTGTCTCTACTCACTAAAATTCAAGCCATGAGTTTAGAATCATTAGCTCTACCATCATGGTACAACCGACACTACTATGGTTTCATAGTGTCATGAACAAATACTTCACTAAAAGTCTAAAGAAGTTAATGTAATTTTTTGCTTTAAAAATGAAATTAGTGATATTATTTATATAGTACATTATATTTGAATCAGGTATAGCAGAATTGAATAAAGTGATTGCAAACACATATGGAAAACTTGAGAGGAAACACTAAAGTCATTCTGAAAATAAAACTGAATGTGAAAATATGTGCTCTTTATTCCTGCAATTTGTGTATTTCCCCTTGTGGCCAGATATAGTTTATATCTTATGAGTATGCAAGGTTCATATAGGCATAACATATCGTACTATTAAATTATTAGTAAGTATAGCAAACCAACAAAAATATTTGCATCATGCTTCAGCACCTTCAACTAAAATGACATTTTATCATCCTGCTCTCAGACATAACTCTGATTAGTAGAAGAAAATGGGGAAATGGTGGTGATTATGATTTTTGCTAATATAAAGCAAAACTTGACTTGTTTTTCTATTCTCTCTCAAGTAGTCAATTATTTCTCTATTGATAATAATCTGGTTCACTCTACCAACTAAAGAATTCTCAAAAACTTCTCTCCACCCCTGCGATCCCCTCTGTGATTCACTTCAGGTCTGAGTTACATGAATTCAAAGGTGTTTAAACACTGTCTTGAATTATTTGTCTTACTTCTCCATCTTCTACTCTGCAGCCCATAGAGCATAATTAAGTAGGCAGAATTTGTGAATATTTTTCTAAGTGAAGAAAATGGGAGTATATAAGACCATTAGAGGATGTGATAATGGTAGGTGTTTGGTGCAATGGGGGCCAGTGAAGAACATTAAAGGGGAGCCTGAGAAAACTGGGGTCACATGCTGTGGGTAGAAAAGCTGATCATTGTGAGAAAGCAGAAGAAGACAGTATGTATCAAAAGAAAGAAAAAAGGAGGACTCACACTTACCAATTACAAACTTACTACAAAGCTACAGTGATTAAGACAGTGTGGTACTGACGTAAAGGTCCAGATCAATGGAATAGAACTGGGAGTCCAGAAATAATTCCTTGTATTTATGATCAATGGACTCAAGACAAGGGTGCCAAGAAAACAGGGGGGAAAGGAGACTCTTGACGAATTGTGTTGGGACAACTGGATGTCTAAGGGCAAAATAATGAAGTTAGCTAAAACAATAAAACTCTTCGATGGAAACCTAAGTGTGTATCTTTGTGATCTTGGATTATGCAATGGTTTCTTAAATATGACATCAAAAGCACAGGCAACAAAAGAAAAAATATGTAAATCAGGCTTTATCAAAGTTAAAAACTTTTGTTTCAAAAGACATCACCATGAAAATTAAAAGACAATCCACAAGATATCTATGAAAATCAATAATAAAAAGATAAATAACCCAATTAAAAATGGGCAAAGGATCAGAATAAATATCTGCAAAGAAGATATACAAGTAACTAAGAAACACATGAAAAATCGCCCAACAACATTAGCCATTGGGGAAATGCAAATCAAAACCACAACAGTACACCACCTCAAAACCTTTAGTATGTCCAAAATCAAAAGACAGACAATAGCAAATGTTGGAGAGGATATGGAGAAATTGGAACTCTTCTACACTACTGGTGGGAATGAGAAATGGTATAACCACTTGGAAAACATTTTGGCAGTTCTTTCAAATTTTAAACACAGGTTCATCATATGGCCCAGTGATTCCCATTCTGAAGTACAGACCACCCCCTCAAATTGAAATCAGGCATTCAAACAAATACTTGTACAGGAATGTCAATATCATCAGCACTATTCACAACAGCCAAAAGGTGTAAACAGCCTTGTTTATCTAATATTCATCACCTGCTGAGTAAATAAACAATCTGTGGTCTATCATACGAATGGAGTATTATTCAGCCACGAAAAGGAATGAAGTACTGATATATACTAGACTATAACATGGATGGACCCTGTTACCTGCTAAGTGAAAAGAAGTCAGTCAGACACAACAGGCTGCAAATCATGTAATTCCACTTTTCATGAAATGTCCAGAATAGGAAAATCCATAGAAACAGAACATAGATTAGTGCTTGATAGGGGCATAGGATTAAGGAGAGGAAATGAAGAGAGACTGCTAAAGGGCTGGGGTTTCTTTTTGGATAATGAAAATGTTCTAAGATCAGATTGCGGTGATGGCTGCCCAACTCTGGGAAAATACTGAAACCACTGAATTATTTAGAACAACAAAAGCAAGAGAGAGAGTATGTATCAAAGATCTCGTGAAGCACAATATAAAGATGAAGAATGATAAGAAGTAGCAAATAGAAAAGGTGGGGAGGTGGTAGCTAGAAGCCAGAGAGAGGGTAGTGTTAATATAGTGGCAAACATGGGCATCACACTGCCAGGAGTTGATGAAATTGCAGGGAAGGAGAAGTGGTAGATGTAGACATCACACTGAAGATGATTAGCCACAAAAGGAATACAAAATTTTCATTTAGATGCTAGGACAGTAAGCACATTGAAAACAATTCCATGAACATTTTTCAAAGATATTCTATGGAATATTTTGGCATCATGACTTCTATAACGCAATTAATTTTCTAATACCTTAAGAAGATTAAAGTAATATTTATGCAAATGACCAAGCTTATATATGACATTGCCACAGCTTTCTACCTAATACAGCTTTTGAAATTAAAAATTGCAGTTAAGACGTTTTCCATCATTGTTCTGCATCAACTGTTTTTTTTTTCCCCTAAAATCAAGACCTGGATGTAACTGCATGAAAAGTGAAAAAGAAACATAGGCAGGCTCAGTGTTTACAAGCGCCCCTGCTTGTTGGAAGCACTGGGGTCTTTTGGCGTCATTGGAATGCTACCCTTTATGTAGGTCCATTGTGCGGTGATGAATGAAATGGCTACTGATGCTCTGTAAATAAAAGACTCACTCTCCCTCAACAGAAGCAGGTGCTATCGAACGGCTACTGTTGGCGCAATGACTTTCCAGACAAAAACTTTACACAAAAGGAACATACAAATAATTCCTGGGAGGCCTCTTCTGTGACTCTCCTAGACAATAGCCCAGCTGCAGTAATGCCACATGTGTCATTCTTAAGGTCACTTTGGTATGGGTGTCTTTTTTTATTGCACGAGTGCAGGCATATTTATAAGGCACACATCACACAGAATTCGACATTTGGGGTTATACTTCACTACTTGATGAATATCTTAGTGTAAGACCTTTATTGCAAACAATCTTTTGGCCGTCGATGTGTACAGCTTTAATACAATTAAGTATTGGCAAGAAATAACTTTATAACACTTTATCACCCATCATATTTTAGACTCATCTATTCTCTTAAAAAGTAACAGTTGCACATACTTAACTTATTTTACAAAAGGAAAAAATTAGATTTGCTGCTTATAAAAATGTAAAGTGATACCATTTTTCATAATAATTCAACAATCCACACTAAGGGCTATGCTATTTCTAATTTACTTCTGCACATAATTTGCATAAATGTATCTCCACACCTTCATGGTCGCAGGAAATTTTGTTAATATTGACATTAACACTAGGATGAATACAGGTACAGATGAGGCTAAGGTTTCCACCTGGAGTTGTATCAACAGGTTTTTCTATCCATTTATTTGGGTTTTTCTAAAAATCTTTAGGATTAGGTGTGTCCAAAATAAATTATGGGATAAAACAGCAATGCTACTCTCAAAGTGAGAAGAAACATGAATAGAACCATCTTTTTAAATGCTAGCATACTGGTATACTTTTTTAGAAGCATTATCAACACTATAATCAGTATTTAGCAAATCTTCATGCAAGATATGCAAAGGAAAATCAGAAGCATTCTAAAGAAAGGCTAAGCAGTATGTTTTTAAAAACCAGCCTTCCACATGTGAGAAAACGTCATGTTGCTTACGATCCAATAAGACAATTTGCAGAAGTTTCAAGAGGAGTTCTGACGATATGAGTAAAAATGTTTTTCCCAGCAGTTACAGGACAGGAAGAAGGTAGAGGCACAGTTCTTAACCTCAACTTGGAACTAAAAGGTCAAGGGAGCCACCTGCAGTTTAAAGTCCTGCAATATGAACATTTTCCCGATCTGCTATTTAAAAGCACTGTTTCTGGGGATGATGTGAAGAGTTCCTGATTAGGTTAGACTTGGTCAGGAAAGTACATCGTGAGAATACTCTTAAAGTAAATTCATGTTTTAAGTTCTATGATGCTTTCAATATGAATCCTTTTTCTTTCTTTACAATTTTATATTAATGCATTCAACAAGTACTTGAAACCTATTTATTGAGCAACTACTACACATTGGTTACTTTCTTTTTCAAAACCAAACGGCAGAGGATGGGTATAGCTTAGTGGTAGAGCTCATGCTTAGCATGTACGAGGTCCTGGGTTCAATCCCCAGTGCCTCCATTTAAGAAAAACCCCAAAACAAACAAACAAACAAACCAAAAGGCAGCTGGACTTGTATTATAAATGATACTTTCCTACCTACGTTACCATATTAGTCCTCACAAGAAGAATCTTCAACTTTTGGGGATACTATCAAACTATGTTATCATGTTTTTTTAAAGTGAAGTTTACATTTTCCAGTTTGGATTACAATGATCCTCAAATGCTTTTATTTCGTCTATCCCTAGCAGGTATCATAATGTCCTCATGGACCGTATCAAATACACGTTCACATAAACATACCCCAGTTAACATACGAAGTTGTCAGGCAAGAGCACGGTCTCTTAGGAACCACACATCTGTTCAGAGGCCTGAGAGCAAATGCCGTACTTAATGTTGGAATTAAGTCTCTGCTGGATCCTATCAGCATTCAGGCAGGAGAAGAGGCTATTTCCTGTCTCCAGTTTTCACACTGCAGGAGAATCTCCTTCACCGGAGATTTAGGAGAAAGTTGACTAAAATGGTTCATAAGTCTGTTTACCAGTTATAAAAATTACCACATGATTTCTACACTGTTGAAGATGGAACACTGGTTTAGAGATTACTGCATTTTCAATTGACCTCTGGGTAGGTAACTCCAAAGTCTGCATCTGGTTAGGGGAGGGCATAGCTCAGTGGTAGAGTGCATGCCTAGCATGCATGAAGTCCTGGGTTCAATCCCCAATCTCCAGTATTGCCACTGAAAATAAACAAATTAAATAAATAATTAAACCTAATTACCCCCTCGCCTCTCCCCCCAAAAAACAAAATCTGGATCTGAATCTAACAATAGCAAATCAAATCTAACATGATGGAACATCACAACTGCTGCCTCCACAAGCAAACATTCCCCATGTAGCCATGTGCCAGCTTTCTCAGGAGTAGCAACTACACTCCCAATCCAAGGTATTACAAAAATACAGGGAATGGGGTCTAATCAACAGGAGCCCACTGGCTTTTTTCTTTCTCCCACTGGCTTTGTAAAGAAGGAGCAGAGTTGATGAGCTGGCCCATCCTGCGTGGGTTAGGTCATTTCCAACTTGAGAAATAAATCAGCTGTTTTGAGCAAGCAAACAAGAATAATCAGATCTTTGTCAGATATATACCCAGGAGTAGAATTACTGGATCATATGGTAGTTCTATTTTTAGTTTTTTGAGAAACCTTCATACTCTTTTCCACAGTGGCTGCACCAATTTCTATTCCCACCAACAGTGTATGAGGGTTCCCTCTTCTCCACGTTCTCTCCAACATTTCTTATTTGTGTTCTTTTTGATGGTAGCCATTCTGACAGGTGTGAGGTGATATCTCATTGTGGTTTTGATGGTTTTGATTTGCATTTCCCTGATGATTAACAATGTTGAGCATCTTTTCATGTGCCTGTTGGCCACCTGTGCTTCCTCTTTGGAAAACTGTCTATTTCGTTCTTCTGCCCATTTTTTTAATGAGCTTTTTTTTTTTTTGGAGGTTGATTTGTATGGGCTGTTTATATATATTGGATATTAATCCTTTATCAATCATATAATTTGCAAATACTTTCTCTCATTCAGTAGGCTATCTTTTCATTTTGTCAACGGTTTCCTTTCCTGTGCAAAAGCTTTTAAGTTTAATTAGGTTCTCTTTGTTTATTTTTGCTTTTATTTCATTTACAAGGAAAATTTACTTTGCAAGGGTTTGTTTAAAGTATGCTTCAGGCTGATTCTCACTAGACAGTTTCGCACAATAACATTAACCAGCCCTTGTTAAAATGTACTGATAGTGAAGCTTGTGTTAACTCGATTACCTGAACTGAGAGGTGAATGGATCAACCACAGCACCACAGAACCAAGAGCTTACACTTTCTCATTCTTTAGAGTTTCTTTTAATTCAGTTGACGCTTCAGTTGAACTGGCATTATTCCCATTAGCTTTAGGGTGCAGGTAGATTTAAAATATAGGAATCTTGGCATTAACAATTTGACGTATTTCCCCAAGGATCTGTTTCACATAATGATGTGACAATTCTAGTCTTTCCTGATTTTTATAACTTCACTAACAAGCCTTAGTTTTTTAGCAGAAGACTTTCTTTTTATGTTGCCAATCAAAAGTATATCATTAACACTTAGAACAGCACCAAAATGGATAAAGTTAATATACTGTTCAAGTAAAAATATATTAAGGCCTATTACTTATTCGGAGGGAGAAAGCTGTTCCAAATCATTTGGATGATTGATTATTCCTAAGAAGCATGGTGTAAATAACCGATTAACTCTTAAACAATAAAAATACACAGTGAACCATTCTTAAATCTAAAATTTAAACAGCACTGGCCTTGGTCTGGGGCAGGCCCACGGGATGGATTGGTAAAGGGATGCGCAGAGTTAAGCAAAAGGTTATTGATGAGGTCAGAGGCACTGACTATATTATCAAAAATATAGCTAATTAAGCAACTTAACAGTGAGTCACCCACAAATCAATGATATAACAGTGGGTTACAGATAAAGGGGTTGTGATTAGTCCAATTCTGTGAACCTGAGGTAAAAAAAAAAAAGTGGGGTTGGGGGGGGATAAAATAGAACCAGCTATACAAAACTAAATATATGACCTAGAAATCAGGCTCCTTGGTATTTACCCAAATGAGATGAAACCTTCCATCTACAATAAAATCTCCACACCAGTGTTTGTAGCAATTTTATCCATAATTGCTAAAACATGGAAGCAGCCAAGATGTCCTTCAATAGGTAAATAGATAAACTCTGATATATCCACACAAGGAATATCATTCAGTGATAAAAAGAAATGAGGTATCAGGCCATGAAGACATGGAACAACTTTAAGTACATATTGCTTAGTGAAAGAAGTCAATTTGAAAAGGATAGGCAAAACTATGAAACTGTACAGCACAGGGAACCATATTCAATATCTGGTAACCTATGGTGAAGAAGAATATGAGAATGAATGTATGTTCCTATGTGACTGAAGCACTGTGCTGTACACCAGAAATTGACACATTGTAAACTGACTGTACTTCAATAAAAATATATTTAAAAAAAAACTATGGAGATAGTAAAATTACAGTGGTTGCCAAGGGTTTGGACATGGATCAGGGAGGGAAGGATGTACAGACACAGAACAGGATTTTTAGGGTAGTAAACCCATTCTGTGTGACACTATAACAGCACGTATTCCATTAAACATTCATCAAAACCCACAGACTATACAACACAGGGTGAACCTTAATGCAAAGTAAGGATTTCGCTAATAGTAATGTATCAATATTGGTTCATCAATGGTAACAAAGGTACCGCAATAATGCAAGCTGTTAACAGGAGAAAGTGGGAGCAGGGTGAGGACATACCTGTAAACTCTGTCCTTTCCACTCAATTTTTTGTGAACCTAGAACTGCTCTAAAAATAGTCTGTTAATTAAAACAATACACAATTAAAAGAACATCAGCCATTTATGAATGCATAATTGATCACACGGGTTTACAGTATGTTATAAACTAATTTCTGTCTATTAAAGCCAACGTATGGTAAGCATGATGCAAAAGTCTAATATAAAATGTGTTGGTATTTTGGTCACGTTGTCGCAATAGCAGCTAAGTAAATTTAGTACTTCTCATAAAAATAAAAACTAAAACCAATAATAATAGAATCTTGTTTTACCACCTTACTTTGTAATGACTGAAGGATACTTTTTGTAAAAAATCACCCCAAAGTTTCATACACTAAACATATGTACATATAAACTTCCCTACTAAATGTCTAAGATGCTAGCCTCTCCTGTTGCACCTATGAATAGGCAAAAAAAATTAGAGGCTTGTTAACATAAGATAGCTATACTTTATCTTAAATGATTCACCAATCAACTGAAAATATATGAGCATATGATTTGGTGTTAAGGAAAACTTGGGACATTTAGCCTCCCCTAGATCTGGTCTTGTGTTTAAAATACTGAAATATATCACAAAGGCATTCAGTCAGATTAATAAACGCAAATGCTAAAACATTTTATGCTAATAATTTCCAACAGGCTTTGCACACAGTCATTTCCTTGCTCATCTAGGTAACTAAGATTTTGCTAGATTTACAGGCTTCTCCCAGGTCCTGGCTCTCCACTATGCCATCTTGGCACAATATGCTAAGATACAATTAATTTATAGCAGGACAGTTCCACACACACAGCTTTTCTTCCTTCTATGATTTGGGTTTCATGAAGAATGTACCAGTAATCTAGAGAATAGACATTCAGGTAATCTCTTTTTTCAAGTCACATCACTGTAACTTTGTTTTATCTCACCATCATTGAAACATTTGAAAAGGGCTAAAGAAACTCATTACTAGGAACTACCTGCACGTCAAGCTACCACTAGGTTGCACCATAAGATCACAGGCGGGGTTAAAAAAATTAACTTACACAAAATTGGAAGATCGTGTTATCAAATTAATTTAAAATCAAAACATTAATCTGAAAAGATGCATGCACCCCAATGTTCATAGCAGCGTTATTTACAATTGCCAAGATATGGAAGCAACCTAAGTGTCCATCAATAAATAGATGAACGGATAAAGAAGTTGTAGAGTGAGTGTGTGTGTGAGTGTGTGTGTGTGAGTGAGTGTGTGTGTATAAAACGGAATACTACTCAGCCATAAAAAGAATGAAATTTTGCCATTTGCAGCAACATGGATGAACTTGGAAAGCATTATGCTATATGAAATAAGACAGACAGATAAGGAGAAATACCACGTATGTATGGAATCTGAAAAATACAACACACTAGTGGATATAACAAAAAAGAAGCAAACTCACAGATATAGAGAACAAACTAGTGGTTATGAGTGGGAGGGGGAGAGGGCAACTTAGGGGCAGGGGAGTGGGTGATACAAAGTATTCGGCGGAAGACAGGCTCAAGGATGTATTGTACAATATGGGGACTATAGCCAATATGTTGTAATAAATATAACTGGAAAGTAACCTTTAAGAATTTTATTAAAAATTTTTGAACAAGTAAAAAAAAAACTATTTCAATCTATCTGTACTGTCCCAAATTACTCTGATGGAGACACTTTCTAAGCCTTCCTACCCCATTTGAATTATACCTGAATTTATGTTACTATACAGTGCTTTATCAAAGCTTTACTGTATTTATGACCTTTGACTTAATATACAATTTATAATCTTTGAAAAATGAGTTTTCTTCCCCCACCACCATCAACCAATGGGGGGAGAAAAGGTAAAAACTCTAAAATGCTGACGTCCAGTAAGCAAAATTCATAAAGGGAAACGAAAAGACTGGTGGTAACTATTTATAATCCTTTCCTCAAAGGGCCATATTAGAAAGATTTAGTGATTATCAGGTTTGTATTAGGAGATACAACTTAAGGTTAAAGTTTTCCAGTAATTATGTTTGACAAATATTAAATAAGTATGTTCTAACAGACGTACCTAAAAAGTTCCTACAACTGACCTCAGGCAGCTCCAGAAAAAGTGTTCAAAGCAGAAGTGGCGCTCAACTCCACACTCAGCTGCACACTGGGAACCAGTGACTTCCAGTTGTGCCAAGGACAAAAATCAGTCATATTTAACATTAACCAGTAAAACTCGATCTCCAAGTTTCTGCTAGAAACTGATATACTATCTCCTGCTCACTACACAACCCCAAAGAGCTGTCATGTGAGCTGAGGCAACTACAAAGTAGATGGATGATTTTGCTACACTTTCAGAGATTAAAACAAATTACACTGCGGCGGACAGCTTGGAAACTTCAGGAGCAGTAACAACAGGGAAATAACGCAGCAGCTAAGAAGTGGCTCCTTTCGAACAACAGTCTGTGGGAAGAGACGGAAGCCACTGGTCAAAGGTATTCATAGCACCCTATTCTATAAATAGTGGTGATAGCCTCAAACTATTAAGGAAAAAAGGACTTCCATATCCTGATCTTTAAGAATAAACCAGCTTACAGAGAGCATAAACTCTACCAATATGACCAATTCCTTAGACAAAAAAGTAACCCACAATATCCAGCACATCTCTGGTTATAAAGAAAGCTGATTATCTTTCTCCTCATTTTATCTGATTTTTTTTTCCTAGAGACATTTTGATGGCATTAAAACTACCATTCCAAAATAAAAGGTCAAGAATGAGTTAATTTTAATACTTCAAAATATGTTTTCACTTTCTGCCAAATTGGATAACTCACAGGCTAAGTGAGATGTTCTCTAAGACAAACGAGAACAACTTAACCTTAAGAAAAACCGAGCATCAATTTTTCATGAATTAGCCACTGGTGGGTTTGCATTTCATGAAAAGAAAGACTAAATGTCAATTTCACACTTGGTAAACTGCCCCACCTACTGATTCAAATGAAAACAGAAGAAATTCATCACAACATATTGATGGCTTGTAATTTGTTTCAAGACATACTTTTTCACTACTATTCTAGTTGGAGGATAATATATTTCTACGAAACGAAGTTAATAGGAGCTCCTGACATAATCATTTTACTTACTTTTAACAAAAAGGTTGAGTAGCTTTTTAAGACATTCCCAGCAACAGAACTATTTAAATATTATTTGCTCAGATCTAAAGAAAGTATAAAGGAATTGATCAATATATAGTTTCAGAGTATAAATCTGAAGTTAGAGCACTCTAGCTACAGCTGTTAATTTTCTCTTACACAGATCATCTGCAGCAAAATTCTAGATGAAGAGGCTTTTTTAAAAGAGATCTTGAGGTAGTGTTTGCTTTCACTGAGGAAGGTGTGTTACAAAGCCACCTTGCATACAAAATGCCATGTGACAGTGTACGGAGATACATATTTGCATGTGAGTCATGAAGCACAGAGGAAAACATTTTTAAATAGAAAGAAAAAAGTAAATTGGACATAAGGTCAGCATATTGGATATGTGTTACTATATGAAGCTTGGAAGGATGGCCAGAAGCTGGGTCATTTAAAGAATAAAGAGTGACTGCAGATAGGAAAGACAGTATGGGAATTAGAGAATTCAGTCATTTTCTTTTATTGTGGATTCATGAAAATCTAAATGAGACCTTCCCTAAAATGAAACACTAGAGGATTTATGAAGGGCAGAGCATTTACACGATAAAAAATGGCATTATCTTCAAAGTGCCATTTACAAAATAATGTTCATTAAAAATGCTTATTGGTTTACATATAAAAGTTGGTATTAAAGACTGTTTGAAGCTAAATATGATAAATGTTGATGTCTCAGAGACACTGTGCATAGCCTGATTTCTTTTCTGTGGTACTTTCATGTTCTTTTTATTTTTTAGATAAATAAAAGTGCCACTTCTCCCCCTTTTTCCTGAAAGACATAGGTGAACACTATCCCATCGTTCAAGAGACTGAACTAAACATCTTATTCAAAAAATAAAATCAATTACTTGGTGGATAAATTTCTCCATGATACAAAAAAATAAAACAAAATCAAGTTAAAAAGTGGGAGACATTAATAACTCATATCTATGCTTCAAGTCTATATAATAATAAATCAAAATAACAACAAGAAGAAAACTACCATCTGACACACATAACATTTACCATGGATCAGGCCACTAGGCTATACATTTTAATCCTTTGAACCCTCATGAAAACCTATGACGTGATATTATCATCCCCCATATTTTACAGATGAGGAAGTCAAGATGTAAGAGGTCAGGTAACCTGTCGTAGGTTACTCCGGTAGTAAGTGGCCAGCACTTTGACTCCCGAGTCCATTCCCTGTAAGCACCACACTGGAGCTTCAGAATCTCCATCCACTACCCACTGTGAGGAAGCTGATGGTATCTCTCAGGTTGTTTTTAACTGACAAATGTCTCTAACTAGTTCTCGGAGGAGCAGAAACTGTAGGATTGATCTGGTTCATGTTGTTGAAAAGGTGAATGTTCAGGATTTATGACAAGATTAGGGAAAAAAAAACATAAAAAGATGTTTCATGAGGGACAGCAGGAAATAAGCATGCGGAAATCAAGGCAAAGAAAAGTACACAACAAAAGTATTAAGTCTGGAAATCTGAAACAAAAATAGAAGTGAATTTTATCCCAAGAAAATAAAATTATTTTAAGAAGCAAAGCCAAGAAACAAACCTCTCTCCATCTTTAAACTCCAAAAACCTGGTTTTCAGATACACCATTTGACTGAAACTGCTAGTTTTGCCCATAAATTTCCCCTGAATTCTTCTCCATGTTTTTTCTTCTTGAACTAGTATCTAACCTTAACCACTATTGCCTTCCCTACTCGGTTTATGTCTTTTTCTTCCTTTGCCATTAACCATGGCTACTTCCCCTGGGTCCAATGCTGAGTTTCTGGTTCCTCTCCTCAATGACAATCTTAAAAAGCCCACCTTTCAACATTTAGATTTTTAGTTGCCTAAAACTCATCTCTAATTATGCATCCCACTGTGTCATGAAAGGAAACACAGTAAAAAATGTGAAGAGCACACTGCATCACAAGATGGCTCTTTCCTATTTCTCCATCATCAGGGCTATTCTCCATTTCCTTAGGCTTATCAGCCAAATCGATCCTTTGCCTCTTCGGCTCCATGGTCAAAGCTCACGGATCCTTTACGATATGGCTCTTTCTTGTTCTATCCACTGCTATTAACACAGTTTCTCAGCTTTCACTGTCTTCCCCTCTTGGTTGCTAAAATGATCATATATCTCATGCCCCTGCCCAAACCTTCCCCCTCTCCAGGGTCCACGTCCCACTGCCAGATCAGTTTGCCTCAAACATCACCATACAAGATCCACCAAGGCTTCCTAGTGCCTGTTTGATACAACCTAACTTCCAAACTTTCTTTTCAAAGAATGATCTGAACAGATCTCCCATCCTCATTTCACTCACCACCTCCTGAAATGCATTTCTCACTATCCCTTGATGTGCCCTCCCTAATCCAGTCAAACCGACTAAATTGTACATTCCCATCCAATATAGTTTTGCAATCTCCTCACTCTGTGCCTTCAAAGGTAAACATCTTAAAATATCAAGACCTTGGGTATCTGGAATTGCCAACTGCACACATTTCTTTATTGAGCTGTGGGACAGGAGAAAATTTCACTTTGATGGAATGTCCTCCCTAGCGAAGGAACAGTGCTGGGTTACTCTTCATCACAAGAGAGCAAAGGTAGATATTATGAAACAATTTTCTACCTAAGAACAAGCAGTGATGTTAAACCCTTGGTCCAAGTTCACACAGCAGCATCAAAGTCCAAAGTTTACACCGACTACCTTCCCGACTCTTTGCCTTTGCACCTTTCATCTTGGAACCCAACTGGAAGTCACAGGTACTCTGAACTGAGCCGAGTCTCTTGCTCACTGGTGCTCCTGTTTGCCTGCTGATGCTGGAAGCTTCCAACTGCCAGGCTAATTTGGTAACTTGAGGCGGGGGGGAAATAGGTGTTGCAGCCTTTAATTTCTTTAATGCCAGCACTAGGGCCCTGACTACTGAGGTGCAGCAGGCACACTGACAAGTGTACAAAGTGACAGCTGACAGCGAGGGAGTAAACAAAATACCTATAAAAAGCAGACACGAAAACTATTAAATGACAGCAGATGGGGACCATGAGCCTCTCCCGGTATTCTCTCTGCGCATCCTCTCCAACTGAAAACTGACAAGCACGAACAGAGCAGCTGTCCACCCCCTTTTCTCCATGACTATTTTCTGCTCAATGAACGCATGAAGAAAAGGGAGGGTATCTCTCCAGTCCCTTCAGTTTCACTGTGTTTAGTCCATGACTGCCTCCCTTTTCCTTGTGAAGATGCCCATGTAACAGACCAAGGCAATGCTCTGCTCTCAGCAACTCTGTTAACACATTTCAGGTGTTTTCCTAAGGAGGCTTCTTAAGGCATTATCCTGCTCTTTCAAACTACTTCTCTGCGGTGAACTCTTATTCATTCTCCAAGGTCCAGGGTTGCTGCTTCTCTGATGCTTCCCTCGACACCCTGGGCGTGTGTATAAGGAAATGCACAGCCATGCCGTGAGGCCGGTGACATTACCCCTGCTTTATAGCTGAGGCAACTAGGACACCAGGTTTCCAAGGTCATGGACTTAGTAAGTTTTGTCTAATTTCCGAGGCCATGTGCTTCCCAACTGTAGTGTAAGTGCCCAACAATTAACTTTTGGGACTGTAACTTACGTGCCTGACATTAAGCTTTTTTTAAAAAAAAGTATTTATTTATTTTCAAAATGGAGGTACTGGGGATTGAACCCAGGACCACTGAGCTATTTGTTACCCATTCCCACCCCAGGCCTTCTAGAGTTTTTTTGGGGGGCGGGGGGACATTAAGTTTTTGATGGGTGAGGCATCCACTTCAAAAATGTCCATCTCCAATCAACACATTGCCAGCTACGAGACTAGATAAAGGACCAGGCTGCCCCTCTCATGAGTTTCCCTTTTGAAGAGAGATCTGGTTGACTGAGATAGCTGACCATTTGACCTCTTGCCTTTCCCTTCCAGAGCTGTAATTCCTACTCTTGTGTTTTCAATTCACCGATAATGAACCTGTGAAACCCTAGATATTCCACCCTCGACGCCAATAAAGGCAGAACTTCAGGTCCACACTCTCTTTCTCCATCTCTCTATCCCTGACCTCCCTGTGTGGCCCCAGGCATCCAATGTACCCTCCATGGCCTTTGAGTAATAAACCTTGTTTTTTTACAAAGTTCCCTGATAGTTGTTGGTTGCTAAAATGATGACATACCTCATGCCCCTGCTCAAACCTTTCCCCTCTCCAGGGTCCACATCCCACTGCCAGATCAGTTCGCCTCAAATATCACCCTACAAGATCCACCAAGGCCTGTTTGATACAACCTAACTTCCAAACTTTTGATTGGTAAGGTGCATCTTGCAATCATAAGAACCACAAGTACGGGTCCTGCCACAACACTGGCTCCATAAGGGAAATGTCTCCGGGGGGCTGACCTTGGGCCCAGGTGAGTGTCCCCAGGCATTTCCAGCCAACAGCATCACTATTGATAGGCTGAGACCCGCACAAAACACCAACAATAGAAAGTTTTCTCAAAGGAATTCTATTTGTTATTAATTGAAGAAAGCAGATTCAAAAGTCACTCAGTGCTTTCCATAGCCTGTTTGGTTTATCTTATTAACTATTCATAACAGTAAGGCAGTTATTATTAAACTCAGCAGAGTCCTGAGCATCAAGGAAGCTAGACAATTTGTTGTCAGTTACACAGGTATTAAGTAACAAAAACGGACTGAACCCATATCTTTTGCACTAAATCTGAGATTTCTGCACAATTATAAAGCTGCCTCCAGAACCTTAAAAAGTATCTCCAGCATAGCATACATCATTTTACTCTATAATTATTTATGAGTTGAAATGCACAAGTCCTAGAGTGTGAAATCCTCAAGGAGAGAGATGTGTCGTATTTAATATTTATATTTTTCATTTCCACTGTAATATATGAGATGGCTCATTTCATGGAAAGTATATGTGAACAAAGGATCTAGTCAGATTGACTGGGCTTAAACCCCAGCTCTGCCATTTCCAGGAGAGTTTAGCGGAATTATTTACCCACCTAGAGCTTCACTTTTTTTTTTTTCTTTTTCAAATTAGGCTTCAATAATAGTATCTCCTTCACAGGGTTGTGAGGATTAAAGGAGAGAATGCACGTGACGTACTTGGCACAGTGGCTAACACACAGTAGCCTTTCGGTAGATGTTAGTGCCTATTATCCTTGTTATGGTTGAGGTCATTCGCCTCAAGAACTACCTTTCGGCACTAAGCTCTCCCGCTCTCCCAGATGAGGCACAGTCAGGAATATCTTCCTAAGCTCCTGCTGCACTTTAACCCACGTTATTATTACCAAACAAAATGGCTGGCGGTTATCTGGTTTAACGGCTATCTTCCACTCCGTAAGAAGCATCCCTTCTGGGCAGGAACCATCTTACTCCATCTTATAACATCGCCTAACAGTGTCTCACATGCCTGCATAAATCTCTCTGCCCGGGATATCCTTTATTATCTTCTCTACCTGGAAAATCTCTATTTATTCTTTAGAAACAATTTTTACTTTCACCGTGAGCCCTTCTCAACTGTCTCAGGACAAGTTACAATTCCCAGGTCAGTTTTTTTTCACACCTTGACTATAGTACTTACCACGCTATAGTATAATTTATTCATTCATCTACTCGCCTGTCTAACTAGACTGAATTCTTCCATGTCAAGAATCACACTTCAGAGGGGAAGGGTATAGCTCAAGTGGTAGAGCGCATGTTTAGCATACACAAGGTCCTGGGTTCAATCCCCAGTACCTCCTCTAAAACTAAGTAAGTAAACCTAGTTACCTACCCCCTCCAAAAGAAAAAAAAAAAGAATCCCATTTCATACATCAGAAATGGATACAACATTGTAAACTGACTATACTTCAATAATAATAAAAAGAACGTCATTTCATTCCTTGGTTAGTCCCAGCCCAAGCAGAACATGTCAGATATTCAAGAATCAGTTATTTTGATGAATGACTGAAGAACAAATGAAGCAAGCAGGGATTAAACAATATCTAATATACTTGTTAAATGGAATTTGCAATATTATGAGGTAACTAGGCTAGAGATCACCACTTATGAACTGTTGTGATCACTGTAATTATTACAGAGAAGGGTATTTGAGAGGGATTCCTATCTTCACGGGTTATTTCAATTTGAAGGGATTATAGGAAAGCATACGTGTAGGTGGAGACTTGGAGTTAGGGCAACTAAGATTTTGCTTCCTGTCTTGAGTTGTTTAGAAAGCAGAATCATTTGGGGAGGGTATAGCTCAGTGGTAGAGCACCTGCTTAGCATGCATGATGTCCTGGGTTCAATCTCCAGTACCTCCATTAAGAAATAAATAAGTAAACCAAATCCTCCCCCAATATAAATAAATAAAATAATTAAAAATAGAAAAACATCACTCAAAAAATGTAGTATAATCATTGTATAGGAAGAATTGACTGAAATGTTAAAAAAAAAAGCAGAATCATTTGACAACTTCAGCATAATCATAAATAATATTCCATGGGGTCGATTTTAAAAAGAAAGAAAGATTTAAATCATTTCCTCCTTGAGTACAGGCTATAGTCTTCCTCTTAGCACACGTCTGTTTAGGGAAGAGCAGAGGAAAGAGAGAAGATAGGGAGAAGGCTGGAGATGGGGAAAGTAAAATGCAGAAACAGAGGCAAAGACAGGAAAGGGGTGTGGTTTGCATCCGAAAATGAGAATACGAAAGATCTACTGGGTCATCTTAAATGTAGACTGCAAAGTTGCCTTGCTCTAAGACTGTTCAGCCTGACAATTTTGACAAGGACTAAATTTATTTTATAACAATGAAAAATACTATCTTATAATGTTTTCCTTTGAGAAAAACCACTCTCCACTATCTCCTTATTCCATTTCTTGGTGATTTGGGAGCAAATAAAATGAGAATCAGAAATGTTGAGAAAACTTAGAACATAATTTGTTTTTGTTCCATCTCAGAATTAATTATGTATTGAAAAGTGATCAGTCTGATACAGTGAGTTAAAACAATAAGGAAAAGGGGAGGGTGTTTAGATCTTGAATTAACAATTAACAGTTTAAATCGTCTATGGAATCAATACAGTCATGCTTCAGGAAAATGTCAATGTTATCTGTTGGCTTTATTCACATTAGGGGTTGTGGCAAGTAGAAACGAAATTGCAGCTAGCACTCACACTTTTTGATCGCCCTTTGCTACAGTCTGCACAGGGGTGGGTCGCATGACCCTGAAGCAAATATACATGCATTCAGTACAAGTTATCACTTTTTTTTTCATTGGAAAGTAAAGATAATGGATAAAACTTTTAATAATGTACTCGAGCTTAGACATATAAAAACATGTAATGCTTAAATACACAGAGTTAAGCCAATGTGTAAATGAGCAGTTAAGACTATAGATACATGGATTAGATCTGACCTACTGAGTGACAACAGACTCTCAGCCAGTGAGACTAATATACATTCATGGATTAATGACTTGAATTATCAAGACAGTATTTGTTCATCAGCCTTTCTTTTTGAAGAAAAGCTCATTTTAGCTATGATTTTATTTCTCGCTCTGATCTTGGAATGTTCATGCTGATTTCAAGAGAAAAAAAACTAAAGTTGCATAAAACATTGTATCAAATTGAGAAAATCAACATTCCAAATGTGGCACAACTTAAATACACAGCCAAATGGGATTACCTTTGCAAGCAAGTTGGAAAAAAAAAAATCAAGGCTACATGTACAATCTTCATTGTGTAACATTTCTAGGACCCATTCCCATCTTCAGGGTTAAAAATAAGGAATAGGCACAAGAAGACAGCTAGCTCCACATTGATACGATCCATACTAATAAGGACCACGTTTGGCTTGGGCTTTTAAAGAGATCATAAGCTCCCCCCCCCCCGACTCCTGCATTTGCCTCCTTGTGTATTATGTAAGCTAATTTCAAATAAATCTGTACACCCTGAGCATTTACCCGCTGAGGAAGTCGAAAACAATGAGGGTTTGACAATGAACTGGTAGATAATACTGGCAGCTCACAATAGGAACACAGGAGGAATTATTAATTTTTATTGTACTAACAGTGTATTGTACTAATTGTATTAACAGTGTATAGGTATTTTTTTCATTTAAAATAGATATTGTACTTTGCAAAAAAGTACTTTTATTGTACTTTTATTAAAATAGGCATATATTTTAAATGTTTTATAAACACCCCTGTATCTGGAAACCTGAACCTCTAAAGTGCGAGATGAGAGAGAAGAATACTACTCAGCTAAAAGGTGCAAGACTGAATGAATCTTGAAACTTTCAGCAAGCTCTGTTTATTGAAGATGCAGGAACTTTCCATGCCTCGGTTGTCAGATCTTTACTTTAAAAGCGGACAATTTGAAAATATAACATTCTACCTTTATTTTGAAAGTGGGCAATTTGGAAATATTATATTCCTATCACTGATTTTTTTTTTTAGCCTATGTCTTCTACTCACAATGGTCAAAGCCATTCCATGAGTCTTTATCTTCTTTTATTTGTGTCACAAATAATATTCCCCTCTATTCTCAAAGTCTAACCTTTATCACCTGTTAGGTGCACATACATGTAGTTTTGTAATAGACATCGGCAGAAAGATAATTCTGTAAACCACATTTCGGAGTTCAGTGTTTTTTCACTGGAAAAACCAAAACAACCATACTTATACAAACAGTTCTTACATTTCCATTCATGGTGCTTCAACTGAAGGAATTCATTATTCAAAACTGAAGAAAAACACACGGCCAAACTTAAGCCATAAAAAACTACACCAAAGAAGCCATCGGAAGAGCTATATTCAAAAATCAGACTCTGAATTACTAGCTTTATAACCTAAAGTAGATACACTTTTGGCCCGTGGTTTCTTTTTCTACAAAGTAAGATTGCCATCTGTACTAAGTGTTAGCCAGATCATAGACTCTACAGGGACGCTGAACAGGTAGTGATAGTGTCGAAGGTCTTGACCATATTCTCTGCAAACAGATGACAAAGAATTGACTACACCCCTGGACCAAAAAATACCTGCTGCTATAATAAGCGAACATTATTGGTAGAGATAAAAATGATCACAAGAACTATCCGGTCTAGTATGCAGCAAGCACTATTTCAAACACTTTACGTACATTGACTCAATTGTCACAATAAGCCTAAGGGGTAGATACTATCATTATCTCCATTTTATAGATGAAGAGATTGAGATATTAAGTATCTTACCCAAGATCACACCAGTTACGAAGTGTTAGAAGTAAATTTTTGAGCCCAAACAATCTGGCTCCAGAGCCTGCTTTCCTAATTCTGCTTTTTTAACCAACCCAGCCCTATTTGTCTCTCTTTTTCACCATGACCCCATGCTGATGAACATAAAGTACATATAAAGCAAGTGAAGTTCACCAATTTTTATTCTATCACAAAGGGCTACTGTTATGGAGAAATGCATGTTAATCAATGTTTCAATTTTATCTTTAGAAAATTAATACATTGAGTTTGGCATCACTCAACAACAATAAAAAACTATTACTAATATTAAAGGAATCCAGTTTTTCAAACTAAGAGTGATAAACATATCCTCCATAAACTAAGCATTTGTTGTATTCCTTTCCTGGGACAGAGGTGGGTACCATTAAAATGAGACGGTTCTTCCTAACACAACTGCCACTTTTACCCCTAATCAAAAATCTACTCAGTAAACTATGGGGGAAAACATGTGGGTAAAATAGATTTTAGGGTTCTTTTCTCTTTCGTTTGTGATAAGTAACAGAGAATTATTCACATATTCTAAACAGAAATGTCACAAAAGTTAAAGGCTGATATATATTAATTACTATCTTAACTGAGGTAAAGTATAAAAATTCCTTCAGAGTATAACTGTCTTTATTGACTGGCAAAATACCCAACTTATATCACAGGAATTAAAAGCTAAGGACATCCTTTAAGGAAAACGTGCATTTGCTTCCTCTGTAAAATGCTGTCATTTAACTATGAATACAGCCTTCCATAATGTAATCTGATAAAACCTAAACCAGCCTTATTGGACAATGACATTTATAATAAAAGCATGAATTACACAAATGATAGTTGGTTGCATACCTTAGACATTTTAGCACTAAATTCACCATTTTACCTTTAATGTTTACGCTATCTATTGAAATATCTTTTCAAAGCAGGGATATTAAAAGCATGACATTTAATATAATCAAAATGATCTACCTCATCAGATTAAATGAGAAAATCCAACAAAGTACATAAGACAGTGAAGATTGTTAAGAAAATGGAGACAATATCGAGGTGAGGGTAGGAATACAGCTTTGCCTAGAGAAAGGGCAAGGACAGCTCAAAGTCTTCTGAAGATGCATGAAATTCACAAAGTCTCAGAAAATGAAGAACAGCTGTGTTTAGAGCTTTGAGATTCTGAAACACATCTATAATCATTAGTAACCAAAAGAGTCTCACAATTCCTATACACTAAACAAAGTTTAATAGGATTGAATACTTCAATGAAAATCTTGAAAAAGTTAAAAAACCTAAGGTACTGGAGAGCCACAGGGTGTATATCCATTTGCTAAATGTGACTCAAAAACTCAAGCTAAAAGGTCATCTACACCATGGAGCAGTGGATATGGGAGAATATAATGTCATATATACCATCCAAGCCTCTCTTACACACTGAAGCCAAAGAATTCTGAGGGATAATTTCATAATACTTATATAACTCTTAGCTACCACAAGCACTGCATCTCCAAGGATGCATGAGTTTAAAATATTTCTCCACATTCAGATGGTCCCCAAGTTACCATGGTTCAACTTACAATTTTTTTACTTTATGATGAAAAAGCAGTATGCATTCAGAAAAAATGTACTTCAAAGTTTGAATTTTGATCTTTCCCTGAGCTAGCAATATACAGTACAATACTCTCATGATGCTGGACAGCTCCCAGTCAGCCACGTCACGAGGGAAAATCACCAACAGACACTTAGAACACTTCTGTGTCCATACAATCATTCTGTTTCCCACTTTCAGTACAATATTCAATAAATTATATGACTTTATTATAAAATAGGCTTTTGTCAGATGATTCTGCCCAACTGTGGACTAATGTCAGTGTTCTGAGCAAGTTTAAGGTAGGCGAGGCTAAGCTATCATGTTCTATAGGTTAGGTACATTAAACGCATTTTTGGCTTATGATAATTTCAACTTACAATGGGTTTAGAGGATGTAACCTCATGAAATGGAAGAAGAGCTGTACTATCACAATAGGACATATATGTGCATACATTTAAGTATGGATAAACAAACATCCACAGAGAAAGAGAAAGTGATCTCTGTACAGATTAACCTAAGAATTTTCTATCCAAGTACTTACTGACGCCAGTAAAAGAGGTAATCCTGAGATTTGTTGACACTATGCTTATATATATCCATTGAAGGGTAGCAGAATATGCCACCCCAGAATATATCTCTTTGGCATAAAGATTATTTTAAACTTATTGTTTTTGAGAAACAGCAGGCACAGGAGAAGCTCTGAAAACAGAGTGGGTTAACCTTCTGTAAGAGAAATTTACATGTATAAAGGAAATCTCTATTTATAAGGGCACCTCCTTCTCTGCACCAGGAAGAGAAGGATGACTAAATCATAGGAAAATCTTGTTGATGGAGAAGGCACTGACTTAAATCTGCATGAAAAGCCTTACCCTGGCTTATTGTGCTTTTTCTGGTAACCTCCCATAACTAACCTCTCCCGTACTCCAACATCTTCTTTTATCTTTAGCTTAAGATGGTATTTAAGGTGGTGGTTTGCACCATGCTTTGGGGGCAGGGGAGGTAATCTCCCCAGGTAAATATGAGGTATACATGTTAATAAACTTCTGTTTTTCTCTTGTTAACCTGTCTTTTATTACAGGAGATCTCAACCAAGAACCCAGAAATGGTAAAGGGAAAATTATTTTTCCTCTCTTATACCATATACTCATTGTATTTCAGTGTTAGGCCTTCAGAACTATTATGTTTATTATCTCCTTAAAGAGGGTCAGGGTGAAAAAATATATATACATAGCCATGGAAAAATAGAAGCCCTTATTAAGGTGGTAGGTAACAAATCTGAATGTTCACAAAACACACTGCATTGACTAGGTGATAGGCAATTTTTGAATAAGAAAATAAGGCAATATTCCATCTTTTCCTTATTGTTCTTGTTTTGTAATTTTACTAGTTTGGAGTGTGACTTTATAGGTCAAATTGTGTTCATTCATTACTGATATCAAAAATACATTAAGGTCAACAAACTTACCAATGCTCTTGGATTATACACACAATTATATCTCATCCAAATGCACAGTATATATAGTCATTGAGGATGATACAACTGTAGCAATGTAAACTAAATATCTATTAAACAAGAATTGAGGCTGTGACCACTAAGTTTTGACACTTAACACACACTCTAATTAAGGCAACATTTAATGAACTAGTGGTTATTACTAAGAAAAATAATGAGCAAAATCTAGCCTTATCATTAGACAATTTATTTAAAAATGTGACAGTTTTGTCAGTGAGAATTCAACCACCTAGTTAATTTCTGTCAACATTTTACTGACAAAAATGCCTTAATAGAATCCTTGACCTTCAATAAAGAGTTTAAATGTATCAAGCACAAATCATTAAGTATTTTTCAAAAGCATACAATAGCAATTTTGACATTTTACAAGGTCATTTTTCAGAAGCATAAATGGATAAAGGTTTCATTCTGTAAAATCACTAACATAGCTTTTATTAAATTGTATAAAATTAAAATTAATAAGGTCAATCACATTCCATGTTTTCTTTACTAGCATCAAAAACCATGTGACAAAAATAATTTAAATCAAGAATCGTCATTTCCACATTTCTGACCATTATACTCCATTGTGAATGAAGTAGTCTGAGGAGGGAACTTTTATGAGAGAATTAACTTTCCAAATAACTGTTTTGAATTTCAGAGATTCTCAGCTATTTGTCTGATGGTATTTTTATCTCTAGGTGAACAGTAGAGAAAAAGCATCTAACTTAAGATGGCATGTAATAAAAATCTAGAGTATAAGTACAGTAGAAACAATTAATGATTTACGTTTTTAAATATTTTTTCAAGGCTAGTTATTTAAACAGGATTATCTGCTTTGATTAGGTTTGGGGTTTATAGGGATACCTGATTTTAACAAATTTTTTTCATTAACTAAGATCCTAGACCCTGAAAATACACTCTTTAGGTAATAACTGCCTTAACCATTATAAGAGTATATTCAAATAATTAGTCGTTAGGAAGACTAAACTAACACATTTCACTCATTTGTCAATTGTCTCCTTTGCAAACTGTGATGTACGTATGTATAGCTATAATGTTTTATATGTTACTAAAAACTGCCAATTTTCCATAATGAATTGGTCCCAATTTGACTTCAAACATGGCTGAGAATATCCAGTGAGGCTTCAACTACTGAATAACTTCCTAAGTCCTTATCTCCAGACTGCTCTTCCAGCTTACATGCTTTTCTAACTACTGAACATCTACAGCTGAGTATCATACTCAATAGGATCCACAGTTTCTTTCTTTTTCCTACCAAAGCTTGTATTCCTTCTGTACTCTCTTAATGACTGGCACCCCAGATACCTCCAATGGTCCTAAATTCCAAAGCATTCCAGGCTGGCTTCCATGCACACCAACCCTTAGAAAATGCTAATGTTAAGACCACTAACGTTCTCCATGCTGCCATATCTAAAAGTTTTTTGCTGTCCTCATCTGACTTAATTTCTCAGCAATACTCTACCTGATTAAACCAGCCCCTTCTGTCTTCCAAAAATATTTTCCTCTCTTGGCTTTTGTGATGACACATTTTCTTCATTTTGCTACGCCTTTTGTTAGCATTTCATTGGCTGGCTCCTCACTTACACTGGCCGCCCATGAAATGTGGGTATTCCTCAGGGATTAATCTTGGGCCCTCTCTTTTCTGTCTCTACGATTCTTCTCTAGGTAATCCATCCATTCTCATGGTATTATATTCCATATACAAGTAGATAAACTCCCAATCTCCCTCTCAAACCCAAATATTCTTCTGAGCTCAAATTTTCTGCATACAACTGCCTATAGGACCTGGCCACTAAACTATCTTATATCTCAAACTTAGTAAGTCTGAAACCTAACTTTTTTTTCCCACTCTTCCTCATCTCACTAAGGAGCACCGTCATCTACCACATGGGAATCATATTAGACTTCTCTTTCTTCCTTCTTCCCTGTCTCTCAGCTTCCCAAGTTCAATGCCATTAATAACTGCTAATTTCACTTTCTAAATATTTAGGTCCCTCTTTTACATCCCCACTGCCACTGCCTTAGTTCAAGTCATTAAAATCTCTCAATTAGATCATTAAAAAGCCTGCTAAATGCCCTCCTATCAATCTTTCATTTTCCTACTGAAAGCGATCATTCGAAAATGCAATCTGATCATTCATCACAAACCCCTAATTAAAAATCCATTAAAGGTTAACCATGGGTCATAGTAAAAAGGTCCTTTACTAGTTGACTTCAACCTGTAATCTCCTTCCTGTCCTTCACACCACATTCTCCAACCAAACATTTTATGTCTCACTCCTTGATGTGTGGTGCTTTATCACACCTGCCCTTGTTCATGTAATTTCATCTGCCCTGAATGCCCTTCTCTTTTTGGGAAGCAAACAAACAAAACTACAGAAACTTCAAGTCTCAATTCAAATGTTTTTTTTTTCCCCTCTGAAAACTTCTGGATTCATCTTTAATTACTCTTCAGTAATAAGGATGTTATTCTTTCATGGCTCTGTATAGCAGTCACCATTTTGGAGCACAGCAATTACTTTATGTATAGCAGATACTTTATGTATCTACCTCTCTTGTGAAAAAAACGAGCTCCTTGAGGAGGAAACCCTTTTTTATTCATCTTGGTATACCTACTGCCAAGAATATGGTGTCCTGAGATGGAATACTCTCTCCCAAAGAGCTAAGATACTGGCCCAAGACCATTCTTCACCAATAAACCCATTAGAAAAGGTGCTTCTCCCTGTGGATTAGCACAGAACGCCCTCTAGCGGACCACAATCACAGTGTCTTGTCACCCTGGTGTGGTATCATCAATTCCAAGGTAAAATGCAGTCAGTTTTTTTTTTTTATAAATCCTGTATTGAAATTTGTGAATCACTTTTTCAAAAAAAAAAATAGATGCCATGTTTCCTCTGTAATGAAGTCAGTTGAACTTGCTTGCATTCCAACATATCTTTTGAGAGAGAAAGAACACTGCAAAGTTGCTGCTAGCCCCAGAATAATTGTGCAACACCTCACATAGGCCCATGGGAGCAGTCAGGACAGTAATATCATTCATTAACTGCATTTTGTCAGGCAACGTCCTGCTCTAGATCGTCTTCCCAACAGCTTTTCAACTAGAAGTAAATTTCGAGACCTCTTTTCTGATTTCCCACTTAGAGACAATCCCAGTGTTTTGCCTTTGTAGTATCTTCCACATAAGTCACCCTCATGAATTCTGCTTGTAGGCATTGGTCCTATCACTACCCAATCCCATTCCCTGACCTGTCATCCGATGTGACCAGCACACCTGGATGACTATGGATATACAAAATGCAAAGCAAAATTAGATTGCTTAATAACACAAAAACATTAGTAAAACCTTACTATTTTTCGGGGGAGATGGCAGGGAGAAGATGGGGAGGTCATTTTGTACCACGCCTGGAGCCTAAAAGAGAAAGTAAGGTGATGGCCTGAGATATAATATGCTTACTGTTATAAAATGACATCCATTACCCAGATTTTGTCAGGAAACTTCGGCTCTAGATCTCCTTCCCAAAATACTTTTCATTTGGAGCAAGTACCAAAGTATCAAAAGGAATACGGAAGGTAACACAAAGCTTGTGTGAAAAAGAGAAAGTATAGATTCTTGTCTATGTGCTTTTATTATCTTGGTTATCACTGTTCTTTATCCAATCACCTTTTGAAAGTTCGATTGAGGTTTAATGCCAACTAGCCAGTCAAAATACCATCAGCAGTAATCATCCTTGTTTACTAGGACCAAATGGATCCAATCTCCATATACTCATCATATTAACATTTCAGGCTAAACAGCGGTCTAGCAGTATGCATATCAAGGATATTTCCTTATACCTGTCAAACATGTATCTATGAACTTTCAATTACTATTGCAAACCTCAGCTAATACAAAAATTAAATTAGGGTGTAGGTCTTCATACGCACGACCACTATATTCTAGGTATTTTGGAGTGTCTCTTCTTCCTAAACAAACACTGATAAATTGAGGTACAGTAACTGCACTTATGGTACACTGAAGTTTATACCACCCTACTAGCTTAGAGACAGAGAAAACAAACTTGGTTATATATGTGTTCACATATATACAATAAGCTGGTTCTTCCAGTCATCCATTATGGAAATGGAGCTTTTATAATGTACTGACTTCTAAAAGCACTACATTGATTAAACAGAAAACCTCTTATAGCTACTGATATGATGCTACTTTATCCCCAGTGAATAGCAAGAAAAAATAAGTGATGATTTATTGCAGAGCTTGATGTAATGTTAAAGGGAAAATGATATCGAGGCAATTAGTAAATTCATAAATTATAGCATAGGGAGGAAAAGGCCAAGGAACAATGCCTAGGTTCAAATCATCATGCCCTCATTTATTATCTCTGTTATCTTGGGCAAGTTATGTGACTTCTCTATGCCTTATTTTCCTCATATATAAAATGGGACTAATAATAGTAACCTCAAAGAGTTATTGAGAAGATATAATGGGTTAATGCATGTAAGATAATTATAACCATGCTCGGCACAGAGGAAATGCTATGTAAGCATGAGCCACTATTATTATCATTTCTTTTCCAGCCTCCATTTGTGAGTTTATTTAAATTGGATTTTCTTTCTAATTTACAAGTCTGCAATCATTCACCCAGAGGTCAGGAAGTATGCAAATTGCAATTAAAGATGCTCCATTTTGAAGTAAGGGGTTGCTGAGAAAAGAGAGAAAATGCTGAGATATATTTCAGATTTCAATGTTATTGACATAATAATTATAGCAAATATAACTCTCCAGGTTACCATTTGCCTTATTCCCAACAAAGACAAATAATTAAGCATCCTTAGTGGAATTAGCTTCCTGCTAGCAAAGGAAAGACAAAGAAGAGGAGAGAATGAAGCAGCACAGAGCAGGAAGCACTGCAGAAAACACCTGGAGTGTGAGGAGTGAAGGCCAGTACTCATGTGCAGTGCTGTCTAGCATATGGGCTGCCCGGGCTGCCTCAAAGAGGCTACAACGCTGTCGCGCAAATTAAAGAAGCTGGATGTACACCCGCAAGTACAGAGCCTGGGCCAAACTGCAGCCCCTCAGCAGGACATCCTTGTGCAATGAACAACCATAATGGAAGTCCTGGCCCTACAGTCCCATGCCCCTAGAAGGAGCTGCTTTAGAATACTGAAATGGCAAGGCTGGGGTCTTCCAAGCCTGGCACGAATCACTTTCTTTACTGCTTAGCTTTCTACTTTCTCTGGGTTGAACTTGGTCTTTTCCCTTTGTTAAAGTCCCAGCAGGAGAGAAGAATTACTGAGCAGACCAGAATCCACTTTAATCTAGAACCTGCACAAATGACTGAGATTTTATGTACATATGTAGACAAATTATATAAATTTGAAGATGGGCTTATGTGTGCAACTTACAGAAGACACTAAAATATGTCAGTTATCCTTCCACATACATATGCACATGCGTGACTATACATGTTTTAAAATCCTCATTATGATACCATTTCTAGAAGACAAAAAAACCAACGACTAGAATTATGTGATCCCTTTTATACATTACTAATTAAAAATGCCAAGTGATAAACACTGGAAACAGAAGAGAGACCAGTAATCTAAAAGAGTTGCGTTGAAACTTTCTTATATCCTTTCCAGAGGCCCTCCAAAATAATTTCTTTGGAGTTCACTAACGAAGTAAACTAAACTATCTTAGATGCAGGTTAGCATATCTCAGTTGCAATATACTGTCCACATTTACTAGAATATTGTTTGAAAAGATTATCATACAGAGAATTTACAGGATCCTCTCGAAACCAATTCTCCAATGCTTTCACAAATGCAGTTGTTACAATCTGCTAAACTGAGATGAAGTAAAATGTTACAAATGAATATGTATCAATAGTCATGAATAAAGTTGGAGAGCTCAACCAACCAACTGAAGATTCAGATTTGGTGCTAAGTTTTCTGGGTTGTAAAAGACAAGAAAATAATCAACAATCACAGTTGCTTTACTAATTCCAGTCATTCTGTAGGACTAAGCTATCAGAGAAATAGCTGCTTAAATATGAAGCACCAAGAAATGAGTGAGAAGGTCCTTTAGTATCTATCATAAATACTAATACAGCCACAGTAAGAATACTTAAAATTTACATGAACATTTTTGTCACAGATGAATAATCCATTTTGACAATTTCCCAACAGTGAAGAGATGCAAAATTTACTCTCAACTAGAACAAGATGATGCATAACCTTTCAAAATTTCCTGGGTAGAGGGTATTATCCCTATCTGGAAAGTGGACTTTGGAATATGGTGCTTCAAGCCATTTAATTTAGTAAGTAGAAGATCCAAAAGAAATGACCTACATTTTTTTCTGAACTCGATGGGGTTTTTATCAGTACACTTTCGGTGCCCCCTGGCACACAAAGAAAGTAAAGATCTTTCTTAGATCACAGATTTAGTTAGACGGAGAAGAAAACTCTCTGTTCACCAGAGCAAAATTGTTCATTTCATAATTAATTCACAACTAGCACAAAGTATGACGTCAGTTAAGAGTAAATCAAAAGAGACACTTAAAAGTACAATGTTCATTTGACCAAGTAGTTAAACACAGAGAAAAAAGTAAACGTTGTCTTTACAGATAAATTAGAAGAGGCACAAAGTCCTCAGAATTGAAGCAAAGGTTAATACCAAAAAATACATTTGATTTTCATGCATCTACATTGGCCTAATTCAAGCTGCAATGTACTTCCTACCTTTGGAAATATTAGCATAGTGTATGCAAAGATGGTTTTAGTTTATTACATTGTTTTAATCTTCTGACCAGTTTTTCTATCAACACTATGCCCCCTCAGCCTTTTCTGATTCAGTGGCTACAATACAATCTATCGTACAAGACTTTATTTGGTTTAAGCCCCAAACCCACAAGTGATCAATGATTCCTTGCATTTTCCTTATCCCCCTGTACCTAACCCATGAACAAGTCCCCTCGGCTTCTGCTTCTCAAGATATGTGGCTTAAATGCTCCAATTTATATGCTTTTAAAATTATTTCCCTTAACTGTCACACTTAATCCTCCGCCTAAGGAATTCAGTATCATATTACTGTATTTTGTCATCTTTAGAATACTTAACACTATCTGAAATTCATATTAATTTAATTACATGTTTATTAGTATATCGTTTCTGTTAGACTCTAAGATCACATCTCCCTTGGGGAGGGTATAGCTCAAGTGGTAGGGCACATGCTTAGCATACACAAGGTCCTGGGTTCAATCCCCAGTACTTCCTCTAAAAATAAATAAACCTAATTACGCCCCCCTCCAAAAGAGAGAACACAAAAAAAAAGAAGAAAGAAAGAAAGAAAAGAAAATGTGAAGATCACATCTACCTTAATTACAGCTATTTCCCCCTCCCCCCAACTCCTGCCAAGGTGGAGACTAGCATCTGGCTCAGAGAAGGTGCTTAATATTTTTATTGGTGAATATAAGAATGCATAGAAAAATAAAATTACTCATTGCTATTAAGGGACTCATAATTTCTAGAAAGACTGTTTACTACATACTTCTTGAAAAAAAATACATTTCTGAGAAAATATAAGCAGTTCCCTCAAAAAAAAAATTACTCCAATTACTGTACGAATTCTGTACACCAGATGCCATGGTGAGGTGGCAAAAATATTACACCACCCCTGACGGTTTTGAGCAAAAACTTAGTTTCCTTTTATTTGCTACTCTAACTGCTGTCACTTTCACTCCCACTCTCAAACCTCAAAATATAGGTCAACCCCAAAGTCCATTGGAACTTTTTGGTCCCATTGAATTTTAGGAAGGAATGAGAAGACTCAGATAATCATCGAGTAGAAATATGAGAATGACTGAGCAGAAAGTTTCTGGAAAATACTGTCCATCATTGAATACAGTGGTTCCGTTAACACCCAACACTTTAAGCACATGTAACCAACAACAAAATAATTTGGATCCTAGGAAATACTTGAAGGTAGTAGAAGAAATAATTATCCTGACTTCAAGTAACTAGGCTGGGCCTAAGGTGCAGAAATACAGGGATGCTGTCATGGCAAAACAAGATAAACAAAATCCTTTTCCAGCACTGAGAATTCACAGTTACTCATTCTGAGGGTCACAGGCCTAATGGAGTAATAAGCATTCTGAGAAAACTAGTAGTGTAGCCGTACGATAGAAATTCAATACATATTTGGTGAATGAGCAAATGAGACAAGGAAGATGTAGCCTCAGTGGCAGCTTAGAAGAACTGCTAGAATAATGCTGTTATCTCATTTCTACAGTAAACTCGTCTCTATGAAGGCTACCATTACTTAGTAATGCCTATACTATATACACAGAAATGGAGCTCCCAGTACCCAAGCAGCAGCTGATCCAAGATTTGTGAAGTGGAAATCTGTCACTATGTTGATTATGCAGGTATCTGGGTCCACTGGGACAGGGGAGATGGGCGTGTCCGAGGGAAAGAGATGAAAAGAGGAATATTCACAAAGCTAGTTACATTGAATTTGGACTTTATTATCCAGGAGGTTTAAAAAAGTTCTCTCATCTTTCACTAAAATTTAGTCTCAAAAAAATCTTCAATCACCGCTTACTAATGGACACTGGCAGAGAGTATCTCTTGGGAAACGTACTGTCCACAACTAACAAATTCTGTATAGTGGTTAGCATATTAATATGCAAGTCTAATATATTAGATGGTTTATTCAACTCAAAGCTGGTGCCTTCACTAAAAGTTATTAGTGCATCAAAACATTGTCCATTTTGACTAGCAAGGAGCTAATATTACATGTGCCCCAGATGCTCACCTCTATATGGTAAAGGAAATAGGTTGCTTTAATTGTATTGATTTCAGGGCACACATCCTAAAGAGGGAAGGCATTATTAAAAGAGCCATGGCTTAAGTTTTATATTTCTATTATTCAGATATACATCATATAAATAATAAAGCAGGGGATATTGTCATTTCCTCTCCAAAGATCACAATGATGAATTTTAATATGATAAGTAAAATACTGATGTTCTATATATAAGCGGCCATTCCATGAACTTCAATGTCCTAGCAACTCTTAAGTTTCTGCATGGGAAGCAGCTTGGCTCCAAGGCAAATTTCTTTAATGGCAGTGTTCAAGCTAAAGTTTGTTCAGAAATACTCAAAGCAACCTAATTCTATGTAATTACTGATAGGTCTTATTATTCATAATGGGCAGCAATTAATATGTTACAAATGCACATGCTATTAATCTCACTATGTTCCAACCCCATTTATAGAATCTTTTGATAATTCAAATTTAACATATTTTATGTAAACCCTCTAATCTGACCTTAATTCAAAATGGAAATTGCAAAACATCTGAAGGGAATGTCTATGGACACCAAATATTTTAGTGAGCCATTACTGGTGGGCATTTAAAATAAAAGGATTCTTATAAATGATCAAGTGCTTTTCATACAAAAAATAAAAATGACATAGCATGATTTCAATTTAATAACTAATTTGACAACAACTGTTATAAAATTAAGCTTTCCACAATCTTTCAAACGCTTTACACATTTTCAGTAGCTTTGTTAAAGCAATCTATTTGAAACGGTATAAAACAATGTTGATAAATTGACATATTGATTCCTTTCAATCAAAGAAACATGTCGTGCCCGCAGTCACCTCCTAGCAGACACCTGGAAATGACCTTGAAACTCAAAACTCCACACTTCAAAAGACTATTAGGAAAGCATTAATAATTACATTATAGGTGTGAAATGTAATTTAGGTACCTAAATTACAGTATTTCTAGTCGTCAGATGAACTGGAGGCCTCCAGGAAGACAGAAGAACACTACCAACAAAATCTAACTCCCTCCTTATAGTCAGGGTAGAACGGTAGGAGTTAATGATCTATCTATCTATATGTATGTATTGTATACACACACACTGTATCATCGTAATATGTTAAGAATCCTCAGTTTTTAACAGAACAGTGAAATAAACTTGCAAAACATCTTGAAGTAATTCCTAAGACAGGAATCCTGAAACCCTTCCTACAGAGAGCTTTTAGTAGGAAAGACTTTTGGTAAGAATTAATACACAATTGGAGGCTGTTTTAAAACTGCAGCAACTTCTGTTAGAGTTTCTTATGTCCTTCCCAAATTGCCTATGTCACCTTCAAGATTTGATTCTAAAACCAGTACACTTGGATGCTAAGACTGAAAAATATTGTTCAGACTCAGAGGCAATTCAGACAGAAAGGTGGATGGTCTACAAATTCTCCGATAGTCAGTGTGTTATCACTGAACCAGATTAACTCTCTTCCCTGCTGTCACACCCATTCTGGCTTCCAGATAAACCCCAGACCTGCCTGGGCATGTACTGGGCCAGCCAGTGGAATGGGACTGCTGTTTCTATGATATATACTTCATAAATGTATAAAAAGAACCTAGATTACCAGTTATATAACTGACTGAACTAGTTATATAAATGAACTGGCAGTTTGTATAGCAATTAAGAGCGCTGGGTTCAAACTCAACTTTGCTATCTACTACCCCTGTTACCTTTGGGCAAGTCACTTAATTTTCCTGTGACTCAGTTAGATGTCTACGGAATTGGAGATAAGAACATTATCTCACAGGTTTCCTTTCATGAGGATTAATGAAATGATTTAACATATGTAAAAAGCACAGAAGAATCAATGGTATGTAACAAATGCTTTATGAATCTATATCCATTCTCCTATTAGATTAACACTACAGCTCTGGTTCATATATAAGTTCCTGGTTGTCAACTGCTGAGTGGCTAAGAAATGCAGAGTACCCTCAGCAAGCAGCCAACAGAATGCTCACAGACTAAACTGAATCTAGCACAGTTCATGAATGAATTCGTTTTACATATATTTATTGCAATGCTAAGCACATCAAACCTGAGGTGTTTGTTGGACCCTTACCAACTATATCGCTGTTGCTACAAAAGACAAAAAAACGGAGATGGGGGAATTAAGACAATCTACCACAAGAGTCTTACAATTTAAAATAACAATCCCAACAGAGCGAATCCATTGTAACTCTTACGACCATGAAGAAATTCAATACAGAGTTTCCTGTAGAGTCCAAAAGAAACTTAAGGCATGAGAGAGGACCAATACAGTATGTTTCCCAAAGGCCAAGAGCCCATTTTCTCTCTGCTAACAAAGTTTTAAAATATTTTTGAAAAATCTTTAAACAAACCCGAGTATATGTGGCCAAAGGAAGGTTGTTCTCATAGCTTCTTTTGTCTCTTACACCTAATCCAAAAAAAAAAAAAAAAAAAAACAAAACAAACAAACAAAAAAAAAACACATAGAGGCCTGAGCTAAAGATCCTGAAATACAAGAAAAAGACAACTAAAAACACATTTAATTGCCTTTACCTTCCACATATTCCCTCCAAAAGTTCTATACATTTATTCTACTTTATTAAAGCAGGTAACTGAGAGCTGTCACATACATCTCATAAATACTAAATTATATATAAAAAAAGATTACCCATTTATAGCCACTAGTAATATTCGTAAAAATTAGAGCAAACTCTTAAGAGCACTACTTTATTAGATCCTAACTAAGGTCTACTCTAATTTAATAAACCTGTTTATTGGAAATAACTCTCAAGCAAATATTATGTAATACATAAATGCTGGGGCACAAATATAATCTGTCCACCAAGGAAACTAATAATGGTGTTTTGAAAAACATTATTAAATCTAAGAGAGCTGATAACAGTAAGCAATTGCCTCGATGTCTCTGAAGGTATGAAGAAATATAGACCATCACTAAAACAAAGGGAAAATGATACCATAATATTGGGATAATGTTGAAAAGTCTTTGTGCCAGCAACTCTCTCTCTCAACAAAGGCTTAGTTAAAATATATTCAGTTATGTCCCTGCAATTAGCAAAATTAAGAATTTATTGACTTGCCTTTTTTTCTATAAGATTAACGATATTTTGTTATATCTTGATCTGGTAAGGTACTAAATTTAAAAAGGACTTTCGTTAAGTCTTCAACATTAAACAATTTAAGAACCCTGTAGTATGAAGCTGTTCTCAGGTACCGTTATTGCAGAAAGCAAATGCTATCAAGTTCATTTCTACTATAGAAAAGTTGTTTAAAACAGTTGACAGTTATCTTTGTCATCTTATATATCTACCTGTGGCCAATTGTTTAAATCGGCTGTAACACCACACCAAGATCATGAGTTCAACATTTACTGCATCAGTTACCTTGGTTCAGCACAACGGACACAAAATCTACCACTAACCCATTGTCATCATAAATGAGCATCATTGGTCATAAGCAGCATTAGGCAAAGAGATGAAATGATCAGTTTTAAAACATTCTTACCACTGCAGATCAAAATAGTATCATACCCTATTAATTATGGTGGGAAGTATATCATTTTTTAAAAGGATGACAGACAGTATTAATAGACCAAATAACTTTCAAGCAGGAAAAAATACAAAAAATCTCACTACTTTCATAGGTTATATATAAGTGAACCTGCAAAGGAATATGGCTGATATGAAGTCATCTCAGAAAAGGATAAATTCTAAATTTTTAAGAAATTTTAAATTCTAAAGGAATCCCTTAGCTAAATTATATCTCAGTCTGAAATATTAAAAAAGGGCCAGACTTGTGTTCCCAAATCCTATTTCAAATCTAAGAAATTAATTTCCTATGATTTTATCTTTATATGTGTTCAGTTCATGTCATAAAATGAATTCAGAAGCTCTGTAATGCCAAATGATAACATTATTAATAAAATGAATGTCTATAAACTATGATACAAGGATTTTAGAACCATATTCTGATCCATCATACAGCTATATTAACATTTGATAATACAATAAAATTATTAAAATACTTAAATTGTCAGCATTGAGAAAACAAATGTCTATGGAATAGAATGAAAATGCCAGTAATTAAGAAGAATGTGATCTGACTGGTACTAACAGAGCAAATAGTAAGTAAAAAACCTAGGAGAGGAGTGATAGCATCTTTATCATTGCTGTTAATGGAACAAAAGGTACCTAATCACACCAGCTTCTCTTTTCAAAGAAAATTACAAATATCCTAATAGCACCACTTGTCACAGAGTAGTTACCTTTGCTGCCTTCTATTAAAAGCAGTTACATGCGAGGAAACACATCTCTCACCCATTGCCAGGAGCATGTTATCAGTCTATTCTTATCACATGAAGCCAGACACAGTAAACTCTCAGTAAGCCATTTGGACGGAGGGAACATTGATAATCCACAATAGCTATGTTTGCCATCTGAATGCATCACATCGTTTATTTAGGCTCCTATAAAATTAATTTAAATTAAAAATATGATCCTTAAGTCAGTATCACCAGATGACAAAAACCATGTAGGGGAAATAGTGCTGGGGAGGCAGGGAGACATCAGACTAGTATGAATATTTGGCCATGGAGAAACTAAAGGCAGAACACACAGATGTGGAGAACTTAACCTAGAATGGTTAGGAACTTCAGTATGTCTTCAGCCTTCCTAGACATGTTTTTCAAGACCGTAAATTTTTTCGTAGTGGGCAAATTGGTTCATTCAGTTCTGTCACTTTATGAGTATATTTTTACTCGGTCCAATTAATAGAAATACATTAATACCCTACACAAGCTAGGTGGGATGGAGTACACAAGAACAAAGTATCTCAAAGGGTTAGCTCACATAAATAGCCTATCTTTGCCCTGTGCAACAGATAAGTGGATCTTGAATAGAGGTTTCTGATAATAGATCTTTAATCAGCACATCACACTACAGAGAGATGCACTAGTGTTGAAAAGCATGGGCTGCAGACTCTGGCTTGTCCTAAGGCCCCCTATTTCCATGACTTTGTCCATACAGGAAGCACAGCAGAGTGCTGACGTACATGCGCTGTGGAATCATCCTGCCTGACCTGGATTCCCAGCTCCACTTTGCTCATCTGCAAAACAGCTCCAATAATGGTACCTACAGCATAGGCTAGATTAAAACAGTAAATGAAATAATCCATGGAAAACACTTAAAGTATCTGGCATATAGGGAGTGCACAACAAATACTAACATTTGCAATTGTTAAAACTGTCAGATCTGTCGGGTCTGTGATACATACTTATCTTTATTCTCACAAAGCTCCTACTGATGGTTTGTCTATTTTACTGACCGTTACTCTATTTTATAGTTCTTTAAATAGAGACAATAAGAAATTAAGTAGTTTCCTTAGGGTCAAACAACAAAGCAGGAAATAGATATTCACTTTAGCACACTAAACTTCTGTTTATTTAAGTGGGCCAACGATAAATTTCAAAACTTTACTGATTCAATTAACCACAGGCCACTACTGAAAAAAATCTGGTTTTCACATTTGAAAAGTTTAACAAAAATCTGCAGTTGTATGTGTGTGTACACATATGCACACATACAATGCATACATACACACACACCAAAATGAACTGAATTACTACAGCATAGGCACTTAAATGGCAAATTAACTTTAACAAACTACCACCACCAGATTCAATTAGGTAGATTTCTGGGATTTAATCAGTTATAAGGACTTTCAAAAAATAGATTCTATTATATCTATACATCACTGAATGAATTATTAAATACACATACACTTCCTACTAAGTGCATGAACTTGGGGTTAGCACCCACACTTTATTTGCATTGGTACTATAAAACTAAGTACACATACCTGTAATTCATTTGTGTGTTCGCTAAACACACTTACACTTGCCAGAAGCTGTAGTACATGCTGGGAAACAACAGTAAACAAAATGGAAATACTTCTTCCTGTCTGCAAGAAGTTCAGTGTCCAATGGGGACACAGATGAATGAACACAATTATAATGTCTTGTGACAAGTACGTTCTGACAGAAGTGTGATCTAAATAGAGACCAAATGGAGAACGGATGAAGGTTCAGGGAGAAGTTGCAAAGTCTTGTAAGTGTCTGTTCCAGGAACAAAAGAGTTTAGTCTAAGGACATTTTAGGGGGAGTGAAGAGGCAAGTGACCCTGAACTGCATGAGCTTAGATGTCCCCTTAAAGACAACAAGTAGTCAGTGAAATGTTCCAAGTATAGGAGTGCCCTAATAATTTATACTTTTAAATAATTTATACAATTCTGACTAGGTTTTTAGAAAACGGGTCACAAGGAAATAGGACTGAAAATAGAGAGACCAGTTAGGATTCTGTTGAAGTCATCAAGGAGAGAGATGTCACAGCACTTGTAATTACTGAGAAATCAAATTGTATGCATCCATATGGTAAGCAACTTCTGAAATGGCTCCCAAATGCTCCCTGCCTCCTGGTATCCATGCCCTTGAGTAATTCCCTCCCCATGTGTGTGAGGGTTGGATCTAGTTAATTGCTTCCAAAGATGAAATAAGACTACAAAACATTTGTCACTTCCTTTTCACCTTCATTCTCTCTTCACTTCTTCTGGGTATGTACAGTTTGATGAAGGAAACTGTCTCCTGTGAGCTGCACTATTGAGAAGCCCATGAGGCAAGGAATTGAGGGCGGCCTCTGGACAACAGCCAGCAAAGAAGAATGGAGGCCCTTAGGCCAATAGTCCTGGAGAGACCGAATGTTGTCAAAAATCATATATGTGAGCTTAAAAACAGATCATCCCCTAATCAAGCCTTCAGATAAGACCACAACCCTCACAACACCTCACATGCAGCCTTGTAATGGACCTTGAGGCAGAGGACTTAGCTGAGCTCTGCCAAGATTCCTGAAACTGTGAGAAAATAAATGTGTGTTCCTTTAAGCTGCTAAATTTAGCAATAATCTGTTACTTAGTAAGAGGCAAATAACATTATCCACAATGATAAAAAAAAAAGTTAAAATTCTTTCAACATGATGGCCATGCACAAATATATTAACCTGTTTTCAAGTGTAACTGTATTCCTAGAAACTTGTGGTAAAATGGAACTGATATTTTTAAGTTATAATTTTGAATTTCTCAGGTCATTTCCCATATATTGTCTGAAGGGCACTTAATACCAAAATTTAGCTCACTCATTCAGCACACCTACCTTACAAGATGCTAAACATTGTTTTAAAATAGCGATATGCTCATAGAGAAATGAGATTTGTGGTTGCAAGAGGTGGAAGGTGTCGGGGGGAGGAATCGGGTGAAGATGAACAAAAGGTACAAATTTCCAGTTATAACATAAATAATTTCTAGTGATATAATGTACAGCATGATAACTAAAGTACACAATGCTATACTATATATTTGAGAGTCACTAAGAGAGTAAATTTTAAAAGTTCCCATCACAAGGAAAAAATTTATAACTATGTGAGGTGATGGATGTTAACTAAACCCACTGCAATATATACATATATCAAATCATTATGTTGTACACCCTAAACTTACACAACATTACATGTCAATTACACTGCAACAAAATGGGGAAAATAAAAACAAAAGCAAAACAAAAACCAAAAGATGATGAATGAAAATTACAATAATGATGTTAATAGTAATACCAAAAATCTTAGTTTAAAATTAGGGAAAACAAGATAACACCCAGATACTATTGAATAATCTATTAAAAAGAAAGAATTAAATTTACTCTCATCAACAAGGACTAACTGACCAAAGGGATTACTTAAATATAATGTCTCAGAAAAAGCTACCAGATTTGCACTTCCCTAAAATAAATACGTTTTCTCTTAAACAAATCAGAGAAACCTCTTACTCTTACTTCCTATATCATACAAAATATATAGTCTGGAACTTGTTTTACTGCCATCAATATACCATGGGAACAACAAATACCCCTTTATGGTTTTATAAAGTTGTGCCAACAAATTCCACTGAATTTCAATGTAAATAATTTCTATTTGCCCAAATAAAACTAAATTAGCTAGAATAATTCTGAACGTGAATGAGTATCTATGTGACTTGTAAATGTTATCAACTGAACACCTGTTATTGTGCCTAATCCATACAATGTTTATAAGCAAAAATTACTGAAATGGGGAGAGACAGTCTCACTAACTCATTGCTAAAAAGTGTCATATTAAAATAATACAAGGTATCTATAACGTTATAAAGCTAACCTCAAAGGAACCCTGTGAAAAATTGATTTTATTACTTTATGTATCCCATGTATATTAATATATCCTTACCAATTGCCTAATGAGATGAAGACCACACTCCATTCACTATTAGAAGAGACAAACCCCAAGACATAGTAGTGCTTTACAGCTGAACAAATTCGATGCAGAAAATGCTTGAAAAAATCTTAGTCATAGAAAAAATGACCTTATTCCCTTCCAAACATACAACTTCCCAGCTTTGATTTATTTAAGTTCTAAAGAACTGTCTTCAGTGCCAGAATAATAGGATTACACATTTCACAAGATAATATGTGAAACTATAGCTTTAAAAAAGGATTTGTTAATTATGCAACAAAATGCACAAATAACTGAGGGTGTAAAAACCACTGTCACAACATAGGGAAGTGGCTAAGAACAAACCTGGGGTCAGATCTCAGCTTTGCTACTTCCTAGCTGTGTAAATAAGACATACTCCTTAATCTCCCATAGCCTCAGTTTCTTCACCTATAAAACAATAATACAGGTATCTAGGGTTGGTATGAGGACTAAATAAGATATGAATTTTAAGTGCTCATCACAACTCTTGGGACACAGTAAATGCTTAATAAAAATATTGTTGTTATTATAACTGCTATGATTACTGTTATTACTAGTGATGTTGTAGTTAATAGAAGCAGTACAATCACCACACCATCACTGATATGTAAAGAAAGAGCTACTGGAAGCCTACTCATTCAGAAGGCCAAGGATACACTGTCTCAACATCTCTCTACAATTAGTGACTCTTACGATTAAACAAGGGCACGTATCTCTGGCTCATGAATTTCCTGTTTCCTCTTCTACATAAAGGAGGTAATTGTTCGATGCCAGAACATGCCAATTGGAAATAAAAGCATGTGTCACCATAAGTTAAAACCATTAAAAGTTCCATTAAAAAAAAAAACTTTGATCAGGTGATAGACAAAAACAATTGGTTTATATAAGAAACTCAAAGAATTTAGATATAATAAAAATGATGAAATTACATACAGGTATGTATGGTGTTTAGCTGGCTGCCTGAAAAAATTAAAGCTTTCTCGATTTGTTCCCTTATGTATTAAAGCCTACACTACAGAGCCTGCATATTATGTCATTAAGATGACAAATTATTTGTTAGGACACCGGGTCTCTCAGGACACTTTAGCACCATTTATAGGGGGTGTGCGCTCTGAGACTGACATCTCATTATTTTCAAGTCAGCTCTAAGAATTTCTATATTACGAAGACAGAGATGAATTAGATCTTAACACTTTTTTGGTTTTTTTATTGCTTCACTAAATATATAAGACTGTATTAAGCAACCAAACACGGGTGGGTATCTTTAAAAGCAGCCAGCAGATTCTAAGACTAAGAGACACAATTTAAAATACTATCCTAGAGGAAAAGTGCTTTTACATAAATACATCTTCAAATTCAGTTCCTCCATAATTTTTGAAGCTAGCCCAGTATTTCAAGCACTGCAAAATGATATTTATATGCATTTGAAATATTTATAACATCTCAATTTTCTGTTATTATTAAAGCTAAATTGTGCTAGAGAAATATATTATTAAAGAAGCTAAATTTTATTAACCTGTTAGTCTTATTTCTTACATTTTCTCCAAGCTACATTAAAACCAAAGAAATTGCTTACAATTTCCACACACACTATCTCTGTTCTTCCTGAAGCCTCTAGAGAACTCTAAAAATTCTAATTAGAATTAGCAGTTATAACCTACATATTTTATTATTATTTCAAGTTTAGTTAATACTAACCATCATTACTTTAATTCTTATACAATATCACTTTTATCTAGAATTACAATACATTTTTAAGGAAAATGACATTATTATTATCGTCTTGTTATTTATACGTCCCCAAATATCACCAGATTGAATAATAAATAAAACTAGAACACATATACAAATTCCAACAGTTACATGTATGATGTATATTCAAAAGTACTAATAGGGTCTTCTCCAACTGCCTCTAATATACTTTTTTTTTTAATTAATCCAGAGAGCATTTTGAGATCTACAGCATCATTATGGCTTGTAAGAAGATCCTAAATATTACAAGCACAAGGACACAGGGTTTGGGAACTAGAAGAAACCTTAAAGATTAGGAATCCGTACTGATCAGTATATCATCATATCTTGTCTAGTCTACTGGTATTTATTTACAATCAGTGGTCCATTTACCTACCTGTGAAATCCCATCACCCATCTGTCCACCGAAAGCCTGCTCAATTGTTAATTATCAAATCATTGGGCCCCTTGGGCTTAATGAACAAAACCCCATTTCCTCAGTGTAAGGTTCACCTTACCACCTTCCCTCCCATGTCCCAACCCAAAAGGACATGCTTTCAACACAGCATGTGCATCAGCCTCCCCCTATTTTGTTAATGGTGTTATCTGCCTAGAATGCCTTCTTTCTTTCTCCCCCTATTGAAATTTTGCCTAAATTTCAAAGCCCAGCTCAAATTACACCACTTCTGGAATTTCTATTTGCCCTACTCAAAATTGATTTCCATCTTGTGCTCCTATGGCTTCTTAAAAACATCTGTGCTAACATTTAAAACAACTTGACTAAATGGAGTGTACCTCTTCTTTCTCTTTCACTAGATGGATGATGAGTTCCCTGGCACAGAGACAAGACTGTGTTCGTTTCTCTCCATCCTATTTAGTATAGTACCTTGCACATAGTGGGTACCCTACAAATATTAAATTACATGAAGTAAGAGATCCATTCTCTCCTAAAATATAAATAATTCGGTTTATAATAGGAAATTTTAAATAATTTTCTCTACAACTCTAAAAACAAGGAATTCAAAAAGAAAGTATAATCTGATAGTACTTTCCCATATTAAATATTTACACATTTAAATATTATAGGTATCAGAACTAAGCTACTTTAAGACTTCTTTCTACTTAGCCATCTGAAGCAACTTTACACTCCTAAGTATTAAACATTTTCCTAAAACATAAGAGGGGAGAGGGTATAGCTCATTGGTAGACTGAGTGCTTAGCATGCATGAGATCCTGGGTTCAATCCCCAGTACCTTCATTAAAATAATAAATAAACCTAATTACCCCCCCAACATAAAAAATTAAATTAAATTAAATTAAAAATAGACCAGTGATGCTTTACAATGCATTGAGGGAGAGCAGAGGCAGGAGCTCTCCAACTTTCTTGCAGTAGGACGAAATTCTCAGAGGTTTCAGACCACTGGGTCTAAAAGCTTTGGAAATAGGTCTTAGAAATAATGAGTGTGTTGCTCCTTCCAGAACACAGCTGAATGAGTGGCCAACAGCAGCAGAACTGATGGGGAAGAAACTGGTGCCCTGGAGCTAGGAAAGCCAGAGCACAATTTGGTTTGAATTTCCTGGAGCCAGAGTCTCCCGCAGATTTCTTACTGATCCTGCCACCTATTGACCAAATTATGAATCAAGGCACTGCAAGTGACAAGGGACTTCAGCTGTGACAATAGGATCAATCAACAGTTATTAAGTGTTATTAAAATAAATGGCAGTTTTGTATCATTAACATTTGTTACACACGCCTGGACTATGCTGTGATGCTTAATTGTTCCTTCAAATGTCCCTTCAGAAATAAATCTTAGTAAAAGTAATGATCCTGAAAGATGCTCCTGACCTGATTTGTACTCAAGTCTTCAAAATTAGGAAAGCAGAAATAGTAGTAGTATCATATAGAACATTCAGAGAATCGGAGTTAAGAGTAATGGAAATGCCCATTTCTCAGCAGGGAGTACATGAGAGCCTTTCTATGACTTTTGTTTAGTTTTACTTTGGTTTGATTAGGTTTTAGCAGCCACAGGAAGAATGGCTTCTACTGTAACTGACTGGCTTTACCAAGCACTGCTCCAAAGAGCAGGAAATTCTCTTGCTGTATTAACAGTCATACTAAGTGTCAATAAGCAAAACAAAACATACACACAGCATCATGTCAATGAAAGGGAAAGTGGAATTAATATTTATTAAGTGCCTGCTATATAAAGCACTACGTTGGGTGCTTTAAATATATAACCTTGTTTAATTTTCACGACACTATTAGATAAATATTAGCCTTACTCATTTTATGGATAAGAAAATTCAGTCTCAGAGGTTACTAGCATCACAGCTGAAATACAAATATGTGTGACCCCATCTCTTCGGGACTTTTCCCACTACCCCACACTAGTAACCTCTACATCTCAAACTTCACTTTCTTCATTGGCAAAATAGAGTCAGGCTTATTCACTCCTAAGGTCTACACTAACCCTAAAATTTTATGAAACCTGTCATTCTTATGGGACTCAATATAAATACATAAGTAAAAAAAGCAAGTGCTCGGTATAAAATGTGCGAAGAACTAGAGGAAGGAGTTCACAGAGAAGGCATTAAAATTGCCTATGAATAGAAGAAAAGCTGCTCAACTTCACTCCTAATTGAAGAAGTAAAAATTATAACATGGATGATTTATCATTTCACCCCTGAGGTCGGAAAAGGCTGTGGGGAAACAGATACTCATACATTTTGGGTATAACACTATAAATGGACACAAACTCTGAAAGGAATTTTGGTAATATCTATGAAAATTATAAACATAGACAGTATTATAGCCGGGAATTTCACTTCTAGAATTTATCCTGCAGATACATTCTATGTGTACAAAGGTTTATGTAGATACACGTTTGCTGGAGCATTGACTGAAACAGCAAAAGACTGGAACTAATCTAAATATCCATGAATAGGGGACTGGTTAAATAAACTCAGGCTCATACCACAGGATTCTATGCAGTATGTAAAGAGAACACAGGAGATAAACGTAAACTATTAGGGAATAATATCCAAGTATATAAGTGAAAACAAAAAGAAGTAAAAAACAAAAAATGATCAATACATATATGCTTCTAAGGCATAGACTTTTTCTATAGTAAGAGTGGTTTCCTCTGGGAAAGAAGCTTTAAGTCTGTAATTGAAGGGGTATGTTTACCAGGCATCTTTTTATATTTTTATCAATACCTTGATATAAGCATGTTTCCCTTTTTTGATCAAAAAAAGTGATTATAATAAACAGTAATCTCTGGAGTCACTGACAAACCCCTTAAATGTGAAGTCTACTACAGAAAATAAGAATGAAAAATAAAAGACTTTAATGGCAGGAATTTGTTTAAATGTCAAAATTCTTCAGAATACACTAACCACCCCAGATTTCTATGTGCGAGTGAACTCCTAGCTCCAAGAAACAAGAAATACAGCACAATCACTCCCACTGCACAAGATAAGATAGAAGGACTGAAAAGGAATAATTGTCACCTCTCCTCTCCAAATCTTCCGAAATTCACATTCTCACATTCTAGGGCATGTTGTGACAAATCAGGCAAATGAACTGTAAAGGTGCTAATTCCCAGGGCATGGGCGTGTGGAATTTATCAATTTCTTAGTGGTGAAGACTCACTCAGGCTGCAAAAAGTCCTAGGCTTAACTAAACTATCAATTCCACAATAACTAGTAAAATAGCAATGTGAAAATAAGATAGCAAAAATTCACAAACCACAAGGATCAATTATGAAATTGAGAAGTTACCTATAAAGCACCAAAATTATCTGTGAAATTCATAAGAGGTTAAGGGTCTAATCCTAAACAAGGCACTCAATTATCAAATCAGTAAAATATACTTATTAGGTACCAGACTGTGATATTATTCCAGAAAAATCTGCTTATAGCAAAAAAAAAAAAACCTATAAATTTTCCTAATAAACCAAATGGATTATAACAAATATAAGGCTATGTAAGATTGGTGTCACAGTGTTGTTAATATTCTGTTGTGTTATTTCCTCTTAAATGGTCAATCAACAAACTCAGCTCCTCTGCTTCTCAGTAAAAATGATAACTTTATAATAGAGGAGTATAAGTCACATACTAAACAATAAAAATAAAACCCTTATTTTCAGTTGAATAACAACATTTGTGCAAATTAAATTATAAAGAAAAAAGACCTATCCTTTAGTTGCTGGGTAAAATATAGTTAATACATCAATCTATTTATGCTTGACTCTGTCCAGTGTGGAAAGATTATACATGTATACATTACTAGAAATTTTTACCAAAGCACTGAATTCAATATGTCAGAACAAGAACTTCATATTGAAAAAATAAAATATACCTTTCATGTGAGTAGCAAAATTCAGTGCCAATTTTGCAAAGAGATCAGGATTTTCAAACTTATCTTCCTTAACTTTTAACCAGAAACAGTTCTCAGATAATTCTTTGGGTTCAATCTGAAACAAACAAAAAACAAAGAGAAGTTTCTAAATTATTACTTCATATTTAATTTTTCAAAGAATTCACTTTCACCAAGGTTGAATGACAGTACCTTTATTCATTTACCTACTAAATCAATTTTAGAATCTATCAAAAATAACACTTTTTAAGTAAATATTCACTTGGAAAGTCACAGGATTCTACTGGTGTACAGAAAAATACATGAGAGCGATAATAGCCCATGTAGCAAATTACATCGTAAAAAATCTTCTACTGGAAGGAATCTGACAAATAATTTAGTCAATCACTTCCCCAACTTACATATGTTCTTCTTGCTCCTGGATTTATGGGGAAACTGGGAGTCAGAAAAGTAAATTCCCCATGTTTACTGACTAGGTTATAGATAATAAACATAATAGCTGACAATTACATACCTCCTAGTATGTGTCAGGTAGTGTTTGAAGAGATTTCACATATTAACTCATCTAATCAAACCCTCACAATAATCCTCTGAAGCTATTATTATCTCCATGTTAAAGATGAGGAAACTGAGCCCCAGAAAGTTTCAGGGGCTGCCCAAGCTAGTAAATGGCAAAGGTGGGATTTAAACCTAGGCGGTATAGCTCCGCAGAATTGTGCCTTAGTCACCACACTGAAACCCCCTATTAGAAGAGTATGTGATATGTAAGTGCCATTATACTGTATGCTTCACTGCTAAATTAACCTATCATTACAATTACACACACAGATAACCGAGCCAGCAGCTTCTGGATCCTACAGTTTGGCAGATTGTGCCTAAGAGAAAATAACTGTACTCCAAACACACTTACATCTCATTTACTCTTATGAGTAAAGCATAAGTATATGCTTAACTTTAAAACAGACTGAACCATTATTCTGGTCAAACAATTAATATGTAGATACTGTCAGATATCACTGTAAGTAGGTTCTTGGAATAACTATTTCCTTAAATGGTGGCCTGGGTAATCGTATTTTCGTTAGATTAGTTTCTAGTGAATGGGGACTGTGTCAATCTTGATAATCAGGTTTTTATAAGACATGTTATTTGATAATAATAAAGCAAAATAATGTTCAAAAATACTTTCAAACATCATATGAAAAATAAGTTAGTTTATGTCTCTACTGAATACCATCACTGATTCCACACTCTCTCAAAGTTTAAAACTAAAAAAAAATAAATAAAAAACCCCAACGTTTTCTAAGAACAAAAATAACTAAGATAAAAAGGCTCACTAATAAAAAGATTATATTTCAGAATGTCATAGCACTTAAAGTTAACAACGGTAAAAGGAAAATTATTTTTCATTTGGTTCTGCCTTTCGTATATTACTCTTTAAAACCACTTTCACTTTGATTTTCCTTTTGACTTCTACATTAATTGCAAGTTATCTGTGGAATTTCCAATTCTTTAGCTCCTAGAACTGAAAAATGGACAAAAAGCTGGTGAACTCACAAACGAAAGCAAAAGAATCAGCAATCATGTTCGCAAACATTATATAATACTTATATGCAGCAATACAGTCATTCACACATTAATGACCAACTATGGCTATACAAAGCCAAGTAACTCTAGTCATAGTAGTACCTTTGACCAGTTGATTCTCTTCATGGACACTTCAGGCTTATATATTTTTTTCTGCTTCATTCCATACGGCAGATCAAGTGCTGTTCCCGGCAAAGGAAGAGCTCCAAAGGGAGGCGGTGGAATAGGCCCCCCAATCAAAGGTGGTGGTGGTGATACCCCAGACGAAGGAAGTGGAGGAGGAGGTGGGGGACCTACTCCGGGTAGAGGTGGCGGTGGTGGAGGTGGGGGTGGCAGTGGCCCACTACCTGGCAATGGAGGCGGTGGAGGAGGAGGTGAACCTGAGAGTCCATGTCCCTGAAATATCAATAACCCAATGTTTATTTCAATGCTTACTGTTAAGTATGGTAGCAAAGAAAACTTATCACTAGACATTTGTGGTTTAAGATTTATTTAACTGAGCAACATCTAAGGGCTTAACAGTACATGAAAAAGATGTGCACAGATTTTTGATAAGCATTATAAACCCTGGACAATGAGTAACTCTGCCAATATACAAAGGCTAGAACATTTGGCATTCTCGAAGATTTTGTGAAACACTTCTCCAAAATAATGAAAAATTACCTTTCATTATAAATATATGCAAAGATGAAGTACTATATATAGCTTGGGCCTGTTAGACTAATTGGTTTGAATATAGAATAATTAATACAAGGTCACAGATTTGATTCTCTTGGGGACAATAAGCTTTTCACAGAGTCTGTCTCACAGCACAAGTAATTTAGCTGTCATGTAATATCAAGAATTAACACTAAGTAACACCTATTTGCATAATAATGCAGGTTTATCAATGCTTTTACATCTCTTATTTCCTTTCAACCTTACTATAACCCTATAACGTAGGTTGGACATTTTTACCTCACCTTTATCTCACTGCTAAATTAGTAAATTATGCTACAAGTTTAGTGTATAAATGGATTTGCTGAATAATTTGAAAGGTAAAATATGTATCCAACTTTAAATGAGATTAAATACTTGTTTGTAGTTGCCTCTATGAAATCATGTTTATGACATGAAACTTGTGCAATCACAAAAATGCTATTACTATAAAAAAGGATTTCTTTACTCAAGTTAAATATATGTTTTACAAATACAATAAAAATCTCAAATGTTTTTAAATGCCACCAGCCTTTAAGAATCAAATCATTGTCAGCCCTTTTCTTCTCTCCTATGAACATTTAGGAATGGAGCAATTAAATCAGACTATAATAGAGTATTGAGAATTGAATATGGCAAATGAATAATTTACAATTTGACACAATTTTGGGTGTGCTGGAAAGTATTGTGTGACTCTGCACTTTTACAGATCCATTAATTTAATAATAAATAAACAACTACTCACTAAATGGTAAGGCCCTGTGACAGGTGCAGTAGGGCCTTGAATAATAGGAATAAGAAATAAAGACATTGGCTTCACGGTGCTAATGCTGCAGTGGAATAACTAAAGCAGGCACGCAAACAAACATATGACTGGTCGACAAAAGTGATAGAGAAGTTCAAAGAAATTCTCTGACAGTTTTTAGTGATGCTTTCCCAAGGGTATGTTACTGAGCTTATCCCTAAAGGGTGGGTTTCAATGGCACAGATGAACAGGGGCGGGTGTTTCTGAGAGAGAGTAACAAAAGTCAGCATTTCTCAACTAAGTTCCATGGAAAGACTCTTCTCCAGATGTTAAGAGGTGGTCCTCGGTCAAGGGTTCTGTGGCTGTATGAGTTTAGGACAGCTGCAGGGAAAAGAAGAGTTAGCCAGGTTTCTTCAATGTAGGCCATCTCAGACCCTTTAATATGCTGATGAGTATTATGAGTCTCCAAGGGGAGAATTTCAAGTGTACCAAATTTATTAGACTATGGAATGCTTTCGTCCTGAAAAACCTATTAGCATCTCTGTAACTAATGTCTGGGAAATGCTGGCAGCAGGGAGAGTGTGGAGCCAGGAAATTCTAAGTGTGAAGGGAGGAAAGGTGACTTAGCTGCAACAGAGGCTGGAGTTAGGGGAGCAGGGACTAGGCTGCAGAGGGGAGATAAGGGAGCCCAGGATAAAAGGCCTTCAAATTCCCGGTAAGGAGATTTTTCTTTAATCCCAAATGCAACAGGCAACCACTGGACATATTAAAGCCTGGAGTGACAATAATCAGGGCAGTGTTTTAAGAAGATTAATTTGCCACTGACATAAAGGATCTATCTGAAGAGGAAGCAACTATAGGTAGGGAGGAAAGTTAGGAAACAATTGTAACATTCCAGGCAGGATGTAATGAGAGAGTGGCCCTGAGGGCTTCCGGGTTTTGATGTAAGGGGGAAAAAAAGAGAAAGAACTGACATGAAACGGTGACCAGCTTCATTTGTCAGGTGGCAGGGCGGGGAAAGGGCAAAGAAAACTCCAGCTTCAGGATCACAAAAACTGGTGGTAAAATTTAAGCAAGTAAGAATGGAAACCAAACTGCTTGGAGGAAAGAGAAATGGCCACAAAGAGTGGGTCTGATTTCAACATGCCGCAGAGCTGGAAATACAACGTCAAACCCAGGAGACCTGACACCTACCAAAAGGTGATGTTTGAATGTATGCTATTGAGTGGGATAATTGTTCAAGGACAGACAGAGAAAAAAGAGCTGAGGACAGGACACTGGGGAAGGTCATCATTTGGGGCATGAAAACAAAGAGAAACCGACTTCTGAGAGATGTAAAAAAGGAAGTCAGACGACAGAAAAACAAGAAAGATTTAGTGAAAAGAAATTATCAAATATTATAGATGTGAAAGAGACTAAGGGTAGGAAAAGGCCACTGCGTTGGGTAATTTGGAGTTCACTGGTGACTTCTGAAGTCACTTTTCAGTAGACTGATAGAAATAGACCTAGTCAATGAAGAAACATCTACTGAGCTCTGCGAGGCTAAGAAGTCATCTTACGTTTCTTAAATAGTCACCTAAAAAAATGCATTGTGTAGAGAGTACTCAATCAGCTCTAAAATTTAGACACCATAATTAAGATTTTAAGTGTATACTGGAGCTTTTCATCATAGGAAATGTAGGTAGAAATGTAAAGTTTATAGATTTTGAAATTATGGTAGTCAAGATTTACAGAGATCTCAAAGAGCTTTGGGAATAATTAAAATTAATGTGCATTTCCACATTCCCTTTGAAAGAAAATACTACGCATCCAACTTTTCAAATCATCATGAAAATTTCATCTCAGAATTTTGCTTGTGTGATATACTCTATTAAAAATATTCCGGGCAGTTTATCCAACTAATGCCTTATTTTTTATCCCAACATTAAAATGATTTATTGTCCTAGAAAATCAAATCTGTAGTTATTTCAACAACAATGTGATACTGCCAAAAAGTCTGCTTCTGGTCACATTTTTTCCTTCCATCTAACAAGATAATTTCCTCCCATCGAACTCACTGTGACATGACACAAAGTCTATATCTTGTTTCATTACCTGGGTTCGAAGTTGCTGGATTTCTGTTTCAAGCTCTTTGATTTTTTCTTCTCTTTTCTGAAGCTCAGCTTGAGCTTCCTGTCGAGCTGTGAATTCTTCATCGAACTGCAATGATCGCCACCATAAATGTACACTTAGTAATACCGTTTTGAGAAAGCTTTAAAGAACATTACGTATTAAATAAGCGGAGTGTCTTTTGCCTCTTAAATTCCCAGCTCACTCAGAAAATCCAAGCTCCTGATAATTTTTATGACAATTAAGCACCTCTGTGGGGATGGGGTGCTGCCTGTGATGGTGGTAAAGAAGAAATATGCCCCCAATCCAAGGTAAACAAATCACTTCTTAAAAAAAAAAATACAAAACAACATTTTTAAAGGGTGGACTGAGAAGTCTCTCTTCAGATATAGTGGACATTTTTAGTTATTGAAAGTTGGGTTTTAGAATTAATCTTTTTTTTATTGTTTCACCTCATACTTCTATGTTTATTTAATTAAAAAAAAATCAAACCTAAAAATTAGGCATCAAGCAATTCAACTCCTTAAAACTGTATTTAATCTTTGGTTGTTTTTTTGGGGGGGGAGGCGGTGGATTAGGTTTTTATTTTATTTACTTATTTATTTACTTATTTATTTACTTATTTATTTATTTATTTATTTAATTTATTCATTTCTATGGCAGTACTGGGGATTGAACCAGGACTTCATGTGTGCTAATAATAAGCACGTGCTCTGCCACTGAGCTATACCCTCTCCCTCAAACTGTATTTAATCTTGAAAAGAGACTGCACTTTTTAGAATGTTCAAATGGATGGACATTAACACAGTAATACAAATTAGAATATTTTTATTACAATCTTAACTGTATAGCATCGAAAAAGTGATGCCCCACAAAATCTGACCATAGAGTGATATGTCATAATGACATTCTCATTCAGATGATTAACCAAAACACTTGAGTAAAATGGTGTAAGAAGGTGGGTATAGCTCAGTAGTAGAATGTAGGCTTAGCATGCACGAAGTCCTGGGTTCAATCCCCAGTACCTCCATTAAAACCAAAAGTCATAATCAATCTTTGTAACTTTGTAGCGAAAAACATGTTCTAAGAGTTAAAATGGGAGGTTAAATTTCAGTGTGCTCAGCCCAAGAGACCATCGGACTGGTGACTATCCATTGACTGCATCCTGCCCAACCCTTACCTCACTCAGGGCTCTAATCAGACCCAAATAAGCCTGCATACTTAGAGTGAATATTGTTTATGTCCAGCTGTAGAACATTTGCCCTTTATTGTCACTGTCACTTCGAGTCCTTTTAGACATCAATGCATGATTCCAACAATGTTACTTCTGTTTTGAAAAGTGCTATATCTTACTGCCTAAAATTATCTTTCAAGTTTGTGGAGCAATAAAAAAGTATGTTCACTGTCAATAAATATTCATCCTCATAGTGGATTTGACCTTTGGAAATTCTAAAATGCCAATCAGATTCAAGTCTGAAGAAAGAGTTGGTGAACAAATTGGATAAGAGTGTTTGGGTCAAATCTGAAATACTTACTTAATTAACTCTTTTACTCATCTCTACTTGAGTCCCGGGAAAATACCCCGCAGAGGCTGGTCCAAATCGTTTCTAATCTCTTTAAATGTCAAGCCCACCCCACATTCTTCAGTGTCAGCAAATGACCTTGTTTCCTAGTTCACTGGGAAGATGGAGCTTTTTCAACTTCAGCGGTATCCCTGTTAAGATTGATCTGATTCTATACTCCCAGGCTCCCTCCCGAAAGCTTCTCCTGCGTGCTGCTCAAGCATGCTGTCCACACAAGCACGCTGTATACGATTTTCCTCTATTAATGGTTTATTAGTACATTTGAGGGAAGGAACACAATGTTTCTGCTTGCAATTGGAGACTATCTTAATCTATAAACCCACAGAGCAGGAATCAGAGAAGTCTGAGATATGTGAGCTGGAAGACTTCTTACGAGTCCACTAACCTCATTCTCGCCTTTTAATGATGAAAATATCTCCAAGGAGAGTAAGTGGCTACTTACAGCCACAGCTAATTAGCAGAAAAGCTGAAATAAAATCTTACAACTACTGCTTCTCATTCTAGCTGCTTCCCCTCTTTTTGTTTTTTTGGTTTTTTTTTTTAAAGTACTTTTGACTGCCTCTTAAAACCAGAATAAGAGAAGGCATGCAGATAACCACTGGGAGACTGGACACGTTTTCATTCTAAATGTTGATGAGGAGAATAAAGCATCAGACACTGAAATTTCTTTTTTATTATTTCAAGACTCCTTTTCTAATAATATATGCTTACAGAAATTTTGACCAGATAGATCATCACAATTTGCTCCCATCCCGTAGTATCTAATCACAGTGCCAGAGAAAAAGTAAAGCGATTCTAAGATTTTCAAAGGGAATTTTCAATGTGCTACTTAAAACAAGAACATAAGAAATATAAAGGTCTATTAATCAAAAAGCATGCATTTTCTTTCACCAATAAAAATGACAGCTTCACACAAACATTTTATGCTCGAGCTCTTAAAAGCTCTTCTAGTAACTGAAAGAGCAAAGACATTTCTTTAGATGCCCTGAAGTAACTTCAGTAATACTCTATAATTTCTAGACTGATAGCAAAAGTGATTATCTAATCTCCAAGGTAAGTCATAACTTTGAAGAGACAGTAATATGTAAGCCCTTTATCTTGCTGTCAGAAGGCTGAAAACTGGAGAGCTTTTAGACTTGGGCTTCAATTCTTCTCCTGCCACCAACAGGAGAGAAATATTCTACTGATGCTTTCTAGGCTCGGTACCAAACAGTGCAACTTTTGGTAGAAGCTACTAAAATTGTAGCTATGCTGTAATGAAACAAGGAAGAGACTTTCTGAGATTGAAATAAAATTCAGATATCTGTAAAGCTGGCATTTACATAGGCATGACACAAAGAAAGGGGAACCTCAAAATTCCACCAAGCCTACATCCAGGAAGGAGCATTCATTGAAAAAAAGGGTGATTATAAAATTTAAAGAAGACAAGTCTAAGCACAGAGAGATAAAAAGGAAGAAAAAAATATTGCACCATTCTGGTGTGATCAGTAGCACTGATTTAAAGAACAGAGTAGATAAGACTAGCTAAGGATCTCACAGTTCTCCAAGGAGCTATCTTCTGTTAAGGGAACGTATTTTGGTTGACCGTTTCTAACTATATGCTTCCGGCAATCCAATTTTATTTATCACTTTAGTAGAATGTGGTTAGTATTTTCCTTCCATAATGGATTAAAAGTGATGAGAAGGGAACAGTAGCAACCTTAACTCATCAGGAAAGAAATCAATGTTCCAAGGTTGTGTCTGAATCCAGAAACCTAAAATACTACATAACTGAAACAACATTTATAAGGCCTCACATAAAGAAACAAGGGTAGAATATGGACTGATTAAATTAGGAATTTCAGTGAATATTTTCCAAACCTTACCTTCTTCGAAAATTCCACTGCTTTTTGCTCACTTTCTTCTACTTTTGCCTTGTTCACACAAGAATCTATTCAAATTGACCAAAAATGATTAGAAATTATTGCATTGGATCACTATGCAAATGATGGCTGCCAGTCTATAATTCAATACATAGACTATCATTTTTATGTCAATTGCTATTAAAAGGAAAATGATGGATACTACACATAAAACATACACTATCAGGTTTTCTTTCTTTTGTATACTAGTTGAATTAAATGATAGTATTGTTGAGGTAAAAAGCCAAGAATTCAAGAATATATTTGACTAAATCATCATCATTTTTAGAGGTATTCAATTATTTACCAACTTTAACAATCACAGAATTCTTTAAAAAATGTTTGTAGTTTATTATGGGTGGAGAAGTGCCACAGAATCTATGCTTAAAAGTATTAAGACTCAAAATGACCCTTAAAATGATACTAGAGGGGGAGATACAGTAGCATTCATTAATTCAGACTTCTTAAAGAAAAATTTCACTTAACTTCTAATCAGGGGTAGAATGTATCACATAAATATAAAAACAAACATAAATCTCTCAGATATAATCAAGCATTCCAGAATATAAATAACTGAAGAACTCTTCTGGGTAATATTCTCCTTATTATATATAGTATATTTTGTATACCTATACTTAACCATCCTATACTTATTTTTCTTCGCAAAAGAAATGAAAGCATATGTCTAGACTCAGATTTGTACATGAATGTTCTTAGTAGCTTTATTTTTAATAGCCCAAAACTGGAAGGAACCCAAATGTCCATCAACAAGTAAATGTATAAACAGATTGTGATATATCCGTGTAATGGAATACTATGCAGTCATAAAAAGGAATAAACTATTGATACATGCAATACCACAACATGAATGAATCTCAAAATAATTATGCCGAGTGAAAAAAGCCAAGAAAGAGTGCATGCTATATGTTTCCATTTACGTAAAACTTTAGAAAATGCAACTAATCTACAGTAGGAGAAAGCAGATCATTGATTGTCTCAGGATGGGGACAGGTGGAGAGGCACAGAAAGGGGAGACTATAAGGAAGAACACAGCAACTTTAGAGGCTGACAGAGATGTTTATCATTTTGACTGTGATGATGGTTTTAAGAGTACATATAAATACCAAATTTTATACTTTAAATATACGTAGTTTTTCTTATGTCAAGTGTACTTCAATAAAGTTCTTTCCTCTTTTGAAAGAACTGTGTGGCTGCAGCAAGGCAACTAAGGAGTTGCCTTAGTTGTGAAATGATGAAATCAAAGAGAAGCCAGATCTGAGCTAGGCTGGCAATGGTTGGTAATGATTTGGATTTAAATTTCAATGGGAAGGTCTTGAAGAAATGTAGGCAAGGATATGATCTGATGTATTAAAAATACTAGACTTACAAAACTGTGAAACCAGAAGAGACTCTACGCTTCTCAAGTCCAGGTTACCTTAAGATAGAAATCCATAGATTTCCTAGAAGTTCTTGAAGGCCTTGATAATTTTTGTATGTACAAATGACTGTGAGTGTGTGTGTGTGTGTGTGTGTGTGTGTGTGTGTGGGTGCGTGCATGTGTGTATGCACTAATGAAAGTTTCACAGCCTTCATCAGCTACTCAGGACTTCTGGCCA